>NC_081256.1:6640643-9090643 GCF_030490865.1 Poecile atricapillus | reverse complement strand
AGTGTACTAAAGAAACTTAATAATCTTTAAACTACACACAATGCCACTTGGTCCCTGGTACCAGAACGTTGTAAAATGTCTGATTAGTCCTTATAATAGTGCTAACACCTCCACAGCACATAAAAGAGGGCTTTTAATTTACAAAAGACATCTCTGGTTGTCCTGATTTTTACCTTTAATTAGACTGTAAGACATTGCTCCATTTGGCTATTAACCAACATATGAGGTATAGGCTTAGTGTACAAGGTAGATTTGTGAGGCTTTTTTAAAAGCAATATCGTAATATTTTGAATAGATTTTTAATACACACTATCTCATGGATTATTTAACTCCCTAATGAGGTAGAAAGAAATATTAAAGACAATATTTTAAATGTCAGGTAAATGACTCAGCTTAAGGCAAAAAATAAGAGGACTTTTCTGTTGATTTTCTTGCAATGGTTCCAACTGCCTAGATTTTGGAAGTGATTTTGTGATGCTTAGATTTTATATTGGTGCAATAATTGTGCGCAGTAGGGTACTGCACCTAGCCATGAAATTCATTTAAAAATGAAATAAGAGACATGAGGAAAAACACAGAAAAGTCAGCTGTCCCAAAGGAATTATAAATAATTTTTAAAATAAAAGTGTTTCTGTGGCAACATGAACTTTAATAAGTCAAAATTTGCAGTACTGTAAGCTGTGCCCCAATGACAGGTAAATGTATGTATCTGAATAAAGAGACCAGTGGAGCTCATAGTCACAGAGCTGTCAGAGGAAATCAGAGGAAGTCAGCAATACATGTCTGAGAGCTTAATAAAATCACCATCCAGATCACAATATGTGACATAACCCTAAAATAAGGGGAAATCTGCATTGTGATATGTAAGGGACTTAGCATGTCATGGGACGTGCTTGCCTCGACTGACATCCAGTGTGAACAGGAAAAAGAAGAGGGGCAGTCCAACAGGTACTTCTTTTGTTTCAGCACATCTTGAAGAGGAAACAAGTTGTCTGCTCCCTCCCTGTAACCCTCTTACCAAACAGAAGCTTCAAGAGAGCCCTGTATGCATCCCCTTGCAATGAACACAACAAAACACAGGAGCCAGTTAAACTTCTGGTGAAGCTCTACACCACAGGAGAAATATAAACAGCTCCATCAAAAGCTACCTGAGTACAAATTCAGCCACAGAGCTAAAATTACCTGCCTGTTTTGTAAAATGTGCATGTGTTTGGGAAACAGAATGTCTGCCCTGAAAGTGGAAAGAAAACCCCCAAAAATTTAAATTCAGAAATTTCAGATGGAATAAATTGCAGGGCACTGCATGGTGGGGGATCATTCCCAACTCCACCTCAGCCACAGCCATTACCCCTTGAGCATTCCTGTGTTGATCTGCAGGATTCCAAAGGGAAGTTCAGGTCCACAGCAGTGACCTGTCCCTTTACCATCAGTACAGGCAGAGCTGTTCAGCTCCAAGTGCAGACTGACACAGCCCAGTCTGGACTAGGGAGGGGACTGAAAACCAAATGTACCTGGCCTCACACTTGAGTGTCCTGCCTGGGTAACACCTCCTCTGCCACTTCTGCTCCAAAAGTCAAGAAAAAAAGTCAATTTTTAATAATTGAAGAACACACTTATCTAGTCTTAAAGGAGTAATTAAAAATTTAGAAACTCATCATGATCACTTCTTCATTTCAAGGGAGAATGCTGGAAAAGAGACAGGAGAGATTTAAATATAAATAAATTAAAATAACAACAAAACTCTTATTTGAAGTATGATGACTATGTTTGCAGCTAACACCAGAATTTCAGTACGTGTCATAACCTAAAAGGATGAACATAAAACCTTCTTCATCCCATTTCCAGACACAGGATGCATTCTAGTACTAATCTATGCTTTGGTTCCATCTGGAGGCATCTTCAGAGTGGTGGCAAGCACAGATTTAAAGTTCAATGCCAAACTGCCAAGGAAGAAAAATGAAAATAATAAAAGAGGATCCTTGAAATAAGAGAGACTGATAAGAAAAGGAGTGATTTCTTTGGACATGAGAGGACTCAGCAAGGCCTAAAAGAAGTACAGAAAGGTAAAGTACAGTATAGACAAGATTTCTGGGGAACGGCTGCATTGCCTTCATCATTACAGAGTGGCTTTAAGTGAAAATAAAAAGATGAGAAACTTGGTTATAAGCTTTCTTTTCATTATACATCATGTTAAAGAGGTCAACAATACCAAAACCTAAAGAACAAAAGTATATTTCCAAAAGCATTCACAAGGCATCACCAAATATATTGAGTAATAATTAATGACAGTTATTAATGGCAGTTCACACTTAAGAAATAAACAAGTTCTCCAACTGTTGAACATCAGAATAAGAACCATGTAAAGACAAATCATTCCATTACAAAACTAGTGACTTCTACAGATGATTTGACATTTGTATTTGACACCTGAAGGAAAGTTTTAGAATAGACAGAAGGCAAAATAAAATAGCTAATGGTCTTAAAAATCAAAAAGGAATTGAGGTTGTTTAAGTTGCAGAAAAGAAACCCAGAAGACACAACCATATTCTTCAACACATAAGTTACTGCAAAAGGGAATACTGTTGATCTGTGGTAGACAGGATGAGCAAAAATGGGTTTGAATTGCTGGTAGAAATAAGAAAATCCTTGTCTATATAAAAAGTTAGATACTGGAATAAATTTCCAAGGAAGTTGCTACATCTCTTTCACCATAAGTCTTGAAAATTACTTACTATTTGCAAGAGATGAGGTAGCTGGTGTTATGTCAGGAAAATCTCAAAAACTTCTCTTATTTTCTCTGATTTTATGTAGTCAGAATTCAAACAATAAAGATGGTGATTTGTTTTAGAAATGTCAGTATTCAGCTCACAGGACTAAACCCCTTACAGCCAGTCTGTGCCTATGCTTCTAACCCACTTAGTAAGTCCTGAGGCAAATAACTAGCACCCTCTCTTCAATTTACAATGTGATTGTCTCTGAGTAGTGGAAATACTTATTCCAAATGGTTTTCACGCCAGACAGACCCTTCTTTTCAAAGAGAGGAAGGAACATGGCTATCCTTAAAAAGGATTTAAAAAGCTGCCTTTTTCAGAGATGTGGTCTTAAATTGGCTACAGCTACCTAGCTTTTACTTTTAAATAAAGGTAGATTGTTAGCAGATGTTCTAGAGGAAAATCTCTAACAAAAGATGAGCCCTCCTTCTGCCTGGCTGCCAGCTCAGCAGGGCCACGAGCAGGAAGAATGGAAGAGCCTTGGCCAAGGCACCCTGCATGGGGCAAAATGGACATGCAGGTGGCCAGAGTAGCCCAGCCCAGGCAGAGCTCCATCCTGAACTAAATGTCTGCCAGTCTGTAAAGAGGAACCAGTTCCATGAAAATCCCATTCCACTTCACCTGGAACAGCAGTGCCAGCACTGAGCCAGCTTAAAATGAGAATCACACTTCATCTTCCTTGTCTCAGCCGTGGCATGCAGAATCCACTAACCAGCATGTCTGCACACTCCTCTTTCTTCTCTCACATGTAAAGGTACAATTTGGGGGTTTGTCCCAAACCATAAACTGTTTAGTAAAAGGAGTAAGTAAAATGAATTTCATGAGGACTCTATGACTGAACCATCCAAAAAGCCACAAGGCCCAGAATACAGGTTTTGTTCAATGAAGATACATAAGCCATAAGCTGTTTTTCTCTTCCTCATCCTTTTAGATGTGCACGAGCCAGTTTGTGTCACCCGTGAAAGGACACAGGCAGTGTTTGCTCTAATGCCCTGACAGTATTCCCTGAGAGAATGGCCTTTTTCACTCTTTCCTTCCTCCTCCAGAACTGAAGTTTCATTTCTCATAAGAGAGATGAAGAGGGCACAAACACTTGGCTCCCAGGTGCCACAGCTCATCATCATACAGTTCTCTGTGGACACTTAAAGTTAGTTACCACAGCCAAAAAGAAATGAGGAGACATTTCTCTCAGAGCAGTGACAATCCTCAAACAAACTGTTTTCTGCAGAAGTTTCTATGCTGTCTCACATTTCATTCAGCTTGCCAGCCACAGCAGAAAGTTTTTAGCAGTTCAATTCAATGTACTGGCAATATAATAAAAAATTTATTTGATTTTGGTGCTGGTGAAATTTTCATTTCACTTTTCATTTACATCTGGCCAATGCTGTTAACTCCTTCAGCCAGGGATTTTATTCTTACTGTCTAAATAAAAAGACAACAAAAAATTTCAATCTTTTTCTAAAGTCTACTCTGTAGTCTAGATTACATCCAGAATTTTTGAAGAGGTTTAAAGGAGAAAGAGGACAAAAGGCCAGAGCTCTTCTCTCACTGTTCGTTTTTCATTTTGGAGGGTAAGTACTGTATTTGCTAGGCCCTTACATAACAAATATTTCCCTCCATAATAGCCATGAACACTTTTTTTCAGCTAGTTTAGGTCAACATGTACATTTGCTATGGTCTGAGTGTAGTCTCCTGCTGGAGCAATCCTGCCATGCAGTCCTTTCTGAATTGTGCTGCTGCTGCAAAACTTTTTAGACAAGGATGCTACCAAATATGTTTAAAATCAGAGCAGGAAGCACTGACAGGATTTTTAAATCAGAAAAAATAAAATGGGAAATAAGTATAAGGACTTCCAAGGTGTCCCCCAGTGAAGGCCAATTTTGATTTATTGCTTTTTTTGAGGTTTGGTTTGGGGTTTTTTTGGACCAGCCAATTTATATTAGGAAGTAATCTCCTAATTTATGAAGGAGTCCTTTAAGCTCCCTAGAAACTCCCAGCTTCATGATTTATTTGATCATTACAGAGGGGTGATTTCAATATCCTTATGTTTCTCATTGTTTTGCATGTGGCCATCCATTACAGCAGCAGAAATTACAAAAAATCCTAAAAGATATTATCATTTTCATATTTAGTAAGCCTGATGAGTTTTCTATGAGCAGGATGTATGACACAATGAATAAGGAAACTGGATTACAGGAAAGAAATAAAAATATGCAGAAGAGGACAAAGAAAGGTGAGGCTATTTTATGTACAGATATAAAGATGAGGGTAGGAGTGTTATTTTTATTTATGGAGGTTACAGCTCTCCTCTGAACTCATTAGTGATTCATTGCATATCAGAGGATTAAAAACAAGGAATGGGTAGATCAGCAAGCCTGAGCAGATAGCCAGGTTTCTGACTCCACCAGTCATGTGCAGAAGCCTCCTCTGTTGGAAAAGTCCCTGCTCTTTCCTCAGGAAAAAAAAATTAAAAATCCTCACCTGCTCTCCCCCTAAGTGCTGCCTCCCAGCTGTGGAAAGGAGGCAGGCCAGAGCCCTCAGCTGGCTGCACAGACACCCTCTTGGTGCAGAGCCCTGAGCTCTGCCAGGCAAGGGAAAGGTGCTGGAGCCTGCCCTTGGCTCCTGGGGACAGGTGATCCCCTGCCAGCGCCACAGCTGATGGCAATGGGGCAGAACCCAAACAGGGTGCTCACTGTTGAAAGCACTTTGCTTTAAAGAATACTCAGATGGGCCTTTGCTCATAATTTAACTGCTTCAAATTAGAGGTCTACACCTCACTAATGTTCCCACTAGCATCGAGAGAGCATTTGTCAAAGGCTTCAATGGGAGCCAAAATTGTCCCTTAATGATTTTGCCATTACAATACACCTATTTTGCTATTGCAAATCATAACTCACACTCAAATCAACAAAATGTTACAGCATCAAGGCACAGGAACTCAGGAAGTCTTGGAAATCACCACTTTTGTCTGCCAGAAATGAAAAGCCCTTCTCCAATTTCAGTTTCTGCTGTTGCAAGCCAGATTGTGTTGCAGGACATGCTGTTAAACCAGTCCCGCTGTAAAATACATTAACACTGCTCACCCCCAAAACTGGGGTGGTTATGAATTTTAGAATGACAACACAAAGCAATCAAAGCAGGTCCATTCAATACAGAGCTTATACTCCACCCTCATCTCATCACATCCTCCTTCAGAGTCACAGCCCAAATGGCACTCACACATTCCGCTGTGTTTTTCTTCTTACACCACACCCAAAACAAGGCTGCCAGTGCTGGACAGCCCACCCTGAACAGGACCTGTCACGGGCAGGTCGAGCTTTCTCAAAGGGGTAAACCTGCCAGTGCAGACTTTATATTTCATTTCTACTTACTGCTTATTTTGTGGCACTGCTGTCACATGCTTTTATGCTAATTACAAAACTCCAAGTGTGTTTTGTTGTCCCTGTAAAAACAGTGAGGTTGGGGTTCAGAGATTTCTTTTCCAGAAAAGGGAATTGTCCCTCAGAAAAGCTTCAGTCGAGTCCAGGACAAGAAGTGGAAGTTTGTACTCAAGATTTCCGGACTGCAGCGTTTGGACAAGATCCCACCTGCATTCTGGAAAAGAGATACATGAAATTTTAATAGATCTCATGGGGTCTCTCCACCTCACTGAAAAACAAGATGCTCAGAGCTTATTACCATATGGAGTTGCCCAGGTACAGTTAAATGACTCATCACATATCCTTTCTGTTAATTAATTACTCAGTGTTATACAAAACCTTTAGATAGTTATTAGATCTGATTGCAATATAGAAAAAAAAGAGAGCTTCTATTTTTTAAAGTGAAATAAAACATTGATGTACTCAAAAGTTGTGCCTACATGTCTGGAAACTCAGTAAAATACATATAAATTTAAAAAAAAGGAAAAAAAAGCCAAAAGCAAACTTGCATGAACAAATGGAAAATTTAATTAAAAACAGGATGAAGATGGATGCTGTACATTTTTCAGGATCAAGTGACCTGGAAAGAACAGAGAAAACTTTGAGTGGATAAAAAGTGTTTACTTGGAGAACAAATGAGAAAAAAATAAAGTTTAATAACAAATGTAAGTAATTAAAAATGGAAATGGAACCTCAAAATAGATTTTAAAAGAAAAATTTTGAAAATTATATACAAAGTCATAATTGACACTTTATGCACAGGCACAATTTCAGCCTTATTAGTGCATGGTTCTTCCTCTTCTGCAGTTGCCCAGCTGCTGCAGTGTCTCAGACATGACCATTGCCTTTTCCATTGCTGGTCAATAGTGTTTGCATGGAACTGGGCCTATATTTGAGATGAAATACCTGCAAAAGATAGAAGATATCCCTGGTTCAGAGCAGCAAAAGTCTAAATCCTTTACCCAGCAGAAAACCCTCACTTTACCCTTTTCTTTTCAAAAGAAATAGAACAGGGCAGGGAGTAAAAGGTACCCACAGCCAAACAGACCTTCCCGTGCCTGTTGTGAATAACTCTTTCAAACATTGACTTCATGCATGTCCATAAACCCCTTCCTCCCTCAGGTAACCTTGTCTTTGGTCTAGCATCATGATTCCACAGGAAAAGCTTTCCATGTTTTCATCCTTGTGCCATTCTGGTATTACTTGGAGTGGTTCCCACGCCAATTCAAGAACCTCTGAATTTTGCCTGAGATTCTGAAAATTCTGGATTCCAAACTGTAGCTCTGAAAGCAAGAGAATCAGCTCCTATTTCTTTCTCACAGCCACAGAGCAATGTTACCCACTTCAGTTTTCCCTAATTCTGGCAGAGCAGGGCACCATGAGTCACTCACTACACTCTCTTGCCAACTACTGCTTCGAAGCACAAATCTCCATAAGGGGAAATTAAATATTTCTATAAACCCACTCTTCAAGAGCCAGGAGGACTGTGTCACTCAGCGTGCTTCTTGACATGACACACTGAAAAAAATCCCCACAATAATCACTGCAGAGCAATCAGAGTTTAATCATATTCTAGACCTGTCACTCGTTCTGTTTGGGAGACAGGCGGGTACATTTGTGACATTCAGGGCCTGTTTCTGCTGCCACTGAAGTCAAAGGCAAACTCTCCAGTGGCTCACATGGGCACAGAGCCACTGTTATGTTACAGAGCAGAGCTGGAGTAGCAGGGTGAGGATCCTCCTTGGGAGGAGAGCTCTGCACAGCTGAGCTACTGCTCTTCTCCAGAGATTCCACAAGATAACTTCTAGGGATTCATAAAATACAGACAGACAAGAAGTAAAAGGATCAAGAGCCACTCTTCTTGTGAGAGGGACAAAATCAAATTTTTCTGATTGATTTACTTTCTCTTGTTCCCCTAAATAAATAAATAAACAACACAACAGCAGAACAAGACAGGCTTAGTCTAGTGTTTAACTAATTAACACTACTAATTAGTGTTTAATAGCAATGATAATTATAATCATATCCCTCTGAGTCTATTGAGGCTGCCACATCAGATGGATTGCAATCATCTCCATCCCTCTACAACTTTAAATCAATATCACTTCAAACCTGACAGGGTCATTTCATGAAAAGTGATTAGAGAGTCACCTTTATTTTCTGTGTTAAACTGAGAAGTTCAAAAGCCTCTTTAAGTGGTGGGAGAAGAAAGGATAAAGCATCACTTTGAGTTAATGAAATCAGTAATTGAAGTTCCTTTTTGTACCACATAGGCATCATTCTTTATGTTTGCATTTGAGTCAGTCCCAAAGCCAAAATTCACAGGTTCTGTGCCTCTTGCCCATTATGTACAACAGAATAATTTAGGTTAGGAAGGACATTTGTAACCCAGCCCACCATTCAAAGCACTGCTACCCAGGCCAGTTTATGCAAGGCTTTCTTGAGCCAGGGCTTGAATATCTCCACCCTCTGGCTACATGCTCCAGTGTTTGATCACCTTCATGGTGAAAAATATTTCTTCTTATATCAAATAGGAACTTCACTGCAACTTGTGTTGCCGTCAGGGAGAGGCATCAGACATCCCCTGTAGCTCAAGATCTGGATGGCAGCACCCTCTCAATATAGTTCTATCTGGCTTGAGTCCTCTAAATGTGCTAAGTCCCTTCAGCTCTTGCTGGATCATGGTTCTTGGGACAATGACAGTACCACTGGACAGTTTTAAGCAGAATTTCTGTGTCATTCTACAGCCACCCTGCCCCTATAAGCAGTATCTCTGCACTGGCTACAGGAGCTGGGCTCTTCCTCAGCCTTTGGAGCAGTGCATGGCTTCCCCTGCACAGCTGTCAGCTGGAGGCACGGGCTGCAGCAGTTCCTAACCAGGAGACAGCCAGCAGAAGCTCTCTGTTAGAGCTGACAGAAGCAAAAGCCTCTGGAAGCTAAACCTCACCACCAGCAATGAGCCAGGCGTTCCCAGCCAACGCAGTTATCACATGTTCCCTGAAGCTCTCTCCAAGAGAAGGTTGGAAGCTTGCAAAGAGCTGCCTTTTCTGCTACCCACCTCTGTTAGCTCTTTCACTCCCAAACCCTCATGCACAGATGATGTGCTTGTTCTCAAAACAAAAGGAGGATCATAAAAAATACACAAATGTAAAGTAGATGGAATAAAACTCTTCTAAGTTTACTGGCAAAATATAATCAGAGGGGGCCAATACAGAGTCTGGGAAGTTTCTGAATTGTGCTGATTAATACCCAGGCTCAGCACCCACCTCAGACAACCACAGAGGACACAGGATATAAAGCAGACAAGAAATTCTGCTGAGGAGTGGCAGAAGAACATTGCAGGAATTCACTCTGTTTAACACAAGGCCACAGATGACCACTGCATGAGAACAGGGAAGAGAAATGCAGGACAGACACGAGCAGCTAAACACTGATAGAAGCATGGCATGGTGCTACCAAATATATTCAGATATAGGTCAGGGCTTTACACACATAACAAACATACACAGTTAATACTCTTAGGAGCATTATTGTAATGAAAACAGCATGCATGAATATAAAAATCCAAGTATACAGAATTTGGAGCATCCAGAGGTCAGCATTGAGAGTTATTGGGACTGTTATTGTTTCCAATGCCAAAAGCAGAAGCTCTCTACAGCTGAGTATCATAGTGGCTTTTGCTGTTTTCATTAACACTAAACATTCAGGGGGATCTCATAATGGAGAGACAATTACCTGGGGAACGCAAGCTTTTGATCTGTCTTAGCCAGCCCTTCTACCTTATTGTGATTTGTTGTGCCTTCCTCCTTAGAATAACCACTAATACTAAGAAAAAAACTTCCTGAAGTTCAAGCCTCTCATTTTGTAAGAAAGATTGTCAGCTTTAACAAGCACATGAGGGCCCTGGACTTGTCCCTGTTCCCTGGTCACCACCCTCTCTCCATGTCTCCAGCTGGGAATATATCTTTCCCTATACATTATGCCAAGTCCAGGAGGAAATCAAATATACATTTCTACTGGTGACTAAAGCTCTGATCCTACCATTAGTTAAATAAAAACTTAATTTTATGCATGTGAGTCATCCCATCAACATCCCCATATGCCAGAGACTTTGTGGGATTGATGCCCAAAAATGAAACCATAATGAATGAATTCCATTTCTGCGTTGCAGAACCGGGGTTGGAAACCCTGAGAACTGAGATACTGGGACATAAATCTACAGTGTAACATGGGCCAAGGAAGTAAACACTAATAAAAAAAAAAAGAAAAAGAAAAAAAATAAAGAGATTAGCTAATTCCTTACTCTTAAAAAAAAACCACACAAGAGTTGATGTTATTAATTAAGAAGTTTCATTCTTGTTACCCAACAGTCAGTGCTTCTCCAACAAAAACATGGCAAAATGCCTCATTTTAAAGAGCACATGCCAGACTTTGGATTTAGCTCTGCCTGCTTTTGGCCACCACAGCACCATAAATTTGCTGCATCTTTCATTCTGCCCCCATATGTTAGGATTGTATCTAAACTCAACAACTCCTTTCTTTTCCACACAGGCAAAACAAAACAACTTCAGCAATTCATAGCACCAATGAAACCCCCTAGGACATACTTACATTAGAAAAACTCTTTGAAACATTAACTAAATAATTAGAATTAAATATAAGTAATTGATACACTAATGAATTATTAATATGAGTACTGTTTAAAATGGCTGCAGCACTTTAGTAATGAAATGGCTCATTACAACAGAGACAACTGTTTGCTCTGGTGCAGGACCATGTACCAGAATAAGAGTTGTAGTGTAAAAGGAGAATAGAACAATATTTAAGAGCTCAGAGTGAAACCTCAGCTTTTACTTTGCTGGCTATGTCTAAAAGCAGCAGGCCCAGAATCTCTCTGCATTGGCATTTCTGTCACCTGCTACAAGACAAATGTGTCAGGAGACTGGTACTCAAAAGCAAACATGACTTATTACTTCAAAGTTCACTTTGAATCTTACACTATTAACAGAATGAATCTTCTTCAGTCCTTTCACAAAGTATTTTATAGACTCATCTTTTCCTGTGTGCTAAACACATTTTTGTAATAAGTATTAAAGCATATTTCCTGTAAGCCCTGTACATGCTTAACATTTAATATCAGGTGTTGTACAAAGAGTCATTGTTAGAAGTGAGCTAGTAATCTCTTCACAAATATCAACACTTTGTATTTCCAAACTATCCAAGGTTTCCCTCCTTCTCCAGACAGTTTGTAAATACACTGCTCACAGGCTATGAAAACAGGGGATTGCTCTCATTTGAACTTGAGTAGAAAACCTGCTTAATTCTGTTTCTCCTGTTAAGCAGATTAGCTGAAAAAAGATATATATATATATATACATATATTATTTTATTTTACAAGGGGAATTTTTACTACCAAAATATGAATTTAAAATTTAGAGTGTGTAAATATTTACCCCTCTCTCCTCTCAAAATGTTCCAGATAGCAAACTTATCCCTGACAATATTCATCTCCTGTAAACACTGGCAAAGCAATTTCAGAATTGTTGTTTCATTGCATATTCACTAGCTGTTGCTGGAGGTATTTTGTTCAGCTCTAATTAGCACAGTTAATAAGATCAATATTTTCATTACTGAATGCTGCAGTAAGGCAAAACACGCTTAAAAACTTACATTTACAAAATCCCAAGAAATATATTTATTGGGAAATCCTACTCATCTATTTCAAAAACAAAAAGCCCTCAAAATTGGAGGGAAAACTCTTTAGGTGTTTGTCATTTTGCTGAGGACAGAAATTAGAACTGAAACATGCATATTAGTTAGGGGTCCTTTTAGAGACAAAAGGACTGTGTTCTAATTGGATTTTTGCTACTCTTCCCTTGTGTCCAATGGCTTTTCTGGGAGAAATAAGCACTGCAGTTTGACTCATTTGCACAGACCTTGGGGTTGACACCATCACTCTCCTTGTGCTCTTGCCTGTCTTCTAAAAAAAACCCCAAAAACAAAAACCCAGAAACCTAAAAAAAAAAAAAAAAAAAAAGCAGAGGCATTATAATGTAGCAGCAGTGTTAAAAATTTGACTTCAACCCTATCAAATAGAGATTGAAAGAAGTGAAAACAATACAGCTGCAGCAGCCAAAATGAGTGGAAGGAGCACAGCCCTCAGCACCCCTGCCCTGGAAATGGAAGCCTTGGGGTTCTCCCATCTCCAGAGAGCATCCTTTCCTGCCACAGAACGCACAACAGCCTCAGCCTTCTCTGGACCTTGTGACAGCTACCACAGCACCAAGAAAAAGGGAATACCAATGTCAGACATCCTGTTTCTCAGATCTCTGGGCTTTGTTTTTTAGCACTCTTCATGTCTAACAATAATGGGTCAGAAAAGGATCCTGACTCTGTAACTCTTTTTTTTTTTTTTCCCTGAAATTCCTTTCTTCTTTTTTTTAAAGAGAAAAGCTCAAATTTGTACTTGGGAAGCATTCTTCCATCCTTTCACTGAACTTATTAAATGAATTGACAATTCACTGTGACTCTACCTCTGCGGAGATGTCACTCAGGAAACTGTGAGTGTAAACTACCCTAAAATAATTCCATGCTCATGTTGAGTAATTATTTTAAAAACTGTTGCTGCAGAAAAAATATGATCACATATCAAACGGATACTGTATAATTAAGCAGCAAGACACACCAGGGAGTAGAATATAGGTTTAGGTGCTCTATTAAGCATCAGGCTGAAGGCAGGGACTGTCAAAGCAGAAAGATGTGCATTATATGGCACCACTTGTAACATAAAGCTGTTCCCTGGGGTAACAGACCCTGCACCTGTTGGGGTTTTGCCACCCACCCTGTCCATTCAAATTGGTTTTCTTCATTTCCATGCCCATCTTTTCTACTCAACTGATTCTACTTCCCCCCCATCTAACCTGCTAAACTTGTAATTTACAGTATTGGAGCTGTTGAGATATCTACAAGGCAAACTCACAAAAGACAAGAGAAATTTGGCATAATACTTCTAGGAAAGGCAAGTGAAAATGCTGATGAAACACACTAGGCAGCTCTGCATGCATATTCAGGTTGCTATTAGCAGTATGAGCTCTCATAAAAAACCTGTTCTTTTAAGATGACAATTACAGCAGCAGGGCCAGCTTGATCCACTGTCAAAATATGAAACACTTAATTTAAGAAATGGAGAAAAGCTATTTAATAGGGGGAACATAAAGAGAATCCATTTGGGAACTTATCTGATTCCTAAGCTTCACATACTCATTTTCTAAGAGACACAGCTTTAGAATTATAGGAGATAGTACATGTGCTGCTCACACACTCAAATGAGAAAATATTTGAATGGGACTGCTCTTTCTGCACCAGCAAAGAGCTGGGAGAACAGAGTGGCAGAAAACCTAAAACCAAACATCCAAATAAAGAGGGTCTCCAGCAGACATCAGAACAAGCCAATGTCACTCGGTTCATATCTTCACTCTCAATTGATTGAAAAATCAGTTACATTTTTATGTGCAAGGAGTGGGGTTAAAAAATAAATATTTGATTCCTTGCCTGGACATATCACTCCAGCAAGAGGCATTGGTTCTCAATATGACAGCAGAGATGAACAGCATTTCCAGAGATAGCCTTTTCTCCTTTTCATGAAACAAGGCTGGATTTTGGTAACAGACATTCATCATTAAACCAAATCCCTTGAGAACACGTGCCAGGGGTCCTGGGTGTCCACCAATTACTGATGCTACCCAGGGAATTCTCCTACACTGCACATCTGTGGCCAGTTCAAATTAAGACAAAGGAAAACACTGGGTCATCCTATCGAGGAATCCCAGTCCAGAGACTACTCAGAATAACTCAGGTTTATACAGCAATATTTCCCATTTTCATTATGTCACACAACAGATTTAGAGACTGTTGTACTCCATTGTCTGCTCTCTTTACTGTCTCTGTCACTAGAATGAGACACCCAAAGTGTCTCAGTCATGCCAAGTGCAGGCTGTGAAAGACAGTAATACAGTGAGCTCCTTCATATTTTATAAGTTAATTTGCCAGGCACTTCAGTGTGTTCTTACAGGCTGCTTCAGCTGGGAAGGAGAATAAAAGTTGTTGGCCACTCTAATCAGAGGGCAGACAGACCTTCCCCAGCCCCAGTTCCTTACTGGGAACACCTTTGTGCCACGGGCTGTGCAAACCACAGAGCAAGAAAAGACCCAATGTACACATGAGAGTCATCATTTAACACTGTGAGACCTTTTGAAAATACTGTATTTATGGAGGTATATATTTATATACATATAAACATACATATAAACATGTACTTCCATAGCAGAAAGCCACAAATTCCTTGATATCCTCAGGTGAGGACAAACCATATGCAGTGTTAATAGAGCAGACTCCTCTGCCAATGGGCAGAGGGAAAGTGAGGGTAGGATAAGGATTTCTTGCCTGGGTCTGAAGTAGGCAACTGGAGTGGTCTGGGGACTGTAGCTGCAGCTAAAAGGGGAATAGCATCAATCTCTTCTCACAGCATTGCCTCTCAGGGTCTTAATAATCATGTTTTGCAAAGAAAAGCTGGAATTTATCCTATATACAGAAAACCCACTGCAAGTCTACTTCAAATCTTTGGCTACAGAAACCAAAACCAGAATTATGTTCTTATGTTCTTAGAGGTACTAAAGAAAATCCCCAAAAAATCAAAACCAGAAACCCAAAATGTTCAGCAGCAACTGCCAGGAATTTTGGTTTTATTTGTTTGTTTGATGGTGGTCTGTGCCTAATAGACAATGCATCCTCCTAAGGCATTCAATTAAATCAGAGCAAACAAAGAACCAAAATCCATCCATCTCTCTACCCACCCCCATTCACAGGAAAACTTTGATCTGTCATGCTGGCAATAAAACCAAAAAAAAAACAACTACCCAACCAAAACATTCCTATATCACTCCACAGCATTACTCAGACTCTGCTAGTTAAACTCCACTCAAGTAATCAGTTACCATTTATTGGTTCAGTTATCTCCTGGTCTCTGCAATCAAACAGGAAACTAAAATAATGCCCCTCACAAGCAAGGCAAACATGGCCAGGCAGGGGCTGTGCTATCTGAAGGTCAAGTAAAACAGCATTTCGAGTCAAGTGCCAGTCAAAACCCTGCCTCATCGTGTTGCCATTACAGAGGTTTGTGCTCTCCACTACACTGAAATACAGCCAGACTTCCTCTGGAATTTCTGATCATTTACACCAGAGTAATTCAGCAAAGGTTTTGGATCACAGGAATTAAGTTCATTGGTGACTGAGCTTAGTCACACCACAGAGGGATACCTGTGCAGCATTTAATCAGAGAGAGCTTAGCTCCTTCTTTATGTATAAATTCTAGATCTGCTATGATATAATTTTTTGTTCTGCCAGTGAAGGATGGCTTAAAGTTTGCTTAATTCTACCACAGCATGTATCTCATGTAATGGTCTCCCCTGCAGACAAAATTTCTACCCGAAACACTAGGCTATTTCAGAAAGAAACCACTCTTATTTGCCTGAATTGGTTGGTATGGTACCTAAATAGCCACAGTCACCTAGTGATTTCTCTAAATGCTTGTTTTCAAATGCTTAAAATTGGTTTTGGTTCTGTCAAAGTTACAAAAAGTTTAGGTGAGTACAGAACACATAAGATTTAGAACACACTCATATCAATCATATATTCAAATTGGGAGTGTGCAAAGCAACAGGCATATTAAAGTCTGGACCACAAATTTCTGTTCCTAGGACTATGAGTAATACTCCAGTTAGGCACAGAGACATCTACATGAGAGGAGAGAAAATAAAATAAGAAAGGAACAACCAAAGGGCAGAGGGACTACGTAAATCCTCAGATGGTTTTGACATTTAAGCGTATCAGTTTTCAGATAAGCCATGGACTTTGGATGACATCTGATAGAAGAGGAGAACTCAGCAATGGAAGAGAAGAATTAGCAGTGCATTAAGGAGTTCTGTTCCAGTCTGATGGAACTGTGTGTTTTTAAAGGCCACCTGGCATCAGGCATATCCCTTTTCAGGCTGTACATGTTACAGGGCTGCAGACCTCAGACAGATCTCTGCAGTATTTAGCCATTTGGGGATGAAAGATTGAAGTATCTCAAATCTCTCTTTTCTCCTTTGCCATGACCCATGGAGCAGACCCCAGCTGAAGGTTAGATTTTGTAAAAGACCTGCTCACTACCGGCTAAAATCCTTCACTACATTTTACCCTAAATGATCTTTAGAACTCTCTGAGTTAGGCTCTGAGGCCGTCAAGGCATGTTTAAAGCATGCTACAGTGTCACACTGTATTAGGAACAGCAAAAGTATGACACAGACTCTCTAGCTGGGTTGCACAAGAGAGTCAGTTTTATTATTCCAGATCTTCTACAGACAGGTCCGAGAAGGCCTGAAAGGTAAAACTCTCAATGGTCATGAAACCAACACATCACCATCATTGGACAATTAGGAATAACACCCCTTGAGTGTTTCCTGCAAGTAAACTACAAGGATCTAAACAACACCTGCAAAGGTTGTTTTCCTTCTCCAAGGACTCTTTGGATTCCTCCTTACAATTTCTCAGGCCAGAGTGAGAAAGTTGTGTGCCTTAGTTTCACACAGGCTCCAGGTAATGCCTGAAGCCTAAAAGTCTCTTATTTGAGCACTGGCAGTTCCCACACTACAGAAGCCCATGGATGCAGTTCACTGGTCCCTGGAGCAGGATTCCCAGCCGAGTGGCACATCAGGAGAGGAGCAGTGGATCCTAAATCCTCCCTGCTGCTGAGGCCTGGCTGTGCTGTGCAGTGGGACCATGGAGCAGCCGTGTCCTGGGCAGTCCTGGAGCAGCACAGGCTGTGTCTGAGGACTGGCTGCAATTAGGATATTGAACAATGTGACCATTTGGGCTCAAACATGAATTACCTGGCCTCACATCCCCTGGTCACAAACTGAAATAACTCAAGAGCTGACAAGCTTCTCTTGAACAGGAGCCAGGCCTGATATTTCCAAAATCAGGTCCCTGCACTCTCACCTTTCTCCTTGCACTGGGAAAAGCCAATCTCTTTTATGGGCAAAGCAAGCTCTTACCCACCCTATTTTCTTCCATCACAGGCCTTTGAGCAGCCTGGTCTAGTGAGAGGTGTCTCTGCCCACGGCAGGGGAGTGCACCAGAGGATCTCTGAAATTCCCTTCCTACCCAACCCAGTCTGTGATTCCCTCAGCATCCAGCCTTCAAGTCAGCTGTGCAAAATCAGACATGAGAAGAATTTATCGAGTTTGCTAATGACACTGACCTGGTTTTCCTTCTGACCTTTTCTTTATTTTCCAGTGACTGCCTTCCTTCATAGCTCTTAATGACATTTAGAACCAGATTTTTAATTAATGTTCCTAAGAAGCAGATAGTCAATTAGGACTTTAACAAACACCTCATAGGCTAGGCATATCAATTCTACTGATGAGGTAGGCAAATAAGTGCTTCTGAAAATCAGTCAGACATCTGTCTGCAGCTTAGAGCACCTAATTACCTTAAAAATAACCTAATTTTAAGTTCTAGATATTCTAAAAAGCTTTTGTTTTTCATGATGTTTTTCATGCATATATACAGAGGGAATATTTTTCAGTTTCTTTCAAGCAAGAATAGAAAACATTGGAAAAAAATACAAACCCCAATCCTTTGAGCCTCATAAACTTTCAAGGGAAATTAACTGTCCTGTAATCCTGCTGGTAGAAAATGAGTGTGAGTTGCAAGCAGTATTCCAAAGCACAGTAGCAAGAGTAATTGGCTTCCCCCTCCATCCCAAAGTCCTTGACCTTTTGTTCCTCATTAGGGACATAAAACATGGGGAAAACAGTTACATTTGTCATATTTCTTGTAAAATTATACAAGTAGAAATTGAAGCAGTTTGGAGTCAATAAAGTGAATTTGAAAAGCTGCCTGTAGGAAATTGCTAAGAATAGAATTCCTCAAATCCCCTTGAAGTGATTCTAGCAGTAGTTGTGCCACGTGCACTTGTATGATGCACTTCAAAGTATTAAAACTTTAACAGAGTGAAATTATAAACAAAGCTGTAAAATTTAAAGATGCTAAGACATCTGCTACTGTTCTGGTATTTAACCACAGATCCCAGTGAAATAAAAGCAATCATACAAATACCTGAATTTAGAGACTTTCTGATCTCTACTTTTCTCCATAAAATTCATTACTGGCATTAAAGGGTCTCAGTGAGAGAAAAGCAGAATTGAAACATACTGTAACATACACATTGTTGCTCCTTCTGACTTTAGTGACATATTTAATTTAAACCCCTGACCCCATGAAGCAAAATATCATCCCAGGTAGATTCTACTACTACTGACAAAAGTTTGTAACTCACTGCTAAGACAAAACAGATGCCTGAACTCCAAGCCTTAGGATTTAAGAAGTAAATAACTTTAGGCAACACCTGACAGCATATTTCAGGCACAAAGATTCATGTGGACATTAATAAAACCACTAACATTGCCTCAGAAAGAAGCATAAGAAAGCAATATTGATAATAATAATTTAATTAAATAGGGAACATTAAAATAACTGATGTATCAGCACAGAAATGTTGTGTTTCCAGAACTGCAGTAGAACATCTCTTGATGAGAATATTCATGCTGTGAGTCAACACTGAAGGAAACACAGTAGTTGCTGTAAAGGAGGAGGAGAGAGAGCTCTAGTCAAGGGTGTAAGATTAATTGCCACTTCAGTCTACCACTCCTGAGTAATTTTCAATAGTCAGTCAGCTTCTCTGTCTTCAGAAGTTAAAACAATAACACAAGCAAAAATAATGGAACCTGCAGGTTTTTTGCACGTCTACTAGTTCTACATATAAAGTTGTTCTATACTGTGTATATATATATATATATATATGTATGTATGTATAAATGACATATGTAGTTTTCTAGAAATACCAGCTGTAAAAATATTATTTTCATTGCAATGAAGGATACACAGAGATACCCAACAGGGTATGTGGGACACAAAAACCCTACCCTGCTAGGTTATGTTAATGGAAAGGTAAATTATCAGCAGTGCCATCTCATGCAAAGTATCATATTTAGGAACCCCCTAGAAAAGACCTAAGCCAAATTTTGACCTGTATATGATGTATAGCATCAGGATGGTCAAACTTTTTTTTTCATTCTTTTTATATATATTTTCTATGTGTTGCTCTGTGATTTCAGTGGAGGAAATATCTGTATTCTTGTTGTGTTGTTTCTTCATAGCCTGTACTATTTCTGACACAAGTAAAATAACTCCTATAAACAAATAGCAGCACAAATTTTCTCTTTAAAAGTAAGACATGTTTGAAAATTCACAAGTAAATTGATATTCCAATTCCATTATTTGGTAATGGAATATTCCATTTATTATAATGCCTAATTAGCAGACACTTTTGCTAACTATGATTTAGGCATAAAACCTGAGAAACAGAAATTGTATACATTATTCCATTGTAACTTGTTCTCTGATTCACACACAAAGCAATCTATTTATTTACTACAACAAAAACAAAAGTTTAATCTTTATAGCCAAAGTCTGTCTTGTGAAGGCTTGCCTATGGGGACCAAATAGAAACCAGCAGAAAGACCAATTAAAGGTCTTTACAAAGCATTTGTTGAACAAATTTTGATATCCAGATACATAACTAGCTTTGTAAATCTGCAAGTTTCAATGTGCAGAAATCTTTCCAGAATACCTCCTGACATTTTGAAATGTATTTATTTGTTCTTATTATTATTTAATTTATATTATTTAATTTAATTATTATTATTATAATAATAATTCTTCTTATTATTTAATTATTATGAAACAGGGAGTTTGCACATCAAAGTCTAACGGAGAGTTTCATGATTTTTTTCAATATCCCATGCCGAAACACGTTGACAAAGCTGTCCTGTGCAGACATTTTCAAATATCAATTTACAAATCTCTTTTTCCCAAGGAAGAAGTGTCCGTAAGCGCTGCTGTGGTGTGGCCAGGGCTCCAGGCTCCTGGAGACTGTGGTTACAGACCTCCAGCATAGCCACATTCTTCTTGTCTAGCCTTGTAAGCTTTCTGCCAGGTACTCTGCACGTTAAGTTGTTTCATTCCAATTGCCCTGAGGGTTTCTTCCTCACTAACTGATGGGGAGCTTGATGCATCATTACTTTGACATAGAACAATGTGATAAAGCTGTAGGACACTCCAGTAAAAAAATTACTGGTTCTGCTCTTAATAAATTAGTTCTCTAAATATTCAGCTGTATGTCAGCAAGGCCTTTGTATTTAGAATGGTATTTAGGAGAAATATTTTACTGGGCTCAACTAATTTCTATAAAACAAAGGATAATTTCAAACAGTTTACCTGCACACACAAAAAAACTATGGAGAGTGAAGAGATGAACTTGCTTCACACAAAGAACACAGAACACTGCATAGTCATAAATGTCAAGAACAGGTTTGTTTTCTTTTAATAGCCTAATTAAACTGAAACAACATAGGAGACCTTTGGGGGCTACAATGATTAGAGCTTACCAAACCTAGAGTGGTTTGCAGATGCAGAGGTTGTGTTTTGCTGTTCATTCTGTAAGACCCCAATCTGAAGCCTAAGAATGGTTTAGGAATCATTTCCCAGTCACCTAAACAGAGCTGGGGCAGTTCAGAGAAAAGCTGCCAGGCTGCAGACAAATCTCATTCTGTCAACATCCCTACTGACTCAGTTCCCAAACTTGCATTCCTCTGTGTTTTGCATATTCTTTGTTTAAAGTATTTAATTACCACATTCAGGTTTCCCTCTCACAGCAAACTCAATGGGGAGAGACCATCTTAAAATGTTTTACTGCTAGTCCTTTTCCTCTTTGATGCTGTATGTTGGGATAACAGTTTGGGTATGTCCTGTTAACTTTAGCTATCTACCATATACCTTCATCATCTGGAATTTCTGCTAACATCCTCCAGCAGTTTCCTTACTGCCTCCTGTGCAACCCTGCCTACGACCTTCTGTCTAAACCTTAAAGATTCAGAGTTCCCAAATGCTTTCACAGCCATAACTGATGGGGTTTAGAGCAGTCCCTGCTATTGTCAAATCCTACCACTGATCTAGAGCTGAATATCAGAAGGTCATGGCACTGACACCCTAAACAAACCCTCATTTCTTTATCACATTGAGTCCAACAGGATTCTGGTGTACAGCTCATCCAACAACACAAACAGCACATTAATTCCTACCTCTTGGCAAAAGGGTGATGCTTCTCAAATTACACTGCCTCCCAAAAATACCTGGTTTTTAACATATTTGATTTCTTCAAAAAACTTGAGCCCTTATCTCTGCCTGAGGAAAAAAAAATATTCAAGTAGTGGAAAGGAATGGTTATCAAGTATATTTATAACATATTGATAATCTACCTCTTCATGCCACATGTTCAGAGTGGAGCCCTCCTATGTTCCATGGTTCTGTGGATTGGAAATCCTGGCTGTGTGTTTCATCTGGCACAGCTCTTTGGAGATGTCAGCTGCCTCCCAAAGTCCCTTTTACACCCTTTTACACCGTGCATCAGGATCTGGCCAAGGACAAAAACACGGGTTAATACTTCAGCACTTGTACAGAAAAACCCTGATGCTGTAAGGTCACACCCTAAAGGGGCTGATCTGGTCCCAGGAAAGTCAATGAAGTTTTGTTATTGACTTTGCTTGGAGCAGCATTGATCTCTAAAGGCAACAAATGCATTGAATTAGGTTAGTAAATTACTGTTCCCACGACCAAGTTAAAAGACAAATGAGTAGTTAAGTGAGAGTCTGGTTACAATATCACATCACAGGGCTTCCTGGTTATTTTCTTGTGGAATTCAGACAGCAGAATTTCAAAGAAAATATTCTCCAATCAGCACACATGGGAGTTTCATATATTAAAAAATAAAAATCATTACAAATAGAAAGATTGTAAATCTGTCTCACACCAAAAGCAACCTAAAAATCGAAGTTGAAGGCATCCTGTTAGAAGGCTGAATGAAGATCAGTTAACTTCTTGACTGGGAGTTTCACACAGTTCTGGCTAAATACATTAGAAAATACACTCTGCCAGGACTGAGTTCTAATTTCAATATGTCTCCAAAAATTCAGACTATATCTTGATTAATGAAGCATTGCAGAAAATCTCTGTGGGGGAATGCCATGTTAAAATGAAGAAGCTTTTAATACAGACTTTTAAAACTTTTCAAAGTAGATATTCACACAGGTCTCAAGACTTGCATGATCCATTTATATGCACAGATTAAAAATGATGGCATTTCCTTTTTGCAGGGGTCTCGTGTGTCTGCTCCCAGTGATTACATGGCACAGTCAGGCAGTTCTCAGAATGAAACACTCCATAGAAAAAGATGACCTATAATGCAATAGGTTATGTGCCACAAAAGACAGCCTATAAATATTTAAATGTTGAATACAAGGGAAAGCATATTTATTTTTATTTGCTGTCTCATTCTAAGGACAGAAGCACCTTCATTGCTAAAGATACTGACTCTGCATTACTCAAATATACATAGAGATATGAATAGATAATAATACATAGTAATACAAGGAAATGAAATTATTCCTGTGTTCATAAAATTTCATCTTACAGTGAAATCATTGGTAAACAAGCACTTGGCCAATAAGAGCCCTTCAGTAGATCAATTCTTAATGATGGAAACTAGGCTAACACTTTTAAATTCTGCTCGCATATGACCTTATTTTCTTTATCCCAGTTCCTTAAACTGGAATATTACCATTTTTTTATCAAAAAAACCTACTTAAACTTGAGTGCTACAGAGAACACAAGCCAGTGCTTTGCACTTAAATTCCTAAACAAGCAGCCAGACTCAATGTAAAACTGACCTTTTTGATTCAAGAACTTTTTTTTAAAATTCAACATGACACACATAAAATCTTTATTGTCAGCAACCAAGCAGTTCAGAGCTAGTTCTGTAATCCCAGTGTGGGACCTAAAGTGCACACAGGAAGCTGGATTCAATTTTTCACTTAATTCCAGAAGTTACCCATTATCCTTCCTTACTAAGTAAAAGGGTTACTTTTCCTTGGCAAGCTCCTTGGTATGCAGAGCTAAAATTGGGTCTCAGTCACAAAAGACCTGTCAGTAGACATTAAATTATCTAATTACTACTGAACATGGTATTGAACAAGTCATATTTAAAGTAGGAATGACACAAATCAAAATCCATTCTTAAAATAGCCCTAAGTGATACCCATTCACCAATACAGCTTCAGCATTCTGCTGCTGCCTCACCCACACAGTGTCCACTGTGAGCCATAACTGAGGCTTGTGAAATGATAGATTCTCACTACTTTTGGCTTAATAGATGTGGTGAGAAGCAATGCAAGGAAAATAAAGCCGTCCAATCAAGATTCTAGTTTTTAAAAGACAATTTCAGCTCACGGGGGTTTTATTCATCAATAACAATTGCAGTGAGACCCAACACAGAGAGTAGATCTTTAATATCAATAACACAAAATGCTACCTTGCTAATGAAGACATACGAGTTTATTGATTAGTTTTGCAGGAATGTTTATGTTGGTTTTGCTTCTAATTGCTCATATATGGATGAGCTCTTCAATTTTATTGCATCTGCAAGCAAGGACTTGTAGAAATGGTAGTGAGGGGTTTATTATAGCCTGTCTCCCCCTTCCCACCCTTCTTACAGCCTGCATTTCCCCCCAGCTGGGTTCTGCTGTGCTTGGTGTGCACGAAGCACAGGCAGAGTCAGGTAGGATCATGTTCAGCCTGTGGAAAACCAGCTCACCTCGATCAGGAGTGGCTTTAGGAACCTCTGACCAGACTCTGCTGCCACTTCAGTGCCAGAGACCTGGGCTGCAGGACCCACAGACACCAACACAGCCACAGGCACCCCCAGGATGGCAGGAGAGTGCAAACCCATCCAACCATACAGAGGTCCTCAAAAGCACTCCATCAGGACAGCCCCTTGAGGGATATGATCCAGAGACATTTGCCTGTTCTTGCTATGGCCAAACTACCTTCCCCAAAAGCTGCAGCTCAGGAGCACTCACAGCAACTTCTCAGAGAGCAAGCTGCATAATCTCACGCTCTTGGAACAGGGAGAAATGCATAATCTCCAAAGAGTATGAATGAAATGAGGTTAAATATACACATTACTTCTAAAACTGCTTTGATTTTTCTTTCTTTTTGCTCAATTTCTTATATTGATATGGACCAGATGCAAAGTTCACAGCCTGATCCAGCTCTAAGCCTAAGGAGTTTCAGAGGTGTGCAGATTCAGCATTTGGTTTTGTCTGACTTCTAGAAGAAAATATCAGGAGAGATTTTCTTCGATTAAGACCAGCTGCTTCTGCCATTCAGCCAATGGCAAATTAAAACTTTTGTACCTTTAGAGATGGAAAAACTCATAAAAAATTACTTTTCCTTAAGAGTTTATTTTTAACATTTTTTCTTACTGAGATCCACAAAGGAAGGGGAGAGGTAACAGGTTTTAATTACAGTGTGTTTTCTTGCTTGTGGGACACTTCTAATTTTACTGCCTGTGGCCTATCTGGGAACTAACAAGGGAGAATATCCTACATTCCTAACTGAAACCAAAAAAATCTAGAGCTCAGTGCAAAACTGTGTTGTACAAAACACACAGCATTTTTCAGCATATGAGCAGAGCTTTTTCTGCCTTTATTTAAAAGTGTTCTTCTCCACAAGGATGCACAGAACTCTAGGAAAAGATGGCCAGCTCACTGCTCACTGCTCCTGCCTATGACATTTCAGCCATTTCCAGATCTCTCCAAAGATCTCATCTCTCAGTTTGTCTGTCAGACTGAATAAAAGTACCCAGGGACATGGGAGTACAGAGATTTCTATACCTTACCTTAAGGTCCTCGCCTTACTTCACAGAGCAGGACATGCTACGTTTCTATCCCTGCTTTCCCATCGTTGTCTCCTTTTTATTTGCATCACTTAGAAATTTAACAGGCTCTTCAAAGTACACCTTGGAGTACTGGAGTGCTTTTTCCCAAAGTATCAACTAAACTACCAATTTCATAAGTAATTCCTCTCATTCAATTTTCAATGAAAAAATAAAATAAAATAAAATAAATATATCCAGAAAATAAGACAGGATATGATGAAAACCCCATTAGTACTGTGACAATTAAGCACCAATAATTGCCATAAGAAAGTAGTTATTCAGCCAATTTTGCTTTGATTCCATACCTGCCAGGACTCTGGTTCTCCAGCTTTTTTTCAGAGAGCAGCACAAGAGTCCAGAATTCACTGATTACAGGATAAATTACACCTTTTTCTTCCTTTTATACAAAGCATGATTCCTACAGGAAGGATTTGGCAATCTTAAATCCAATCTGATACTGACATAACATTCTGTTTGATTATCAGTTCTGGTGTGTTTCAAGAAGTTTCCATTAAGCTGAGCACACTAAAATTCCCATGAATTTTCTCCCTTTTCACATTCCAAAGATAGGCATCAAATTAGTCTCTTTCAATTTCTTTGATTGAGCCATCTATACTCCATACTGAATGTGAACAATAACTACTGGCAGCTCTGAGGGTATTTCATCCAAGTCTCCATGTAATCTAGGATCCCAGCACATCTATGCCAATAAATGACCTTGTACACTAAGAGGAACTATTTATTTTTATATCCTTCAAAATCCCACCATATATTTAGTTGCCTTTTAGAAATCTGACCCAGGAACTAAATCAGAACTTTTAAGACAGTGAGGATTGCTTTCTTCCTCGAAATTCAAGCGAATACAAGCTGAGGATGAAAGCATAATAAATAATATTGTGGACAGCTCCATTTTAACGTTTTAATAGTAATAATATTACTATTATTATAATAGAAATTGGTAGACAGTCTTCTTGATTAAAGCAAATTTTAGAGAGAAATCAATGCAGAAGTGATGCTGATTTCTGAAATATTTAAATGAATATTGACAGAATAACTTTTTCATGTGTCATACAGCTTCAGTGCTAGACTGTATTTGAAAAGGATGGAGGTTTAGTGGGACTCTTCTGTCCTTGGTGCCTGCCTAAGTAAAATTTCTCTATACATTTATAAAGAACTGTCAACCCTAATTTCCACAGCAGTTATTATTCAACTAACACAAAGTGTTTACATTAATAACTATCTCCCTTATATTACATGCTATCAGAATCCACACCTAATTATTTCAAACATGTAAATAATATATTAACCAAAATCTGTGAGTATTCCCCCAAGAACACAGTGCCAGCCCTTGATTGGTTGGCTACATTTTAGCAGCTGGCTCTAGAGAAGCTGCTTTGAATATCCACACAGTTTATTAGGAAATGTCGCTACATCTCCAATCTAAATATGGAGGAGCCAGGACCATTTACTCTGGACAGTAAATGTTTGTCAAAAACTGATTTTCATTCCAGAAGAGAGCAATAAGAAAACAAAACCATATAAAATAAAATTTGTTTTGTTTATGAAGTCACATGCTATTACAAATAGTATTATATTTGAAAGAAAAAAAATAAGAGTAACCCAAAATCTTCAAAAAAATGTTTGAAATACTTTTCTCATTAAGTTTCTTTTCAGATATCAGTCATTTTTCAAGCTCAAAAGATTTACCTTTGCAGTAGAAAATATATCTAAATGAGAATTAGCAGTGGGAAAATACCTGAACCTCTGATCTCCTTTCTTTTGAGGATGTCAGAAATTAAATATCTGCACTGATATCAATGGGGCATTAAATCTGTAACTAATTCCACATGTGTGAAAGCTGTAAGGATTAAAAGTGTAGAAGCATGCTGTACAATAAATCAAAAACATAGCAAATTCTGCAAGGTTGCTGAAGTGAGCCCCTCCAGGCAATCAGGATATGAAAATTAAATCAATTTATGGGAGGGAAAACCATACCTACCCTCTAAGTATTAATTACTTCTAGTACAGTAGCGCCTGGATGATTCAATCCCTTTATTCTTCCAACTACACACACATAAAGAAAAGGAAGGTTCTAGACCCACAGGTCGAGACCTTTTGGCTTAGTTTTTAAATACTCAAAAGACTGAGCCAAGCCTGAGTTTTCTGAGCACATGGCCACAGAGGAGAGTGATTTGTACATCAATTTCTAACTAAAGCTCTGTACAGGTGGGCTCAGATCTAGGGTTATTTCAGCTAGATCAGGTTAGACCTATTTTCCATACTAAAATTGAGAAAACTTTATATAGATAACGGCTGCAATAAGATTACAGCTGTTAGTACAGTTTACAATTTTTATTTATATTTAGCTTTTCAAAATGACTGTCATGATGAAGTGAAGTAACAGAGAAAATGGTCCAGTGGTTAATTTATCTCCTGTTAAATCTTTTTCCTATGAGCAGCAGAATTAAGTTTGATACCCACTGGCCCCCATGTGACCTTCACTAGCAAAACCTTTAAGTGATAAATTAAATTTCTTCCATCTAGCTGTTGTTTACAGATTTATCTTGCTTTGGAACAGACCTTCAGTAGTGGAGACTCCATGGCAGTGGAGGTGTGTTAAAAACAAGAGATAGACTGCTACAGACAGCAGATAAGATATCTTATTAACCAGCCATGTGCTAAAAAAATACAGATTTCAAGTTCCATAAGAAAGTTCTGGTATCCTGCTACAGAGAGGTCAGCAGAGAAGGCCTCTCCAAAAAAAAAGGCCAATGAATTTCTTGAGCTTCTGGCATGCTTCAGCCCTGTGAATCAAATAACTGAGGAAGGCTCATAAAAGTGAGTAAACAAACATAAAAGGGTGGCCCTGAGTGCTATTGTATTTCAGAGCTGGCTCTCTGCTCTTGTTAAAGGGCTGCTACAGACATATACAAAGAATCATATGAATAATGCTGGAGCCATCTACCTACAGCACAGAAACGTGATCTTTTCTGGCCAAATGTGTCAGAAATTTGTTAGAACTGGAAAAAAGTTTACGCTTGCCTAAAAAGGCCATGATCTCACGCTCAGTGCCTTTCTTTGATACAGGGCTGGGAGGTGAAAAAAGCCCAGAAATTCATTCAGCCCTTGCTGGCTTAATAACTTTAACATACTAGTTGTGATGAAGATGAAAAAATCAGACTTGTAAAAACTGATCATAAAAAAGAAAAAAGAGGCTTTAACTAACAAAGGAGGAAAGGAAATTATGGGAGGCAGCTTAATGCTTCAACATCGGGTAACAATACAAAAGTCTGAAGCCTTTAACTCATTAATTTGAAAGGGTTTGGCTCTGACTCTTTATTTTGGCTTTTCATTTTTGTTTGTTTGTTTTTCCCTCCCTAAGGAAATCTGGACTGTAGATGATTACTTTGAAAACAAAGCAGTACAAAACCGTGGCAGAGAGACTCTTCAAAGAGATAATTTGAGGAGTATAACATGCTTTAAATTAACACTCAGTTGCAACAGTGACGGGCCTCAGGGTTTGGTGACACGGCCTCCCATTAATTACTTGCTAACGGAATGGGATTGTCTGCAGTACAACACAAGGATAAATATTAGGATAAGTAGTTTCAAGAGGTTAGGCTAAAAGAAAGCCTTTTTTTTGAAAACATTAAGAAATCTGGGGAGGTTAAATACAAAGTTGAAACTAATACACATACACACAATACCCTCTTCTAATTAGCATGAACCTCTGGCTAGGGATCTGCTCACAGAAGAGCACTAGAGATAAGACAGCTGTTAATGCCCACAACTGAATAGCAGAGATTTTTAATCTAGTAAGAAATGAAATACTACATCCAAAGTAGCAACATAAGTCGATTACTAATTTAGAGTACAAGATCTGCTAAATTTTTCCTAGAACTACAAACTGATTTCAGTTTAAACTCTGTGGGGATTGGACCTGAACTCAGGAACCACTGCTGTTCAGACAGGATCTTTACAGACCACAAAATCCCTGTTCAACCTTTTGTGGAGTTTGATCATTTAGAAAATGTTCAATAAGATATGCTGTGAGCCAGAACTGTGGTACTTGGGAGAGCTCTCGTGAGACAGCTCAGGTGATGCTGCTGGAGCTCTGCTAACCTCTTCCACACTAGGGGCACAGCTCCAGAGCATTGGATTCTCCAGGAAAAGAGTCATTTCCATGCAGCACAAGCAGCAGCAGGACTTCAAATTCACTCTATGATCCAGATGGAGAAACTATTTCCCCTTTAGCTACTGTCTCAACCTCTGACAAGCCATGGCTTAATTATGTTATCACCTTTGGTAATGTGCCTAGTCAAAACTGTCCTACACTATTGTGTGTTTGTAATATACTCATTAGAGTTATACAGGAGGAAAATAATTTTTCTGTGATCAGGATCTCTGCTTTACAGCAGAATGGAAATCAATCAGAATAGGGGTACCAGAGGCCTGCCCCTAATCCACCTACTGGAAATTCCTTAGCTAGGAAAAAGGTCTTTCATTATTTAAACTACAGCTGCCTATTAAAATTTGCATTTAAAAATGTCACCTTTTATCTTAGTTTTCTAGTTGAATGTTTTGGAAGGCAGATAAAACAATGCACTCTCCTGTGGATTAAGAAGTGTAACTGAAATTTGGGTGGGAGGGACAGGACCTGTGCTGTTATCTGTGGCTTGAAAAACATATAAAACCACAGCTCAAGAAAAAACATGGTAGTTCCACATCGTGTTTAGCTGTTCTGCTTGCTGAGGCCATAATTCTTGCTCATTTTTGATTTTTCTGCTGTCTCAGGGTGGACTAGCCCTAACTTGCACAAACCTCTATGCAATTCCAAATCTTGCACTTGCTTTCTGTGAGATCAGGGGTGGGGTGCAGTGGTGTTAAGCCAACTTTGCCAGAGAATGGAAACACAAAACATTTCACACTCTTACCCATCCTGGAGGATTTCAAATGCAAGACAGAGGAGAAGTGGCAGGCACCAAAGAGTTGAAAAGCATTCTCTTCAAGGCAACAACTGTTTGCTCTGAAAAATACAAGTGGCCACTCCCTGGGGTCACCTGGCAATGCCAAGGACAATTCTGGAAAAAAAAAACAAAAAAATAAATAAATAAATCCCAGCAAAATGGAAGTCTGCCTCCCAGAGGATAATTTCTTCTGCCAAACTAAGAAGGTGTTTAGGAACGTGGACAAAAATAAACATTCCCTCGCTGGGGAGGTGGAGTGCTCTGACTTCTATGGATTTTTAGAATTAGTTCAAGGAAAAATTAGTGGAGTGCTCCAAACACTCCAGGTGACCTGTGCCAAATGGAGCAGCTGGCATTAATAGAGTAAATTGGATGATTATATTAAAGATGAATGGCACAGCTTTACAAAAATAAATATCTAACACTGTTTAGAATTCAAATCAGCTCCAGTAGGAGCAGTTCTAACAGATTCAAATGAACATAGAATTAAAGTGCAGGAATGAAAATCAGAGTCTCCGTTTACTTTCCCACCATGAGCAAGATTCAGACTTTGTGAATGTATAACAAATATGATGTGATTTTTTAGGTTTTGCCAAAAGAAGTCCCCATCACTGTGGCATTTTAAGCACCCACCAACAGCTCGTCTCCTGGGAAGGAATTTACCAAGATCAGAGCAAAGGTATAATTTGATCTTACTGGAAACCAGAAGTCCATCTATAAGAAGATCTTGATGCTCTGCTCTGTGGTAAAATTAAAACAAAATGTTGGGGGTTTGGTGGGTGGAAAGGTGGACATCCCAGTGCTTACAATATTTGGCCTAGATAGGGTTTCTTTTTTTGAAGTTAATACCTGAAGCTGCATCTTCACATCCCTGTGAGAATGTCTCAACCTGTGCTGCTGGCCATTCTGAGCACTAACCACACTAGAGGCTGTCTAAACTTGGCCCAGAAGGACAAGGTTTTTCTACAAAATATTCAAATCTTTATGTGGAGGGGCAGGGACAAAACTTCCTGGGAAGTGTTTCAGCAAGTTCTAGTTGTGGGTCTGCAGCCTTTCTGTAATGGAGTATTTGTGTTGGCAGTAACAGGATTACCTGCATCACTGAAGGTTGCAGGAGCTCTCCTGTGGCAGGTGCAACAAATGAAGAAAATTATTTTCAGACTATTTAGTTTATAACAGAAGGGATTAATTACAGCTGCAACGAGGCTGAGCTGCACAGATCATGGTGATCAGCATCAGCTCCAAAAAACAACATCTGAGGGGTGCTGGAAGCAGCGCTGTGGGATAATGATGCATGGAAGCAGCTTCCTCAGGTTCTGAAGAGGAAAGAGAAGGCAGCATCACATTATTTCCTTCCCCATCTAAGGACAATTAGGGAAAGAAATCATTCTAATGTGCTCTCAGTGCATCACACCGTGCAGTCACACTGAGGCATTTCACATGGGGTCACACCTCTGCTGAGCGCTGCTGCAGCACTCAGCTGAAAACCATGAAAAGCCTCAGGACACTGAAGAACCAAAGCCAAAACCAGGAGATCTGGCTCACTGTTATGGAAGAGGCTGTGGGAAAGAAAAATAATCAATTCCTAGCTAATGGAAGGCATTACTTTTAAATCAGTCTCAATCCTGAGGCTTCAGTTTGGGGTGAATTACCCTTCCACCCTCTCAGTCTGAAGAACTTTTTTTTTTTTCCAGTGCACAAAATGTGCCACTTAACTAAGTGTATTTAATATCCCAATTCTAAAAAGCCTTCCTCTTACCATCAGCCCTATTAAAATCAGTAGTTATTCAATCAAGTGTATATGATGACCCAAAGAACCATGGCTGGTCCAAGATCTAAAAGGAAAAATTGTGCCTAAAGCTCCAGACTATCAGAGATTGATCTTTTTTTAAGACAGCAGTTGTACTTAGGCAATTGGCCAAAGGCCAAACTAATAAATCTAATCTTGAACATACATATATCTACACATATATTTTTCAGGGTTGTTTATTCAGGTATTCATTATATTTGAAACAATGCCAGTATCAACACAGAGAAGTAACTAAGGACATGATCCTGCACAGATCTGAGGATAGTTATAAACTTTACAAAGTCCATCTGAAAAGAAGAAATGGGGATTAACTGTACTGAATACAAGTCTGGATTTGTACTTACAAAACTAGGTCAGGCTGCCACACAAATCCATCAGAAGAGGAGTAAGCCTTGTACAGAACTCTAGGGTAGAATTCTCTATTATTTCAGGTACTTTTTTCTGCAGAAGAGCTTACTCACAGGCTATTGCTGAAGCATCCGAGCAGCCTGGCGAGGTGGTGATAAGAAATACAGTGAGGAAGACACCTTTCCTCACACAGCCTGAGACATCTGCAGAGCCGCTGTGCTGCGAGCCCTGGAGTCCAGAATATCCCTCATTGATTATCCTGAACAACTCACACACAATAACAGGTCTGAGCCTCGCATTTCCCTCCTGCTCCCCTTCCTCACCTGCCTTTGTACCAGCCAATGTCTTTCACAGGGAATTTGCCTGCAGCAGAACCCATGGAACACAACACTGTGCAGATGCATTCTCTTTTCTTCCAGATCCTCTCTTTGTGCACACATTTGAAGACGTGCCATGGAGTTATTCCCTTGTGCACAGTTGAGTGCAAGAACAGTATTTCCTGTGCTGTCCCTGCCAAGGAAGCACACATGCAAAGCTGTCAACAGGACAGGCAACAACAGCTCTGCATGAATTAAAGGAAATGTAAGAGATGCCTTATAAAAGCTACTAACAGCTATTAATGATGGTACTTAAGGCAGTCCTGTGGCCGAAGGAACTTTGCAGAACACTTTGCATGCAGTGAGTGCCTGTGCTTTAAATGTTTCAATATTGGGATTACAATCACTGCTTGCCAAAATAAGGCAGCAGTGTCCACCTAGCTGAAAGTGATCACCACAAAATCATTCTGGACCATACCTTCCTAATCCAATTCTCTTGCTGAGAGGAGGATTGAGCAAGATTAGGCTCCCTTCCCAATTTTTTCAGTGATTCTTGCATTTCAGGGGTAGATTTTTCTATCACATCCTATTCCAAACCAAATTTCAGTCTTTTTTTCAGCTAAAACACACTGATACTTTTAACAAATAAAAATAGTCTGAATAGAAAGATCTTGGAATCAGAACTCTAACTTAATTTTTGTAGGTCAGGTGATAAGAGGAAATTATTCGGCAAAAACACTGGATTAAAAGCAAAATAAGCTTACTAAAAATTACTTCTATTTTTCACTTTATTCCATGCCCCATCTGCCTCTGATGACTTCATTTCTACCTCTCAAGATCAAGAGAGATCAGTATTTATTAAAAGAATCTATACCAGTTCAAGATTCTAAGACCTAATGCTATGGTATAAAAATATAGGCAAATTGAATTCACATCGGTAACGGCGATTACACAACTGAATTGTTGTATATTTATAGAAGCAGGCTCCAGAAAGTCCCAGCTGAAGCAATACTGACAGCAGCCAAGATGGCCTTTATAAGAAACTGGGAGCTGCTGCCTTTTGCTTATTGTTTCTGAGTCTGCAGCCCTGTCCTGGGGGTACAGCAGCCACCTGCTTCCAAAGGATTCTGAGGAACAGCACACAATTCTAGGTAAATGAGAAACATTTATACCACCCTGTTTTCAGCTTTACTGCTTGTGGTACAGGTTACTCTCCAAACTAAAATGACACAAGACAGACAGTAATTGATCCACTGTACTCCAGTGCCCCTTCCACAGCCACGTGCTGGCTGCTTCTAGAAGAGGGAGGTGGATCACTCAACCCTTCTCCACATGTCCTTTTCTACAAATCCATTTGAACTGGGCTCAGGGTGAGAGAGTCTAATCCAAGTATTGACTTTGTGCCTTGCATATCAAGAGGATCTTCATTTTTGGATGGCTGTTCCATCCATGAAGAGGAATCCTTAGGGACTTTGTGTCTCATTTCAGAGAATATATCTGCTTTGCAGCCTCTCACTGAGTCCTGTTCAGATACTCTTTGTTTACTGTTTTCCTTAACTTCCTTCCTAGAATACTGAAAACACACAAATGTCCTTTGGGAAAGGATTAATACTTTTCCTATTTTCTCACATTTTTCATCTCCACCTGAGTCCATTTGTCCATGCTAAGGCCACAGCACATTCAGAATGGGCTATTTCTAGCAGTGTTGCTGTTACATCACTATTCTAGAGAATTGCAGAAATATTGTAAACCACGACTGCACCAGGAGACTGGGGGTGCTGCACAACCAACCTGTTCAGAAAGGAAACCCAAATCATAATGGGGGATTAATAAACTCTCACAGGTTTGCAGAATTATTAGACCAGGACCTAGAAAAGATATACAGCTGGTTACTCTGGATTCTTCTATTAGCCTTCCAAGAAGACAGAACAAAAGGATGGCAAACTTGCATTAACACACTGTAGCATGCAGCACAACAGAGCAGCTGTATTTAACACCCTGTAAACCTCACTCCAGAGCCCTGCCTCTAAGAAGTGAAAAAAAAAAAAAAGAGAGAAAGTGCCCTTTGGCCTTTGAAGCATGTTCTCTTCCTTACACAATAACTAGGACTGATTCATACATCACATATATCTTGCCAGCTCAGGGCTTGGCTTAAGCCTTGTTTAACTTTTTAATAACAGACTTAATATTAGTATCCAGGTGTAAGCAACAGCAAGTAGAAGCTAGCATAGTATTTCTGCTCCTGCATGCATTTTAGCATTCCTGGGATTAGCACTGAATTGTTCCTAGACGAAACAGCCAAACTCAATAGCACTAGGTTTGATTATTCTCATGAATTCTGCTCTTTCTAATCTTCTTCAGTGCTCTCAACTTCCATTCAATAAATCATTTTAGACAGGCTCAGCCTTCATGCTCACATAAACTTTATGGAGCGACACATAAAGCAGGCAAAATTTCAGGTTCAGCATGAGTTTTTTCCTGAACTATGACTGGCTTTGAAATGAAAATGTCCTCACCATACCTAAACTACATTTTTTTCATGCTACAGTTCCAAAGCTTGTTCTTGCTCACAAAGAACCTAATGTGCCTCACTCTTTGCCTTGTAATCAGCAGATCCACAAGACCTCAGTTCTGATTGCAGAAGGAATGTGACAGTATCTGTATCTCTGTTCAAAGGCAACACTAGAGTGTTTCAATCAGATTAATGGATTCATAATTTCCTTTAAATAAGAATGTCCAGACATTTCTTGCCTAATTGAGAGACCTGCAGCTTCACATTTCAGCCACCTTTTCCAAACATCTCCACAATTACTCTGCCTGTTGCTGTCTTGGAAAGGAAATGCTGAAGATTAGTCTGGGTTCCCAGTTTTGTCATGGAGACTGAACCATCTAGGAGGAGGTGAGAGGTGGATCACTCACTCACTCATTTCCTCCTTTGATTAGGATGGTAGGTTGACACATACTGAACTGGGCAACAAAATCATTTTTTAATCCTGACCCTGTACATGGAGTGTGATTTTTGGGGACTTGGTCACTCTGGAGAATGTCACTGACCCTGAGGACAATCAGCATTTTACCAGATTGCACCATATAGAGCATTTCAAATAATTAAATAGTTTAAAGGAATGTGATTTTCAGTTGACTGAAAAAGACAGCAAGTTATATATTTTACACACACCAGAAAAGAAAGTCTTATTCTTATTTACTTCAGAAATCACTAAAATAGACTAAGGTGAATATAAACTAGAATAATTTATCATGGCCATTCAGATGTAATTTCTATAAAGAAGAAAATACAAATAGCTGAACTTTAGGGTCATAAAATTGCCTTGAAATATCAATAGCAATTAACATTTACATTAATCTCAGTACCTATTGGAATGCATGCTTCTTAAAGCCATAATCAGAAGGCAAACAAACAAAAATCATCATTGTAAACAACCAGGAAATATGTGGGTTTGCCTTCCTTCTAATCCAAGCTTAAGTCCCAGGTAGAGGCTGGAAGCACAGACACCACATTAGGATGGAGAACACTTTTCCCTTTTAAAAATTGTAATGGTGCTTTTTTTTTTTTTGTAGTTATACAATGAAATGAGGCTCAAAAGAAGTATTTGTCAAAGCTCAAGATGACACACCAAGCCATTAATAAATCTGTGTCCTCAGCTCTCTGCTGGTACTTGGTACATGTCAGGCTGCTGTGCTCTGATTCAAGCAGCACTCACCTTACCTGTGACTTTACATTCAAAGACAGAAAAGAAACCAAAAAGAGATGGTCAGTACCAAAAAAGGGTCACATACATGGAGGTGATTTTATACTGTTTAATAAAACATGATTCTTGATTCAGTCTAATTTGTCAGTTTTTTAATATGGTGCTAGTCTGTAACACACATCTAATATGGATTAAAATTAGTACTTCACCCATGCCTTTTAATCTCAGTTTTCTTATAGATAGGTAAATAAAATTCCCTCTCTTTTTCTTTTAGGAAACCTGAGGCAAAGTTATTCTGGATCAACTTTACTCATCAAAAGACACAAATATTTGTTCCTTGAGTTCCCCAACAGCCCCACAGTGCCCAAGACCCACTGATTTCACTGGTCCTTTTGAAATATCAGATGTGTTATCCTGAAGTATTAAAGTGTTGTAAAAATTAAAGGTGATGGCTTCATTCAGATCTGTGTCAAGAGCAGGATTAAAACCTAGGGACCTGAGAAGGTCAGATGTGCCTAGAGAAACACAAGGTAAAGCTGATCTGAAACAGTTTGGGTCTTTTGCTCAGCCCCTTTTTCCTTTAAAACCTTCACTGGGCAGGCAGCCACAGGCTCTGCCTAACAGCAGAAGATGACAACCCCACAAGAATTTGGGGAAGACTCAAAGGAATATCTAGAAATGTAGATGCCACCCAGATCTGCAGCATGTAAGAGAATTGATTTACTGTCCCAGCACCTCCTGGAGGAGGAAGGGTTATTGCTCAGACAGGGAACTGGAGCAGAAACAGGAATGACTTCCTTACAACCCCACAGGAAACACACTCTATTTAAGCAGACTGCAGCATCACATTCCATTGCCAGGTTAATTTTTACAGGAAGATTAGAAGTTTAGCAGCTCCCACAAGTGTTTGCAGCAGCACCAGCCTTGTTTTCAGAGTTCTGTCCCAGCTGTAAGACAGATAAGCACAAAGAATCTGATGGAACTTTCCAAAGATGCAGGCTTGGTCAGCTGTCAAAGCCTACCAGTGAAAATGAGGTGTTTTCCAAAGCCTGAACAATACATATGGAGCTGGAGCACAAGAGGACTGGGGTGGGGGGAATTTAGATTTTGGCAGATATGAGGTAGAGAAGGAGAAATTAATCTATCTGAACAGATCTAATTCTTCATGGATTTTTAGAACTGGAATTCAATCTACATTTCTTTACAGAATTAACAACATCCTGTATAGATCCACAGATAATAAAGAGATTTTCCTTCAGTATTAAAAGAAGAGAGATTACCATCAGCTTTCCATCCTCCTCACCATTCTTACCCCTGTATCTCCAGCCAGTGCCAGAGAGGAGACTTGTCCTCTTTTAGAAAATATCACCTGAAAAATCTGGAGGGGAAGGAGTTGAGAACACAATTACAGGAAGAGAATGACGAGCACAGTGGTGTATTTAAAGACTTACTTGTGATCCCCTAGTGCCATCTTTGGTTAAAGCTCACCAAGTATGAACAAGCTTACAGTCATTCCCAGGAGAGAATGAAGTTTCATTTGCAGAAAGACAAATCCAGGAGTTCTCCTGGATTCCTTATCTTTTTTTTCAGGAGAAAATCAAACACTGAATTTTCCTGCTATAATGACTGAACTGTATCCCCTATTCCCATGCTATTTCTGAAGTGCCCCCAGAAGTGTTGGCTGGAAGAATCTCACCTGATTTTTGTGACAGCATTTCCATGTAGCATCAGGGAAATACATGTTCATAGAACCTGCTTTGAGAGGTTCACTCAGTAATGTCTGAAAAAGGAGAAGAAAGGACCCAAAAACTCTTCTGCTGTTTCAGTGGCCAGACATGCCCTGTGGAGTTTTGCGTTTTCTAGTCCATCCTTACAGCCACAAGTCCTTTAGCCTGTTGGGAGGGATGTGTTTAAAGTAGAAGATTGGAAATGAGGATTATAAAATACACTCTATGTCCTTGCTGTGTCTCTCTCCATGTTCCCTGCCTGGGTGCTGCTCTGGGCTCCCCCAGCCAGTGAGGTGACAGAAATACCTTCACTGGCTGTGTTTAGCAGTGGGGCTGGAGCTGTCCCAGCTGCTGGCCCGTGCTGACTCTCACAGGGCCATCCCTCAGAGCACATCAAATGCTCCAGGAAAGTCAATGGAACAATTTTAGCAGAGTTTCAGCAATTTGCTGTTACCAAGAATTAGGCCCAGGAGTATAACAAGGATGGTTGTTTAAACCCATTAATAAGAGTGCATTTCTACCAGCTTGTGCTGTAGTGGCGACTGACTGAAAGCCATTTCAAACACACGTGTACATGGTCTGCTCCAGGATGCAGAAAACAAAGAGAGAGAATTGAAAAGAAAAATTAAATAGGGTGACATAGATGTACCTATAGATAGGACAAGTATGGTACATAAAACATATGCAGATATGTCTATATATATATTTTTGCATATTTGCAAATATACCCATCTGGATTTGTATAAATACAAATATATGTATACACATGTAAACACAAGACACAAAGGAGATGTATACTATTGTTTCAACAGGATATAAAAGGCTAAATTATAAAGCAGGCCAAAAGCTTTCTAGTACACAAAAGTTACCTCTTGAAATATCAAGCAAAACAGTCATCAAGGAGCTCTTGGACCTGCCAGCTGCTCTTTCAAAGCTTCGAGTGAACACTTGCTGAAAGAGGCCCTTTAGGCTCCCTTCCCTGCTGAGAATCAGACAAACCTCAGGTCTAGAAAGCTTCAGTAGTCAAAATGTTCTTCTGCAGTGGAAGTGTTGCACCACTGAAACAAATGGATTTACTTCACTGCTAGTACAACTGGGTATTTGGGGAGAACTCACTTTTGCAGGGTTATTATCCACCCTGTGTTGCCAGAAACCAATTTGTGGTTTTTTGCAGGAATAGTCATATTGCACCATGGGGTTTTCAGACAAGGTTAAAGAATCAAGCAACAGCTCCTCATCTTTCTTCTTCTGATCCTCCTCTTAGCATTTTTAATCCCACAGTGAGGAAAAGGAAGTGGAGCAGGAAAAAGAAGTATTTTTTTACTACTAATGAATGTATGATATGTGTAATGAATGTCATTTGCAGAATGTATTACCTGTAAATTAGCAAAAATGGGATAGTACTGTTCCAGGTATACCTTTTCACATCCTGACAGAAACAACTTTGCCACCATTTTAGCTCCTGGCAACTTTCCTTTCCATTCCCAGACTGTTGTCCTTTGCTCTCCCTTCTCTGGAGGCAGCAGTTACGTTGTCACTGGTGCCTCACACAGCTCACATCCACTGGCTTCCATCTGTTCTCATTCTTACACAGCACTTCTGCAAAATGTATCCTAAAGAAGCCTCAGGCTATTTCACTTGGTGCCCTAGTAATGATGTTCTCTTATGTGAGCACTTGAGAAAGATGACAGGTTGACTCTAATCTACTCCATGCAGGTGCCGCTTGAATTTTAATTATCCCCAGCTAAAAAATCTACTTGCAGGCCATCCTTCTTTATATTTGAATTTAAGATGACAAATTTCATGTGAGGAGATTCATTCCTAGTGACCACAGACAGCTGATAGAGACATCTAAGCTAGGATCCTAATCAGCAAAAAGAGCAGAGTATTTATCTCTCTGCAGAGACTGTGAGCAGGGCTGGGTTAAGGGCCTGAAGCTGGCTCAGGGGAAGCCAGGCTGAATTCTCTGTCTCTCATTTGCACAGGAAGAATCCTGCTCAGGAGGAGTTGTCCCCTCAGAAGGAGTTACCAGGGAAAGTGGAGCTTGAGGACACTGCTGCTGTCAGCAGCACAACAGGCCAGGACAGATGGGATGTCACGTTTTTATGGTCACTTGTAGAGTGACGTCTTTGTCTCCCCATCCTCAAGTTACCACAGATATGGTAACAGAGCAGGGAATGCAGAGAAACACAAACTGCAGTGCCAGTAAAGGCCAGGGCAATTCAGATACCATAAAACATCTTATTCCCTTCTCAGCCACAGCCAGCCCACTCCAAGGCACCTTGCACAGACTTAGCCCTGCAAAACGTGGTCGTATTCAGAGCTGGAAGGCAGCTGAAATACACTATAACTATATTGTCTGCTCCACCTTAGGGTAGAATTTAGAAAGATTTTTTTCTTTTTAACTTTATTTTTTAGGTAATATTATTTCTGTTAATGATTCCAGCACTCTAGTCAATATTAAGTATCCAGTTATCACTGCTAGACCCTGTTTATGAAATACAAGCAGAGGGGGAGGAAAGAATTAAACAAGTTTATAATAATTGATATTTCCAGACTATAATCTTGGCATCTCTTTAAATCCATTTATAATTGTTTGCCACCTGTTCCTGAATATGAATAGGCTGTTTCACCCGTGAAGGGTGAGTGCTGAGTTCCTTCCCGAGCTATGAAAGATCCATAACTCACAAAGGCTGCAAGGCCAGAGCAAGTGGCAAAGATTTGTCTTTTTTTTCTCCAAGCAAGTCAAAGAATCATAACCACCCTTCATATATGAGACAGTCTATTTGTTCTTCTTTGTTGTGCTTCTTCTAAATTAAGCTTTTTAAAAAGGGACTGAACCCTGGCATCAGATAGTAAACAGAAGGCTGGTTACTGGATAATTAGTACTTTGGGGCTTGTTGGATAAGCCAAAAACAATTTCAAAAATTTTAAAATATTATGTTGCCAGCATTATTTGGGTTTTTCTTTGGGACATATTTTCACCACAGTGAATAACAAAAGCAATACTGAAGGAAATGTTTTGTTTGATTAGACATTATTGTTTCATTTGGCACCATGTTTATCATTTAGTTTTAAAAAAAAAATAAATTTTAGTCCAATATTCTATTTCAATGACTTGGTCTACATAGGAGATAATGAGAAATGAAGCAAAGCTTTGGAAGCACAGAAATGTGAATATCAAAGGACATCTGAACACCTGCACTATCGTGGAAGGAGAAATAAGCACAGGTGTAGAAGCAGAGAGGGACATTAACGCAGAAAGTCAGAAACACAGAACAGGTTTCATGCTTGAGTTTGAGGCCATTCTTCCTACCCTGACTCTTTGGGGAGCCCAGCACAAAGCAGCCCCACCACCTCACAGGAATTTCCATGGGGGTGCTGGCAGGATATCCAGTCCCAGTGCAGGGCAGGGCTCTGCTCTGTCCCCACAGCCCACTGGGAATTCACAGCAGAAACACTCTCAGATGACAGTGCAGACAATGCCCTGCCCAGTAACAGCTCTCTGAAAAGAACTGCAGGGAAATTCTACCCCTGCAATAAAAACCAGAGGCAGACATTGAATTGTACTTACCAGACGCTTTTGACTTTGCATTCTACCTAATAATCCATTTCTGCCAGAAGTATTTTGAACATGTCAAACATCCAAGAGCTGCAAGATGCTTAAATTTATTTTGCCACTTTAAAAGGTTTCCTCCTCCTCACCAACATCTCTGTTACAGCCTTTCTCTCCCCAAGCTGCATTGGCCCAAAACGCTGAACCCAAAAGATCGAGTGCTGGTTTAAAAATCAATATTATGTCACTCTGCAGAGCTAGAAATGGGAGCCTTTCCCTCTAGTGATTAAATACTGCCAGCTTCCCAATGGCTTTCAGTGTGCTTGTTTCCAACCCTGAAGGTTTCAGGATTTTAAAGAAGTGACATTTTAACTATTCTTACAGGAAATGCATATTTCTCATACAAACAGGTTTTAAGACCTCAGGGAGCATATCCTGAAAGCATATACATGGCTTTTACAGCACAACAAAGTGGTTACTGTTAATTGCACTATCAGTTGTACACATCAACCAAGTCACCTGCTCCCTTCATCGGGCAGAGATGGGTACTGGCACTGAAAAAGAGCACGGCTGATTTCCTTGCAGTGCTTTACAGACACATAAGTGTTCCCATCAAATATTAAGGTATTTGTCAAATAGTTTACTTCCCAGATAGTCTATTGACGTAGCAATGGAATGGAAATTCTTTTGCCAGGAACAACACTGAAAAGAGCACTGGCAAATCTGAAACCTGCATTTCCCCATTATTATTTTGTCTTCAGTTGTCATTTTGTCATTAGCAACTTTGGAAAGCTTTTACACTTTAGAAGAAGTACCTTTGTCTAATTCTTGCTCATAAGTAGTTTTGGCATTGAACAATAGGAGTAGAAAAACATATAAAACTCTCAATTATTAGAAAGACATATTAAAAAAGAAAAATATTAGCAGAATACTTTTACTACCTTTTATGCTCAATATACAGCAGAACATTGGTAGCACAAGCAAACAGCTCTCAGCTCAGCACAGCTTCTCTACATGCAACAGAATAAAACTTAGTTTCTTATAGTAAAATAATTTTCTTTATTAAAGGGTTGTGTCCTTTACTGCTGCCAAAGAAAATATCAAATAGCTGAATTCTTTCTGCTCTGTTATCCCTGGGCAATAATTTGTGTTTCTTTCCTCTACCTAGCTACTGGTTTCCAAATTCTAAACCACTACTACAGCTAAGTGGAATTCAAACATGCATTACTACAAATAAAATAAAAATGTTTTGCTATAAATCTCTTTCGTCTGCCTTCAGCTTCAAAGGACTTGGAGTTGGACTGGTTTTACCCTCAGTTCCCAGAAGTAATTGAGATCCGTAAGTGCCCTTCAATTCCTATAATGCATTTATATTAAAATTATGCTAGATCTCAGGTTGCTCTGTGGAAATGTATTAGAGCTGATATAACAAACATCAGCCCAGGCAGTAAGTACAATCTATCCATTTCTATTGCTCACTGCTGCATGCAGCAAAAATGAGAAAAATATAACCATAAAAGTAAGAGAAAACATTTCAAAATTCTTTAATTTTAGCAATTTTTATGCTTTTACCTACTATTATTATTATTGTAATTAAATATTTGTCTCATCTAGATATTAAAGTTGATTTTTTTCTTTTTTCTGAACCAACTCAGACTGTTAGGCTGAGCTAATTTTCTATTCATAATTACCAAAAAAAAAAAAAAAGAAGCGAAGAACTCAAACATATCTTAAAAGATACTTTGGAAGTTTTCCCAATTGCTCAAGGATTTTCTCAAGATAAATCTTCAGCCCTTTCAAAAAGGAGAGCAAGTGTAGGATTTGTATGTATGTATCACATATATAATATGAATTTCTGAGTGTCTTTGGCAATATTATTTCAAAAACCTTCTGAGATTTCTGGAAAAAAAATGCATTGTAATTTCTGTATTTATTTCCTTTCCTTATTTCATCATTAATTATAAATAACAATTAAGAACAGAACTATTTTTATGGAAGACTCAGTCTCTAATAAAAACTAGAGTCATTCTAGATGCTCACTATCAAAGCTCTTTATTTATCTCAGCAAACTGTAGTGGAAATGATCACAGGAAAAGGTAATTATTATTTTTAGTTTCTTGAAATTAGCAACAGGAACATGTTATTTCCTATGAAATAAAAATCTTGTATGCATTTTTATTAGCAAAAAAACCTCCAAAGATGTAAGCATGGGTGTGAAACAAGGTGTTTGACATTTACATTCTTCCCTCCAGAACAGATTTCCGAGTAGAATATTTTTCAAAGTTACACCAGATATCAGTGATATCAAGCTTAGATCCTAAAGCTGTAGGCTACTATGCCTTTTACAGAATTAAAATTATTGTTATCTGTGTGTATTGGGAAGAATTAAGGGTCTCAATTTACTTCAGGCACTGCTTGCCAGACTCCCTGCACCCACAGTGTAATATTTTTTAGGTGACACATTTTGAGCTTGTGGGTTTGAAGAAACACATACCTCAGGCAAACAGGCACAAAAGTAGAGCACAACTTTCCATCTCATTAGAGGGCTGTATTTCTGAATCCAAACACGTCTGTCATGCCTCTTCTTAGGATAAATATCCACATTCCAGCCATAATGGGACAATCTATTCCTAAATGTGATTTTATTCAAATCAAAGATGGTCCACATCGAAGTCCCAGCTAAGAAGCAGCTTTTTTTTATGAGAACGTTTTTCAAGAGCCATCTGAGATATGAATGTGATGAACAAATCACAGGAGAAGGGTTTTTGTTAGTATATAAACACAATAATTAGGAGTTAACTATGTCTAATTTTGTTCCAAGAATTTCCAGCTAAGTTTTACCAAAAGAAGCAAAGATGTAAAGATGAAAATTTCTTCTGCAGTCTTGTCAGGACTTAGCATTTCTATTTTTCTCCTTATCATTTATGAACAAAATTACATTTGTGAAAAATAATGAATTAATTTAACTCTCAACATCCAAGCTCTCAGGAGTGAATTCTCTCAGGCACCCTCACACCTCACACACATTGGGCACTGTGTCCAATGGCACAGAGCAGTTGGTTTCTTTAATTAGGCACTAAATCCCCCTGGATGTGGTTGTGTCAGGACCAGAGAGCTGAGGTTGGACATTCATCCCATCATTTCACACACACATGATTTATGTGCCACGCTGCTCAGCTGTCACCTTCAAACAGCCCAGCTGGATAAACCAATCCCAACATTACCAGGCAAATCCATTCTCGCTGGTTTGTGTGCAGCAATGAGAGTCTCCATTAATATAAGATGTATTTATTATTATTTCCTAAGAGTGCACATCTCTAATTATCTCAGATCATGTTTTCTACTCTACTGAAAGGTCCTTGTCTGAATTGCATCTGTCCCTCAAGCATAGCATTGCTTTACTTCTGGTTTATATTCACATGATTACTGTTATGATTTTATATACACATATATAAAGCATAAATGTTTCACCAGCATAAACAGCACCATTACATGCTATATTTATTACATGAGACACTTCATAATTGATTGCTAAATGCTATGTAGTTAAATTTTCCTTTCCCTGAACAGAATCATGACGTTTAAATATAGATTTAAAAATAAAGTGCTGCCGATGGCTTTAAATAAATACTGTACAGCACAAAATACTTGTTGCTGGCATCAGCTGCAGTTTACTTTTGTTTAAGACTGTTAAAGCTCGTTTTTAAAAATATAAGCAGTTTTAAAGGAATTAACCAATTTCCCAAAGGTTGTTACCTTGCCAGCCATGACAACGTTAAGCTTAAAACATTTCAAAAGGGTTTTACAAAAAAGTTTCATCACTGAAAAGTAATTTTTGGCTGTTATTGTGATAATCTGGATATCAGGCACATGTCCACAAACACATTCGCTCACAATGTCTGTACATTACATTTCAATAATCATTGCCTAAATTCTGTACTCTTTTCAGAACAAGCAATTCTGAAAACACAAAGAATTTAATTCAATTCCAAATTGTAATCTTGCTATCACAGCACAATTTCTAGACACAAACACAGAAAAGGCTATCTGTGCCTTAATTGTTATTAGCATACAGTAAGTTACCACCTGCTGCTTGTAAGTAGGAACCTGTCACAGTTTGTGCAATTGCTAAGGTATACACAGTAAGGGAATTTCCATATGATTCAAGCACTTACTTTCCAAGTTCTTTACTGTAGATTCTGTAAATCCCATACTATTGCTTATTAAGGAATCTTGTCACATTGCCAGAGGTGGTAGCTGTAATGAAAAATTGTTTATTTAGTGCAGGAAATTATTGTAAAGGTTTTCTAAGAGAATACTCATCACTGGACTTGTTTAGCTTGTTGTAGTGATTCTAAAGGGTATTGAAACAAAGAAAAGAAAGGGTTTGTTTCATCTTGCTTTGGTTTTCTAGAAAAGAAGGGAGAGGGATGAGAGTTACATTAATTACTTGAGATATTTGGTATATGAAATTTATTTGTTGAACTGCTGTGCACTTTTTAAAGTTAATTGTGCCATAAATCAAAACTGTATAATACATTTAAAATGTCTAAATATGCTCTGAGCGCAGACTCTAAAGGAAGTTTTTCAAAATCTATATGCTGAGCCAGATCTATGAATTGATCCCATTACTCTAAAGATTAGAGTTTAGTTAAAGGTATGCTTTTTAGTTTGTCTGCTAGACCTTGTCAGACAAACTAAATAATATGTGTATTGTACAGATCCCAATTAATGCTTCCCAGATATAAGGTAGGATTAGTTTTAAATTGACTGTGCAGATTTTGCATCATCATTTGAGCTCTCTTTCTGAAGGTTGTTTTGCAGAAGCTTCACTAGAATACATCCTGTTATTATGTGGAATGTGGGGGAAGTGCAAACAAGAGATGATTTGGAATCAACATGCCTGGCATCAGACACAGCCAAAGCTCAGGGGTGGAATTAGCCTGGTCATGCAGCATGGGAATTTCTAGTTGGACATCCCCACTATTCTGAACTATTTAAAATAACTTTCTCTCTTGAGAAGCAGAGATCCAGTCATCAATATTCTTTTCTTCCAAAGAGAAAACTCTGTCCTTGTTTCCTGAATGCTCCCCTTTGAAAGAAGATGGAATATCCTGTCTGAGAGACCCTTACTAATCAATGTCCTAATTAGTTAGGATTCTTTCATTGAAAATGATTTTTTACTTTAGAAATGTCATTTCTTTAAAAATCAAAGCTTCTCTGCAGAAATGCATTGCTTTCAAATAATTAAGGTCTGGCACGAATTATCTCAGGGCCTGTGATTAGCTGAAGGCCTAATGATTAAGGCACTTCCTGAGGATGTGGAAGGACCCGGTTCAAACCCAGCCTGCCTGATTCAGAGCAGCAATTCAAACCCCACAGTCTCCCATGTGCTCAGCAAATACTTCACCTTTTGCTCTGGAAATCCAGCCCCTCCTTTGTCAAAGGGCATCTCTTAGCACAGGTGGAGCAGTGACAGCAGCAAAGGCTTTGGGAGATCCGTGCCCAGGCTGCTGTAGGCAGCAGCAGCGTGCTCTGGGGCACCCATGCAGCACATGGATACCAGGCTGAGACAGCATTCAGCTGCCTAATTCTGGGACTCCAGTGCCATTTCAAACACCTCAGCATGAGCCATCTCCCCTGCAGGTGTGACAGAGAGAGCTGCAGGCCTGGAAAATGACCCGTGCCCAAATGAGAGCATTTAAAGCATCTCCAATGGCTGTGTTTAGTCAGGTAAATCCCTCTCATGTAAGTGGCCAAGACAAAAACTTGAATGTGCATTGCCAAAGTCCTCTGTGAATAAAATGAGATATGAATGTGAATAAAATAATATCAGCTGTTCTGAATGAGCCTTCCCCTGAAATCTTAGTAGGTCTTGGTTAAATTTTAGATAGATTTTTTGGTTTTAGTGCCAACAATTTTCTGCCATACAAAAACTATCAGTCTGTAAGGTAAGTCTGAGACAGGTGCTCGTGGTGGGCTTTGTATAGACAAGTGAAGCTAATAGCAACACTCTGTTTCAGCATAAGCTACTAAATAATGTCAAGGTAGTTCTAAGGGAGAAATCAATCCTATCCCCCGTGGGTATGTAAGTTTTGCAGTCTACCCAAAACCGAAATACAGCTGGTTTACCAAGTTAGGCTGCATGTGTGCACTAATAATAGCTGTGTTTCACTGTCTGACTGGCATCTACACTGTTTTCTCCAGGAGAAAATTACCTAAAACAGCGTGTCCTTGAGGACAAAACTGCTGTGAGCTCACCATGGGAATCCTATGGTATAGTTTACTACCATTTGTGTCATTCTATTTAATTTGCTATTTCTTCCTTACACCATGTGGGTAATAATCACAGCAAATTGATTCCCATGAGCTCCTTGGACAATTAAAGCTATTTGGTTATTGCCACCTGCCTGCTGTTTCCATTAATGCAATTTTCAGGGCTTTTTTTCTCTTCCTGCTTCTCACCCTAGTAAATTCTTTGCCCAGTCTTGACACATTGCTGGGCTGCAATTAGAGTTAAAACACTATGGAAGGCATCTGTCCCTGAATCCAATCAGTCACACTTCCAAATATTGCTTTGTCATATGTAAATTTAGAGAATTTATGAAATTTAGCTTTTTTTTAATACACAGTTTAAGGGAAACATAGATCTACTGATATACTATTTTTAATCATATTCTGTGTAGCTTGGCTATTATTTCTGTAACCATTTTATTCTCATTATAGTTGTGATATTTACTAAATTGCCTGTTATGTTCTAACTTCTCTGTTAAATACATGTATGAGAGAGGAAAATATGTGCTGTATTTATCTTTGTGTACGTGTGTGTGTGTTTTTCCTGGTTGTCATGTCTTTACTCTTTCTTTCTTGGAATATTTTGGCTTTGCTCCTCTATTGCTCTCGTTCACTATCAGCCTTTTCAGATCTTCATTCTCAGAAAAGCACTATGCCTTTCCAAGATCAAACTGGCCACTGCCTTTTGTGGAGAAGAAAGGCAAAAAAGCAGGAAAAGGTCGTAGATCATAGAAGATGAAAAAGGGGAAGAATGAAATGAAAGGTCTCAGTCCTTGTCCTGTTAAGGAAAATTGAAGCTGTGTTTTATACAGCAGCTAAGAACAAGAAGGAATCTGAAACTGATTTCAGCTTCTAAAAATGCAATCAAATGGAACTAGATTTCCTCATTAACCTCCTTTAACTGCTATGTTCAGATCACAGAATCTTCTGAGCTGGAAGGCACACACAAGGACTGTCAAGTCCAACTCTTAAGGGAACAGCCTGATGCATTTGCTATTGATAGCCAGGATTCTCCACATTAAATCACCCAGGTAAAGAGGTTGCAGTGGGATACACACATTGCAAAAATCAGCATCCCATCATTCTGATCAACTTCCAGACAAGTCCTGATGGACTCATTAACTTGTCACTGCACAAATACAAGCTTACAGTGTTCTTCACACTGCATGTGGCACTGAGAAAGGAAAAAAACCAATTTTGCCTTGATTTTACCCATTGCTATTACTTTTTTTCAGTCAGTCAAGTTTGTACATGAAGATATTTGGACACACAGCCTAAATACAAATGTGGATCTGAGTTAGCAACCTACAAACTGAATGTGTCTGTAGGAAACAAACTGGATCAGCAACAGAGAGAACAGACATCAAGTCAATTCCAGCTTTGTCCCCCAACAAACATGGCAGAAACAGGTGAGCAAAAGAAGCACCAGAAGTAATCAAAAAAGCCCTAATTTAGGAACCTGATTTTTAAAATTTCCTTAGATTATCTAATGTTCCATTAGATCTTAAAAACCAGGGTAGAATTTCCAGTCTTTGCAGATCATTTAAAAGCTTAAGGGATTATTAAACCAGCCATTTAAAATGACATTTTCACTGTACAAATATTTGTCTATTAAATAGGCTGTATGGCACAGGACCTGATCAGCCTTGGCAGTATTACAGGTTCTTCATACACTGCAAACCCCACTGTTTCCTCATAAAGCTGTCAAGTCTCAGTTTAATGAAACATATATAAACTCAATGATGTTAGCCATGTCTTGGCAAGTTAATTCATTTTGTTTTTTCCCTGTTGAGTTTCTCCTATTAGGATTTTTATCAATTTATCATTTTAGGAGCATCAAAGCAGATCTCTTACTGGCACTGGAATACAAAATTGAAGAATAAGTTTAATTTTCAAATAGCCAAAATACTTAGATATATAAAAATACCTCTTGATTGACCATTACTATATTAATTCACAGACAATGAAAAATTAGGGAGCTTTAGTAAGAACTGTCTCCAAATTGACCCTAAATCTCTTCTTGAGCCTTTCTACTGTCCCGCAAATTGTTCCATGCCCTGTGCTACTTCATTTTTAAGTGCAGCCAAGGGATTTCACTTTACATTCACTTCACAGTGTCAGGGCCTGAATGATCCAGAAGATAACATATTTCATGGAATGGTTTCAGGTGGAAAAGATCTCTGAGATCACTGAGTCCAAGCACTCCCCCAGCACTGGCGAGCCCATCACTAAACCAATGCCCAAGTGCCACATCCACACACCTTTTAAACACCTCCAGAAATGACAACCTGACCACAGCCCTGGGCAGCCTGTTCCAGTGCCTGAAAACCCTTCCTGTGAAGAAGTTATCCCCAATATCCAACGTAAACCTCCCCTGGCACAACCTGAGTCCTCCCTCTCTCTTGTCCCCCAGAAGGAGACCAGCCCCACTCCTCTATACCGGCTCGTATTTACAGGAAACAGTGGAAACATGAATTGAAGCAACCAAGCTTGTTCATTTGAAAAATATAAATACACAATGTTTTCAAGTGTGCAATGAAAACCTGAAAATTTGTCCACTGAATTTATGATGAATTCATTAAACTTCCTTGAAGAATCTGAACAGACACATTTAATCATCTGAGGTAAACAATCAGACTATTCCCAGAAGAATTTGTAAGAGAAGTGAAAAGCTAAAAACAATCCAATGCATTAATTCTTTCAAGTCATTTACTCAGTTCCATTTACAATTCTAGTTCAGTTTAATTATCTCCATAGAGAGTTTTGAACTGAAGAGAGAAATTTTGTCCAAAAAGGAGTTTGCATGTAATCACACTGGGGCTTTTTGTTGTTGTTGTTGTTGTTGTTGTTTGGTTTAGTTTGTTTTGTTTAGCTTTTTGTTGGTTTTTTGTTGGGGTTTTTATTCTTTTTGTTTTGTTGATTGTTGGTTTTTTTTCTGTTGGCCCATATGAACAAATGACAACTACTCCACACAGAACAAAAAGAAGACAGAGAAAGGAAGACAAAATGGGACAGGCTGTGTGCTCCAATGCTGCAGGTATCAGGGAAGAGGGCTATAACCAGCAGTGAGGTTCAGAGAGAAAGCTGCTAGAACTGATCTTATTTTTCTGCCAGAAGCATGACTGAGTGAAGGAAAAAAAAAAAAAAATCAGAGTTAGCAATAAACCTTCCCTCATTTTCCATTACCCTTCAGGAGATTACTTTGATGGGAATTAGAAAGCCCCCTGCAGGAAACTCTTTAGTTCTTGTTAAGTCTTTGCACAGCATGTTTGTTGGAATGGAAAGCTTGTGTTTGATGCTGTTCATCACTGTTGCTGCTGATTTTCTGAGGTTAGGAGACATCAGTCTGTTTGCACCCCTTTTGAGAGTTGCCAACGTGAAGATTTCACATGAGTTGCAAGCTTCTGGCTGCTGTGTTACAGCACATCCCCTTAGGCAAGCCTTCATGCCAGCCTGAACAAGTTTCACATATCAAATGCACATTTAAAGATCTTCAGTAGGTGAAACCGCTCTTCCTCAAAGTGATAGCAAATTCTTGTGCTAACATTGGTCTAATTGCATTTCGAGATTGTGTTTGAAAATCATCAATGAAATCTTTTCCCCTTCTGGACCTGCTGTTATGACAACTATTACAGTATTTGCACCCAAAGGGGAATTCTTGCCCTCCAACAGAGGCAGGATAGGTTTGTGGACTGTTGTTTATTTGGTTTTTTTATTATTTCCAAGGTCTATTAATTCCAGTGGGTGCTCCTGTTACACAGAATAATAATTTGCTATTATAATACAGTGCTTCACTAAAAATTGAGGTGCACTTCACATTCTCTTCTCTTCTCTTTTATTTAATGGTGCACCAGGGGTTTTTGTCACTAAAATTTGCTGAGGTATAAGCATAAACCAAGAATTCACTCTGCCATTCCCCTGCCTTTTTCAGTAAACCACACTTTCTCCTGCTGGAGCCATAACTGTGTTTACCTTTTAGTTCTTCCCTCCAACCTTTCCTGTGTGGAGTCAACCGAGTTTTGTTCCCTGACCTCTTCCCCATTTGCTCTTTGGTTATAAGTGTGTTCAAACAAAATGAGTCTCTCTTAGACTGTCATAGCAAAACCAACCTTTGCCTCTTTGCTACTTTTACTTCCTTTCACGCTTCTCAAAATTACAGAGAGCGGATAAAGTCTGAATCACTTTTATCACTTATCAGAGGTTAAAAAAAATGCACACTTAATAAGGCTTCACCACCTCCCTTGGCTCCCTATTTCTCTCCTTTTGCCCAAGCTGTCTTTGTATTAAGTGAAAAACTGCTCTAAAGCTGTCCTTTATGTCTACCAGATCCTATTATGTCTACGCACGAGGGCAAAACTTCAGTGAATCTGGATCTCTTCCCTTCCTGTCAGGGTCTGCTCTGCTGTTGCTACCAAATTTGGTAGCTTATCATTGTACACAAAGGTTCAGGAGTGATTTCCAGCTGGGAAAGGCTTAGCACATCTCTTCCTGGCATAGGCAGAGAAAGGCTTTTCTTTAGCACACCTTTATGAAGGCTGTGCCTGCACGGCCCCAGAATCCTGGCTGCACATGGAGTTAATTAGGGCCGTGACATCTGTACCGTGTCCAGCCGCTGTCCTGACAGAAACACGTGAGCAGAACCCACTAAACATCACCACTACCTTTAGCTCCCCTGCCAAGGAAAGCCTGGCTCTCCTTGTGGCAAGTGGCAGATTTTCCTATCCCTTAACCTTTCCTGTGGATGAATTCATACAACATACCCTGTTAGCAGATCAGCTTTCATCTCTCTGCTCATCCCTGCTCACAGGCACAGCAATTTCTCTTTCAGCAGCTGTGAATTCAGCACCTCTTTGATCCACAGTCATCCTTAGCACCTAAATGTTAAGTGGCATTAAGAGTTTGAGTCAAAGCATCAGTCTTCAGTGGTTTTGTGACCAGCATGTCTCAGGTGTCTGATATTTTTCTGCAGAGGATTTTTAGTCCATGGTTTCCTCTTCCTACTTGTTCTGATCAACTGGAAAAAAACAAACAGGACATGATTTATTATGTAGGTGCAGGTTACTGTGATTCACCAGGTCTATTTATCAGATCAGTCCTTTCCATGCGTGCCTGGGACATAAAGGCATTTGTAATCAGATAGGTATTACCACCATTATTTATATCAACACAAATAAAATGCTACACGCAACACCACAGACCCCCCATGGGCACACACTGATTTCACACACATTTTCCACACATTTCTATTGGCTCTGTTTGAGACCACATATTAAAACCCACCAATCTTCCCAGCAGACTGATGAAAGCCTCAGTAAAAACAGCTGCATTTCACATGTGGTTTAACTTAATGTCTCATCCTGAATGTTTAACTCTAGCTGGTAATGCTACTTTTTAATATTCACAGTCCTCTTTATCTTCACATTAGGAGCAAGGCATACAACCTTGAAAAGCACAGGAGAATACAATGAGGCTGGTAGCACTTCATTTCTGGAGTGTCCAAAACCACTTTTTTTATTGCAAGGAACATGAAGAGAAATTCATGCTTGATAACCTGTGAGCACATAAACCAGTTGCATAGCACTGTTCAACAATGTAAACAAACACAGATCTGTCCACACAATATTTCCTTTCAATAAAAGTGAACCAATACTAAAAGTAGGTGGCATTGCATGTTTTTTTTCTGCTTGAGTTTAGTATTAAAAAAAAAAAAAATTCAAAATGCATCTCTCCTCCTGGTTGGACCAGAAGGAAAAAAGTTTCAAAACTATTTACTAGAAGCTGGAACATGCCTAAAAACCAATAGACACAGATAAATTAGAGAGTCCCTTGAGTGGGTAACATGAATTTAGAAGACCCTTTTTTCCCCTTTGAACCTGGGATTGGATTAAAGATCAGTAATAAATTTACATAAGCAAGCCCACAGTCTGTCATGTCTGTCCCTCCTACATGAATGACTGTTCCAGATACAGACATCCATGCCACCTCTCTCTTTTCTTCCTGGAAATACACTTCACACCAGGGAAGCCTTCTCTGCTGGTGCTTTCACTGCAAGTTGTGTCAGAATGCCATGGCTTGAAGGGTAACAGTGATGGCACAGGTTTATGTACATGGTAACACATGACACACTTTGGCTTGGCCTTCACTTCAAGCAAATCAATGAGATCAAGAGGAAAGATGTCACCCTCGAACATGCTAATTGTTAAGGCTGTATGTCACTGCTGAATAGGCCCTCAGGACAATCCATCCTTCACCAAAGGCAGTGGCAAAAGTCCTTGTGATAGGATTACTAACTACAGTTTCTTTAGCTCTAAGACAATAAGAACTTCAAGCTCTTTACAGAAAGCCCTCCTGCTCTCTGTTTAGGAGAAGGAATAGAAACCATCAAATTCTTTTCCAAATTCCTGTTATTGTCTCTTCAATCTGAAGTGACAGACCTTGTCACTTGAGAGGTTCACTTTGCAGGGAGTTCTACGTGCCCATTACACCTAATGCATAAGAGCCTTTCATTTCAAGATGCTGCAAAATGTTTTTTCCCTAATATTGCTACGAACAACAGTAAACCATAAATGTCTGGACTGTGTGCAGATGAGAGAGGAATGTAAAGTAAGAGGATAAGAAAGCACTTCCCAAAGTTACAAAGCCAGCAGAATGTAGTGACACCAGCTCACTGCACTCATGTCAAAGATGTTCCACAAAGCAAAGCCCAGCTCAGACAATTAATATGCTCCATTGCACATTTCTCTGTGGCAAATATAACATTGGCACCCATTATTGCTGGAGGTTTCCTATCCTGGTGTTTGTAGATTGTCACCCATCTTACAGGAGGGGTTCACAAATCCTAAGGCAGAAGAGCTCCAAAGTAATTGTTGTACAAACTGGTAACAGCAGCAACAGATGGTGGGAGCACAGAGAAAGCCTCATTTTGAGCTTTGCTTCTATAGCCACTCTGAGTAAGCAGGGATGTCCATTCACTGAGGTTTGGTTCTTTACCCTTTCTCATGAGCTGGTGTGAGCCAAATCCCATTTGCTGGGGCATGCCATGCACCTCCTGGAAAAGTCTGCAGGCATTCAGAGAGCCTCTTGCAGTGCATCCTGAGCCACTCACAAGAGGAAAAGCCACTCCAAGAAGCAGGATTCCTCATTCATTTTCACTCATGCCCTTCTCATGCCACAAACAGCCACACATGTCCCAGTGACTGTCCTGCAAGTGTCCAGGTGTGGAAGCAGGGGAGGGCAGGAGAATTGGACAGTCCTTCCCAGGACACCCCATGAGCTCCAGAAGTTACAGCTAGGCAATTTCTTGGTTAAGTGCCAATCGCCTTTGATAGCCTTGAAGATTTTTTTATTCCATTAATTTGCCTAATTGTTTTTGAATGTGCTGTAAATAATAAAGTGAATGGACAACAGGACTGGCAAAAGGTCACTGCTGACAGCTGCCCAAATCCTTGGTGGGCAAAAGGGAAGAATTTGAGAACATTTTTGTCCCTGACCCTGCTCCCCGTGTGGAAGAATGGATTAGGTCAGGCTCACTGCATCTTCTCCTTCTCTCCTTCTGTGAAGGTGCATAATAACTAAAGGCAGCCAACCTTAAAGCCCAGGAAAAAGACCACGTCTGACTCTCAGCTGATGCATATTTATGCATACTAAAACTAACTCTTGTGGAATTATACAAGGATTGAACCATCCTCATCCCAAGGTCAGTATCACCCCAGCCAGTACCATCAAACCATGAAACCAAATTCCCTGGAAACCAAACACAGGACAGATCACCCCCTAAACTGTCAAAATTTACTCTACTGCTGTTTCAACAAGAAAGAAAAAAATGTGGCAAAGAACAAAGGGGAAAAAGAAAGTGGATGTGACTAAGTGTTCCCAATGGACCTCTGCAAGTAAAAGAAGAAAGGCAAAAAGAGCGAGAGGTCACCAAAGTGCATGTGATTAACATAATCAGTGTAAGAGTAGTGTCAGCAAATTAAAAATAGTCTATAACCCCCAGAAAATATGCTCAGTGCAATACTAGGAAGAACCACAAGGTGTGAGATGTGAGACAGTGGATTGAAGCCAAGGCAACAAGACTTCAGTAACTGGAGAAGGTGTGCAGACAAGGTATGGACAAATCCTTCAGCTAGGTTTCAGTTATCAGTAGTCAAACTAAGCATTTAACAGATATTTAACATATATCTATGGTATGCAGAGATGAATTCTAAGGACACTCAAAGTCCCTCCCTCTCCCATCATCTTTCCTGTACACATCCAGTGACAGCAGAACTCATCCATGGATGTGATTGTTCCAAGGAACTCTGGAAGGACAGGGACTAAATTTCCACTTCAATGGGAGCAGGGCTGGGTTCTCTCAATCCTTCAGGCATTCAGTGAAGCAAAGCTTTGGGATGAAGAGCAATTCCAGACTTGGAAATAAGGCAAATTTTTTACCAGCATACAGGAGCACACAGATATATCATGTGAGTTAATGTGACATGAAGGTTACCATTCAAAACATTTGGAATCAAGCAGGATTGTTGACTGAGTTATATTCCTTTCTTACCTGTTTCTACTTACCTACCATTGATCAGTCTGAGGAACACTCTGGGTTCTGGGTTTTTTCAAAGTCTTCAAATCATTTACTTTTGTAAACTAGTCACTGTAATATTTTAAAATTTTATTAACCTCTACTGCATCCATTAATTACATTGTACTGCAAAACACATTTCTGTATTTTGAAAAGAATCGTTGAAAATTACCAAAAAGGAATTCTTCAGAAAAATTTAACCTCTGCAGAAATCAATTGCAAAGACAAACTCTAAGGATGGTGTGTGAAACAAGCCTATTTCTGGTGTCATTCTCCTTCATCCTTCCTTGGGTAGCAAATCAAAAATCTTTGCGGAAGAGTAAATAAGTTATCAGATGCCTGCTCAGAACTATTAAAGATCAAGGGGTCACTGAGAAAGGACAGTTTCAGGCAACTTCGTATTTTCCAGAAGCTGGGAATAGGAAAATTTTTGCATCCAACATGGAAGAAGCATCAGAGCATTTTGATTTGGCCTCCTTGAACTTCAGCTGTGGGACTGACTCCACCTGCACACCCTCTGCGTGTTCCAGAGCCCCACTGAGCTCAGGGCTCAGCCACAGGTCCTGCCTGCCCTTGAATTCAGAAATATATCCATTAAATTTGGATCCATCAGGTGCCAGGCCCTGACAGGGCAAAGATGGATCAAACTGGGAAGCCTGAGTCACTGTCTGACCCCTGGAACTTAAGAGCTGCACAGTAGGATGGCTGCTTAGGATGTAAAATCACCTCTGAAGGCTGTTGGCTTGCTTTACCATATTAAAAATAAATTAAATTAGCAGCTCAATAAACCCAGTTGTAAGCTGCAGTTGTTAAACAATTCTTGCCATAGGGGTAGCAGCCCCAGGGAAATCCAGCCAAGCAGCGCTTCAGCACTCTGCACTGAATTATTGGCACCCAGGAAACGTGGGAGATATTCCCTTCACAGGGAATGCCATTTCCCTCTACCCACTTTACTCCACAAGAAGGGCAGAGAAAACTGCCCTCATTCTTTACCAGTCTGTCAACCCCGCTAAAAGCTCACCTCTGCATTTTCAGCTGTTTCTTATTCAAAACATAGTTTCTTAATATTGGAGGAGTGATACTTATGATTCTTATTGTTTTTACCTGAAAGTTGCATTTTCCCTTCAGCCACAGAGAAAGGCTTCTTTCAGCTGCCCAAAAGCTTTGTATTCCATTTGTAATACACCCCTAACCTGTTAACAAACCACAAAAGAGAAAACCCAAACATACAGCCTTGAACCACAGCATTTTTGATTTTTGAATTTCCCAGTACAGGGAAATAAGCCAGTCCTTGTTCCAGTCTCAGAGGCGAAGTACAGGAGACAAAAATTTAAAAGAGAGGCTGGTTCCTGTATTCCCCTGACTTTTGAACCAAAGAGAATGTGTCCTGTTCTGCCAGGTAACCCGTGCCAGGAGGGGAGCCCTGCCTGGCACAGCTCCCTGCCTGCTCCCAGCTGGGGAGGAGATGCTTTCTCCCATCTCCCTGCACAGCAAAGACAACCAACAACTCCCTCCCACTTTGCATATTCCAATCTAGCATTTCAAACAGAGCCCTTTGCTTTTTATCCTAAAGTGGTACTTGTTAAAGGAGCTGTGACCACTCAGGCTATTTCCTCTGAGGATGATAACGCTGCTGCAGAAGCTTCATTATTATGCTAATGGAGCACAGGCTGAGCAGCTTTCATAACTGCCACATTAAATCATCCACCAAGGGGAGGCCTCGAGAGCCATTTACATTGCACTGGATGCATATTAATGAAGCCAGGAGCAGCAGAATTGTTTTCGAAGCAAATAGTCAGGTAAGATTAAAAAAAATATTAAAAAAAAAACAAGAAAAGACATAATATTGAACATTGGAAAAACTAAAGGTGGGTAAACTTCACAAAGGCTCAGTCCTGAGGCTCGGTTCTGCTGTCTGTAATTAGGACTGAACACCAGAACCAAGCAGAAACCTGCAGCAGCCTGGTTGTGATGGAGATCTCTGTGACAGACTGCAATGGCTCCAGTGTCCCTGCTGCACAACACAGCCTCACCCTCAGACAAACACACAGAGAACACTTCTTTCCTCCTCCTGTCCTCTTCATGCCCTGGCTCCCTCCCTCTTGCCCCAGGACACCCACTTGTGCTTCACCTAAAGCAGATAATGCTACCACAAAATGAGATAAATACCTAACAAAGTGCCTTCGGAGGAATTCAGACACATCCATCAAGACCAAGGACATAAAAGCAAACAAGTGACATTTAGAGTGATCTTGGGCTGACAGCTGAATATAGATACACTTTTCCCAAAAGATAAACCACGGGGAAGCCACCACAGATGCAGGGGGATGATACAGACAGGTTAGGTGGAAGAGCAGGAGCGATAATCACGGCAGCTCACCTGCCCAGACAGTGTCACGCTGCTTCATTCCACATATGCTCTAGAAAATGTCTATTGTCAAGAGGGAGTTTAAGGGCAGAGCAGTGTCATTATTGACAGGAACTGGGAACTTTTCCCACTCATATGAGAAAATTGCATAAAGGAGAGAGTTCTATGGAAAATGAGGGCAATGTTGGCATTGTTATTGAAGCAAAGTCAGGACCTTTTTATCAGATGACAGGTTTGTTTAGACAGATAGGCATATTTTTAAATGATTTATAGTGAATATTAGTGCACTGTGGAAAGAAAACACACTTTAGAAACCTGGCATCCCAGGAAGTGTTTTATTTTATGATTCAATCCATGCACTCTCTTCCATCACCATGTTCTGTAATATCAACAATCCACTTCCCTATCTTGCTCCTGCTACTCTCCTCCCTGGACATCTACCCTCCAGACCCAAACAATGCTTGACAGCAATCCTTCCTCAGGACATCACCTCCTAGTGCCTTCCCCTTCCTCACACCTCTTGAACTCAAAGGGATCCGATAAGAGAAATCCAATGTTTACAAAAGCAATAATTCACCTGGAGCCAGTAAAGAATGACTTTTCTTTGTGGTTAACAAGCATTTATCCTCAATCTCATTTGAAACCCAAGAACATATCATCATTAAAATATGTCATTTCATTATGAATGAAGAGACTTTTTGCACACTATCGCTGCAAAATGCCATGGTGAACCTTGCACATTACATGTGTGCAAAAAAAGTTGGCAAAACGTCAGTCACACAACCTTAGAAATAAACCTTTGCAGGCCTTCACCTGCCTAAAAAAAGGACTAGAACTAGAATCAGGAAAGCCTGCAGTAGCTTTCTCCATCTTACAAGAAAGAATGGCTGGGAATAGCGTTGGCTTTCAGAATTATGACCCCAGCCAAAGGGAAAAGCTCTCTACCAACTCAGCACAGTGCTGAAGGAAAGCAGACACTGCTGCAAGATGTCTTACCCCATCTTCCCCAGCCTAAAGAAATTATTCTCCACTTCAGCCTTTAATTGATGTTTGAAGATCCACAAATTGACTTTTGAAGAAATTCCCTAGTCTTGTTTTCCAGTCATTTAAAAATGTTTCCTGCCCCACTGATTTTTTTGACAACACCTCACTAAAAAACTAATGCTCATGTTCTCGTGATAACTGCCCTTCCACTGAAAGCAGCAAATTTTGTTTGCCATTTTTGAGACTTTTCCTTCAAATACTGCCATTTCTACCTCAGTTGTGTTGCCAGCAGTAAAGGGTACAATACCAGCAAATAAGCTGGCACATACAAAAATTGTAATTCCCACCATTCATGTCTCCTCACATGTTCCAGAATACCTAACTTTAGAGACAATCTAGTACATACTGTCCTTGAAAGGGAAAGAAAATATTTATGAGTGTCTTGCAATTCAACAAGTAATATTAATCTGATAGTAGATAAATGACAGAACGTAACACAATTATAGAAATACTCCCATAAACAGAGGAAATATAATGGATATATATAACCAGATTTTTGTACTTCTAAAATATACCAGCAAAACAAGAAAATGTTTTGAATGACTGTAAAAGAGCTTAGTTTAGCAAATGGATAAAATATGTAACATTTGCAGTATCTAACCACAAATCAAGTACACGGTTTGATTTGCTTCTTGCACACCTTAAGCCCATTTTTGCCCAATCAGCAGTTCAGCTTCAAAGGCTTTGGCATACAGACTGATTTCTTGTATATGTTTATGTAGCATCTCTCAACAGCACCACAGGGCTCACTCCTTAATCAGGTCTTTGTGTAGTTCTACACTGCCATTATTGGTGCTGCTAAACCATTTGAGTGATGTGCATGGAGCCAGGTAAGAAGCAGAGGATAGCAGGGGATACCTGCACACCTTGTGTGCATTATGAGTGATAATTCCACCCCAGGTTAATTTACTTTCATTATCTAAGCAAGGCAAGTATGTGTTAGAAATGTGTTTTCTTGGAAGTTCCACAAAGGAGGTTGGTTTGTGCTGTAAGCAAATTAATGAAACTTAACCTTTTAAACATGAACAGATGGTGGAAGAAACAGAAATTCCATTAGCTAATAAGATAAAAAGTGTACTCAACAAGGTAAAGTTCATAGTCAAGAATCTGGTCTTGTACACACACAGAGATCAGGAGATAGCTGAGAGCTCTGCATGGCTTCGATTTGTACAAAAGCCCCACAAGTCTTCATTCCTAATCTCTGAAATCCTGACATTAAATTAAATTTATATGTGGTTCTGCTGAGGACAGGATGAGGATGGAACTACTCTATATATTTGCTAAATATTATCAACAGAGGCGACATTTTCCACTGCTGATACCCACAGATTCCACTTCATTGCTTGTCTGTGAATCACAACCTCCTAAACCACTGTCTGTCTATTCCATTTTAAGCACTATTTTATCCAAACCATTTAATGCCAGTTAGATCCCTGTAATGTGCTGGTTTTGCCCTGTTTCATTCTTATGTCTATTTTAGCAAAGGTTTATTCTCTTTCACTTCCCCAGAGCTGCTCTGCACCCTATTACCGTGTGTTCCTGAAGGCATTTTTCTAGAAGGCTCTGAAAGATTTCAGTGCTGTCACTGCAGAGCTGCTCTCTCAAGCAGCACAGGCACTGGGGTTGACTGTGATAGCTGGAGTGCCATTAGTGGGTATCAGAAGGGTTTAATCTGTCATCCAGGGATGAAGGGATGCAGCAGTGCATCAGATGTGCCTGCAGGGCCAGCACAGCCACCGGCCCATCAAACTGGGCACTGAAGTGCAAGACAGCATCTGACTCTGCAGGTAAGGCTGAACCTCAGCTGGGTCCTGCTTTCACTTCATAAACCTACACAAAACCAGGAAGGTCAAAACGCTCTCTGGAAGCAGCTTCTGACTCTCAGATAGATTCATCACTCAATGGTTAAGAAAATTTTAAAAAATAACTCTTTGCTTCATTTCAGAATAGCTGCCTAATCTTTCCTACAGTGTAGATGACAGTTTTGGAGCTCCAACCTCCATAATAGTTCCTGTTTTGGAAATCAGCCACCCTTCCTTCTACTCTGGCAGGCAATGGCAGGGAAGAGAGGATAAACCTTCTCTTCCAGGCTGGGGACACCAGCCATCAGAAGGCACCAGTGACACCAGATAGAGACCTTTCGGAGATGAAAATCTGCAAGCTGCTCTCATCTGGCAGGCTGCTAGGAATGCCACAGGCAGGCAAACAGCCCAGGAGAGGGAATTTGCTCCTCTCCTTTCTTTCTTATCATCTGTAGCTCAAAGCCATCAACTAGATGTGTTGAGAGAAATATATAGCCTGTGCTTGTTTCAAAATACAACACTACTTGTAGCTCTACAGTTTGTTTCTTCCAGTCAGAACATTTTTTAAAATTATGTAGTTCAAGTTGCATATGTTTCCATGTACTGATAATTAATCATCAAATCATCTAGCACCTAGACTGTCATATACAGAAGCTGAGGTAACACGTCTACAATGTTCAAAGAAAAATATCTGCTTCTTAAGGGACAGAGAAAACATGTACCCAGGTTAGAGGAATATGCACATGTCTAACACTTCCCAATTTTGAAAAGAGAGTTAATTCTTTGCAGGGACAGCTTAATACAATGGACCTGGAGTGCTCAGACCTGGACCTCTGCCAACACCTGTCTGTTCGGGAATTTCATCCACTTTAATAAGCTGCTGCTCTCTGGATCTCAATTAACCAGACAAGCTGGTGCAATTGTAGAGAACTCAAAAATAAGAGAGAGAAGATTTCACAGATTCTCCATCTTTAGGCCTTCTGTAAGCGTGACACATACAAATAGAACACAGTATTGTAGGTGACATCCTTAAAATTATGAATTACTGTGAGGCAATGAAAAGCTGGTAGAGAAACATCAGCAGGAGGCCCCAGAACAAATGTTATTTTTCATGCCTTACTTCAATCATTGTCATGAGAAGTCAGCATCTCTACCAAGCACCTCATTGATACCACGGCTCGAGCAGAGCCCGAGATCTGCCAGGCCTGAAAACTGCTCCATGAATTAACCCCAGCTCCAAGCAGACAGAAGGGTTCACCAGCATGAATCTAATTACAGGCTGGAAGACCACATTTATGCAACAACAGTATAAATACCAGAACAGAGATACATCAAAATGCCTGAGCAGCACATTAAATCCTGAGAAATTCATGTTTGCATTGTAAGAGTCTCACAGGATTTAAGAGGAAAGGAAACAATAGACTCCTAAGGAAATTGCAGTAAAAACCCCACAACGTTTTCTAGGCAATTGTATTGTTCCCACATATTAGCCAACCTTACTAAAGAAATCCAAAACGGGGAAAAAACTTTGCAGTAAATTACTTTTTCTTATAAGTGTAACGCAGAGATTCCTACTAAATACCATTTGACTGCTCACATGTACTTTTATTTTTCAATCATGGCATAAAATGCTGCTACCCTGCCCCGAAAAACAGCCTGGCTTTTACTACAGTCATTATCTGTCTGGTCTGTTGGGACTGGATGCTTTTAGGATGGGATGTTCAGTGGGGTTTTACCCACAGACAACCACAAAACATAAAAGACAGCTGAAAGTGGGAAGCTCTACCAATGGGTAAGGCAGGCAAATAAGCATCAAGGCTAAACAGGAATGTAACCAGAAAACCACCTTAACAAAGAGAGCAAGACAAAATATTTGCGGATTTTATACCTCAGTCTGTCACCATTCAATGGGTCTATTCATAGCCAAATTTTAAATTCTCTTCTGTGAAAGAAAAACTGGGTTTTGAAAAGGCAGTAGACATCCATGACACTACATGAAACACAAATTTGTCATTTACACTACAATATAAACTGTTTTTCAGTAACTAGTCCACTTCAGATCTTGGCTCAGAATTTACATTTATGTCCTAAGGAGATGAATATGAAAATTCAGTCTGAGGAAGGAATTGAGCATTAAAATTTCAAGTCAACACAAATAAAAGTTAACATTAGTTTTTAAGTAACTGACTGTGTCCCTTGTGATGGAAACTGGGGAAAACACCTTTTTAGGCAGTGCTGACCCCCACTCTCAGATTAGTACATGTTTTAAGATTCTAAAAAGACAAGGAGCAGAAGCCCTTAAATAGATGTGAACTTTTGTAAATAAGAGTACATGTTAATTCTCTCTTACGGCTTTGTTACTATTCTTAATATAAACAAACTGGTTTTTCTTCACTCTTTTTTCCCTCTCTTTCCAAGTGTTAGAGGTGCAGCAACACATGCTTCCTGCCAATGGAACAGCTCTTAGAGAGACAGAAAAATCAGCAGCTTCCCAATTATCTCCTTTTGGTTGATCTTTGAACTGTTTCCCATTAAATACACCTCTGTCAACATTAACACACCACAGCCATGCAATTCCCATCCCGTGGAGGCCCATCATATCAGATTATCACACTCACTGACATGACATAACCCGACTCACACTGCAGATCTTCACTGCTAGCCTGAGGCCAGGGTAAAATAAATTGCACCAGTGTTATCTGTGGGATCAATTGATTGCAGGGTCTAATATGACTAAAGTCCAGGAGAATATGTGAATGCTCCAGACACAGGGCAATTCTTTGTAATCCATGATTGCTAGAAAGGCTTGATAACTGGGGGCTTTAGGCTATTAACACCAGCGGGTCATTAAGTCCACACAAATTGTTATAGCTTTTATAACCTTTTCTTATCTAGAGAAAACAATTAAACATTTTAATTACATTAGAGGGATGACAGAAGATAATTGGAGTTATCAGGAAATTATGTAGTCCTGTTAATGTGAGTTACTATGTCATTTCCATTGCTTACAAATGTACTTGCCATCTAGATAAAGTAAAACCAACTTTCAATTAGGTCCATTTTCAAAGATGGAAGAAGACAAAATAAGTAACCCAAAGCCAAATGAATTATCATATTAAGCTGGCATTGTATAATCTTTGAACTATTGTCCTGGAATCCAGATACAGTGATGGAGATTGTGTTGAAAAAGTACAGTTGTCACCTATGGAAATAAATTACTTTTCATACCCACTTTTATTTTAAAATTGCTAAGTACAGTAAGGATACAAAAATTCTATGTTTCTATAGCTTCTGTGAACTATCCTGCACCTTTTACTTAAAAAAAAAAATAGTGCCATCAATAGAGGACAATCTGCCAAAAGTTTCTCCTTGTTTTACTTCATGAAGTCTTTGCTCCTCTAGATCTGCTCTGGGTATGTGGGTCTTGCAGAATTCCTAATTCCACAGCACCAGGTTTGCCCCATGTTTCAATACATCAGCTCTTCACTATTACAGTGAGATTTACAGTGAGACTATGACTGTGTCCAAGTGGGGAGCTTTCACACCACCACTTCAGCCTTTTTAAATGTGAAGAGAACGTGTAGGAATGTACCCCTTAATGTTTTCCTGCCAATTTTTTCTTGCATAAATTGCTAGGGCTGAACAGCAGTCACAACAGCAGTTGCATAAGTTCCCAGGGAATTCCTGGTCATGGTGTGCCAGCCTGTTGGACTTTGAAGATTTACTGTTTTGCACTTAAGGGAAATGTGTAAGAAAATATTTACAAGTGCTCATTAAGGCTAAATTGTGTCCTTATCCTGTGCAGGTACCCTGGGAATTAAGAAAATCCTATAATGAAAATGGATGTAAGGCTGTCACACTTTTGCAGGAATTGCAGGAATAGTCACTTGGACAAGGGAAGGATGAAGAACTAAACTACAAATATATTAAAGGGCAAAGTTTAGTAGAAAGTGAAATACAAATCACCTTTATCATGGACACAGTCATACTGGGACATATAAACAGGAATAAATTCTGAAAATTTTATGTTAAGTGGTCTTTTCTCACCTCCAGCCCTAGTGAGGCTGCAACTGTAGCACTGTGCTCAGATTTTGTTCTTATACTTGAAGCAGGTTGCAGAACAGAGTCTGCATAGGATTAAAAATGCAACATTTTTGTTCCATCCTGTCTAGATGATTCACAGGGAAAGACTGGCCTGCAAGAGATTTATGCAGAGAACAGGATTCCAAATATAATTTACAGATACACATGAGTTTGCCACATCTACAGCAGAAATAGTGGAGGAGCCTCAGGTAGAACTAAAACATGGGAACAGATCACACAGGTGTCTCACAGAGACTGTGAGCAATGGCAGGCACAGCTGACCCTGCGGTGAAAACAGACAGGAACTGCACCCACATGACTTAATATGATATTTTTCTAACAGACTCCCACTTCAGTTCCGCACTGTATTGCCTTGGAACAGTTGTTGTTGCCAGGAACTGAAAGCCTACATGATTTCCTTCCTCAAGGAAGGAAATGAATGAAAAATCTGCATATCTGTGTAATGGAGGAGAAAAGTCTGAATGGGCCAAGAGCTGCAGCTCCATCCTAGCCAACACACCAGAGCCTGAATCATGGCCAGTCCTGATTTATCAAGACTTACTGTGCTAAACAAAACATCAGGTCCCCTAGCTGGGGGCTTGGCCAGCTCACAGGCTTTGTATATAAGCAGAAGTGGATCTGTAATACACAATTTGGGGTTACTTATGATGCATCCTGAAAGGAATAAAAGAAACTACTTTGAATTTGCATGATGGAAGAGCCAGGAGATTCTGAATCTGATTCAAGTTTATGAGGTCAGATCTTGCAAGCAAAAAAGGATTTGTGAGTTTCTGCTTGCACATCACACACATGAAGACATAAATAATGGCATATAAACCTTGCAAAAGAAAACTAGGCACCCCTGAATTTTATGATGTGGATGGATTCAAATTAAATCTATAAGATTTCACTTGCAGATGTTTTCATTGTCACCACTTTATTTTGGTATAGCTTGGATTCTTAGTCTAAATCTGTCTGAAGTTAATACATTGCCTACCCATACAGAGTAATTATTTGGCTTGTCTCAGGGACAGGGCTGTTGAAGATGATGTGTGCTCCCCTACACAGAGACACAAAAGGTTTTATATATTTCCATATTATCCAGTCATTTATCCCATCTTTTCCAAAGTTTGGCATTCTACACAGACCACACACTTGAGTTTGTTTCCATTGACTTTCTTGACAATTGTACACACATAAACCCAGCCAGAATTAGACTCAAAGGGCTTCATCTATTCTCCTAGATAACTCAGCAGACTGTCTCTAAATGTAACAGATCTATCTATGACAGCAGCATAAATTCAACTTGTCCTGATATCCCAAATGTCTTCCTATCAGAGAGGCACACATGCAACCAGTTGCAATATTACATGCCAGGAAAATCCAGTTATTCTTTGGGGTGGAGTTCACAGAGGAACCATAATCCCTGAACTGGAGCTCTGCTCAAAGAGGAGCCAGGAAAACCAAGGAAGTTTGGTTACAGCTACACACAAAGTCTCAGATGGTTGCTTGCAAAATTAGGTGGAAGCTTCTCATGAGGCAGATGCTAACTAAATCTGCATGGCAAAGCTGCTTCTGTGGAAAAAAAATCTCAGTTCTATCTCAGAGTTCTACCTTTACCTTAATATGCCAACCTCAGCCTGCTCATAGCAAGCATTGCCTGTGTGTCCAGCATCATTTAATCATGATCATTTTCTCACTTGCTTTTTCAGCTCTTTTCCCCCAGGATGTGCCATCTGTAAAAGTTTCCTGGGTTTTTTCCACAAGGTCTCTGTGCATATGTGGCCTTGGGGAGAAATCCACCATATTAAAGAACTGCAAATAGTTCTCCTGATCTACATGACAAGCTATACTGGATAAAATGGTGCTGTAAGAGAAGAATTATTTGAATGTGAAAAGGGTTATAGCTCACATGGGAAAGCAGGAAAGAAGACAATGGCCACAGCATCACTGATGATATTGAGAAAGTGTGACAATATTGTAATTATCTCCTTATCGTGACTCTCTTTTCTTAAATGAGCCATTAAGAATATCTGATACAGACACCTAAGCAGAAAATAAAACATCCAGTTTCCTTTCTGTTTTGACCTTTTTGTGTCCATATTCTGTTTTGGGAGGGAGATTACATGTGAACTCATCCAACTATCCAGCTTTACTAAGAATGAGATTTCCAAGAAGACTCAATGAACTTTCCTCATGCCAGACCCAGTTTAAGTTCTGCTAAATTTAATGAAGAGACCCAGAACATATTTGCTGAATATTTTATGAAGCTGCCTGTGCTGCATGTTGGAAGGTGAAGTCCAATGTACATCAAGAGCCCATAGAAGTGCAGGCCAAGATCTGTGCCTTGATCTTAGACAGGTTTTTTTCCACTCACAAGGAAAAACATCCTGCATGTAAAGCATCTGCAGAGAGAACTGCTTAAATATACGGTGACAAATCTTTCAGCTGCTAAAATGAAGATGAAATAGGGCTATCAATAGAGCAGCTATGATGATGACAGAAATCGAATCAGCAGTTTTGGCTATTTTAAAAACTATTTAAAATACCAGCTTTCAGAGAAGTATTTTTCATTTTTGGTTTTATGATGCATCTAAGGGAAATATGTGCTTCATATGAATTCATGGTTATTACACCACTGCTGCAACACTTTAGTGTGTCAGCATTTTCATGGTGAACCTTGGAGTATTGGGTCTGTAACCTGTCCATAAAAATCTGCCCAAAGCAGAAACCTGACATAAAAATTAAAATAGGTGCATTATTCTAAGCTGGGTGGGATAAAACATTTCAACCTTAGATAAATTAAAAATTATTGATTAATGATTAGATTAATGATAACTGGATTTGGTCACTTTCTTGAATCAGATTGAATACATAACCCTGGGTGCTAAATCAACCATTATAGTATCATCCTAACCTTCTAATACTGAGATGTTTTCAGACCTCTTTATTATATAAACAGGGTGTCTCAATCATTTAAGAAAGGTGATTTTGGAGTTCTCTATCTTCCTCAGTTGCCTCTTAAGTATATGTTCAGGACATACACTCTTCACGCAGAGACATTACTGTCTCCACATTTTAAATGGGACTTCCAGCTTAGAAACATGCCAAAGGTCAGGAAGTGTGTCAGAGTGAAAAATCAGCCTAAATCCTTAGCCTTCACACCAATCAAAAGAAAAGCAGCAGCACTCTGATCTCTTCATCAGAGTGAATTTGCACTGAGATCTTTTTTTATTTTCTTAAGATCTCTCGGTTCTGTCTCTCACAATAGCAGCTATCACTTCTATAACAACTGGACTAGAAGCTAACTCATGAAAAGTATTCTGAGATTAATCCTACCTCATCATGCATATCCTTTCAGCAGCAAAATTACAAAACTTATATGGAGATTATTCTAAGGCCACATCCTTTGGATGCCTGTGAGCACCAGTGATTGTGCTGTGAACGTAGACTGAATGTTGATATGCACTGAATATATTTATGTTTTTGTCTGGGAGGGACTGTGTATCTTAATGGTGATAAAAGCAGTTAGAAAAACAGCTTGCCTCCTCATTCCACAGTTTATGGCTTTGAAAGGAAAAATATGATATCCTATGCAATTTGCAAAGGGCACAACTGAAATTTGAAAAAGAATAAGATTATTCTATCAATGAAGAGCTGCAAGCACAATGCTGGATGACTGAGACTGGAAGGAAGGGAAAGGAAAAAAAAAATGCCACAAAAAGCTGTTGCATTAATTTCAAGAAAAGCATAAATTCTTTGAAATCTATTGAGTCACAATCTTGAAGGCAACTCCCACATTAAAAGAAGGCTGTGGAGTCATTTTTGGGGGGCCAGATCAAGGTTATTTTTGAAAGTCATATATGTGCAGTCTAGGTTGTGGGACTGTTTTGATACTGGCCATTTTGATAATGCAAAAGAAAAAGCTTTAACAACATACCACCCATAATAATAATGTTGCTATGGAATGCTTTAGAATATGCAACAACATATAAAATACACTAGTGTATACTGTTTTTTTAAAATCTTAGCAAATACATTATTTGGGTTCTAAGTGGTTAATTCTTTAGAGCTGCAATCTCCAAGATAACAGCTTAAACATTTGGCTCCCCTTCATGTCTTGACAGCAGTTCTTATTTGTTTGCTTTATGTATGAAAGCATCACTTCAGTATAATGAAGTACCACATCATATTCAATATCTACAGTACAGACATAAAAACATCCTTATTGCCAATCACCTTATAAAGTGGCAAAGTCTCCTAATTGCCTTTATCTTTCAAACATCAGAAATTTCATATTCTGAACTAGAGTAGGCAATGGGTATTAACAGTCTGACAGAGAGAAATATGAAGACCCCTCTCCAAACCCACATTCTGTATTTATATATAAACTTCTAACGTTACAGGAAAATTACTACACAATGTGCTATAACAAAGAAATATATATATTATATACAACAATTTTAAACTCGGATTCCATTCGCCTTGATTCATCATTTAAGCAGGATGAGAAATTGAGGCTTAATTAGAAAGGTACGTCATGGGACAAGACACAGAAAGCCCCAGTCAGACCCCGAGAACAGCTGATTCATACATTTATTTTCTCAGTAGAAGGAGGTGTTTCTGGATCATTTATCATGTGAGTGACTAGGACACTGTAGTTTAAAAGAGCCAAATTAATCAGTGTCCTGACAGCTCTTTCTAACAAGATTTCTCCTCACTTAAGTTCATTTCCAGGAATTAAAACCTAATTTTAGTTGGAAGCTAAAGCTCAGACTTCTGTGATAGGCCACTGTAGAACAACCCATCAATACTGTATTTCCAGCCCATGAATTTGAAATAAATTTCCAAAAGGAAGTGCTCTGTGGTTGAGAGACAGGCCCTGGAGAAGGAAGGGGAGGCACTGCACACCATTAGCATAGGTGTTCCTCTCCAGGAACATTTTGCACCTTTGGAAAACATTCAGACCCCATTGTCCTGTATGCCCCAACAGTGCATATATAGAAATATATTTATCATCACATTATTTTTACACATTAAAGAATTGTTACGCTTCTTTTTTCTTTTTAAATTTTACTTTGTATACTTTTAGTTGCTTTCTGAAAAACTAATGCTCTTTCCAAGATTTTTATGATATTGCTTCTCAAGGAATATCCTGGGGTCTCTTTCATGACACCCAAACAGAATTAGGAAAAGCACAAACTTTCTAGAGTGTTGTTGAGCGTAGTTCATGCAAATTAAGTTGCCAGTTTCTGTTTTTCTACAAAAATCTTTGTTTTGGGAAACCGGACATTGTTTCTGAGGCCTTTCTGCCCCGAGCCCTCAAAGCACGGAGCAGCAGGAGTGCAAGTCTGCCTTTGATCATTAACAAAGATCAGTTCTGATGGATGCCTTGGGCTCACAGTTTTCTCACCAGGCTTGCCCCAGTCCTGCCTGACACATTATCTCTTGTTAAATCACTCCAATTTGCAGCAGTACATTCATCTTGCTGGCCATGCCTGACACCCCTGTGTGCGCCAGGCCCTGGTGAGCATTTGCACTGCAGCAGTGCCACAGAAACATGAGATTCCAGAGAGCTCAGGAGCCACTTCAGAGCAAAACTACACTGAGAAACCTCTGCAGCCTCGCTGTCTCTGGAGGCTTTCACTGCCACGCTGCTCTCCAGCAGCCAGGTCCGTGCCAGGACTGGCCTGACGGGTCCTGGGGTACCCTGGTTTGGAATAAACTGGTATCATCCCACCTTTCCGCATAAAAAGTTACAAATACCATGTTTCTTTTAGTAGAAATAGTCCATGAGCCTCTGCAATGCTGTTCAAGTCAGAATGTTTCAGACAAAAATGTCTGAAGATCTGTGGCAAAATTTACTTTATCCAATATTTACATGATATTTATACCATGCCAGACTGTTACCGTGCTCAAGTGAGGCCGACTGAACAGAGATATGAGAGAAACATACCCTGAAACAAACTGTGATTCTTTGTCAGAATCAATACTCCATGTGAAGCAGGAGAAAAGCTTTTCTGTAGCCTCAAAGGAGACAACAAATGGCAGCAATTCCACAGGAGGCTCCACAGAATTGTATCTGTACTGAAACATACACTGCAACAGCCACACCCTCCTCTTGTATGAGGGACCTGAGACTTTGTACAAACTGAGCTCATATAAAACAAATTTTAAATCTTGTCCTTCCCTCAGTTCCTTGGTTCACTGAGGTTTGAACATTTCATGTATCCATCCAGGTAACCTGTTCTGACAGAAATAGCATTGCTATATTTTAACATTGGGGATTTGAAAGTGCAATTCCTTAAAAAACAATCATTCAACCTATTGTTTTCACACACATTCACTCTCCAGTGTAAACTCTTCATGATGCATGACTGGGAAGCATTTACCTTACTTTTACAAAGCTGAGAGGAGACCTGAGGTGCAGAGCAACCAAACACTGTAAAAAAAATGCATCATGCAAAGGGCAGCTGAAGCAAGTTATTCAAATTGCCTACTGGTTCAAATTTCCCCCATGGAAGTCATTGAAATCCATTTGTAAGAGAACAGAGAGATTTAAAATAAACGGACAGAAAACAAACTCTGCTGGGAGACCATCTTCACTGGAAGTTTGAGTTTTTTTCACTCCAAAGCATCTCAGCCTCGAAGAGCGCTGCAACCCACACAGCTTTCTAAGAACATTCAAGAAAACCCAGACATTTAACATCTGCCTGCCAGCCAAACAGACCTCCAAGGTGCTGTGTCTCTGAATGGCTTTACCCAAAGTATGTGAAGTATTGAAGGAATCCTAACTTAAATGGTTTTCAAGGTAACTTCACACACAGAGGAAGCCACAACAACAACCCTGGGAAAATCATACTACTTCTGGCTTTGTTGGCTTGGGTTTTAATTTTGTAAGAAGGCTAATGTTGGAAGGGTTACAAGAAAATGTAAGCCCTAAATCAAATGCAATGGGGATTTTATTTGCATCTAGGAAGTGGCAGAATATGCTCAGCCAGCCAGAGAAATGAAGTTTTAGGGGTTCTATCTGCCTATAAAAGACCTGGATTTAGTATTACATCCCAGTTTGACGAAACACCTCAGCACAGGCTTAAAGCTAAGCCTGTGCATAACTTCCACTGAAGACAAGATAGATTTTTAAGATGTCAATCATTAGAGAAGCTAAAGGTTTTTAGTTCAAATATCCCAATTCTTACCTGCAGACAGCAGGACTCCTGAAAGAGAACAGTTTTCTGCAGCACACCTCACTGTTTGAAGAAAACAGTTATTACAATTTTCAAACCCTGAAGTTAGGTATTTAAATCCCAAGCCAGGTACATAAATAATAAAGCTGCATGACTTTCAGACATGCTGAGTTCCTAGTGATTTTAATGAGGGCAATACATGTTCAGATCCTTTTGAAAGCAAGATTGTTTAGATACCCAGGTATGGATGAAGAATTTTGACTTTGAGATGGAAACAGCTTTTATAAGAGCCAGTTGGAGTTTTTTATTGCTCCTTTTACACAACTGATTAGGCAGTCTGAGTGATTACCAACCAGCATGTCCCACAGGAAGAGCTGCACTGTTGTTTGCAGTGGGATGGTACCTGAGGTGAAGGCAGGCTGTCATCCACCCACTTGATGGTGAAGTTAAAACCTGTACAATTTAAACTGAGTTTCTTCATTAAGAGCCCCCCCCCCCCCTCCCCATACACTGGGATTTCCTAAAAAGATGGCAAGGAAGGCTTGAAATCTAGGAATAGTCAAGCTGCTATACACTTTAGCCAGCAAATTTCATCAGGTCATTGCCAGTTGGCCCTGCACTTCTATTTCCAAGGTGGAAGGTCAAAGCCATCCACCCCCTGTATGAAACCCTGGTTTTGAACCTCCTGAAGCTGGGCAGGTGTGAAACTCCAGCTATTAACCACAAATCCAGACAGCACTGGTCACCTCCAGTGCCTTCTTTGCCAATATATTCAGTGGTGGAGGCAAAACACTGCTCAGTGCTCTGGAAGAGATTCTTCTGCAGTGTCGGGGGTAGAGCTGATGGGAGAGAGCTGCTTGCTGGCACTCACACGATTAAAATAATGCATGTAGCACAATCCATCATCCATGGTAGACATTAAGAACCCTCTAATATCAATTACCAATTAAGAGCTGACAAACAATTTTTTCTGATTAGGAGACCAATAAAATTACAGTCTGCTGGGAAGGAAGAATCCCACCTCCTTTTCTAGACTTACTCAGTGAGCCCATTCTCAAATAAACAGAAGGAAATTCAACTGTTTAAGAGAAACCTCTGAAAAACTGGGGGGAAAAAAATCTCCATGTGATTTTCAGATATTTGCAAATTTTTTACCTTAATTTACAAGTTCATCACGTTTCCCAGTGCCACATTGCATTTATTAGTGTAAACAACATGGTAAGAGCACGGCAAATCAACAGGGAAGAAAACAATTCATATTGCTGGCAGAGTTTAAATACCTGCTCATTACTTTCAGCAAATTGCTCATAAGGACACAGCTTTTTCCAGAAGCTGTTTATTTAAGTGCTTAATGGATATTCTTGTCACACTAGGCAAAGAAAAGTCACATCAAAACCTTTGACACATCATTTGATGCTATTTTATATTTTAAGAAATTTGGCACACATCACATTACAGTGCAATGCATTATTAAGTGTCATTCCAGGATATGAGATAATCGATCAGAAAGATCCTTGGGGATCAAATGAAATTGAATAACTGACATTTTAGCATGAACAGAAGTGTAGGGTTGACTGAAGAAGTTGCCATTTGAGGGAAAAACTGTTCAAAAAAGCTTAATTATTTTTATTTCCCCTTTTTCTCTTCAAAAGTATTCCGAGTAGTGCTGCATTTAGGTCTCAAATCCAAGGCCCTTCCTCTGCTCAGTGCCTGGATTTCCCCCTATCTACACTGTGAGTCCTGGAAAGCCATAAACCACAAAGAAATTCCCTGTTAAGAATCTGATCGTGTTACTCAGACCATTTGGCCTTGTGCTTGCATTCATTACATGAAATGGAATGCTAGGAAATGCTATGAAAGCCAGGAACAGAGGGGATTAGGGAATCTCTTTGGGTCCTTCATTCACTTCCCACCCCCTTCCCATCTCCCTCTGTCCTGGGTCAGGCTCCTTTCCCAGATCAGTCTCTGTGCACTCAAACAAAATGCAGACTGATGGAGAATGTTGCAGTAACTGAAACCCCCTTTGGAGACAAAAAAAAAAAGGAGGAACAAAAAAGGAAGTGAAAATAAAGACAAATTGCTGTTTATCTGAAATAATACAAACCTATTCTGGTGGGTATAAACAGTAGCTGGAAAAATTGCTTTTGTGACCCAGTATATCAAACCCAGCATTTCTGTTTGGCATAGGCTTGGCTGGCTTAGTCCAGAAACTGTCCAGGCTGGGAGAAGGACAAGTCTGTCACACACATAATGGCTCAGTGCTCTATACTGAACTAATTTATGAATACCAAGAGGGCTAGATTCTGCAACTAAGGTTCAGGAAAAGGCACATTGCAATACGTTTTATAACTTCTTGAATTCTTTTATTTTTTTAGCTATAAATGCATCCTTTTGGTCATTTTTTCAAATATTTCGCAAGCCTGCACATTTAATCCCTGTGCAAACTGTCCATATCAAAGAGGCAGCTTTGGAGCAAGAGCAGCCAAAGAAGCACCTGGACCCTTGGGCAGAGACATATGGTACATTATATGAAAACAAAATACATACATACAAACACAAATGTCCAGTGAATTTAGCACATATTTAAAATATGTCACTTGCAGAAATTCTCAGCAGCGTTTCTCCAGAATGTCTCCTGTCTCACATCCCAGAAGGCTTCCTGAATGATAAAAGACACATTTTAATAGGTGCCATTTAGTTCAGTACAATGACTTGACCTTAGCTTCACAGACAGGACAGGGATTTTTGAAACCAACTAACCTTAATTACTTTCAATTTACTAAACACATAAGCTAGCAGTAGGATGTTTAAAACTGACAAATTTAACAGCTCTCCTTTAATTATCTAAACTAAGTAGTCAACTAAGGAGATATCCTTAGAAGCAAATAAATGAGTTAGGCTTATAAATCCCATAGAAGCTTGGGATTTAGCAGGACATCAATTCCTCCAGTAGGGTGTCCATTCCATGTAGCAGCTGCTGAAAACTATAACCTCAGATGTTGCATTTACCTGGCTGACCCCGCAGAGGTGAGGTCAGAAAGGGTCTGGTGTAAACGAGCAGAAGGGTCGAGGAGCAATCCAGTCAGAGAAGCAAACGCCCACTGCAGTGCAGGTAATGCTTCTCTAGGGAAACCTTGTCCAGGTAGAGGCCAGTGATAACTGCATGGCTTTGTTCACAGTGTCTTGGCCTTGCTGGACAGTTTCTAAAACTGGAATTTCCCCTGGGAAGCAAATAGTGCCATTAAGTTTCCTAACAAAAGAAGCACCTTGTGCCAATTAGGCATTACACACTGGTTTTCTCCTTTGGTCTTTCTCTTAACATCACGTCCGTGAGGAAAATCAAAGGGCTTTGTTCCCATTGGGAAAGAGTAGAGAACTGCAGCATGCAAGTGACAATTCCAGAGCTCTGTTTAATATGTTCATGTCCTAAGGCACAATTATGTTAAGATAGGTATTTATTTATCAGAAAGTCTATGTATTAATACAATAACACAGGCCATCTTCCTAAAAGCACACTTTGACCTTCTGAGTATTTCAAGCCACAGCCAGGAGTCCTCCCCTGATGACACACCCAGTCCTACGTCCATATTCCTACCTACTATTCAGCATCAGTCAGAATTTGGGCTGAAGAGAGAATACAGAAGCAGTGTTCTTCAGAACTCCCACAAAAACCAGGTGCATGAGGACTCCTGAGCAGCAAGTGGTGTGGTGCTTAGGGCAGGGAGCTCACACACATCTAAAGGAATTCACAACTTTTTATAAGGTCCTATTTTCCTGCTTCTCAATTTCATCCCAAAGACACACAGTTCCCTTAAAGAGCCAGAGCAAAAGAGCAATTCAAGTCGAGCTCTTAAGCAGTGGCCACACCACGTAGCCTGTCTGAAGATTTTCCTGTACAGTTCAAAGGGCATAAAGGGGACCTTGGTTCTTTGAAGTACAGCTCCCTATGGTGTTTCTTCCCATAAAGAGCAAAACATATGCCATAAAACTTTATGATCAAGCTTACAGGAGGAATCTGGCAAAGAGCCTCAGAGTGCAAGGAAAATAATTAGCTCAAACCACACCCCCAGTCCCCGTTACTTCCCATCCAAACAGCAGCAAACCCAACAGAAGTTTAAAAGCTTAATAAAAGTACAGCCAGACCACAAGACACACATTTCTCTACATGCAGGTTTTTCTTTCTAAAACAAGACACTAAAAGAGCAAGGAAACAGACCTTAGTCAAACTACATCTATTTCTAATGCTTGAGGAATAATCAGGGATCTAGAGGGGAAAAGGAGCAGATTCCAGTTTTGCCCAGGTATCAGTAACATGGTATTTTTATATCTGCCTGTATGTACAGTTAGAGAAAGTGCAGTATTTCGGTGCTATTATGCAGGGTATTCAGAAACGTTACAGATTTAACTATAGCAGTAGCAGCACAAGCAATCAGCCTAGTCAAGGGAAAACAGGATACCTGCTCATGGCTACCAAGACATTTACATGAGTATGTGAAACATCTGTGGTCAGGAATTGCAAAAATAACTGATTTCAACAGGAGATGTTTCAGCAACACCACCCTGCAAAGTGCTTTGCTGAGAAAGTTTGGAGCTGATGAAGGCAGGCACCAATCCAACACTCTGCCTGCCCAAAGTGCAATATTAAAGTATTAAGTTATGACAATGCTGACAGTTCCACTGAGTGAGGAACACAAAGTCAGACAGATTGGCTGGATGCTCTCACCTGAGGATGTATGTCTCTGTACTGCCTGAAAACTGAAATTCTCCTCACTGCAAGCACAGAGCAGGATACTCTGGCTGCCTGTACAGACTATGGCCCACTAAGCAGCAGAGGAGGCAGTTCAGGAAGTGCAGCTAAGTTAGACAAGAAATTTCAATATTTACTATTTTGGTGGGAGCAGGAAGAGGAGAACAGTGACTAACAATCATTCCCATTTTTTCCCCAATCATATTTTCCCAAGCTGCTTCCTGTTCTTACTTTGCATTGCGTGGAAGAGCTGACAAGGCCATTTTATGTAGCATTAAATGCATTTTTACAGAATGTGACACCCACAAAAATTATCTCCTGTATCACTCGATATCTTCACTTATGTTCCAGCACTGTGCCATGAGTTTTCCCCTATATGAGGATCCCTCACATGCCAGAAGGAGACAGCTAATTGTGTGTGTGCCCTGTAGGCTCCAAGAACTGTGCCAGAACCAGGTTTGCCACTTCTGCCTGAAGGATCCCAGCCAAAATGCACAGCCTCGTGGATGAGTCCCACCTTTCCACAGAATCTTCACAACTCCTGATCTCAGAGCACTTTTCTACACCAACAAGAATAAACTTAAGGAGTTGTGCTTGAAAATGATCTAGCACAGTCAAGCTTTGTCCAGGCTCCCAATCTTGGAGGACAGCTGTTCTTGTCACAGGAGGAAGGAAATGATGACAGGACAGCTGCTAAGAGACCTGGGACAAACCACACCCTGACACCTTTCAGCTGCAGAAAGCTTCCTCTTTTCTCAGGACAGTCACATCAAATGAAGAGTCACAAGATCTGCTCAGGTAATACAGGAAACCAAAATGCCTCTGTGTATGACCTGATGATGGTGAATAAGATGTCACCAGATGCTGTGAAATTCCTCACTCATGAGACAAAGACGTGGCAGGGGCAGCCCACCATAATGTGCTTTGTTCTCTGCAGCTTTTGAGCCACTTTATAGAGGGACCAATAACCTGATCTCACTGTTCAGTTCAAAAAGCCAAGCTTGTCCATAGAAATCCACTTTTTGCATTATATTCAGTTTTATACATGACTAAAGTCACAGAAACCCCAATGATGATTTTAATTACCAAGGGTTATTGACACAAATGTTTGTGGGCTCAAGACCAGAGAGCACAAACATCCACATGCTCTCACACAGTCATTTCATTTTTTTTATATAATTTTTGGGTAAGAAAGAGCAATTTGCAAAGTAATACACTTACTGTGATTTGAATTTGCATAATAAAAGCATTTGCCTTTTAAAGCATATATTAATGCTTAGAAGGAAAAGTGAAGGTTCTAATATGATTCAAGATAGCTAGACACAGTTCCATTATTTTAATTTACATTTTATTGGGTTTTTGCTTTGGTAAAGAAACACATGTTATAACTAATCACAGTTCTAATTACTGCCTGATTCTATCTTTTATTACTGCTAAAATTTCTATTAAGGGAATGAAAGAAACTAATAGGATCATTAAAAGATCAATAGGAAATATTGCTTACATAGAAGTTGCAATGTATAAACTTCAACTCAACAGACAGGATCAAAAGAATTCCTTGGAAACAGAGGATTATGAATTCATTCCACTTAGGAAAGAACACAATCTGATTCAAAGGCTATCCACAAGAAGAATTATTTTTAATTTCACTCCTCTGAGAGCAATAGGCAAAAAAACCCACTACAAAATTATGATTAACTTTGCACCTCCACACTTCTAATACTCTTTGTACACAGTCTGAGTATCTTTAAAGGGTATCACTAGGATCTGGAATGCGCCTGACGTTTGTGAATATAGACATAAGGATGTGACTCACAGTAGAAAAATCATAGCCTCATGACCCAGATTCTTATTCTTAAAATGATGCTTATGTAGATCCCACTGACTATCCAGTATATCTGAAACCTCTTCTTCACTTAGTTTTGGCAGGAAAAAAATTCTTTTACTTCAAGTCATTACTCTGCCCAAAGTGGTTAACCCAGAAGGAGTGTCATACATAAAAATATTAATATGATCATATGACAATATCAACTTTGATGACCTTCTTACTTTGGCTGCCAGAGCGAAAAGTATAGGTGGACTGACATAACAGAAGTGAAATTACAGCAGGATAACTTCTCTCTCTACTTGTTCATTAATAATTTTGACATCTTTTAAAACCTCCAGTGTCCCAGAAAGAACAAGGAAGAAAATACAGGAAATGCATTTTAAAGCACCGTTGATGTAGATGCAGTACCTGCCCCATGACAGCAAGAAAAACAGAGTGGCAATGCAGCTGTCCAGACTTAAAACCACAAAACTTCTAGATCTGTTCAGACCATTTCTTTTACCCCAAAATATTTCTGTTTCTCTTTTCTGGTTATGGAGTGAACTCTGCTATGTTCTCTTTCCTTAAAAGTCTGAAAAAACAATTATGTCCACAGAGAGCCAGCTCAGGTCTGAACAATGTTTTCAAGGTAAAGCAGTGGTGGAGGTCAACTGAACCCAAAAGGTGTCAGCACTGATGCTGTAGGTCTGTGTACAGACAATTTACAGGCTCTTCCTGGGAGTCAGGGTATTGATAAACATTTTCTTTTTATTTTTCTTTTTTATTTTTTTTGCTTTTGCTACAAAGAATGTGACAATTCTGCTATTTTTAAAGACAGGATTAAAGGGATGCTGCAAGCTAGTACACACATATTTTATAAAAATGCAACTAAATTGGGGTGAAAGCCAACAGAATACTTGATTTCAAGTGGGTAAAAACTGATATTAGAGTGAACTTTCTCTAATAGATGTTGCAAGTCTGCTAAAATTTTCCATTTCCTACAAAGAACTATGAAAACAAAGGTCTCTCTGCTTGAAGAAGGATTAATACTTAAAGTCAAGCAAGTCCAGTGTTCTCAAATTATATAGCTTAGTAAAATTATATAACTTAATAAACTAATAAAGAATATTTTAGAAAAACAAGTCATATCCATAAAGAACCAGGTCACAGCAGGCGACTTCTAAATCATAAGATTCCCCAAAAGCATACACAATAAACTTTGTAAGACCACAGAAAGGAAAATATCATTGTTCTAAGTACAGTCCTTGCTGGGCAGCAAGGCACCATCAGGTGTGAGTGCAGTTCACTGCCCCCAAAATATTCGTTATTTTTGTTTATGCTGTTTCCATACAGAAGCTTCTCCTCTTGACACTGCCCCTTTTTTTAAGAACCAAGCAAATTATTGGTTTCTGTCTGCAGCTGAGACATCTGTTTTCTTCTTTTGTCACTGTATCTTTTTTCTTTTCAAGAATCATTTGCCTGAAACCACTACAAGATCTGGTATCAATCAAACCAGTGGTTTAATTTACTCCAGTAATAATTACAAGGGATTTTTGGGGGATGGAGGAGAACAAGAGGAGGATGAACTCGATATCACAAGCACTTCAGGCAACACCCTACTCTTCTGGTGCAGCAATCTTCACCTAACATTTCATCAATGTCTAAGCTTTACTTCTATAATCATTGCTTTTCTAGCAGCAAAGAGTGCACATATGTGTGAATGAATGCAAAATGATGACAAGGATTGCACTTCAGCCTCTTTCTGCTTCCTGGAATTTGCAGGATCACCTTGCCAGTGTCTTAATAGCTGTAAATAACAAATCAAAGGCACTTTATATGATTATAAATTATATGATATGATGATTATACATTATATGATGAAAATTTATTCCTCTTTTCTTGGTTTTGTTCCACATTCAGACTACCCAGGGATTTCCCCTGATGCAGTGACTTTCATGCATTGACAATCACTTTGCCCTTCCCAATTTCCTGATCCCACCATTAACTGAAGTCCACAGGTACAAACATGACACCAAACACTGCACTGCCATGAACTGGAACCAGTTACAGATGTTGCCCTGCAGAAGGAAGCTTCAGGCTGTGTTTACATTTCTTCAACAAAAAGCTACACAAGATTGCTGAGATTAAAACTGGACATGGCACATTCCACAAGTCATCTGCACCAATGTCAGTAACATGAGCTCTTATTTTTGAGGGATGCTCATGCATGGGTAGCTATTTTTAGGGGCTATTTTGGGGGACTTTTAAGTTTGTGGGAATAGTGGAGACAATGTTTTTCTAAGAGGATGATTCAATATAGTGGGTAATGTGTTTTAGCTACATAAATTCTGCATGCAGGCCCTGGATGTTTTACATGGTTTCAATGATCCACACTGTAACAGCTTAAACAAAGACAATCACATGGGCTTAATAAAGTCAGTGGTAATAAAAAAAGAAAAGCTTGACTTTAAGAGGAAAATATTTACACTGGAAGCAATAATTATATAGTACTTTTCATCCCCAGAAGTGCTTTTTAAGTGTCATCTGGTGGTTTGCTTGAAAGACTGAGAGCCAGGGTTGGATTTCTTCTCCCCACTGCCACCAGCTTGCTGTGTGGCCTAGGACTCACTGCTTAGTGTTGGATTTTCAGCAATTCCAGGTGCCCACCCATCCCATAGGGTGCCCCTGAAAAAATCAGGCCAGCAATGCTCTTGGGCCTCATGGTTTCCATCTGTAAAATGAGATTAGTTACTCTATTTTGCAAGGCTGTCATGCACATTAATCATTATTTGTAGGTTTTCTGGAGATCCTCACATCAAAGAGCACTACAATAACCTGGCTTCATTTATGGCAATGTAAAATAATCCCCCAGCCAAGAGCTGAGGTTGGTCCCTGAGGTGGAGCAGAGCTGCCTTTAAGCCTAGGAAGCAGCAAGTGGTATAACAAGTGAAGGAATGGTGTTTCCCAGTCTCTAGCAATGCTTATACCCTGCCAGCTCCATTGCATTAGCCCCTGGGAGCCACTGTAGGAAGCAGCAGGAAATGTAACCCCTTTCTCTCTTCCACTCACTCACCACCTGCACTCTCCATCCCTCTGATCACCACCGAGCAGCAGCAGTGCATCAGGCAGCTGCTGCTTTGAGCAGTGTGTTATTCTCTTTTGGAACTACCCTGTTTGCTCCCTTGCTGCTGCTCAGACCAGCTCATGGAGCCACCTCTTTGTCTCTACCATTTGTGAGCACTCTGGGAGCTGTCCTGCTCCCCTGCACAGAATATGGAGCACCTGACAGCTCCCCAGGGCAGCAGCCTCGAGACATTAAATATAAATGCATTCAGGTGAAGTCCTTCTCAGCCAGAAAAGTGCCCCTTTCCTCCCTGCCTTGCAGCAGCAGCTTGGGCTCCACTGAGTGTGCAGTACCTGCCACCTATCCCAACACATTTTTACAGGCTGCAGGAATGGTGAGAGGGCCTCTCCCTCCTGCAAAAATCAAGAGGGAACACACCAGTTATCACTGAATAGCTGCCACATGCACTGCAGATTGCCAGAGAGAGATCATCTGCTGAGAAACTGCAGCTTCACTTCTTCAGGACCACACAGATACACAGAATTAAAAAAAAAAACAAAAACATAAAAAAACCCAAAAAAAACAACCTGTTGAAAGATCAATGAAAGGTAAGAAAGGGTTCTTACTCAGGATCTAACTCTCCAGCACAGACTCCTTCAAGAACCTCTGCTCCACAATCCAGCACACTAGGAAGAGGACAATGTGAAAAAACTAAGCTAATTAAAATGCAGCTCACACATGAGGGCTGCTGGAATGCATGGGATGAATTTTCATTGTCATCACTATAGCAGGGCCAGAGAACTGATGATCAGATTCTCCAGCCTCCATAAGAATTAGGTTCCAAGACCACCTCTCCTAGTTCCTCTGTTCTCCCAGAGCAATTTGGCATCCCAAATGGATTCTGGCATAGCAAAATCCTTATTCATTATTGAAAAAAATTCTTACTGGATTATTTTTCTGTTCTTCCTCCAGACATAGAAAGGCACCTGATTTGTTTCGGCTATTTAATCAACTTCCAACCACGATCTTCTTCCAAGTTCTTATTTCCTCTGCTCTAATGTTCAAATAATTAATTGGCACATTTAAATTGCCTATCTATCCTGAGCTTTTATCCCATTTCAGTTCTTGGTTAGTACCCAAGTTAACTTCCTTCTTGCCCTGAGCAGTTGGTGAGTCCTCTCACACCCAGCCTCTCAACATTGCAGCCTGCTTGTTTCACTTGGCAGGAAAAGCTTCTGAGATTAGCTTCTAGTGCCTGACCTACATTTCTGGAGAACTTCAGAGAGGAGAACTGGTTTCTACAGCAATTCCTGGGGATATTCAATAATCTTCTTCATGACAGTTTAATAGCCATATATACACCTCTCCATTATTCTTATGTCTATAAGTTCTTGATTCCTCAGAAAACCCCTGCCATGTTAAATATCCCAGTTATTTAGCACAAGATCTTCTGTATACAACAAAATGTATTTGAAACCACAATGACTTGAAATTACTTTAATAAAAGGGATACTCAAGGCTTATGAGGCTTTGATTTTCATTTTCACTAAGGCCTTTACTTACTCTGGCAGAATCAAATGAGAGTAAATGGAACACAGGCATGCCTTGCACTCACTTTAAAAATCCATTACACAAATGAGAGGAGTCCCCCCTGTCTGGGAAAAAGAGAAGTTGAACCATTTACCACATTATGACAAGCAGCCTTTTCTCCAGCAATGAAAGTCTATTAGTGTGCTTCACCAGAACCTCAGCAAGTCAGTGAAATTGCTGTAGACATAATGAAAAGCTCATCTTAAAGTATACAGCATCACATATACATCTTCCTCAGAATTTATTTGTGTCTTGCAAACCCATGAGCAATTTCCCCACTCCTAGTTTCCTACCATCCTTCATAGAAGCTAACTTGAAAAGATCTTTTCCTCTGGAAGATATACAGGAGTTTTTTTCTTGCTATCACACCTGCTGTCTCAGTTTGAGCAACATTATTGTGTTGTTAGAAAATATCAGCAATGAAGGAGTTGGTGTGACAGACATCATTGGTAAAAACTTAAAATGCAGTATTGCCCACGGGTGAGACATGTTGTTTAAATTATACACATAAGTGTCCATCACTTGTCTTGTGGGCATACAAAATGAAGGACTCAGTCTTTGAGAAGTGCCAGAAATCATTTCTAGTAGCCACAATAAATGGTCATTTACAAATGAACATTTTTATAAATCACTTACGTACACAATCCTCCTTATATTTTATATTTATATAATTTATATATTTATATTACATATATAAGAATATCCTCCTTATATTTGCATTCAAGCTCAGCTATGAATCACTATGAAAACTGGCTGTTTGTTGACTGGCAGCTTTAGGAAAATATTCCTTTCTGTTTCATGTCTCTGAGTTTTTTAGGTGGGAACTTTGTTTAAAGAATGCAAATTAACAGTGGTGTCAATATTCTTAAAATATTTTTTTTTAGAGAAGAGACATTTTAGCAGTTACAGCCTGAAATCCCAGAGGACAATATTACCTGTGCACTTCAAATTTCATTGTGACCTTACAACCTTATCCCATTCCAGCATGACCAATGACATTCACTTCTAGGAATTTCCTGTTCCCAAGGGATGATTATCCATCTCTGAAGAGTGCTCACCATGGTGGCACAATCCAGTTAACACTGGAGTGTTGCATTCTTTCCATCACAACACGTCAGTGAAGCCTGAGATTCCAGGGTTGCTGTTCTTTAAAGCCCAGCAGGCAAATCCTCTCTCTGCCTCATGAGACCACCTCACCCTGGTGAAGAACCAAACCATCCTGTTTGAAGGCAGCAGGAAGACCATGACTTCTTGCCCATGACATGGAATTTACTCCTTCATGGATCAGCCTTGTTCTGGTCCTTCCTGCACAAATGAAGGGCTGGCTTCCTTTCCCACTGCAATTCTACATCCCCTAACTGCAGTGGAATTACACAGAAATGATACTAAGCTGCAGAAAGAAGAGAACAAAGCCCTAAAACATCACCTCCTCCTGACCACAAAGATGTTAAAAGATTGCATTTCCTTCCATCCCTTTGAAACATAATTCAGTTGCCTTGTTAATGTCAGGAAGATCATATTTAAACTCTTTTTTACCAGCTCGATGCCCAGCTGGGAGGTGAAAGGCTGTGATCGATGTAGTAACCATACAACAGATGAGTTTCAAGCACTACACATTAGGCTTTATGGATTTCTTTAAAGTGTGCTTTAAAAAAAATAACAAGGAAAGAAATTAAAAGACTCATCCTACCATTTCAGCTTTCACAATCCGTTATAAAATCCTCATTTTTCAGAGCTAGGAGAGAATAAAACCCCAGCCTTTCAGACCTTGGAAACAGGTGAGTACATTAAACAGCTGGGCTAATAAATGTCATACTGTCCCTCCATTTTCCCTAAAGGAACTAACTTTCCCTTAGTTCTCAAACACAACAGGGAACTGAAATTATCTCCAAAGCAGATGAATTCAAACTTTGGTAACACTCAAGAACAGATCAGAGCAAGATGGATTCTGACAGGAGGATTTACTCAGCCAAGTTGTTTTACTATTTGCTTAACTGCTTTGAATTTCTTTTTGAATTTGAAAATACTACACATCACAGAAGAAAAGTTAGGAGCAAAAATAGAAGCTCCAGGTTCTTTCTTTTGGAGTATAAAATTTCTCAGAATGTGTGTTATGTAGAGATTTCAAAAAACAGGCTCAATGACCCTGATTTTCTTTGTAAGTGCCCCCATATTTGCATCAGCTGGTGCAGTGCAAACAGAATCTCATGACTGGATGTGTTTGCTGGCATTTTATACATATAAAAGTGTGCATGGGTAAAATACTGACTTATTAAAGCTTCCAGTGTAACACTGGTACATATCATGGAGTGTACTTTTGTGCAACTTTAAGTATTAGTAAGGCCTTTTAGTTATTCAAGTCATAGTTGAGAATATAATTCTGAGACAGCACATGGGAAGGTGAAATGAACAGAATACCTAGAAAAAAGAAAACCTCAAAGTATGGCAGCTGAATCAAATTGACACCCAAGCTATGTAAGTGATATCAGAAACATCAGTGAGGGGGTAAATTTGATGCTGCTTTGACAATCCAGTTCTGTACCCTGAACACAGTGTTAAAGAGCAGTTTGTTCCTGTAGCATTGCCCATAGAATTGCATGCTTTACCTTTTGCTTAGTTGCTTTATGAAAGAGAAGTCTTTAAGTACCACATCTACATTTTTTCAGTTTAATGTCACAGGATGTCCATATCACAGTGAGCATCTCTCAAAATGCAGCACACTCATGAGGTATTTCATGACTATCCCAAACACTGACAGAACCTCTGTGCCAGAACAATCCACTTGGAATTGTTTCTGGCTGTCAGAAAAATGAGCAGGTTCCTTTTGGTCACAGTTAATAGCTGCAGACAGACACCCTGTGTCATATCAGCTGTTCTGGAGTTCTGTGTGTGAGGAGGGTACAAATGGAGCAGTAACAACTGTATAAAATATATATCCACTCCCTCACCATTTTGTGGTCATGTATACAGAAACAAACTGAATTCACCATTTCTAGTAGGAGATACAGGTTTTTTCACTCACTGGGAGGACTATACAGCTATGGAAGGGGAAAATGGCATTGCTCATTTTAATGTATTCCTGCTGCTGCTGCAATAACAGGAGCTGTTTCAAGACAACTTGCTCTGAACCCCATTGTAATCAGTCTCAGTCTTTCAAAAGGAAGAATTAAGCCATCTACAAAAGGAGAAAGAGAAAAAAATCCCATCTCAGAAAGCTGTGGATGTAGTTTCAGCAAACTGCCTGCAGCTGCAGAGTGAGGCTGCCATACATTGCTGCTTTGAGCAGCCAGCAGCCTGTGCTGAAATACTGATTTAGGGCCTGAGCCTCAAAAGAGCTGTACAAATTCAGCTGCCAGACTTCAGTTTGTAGATAATGCATAGTATGTCAATGTGAACCAACCACTTAAGAGACAGAATTACGTGGCCATGTAGTACAGACAGAAGAATATGCAGCAACAATATAATGCTCAAGAGTCTTCTCCTAATTCAGTGGAGTTTCTCTGATTTCAGTGGCCTTTTTAATGAACCTCAAGACCACAAGTCTTGAGACTTGTGACAAGTTATTAAAATATAGAACAAAACAAGACAAGTTATTAAAATATAGAACTTAATCAAGTAATCCTACTTTCTTTCTGATTTAATCTGCTTTATCCCCTCCATTTCTAGATAATGAGGAACAAAGTGTTATAAGTCCCATTACTTTGCTATTAAAAGGAAATCTAAACCTAAGGTTTTGTTGCTGAAGAAGTAAGGCTCTAAAGACAACAAGAAGTGCCACTTGTGTTGATTGACCTAAATATCTTCCTTACTTTTCAGGTATTTGGCCAGGCAAATTGATTTCTGTACTTTCCTCTGTGCTAAGGCCCCCACAGAGATGCCCTTGGTCACACACTCCTTGTACTTGGTACTCTTTAACCATCCCCACGTGCTTCTGCAGGGTCATTAGAAAATTGAGAGGACCAGTATCAAGTTTAGTTACTTCTTGATTTATCTGGATATACCTGGACTTGTACTGAAACAGTGTTTATGTGTAACATAATTATAATAGATAAAATAATAGCCTACCCAGCATGCTACATTCTTTTCCAAACTGCATCATCCATACAGATATATTTATATATCAAATGTACTGAAAGAGATTTTCAACCTTCTGATGGTGTGATCATATCAGATTTCATTCTTATGTGGTCTTCATTATCAAAAAGTAACTGAGGCATACATTCAGACAATATAAAACCTGCTCTTCTTGAGGAGTTTCTACATGGTCTCTCTTCTACTCCTCCTTTAGGCAGTATTTTCTTTGGGCCCAGACACTATCTCACCCTACATATCCACCAGACTGGAACTGTGATCTCAGTTGCATAGGCATAGGTCCCCATGTGATAAAAAAATAGTAATGTCATGAAATAAGAATAAAGATTGGTGATTCACAGTGCTGACTTCACTTGTGAATTTGACATCCAACTAACCAGGACCCAGTGGTACCTCAGTGAGATTTTGTGCGAGGCAGATTTCATTTCCCCAGCATCTACATCCACGTTAAAAAGTAAAGATGGTGGACATCACATCATCACCGTGATGGGCAGAGTGTAAACACTCAGAGCAGAACAGAGCTCACAACTGGGGCCAGCAAAGGAGTTGACTTCAGTTGTTAAAATGGGCTGCAGTAAAAACGCCAAGAAATATCACACAGAGAAAAGCCTTGCATCTTCTGGAAGGACTGGTATACTGGAGTTTTCTCATACTTGCACCAAATAGTTCTGTACCAATGCTAATCCAGTCAGCAACATGACATTTTTCTTCTATTTGTTTCTGTCCTGGTCTCTCATCTACCTTGCACAGCATGGTCCTTTCTGTACTGTATTGTTATCCCTGCCCAGGTCTGTAGAGACACAGCTTTTCTTCAGGTGTTATTAATGCATTTTTCTGATGCAAGTATGAGCTGGGCTGAGCAAAGCTAGGGTGGAGCTGTCACTGTGTGTTTAAAGCCCTCGTAGAAAACAACCAGCTGCTTTAGCAAATGTTCTTGTGGATGATATAGACTAGAACTCACCAGAGACATCTCTCCCCTCCTAAGCCCTTCAAATATGACAAAGATGTAATGGTACCTGAGATCCCCAATCAAGAGACACATTCAATATCAACAATAGTTACACTTAGAACTCTGTGGAGAAATTCCTGATGGTACAAGAAAGGCCTTTTTCCAAAGCCATTAACTGCATCAAACTCACAAGAACTGTTTCTGTTTGAATAAAACCACAAGACAATTAATTAATGCCAATATTTCTTTTTTGTTACCTCTGCAATATTAGTAGGGGACCCACACCATTGTTGATATGCAAAAACTTCAACCTCTGCTTGAACTTTCAGTCCTTTGTTCTTCCGGCTTGTAGAAATAATAATCACTTACAAGATTCACTGTTAGAAACAGTCATTGGTTTTAAAAATATGAGTGATCAAAGATCTATGCTTTTCTAAATGGAAATTTCTTAAGCAGACAGCTACATCAAACTGACAAATTCAAAAGCTGGCAAAACCTTTTTTGCCTTAATGAAAAGCCTAGAAAGTTAGCAATGGATTCTGTCCATCACGTATATTAACATAATTTTCTAAGGCTATTAGGTAACATGAATTTTACTAACAAAAAGGGTGAACACAAATCAAGCATTTTGAGAGATACTGCTCTGCATCACTGGCACATAATTCAGTGTTATGATGGATTGCTGGTTTTCATACTAATTTCAAGACTTCTGAATCAGTAAAGTAATATAGTTGGTCAACATAATACATTTCATAAATCAGAACTTGATAGATTAATCCATGTGGATTTATAAATCACATCAGGGTATTCCCTCCTAAGCAGAGCTTTCTCTCTACCTATTTTTCTTCATGGATTTGAAAACAAAGCATTATGAGCCTGTATCTCCAAATGATGTGTTAGCCCTCCAGGGCTAACTATTCCAGAAAGCACTGCAAGATATAGTATAATAGTAGGGATCAAAAGAGCAGAGCAGGATAACTTTGCAGGTTCTCTCATAAACTCACAGAGATTGGAACAAGAGCAAATATTAATGAAGTTCATATACCCTTAAAGAATGCATGATCAGAAGTTCATCTGTAGCCCACAGTCAGCTCTCAAACCCTAAGCAGTGAAGTCACTGACAGCAGCAGCCTCCCTGCAGATTTGTAAATTACTTATTTCTTCCATCTCTCAAATTTACCTGTTCCTTAAAGAGGATTTTGTCATCAATACTTTTCTGTAGAAGAAAAATAAAATTCAATTAATTTGCTCTCTACCAACAAGCTCTGCGAGCAGAGTTATGGTGAAGTGTGACCCATGGTGCACTGGCCTTGTTTTGTCTCTCTGTAAAACACAAGACAAAAATAAACACTTGTTGAAGCACTTTGAACAGAGCCAAGGACACTGGCAGTAAACCTTTCATGCATCTACCCCTGGAAGACACTCTCAGGCCATGTGCAAGGGACAGTGAGCCCAGCAGAGACCAGATTAATTACAGCTGCTGCAGGGTGATGTGCAGCCACTCAGCAGGAACTGACAGGAGCCTCAACTAAGCCTTTCCTCTTGGCATAGTCCTAATCTTCATTTCTCCATTTCTCCATTTTAATACCAAGAAAAGGATCAACAGTCCTGAATTTCCTCGGGTATTTAATAGACTCCTGGCAGACAGCAGCACCCCAAACTGTCCCTGTTTAACTCCAACAGGCTCCACAACAGTTCTGTGAAACTTTCTGAAGTCTGTGTCATAGGTTCTCATGAGCCACATCAAATTCTACCCCTTGAAGAACAAAACCAATGCTATATTTCACAGGACATCTTCACCAGCATATTTCTTTACCTTTAAAGACCTAAGAAACATTTATGCTGACTTCTATTCTTTAAAGATATTTTAACTCCAGGTTACTGACTGTGCTGATTGCAGGTTAACAGATACTGACTTTCTGTGAGACTTCAACAGTGCTGTATATTTGAGTAAATGGTGTGGGGCTTAGAAGCCTGTACTGCTGTGATCATTGTGGAGAAAAGATTTGGTTAAATATCCTTAAAAATTGAATATGGTAACTTTCCCAGACAGGTTCTGTAAGACTGAATTTGAGAGGCTCCCCACAGCTCCATACCTTGGTAATGGTTATGTGAAACTATTAGATGCTGAAGGCTTAACACTGAAAGACAATATCATTCTATTTAATATCAATATTCTTTAAATTCTGGCCTAACAGTGACCAACAGTAAGAATCAATGGGGATTTTTAGACATTTTTATTAGTGGATATTAATATACATATTCTGTTATATATCTTTTCCCCTACCCAGTCTCCTGTGTCAAGTCTTGAACACTTCCACATAAGGTATGATATGATATTAAGAACAACAGAAATGGAAAGGAGGCCATATTTTTCAGGTGGGGAAAAGAAGGTGGGGAATGGCAGCAGAACAATTCCCCACACATACTGGTAAATCCAGGTTTGATATTCAAGCAAGCTTTCACTGGCCTCATTTAGTTCAAACTGAAATCCTTTATAATTACAGAAGAATTTCCTGGAGACTTCTTACATGACCCTATTTTTAGAGTGCACATGAGCGATTCTGGCAAACAATTTTTCACTCTTGAAGTGCTATCATGAGACCTTGCTGATCTCCAAGATATGAGTTACAATGCAGATGGCAGCTCAGGGAAATCCTGCTCTTATTTGGAATATCCAAAAGCTCTGATCCCTCCCTCCCTTTATGACCTTGTGAGCTAAACAGATTTGTTCTGTTCACCTGTTCCTGAAACAAGTAGCTCCTAATCAAGCAAAGCAAAGCAAAAATTAAGAAAGAAATTAAAAATAATAATAATAATAATAAAAAAAGAGTGTAATTTACCTTTGCTGTTGTCTTTAATTAAATGTATTCCACTCTGGTGCTGCCACTTAGGCTGAGCCTTTTGCTATGCAAATTTCAGGGCTAACTTCAAGTCACAGAACAAGTGTACACTTGAGAAGGAGTTGTCATTTTTTCAGTGCTACTTGTGTTTAAGTGCACTCTCAGGTGTTTATGTTATCCTTCACAATGGCCTCTTCCCTTTCCAATTAGAATAATTAGAGAACTGTCAGGAAAAATATGCTTGGCTTCTTTTTATCCACAATAGATCATCTAAGACTGCATTTCATTCTGAAAATCAATCCCTGTAATTTCCTGCTCCAGGCAGCCTCAGCACCTGTATTAGTCTGGTCTTTTTGTTTAAGAGACATTCCTAATGTTGCCACCAGCTCCAGTCCCTGCACCTGCAGAAGGTCTCCACTCCTGATGGTTCTGGTGCAGTTCTGTACAGCAGGGCATTTCAGGGTCTGTGTCCTGACAGATTTAAAGGACAGAGGGAATTGCTGTCTTTACAGATCACCCAAAATTTGTACCCAAAACTAAAAGTACTTTGTGCTTGTGCCAAGAACTGAGATCAGTTCCAAATCAGCCTGGAGGGTTTTAGACTGTTCTGAACCAGCAGAAAATATGACCATCAATCTCTCTCCTTGCACAGCATGATACAAATCCATTCATAATCCTCTGCTCATTCACCCTGTCATGAATATGAGCAGAATTTCTATCTCTTGTTACTATCCAGTAAAGAAGAATTCCCTGAACAGTTTCATATCCAGGGAAGCAATAGCTAAGGAGCACTGTAGTTTTGCCTACCACACAGAGAATTCAACATACGTAAATCTGGTTTTGGACAGGAGGTAAGAGGATAGTGAATGACAGAAAACTGAAAGAAAAAGAAGTTTAAAATTGGTCTATTCCTGCAGACATTCTCCTAGTATTTGTTAAGGTGAGGTAAAAGTGTGAGTTTCCATTCTGCCTCCAAACTGTGCTTCTTGCACAAACACAACTGAGAGTGCCACTGTAAACTGGAGTAAGGACTGAACTGCTGGATCTGTTCTAATTATTCAATGACTACAGAAGGTAATTCAAATTTTCATAGAGACTTCCTCTGTGAAAGATCCACCTGCTAGAAACCATAAGCTGTTTACATGTGTACAACAGTTTCTTCAATCCAGCAAATCACACCTAATTTTGTGCTTTTTGCATTCCCTATTTCAACCTTAGAGTTGACTCACACTCATGTCTTTAAAGAACAGCACATTACCAAAGTTTTCTTTATGAAATAACAAAGAAAAATGTATAACAATGCATAAAAATTACAATTGCTTTGATAAATGATTTTTCCCTGAAAAAAAAGAAGTAGAAAAAATGCAAACCAAACCAGGATAATTTTTCTCTCTTCAAGACTGCTGGGAAATGCCATTTTGATCAACTCAAGAATTATCCACATGTTAACCTGGGACTTGTGTTGGATTAAAGATTCTCAGTTTAAAAAAATATAGATTTACATCACTGACAGAAGATACAGAAGATACAGCAGTCCAGCATTTTGGTCAATAGGTTGGTGCTCATACAAGTTCAACTCCAATTTTTACCTAAATAGAGAAGATCTGAATACTTTCCTTCCACTTAGCAGAAAGAAAAAAAAAAAAAAAAGAACTGACTTGCCACCTCCCTTGTAAGTGCTCCTAAGAGAACTTGAAAGAAAAAGACACTACATCCATCATAGCCTTTCATCTTACTCCCAGTGGATTCAGCAATGTTTCCCATGTATCACAGGAGGCTGCACATACCACACTCCCATAACAGCAGCAAAGCCTGGATTTCACTGCAAATTGTGCTGTGCTCAAAATGGAAGCCAGAAGTTTCTACCTGCACAGTTCCAGTTTGCAGCACTCTGGAGTCGTGTGTGTGTAAAGGGACAGATGAGGCAATAAAGTCTCTGAAGGATTAATGAAACTGAACTGTGTCAAAAATACAGTATCCAGGTGAAGCTTTTCCAGCACCTGATGGTGATTCTGTGTAGCAGTTCCAGAAGTCCTGGCTGTGGCCCTGTGCAGAGACAGGAGAGTGTGCTGCACTCCATTTGGGGCTGTGCCTGTCCCACACTGCACTGTAGACATGTCCCTCTACTTGGATCTGGCACAGAAATTCACGTCCCCATAAAATAAAATGGCAAAAGATGTAGAGGCCTCTGTGTCCCCATTGACACCAGGGCTAAGGGAAGGATTTAGAGCACAATATCACAAGTGTCTGAAGAAATGTAACTGAGACCCTGTCAGGTAATGAAACTCAGAAAAATCCTCAGCGCATAAAAATTGCTTTCACAAACATCCAAGCCCACTAAATAAAATAAAATTCTGAAATGAAACAAGATACTCTGGAATGACCTTGAGAGCTACAACCTTCCACTCTGTCAGATAGCTGGAGCAGCAAATCACAGGAACATGATCTACACGTGCAAACTGTCCCATCTACAGACAAAGACTTTATACCAGCCATAGCAATTTGGTTGCTTTTCCTTCAACAGATAGGATTGTTTTGATGCTCTGTCAGGACAACTCCAGAGTTACACCACAGACTTGTGCAGGATTATCACTAGTACATGCTTGTAGCAAGATGAGACATGGTAGATTTCTAGATAGTTTTATCTTCTGTATGCATAATTCTGCATCTAAATTCACTGCAAGAGTGTGTCCATTAAAGCTGAAAGCTCTTTTGCTTGAAATTTGTGACACAAAGCTGCTTTCCTTGCAATTAGTTATTATTCTCAGTATACATGCAAACAGAAGTTCTAATAGTTTCACACATCAGATCATGAATGCATATGAACAACAATATGGATTTCCAGAATGGAAGCAGGAATTACAGAATCATAATACTGACACAAGAAGCTCTCACAGAGGGGAATAATCTCTCTGCATTTGCTGCAGCTGCTTTGTTAACCTATGTCTATCCATCACTTTCAAGATGACTGAGATAAGCACATCATCTACTTCATGGCAGTAACGACTTTAATGGCACCAATTACCTAGAATCTCAGAAGTTATCCAAACTTTTTTATAATGGTGATACTTCACCTTTCTTTACTTTCTATTATGTCAAAGAAACCTAACAGGCATTTCAGAAAGTCTCTTTGCTCGACACAATGTGCCTGTCCATGGGCTGAGGTACAGCTTTCAGTCTGACTGGGTAACTGATTATCAACTCCTGGTATCTGCTGTACAGTAATTTCTCTTACCACACATTCCAGCATATTAAAAATATTGCTATACCAAAAGAACCAAAAACCATTCCCACTTTTTCAGACCAAGGTTCATCAAGCCCACACTTGATGTCATCAAGTTAATTTTGACTTGATCCTCAAGTCTCCCACTATGGATTATAAAAGTAAAGCATAAACTTAATATGTTCTCCCAGTTTTGTCTGCAAATATTTGAGGGACTTTCTAAACTGGCTACTATCTTTAATTTACTTCTTTAAAGACCTAAGGATGTACTTAATCTTCCCCTATGTTTTTTCAGTTTTAGCATTAACATCATTATAATTGAAGCTTTTCTGTGAATTTTGATCTGGAGTCAAGGGATGAGACTCAGACTCATTGTAGATGCATTCACAGATGCTACTTGTAGTTTAACAACACAAGTGTCAGTCATCTGCCTCTGTGGGCAATGGAAAAGGAAAAGCACTTCCAGAGACAGACTCAGAATAGTAAGTTTAGCTTCTGTTCCAAGTTCTCCTGTGGAATTTTCTGTTTTAGGGTCCTTGGAGAAAAATAGGAACAGCGTGTGAGAATCCCTTTCTGAAGCAGCCACATTTCCATCATTCTCTGTCTCAAACAAGAGGAATGTAAAGAATTCTAAAGAAATTTTAAAGAAATGTCTGATAGTTTTCAAACCATGTTCACAATCTTTTCCTGATTGCATCAGTCTGACAATTCAATCTCTCTTGATTTATTCTGCTTGCATACAATCTATCTTAGCTTTTATCTTTTCTCATTCTGATTTTTCTTCTTCTTGTGAACAACTGATAAACTATAAGTGTTCAGCAATTGTCTGTAAATAAAATTCACTGTTTTATCACTCCCCTGTAAAGTACTCTGGAGTGGAGGATTATATCCCCACAGGCCAATAGCCTTTCTAAAGAATCTTCCCAGAAGTTACAGATACTGTTTTATAGCTAAGAGAATTCCCCCTAAAACATGATACAGGGTATAATGTAGAAAGTACAATATATTTAGGGAATTTTTTTTCCTTTGGTGGCTTGTATGTACTGCTGTGCCAAAACTTCAAGTCAGAAATTAAAGAATCAGCTTGAAAATTTACAAAAAGTGGCTTCATTTTCTAGTGGAAATGCTACAAAACAGACACCCCAGAGAGAGGAAAAAACCTCAAGGAAACCCTGGAAGTAATTCTGACTCTTTTTGTGAAACACCAACTTTCAGAAAATCTTAGTGTTTCAAAAGGATCATTTTGCTCTCTTCCTTCTTCTCAAAGACACACTGCAGATACAGAAAAGATGTGAGAATACCCTGTTGGGAAGCCTACCCTGTCAAACCCTCATCACCTGTACAATAGCTTCTTGAATTACCTGACACCTCGTGCAACTGCAAAAAATTGTGGAATTTTAGTCACTGGGAAAAAAAAACAAAACCAATCTTAAACTGGAAAGAAGAGAAGGCAACAAAAGGAATCATTATTACCATTTTTTCTGATAGGTCATTAATAAAGTAGCAAGTGTAGAGAGAAGGTTCACATCCAGCTCTGGGGTCCCAGCACAGGAGCCAAGGCCAGGTTGGATGAGGCTCTGCTCACTGGGAGATGTCTCTGTCCATGGCAGGGGCTTGGAACTCGATGAACTTTAAAGTTCCTTCCAACTAAATCCATTCTGTGACTTTGTCTTTCTTCCACTTTCATCCTGTGAAGTTCCAGAGAGGATAATGATCCTTCTCTACAGACAGGTCTTGTCACTAGAGCTTTTTGAGCCAAAGGCAGCGGTGGGCACATAAAGGCTGAGGGGAATCTGCCACAAGAACAGTGCTACAGAAAGAATTATCAACTCTTGGAAAAGAGTTTTTATTTCTGTCACTTTCACAGTTTTGGTTTTTTATTTTTTCAACACAGCCAGCAAGGATTTCACACCAACAATGATGCATATCCTGCTTTTCCAATGTTTGTATCCCATCAGCCCACCTACAGTTATAAAACACCATTCCCAACAGTCCTGAAAGGTCATACCTACATTAAAACTCTAATATTCTCTTGACTAACTTTCTGTTCATTGAAAAAAGGTGTTCCATGCTCACTGGTAGACAGCATAGAACAGACTCTTCCCATGCTATTGTGACTCTGGAATAGCTGAAAGACATTCCCTGTAGTTAGTCCAAATTCACTCTCTAGTCAGGATGGCTGCATGCCTCCAGAATTAAATCAGAAAGAGAAGAAGAAAATACACTTATGCTGTAAAGGTACAATCTTTCACCCAATTGCGATAGAAGTAAGACCAAAAGGGGAATTCCTGAGATATATTCCATACTCAACAGGATTCCCAGTTTGATCCCTGAAGAGAGACCCCCTTAAAACCAGCAGCTTATTATGACTCACACATTAAGCAATTCAGCTGTTTTCATACACAAGATAGCTCCCTTTCCCTATTTTACAAGATCCTTTGTTGAGTAAAGGGTGCAGAATAAACTTCAACACCAAAACCTTTAAGCTCCCAGCACTTTGACATGAGATTGACAGTAAAGAGAGAAAAGAAGTTGCTAAGAGGTGAATTTCTCAGCTATTTAACTGCCAAATATTTGATACCCCAGGATTAACTTCATACCACTGACAGGCTCCTTTTCCTCCAACACTGCTGTCCTGTGGAATATTTCTGTCTCATAAAATATGGATGCAGGTAAAACCTCTGCTGCCAAATATTTGTGGGAAAAACAATAGTAGGACTGTAACACTGAATTCTCTGATTTTAAGTCCCTGATTCAGATGTCTTCAGCTTTGCTGTCAGCCCCTGTTCTGTAGCTGTAAGCCACTCTGCTTTCTGAAATTCTAGCCACTAAATCCCTAAAACTCATATTCTGAGTAAAGAAAGTGGAACAGAAGATGACTTTCAGTAATAGAAACTTCTGCTGACTGCAATTATTTTTCTGGTACACAGTACCACTCCTAACAAGAAGCCAAAAATTGATGTTTTACTAGACCTCCATGCATCTGCCATTCTGAGACCAGTGAGAGCAGACACAGCTGACACAGGCCCCAACACACAGAAATCTTACAAATTCCTTGAGCTGCACACAAAATTCACTTGAAATACCAAGAGATTTGCTTGTCTCAGTTACCATCAGCAAATGCCTTAGGAAAAGCTTATGGACCACTGTGGTCATACACCAGATCCTGAAAAACACCTGTCTGAAGTTGTGTCATTTTTCTTTGTTACTTGGAAGCTTAAAACTAGTTTCTCCAGTAGTTAAATGATTTCCTGTATTGAACTCTAGTGCCCAGTTTCTGGCCCAGAAAACACCAAAAATAAGTTCAGTGCTGCAATGAGAAAGCCAATCAGTCCTGCAACTGCAACAAATTTCCTCTATATCGATAGGAAAAAAATCAGGACAATCAACATGTTCCTGTAGTTGTCACTCATGGAAGGAGATGTGTAAGCACATAGCAAAGGTAGGAAGAAAATTTGGTCCCATCTCTGCCACAGGTGAGATCTTGGAGAACAGAAGACTATTGAGAAACATTTCTAGTTTGTGGTGGTTTTTGTTTCTTAAAGACATGTTCCTCACTCATTTATTTGACATCGTGTTCACCTAAGCTAATTTAAAGTGTCTCTTTCTTTCGTCCACTTAATTACACATCATATTTGTACATGGGGAATGTTCAGTCTTCCCAAATGTAAGAGGTTTCTTTTCTTTGCCTGCACAGAAAGCAGCATCCTCACCATGCCAAGGATAGAAAAGAGTAAATCAAACCCAAACAAAATCTTTATGAAATAGGAAACAACTGTGCTGCATGGAGGATCCAGTAAAAGAGAAAGCACGAACAGCAAGGTTTTCTTAAAATCTTCACTTATGCTGCTATAATATTTAAATGTTGAACATAAGTTAAATGACAGAATCCTGGTCTATAGCTAGGAGGGCTGAAACCATTCCATACCAAAACTATTCAACATCAACAAGGTCTTTAAAAATCCCAGTTTTAACTGTAAAAATTAGATTTTTTAACACTTGAGAATATCAATGTATTTTAATGATTTAACAGAACATGTTTTCCTTTCCCTCCATAATTTTCCTGTGTTCACTTTTTTAAGTATGTGTGTCAAACATTCAGCTTGTCAGATTATATGATGATAAAAGACATACAATAACTGCAAAGTACTCAAATTTCATCAAACCTTGGCCAGCAGAACTAAAAACATCTAAACAAAGGGAACATCAAGGGACAGATCGCAAGCAGAAGCTACTTGTGATAACCTTTGAAAACAATAGTGCACTACTAATTTATACCAGCTGTGAATCCACAGGGAAGGAGCAAAACTGGTGGGAATTAAAATATACAGAAAAGCAACAAAACCAGTGCAAGGTTTTGTGTATCCCCATGGAATCCTTCAGAAAATGTGAGAAGGTGCTGAGCTTCCTGTCTATGTTTTCTCAGATTCAGTGCCCAGGAGAGATCACATATAAATACATCAGTGTACAATTGTTAATGGTATAAATACAGATTTTTCAACTGTGCTGGGGCTTTATTAGCAAAATATGAAGTATTGAAGCTAACATGATATGATAATACAGAAAAACACAGTTTTATTTTTAATGTTTATACTAACAGTGAAATAGTAAATTTTCCCTTGAGATTCCTTTGCCAAAAGTACTTTCAGCAGCCAGTGCAATTCAGCAGCTTATCTGGGCTGCCTCATGGAAACAAAACACAATAAGTGCATGTGAAAGTGTTCTGTAAGTATTTATGAATATAAAATTAAAATTTGTATTTGTGTGATTCTCCCAGCAACTCTGTTTTTAGTTATTGGTTTGTCTGTGTCCTTTAACAATAATCAACAGTTCTTGGATGTATTTCCAAGCAGGATGGGAGCAGGTTCTACAGGCTTTCCTTTCAACAGGGAGGTGGCTACACCAGCTGAGTGTGATAAAGAACCCCTTCCTTCCCTCTCATGAACTGCTCTACATGGTGCTTATTTCTATTCAGCATCTCCTGATGCTTTATCTCCAGCAGTGATATTGAGAAGAGCACAGAAAATGCTGTTGTCTCTATCTGAACTCTATTATAACCCTCCTTGGGACTGGAGGGGCCAAGCATTACTAAAAGCTGATGGCACTTGAGGGTCCAGTTCCTGTCAGCTGGATCTGTGAAAGCACCAAGGCACATAAAAAAAGCACATGTTCATAGGAAACCAAACAAATATTTTTGTGCTCTTCTACATCAACAAATTGAATAAGAATAGCAATGCTTCCCAAGCCTCCTTCTTCCACAGCAATAATTATCCTTTTCTTCACAAACCCACTTCTTTAAATTCATGCTGCGATGAATGTTATCTTCTTTCAAGATTACAGGTGTAGCAAGCATGTCTTAAACAATCTGTCTTTACTTTTAACTTACACTATGATTATAACTCAACAGAGCAAACATAATAAACAAATCATTACAAAATGATTTCCCTCTAACTTACAAAGTACTAATGTGAAGTCTTGCTCAACACAGGAATTTTTGCCTAATGACTACTTTGCTTCCCCTTTCTTTGTAAAACTGCAGGGTTTATAATTAATTATCAAATAAACATGATAGATATGTTCAAAAACATAAAGAACCCATAATACTAGAATTTATAAGTGATAGACAATCAAGTTTATCCTAAAGTTCTCAGTTCTTTGGCTCTAACACTTGTAAAAATGTGTGGGTTTCTCAATTTTCCATTGCAATGCATTAGTTAGAATTGTCTCAGGTGCTTTCAGATTGAATTAACTGGAAAGAAAAGATGTATGATAAATTAAAGGCATTGAAATCAAACCCACCAGAGATCTTTATGTTGTGAGCACTGAGCAATCACTCACAAATTCTCCTAAAGACCACTGAACACTTTTCAGCCACAAAAACCCAACTGAGCAGAAGAGACCAGCTCTCATTTTCTCTGCCAGCATCCACCAACTGTGCAAGGTTCCCAGGAAACATGAAGAGCTCAGCAGTCCTGCAGGATGATGGAGCTGCAGCTCTCAGACACTTTTCACACAGTTTCTGGAGGACAGTGACTTGTGGCTGGCTCCAGCCAGCAGGGAAACACTGGATTAGAGGATATTTCCTCTCCAAACAAGATGAATTCCAGCCTCTGGCATTTGCTCAGCCTCTGGCATTTGCTCTGGTCAGACTCTGATGCTTGTAATTAATTAAACTAATTTGCTCCCAGTACATATCCAGCCCTGCACCAGTGAACAAGCAGGAAGCACAATGTGATGCCCTCTGGTTTCACATGACAGGACTCGGGTGAGACATTCTTTCTAATGACAGAACCCAAGCTTACTTTCCTTTTCACCCTTTTCTTGTGAAAGACAGCCCTTTTTTCTAAGCCATCCTAGAAAAAAAATCTGAGGTTTAAATTACTATTTCATTCTTTCTACAGAGCATCTGCTCAGGAAGGAGGAAAACGTGAGACTGTAGGCAAAAGTAACTTCAGAAAATAAGGATAATTTGATAAGTGAAAACCAGTGCACACTTAGTACCAAGATGGAGAATGAATGTTCAAAACCAGTTGAATAAAAAAATAAATCTCTTAAAAAGGACCCAGAGATGGCACTCAAGAATAATTTTTTTCAGATCCCACAAGCCAACAAATTTTTTGGGGACTATAACACACAAATCTTTTCACTGCATGTTATCAGGACAGTCTTAGCAAATAGGTGGAAGCAAAATTTTTTGCCTGTATCACAAGGCACAAAGTCAAATAATACAAAGTTTCTAATAATTTTTGAAAAGTAAATATGTAAATATAAATATATATATATATATATGTAAACACACATGAATATGAAAGTTGGGAATCATGGACAGATGAAGAAGGAGCTATAGTTATCACATAACTCATTCAGCAATATCAGTCATTCCTGCTGTCAGCTTTGACAAAACTCACACTACAGGTTAATATCAGGCAATTTATCAAAGAAGGGTCCATCAGACAATCATTATGATGGGGTCAGAAATTTCTCTGCAAACCATCATTATCACTTAGTGTATCAGTCAGCAGCCTGAATACTTTCTGAACTATCAGACACTCTGCTAACATGGTATGGCAGGGCCTTCAGCCAGCAAATATGGTGATAGCTTTGAGTCATCAACTATTTCCTATTTCCTTCTGCTCTGCAAATATTTATGTACATTTACATTCCCAAGCCCTCAAAAGAACCATTGCTAATAGCAGATAGACAGCACCATTTATGTAAATTTGTTAGAACAACACAGAAATGGAAACAGGAGCTAAAATAATCAGGATCAGCACTCATATGCATAGTTAGGAACAAACTGTGGAATGAATGTTTAATTCCATGTCTTTCCATTGTGGCATTAATCAGTGAACGGATGGTAGTTAAGAAATTGCTTCTGCCCATCACTCAGTGTTTCTGCTTTGAAGTAAGAATTGAACTTTTCATTTCCTGGCAACACTAGTAGACCCTGTCAAACCAGTAATGGCTCCTACTGTTTGCTTAGACATTTGACATGGAAATTCCTGCAGATCAGACCAGATACAAAGAGAGTGGAATTTAATTACCAGAGAGGGTGCAGGTAAAAACTACCCTGCTTCTTGATGGAAAAGCTGCTGTGTCACCACAGTCAGGTTGTTTCAACAACAGGAATTCATAACACTTTACCTAAAGATAATTAACAATGTCACACACAGAACACTGGAAAAATATGTTCACGTGAGAGACCACAGATACACTCCTTGGAAGAATGGAGTGGATTCAACATTTATAGACAGACTACACAAGGAATTCAAGGACACACACTTCATCCTTGAATTGGAAAAAGATATGGAATAAGTTTTATAAGGAAAAAATGCAATCAAGTCGACCTGCCCAATTTTTTATTCAAAAACATCTCTTAGTAGTTAAAGAAGATAAATATTTTCTTCCTTTTACAGATGGAAAAATGGCAGGCAGTGTCACTTGCAAAATAGCACACAAGGTCTTAGGAGAGCCTGGAAGAAAAATGAGTGGGACTTTCTGGTCTCCTTCAAATTAATAGGAATCTCATGGACTTAAACAGGCCCAGTTTTTTCCTGAGAACGTATGAATCTTATATTCAGGACACTATGATGTTGTAACATTACACAAAATAATTTTCCAGTGAGCTGCTAGCTCTATGTAACCAACCATGCAAAGAAAGAAGATTAAAAATTGAATTAATACTGAAGTTTTAATCATACCAGCAGTCGCTACTGTCACATAACAGCAGCAGCACAAAGGGCGAGGGGGGCAGAGCTGTAACTGGCAAACAAAAGGCAAAACCTGTCTTTCTTATTCATAAGTAGATTAGTGAAAAATAAACCACTTAAACACCCAAAGCCTGCTTTATGAACTCGAGCATTTATTTACATAAATGCTAGATGGCTGCTGGTATGAATTCTTTTCATCTGGGTTATTTAAATGTGAGGATGTCTAGCATGAAGGGCAAGCCACCAGGACAGAAGTGCTGCTAGGCTCTGCTTTTAAACCCATGTATGACTTACTGACTGGGGATTCACCAAATGCTCAGGTGCATCTGACAAAACTGAAGGTGTAAGAGAGAAATACTGAAGAGTTCAGTGTCACACACTATTTATGGTCCTTCTGATACAAAACTTCACATTAAAACATGGCTCCTTTCCATCCAATACAACAATGACATCTCAGGTATTCTAGAAGGGAAAAAGGCTTTTCACTCAACAGAAATTTTATTAATTGTGTAGTCAGTTTAAAACAGAATATTTTCAGCCTTGATATTGGTCACAGTGAAAATTATAGATCTTAATTGAAGTGGTTAAAATTGCCTTATGCATACAGAAAAGGTTGTAGCTTGACCACTTGCCTCACTGGAAACACAACCAAGGACCTTCCTTTCAGGGAATGTCAGGAATGATCTGAACCTGCAGGTAAATGTTTCTGAGGATGGGAAACAGAGCTATAACACATTCCTTACTGACTTGTGAGAAAAGAGAGGAAATGAGAAATAGATCTTAAGTGGGAAGGAAAATTTGCTTTCTTTCTGCAGGTGATGCTAAAGAAAGGAATAAAAAGAATACTTTATCAATATTTTCACCAGAGAGGGGAACTATTTCCATTAAATTAAAATGATAACCAACTGTCTCAAGGAAGGTGTTTGGGCAGTCATGTTCACACTGAGCAGCCACAAAGAGCCTGGGAGACCTGGGGAATTAAAATAACAACCCCAGTGCCACCCAGCACACACACGTACTCACGTGAGTCTCTTTTGACTGTTCCACAGTTTCACCCTGTGTAATCAGTGCCCAGACACAGCCACACCAGCACCAGGGGATGAAAGAATGGGAGGTGAAACACTCTTCTGGGAGCTGAAAAGAAGTCTTGGTCTTGCACATGTCTCAGCCTCTAGATCAAACTAAATCCAGACTAAATATCCTACACTACCCAATTCTGTGCTGTTACCTCAAGTGAGATGTGACACAGCTGTAAAGAACAAGGAAACCTGACTCCAGGAGTGGGAGCTGAGAGCATTTTAGTTCTCTTTCCAGCCCCTTGATTTCAGTTTCTATTCCAATGACTTTTACCATAAAAGAAAGTCTCTGCCACAAGCCACCTCTGGTAGAAGAGTTTCAACCATTCATGAGCATCCAATAGAGCAAATTCTACACAATTCCTTCCTGTTCTTCCGAGCCACAGGAATTCATTTTTAACATTTTGGGAGGATTGCATTTATAAAGTGAGGAATTTGGTTTTTTACCCCATCACATTATCATGTAGATCTTCTCCATAATCCAGCCATGCCAGATACAGGATGCCCTTCATGTCTTATATAGCAGCAATTGATAGGAATCAGAATCTTTCTTTACTGGAAACTAGTTTGGCAGTTAATTTCATCACAACTTTTCCTCACACAGACACATTGCAAAGTAGGGGCAAACAAAACAAAGTGAGAATTTGGCCCTCTGCATTCAGAAACTGAAAGACTGTTAGCAATGTTCACAAATCTAAATTACCTGTAAATAAGAATGACTTGTCAGGAATTTGTGATTATTCTCATTAGAGGTAAAAGTACAAGGATCAAGAGCACATGTCATCCTTGTGCAGGAAAATGAACGATTGTGCATAACAAAGATTTCATGATTTTTTTGGGCTTGACTGACAGGAGCAGATGGTGATCACTTTTACAATGAACTGAACACAAAGTCAAGGTCTGGGAGAACGTAGTGAGGAAAGGAGTACAGATACTGCATTAACAAATGGGCAATCACACAAGAGCTTGCTTGTTTACAAAAAGAGTGCAGTGGAGGCAAAACACTGTATCCTCTATTATTTAAATACCAAATTTTTCTTCAACAAATCCCACTCTGCCACTGACTGCCCAGTGATTTTTTCTCTATTTTTTTGTATCCACACTCTATGATTCTTTAGCGATGACAAGGGAAACATTAAATTAATGATAAATTTCAGTAATCAGGTGAAATAAGAAAAAACTTTTAGAGTCATTAATGTTAGTTTTTTTCCAAATCACTGTTTCATATTGTTTAAAGACACTTCAGAGAAATAACTAAATTCTCAGTACTTCTCTGTGAGGAAATGAAGTCTTCAAAAAATAGGCATTAAATCATTACCTATGCTTAAAAAATACAATAAATCAACTTAATGAAACGTTAGGCATGAAGTTCTCACATATTTGGGCCCCAATCCATGCATTAACCATTAACTTGGTGCAGCAGACTGGGAATATTCCCCTTTATTTAGTGACTCAGACTGGGAGGTATTTGCTAAACCAAATTCTACTGTTAATCTCATGCCAGAAACATATTTTCAACAATATGTGGGTTCTGCCAAGATTAGGTGTTATCAAAGATGAAAAGTAAAGGTAAAGGAGACTTAGAAGAAACAGAATTTGTGCTGGAGATGGGGAAGGATTCCAGAGGTGCTCTGATTTTTCATTCGCCACACTCCCATTTCCAGAGGCCAACTGCAGCCTGATCAAAGGCACACAGAGCCTCCCACAACCTCATTCAGTCTTTTTAAATCAGGGCTCAGACAAGCACCTATTAATACACAGTAAAAAAAAAAAAAAAGAAAAAAAAAAAAAGGCAGTCACATCCCTTTCAGTTAATTAGGCCATGATTATTCAACTTCACACAAGAAAAATCTTATTGCAGCAAAGAGGGTTTTCTATTAACCTCCTCCACTCCTTCCTAGTGGTGCATTCAAGCTGTATGTAAATTGATTGTATTCCTCAATGTCACAAGCTATTACACACAGGAAAGCAGGCAGGACTAAAAGATGTCTGTGATTTGACTGTCTAGAAGTATCATTTGTAAGACTACCCCTAGCAGGTGAATGCCTGACACAAAATGCCTTAGGTTGGAAAAGATGTTATTCAATGCTTGTTCTTCATACAGATTTTTCCTGATGCTATTTCTGAGGTATCAAAGCTAAACCAGACAGACCAGTGGTCTAGTAAAACAAAACAGTTTACATTTTCTTTTAGGAATGGGGAGAAATTATTTTGCTCTTCATCCTGCTATTTCAGTCAAAGAGCCAACTCTCATTTCCCTTTACAGTTATATCTATAAATCCTGCTCTTAGCTCTTTGGATTCAAAATGAGAAATGCTTTCAAGCAGTGTTTTCACACTGGCCCAGTTTTCAAACACTTTGGGGAGGATAATCTAACCTTAGAAATGAGCAAAGCAGCTTTGCAACTGGTCACTTTCAGCAGAAGAGTAACCTTAGCAATTTTGAAAATAATGGATTGCCAGAAAACATGCTGAAAGTTTGTTTATGAATACAGTCTGAAACAAAACTTTTTGTATTACTTCATTTTTTAAGATGATTCAAAGCCCACTAAAGTCAATAAAAGATCCATATTGATTTTAGGAGGCTTTGAATCATGCCTAAAATTGCTCTTTCATTACACTTCCATCCAACACAGTAAAACAAATCCTACAAATCAATATATTTCTAGAAACACAGCAGTACAAGAATGAATTATAAAAAGTTATAACACTAAGAGCTAACCAGGGTTTGTACACATAAGCAACAAAAAAATTACTTCTTCCTGGGGTTAATTATCTTTTCACAGTTCAGAAAGGTAATCACCTTAAATTACATTGGTCTTGCTAATGCTTTCTTAAGTAATTCTGACATTTAAAGGTAGAAAATTTATGTAGAGCAATTAATGCATGAAATAGTTGCAGCAAAATTAAATCTACTCAACATTTTCCACTTCCTGAAAAGACAACATTTTGCACATAACTTATTACATGAATAAATATTTTGTCAAAATTGGGAATAAGATGCTTTTCCCATTATCTCTGCAGAAGTTTTGCATTTCCTTATAACACTATTTGCAAGGAGTAATGATCTGGGCTTCAATAATCTTTTGGTGGCAGTTGTCATATTCCTCAGGTCAGGTGAGTTTGGATTCAGCTGTGGGCTGAGTTCACTCAGTCTCATTGTGAAGATAAGTAGGTTCATTTTCATGCACTTTTCTTCTGAGGGAAAGCTTCATGTAGACACTTTGTGTGACCCACAGCCCAGGCACCTTTCTCTGTGTCATTTTTCATAGTTTTGTTTCTTCAAACATTAAAGTTATTTCTTGAAAACAGAATACTTCCCTATTGGGATACAATTTTAAAAATCTTAGGGATCTAAATGCAAAACTTGGGTGGGAAAGTCAAGCAGGAATCCAGACCATTTTGAAAATAGAGCCTACATTTAATTTGCAATCCTTACAATTTTTGCAAGCCGTTAGGTCAAAGCTGTACATTTCAATTCCTTTACAACTGCTCAAATAGCTGTCCCTCTTCTGGCACACCCTTTCCTATTTTAAAGCATTTCTGGTGCTTGGCTCTTCTGCCAAACTATGACTTTGCCTATGGGACAAAAACATCCAAGACAGATCACCCAAGAAAGAAACCACTGACAGGAAGTTCTGATATCCTTGAACTACTGAAACAGTGTAGAAATAAACACTATCCAAATTGCAGATATCACATGAAAACATGTTATACGAAATTGTCCTCTTAAACCAAGACTCAGGACGTGTTGATTCTTGAGGTACAAGAGCTATTCTGAAAAGCAAGCAAAATCATAGGACACGAAATAAAATAGCAAATAAAATAACAAGATGAACTCGAGAAATATTAATAGAATATCACTTCTTTAATACACATGTCATGCAGAGCTTTGATCATCACACTGCAGTGGCCTTTTCCTAACAGTTCCCTCATTAACATCAGTGTTATTGTGGAAGGAAGGAAGAGCTTTATTTACACTAACTATTTAACTGGCATTTGAAAAGTATTTAAGTTTCCAGTACCCAAAGAGTACAGGAGAGCTGGAGAGGGACTTTTGATAAAAGCAGGTAGTAACAGGACTAGGGGAAATGGCTTCAAACCAAAAGAGTAGATTTTGATTAGATATAATGAAGAAATTCTTCACTGTGAGGGTGGTGAGGCTCTGGCACAGCTTGTCCAGAAAGGTTGTGGCTGCCTCATTCCAGGAAGTGTTCAAGGCCAGGTTTGACAGGGTTTGGAGCAACCTGGGATAGTGGAAAATGTCCCTGGCCATGGCAGGGGGCTGGAACAAGAGGAGCTTTAAGCTGCCTTCCTACTCAAACCTGTTCTGTGGTTCTATGGAAATTGGTTTTGACAGTCTCAGTAGGCACACACATGGATTCTCAAACCCTGTCTAAACTCCACATCTAAAATCCAGAAACAATTTCCCAAAATCAGTCTCAATATGAGAGAAGCAAAGCTCCTAACAGGAATCCACATAGTTCGCTATGCATTTTGTTTAATTAACCACACAATGACCCAAGCTGTTCTTTTCCACAATGATTGCTCAAATATATTCACAATCATAACATCTAGCACTCAGGTGATTGTTTTCCTTACCTGATATCAATCCACATGAAAAGACAAAATGTGTTACTCTAGTAAACTGCAGTGGTGGTTATCAAAACTGTTTGTCACTCCTAAGCAAAATTTTTGTTCTTTACCAAGCTTGAAAACACTGTGATGAGGAAGCTCTGAAGTGTTTATCATCTGGGGAATATTTGTTTCATTCTATCTTAGTCATCCAGAGATAAGCTCAAGGGTAACAAAATGAATACCTGGTGTAATTTGATGACTATTGTCATGGTAACTTTTTATTACGACATTTTTGTAATGAGATACCATTAATTTAGTTGCAGATTCTTGGAGGAGTAGATGGAATAAATTTCTAGGTGACTCTGCTCCTATCATGGAAGGATATTCTTGGTGGGACTGTAAACACCACAGATCCCCACTTCCTCTAACTCTATCCTGCATTTGGGAGAGTCCCTTTTGAAGAACCCCTTCTCAGAAAAGCTACCAGTGAGGAAACTCCCAAGTTTTGTCACTACCACACCAAGCCCAGCTTCAGCAACGCTGTTTCCTCTACAATTTCTACAACACTTCAAAATTAATTTAGAAATCCACCCTGTGGGAGCTCTCAGTGTTCAAATATTTGAAGTGCCACAAACCAGCATTCTCAAAAGGAATGAAAGACCATGTTTAAAGTAAATAATATAGAACAGTAAAGCAAAACCTACACCCACACATATAACCAGGAAGCTTCCCCTGCCTCCAAGGCAGCATGAAAAAATCTTAAGTAGCACGAGGCAACACAAGTTTATTACATCTGCTTGGTCTTTGCTTCCAGGCCCAGTTCTCATGGATACTCCCTGATCCCATCCACATTGCAAAGTTCTTCCTATTGATTCATTCCAAACCCCTCACACACAAACATGTTTTACCCCATCCAGCAATGTCATTCCTCATCAGGGGCCAGAAAGAAACAAACCCTCAGTTACTTCTTTTTAACTCAAGGAGAAGTTACCTATAATTACAAAATTACTTTTTGTGCAGATATAGTGTTTTAAAGCTGGAAATTTATGGATAACAATTAATGCTGTACAAAACTGTTGCAAGCAAACTTAGCCCTTTCCTATACCCAAAATAATGTTAGGAAAAATGACAGAAGGGAAGAGAATCACATAAAATCTCTTTCCAAGAATAGCCACCTTCTCTTTCCCCACACACAGTATCTTGTTATTCACTAACCACTCTCTCCTTCTGCAGGATGCAGTTTGCTAAGGATTCTGTTGTTGTATCTGCTCCTGAAAAGGCCTGTGAGAAGAAGTGAGAAGTATTTATTACTCCCACAAGTGTATACAAAATAGATATATATTTATCTTTGCTAGCTTGTAAATCTCTTTACAAGCACAAGCTCTTGTGGCTCCTTCCCATTAAAATATTTTGCTTTGAAAAATTAATAGTGATTAATTTAATCACTAAAATAATTAAAAATTAATTAATAAAAAATAATAGTGAAGACATTTTAGCATGCCTCTTTCATTTGAGTAAGTTTAATTCCTTTACATAATTATATCCTGGTTTAAAAATGATTTACTGGCGTATAGCCCTGACACAAACTGTAAAGTCAGAGACATACTGAGACTGGTATGCAGGAAATTATTCCTAAACTGGTCTATATTTGGCTTGTCTAGCATAGTCCAAAAAGCAAATTTAACTGAATATGTTTAGGAGATAAATGTTGAGAGTGAAGGAAAAAAAGAAAAAGAAAATAATTTTAAAACCAGAGTAAACAGCGTCATTTCACATGTGTTCAAAAATTACCTCTGTAAGGATGAATTAAAAATTTGACTGTGCAAAATGAAGAATCATTAATATAGCAATAGGGCAGGTGTTGCAAAGTTTATTAGGAAATCTCCTAAATGCTTCCATAAAAATGCAATAGTCCATTGTATGTAAGACAACAAAATTATATTTCATGGAGAGCTGTACTCCTGCCATTTAATTATTGGACAGTACTGCAGCCCTCTCAGAGCAGCTTCCAGACCTCACATTATAATGACCAGACAAGAATGAGGAATTCCCTCTCCACCGTATTTAAGAGATTTCACAATAGCAAAAGGAAATTAGAAAGCACGGTATTTTCATGAAAAACACTTTTCAATTACCTTTGTATCCAAATAATATTGCATTCATATTCACAGTATAGCAAAGTTATTACCTAGAGTAAGTAAAATGAACACAGTATCAGAGCTTAATTGGATATAGAAAATTGGAAAGTTCCACACAGTTGCTGAATAAGTAGAAATGCATAAAATGAAGGGCACAGTTGTTTTCTGAAAGCCACTGTGGTAACAAACAGTGCTTGTAAAGGACTGGAAGGGTCACTGAGCTCAGGACAAGGTGAGCCCAGGGCTGTGCTCACTTGGCAATCCCACCCCAGGGCAGCAGCTCCTTTAGCAGCCATTCACAGTGACTGCCAAGGAAAACAGCTTTCCTTGCTAAAGCAGTGCTCCAGCAAAGGACTATTTATAAGTTTTGATTGAAGACAGCCAGTAAAAACAAGAGTTAAAAGATGCTCTTTACCTAAAATCAAGGTGAAGGTTTAAGCACTTTTTGATTGCTGAAGTTGCAAGTATTGACATGCATCATTTCAGACAGGTTTTAAAAAATCATAAACCTTGTTCTGTGTGTTTTGCTTTGTATTTTATGGAAGTTATAGATTTGTACCATGCACACTGCATTCCACATTCTCCACAGAAATGGCACAGCAAAAGGAAACTCGAGTCTGGCTTATTTGGTTACATGAGAAGATAAAAGAGCAGCAAGAATCAAGAATCACTTGTGCTGTGCATTGATGTGGGCTAAGATGTGAACTTAGGCAAGACTCTGTGGTTCAAAAGAACATCAAGACTTTTACGCTGGCTGTGTCAAACGCCCTCCACCTTTTTATTACAGTTATAGAACTACTTTTGAGTCTTGAAAGTGAAACTTTATTCTACATTAGTTAGAACAAATTTTCCAGAGAAAATAGAAATATTTGAAAAGACTCTACTTCTGTACTATTATTTCCATTTCCTTTTGACTCATTTTCTACTGCAGACACTTCTAGTGTGACAATAGACTCTTCACAACCCGCACAAAAATCCACTGAGTCCAAGACCCTGAGAACTGTGGGACCATCTCATTGCTGCCCTCAGTCAAGCCTTGGTCTTCCTGTTGGTCTCCCTCACTCCTCAGCAGTTCCTGGGAAAAACAAAGTGCTTTTCCCTGCTGTTGAGGCCATTTGATCCAGTTTACAGCAGTGAGCACGAGGCAAGCAGCCAGCCCAGCCTTTACTGCTCACCTCCAGCCCAGGAAGGGAGCGAGACCCAGCTGGCTCTCACTCGTGTGGAACCTCAACAGGACCAAACACAGCCAGAGCTCCCGGAGTGAACACGCTGTCCTTGTGGCCTCTGTGTTTATAAAGCAAGGTTTTATGAGGTGGAGGACATGAGACAGCTTTAGAAATAGAATTTCCTGATACAAAGTCTGTGTTAGTGGCAAGCTTAGTAAATCTCAAGGCCCAGGAAATAATTTCCATTCCCATGTATGGGATGGATGAGCACGATAACAGTTTTCAAAGCTAGCTACAAAACCTGCGCACCTTGTCCACATTTCCCAGAATTACAGAATAGTGGGCTTGGGAAGGGACTTTCAGAAACCATCTTGTAAAACTTCATAGCTCAAACAGGGTCAACTGCAGCAAGTTTCTCAGTTATGTTTTGAATATCTCCCCAAATGGAATCTCCACAGCCTCTCAGGGCAACCTGTCTCATGTTCAATCACCATTCCAGTAAAAAAGTGGCTTTTTTATGTTCAGAGTTTCCTGTGCTTCTGTTTGTGCCCATTGACTCTGACCTTGTCCTTGTGCACCACTGAGCACATTTTAGCCCCATCTTCCACACATCCTTCCATCAGATATCTGTAAAAAATTATGAGATTTCCTCCTAAGCCTTTTCTTTTCCAGGCTAACCCATGTCAGCTATCTCATCTTCTTCTCATATGAGAAGTTTTTTAGCCACTCGGACTTACAAAAGGACATTTGGGGGAAAAAAAAACAAAAAAGAAAAAAAAGAATCTGGTTTGGAGACCATTCATTTTGGGTAACACGACTGAAAACATTTTGTGCTTTTCATCACAAGAACAGCTGTACAATATTTGCTGCCTCAATTCCTTCAGTGCTCCAATTAAAGATTGCATAGATCCTGGGCTGGAATGTGTGGAAATGAGAAATGCTAGGAATATAAAAGATTACCAATCCCCCTTAATTTATGCTTTGAAATGCTTAACACAGGCTATAATTGCAATTTTAATCACATGTGTTCTGTGTGTGCACTGAATACTGAGGTCTCCATGTGTCAACTAGCACCCAGTAAAGCTGCAGGGATTTTTTCCACTTTAATGTATTCATGTTCACATGTAAAAAGATCCATTTTAAAGGCTCTGGGAAAAGAAAAAAAGTGACAGCTTCAACTATAACTGTCAAAAAAAAAAAGTGGATATAGAATTCCAGCTTGCCTCTAATGGCAGGGTACTTTTTTGTTTTGCCTTCAAACATTTCAAAAACAACCTGCTCAAGGTGGGTGGCAAACTGCTATTTTATGCCCTATGGATAAGTGTCACAAGTGATGCCACCAGATTAGCTAAGCAGGTCTGCTGGGAAGAGCTGAAAGTGAATGCAAATAACACCAGGTTTCTGGGAGAGTTTTATTCTGGATTTTACGTCTGGTTTATGTTGTTGCTTTTAGTAGGAACAAGACTTACTTTACACAGCAATTTTTGTGTTTCTTGAGGTCTTATTTTGAACGTTTAAAACCTTCAGACACCTGAAGTGCTCTGTGCTTCTTGTTTCAATTTCAAACATATTTTGTTTTATTGCAGTGTGGTGGCAATTTTGCCATCATTATTTAAATAAAATGGAAGAAATCTCAGGGTAAAACACTGTTTTTTGGGACTAAGGGCTGCAGAGGCTGATCCTAAACTGTTTCCAAACTGACATCTCACACTTGCTGTGGAAACACTGAGTTGAATACATCCATAACCTTGAAAGTGTCTCAGTGAAGTTTAGGCTTAAAATAGCAGCATCCGAAATGGAGACAAGTATTGTCAGGAATTAAGTTATGATTAGTCGGAGCAGGTCAATAGCATTTCACCATTAACCTCCCCCTTTCCTAAAACATACACAACAGCCTCACATATAAATAACATCAACCTGTCTTAAGGAGAGAGCCAGGATGTAAGATTCACCCCAGCCATGGCAACGAAATTTCACTGAAGATAATGACACTGGAAGATTGCAAATCCATTTGGGAGATCAGAATCTCATCCAGTATTTCCTGGCAAGTTTTATCTTGCAGCCCAAAATGAATAAAGAATTAAGAATTAAATCAGCAGTATAAAAACCATTTAAAATAAATCACATATTGAAAAAAATTTAATCATTAAAATGGAAAAGTATTATTTTAAGACATCAATAATTTATCTAGCAATATTTTCCTGCAAGTATTAACCATGAATATTTAATATGTACATGTGAGCAGTTTATAAACAGAAACAAAAGTGAAAATGTTTAAACGGTCCTGGATGTGCTGCTATAAAGAACCAAATTGAATCATATCATCAAGCCAATAGTAAATGCAACAGCTAGAAGCTGTTTCTTTATGAAACTGCACTCCAGCTAGCAGAGTATGCATTTTTGTTCAAGTGCATAGTTTTATCTATGCAAAATATTTTTCGGTTTTATTCTTTCCATTTAATTTCTTTTGGAAATACTTTGAGAGCTCTCTTCTCCCCATACAAGAGGAAGAGAGAGAAATTAATAGCTCACATTTGCAATCCAAAATAACTGCTTCAACAAAATTTTGTTTCACAAAAGCATACCAGAGGCCTTTTTTCCATCCCAACAGGCAATGTCATTATCCATCCCCCCAGGCAGTGCCACCAGGCAGTAATAAAAGTACAACTGGATCAACTAACCTGACATTTAGTTTAAAATCATTTGCAAGTACCTACACAAGGTGCTTCTCACACAGGGCATCTTCAGAGGAGCGGATCTCCAGCTGTGAGGTGTATCAGAGATGATCCCATCATCTTCCTGCCTGCTCCTGGGAAATCTGCATTGGAATAAACTCAGAACAAGTCAACTGTGATGAGCTCTATCCATCCCATTTCATCTCACAACAGCAGCCACATCTAGTTCTTCATTAAAATCTGCTTTTAGCACCTCTGGTACCTGAAGCTCCATTGCCACCATTGCCTCCATCCTGGTGACACTCAGCTCCTCTCCTGTTTCCTGCAAGGACTCATCATTCCTGATGGTTCTTTACTGGTAGCCTTGCTTATCTTGGCTCCAGCTCGAAATTCTCATATGTTCCTCCCTTCCTTCCCCTCAAGGGAATGGAGAACCTCTATCAACCCCAGAGTAAATTCTTATTTACAGATAATTCTCAACCGCTGAATTTTATGGCATTTTTATCATCAGACTATCATTAGGAACTTGAGCAAAATTTTTATCTGAGTTTTACAGCAAATCAGTCTTTACATTACTTTAACCATAACCACAGAGCTGAAGAGACAAATTTATCCAGCTGCACCATCTTAAATTTTCTGTTCCTTTTAGCCAATCAATGTCAGTCCCTCATTCCTCAGCAATGTGGCCATGCCAGGGGACCCTCTTCAGTCAGGATCTGAGGGGTTTCATTAACTTTACTGCTCTGACAACTGGCTCACATGCTCACACTTCACTGCCTGGCTTTCAAGATGACTCCTGAAGTGCTGTCAGCAGACAATCCAGTGCCAAAAATCATTTGTCCCACAAAACCTCTCTGAGTCCCCAGGAGCAGGAAGGAAGCAGAGGATGGCTTCCCAAGAGATAAAGTGAGAGTTATCTATGTCATTACTCTGTACACCACTCTTCCTGAGTGGAGGATTATGCACTCCTTGAAACACAGCTGCAAATACCACAGGTCAGGAAAGACAAAGGATGTCTCAGTTGGTGCTGATGGAGGACTGGCAGCCCAAGAAACTGTGTTGAAGCCAGGAGGATTGTCTGCTGTCTTTGGGGAGAGGGAGGCTAAAGGGGAGATGTATCTGTGGTATCCTGGCAGCTGAACTTCCCACCAGCTCTACATCCTGCTAGAGGATGTGACTGGGAGCTCGTGTCTCAAATGTTCAGACAGTTCAGCTAGAAGAGAGATTTCTTTTGTGCTGCTTTTATATTGCTAGAAAGATTGAAGTTATTTCTTTGTTCCCCTGCCTTTTCTTCTGGAGTTTAATTTCATTTCTGATTTCAGGTAAACAAGACTCATGCTCACAAGATGTGCACAAATGTGCCTGTGCCTGTCTTTTGGTGCACCTGTTCAAGCCTTCTATCTCCTAAGTTTTGAGCACACTATTTCATTCCAACAAACACCAGAGGCATCAACTGTGAGACACAGATATTCAATGAATCAGGCTTCATGAACTCTTCTGCTCTCAAGATGACTGATTACTCTTTGGTTTGGGGTGAATGGTAGACAGGATTTTATTTTACCTGTACTGTTCTCACTGACCTTGTCATACCCATCAAGAAAAGATGGTGCCATCACTCTTGAGAGCAGACAGGGGAGAGAGAAAAGAAGCTCTCAGCTCTTCATTTTATTGAAAGCTCAGATGCAGCAAAAATATCCAGAAGAACACAGCTACATATCCATCTGGAATTGGAATGATCTTGGTACACATTACCAATTTATCACATGGGTTTAGACTGAGTTTCTTACAAAATCTGTATTCTTTCTACTAATCAACTAAAAATGCACAGGAGCTCCTCTGGATTATAGGACAGGGTTTAAAATCAATAGATATCATAGATTATCAGTAGATAAATATTATTAGCTGGCCAACTCATTTTGGTACTCAAGAAAAGCTGAGAGACAGTGAAGAACAGTCCGTGCTTCACAGAGTACTTAACCTGGGAAAAATATCCTTGGAAAGTTGATCACATGCAGCCATAGCTTATGAGGAGAGAGAAGAGCACCTGTAACAAAGGACAGACATGTATGCATCCTTAATTCTGTACCAACCCACAAAAGCTGAATACAGAACACCTTTCAAAAAGACAGCCTCCCTTGATCCCAAGACATTATTTCTGTTCAAATTATTAGTTTATAAGGCAGTCAAGAGAGAGAGAGAGAATTAGAGATCACAAAATAAACCACACAGTTTTTTTGCAGAACACTGAAGAGAGAAGGTGCCCAATTTTCACCTGGCTCTCACAGTGAAGATGACAGACCATGATGCTGCATTTCTCAGGATTTTAAAATCACACAGGATTTTAACTTTGCCACACACAGAGGAATTCCCAAGTCTTAACACAGAGTTCTACAAACACTGTCAAATATAATCCCATAGCTTGCCTTGTTCTAATCACTTGTAATTTTGCATCAGACAAGAACTAAATAGGTGAAGAAAAACCAATGTGCAAATTCATTGGAAAAACAATTTTCACATAATAAAGCAGAATAGCAGAATGAAACTTGAGTTTTTACCTTGTACAATAAACTGTTTTGTCCAGCTCTGGTTAAACCAAACAAACTATACCTCCCCATTGCCATATACATACAAATTAAGAAAAGAACTTACAATTTCTCACTGTTTTGAATAGAACAATTTTTCAGAGCTGATCACAGCAGAACACAAGGGAGACAACTAAGCCATGCAACAAATGCAAGGCTGCACAAAACAGATTGCACCTCCCACTGCATTGATTTCTGTATCTAATATTACTTTAATTGCTTTCATCCATATTTTCTACCTATATTAATAACTCCAGCATATATTTTTGCTTTTCACATTTAATATATTTATTCATTCACCTACATATTCATAGTACTTTACTTTTCAGACTGTTTTAGAATGATCTCTCTGTCCCGTGCTGTCACCTCTCCTTAAAAAAATGAATTTCATTTGAAATGTTACAACCAAGGAAAATTAGAAAAGAAAACCAAGAATTTGTAGAAAAGATGCAGCATTTCTTCCAACCCTAACAATTCTGTGAATCTATTTTGGAGCTTTAATACTGGATGTTATTTTATGACTCTATCTACTGAATATTTACCTTAATTCAGGGCAAGTTTGGTTTATCAGATAATACCCACTCACAACTGTAATAGAGTTCCAGGTAAATTTTCAACATGCAATTTCCTGGCTTGAGAGGCTCACAAATATCCCATAGCTCTTGGTGACTGGAAAAAAAGTGCTCTATACTTGAAGATAAAACCCAAAACATTTTCAACATCAGGCACACTTAATCAGACTCTGCAATTGACCTGTCAGTTTATGTTGGTCATTGCAGTTGTACTGGTGTCAATGAAGCTGTGTTACAATTATTCAGTTTAATACACCGCATGTATTTTAATGTATTTATTATTATTTAATCATAACTATTTAAGATAGCCCCATCTCCATAGTTTTGTTGGGTTTTTAAGATCACAGAAATAATATTACTGATGGAAAATCAGAATAATTATTTAAAATAATATTAAAGTTGCATCCTAGTTTTGAAGACATTACATAACTTTTAATGTTTGAATAACTTTTGCCTAAATTAGAACTACTCTGGGATTTTGTGCTTTTCTAAATTTTCCTCACAGTCTTCCAGTGACAAAGTAATTCAATTCATATAAAATTTAAATACAATTCAAACATATTTGCAAAGCTACATACCTTCTAACAAAGAAAAACTGTCTTTTTTTAATATATATTTTTATGGTGCACATAAGTCTAAAATTTGTCTTTTCTGGCTGACAATGACAAAGTTCATGGATGTGAAATGGGAGTAATCAGAATTACACTCCATCTTACAATGCTTTAAAACATGTTTATAAACATGTCTTTTATTAGTTTTTCTCCTGAAATTTGATTGCAGGCAGCTGAGAGTCCTGCTTTTCAGTATTTTCTTATAAATTATCATTCACTAACATTAGGAAGAAATTATTTTCCCAGAGCCGGTTAATTTCAGTTTTGAACAAGTGCAGAAATTGAGTGAAGGGAGGTGAAAAGAGCCCTTCAGGTCCCACGTTCCGCAGGTGCCGCAGTGCACACGTGGGTTCCCCTGGGGGACCCCCCTGCCCATCCCTCTCTCCACGCCTGTGACCCCATCACTGAGGGTTTGGGCCTCAGCACTGAAATGTTGAGGGTCCTCCACAAGGCACATGGGGAGCTCCCCTCAACCCAAACAACCTTGAGCTGCCCTCCCGCTTCTGGGCTTTCATTCCCTGAGTGTGTCCTGCTCTTCTGCCTTCCTCTCAGGTGAAATCCACCTTTATGCAGAAACTCCATCCCCTTTGTTCAGCTTCAGGAAAGCTTTTCACAAGCACAGAGTTCACTGTGTGAGGCAGGACCGTACATGTGGTGTGTCTGATCTCATCTAGTCGCAGACACAACCCTTTCCCACCACTGACAATATTCACAAAGTGCCCCTTCCCAGCAGGTCAGCGTGTGAAACAGTGCTGAAGGAGCTGGACAGCTGCACAAAGGAGTCCATGGAGGCGTAAGGATGTCACAACAACTCGATGTGTGGAAAGGCCTGAATGGCAGTGCCAGAAGCTGGCAGTGCATTGGAATCCCAGTTCTGCAGGGAAACAGCCAGGAGGGCTGTGCTGGCCATGGGCTCCTGACAGGAGGAGCTGCTGACCGCTCCATGGAGACCAATGTGCCAGCTGGGGAAACCTGGGAGCAAAAGCACAGAGAGCTGCAGTAAATTAGATTTACTGAAGGCACAAAGATAGGAACATAGTCCTGAACACACTGGCTTTGGTCATGCTGCTCATTGACGGGTTTCAGCAAGGTTTTCTGCATCCCTCATAGTCAGCTGCTCTCATGTATTTATTTAACTCACATCTGACAGCTCCAAGTCTTTTGCAGACATTCTGCACCACAATCAAACCCAGTTTCCTTCCCGGTTTACTGCAGACACAGTGTTTTGTTCTGCATGGAAGAATAACTAACCCTTACACAATGTATTGTAGATCTACAGCATACATGTCTAAAAACATACTTCCTTTCCTGCCTGACTTTTCCCTAGATATTATTATTGTTGCTATTATTATTATTAGTTTTTGCCAGGGAACCTTCCTCCTACCTTAAAGTCTCTACAAAACAGCCTCTGTTGCTGTCTCAGGAAAGTGCCCTCACATACTGTGTGCCAGCATAGTCGCATCCCTCTCCTGAACAAATAAAAAAATAAGACAATTAAAACAAGAGGAAGATCTCCCTCCCCTGGCACAGCTGTAGCCCCACAAGACAGTTTGCAACACTGTTCTGAGGGGTGTGAACACTTTCTCTCCTCAACCAACACACAGAGATATTCTACAGCATAAACCAAATGCAAAGCTGGGATCTTGTTAGTGGCAAAGAAAACTTCCTTTACCTAGCTCTGAATGGTGTTATTTCCTTATAATAAACTGATGTAGCTAATTAAACCTCTAGTAAATGTTACAAATGTACCTACTATCTCTGCAAACTCCTGCTCCTCTTCTCTGTTTTTTTCTCACTAATAATTTCTCGTGTTGCTGCTTCTCCTTACCTCTGTTCCCAAGCCCTCTTTAACAGACTGTTTTGTTGTTTTACAAGACTTAGCCATCTTTCCCAAGACTCAATCCATTTTCACATGAGCTACACTAATTGGCAACAGACCTGACACATTTCTTGATTACAAGTTAAAACACTTAGAAGAAAGCTCTAAACCTTTAAAAAAAAGAAAAGGAAAAATGCAGTAAAGAAAATGTCCTCAATTAAATACTCTTTAAATGGAATTCTCTGAGAAGCTAAAGAAGAGGAAAACCAAATTGTGAAAGACCACCCTGTTGTAGTGTTATTTAAATCCCTGGGGGTTTTATTTAAGAATCTGAGTGTTCTGGACTATAGTCACAAAGTACTTCAAGCTTTTAAAGACATATTTGTTCTATTGCCATGTAAATAGTTTCTCTCTTCAGAGAACTTCAAAGCAATACAATATTAGTTCTGTTGTTAAAGATGCTGATGTTTAAATGTTTTCACAAGTTATGATAAAATTGTATCACACTAGGTAGGTGTAGTTTCTTTGTTAATTTGTAACTCAAAACTTAGCAGAGGAAATACACGAGGAACAATAATTTTGTGAATTTGGTATTCATATTTAAATGTAGCAGTACTTTGTATTGATGCAAAACCCAAATGAAGGCTGGTTCTTTCAGAAGCTGAAACACTAGTATTGCTTAAGGAATGGTACCTGGATGGGCCATCATTTTGATCATGTTATTATCAAATTTTCCAAAATTACCAAAATTTTGTATTGTGTTATAATATAAAGTAAAACCAGCTAAAGGGAAATAAAATGGAACACTTAAATTTGGAAGTTGAGTTTAGTCACCTTATGCTAACATGCTTTGTGGAGGTATTTTTTTGGAGATTCTGCTTCCCAAAATATTTCAGGTCTTATTCCAATTAGCAATAAACATGGTAGGGTTTGGTTTATAGTTTTCTATTGTTGTCATTTGTGGGGTGCAGGGTAGGGTGTGAATAACAAAAAGCATCAGTGGGGGGGAAAAAATGAACTGATTCCCAAAAAACCATCTTATTTTTGATGAGTTTTACATCAGGGTTCTTTACACTGCAAATGACTGTGAATCCTGCCTATTACATCATGTTCCCACCTGAGAATCCAGACCAAAAGCTGGCACTTGTGGATATCCCAGGAGCTGGAACAAGGTCCCAGCTGTGTGACCCTGGTGCAGTTACATCCCTACACACTCTGTAGGACTCTCTATGTTTGATCTAGTCTCAAATGAAGAAGTTAATTCTTCAATTTAAATCTAATTTAAATGTGTCTCATGCATCTAAAGGCAGTGTTCCTGTTAGCACCTTTGCAGACTTGGAGCCACTGATAGATTAGCTGAATGGCTAGCCAGTTTATTTAAATATTTTCCCTATATTGCAGACTGCCAGAGGAGGGAAGCAGCCAGAGGCAATACCACAGACAAGGGCTGAAGCAATACTGGGTTTGCTGTACGTGCCAGTCTGACTCTTCTTGCAGCACAAATCCTCCCTTTTAACAAGCAAATGTACAAGGTTAGGCCATTGCACAACAGCTCTGAGCACCTGCACCTAGACAGGAGCTGCCTGCTGGCAGCAGGGGCTGGGGAAGGGCCAAGGAAGGAGAGGAGGCAATGGCAAGAAACATTCTGACTCCAGGCCTGAACCCTTCCCTGAACTGCACCCATGGAAGGTTAAGATGTTCCTTAAAAGACAAAGAGAATCCACAGCACCCCATGCTAAGGAAGTGTAAGATTTCTCCTTGGAGAGAATTCACTGCCTGGATGACTTACAACAGTGCAGATATTTTGAAACATGACAAAAATAAAGATACATATCTTTATATACCCAATATACCCAATCCCCCCCCCAAACTGAAAGATACCACACACACATAAGGACGACGAACATGTTCTAATATTGAAAAGTAAATGATGTGAACAAAGAAATCAAATTGCATGAGCAAATACATTGAAATGAGCAGAAAATGGCTCAATTAAAACCTCTCTTTCCTTCTCTTTTAACTGCCCTAATCCCTCAAACCTGTCCCCAGTACTGCAGGAAAAACAGAATCAGTTTAAACAATACTGAAAGTACCCTCTTAGCAAGATTTTCTGAAGTAATGCAGAAAGAAATACAGTAAAGAGGAACCTCATTAAACTTCAGAAACAAATTTACTAAAGATAGGCTACAAATCAGTTTCTGCATTAGGAGAATTATGATATTCTGACAGTTTCTCCATTAGGATAGGTGGTTTATTTTCATCGATTCTACCTAGAAACTACAGGGCAGGTTCTTCAACAATACAATGAAATTTATTGAAAAATAGATTCTTCTCTGGTAATTTTCTTTAATGCACAGCTTTTACTCTAACTCAAACATGAATATGTTCCTCCATGTCTCAGGGAATAGAGGAATATGATTTGGAAATATCTGGCCACAAAGCAGTTATTCAATCTGTTCTCTCTGGTTACCAGAGACAGGACCTGAGCAAACAGCACAAGTTGAGTCAGGACAGATTTTGGCTGGATATCAGGAAGAGGTTTCTCACCCAGAGAGTGGACAGGCACTGGAACAGGCTCCCCAGGGAAGTGGTCACAGCACCAAGCCCATGCAAGAAACATTTGGACAGTGCTCTCAGGCACATGGTGACTCCTGGGGATGGTCTTGTGCAGGACCAGGAGTGGATTTTGGTGATTCTTGGGGTCCCTTCCAACTGAGCATAGTCTATGATTCTGTTTCCTGTAGCAGTAAAGCAGGAGTTCAAAGTCACCAAAGGGATAGCAGAGAAGCCAGGTCACTGCTCAAACATGCACTCTCTGTGCAGAATTATTGTCACTCTCAAGCTGTTACATATATTTATATAAGTTACATATATTTCCATAGAGAGTGAGGGATATAATAGAGGCACTGTGCTTGCTGTGATGAGGAGCCTGCCTGTTGAGTAAGGAGCAGATATTTGTGAGCTCAAGGGGACACCTCCCATTGTTCAAATGTCTGGTGGAGACAGCTTCACCACAGATCCAGTTTGCCAGAAACTTGGCTTGATGGAGTACTTCCAATTTTCTTTTGATAATCTGCCCCCTTGACAACAGAATGGGGGCATGGAGAGAGGAGAATGGCCTTGTTATTTATTATTTCTGCCATCATCATACTTGAAGACCCTTCAGAATACTCTTACTTCACTCAGAGGTACAAACAGCAAAACAAAAAGGGAACCTTTCCCCAAAGGATCCAAATTCAAGAACGATTCATGCACATTTCTGTGTGCTCTAAAATCCCTTTTCCATCACTTTTATGTCTTCCATCAGGCAGGACCTAAGAGGCAGGTGCTTAAACACACTCACCACACCAGTGTCCTGTGGCTGACATCGTGCACTCCCAGCAGCTCTCAGCACCATCATATCCAGCTGGTGCCAGAAGACTTCATGGCACAAAAGCTGGCACTCCTGAGGAGCAACTAGGAAAAAAAGCCTGAAAAAAACTACTAGAAAACTAGTGGAAATGTAGTGGAGTAAAAATGTAGAAAATTCTTTTAAAAAAAATAATCTAATCTTCCTTTATTTTTGAATCCTATCTATTTAGGTAAGAAGGTGCCAAAGAAGCTTTTGGACACCAATACAGAGAAGTTTTCCACTGGGTTCTGTTGCCCTTTTCTATTGTGTATATAAAAAAATATATACATACAATCAGGAAGAGTCACATCTCATAAATGCTGCTGAGTGTCGATATGAGCTCTGCCATTTGGATGCAATTCTAAATTTCCTAAATCTGCAAAACTAAGTAACCTCAAGAGACAGTCTGGTTTGGGGGCATTGCAGGAATCAGGCAATCCTGTGTCACTAGCCAGTTTTACAGTGCTCTGGTTCAGGGTTGTTGATGCTTTTCCCCTGCTTCTGTATCACCAGATAAGTGTAAAATGGGAACAAAAAGTAAAGGGCAGGGAAATTGATCACTTTTTTTTGAATGTGAGATGTTGGTTCAATTTAGGTTTGAACTGGGGCATGAGGGACTGGGTGTGATGGTATTTCATCCAAGCCACTGAATTTTATTTTATGTAGGGATGAAAGAAATGTTTGAAACAAATTATCAACATGTTTTCTTTTCTTATACCTGCTCAGATTGTTAATCAGGGACTATATCATAGCTTTTGTTTTAGTGAAAACTCAGTCATGAGTACTTTTCCTTAACAAATTTGGAAATGAGATTTTATACAGGACTTGGGTTTGGCTTCGGTTTGTTCAAATTGAAGTTAGTTGGACAATTCTTACCAATTTCTACTAAGATTATTATTCCTATATTGGACACCACAGAAGATTCTATCACTCAAACATGAATTTTAAACACATTCCATTCAATTTAGTGGTATATTCACTGGTTTCTGCTTTTTAAAACCTCCATTTATAGTTCTGCAACAGAACTAAAGAGAATTCTGGGCTTTTGTTATAATTGTACCAGATGGTTGATGTAAACCTGGAGATACAACTCCATTTGCCAAAAAATTCTTGAAGAGTTTTCCATATAGATATCAGGCAAATGGTACTAATCCTTCCAGGGCTCTTTGAGTGTGTCAGACAGCATCCAAACAGTAGCTTAAGAAAAGTGCCAATTTACTCGAGAAAGAAGGAGGATCCCTGATGAAACAAGAGCCTGAACCAGGCAGGACAAAAGAGAAAGAGTGACCTCTCCTGGCACCGTGGAATACCTAAAGCTGTTTCCTATCAGAAACAAGAGGGGCTGGAAGGAAGGAGTGAGTTAGATTTGAACAAATAATTATTTTTTTTTCAAATGTAAACATTGCTCATCTCACAGGGAAATTCAAATCCTCACCTGAGCTTAGGCGCTCCATAACAATGAGCAGGCAATGAGACAGGTGACAGTGGTAAAGTTTAATGAGGATAATTATTAATAAAAACCAGCTAACATACCCTGAAAAAAGCTTTCTGCTGGGCTTTGTGTGATCATTTGGCCTAATTATTTTTGATGTTTTGCCCATCAAATAACGAATGTGCAGCTTGTGAAATGTCAGATATAATTAGAACAAATAAAGCTGTAGCATGAACATCCAAAAAACCTCCAATACCTATTTGCAAAAATTCCCCATAGGAGCCATTCACACAGAACCAGCAGCAGCATTTCATGGGTAGGAGAGTTGGCAGAGAGGTAAAAGACAGATTTTGAAGTCAAACAAAAGTTCTTGAGAGATTACAGATAAGCAATAGTGCTCTGTGCTTTGTTAATGGTATCCATTTAGGGATCTTTGATAACTGCCTTAATTTCACTGGGATTCAGTGATAAAACAGGGCCATATGAATAAGATTTTTATATTTCTCTTGTCATCTCACATAGAGTGACATATGTGGCATCTCTGCTAAGTAAAATAAAGTTATCCTGAATCATTTTTGGAGTCAGTTAAAGGTATAGAATACATGTCTGCAATACAGGATACTGAACTCACTGCTTCAAACAGCCTTGCTCTGTGCTTCCTGCATTGCTGTGGGGTCACTACTCGAAGGCTCACAGGTTGCCTAGAGGACTCCCCTTCTTTCCTCTCTTCAGAAATGTTCAACACAGCCTCCCTTTCCAGTGAAGCAGAAAATGCTTTCTCATTTGCCTCACCACCTGACCAGCATTGCTTTTAATTAACTGATTGCCCCACTTGTGTTCCTGGCACACAAGAAGTATTTGTTTGGAAGAGCACAGAAAGGCCAGGTTAAAGAAATAAGCATTGCTGTCATGCAGCTCTGCTTTTAACCTGCAATGGGAACATCTGGGAATTTAGATCAAACAAAATATCCAAGATATTTTTGATCTAGTCAAACTCAAGTAAGGAGATATGTGAAAGACATTATGATGTCAAAGATCCTGGAGCTATTTAAGAAATAAAATACCTGAGGTTCAGCCACAGAATTCTCTATTGAATATCAGGCTATGAGATCTAGACCAGAACATTAAGTGAGAACTTAATAATGGAAGAAGATGTGCAGCTTGGATTTGAATCCTTTCCATCACAAACCCCAGTGCTTACAGGTAGATTTTTAATTCAGTTCAAGAAACACCTTTTTCTTCTCCCAATGCCAGGCAAAGACACATGCACGTATATTATTAAGGCAACACAACTTTTGAAAAAGCCATGGCTACGGTTCAACCTCCACAGTTCCAATTCGCCTCTTAACAATCCTGTCTTGCTCTACAGGAAATACCTTTCATACCTATTTCACCCAGTTTTGCATATTTCTACAGTGATCCCTCAGTATTCAGGGGGAATTTCTCTTACCCTGTTCAGCTGGGTCAGCAGGTCCAGAGCTCTGTTTTCTGTGTTTCCTGCTGTTGAGCACCCTGCAGCACCCTCCTTTCACTGATGTGCAGAATTTCTGAGGTGCAGAAATTCAGCTCCTGCCTCGAGTCCAACCAATGAAATCACAAAGTCACTCAGGACAATATCTTTGGACTCTTCAAGAACACCAGTAGGAAAAAAACCTCCTATTCTGGCTAGACAGGAAGTCAAAGAATATTGCCAAAAGAAGGAAAAATCAGACTGAAACACTAAAGGTTGCACTCAGATTCCTGCTACTGTGGACAGGAATCTTGCAGCCAGAAATATATCTGGGACCAGGAACCCTGATTCTTAACAGAAATGGGGAAGAGGGGCCAAGAGGAAACAAGGAAAAGGGGTATGAAGATGAAAATTTTCCATTAGAGAAAAATACTTAACACTTGCCACTGGAAGAATGTTATGAAACAAAATGCCACAATCTTTACAGCATTATCCTGTCACATCACAAAACACAGAGTAAATCATAAAGACTCTGAAGCCTTCTGTCTGCAACTGTATCCTGAACCAGCTACAATATTTTATCATATTCTCCAGTAGTGCTAGAAATCAAAAATTGATATAGCATCCAACCTAAACAAGATGCAGCAATCTGCCTTCATTCAAAAATTATTTCGAAAATTACAGAAACCGGCCATAGAAGACAAGAGGTACAGATTGATATTGCTGCCATCAGCAAGAACTACAAATAAACCACAAGAAAGAAAATAAATTCTATTAAAAGCAATCAATCAAATGCAAAATCAAATAAAGCAAGCATATTACTCTCGTGCTGCCAAATGCAGGCTGTCAAGCACAGAAAGTTCTAATGCAGGGGTCTGTGCTGAAACCAGCTGTGATTCCTATGACTCTGAGATCCAGGAAGGATGGGAGAAGATCATCCCTATCATTTGGAGTTGCCAGAACAAACGTTAAGCCAAGAGAAATGAAGAATGTCCAATAACCAGGGCTTATCCAATTTTCCTATTTCTGGAATTTGCAGATAGTAATCTGGGGACATTCTGTTCAGCTTTGTTTCTTCTCTGTAACTAAAGGGAGCTTTTTAAAGTAGCAGTGACTGCTCAGCATTGGTTTGCACTGCCAATTTAGACTTCTGCATCTCTTTAGTTAGACAAAATCAAAGTATCAGTATAAAATAAGTTCTTGTTCCTGTGTTACTCTTGCCATTCTACCCTGAGTATTTGGATAACAGGGGTTAAAGTCAGCTGCTATTTAGCAGTTGTGTAACTGCATAGGAGAAACGTTCCTCTTTAGCTCAAAATAAATGCTTCTCCCAAAAAACAATGCCAGTCAATGTTCCCATGAAAAAGTCGCTGTAGGGAATGATCTGAATGAGCCAATCCACCTTACAGAATATCCTACATTTTAAGTCCATGTCAGAGAGAAGCAGCTGCTTTCCCAAAATAGCTAAAATCATGCTCTGGCACTGCTGCCTCTTCCAAATGTTTCTGATTTTTTTCCTGCCTTTGATCAGAGTGATGGAATAATTTTCAGTGAAGCTGTTGTAGTAAATTTCAGCCCTCCCTTGTTTGTCTTAAAAACGTGCAATCTTTAAAACATATACACACTTTCCAATCAGATCTTTCAAAGAATGATATTTTATTTGTTTCTTCATGGGATTTTTTAATCCCAGCGAGGAACAAAATAAGCAAGAGATTTTTAGTACATTTTATCAAAGTAGGAATGAAAGAGCTAGGGAATTATCTGTGATATATCATAATTCTTTTTTGAGATAATTACAAGAAAATTTCCAGGCATTCAGGTAATTTCAAGTTCCCTAAATGCATACAGATGGTTCTTTGAGCTACTGCACTTTGAATTTCAAGGAAAACAGCCTCTGTTTGCCCCCAACTGCTGCTCTGCTCACAGCATATATTAGATATCAAGTTTAAGATGCCTTCCTTTAATAAAATGACACAGACAGTCCAATCCAGTAAAATTCTGCACTTAATGGCCCCTTAATATATTCAGTGTTTTACATAAATTGATCAGGTGTATGTGAGGTGATTCCCACTGTATCTCTGGCAATTCAAAAAATGTACAGCAGTGAGGAACTTTTAATTTAGCAGCCAAGAAAGGACCATTTTACCACCAGCCATACCAGTCTCTGCAGCAACTGAGAGCAGAACAAGGTAGACTCTCATCACATCTTTAGGCTGGGCTACAAACAATTAACACAGCCTAGAACCTGAGGAACACTTTCCTAAAAACAATTCAGGATTTGGAGGGCACCCATCATCCTCTGCAGATGGGAAAGAAATGACTATTTCTTGAATGAACATCACCAGAAATGTGGAGGGCAGGGCTTGGCTGCTGTGCCAGCACAGTCCTAACAAGGATATTCAAAGGTGAGGAAATGCCACAGTCTGGGGAGAATGTTCAGGGTTATGGTGCTGATGCTGGAGGGACATTTACAGAGATGGGTTGCATTTAAAAGTCAGCAGTCCTCAGACATGAGGAATCACCTAATTCAGTAAGAAACTCTCTCTGCAGTACTTCACAGCATTTTGCTAAGAATGCAAAGTGGTTCTTCAGACCCCAGCCAGCACGAGAACTTCTGCCCACTCCAGCTGCTGAGAGGAGAGGATGATGATGAAGATAATTGGGTCTTCTCCCTGACTGACTTCCTCCCTGGATCTTCCCCAAAACCAGAAGGGAGCTACAGAGATTCAGAATCCACTTACCCTCAAAGCATTAATCTATTTTGTTCGTGCAACACCCTGTGTATGGATACATTTTCTGTGAGAAAAAAGTTAAAATCAGCAAAGTTTTTCTTTGTTTGCTGTAGCAGCAGGATATTATGGACTGGGCAGAGAAACTCCAGCCTTTATGGAATTGTCCGGATGGCCAGACCATACTCTCTCAATTGAGATGGAAAAACCCATTTCTGCTGTGTGCTGCATTCTGGTGCCTCCCCCCAGGGTTAACTTACTCCAGCCCCTGGAAGGAAAGGGCAGATCTCATCCTGCTGCACTCCCCACCTTATCTTCTCACCCCTAAGGCATGAATGTGAATGTTTGGTGGGTGGTAAGTGGCTAAATTCATTAGTGGTTACAAAATATGTTGTGATCCTCAGCTGGAAAGATCTGTATAACTGCAAAATAATGCATTCTTTGCTTTGGCAATAGCACTCCTATTTTGAATCTGGCAGTGAATAATTGGCAATTCCTTGGCCAAAGATAGACAGCCAAAAATAATAGTTATAAATGCCAAAAGAAAACCAGAGCAAAAAGATCTGATTATTTAATCACAGAAACTATTTTCATATAATGAATAAAATATTTAAATAAAATATATGATGAAAAAGATACACATTTGAAGGCATCCGTGATATGAGCTTTGGTCATAATGAAATAGATGTGAGGAATTACAAGTATTCTGCTGTATTTGTTGAGCTGCAATCATCTTTATTTTGCTCTGTTCGTTTTGTGCTGTGCACATGCCCTCCAAACAAGGTCAGGAAACTGCACATAGTGGAGGATGCCACTCACTTCCCCAGCCCAGGTTCTCAGCTTGGTTTAGACAGATGAAACTTCACTTTAATTGTCATGAATTTACATCTAAATCATTCATTTGTCATCTAATTTAACTTTTATGAGGAATCACTTTAAAAATTGAAATAATTCACTTGTAACTTGAATTTTTATGAAAGATTAATGTGGTTAAGAAAAAAAAAAGTTCAAAAGATAGACTGACTCAGGACTATCTGCTTAAGATTATATAGAAATCCAATCAGTTACATTCTCTGCTCTGACTGAATCTACGCCACGTTTCTCAATAACTTCCTAAGAAGGTTTTATTTAATCAAGAACGAGTTCCATGGAGCCCCAAAGGTCACAGTTTAGAAGGATTATTTGACCTAGACTTTGTATAAAGCAGATGGCTCTGCTTTATGGCAATTAGTAAGCAGGAACTGTGGTATCTGGTTCTATCTTATGATTCTCTGTTTATATGAAGTTATGTGAAACTGGAACCTCTTTGAAAGTCAAGCTGTGTGGAAACCATTTAAGACTATTTCATTTCTAATTATAGGCTTGATAAAGCCATTTTCATGCAAGAGTAGGATCAATGCAGAGATTGTCAAACTTGTGAACATCCATCCATTGGTAAGTGCTCTGACTCCTTCAAAGGCTATCACAAAGATAACCTTGACATGGGGAATGGGAATCTCACTTTAAAGAAAATGTAAACATTATCTACGAAGTTTAAGTCAACCTTTCCCTGCAACTTCAGATCACCAACAAATTTTCCTATTTATTTACAAAAGCAGAGTTTGAAAATACTGATTTTTTACTCCCTTTCATTTCCCATTCACCCACAAACACGTACAATTCTCGTTGCCTAAGGCCGGAAACTAAATTGAACTCTTGCTGGCTTCCCACATAAGATGCAAGATGGGCTGGTTTGCCAGGGCAGTGACAAATAGAAATGAGCATTTTTCTTTCCCTGACCTCTGGGCACGTGTGGTCAGCTCTGCCACAGGAGGCATAAGCTGTCTCTGCTCCAGAGGAGTGAAATGCTGGAATGGCTCTAGGCCTGAGGTGATGTCAGGCTCTAGGCCTGACTTTGTGTGGGGTTTGTTAGTCTAGGCCCGGCATGATGCTGCTCTCCCAGGCCTGTGCTAATGGAGCTGCCCAGCTCCCACCCCAGAGGGTTTCAGCTGCTCTGGACATGGGCGAGAGGTGCACAAAGTCTTTGGCTGATGATGTAAGAACATCCTTGATTAAACTGCCAGAGCCCTGAGCACAGCACCTTCCACTCCTCACCCTGAGCACAGCACCTTCCACTGCTCATCCCCCTGAGCACAGCACCTTCCACTCCTCATCCCCCTGAGCACAGCACATTCCACTGCTCATCTCACCATGAGCACAGCACATTCCACTGCTCATCTCACCATGAGCACAGCACCTTCCACTCCTCATCCCCCTGAGCACAGCACCTTCCACTCCTCATCCCCCTGAGCACAGCACCTTCCACTCCTCATCCCCCTGAGCACAGCACCTTCCACTGCTCACCCTACCCTGAGCACAGCACCTTCCACTCCTCATCCCCCTGAGCACAGCACCTTCCACTACTCACCCTGAGCACAGCACCTTCCACTCCTCATCCCCCTGAGCACAGCACCTTCCACTGCTCATCTCACCCTGAGCACAGCACCTTCCACTCCTCATCCTCCTGAGCACAGCACCTTCCACTGCTCATCTCACCCTGAGCACAGCACCTTCCACTCCTCATCCTCCTGAGCACAGCACCTTCCACTGCTCATCCCCCCTGAGCACAGCACCTTCCACTGCTCACCCTGAGCACAGCACCTTCCACTGCTCATCCTCCTGAGCACAGCACCTTCCACTGCTCATCCTCCCTGAGCACAGCACCTTCCACTGCTCATCCTCCCTGAGCACAGCACCTTCCACACCTCATCTCACCCTGAGCACAGCACCTTCCACTGCTCACCCTGAGCACAGCACCTTCCACTCCTCATCCTCCCTGAGCACAGCACCTTCCACTGCTCATCCCCTCTGAGCACAGCACCTTCCACTCCTCATCCTGAGCACAGCACCTTCCACTCCTCATCCTCCTGAGCACAGCACCTTCCAGTGCTCATCCCCCTGAGCACAGCACCTTCCACTGCTCATCTCACCCTGAGCACAGCACCTTCCACTGCTCATCCCCCTGAGCACAGCACCTTCCACTGCTCATCTCACCCTGAGCACAGCACCTTCCACTGCTCACCCCGAGCACAGCACCTTCCACTGCTCATCCCCCCTGAGCACAGCACCTTCCACTGCTCACCCTGAGCACAGCACCTTCCACTCCTCATCCCCCCGAGCACAGCACCTTCCACTGCTCACCCTGAGCACAGCACCTTCCACTGCTCACCCCGAGCACAGCACCTTCCACTGCTCATCCCCCTGAGCACAGCACCTTCCACTGCTCATCTCACCCTGAGCACAGCACCTTCCACTGCTCATCCCCCTGAGCACAGCACCTTCCACTGCTCATCTCACCCTGAGCACAGCACCTTCCACTCCTCATCCCCCCCTGAGCACAGCACCTTCCACTGCTCACCCTGAGCACAGCACCTTCCACTCCTCATCCTCCTGAGCACAGCACCTTCCACTGCTCACCCTGAGCACAGCACCTTCCACTCCTCATCCTCCTGAGCACAGCACCTTCCACTGCTCACCCTGAGCACAGCACCTTCCACTCCTCATCCCCCCTGAGCACAGCACCTTCCACTCCTCATCTCACCCTGAGCACAGCACCTTCCACTCCTCATCCTCCCTGAGCACAGCACCTTCCACTGCTCATCCCTCCCTGAGCACAGCACCTTCCACTCATCATCACTCCTGAGCACAGCACCTTCCACACCTCATCCTCCTGAGCACAGCACCTTCCACTCCTCATCCTCCTGAGCACAGCACCTTCCACTGCTCATCCCCCCTGAGCACAGCACCTTCCACTGCTCATCCCCCCTGAGCACAGCACCTTCCACTGCTCATCTCACCCTGAGCACAGCACCTTCCACTGCTCATCCCTCTGAGCACAGCACCTTCCACTGCTCACCCTGAGCACAGCACCTTCCACTGCTCATCCCCCCTGAGCACAGCACCTTCCACTGCTCATCCCTCTGAGCACAGCACCTTCCACTGCTCACCCTGAGCACAGCACCTTCCACTCCTCATCCTCTTGAGCACAGCACCTTCCACTGCTCATCTCAGCCTGAGCACAGCACCTTCCACTGCTCATCTCACCCTGAGCACAGCACCTTCCACACCTCATCCTCCTGAGCACAGCACCTTCCACTGCTCACCCCACCCTGAGCACAGCACCTTCCACTCCTCATCCTCCCTGAGCACAGCACCTTCCACTGCTCATCCCCTCTGAGCACAGCACCTTCCACTGCTCACCCTGAGCACAGCACCTTCCACTGCTCATCCCCTCTGAGCACAGCACCTTCCACTCCTCATCCTCCTGAGCACAGCACCTTCCACTGCTCATCTCACCCTGAGCACAGCACCTTCCACTCCTCATCCCCCCCTGAGCACAGCACCTTCCACTGCTCATCCCCCCTGAGCACAGCACCTTCCACTGCTCACCCCGAGCACAGCACCTTCCACTGCTCATCCCCCTGAGCACAGCACCTTCCACTGCTCATCTCACCCTGAGCACAGCACCTTCCACTCCTCATCCTCCTGAGCACAGCACCTTCCACTCCTCATCCCCCTGAGCACAGCACCTTCCACTGCTCATCCCCCCTGAGCACAGCACCTTCCACTGCTCACCCTGAGCACAGCACCTTCCACTGCTCATCCTCCTGAGCACAGCACCTTCCACTGCTCATCCCCTCTGAGCACAGCACCTTCCACTGCTCATCCCCCCTGAGCACAGCACCTTCCACTGCTCATCCCCTCTGAGCACAGCACCTTCCACTCCTCATCTCACCCTGAGCACAGCACCTTCCACTGCTCACCCTGAGCACAGCACCTTCCACTCCTCATCCCCCCTGAGCACAGCACCTTCCACTCCTCATCTCACCCTGAGCACAGCACCTTCCACTGCTCATCCCTCCTGAGCACAGCACCTTCCACTGCTCATCCTCCCTGAGCACAGCACCTTCCACTGCTCATCTCACCCTGAGCACAGCACCTTCCACTGCTCACCCCCTGAGCACAGCACCTTCCACACCTCATCCTCCTGAGCACAGCACCTTCCACTCCTCATCCTCCTGAGCACAGCACCTTCCACTGCTCATCCTCCCTGAGCACAGCACCTTCCACTGCTCATCCCCCCTGAGCACAGCACCTTCCACTGCTCATCCCCCCTGAGCACAGCACCTTCCACTGCTCATCCCTCTGAGCACAGCACCTTCCACTCCTCATCCTCTTGAGCACAGCACCTTCCACTGCTCATCTCACCCTGAGCACAGCACCTTCCACTGCTCATCCTCCTGAGCACAGCACCTTCCACTGCTCATCCCCCTGAGCACAGCACCTTCCACTCCTCATCCTCCCTGAGCACAGCACCTTCCACTCCTCATCCTCCCTGAGCACAGCACCTTCCACTGCTCATCCCCCTGAGCACAGCACCTTCCACTGCTCATCCCCCTGAGCACAGCACCTTCCACTGCTCATCCCCCCTGAGCACAGCACCTTCCCCTGCTCATCTCACCCTGAGCACAGCACCTTCCCCTGCTCATCTCACTCTGAGCACAGCACCTTCCACTACTCATCCCCCTGAGCACAGCACCTTCCACTGCTCACCCCACCCTGAGCACAGCACCTTCCACTGCTCATCCTTCCCTGAGCACAGCACCTTCCACTGCTCACCCTGAGCACAGCACCTTCCACTGCTCATCCTTCCCTGAGCACAGCACCTTCCACTGCTCATCCTCCCTGAGCACAGCACCTTCCACTCCTCATCCTCCCTGAGCACAGCACCTTCCACTGCTCACCCTGAGCACAGCACCTTCCACTGCTCATCCTCCCTGAGCACAGCACCTTCCACTCCTCATCCTCCCTGAGCACAGCACCTTCCACTGCACATCCCCTCTGAGCACAGCACCTTCCACTGCTCATCCTTCCCTGAGCACAGCACCTTCCACTGCTCACCCTGAGCACAGCACCTTCCACTGCTCATCCTTCCCTGAGCACAGCACCTTCCACTGCTCATCCTCCCTGAGCACAGCACCTTCCACTCCTCATCCTCCCTGAGCACAGCACCTTCCACTGCTCACCCTGAGCACAGCACCTTCCACTGCTCATCCTCCCTGAGCACAGCACCTTCCACTCCTCATCCTCCCTGAGCACAGCACCTTCCACTGCACATCCCCTCTGAGCACAGCACCTTCCACTGCTCATCCTTCCCTGAGCACAGCACCTTCCACTCCTCCTCCCCTCTGAGCACAGCACCTTCCACTGCTCATCCCCCTGAGCACAGCACCTTCCACTCCTCATCCTCCTGAGCACAGCACCTTCCACTGCTCATCCCCCTGAGCACAGCACCTTCCACTGCTCATCTCTCCTGAGCACAGCACCTTCCACTCCTCATCCTCCTGAGCACAGCACCTTCCACTGCTCATCCCTGCTGCCCACAGCCTGCTGCACTCTGGTGAACTTCAGCAATCAGTGAGACAGCAACACCACGGCTGTGCACAGAGGGAAGCCCTCCTTGCAATAGGGAAAAAAAAATAATCTATGTTTTCATATTGCAAATCTTAGTTTTTCCCTCCAGAAGAAAATAAAAAGCAAAAAAGCAATAACTACAATTTAGTGAGCGTTATGCATGAAGTAAGTGGGAGGTCTTACAAATAAAAATTGCCTTTACTCACAGGTATAATACAGGCTTTATGTAGAATTCAGCAATCAGCTACGTTTCAAAATCTAAAGAGACAAATATTTTTTAACTCAATCATTGATTTAAAATATGTCCTTGTACCGTTGCACGCTTTAAAAGTGATTGCAAAAAAGAGGGTGCAATACAGACAATAAATTGACTTATAAAAATCACATACACATCAAAAAGAGTACATGATACGCAAGTTTTATATCTGAAAATGTTATGGGCAAAAGCATCTGCAGAACTACTTCTGTCATACAGGGAAACACTTAGTTTCTTTTATCCCAGTGGTATCTGAAACAAGGGATAAAAATTACAACACCCTCAAAAATAGAAAGAGCAACAAAATCCAAAAGACACCAAAGGTCTGCATTCTCCTTCCAGAGGTTGCTATACTTAAGTCTGTCTCACTGAAACCAACCAATATGCATCCCTAAGACTTAAGGTGAAGGCATCATTTATATTGAAAACAAACAACCAAGATTAAGACTATTTAATGAATAAGTTTTCATTTCTAACACAGGCAGATACTTTTTTTGCAGGAGTCTGTTAAGAAATGGGCTCATTCAAACTATATTTTAGTTTTCCTTCACAAAGATTGTGCACATGCTTTAATTATATTTCTTTGAAGAATTATGCCATAAGGCTGGTTGGAAAATTTTAAAACTATTTTAGGATGAACTGCACACTCTCCATTTTACATGGCACAGCCAGAATGAAGAGATATTCCAGCATATCTGTCCACATAAACATTCTTTAATTCTGATGCTAAAACTGAGCCTTTAGTAGTGTTTTCAGGTGCTCTGAGTTTCAATTGCCAGTGTGACAGTCTGGTAGGAAAATAAAGTCCATTTCTGCTGGCATAAGCCTCTCTGCATGTAATGAAAAATAAAAGAGCCAGATTCCCTGACATAGTTTCAATAATACTTAATTCTGGATTACTGAATCAAGTTAATAGCTTTAAACTATTTCCCTTAAACATGTTAAAACACATATTGTATCATTTTACAAAGACCGATTCATCTAAATGCTCAAGATTTTCACCCAATTAAAGCAAAATATTCCTTAGCTTCAACTTTCCTATGCAGACTATGCACAGCTAATATGTAAGAGCAAGTAACAGATTGCTCATAGTTTCTATTTTTTCCAAGCTATTTCCTCCACCTTCTCCTGAGCCAAATTTTTTATTGGCTAAAATTAATGGACCCCAAAATGAACCCAACCTATTTAGCAGCAAATACTTGATGGCAATTTCAAAAACAAGTAAGATGCTACTAACTCCCAGCACAGTTTATGCAAAAATGTGGATTTTCACCTTTTGTTTCAGTTTGACATTCATGCTCAATATCAATTTTCTTTTACCTTAGTTGTTTTATTATTGGTAAGAACTATGCATTAAAACCTCTGCATGTACAGGATTCCTTCTCTGAGTTTCTGAACTGATATTAAATAAGACATGACATCAAACCTTACACAGCTTCTCTTTCCATGTTGAATGCAGTCAGAAAAATGCACTCAAAGTAGATTAAGCTTTGAGGGAAATGCCAGCCAAAAGACTCTCATATACTGAGACTTCAGACACCTCTTCTCACACCTAAAATGTGGGTGCTAGAAGAGTCAGGAAGCAAGAAGTCACTATTCAAACAATCCTATGCCCATTACTCATCACTCGCAGTACATCTCTAAGTTCTGCCTCCATAAGTACTTTTTTTGACACTAGAGATGGCCCTAAACACTTGGGTGAACACGAAGGAATTCATCTATCAAAATGCATGGCAACTGAATCAACATCACCTTGTTATCTGTGATAAAAAGAGCTAAAACCACCTCAGTAATATAAATTTTAGAAAAAGAAGGGAGGCCACAAAAGAGAGAAGGGAAACCCCAGAAGTAAAAATTAACTCTTTTCCCAAGCCTTAAATCAGAATTGGAAACTGTCATTTGTCCAATTAACAGCGTTTATTTCTTTTTAATTCATTTTCTTGCACTCCTGGGCTCTGGCAAAGATCATCAAGACAAGTATCAAAATACCTTGAAAATACTGTATGTACTTCTTGATTTGGAACAGGACCTAAAGGAAAATCTCAGATTTCTCTACCTAGCTCTCTAATTTCAGAGAAAGATTTTTCCATGTGGTATGAATTCAATTGGAAACAAGAATATCAGCCAAGATTTTCCAAATCTTTTGGTGCTTCCCCTAGCCAAAGTTAATTGTTCTGAATTTCCCCAAGTACTCATGCAATAGAAATGCAATAGAAATGCAATAGTAATACTTCATGTTTTCCAAAAACAGTGGTAACAGTGGGGTTAACAGACAGTTCATGGTAACTGAACAGAAAACAGGAACAATAAATTAATTGGAAATTTAATAAAATAATAATTGAAAGCTGTTCCAATATTCCAGATTGATTTTATGCCTTCTTAATAATTAACAGCAAAAGTGCTAGTTAGCTTCAGTGTAAGGAGGGGTGACTAAAAACTGATTCAGTGAAAATGCCTCAAAATGCCTCTCCTATATTTCTTCCCATAAGGATTTTCTTTTACTGTCTCTCATCATAGCACTGACTCATCCCAAATTTCTGTAGACTTACTAATATCTGACAGAACATAGCCTGAGGTGATACAAGAGCAGACTGAGAGGAATTCTCTGTGGCTCTATCCACACCAGAACATTTCCAAAGGGCAAACAGTATTTCCCTTGTTCCAATGAACCTGTTCATTTTGGGGAGATGGAGAGTGAACTCTGAGAATGAGACACAGCCAGTCACCCCTCCCACCCACATTCTGCACTCCAGGACCAAGAGTCATCCTGCCAGGCATCTCTGCAAAAAAATGCTTCCCCACATTGCCCAGATCAACAGGGAAAAGGAATTTCTCATGGGCCCTTGGGCAATTTAACAAGTAGCTGTGCACCTGACATTCACTCTCTGGTTTTCACCTGGCCAAGGTTAAAACAGCCTCTCCAGGAGTAAAGCAGTGCTCTCTCAGGAGCTGTGGGAATTCAGGAATCAGTCAGTGAGCTCCCCAGGACAGAGCACAGAAATGGACAGTGCCCATTAGCACAGCTGCTTCCTCAGCACCGCTCTCACTGCCTCGGGCTGATCTCAAGTACAACATCTTTGGAGAGTGGAAAAACTGCAAGGACATCACTGATCTGACAACACTCCTGTTACTTGCTTCAGTTTCTTTCCACTCCATCAGCAGAATCCATACCAGCTCTCCTTCCTGGTTTTTCCCTTTGCCTTTCCTGGTTGTCTGCCTCCAGCACTGACAGCAGTCCGGGGATGCCAGGGACACGGGCTCACAAACACTGATTGATGAGACACTTCCTAAGGAAGCAGGAGCGAGTAATAAAGATGGCCTTAAGACGTGATTTATGTGTGTTTGGCAATTCAGACACATGCTCACGCTGCAGACCAGCTAGAGACAGGGGCAGGCAGAGTGGATGCTGGTTAGCTATCAGAAAAGCTCTGGCTCAAAGCCAACAACTGGTTAGTCAGCTCAAGTCAGAGGGAGTAGAATAGGAGCAAATGCAGCAGCAGAACTCAGTGCAGAGAGATATATTTCATTTTATTTTGTGCTTCTTGAAATTAAAATATAAAATGTCTTCAACGAACTTGGGAAAAAAAATAATAAAAGCAGAAATCATTCAGAATTTAAAAAGTACCACTTCTGAGATATTTTTTAGGAAATTAACCTAGCAAAACCACAGGACATAACTTAGAAAACATTAACAGGACTATGAACTCACCAACAAGGTGAAAGAGGCCAAAGTCTTTGTCTTTCTGCCATAAAGGGAGGATGAACCTGAACTTGGACTTAGACAAAGGTAAATTCTGCAGAGACTCAGGTAATGAAATAGTAGGGCACCCTACACCACTCCTTGATTGAGATATGGCATCTTATAGTCCCCTGTGAAACATTGCCTCAAAACCAGGAGTTCTGTTCTTGGTTTTCTGTTTGATTTTCTAGGTAAAATCATTTAAGAAAGTGATTAAGAGCTCCAGCTGCTTTAAATGTTAGGGGGATTTTTGAATAACCAAAGTTTGACCCAGATGTGGTTCCTGAAACATTACCACAATCCTGCCCCAAAGGAGATTTGCACTGTGTGTGTGGTGTGTGCAATCAAAAGAGCTTGAACCTCAGGAAAGGCAAACCCAAAACCAGCTCAGCTCACAGCTGAGCTACGGATTCTGAGGAAGAGCTGTTTGGTGAATGATGACTAAACCAGACAAAACTGGAAGTGATTCATGGAGCAGGAAGTTGTGTCAAAGATATTGTCAATGTGAAGTGTCACCTTTATTTCAGTAATCTTTGCAAATCATGAGACTGGAGAATACCTGAGCCTTTAATTTTCACTCATAGAATGAAGAAATAATGGTACAAGCCTGAATTTCCACATCACAAATGATAATTGCGAAATGACTAAAATTGACAGGATTAGGGGGGTTGGTTGATTTTTTGGGGGGGGGGGTTGTTTTTTGGTTTGTTTTATTGTTTTTTGGTGGTGGTGAGTTTTGGGGCTTTTTTTTATTTTTTGGTTTTTTTGGTTGGTTTGTTTTTTTGGGTTTTTATTTTCAATTTTTTTTTACTGGCAATATGAGACTATAGAGCCTGGAAAACATCACTATCCAATCCCATATTTCAACATGTTGTACAAAAGCATATTTAGGGAGAATAGGAAGCAGGCATGAAACTGTTTTTACCAACACTATATATTCTTTCCCATTTATAACATGTTCTTTGCTCTTCTCCTCCAGACTGGGGTTTAAAATCACTGATGTATTTTTTAGTTTGGCTTGTATATCCAAACCAACAGGAATTTTAAAAAAATAAGGGGGGACAGAAATCCACTAGGGGAATGAAGTCACTTTAGCCTCTGCACAGATACAACTCTTTTTCAGCAGCAGCAAATGAACCATTATCTAGACTTCTTTGGCGATAATAAGAGATTTTCAAAGCCCCCAAGAACCCAAAAGATAGCAATCACAGCAAGACACCATCTACACAAAACCTCAGAAATGTGAGCCAAAAATATTTCTGCTCATCATTCTTTTTACATCTAAAATGTGACCAGATCACTGGAAAGGTTTGTGCAAATGCTCATTCAGTGTCCACTGGACAAGAGTCTATCCACTTCAACAGCAGCAAAATGTCCAATCAACACCCCCCCCATCTGAGGGACACACAAAAATGATGTTTTTATATAGAAATACAAAAAACAGCTACATGTTGTAAATTTTGTTTAACTCCTGGTTTACTGTGTGGTCCAATATGAAATCCATGTTCCTGTGAAATAACTGTTTTCTGATCTCTATCCAGAAAGAAACACAGAGAAACATTTTCATGACTAGAAGGAATTACCAAAAGATTTCATCATGCCTTAGTTTATGCACATATGTAAGAAAAGGGATCACTTAAATCAACCCGTTAATTCATCCAAATTTTATTGTGCCCAGTAGAAATGGTATTTTTCCTATCTGGAAGCAGTGTCACACAAACTGCTTAGCTTTGGCTTAATGGAGAAAACCCATTTATTTAACTACATTTTGATATAACACATATGCCTAAACATTTTTGTTTGCTTTTAATTTTTCAGTGTAAAAACTTTTAGCATTTCTCTGTTCTCAGCTGTGTATGATCCAGCCAAAGCCAGTCAGCCACATCTCCTGATTTGGTTGTATATCCAAGGCAGTGGTTCCTTACTTAGTTACAGTCTGAGCACTGTCCCAGCCAAGGTATATTTACACCAATATTTTACTTGCATTTCCTCTTCACAAAAATTTTTATGTGTGTAATCCCTTTGCTTTAGGTAGAGTTACTCCTGGGTTTTTATTCTGACATAGTCAGAAGAGAATGAGGCTTAACGCCTTTACAATTAGCTGGAAGATTGTTCTAAACCCACTTGGGAACAGTTTCAATGAAAGTGCAGTAAATGCATGACTTATCATGTTGGGAGAAGCACTGCATTTTGAAAGAAGCAGTGTAATGGTATCTCATGAGAGCAGTTCTTATTAATTGCAAGTTTTGTGTGGCTTGGCTTTATTAAAGTTCTGAATCTATTGCCAGTTGCTGCCATATGTAGTCTATAATTTGTGAAACACAAATTCCCAAAGACATTCCCTCTAATCATTTGCAAATTTAACAACTTTAGCACAAAGAGATGCTTCTTAATCAGGACCAGCAACCTGGCCACTGGCAAAACCAGTATACAGACAAGAAATTATAAAGGCATAAGTTCATCTATCTATAAAAACAGTAATACCAATCAAGTAGGTTTAGTAAGATTTTGAACGGTTCCACGCCCCTCTGTTCTGGATTTCTGGATGCTTGGACAGAGGAAGTGCTTCCTAACACAGCAATTGTCACCAAAATGAGAGGAGCAGCTCTGAGGAGCTCTCAGGGAAGGCAATAACAGCTGCCCACATCTCAGGAACAGCACCCTGAGACATTCCAACACAAGGGCAGGAAATAAACACCTGCTGTGATACAATTCAGAAACACCTCATGGAGCAGAAAATTATTGCAAGGGCGATGGGGTAACAGCTCACCAACAGCACACTCCCAGGTAGAACTAATGCTGGGAAATTGCTCATTCCAGCAGGGATGCCCACAATGATGACAGACTGCTGCATGAAGCCCACAGCACAGTTCCAGGAATAAGCTGAGTAAATTGCACACAGAGAAGGCTACACCTTCTGGTTTAGCCACATTGTTTTGAGAAGACCAGAATAGACTGTGTCAGTTGGAAGTATCTATGATGATCATTTGTCCAGTTGCCTGACCAAGACAGAGCTTTTTTAGTGAGAGCATTGTCCAAATGCCTCCTAAACACTGCCAGGCTTGGAGCACTCACCACCTCTCCAGGAAGCCTTTTCCATAGTTTGACCTCCCTGGCAGTAAAGAAACACTTCCTAATGTCACATGTAAACCTCTCCTGGTGCAGCTTTGAACCATTCCCACGAGCCCTGTCACTGGACTCCTGGGAGAATTGGGTTTTACCGTGTAGCTTCACTTCTTTGATCTCAGCTGTCTGAAGAATGCAAAGTAAGGGACAGATTCTTTTCATAACTGCTCTTTCCAACACAAGAGATTACAAAGAAGAGTGGTGAGGGTTGCACAGGTGCACAAACAATTTCTGCCTGGCTCTGATGGAGAGCTCCCACCCACAGCAGAGCCACGAGGCTCTGAGAAGATGAGGGGTCAAGTTCTGTAGCATGAACTGCACACAGCTCAGTGTACCTTCCCTTTGATACTTCCAAATGAGCAATTTGCAAACTTTTCCTCTGAAAATGTTGGTTTACTTCTTTGTTCATTATGTGACCTGTTGGTGTTAACCAAAAGTCAGTTCTTTTCCTCACCCTTCAGTTAAAAGTGGTTTCATTTGTTCAGCTAAAACTTCATTCTACATCCTCCTATACATGAACCTTTACAAGATCTAAGCCAGTCTACCTACTTCATACCATAAAATTTAACGTAATTGACTGAAATTTAACCAACTGCATTTTGTCTTTTCCAATTAAACTTTCTTTTTTTTTTTTTACATTGATGGTAATCTTTTGTTACAGCACAGGGATTTCAATACTAGAATTCATATTTCATAGCAAGAGATGTTAAAAACAAAGTGAATTACCTCTTCTCCTTCATAATAAAGCAGCTCTTTCCACTAATACAAGCTAAAGAATTTTTAACACAGGAATTTTCAATACAGGACAGTGAAAGAAAATGTAAATTAAATGTATCACTTCAGGGTTTGCAGAGCATTTATGAGATCATGTAGGCACCTCTGCCATGTGTGTCTCTGACAACATTTCCCCTAAGTGCACTTCAGCCCTCTTCAGACAGGGTTCCTCAATACAGCACCTCCCAAATCTGCTCAGCAGGTCAAAGCCTTTATTCTATTCTGAGCTTTCATCACCTGGTAGTAACCTCACTTTTGTTACAGGGCTATGGTTTGCAATCTCAGAAATATTATTGCACCCCAGATTCTGGCCCCATTTAGATTTCTTTCTAAAGGCGAGGAAGTTTGTGCCCAGACTATGGATAAACCTCAGCAATAATACAAAACTTCTTTCCTAAAAACAATATTGGGAAAAGTATTCTCAGTAAATGGAAAACATTATCATTTTAAAGGGAGCAGTTTCTCAGCCTCCTGCACTGTAAATATCCATTGAAAGGAAAGCACGTATTTCAGAGAAATTACTCAAATACTTAATGTCAGACCTCCTCAATGGCCAAAATCAAAACAGCAAAAACATAACCAATTACAAATTAAATTAACACCATTTATGGTGAATAATTAAAGAAATAATGCCTCTATAACATACTGCTAATAGATTAAATTTCCCTTACTCCTGGAGAGGCCTCTGCACACCACATCAACAAGAGTGGCACTGAAGGAGCCAGGGAAAAGCCCTCGGGAGTCCCAGGTGAGAGTGACCACAGCACACAGCAAACCCTGCGGGCAGAGCAGCTTTGCAGGTGCTGAACGTGAGCCCTGCACTCCCTTCACTGTGAGCAGAACTCAGGAACTCCAGATATTCCAGGAGGAAGCCCCAGAATGTAAATTCCACACAATCATATATTATTAATAGACACATGTAACACCGCAATGAGATGGTGATGCACGACATGGGTGTAATATTTATGGTCAAGCTTCAAATCCTTTACATCCTCCAAGGTGTTTCTGCCTCAGTGTATGTAGTCTAGCATGTTCTTCACTACATCAGGTGGTTCCTTTTTTGATTCTGCATTATTGTGAACTCCTACATCTGCATCATGTTGTGGAGCAAATTGAAAAATGCCTTTGTTTTACTAAGAGGCACATGAAACATTTCTACATGAGCAGAAAATACCCACATTTTTAGGTGCATTTGTGGTATGTACCCACAAGCATACACATTTCTTGGTTAGCTCACAAAATTATAAACCAAAAAGCATTTATTTGAAGGGAAATTTACATATTCTTTGTAGTAAGCAAAAATGCATATGTTGATCCAGTAATATCCTTAGGAAAAAATGTAAAACTGTTAATAACAAATATGTTCTATCTATGTCTGGGGGGAAATGAAGAGGCAGAAAAGTCCAGATTGCTCTGAACAAGGGCACCTTTGATCTGCATGTAAAAGGAGCACTTTGCAGCCTTCACACCACTGGTTCACATTGATGGACAGGACACTTAGACTGTGAGTTGGACCTGAAGGAATTCAGTTATCTAAATGCATCCCTTTGCCTCAGAGATGAAAGCCTCTTCTCCTAACACATGATCTCCCTCTGTCTTTCTTGTGCTGCTGTCAGATATTCCAATACTTCTTGGTGTCAGAAGCAAGTTTGCATCAATGGGACAGGCAGGGGAAAAAAGCATCAAAGTTCTCTAATTTAAATTAATAAATAAATAAACAGCACCATAAAATTCATCTACACACTTGTGAAATGGTCAGCCTGCTTTTATAACCTCCACAGAAGCTGCTCTGACAAACACTGGAATACTTTTCCAATATTCTGGACACCCAAACAGACTGTACTCAAAAGTCACTGAGGTTCTTCTCGCTGCTGTGCCTTCCAAAGCTCTCTGCTCAGACTGCGAACAGCAAGTGTTGAGGGAAAACAGCTGAAACAGGTGAAAAGCCAAAGTCCTGGCAGCAACCTGACATCCACTTTCGTTGTGCCAATTGCTGCTTTTTGGCTTATTTTAACATTTCTCTTTGACTTTGGCTCTACCAGAAACACCTAGAAAATTACCATGGGCCTTGCTGTACCTGGTGGAGTAGAAGGAGCCATTTCCTCAGGAAGTTTAGGATCTTAAGAGTCAAAGAAGTGAAATTGAACATGGTTTTGTGTCACACTCAGGGCTTTGAATGCTAAAGATCTGATTTCTAGTCCTGTTCTAGCCTTATTCATGAGCCCAGCCTACCTTTCTCCATTTAGAAAACCAGAAGCCTTTCTTATTGGCACTTCAGCCTTAAATGCCATGCTAAATTAAATATTTCCAAAATTATAGCAATTTTTAGTAACTGATTTGCAAAAAAATTATGTTATACATAATTAAAACAGGAAAAACAGCTCCTTTTTTCCTAATATACACAAATATTTTTCCAGAAAAATCATAATCTATGCGTAGGCAAGTATCCAATTATGTGTATAGCACTATTTTAGACTCTTTGTGCAATAGCAAGGTAAGCAGCTGCTCCAGGTTATCACTGACCAATTTTTCTTACTTTAGCAAAGAAGGAATGAATGTGACTAAGAAGTCCAATTTTCAGCCTGCAGCATTTTATGCTGGCATCAATTACACAATGTGGAAATATGTAAGGGCAATAAAATCTTCTGTCCTTCAATTACAGTTGTCACTACAATGATTCTGACAGAGTAACAGAATGCAATTGTTGACTCATTCTAGTACTGCTCTGTTGACCTCAGGCTCAAAAATGCAACATTTTTCTCTGTTGGTGGTATTGTTCACAATCAAATGTTGCCCAACTCTCACAGAGTGGTGACTTTGTTGCTCTTGCTGGGATGTTTTAGTGGAGATTCCAAGAACAAGTGAATTCTCACAGAATTTCAATATTGTTTCTCTATACCCATGTTCCCTATAAATATTACCAAAAGTATTGCCAACAAAATAGTTTTTTCTAAAATACTCTTAAAACAATGACTTCCAATTATTTTTTTTTCACTCACATTAGATATGTGGCATTCCAGCTACTGGAAACATGCATTTGTTTTTTTATTATTATTTCATATGCAGCAGTGAAAAAGTAAATTTTTAAAAATATAATAAAATATATGATAAGTGCTACTCATCATTACTTCTCTGAGATTCTGCAATTGGTGAAGGCTACAAGGATAAGGTTCTACAGTAAAATGATGGGGGGCATCAGTCTTCCAGGAAAATAATGCATGAAATGTGAAAGAGCTGGATGAGAAGGTGAGTGTTTCACTGATACAGGTCCCTCTCTGGTTTGGGTTTGCAGCCTTCTGGACAGAGACTGCACTGTTTGGATAACTTCAGCCAGCAGTTCTCTTCCAAGCCCTCCTCACACTGGCTCTGACCTGCAGCCAGAGGTCCAAAAACACATCTCCAGACACTGTGTGTTCAGGGCATTAACTGCAGCATTGCTCGTCTTATCCACAGGGTCAGGGGTCTGTTTCCTTGATTTGGGAGCAACCAGCGTGTTGTGGTGATAATTCATAGTAAAGCTCTCCTAATGAAAAGGTGTAATGGAGAAAGAGAGATGTCAGCCAAAGAGAGCAGCAGCATCACAGCTGGGCTGAGCTGCTGGGTTACAGGGCTGCCTCCTCCCCTTGGGATGAGGGGGCTCTTCCACTACAGGACAAAAAGCCTTTTGCAAACAATTTTTTCTCTTAATCAGGTTCAAAGAGCCTTTCTTACCTTTCCCTCCTGCCTATTTTTTCCCTATATGAATTCCCTCTTAACAAATACTTAAATGAATGCATTGCTTAAAAATTCAACGGTTTGCATGCCAAGTGGAGGAAATAAAGTTTTGAACTTATATTAATCTTTTTCATATCACTTCAAGGCATTTCTCATGTATTCCTTTATATTCCTGTTTTAAATGGCTCAGTAGGGGAGCAGAATCACGATTCAGTGGGCCAAGCACATCACAAATACTGGAAAAAACAGGTTTGATGTATTTTAACATCTTTATACATGCCACACGGGGTTTGTTTAAAAAAACTAAAATTCTTGTTCTGAGAAACTTCATATCTCATCTCAAATTGTATTACTAAGGTCTAGAAGACTATTTTGTCAAAGGAAGTAGTTAAAAAATTTAGCAAACTAACTACCCCACATTAAAAGTGGATAAATAATTTAATTTTTTTTACAAGTAGCTAGAGCTGTCAAATTTATAATATAGAACTACAAAATTGAGTTTTATTATTGAAAATGCTATCCGGCTCTAATATGGACTAAATTAAAGAGGAAATTTATCTTTACACTTTCTCATGTAGAAGATAAGGCAGAAGTTTTGAAGATCCTTTACATACATTTAACATGTGGTATTCAAAACAACAAATCTAGCATTCTGTTATGGTATAAACTATCACATGTACCCAGAGAATTCAACACTTCTACTTACTCAGAGCATTTTCATTTATGTTTTGACTCCAGAAATTTTCAGTGTAACCCTCTTTGGACTTAAGAAGACATCAACCATCAACAGGCAATGCAGACAGAGCTGTCTGCAGGACTGGGGGTGTCAGGCCCACAAAAATCAATCAGAAAGAACAGTCAGATCTATTTTCAACCTTTGAAAGTTTTAGATTTCAAATTGCACTTAGTTTAATTGATCCTTCTGACTGGCCCCATACCTGGATGGAGCTATGCCAGAAGAACTGCTACTGTGGCAGCCAAGCAACAACATTCCACATGCTTACAGTAAAACATGATATTCCTAAGTCTCTTCTGCTCCAGTTGTGTGGACATCAAGACCTAATTGCAAAACCATCCCAACTGAGGTGATTTTTTTCATTAACTCCAGAGGCCTTTAACTGAAACCCTAATCTATTAATTCAAACCACACACATGACCCCTGCCCTCCAGGAAATTGAACTCATAAGATAATGTCCAAAAAACCCCATGCAAACCAAACCTCCCAAAAAACCAATAACAAAACAAAAGAAACAAAAAAAATCCCCAAACAACCAACAAAACATAACAACAAAAGACCCAATCTAATCCAAACGTGAAATACCAATGCTGGGGCTTGAATTTGGAATCGGGACTGTTGCTCCCAATAGGAGTTCACTTTCAGCAAAAGCTATGATGTAATATAGTCTACTGCCCTAAGATTTTGATTGTAGTTCCTATGGGAGGAGATATCAAACTTGACTGACATTTTCTGTTTTGTTGGATTACCTAATGATAATGAATTTAGTGTAGAAAGATTCAATTTAAACATTCAGGATGCTGATGAAGCTAAATCAAACAAGCTACACAAACAGAGAGTTATTTTATTTAACTCTCACCCAGCCCAGAGTACACCCCAGTGGTCCATGAAGTCTGTTATTTATTGATCATGGAGAATAACCAAAACCAGTCATTTTCAATTTTACCTCTTATAAAACTTAAGCATGAGACTCCTAAATTGTGTGGGTCCAAGTCAGGCTAAGCAAATTTCAGGGGAAAAGGCATCTGCCAAATTCAGTCACTGTACACAGAGGTTTTAGGTCAGTGCAATTAGCTGAAGAGACTTTTAATAGCGAAAATCCCAAGGCACTCAGAACTCCCAATCACACAAAAGATACATACAGGACACACAAAAATGCATTCATCTGACTTAAATAAAAAAAAAATAACAAAAAAACTCCCTTTGTAATTTCCTATTACAATAAACTTTCTAGCCAGCTATATGTAAGGGAAGTTCCCCAGCAGCTGCATCATTCAATGAATTCAGCACACATGGAAATAATACCAGGTAACAGATACAATGGGAGCATATAGAGTATTTCCCTTCAGATACTGCTGCTTTTCAGCAAATAATACATTAAATTATAATGAGGGACAAGCGCTGGAAGACCACAAAAGCTTTTGTTTTGGTGCAAGACTAATCTAAACAGGTTAAGTTGACATACAAATATACATATATATATATTTGGTCAGCTTTGAATCTTGACAATTCAAGCACCTCACAGGTCAGGTGAGCAGCAGTTTGCTCTGGCTGGCTTGGTGCCCTCTCAGACAAACACAGAACCTGTCACCAGGGCATCAATCTAATGCAAAACCACAGGTTACAGCAGCTAAAGGTACACTGAGAAACAATTTGGTAGATCTGACCAAGCCTGGTATTTTACTGATCCAATGTAAGTCTGTTTCTAGAACAAGAGCTATTGTCAGTATTTCATTTTACAAATTAAAAAGTTTGCCACAATTGCCTTTAAAAAGGTAATGCAAAAAATATGTATTTCCTATATATTTCATTAGGTCTTCAGCTCCTACACTCATGTCTTCAGCTGAGTGCTGAAATCAGCTACTGACCTCAGACCAACACTGGCTTATCCCTTATTTATCTGGCTCATAAAGTGATGTCTGAAACAGAGAATCTTTTCTGAGAATGAGATTCACTGTTCTTGCTCTGGAGCACAGAAAGGCTATCCCATGTCCAAGAACAGCAGCCTCCAGCCTCAAACATTAACTGACCACACACTTCTGGTAACTGCATGCACCTGGGATGTTCTCATGTAGGGTGGAATGATGTATTCATCTAATTACGTAATATGCAGATCAGTGGATTTTCGAAAAGTAAAAACATATCAAGCTGCTCTGTGCAGTGACTTCGATAAAAAGGAAGAAATTACAAAAAAGGTATCAATAAGAGGCTGGCAAAAGAAACAGGGCATCTCACAGTAGAAGATAGAGCTCAACCACATTTTTAGTTCATCTCAGAGACTGAGATGACAATCACAGGGCAAAAAAATCCTGACCCTAAGAGTTTTTTAATCCAATAGAAAGTCATAATGGGGAAAAAAATGGCTGTGAGAAGAAGCCAGACAAATTTAATTTTTAAGATTGACACAAATTAACAGTTTCAGTGGGAAATTAGAAGAAGAAACTACCAAGAAATCCTTCACCAATTGATGTTTTCTACTATGACTAGATGTCTTTTTGAGAGGTATATTTCAGACAAAATTTATATTGTAGGTCATAAATGGATAGTGTGCAGCACAATGTTCTTGTACAGCCTTAGGATAAACCTTAAAAACCTGGGGTTTAAATTAACTGTTCTGCCCAAACAAACAGAAAGGCCTTAGGGTACACACAAACATTTTTTGCATGGTGGGGTGAAGCAGGCTTTGTACTGAAGCTGGAAGGACTGACCTAGGGACAGAGATATGTCTCAGACTTTCAGCTGCTCAGAAGCCAGAAATACCATAAAGGAAAGCCAGGAAATCCCAACAAATATTTATACAGACAGTTCATGACTTACACATTCCCCAGAAGTACTTTTCACAAAATGAATGACCTGGAATCAGGTTAGAAATCAATAATTCTGAGTTTAGTTTATTAATTAGAAGCACCAAGAGAAGCAGCAGGACTACTGCTGGACAGGAAGGAGCACTGCTCAAAACACCTCCCTGTACCACTGCAGGCTAGTTTTACCTGGTTGTCTTTGGCCTATTAAATAATAAACATTACAAGAGGGTACAATCTCACATGTCTTCCGTCAGAGCCATCAGCTCAACATATTTATCACCCAAAGTGCCTTCATTCCTTAATTTAATCCTTACTCAACTCTGACAATAGCCGGAAGAGAGCATCCATTTGAAAGAACAGATTCAAACTATGCTGCATTCCAAAATGAAACTTGTTCTGCCCTCAAACACTCATCTCATTTATCTTAATAAAACACCCATCCCTATTTATCTTAGAGGTTTCATAATTATTGTCTGATCTGGATTAATTTAAAGGGAAAGAGGTTACAAATGAGGTTAGCTGTGATAAGGCAAATCAATCTTTTGACGTTGTGGTAACGCAATCTCATTAAGAAATAAAACATCCCTCTTTATGCTCTTGTGCCTCCCTTTTTTTCTTTAAATGTGGGAGCCTTGGTGCCATGTTTTATCTTGATTGTCCTGCCCCACAGGCTGAAAGAGCTCTCACTGTGGGGATTCTCTGCAGTGGGCTCAGGGTGAGGGTAGAGTTGGGGGTATGAAGGCTGGATGTCCCACTGTGTAAATGAAGATGAAGTATAATAGCACTACTTCTTCACTGGTTTGAGTTGAAAGAGGGAGGCATCTCCCACATCAGTGGAGTCTCTGTCACAAGCCCCCCACTAAAAACAGCATACACAGATGGGTGAGGAAGGAAAATAAGAGGGAATTCATTTAGAAGGGATGAAGGCTCATCTCCTGGCATATCCTCAAGCCTAGAGAGCGAAACACAATTTCCCTTCCAGTGAAGTCTGCTGGTGCCACTCAGCACTCTGTAAGAGTGCACAGACCTGCAGGTCAGCACCACCCGCACAAGAAGGAAAATCCTGTTAGCAGACCAATATAACTGCCTGCACTGGACAGCTGCAAACAAACCATTGTCCTAAAAAAGCCTCAAATCAACAAACAAATGAACATCGGACCCAAAGGAAAAGTCCATGCCAACAGATGGTGCCAGTCACCTTCTTGCAGTTATTAACAGGAAATTAAGAATTAGGAACCGAGCATTAGCTGAGAAAAATTATTAAGCCTCTTTGTGCATTTTCACTTCATTATAATATTTTTGGTAGCAATAGTAAAAGTTATGAGGATGAAGATTATTCAGATGCTCAGGTACAAAGATCTGTCTGGCAAGGAGAAGATTTAAAGGCAGAGAATCTCTTGATGTCTAAGCTTTGAATAACGTTACCTGTATTTTTAATAACTCCTCACTTATCCTTCTACATCACAGAATATGTGAAACATTTGAGGAGATTCTTGAAAATAATAAGTACCCAGGTGTGGAATGGGGTAGGCAGAAAAAAAAAACCAACAGAGAGCAAGGAGAGAGGAAGATTAAGCTGGATCATACAGCAGTGAACACATTATAGGCACGCAATCTTTAGCTCTGTTTAACTCAAGAGGCGGCACCAGCTCTTATCCTCGTTGGTTTGATCCCAATTATATGACCTATGGCGTATAGGAACTTTCTTTTTTCCCTAATAAATTAAAGGTAATCAGGTGAAACTAATCAATGGAACCATAAAGCCATATGGTATTGTGGTCCTGGATGGTAAGTTTATACTCTGAGAATCTGCAAATTAGCTGTGAAAATAAAATATAGAAAGAAAAGAAAAAAAAGCCACAATTAAAAATAGATAAAGTAGAGATAAGAGCCTTGGAACACGTTGTAAAAATTACAGATCCCCAGACCCATTAAAGTGAACTAAAAACAAATGACAATGTGACTGGCTAGCAACTTTATCAAATTCAGTAAAAAGTCCATTTCTTTCTTTATCCAAACAAGGGTCTGCAATCATGAGCACCCCACAATGTCATATGTTATCTAGAAAGCCATAGTGTGTCACCAGCTGATAAACATCATCAGGAGTCCAGTTTCCATCTCAAGGGAAACTTCAGGGACTATCTCTGGTTCATGACTGGGTCAGGTCACTAAAAGTTTTCGCTGACCTGAACCTGATCCAAACCAAAGAATTGAAATTCCTGACCTGCTCACCCCAAGGAACAACTCTAATTAAAAACTGATACGGAATCATAGAGTGGAGCAAGAGCATGACTGGAGAGCAGCATCTGTCCGAGACAACTTCAGCAGAGCACCTGTCTCTTTTTATCAGGACATCCCCTTTATTACCACGGTAAGGACCTGAAGTGAGTCTTGTTGTGGGGAAGATATTCTGCTCATTTTATTGAGCTAGTCTAACAAAGAGTGTGAAACTGAACTACATGTGCTGGACATTCATGGTAATTTGTTTGTAAAACCTCTCTTCCTTAGTGTTCTTCCTTGAAATCAGTTCTAAAGCAACCTGAAACCAATTACAAAACAGTGCTATCATTTTTCATTAAAATAGACAGTGATCAAACTAAATTTCTGGCAAATTCTAGCTCTAACAAATTTCCTATGGTAGTCCTGCAATTTGGCATGGTGGCTGCTTCAACAGCTCTGTACTGTCAGTAAGAACTTCCTGAAATGCACTTTAACCTCAGAAAGATTAAGAAACTGCACCAAAACTTGTAAATAGTAGTAGGTTTTAAAAACAACACAGGAAAGATGATTCCAGATGAAATGACACTGGAGCATCCATAAATAATTCTGTCTTTGTCATAGTCAAGAGGCTTCAAATATTGATTATGGGTAATATTTCTTGTCCCAAACTGCGAGACAAGCAGGTGGGGGATGCAGGGAGAAGAAGTTTTTGTTTGCTTGTTTTTATTCTGACTTATAAAAACATAGCTCAAGACTATAGAGACCATGAAAGTGCTGCAGAATTAATCTCTGCTGGTAGCCTGTGGCACACCTCTACTCCTGCAGCAACGTGCAATTTACAGAACAAGAAAACTTGTAAAGCATTTAAGAAAGCCCGTGTGGCAAAGCACAGGACAGCTGAGCAGACAGCACCAGGTACCAGTGTGAGAGCATACAGGACCCCCACTGCTTTACAAACACAACTTCACCTGTGCAACAGGAAAAAATATCATCCTGCATTAGCCAGATTTGTTGAAATTTGTCATCCTTTGCTTTTATCAATCCTTTGTGATGTGATCTCCAGTTAAATTTGAGCTTTTCCTGTTAAATATTGCCCTCCTTTCAGTTTAGAAGTTTGTCTATTGCCATATCTAAGATGCCTCTTCCTAGGAACCATTCCAATAACTGACTAGAATTGGCTTTCAAGTAGCTTGAGAATGTGTATTTATGACTCTGTGATCATTAGACTCATTTTCTTAGGTCTGCCATACGAGGAACAGTGAAACAACACCTCTAGGATGTTTGGCACTAATAATTTGTTAACAATTTAACATAGCTCTCCTTAGGAAAAATTAAAAAATGTACTTCCAGCAGTAATATCTTTACTTAGTGCAAAGCCATGTGAGCAACCTAAAATTTGGCATGGCTATTGAACATATGCAACACATGTAAGTACATCACAATACATAACACTCACTCATTACTTGATATCAGAATACTTTTACTGGCTCTTCAACAGACACAGTCCTCAAAAAATTCATCAATGTGTGATGAATCTGAGTTCCACTTTCATTTCCAGCAGCAGGTCAGTGTTAATTTACTCATGGTTTCATCCATCATTATATCCAGAACCATATTACCACACATGAAGTTAATTCATTCTAGGGTTTATTTCACTGAAAGTTTTAAAAGCAGCCCACCTACTTATAACACATATAATTTCTAGGGTAAGCTTTAGATTTGGAGTTATATAAAGAATGGCTCAAAAGATGTTACTACAAAGAGCACTGTGCAGATTGTATTTATTTTCATGGCATTCTCATCCTGGAATTTTGGAGGACTTTGGAAGGTTTGAGCAGTGAAATCTGAGAGTACATTTTAGGCTACAAAAGCAGACAGAAAACTACAAAGAAAAACATTTATTCTATAAAGAAAACTAGAAAGGAGTGATTATTTTCCAATGTGCTATAGAGGGAAAAAAAAAAAAACAGGGCAGAATTTTCATCAATCTAGTTGTTAGGCTAGCTTTTGGAAGAAGAAGAAAATTGGATAACACACTGTCAAGGCTTGGCACATGTAAGGAAAAGGACAGTTATAGCCTTAATAGAAGTGAAAGTAATGGAATGGAGAAAGGAAAAGAAAGTTCTGACAGTATAAACCATTTTTTTCTTTTTCAGTACTTGGGAAGTAATTAGCAAAACTGTAACTCAAATATTGTAAACTCAAGAATGTCAAGAGATTACAGATTTATAGGAAGAGTGAAGTAATTTAGGTTCTCATCCTGGCTCTGACCTTCACTTATCCTGTACTTTAACTGTCCCTGTGAACAGTTTTGCAGTGGCAGCACTGTGGTGTGGTATTACTGCTCGAGAAAGCCTTCCAGCTTCTCAGGAGAGGAATAAAAAATAATTTAAATGGAAAAAAAAAGCCAAGACAGATATTGTGAGACTACAGGAGGGGAAGGATCCAGCCAATCTGATAAACAATTTAACAAAAATAAAAAATAATCTTGTACATGTCTATGGTTACTTCTTGCCACCAACTTATATTGACGCAGACTTGTAGCACACTGCCTTGGGAAACAGTTCTTGAGGCTATCTCTGCCTTTTCTGGCAAATAAATTTTGAGAGTTTGCAATCACTGCTATTACTAAGAGTCAGGAAAACAGCAACTGACTTTATAAAGCAAAGTTTTTATTCATATGGCTTTAATGCTATTTTTTAAAATATATAATGATATTTTTTAAAATAACTGCTGTCAGTTTAAATTCTTGTTGCATTTGATATAACTGCTAGATATAATTCTCAATGAAAGAACACCAGTGGAATGAAAATACTCCTTGAACTAAAATTCTTCTAGAAAAATGTGTACTATTATAGAATTCAGCTCCCCCATCAAAAAGATGATGAATGACACCCTGAATAACAAAATCAAGTATGTTTATTTGGCCACTTAGTTCAGTGGACACATGACAAATTCTGCTTGTCCTCACTGGAAAACGCTGCCAATATTTTAAATCCCGGATTCTTTCTGCCAGAATATCCTCTGCTTTATAAAACATGACTACAATAATTGGAAAAACATCTGTGGTTCTCTCTTCAGACTGTGGGAGTCATCCCCTGAATTCACTGACTTGACTGCCTGCTGATTATTTTGTTAAGAGCAGTTAAATAAACTTTGATTTAAAATACCACTCTCATTCAAGTGGTCTAACAAACACTGGACTGATGCTCAGCAGTGAAGAGTAATCATCTTTAAATTCAAGTTTAAGGTTTGATGCCAATTACCTCTTATGCTGCTTTTTTTATGTTATAAGAACTAAAAAAAAAAAAAATGGTTTAAGATAAAATATCTTTACCTTCTAGATTTTAAGTCTTGGAATTCACCTCGGACAGGCAAGATACTGCAGCATAGTCTTAATAGCAGGTATTAAAATCCTTATGAGGCCACTGCTTTAACCCCTTTATTTTTAATGAATAGCAATTAAAACATCATGAAATCATATGAGAAATACCTGCTCATAACCCCTATGGAGGCAGAAGGAATCAGATTTATTTGGAAGCTTCACACGTCAGGATGAAATACATGAGCATGAATCATTTAAATGTTTAATTACAATACATCAATATACCACCTCCCTTTCCTTTAAAGCAATGGGGAAATATCTCACCTCTCTCAGTTCCAGTTGTAAACTCACTTGTGGAAAGAAGGAATCATTTGTGCTCAAACCTGACCCCTGGTTTCTCCAATGCGCCTCTTTCTCTATTGCTTTACTCTTATAAAGCCCAAATCCACAACTGAACTCAGAAACAATTACTGAGGAGTTAACAGGACAGTTTTACCCTTGCTACCCAAACTCTCTACCTACAAGTCATAGCTCCTGCAGTCACACTCCTCATCAAAAGCTATGGAAAACCTGGAAAACCCCCGGACAAAACCTGCCCGTTACCACCGTCCCAATATGCAGATACACCAAGTTTTCCACCCAAGAACTTTTCCTTGAACAGTTCAGCACATCACTAATTGAAAGTAAATAAAGGTTTTAATGATTCAAGCCTGTATAAACCTTTTCCAATTCAAAAGCTAGAAGTCTCTTAAGGATAGAAAACACTTGCATAAAATCACTGCAGCAGAGAACAATCAATCCCTCTATCTCCATTTGTTTGCTTTAGCACTTTACAAGGTTCCCTCAATTCTCAGGTCCAGATCAATCATTTGTTAAAGAAAGAAATGAACAGGCTTGGGTGCCTCAGCAGAATACTGATAAGAAACAGTGTCATCTCATTTTAACTGAGGACAAGAACCAACTTAGAGATTTTATTTTTTTTTCCTTTTCTCATCCTTGGTAGATGACTTTAGAAAATCTATCACCAATGTGAACAAGACTTAAAAGAAAAAATATAAAGAAACATAAAGAAAATAAAGAAAAGAAAAAAATATTTTCTACAACTCATTTATGCTTGTTATGTGTTTTATTGGATATTTCTGCTTTGAATGAATTTGTGTCATATACAGTTAACCTCATAATTTTCTTCTAGTCTATCTTCAGCATTATTGGTTGAACATTTATTTGAGACTACACCATTGTAAACCTTGTGATTTAACTTAACCAGGTCAAGGAATATATGAGGGGCATACAAGTTCATCACAAGCAAAGGCTCAAGTGAAAAAATATTAAGAGCAACTTACTTGGATTACAGTTGCTTTTAGTGCTGAGTCTAAAGGACAAGCATACTATGAGTTACAAGAGCTGTAAATAAGCACAGTTCTGTCATCACTACAGTAAGGGGAGAAAATGTTATTCCCATAATTAAACATCTTAATTGCTTTCATTTACATTAATTTCCTTTATGCCAATGGCCTCACTTCGACATCTGCACCCAGAAACACCCCAGTGCCACCAGTGACTCTCCAGCAGTCACAAAATGCTGCTTTCAGCCACATTTACAGATCAGCTGCAAAACACATGCAAAAGGAAACAGCACTATATAAATAGAGTTGGGAGCCTGATGATGGGGTCAAATACTATCTGACTGGTACTGTGTGAAAGGGGTTTTCACTCTGCAACTGATAAAGGGAATTATCTAGGAAATGGTGCAATGCACACTGGAAGTCAGTGAAATTACATCCAGGGACAAGGCTTAAACCAAAGCTTTACTGGTATCACTTTGCTCTTTCTGGCACACACTGCTTAATGCCTTATCTCCATTCGCTCCTTGCCACTACAATTTATCACCCCAGTCAAAGGTAACAAAATTCCTTGGCTTTCCACTGGAATTTAATGAGTGTTTCTCCAGCTTTTCCCAATGAAGCTGCACAGAAGTTTCACTGGAACACTAACTGATATGCACTAATTCTCTCCCACATTATAAAGACAAGTCATATGCATTTAGAGGAAGATGTGCTATTTTCAGACATGCCAAGTGACTGACTGTGATTCTGCTTCAAGACACCAGAATGACATAAGAAATACAACTTCCACCAGTTAACAAATCCCCCCAAGTCCTGGTTTCCCAGAAAATGTTCTTTTTCTGATCATAGGGGATGATAGTTTAGCCTTCCATGAAAAAATAGCCAAAGAAAACAGGCGGGGGATATCATAGAGAGAAAAGTTCCTTGCCTACTTCTACCAACATTCTTGTTCCTGTCTCTAGAGCAGTGGGGGCTAACAGAGTGATGCTATTCAAGAGCTGCATCTCTGTAAAGTGACATCTGTGCTCCACTGAAACATCTTTACTTTTGCTCAGTCTTCTCCCAAGCAGACCCTGTGCAGCAGCTCACACACAGAAGTGACTCAGCCACACTCCAGTTCTCTGCCCTCACATGGTGAACATCACCTGGCTCAGCTTCTCAGCATCCATAAGGAACACTCCAGGTAAAATCTTCTCCTATATACAATGCATACATGCAGAGTACATTGCAAATGTCTGACGTGCTAAATACTACTTAATTGGTGTTCATTTTCTAAGTAGCCTAATGTTTCACTCTAGCTATTTGGTTAGAGTCTTCTTAAGAGATTCTTCTTATATAAACTGAATTTAACTTTATTTTGTGTCAGGATGCAGGAAAAGGAGAGCCTCAGACCACTTTCAGCTGTTTCTTCCTCCCTTCTTTTTCCAATATCATTCCATTTTTCTGACAGCTCTGTATTACCTTCTTACAATTATTTTTTAAAAAGGTATTAAACTTATTAAATTGTAAATGTGGAAAAAAATTAAAATTATAATTTCTTTCTATGCACACACACAGAGTCACGACCTGTACATCAAAAGTGTGACAAATGGAAAGAGAACTGGCTCTGGGACCTCAGCATGAGCAATAAACAGCTGCAAGGGCTTTCCACCTCACTGAGCTCCTGGTGCTGAAGCTAAAACCTCCTGGCTGAGTTATGGGCACGAGTAGATGGGCTGAATTCATGTGTCATGCAAAGAAAACCAAAACCCAACCCCTGCACTAGAAGGCACAGCTTCTGAGCCATGACAGCAGTCCTTGGGAGTTAAGGTTTCTGCCCCTTTGAATTTAAGGCTGAATGACACGTTTTCCAAATCTCCATTCATCACAACTACATCTGTGTATTTGCAGCAGCGCAAGACACAGGTTTACTGAATTCCTACAAATGTGCACTTTTGATTATTCATAGCTTTTCTCCTGCTTCCTCAAATTTAAGCACAGGGAATCCAAACTTCTGGGTAGAAAATAAAGACATAAACTAAATGCATTTGAAGTGCTGACAGCAGTTTAGCAGTTTTTAAAGAAAATTTTTAATTTTTTTTTGTTTTTTTTAAAGGCAAAGTTCAGCAAAGATTGAATGAGTGACATGGAAACACTTCCATCATTCAAATTTTGATGCTGGTGCAAGAGGATAAATTGAACATATAGTAAAGTACATATGTACACTAAATATGCATGTATAAACACATACATATATGCTGGATTTTTCTGAGATATCACTGTATTCACAGATTTACATTTTAGCTCATTTGTGAGTAAGTTCTGGCCACCAATGACTAATGGAATGAGATTAATGCACTTTGCATCTGGAGCATTTTGTAGAGGAAGCTGGCATTTTCATGCACTTGGGACTTGCAGAAACAGCTTCAGTGCATCAAAGCCTCTGCACCCTTTTTCTTCAAAATTATGGTTTCTTTATTGAAATGAAGACCAGTGGATATTCAGAACAGATGTTTGCTTATGCAAAGAGAAACCAAGGCATTATCCAGCCACCTGCTTTTGTTAAATGGACATGTAGGCTCAAAATCTTGTATGAGTTCTGAACCCTCTGTCTCTCAAAAAATGTTGTTTTATCCCAAATGTTGCTGACTGCATGTCCTGAAGGTCACAGTCTCAAAGCCAAGAAGCAAGGACAACACTTCATGATTGAATGTTTTTCAGCCAGCTTTACAAGCAGTGCATTTGTGCCTCTGTGCAGCTTTACTGGACATTATCCAGACAAGTCAGTTCTTTCTCCAAGGTTACAGGCAATAACAAGGAAGTACCTATAAATCAACCAAACAAGCTTTAAGAAATTTAAAGCAAACAAATTGATGAGTTTTGTCAGCAGTGATCTTATTGGATCAGGTAATACCCTTTTCCCAGACTCCTTATTTCCTGTCATGAGAAAAGCACTGTATATTCAGTGTATAACAGCAGGGCTGCTACACTGCTTTTTCCTTTTCCATTTCCAGAGGCTTATAAGATTAATGAGAGAAAAAAGAAACAAACAAACAAAAACAGTAGAGTGAGCAAATTGGACAATGTGAAAGAGGAAAATACATTCAGTATATTCCTCTCTCACTAACAAAGCTACTGAAAATCTTGCAGCTGACTTTCACAGCCAAATTATAATGAAGAAAAAAAATAAGCCTTTATCCTGGTAATGGACATTAATTGATAGGATAACTAATTTAGTGGAAACTATTGGCCTACAAAAGTGTGCAGAGAGGCAAGACCAAACTTAGCCTAGCTAAAGAGCAGTAGCAGTGTTGCATTTTTTTAATTTTCCTAGTCTGAGATCACATTCACATTTGCCTATTTAGAAATGACCATTTTAGCTTGTAACCTACACTCTACTGACAGAGATAAGCTTAATTCTCTCCATTTCATCCATTTCAACATTTGTTTCGATTTTCATTCACTGTAAACATTTTTTAATTTGACTTAAAGACACTGTACAACCATTAAGCTGCATTTATCAAATTTCCAAGCAAAAACAGACTTAGATACTCAAATCTAGAAAAATGGAGTTGGAATGGGAAACATCAATTTATCTTATTAAAGACTATATACATCTGTGGTAAGGTGAAGAGAGCCAAGAAAAAGGGCTCTGTACACAACCTTAACAGAAGAACAGTTGCTCACTCCTTGAAACAGTGACTTGACAATAACAAAGCTACAAAGCTTAAAACCACCAGTAGAGGTCAGGGAACTTAGAAACCCAAGGCTTTCCTTAGTCCTGACTCCACATTTCCCTTTCATGGATATTCTCACCATTTCTCTCTGTCAGCAGCCAGTTTCTGTGCTCTGCAGTAACAAGAGCTGTGTTAATTGTCCTCCAGCTCCTGCCTGTTCAGCATTGCTGCCCCTTGATTGGTGCCCCTCGGTGTTGTACCCTCGAAGCAATTAGCCAGTCTGCTAATTTCACTTTCCTCTGAGGAATGTGCTTTATGGAGGAGAATCACTGACTCCTACCACATAAGATGTGGCAGCTTTGCTACATCCCAAACCAGCATCACCACCTGCTCCACCCGTTCTGTGCTGCTCAATGTGAAGAGTTATTAAGAGCTGGTACAAAGTGCTGCCAAAGCAATTTGGAGCAAGCCCAGTTTTCAGGCCTTAACATTTCCTGCAAATATCTCCTCTTTCTGAAAATCTGAAAGTCCAGATTTTGGGATGCTCTAACTTCTGCTTTGCTACAGAGAACTGCATGAGCTGCTTGGAAACTGGGGTGGTGAGACCCAAAAAGGGATGTGGATGACAGCAGCAGATATGGTGGGAGAATTGACCAGGATACCACGTGTCCCATGGACTCAAGCCCTGAGCTGTTAACAGAAAAGAGGGATAAACTGCACCTGCCTATTCTTTGGTCTCTCATTCATAACATATCTGGAAGATACTTTCTCCAGAAAGACACCAAACACACAGCACACCAACACTGTGGAAGACACCCCCCTTTTCAGTCTGTTCTGCAGCACTCAGGCCCAGGACAGACCACTCACTCCAAGACTATTTCTGTTCAGGAGGAGTTTTTCCCCTCTCATTCTTTTAACCACAAACCTCATAAGCACCCTACAATTTTCTGCAGCCTCTGCAATACTGTAATGGGAAATTACACCTCAAAAAACAGTTCTGGGACTCACAAGTGTCAAGTCTTAGTGTGGAAGCACCAGCTCATTAACACACCCCGGCACTGAACCACTGCCACTAGCTGAGCAATAACCAATTGCTTTACTTTCAATTGCAGCTCCAAACTGACTGGAATCACTGCTTTTCCTTTAACCTGGATATTTAGTTAAGAGAGACTGACTTTTTTTTATGTTTCATTTAAATTCTCTGAGCTAATCCCGGTATCTTGGATAACCTGAATCATATATTCTAGTGAACACTCTGGAAATAACAATAGTGCATCAGGACAGCCATTAATGCTGCACATTTGGTAGATTCCTACCCCCTCCTTTCTCTCCACCCACTGCATACAAACTCATGCACTCCATAAAAGCACAGATTTAGAAAAAGAAATGTCGTTTGCTGTTAATTAAACCAATGGGACAACGAGTAACCAAGAGGGAAAAAAAATTCCAAGAAGCTGAAAGAATGAAGCAATCTACCTAATGAAAAAAGAGACACCATAAAGTTGCCACAGTGTGGCAGCTACAGGACAGTGACACACTACCCACAAGCTCTTCCAATGAGCCAGGCTCAAACTCTTGTGAAAATGCACAGAGCACACAGCCAGGTATTACAGCTCAGATAACAACCTTTAAAGACAAGTTACACTCAAAAACAATACATTTAAGATTTTTTTTTTTTCTTTTACAGGACAGTCCCTTGGGGTTTGGGGTGATTTTCTATCACTGCTATGTAAATTCAGTTGGAAATTTTGCAATGAGATGTTTGCTGCTAACCTGGTGTTTCCCCTCACTATGTGGCAGTTCATCAAAACTGAAGCAAGCAGAAACATTCCAATTGAAAATACAGAACACACACTCCTTCCATTGATATTGCAGCCACAGATTAAAGACTCTAGTCCAGCCAAATTACATGCATGTGAGAAATCCATTTAAATTCAATTTTTCCTGCTTAAAATGTGTAAAAAAAAAAAAAAAATCCTGGCTCCTTCATTAGCAGGTTTCTTAGCTATGCTAATGAGCATAATTACATAAAAGATTTAGCTAAATGTTAAAAATTAGCCATGTATTTTACTGCACAGTATCATAGATTTCAGAGTGAATCAAATTCTCCCATGAGACAGAAAAGTGACACATTCCTTGGTTAACTACAGTCCTTGTTAACAATTTAATATACTATGTATAACATAACACTTAGATCTAGAGCTTTCAGACCAATGGCAACACATTTTCCAGAACATAAAAAAATATTGCCAGTAACAAGCCAGGAAATCCAGACCTTTGCCAGTAATGTCTCTACACAGAAAAAAAATCCTAGTCTTTAAACTGAAATATTTTATTACTTCAGTTGGTACTGATCCATTTCAAATTCCAAAAGTACCAGAGTGTTTAAATTAGCATCTTTAGAAGGATAAGTCTCTGCAATGAGTAAGGCCACATCTAGATCCCCATTAAAACTAAACTGCTGTAACTGTCAAGCACAGCAAATGAAGTGATCTGTCTCATGGAACTGCTTTGCACCACCCCAAAGGAGAGATCAACAACACAACTGCTGAAACCATACTCCACTACAAGTTTGGATCTCCAGACATAAGGAATAAATCAGAGAAGAAATAGAAACACACAAAGATAAAGAAAAACAAATAATCTGAGTTTCTGAGCATATGACCTTAGCCAGGCCTGCAAAGAATCCCAGAAACACCAACAGCTTGATTCAAATTCCACTGGAGTCAATGGAGAAGCTCCCTTTGGCTTCAACAGTTTCTAATTTAGACTTGTACTGAGTTTTCTGCTCCCCAAGGTTTGTGTCATTCCTGAGCACTAATTTTGAGAACACCTGTCCAAGACCCACAAGCTACTCAAGTTAAATAAAAAGTACAGTTGTAAGACAGCACAAATTTGTGCTCTGGGTTTCACAAGTCATCTCCTTGTGTGACTTCTCACATAACATAAGCCACATCTAGAAAAATCTGAAAAAGCCCTCACAGAATTTCAAACTCCTTCCAACCATGTTTTTCAGCTGATGCCACTACATTTTGCAGAAAGTGGTTCAAAGTGCCCATGCACAGACATTTGCATACACCACCTCAGGCAACAGCAGCTGGTGAGCATTGCAGTCACACTGCTGATTTCTATTTAAAAAAATCTGACAGCCAAGGGGTTTGTTATACATTTATTTAATCAATCAATAGTGGGCATTCAGATACTGAAGCTGTCAAACAGAAGACATAAATAGAAGTGTAACTGCACTTCATTATAAGGTCTCATCAGACTTATTGATGCTATTTGAATGAGTGAATGCACTTCCCTCAGTATCCTGGTAACAGCAGCTCGAAAACATATTCTTTAACTTGAGATAAGCTTTCCCCACACAGGAAAGATTTCACCTTGGAGGAAGGTAATGAACTTAAAAATAGATTCTGCCATACTTTTTAAGAAAGGTACAGTAAGCTCTTAGATGTTTACAGCATTTTAAAGTCTGGATGCTATTCCAGTTACAGTGTCTCCATCACAATGGGAGACTCATCCTCCCCCTGAAAGCTCTGTCTGGGACTGCACAATGTGCTCAGCAGATCCAATACCGCCACACACACACACACTGATGTATTCTGAGGATTTAGCAACAACTCTGGGAGAAATATCTGAAGTGGTCTGGAACTTTCCACATATAACAGGGTTTTAATACTTCCTTCAAACCCAAATAAAAAATAGTGAAATTATTTTTAATCATCATGCAGTATTTCATTTAATAAATTGATATAAATACCAAATTAAATTCTCTGCCAATAAATTAAATTGAAACAAATGAAAATGCTTTGATGAAGAAAAGCTGGATAAGTCATGCAGGGCAAATATTTAGACTGAAAAATTAAAAGCAAGCAATAATTTTTGGTGGGCTATTAAAGGTTTAATTAATTAATAGTCAAAAAGTATACAATACTAAAACCATATGTAATTCTGAAAAAAAAAATAAGGAAAAGGAAAATGTAAAAGTCAGTAACATTTTCATTAAAAACAAATTCTTCCCATATAAACAGAACTAAACATTTACAACTAAACCACACGACACAGTATTTCCATCTGCACCAGTGGTCCTGATACAAGTGTTGAGAGTCTTGTCTCACTCCTTATATGAAAAAATAAAAAAAAAAATAAAATATACTAATGCAAGCCTTGTGTGCTGCATATCTAATTCAGATAAGAATTGGAATTTAAATGCCTAGGGAAAGGTCTCATTTTGGAGACAGCTGTTTTCAAATGGAACTCTTGGCCTCGAGGAGCTGGCACAAGTTGAGCTCATCAAATGCTCCAGCAGGAGATGGTGGCTCCTGCCTCCATTTCTTCAAAAATGAGAATGGCAGAGTTATAATGTATGTCCCAACCCACTGTCCCTCCACATCAGCTCAAAAAAGTGAGATTGCAGGACAGAAGCAGCCTCCTAGATCACACAGAAAGCTTCTATAACGCAAGGAAGGATCTTTAAAATTCCAGGGGTTTTGGTGCTTGTATAAATACTTCCTCAATACCCACAATTTGTTGGCACTGATCAAAAACTTGATTATACACAAATGCTGCTACCATAAGGTCAAGGGTGATGTAAATAAAAATAAAAGTAAGAAGTCCTTCAAATTATTTTATTTTTTACTTCTGAATTTTTTTCTTGCTGGATTTCTCCACCAGTGGTTTAAAATCTTCATATGTTAACATTCTTGAGGAGGGAGGATATGTACTAAGAAAATCACATTTCTCAAATTAATGGGAGACCATTTTCAAGTTTAATGCATATCTCTCTATGCTTGTTAAAATAATTACCTGGTCTTTTTTATCACTTAATTGATCATTTACTTCTCAACAGGAATATAAAGAGTTATGAGAGCCAACACTAAGAAAAAGTCTCAGAATAGATCAGACCACCACCATGAAGGGAACAAATTATGCCACCTCTAACTATTGAGAGGTTTCTTGTATGTTGTTCTTTAGCAGCAGCTACCCACATCATAGAGGGATTCAGTAAGACAACTTCTAGTGGTTTTTGTACTGAACACCTTTTGTTTAGCACAAATACTCTCCTGTGGTCACAAGCAAAGCATTAGACTTAGTCCAAAGTGACACAGAAAAAGAATGAAGGAGCTGAACTACAAGCAAGGCACAAACAGAATCCAAAAGCAGCAGCCCCTTGCTCTCTCAGGAAGAGCAGAGGGCACAGCCAGAAGGAGAGATGTGCTGCTGAGGTGTGTGTGGCTCTTCAGATCAGCTGTCAGTAGCTCTTGGAAAGGATCCATAACAACCAGGAACTGCTAAAAAGGTAATCACCTCAAGAAACTACCAGATTTAGCAAGACCTGGTTAGGGGCAGTTGGCCTTGGCTCTCCACAGTTCACAGGTAATTCTGTGCTCACAGGCTTTGTAACACAAAACTAGACAGCTGATCTATAATCCTCATTTCTGCCTTCCATATATCCTCTATACCCTCTGTATCTTCCATATATCTTCATCCATCCTCTACCAGCGAAATAACTGCCTGTAAAAGATCTGCCTCTTTCTGCAGATGAAAAACAGGCTAAATCATGGTCTTGTTCTCAGCATTTTATTTCAGGATACAGAACTCAAAAAAAAAGAAAAGCTTTTATGACTACCACATCTGGAGCATGAGCAGGGGAGGAAACCAATGGTAATACTGGGAAATTCCCTTTCCAGATCTCTTGGAATAAAACTCCTATGTTCCCACTGAATCAGCTACTGTAAATGAGCCATCCCTCCACTCCTGACTGTAATTCTCTGTCAGGTTCCTCTACCCATTGAAAAATATGCAGATTATTTTCTTTTCTTTGAAAAAAATGTCCTGCAATGGAAATTCGTTACTTCACTTGTGTACAATAAAAACATGTTCAAAAGGAAACACCACCTGTTCCTAGCAGATGGTAAATTAGCATTGAAAAGGGTCACCTGTGCTGGAAACCCCATTCTCTAATTCTACCACAAGAGGTAAATCAGTACTGTATGTCACAACAAAGCCTGTCTGATTTAGTACTTTTACCCCAGGAGCAGGCCTGCAGTGCACACTGCTACTCATCCATTCTCTTACACTGATGCCCATTTATCAAACTTCCAAAAGTGTGCCAAGCCTGCAGCTTGGCAAAACGAGCTTGGCTGTAAGCAACTGCATTTACACACCTTAATGACCCTTGCTGGGGAACTTCAGTATCCCACACACTAACCCACTTCAGGATTTCCTTATAAATACCTGTAGTTACTTTTCTTGTCAAATTTATTCCCTTGTTCTTTCAAGGAAACTTCCAGAATCAAAATTGAGATTGATGCAATCGCTGCTTTCATGCTTGATCTTCATCTGTAATGCCATCTGACAGTCATGTGTGCAACAAAAATTGAAAGTAACCATGAACAATGTAAACATCATCAATCTTTAATGAGGTCTTAATATGTGAAGCTTGTACTTGTCTCTGAGTCAGAGACCATAACCCTTTTCCACCAATCTCAGCCCACAGTGAGTTACAATACTCTGAATTTTTTTCATTGCTATCAAAGCTGCAAGAAAGAAGGAAAGAGTCTTCTGCACTTAAGGCACTTTTAGTTTATTAGAAGGCTTTCTAATGTGAAAAAAAGCTCACATCGTCACTCTTGCGGCAGCTGCATTACCATTATTTTCACCATTCCAAGCACAAAATGAGATTATGAAGGGGGTTCAAGAGCTGGATTTAAATCCAATTCCACAGCTTCTGAACGTGTGTTAAAGTAATCTTGTGGGATTTGGAGGTACAGACCTCAATATCTTAATCTACAGCTTTTTCAAACATCTAGGTCATTGGCAATGTCACTGGTGCTTTTATTCTAACTAAATCAAAGGGATAATCAGAAATATAATCCCTGACCAGTTAGTTGTCTTCAAGTCACCAAAAGTACACTTGCAGCAATGAATCTGTCTTGCTATGGAAGGCCTTGGTAGAGCAGCTTGTATGAACCCTTTCAAAACAAGGGATACACTGTTCAAAGCAGAAACTGATGCATTCCAGTCTATCTGAATGACTTTGTAAGAACAAGGACTAGAGACCAAAAATAGAAGCCAGCCTCAAACCACCACAATAAACACCCGCCAAGAGTGCATTCTGTAAAGTCAGAGAATTCTTTAAAAAAATCAAATATGATTCCACATCTGATTCTGGCACTGACATGAAGGGCTGAGCCTGGGCTTGTCAAAATGCAGCAGCCAGGGCTGAAATGCCAGCAGTGGATTAAACCAGCCCTGTGCTCACCAGCTGCCAGCTGAACATCCCCCAGATATAAACCCTGCACGTGGGCTTGCTCTATAGAGCATCCTAACAGTGAGCAGGCAGCAGCAACAGAGCTCTCAGCTTACAGAAGTTCTTCCTGCCTTGCTCTGATAATATCCTTCTAACAGAGAATACCTCTGCATTATTTTGGGGGGGATGGGGCTTTCCTACCTGATGAGGAAGATTATCAGCAGTATCACTGGGTTCTACCTCCAGAGACAGGCACAGAAAAGCACATCAATTATAATTGAGCTGTGGGACTGACTAGAAGATGAATCACTCAGCCACTGCAGACCTGGGGTTTTGTGCAAATACCTCTAAAAGCAGCGAGAACACCACAGCAATGCAAGAGAAATTGAACTTCCTAATGTCAGCTAAACCAAAAAACCCTGATAATTTATATGAACACACAAAAACCCCTCCATGACCTATCTCAAAAGCACACCAAGTATGTTCCAAAGAGTAAGCAAGAACTTCTGGTTCCTTCCTCCCTTTTACTGCACCTGGTTTTCATTCACTACTCTGCTGCAGAGCCTGGTAAAAAGAACAGTCAGGCAGCTTTCACTGTTCATGTAATTCTCTATCATCTTTCCCTCAATCACCTCCCCTGTCTTTGCTGTACCACCACCACTTTTGGAGAGCCTCAGCTGCTCTCTGACCCCTAACCAGTTCTATTAACTATTTCAAGACTGTAGCAGTGGGAGGAAGAGGCCAGAAACAGCCACAGCTCCACCAGGGTAATAGAGCCATGCCATGGCTCTGTGCCTGAGCAGCACTGGACAGCACCAGGAGCTCAGCCTGGCCCTGCTCTGTACAGGAACAGGTGACTGAGAAAGCAGCAGCCACAGACACATCCTCATTTCTCCTTCAAGCCATTCTGTTTTCCGTCTTCCACTTCAGGGTCTTGGCAAAGGCTGCCTCACTGAGCGTATTATTCAAAGAGAGAGTGAGTACACTGCCATATAAATAGTGCTGTCATGTTTTATGCTCTTATCTCAATTTTATGATTTTATATCAACCTAGATTCTGTGGGTTTTATGGTCCCTATAGCACAATGAGGTATACAGCCTATAGAAACACTCATGTCTCTCCCACCTGAAGTTAAAATTGATTCAATACTGCATTTGTACAAATGGTACTTTCTGGTATGCATTCTTTTGCATTAGTCCACATTATATCTCACCAACAAGATTCCATTGCAGTTTATTTTTAACATTCCCAGTGAAACTGAGGTAGAGGTAACACCTTAGAATTGATATTGTATAAGGCACTCACATTAATATTGTTTTCAAGGCCTCATATCTCCATGTACTCTCTTCAGACTGGAATGCTATGTCAATTACAATTGACATAATTGACCATTCTAATATTCTTTTTTATCAAAATGGCATTAACCTAAAATCTGAAACATTCCAACCCACAGAATTTTATACAAATCTCTGCATTGCCATGGTCTCTCCCAAAAAAACAGGTGAGATAATAAGTGCCAAAATTCTCAGAGTGTTCAAAAGAATAGAAATCAAATGACAAAACTGTCACTAGATGGAAGGAAACAAGCTCTAACCCCACTATTTCAGTTTGGTCCAATAAAAACATGAAAATTAACTATAACAGAGTGATACATAAAAACTGTAAAATTATGCAAGTGGTCCAATAGCAACACGATACATCATTAGTACAGCCCCCAAACAGCAGGTTGTTAATTGTTGCTCCCATCATTTACCATCTTTTAACACTGCAGGTACCAATCAACTGCTTGGATTGGAGAATGTGCTTCCATTTCTACAGAATCAAGATGGTCTGGCAACTTCTTTATTGTTTTTTTGTCTTCTTTTCCTTTGGTTTATGGCAAAGGTCATTAAACCCTCGATGCTAAAATTTCTGCACAAACCACTGTTCTCCCCAGTAAAAATTTCAAATTTAAGCCACATGCATCCTTTTCTTTCACAAAGCAGGAATGAGAGGGTTGGAAATTAAAATCTCAAAATTCCACTTATCTCATTTTGGCCTTAATAACAAGGTTTAGGCATAATATAATCTCTCCTGTCTACCTTTGATTGCCTTCATATGATACAAATCAAACAGAACTCACTAAAAAATCCCTTGCTAATTCAATATGCCCCTTGTTACCTACTAACTGAGCACATTGTTGCAGCTAAATGTTTAAATAAGAAATTGTTCGATATTTGAACAATCTGAAGATACCAATCCAGAAAGAAATCCTGTAATGACAGGCAATTTTATTATTTTTTGAGAGAGATTGATTGCCCTTCTGTTCAAATTGTTAGCATTTTATCAAGAACTGTTCTAACAATGGGCTTGCAGAGCCTGGACCACTACTTGAGATGCATTGCATCCTTTAGTTTCTTAAGAGAAAATCCTTGATGTTTTGTCTTTTGAAAAGCTGGTCTAGAGAAACTTTTCAGTGTGTGCTCCACTGTCTCACAGTCATTGCTAATGAACCATTTCTTCCAGCTCAATTCCTACAAAAGTCCTGTTCAGGAGACACAGAAGAGCATTGTTCCTTCCACTGGCACACCTTGAAAATTTGTTTTCTTCATTTTCAGAGAAAAAAATAAAGTTATTTAATCACTATATGCTATCAGAGACTAATTATGGGTATTAGCTGTCCCTTCCATTTCTGAAGGACATTAGGGGAAACACACCTTCCCCAGCTGACCACTATGGTCAGCAAGGCATTAAGTGAAAATAGAAACTTATCTTCCTAAAGGCACTAAAGTAAATGGAAAATTAATGTCAACATGAAATGCATGGCATGTTAGGGAAAATGAAAAGCCTTCCTGATTCTCCTTCTCAAAGAATCACAGAAGCTGAAAGGATCTCTGGAGAGCATTCAGTTTAATCAACACCTGTGCTCAGACCATGGAATGTTAAGGGCTTGATAGGGGCCTTAAAGTTCATCCAGCCCCAACCCCCTGCCATGTGCAGGGACAACTCCCACCATCCCAGGTTGCTCAAGGCCTTACCAAACCCAGCCATGAACACTTCCAGTTTTGGGGCACCCACAACTTCCCTGGGTAACCTGTTCCAGTGTCTCACCACTCTCACAGTAAAGAATTTCCTCCTGCAACTTATTTTCCCTTAGCCTAGCAGCTACCTCATGCTGACCTTACTTCTGTTCAGCCCCACATCTGCCATCCTCTGAACTGTCTCTATTGTCTTTCTCTAATAATCAGAATACAGAAGATTACAAACCTGTATTCATTTTCTCTCAATGTGAACAAATTTAATTTCCTTCATGCATAACCCAGCACTCACATATGAATGAAATATCTCTATAAAGAACCAGAGATTTCACTTTAGACTGCTTATGTCCACCCACTACCAGAAGTGATGAGAAGTACAACCTGTACATCTATACTCTGTCACACAGATCATTTCATCTTTAGACATTTCTGTATTGTAATTTTCATCTCCAGAATCCTGCTTATCAGCCTGCCCAATATTTCAAATAAAAGACTGCTTGTATTAAAGTCATGAAAAGTTTAGAAAAAAGAAGAAGGTGGGGGGGAGTTATCCCAATAGGTCTCTTTTGTGTAGCACAAAGCAAGTGTAACTCTGGAATGCCTTCCACCTACTCCATGGCAGGTTTGAGTGGCAGCTGCTCCAGTAAAACAATAGCAGCTATGCAGATGCTGATGCCAGACAATGGCTTGACACCAATGAACTACAGCACAGTTACATTGTGCTCAAAATCTGATTGAAGTGGTAAGATTGGAATATTGGAATGACAGTAGGAATGCTTTTATCTCCTTTTCTTCCTGTGTTTCTACATAACTTTACTACATTACCTAAGTTGAAACTGACTGACCATCCTATAGTGTTGCAATAAAAAAAGGGGGGTTTGCACAATGGCTTTCCTTGCATTGTAAATCTCTTCAATGTAGATTTTACAAACACACACACCCCCAAGTGGGACTCTTTATTTAAACTGATGTTTAAATGCCTTTTATTACTTCCTTTTCTGAGACCCCAGAAAGCAGCAGTACTTTCAGATCATGGACTTGACTGGGCAGAAAATACACGCATTTAGAGAAAAGAAATCCTTGCAAGACCTGTTACTCCCCCCTCAAAATCTCTGTACTATCATTAATTGAGTCTCTTAAGAATAAAACATCAAAGACATTTTTCTGTATGTGTGCATATATTTATTGTCCCAAGTAGCAAAGAAATTATGCATCCACTATGTAAATAATCAGCATTCAACTGCAAGAGAGCACTAAATACTAAAAAAAAAAATAAAAAAAATATGTAGGTTTATCTACAATGTTCTTGTTGGATTTAGATCTGATTAGAGTTATCTGTTTATGTTCTCATAGAAAAGCTAATCTGGAATATTGAGTTACACAAGTCTCAAATGCCACTTAATTATAATTATGACGAAAAATCAGCCAATGATACAGTGGTTTGACTTTCCTGAAGAACCCTGTATTTTTGGTGGAAAAAGTCCTTTTCTTCTAATTTCTCAAATTCAAGAATTTGGTTTTTTTTAGATTGTCCATGTATTGTTTTTTCCTTATTTTTTTTTAAGGTCAAATAATTAGCTTTTTCTCCAGCCTTGAAATTTGATTATTTTTTTTTTTATTTTATTTTTAACCTAGTTCTATTCTGCCTACCCAGTAAGAACAGGGCTTGGAATTTATGACCTTCAAAAAACCTGGCACAAATTAAACCACACAGCTTTCCCTGATAAAGGTAATTAAAGAGAGGAACCTATATGCTCAAAGGAATTGAGATCCTAAGCTACCACCAAAACTAAAGGAATTTTAAAAATAGGTGGGATTTAGCAATTCTGGGCCCACTGATCCTTTTAATCACTGATGAAGATGAAAGAAATGAAGTCATTTACCTGATTATTGACATCAGCCAGTGCTAGAATTACGACCCAGGTCTCCTGGCATTCCTTCCAAACACGCTGCATTTCAATACTACTCTTTCCTCTCGTTTCTAAAAATATATATATAGATTAAAATACTTGATGAAACTTGTAGCCATGTTCTGTTTGAAGAAACAGAAGATCCCCAGAAGGATAAATCATGATATACATAATATATGAAATTGTATAAGGCTGCAGCAAGATTTTTAAAGCTTGAGCTAGCAGGGAGGCACAGCTTAGCTAGGTCCTGTTAGAGCTACTTTTACCTAACTATTAGGCCAATAAAAATCTAATCTAAGCCTCAAACACAACTTTTGGTTGCCTCAGAGCTCCCAGGTTCATTTACCATCAGATCTGGCCACAGGTTCCACATACTCAATATTTACTGAGCAATTCTCCTGGGTTTTGTACTGAAAAAAAATGCAGAAAAGAGACCATAGTCCTATTCTTCATTCATACTTTTAAGAAAAAAACCCAAGAACTGTTCCCAGGAACTTTAAAGGGTACATAATATAAAAGAAAAAGGCAAGCAAGTAGCTATGAAGTGCTTGCTTTACAAGCTTGTAAAATTATTGCCAATATTTCGATGACCTGGAAAACAAAGCTTTTACTGATATGGACATTTTTAACAGCAGCAAAACCAACACTCCTATCTGGGTTTGTAAGAATCAATCTGGTTCCACACCAGGCTCTGCTCCCCTCACCACAAGCTCCACGTGTTGTGTCTTTTCACATACATTTGGAATGCAACATATGGCAAAGGCAGCTTAGTTGTGGAGCTGGACTGCCCTTTTCTTCTCTCACCCACAGACACATTTTTCTCCTCTTTTTCCCTGTTATTTGTGGAAAGACATTACAATCCTCACACTACTGCATTCCTCACAGCAAGAATCCTGTCTGCTTGCAAACGTCAACAGGGCTCTTACACAAAGAGGAAAAATGCAATACCATCAGACTGGTTAAATGAATAAATGCCTTTGCCACAATTCTAAGTCATCCATTCCATGTGAAACTGCAGAGACCATCCTTCTGCTTGATTTATGATACCCTGTTAGCTACAGAATTACTTAGTAAAATCAGTTTGGCTTGATGTAAAATTCTGTCTCTTCACCAGGAGAAAAAAATAGTGTAAGCCCCACAAAAAGAAGACATTAATTTAGGAATAGTTGGGCTATCATGGACTTATCAAAATAAAGCTAGAGACATAAATCAATTCTACTGCCTGGACAAAGATAAATCAATAAAGCTCAGAAAGACATTATTGATTCTGTAGCCATCACTCAAAGGCTCTTCATTTGATTCCTCAGCCATCTGTTTAATTGAAATGATAATTCTGATAACTTCTGGTGAGCCCTCAGCATGTTGACTTTGATACAATGTTATTCAATCAAATACAGATGGCTATGACCTCCTGTCAGTGAGAACCCTAAATGTGTTATCCACTTGGATCAGCTTGGATAGACACATTTTGTTTTAAACAAGATGCTTTTGTCTAAACTTTTTCTTTCATTACCCTGAGCAGGTGAGTCTTTTGTTCAAACCATCCTCTAGTTCCAACTAATTTCATCCCTTCAACTCACCAGTAGCCGAAGGGCAAACTAAGCAGTTAAAAAGAGTGTTTGGTGTGCATCCTTCAAACATCCTTCTTATTTTCTTAATTTCTGCACAGGGAATCATTTGTTTGTATCTACTCCTTGGGTTGTACCTCATCAGCATAAAGACAGAAACAGAGAAGCTGTAAAAAGTGTCTTCAGTACAGACATTTTGGTGGTTTTATGGATTTGTTACCCAAAATCTAACAGAAGGAAAAATATTATTCATCTGCAAGCTAAGATGGCACTGCATTAGGATGTGTGCATTAATTGCATAAACCTAAGAAAAAGCACTGCACAAAATTAAGCAATTAAGCAGTGACTCTATGCTGAGAATCTATAACCAATATTAAATTATTTCCTCACTTTGGAGAGGTTCCTTGTCAAGTACTAAAATAAAGACTCAGGTTCTTTTCTATAACAACATACAAGGGAGTTATTTTCTGCTTTGCTTAAAAAGCAAGACAGAGCTCCTGGTGCACTATAGAATCTTACTCCTCCATCATTAAGCAAAATGCACTCTACTGCACTGCAGGAAGAAAGCAGCAACATATTGTACACCCTTCTTCTGGTGCTATAATTAGACAGCAGAACAGAAATGCACATCAGAATCTGAGGGCATCGACTGAAAATTTTTAAGCTGTGAAGTGCATTTGGCACAAGCTTTCCCCACCAAAGTTAACTTCGTCCTAAACTAGAAGAGCTCCAAGGCATAAAATAATACACACCATAATTAAGACAAAAAGGTCAGAATTTGCAATTCTGCTACTTTGTTTTTAATCATACTTTAAGTACAGAATAAAAATCAGGGCTGCACTAGCCTGAAAACCAGAGAAAATAAATATATATTAAATCTAAAGGAGCTAACATCATAATACTTATGCTGAATTAATGTATTACACCAGCACTGGGAAATGATGTAAAGCAACACTACGTTATAGATTATTGGAATGTATATAGAAACAGAGTACTTGACAGTGTAAATGGTGTACTATTCCCAAATAAAGGATCAAACCTAAGTAAAAATTAAAGTATTCAATGTCCAGCTATAAACTGCTCTGTAGCACAGAATTGTACCCTGGCAGCAACCTTCTAAAATAACTGGAATTTGTGCTGTGCTTATTACGGTGCAGCAGAACTAAGGGGGGAAGTTTTTCAAATACAGACATTTGCTTAAAGAAATGGCATCTTAGGATGGAGAAAGGCACAGTGGTGAGCTCTGGAAGCAGCTGCCTTCCCTCCAGCAGGAGGACTCATCTCAGAAACCACTTAGCTCTGCCTTCCACGGGTCAGTGCCTGCCTGAGCAGGCTTGGAGAGAACATCCTGGAACTCTCCTGTGCTTCAGATTCTCCATGAAGCATGCGAGCACCTGCTGCCTGTCAAACAATGAATTCCTTGTATCTGGACCGACAAACCCAGAAAACTGTGAAGCAGAAAGTTGTATGGAGCGAGGGGAATTTTGGATCACCCTTCAACGGGCAAGAGAACATTTCTGACCAAAAGTCAACTTCAGATTTTATTTGGTTGTAGGCTTGTCATTCCTGCTCAGGAGGAAGTTATGGTGAAATTACAGCCCTGCCTTCTCCCAGATCATTGCTGTGGACAATATACTCCTTCCAGGAAACGTGAAGGAAAGAATCCATGCGCACCATCAGAGCAGTAAATTGGCTCCAAGATAACAAGCTCAATACATAATTTCTCCCCTTCCATACCCATCAAAAAGTCAGAAGGTACCAAACTTCCAAACTTTTACAATATTCCTTAGAAGGGAACTGAAAGAGGGTTTATTTTTCCCCTGCAGGAAAGGGGCACTAGCCTATTGGCAGGAGTTTTAGCCTGCACTGGAGCCAGCTATCATATACTGTTGAACTAATCTTACTTTCTTACAGCACTGTCCACTGTAGAGCCCCATGTCAGCATAAATGGGAAATTATACTTTCTGCAATGATCCTACATTTTAATAGTGTTTCCTAGTAGCAGCAAATAGAGTGAGAGAAGAATTTGCTTAGAGAAGCAGGGACTGAAAAAACCTGCACGCTTCTTCACCCCCATTTTCAGTGTCTGTAGCAGAAGTAACAACATTTCAGAGTATAATGCTGGCACAGCACACCAACAAAATTTGTAGCTAGAGGGTAGATGATAACTGAGTACCATAGCACAAACTATTTGCAATACAGCTACTTCTTATTAACATCAATTAATATGCTATTTACACAAGAAATACTCTTTACTTATAGAGCTAAAATAACTAAACCAAGTCATGTAAGGAGGCTTTTTTGTAACAAAGAAAAATCCCTTAAGGAATTTTTAATTTCAGTCCTAATTTATGTGTCTATCATGATGAAAAAACTTGAAAGAAGTTATTTTCCCATATATGAAGCCTATCAGCTGTCTATTACTGCTACAGTTTATGATTTTTAATACTGCTATAACTCATCAGGGAATAAAGCATCTCAAAGATGGGAAGGGGACAGAGAACACTATATAATCAGTATTCTAAGTAAGTACCATTGTGTTAAATGGCCTTCTCACTCTCTTTGGTATAGAAAATTGAATTTGAAAAGCAAATACAGAGGCAGAGAGTGGCAAAAAATTGTTCTGCCTGGAATACAGAATGCAATCATATCCAATTAAAGTCAATAAATATCATTTGCTGGTGCAAGCCTAGGAAAGAACAATTTGTACAACAAACATTTTGATAAATAATTTTTCATATAAATTTACCTTTTTCTTTAGCTATCGATTACCATTACAGAGCAGAAAATATTGACATGTGCATGAAACCATAACGAGCTAAAATCAAGTTTCAGATGGAGTATCTCTGGTTTGTCTCCGTGCTTAGAATTAAACAGAAATGCTCAGCTTCTGCAATAGATTCTGTAACTGGCTCTACCATAGAGCTGTCAAGGTTGGCTAACCACCCAAGACATCATTCTCATGTAATCTCCCTGAGAAGCTGTGACAGTGCAGAGATGCCAGTCTGTGAAGGGGATTTACCTCCCAGCCAGGTTCTGCTGATTACGAGGCTTCTGGGCCACCCTGGCTTCGCACACAAGAAAACAAAATCAGAGTAGAAACTTTAAATCACACCAGCTCATTGGCAGAGATTGAGGGATTGGGTTTTCTTACTGCAAAAGTCCTGAGCTTTATTCCAGTTTCCCCCTCTGCACCAGTGACTGGGGGCTGTTCATCCTCTCAGGATGAAGGGCCTTACAATTCAAAATTAAGGTGATAATGTATCATTTTAAATTATATTCTTTGTACAGACAATCCAGATTCTCTGCCTATTCATCTGGGGGGAAAAGAGCATCTTTTCATTTGTTATTAAGAGTAAGTTCACTACAAAATACTTTAAGACTATTCAACTGAAAATGAGTAAATTAATACAAGTTCTAAGAATTAAAAAAAAAAAACAAAAAACACTACTGATGTGCTGAGAACAATTTTTTATAAAGATCTCATAAAAAATCATTCTTCTGTCTGTTTTATAAACATTTTGAAGAAACATTATGAAAATTCATCCAAGAATGTTGTTTCAAAGGAAAGGATTATTTTAACTGTGAAAAAACCCTCATTTTCTAATTCATGTGACCAGATGAACAGCTAAAAAGTCTAGCACCAAGCTAGGCTTTATAGACTAGGGAAAAAAAGAAAAAAAAAAAAACACAAAACACACACGCAACACAAAAAAAAAAAAAAATAAACAGAGGGAAAAAAACCCAGGAGACATTACAGAGGTAGTGACTGTTAGATGAACACACCATTACACTATTTTAGGCAAATGGGGTCAAAACTTAGTTTGCAGAAAATATTCTGATTCTGTCAGTCTGACCCTTTCTATGAAGGACAATATTCTCCAGCCCTACACATGGGTCCCTCTCCTCTTTCCAGCTCTTCTGTCCAGCAGGCCTGGGGAAGGAATTAGTAAAGGATTTTTGGCACTGTTTTGAAAAGGGCGGTGTCAGAGCAAGAGAGGCCTGCAATTAATTTCATGGATGAACTAAAGCACAATGGGTTCTCATCCTAAACCTCTCCCAAAGAAACCTTCCACCCCAACAAACATTTTGGCTGAGCCAGATGATATTCCTCCTGGATTGTCCCGTGCTGGTTTTGCAGCAGCAGAGGAAGCTGAGGTATGACACTGCTGACAGAGTTGGAAATCATAGAAACACAGAGTGGCTTGGGTTGGAAGGGACCTTTAGTACAACCCCCCTGTGATCAGCAGGGACATCAGCAGCTGGCTCAGGCTGGGCAGAGACAAGTGACCCATTTCCATTTGAAGACACAGATTCTGAAGTTCCACCCCTACCACAATGGTAAAGGATTCCTGGGGATATTTGTGCTGTTTTTCTAAGCAGACCTAGAGAAATTGAAATCTATCCCTCCAGCTGCCTGATGAGTCTGTTTGACAGGTCACAACATTTAAATAAAGGCTCGGCGGTTTAATCTGTGCTTCACAGTGAACTTTCAGAGATGCAGTAACCAAGGGATAACCCCAGGCATTCACAAACCCTCGGATAGTTTACCATTCTACTTAAATTAAATATTCATTTATTCAAGTCTTAAGCTTTAGGAAAGTTCTTATTAACAAGAGCAAACAATGCAAGTACAAAATTGTACTAAGAAGTACTGATAAGATGGGGGCATTTTAAGCTCTGTATCCCATTTAAATATGACAATTTCATGACCAAACTCTGGGGTTTAGTTGTGTCTTGGAGAACAGGTTCAGTATTACAGCTAGGTAAGGTAAATGTCTGCCAATACAAATATATGAGCTTTCAGGAACACATCCATTTCACTGATGTGTATGGAATTACAGTTCTGTAAGAATGCTTGAATTCCAGGCTGATATAATTACAAGATGGGAGGGAACCTTTTATAAATACCATTAAAAAAAAAATTTAAATCATTGTTTATTTTAAATTTTATTTATTAATTCAGAAAATATGGATAATATTGTACTCCTCAGCTGATCAGACACACCACATCCTACAGAAAAAGAAAAAGGAATTGCTGTGGGCTGAATACCCTGCACTGGCACACAGAGCCTGGCTCAGTTCCTGCAATACAACAGACCTCTGACAGGTTACTGAATCTCATAGCAGGAGAGTAATTGGGGAATTGGCTAGCTAGAAAACAATTCCATTCGTGGGGGAAGCAGGTAGAATAGTGATAATTTAGCCTTTCTTTTGCTCTGTCAAGACAGAGCTGAGCTCATTGTAAAACCGTGCAAAGGCCAGAAAGACACACCCGTGTGCCCCTCAGCAGCCCGAGGCTTTGGCACTCGGGCTCCTGTGGAAGATGGAAGATTAAGTAATGTCTGATTTGAGCCTTGAAACTTGAGCTTAGCTTGTGTCATATCTTAATTACCAAATTCTGGGTTCTTCTGGCTCTCCCTTTCCCAATACCAGCATCCCACCTTGATACTGAGACACAGATTTGTTCCAACAAAGCAACAAGAAAACACCAAGAGAAATCTGTAATCAGTCACTGTGCCTGGTGTCTCTCCAAGGGCCCTCAGATGCCACAAAAGTACAAACAGAAAAAGATGCTCAACTTCTTGGTAGCATTATAAAATTTTAATTCTAAAGAACTCTGTAAATATAGACACAGTAGCTGTAATTAGGATGAGCCTATGTAGGATTTTCCAACTGAACAAGTCAAATCCTTTGGCTGTTGTACAAATTATATACAGTTTAATGAGAGCTATGCTGGGCTGCATTAATTATCAGATGGTACAAAACATGATACAAGAAGCTTTGCTGCATGACTTTTAATCATCGATCTCAATGCCTGAGACTTCTCAAAAACATAAGGCCTCCCACTGAGTTCTTTTACAACTGTTTACTCAACAGCAACAGTCTTTTGGGATTCAAAAACTGGTTTCAGGACTGGGTTTTAAATTTCTGGCCCCTTTACAAAAGTATTTCCCACAATATCACTTCATCTCTGAGAATCACAGCTCTCAGCGAGGAAATCAAAATTCAGCTCAAGAGTTTGTGCCTAATTCTTTGTCAAATACAGATTAAAGTACTCTTGATCCCCACACATCTCATTCTTAAGATTATGCTGTCCTTACCCATAAATGCACAGAGATTGGCCAAATCATGCTTCCTAAAGCTCTCCAGACTTCTTCAGGAAGAACCCTGATACAAAACAAGCTGGTCACAGGTGGTAGAAGGGACATTGGCTTTAAAACTCAGTGCCTCCTGAGGGAATATACAGGCTCCTAAATGCCCAGATTTTCAATTAGTTGCTGCCCTACATCAAGTGCATTTATTGTAAGCAGTGAATAAGCAGCACAAAATATAGTAATCAAATATATGTTATGCCCCAATGTGATTTCAAAGCCAAGCCTAGCAAAGGACATACAAATGTGACATGTGAAGGTTCCTCCTTGGAAAGCAATGTCCTGGAAGTAGAAAACTGCACAGAAAGCTGTTGTGTGGTTTATTTGGGGTCTATGTTAGGGTTTGGAGTTTAGGGTTTAAATTCTTTTAGGAAATTTGTAAGGTGTGCAGTATTGAACATGCTGGAAAGCCTACCTTACAGGGAAATTTTCTCCTTTTTTCTTGGTAATCAAAAATAGCAAGTTAGTTCATCCTTTTGAAGACTCATAACTTGCAGGTGAAGACTTTATGCATGGAGAAACCCAAACAATTTCCCAGAAAACAAAACCTGAATGTGCACATGTGACACTGGTTCATCTCTTCTAACATTTTCTTTATTTCCATAATTACACACCATTTTTCAAATAACACAACATGATCTGTGCTTTTCTATATCCTTAGATAAGACCATAGTGTCTACTGCTGAGTACTATGCTGCTTATTTGAGACAAACAGGATTCATTAAAGCTGTTCAAACAAAAAGAACATGGAGATAAGTTTTTACCTACAGCCTACACAAAACAAAAAGGGTGAAAATTTGCTGCCTTTTGTCTCCTACCTAATTTTGAAGCCAAGTTAACTGCATTTTAAATGAAGGTGGCTCTGGTGCTAGCTGAAAAAAAAACCTCAGTCTGTGACTGTTAATTAAATTATTAAAATAAATACCTTAAAGAAAAAGAGATCTTATAATACAAAGAATTTAACTTATTAAAGATATTCTGGACTATTATTATAATGTAAATTATATAAAAATACAGGATTTGGAAAAAAATTACAAGATGTGGCATCTTAATTTCTATAAAATGGATATCATGTTACACCCTCTATTGTTTAATTTTACCTAGTCTTATTGTTTGATAGTGTAATATGCAATTTTCACAGCAAGTGAAATTTGTGGAATTTTCTTTTTCTCAATTTGAGGCAAGGCCTGACACCTGTGTACTGGAAGGCTCCTGGGAAGCAGGAAATGGCACAGGACATCCTTTGGAGAATTCAGACAGAACAGAGAGGCTGTGCCAGGCAGGGATGCTTGGCAGGGCTGCCCATAATTCCATGATCATTTTGTTCTGCAGCAGCCCCCCAGCACCTTTTGCCTGCAGCCCCGGTAATTAAACAAAGGCTCTGAATCGAAAGGTAACTGTGATTCTTTCCATTTCCCATTCCAGAAATGCTCAACTGAAGAATTTAAGAGCCTTAATACCAGCACAAACCATTTCACCTCAGCATCCCTGGGCAAGCAATGGTCCTTCTCTTCCTTCCTCCCTGCCCTTATTTTCTTCTAATGCCCCAAAACCACTGCTCCCTAATTCCTACCACAATAATTAATGGTCCCCTTTCCCCAGCTCAGCCCCACCTTTTGTTTTTTTCCACATAACCCTGACAAACACCAGAGCTTTCTGGGGCATCTGCCTACCTCTCTGAAGGGACAGGACAGAAGGAAATACGTCATGCATAACAAAAATTCAAATTCACTTTTCATAACTGCCCCTTTATTATTCTTGTTTCAACTCATTTGCAATTGATATATGTGAAATATGTAAACCATGATGTTTATGGAAACAAATACAAAAACGAGATCTTTCCATAACACAGAAATCAGTGCAAGATGGATTTCTGCAAATAAACTTAGCATGTGGCCTCCTCACATTACAACATCTGGAAAAAAACTCTTTTCTAAGCTCTTCTGAATGTCCTGATCATTATTAAATATTCCCCTTCCTCCCACCAGGCCCCCCCTTCCCAGTCCTTAAAAATTCTATTTGCTAAATTTTCCTTTTCTTTGGTCTGACAGACATTAGTCAAGGTGGATTATAGATTACTTCATTCCCATATATTTTAAGAGACTTTCCTGCTGGCACTTGACTGATGTAATAATGTTGTTGGTCTTAAAGCTTTAAGCCTCTAGAAAATACTGTAAAAAGAAACATCAACTTTCAAAAAGTTGTATTTAATAAAAACAATAAAAAAAAAAAAGGAAGGAAGGGACTATCTGAAGGGCTAAATTGAATGCTGAGATACAACCATCCTCTGAGAAGCTACAAAGCTGGTGTCAATCAAAGAAGAGAATGCAGAAGGGGAAAAAAATTCATCCAGAATGTTAATGAAAACATATCTACTGCAAGGAGAAAATATGGCAGCCACAATTATTGTCCAACCCTGGAAGGAACAAGTTTTCTCATGCTCACACTCCTGAGGATTAAGGCTCTAATGGGCTTGTCTGGGAAGTGCAGTCACTGCTGTACCCTGCTAAAGTGGCAATGCCTTCCTGCTGGATTTGCAGTTATTAGCACTTAGCAGTAAATGGCCCAGGTGGTTAATCTTTGCCTTTCATTATGGTCTGTGTGATGTGACAAGAAGGAATGTTATCATAATTTAAAGACAACAAGGATTATGTGAATGAGAGGGTCTTTGAAGGGCCCTGAGAAACCTCTTTATAATGAAAAAACTTCCAAAGGCTCCTAAAATCTGCTCCACCTATAAAACCATCACTCAAGATGGTAAGATAGGTATCCTGTACTTATAAAGAGCTTTAAATGAGTTATAAGTAACAGAAGAAAACCACATTGATTATCTTTCAGCTTATATGTTATGAAGGATGATTTTGTGCGTCAGACAAAGAATTTTAGCCAGCTGGTACAACAGTGAAATCCAAATCTTTAGTTCTCACTCCTTATAGCTTTAAACTCTATTAAAAATAAACACACAGTGATTAGAAATTAAGTCAAAATGCTTCAAACCACTCATTGTCATGTGATAGTCAACTGAATTCAGTTTTGAGTTCACTTTTGCTGTTTTACCCTGGAACAATATTATTGCCACTGGGGTAGGCTCTGGTCTGCAAGCTGGGAAACCAGTCACTTACAGAGACACACACACCAGAATGGCTTGCAAAAATACTCTTGGCTTCTGAATTGGTGATATCCCTCATTTTCACTGAGCCCTCAAAAGTACAGATCTGAATTGGCAAAAAGTAACTCGGTGTTCTTAACTCTACCAGATGAGGCAATTTCCCCCCAGAAAAACAATATAAAATAGCCACTTGAAGTATAAAGCATTACTGCTAAGTCTGGCAATTTTTGGAACACGACTAACTCCAGAGAACAACGAAGAAAACAGAAGAAGAGAGAAAAAGAAAATGCAACCAAAAAAGTTTTGGAAGGCAAACAAATGGAGAAATAATAAATAAAAAACTAGATGGAGGTTGACATGACCCCTCAGCAAAATAATGGAAAAGCTTCTAATAGATACATATTAAAAATGACAGCCAACACAGCTTTATAGCCCCCTTTCTTGGCCAGACCTGCCTTTTCTTCATGAGAACACAACATGGACAATAATTTAACTATATGTTAAAAAACTGTAGCTACCCTAAAGTGCTTCACAACTTTCAGATAAAATTAGTGGTACACGTAATGATAATTTTTACTAAACTTACAATAAAATCAAATCACTTATTTTTGAGAGCATGTTGGGAATTACGGAGAGGTTAACCTAACAAAGAAAAAACCAACTAATTAGTAATTAGTACACCATCCTATAAGAGCACTTCATCAGTTAGTTAAATCTGAGTCCTTCACTAATCCATCTGAACTCTCCCACTGTCATACACTCAGTAGTCTTGACCCAATTCTTTCTATTCCCTCTCAAAATTTGTCAACTTTGTCTTATTACTGGGAGGTCTTTCAGTAGTATCTATGAGTCCATTTTCATTTTTTACTTTAGGAACTTTCTTTTCACATCTTACCATGCTGAGATTGATCTATGACTGATGAAAAGGAAAGTCTTGTGAAATTTCAGTCTTTTTTTTTTTTTATTCTGTTTAAAAGGCATCACTCCACATCAAATATGTGTGTAACAGTATTCCAATGTCTCCCATATGGTTTTATAATTAGCCTACTCTACCAGAATGAGCAAAATATATTACAGGTTTTCAGATGTTTAAGAATCTGCTGTCATCAGAAATTAGGCTAACCTCTGAATATCTAATATTTCCCAGCCAATAGTGCTTATAAATTAAAATTGAAGCTGTTTTTAAGATCTTATGAGACTTCTGACTATTTGGTTCTTCCACTGAGAGTTTTATTTTCTAAATTTCCTCTACTCTTTTCAGCACATCATTCAGAGATTAATCAAGGAAATTTGGAAGAAGGCATCAGCCTTCTTCAGTGTCTAAACTCAATATGGCTGCTGCTTATCATGAACCCCCACAGGACACATTTACAGCTTGCCAAGTGCAGCTCCACCAGTCCTGTGAACTCACCACAGGGTCAGTCCTTTCAAGAAAACATTATGTTCTCTCCTGCACTGATTTAATAAACATGACACTAAAACAATAAGGTTTTACCTCACTGTGAGAAATCTGACAAATTCCACGTATCTCATTAATCAGAAGATACCGAAAAGCGTTCAATAACAGGGAAAAAAATCGCTGATACCAGATGGTTCTTAAAGCACAGAAACTAAGAAAAATGAAAGATGAAAGCTGGAGTGAGACAAATTTCCCTAGAAGTAAAGCATTTCTTTCCAAATTAGCAGCTGGGAGAATTAGGCATTGGAACCATTTCCTAGTGATGATGAGGAATCTTTACTATCTGAAGCCTGTACAAAGAGAAAGGAGAAGCCTGGAAAATGTTCAGTCCATAACACTCAGCCACCACCATTCCATCACCTACTCCTGCTTATCCCTTAAATGAAATGGATGTCTAGTGATGACTTCATACAATGCTACTCTCTATTACGTTCATGGTGGAACTTTGAGACCCAAGATTTACAGATGGCTCAAAAATACTGAGACAAAAGCTGGTTGACAGCCAGGATAAGGTTGCAGGTAGGTTCTGTTACAAGCTTCTTAACCAAATTCTATATTTATGGAGAAGAAGAAAAAACGCTGAACAAACTTTTTTTTCCTCTCCTGGATAACTACAAATTGATTTGGGGCCCAGATCAGAATTATTATTACTCCACTGCCTTTGAATTTTCACAGAATTCATGTAAAATATTCCAAATTAACAATGGGATAGCAGGATTAAAGAGGGCAGAAAAAACTTTTGGCAAGCTCCCCCTACTTTTAGGGCGATGAAACAATCATCTGGATGACAAATATGTACACATATATCACTGTTCCCCTACAACAGGTCAGGCTCTTCTGATGCTCCTGTTATCTTCACCTTTATTCCTGATCCACATAAAATCATTTTGGAATGCACAAAAATCCAGATGAAGATTATACTCCTGGTTTTCCACATCAGGGGTAGAACGGATCCTTTTATAAAACTTCTTCTTGTAATCAGAATTTGACTACTCTTTACCATATAACTAACATCAGCCAAAATAGCATTTTTCTAGTGCCACTAAAACAGACTTACGGCTCTGTCAGGATTTCCACTGTAGAAGCAATCACTGAGTTTACATCTCAGCTCTTTTCCAGTCACACAGGGTTACAGTTGAAATAAAATTTGTCAGCCCACAGTCATGTTCTGTGGTTAAAGATGGGGAGGAGGGGAGAAAGAGAGGGGGAGGAAGGAGGGGTAGGAAAGAAAAAGTGGGGATCAAATTAACCAGTCAAAATATTTTCTTGCGGTAGAGCCCTGAAAACCTTTTTCAGGTAGTTGCAGTTATATAAGTCATGACAAAACTCTGTTTTTTAGCAGTTCTCAAAGTTCAGTACAGAAGTCTTCTACACTTCAAAACTAACAAACATTAAACAGCAACAGGTCCAAAACCAGACTCTGGGTTCTGATATTCCTGACATGCAGATATGTGGGACTGTGGCTCAAATCATGCAGCAAGGACCTGCCAGACCACCACAGCTCTAACGGGTCAAATCTGGAAATAAGAACCCAAATATTCCAAGATGTGGGAAAAATAAATCTAAGGTCATTGGTAGAATAAACGTTTGTCTTTATAGAGATATGCAGCACAGCACCCTTATCATCAAACCTGTTATTCTATCACATAACAAATTTACCCTAATTGAGAATTCCTTTGATACTAGGAATTGTTCTATATGGAAACAATTAAGCTACTAGCTGGAGTAATTTAAGGCAGTCCTGAGACTAATCTCAGCAGCATCAAGGACTACAAGACTGTTCTTGCTCAAAAGTACATTAAGTCTATTTGACATATTTGAAACTTTAGCCTACAAACAACTTTTATACACACCAAGAACCTCCAAGAAGAAAAGAGTTAATTAATTTTGCCCAAGTCACTATACTGATAGCTGTGTTTTATTAGTAGTAATAGACCACAATCATTTGTGACCTGTCCAAACAGCTTTTTAACTGAAAGGAGGAATGTTAGATGGGACACAAAGCTTCTCTATTGAATTCTGAATCTTTGCTTTCTTCTTACAGCTTCCAGAATCTATAGAAAAAGCATGGAATGAACTGGGGAAAAGACCATTGTAATGAGTACCATATTAAAATTTTTTTTTTTCCTCCAGTACTTAAGCAGACAAATTATGAGAGTTCTCACAGACAAGAAGGTATTTTACCCATAAAAGCATCAAAATTGCTCATATTTCACCTGGAAAACAGAGAGTTCAGCATGAGTTAAAATATAATTTGGAATTAGTCAAGCCTTTTACTGACTTTGAAAATTGCCTAAATAATTAGATACCATCTAGTAAGTAAATAATGGATTAAAAGTACTGCTTGTTTCCATCTTTTATGAAAGCACAATTATGATGGATCCACTTCTATCAGTTTTCTCATTCTCACCTCTAACACTCAAATATTTATTATGCCAGCTCACATTTTCAGCAGCACAATTCCCTTCAGCCTGTCTCTGATGCTCAGACTCAAACTCACAGAAAAAGCAGGAATAAGCAACTCAAACTGAGAAACAAAGTGCAGCTAATTCTCACACCAGCCTCTCTGTGTTTGTGCTTAAAGGGTCAGATGAACTCCTGGGCCTGTAAATGTTTTGGCATCTCCAGATACAAGTGAACTTTGGTCCAAAAATAACATCCTTCCCCAAGCATTTGGACACTAATCTGTGAAGTCAAGTTGCCATCTCCTAAATAAACACATTGACAATCCAAAGTTACCAAGAGCAAGAAGAGGAGAAATAGCATTTCAGTCTTGAAGAGGGAGCTGAGCTCTAATTGCCACCCAGCTATTAAGTGATCTTGGTGCCAGATCGTATGGTATCCATATGCTTTCCCACAGTAAAGACAGTACAGTAATGCCAAACTTCTTTTCAAAAATTTATTTGAGAACTACTGATGAAAAAAGCAATATAAAAGCAAAATGTTTATTATTATTACAACTATTTGTAAGTAAATATGGTCCCTTAAGATATATTTGTTCCTGTACAGGAAATTTAAATTCTTACTGTCTACTGCCAATTCTATGCCACCGGGGTTTTGCTTTGTTTATTAAGGAAGAGTAGGCATAAGAGGATTTAAAATAAGACATTTTCCACAATAAATGACAGGCACTGTACAGTGCCCAATTTATAAAGACCTAAATTTCTGTCACTTCTAGGTAACAATTACATTAAGGAGGCTTGGCACAAGAAGGAACTACTTTTAAGAAAGAGATGCTGTTGGTCAGAAAACAGAGTTTTTGCTTTCATTGCTGGAAGTCACACTCACAGCTCTCTTCAACTGAAGTCCTACAGCAGCAGAACATAACCCAAAACACCAACATCCCACTCAAGTGCTGAGAATTCTTCCCAATGGCTCCAAAGAGGCAGCCAGCAATCACTCTTATGAGTTAAGCAGTGAGTCCTTTTTAATGGCAAGATTAACCCTCTTGGACCACTTACTAGCACCATCTCACACAAGAACCCATTTACAAAAGCTTCTGCCTCTCCCAGAGAGCTGCCAAAACCAGCCAGTGCATCTGGGGGCCTAAATCAAGATGAGGGGCCTGGTTTACAAATGTGCTCAAAGCTTCCAAAACAATTATTTGACAGTTTTTCTTTATAGATTTTGATCGTGTGTGAATATTTCTGCAAGAAAAAGAGCTGCTTTAAATATATGCCACCATATATTTATATATGTCAGGTTCTTTTCCTTCACCATTCTGCTGTGGCTGTGGTTTAACACAGGTTGGTTTGGGAGCCTAGTTCCAATCACTTTTGCTTTAGAGAAATCTAGAAAAAATTATAATTTTTCCAAGTCAAAAGTGCTATACAGATTTGAAATTACTAATATGAGAATCCAGACAGTTTGTTTATTTCTATAAGGTCAAAGATGATGAGGTGAACACAATTCCAGCATGGAAATACAGAGAAAGTCTGAAATGAAATAAAGAAGCAGCAACGAAACTGATTTCCAACTTCAGCAAATAAGACATAAGGAAGGACTGAAAAAATCTAAAAACTGAAGTGAAGAAAACCAACAGCTCTATTCAACAACACTTTGTGGAATAACCAGAGAATTTAGCATAGCTGGATTGTTTAGACAGCAAATCTATTGAGCAGTGCTAAATGCAGGGTAATTTAATCCCCAAACCGAACGTGACTCTATTATAGCAGCTGATGCATTTCAATTAACTCGTTCATTTTTCTCCCTGAACTATTGTTCACAGGAAAGTGAAGATGTTGGTATCCTCCCAGCACACCTCTGTTTCAAGCAGTAAAAAATGTGGCTGAATTATTCATAGATGATCCTCAGCAATCTCGTACCTACGAAACCTCGTTATTCTCTAAGTTATGATTTCTTTGAATATATAAAAAAGTCACAGCCACTAATTCTAGATCTTCTTAAACCACATAAGCATATAGAGTGATGAACATGAAAATTTTAATGTAATAATCTCAGCAGGAAAACAATCTTAATTCCAAATGAGATTCAAAAGGTTTTTCATTCATTTTCACAAGTATTTTCCTGCTAAGGGAAGAGATGGTGTTCCTGGAGAATTTTCATCTAAATTCCCCCCCACCTTCTCCTTGCAGATTAACAGTTATTAAAAAGAATGAAAAATTGAGGCATTTAGCAAAACAGCAGCTAATGTTGCCCAGACAAAGCAAGGCCACGTATAGCTTGACAGAATGAGCATGGAGATACTGCCCAGAGACAATGAAATGACTGTTCCACTCTGAGTCAAATCTTAAGGTTTCCATTATGCAGTGAAACTTTGTCAAAACAAGAACGTGTGTGGCCCCATGAACACGGAAAGCTGCGAGTCTGCTCTGCCCAATTCTTGGCAAGGTCTCTGTGCACAGGGCTGGGTGACGTTACTCTGCTGTCCCACACCCGAGGACAGTCCCCTACCAACAAGTTGGAAAGTGTGAGTCAGTCTCTCCCTACAAAACACGAGTCAAAGGGAACTAAGCTGAAATGGAAATATCTCCATAAGATTTCTTCTGCTGTAAGAACCTTGATTAGATCTTAGTTCTTTACAAAGAACACAAAGAAATTTCTACACTTTTTACATACAAAAAAAAAAAGGCAAAACCATGTTAAAATGGCACCACACTCAAAATGGTCCAGAAGTTTATGTATTCCCTTGGGATTGGTAAAACCTTAACACTTTGAAAGGGAAGAACACACAGGGTGTGATGTCCTCAGGAATCAGTGCTTGCTTATACCACACTAACAGGAAACATCTTGCTTACGCACAAGGACTGTAGTGGTGAATTAAGGAGTTTATTTTTTACTTATTTTACAGTAAAGTCTTCAGCTGTGCCTCAGCCAAGACTTGCATGTGTGTTTCTGTCTTGGAAGGAGGAGGCAGAACAAGAAAAGAAGCAAGCTAGCACTGAGATGAGAATCAGGCAACAAAATATTTCTACCTGCATTTTTGTACTGATGCCATTTTTTCATGGGTTAATCTTAGCAGCTCACAGGATAACTGTCTTACTTTTGTGGTCTGAATAACTCTCTAGCTGTCTCAATAATTGCAGTCAATCCATTATGAAAGCAGAAGTGTTGGATCAGAAACTGCATTTATAAAATGGATTATCAAGGAGAATTTTAGGGGAAAATGCCAAATAAATGCCCTTATAATTGTTGCAACGAACTACTTTTAATTCTTTTACCATTATGTGAATCCCTTATCTCTATAAAGACAGTGACTATCCATGGCTGTTACATCTCCAACTTTCTTAAAAAGACACCCCAAACCTTTCAAAATCAGCTCAAAAGGAAATGTGATTCTGGACACACTTGGTGATCCAGGTCAAGGATCAAAAGTGAGGAGTCTCCCCATCAACTTCCACATTCTATAATGTGGGCTTTCTTCGTGGGTGATTCTTTCAAGTGCAGTTAAGACTGCACAGTCACCAGAAGAACTTGGGCTGGAGAGCTGGCTGCTGGCTCACCTTCCTGCCACATGGCCAGAGAAATTTCCTCTTAATTCTCCCACACAAAATGCGTAAAAGACATCTCATCCCTTTAACAGAAGGCCTTCCATAAGAGTGCTCAGGCACACATAAAATTGAGGCTGAAGGGATAATACCTAAGATCCTACTGCTTCTCACCTTCTCTAACAAAAGTCCTAAGCTGATATTCTCTAGGGAAAGCTATAGATAGCCCATAGGACCTTTGGACCCTGGCACAACACCTTCCAACAGTGAATTTGGGTTGTTCACAGTCCCACTTCCAGTACAGAGACAGGTGACACATTTCATAGGTGGTACTTTGTCCCTCGCACTCATCCTCCATCATTCCTTTCAAGCCTGAAGGCAGAACTACAGCTCTCCTACCCATTGCTTGTGTCCCATCCCTTCACAACACTTTTGTTTCCATTAAACTTTAAGGAACTTAGCAAGTCTTTGAACTCTTCCCACTGCTTTTCCACCCCTTCAGCAGAGCAGAAAAAACACGCTGTGTTCCACAAGTTATAAACAGATTTGCAAGAGAACTCTTGACTTGATGTGGTAGAAGTGCTCAGACTTAGTAGCATCTTTTTCTTGCAGAAGAAACACACCCTTTCCTAAGCTCCCTCAGTGAGACTCTGCCTAATGAAAAATCATTTTTCAGGAAAAAAAAATTTGGGTGTTTTAATTTAAAATGTTACCTTATGGTTCTTAGCAGCTCGCTTAACTTTCAAATTGCAAACACATCGCTTCTTTCACAGGAGAAGCTTCTCAGAGCTGTTTTATGATGGCTTTTGTGGGCAATCAGCAGCACAACATGCTGCTGTAAATCCTGGGCTAGAGCTTTGAGTTCATCTAAAATGACAAATAAAACACAACTAGAGGATACAGCAACAACAAAATCCACAGACGTGATTACTGCGTGTTTCCGGTTTGTTCAACAGACAGGAGACTCAGAAGCCAGCATGAACACAGAACACAGGTATGGCTGTCTCTAGCCCACACCTCTGCCCTCTTCCCATCCTAAAGCTTTACTCATACCCACAGAAATTAAGAAACATTGTGTTCCATGTGGTTAAGAGGTCTCCATATCTAAGGATTTAACCTAGTTATGGCACAATCTACCATTGCATTTCAACTGAGGAAAAATAGTACTGCCATTGTAGCAGAAATAACATCATCCTGCAACCTGAAAATGTGCATTCCAAAGCTGATATTGCACTCCAAGAGATGGGGAGGAGAGCAAATGTAGCAGTGGAAATGAGCACGTTCATGAAGCTTCTGCTGATTTCTGTAGGAAAAGCTGGAACACCAGCCACAGTACTTCATGAATTTTCTCCTACTGACAGGATTTGTTTTGTTGTTGTTGAGTTTGGGGTTTTTTTTTACAAAGCAATATTCTTATGGTTGTTTCATATTCTGTTTTCTGGGTAATAATCTAATAAAAACATGCTGGATATCTGGTTAAAACACCACACTCAGCCATTTGCGAACACAGATCATTGCTGAAAAGGTCCAGGTGCAAATATTATTAATGGCACAAACATCCATCAGAGTTCCCATATCTCCAATGACTAGAGGCAGATCTTGACTGTGGATGTGGAGGGTTTTGCTCTCTGAATAAAAATAGAGAGTTTTCTTCTAAGCAACGCAGAATGAAATGAAAACTAAAGAGATGAAGTGTTTAAATCTACAGAGCAGTAATTCTAGCTTTAGCCACTGACTTGTGACTTGCAATCACAGCAGTTATTGGGAATAAAGCCATATTTTTGGATTCAAATGCTTTCCAATCACGCTGTAGCTACATTGACCCTTGTATGAAGGGATGTGTGAGCACATGGGAAAGAAGAGTCCCAATTCTTGAGACAGCTGCCTTATAAATCAGAATGACTTTTGAAGTGCTGTATGAATGCACATAAAACTGACACTCATGTGAAAACGAGAGCACATTCTTATTAGAGAGGAAACTCTAGCACAGAGAAAAGGACAAAATCACAGGAAAAACCACTACAGATTTTTGCATTGGTCTAAGGCTTTAATTGAGGGGCTAGAGTATATTTTAATAAATTTTTTTGCTGTAGTCGTTTTTTACTTTTGGTACATGTTTCTTTTCTAAGTTGTAAATAGGAAAGAGGACTTAAAATAGCAGAGTATTCCCACTCCATTTAAGAGCAGTTCCATCCACTTCTGGAAAATGAAGCGATTTGCAAAGTTAACAGAAAGGGTGACTAATGCTAAACACCTAAGAGCTCAGTGCCTCAGGGAACTGTCCATCTCTAATTGCTACCAAAACACATTTCTCCATGGGTAAGGGCATGAGAAACAGCAGCAATTCCCTTTCAGTTAAGTACTATACAACCAGAAAATAGCTATATATTTTTTTAAATAGTTACATTTTATTAAAATGCACATTCTTACTTTATTTTATATGGCTTAGATTGTAAAAAGGGTTGCTCAGAAATAAATCCTTGGCTTGCATTTGTAGAATCTCTAAACAGGCAGAATCTCTAAGGCAGAATTAGAATATTTATTTTAAGTAACTAAGAATCGGGTTTCAGAGACATTATGGGTAGACCTTAATGCCTAATGACAGCAATTGATGTCTTGAAGGAGTATCTAACTTATCTACACTCAGAAGTGTGAAACACTGAACTTCTAAAAAGCCTGTTTGTCAGCTTTTTTTCAGGTGATTACATATTTTGAAAGTCTGTCCCCAAATTACTGACACTTTAGGTCCATTTAGAAACAAATGGAGCATGATTCTTAGGAAGCTAAGCAGGCTTTTTATTCAATTGTTAAACCAAGGCTTGAACCATTATTCATGCTCTTCCAATCCTGTGGGCACTCGTGCACTATTTCTTCATGGGTCTGCTCCAACAGTCCAAGCACTTTGAAGTGCAAGCATTCTTTCATATCTAAGCATTTAAAACTTCATGCAGGACTAAATAACTGAAAATCTGAATTTTAACACAGAAAGTGGTGTTTCTTTTTAAACTCAAAAAACCTAAACATCTTTCAGTAAGTGTCATTTAGTCGCTTTTGCTAGAGGGTCAAGTATAAATCTGGAATAATTCACAGGTATAATATAATAATATATAATAATTATATATATAAATATGTATAAATAATTTATATAATAATATATCTATAATATATGGTAATATAATAATATATCTAATAACTGTGTTATAGCATACTTTGCTGACTAAATTGTAATAATAAATTGCAATAAACTATTTCTTTCTGATACTGACAATCCTAAACTTGAGTTACTATACATTTACATTCACCTTCCACAGTTAATTGTTTTAAATGGGTGATAAACAGAAAAATGTAACTTGTGTTTCACATTCAAAATGCAGGAGGGAGGGAAGGAAAGAAGAACACACGTGAATTGTTCTACCTGTGGATAATTACTTTAAAACACTGAAATCCTAAATGTATAAATACTTCTCCTGATACGCAGTTTGGTCTCTAGGAGGACAGTGAAGAGGCACCACACCTCCCCCAGTAAATTCACTATATCACTATGACTCTGAGCTTGCTGATCTCTAGGAAAGGTTGTTCTTGGCTATGTTGCTGCCATGAGGCTACACATCATCGTGTTAAGCTCTTTAATACAATTTCTGGCAACAGGACTCCAGGAGATCAATAGTGCTGCTTCCTAAGCTCTAAACCTGCTTTTAGTGATTTACTGTATCATCAATGGCCAATAAACCAAAATGCTGACGTGTCATCTCTTCCACATGAAATTTGTCTCTATGTTTCCCTTTCACCCTGTTGAAGAAAAAGTTTTATGAATGGAAAGCATGCATTGTAAGTAATCCAACTTGTCAATCTCAAAGCAGATAAGGAACAAAAAGGACACTTGTTCCATATGAAATATATGCCACTTACATTAAGAACTTCAAACACTAACAGGCATGGGTGTAACTCAATACCCCACTGCCTATCCCATCAGTCTCACCTTCTGACTGGGTGCTGATCATGGGCCATACTCTGTGTGCACAAGTATGAGAAATAAAACAAAAAAAATTAATAATACAAAAAATACATACACTACATTGCCTTAGAATTTAGTCTCACTTTTGCATTTGTACCATAGCATAGAAATAGAAAAAGGATAACTTTTTAATATTAATTTTAGGAACACATCAGATGATGCAATTAGTAAAATAGTGAAAATTTTCTATGTAGTCATACATTTCTGGACTATTTTAACAGTATTTGGTTGAGAGAATGTAAAGCCTGTGTGACATGAAAATATTTATGGAACATAAAGCTCCCTGTAGAATTTAACCTAATCAACTAACCAGGCAAGAATCTGACAAACAGGTTTGCTTTTAAAAAGCAACAATGGATAGTGTGGCAAAAAGTAATTTTCTACCATTCCTGTTCTGCCTTCCTGTGCTGTTCTGCAGAGGGGGGAGTGACAAGCAAGTCTGAGGACACTTTAGGTGACAACACTTAAACCCAGTGAAGACTTCAGAACCCCTGTACAACTTGTTTATTCCTTACAAGTATTTATCCAATAATAGGTGACTAGCTTTTTACAGTGTAGTAAAAATATATCCACTTCTTCTAATGAGGATGCACTTTGCTCTGACGAGGGGCAACTGTTAAACTTGTTTTGGTGCCTGTCTTAAGCTGCCCAGTTTTAACAATCCCTCAGCATTTCTTATTTTGATTATCACAAAATCACTTTGGAAAAGGTTTATATATAACAAAACCAAAAAAAAAATAAGAAGTCCAGGCAGGAAAATCAGTATCCCTGCAGAAACATGAGCGGGTATAATGGAAGCACTCCATGAACACAAGGTATATGAGGTCTGCATTTCTTGTATTTTTTTTATAAGACTGGAGTTTAGTTTGGATAAATGACACAGGGAGGGAGGAGAAACAGAATATCACACTGAAAGACAATAAAAAGTAACCCAGATATCCTGACTGTACCTGCAGCTGCTGGAGGATTTCACTCAGAGAAGCTGAGATAATGTGTTGTATCTTGGACAAGCCTGTACAAGTTTGCTTTGTGTCTATTAAAAAAGATTTTTCATTTCTACAGCACATTTCTGCCTTTCCTTTCTGTCTTTGTAGGCTCTTCTGCACAGACAGCAAGAAATAATGAATGCTCCCCCAAGTTTTCTGGAAATGGGAAAGTTACTTATCCCTACTTATAGAATAAGTCAAACACTTTCCCTTAATCTTAAACAAAAACTAAGGATTGAATTTTTCCACAATGGTGAGCTCTGGCTTTATTCTGCTCCCACTAGAGAAGTTTATTTTCATTGTATTTACACAAGGCTCAGTATAAATAAATACCTTTAAAACCCAGCCCCCTGATTAGGATAGACATGAAAAGAAATGTGGAAAATGGAAGTAATCTACGGAAGCAATACATGTGAATCAATAATGCCAAGCAGTATTTATGGATCTCATTACCTCAACATGTGCTTTTTAGGATCATTTTAAATTACTATTAAAAATAGCCATAGGTACATCTAAAATTAATATTTTAGGGTTCAAATGGTCTGCATTTGCCAGTGCAGATATGCATTTGTTATATAGCTCTATTAACTAAAGGAACAAAAGGTATTGCAGAATATAATAGCGTTCTGCGGAAGAAGAAATTTCTACAGGAAAATGATTCAATTATTCTAAATCAATTATTACAGGAACAGCTACATAGCTCTATATCAATCTCCTTATGTGTTTCTAATTCTTCTGTCTGCTACCTGTGGATATTTAATTGGAATTAATGTAGAAAAATATATCCCACTAGGAACAACATTCAAATAATGTGGATCATTTTTCTTGCTCTAACTTCTCTTTGTGAGACACACATGAGCGACAAGTCAAAGCCATCACTTTGTGCAGACAGCAGCAAGTTTTAAACATAGCCCCAGGCTCTCTGTGTGGGACAGCTGGATTGGCCACAGACATCATCACCTTCTGGAAGAAACCTGCACCAAGCATTGCACCAGAGCTTTATGTCCAACACATTTGACAGCCATTATTTGATCAAGAGTCTTCAAAAAAAATAGCAAAGCCCTTTCCAAAAGGAAAGCAGACTGTTCAACGCTGTCAGCAAGAGAAGTAAGAGCATTTTTCTTTAGCAGAATAGATGCAGACCATATGATTAAGAGGCATAAGGGACACCTCAGATATCAGAGTACTTCTGCCTCTGAAGCCAGCTTTGCAGGTTCCTGTCAGACTCACCAGTCACAGGGACAGAACATGTTAATACAAAGTCTGTACTGAAAAAAAGGAGATCCTACTGTATCTGATAAGCATCTGCTAACAGACCACAAGAAGAGCCCAACAGTAAGCACTTCCTCTTTCTTTTATCAGAAGAGATTGTCGCCATGCCTCTCCCTGACCCTCCACTTCTCTGCAAGCATCAAAGGAGTTATGAAATTAATTACAGAGACAGCTGTTTCTTGGCTGAGAAGATACCAAGGTCCTTCTCTACTTACCAGCCACATACAGCATGTGGGATGGGGAAAAGAAAAAGAAAGGAAATAGCTTCATAGAGTAACAGCTCATCCACTTCCATTCTCTAAAGAGATCAAGTTTTATTCCTGTTGGTCCTTTTGTCAGTCTCAAGGGGTGAAAAAGAGGTCTTGATATATCTCTGGCCAGCCTCATGATGAAAAGGCTCTGTGAAATCCCTCTCAGATTTAGAGCATTCCCAGAGGGCTGTGCAGCAGAAGTTACAAGGGTTTAAGAGAAACAGGGAAAGACGGAAAAGAAGACAAGGAAAAAGAAGCACTAAGGAGACAAAGGAGCAGTTGAAACAAAGATGATGTTACTCATTTCCATGCTATGCTGGAAAATCTCAATCTTACTCTGAGGTCCTGAGGAAGAACAAAAAAAAAAAAAATAAGGTCTTAGGTTGCATCATTAACATAACTGGTAACAATGAAAAAAAACTTGTGAGAAGGGAGAGAACTACATACCAATAATTCTCAGTCAAGCTGTGTCAATTCAAAAAATATTAGAAATTACTAGATGCCTCTAACAGAGCAGTTCTAGAGGTCTCATTTGCCTTCTAAAGGGGCAGCTGACACTTCAAAACTAGCATCGCCAATGGAATCAACAAGGTTGCAGTGAAAGAGACAGGTTTTGGATGGAGATTATGATAAAATGAGAGCCTGGCATTTCTGATATCAATAGAGCCTTGGTATTTTCCAGCCTGTAGCCCCCAGTGCCCTGGTGAGCTTAACACTGAGCCATTGCCACATGTTTGCTGGAACTGGTGGCTACATCCAGTACACACACTTTCAGCCTATTTATTTTAATTTATTCTACAACACTTATTCTCAGAAAAACAAACTTAACAACTTCATTCACACCACACTGAAGGAATGCAAACTTGCATGAATCTAAAAAATACCATGCTGCAGTTCATATTAATGAAGTTATGAAATATTTCATTAGCACATTAGCACATCCTGGAGTATGAATAATTTCTCACAGAATTTCGCTTGGCAGCCTCCTCTCTCGTGTGGCCCATCAAGATAGCGCATTATCTTTTAGCTTCTAGAAAATGGGACTTGCAAAGGATGATTGAAATGCCAGAGTTGTTTATTCTAGAGGAGAGGGTGAAGGGGCTGTGTCACGATAACCTCCAAGTGTGCAAAGGACTGGTGAACAGAAGGGAATGTGCTGCTTCCCATGTGTTTTGTGTATGAAACAGTAAGGAAAAGGATTAGACATAAGGCAAAGATTTCTAAACACAAGGACAGAACAGCACATTGCTTCAGAAGTTTGTGTAGTCTCCATCACGGGTAATCTTTAAAGACAGCTTAGACAAACAACTGAAGCAGTGCCCAGTTCAGTAGGAGCCTCCTTGGACTGCATTGTTTCCTAAGTTCCCATTTTTTCATCAATATTCCTGTAGAATTCATACAAGTTTTTCAGATATGGCAAAAAATAGCACTAATGGATCTATATTTAATGGATTACACAGCATGAAGAAGATGGAAATGCAAAAAGTGCAGAAATGCAGTCTTGTAAAGATACAGAACCCCTCTGTGCTGGGCAAGATCAAGGACTGCATTTCTGGGTACACAGATACATTCCTCAAAGTGTATGATTGCAGAGTTGTTCCTTCCTTCTCACCATCACTAAAACAGGAATTGCAGTCATTTCTCTTCCAGACCAGCTGGTTAACACAATCTGATTTTTGCTGGGGGTGGAGACAAAGCCACAAAGGCCGCTTCAAAGACAGGCTCCTCAAAACTTCTCCAGTGCCCAGCAGAGCCGATCCCTAAAGGCCCGAACGACTGACATTGGCTGGCCCAAATAGAGAAGCGGCTAACACCCCTGTGATAACATACTTAATGACAAAAAATATCACGTGATGCTCTCTTTCTTGCTGCTCTTGCAGCAGGGGATGGGTGCTGCCGATCCCCTTCGCGGTGGAGGCCGCGGGGCCCTGGCCTGGCGCGGCCCTGAGGCCGAGAGTGGCGGTGTGGCCGTGGCCAGCCCGGAGCAGCGGGAGCGGCCAGCTTGCCGTGGCTGTCTCGGCACGGCTCACCATGAACTTTGCTTGTTCAGCTGCTCTTGGCAGCCACGCTGAGGACAGAAGGCGCTCCACGTGAAGGAGAGGCGCGTGGTGGAGCCGGCGGCCAGTACCTACACAAATAATTGAAGTTCACACCATGTATCCTACCCGTTAGAAGCAGAAAAATGATCTTCCTACTCTTCAGAGTCCATAATAAAGCCAAATAGCGGAAGCCAGCAGCATCCAATGGGACACACAGGCATCATCCTGCTGTGTCCTTCCTTCTCTCCTCTGGCTATCAAGTTTTAATGTGTAACCTCCATTTAATTATCACCTTTGGCTCCTCTGCATAAGGGAATCTCAAGAACAGGTTTTTTTACGGCAAGTTTACTTCCCTCTTGATAAGCTCTAAGCCAAGAGGCAAAGCAACAATCTGAGTTTGACTTCCCTTCTTCACCCCAGCCTAAGAGGGCTATAACTACAGCCAGGTCCAAACCTCTATTAAAATTAAATCTACCCCTGATCCCAATAAGTGCCTCCAGCAGGACAAAATAAATCTAGGTAACTACGAGTAATGAAATCATGCTGCAAGAAAATTGAAAATACCTGTCAGTCCACAAGAACAAGTGGTCTCTCTTTTGAACCCAATTCATATATAGTCTATAGCCACAAGGATTATTTTTTTGGCTCCCCTTCAAACCTACTTCAGCAGCAAAACAGACTGTAATATTTCTGCACCCAGAAAAGCATTTTAAAGTCTTCTTTTAACCTTCAAACCACAGTTCAGAGATGTGTCTGACCTAACTAATTTCCTACAGCTTGGCAAGTTTGAGATGTCCCATGCACTGAGCCCAACACTCAGAGCTTCTGTGGCGTCCACCCTCCCTGCTGTCAGAAGCAGCACCCCTTTGTATGGGCAGGGGAGAATCCTGACCACATCCACATTGATCTCACTGGTTGCTGGTTAACAGTCAGGAATACCTCAGCTGCACAGGGAAAGTGCTACAAGTGAGAGGAAAAATACTGAGCTTTCTAACGTCACCCAACAGCTCCTGAATCAAATGAAATCTTTTCCACTGCTACAAAGGAGTTGATGTGAAATAGCTCAAGTATCTTCTGTAATTGCAAAGTTTATTCTAACTAGAAAATTCACTATAAAGCCATTTGTGACTTATAGGATATTTTATGTCGTGTCATTGCAATAATTTTTACTATGGTGCTCATATAAATATATATGGAGAGAAAGTTCAGCTCATTTTTTACATTTAAAATGTGCCTTACTAGTAAGTTTCCACCCCAAGATGTGGAATGTTCATTTTCCTGAAAAACATGATGTTAATCCAGCTGTAGAACAGAACACAAAAGAAGAGGAGAAAATAGAAGAGGAAAACAGCCCTCTGTGACATGCAACTACATGATGTAAATAAGTGAGAGCTGGGTTACTTAAAACACCACAGTACTGCCACTCTGACGCATTCACAAATCACGAGCCAGATCCCTAGGAACTCCAAACACAGCTTAAGAACCATGAATTTTACAAAATTAAAATAGTGTGGATTTCCTGTCATTTCCCTATGTGTACTTAAGCCATCGGGATCACATTTCAAGCTACATTTCCCTTATGGCACTCTTGACTAAAAAAAGACTTCTCCTTTATTTCACTTTCACACTGAAAGTGAGATGTTTCTGCACTCACTCTAAGGACTGGCAACATGGTACAGATGTGTTTGAGAAGTGGAGGCTTGGGAGAAGACACCTCTGCTTAGGCTTGGAACACATAACTCACCTATGCTGTTGGCAAAAACACAAAATAAAGAATGAAACAAGACCTGACTGTTGAGGGAGTAAATCCTTACAAGAATAACCAAGCTATTTGTTCCTCTGCCGGTCATTGTGTTCAAGAACAAGTTTTAATTGTGTGAAATTATTGCAGTATTATGGGTAGAACTGTGAAATAAAAAACTACACCAGAGATACCAGCAGAGGTTTTGTAGAGTCCCCAGATGACTGGTACCAGCTAAGTCCTATAATACTCACTCTATCTTCTATCATAATAGGTTTTCCAGGAAAGATGTTACAAAGATCCCCAGAGGAAACAATGTGTGCATCTGCTCTGCTGCTACCTCTCTGTTCCATCCACTCACACACAAGTAGTTTAATGGCAAAGAAGAGGTTAAGAAACAGCATAACTAAACCTCCCCAAAATTATTTCCATGAAACTCAATTTTTCTTATTTAGTAAGAAAATAAACTCTTAATCAAAATCAGCATGCCTGTGCTTTTAATTACATCCCCTAACTGTGAGAAGAGCAATTTAGCATCATGCAATACAATATTAGACTGACCTTCAGAATCAAAATTATATTAAAATGTTATCAATTTTCAAAGACTAATTAAGGAGCACCAAGAAGGTGCTCCTTGGTGTGTAAATAAATCTTCTTTCTTCTCAAAGCAGGCTAGTGATTCCCAAGGTGCACGGACGCCATCCCCTCCCTCACCTCTGAGTCTCTGCATTTGTCCCCTGCCCTTGCCTGCTCCACTCCCACTGATGGAGCTCCAGCAGGTTCCTCTGCTCACCATTCCCAGCTGCTCACAGCCTTTTCTCCTATCTCCAGCAACAGCTCCAGGGAAAGCCACAGGCAGCCCTCCTCCTCCTGTCCCAGAGCAGCAGACACAGAATATCCACAGAAAATCACCTGTGAGGCCCCAGACCCCATATACTCCTGACACTTTTATTAGTATTTGTCACAGCACAAAGCTGATGGGAATTGAACAGCAGGTTCACAGCAGCTCTGCTGCTTCCTTAGGGACAGGGAACTGTGTCACCCCTCCTGTTTCACACAGGACAATGGACTTTGGGATACCTGGGGGTCATGAGCATGGGACAAAGTGCCTTATTGCCACAAAGGAAGTGGTATTGCAGCTTTATTATAGGGGAAAATCCAATGCATAAAAGCTAAACCTAAGAACCTACACATTTCATGTACCTAAATCCAAAAGCCCATGCATTTCATGTACCTAAAGCTCACCAGTCACTCAAAGCTGTACAAGCCTGAATCAGAATCCTTGCTGATACTTTGCATCAGGAGCTCCAAACCATATCTGAATCTAACATCTCCCAAACAACGATGCCAGTTGTGTGGAACAGCACTTACACTTTTCTCAGCATCTTGAAACCTCATTTCTATAAAGAAATTATCAAGAAATGACATACCTACTGAGATAGTGCCTTCTTCATCAGCAAAGTGCTGATTAGAATTTTTAATTAATTAAACACAGTTGACTACTGTACTTCAATCCAGTCTTCAGAGATGATTCTTGGTTAAATTAGACATTCTATATGCTTTCAAAATACAGCCAGGTATAATGTGACATTCAAAAGAAGCAAATGTAATCACTAAATAATGGCCAGAACAGACAAGTAGCTAAAATATTTTGTAATGGAGAAAATGGTTGGATTTATCCAGGGAAGTTCCATCCCCTGAAGTCATTGTCACATATTGACCTTCTTGTTACATTGAGTGCCTGGTGTTTTCATATTCTGTGAGGGTTTAATTTAATTGACAACTACAAAAATAAACTATATCACTACCAACCTGGATACCTGGCTTTGAATTCTGTCTTTCCTTTTCCCAGACCTGTTACAAGAGTCTCTGAATGGGGGATCAATAGCCACGATGAGATAGCACAGCTCACAGAAAGTACCTCTTGAAGAGTTGATGGCATTTCTGCTGTGTCAGACCACACCAAATTGAACCCATCATCCTTTCAGAGCTGTACCCCAAGGACCAGGCAACTCCAGCAGATGGGCCAGGACTGCACACAACCAAGACACACTTATATGCATTAAATGCTTGTTGAGGGCAAGGCTCCCAACCTGGGATAATGAATTAGCTATCAAGGACACTCTGTCCATATGCAGAAGATCTGATGAAGGTCTGTAACACTTTAGCTTTGTCCTGGGGTGACTTTATGATACTGGTATCCCCAATCGTCTGGTTTATGTTATATATTAAGTTCTGTACCTTTAAGACTGGCTCTGAGAGCAAAAGAGGGGGAAAAAAGAAGCCGCAGTTTGTGTTAAAGAAAATATAACTCCCACACATCTCGCTCCTGGACTGTGTTGTCTGCAGCACAGACAGACAGCGGGACAGAGCTTCTCCCTGGCTTTTAGTTAGTTTTAGCTAGCTGAGGCAGAGGAATTCCCCGGACCTTTGGTTTTTTTTTCCTTTTTCTTGGATCTGTGCAAGCCTGCTCTGGACTGAACACCCAGCTAAACCCCGGGAGCCCACGCCTGTGGCCCACCGGGGCCTGGGCCTCGGCACTTTTCCAGCGCTGGAGGGACTGATAAGAAACTGAGCAAGCCGAGCTACACACCACATGAAAAGGACTTTTCTTCCTAGATTTGCCATCCCATCGAACAGCAAGAGGTTTTATTATTTAATATTATTCAATTTTCTGTTAAATAAACAGCTTTTTCCACTTCTCTCCAAAGAAATTTTTTCCCTTTCCCGGACCGGTTGGTGGGGAGGGGCATTTCCCTGGGGAAATCCCCATCCAGAGTTTTCCTCCCTAATTTGCCCTAAACTAAGACAGCTTTTAAAAGCCAACCCTTATAGCATCTATGAGAAGCAAAGGAGAGGCTAAATCCATGATGGTAGCAAAGCCCTGTGAAGACATTTCTAATAACATCCATTCCCCTTTAGCTGCCAGAAGACAGGTGTATTTGAGGATCACAGAAAAAGTTCCAAAGCCAGATCCACTTAGTTCAGAGAACAGTAACATAAAAACACTCAGTGAATAAATTTAGAGTCATCTGAAGAAATACATATAAACAAGGTGTATATATATATACACTTTTTTTTTCCCAGAAGAGATTTGTTTTCATACAAGAAAAATGTGAAGAGTCCATGTCAAGGAAAATACAATTTTCCCATCTACTTGCTGGAAGTTATGGTCACACTGATGGCCTGGTTTTGCACCCAGACAGAACCAACTGCTTTAACCCATGTAAACTGCTCCACAAACCAAGGAAGTCAGGCATTTCCCCATTTCTCATCTTAATTATTTTTTTCTTTTCTCTCTTTAAGGAAGACTTCAGGTGTTTATTTTCCCCCTCCTTGACTTTCCATTTGTTTAATTCCTCTAATTCCTTCACTTGGATTATGGTAACTGTCCTGTGTTAAGAGAGCCCAAGTACAAGACTCAAAACGATTCCTCTTGTATGGACTTGATGTCTGCAAACCTGAATACTCTCCAGCTACTGCATTGTCCAAAGGATTTGTGACAGTAAGGGTGGTTCTGTGTGTGCCTAGAATCATTAGGAAAAAAGACCAATATATTATTTATGTACAAAGCATCCATATCTTTCTGCAGAATTATCAGGATTCTTCTAATGGGAGTGCTGAGGTTGACTAAATTAGCACAATTTATCAAATGGCAGTGTTACAAATATGAAAGCTCTCCAGACACTATATTTAGGTTCAACAAGCATCAGACTGCAATTAGCAAAAGTCGCCAAACCTCATCACAGTGGAAACATTGATTGTACCCCATTCCAGATGTTATTAATGTTTTCTGCTGCCAGTCAAGCCAAAGCTACTCTCTGCAGAGGCTCAATCAGCTGACATGATATGGTTGCAGATGTGCCAAAACATCTGTTGTTTTAAAAAAAAGTAACTTTGTGAACACTACAGATGTTCTTCACCTTACTGTTAAACAACTTTTGGCTACAGAGTGTTCTCCACTGTGTGTTCTTGTGGTCAGTGACCAGTTATACTACGTAAGAAATTAACCCAAAAAAATAATTACAGGATTTGCAGCAAGTAAAACGAATTTCAGATAGCCACAAATCTGTCTGTCCAGCCTATTCCATTCTTAGATATAATAGGAAACGAGATGGCCAAGGAACCAGAAAATACATTTGCTGAATCTTTGGAACTCCCAAATCACAGAAAAGGAGACCCAAAGCGGCTTTCTTTGTGGCATGATTACTGATTGAAATCTGTGCTCAGACTGCACTGCTCCTCCCTACAAAAAACATTTTAGCTTTCAGCTGGCAGGGCTAAAATCCCTAGCTTGGGCACAACATGCAAGACTGACCTGCTTAACGTGGTCTCCAAAGTCTCCAAGAACACTTCAGGAGCAGACTTCACAACCAGGATCTGCAGTATGATAGAAAGTCTGTTCAGAGTGTCCTGCCTTCCCCATATCACTAGATGGGGAGGAAATCTTGGAACAACCCACATGTGGAAGAGATTACTTGTATTATTAAAAAAAAAGAAAACAAGAACACACAGCAGAGTTGCATCTTTGGCCAGTAGAAACTAATGTAATTCCATTAACTGGGCATTTTACCCTCCAGGAGATCTATAACTTTAGAAACTTTCACCAAATAATACCTCACCACAGACAGTGATGTTGCTCACAGATGCCTGTCACTGTGTTTTAAAAAGAAGGCAGTAAAAAGCAGAAGAGCTGGAAACTCTGAGAGACTGAATCTGAAGGAGGCTGAATGGGTTTTTTTCTGTAAACAATGAAAAATACTGAGCTGTAACTTCCAAAAAAAACTTTTTATTGATAAAAAGAGGGGGGGAAAAACCCAGGAAGATGGGATATAGGCTGAATTTTATCCCTATCCTAGCACTATGTGGGATAGTGGTATTTGCCTAGGCGCTTTCAGGTGTGTGATTTAAGAATCCAGGTTGGGCACCCTGCCTCACTGTGCACTCAGGTGGGAAAGGCAGGTGCTCCTGGAGACCAAGTCAGAACAGCTGAACTATTATCTCTGAGGGGAGAGGGATTCTGGAGACTTCCTTTGCTTCGTCCAACATTCTGAGAGCACAACTCCATGTGCAAGGAGCAAACAACACCTGTCCTCTACCTCTTATTCCAGGACTCCTGAAGAAAGCAAACCAAGTGACTGGCTGTGCCAAACACTCTGCCACCTTCAAGCACTCTAAGGAGCCTCACAGGAGATACTGGGATACTGAAAAGCAACTCACCAGAATTAGCAAAGGCTTAAATACCTCTGCCTATCCCCACTGCAGCTCTTGCCAAGCCTCATCTGCTACGATATTTGTCTATCTTTTGAAAAGGTGCTTTGATATCAATAGCAGAGAGATAAAACACAAAATGTTATCACTAATCACTATTAATTATCTCTTATAGGCAGTAATTTGAGAAAAGCTGCTAACATGCAATTTTTAGAGTTTATTACAGAATTGCAGCTCAACCTATGAGTTTGATTCATGAAATATAACAGGATCCAGGAAGGATGAACTTAAACCACAAGTCATTGTCTACAACAGGTAGAAGAAAAAGTATCAAGATACCCTCTCACCTCAGGCAAAACAGACAAGCAGATTTCCTCTCCACTTTGGCAGAGCACAATGAAAGAATAGAGGCATAAAATGAATTTGAGTTTCTTTGTAAGGTTGAAAGTACAAAAATTCACAAACACAGATTTTTAACTTTGATGGTAAAAAAACTTTGGCTGAAAGTCGCTCAATAATTGAGACTGCTGCCATCCAACCCATTTTAATCTCAGTACACTCTTCCCAATCCTTTTGGTCACATTGGTTAGGCAATATATGTTTGAAACTGGCAATATTTTCTCAGTGAAGCAGTGAAGACAGCAGAATTCTTATTGGACATCAGCTGGAGAAATTAGCAGGATGAGGTACTAGTGTTTTTTGAAATGAAGACAAGAGGTATCTTATTTCTCTCCAAAACTATTGCATATCTGTCTAAAAACTTAGAATTAGGGCTTAGTAGTAGGGCAATCCAAATGAAACACATGATACAGCTGGTTTTGTGATTTCACTTCTTGGCCAAAAGCTTTTTTTGCAAAACCAGCCATTTCTTGATAATTAAAAATCTTCAGCCAATCACAGCAACAGATTAGATAATCCAGGTGCTTGCATTCCTACAGGACTTCTTCTAAACCTTAGCAAAATACAATAAACACCTTTTTTTTCTACCAGAACCCACTGTAGATCTGTCTTCCAAAAGGAAATTACGATTACTAGAGCTTAAGTTTGTCAACAGCTGCATATTAAAAAATGCCTGTGCTAGAGACAAAATGTTTTCTATTTCTTATTCCCATCTGCACTGAAAGTGGAGGCTCTGTCAGTGGAGTAGAAGTCAGAGATTGGATGTGGTCTCCTCAGTCTTTGTGGCTAGACCAGGGGAATGCACAAGCTATTCTGACAAGTTCCATGCTAAAAGAAAGATTTAGCTTGTATATATTAGGTATTTTATTTGCAGATGGAGGTGACAGGTAGCAAGATACCCTCTCTTTGCAATACTTTCCTGATTTAACCTTTTCATGTGAAGGAACTAGAAGTGTGTGTATTGTACATATTCTCTGTGTTTGTCCATGTCCGTCCTGTGAACCAAAAATGAATTTTCTTGAAAAACAATAAAACATTTCCTAGGAGCCTGTAGGTTCCATGCTTCTGTCAATGCCTCTCTTTTTCCCACTCCTCTTTTCCTCTTCCTTTCTCCCCTAGTCCTCTACCCCTCTTTCTTTTTCCCCTATCCTGTTTGCCTTTGTGCTGGCATGAACAGGTTTAAAAGGAAGAGCTCACTTGCATCCTTACAGGAAACCAGGCATAATCAGACATTGTTGCAACAGAAATCCTCTGAAGCCAGAATTAGTTCAGCTCAGTCACCCAGAGCACACTCAGGACAGCCAGGAGTGACTGTGGCAGCTGCAGCACTCAGGCAGGCAGCAGACCTGGGGTGGAGGGAGACCACACATTCCCACAAGAAGAAAAGGTTACCAAAAGGGTTGCCACGCTCACTCTGGTGACACCAACCTCTGCCATCCTTGCACCCTTCCCACCCACATCCTATTTGCTCCCAGAAGTACTTCAGCCAAAACCCTCCTCAGAGCATACACTCTGCACTTCTTCCTGTCACAAACTGGGGCTTCAAAAATTGAACAAATTCAATTCTACTTCAAGAATTAAAACCCTTCCGAGAGGGGTTCTCTCATTTTTGGTTGTCTTTATACTACCATGCATACTTCTGATAACTGTCTGCAATGTAACAGGGGGAAATTAATGCTAAATAGACTGCCAAGTTCTCACATCTTTAACAGAAAATGTGTATTGCTTAGAGCAAAAGAGAGTTGGGGGGACAAGGGTGGGAGCAAAGACTGACATATCTACTCTGAAAAATCCTTTGCTTCCTTTTGCTCACCTGCCAGAGCTGAACTGTTGGGGCTTTTGTTTCCTGTTGTATTTGATGACTTCCCTAGCAGAGAAAGCACTCAAAGGAATGCAACTCAGGCTCTTTCAGGTGTTATTTATGTCACCAGCTATTTAAAGGAAATCAGAGGAGCATGAGGCCCTGAACTCAGGTCTTGCAAGGTAAGAAATTTTCAGTTCTCTCTTAAATAATAGTAACCTCAAAGGACTTTGAACTCTTATTGTTCAAGTCAGTGGGAGTTTCGACACTGAATTTTTTGAGAACATACCAAGGTCCTAGAAAGCAGTTAATTAACATCTCTCCAGGAAATCTGCAAATTTCCTCTCTCATGAATTTTAACAGAAATTTGTTGAATGATTCTCAGATTTCACGTCTGCATATCCAGTCTTTGGCAAGACTATATCTCCACTGCCATTGCCTTTCTTTTTTGGCCAGACATTTGTCCTTATAAGCCTGGGAGTGCTGTGTTTAGGAGTAAATATTGTGAGACCAACAAATTCTCTGAAGAGAAAGCTTCATTGAATAACTAGAAACAGCATTTTGTACTGTAGCTTTGTTTTCATAAATTAAGAATTAGGGTTTGGAAACCTGAATGGGAAGTGTTTGAGTTTGGATTTTCTCACTTCTCTTTCAGTCCCAGGCAATATTCTTGCTTGGTTTATGTTTTCTTTGGGTAAAACACTGGCCCCACTGAACTCAGTGGGAGCACTGCCATTTATTTCAGCAAGGCCAGCACTTTCTTTCCAGTCTCTTGGAAGTTTCTGTGGGGTACGTGCAAGCTTGCCTCAAACAACAATTATCTACATTTCTCTCTTTCTGTAAATCATTGTGACTTCCCAGCAGTGTTGAAACTGCAAATGTTTCTGCTTTGTGTCTCTCTTTAAGCTGCATTACCAACTGATACAGGGTTGCAGGAAACTCTCATGAACTGATGAAATAGAAGATATGCCTTTAACCAGCACTAAACAAACCAATGAGTCCTTCCAACAGCCACATCAACTTGAAAACAGCCTTTTTTCCAGACCACATGAAAAACAGAGAAGATTCCTTCCCATGGTCACTGCTGTCTTTCACAGGAGCAAAGGTTTTCAAAAGGGAGCACCTGGGTCAGAGGCTCCGAGGCCACAGAGCAGCCACACCAGAGACTTTGGGAGGGAGGCCCCACACACAAAACCCCACGGAACCAGCCTCCACTTCCAGGGAAATAAAAGCCCTTTTTCCTGATCAAAGCCAGGAAATAGAAACACTTGAGACTGCAATGGATTAAAGTTGTGAAGGTGGCTGGTTCAGCACAGCTAACCAGGCACAAAGTTGATGTTGTTACAATCGGTAATCACCATGAAGGTGACTCTCAGTGGAAAACACTTGCTCTATCCAAGTGTCCAAAGCATCAGGATAGTTGTGTCACATCTCACGTATTTAGGTAGCAGAGGGAAAAAAAGCCTACAATCACTGGTGTTGAGTTCTGATAACTACTGTGCCATCATCCAAAAACACTTTTATCAGAAGTCATCCTTTGATTCAGTCACCCCAAAACCAGGGCAAACACTGAGCTTCCAGTTTTGTTTGTCTCATCCTCAACCACAGTGACCATCCATTCACACTTCCAAATTATAGTGTTTTTGTAATTTCTTCCCACTGAAAAGGAGAGCCCCTTATTTTTACAAGCATTATTCAATACAATACATTATTCAGCGGCATTTTCATAGTGCTCAGTGCAATTAGCAATTATAAAAATTCAACATTATAAAAAAAGACATTGAAATGAAACAGTCTTATTTTGCAGTTTTTCTCTGTCTCTTCACACTGGTCATAAGGCCTGATGTTTCAGTCATAAAATTTAGTTCGGGGTGATCTCTGAACTGTCAGGTTCAGTTTAATTCCTGCTTCTTGAGTAGGTACACAAGGTGCAAGAGGATGTTAACACTTTTCAAAACTTCTCCTATCCAAGCTAGAGCTTACTGAATCCAAGGAGACTATAGCAGATGTACAAAATACAATTTGTGGTTTACATCTAACTCCATGCAGAGTTTGAGTCTCAGGTGAAATGGCCCTATACTATGGTGAGATTGGTGGGAATTTTGACTCAAAGATTTACTCACTGAATATTCTATTAGGCACACAGACTGGCAAGGAAGTAATGGTGAGACAACAAATTTCTCTTATACGAAGCTCACAATATGTACTTACATCCTTCATTCCCCACTCAAGAAAAATATATTTGGATATCTTCACAGGAAAAAATGCTTCTCCCTTTTCAGGATCACTGCTTTCAAGTGTTCACTTGCCTCAGGGGTTCAAGTTTGCCTGTCCTCCTTGAATTTTCTAGTAATAATTTTACAACATTTCCTACCATAAAGTCCTCAAAAAAATTACTTTCCTTACCTAGTCACTAACTGTTCCCTAGAGTTATTCCTTGTTTTAAATATTTTTTTTAATAATTTGAGGGAATTTGTCTAATCTCAAACATGGAACAATACAACCAATCTTGCAAATCTTAAAGCAACAGGTTCCCACACAGCTATTTTGGGGTTGCTTTTGAGCAGCAGTCAATAGCAAGAGCCAAAAGCAGCATGAGGAAATCATGTTGTCACTGCAAGAAACATCTGAAATAGCCCATCAAGTATCACCATCTTGGATTTATTTTCATGCAATCCTCTAGAACAAAGATGTTTTATCCTACCTATTTTATATTTGACACTTTTTCTACCAAATTTATGCTCCAAAATATTCACAAGCTGAACCTTCCTTAGAAGGACCACACTTCCACTGAAATACCTACTGATTCAAAAAAAATATGCCTGGCTTATATATTATAATTATATATATAAATGATAATTATACATATATAAATGATAATTATACATATATAAATGATAATTATACATATATATATAATTATATTATAATTATATATATTGCCAGTCTAGTTGAAACCACAGAAGGCAGTAATTCAGGTATTCCATGGACCAGCACAGATGATGCTTATTTTGTTGGACCATGAGCTGTCTAATATTACTAGATTAAAAAAATTGGGTTCAGCTATGTGTATTCAATTAGCCATTATCTGACTGAAATCTAGTTGAAGACAAAGGATTTTAATCAATTTCATATTTGTTTTCTCATTCCATGTACACTGTTGCAGTTGAGACAGACACAATGCGACACTCCGAGGTTTATACGACAAGAGCTAATGTTATTATTTACAGCTTTCTTTTATAGGCTTTTCAAAAACCTCGTGTTCAATCCCAAAATTTGTTACCCTGCAGCTCACTGGCCAATAGGTGCCTGCCCACAGGCTCATCAGGGATTGGCTGGCATCCCTTGCTTGCATTTGAATCTCTCAGATCTCAATGCCTACTTCAGAGATGTTCACTTCTTTTCCTTTAGCAGTACAGGCTGGTCGAGTTATGGCCAGGGTTATGTGTGACTGAGGCCTCCAGGCCAGCTGTTACCCATCACAGTTCCCCTTTTTTGCTTTTCAACTACAAGAGCAGTGTTTGCCATCCATCTGCAGGGCCCCTTGCAGAAAGGATAACAAACACAGCACAATGAGTGAAGCAATAATGATAATACACAAACGATAAGCCCGGTTCAAATGAGGCTTTTCTGCCAACTCCACAAATCTAACCCTTCCAGCCATCAATCTAAAATCTCTCACACAACACAAGTCATCATTTTTGGTTTTTTTACAACCATGTCCAGGAGCTAATGAAAAAGTATCAGTAACAGCACGATTTAGCAGGGTGGCATGCTGCACACTGTTTACATCTATGGCTGAATTACTCAAATCAAGGAAGTTTCATTTACCTTTTTTTACGAAACAGGTCACTTCTTCTCTACCACAGGCACTTCTACCACCCAGGCAAAAGCTGCAGAAGATATCCAGATCTCTCTCCCCCATCCACACATATTTTCTGTGAGTTTCTAGTTCTGAAGTCTGCATTATATTGTGAAGACAAAAAGGGTGAGATGCTCAAATTCTGAAATACAGTTTTTGAAATACTCTAGGAAAATTATCATTTTAGTGTTCATATATTCCAAAGCTCTCATTTCCAAATATAATTTCAATTCCAAGCACCAGTAGTGGCTGTGGGAGAAGTTCTTTAGTTTTGGAAAGCAGTTATTTTTTCTGAAAAGCCATGGAAAATGACACATCCATATGATACATACATGTGTGATGTGAAGACATGCTTTTCCACAGGTTTGAAGCAGCATACACTGAAGTGTCACAGAACACAATATTCCCTAGCACTGACTGTGACTATCATATAACAGCTTTTCAAAATCTGTCTGGACAAAACTCTGGAGAATTAACTGCACAAAACAATCCTGCTTTGGCACATTTTCAAATGATCCTTTGCAGTCCCTTTCCATCTGTAATTTCTAGGATTTTGCAACTGCTTAGGGATTTCAGATTCATAAATTCCTTGGCATTAGTATTCCTTGGCAACAGGATGCAACAATTTCCCACCCTTAAATCAACTGCAGACCACAGACCCCTCTGGGAAAAGTACAGGGGAATTAGTGTACCTGAGAGCTGAACCTACAAGAGGAAAAGGTGCAGAGTCCAGGTCTTCAGACCTCCCCTATCCCTCCAGTGATGTCAGCCCAGGAATGTGGGGTGTGACAGCACAGTCTGGGTTCAGCATGTCAGTCAGTGCTTCAACACAGATGTTTTGACTTTCCAAGAACAAAAGCATTTTACGAAGAAGGGAAGTGGTGTTTCTGTAGTATAAACTCAGATGCAGTTATTGTGCTGCACTGATACATTAATTGACCATTATTAATGAAATACTTACCCAACATAACTGAAGGATTTGATTTATGACAACTTTTATGCCAGTAAAAGCTCTGCTTTCAGAGGTACAAAGGAAATTAAGACATTCAACAGAAGTCATTACATAATTATGATCATCCTTAAGGTTAACTCTTTGCTGTGTAGACTTCTGCTCATCTGACAAAAGGAGCATTAGGAAGACAAATTCAGCCCCTTTATGCAGAAGGTTTTCCCCAGCCCTAATGCCCAAGAGGGGGTAGTTCAGCATTGGTTATAAGAGATGGTTGAATTCTTTATTTGTCCCATTCTCTCTCCCAAGTGATCTCCTCACAACAGGTCCCACATTAACACCTGCTGTAAGTTGGGGACAAAGAACGCTTCTGTGGGGTTCACAGCTGCAGCAGGCTCTCCCCAAATTCTCTGCTTGGGGCTTTGTGCCTAACTCCACTCACACCAATATTGCTTCATGAGCAGAAACTTCACCCCCAAGTACTTTACTCAATCTATTTAGGGCTTCATTACTTCAGGGTCTAGAGCCTATGTCATCAATTATCCAGGAGAAAGCGAGCACCGACTGCAACAATCTTCAGGTAACTGCTCCACAGCTGCTTGCACAATGGTCTCTGGAACCAGGGCAAGCAAAGCCTGCACCAGGTTTTAGAGGGCCTTTGAACTAAGTGGAAGAACTATCAGTTTCATTAATCACCAGCAGTAAGTTGGGTTCATTTTGGCTTAAATACATGTTACACCTTGCCTCTTCAGTCTAGCTACATAATAAAAAATGTAAAACTATAGAGGCTGATAGATCAAATCAGTCCAAAGCACAGTAATGCCCACAGAACAGTACAGAAAAGGGGAAAACATGCCTTGAAATATCCTCTAATAATCACAGAAATTTGTGCAGTACGGACTCTCCAGTCTGAGGCCCTTCCTTTGCATTTAGTTTTTCTTAAGAGGATTTCTTTCATGAATGATATGAATTTCTTTTTTAAACAGTGTAAGCTTTTTCATAGTCACTTAATCTTTCAGTAGGGAAGGCCACAGTTTAACATCACATTATGGGAATAACTCACACTGTTTGCTTTGAACTTCTCACTTCAGTTATATAAGTTCCTGTTAGTATCAGCTACTCAATTGAAGTCACAGCACAGAAACTGATCTATTCAGGCATACTGAAGTTATGGAAAAGTGACTTGTGTTCCTTAGTTAAAGGAGAAAAACCAAACCAAACCATGCATACAAATTGGGTGCCTACACAAAATCAAACAGGCAGGAGGCACTTGCAATACGGAAAATCACTGTACAGAAACAAATGATACCACACAGTACAGTACATGTCCTTGGCACATGGGTGTAGGCAGTAAAACACTAGAGTGTAAAGGATGCAGACAAGTTATTTCCTTTCCCTACTATATTTTGATGCCATAAAATAAAATTAAAGGTACTTTGTCATTGCTATACATACCAAGGAGAGAAACAAACAATAAAATTAGCATAAGAATCATCATTAGAACTAATGTATCACTTAAACACATCTGTAGTATTCTGTATGTCAGACATTAAGAGGGAACAGAATTTGAATCAAAATTAAATCCACAAAGATGATACAAAAACTGTCTCAAGAGAGCCCACAGTTTGTTACTTAGAATGGAGACATAAAGGTGTCTTACACATTTATCCATCAGACCTTAGTTTTTTTGCTGGAACTTAAATAAAAAAACCTGAGACAGACAACAAAATTAGAACATAACCAGAAAAACGTGTAAATGCAGGATCTCTTAGCTAGCCCACCATGCAGTGCAGCCCACCTCATAAATTATAGCTTAATAATACTTTTGTATATGATGATATGGGTTATTGGTCATGGGGTATTAACACAATGATGCCTGCAAATGGGAATTTTACGATCTCTTAAAATGCACTTGTCACTTCACTTGGTCCAATTCATTGTTCCTTGCTGTTATGGATAATTATGGGTGCTGACTTATATTAGGCAAAATTACAATTGATGTGAGCAGGGATTTTGATCAAAATGAGCCTGTTCTATTGTTCTGTTTTACTTCATATAAATTGATGCTAGACTTATTTTAAAGGAACAAAGAAGTCCAAACAACAAACAAACCTAGAAACTAAACACCTTTCCCATTCCTGGTCCCAAAGAATTCACATCAGCAGCAATGTTTTCAGTCACTGTCAGTGAGTTTTGGGTTGAGCCCTTACACATGCACCTGCTACTGGGTAATGCTAACAGGCACAAGTAAAGGAACCAATCTTTTACTCAAGGATGTTCTCCTGAAATCTGAGATCACTACTTACCTAAGATATCTACTGCTAGTAAGTCATTACACAAATACTGTGAGCTTGCAGTAGCCTGCACCAGCTTGAGTTTGAGAATAGGTTCTCTAATACTTCCTGTTCAATGTGGAAAACTCTGCTTGGTCCTAATCTGCCCTTAGGTTTGGCTTTGGAGTTGAGAGCACGTCCCCCATCATCCCACCCCCTTTGTAACCCAAACACCATTTGTTGGGGTAACACATGCACTGCATGTGGCTCAAGCTGCTAGCCAGCAGGAGGATGAATGTATTTACTTACACTCCCTGAAAAGTTATCTTCTAGAATCTGTTTTTTATGTGGCTTGGTAGTCTTCCAAGTGCAAAGGATTAAATCACCAGGAAGTGCTATCTTCCCATTTTCAATTCCCTTTTAAAATGTGGCTTTTTGCGATGCCTTCGGATATCAGTAGCAATGCTTGGCAACATTACATATTGCTGTTTAATTGCCTTAAAAACTATTTCCCTGGTAGTATCATTAATAATACCAAGTCTAAATTGGATTAAGAACTACACTGCTATAAAGTTAATTCACTGTGATACTAATGAAACGTCATGTGAGGCTTCCTGTAAATCCAGCTAAACAGTCACTGCCAAGGGTCATTAAATCAATGGCACATTCAGCTATTCTGCTTAGAAAGTATTGTTTTAATTGCTAGCAGGTGATTTTCATTAATGAAAGCATCTTCCATTTTACTGATTTTTAGGTCTGATGGCAATAGAGCCTTTTGTAGTTCAATAATGACAATACTTTTACATTTCTAGGAAAGGAATTAAGCTCACTTGAGAAGGTGGTTGAACAGGAATGGCAAAATTTCAGTCAGAATATTCCGCTGCATATTTATAAAACACCCGAGTAAAAGACCTGCTCTGATGCTCAAGCAGGTCAGCAGGTTTTGGCATGAATATCATCTCAAGCAATATGAAATGTTACAGATCTGCAGCTTCCACAGGAGATTTCCCATTGGACAGCCAAGTTTGAAAACTCTCAGCCTTCACCTCTCTGCATCAGCTTACTCAGGTAGAAAACAGCAATAACACTTTGTGAAATATTTCTAATTCACTGGGGGAAGGAGTGCAAATGACACTGGAAGTGCTGGACTCAAACACTGCTAAAAATGTTTGCTAAGTGGTTAAAAGTATGCCATGATCTTGACCTGCATATCATATTTTTTAAGTTTATTTTTCATATTCTCAGAGGGAATTGTCTTTAAATTTAGTTTTGCCCCAATTTCCATTGGGTTTTTGCTGCTTTCTCTCTTATTTTTCTAAAATTAAAAGCATGTGAAAAACAGCCTTTCCAGTGTATCCTTTGGCTCTGAGCTTTGTTCATAGCAACAATTCAGAATCTGAAGATCTTGGCTGCAATCTTAAACAGATTCTCAGATTGCAAACAATTGGGGCAGGGGTGAGAAGGAAAACTGCTTACTTAAACAGAGAGAAAAGGTAAACAGGAATTCCCAGAGGAATTCAAGACACACACACCCACACACCAGCTGTTACACTTTTCAGATACATAAGGTAAGAGATGATGCAATTTACTGTGCAGAAGATAAGTGGGGAAAGGTAGGTTTAAAGACAAAGGTGAGGTGGTTTCACCCATCTCGAAGACTGCTGAACATTACACAACTCCCACTACTAAACTGCCTCTCAGCAGCCTCTAATTACCTTAATAGCAGACTCAGGATCATGCAGTTAAAGGGATTCTTGACAGAGTAACCTTGCATCTGTCCTGAGAAGATGCACCAGAAGCTGGTGAGACTCTTGGAGCCTTCAGTTCCAGCAGCCTCTTTTGAATGTCCAGGAATGGAACATTTCCCAGAACCTCAGCATTGCTTACTCCTGTACTAGTTAGAGCTTCTGGAGCAGCTCTCCCTCTGCACAGTACTCTGGGCAAGGCAAAACAGCTCTTGGAACATAGCCATGCTCTGCAGCATGCCTCTCATAGTCCATCTTCATGAACTTGGGCAGGCCTGAGGTTTATAGAGCCCCTTTTTCCTACCAGTCATAACAAAAACTACCAAAGTTTGGTGTGGCATGAGGGAAATCATTGCCCATTTACTGTGCAGAAAAATCTATGACTTCTGCTCTGTGTTCAACCACACATCCCTTCAGATCTAAGAGAAACAAATAATGGAGTGTAGAATTTAAGAATGCACTCATCACCACTTACTTATTTTGATCCATGTATTCTGTATTTCTGGTTCTACATTAGCTAAAAGGATGCAATTCAGTCTGAGTATCTTATGAGTATTGGTGAGGATTTCAGTGATACTACACAATCCATGTCCCTAAAGGGGAGGCCAACAGGGCAGAAGTCTTACTACCACTAAACTTCAGTTGTAAATGCTCCTTTCTTCTTAACAGCTCCTCTGTATAATAATTTTCATCCAACTTGAGGCAAGAATAGAACTTTATTTCAAAGAAACTCAATTCAGGGTCACTTTCAGTAATGGCATGGCTTTAAATCCTGCTAATCTGACACATAAAATCATTGCTAAAAATCTCCCTTTTGTCTCCCAGATGTTCTTCAGCAATACTCACTCTAGCTGGCAGTAGTCCTTCTCTACGACCCTGCCTGCCCAAAGTACAGGTAATGCAAACAAGTTGTAAATCAGAAAGATTTATCAGTCAGAGTTCATTTCTCCTCTCTCTGATTTGTAGCCAGATTTTCCAGTGGGGAGCCAGAGCATTTGGGCAATTCTGAGGACCAGGTAAAACATCCCTGAACCTCCTGTGGAGGATTTACAATTAAGAACCAATATTTTTACCAGTGAAAATCTAACTCTTCTGGTAAGCAACAGGGCAAAGACCTTGCTTCCTATCCTCACATCTACTTGTCAGCTTTCAGGGATATTTTAATTTTACACATAATACTTGATTTTTAATATTTTTAGGGATTCCCCTATAAAAAGACTGGCCTGGAACACCATAGTCTGAAATCTTCTCATACCTTTTTTTTTTTTATAATAGAAGTCCTTCTGTTTAAACATCTGCCCTCTGATTTTATAAATCAACTGATGAAGGTCACAGGTTTCCTACAGCTGAGTTCCAGTTTGTGTCAAGTACAGCAAAAGTGTCTCAGGGACTGCTGTGGCTGTTGTTACAATTACTGCAAGCTCTCTGCTCGCCTGTGGATGTTTAGCTTGTCTCCTGAGCAGTCAGCATAGCCTCCTGTTATAAAGAGGGCAAACTAAATAACAAGGAAGTGAAGGACACTATAAAGGAGACTGAAAACAAGTTGCTTGGCACTGATTTTGACACCAATACTCCTGGAAGCAGAGGGTGGCCATAGTGCAAATGTAGCATCTTTGCCTTAACTTTCACTTTATGAAGCTGTTAGGTTTAGTTCATGTTTATAACAGACCCAGCAAAAGCTGATTCTCTTTATTGATTTGTATACACATATATGTGCTTGCTCACACTAGGAGAGCTAATGCATAAGATTCTAAGCATTCAATTTCAGCACAGTGCTTTAATCTAAAAGTCCAGATGAGATGAGTTTCCTTTTAATAAAACCTATACAATGGCAGTGATGTTCCTATTCTCTCATTCTTTTCACAATGTATGTTTAGATCAGACTTTAAAAGCAGTTAGAGCACTCAGAATAAACACATCTATTTGTGTCCTGTGCTGCCTCTTCTTCATTTCTCTGTAGTAGTTATTCTTTTATCATGAATGGCTTATCAAATGTCAACTCCGTGTCTCTCCAGAAAATTAAAGGCTGTATATCATATAATAAACTACTCCACTGTCAGTTGGCATCATAAACTACAAGGAACCAGTTGTTCAGGATGTCACCCAGCCTCTGACCAGAGGCAAGATGAAAGCTGAACCCTGACCTGAAGGAGTGAATGAGAATACACTGTTTGTCACTGTCTAAAGAAAACGTGAACCGCCTCCACTGGCATCCAGACTTTCTAAATTTAGTTTCATGCTGAAGTCCTGAGATTAGTGAAACCTTTCAAAGAGGAGATGATAGCACTTTGTGTTTTACCCAAGGACAAAGCTTAATCATGTTCCTCCTCCCTGGGGGACCTTACAGCACATTTCTAAAATAATAAAATTCTGGCTGTGTAAATTTGGACAGGAGACAGTCACTCAGATCTTTTGCTCATATAAATGGGATCAGCAACCTAAGCATGTCAGTTCAGGAATTCAGCCTGCTAAAATATAGCATCACAATATCTGGCAGTTTACCTTCAGATAATTATGGTGCTCTCTGTGTGTGTTTTCAAACACTGACATTCCATGCATACATTTCACACATTTCTTACGATGCAGGAGGAGCTGAAGTTATAAAAACTTTTAAGTCAGAACTGAAACCCTGGTGGTGGTGCTGCTGCATATGGCTGGCAATACCTGTCAGTCTGCGCTGGGCTTTGACATCATTTCCAAATGCCCTACCAAGAGGATGAAAATGCAGCATCTCCTCTAAAACAGCAATTCTTGGCAGCCTCTCTTCCCTGACCTTCTTCATTTTCCCTCCTCAGCACATGCTAGGAATTGGGCAGTGTGCTGCTCTCCACCCCAAATTTCACTGCCTTTCCAGAGGGGAGCCTGCAATTCATTCTACACCAAAGCTTGTCCACTTAGCACCCGCCCCTGATTTGTTTCTTGCACCTCCATCTCTGAAATGACTGGTTTTAACTTTTAGCTCGGAATCTGCTGCTGTAAAATGTTGAGCTCAAGTCAGAGATGGAAGTTTAATGTAGCTGCTGCATTTCCTCCCACACAGACAAGGTCTAAAGCAATGGTGAAACACCAAGGCTTAAGAATTCAGGAGCTTGATATTTATTCATCTGCCCCACCCCAGCTTGCATATGGCGCCTCAGCCCTCATCACTGAAGGCAAAGGGAAGCCTGAACTCTCTTCAAAAATCCTGGACACACAGCTTTAGAGGGCATCTTCTCTGTGAGGCAGTCTGTGTGGAGGTTCCCAAAGCTGACAAAAGAAATTTCATCGACTTTTTTCCTTCCAAGTTATACCCAACAGCCCAGTGTTTACAGCTGAACCCAGAAACCAGGAAACATGTATATAAAAAATCTGAACTCTGTAAATTTTAAGGCATTAAGCCCATTATAGCTGCCTATTAATGCTTTCTTCCCCCTCTCTCTTACTGCCTGCTGGAATGTGTACTGCTGGCAGTGGGATGTCGGTGTGGGCAGCACTGACTCACAGCAGTGTCACAGCAAGCAACCCTACAGAACACACACCTTTCTGCACATTTCTGCACATCTCACACCGTGTGGCCCTGGGTGACTGCAGGGGACAGTCAATATGCGTAACCTTGAGGGAATAGAGTTTCCAAATATCTAATGTTACCAACCAAACAAATGGCCCAAGGTCAGAGGCAAAGTCACTTCACTCTGAAATGGAGGTTAAAGAGTCCTGGCTAAATTCTCTGAGCTGACCACCCAACCATGCCTCATTTCACCTCCTTCTCAGTAATCATTATATGTTTCTTCAAGTGCAGCATAAAATTTGTTGCATTTAGTGCCTAGTTTTTATTCTCAGACCATATTGATCACTCCCCTGTCCCACAAAAGAAACCAAAAAAAGCAAAGGATATCTTCTTCCCCATAAGACATTAAGTACTTATATACCTCACTAATTTAAAGCAGATTTTTTTTTTTTTTAATCACAGCAATAGAAGACGATCTTGCCAGATTTAAGTTTGTGTTTGGAAATCAAAAATTAGTTTGGCAAACTCTTAAAAGATATGTCTGATAGAAAAAGCCATTGCAGTGATATGGCACTGTATGTAAGAAACTACTTTGTTGCCTAGCAATACCCAGCTGCTTCACCATTAAGGTTTTAATGTCATTTCTCTCTGTTTGACAAGCTCAGCAAAATCCACAAGCAACAAAACTGAGTCAAAGTGACTTACACTGTGAAGTGTTTCTAGTTTCCCACATATCTGCAGAATTGCAATATTTTTCTTTCCTTGCAGTTTTATTCACAACACTAAACTGTTCTATAAAAAACAAACAACAACAAATATACAAAAAATTAGATTATGTGCTTCACAGCTTATTGTAATGCAATTGCACCTAGGTGACAGGAGCTGATATTCCCTCTGGTAATAATTTAACCATAATAGGGAAATAATGTGTGTATATTTACTTTACTGATGTGGACACAGCACACACCTCCAGTGTAAGCTCAAAAGACCAAGACCTTTCCATCTCCCCGTTTTCACCCTGATATCCTACTCCTCATACCAGCACTGTCCTATTATTTTATACCTCTTTTCTCAGCATTTTTAAAAAACATTCCAAAAAAACCATTTTCTTACTCTACTCAGTAAGCATTCCATATTCTGCTAGCAAAACCTTGATCACCAAACTTTTACAGAGGCAGAGCTGTTCTGTGGCAGTGGATGAGGCCTGCTACACTTCTGTACCTTTAATGCTGTAAACCAGACTTAGACCATTGCTGTAACCTTATGTCAACAGAGACATAACACTATCCAGAAATGCTCTGTGCTAGCCTTTAGCCTATTGAGAATAACTAGAAAACCACTCCAAGTAACCCAGAACACACTTCCAGAGGGCTTCACTGCCAAGTCTGGAAAACAGACAAGTGTCATTCAACAGTATTAAAACAGAAACAGTTGAAATTTCTTTTGCTTCTGGTTTGAGCCTTACCAGACTGTGCCCTAGAGCAGCAGGTCACAGTGAGAGGTTCATTCATTGGTATTCAAAAGCCACCAAGGAAGACTCTTTGTTTCTGGCCTTTACAAACATACAACAGAAAGGGAAAGAGATGCCAGTGTTGGGAACCTGCTTCCTGCTTACCAGCAGGAGAGAAACAAACTTACCCCACTATTTTCTTTGCCCTTATTCCAGAGGTATCACAGCAGGTTAAACACTGCTCTTGAAATTCCCCGGTCTTGGTGTTCCTTTAATATCCTGTGGCCAACAGGAAGAAGGTGGCATTAAAGGGTGGTAGGTGAGAATCATCCTCATTAAATGCAAAGCCAGTAGTTAGAGATAATAAGGCACCAAACAGCAGTAATTAGAAATAATAGCAAGCACCTTATTTCTACCCTTGCTGTGTCTTTAGCCACAATTACCTCCTGTGGGGTGAATTGAGAACAAGCAGCTGAGGGGCTGGGATTGGGGATTTAGCATTAAGGCCAGTAAAGCGAATGCTGTAAGTTTTATGGTCCTCTTCCCTCACATTTATAGAAAGCAACCAAATGATCTATTTATTGATAAATCAGACACAGGTGTGGGAAGACCCCTGGCAGCCAGAAACCCACTGCTTGCTTTTGCAGAGATTCCAGGGACACCTCACAGCTCCCTTAAGATCTAACTTTTGTTGCAGCTGGTTCCTTAAGGCCAGGTCTTCAGCACACATAAATCATCCCATGCTCCAGTGAATTCCTTGTAAAACCACCATCAACAGAGAAACGGCCTCTTTTACCACTCCTTGCAATCCCAAGTGTTTGTTTCCTTTTCACCCAGCACTTGTGCTGCTGCATGCTAATGCCACCAGAGATGATTCATTCCCAATCAACCATCTCCAGAATAATTAGCATGAGCATCTAACCTTCACTCCCCCTGCTTTTTCAGGTACTACACATCCACTGCTATCCACAGATACTGGGATACTGTGTGGAGCATTTCAGCTGTATCCCAGCTGTAATTATTTTCTCAAGTATTCGAGGCATTTTGAAGAATCACAACCACCCCTTAGTGTTCTGATGGAAATGAAGTTGTTATTTTTCTATGTAATTATTTCATCATATTTATTACTTAAACCATCTCTAAGAACAAAAGCTACACAGCAAAAGCAAAGCTTCATTTCACCAGGTGCTCTCCTGACAGTTTGAGGAAAGCTATTTAGGAAAAAATAAGGCAGGAAAAAAAAACCTTTTCTTTTAACATCACTGCTCTGACAACCACAAAAGGCTGCCTGACATTCTTGATAGCTCTATTTATGATGTTACATTATCCTGCAACTGTGAGGAATGCTGTTTCTACTAACCAGGCTTAGGTCTAAATAGAGCTGTGAAACAAACTCTCTCTTTCCAGCCGTGTGACCTCCTGGAGAGTGAACAAAAAGGGTATCAGAAGCTACTGAATGGTTGCAAAAGATGGAAAGAGTTTGTGTCCCCCTTGGTCCCCCACCTGGGGCCCAGTGTGTCTCAGGGAGCCTCAGACTAAGTTTCCCTGGTGGGGAAACAGCAAATCTATCACCAAGCTGTGAATAACTGCAACATACACCACATGAAGAAAGCAATTTCAGCTGCTTGGATCCTTCTTTTATATAACTTCAAGCAGAGGAGGTCTTGGACATCCGTGGTGGACTGTGGCCTCTTGGAACTTTAAGACAGAAAAAGGCAGTAGATTCCAGAACAGGAGAATCAGAGCCTGTAAATCCCCAGGTGGCCAGCTATCTGCAGTTACCAGATTTGCTCTCTCTTTTAGGCTTTTTCCCCCCACTCATACCCCTATCAAATCACAAAATCATGCACACAAACTTTAGAAGGAGGTTCAGTTTTTCTCAGTGCCCACATTCACACGTTTCTTAACTTCTCAAAAAATACAGATGCGGCTGGATGGAGTTCCATCCTACAAACAGTACAATCATATTTGGTGTTCATGAAGGAATTGTCATAAATAAAATATTTACAAATGACATCACAACCATTATTACCATTTTACAGATGGAACAAATGAGCTAAGGGACATCCTTATAATCAGGGGAGCTGGAACCAGATATTCAATGCTCCTGCTTGATCATGTTGCCAAATGAATCCCAGCAGAGAGAACTTTTTGTTAGTCTCTAGGGTATAAGAAGTTGTGTTAGAAAATAAGCTGGATAAACAGAGCAAGTAAAAAGGACTACAATTTTAAATTCTCTAACTTTAAGGACTGTGAACTGGGCTTTTTGGCCACAATTTTTAACTCGTCTTAATCAATTTGCTAGGGTTTTTAGCCCAACCTCTTGACAGAAAATATACAGAACAGAATTAGTGTGATTGTGCTCTCTCTTCCCTCAAATGTTCTTTGAGTTTGCTAGTTAATTTAAACAAAATATAGGAAAGGTGTGGAAGTTTCTATATTCCCGTAGATCTTAAGACTGGTCCCAGATAGGGCAGAGCTGGAACCGGATTAGTCCTGTGACTCAAAGACCTGAAAGATATGGCAGCAGACAGAACTTACAGAAGATAACAAAAATATTTTAAAATCTATTTTTGATGTTCATTTGTTCATTTATCTTAATTTCCTGTTGTCACTGTAGGCATGAGTTTGCATTTCAGACTAGAGGACAATTTGAACACTGAGAACCTGTCCAAAAGCGCAACAGGTTCTCAGTTCAGAGCTGTTTCCAAGCACATTGAAATCCATTTAGATGTGTAGCAGTAAAAATAGCAGCTTTTAACAGCTATTAACAGGGTTTCTGGTCGATTATTATTCTTATTATGATGAACAACTAGTTCATCAAATTAAAATAATTAATTGATCACATCAGAAATTTCCAAATAAATGAACTTTTAAAACTTTTACTGTTTGGTAGTTAGAAGACAGCTTACTGCCAAATTTTCACAATTTTTATTCCATTACATTCAGAACTTCAGTGACCAAGCCTCCAGTGTATTATAAACACTTGGTATTAATTAGACTAAGAAATTTCAAAATGATCCCAGAAACCAGCCGTGTCCTGGGCTGTATCATGAGCAGCGTGGCCAGCAGGGCAAGGGAGGGGATTCTCCCCCCTGCTCTTCCCTTGTGAGGTCCCACCTGCTTTGCTGCACCCCAACATAGCAAGGACTGCTCTGGATCTGTTGGAGCAGCTCCAGAGGCCACAAAGATCACAAAAGGACCACAAAAATCAGAGAGCTGGGGCACCTCTGCAATGCAGCTATGCTGAGAGGATGGTGCTGTTCAGCCTGGAGAGGAGAAGGCTCCAGAGGCCTTAGAGCAGCTCCCAGTACCCAGAGGGTTCTGCAGGAGAGGAGAGGACTCCTGGCAAGGACAGGCAGCAACAGCACAAGAGAGAACAGATCCACACTGACAGAGAATGGGTTTAGATTAGACAAAAGGAAGAAATCCTTCACTGTGAGCATGGTTAGGCCTGGCACAGGCTGCCCAGAGCAGCTGTGGCTGCCCCATCCCTGGAAGTGTCCAAAGCCAGGTTGTGTGGGGCTTGGAGCATCCTGGGATCGTGGAAGATGTTGCTGCACATGAAAATGGGGTTGGAACAAGGTGATGTTTAAGGTTCCTTCCAACCCAAACCATTTTGCAATTCTGTGATTTCTGTGGAAATCTTGTGAAGCAGCAAAGTTTTCAGTTTCAAAAGCCAAAGACACTCAGCCTAATACCACCATCTGGGGCTGAGGTTGTGGGCTCTGCTGTATTTTGCAATACTGATACAGGTAAGCTATTTGCTGTTTAGACAGGTGAGATCTCTCAGCAGTTCTGAAAACAAGGTGAAGTGAAGTGGACTACAGATGCAATGGCGTGTTCACACACTGAGAGGTAAAAACGTGGTTTGCAGAAAGCACATTTTGCTGGCTCTTTCTTCTGGAGTGAAGTCACAGCCATTCTCTTTGTCTGGTGACTGCTCTTCCAGAGGAAGTGCCAGAAAATGAGTTGTTCAGTGACATCTCAGCTATGCCAGACAAAGAGCTTGAAAATTCACTCCAAGAATTGATCCTCTATTGACAAGGGAATGAAGGGAATTGATAATAATGGGGTAGATTCTGTTCATTCTTATTTTGGATTAACACCAGTGTTGCTGAGATAAAAATATGACCCCGAGGGCCATTTCAATCTCTCCTTCTCATGATCCATTTTCTTGCAACAGAGCCATAAGGTTATGAATACAGTGACATATGTGAAAGAGGAACTCCTAGAGACAATGAAGAAAGTTCTTATTCAAACACATGGGTCTTCACTAAAAACAGACAAGAAGAAATTACTGTCAAGCTATTTGCTTTATAATGTGCTCCATTGTCTCTCAGAAATAAAGACTCCACTTTTCCACACTTGCATGTGCAATTTAGCCATTATCATATTGTACTTGCTGGAATGTCAATTTAAGAATCTAAATTTCTTATTTTGCAATTTTATTTTTTTTTTAATCACAGAGAAACAAAATTTCTGTCTCTTGTTCAGTTTCTCTTTTATTTCCAATTGTTCAATTTCACCATAACTCCAGTTTTTTGTCTCAGTCCCTGGAAATTCTCTGCTCCTGAAGATTATCTTGTCCTGCCATCTAGCGAGCCCTGTGCAGGATAACATGCTTCTCACTGAGCCTAGAGACATCTGAAGAGCTGAAAACCAGGGGCGGGGGCTTGAAAATCTTTTTCTCTTATATACCTATGTTCTTTCATGAAACCTACAGATAAAAGGCTCCATCATGGTGTAGATTAATGTATCTTTTCCCTAAACAGCTAAACCTATTATTGCAATTCACTGTTTGGTTTAACAGGTTCCATGTCACAATAGGCAGTAGTTTAAGCATTACCCACCAATGCATTATAGGAGATGTTTTGATGCAGGCACAAGTGTCTCCTTTCAATAGAAATGTTCCTGGGATGGGGACTTTAGGAGAAAGATTCTGTCGTGCCAAGGTAATGAAACTGTCAGGATGATGTTTGGGTAGGTACCAGGCTGCATCGATATTAACAAGAAAAGCTTTTCTTGTTTGAGGATAAAAAAATATTTCCTGCAACCAGCTGAACCTCTCTGGTTAATAAATCAGATTTCAGTCTCATTTGGACTGGGTGGCCACTGGTTTTCCTGTTAGATGACTTTGCTATATACACAACCCACTAATAAGTATTTCTTAATAAGCTTACTGTCAGATCCAAAGCCCACTGCAGTCAATGAAAAGACTTTCAATGGCTTTAAACTGGCTTTAGTCCAAGCCCTTATTCACTAAAGAATCCTTAATTGAAAATTAAAAGATGCAAGTAAAAAAAAACAATCAGGCCTGAAAAGGGGAGAGCATTTTTCAAACAAAGTGCTGCTCAGGTATGTGTTAGGATTAGATTGGAATTAAAACTCTATGAATAAAATCGTCACTCACAGGAAGCAGGGTCAGCACAGAGCTTAAAACAAACACTAACAGGGTGAGATACCCAGTTAGTGCTACTACTGCAGAAACCGTCTTTAAACAACAAAAAGTATCTGAGAGAACACCACAGAAAATAAAAACAAACTATCCCAGGAGGATCTCATATTTTCTACCCCCAAGAACTGAATTAACTTGCATAGAATGTGCATGGCCTTGGTCAAGATGAGCAATTTCATTCTTCTCTTTGTGTGGGACTTTCAGAAACACACCAGGAAATGTTTGAATGCACACACACAAAAAAAACCAAACCAAAACAAACAGCAAACTCGTCACTTCAATCCTTCATTAATAGTATTTGTTTGGATGATAGGTGGAAAACAAGCAATACTCTCAAATCAAAAGGTTTGGTCATTTCAGAGTTGCATTGCCAAGTTAGCATAATGCCCTTGGGGTCTGCCATGAAAAATTTGTTCACTTGAAAGCATTTTCTGCCTTGAAGAAGATTTTATAAGCAAAATCAGATTTTCACTTTCTGTGAATGACATAAAGGTTTTATCTACATGGATATATATTTTCCTGAGTCCTAAGAGACATGATGTAAAAATGTATACTTGAAATGTACTTTTAAGCTACTTCCATAAACGTAATATCCCTAAAATGACTGCCACAGTTCAGTGCAGTGCAAAACCATAAACCAGAAGTAAACATCCATTTACACAGCAGAAAAGTGTCTTACATTACACCTATTGCAAGCCATTCAGAAAAGCAAGTTTAATCTCAAACCACCTTCCATGTAATCGTGCTCTTTGTAACAGTGCAGCATACAACCAGGAGTAAAAATCACTTTTTGGAAATGACAGCTACAGCCAGCCATAAATGGGGCTCTTTTCTTTCTCTAGTTTGAGTTTATGAATTTCAACATTATGATCTTTCATAATGACATCCAAGACAGACCCCACTGAAAAAGTTCGAGGAGTTCTGGTTCATTCAAAGCACAAATGATCTAAAATACCTGAGTTTCCTATGATCGTATTCCAGATGTACTTGTCTACCTGTCTCTCCACTAATAAGTGCTGAACTTATTGTTTAGTTCAAAATTTGACAAAAGAATGTTGGAATCCAAATTATGTTAATTTCTTAAAGTTACACCCAACCCAACTGGAATGAGGAGAGAGAGAGAAAGGTTTAGTATTCTGGAGAGAAAAAGACTGCAAAAGGAATCTTAGCCTGCTATTAGATATCAGCTACTCCACCCCATGCAGGGTATAATCATCCCATGCAGGTCATAAATCTCAAGAAAATCAAGTTTCATCAGCTCAGCTGTTGACATGATGTTTTGCCTTCACTCTTGCTTGTTGTGTTAACAGCCCTTTCTTTCCCACTCTGGACATGCCAGCTTATTCCATGGCAGCCCTTGGGGTGCAGCTGCCTGAGCCACAGGCGCTGGGGCGAGCCTGCAGCTCAGTGCCTGGGATGCTGCGAGCAAAGCCCAGCCAAGAGCTGAACCAAACACTGACTGCTGCTGCTACTGCTGCAGGAGCAATTTCTTGTAGTAGATTGCACATCTATCCACAGAAAATCTCTGAGCCCCAGCAGCCAGCTGGGCCTTAAGACATTACATTTGACTCTGGGGAGTGGATGGAGCACAATGGGAACAGATGCAGGCAGGATCTTTCCAGAGACAAATTTCTGCTTGCTCCAAGTGGAAAGTATTAAACACAGAACCTTGCAGCAAAACTAAACCGAGACCTTCCTGAACTTCCAAAGCACAGGAATTTTTCCTCAAAATTTATTAACTGCTCAGAGGTTGGACATGGGTGTCAAAGAGCCCACCTCAAACACAGCTACAGACAGCTAGTGCTTTGCCTACCAACATTAAATTCAAATGTGGTATTGTATCATTCAATTAACAATTTTAGTATTCAGGTATTTATTAATGTACTGGGGATTTGCTTTGTTTCAATGCATTTGCTGAAGGATCTCAGATCAAGTCAGAGATTAGTATATTTTCCATGTGTTTAATTTCTAGGATTTAGCCATTTATTTCCTCAAGTTTAAGGAATTCAAGGGAAATTCCAGCTTTACTGGATTCACTGAGAAAACATCCTCATACTTCAAACTATCACATCAACAAAAAAGAGAAGTTCCTTAATAGGAAAAATAAATCTAACTAAAAAAGATTCTGCATTTAGGCAAATTCCCAAGCATAATTTATATATAGGAAATCAATAAATTTGAAAAAGTCTATTTTGGAAAAGAATTCCCTCATCAAGTAGAAATAAAGATGTGTTTGTTTTACCACTCCCTTCACTTTCTTGCAGAGGGCAAGAGAGAAACACTTGTCTCCTGTCTTCTTTGAAGTTTAACATCACATAATGTCAGGACCATGCCAAGGTGAAATTTGGCATAAATAGTGCAACATATCAATCATTTTCTCGAAATCACATTACATTTTCTCTGCTTTTTCTATATTTCGCTATTCATATCAAAAAGTCAAAATACGTAGAGGCTATGCTTAAGGGCACTGTCACAAATTGCATAAGTTCTGTTGCAGACACATTTTTATTGACTTTATACTTCCTTTTATGTATATATATATGTATACACATATATGTATACACACATATATATTCTTTCAAATGAGCTAAAAAATATTCAGTAATTCTGTAGCTGGGACCAGAGTAGCATGATTACATAGGCTTAAAAATTCTATTGCAACTTCTGAGTATGTTTTCTACCATTGTGAACATTATCAACAACAGCAGAAGACCACCTGAAACTCCCTGGTCCACACTCACATCTTCATACCTGTCTGTTGACAGGTGGCACAGAGCATATAAAACTCAGCCAGGGATTCTTGGCAGGTTAAATCCTATGAGAAGCATCCCAGATCGATTTCAGGACAACATGACAGAAATCAGGCATGTACAGAGGTATCAGAAATTGCTGTGTCTGATATACCTGCTGAATAAAGAAAAATCAGTGCGATTCACAATATTTCTAGGAGGGGGTAACAGGAAGAACAAAACCATCTGAATTTTAATCACGCACAAATGATGAGTTCTATTTCTTCCCACACCTAGGACACGAGAACCAGTCAGAGCTGATACCAAAGACCAAAGAAGGAATCTTCTTCCTTACAAGCCCTGTAGCAAGGGAGCACAGCTACAGTCCTGGTATCCTTCTAAAAGAGGTGCCAGAACTCCTGCCCTGACCCAGCTGCATCCACACTGAGTACAGCTGTGGTCTTCAGATGAGCACCAGACATGCTGAACAACATTTTAGCCTGGGGATTTCGTTGTGGTTTCACAATCTGCCCCAAAGATGAGGGGACACTTCTAAAAGTGTCTAATGTTTGGATGTTTTGCTACCAGATTGTTCAGATAAAAGAGCTCCTTTGTGCAGTGCTGGAGCTGCTGTAAGTATTAAAGTTTCCTGAAAATGCTGTTGTAATAATTCCAACTTGCTAGTACCAGGAAGTTCTGCCTTGTAGAGATCAAGGCACTGCTGACTGGTGATACCATGTCTTTAAAGACAATCCACTTCACTGAGTTGAGAATCAAGTCCTCACTGTCCAGGCAGTGCCAGTTCTACACTTCAGCCATGACATACTCTGTACCTTGCCTCTGGCTAATTTTTGAAGCTTTTTTTGCCAAAAGTTTTAGAAAATCTCAAAACAAAACAAAATCAACCCAGTAAGTAGCTGAAAAGCCCTGCATCACCTGACAAAGGCACAAGACAGAGTGTGGAATGCATCCTCAAAGCAAAAAGAGCTGCTGACACAGCACATGAAGTCACTGCTGCCTGAAGAGATCCTGGCCAGGCTCCCACTGAGAAGCTGAGAGAGCTCCAGTCATTCTGATTGCTCATAGCAGGAACAGAAACCACGCTGCTTCAAGAGAGGTAAATGAAGTCACCTGCATATCAGACCAACACTCGCTCTCCTGTCCTCACCCAGTGCTGTGAAACATCCCACAATATCATGCTCTCACGTTGTCTCCTGGCTTCCTCCCTGGCAGGCAACTTGGCAGTACAGTGGGACTTTTACCTAGGAACTAGAATTTAAATAAGACACAACCCCACTGTAAGTGCAATGAGGATCACACGATGGATCTGAGCCTGTAGCTCCACTGGGATTACATTGGGTCAGTGTGTTTGCTGGTGTTTCAATGGACAACCAAAGCAGGGAAAGGAGTACAGTGAATTGTTAAATAATTTTTTACAGGTCAACATATTGATACTTCAAATCAGGGGCTTCCATGCAGTGGTAGATTTCACCCAGCCAGCTGCACATATCAGGAAACAAACACTGAGCACTTATCCTTTCTATTCCACCAACACACGACAGCTTCTGTGCCTTTACTCAGCATTCCTGAAAACTCCGTCTAAATCCTGAGCAGCCTGTAATAGATTCCTAACTTCACTGCCTAGAAGCTGGACAGCAGCACAAGGGAGGTGATTCTCCCCTTTTCCTCTGCCCCCATGAGACCTCACCCTGCAGCATCCAGTTCTGGGGTCCTCAGCACAGGAATTACATGGAGCTGTCAGAGCAGGACCAGAGGAGACCACAAATATCAGCAGAGGGCTGGAGCACCTCTCCTGTGAGAACAGGCTGAGAGAGCTGGGGCTGCTCAGCCTGCACAAGAGAAGGCTCTGGGGAGACCCTGCAGATTTCAGGGGGCTCATAAGAAAGATTAGGGAACAATTTTTTAGCAGGGTCTGCTGGAACAGGCAAAGGGTAATGGTTTAAAACAAAAAGAGGATTCAAACTAAGTATAAGGAAGTTTTTTACAATGAGTATGGAACGTTGGAACACACAGAGAGGTGACAGATGTCCCATTCTGGAAACATTCAAGGCCAGGCTGAATGGAGCTCTGAGCCATCTGATCTGGCTGAAAATGTCCTGCTCATTGCAGGATCATCAGACTAAACAGCCTTTCAAGAACCCTTCCAACCCAAACCACTCCATGATTCTAGTTTAGGATTCTGTTAGACTTTTCATGTTCCATGTGTGCTTGATTACTCTCTAACATACAATCTACAAAACCAGTTTGAATGCTGGCAAGCAGGCACAAAAATGCTCCTTGGGTTGAGACAGAGAAGGTCTAAGAGTGGGCAGAGGGGAGCAGCAGGAGTGTTCATACCATGTTCACTTACTCAGAACATGCCATAAGAGATGACTCTGCTGAAGCCAGATGCCTCTTGACAAACAAAACAAACATCTTCAGCAGACTGGCCTTACATGTGATTTCCACACAGATTTTCACATTTCTTTTATTTTTCTCAAAAGTAAAGCTTAACAAGAGGACAAAACCCCTTTGAGTTCACAACAAAGTGAAGTCCATCAGAGCTTTAAGTGGGGAACCAGACTAGTGCAACTACATTTGAACAAAATAGCAGTCTTCCTCTAAAAAGCAAACTACAATGTCCCTGCTGGCCCATAAAGCACTGAGATGACTTCCTGAGCCATGTCCATGTTCAAATGTATTTTCAAAAATGTGAGCTTGCAACTACTACTTCAGGAAGTTGCCTCCTAAAGCCACAGTCACGAGCTCTGAGTTAGCAGCTTGATCAGACTTGCAAGAACAATAAGCAGAGAGAGAGCCCTGCACAGCCATGACATTCCATGCAGGGAAACTGATGGGGTTCAGGCTGAACCAAGCAGCTGGCAGCTTCTCCACTAAACAGTTTGGCTTCAAGGAAAACAATCAAAACCAGAGCCCCAAAAGAAAACAGAACTGTGCAAGTTCTGCTTTAAGTGTTATTTTAGAAGCCAATATTATAATTTTAATAGTGCTGTTGAGAAGATAAATCTTAAAGCTATAAAATACGGTATTTCTCGTGTTTGTTGCAGGGCAACACCTGCTCAAATGGGGCACTACTGGTAAGGTTTTTTAAAAGAAGGGACATCAGGCCGTTCTGAGCTCATCAGTTGCAAGCCACTACGCACATTGCATATTCTCCACTGGTTGAATCTTTAGCTTTGTTTTGTTTGAAATTCTTATGTTACCACATTATCTATAGCCTTAGACAGCTTCTTGGCTCAGGCTCTGAGACTTTTGGAGGGTCAGGGCAGAGCAGTAGAGCTCTCTATGATTTCATGACAGACCACAATAAACACTGCACGGCTCCCTGCTGGTTCTGTTTACACTCTTCTAAAAATGCACAACAGCTCCAGTCTGCTCTGCTGCCTGTGCTGCTGAAGGTGTGGCTGGTGTCATCCCACAGGGGCCAGGAACCCCAGCTGGGACCTCTGGGGTGCTCTTTCTCGTGCTGGCAGAGACTGTCACAACTGGAATTGCAGTACTGCAATACAGGATTACAAAATACATGTTCTGTGGATGATTAGTCCAATTCCAAATTAAAAACAGGGTGAAAGCCTGGATCTGTTTTGATTACTAAAGGTTTTTGTCAGACTCTGAAAAGGGCCAGGCTTTCACAGACAGCATTACTTTAATTCACTTTTAATGCAAAAGGATATTCTATAGGGAATCAATACCATGGAAGATTTAAGAGAGCAATAGATTTGAAAATCCAATATAGGAATGTCTCGTGTCCTTCCTGGTCTGAAAACATGTTGCTGGGCTGGTTATTGGCATAGCCATACCCTTCAGGCTAGGACTGGGCTCCTCACAGAACAGCTTTTGGCACACAGCTCAGAATGGCTAATGGCAGCAGAAATGGCACCTCACCCATAATGCAAACAGCAAAATGCCAAAACACTGCAACAGAAAAATACCCCTGGACAAGAAAGTGCAGCAAATGTCATTCAGAGCAATTCAGATGGGCAACAGGAATGAGAAATAAGTCATATGTGAGAATGCTGTGATGACGGGCTGCTGCAGTAGCTCTGCTGTGAGGAGCACGGAAGGAGCTGGCTCCCTGCCCCTCTGCTCCACTGGTGGATGGGAAGCTCTACTGAGAGCCATTCCCAGCAGGATGGGAATGTCACAAATCCCACTGTCCCCCACCCTACACAGCCAGCAAGGCTTTCCACCAAGGCCACTCCCAGCACTGGGTTGTGCTCATCTGGACTATTGGAGGGAGCAGAGTGAGGAGGGTCTATCAAGATGGAGAAATGAAGAATCAAGGCAAACATTAATAAAAATTAGCTGCTGAAAGAGAGAGCTGCAGCCAGACAAAACCAGACCAGAGGCACACATTGCTGAAAAAGCACTGGGAGGCTTGGCTCTGCCAAAGGGCTGTGTCTGAGCAGCCTGGAACACCACACTGTGCCAGGCTGAGGGATCCCCATGGAACAAGATGTTTTCACTAAAAAACCTTCCACTTGCCATAAAAGGTTTATTTGATAGTTCATAGATACAGACTGCAGCTCAGTTAATATCAGACAGATTTGCAGTTCTAGCACTGCCACAGCTATTAAAGGCAGAACTAATCAAAAGATGAAAAAAATCATTCTTGTGGCAGGTTTTGATTCTTTACATTTTTCTGAAGTTCACTTGTTCACAGAAAAAGGAAAAGCCCATTTAAACATGAAAACTTGTCTGTTGGATTCAGAAAACACTAAGATGTAGCATGCATGTCTTACTGTAAGAATGAAATCAGAAATACAACAGAATTCAATGACACTAGGGCTGATAATTTTTATGGAAGATCAGACTTTGAGAACCTACTAATAGTGACTTAAGGGGAGGGGGGGAGGTGGGATCAATGCAACTGGGATGCTATTACAGAAATGAAATCATGTCTAGAGATCCCCAAAGGGATGAGGGCTCGTTCTGCTGTATCAATGTACTAACAAGTACAAAACCCAGGTGAAAGGGGCCCAGCTCAGTGCAGGGGTGGGGAAAGAAAAATTAAAGCCTGAAATAATGGCAAAAAAATGGGTTTGCTTGAGGTTGTAGGACTAAGCAAAAGCAAAATTCCTTGTCTGTTTTCCATACACATGCTTGCAGGAAGCTGGTTGAATATACCTAGAATTAATCCCTGGTAAAAACAAAAATATTAATAAAAATGATACTTTTTCACCTCTGAGCCTTCAAAGAGATACAAAACCAGGCAACATGTTAAGTATTCTCACATACTGTTGTATTACCTCTCTGCCCTTTGAAACAACATATTAAAATATTTCACAATTTTTAATGTCATGCAGGGTGTTCAAATTCTAACAGTTTTCTCTGAGAGACCACGTTAATAACTGAAGAGCATGGAAGATTTACTACTTATTGCCTTTCTTTATGTTCTAAGAATTAATTGGGTGGGGGTGTCCTGCCCATTTTCAAATGTTCCTTTTCTGATTTATGCTATTCACCTGCCTTGTTTCAGGAGACCTTTTGAATATGGGATCTCATCAACTTTGTGTGTTCAAAGCCATAATTCTAATTAAACTTCTGTAAAGGTAGATGTTAAACTTTTACACTGGCTATAAACTAGAAAATGAGAAAAAAATACATTAAAAATAAAAATTAGAGATGAAACTGTAAGAAAGAGCACCTGAGGCATTTCTGGAGGGATGTGCCCATTCCCACACTTTGCTTCTCTTCATTTGACACCTTTCTCCATGCAGTAAGAACAACTGCTTATTCCAGTCAGTTCTTTGAGCACTTCCATGGAACAAGGCTACCCAGCACTGGATGTCTCTTCCATTTCATCTGGGTTTTTTCCTACACACTTGAAGCTGATTTCTGTTCTTTCCTTTCGACATTTTTTTTTTTGTGGCTGACAGTCCAGAATTCAAAGCAGAACTATTCCTAGGTGGTAAAGTGGAACTCAGACTTCAAAGGAAGGATCACCAAAATATTACAACCTGGTCAAGCAGTGGAGCTATCAGAAATATTCAGTAAACTTGAAAGAAGCTTACAGGCCACACACAGCTAATGTTTAAAAAAATCTCCATGTAGTTCTGATTCCTGCCATACTACACCTGGATTTTCAAGCTCTTTCCTCCCCTGAAGAGTAGGAGAGAAATAAGATATTCTTGTCCAGTGACCTGCCCATTTGCAGGGGTAGGAGAGGTGAGAGCAGCCCAGCTTTCACAGCCAGTATTCAGGTGCAGTCAGGCACTTGGTAGGAACCAGCTACAAAATCCTGAAAACACTCTATCAAATGGGAGCAGCACAGAGAGAAGCAAGGAAACAGAAACTTTTAAACATCATTTGCTTTTGCCAAAGACCAGAGAGGTTTGTAATAAGGCAGATCTACCAGTCCTCTTGAACCATGCTAGCCCACAGGCAGGTTACAACTCAAAGAAGTATCAATCTTGACAGCTTGACTAAAACCCATTTGTGTTTAGAGGCTAGTTTGGCAAGGAAAATGAATGGCAACTTACTCTTCTAAACCCTGCAAGAAAGGTTTCAGATGTAAACAATATTTTTTCCTGAGGGAGACCTAGAAAAATGTTGTTCTTATAGTAGAAAGTTTTTCCATTTCAGCTTCAGAACTGTTCTTGGATTCATAATTATTCTGAACTCCTTCCAGGGATGGACATTTACAGAGCAGAAGGATTGGATGTAATTAGTGCTTATGTAACACCTTGGTTATTAAATGATCCAGCAGTTGACCTGTGCTGCTGTTTCTTGACAAGTATGGACTAACTTCAGCACACAACATTTTGTCCCCATCTCACACATGAATTTTAGACCCCCATGAGTTATGTATGAAGCTCTGGAATAATCCACCATAAAACTCATCCATCCGATACAAATCAAATTGTTGCTCATCTCCAGTAAAACAAATTTGCTTTAAAACAAGCATTTTCTTTTTTGCCTGCATCAGTCTTTGTGCAGAAAAGAAAATATGAGAGTAATTGCGAGCCTGAAGATCAAACAGAAATATATTTTATAGTAACTTCCAGAACATATAAGCTTTGATGGAGCAAAGAATCAGCCTAGGGCCTGTCTAAAGTACAAGTCTTCATTGTCCCCCTGGTGTACTCATGAAGTCAAATTTATTAGCTGAAGGCTGGAATTTTAAAGGCTGCAGGAGAAGTCCCTTACAATGACCCTGCAGAAGACAGATGCACTGAGGCTTTGGAACATCTTCCTGGTGTCTGGTGTAGAGGCATTTTTAAGCTGCTTCTTCTGACAGAGAGTACAAATGGGCCAGGATAAAAGCCCACTGTCCACTAGGGGAAAACTCTTTCAATTGACTTCATGTAGAATTAGGAAACCTAGCTCGTTTTTTGGGTTTTTTTCCTTTTCTTTTTAAATATCCTCACAGACAACTATGAGTTGTTTCACTATTTACAGGAATGTGCATCTGAACTGAAGAAATCAGTTGACCAAAACTCTCAGTAGCCCTTCAGAAAGTCAGGTCCAAAATCAGTTATTATCAGGGGAGAGGGATGGCAAAAAAAAGAAAAAAATTTACCACTTGAAAAATTTCCACACATTAGAAAATACTCTTTAAGAAATAATCTTCCTTCTGCAATTTTCTCAGCAGGCATCCAATTCTTTTTTAAGAAATTCTCTGCCCTGGTGGCACAACAGGCACAACTTTCAGATGGGTTCCAATCCTCCCTGTTTTTAATGACTCATTAGCAATATGCATTCCTCCACATCCTCCAACTTGTCCCCGTGGCCACTAAGCCAAAATGTAAATGTTAAGGTCGGTCATATTTACATGTCACCACTTATGCTAATCACCATCACAGCACCTCGCTCTTTAAGGGGTGCTATCAATCATCTTGAATATGATTAAGCAATAAAGTGAGCAAACAGCTCACAAGGTGATCTCCCCTACTCCTCAGTCAATTAATGCTGCCTTGAACTCCATCTGTTTGGAGAAATGCTTCCTATTGAGTATTCCATGCCTCCCCTCCACACACAAAGAAGTAAACATGAATAGCACCATTTTATCATTATTCTTGATAGCACAGACATGCACCTCCAGCAAGCTGCAGTTCCCTGAGTGTGTGTTTTCCCAGATGTAGTCCAGATGCCTCCTAAATGCATATGGCAGGAAATTCTTAGCAATCTTTTCTGTTTCCCGTATATTATTGGTTTATAATTGCTACTATCCATCATAATTTTTTTTTTAGCTACTGACTACTGCCCTGCTCTGCAGGTGTGTAGAAGAAACACAGGTCTAGCACATGAGCTACTTTTACATCTATCTTGGTAGGGAGCAGAATAGCCAGTCTTTAGTGATTGTTTAAAGGAAGCCTTTTTGACAAAATTTAAGATAAACAAGATTAACATAATATTGCACAGAGACCAGAAGAGAAATACACAGTACCTATCAGACAGTTAGGCTGTTTTCTTGATAGCTGAATTTATTTGACCGTTGTTTGGCTGGAACTGTGCTATCCAAAGCTCCTACCCAGTGCCTGACAGGGAATAACTGCACAGGACAAAGCTACTGCACAGATACTTATCCCAGCTCCACGAGAGCACATTGGGCTGTGGTACAACACACAGATCTCATTTCTGCTCCCTGCACAGGCTGGCTGTGTCAACACGGGGCTGTGCTCTGACTAACCAGCCTGGCTGGAGGGCTGACTCCAGGATTCTCAGCAGATACTGGAGAATGATACCTGTCCCCAGAGAACAAGGCTGGCTTGTTCCTGGGGCTGCAGGGGACAGGGGGGAGGAGAAGAAGGGCAGAGGGAGCGTTCAGGTACACCCTGAGTGTGGAGAATGGAGAGCAAGGCTGGGCAGCACTGGAATTGGGAAACACAGAGGTGGAGTTTACAGATAAACCCACCACAGCTTCTGAAAAAGGAGGGCTGTGTGCTGAGTTGGATGTTCCCAGCAGAGTACACTGCATGTTGTCCTAATTTACCTTGGGCCCATTTGCCTTTAAGTGACTGCAGTTTCTAACATTGCTCTGTCTTGTAGCACACAGGACAGACACACCATGAAACTATAACATGTGCTGTGATCAGCCTTAAGCCACTGGTGTCCTTGGGTTATTCTATGACCTGCAATGATTTCCCATGATTTTTGCTGAGCTTTGCCCTGAATTAGTAAAATCAGTGCATTTCTTGTGCTTGGGACCTGAAGAAAACATCTCAGATAACAATTCTACTGTGGTCTCCCCCAACAATCATTAAAACTTTTAACTGTGGATTATGGGACAGTTCTTCCAGTTTTAACAGATCAAAAAAAGCATGAAAGTCTCACCAGGTCATTCTAAAATTCTCAGTAACTGATGCTGCTAAGCACAACAGGCCAGCCCCACTAGAACATGATAGAAATATTCAGAAAATAATTGGCAGGAATACACAGTAAAACATCCACTTCTCTGCAACTTTCTATTTTGTATAAAGTCCTGAACTGGCTCCAGCAGATAGTTCTGGATTACTATCTCTGAGAAAAAAAGTAGATCATAAGGGTTTGGAGTGTTGAAGTTTATACTCCTTTTCCCCATCACTTAACTCTAAAGTTTAGCACCCTATTGACTTGTAATTGTGTCTGTACTCCTCCTCAGGCAGCAGAATGGATAAAAACTGAGTGAGGACCTGGGACCATTGTCAGCCTTGCCAGGACCTTTAACCTTGCATGACCACTAAGGTTTGGATGACAAGATGTACAGATTATTTATCTGTGCTTCCAATATCTTCCCACCCCACCACCAGATCAGCAAGGACAACCACTCAGCACTGATTTTTTTAAAATCTATTTCAAATATTTACAGACACTTCCAAAAGTCACAGAAAGTACAGCAATATGTTTTTCAAGTTGCAAAGAAATCTTAAAGTTGATTTTAATAAAATTCCTATCCTTTCTACTTAGAAGTGTATTAAGAACTGCACCAAAACAAATTACCTTCACTACCATATCTCAAGTGTGAACTCTACAGCACTTCCATGATTCAAGCCATGCATCTCCCTGGAGCAGAATTTTGCTCACCATACTTATTCTGAGCCAAGATCAGACATTTGTCGGTCACCAGCTCCTGCTCCTGGATAAAATGATCAAATCCTAATTTATATCCTGACTATGCAAAATTTTGAGTTTTATTTGTACCTCTTTTTTACCTGGATTATTTTGAAGACCATCCAGGAAACTTAATCCAGGAAAGTTAAAATAGACTAAAAAAATCATCTCATGCTACATAAAATCAGAGTCTGAAAGCTTCACAGAATCCTCAACAGAAACACTGAACATCTTAGTCTGTCTCCAAATAGTGCAGATGTGGATTTCTGTACTCATGCACAGGGTGAAGAGGAAGCAGTTCTGTTTCACAAAGCTCTTGGCAGAACATAGATAGTAAATTCATGTAACAGATGAATGGAATTTTTAGGAATATGTTTCAAAAATAATTTTCTTGAAAAATAATTCTAATAATTTGGATTTATTTGCACACTACAGTTTGCTTTAAAAGTGCACCAACCTCCACAGCTCTGCTGCCTACCAGAACAATACCTGTAGAAAATAGGCCTTTATGAATGACCACTGTCATAGTTTATGTTTTTACTGATATTGATTCGTTTCAGCAGTCAGGATGGCTTCAGTACTCAAAAAAAGATCATTTATTCTGGCAAAACAGTGCTCATGAATTATAAAGAGAAATAAATGTGCATTGATTGCAAACCTTTATGTATTGTGAATGTGTTTTGTTACAATGAGTTTGCTCCATGTTGAGTTTACACAGGAACATTTTCCCTTTAGGGATCAGAGAGAAAGGATGACTTAAATCCTCCTCCTAGCATGCCTAAAAGATAATGAAGCCAGCCAGTAGTCCCTCACCAGGACATATCCCTGGCTGGTTTTTACTGTCACATGGGACCTGCTGCATGACAGCAGTCCAAGAAAGCTCTGCCCTCCTCTTTTGCTCTGTGGTGAACTCTGTTACATCAGTTAGGGGAAAAAAAATTAAAATTGCTGTAAGTAAAAAGCATCTTTGTCTATAGATTCACACACTCTTTTAAGGTAGCACTGCCCTTACAAAAAGCAGATTTACTCGACAGCTGCCTCTTTCTGTCCCTAACAACCTCATTTCTCATCCCAGCAAAAGCATTTGTGCAGCACCATGGCAAAACAGATTATGTAGCAGATGGAGAATAAAATCTAACCAGTCAAAAATAGCACTTAATTTTAACTCAGACTAGTTTCCAGTAGTAAATTCCAGCTAAGACTTCATAAGAAGTGACAGCCTCAGTCTTCCAGCCAAAACATACAACAACAACACAGACAGTTCTTAGCAGCATTTCCCATGAGATAAGGCTATCTAAGGGAAAGAAGTAGACAAGGAATAGAGAAAAAAACTATGCTGATTCTCACTGTTCATTAGAGTGGTCCCAGTCCCCTCTAGTGAAATCTGAGTAATCTCCCTACAGCTGTGCAGAAGAGATCAGTTCCAGCTCCATGCTCTGAGGATGCTGCATCTCATGACCTGGGAGGTTCAGTGCCTAATCTAAGGGAGCTGATTTCAGTCCCAGATTAAGACCTTACCCCTCTCAAGCTGTTCCTTAGACTTCCAAAGTGATTTCAGGAAACATGAATATGTGAGCATACCACAAGCTCTGGAGGGTCAGCAGCTGTATGCCATAGCTGGGCTCTCTACCCAGGCCACAAGGTAAGAGTATAAGAAATATTCCTGCACATCCATCCAAGTTAATATGCACAGAACAGAGACAATACACAGCCTTAAAAACCTCTCTGGACAGCCCCAGAAGAAGAGCCAGCCTCTTCAGAGGGCAATTAAAGCACTATTAGATTTGCCCTGCTGCACTGGTGTCACAAGTTTCCCTCAATCCTTTCCCTGCTTTCTCCTTTCCTCAATTGCTCAGCAATGTTCTCCTGGTCACGCCACTGTAACATCTGCCAGCCTGGTTGAGGCTCTTTTGAGCCCTTTATTTAATCTTTATATCCCCTCAGTCTCTCTTCCTCTTTATAGCTCTTTATTTATACCCTAAAATGCATTTGGTTCTGTCTGTCTGCCCAATGTCCCATCTATCAGCTCACACATTCTTTAATTCAGCTGCACATTCTCTCGTCATTCAGCAGTCCATTTACAGATTCTTCTATCCATCCTCACATTCTCCCTCTCTCTTCTTCTCACTTGCTGTTCTGTCACCTCTCTCATTTTTATAGAGCTCTCCTGCCTGTCTCCTGTGGGCCCTGCAGGCCTGGCTGTCCCAGAGCACCACACAGTGTGTCATTGTGTACCATCCTGCTCCCAAAACTGCCAGCAAACACTTCACAGCTAATCACACCTGCACACCCAAGCATGTTTTATACATTCTGTGCTCCTGATTCTGATTTCATTCACTTCACAGTAAATTAAGTCAATGCTAGTGGGAATATTCAGGTGTAAAATTAGTTTAAGTAAGATGAAAAAGAACTCTCATTTTCTACCAGTAACATAACTATTAAAGAGCTAAAAAGGAAGTTGGATAAGTCAAAATCCAGCAACTGTTCTTTTGAGGAGACTGAAAGACCATGGAAGATTGGAGAACTGTTATTTTTTAGCAGAAGTGTGACAAAGAAACCCTGAGCTCATGTTATTTAGTCCCAGAGATTGTAATACATTGGAATATATCTTTTTGAGTACAAAAGGCATGAGAAACAAACACTAAAATGGGTACAAAATCCTGTACAAACACAATTGACTCCACAGAGGTCCCTCTCAAGGCTCACATGCAAGCACTCTAAGTAGTGAAACTAGCAGGCAGAAACAGAGCTTGTAACAACCATGAAAATCCATGGAAACTACAGAAAAACAAAATCAACATGAACAATATCAGTTATCTGCACAGACCTTGCTCTGTTAACAGGAAAGCTGTGGAAATGTGGGCAGATTCTCCCAGCACACACAGAGAAGAGCTCTTGCAATGCAGCTGAGGGACTGGACATCCACAAGATATGAGAGACCAGATGAATTTGGTCCTAAGGAATCAAATCTGAAATGGGCCCATCTAATGGTCTTCAACAAAGAGATAGCCACTGAATTCCATTATTACCAATAAAATTAATCAGGGACAAGAATATTCCCTGGAAAGGTGCAAAGAAAAAAGAGGTTCTGAGTGCCACCCTCAGACGGAAGGAGGAAGATCTTTTGAGGAGATGCTAGAGGTGTAGCTGGAGTGAGAAAGGGACAATCATCAGACAAAGGAAACTGATGACAAATTAAAATCCAAGGAAGAAGAGAATGCAATGCCAGCATCCAGAGAATAACAACACACAGGAGAAGAAATAAGAGATGAAAAACCAGAACACGGTCTAAGAATGATCAAGTAATAATAAAAGAGAAAGACATTGAGAACCCATAAAGTTCTATCTCCCAAGTGTAGAAAATAAAAAAAAAAAAAAACCCTCAAACTACAAAGAAACAAAAAACTGCTCATTAAAACACATAGAAAATGCCACATGACCATGGAAAAAAATTAGATAGGCCCAGATCCAACACTACACAATCACTTATCATCAGGGTAAGAAGAGACATGAAAAGACATTACAGATTAAACTCCAAACACTGACCATAACATTATGCAGAAATTCTGTCCTCCCATTTTACTAATCTCAACTGTTTCACTGAATTGAGCAGAGTCTGGTGAGGCAAAATAATGAAATTCAACTGGTTCTTTCATAAAGAATAGAGAAAGGAAAGCCATCAATACCAGGAATACTGAATGAGGAAAATCAAGATCTGACAGAAAACACTCAAGAAGCCAGCCATTATCACAAAAGAAGAAATAACATGATTTTGCTTTCCCAAATAGCTACCACATCTTGGAGTGCTTCAAATGCAGTTAAGTGGAACCCAGTGGAGGCCACAGAGAGGAAGAGAGGGCAGTGGAGGTTATTTGAACTCAGGAATATGCATCTTAACTGACATAGAATCATGTTCAGCAAATGTTTTAGAAGTAATGGAATGCAGATTTAAAGATTATGGAAGAATTAAGGGGCAAATGAGTTCAAAGAGACCTCATTGACCTTGCCATTCATTCCTAACCTCTGAAATACTTCCAGCATATGATGAAAGCAGCAACATAGGCTTTGCCATAGCCTTGTTTATTAACTAATTATTTAAGGTCACAATCACAATGAGAACTACATAAATACCATTGAGAACATATTGTCATTTACCAAATCAAGTTACAGTCACAGAAAACAATTTTGGTGGCTTATTTCCCCCGTCCAAACTCCTAGAGTATTACGATGCTGTGTTAATGGCTTAAAAGTACCTTTAGCAAGTTGGTACAAGGCTCAGCTTTCTCTGATAATCAGCAGCTTGAATGAGCCCATAATGATGCTTTGATTCAGTTCTGGGCCTTTCTCCTCTCTAGAGGATTCATATGGTTTTGATCCCATTGCCTTCTCCAGAGGAGACTACCCACAGTGTGCAGAGATAAGATGGTGAAGGGGTTTAAAGATGTAATTTGTATTTCCAGATGGGCTGAACGTTTTCTAAGCCTGAACTTGCCTAATGCACTTCAGCATTTGCCAAACAGAAATGGATGGGTTTGGAAGTAACTGCAACCACTTGGAAGGAAAATAAAACCAAACAAACCCAACCAACCCCAAAACTCTATATATTGATTCATACCTCTGTTCAACATGCACGAGTGTTTAACAAAGCAAATCTGAGGCTGGCTAAGGGATGGTAGCAATATCAATATTAAAAATGTTGCAGTTGCATCAGTTACTATTGATTCATTTATAATCATGCTCTGATTATGCTATGGAATAAACAAAAATAACACTATTGTAAAGCCAGTGATGAGCATAACCACAGACATGAACAGGTTTCTAAAGGCAGATGAAAACAACCAGAGCTACCCACATCCATCTCTCCAGTGCAGCTCTTCCCTGCCCAGTGCCAGACAGGGCTGCACCAGGGCCCAGGCAGTGGGAGCCACTTCTCCCTCAGCATCCCAGCAGCTCAGTGAGCACACACAGCACAGCAGCAACTGAGACACAGCCCTGGGGCTTCTGAGGGAAAAAGCCACTAAGAAAAAAAAATTAAGGGAGCAAACAAATGCACACTGAAAGAAATGGAGAAACAATTAATAAACCATATGAGAGGTGCCATCAAGGGCACTGCTAGAGGTTTTTGTAGTCCACAAAACAACTGAGATGAGTTAGACTAAGCAAGGATCTACCTTCTGCCACTATGACAGAACTGGGAAGGGATGGGGAGTGAGGAGTTTATTTAAACTCTTTGGTTTACATCCTGATTGACACGGACATTATGAATGTGTATTTATACATTACCATGGCTTATGTTGTAACAGAACTTGTTTGTTGTTAGCTAAAGCCTTTGAGAAGAGATTATGACAGAAGGTTCTGGCATCTTTCTCACAAAACTTTTACCAACTTGGGGTCTTGTCACTTCTCTTTACAACAGGAAATATGTCTGCAAGCCTCCTCCATAAGGTCTATGGCATTTCAATTTTTTGCATGCATTCTATAACTGATTACTTATTTTAAATGTTCTTCTCTGTTGTATTTCATGGCAGAGGCTAAAGGGGAGGAAAGGGGAGGTCACTTTCCTAGAATTATGTTTGAAAACCAGTCCCAGATTTCTACGGCTGCACATGACAGATGAAATAATGGAGATGAAAGGAGCATATGGAAATTTTGACTAATGAGGAGAACATGAAATGTAGCTCACCTCTGGAAATACCTTAAAGCAACAAGTCTATTACCCCGTGCTCTTTCCTGGTTACACACAGCTTTTATACAGGATTCACCACTGCATTACTGAAGCATTTAAATACATCTTTTCCACAGCAAGGTGTGGGGCACATCTCACTTTACTTGTCCATACACACCCTGGACATGGAAACATTCTAAAAACAGAGTCTGGGCAGAGTTTGTGAAGAGAAGCACAAAGTGTTCCACTGGTCCCACTGGGAAACCCTCCCAGGATGCTGCAGAGCATGGCCTGCAACTCCTCTCTGCAAGAGACACTCAGCAAGCACAAAGCAAGGCCAGAGATAATTTAATTACAGATTTAATTACAGGCTGGTGTTTAAACTCTCATTTCCCTATTGTCTTCCTGAGCAATGGCTGAAATCAGGCATGGACAAAAAGAACTTGAAACTGGTTTCAAAAAACTCTTACTCTGCCATCTCTCTGCATGGCTAAGGAGGAATTTCAGCAACATAAATCTATCCAGCTCTCAGGCTCTGATGTTTATCATATCTTTAATGCTACTCAAATCACCTTGGGAAGAAGGCATTTAAAAAAAATAAATAAAAGCATAGGTATTTTCTGAGCTGCCTCTCCTGTGCATGACCAAAAGAATTCGGTCTGCTACAAGCTGTCAATGCAACAGTTTAAAATAAATGTTTGCGTTATTAAATTCATGTATGAGGCTAAAACTTCTGGACTGAAATTCTACATTTTAACCTGAAGTGGCACACTACTATTTACTGTATTTCTGACATCTCATTTTCAGTGGCTGTTAAAAAACCCAGTTTCTGTTCTCTCTAAAAGTCAGACCCCTCAAGTGCCAGAACATCTTGGCTAGCCAAAGTCCTCTGCTCCTTTCTACATCCAAGAACATCAGTCCTAAATTTCACATTTCTACATTTCTGTTCACACAGACCACTTCTTACATGACTATCAACAGGACAAATGAGCCAAGGAGTAATTTAACATTTCTCTGGAAAGAAGCAAAACTTTCAGAATTTTTTGCTCACACTTCTGGTAGAGACTTAATGGAATAGCTAGAATTTTCTCACAGAGATGGAATGTCCTTCAGAAGAATCAGTAAAAAATATGGACTGCTTGAGAGGAACAAGCAGCTTCTCACTCCATTGCTTCACTCTCAGCTGACTTCCAGAATTTCTCCCATAGTGACTGTTCTTTTAGGCTACCAAAATTTACATCTCTGTCCCTGGAAGAGAGCACTGCACTGCCCACCCTGAGCTTCCATGATTAGACATCAAATTTCCACGTCTGGACACTTGTGCTGTAACACTGAATCCTTACCACAGCACCCAAGAACAACAGAGCTAAAATTATACAGAAATACTAAGCATGCAGACAGTGACAGAGAGCAGTCACAATGCAGTATAATACAACACCAGTTGGTCTCTATAAGCATATTTTTCATTTGTTCTATTGTAAAGTTTGTATTTTTGTCACTCCACTTCCTTTACAGACTTGGGGACAGCATGCCAGTTGTACTGAATTTCCAGCTGCCACAGCCCAGACTGAGACCGTTGTGTGTCAGAGTTTAGAATTAAACACACAGAATGCAGAGAGCATTCACAATACCTCCTTTATGATGCTAATGAAAACACAAATAATGAGTTAAAAAGCCCCCATCTAAAGTAAAAATAGCAGTCACTGCCATAGGGACTGTATGAGGCAAAATGAGAGCTACATTTTAGCAAAACTGCACACGCTCCTGCAGACAGACAAGAAAAACCTTCTCCTTTGCTCAGTGGGATATTAAACTTTATAGCAGTACTTCTTATTTTTAGCTAGTTCTTTGAATGCATAGCTTCTGACTTCCCTAATTTCTTTTGTATGTAGTAAGTTTTTGGAGGTTTTTTTCTTGGGTTTTGTTCTTTTGGGGGTTTTTCTTGTTTGCTGTTTTGGATTTTTTTTAAGAGCTGCACTGTCCTAAATCAGTCCAGTCTTCAGAGGTCTTTAAAAAATGTAACAGCTATGACTGTAATATTCATAAATACTTTTATTATCCCTTCTAGGCGTTGTGGAATGTCTTGACATTCACGTCTCTGCCTTGGCACAACACCCAGCAGGTCCCTGGGCACGTCTGACACTCACAGAGCATCGCTGCTCGCTGTTTAACCAGGGAGAGCCTGGCACGCTCCTGGAGCAGGCTGGGACACACAGCAGGAAGGGAACCTCGGGCTCCTTTCTCACAGGGAATGGCCTGGATTGCTAAAGATGGATTGTGTGTGGCTGGCTGAGCCCTCCTACACCTGCTCACCATCCCCTGCTCCTTGCAGAGAGCGCAGGCAGGCAGGGACAGGGGAGACAGGGACAGCAGCACACGTCCCACGAGGAGCTGCTCATCTTCCAGCTCCACCAGGAGAAGGAATGAACGTGGGCCCGAGTGCAGGAGCTGTGATCCATGGCCAAGGAGCCAAGCAGGGGGCTGAGGGAACCACTGCTTGGCTTGAGATGCAGAATGATAATTGATGGGTCTGTCTGTGAAAGAGGATCCCAGTCGCTGCAGTACACGGGATTTGCAAGTCATTCTCAGGAGACTGGAGCCAGGTCCCTGCAGGAAATTCCAGGGAACACAGTCAAGTGTTAGCTTTCCTTAAATGTCATCTTTTCCACTGGACACATGTAGGCACAGGAATGTGTGTGATAGCACTGCAAGGTGAGTCTCCAGGCCACACATTCTATTAAATGTTAAGCTTCAGACATAAAACAGGCTCATGCCACAAAACCACATCTAGTTCTAATCCTTTTACTGCTACTAAACTAGACATTTCCCCAGCTTTCAGTGACGTTCAGTTGGTTCTAATGAATGCTCTGCAGCTGTGGGAAGTATCTGAAAGAATCAGCAGTTGTTTTTCAGGGATCTCAGATGAAACATTCCACATGTGGTCCTTTGAGACTGCCACACAGCAAAGGCTGGGAAAGCCAGAAGGAAAGTCCACAGGGGCTATGCACATGCTCACATGGGATGCAAGGTGTGTTGGCTGTTTCAAAGCTCAGGGAGGGCAAGGATCAGGTCTAGCAAACAGAGCTAAAATCAGCTGGGAAAAACCCAAACACTACATACAGCACTTGGAGAAACAGCTGAAGGCCAGCTACCAAGGACACGATGCACAAACCTAACACCACACACACACACACCCATCAGCTGTCCCCTTAAACCCAGAGCTGAGGATCTGAGCCTGGATTTGAGTGCCACCACAATTCATGAGCTGAGCTGGGACTAGTGCTTTGATTCAGGGCTAATAATACCAATTTAAGTTACTTCCGTGACATCTGAGCACCACAGAACAGAAATCTTGAGATTATTTATTCTTATGAAGTGAGGGAATGGAGCAGAGAAGGCTTCCTTGGACTTAGGTGTATTCCCCCAAAAATAACATTTAGCACAGCAAAAAATTAACTGCAAATTCTGTTGAGGAGGCATGATATTCTTCTAATTATATTGAGAATGCTTTTGCAATATAATATTGATTATATTAAGCTTCCTATGATGCAAACAGTGTTAGTACATATAAGATTATCTGTAGAAGAATTGCACAGAATCAAAGGGGAAAAGTATGAGATTAGGGTTCCCAGACTTTGCTGTATTTGCAATTCATGCTGAATATGTTTGCTGTCAAGCTGTCATTTTATATTAGGAGTTAATTTTCCTGTTATTGATCCTCTCTCTGCTTATTCTTTTTCTCCTTCTTCAGCTGCCAGGGTTTTGGAAAACAATAACAACCAAAACTATAGCAAAGAACTTGAAGTCCCAAACAAATTTTGCACACATTCATTCCACAACCATCAGACAGCCTGACTTCTACAGCCCCATACAAATTCCCATTAAAGCTGCCATGCATTTGCATAAGGAGTCACTGTTTGAAGAGAAAATAGGGAAAGAGGCACAGTGCATTCTCGTTGAGGAGGAGCTAGAATCAGATACAGGCACTTCACAGCACAGGTTTTTATAATACTGCAGCTGCTGTAACGAACACACCTTGTTTCTGAAAACAAAATCTGACAATGACAGAAATATGGCCCACAAATTAGGTGCTGCATTTGGTTAAGGAATGAATGAAACACCACATATAAGATAGACTGTTACAGAAAAGGAAAAAGGATTGTGATAGGTACAATTCCCTCAGGACACTTGAACTAAGTTCTATGCTCAACAGCAGGATTTGTCAATAGCAATAATCCTGAAAGTGAGACACATGTAGTCTTTCCATCAACCTTTTCTAACATGTTAATCTTTCTATTCTTTTTTTATTTACCCTCTTTGCATTTCTCCAAGCTGGTTTTGGCTTTGGAAAAAGCAGACCAAAGTGTGTGTAAGCCTATGTGTGAGATCCTTCTGGCACACAGTGATGGGACACCCTCTCCTGGAGAAACAGAAACACTTCCTCTGCTCCAGCAGTGAAAGAATAGGAAATTCGTGATATTCCTGGGATCTGGAGACAAACTACCACAGCACATCTTGATATAATGACAGTAAGAGGGAGTGCTTCCCCTAGATATACACAAGATCCTTCTCTGGACTGACAAAGACACTGCTAGATACAGCTCCCTTCAGAAAAATCACTCATTCACCTTTAAGCATTTATAACACATTAACAAGTGATTAACAGCTATATTGGAATCATAAGAGAGGAACCTCTAGATGAATAAGTCAGGATTTTTTACTCAAATTCATATCTTCCACAGGGGGAAGATCATCACAAGGGGAAGTCCACCACAATGCCATTTTGGTGGACTGACTCCCTGCATCATGAAATACATCACTTTGAAGCAGGCAGAATATCACCATCCAAGTGGTTACCTGCTAAAGTTAAAAACTAAAACAGCTCAGATGGAAACTAAGGGCCATCTTGCTTGGCTGAAGGTCCCAAGTTCTACACATTTCCTTCACTCACTTCTTTAAGATGTCATAGTTTGACACGATTATCGATTATGGCAGCTCTCACTAATCCACTCATATTTCCTTAGGATGTCATTTGCAAAATTTATAAAAGATAAGGCTATGAAACTTCTCAAAGAAATGCCTCCAAGAGGCAAAATATTAATCAACATGCTCCTGCCTGGATAAATAGGCAAGCAGTGAATAGAGCAGGGATTTGTGGTGCCAGTGACCAGGCTACAGGTGACAGTGTGGTAAGTTCCTCACTGCCTGTAGCCTTTCAAAATGAAAGAGCTTTACAGGCACAGGGCTCCCAAATGAACAGCCTGGATTCCAAGATGGCATATTGACACTGGCAGCAATATCTCAGACACCACAGTGGAACAAACACCTGGGGAATTCATTTTCCCCCCTGAGGTGGCTGGCAGCTCTGCTGTGTGCAGAAAGCAGGACAGCTCCTGACCTGGACACTGCTGACTTGGATCTTAATTAGATGCAAAAGAGAATGTGAGGCGAGAGAAAATCAAAGCTCAGTGTGGTCACTGATGTGAATTTTGAACTTCATTTGACACTGCTCTCATTTGGAGAGCTTCTAGTCACGGTCCCCTGTGCTATGACAAGTTTGTAATAAATTACAAATGATCAAACTGCAGGTACCTCTCTCAGTTTGCAGCCCAATTTAGAAAAAATCAGTGGAAGAACAGCAGCAGCACCTGGCTCAGGCTATGCCTGATCAAAGGGGAATTATTCCTCACAGCTCCAGGAGCGTTCAGGCACTGTTTACCTCAAGGCAGGAATGACTAGCAAGGATAAGGAACTGAAGCCCCTAGGAAGTCCTCACAGCTTTAAAAAGTCTGCAGAGAAAATTTCTAAGACACATTAAGCACAAAGGTTCTCAGTGCCCAAGGCAAACTGGAAAATATTCCTTCCCTCAAGTTACTTAACGCTAAATCATCACCTGCAGGCTCAAGCTGTCATTTCTGAGTCACATCTCAGAGTGCCAGGAGTTCTCCTCAAATCATTTACTCTCCCCCTCCCCACCCCAACACACACAGTGGTTTCTCATACAAGCATTAGCAGAATATGAATTACTTCTAGGAACGAGTGAGACTTATATTCATAAATAACATCAATAACAAACATTAAAGCCCTGATTAAATTCAGCCTTCCAGTCACTTCAAACAGTTCTACATTCAATTATAGTTTGGGATTTATAAAGAAAAAGAAAACTTTCAGCATTTCCTAGTGTAAAGGTTAGCCTAAGAATCTGCTGTCTGGTTTATAAACAGTAAGAATGCACCTTCAAGAATCAGAGTCAAGATGCAAATTAAATACAACCACTTCAAAGGTGCTCCTGTACTGAAGGCTTGATGGCATCCAAGTGGATCTAGGAACATAGCTGAGGTTCTGGTGAGGATCAGGGAGACAAGACTTTTCCTTTCACTGTCAAAGCACTTTGCCCAGCTCATTTCAGTAAAAGGGTCATCTCTCACTGTACACACACTTGCATTATGGCAGTGGGATCTAATCACAGCTGACAATCTCATGACTAAAAATACAAACATTGAGGATGGTCATAAGTAAATAATTTATATTACCCTTCTGATCATCATGTGAGCCAGATTAATTGAGAAGAATCAGAGGAAATCATTATCAGTGTAGGGAACCAGGAAAACCTGAGTTACACACAAGAATTTAATGCAATCTGTAATATTTCACCTCCAGTATGAAGCCAAAATTCAGGTTACAGATGTTGGAAGTCCTGCATTGCTGTGTTAGGAGTAGTGTGTAATTCATAGATCTACAGAACAGGGAACAGAACAGGGAACACTCCATTAAAGAGAAAGCAAAGCAAACCTCTTAACTCTGCTGCACCATAAATGCATTACTAACTGGATTCCTGAAGAGAAATCCTTTAAAAATTGTAAAAAAAACCTGGCAAAGCCAAAGAGCCTACCCACCATGCAGAGCAGCCCCTGACCACAGCCTACAGAATGACAGACCCTGGGTAATGCCTCATTTACAAAAACAGGTGGAGGATGGCACACCCTTGGCATCAGCCAGCTGCAGGTAACCTCTTTTTCACTGACTCTTCCCAAAACAGAGCATGAAAGGTTTTCCCCTGAAGGCACCTGTGCCATGGGAGCACATCCTTTCAGAGCCCATGCACACCTGAGCAGCAAACAGGACTCAGCAACTGCTCCCCAGTGAGCAGCACAGACTCTGTTCCATCAGCAGGACCTTTCTGCTCCCCAGTGAGCAGCACAGACTCTGTTCCATCAGCAGGACCTTTCTGCTCCCCAGTGAGCAGCACAGACTCTGTTCCATCAGCAGGACCTTTCTGCTGATCTGCCCCTACAAGGAGAGCTGACCTGAGCTTAAGGAAACCTGATTGTTGTATGCATACACTGACCTCGTGCATTTATGTTTTCAGTTTTGGCAAAACCCACAAGTAAGCATAACAATTTAGCAGCCCCAAAAAGTTAAATAATCAGCCAGGCTCATAAAAATCTCCTCAAATAGTATCTCGTTTCCTGTTGTGCATTTTATCCAGAGCAATCTTGAAGGGGCTTTGAAATATGCAACAAAGCAAAGTATAAATTATATAAATTACATAAATTATATTATCATTTCACTCTCAGATGAGCTCCAGCACCTGTTTGACACTGAGCAGCATCACTGCACAGCAGGCTGCAGCTGGAAACAGAACAGCTTTTTTTATAGAAACTGCAGGTGGAGTTCAGAGTCAATATATGTATATAAATATATTCCAGAGTCTGGAATTTCATCAGAATCCTAAGGATGACATTCCTTTCACTGCTTTTTGTGAAAGTCTGTAAAACTTAAATTATTAAAAAGGTTCTCCTCCAGCCATTCTTACTTTGGATTGACATTTCTTCACTTGACTCTTAGTTTCAGTGGTCAGTAAAATCACAGAGGAATTATGCTCTGGTAGAGCTTCCCAACAGGTATTATATGTTGGAATTAGATCAGAATTTCCAGTGAGGGTGCAGGGGAGCCTTTCCAAAGTTTGTTTCACATCTGTGAAGGGGCCATGCTCATTGCTAATAACACCCACCAGGGAGATGCAGGTATCATTTCTTGATGCAAACAGCATGCTAACATTTCCAGCAGATTCATCTGAAATTGCTGCTTCTCTTGACATCAAGAACACAGAGTGCCATGGCAAAGAAATAATCTGGAACTTGCCTTCCTGCTCTCGTTAGAGAAATCTCTCTCTTCAGGCCAGCTCTGTGGGAGTATAAGCAGAACTTGGAAATGGTGCTTTACCTGCACAGCACTTATGGACAAGTGTCTATTATTGGAAAATGACAAAGTAGGCTCAGGATTTTAGAAGCCTGCTGTCTGTGCATTTTTATCTTACATCTGATCAACTTCAGTGTCTTCAGAACAGTCTTTAGCTTCCCCTAGAGTTTCTCTTTCCTCTACTGGTCATACATTTTTACAAAATCTGTAGAGCTCAGTGACTTCTGCATTCCTGACAAATGTTGAAATCCACCCAGGTTCAAAATTTACCAAGGGGAGACCTCTCCCCAAACCAGTGCCAGGTGTGATGACAAAACCCTTTTCTCCTGTGTTAAGATGCTGCCAGTAGACCAGATTCAGTCAGGTACCAGATTAAAGAACCAAAGCTTTGTGCTCTTTTCTCTCACACATCCAACAAATCAGTGATTTACAGAGCTGGCCCACCAGGGTAGCAGCAGATATTGGCATTCTGTCAGCCTGAGAAAACTCTTCAATAGAGAAGACATCTGCTGAGAGTGTTTGATAAGGACACTTCATTTTTTTCCACTGGCAAAGTAATTTTCTGTTCCTAACACCTGAAGGAGGCAACAGCCAAAGTGTTTGCCTATCTCTGTCTAGATGAACTATACATATCCCAGAAGTTTTGGTAGAAACTGGATTGATGAATGCTGTAACAAGCTTTAAATTTTAGATCAATATTTAACAGGACTGAAATCTCCTCTCACAGGGAAGTGCTCTCATCAAAAATACTACATTCCATACAGGGAACCTTGCTGGAAAATCACACAAAAAATTTTTGAAAATTCACATTTAGGAGAGCCTGAGGAAAGAGACCAGTGCACACAGGGCAAAGTGTTCTATTCAATCCCAATTCTGATTTGACAGATTTGAGATCTGGGCATAAATAAGAAACAGTGAAAAAAGCTTTATGAGAAACCCCTATAAGATATTGTATTTATATGCAGGCACACAAATAAATGTACATGAACTCATAGGCACCATTTGGATACTGGAAAAGCCAAACTTTGCAACAAAATTAAATAAGACGTTAAAAATCATAAGTTTATAAGATTTCTAAACAGGCTGGATAAGAGATGCAATAAACCCTTCTCAATTCTGTGTCTGGAAAAGAATCCCCCACACATGCACATCAACATTTTGGAGATGCCTCAGTGGTATATTATATATCAGTATTATATACTGATTTCAGACAAAAATATATCAGCTTCTTTAGAAAGAGAGAAAATTGTGAGGGGAGAAGATGGGTATGAAGGAAGTAATGAAAGGTAACAGATTAAGATGATACAGATTTTTCCCTGAGGAGGTTTTTGGCAGGAAGCCAGTAATGAAATCTACATTTGCACACTCCGATGGGAACTGAGGGAAACCTCAGCCCTGCCAAACTCTGGGGCTTCATTTTGATGGATGAAAAAGCTTTAGATAGCTCACTGTACATGGCTGGAAGACTTGGGAGAAATGCACAACTTCCAAACACCCAAATTCATGATTCGCTTGCCAGGAGGCTGCCACTATACACACCAGAAGTAGTGGGCATTAGGGAAGTATTTCCATACAATCAAAGAAAAATAAAGGTTGAGAGAGACTTGGTAGTCATCTCTTCATCTCCTAGTTACAAAACAAAATAAATGCTCATGCTAAAAATAATGCTGTTTATATCTCCAGTTCCTAAAGACACTGAAGGTCTGTGACTTTACACCTCTCTCACCAGTTCATCCCACCATTCTGCTAGGCTTATTCCCACAATTTCTTTCTTAAATGCCCAACTTCAGTATTTTTAACTACAGTTACTTCCAGCCCTAACCATGAGGAAGAAGAGATTCAAATAATATATTTTTTTTTCATAGTAACCACATTTGCATTTGATTAAACCCTTCTTCCCTTCCAGATTTCTCTCTGGAGTCTTCCTCCAGGTTGTTCAACCACAGTTTTGAGCTTTCTCACTGTTCCAGATGTTCAGAAGAGGACTTGGGGCAGGTCCTTCACCAGCACTGAGGGAGAGGGAGGATGGCTCCATGCATTCTCTAGGACACATCATTTCCTAAGTGCACCATCCTTTCCTCCCTTGGATCTCCCTCCTGCAGTCCCCAGACAGCAGCATCACTTGGCTCTGGGTCTCTCTCACACAACCTCAGGAACACAATCCCATCCAGGCTCTGAGAAAGACCCCTCTTCCTCCCTTATCAATGTTGTAGCTAAAAACTTGTTATATTTTGTCTTAATTAGTATAGCCTGCAGGGCACTTACTCTTTGAGTTATCCTGGGAGTTATCTCTAATAAATATAAATGAGAGAAATCTTCAAAGGTTGCAGCAGGTATTTTTACAGTATTTCATACTGGTGAAATAATATGTTTCAATGTGCTCGAGAGCTCCAAGAGGCCAAAGGAATTGTGGCTGCTTCTGTGATAAATTGAAAGCTTAAGAGAATGAGGATGAAACATGTTTCATACTCTATCCATATTCATAATTTAAAAGCACACAAGATTGAGAAAACATGACCTGGATTCTGTACTGATGAAACAATGTCATTTAAAAAAGAAACAAAAGCAAATACTACATTTCCTATTCCATAGCAATAAGTAAATTGCTCATAGTATGTTTAGAGTTAGAAGTGTGCACAATGAACCATTTACTAATCTTATCATCTTTCCATCCACAAATTAACCACACAGGATTACAGAACAGTCTGGGCTGAAGGATCATCAATCCAACTTCATATTCCCAGTGCCACATCCAGAAATATTCAAAGGGATTTCATAATATATTTCAATTTTGAGCTTGCATGCAAACCATTCCCTGCACCTGCTGTTACCAGGGGTTATTATTTGACATTCTGTAACTTTCTCATCTCATTCACACACTTTTAATAGTTATGTTCTCTGATCAGACGGGTTCCAAGCCCAACATGTAACTACCAAAATATCTTCACAACAGCCAAAGGCAGATGAAATCTATACCATATTTATAGGGAAATAAACATTTGTGCAACAACTGTCAGGTGTGCCAGTGCTGGTTTACTCCCTCTACAGATACATGAGAGCATAAACACAGGAAATTAAAAAAGCATTTGAAGCAGGGGTACTACATCAGCACAGGGCATGAACTCAACCTGCATCCAGAATTTCTGGATGAAGCAGAATGCTGGTTAGGGGGGGATTCCAGGTGTTTGGATTCAGTCAGATGCAGTGGTTCACTGGGACACACGGAGCCTGCTGTGACATTACCTTCCATTCTATGCCAATCAGAGCAAGCACTGCCAGAAGCAGCCCAGATTGACAACAAGCCCTTACAGCTAATGAGCCCCTGTCTATCTGTGTTTAAGCTGGCTGCCTTCCTCCTTTATGAACACCAGAGCAGCACTGCCCGCTTCCAGTTCCCTATTAAAAGTATTTTTATCTTCAACAATATGCAGTACTCTTTCTTACCAAAACCCCAATTACCACATTGCACACTCAAGTTAAATATTAACAGGTAAAACTCTCCCTAAACCTGCTTAACTCTGGGTTCACAGCTAAAGGGTTAGGCACACAGCTGAGAGCACATTAATTGATGAGAAATGTCATCTTACATCAGTCCTATTACATAGTCATGGACATTATTTAATTCCCCTTGGAAGAGGTTTAAGCAAAAAGACACCTCTCTGGTGCTTGAGGTAGGACTCAGTTTTTGTCCCTTTTCCAGAGGCTGTTTCCCGGTGTGCAGGATGCAATCCCTTTTTCTGTCTCTTTTCCAGAGGCTGTTTCCCGGTGTGCAGGATGCAATCCCTGTTTCTGTCTCTTTTCCAGAGGCTGTTTCCCGGTGTGCAGGATGCAATCCCTGTTTCTGTCTCTTTTCCAGAGGCTGTTTCCCGGTGTGCAGGATGCAATCCCTGTTTCTGTCCCTTTTCCAGAGGCTGTTTCCCGGTGTGCAGGATGCAATCCCTGTTTCTGTCTCTTTTCCAGAGGCTGTTTCCCGGTGTGCAGGATGCAATCCCTGTTTCTGTCCCTTTTCCAGAGGCTGTTTCCCGGTGTGCAGGATGCAATCCCTGTTTCTGTCTCTTTTCCAGAGGCTGTTTCCCGGTGTGCAGGATGCAATCCCTGTTTCTGTCTCTTTTCCAGAGGCTGTTTCCCGGTGTGCAGGATGCAATCCCTGTTTCTGTCTCTTTTCCAGAGGCTGTTTCCCGGTGTGCAGGATGCAATCCCTGTTTCTGTCTCTTTTCCAGAGGCTGTTTCCCGGTGTGCAGGATGCAATCCCTGTTTCTGTCCCTTTTCCAGAGGCTGTTTCCCGGTGTGCAGGATGCAATCCCTGTTTCTGTCTCTTTTCCAGAGGCTGTTTCCCGGTGTGCAGGATGCAATCCCTGTTTCTGTCTCTTTTCCAGAGGCTGTTTCCCGGTGTGCAGGATGCAATCCCTGTTTCTGGCCCTTTTCCAGAGGCTGTTTCCCGGTGCGATTCCCGCTGCACCGCACGGAGCCGCCACCCGAGGGCGCCGCAGCGCTGCCGGGGATCGGCTCCCTCAGCTCCCATCCCGGCACCGGCAATTCCGCCTTTAGAGGCCTCCCTCCCTCCTCAATACACAAATAACCAACCCACGGCAGCTCACGCCGAGCCAGCAGGCACCACAGTGTGCAGGGAGCATTTGAAACTAAAGAAATGGAGCAAACAGAAGCGAGGAGTGCGCGGGAGGGACGGGACGGCAGCGCTGCACTGGAGATCAGCCGGGCTGGCTGAGGAGACATCGCTGCGCCCATTTCATTCACAGGACAAGTACACAACATCCTTAAACAGCACTTTCTGAATAGCACACCACGAAACAGCCCACGCCTACATCGCTTTCAAGCCAGGAGCAAGATCTCAAGCAGAATTCCTTAAAGCAGCAGCTTTAAGTCCTGCTCTATCGCTTGATTAAACTGTGCAACTGCTCAAGTCAGTGTTCCCCAGTTAGGACAGCTAATTCACCAGTGCACCCCTGCAGAAAGGCTATTTATCAATTCCAGGATAAATAAATTCCCACCGATTCCTCTTTTCATTGTTCAGGTAGTTACATTTGTTACCTTAATCCAAATATAAATCCACTTGAAATTACAAACTGAATCACAAATTAGGTCAAACTTCAAAAGGTAATGATTAATGGACTTCAATAATGCAGTTTGCTTATCACATTATCTCCACAAGCAAGATGCAAGGTTTGTGAGAATGATCTCAGCCCTGCAACTCTTTTTTCTGCTGGCACTGGAGATGGATCAAGTCTTTCACTGCTGCAGACCCTCTGCGTGTAGAATAGATTAATGTATCTTAATGAAATCTGCCTACACAGAATAATTAGCTTTTGCCCCTTTTAAGAAATTATTTTTACATTAAAGATTTGGTTCTGTCCTCCCAGTGACCCTCAAACATACAGGTGAGCAGGTACTGACACCCTGCAGCTGTAACTGAAATTTAGCTCCAGATTTCCTTAAATTCCCCATTCCAGGTTTCTCATCAGTGCCCTGACCACAGGAGGCCCTTTTGGCTTAAGAGCTATCAGTGCTCTTTAGCACACCAGGACAAGAGAGATGGAGCTACTGCAGAGTCCCCACTGACAGCCAAAATGCTCAGGGCTCTGGAGCAGCTGACATGAGGGTACAGCTGGGTCTGCTTAGCCCAGAGAATAGAAGGCTCAAGGAAATCTCATCAAAGTGTATAAATACCTGAAGGGAGCTCTAAGAGAGATCTTTACAGTGCTGCCCAGTGACAGAAGAGGCAGTGGGGGTACAAACACAGGGGGTTCCTCCTCAACATAAAGGAAAAGTTACGGGGTCTCTACCTTTACTAGTTATATTGGGCTTTAAAAGGTCCCTTTCACCTCATTTCTAGAGCCAGCTCACCTTCCGGATTCTCTCTTCCTGTTTTCCCTCCAGCACACAAGCAGGGATGATGACAAGCAGATCCAGTCTCTTAGACAGAAAGGTTATCACTCCAATGTGGTACAAAAGGCCCAAATATTCTATCAGGATTTCCAGCTCAGTATTCATGAAGTGTTTACTTGCTCCTGCCCAGACTGGGGCCCAGGACAGATCGAGTGCAGAAGTTAGAAATGCAACAAGCAGCTTAAAAATATCCACCTTGTTGCTGCAAACAGCTTAGGAAGTCACAATGAACATAACACACAAATACACAAAGAGACCCCAGAATTTTATTTAAAGAAACATGTTCAAATGCAGCATTGAAAACAGAGAGAGTGGAATGCCAAGAGTCAGAGAACTTATGCTGAGTTATGTTTTCTTTGACAAACTAGCACCATTGAATCACAACTCACAGACTAATTTATTTCTCGAGGTTATAAACCTCCATCATTATAAAATTTCTAGGAATTCTATTAAAAATTTGTTCTCAATTTACTACTCCTACAGAGATGAAAGCAGTCTGAAGTTTTCATATCTACTCATTGCTCAAATTACCCATAACAGACAGTTTATTCTTAAGTCTAAACATCCTGATCAAGGGGAAAAAAATGTCTAAAAAGTGACTTCCACAAGTCTTTACAAACTAAACAAGTAAGAAAGATCTACTGTGTTATAAATATACACAGTACAATATATACAAGTCTGGTCTTACAAAATAAGAGCTTCCTAGTCCATAAAAATACTAACTCAACTACAAAGATTTCTCATTATTGAGTCAAACTGTCTCAAGCAGTCACCATAGCAATTTCCTAAAACTCTGATTTGTTCCATAGCACAACAGCTTGAACGTGTTCACAATGGGAAAGAGCCCAACACTACACCATAAAACTGATTTCTAGCCCTAATTTCCCACTCATGTTTAGTGGTACTGTTAGTGTTTGCTATCTATTGTAACGTCACAAGGCCTTTACATGTTTCTAGACTGTGTTTGAACTATTCAAAGTGCTGAAAGTGCGATCAAAGAGTAGAGTTTTGTATCCCTTTTCCAGTACACCCTTCTCTGGCACTGGCAACAATAGCCAAGGGTTTCTAGGTCTGTGAGGTGCAAAAGGCACACGCTCATGTGTACATGCTCAGGGAAGTATTCACACACACATACATGCACTTTGCTTTGAGGACCTGCCCCATAATATTCGAAGGCTTCCTCTGAGTAAAAAAATTCAAAAATTCCTTACAAATGCCTCAATGCAGACACCTGGAATTCCTCATAACCCTGACATGAGCTGCTTAAAATGACTGTGAGATGGTGGTGGAAAAAAAAAAGTAGTTTAAACTTATGCTATCCAAGTATTGCTCTGGAACAGAGAAACACAAAGTCTATGCTCTCTCAGTCTATCAGGGAAGGGCCAGGTTACATTCACCCACATGGTTTATCACAACACTTAACAGCATTTGTGAGCATACACATACACATAACCCTTGGCATTTGTTCTTCTACTGAAGGCCATCTGCAGCCTGAATGAAAATAAAACTATGTGAAGGATGTTCCAAGCATTACCCTTCTGTACTTACACCCAAGAATACAAGAAGTAAGAAAACTGAAGTGTGCCTCCGCCACAAGAACAGATCACTGGCATAAGTTACCACTGCCTCCTCTCCTCCTTTCTCTACAGTGCTCTCCTATGACATGCATCATAGTAGCTTGTACTGTTAAAAATTAGGAACATATCCCTCTTGACAAAGTCGACAAATTTTTCTAGTGGGCACATTGGCTTGTTGGAACGTTTATAATGATCCTTGCAAAATGAGGTCTGGAATGTGACATCAGCACCATTGTACAGGATGCGGATAAAATGTTCTTTGGGCCTCTTCCCATCCTGCCACAACTCAAAAACTAATCTGGCAGCAAATCTGGGAAATCTGGCCTCTGTAATGCCCAAGGCACTAAGAACAGGTGACAAGGTGACATCATGTGCAGAGTAGAGAACAAACACTTCTTCCTTCTTGCCTTCTGCAATACGCTGCAGCCGATTGACAGTCTGGTTGAGGAGGGGATGAGTAGCCAATAGTGCATACAAGAAGTAAAGTTTCTTTTGCTGTCTTTCTCTCTCATCCTCCAACTGGTGTCTCTTGATTACTTTGAAGTGTTCCATACCAATGCAGCCAGCTTTGGTACAGGGAAACGAGACATTATGACAGAAATAGCACAAGAGAGAATCTATTGGGTTAGAAGCTCTCAGCTGCCTGGTGGGAATGCCCACAATCTTTGCCATATCCACATATATTTTCTCCAAATTGTTGTTTTTCACCCGTAAGCTGTACTGCCTGCGCTGCTCCTCCTCCAGGTAGTGGTTTCTCATGGGACAGTCGCAGCTTGCCGAGCAAAAAATGGTGCTCCACTGGTGCCTCATGTTGATTTTCTTCCAGTCAAAATCTGGCAGAAAGGTGTAGAGCAGCGCCAATGCGCTCTGCAGGGTTCTGCTTTTCCCTGTGGTCTCCAGGTAGAGCTGCTTGGCTGTCCAGTCACCAGGGAGCAGCTTGTGTTTGTTGATATAAATTTCTCGGAGCAGTTGTCCGTTTCGCAGATGTTGTACAACCCCTGAATTTTGACAGAAATTACAACACATGATTAGAATCTTTGTAGTTTTGCAAAAAAAAAAAAAAAATTACAGGTAGTAGCCTTACTGATAAATGAACAAATTTTAAAAGGTTATAAACTTACAAAACTGAACCACACTTACAAGGACTATTAAGAAAACTGTCTGAAACATGAGAAACCTGCTATTCTTCAGTATCTCTCAGATTCTAGGAACTAACCTGAAATATAGAAAATAATTTGGTTCCATAAAATTTGCTTAAAACCTCGGTAATTTAACCCCTCATGCACAAAAATACCTCTGCATGCCTTGCTACAAGCCACAGGAGTCCCCAGATGCCAGCTCAGTGACACAATCCGTGTGTTATGTGCAATCTCAGTGGTGTCCTGCCTTGCTTTCTCCTGATACCACTTTACACAACTTGACAGTGGCCAAGGATTCCTTCCAAAGGGATCCCAGAACACACAAGGATCTGACAGGCACCAGATGTGTAAAGCATTTCCATAACACAAACATCAGGTTTGTCTGCTACATCTCTTGTAGGGTCCCTCTGAATCACAACCCCATCAGTAACAGAGCACCAGATCTTCCACAGCAGAGACTGACCCATGCTGTTTGTCTGAAGGAGGAAGTTTGTCTAAATTGAGGAATTCTGAGGTGTGAAGCAACATGAAAGAAAGGTGCTCTGACCTGCTACAAAGGAAGTTAAAAGAGATGCCAAGACTGAGCAGCGTGTAACAGGATTGTCAAGCTATAGGATCAAGCATGGTTTCTACAACTCTTGCCACTTCTGTAGTTGAGAGTCTAACACTTTATCCATATCCCAGCATAACCTAGGATATGAACAACATGATAAGCCTCCATGCAAAAGCATTTATGTCAATATAAAGAGAATCAGAAGATCCCTTTCCAAGCAGACTGTGTTTAACAGAGCAGAGGATGAGACAGAGCTGCTAGGGGAACTCACCTGTCTGTGTAAGCTCTCCCATTTCACACAGGGAATGACTGGGGAAGTGAGGCAGGCTGCTCAGAGAACCATCCATTTGGGCTGCAGACCCTTTGGACATATGCTTAATGAAGGCTTCAAGCTGAGGATGAGAAGGTTTCCTAGAGAGATAAAAAACCAAAATGTGAAAACTTCCAAAAGCACATGGGAAAGCAGCTCGAGAGAGTCAAGTATTCCAAGTATGTCAGCTCAGAAGTTTCATGATGTGAGGTTATTTCCCACTGAGACAACATCTGCTCTTACTTAGGACTTTTGCAAGTATGGAAAAGAAATCTAACTACTTTCTATCTACCAAAGAACTATAGGGAAAAAGCTGTCATGTTAAAATTATGATAGCTTTCACTAAGTAATTTAGACCAATTTCTGGGGGTTGCATTGAATTTAGTCACTAATATGTTATGAATTAAAATGGAAAAGAAAATATTAAAAAATCCTTAAGAAAACCTCTCTCCAGTTCCTGAAGCACCAATGGTCTTTAACAGCACAGCCAAAGGCAGTAACAATCTAAAGGAGTTCAAATACAGTACTTAAAGTAGATGATCTTGAAGGAATTCTCAGATTTTTTAATGTATGACCATAATCTCAGCTCTTATTTCTACTCCCTTCAGCCTCAAATCAAATAGTACATGTAGTCTCAATTCTGTGGGACTGGCAAGCAGTACCCAGTGGCCCCATTAAAACTGGAATCATTGTTTGGGGTACTACACTTTTATCCAGGAAGAAAGAAGCCAACACTGCTGGACACATACACAAGTAAAATACCCCCATCATGGAAGTAATGAATGCAGCTGGAAGAGATACTCACTAAGATATCCAAGTTAACTCACTGAAACAGTTTAAGTCACTGAAAGAACAGTTACATCTCCCACACTGCACTGAAAATTTCAAATACCCCATGGACTCAGCTCACTGTGGTACTGCTGTGCAGAAAGCTACAGGTACAAAAAAGTTCACAATGTAACCTAAAGGTAATCTGAACCTTTAAAAAATAATTCTAGGATCACATTCCTACAGCAAAAATGCATTACATGAGGGGGGACTTCTTTGCTAAATGTCAGCAGTTATGAAACGTTACGCAGTCACCTCTCTAATTTTGTGCAGAACTAAATCAGAAACTGCTTGGCAATCCAACTCTGCTCCAGATGGTTCTTGTCTTAATAGGATATTCAGCTTGAATACAGTTAATATATTCTCATGTTGCTTAAAAAAATAAATACCAAATAAATGCTGTCAGGGATCTCTTACAAAACTCTGGGATTTGTGTTTACTGCTCATATTTACATTTGTTAGAATGATAAACTATTTTTGATATAAAAACCTCAGATCTTAAAAAGAAACCCGAGTTGCAGGATGCACCAGAGGGAGCAATAACACCACTAAAGCAGGAATGAGAGTCTGCAATCAAAGTTTACTGGAACAAAGACATCCATGCTTACTTAGAAGAGCCAACTGAGAAACTCTCATACACGAGAGGACCTCTTGCAGAGCCTGCATATACAGGAGGGCTCATAAGAAACAGTGTCTGTCGACAGAAAGGTAGCTCATATCATTTTATAAAACTTGAATTTTTCCTTATTTAATTTCTTTTCAGGAAAAAAAAAAAATCCTGGCAGGAAAATGTTACAATTATGCCACTAAGAACTGCCAATAAGAAAAAAATTCAAAATGAGCCAAAAAAAGCGTAATAAGATTAAAAATCAAACTAATTTTTTCATTAACTTCATATTAAAGGAAAACCAGCCAATTTATGATATTCTAAATCCACAGCTTCTTCTGTATATTGTAATTTTAACAGGGCACCTGAAGATTAGCATTTGCAAAGCAGAAAAAGGAACAAAGCCTAGTTTATGTTTCTGAAGCAGTGTAGAATCATACATTAGAAGCTTATTCCAGCTCCAGATGAAAATTTCCAACAGAACATTTTGTACACTGCACTATTTTCACAGTCCAGCAGTGAAATCTAAAAATGGAGGAATTAAGTTGAGAAAATTAAATTACACCCATTAGCAAATGGCTTGTTAAGCTTATTAAAGAGGTAGCAGGCTGAACCACCAATTTTTTAAATTTTGAACTTTATAAAACTACACTTGAATAAACTGACAATCAAAAATTTCCATAAACTCTGTTCACTTAATTAACAAGTTCTGCAAATATATGTGAAAGAAAACTAAAAGAACATTATCCATTCTGCTTCTTTTGCTGCTTTACTTACAAAAGCCTGGAAGAATTCTAATGGAATCAAATCTGTGCTGATAAAACTGCCAGAAAAAACTTGTGGGAAGAAAGAAAGGAAAGAAGAAAGAAAAGTATTTATCTGTACTTTGCAAAAGGATTTTTCTGAAAAAATGGCAGGCAAAATAAATTAACTTTCAAAACAAAATCACAAAAGGGATAATAACTGATTTTATATTCCAGTGTATTAATAATATTAGACATGGAGATGCAAGTTACTTAACTTTGGATTACACTGTATTTAAAATTAATACAAGATAAGCACATGCCTGCGGAAATGCATTATGAAATATGATTGTTGGGTATCTTTCTGAATAGAAATTCAAAGTTTACTTCTTCTTAAATAGATATCCCTATACAACTGGGCAAACAAACACCTATTTTTCTCAGCAGCAAGATTTGCAGCAGCACTCAGGCTCCCAGCTGACAAAGCATTCCCCCTCCTGCTCCAGGACTTGGCTTTTATTTAGAATATGAATCCTCCTGTTGAATTGGCCAATTTACAGATGCTGCAGGAGATGGAGTATCCAGGCAACACGGCTGAGGCTGCTGGGGCTGCTGGAGCAGGAAGCAAAGGAAATTGCTCAGTTACACAGTTGAAAAGGCTGAATTATCCTTTAAATTTTATTTCCATAAGAGTAATCAGAAAATAAAAATTAACTAAAGACTTATCCTTCTGTAATTTTCCTGGTCTTACAATGGCAGGCTACCACATTTGCAAAAGGTAGGAATATAAAAAATATTTCAAATTTTGTCAGAAAATGGAACAGCTTTTCATTTAAACCAAATAGCAATAGCCACACTTCCCAGTTTTAACATTTGGTTCTCATATTTAAAATCTGTTAATTTGCCTTTTAAGGATTTTTATTTGTGTACAGTAGAATACATTTTATCTGTAACAGAACAGAGGATGCTTCTTTTCCCTCAAATAATTAATTCAGCTGATATTTTTGTTATTTGCAAACTAAGCACTGGGATAATAGATCCTAGATTGAATACTCTGGTCTTCATGCACTAGCATTAAAAGGGACCAACATTTAAATCTTTAATCAACATTTAAATATCTTATTTGCAAAGGTGTTAGAACGCTTTAATATCAACTTTTACTGCCACACTGTAACTAGTGCACATGGAAACAAATATTGCACAACTATTTGAACTGTATTTTATATTTCTGCCAGGAACAGAGCTGGCCTCCTTCAATAAAATTTCCTTTTTCCCTGAGGAGTTGATACAAAAATGCATGGCAAAAGCTGAGAGGACCAGGCTTCTCACAAGGAGCTGAAGAGCCCTCAGTGCATCATTCAGTGGGTAAATGTGACCCCACCAGGCTTCAGACACACAGAAATCACTTTTCTGTAACCACACAACACAAGGTTCTGCCTGCAAACCATACCAAGAGTGAGTCCCTTTCTCTTTACTTGAAATGCAAAAAATCATTTTAGAACTTCAAGCAAAAATAACATGTGTTTTCTGTGAAGTTCAAGTAGGCAAAAGAAAGTGTGAGATCAAAGGACTGCACTGTGTGCTTTTTAGGAAACAAATGAATGGAAGGAGCCACTAAACCAAACAATAGATCAGTGTAGTTTATAAAAGAGATCCTAAGGCAGTACTGGTACTGTTGGGGATTATTTCTTCATAAAGGTCTCTCAGCTTGTACATTTTTATAACAAACTCCTCAGTGCTCCCCTGGCAGGGACTTGGAGTGAGAGGATCTGTGAGGTCCCTTCCAGCCCAAACCATTCCTTGCTCTGTAATTCTGTCTGCTTCAGTGCTATGTGAATCTTTACAGAGGCCTCAGGAGACCTTTCCTCACCTGATTCTGGTCTGGGATCCTACCTTGACCTCACTCCAAGTCTAATCCACACCCCCTCTAGCTCACAGTTTGATACCTGTCTCATCTCCCACCGCCCAGCTCATCTTCGTGGCAGCTCCAAAACATGTGCATATCAAACCTAAAATTTCAGTATTTGTTACTAAGCTTCTTATGATTAACATCAACACCTTTCAAAATGTCTTCAAGTATATGCTAATTAACCCAGCTTACTATCAAATTATAGCAGTCTTCTGAAATCATTTTAGCATCTTCCAAAAAGCGTTTCTTCTCTCTCACATACAAACTTGTGAAGAAACACTGTGTATTTTTTACTTTTGACACTATAAATGTAAGCTTCGTAAAGAAAAAAATGTGTGGGATTCATTTATTTCCCCCATAAGCAAACACTACAATGAACAGATTTTTGTAACATCATACAAGGAATTTTCTTGAGGAAAAAAGTATGCATTATTTGGTTCCCTTTGGAAATTTGCATCCAGAACAATAAAAATGATAACAATAATATTAATTGAAGTTTTAGATGGAAGAAATCTCCAAAGCATTTAATCCATTTGCTTATATTCATTCCACACTTACATGTCACAATCCATAATTCACAAAACCCAAGCGTGACCTCAAGGCTATTTTGCATATCCATTAGAAGTCCATGGGGCTGTGGCATAATCTGCTTAATTAATGAATTCCATCAGCTGAATGCCAAGTCAAATAAAGAGCAGCCTGCATATGAGCAGCTTGCTTATCTGCTGTTGTAAGTCCAAAAAGCTTAAACAAGCCAGACTTGCCATCAGACATCTCAACTCCACTGCACAGCAGCAAGAAAGCCTCAGTTCAAAGGCAGTGATTACAGACCCTGTCACACTCCCCATATAAATACATTTACAATCAAGCAACACATTTACATCACAAAGGAATATAAGCCTGACAGCCAAACACAGCAAATAACTTCCTGATGCTGAAGTAATGAATGTTCCATTCAAAACAATGGTTTAATTCTACCTTTATTCAGTAAGGTCAGCTTCAACACATCCAGACAGAATGGTGCAGAGCCAACTCCTTTAATCTTTCTGCTGCCCTAAATTACAAGAGGAGATGCTCTTTTACATAAATTTTGTTCCTGAGGAGACAAGGTCTTTCAGTGGCTGTGAGTGGTAAGGGAGATGTTATTTACACAGTGATGCCTTAATGCCTCACAATCAGTGAGAGCCACTGGTACCCCCTCTGGCTCCTGGGAGCCCAACTGTGCCCTTTCAACTGCCCCACTTGGTCAAAGCCACACTACTTCCTTGCCTTTTAGCTTTTCTGACTCCAGGGCCTTCATGTTGTACTCCTTGCCTGAAACTGAAGTGGAAACAGCTATAAATGCTTTTTTGACAAACACAAAACTGAGGTCTCATGTGGCACACTAATATTAAGAAACACAGCTATTCATCTACCACTGTCACTTGCAGTTAACATCTTTTCAATAAAGCTTTCTCACACACATTCTAGCATGACAGATATTAAGAAAGATCAGAAGATCAGAGCCTTTAGGAACTCAAATAGAAATCTGGATCATATTTCTCTACTTAGTATTTCATGCTGAAAATAATATCACCCCTAGTAGGCAGATCATTAAAACTGTTATCATAGCTATTAGCAAATGATTCATTTTCCATCTTCTTAGAATTTTATTTTTTTTTATTAAAGTAACTCCCACTCCACTCTGTGGCAGACAGAACTGAAGTCTGGTCTCCTCTCTGCAGCCTCAGGATTGCACATCTCATTTCAGTTTGCAGAGGGCACAAAGTGCTTCTTGGGTTAGGTACCTCTCAAGGAAATCCAACTTCTCCTGCAGGATGTTGGACCAGACCCCTGGATGATACCTCTTGACAAAACAAACATTTTGGTGGAAACATAGAAAAGCAGCAACCAGTGTCCAGCCTCTTGGGCTGCCTGCGCACACCACTGGATGGTGCACAGTTTTTCATCCACCAGAACCCCCAAGTCCTCTGCAAGGCCATTCTCAGTGATTTCTCCCAGTCTGTACCCATGTCTGGGATTGCCCTGAGCCAGGTGAACCTCTTGACCCTCTTGAGTTTCTCATGGACCCACTTCTCAAGCTGGACACAAATTTCTTGTCACTGCAAACTTGCTGAGAGTGCACTGTAATTCCAGTGCCCATGTTATTAATGAAGGTACTGAGGAGTGCTGGGCCCAGAGCCCAGAGGGACAACACTCATCACTGGCCTCCACGGACACAGAGCCACTGATCACCTCTGCATCCATTCAGCCAACTCCTCATTCACTGAACAGTCCACCCTTCCAGCCCACACCTCTCCAGTCTGGAGGTAAGGATGCCATGACCACCTTCCCTTGACCACCATCTCAGTCACCCCATCATAGAAGGCCACCAGACTGGTCAGGTATATTTGCCCTGAGTAAAGCTGAGCTGGCTGTCCTGGATCATCTCCTTGTCTTGCACTTGCCTAAAAATTCCTTCCATGATCCTCCCAGGCACCAAGGTGAAATGTACTTTCAGCATGGTGTTAACATTTCCAGCACACCAGAGCAAAGCCATCTGTGAATAAAGAAATAATGTTCTTGCTTTGCTTGTGTGGAATTAAAGACGGAGGAGATTCTGTGCCATTCTGGAAAAAAGTATTTATGGTCCCTCTGCACTGCTTTGTGTACCTACTGTGCCTCTTTTCCTGAGTAATGTTTGCAGGAACACGACAAACAGCCCTCAGCCACTGAAATCTCCACACCTCACACTGCTGAGGGCACAGCAGCATGAAGGGGTAGATCTTCCCAGAGGTTTTGCTCACATATTTTTCTTTTAAGTATTCAGTAAGTTCATCAGTAAGTCCTCTGCTGAAAAATCATCATCATCCTACTTTAAAGCACTTACATGTAATCAAACAAGCCATGGCAAAGGTTGGTAAATTACATCATCACTGTTTTTTATTACTGTTGTACAGTATAACTCATCTGTATTAGTGAATAGAATCGAAACAAATAAAGAAGGTTCTGCCACAAAGAAGCAATTTATATTGTATCTGCAGCTCAAAGTGACTCAGGTGTGAAAACAGCTCTCAGCAGCCTACAAAGACATGATGTTAGACAAAAGCAAGATACTGAAGCAGAAAGGAAAATGATGTGTTAGTGGCAGTAAATAACAAATAACAAACAGCTAACTAACTTGTGACAGATCTAAACAAAGAGAGGTAGCTACAGGAAAGGGGTAGTTGTCATGTAGCAAAAAGCACTTTCTGTTAACTTGTATTTTAATAGTTAAGTCTACAGCTGCCATTTTTCCTGAATTTTGACACAAATTATTAAGGGAAAACTCTGACAGCCTGAATTTCTGAAGAGTAGAAGGAAAAATAATATAAAATACAAATATCAATTTTCTTATGGTAGTGCTGGACTGCCTGAGAGCTTTTTGTATTCAGATGAAGGGAAGCGTGCTGAGCTGAAATGGAAGAGATCATCTCAAACAAAACACATTTTCAAAATGTAGAGACTTATCTAAGAGGAATGGCAACCTAAATATCCAAGTAAATAGCTTTTGCTTTTTAAAGAAATATGAAGAACTTACTCTGGTCTGAAGTGGTACCATGCAATAGTTCTTGTTTCAAAGAAAATACTGTGCACCACTGACCCAGGGGTTGGTTTTTTAAACCATGGCAATACACAATGGTCAGAAGTCACAATGTACTTCAATGGTACACAAATTATTTCCTGAAGAGGAAAAAAAATTACTCTCAAGCAAAAAAAGAGCTTAGTAAAGACAAACTCCAAGAATTTTACCTGCTGGGCACCAACATACAGTCGATGTCAGGTCTCTTTGTCTTGGGAATGGCATACAGAGGATACCTATCGCCGTGTCGAATCAGCACTTGAACTGACACCAGCTTAAAATAATGAGGGGCATGACCTAAAATGAAGAAAGAGAAAACAAAACAAAAAGAAAAAAAAAATTTAAAAAAAAATGTTACCTGCATCCACTTTCTTTAATTAAAAAAAAGCTGGTATCATTACCTTGATAGCTTTGGTGTTGCAATGAAAGAAAACACTCCTAGAGAATTACAATTTACCAACCCAAGAAAGACTTCACTTCAGATTGCAAGACAAGTTATACAACACTGAGGTTCCTAGCACATCACCACAGTACATCTGAAGTCCTCCAACCACACAAAATATTACTAAAGCACTGAACTCTGTCAACACAACAAGGTTATTCCACTTTTATAACGCCTCTCTTCTGGTCCCCATCATAATGATGGATTTTGCAGCATGTCTAATCTGGATCTTTTCTATATACTAGTCTGAGATTTATTTGATACCATTATTTGGATATGCTAATGGAGGACTTCATTCAAACTTGCTGCAGCTGCTGTGGAGCAAAGAATGCAAATATGCCTTCTAGCTGACCACATCTAATGGCTTACAACTCCAAAATTAATTATTTCTGTGGGGTTTTTCTTCCAGAATTCCAAGTCAACTGTCTGAAATGCAGCTGATGTGTAACAAGAATTACAGCTCAAATATTGAATATCTACATCTCTCCCAACCCTTTCAGTTTTAGGCCTACAGCTGACTATTGGGTGAACACAGACCAATTTCCAAAAATCAAGACAACTAAGAGGATCCAAAGGGAAGGGAAGAGCAGCAGCATGTTTTGAACAATTTAATGTAATTCAGTGACAAGCTGGCATTTGCTCCACCTTCTCCAAGCAGCAATGAACTGGCAATGCACAGAGCTATCATTTCTAATAACAGCACAAAGAAACAAGCAGCTAACCTGAGGTCTGCCCTCCCACAGCCTACCTTCCATGCTGCGCTCAGCAATGGTGGGAATATTGCAGTAAACATGAGCTTCATAAACGGGGTCTATCACAGGAGGCTCCGTCAGCAAATCAGGCATTATTCTCTTCCGGCTCTTAGGATTCAACCCATCTTCCCTGACAGGGTTTACTGGGATTAAATGCACTGAAAGATACAAAACATACACCATAAACCTTCAGGAGACTTTAGGGACATACAGGATTACGACTTTTTTATCATAATTTTTAAGTAATTATGCACAAAGACTATGGTTTCATGAAAGGATGTCTCCCAATAGTATGCAGCAACCTCACTGCGATTATTTTTCCTGATTTACGTAGCCCAGAAGAGTTCTTTGGCTAAGTCAATGCTTGGCTAAGACTTCAGGAACAGATCTGGATGTAGAACAACTCTGAGTTTTGCACTCTTCCTGAATCTGCTTTTCCTATCAGCCTCTCAGCATGAATCACAGAAAAAGTGCCACAATAGGTCTGGCTGTCTCTCATCATTTTAACTTAAAAACTGACATTGAAGGACATCAGCAAAAACACAGCACAGCTTTGATGAGGGTAGTACAAACCACTGGGAAAACAAAGTAGTCAAGATTGAATGACTGGATAATTCATCATTTTCCTCACTAATCTCTGCCCTGACATTGCCACCTTGTCAACCCTAAACAATCTGGCTTATCTAAAAAAAAAAAATAAAAGCACAGAAAAATATATTTTTTGGCATGAAACTGAGACTACTGAAAAAATGTGAAACAAAGAAATGCAGTAAACACACAGAGAGGAGAAACTAACTGAAATACCACATGCTGAAGACCACTACGTTTACCGACATGTAGATGAAAGCTGAAGCACATCTAAATGTAGGGCCAGAGTTGCAATGACCCTGCCTTGATATGAGAGCATCAGTTAATTTATGAGTCTTACCAGACTAGTAATAATAAATGCCTCTATTCTATTCTATTTTCTGGAATTTTAATCAGAAGTTTTAGAGGTGAAAAAGAGGAGGAAAAGTGTTCATATTTTTACCCCATTAGTCTTCTACTTTTAGAGGGAAAAAAAAAAAGAAAGAAAAAAGAAAGAAATGATGAGACAACAAATTTCAAAGCAAAACTTTACTAATTCTTCCCTGTCAGTTCCTCAGTTCCATCTTGACTCCCAGTTCCAATTTCAGAGGTGAATTTGTTCCACAATAAGTAATGTTACAGACCAGGAAAACCAATGAAGACAGCAAACCAAAGCAAAACACACACAGATTTTAAGAACACATAGCCAATAACAAACACAGGCTCTTTATTCTTACACTACATTACGCTTCAAATATTTTTATGTGGTTACTCTTTGTCTGCCAAAACCACAACCCAAGCATTTTCCACAGCCTTGCTAGTGCTGTTGACAAGGTCAATACCTGCCAAGAGCAGTGACTTGAAACTTTTCATTAAGCTGTTTCAGATTTTGCTTTCAGCTGTGTTTGGTGAGAATATTAAACAGTAATTTTGACTTTGGACACTTTAATTGTGGAGCTCAGCTGCTATTTCAGCCTTTATCTACCAGATTGACTTTTTAACTCCTTGTTTACGCTCACAGTGTAGTGAGACATTGCAAATGCCTGCCCAAGAAAGCGGCAAAAACACAGAGCAAAAACACACAATACCTGTCAGAGGCTGGGAACTCTGGGCTTTGCAGTACATTTCTACCTGGGGTATAAATCCCAAACCCAAGAATGCCACACTGAACTGTGACTGGACTCTGCAAATAACAGCACTACAGACAGCAGCTGTCCACAGTTCAAACTGCAAATTACAGCTGCGTTCTAATGGCCAGATTTCCAAGCCAGAAAAGGTTACAGCAACAACTCCCAGCTTTCTGCAACAATTCTCTCTAGAGCAACCCACAAACAACATTGCTTCTGCTCCCCTAATGTCACAGACACAGAGCTGGCTGAAGTGCTCAAGAGGTCATGAAGCTCAAGTCACAGGAAGCTTAGACACAGGAATGTTTCAGCAGACAGGGGAAACCATACCCCAATAGCAAAAACCCCAAGTCAACACTGATCCTAAATTTTGGTTGGGAGATTTAAAAGCAAAATAAAGATCCTATTTTTTTATTTTTTTTTAATCTAAGGCAGTTTTAACCACAAAACCCCTGAACAGATCCCATTTTTGTACTGAGACTATTAAGGGCAGAAGCCAACAGATGCATACTATGGCTTTTTAAAATCAAGTGCCTATGATTCCTGAGACCAAACACCTTGTTTGCAGAAAGCAAGTCTCATTTCTAATCTGACTAGTTTAATAAATACCATAACACTTCTTTATTCTTAAATTTGTCTGGCAAAGCACTAAGTCTTACAGAGAAGCATCTACTCTCTTTAAAATATTAAAAATAAAACTGAAGATTAATAATAACATTGAACACTAAGAATAAAATTGAATAATAAAAATAACACCTGCCAGAATACATGTTTGCAGTTTAAAAAGCAACTGAAAGAACACTTTAAAAGGAGACTCTTAAGTCAGTACAGCAGGTATAGGTACAATTTAAGAATATTTTTGGACTGGAAACAGACTCAGAGATTAGAAATATCAATAGTTCATGTCATAGCTGGTAAAACCTGTCATTGTACAGTGAATATGCTTGGCCTATATAAGGGAGAAGAAAAGACACGAGAAGCAGTATTTGCTTTTAACACAGTGTAAATAACGCATACTGGGGGAAAACAATGGCAATCAAACTATACCCAAACACATGGGTCGTCTATTTAATGTAGCTAAATAGAAAAAGGAATTACATGAAGTGGGCTCCAGTCTCTGCAGTCTCCTAAAAATCTCCACCAGGTGCATAGACACAAAAATAACAAGTATTTCAGAGCTGGGGGAATGGGGACAGGAGGGATGAGGGGAACAACAGCGAAGAATGACAACACAAGACCAAGGAGAGATGAATCTCAGCAGGAGCTGCCTTCCCATTGCTCAGCACAGTCACTCTGAGGAGCCCACCCAGCCACACTGGTCCTCCTCACCCCCTGGTAAAGCCCCTCAGAAGATGGAACATTCCTGCAGTTTCAGAGCTTTAGGATGACAATCTCAAGTGACACATCCTCTCTTTGTATTTCTGGCTGCTGAAATAACAGAGGTATTTTCCATGCTCTGAGCTGTTTCTCAACTATTTCCTCATCTCCTACCATTCCCTGGACACTGTTAGTGCCTCGTGCATTTATGATGTTCTCTCCTTCCTCCCTGCCTTCTCATTTCAAGTACTTGGCCTTTGTGTTCCCTTGCTGTCTTCATTTATCTCCCTTCCTTGCTGTCCAGCCCTGCTTCACACACGTCACCCTCTCCAGCTCCCTTTGCACACAAGGCTCAGTTTGGTCCTTCATTTTTGTACTCCCTGTACTACACAGAGCAGTTCTCTAAAGCTCCTTGAAGAAGAGCTGACTGTGTCTCTGTATCCAAGTACTTCCCTGCTGCAAGTCCTCCTCCGCAGTGTCAATCCCACCTCTGTCTCCTACACGGGTTTTCTGGTCCATTTGTAACAAACTACAAACAAAAACCTACGGTATTGAACTGATACAGCTCAGAGAGGAAAGGGAAAAAAATAAATAAAAAATAACTTTTAAAAAGCCCCTCACATAAAGCTGAAATTTGTCTTTTTTCCATACTCAGTTCTGCTCTTCCAGATGTAAATCATTACAAGGTCAGAATACTGCTACACAGTTTTCACATTGTTTTTTACAGCTTAGCACTATTTTATGTGAATTTCTCTATTAGTTCACAGTGACATGCACTTTCCCAAAACAGAAGGCTGCCAGTGTGCACATAGTCATACTTAAATCTATGATTAAGAGAGGTTTTGAGAAGGATTTTTCCACTGCTGTGCCTTTCAAAGCTCATGTTTCACTGCAACAGGAATACAACAATGTAAACCAGAAATGTAACAGATTATTTTGATGTGCATTTACCGCAGCCAAAGCAGTTAATAAAATAGATCTGAAACATATTTCATCATCTAACTGGAAGCTTTGCCAACATCGAAACTATAAAGAATATGGACATATTATTACAGAGGTAGCTTGACAACAGAAAGGGAAAGAGAACACATTTTATTTCCCAATATTCATAAACTTATTTTTATAACTAAAGAAGCTACATAAAAACTACTTTGAAACAATAATTTTGAATAAGTTATAGTAAGGAAAAAAAGTAGAAAGTTAAGAAACAATAAAAGGAAAGAGATCAATGCAACTCTTCACAGGGTCCCACCAGGCTAAAATTGTTTGAAACATGAAGTAAATTCTACTGCTGTAGAATCACTCATTCAAGAATTCTTGCGGCTCCAAACTCAGATTATTTATTTTAAGTCAACACAATTTAAAAGGAATAAAATCCAAATTCTGATACTAAGTCTAAACAAAAAACCTCCAGGAACCTTTATTTTAAATCACACCACAGAACATGAAGACCATATTCTAAAATGTAGTCAATAGCTTGTCTAATAAATGTGTTTAAGAACAAACCCAGTGGTGTCTCAAACATTACGAGTATGGTTTTATTTACAGTGTACCTTAATTAGGACGTATTTAAAGAGCAAAAAGTTAAATGTCTGACTTCCATACTCCCCTCCACCAAGTTTCTGAATGCCACAAAATATATAAACCCCCTAAAATATTAGACAAGTAATTTCCAAGCAAGAGAGACGATTGTTCAGAAGTGCTTTCAGTTAAATGATTGCAACAATTCCTACATAGCAACTAATCCCCTCTGGAAAAATGTCAAGTTTACCAAATCAGATATTGTGCTCAGAAGCCTAAGCAGGGAGCCAGAAGTGCATGAGGGCTACAAAACTGATGTGAATTCGACAGAATTCAGTACAGCAGAAAACCAAATACACAACAAAGTGCAATTCATGTAAAAAGAACACCAAATTAAACACTAAATCACTTCATTTGCAATTTCTCTCCCTCCTGCACTCCCACTTTCAGCTTGAGATACAAAAGGTAGCAACACTGTTTACCAAGAAGAAATACATTTATCCATGAAAAAGAATCAACAACATTTACCTAAAATCAGAAAGAGAAGCAATAAAACTGATTTCCATTGCTGTTTTCCCTTGTAGCTCCAAACAGCCTGAGAAGCAGCAGCACAAGTAGCCATGGTAGTCTCAATTTTCTGACTTAACAGAGTCCTGAAGTTTATCTTTTATAATACAGAAGGTTCTTTCAGCCTCATGCAAACATACTATTTAAAATAGTCAAATAGAAATGCAGCCACACAGCAGAAATTAAAAACAGCAACCCCACTGTAAGTAACCTTATGCTGATGGGTAAAGAAAAGCAAACACGCATGTCAGGGAGCACAAAAAGTTATTTATCCACTTCCACCTTTCCCCCCACCACTTTCTGCTCCTAGCAGGGCAGTAACAAGGCTGCCTAGCACAGAGCAGAACACTCAGGCTTCTCAAAGTCTGCTGATGAATGTGGACTTTGCAGATTCATAGAATCATTTAGGCTGGAAAAGGCTTCTAAGATCATTGAGTCCAATTGTTAACCCAGCACCTCCATCTTCTTCTCCACTAAAACCTGGCCCCAAATGCCACATCCACACATTGTTCCTCATATCCCATCTACAGCTCCCCTGGCACAACTTTAGACAATTTCCTCTTGTCCTGTTCCTTGATACCTGGGAGGAGAGACTGACTGGCACCTGGTTACAACCTCCTTTCCGGAGCTTGGAGAGAGAGATAAGGTCCCTCTGAGCCTCCTTTTGTCCAGGTTAAACACCCCAGCTCCCACCTCTTCTAGTTCCTCTCTCCCTGAAAAAAATGGAAGCTAGAACATGAGTATGTACAGAAGAACAACCCAAAAGAGGCAGGAATTCTTGAAAACAACTGGGGTGGGGGGAAAAGCTGAAGAAACAATCTGGAAAAAACAGGTAATGCACACATGGGCTGAAGAGCACATCGTGCAACACTGAAGGTCCACTGCCAGTGGAGAAATGAAGCAACCTGAGCACAGCACTGCCAGAGCTCTGACATCCTGTCCCCCTGGTGTGACCCCTGCAAGTCCCAAGTCTGATCCCTGCAAACCCCCACCCTCATATCCCTGAGCAGCACACCCCCAGGATCAGTTTTAGAGCTCTGCATGGATCCCAAATGCACATTTGGGTATTAACGAAGTTCAAATGTGCCTGACACACAACCCATCGTTCTCATTTTCTTCTTCTGTATGGCTAAATAAAGGCTTTGACTGGCTCAAAGGTAAGATCTGTATTAACAGCAAGGGCCTTCATCCATAATGCATAAGGCCACAATCACTAATGTGCTGTATTTGAATGCTCAGTAATCACACAAACAAAAAAAGGCTTATTAACCTCACCATGGTCAAACTACCAAGTACTATTAAAAAAAAAATTACCATCAAAGTCTTTTGAAAGGCTTTCTAAGCCTGTGAACATAAGTTTCTAACTTTAGATTTGGTATTTATATAAAATATGAATGGAGCTACTAAATTTTTACAGTCTTAAATTTTCACTGGCTTTTACTTTAATTAAGCTACACATTCTAATAAACGCCAGTAATTTTTACTTTAAATAAAACACCTTGCCCTACAGAACCTGAAGAGGAATTTTGTTTTTTTATGTAAGATCTGTCCACACTGAACCTATGAAGAAGCAACAATCCTGTGTCTTTTCAGTCTCAATCCTTAACTACTTTTTTCATTACAACTCTGCTTTTCCCCAAGCATTTGCCCTTCCATTTCCTCTGCTCTTGCTGTGTGTCCTGCCTGTTGAGGAGCAAGGGGAGAAGGGGTCCCTCAAGCACAGATGTGTTCATGGGCAGCCACAGCCCCCTCTCGACTATAGAACAGGCTCTGAGCTTCAAGGTTTTCTTCCCACAGTGCTGCTAAATTCTCTGAGCACAACTACAAAGGAGAAAATAAGAAGAGTGATGGGGGAAGGTGGGTAACAGAGAGAATAGTGGTGGATGGAGAAGGGCACACACTTTAATTAACCTGGAATAGCAACAACAAAATACTCTGCCCTAACAAAACCCTGAGAAGATAAAGAAGGCTCCTTGGAGTGTAATCTCTCCACAATACTTCAACCTAACAATGTGTGCATTCCAAGGTGACAATGGTACAGCCTTCAGATTGCAGCTGTGCCAGGGCAGCAGAGGCAAGCACCTCCCTCCTTACACACTCAAAATGTTACCTACCCAACCTGAAAACGGATGATTCACACACAGATTCATCAGCCTCAGTATGAAAGAGGGTAGGAACTTCCAAGCTCATGGGATTGACTAAGCAGCCAAATGGGAGCAAACCACAGATCCCCTCTGAGGTTCCGACAGTTTGCAAACACTCGGCACCAGTGGTGAGTTATGGGCTGACACATGCCCAGACACATACACCTATTTAACCCACTCAATTTTGTGACTGCTGCTGCTGTTTTTCCTTCTGTAAAAGAATTCATAGTAATTTAGAGACTTTTCAAGTAGTCTTACAGCACAATCCTATTGCCAGCAGCCTACGTGTCAAGTTCAAGGACAAACTTTAAAAAAATATTCACAAAGAGTATTTAGGTGTAGCAAGCATGTAGCAGATATCATTGTATAAATATTCTTCTGATGGTAGTGCTTCTAATCAAAAGTGCTGAAAAACGCTTGCTACAGCAGCCTTGAATACCTGCATTTCATACTTGCAGAGCCATGGCTCTGCTGTGGCCCTCAGCACAGCATATTTTGACACCAGAAATTAAAGCTCACTAGAATAGTTCTATCGATCCTATCAAATAAACATGGACATCTCCCTTCCTACAGCAAAAAAAAACCAAAAAACAAAAAACATAAAACAATTACTTTGGAAGACAATGAGGAATGCTGCAGCAAACTTGTGAAACAGAACATTATATTTCAAATTCTTACAGAGAAACTTTAACCTGTCAAGAGAAATTTATTAAATTCACATTGCTGGGGAGCTGGGTGGAGGAGGAAGGTGTGTCCATTTCAGTGCACTCATCTTTGTTGGGTAAATTTCTGCATTACTTGGGTCAATGTTACAAAAATACTGCTTTTAAAATTCTGTTAAGTGCTATGTTTGTATTTCCTCATGTAGTTCCTCAAACTATATCTTCAGTTTCATAGTGACAATACAGAAGTAACAGTCCCATTTCCTCCCCCAATTACTTCTTGTGATTTAATCAAAAAAAGAGGTTGATTTCCCTTTTCTTTTAGCCTTGCAGACTCAGTCACCACAGAGCCTGAAGCATCAGGTGCCTTCCTGCCCTCCTCTACCTGGAGAGCTCAGCCACAGTCTCCAACCAAAACATGCTGGAGATGGGAGCAGGGCAGCCAACACAAACAACCACTCTCTTCCAACTGGAAAAATACCCAGGGGAAATTTGAAATAAAAATGCTGTTTCTGTGTTTAAAGTGTAGAAAATATAAGTTTTCTAAAGCATCCTGTATATCATAAGTTCACTGACATTCAACAGAATGACTAGGTTGGAAGAAACCTCCAAAACTGAGGCCAACCAAAAACTAGACCACAGCACTGAGTGCCACATCCAGGTTTTTTTTTAAACACATCCAGGGATGGTGACTTCACCACCTCCCCAGGCAGACCATTCCAATATTTTATCACCTTTTCTGTAAAAAACCTTCTCATAATATCCAACCTGTATTTCCCTTGGCACAGTTTGAGAATTAGGGAAACTAGGAGGCTGCAGACGTACCTCAGCTAACCCAGTGGAAGTCAGATCTGATTGAAGGAGAATAAATGTGAGCTCTAGAGTATTCCTTTTATTAATGTGCATGTTTTGAAAAAAATCACAGATATTAGGACACAAGGAAAAAAAACTTAGATTTAACACTGCTCCCCTGCCATGCACAAGCAAAATGGAAGTCTATACATACAGCCCAGTATGAGTTTTCTCACCACAATTCCTGCTTTCTCCCCAGAAAAATCATAATACAATTGCAGCTACAACTTGTAAGTGCATCTTAGTTTTTCTAATCAATCCTGGCATCATTTTCTTACATGAAATGCAAACAAAAGCTTATCCTTCAGTCTAATGCCAGCTGAGTTTTCAGCCTTCTTAGTTTTCAGATCCCTAAAGTTTTCCACTGGAGATGCAAATGTTCCTATGGACAACTGAGAAGTACTATAAATAGGCTGCTCTCCTCAGCTGTTTTTCACAGATTTGGACAGAAATAGCCAACCCTCCTACCCCTTTCCACAAGTGGGGCAAAGCCTACTTGTCTGCGTATTTTCTGGCTCACAAGCTGTGAGCTTTCTTTACAGGTTTTCCTCATTTTGGGGCAATTGCCATAAGTAGCCCTTGCCCAGGGCCTTATTCCACATCAGAGTCAGGGCAAAAGACCAGATTTCAGTACTTATGTGTTCATGTTTAAAGCTAAAACTGAGCAACTACATACAACCACCATGCCTGGTAGCTTACCAGCTTTAAACACCAATATTGCAGAGAACAGGTTTCTTATTTCCAGCTGCATTAGCCGCAAGCCTAGCAGATTTTTTTACAAAGTCACAATTGGACTTACATGAGGGAAATAAGTACGTTAGGAAAATCCTTTTTGCACCAAACACAACATGGCAGGCCTTGTGCTCTTGTGTTTGAAAGCTAATTTATGCAGATACATTAAATTATACAATGTGTGCTTGCATTTATTAAGTCCAGATGTGGCTCTGAAAAGAGCTTTATCGTTTTAGGGGTTTCCCCTCCACTGCCATTGTTTTTCACTGGACAATTCAGAAGGGCATATGGCACTGCTTAAACAGCTTCCAGGATTTTCAGCCCGACAGCAATAACACAGCAATGCTGACTGCAAATCTCAGCCTTTTCAAGCTCTAGAGATGACAATCATTTTCCATTTCTCCTCCCGAAGTGAAAAATTACTTGCTGTATTTTATCGTATTTCCCTACTACACTGAAACTCTACAATGTTCACCACAGAATAGGCTTCTATTTCATCAATTTAATATACTACTTTCTTTAAAATAAATACACACGCATACTAAAGCTTTTAATTCCCAGCATATCACTAATTACCCCATTGCTTGGCTCTGCACTCGGTCTGGAGGGAGTGAGGGAGGTTCCTACAAGACATCCAGACAAGCAGACGGATTTGCTGCTCTATAAACATATTGCTCAAGTCACATCTTGCTCGTTCTCCAGGTTGTTTAGTGACAAGATGCCAAAGGAGCCCCAGCAGTGCTTACACTGACACAGTTGTGTTGATCCTGGCCCACCACAGGCTCGCTGGGATTCCCAAATGAGGAGGGCAACAAACACCATAAACCACCACACACTGGTGAAGTCCTCCTGCTGCTGAGAGCTACCATGTCTCATCATGCTCTGAGAAGACTTCAACTGCATCAAATCAGTGTCCTGAGGGCCACCAAACAAGGCTTAAATACACAAAGACTAAACAGGGGGGATTCATAGCCTTGATGATTTTTATAAATACCGTAGATCCAGCCACTGCTATTTATCCAATAAGATTCATGAGCACTGCAGTAAGATTTTAAAGCACTGTCCTGCTTCTGTCTATACAACTCGGCAACAGCTAAATGAACTAACCCTACTGAATTGTCCTGAAACAGATTTTCAAAACAGCTTTTATCAGCTGCATTCAGAAACAGTTGGCAACTCTTCCCATTTCCATAATATTCTCAAAATAAAGATCAGCTGCTCTACAGTGATGTAGACAGTATTGAATGCCTCTGCCATCCTCTTCCAGGGGGCGGGGACCTTTGCTTTCAGTTTGGGGTTTGTTTGTTTTTCCCTTTTGTCCTGTATGATTCCCACAAATACTGGAGTGGGAAGCTGTGCAGCAGCGATTGCAACATGACTGAAAAAAGACGCTTGGCAGATTTCACTTGTGAAAACACCAACACAGCAGCCAAGAAGATTCAGCATAGCAGAAGAACACACAGCAAAAAGTATTTTCTCAGGAACATGGGCAACAAATCTTTGGGCTTCAGTGATCCTGGGCATGATACAAAAATATGCCCCATAAAGCAGAGTTCAAGACAGCTGAAGAGTTGTTCCTGTCCTGTTACCCAGCAATCTGACATGCTGACATGAGCTCTCTACAGCTGAAGCCCTATGAGAGCTCCCTGCACACAGGGGAAGCATGCACTACTCTTTTCTATCCTAGATGCCTCTTTTCCTTAGGGTTTTCCCCAAACTCATCCCAAAGTATTCAGAATGTCTTTTGACATTCAAGTCAACTGTCATTAGGACAACACCCAGCTGCTGAATTAGAAATCCCAAAATACACAGAGAAAACAAATAAAGGGACTTAAAATCACACCTTAGCTCTGCCCACCACAACTTCACAAGTATTACTCTCTCAGTGCCAGAACACCAGGGCAGCAGCTTCTGGGCTGCAACAAACTACATCTGCTCACTGGTAAAGGCATCTTCTGATCTGCTTCTTCATCTCCTGGCCAGCTTCCTGCCCTCCCTGCAGCAGCTCTGCCAGCACACCTGGCTGGAGGCAGAGATCAGAGCACTGCCAGCCCAAAGGCAGCATCATCCACCTATCTGCAGCTCAGCCACAGCCTCTGCCAGGCACAGGGCACAAACTGCTTCATATGGTAATGTCATCAGTCAGACACAATCCACAGACATCTGGCACTTCTCTGTAGAGATGTCCTTCCAAGATAAAAAGCCTTACAAATTCAAATCAATATTTTCACTACTGCATTAAATTAGCACTTTTCAATTTCACATCTAATCCCAACTGCTTTCTGTCCACAAACTGACCTGCTCAGGGAAGTGATCTCAACACCATATGCCACTGCTTACCCAAGCCAAACCAGCTCACTTGCTTGTCCTTGTCAACACCAGGGCAAGGCACAGAAAGCTGCCATGGATTTGCCAGCAGTAAACCTCAAAACAACATATTTAATACAGTAGAACCTGACAGATTTTTGTGCTGGGGAAGCCTTCCATGCCAGTCATTAATCTCAGGAATTCAGAACAGTGCTCTCTGGATCAGAGAATTATTGGCATCTTTGGGACTCTCGCCATAAAACAGCTTAGGGGAAGGCAGTGAATCTTATTTTTTGTCTTCATTCAGCATTACTGTGTGCACAGTTGGTAAACCCAAAATTACACCACATATGTTTCCAGCTCTTTTAATCCAACCATCTCACAAAAGTAATGAAGGCAGATCACTTCCATTTTACAAGACTTCATATTTCACTGCAGCAAGTCCACAAAAGCCCCAGTCTTTTTAATACAAACTACTTAGACCCTGCCTCATTTAAAATAAACCACAATGCCATTTAGTATGTACAAGCACTAGTTTTCTCTCAGAGAGAGAGCTTTGAAATGCTAAAAGGGAACTAATTTTGGGAACAGAGATTAATCTTATTAGAAAAACAAAAGGCAATAAAAAACTGCCTGCAGGCATTAAAATCTTCAAAATCAGTACAGTTTGAGACACTTTATTAATCACAGAAACTCCACATGCCCAAAAATACACAATAATTTTTTCAAAAACCTTCACAGTCAAGTGACAAGACACTTTGGATTAAGTCAGTTACTGTATCATTGCAGCAATGAGATCCCAGCAAAAGCACAGACAAAAGAACAAAACTGCCCGAAAGACAACTCGCAAGAGTAAAATTAAAAGGACTAAGAAGAAACATGAACAACTGCACAAAGCATATTAAGCATCTCTCTTTCAGATACACAGTGGAGCTGGCACATTCAGAAACCCCAATGGTTTTCAACTCGATTTCCAGCAGCGTGGTGGGGATTAAGGCAAGCACAAAGCACAGCTCAGAGAAACAAACTTATCATCAAACATGAAGTTTAAGTAGCCCTCCATGCTTTTCAGAAGACTGCACAAGGCCTAGAAATAAGGAAAGCACAATTGCATTATACCCAGTGGCATGAAGGTGGTTTTCCTGGTACTGTCCTGTTGGAACTCTGCTCACTGAACAAGGAGAGAAGGGAAATTTGGGTCAGAACATTCTCCAATGAAGATGCAGAACCCAAATCTCAAAGGACAGCAAAATTACTGAAGTATGATAAACTCATTTGCAATTTATATATAATGTTGTTCTAAAAGCTTTGGTAAAAGTAAAGTAAGAGATAAAGTGTGAATGACTGTGAATTCTCAAAAAACTGTTCAAAAATCAGAGTGGTCAGCAAAAGATTAACAAAAGGCTCCTACTAAAACAAAGCAGAGTGGCAAGGCAGTGCTTGCCTTCTCATATTATGACAGCCAGGTTTTGTTTTGATGTCATCATCTCTGCAACATGAGAAAAACAGAAGTACAAGGGAAGGCAGCCCTGTAGCAAGGGGGATGAGCAGCTGAGGAATTGCCTGTGGAAACCTTCAGGGATTGGAATCACTGCCCAGTTCCCAGCCAGCCCCAACAGGAACACTGAGCAGGGAGGGCAGAGCCAGACACAGGTGAGCTCTGCCTTTGCTGGCTCACCCACAGTGAGCAAAGCCCAGAGCTCATCTCCCAGAGAGCCCTGGCAGGGCTGGGGCACTGCACTGCAATCTGCTATCCTGAAAACCCCAGAGAAGAGCTAGAATGCAAACCCCACACAGAGGGGCCATGCTCTTGTGAGAACTGAGGCTTTACATTGTGCAGATTTCACCTGTGTGAGCTAACCCTGACTCACCATTTATACAGAATGTAACAGCTGCATGTTAGAAACAATATTCTCTTTTTGCTATTTCTGCAAAACAAATTGAGTGACTAGCCAAATTTAAAAACATTTCAGTTGTTAAAACACAGCTTAGCCAGGTATACAAATAACACGTGGAAAAATCCTAGGAATAATTTTATTGGATTTAAAAGACAGACATGCCATTCTAAAACATGCCTGCAGTGACCTGTAAGGCAGCCTGACCTGGCTTTCAAGAGCTGTGAAAAAGGGAGGGCAGAGAACTGGTTTAACAACAAAACAGAATTTGCTAACATATAAATAAATAAATCACCTGACCCACAGCTACAGAATCAACTGTACAGTAGTCTTCAAACATGTGCTTTAACACTTTATATTAATTCTGCTAAAATACAGTCCAACTAACCACCATGGATAAAGTCAGGATATATATTTAAATAAGAATTATGGAGTTCTGTCGCCTGACAAGTAACTTTTGTTGGTCAAATCCTGTCTCAAGAGATTTAACCTGATCTATATTTAAAGCAACTATTTTGAAATGATTGCTCTATTTTTGTAGGAGAAAGTAAGACTGTCCCATAGTATCATTCTCAAGCATTCATGTCTCCTTTCCCTTCAAGGGTTCATTTTGTGGACTGATGCATTGTAACACCACTTTTGAAAAATCACAGAAAAGTTATTTAAAACTCCAGTTACAAACATAAAAAGGATCATTAACAAAAATCTCTTTTTTTTACAGTTAGATCTCTTCATTCGCTGCGAAAATGTACAGAGCCTTGGATTTATTATTTGTGGGTGATTTTTCCCTTTAATCTTAAATTCAGATTAAATTAGCACTTCTGAAAAACAAAACCCAGAGAGACTTTTCATGAGTGGAAAATCTGCCATGCTTATGAGCTTGAAGGCAAAATTCATGAAGGGAGATACGTGCTCTCCTTTTAATTTTGTATGCTGGTAACACATCACAAAAACGAGTTTTCTACATCAAGAATTCTAAAGCTGTGGCTTTTTAAATATAGTTGCTTGTACACATCAGCAAAATGCAATACCCACCCAAGCAGCCACTGCCCCAGGGCTCTGGCTCCCAGCAGGGGCTGAAGGAAGCCATGGTGAGGATCTCAGGCTAAACCCCAAACACTCAGTGCTGCAAGTGATGCTGGCAAAGCTCAAGCAACGAAATAAAACTCTACTGCTTTTCTGGGTGGAAAGTCCCAATTTCTGTTTCCTGTGACTCATCTTTAAAACCAAACCTCCAGTGTGAAATCAAATGACAGAAAGTAGAGGGAAATTATTACTGGAACAGCAAAATGTCACTTTCAGACATGCTGATAGACCAACAGCCAAGCATGACCCATCGAGGCAGAGAAAGTATTTTTAAGAAACTCAAAAAAAACCCAAAAACAGCTCTCCACACTTTACACCTAAACCAGCACCCTACCAGGGCAGTGGCCAACATCCTAAAAAAGCAGTGTCAGTCACCAAAATTCATTTTATCAAAAGACAAAGCCACTGATCAAAATACCGAAGTATGTAGAAAAACAAACTCTAAACCAGAAGAGAAGCTCCATGGGCATGAGCTGCCCAAGAGGCAGGGCTTTAGGAAGGACAGTCTGGAATTGATGCCAGCCACAGGGTTATAAAAAGCATCCCTGTAAAAAGGGATGCTTTCCCCACTATCATTTTAGTCCTCTTCTCTAGACTGTTACTTTCCTTAGACTTTCAGTAAATAGGAAAAAGACCTAAAAAGCAAAGTAAAACTGAAGTATTTACTTCATGGAAAAAATTAATTTACATTCCTTTGATTACAGAGTAAAAAAAAAATCATTGTCAAGCATATTTTACAGAGAGTACACATGGCATTCTAACAGATAGCTTTTAAATTGCCTTTCCATTTGGTTTATTCAAGGAAACTCATGGATAAATTTTTGAATCATCCCGAGGAGATCCACCTTGAGGTGTCTGCTACCAGTCACAGATGTTTCTAATTAATGAAAGGCTGTGTTTGCCCAGTAATTGGGTTCTCAGGTTTCTCTCTCTTTGGAGGAAAAAGAAAGCCACTCCTCAGGCCTACTTGTAAATTCCTGTCCTGAGCTTACCTACGGGCCAACCAATGCAATTAACAATGACAGGGTCCTAAATTCTGTCTTATGTCCTTAGTTTGAGGCTGCAGGACACAGCTGGGTTCTGACACATCCTTTGGATGTAGGTGCACTGCCATCCTCTGTCCCTGAGCTGCAGGAATCACCTCCAGCCACTGCATTTACCTTCCCTTTGCACTGCTCTAGGCATGGTACACAGCACAGAGCAGGAAGGAAGGCCTCAGCCACTGCAACATCTTCTGCTGGCAAAAAAAAAAAAAATAAGTATCCCTACATATATTCTCTGGGTTTGTACAGAAGGAAACTGCCCATTTTTAGTCAACAGCATAACAGATAGTATTTACAGAGGCAAAAATACAGCCCACAGTCTAGCACAGGTCATTTTTCCAGTCTGCAGTTTTTCTGACAAAGCAAAACACTGAAAACTTTAGATAAAAAAAACATAATTATATTTTAGAACAGCCTTAACTGACAAGTCTATCAAAACCAGCTCTCCTTTTGTCTCTAATGCTGAAGTTTTAAATTGTTTTACAACCATGACCATTTATATAAACAAAAAGGAGAAAAATAAAAACACATGTGGAATGATAAACACTATAAGAAAAATACTTCTCCACTCTGTTCTGTAGATCTGGCCCCAAACATAAAACATGAGGGAAACAATGACAATTCCTAATAAAACTTTAATCTGCCAGTCTTATTTGGTTTGGAAGTCAACCAGTTTCCCTATCCAATGGGTTTCCCAAACAAAAACGTTCCATTGATATAATTACCCATTAGAGACATTAGAGTATTCTTCTAGCCAGCAGTGGAACATTTTTTTTGTGTTAACTTTTAACACTGTCATTTTCCTACACTATTTAAAAATTCAAACATGTACAAAATCCAGTGGCATTTGCCATTCCAGAGAGGTTCCATCTATTGCTGATTGCTCCAGGTTTAACTCTGTACAGTGCATTAACAGCCAAACTGAACCTGAGGACACATCTGGTCCCAGTCTTTTGCTTCAAAGTCCAGGCTACACAATTATATTAAAGATGCCTAGAACTGTTAAGGCTTGTATGTTTTCAGCAAGTATAAACTCCTTGTTAAAAGTCTTCCATGTGCCTACCAGAAATGGTAACCAAACCTGACAAAACTATGAATAGATATTAGAATATTCTTGTAAATTTCCAAATGCATTTCTCCCATCACCCACCAGGTATGTTCAGAAAAGAAAAAAAAAAAATAAATAAAGGAAAAAAAAAAAAAATAACCCACTTGGGGCATTATTTATTTCAATATATACACATAGCTTGAAAACAGTAGGACTTCCTGAAGAAAGTTCCCTTACCCTACTGCTCCATGTGAAATTCCCAGGAAAGCAGCCAGCCCCATGGGCAGACAAAGATCATACACAGACCCTGTGCCTTTTGCTCCTGTTCAAGAACATAAAGAGCAGAACCAGCCAAGTGTCCCATTGCCCAAAATGTACAGGACAGAGGATCCTGGCAGGACAGAGAATGTCTTACAGGATCCACAGCAACACATCACCTTGAAGAATCACTATTACAGTTTTTTAAAAGTCTCCAGCTGTGCAGAAATCTGCTTATGTGTCTCCTTCTACCCAGGATAAGGAGATGAAGAAGATGCAGCTGGCATTTGATGCAGCCAGCCAAGCCAGCACACAACATGTGACAAACGTGAACCGACTGCTCCAAGAGCTGCCTGCCATAGCCCTGGGACAGAGCTCTCAGGGCAGCTTCTGACCTGGATCCTTGCCAGCTGGTCCACGTCCATCCACTGAAACTGTTGGTGGGAGAGAATACTTCTAGCTCTCAGAGCTGTTGAGAGAGACTTTGGGGGAAACTTTCTCCATGATTTACCCTGGGAGCTGAACTGTTAGTATAAACGTAAAGCATCAGCCTTGTGGTGGAAACAACACAGGAAAGCAGACTACAGAACTCAGAAACCACAAGGGAAGACAAAGGGACCAAGGACAACCAAATATCGTAACAGGGGACAGAGTTTTCTATCAATCCTGGGTCCATCTCCAGCCTACCAGCACTGAAGATTCTGAGGTCCTACACTGGTTGTTTTCCCAAGAGTTTTTCTCCCTGTATCTAAACTCAAGCTGTGACAACTATTAGCTCTGAAACAATTGCCTCAGGAGTTTGTCTTACAAGCAAGGACAGACTTGCTAGGGCTGCTGACACGACACTCATCACCTCCACTTCATTGTGGCTGCAAAAAACCACTTCTCATAAAGCAGTTCCAGGTCCTTCCCATCATATTAAAGTAAACCAGCATCCTTTTCTGTTTGACTCGGTGGCAAGGTGCTGCAAGCAGTTCCTGAACCCTCACAGCTGAAGCATGAGCCAGACTCTGACCTTGTCAGCCATCCCAGTATGGGCTGTTTGTAATATTGAGTCAGAACCTACAGAAAATCAGCTGAGCTTGGCCTTTACTACTCCCTTTGCTTCCCTTTACTACTCCCTTTGCTTCCGAGTCAGCTACAACTCACAAGTCTGGCTTCAAATGCCACAGTTCCACATGTGGATAAGAGGGATAAAATATCAAGCATTTACAGGAGTATGCTCTGCTCTAAAGCAGAAGTTTGAAAAAGGAAGATATGTACCACTTGTATAATTCTACATTTAGTGTCACTGTTTTTCTTTTATAAACAAAGTTATCATAGAAAGGAACAGACATTTTCAACATTCTATGCTTAGAAAAGCAGTAGAGTATTTTTAAACTACCAGCCCTCCTCCACAAAGCTGTGCACTGCTTGCTAACAGAGATTCACAATCTCACAACAGCATAAAACATTCATTTCCACTCCAAATGCTTCAGGATGTACCTCCCTTCTAACAAAACAAAATAAATCAGTGGCTTGGGCATTTTCCTGAGTCTCAATGTATAAACGCTGATTTTCATTCCATGAATATAAATCCCATTATCATAGAACCATTTAGGTTGGAAAAGACCTCTAAGATCAACACCAACCATTACCCCAGCACCACTGTGTTCACCACTAAACCATGACCCCACATGCCACAGGTCTCTGAAATCCCTCCAGGGATGGTGGCTCCACCACTGCCCTCAGCAGCCTGTTTCAATGCCAAACCACCCTTTTGGTGAAGGCATTTTTCCTAATATCCAATATAAATAAATCTCCCCTGGCACAACTTGAGACTATTTCCTGTTGTCCTATCATTTGTTACCTGGAAGAAGAGACTGATCCCCACCTTGTACAACCTCCTTCTGGCTAGTTGTAGAGAGTGACAAAATCCCTCTGAGACCCCTTTTCTCCAGGCTAAACACTCCCAGCTCCTTCAGCCACCCCTCATCAGACTTGTGCTCCAGAACCTGCACCAGCTGCACTGGGGAACTGCTCCAGACCTCAGTATCTGTCTGGTCATGAGGGACCTGTAGCAGGATGTTCTGCTCAAATCTTACCCTATTTGCAAATAAGTTCTAAGCGCTGGATGTAGAAAGAGGGGTTCATACAAATTTTGGTGCTGAAGAATGCTGAGACCAGCCTGACTCACCAATCCCGAAGTTAAACATTCTGAGGATGTGAAAAAACAGTGTTTCCTGACAGAAACAGGCACTGATGAGGATGTGACAAAGTCCCTGATGAAGGAAGCACCAAGTGATAGCACTGGTAACTCACCTGAAGCTGCTGAGCTGCAGGCTGCCCAGCTGGCACAGCTCACCTAGAAGCACAAGGTACCCAAGAGAGTTTTGTTTTTGCTGTGGAGATGGTCTTTGCTCCAAGTCTGGACTAATTGCTCCACATCCTGAAGCTGGTAGAAGTTAAAGTATCAGGCTACCTAAATGCCTTGGTTTTCAGTGGACTGTACTGCAGTTCTCATTATGTAAAGGTTTCTGTATCAGTGTTGGTGCTGGCACTGAACTTCACAGGGCTGCCTGCTGCAGCTTACATGCTTTTTAAAGCACCTCTCCAACATCCTTATCTCTAGCAGAAATGTTATGCTCTAATTAAGTAGAAAATAATTTTATCTTTAGATGAAATGTGATTCACTCTCCTAAATGCCTACCTCCTCATCTCTAAATAAAACTCATTTTAGTTAACAATTCAGTTTCATGTTTCAGCTGCAGCTCCTCTAGGACCTTCACCCTATGCACAATTCATAACCAGCCCTACAACATCAAGGGCAGAGCCATAATGAGCCTAAAGGGCAAAATAAGCTGCAATCAGACCCCCTGGCTTGTGCCAGAGGAGAAGGCTGAAAAAGCAATTCAGAGTCACAGGTCCCTTTATTACATGCAGATGAGTTTAAGCACACAAAAATAACACCAAAAACCACATTGTTTCTTTCATCTTCTCTCCCTCCCTTTTTTTAAGTTGTCTGTCATGTGCAAAAGACACATTCTAATCCTAACATGATCTTTTGGGTTTTGGGGTTTTTTACGCTATGCAGAAAAAAGCACAGCCTAGAAGGACTGTGCCCATTAAAACACAATGAAAAATGACAACAACAACAACAAAGAATGTTATCCTATGCTGTGGATGTGTACTTTAACTTGCTTTCTAACAGCAACTCACCATGCTGCTGTGCATTAGTACAGACCCCATTATCACAAAACATGGCTTTACCTAGGAAATGTTCCCTCTCCTGAAGCAGCAATCAGCCACAGAGCACAGTGCCCACCTGCCACCTGCCCTGCCTTCAGCACCACCTCCTGCTCCATCACCAGGATGTGAGGGCTCTCTGCACCAACCCATGATAAATTCATCTGCAGCACAACACAATTTGTGTTCTTAAACAAACCAACCACTTCTGATGAACCAATCCAACCGTGTGAAAGGTTCCTGATGTGAGGGTACAAATCAGGAGAAGTTCCAGCACTCAAACCTCTCACAGCAGTTTCCTCAATCCCATCCAGTCTGATGCAATGTAAAATAGGAATTGCAGCAGTTCTCACTCCAATGTGGCTGGAATACTTTCATGGAACTATTTAATCACATTCAATTACTTAAGTGCACTACAAAATGCAGATTTTTTTTTTTTTTTAATATAAAATGGCCTGATCTGAATTCTCTAGATTGTATAGATTCCTGCACTGCACACAAAACTTTGTTTCTTTTTTGGAAAACAAACAAAAATTCTTTTAAACAAACAAAACACCCCAAAACAAACCCCAAGTATTTCAAAAAAGAAAGAATGCTTAAACAACATGTAATCATGGCTGGTTTTAAACACACCTATAGACCACTATATGTGGAAAACAAAACATGAGGACACTTACAGAATTGTAGACTCAGGCTCAAAAAGGCTAATAAGGCTGCCAAGGCCAGCAAGAACAGAAAACGGTTTCGGAAAAGCATTATTATTCACTCTGCTTGCTCTTCATGGTTTCATCTTCAGATATCTGTGATTCCTGCAAACAACAAAACAATGGCAAATATATATTTCAAATATGGAAGCACCAGTTATTCTTTAAAGGCAAGCACCCAAGGCAATTCAAATTGTTAACAACAAAACAGAGAAGTTGCCTTCAGCCGAACAATAGGATTAATTATTTCCACAAGAAAACTTTCAGGTAAATAAAAAATAGTTCCATTTTCCATGAAATTAAGCTTGCTCCTGCTAACACAGGGTTAATACTCACATTCACAATTCTTAAGATAATAAAGAGTAAGTAAAGCTGTCAATACCGTTACACAGTAAACAAAAAAATAATAAAGCCTCAGCAGTCATTACTCGTTGCAAAAATAAAAATACAAAAAACCCAAGCTCTCTCCTGAAAACATCTGAAAATACTTTTTCTTGCAAAAATTACATTCTTAAGAGTAGAGAATTTGCTGAAATGCCCTGTTTGCACAGATGTACATTCTCCTGTTGAAAACTGCTCTATATAAGGAATGAGAAGGTTGCTCTCTCCCCCCACATGCCTTTTTTTCTTTCAAACAACCAGCTGCTCTTATGTGCAAGAGATGCCTCCTCCTAGCACTGGCAGTGTGCTGCAGGAAATTGGTTAGTCTTGAAAGAAATCTTCTGAGATTCCCAGATCCTTTGAACTGAGTTTTGTTTATGATAGAACATTCAAACCTGTTGACAGAAAGTAACTTTTTTCCCCCTCACTGTTTCTTTTTGCCCCAGAACTTATTTCCTCACAGAAAGAGGCTCTCTTTATTCTTCCTGCTTTTGAGAATGACGAGTTTTACATACACATGTAATTAATACATATTTGTTTACCAAAGCTCTCCTGGACTCCCAAAAACTAACCATCTTAGCAAGATTTTAATCTCTGAGTGCTGATAAAACCACAACCTCAAAATTCTGATTTTTTCTACACTGCCCCCCCCCCAATTAATTTTCTTACTAGTATTTGAAAAGGTCTCAGGAATCATTGAACTTATTTTATCCACAGGGGTTGGTCTTGAAAACAGTTGTGTGATTGCAGCAAGTGAAATCCATTATACACGTACATTTTGCAGGACTGAGGTCTTTCCATCTCATTTTACTTGGACAGCTACCTTTACAGCTTTTGGAAACTGTGGAAAAATTGAAAGATCTGGAGATTCTGAGAAGTAAGAAACCAGAGTCATTACAGAATTTTTCCCAAATGCCAGAAATGGCATGTGTAAGCAGTAATAAAAATCAAGTAAAAAGAGAGGGAGAGTAAAAGTTGAAAGGAACAATTTTTAACAGCTCTCAATTTCAAAAAAATCATAGCTCATCCTGGAACATCCTAGTGAAAGGCAGGCAGAAGCAAAACTGAACTACACCACTGCAATTCAACAAAGCTGTGAAGGATGGAAGGTAAAAGGATTAGTGTATGCCAAACACCAGGAGAGAATAAAGCAGTTCAACCAAACAGATGGGACAACAGAAGGAACCACAGGAAAAAGCAAAAAATAGACTTAGCAGGGAGGAGAAGGTAAAATCTGTTAAAAAGCTCTCAGGAACAAGAGGTCTTGTGCACAGTCTACACAGTGCACATACTTTTGTTACATAAAATAAAGCTGCCACAAAAAAGAAAAAAATTAAAGACTGAAAAATAGGAGATCTTACACACTTCATATTAGCAAAATGTTTTCATGAGTAAGCTTAATGAGCTTAAAGCTTTAATTGCAGATCAGAAGCTTTAAAACATTGAGTGTGAAAGGCATCATTCAAGAAATTACAAAGTGGAAAGATTTTTCTTTTGAATACATTTTGGCTTGCTAACAAATTAAAAGTTGTTCTGTTGCGACTTATGAGGAATAGAAACAGCTCCTGCTGAGAAGCTGGTAATTAAAAGCCTGTCAACACAATTTGCCATCAGCTCTTCCTTGGGAAGAAGCTGCAGGGAACCAGGTGAAGGTATGTGAGAATGAGTCCTGAAGCCTCTGCTCCTCCAGGCTGGCACACAAGGTACTCCCAGGGCCAGCACATGGTAAGTGAAAGCAGTACAGTAAGAATTGTGAGCACACACTGAAGGGAGCATTGGTAAGCTAAAAGAGATAAAACAAAGCCTGGATGGGGGAGAAATAAAAGCAAACCAACCTTATCTTCCCACAAAACTACTCTTACATGCAGATGAAACAAAACAACAAACCACAGAGCAGAACACATTTGAGGTGTTCAGGACAGACTATCACAGAGCACGAGCACTGCAGAGCATCCACTGCTAACCTGACATTTAGGCACTGCTGATCTTTATTTGTTTACCCAAGAAAGAGTGCAGGTCCTGGCCAACATCTCCATAACATGAGCTCCCAAAGGGCAATTCCAGCAACAGCTGCCAGCAGCACCTCACTGGGCTGCAGGGATGGGGCCAAGGAAGCACTTTCTGCTTTTAAAGGGGAGTAAGCATCACACCGAGGTGGAACTCAGTGCCAGGAGCAGCAGCACCTGACATGTGCCCAAAATGCAGTGACTGATGCTCATTCCTGAGACAGGGAGCTTTAGATTGATTATTAGGAAAAACTTCTTCACAGAAAGGGCTGTCAAGCATTGGAACAGGCTGCCCAGGGCAGTGGTGAAGGCACCATCCCTGGAGGGATTTAACAGACCTGTGGATGTGGTGCTCAGGGACAGGGCTCGGTGGTGGGTTTGGCAGTGCTGAGGGAACAGTTTGACCTTTTCCAACCTAAACAATTCCACAATTCTGCTTCTATAAATGCAGTACTTGATAAAGATCACCTATACAACTCCAAACATTTCAGTCACACTAATTTTACATGTGACACACTTAATTTAGAAATTCATAAGAACAGTCATTAATAAAGCATCCTACATTGAAATGCAGGTAAGTAAAAAGGCTACTTTTCAGTCACCTTTTGCAGCATACCTACCTATATACCTATCCACAGAATGTAACTTTTCCTTTTAAACACCATCCAAAATCTCAAATTGTCAAAACATGCCAGAATGACTCACAGCATTTAGAGCACCCTCGGTACTTCCCTAATCTCACACAAGTGCTGGCGTAAGGTGTTATTGCATGCTCACACAAAGGTAAAAACAGCCTTATGCTTGAAGGCCAGGCCAGGGAGTCAGGAACAATTAGTAGCTACCTAGAAATGCTGGGAGAGAGGCAGCCTGCCCGGGGCCCAGGCGAGGCACCAAGCTGGAGCAGAGCAGCTGGCAGCACTAACCTACATTCTGCTCATTGGAGGGGCACTGCCAGCCAGGGCATCACACACAACCTCCCTCTGCAGCACCAGCTCCTCAGCAAACCACAGACAAGGCATTGCTTGACTGGTTAAACTTCTTTTGTTTAAGTCAGGTCCTGAAAATAACTCTACATCAATGCTTTCAAAGCATTTGTGAGATGAGATGTAACACTAAACTAGCACTGCCAAACTCCTGTGCCAATTGACTGATGCTGTTACATCCTCTAAATCACCAGCATCCATCTATAATACAAACCTACTCTTCAGCATGAAGCATAAGCACAGAATTACACTGACTCACCATGACAGCTTAAATGAATTTACTTGATTCAAACAGCATGTCTCCATAAATAATCAATAGTACTCCTCAAAGTCTGCCTCAATAAAATTACTGTATTTATCTGATGTGCTGCATCAAAATGACATTGTCTACTGAAACACAAGTGAGTGAAAGTGGTCACAATGAAAAAAACAGCAAAGACAAATGGAGACTTTGCCCCAAAAGGAAGGTAGTGCTCAGTCTGTACATAACTGTGTGCCAAAGGCAGAGAAAAGTGTATTCTGGAGCAAGCTTATAGAGCGTAGGAAGGAGAACAAAAAGTCCACAGACAACATAAGGTTGATTTGGAGTTACATTCAGAGATAGTTTTAGAAAAGGTCATAGAATAACACAGGGACCCACCCATTAGTCTGATATCTCTACACTGCACAAGAGATTTTAACTATCATTTCTTTTTGATATATCTTTTGCTTTTCATCTGCATCTGTAGGCTTATTTTTTGACAAAGCCTGTTTTCAAGGCATCTGAAATGAAGGTGACAGCTCCTGATGCAATTATAATGAAAAGTTCTGCCTTGACTTTCACTTTAACTCATGGTGCTTCATCAATCACTCCCCAGCCATTGGGCAGCAGCCTACCAGGCACATTTTTCATCTACTCCTAAGTCCAGCCCCCAGACATCTTCAGACAGTGAGTTCATACTCTTGAATTAGCAACTGCAGAAATAGTTGTGTCAGCAAATGGCACAAGTCAAACCTTCTCTCTGGCACTTCAAGCAATTTGCATCTTTTTTCCTGCAAGAATGCGAAATAGTGGCTGGGATTTTCTGGTCATGACCAAGTCAACCAGTGCTATAAAGATCCATGGCAAGAACCAGAACAGAGTGGAAATGGGAACACGCAGCAGAACCAATTCCCCGGTCAGCATGACCTGCTTAGTTACTGATGCTTGTAATTGTCACGGTGAGGAAACCCTCACAAAAACCCTGCAGCCACTGGAGCAGCAGCAATTTAATTTGGACATATGATCCCTGCAACACTGAGGGTGCATTTTGCACAGCATCACAAAGTAACATAGAATCTGTGATACTGCTCAGCACAATTCTCCATTTTCCCATTGGAAAAAACAAGAAACATACTCTTTTTTTTTTTTTTAATAGCATTTAAGAAAAATAGGTCACAACACTTGGTGCACATAAATGCATTTATAAAAAGAGTAAAATCAGCTCATCATTGAAAAATATTAAATAAAACCTGCTCAGTAGTGTTATCTGTGTTAGCCCACCCACCCCATGAGTTAGCTGGAAGTCAGTAACCATCAGTAACCACAGGACACACAAAACTCAACTGAAAGTACAAATAGGTCAGCAGCCTCATGAAACAAAAACAAACAAAAAACTCCCATACAAAAATACCCCAACATCTAAGTAAAGATAAAGAAAGCCATGATAACAAAGGCAACATGTACCACTCCACAAGTAAGGCATGGAAACAGCAAGAAGCCAATAGAGCATGGCTACATGCTAATATTTAAAAACTAATAATTACTTACAAGCATGGCTTCATGTTAGTATGTAAAAACTAACAGTTACTTACATGATTTTTTTAATTACTTAACATTTTACCAAAACACATCTGATTTTAAAAGAAAAACAACTAAGATGTTGAAGTTTAATATATTTTAGCACATTTAAATGTCCACATCCAAATTTTTCTTGTCTTCTGTTTGCAAGTTTCTTCCTTACCTAGCCAGTTCTAAAATCCTCATAATGGTACAACAGCTGGTCCTGCAAAGTGCAAAAGCCATTGCAATGGCCCAGCAGTACTGGGCCTTTTAAGAGAGCAGCACAAGCTCCCACTTCATACAAACCAAGGGATCAAACAGATCTTCCTTGAACAATTCCGAGCCTCTGTACAGCAGCTTTACCCCCAAGTTTAATAAGCCTGGACACTGACGAGTGCTGAGCACATAGAAGTGATGAAGGGACCATCAGCCAGACTGAATATTGACACACCTCAAAGAAAATCCACTGCTCTCAAAATACAAGGTTCCTTTGACTCCAAAATCTGAGCTTTTAAACTTCAAGACGCACAAGCAGATGAACTGATGAACATTTTAAACACCTCCTTCTCCTCAGCAGCTTTCAAGTTTAAGCAAGACTCTCGTAAAGTTTTACGCTGGAAATGCTGGAAAAGCCACCTTCAGCTTACAACCTTCAGAGGGCTGCTTCCTTCTTTTCAGCTGTCCTACTCAGTCACCATTAGGAGCTGCTTTCTTTCAGATACCAGATGCTAAGAGATGTGAGCAGAACAAGTGTTTGCATAGTTTAGGTTTGCATTTGATTTTACCAGTCTAAGTCCTTTAGAATGTATTTGTTTTATTGAACTTAGAACCTACCAGTCTATGAATCTCCAGAAACACAATCATGCAGAGACACCTATGTTCAAGTTTTGTGCATTAATATTATAGTTAATGCAGTGTAGCATTAGAACACTATAACTATTCTTTATGAGTTTCACAGGATTGGAAGCTGATTTATTCTGCAGCCAGAAATCTCTCCGTTTCTGGAGTTTCCTTACACTTATATCAATTTTCTGATGAAATGATGCCCACGTTACCTTGAACAAACATAACTAAGTTAAAAAAAAAAAAAATAAGCAGCATGGGAACTTTTAAAAAAGCATGAAAATATCATTCAGTGTTGGATTTTAATTGTTTTTTTCACCCTTGCACAGCAAATCACTTAGGTGTGTCAGCTTACCTCCCAATACTCTGACCACTTGCAAGGAAACACTTCTAAAACCAAATGCTTCTGAAAACTCAAACAAGTACCTTTAGAAGAAAAACCATAATTGTGAGCTGTAAATACCCTTATAAGCACTTGAATACCAGAACAGAGGTGCTTTTTAAGACCAGCCACAAAAACTTCTGACATGAAGGAACTAAACGGGATCAGTACTGCAGTTTCTACATAATCAATGGTTCCTAGAACTATTAATAAGAAAATATAAGTAAATACATTAACTAATTAAGAGATGAAGAAAATCATAGTTTCAAAATATAAGGTACTATAAATATTTGATTCTTGGGGATGAAGTCATTGCTCTAGAACATTCTTTTCCTTCTCCATGCTCTCTGCTATTCCTAAAATTATCAGTATATGCGAGAAAAGTTCTTAACAGTTGCAATTCAAAAACTATTTCCATGTCCTGCACATCCTTTCATTAAAAATAAATAAATAAAACCCCTATAAATTTAGTTTCCTTTTCTCCCAGAACACTCTGCCTTTAGAGACTCAGCTTGGAGACAGCTTGCTCATGCCCAGGCTCTGGCAGCACCCTGACAGCAAAGGCATTTTTGCACCTATCAGCTTCACTGATCTATTTACACAGAATATCCAGGGTTCCCATCAGCCAGGACACAGGAATGACATAGCCCTGCCTGGAGGAACCTAACAAAAGTCTAAATTAGCTCTGACAGTAAACAAAGAGAAAAAGCAGGACTGCACATAGAAACAATTATGGATTGTTTACTTCAAGCTGTCTGCAGACCCCTTTATGTTCGACTTTCTCACAGATTCAGACATCTGTTTAGACCAGAGGACAAAACAGTGGTCAGCAGCAGAATTCACGCTTGCCAGCTCACACATTCTCTCCCTTTTGATTCATACTTTTAGTCACTGATGCTATGTACCACATCACTCTGGGGGCTCAGAGCCCAGGCAGGAACCTCCACGCCCGAGTTCTGCTCCACAGAATGGAAAACACACAGGAAAAGCTCCAAGTGGCACCCACAGGAACCTCGGAACTCCTTGAGCAGAGATGTCTGCTTGGCACGATGAACGCTGCTCTAAGGGCTCACAGGGCAGCACAGTCCCTGAAGATGGATGTGGGCTTGAATCTGAAGCTGCATTCTGGACAGAACATGATACAGCATGGACTGCTTCCCTCAAACCACAGAGAAGCTTCACTGCTGTGTCACAGTCTACCAATAAAATCCAACCTATAATAAAATCTGTCAAATTACAAAGCTTTCAACAGAGTTCAAATAAGCCATTCCCCTTTTTAAAGAGTCAGACTTCATGGCATACCCAAATCTTAAGTATTGAAGAGACCACTGCAGTTCCTCTGCTAGCTTAAAACCTCTTATTTTCATATTCCTTTAATGAATTGTTGAAAGTCTCCATGCTTTGGCCTTTAGTTTTCCAACTATGACTTTATAGGTCTCGCAAGGTTTACTCATTTGAACAGCAAATGTATGAGATCATGAAATATTTCCAGGAGTCAGTGTCCTTAACTTCAGTTTCTTTTGGTCCACATAAACCAAGAGATTCTTCAGTTCAGACAAACTTCTTAGTGTTTTGATCTGGTTTTGATTACCTCTTTTTGGTAGGAAATAAGATCAATGCCCTACACTACTATGTAGTAGAAGTCTTCAAAAGCTTCAAGTCAATACAAACCCATCCAGTCCAGCACATCACTTTGGAGGCTCTGCTTGAACCAAATTTTAATATCCAGGAAAATCTGTCACAAATCAAGCCCAATTCTCTGTTATTCACTTCAGGAATGCCCCTGTATTCCTACTCCTTTTCCTATGCAATAGTAAGTCTCTGAACTGCAGAGAAAGTAAAAACAAAACCAAAGGAAGTTATTTTACTTCCTTAAAGGAAACTGAGCAACCCTTTTTTAACAGTATTACGAAACTTGAAGGAAACCTTATGATTTTGATGGCTCCAGGCCAGAACTGAATATTAACTGGCAGCAAAACCATTCTAGAACATAGAGATAATTAAATAATTCTTAAAAAACAGCACCAGAATGTAATTATTTTAAACTTACAATTTTAAAACCATATACCATATGCTCATAACTATAAGCATAGATCCTAATCACCCCCAAATCACAGCCAGTGGCTGATCAGATAATATCACAGCTCCAAAAAGCACACAAAGGCAAAGCAGTTCGCATGCTCGAATTGCTAAATGATTTTTGGGGTTTGTTTTTAAGTTAAGGTTTTAATTTTTACAGTTTGAATTGTTTGAACAACTCCATCTCCTGATATAACACTCCCATGTCCATGTGTTTCCTCTGAGCAGGAATCTGCCTCCCTCTGTCCCAGTGTCAGGGGTTGTGTCCTGAGGCAAATACCTTCTTCTGGCACTAACTTTGAAAGTAAACATTGCGGGGATACACCCAAAGCTCATTGTCATCAGCCAGGGATGACAAGTTGAATAAAACCATCAGTGAACAAAGCTCACAAACACAGAAAAATGCTTATTTTCCCACACTGAGCCAAATTTATCCCATGTAATGTTCAAGATGATGTTAGTATTAAGGACAGTATTTTTCACTGCTTGTCAGCTCTTCCACTCAGGTTAGATTTGGATCTGAGAATGTGATCTGACTTCCCAAAATCCAAATGACCTTACACTGGGTCAGTTTATCCCCTCCCTCACACATACATATTCTACTGGTGGAAGTTACACACCCACAGTCCTCAGGGGCTCACACAGGTTCATTTGCTCACAGTATCCAAACTGAATGGATTTGGGGAGACTTTATCTCTTCAGCCAACTTGGCCTGTCTTGTATCCCATCTTTACCTGGTCCTTCATCCCTCAGCCTCTGGAAAACTGCCACAATTTGAACCCAGTGCCCCATTCCCCCAGAGCCATCAGCCCACCCTAAAATGCACCATTTTACATCTGGTGATTTGGCCACTACAGAGAACCTTCCAGGTAGCAAAACACCATTTTACTAAATCAACTTAATTATAGATGTAAAAAATGGCAGTGCAACTACATGATAAGTGTTAGTGCAAGAGGGATGGAAGGGATGACACTGCTTTCATTACCCATTACATTTCTAATCTATCCTACCCTTGTGTTCAAGCTATATTTCGGCCCTCATCCCAAAAGATCTTTTTTTCTGCCTACAGCCCTGCATGAGATTTGTTCCATCCTATTATTATACATTAGGTCACCCAAAATTTCCATATTCAACCACTTCCATAAAATATCAAGGATTCAAAATTACAGGGCAGATACGCACTTCTGTTCCAAATGGAAAACTTGTGCTTCTCCATACATTCTGCTATTACCCACTGCATCTCCTACTGGAGAGGAAAAAACAAGATTAAACATACTTTACTCAGCAGTTTTGTCAACTTCCTGCAATCTAGCCCCAGAATGGTGATTACACAGATGCATTAGCACACAGTCAGCATTTTCTGCTGCCCTTTCCTCCCCACAGCACTTTGCACAAATGCCAACTTGCCTGGCTGCTGGAGAGCTGAATGGGGAATAACACAGGCAACATACTGGGAAAACTGCCATGCTGCTGGCAAAAGGGCATACCTGGCTTTTCCCTGGATCCTCATGGCAGCAGCACAAGCTAACCACTAGGAGCACATCATCTTACAGATAGAGACAGCTGAACACACAGGTGCAGCCAGGAGAGTTATTGCTTCAAAAGGAAAAATAAAAACAGGTTTAGGTAAACAGCGCTGGCATTAAACATCATGTCCCAGCATTTCCATGGAAAGACTCTTTGGCTGCAGTTTTGTTGCTTTAGTTGCTTAGCTGGTTCTACATTTTATCAGCCCACAGAAGCACCCCATGAAGGTACCCAAAGGTTTTCAGAGAGAGAAGCACAAGGTTGTGTTCAGACTCAGCAAACCAACATCTCAACCACAGGCGCAGGGAAGGTGAATGAACACGAGAAATCCATGGCAGAGTGCAAGAACCAGGGCCAGCATTACTTTGCCCTTCCAAACAATGATTAACCACAGAGGGTACCAGCTGTCTGCAGGGTACCCAGTAGCCATTGGCAGCACTGGGAAGGCACAGTACAGCATCTTCCACTCCACAAGGAACCGTGACATTTATTATTGCAGACACTGACACAAAGCCGTGCTGTCTGTTTTTATTTATTTTATAAGGGAAAACATGAATCTGACAGTTTTGGGGGGAAACTGACTTCATTCTTGGTTCATGCTAAAGTTTTAGGTGTCTGTAGAAACTATGAATGGATCAGCTGAAAAACAGCCACTGATGAGTATTTCCAGACAGCCGTTCTGAAAGTGTTTACCATGTGGCACAAACAAATAAGCCTAATTATTTCAGCTTCCAAAAATCAGTTACTTATAAGAAATATGCCAGCTGTATAGCTTTTCAAAACCTAGTTTACTTCTCTAATCAATATGAAATAGCCTGTCAATCATGCTCTCCATCCTCTGCCTGTCATCAGAACCACTTAGTGCCTTATCACACACTTACCATCTACCTTTGTAGCCCTCCTGGCAAATGTTTCTATTATCAGCTTGCAAAATGCAAAATAAAAAATGCTCTATCTTGCTGCTTAGGATGAACCATTACATTGATGATTCAGGCATTATCTGTTTTTTTCAAAGGAGACATTTGTCACAGTACACCTTCCCACTCTTATAATTTCTTCACTGAACAAGAAAACACCTCACCCAGCTGTAATCAGAGAGCATCTAATATATTCAAGACAAACAAGAACATGAATTTTGAATTCTAACCTAAACCAAATGGCACAAAACAAGCCATATGGGCAAACCTCATGTGCTCCTACAATGACACAAGTCAGGACTCATGTATCCTCCCCTACAAATTTTAGACACTAAAATTTCCCAAATTCTTCTGCCCTAGTGTGCAAAGGTAAATGCTTGCTTCAGGGGACTCACTTTGGGATTCACCAAAGTGCAGCCTGATTTTAACAGAATATGAAGCTTGTCACAGTCTGTACAACATTCCTAGTATCATCCTGGAAAAAAATGCTACAGAAACCTTCAGTCGTCATCATCCTTTACATAGCTTTATGACCAACTGTTTCCAATTCTGTTTCTGTGTAATTTATGCCATACACTGGCCTGCATTTCCATTCCCTGTTATGGAAAACATTTTCCAAAGCATTTCAAAGAAATTAAGAAAATATGCATTTTGAAGCACAATATTTTATCAGTACTGCAATATTTTAATACAAGTCCATTAAAATTACCATGACACTCAAGCCCATACAAGTAAAAATCTTGCACGAAATCTACATTTAAATCTCCTCCCAAGCATTTGACATTTCTTCCCTTTTTGCTGCAAAATTTAAGTTTTCTTTTTAAAGAAATATAATTTACCACCCAAGCCAGAATGTTTTAAATACACCCTTCTGAATGTGAATCAATGCATCGCTCACTTACTGCTTCCCTCTCCCAGAAAGTCAAGATTAACGGCTATGTTCAAACACTTCCCAAATGTGATGCACTGCTGGGACAGTTTTGACTCAAACTACACTCTTTGTCCAATATTTGGACCACTGAGGTTCTTTCTAAGCAGCTCTTTTCTCACCCTTGAGGCTGCTGTCTGGCAGCATTTGTGTGTGTGCTGCTCCAGTGCCTGTCAGTGTAGTTGGGCTGCCACAGTATATTTTCCTGCAGGTTATTTGTAACAGTCTACCAGTAACTCCCAAAGTTTCCCTGTATTCCCTGTAACAAACTCCATTTTCTTTAGTCTTCTCATACCTCCTTCACCAAATTATTTTCTTAACAGCCAAAGCAATAGCTGTGTATTTTGTGCACACTCCCAAGCTCCTGGAGAGAGCACCTTCATCCTCTTGGTAGTGGCAGGCTTGAAGACTCCACCCTCTTGAATTAAAGTACCATCACCTCCTCTGTGGCATCCATCATAAACCATAAATCTAAATCATAAAGCATATGTTAGTGGGTGGCTTAACATTTAATTCCTATGCTCATGTGATGTATGCTTGTGAGCAACACATATCTCACAGTGGTTTTCCACTTAATTAATTGCCAACATGCTATCGTTGGTCAAAAGATAGAATTGTGGGGAGATGATGAGAATATGCAACTAGAACTCACCATAAATCCAGATAAAAGCCACACTTAGAAACACATGAATTCACCATTTATCTTTTAGGCAATAACATGCAGACACACTTAAGATACAAACCCTTTACATGTAAGAGATTTTTTTTTCTTTTTAATATTTGCAATTTCATCAGGAAAAGCATCCAAAAAAATCAACTAGTTCTGTTGTTTCTAGTTTGAAAGGTCTCCTATGAGACTGTGAAAAAAAAAAAAAATGTACATAAGAAAATATCACAGGACTTTAGGTTTCATTTGTCTAAGGAGATTAGGGTGTTTAAAAATATACATCCCCTTGTAAAACCACAGGAGGAAGCACACTTCATAGGGACAGTGATTTTGTACACCATGAAGCATTGTTTTTTCTGTTTCTTCACTCCAAGATACCCACTTCAAAAACTAGACCAAAGAAACCTCAGAAGACAAAAGAAAGCTGTTAGAGAAAATGAAGTTCCCAATCATGAAAATTAAACAATTTAAGTAAATGTCTGCAGCCTAACCCGAGGCACACCTCTACACAGGTACAGACACAGCCTCAGTTAAACCAAAGCCATTTTACAGTGCTGTTGTTGTCAGACCTTCCTGTGACACCCTCCTGTCCCTCAATGTTTCCTTTGCCCCAGAACAGGGAGCTTGCTCAGTATGGATTGAATCTTACAGAAAGTAGTATTTCAGCACTACTGAGTTTACATAATATATTCAAGATAGTACAGTTAAAAGCCATTAGAGAGAGGAGCATATGTGTTTTAACCATGTGCACTACTTGTAGTTACCTTTTTGAGAAGATTAAAATTAAGCAGCTTTTTCTTTTCATCTCACTCACACCCTCCCACTACAAATTCTGTCTGAGCTAATCCTCCTTCTAGAGACTTCAAAACAGGGCATAAGTATTACAGCTACTTACTGCCAAAATGTGCTGGTTTAATATCCCATTACTGTTGTAATACTGGCACAATAACTTATTATAGGTGACAGCTTTTGCAGTTAGTCAAAGATAGAGCCACTTATTCAGTACTAGTTTTTTTCACCACATAAAAATATCTTTTTTAAATTTGTAGAAGAGAAAATTTAAGATCTGTACTCAGGTACTCATCTGAGACTATGCCAGACAAAATAAAAGGCTCATAAAGTCATTACACATGCTTTTCTTACCCTGTCATTTCCACTGTCAAAGACTTTATGTAAAGTGTTCAGTCCAGAAATTCAGGTTACAGTGCTTACAAATGTGTTGTTTACCCCTTATTTCCCAGCATTTTAAAGCACACTTTCACAGACTTTTGTATTGTTTTTAAGGGCAACACTCTGCACAAGACAATGTCCATCTCAGAACACACTTTCATTGAAAAGTCTATGTTTGTCAAAACGTTCAAGTTTGTTTTTCGGGAATATGCAGCATAGAAATACACTAAGAAGTCTGGCTAAGGCCCTAAAAATATCTAGGTTAAGTACGTGCGATGAAAAGGATGCTACGGGACACGCTAAAGACAAGTGGCATCAGGAAACAGGTGAATTCACGAAGTTGCTCCACTCCGGCTCCAGTGTATCCGCCGACAGCGGATGCCAAGTCTCGGTACCCGGAGCAGCGCGGCAGCTCCGCTCCAGCCCCGCTGCCGCTCACTGCCAGCCGAGCGGGCAGAGCCGAGCGGGCACAGCCGAGCGGGCACAGCCGAGAGGGCACAGCCCAGCGGGCAGAGCCGAGCGGGCACAGCCGAGCGGGCACAGCCCAGCGGGCACAGCCCAGCCACGCTCAGACGCGGGGACTCGCGAGGGACGAGCCCTTGCCCTGCACCGCTCGCACACCCCGAGTCACACACCCCGGGTTCACACACACCGGGTTCACACCCCCCAGCTCGCACACAGAATGTCTCGCACACCCCAGCTCCAGCCCGCGGTCCCGTCCGGCTGCAGGGCTGCAGGGCTGACCCGCCCCGAGGCCCCGCGGAGGGGCCGCCGGCCGAGCCCCCGCCCGCCAGGCCGGGCCGGGCCGGCCGAGACTCCGCGCCCTCGGCGCTCCCGCCACCCCTCTCGGAGCCGGGCGCGGGCCGCACCCCCGCTGCCCCCGGGCGTCGGCAGCGACCGCCCGCCCGCCCGCTCCGCCGAGCCCCTACCGGGGGAGCGGAGCACCGCGGGTACGGCGCACCGGGGCTCCGGCCACAGCGCTCCCGGCAGCGCGCCCCAGGCGGTGTCCCACCTGCCCGCCGGGGGCCCGGCCCCGCCCGCAGCCGCCCCTTACCTGCCTCGCCGCGCTCGGCGCCTCCTCCCGGCCCCGGAGCTGGAGCCGCTGCCGCTTTCTCCTCCCGGGGCCGGAGCTGGAGCCGCCGAAGCCGCCACGCCACGGCCGCGGCTCCGCGCCCGCCGAGCGCCCGGCCCGCCCGAGCGCCCGGCCCGCCCGAGCGCCGCCCCCCGGCCACGCCGCCCGCCCGCGCCCCCTGCCGGCCGCCGCCGCCGCCACCGCCCGGTCAGCTCCGCACCGCACGGCCGGGACACGGGGCGGGAACGGGACACGACGGGCCGGGAACGGGACACGACGGGCCGGGAACGGGACACGACGGGCCGGGAACGGGACACGTCGGGTCGGGAACGGGACGGGGTCGGGACAAACGGGTCCCACAACCGATGCGGGACGGGGCGGCCGCTGCCGCCCGCCGCATACGCGGCCCGCCCGCCAAGGAGCCGGCAAGTGTCTGCCCTCTGAAGCCGCCTTCTTTCACAACCACATCTGCGGAGAGCAGCGAGAGGCTCCGGGACCGACAGCGGGCGGGCAGCCTGAGTTCCCCACGCCCCAGCCCTGTTTTTCAACTTCCCGCTGCTTTTAGCTTGCAGCGTTGGAGTGGATGGCTGTCAGTTCCCCGGAGATGCGGCACGACCATCTCCCGCAGCTGGGCGAGGTGGTCACTGCCGCTGACTCCGCTGGCACGTTCTTCGGATGTTTGACTCACTGGGAGTACGTTTGGAAGCTGGCACGGCCCTTTGGGAGAAATGCCACATATTTCAGTACAAAGATATAACAAACACATTCTCTTGTGCAGCTGATGAAAGTGAATTCATTCCATAACTTGCACAGAGTACTCACCAGGATTTGCTCCAAACAAAGCAGTTCCCAGCTAAGCAGACTGTCCCCTCACAGGACTCAATTCTGCTCAACTAGCAGGAGTGCTTGTTCAATCCTGCAAGCTAATTACCTTTTAAATGCACCCATTTTTTCATGTATCCCTAAACCAGACTCTAAAATTCTGCAGATTTGGGGAATGCTCTAATTCCCTTTACACACCTACCCCTGGCATGTGGATGCCGAGCCTATGTAAATGCTGGGTGATCAAAAGTGATAGGAAAGATGTGTGCCGATGTCTTTACAAACAATTTCATGGGTGAAGATATGGTTGTTAAGGTCTTCAAAATGGGTCTGAATGTCTCTGCCAGCTTGAAAAAGCAGGTTCATTACAGGGCCCAGACAGCTTGGCTCCTGAAACAGGCAAGGGTCTGCACAAGGCGGAACTTCTGAATTTTGGGGTAAAATGACAGGTTCAAGGGGGGATATGTGGAAGGTGGCTCGGGAAGGCTGTACCTTCCTATCAGCTCAGCAATGGGGAAAGGAAGAGCGACACACGCGGCCAGGAGTTTAGGATAAAAGGGAGGCTGTGCCCTCTGAAACCTCAGGAGAGAAACTACACAGAGGTATGCCCCAGTGGACTCTCTCACTCTTTATTCAAATAAAGTTGCAGGACTCCTCTGTCTCCTTTATGGACACTGGCTTTTCATGGAGTGATTTTCCATACAAAAGCAGTGCACTGTCACTAAACATTGGGCATCAGCGTGGGACCTTACATTCTTATATTCTGAAATCTGCTTTCACACAGCTTCTGAGAGTTTTCAACTTTTTCCATTTCCCACAGTAAGAAGAAACCTCAAAGAATGTCTGTGGCTCTCATACTCCCGTGGTTCCACTTGCAGCCCTGGATGCTTCTGCCAGCTTCTAACTGTGCTGTCACACTGCTCTGCCAGCCCAGCAGACACACTTATCTCTGTGGCCTCTACTCTTGTGTCACTGTGACTGGTGATCACAGCCCTGCAAACAGCGGCACAGAGCCAAATATTCTTTCTTTGATGTTTGACATCCACTGAGTCAACATATCCAGGAAAAAGACTGGGCATGGTTTCCTGGCTAAACTTGTACTTTTGAATAACTGGTATGATTTCATCTGGAAATGTGCCGAGGTTCTCCAACTTTCTGTTTGGGATAAGAAGTAGGAATTAATCTAGTTTTAACCAACAGACTGCATAGAAGAGTGGGAAGGGGTTGTTCAGCTGCAGATCGAAAGAATAGAGCCTCTACCCACTGCTGCTCTCCAAAAGCCATCCCCAGAGCTGCTCAGCAGCCTGCAAACAACTGCTGCACATCAAATGCAGGCGCAGCTGTTCTTCCCTGCTACCAGCATCACATCAGATTAGAGCTAATTGATCACAACAATTTTCTTATTTTGTATAAAACCAGTGTCAGCCATCTGAAAAAGAATAGCTGGTAGAGGAGTGGAAGACAACCTAGATATGGACAGTGAGTTCTGACTGCAGTTCACCAGATCACTTTAGGGCATGTTAAGATACCAAAATGCCCAAACATAGCACAAAGAAATCTGGCCTTCCTCTACACAGAAAGCAGAAGACATACTTTACAGAACAATTATCTCTGTATCAAAACAGTGATTTGCTGTGATGGCAAATGTTTGCCAGGCCAGTCGCATTTCCACATCCCTCCAGAACAAAGTGCAGTTCAAAAAGGATTTAGGATTCAGAAACTGTCAATCTGTTCTCCACGGAATAAGAGGATTTAATTTTCTTCACAGGATGTTTTTGCTTTGGAAAATAAAATATATTTGTGTATACACACAGAAGAAGTCAACTTCCGTAGAGACGGTCATTATGATATTTATAAAACAAATTACTGTGTATTCCAAAGTTGTTAATATCCTGAAAAAATTTCTGCAGAAACCACATACACGTGGATTTTAAAGACAAAATTAGAGGAGAAAAACTAAATACTCACAGGGCAGAGCAACTGCAGCTCCTGTCCTTGGGCCAGGCTTGGAGTTACTCACAGCCCCACCATATCACATCACTTGATACTCTGTTCAAATTGATCGACTTTCTGCTGAACTGTGTGAGAGTATTTTATATGAAGTAATATTTGCATGTGCTTGTTTCACTTCTAGGCTTATTTCTTCACTAACAGTTTCAGACCCTCTAAGTCTGTGGGTGGGGGTTTTTTCTTCTTTTAGGAACAGAGGAGTTTCAGTGATCTGAAACATTCTTTCAGTTCCATTGTTTGACTTGGGCTGGATTTCTCAGCTACACGCCTGGATGCTTCAGAGAGTCCTCACTCTCCATCTAGTAAAAGGTGACATTCTTAGCAAGCACTATTTTCATTTTTCCAATTATTGGCTGAGATGCTTTGTGTTTCAATCCTACTGCTTTTAAATATATTACAGAAACTGCCAGGTCAGAAAGGAAACCTCTTTGAAAACAGTTATTTATGCCTCTTTTCACCACCACATATCTGAAGTCTGATGTCAACTGTTTTTTGTATGTTCCTATGTTATTTCAAGTGTCATGCGGTGCATCTGCCCAATGCCTGACAAAATTACCCCTCATTTTATAGCTTTGACTGCCTTGATGACTCATGTATATTTAAGAACTATATTCCTGTAACTTCCTAGGATGAAAATATCATTACCCATTAAATTACCAGACTATAAGTCTCACTGGATCTTTTGGAATCTTTTAATAATGTCATAATTGTCGATCTGGATATGGTGCCACAGCCACTCACAGAGATTTCTCTAACTCTTCTGTTGCATTAAAGGAGCTTCTGTTTTCCTTAGAGGCTATCTATTATCTTATTCATCAGCATTTCTACATATATGGCTTTACAGCATTTAAATTATCTCTGCAAGGAGTCACTCAATCCAACCCTCAAAGATGCTATTCTGCCAAATATCATGATCATGTTAAATGTTATGTTTTCATCTCTTGCTATCAGGCTTTACTTCCTGATAATATCATCACAGTCTCATCAGTTTCAGCAGTAATCAAGCAATCAGTAATTAAAGTACATACTAGGAATATTACCACATATCTCATTATTTTCCTCTACTCTTTCACAGGTTGATTAAATCCCAAATAATAATTACAAATTCTACATTGTTTCTAGGTGAAAAAGAGATACAGAAGAATATAACTTATCTGCCTGTACATGCCAATATTGCCCTTTCCTCTGGATAATATCACAGAAAACCCCATTTATTTTTCAGAGTGAACAGAAGAGTGCTATTTGCTCATGATTCTGTGTCCTGGAGAATATAATACCACTTCATTTGGAAAATTACTGATTTATTTGCAGGACTTAAAAAATAAATCTGAGAAAATATAACTTGGACAGTTCGTCTGGCCTATTACTTCCTCCTTATTTTCTCCATATCCCACTGGCATGAAGCTGGATGCAGATCAACCATTGGATTAAAATACAAGCCTCTGATCCCAGCAGGTCTGTATTTCATCCCAGCAGGAGCCACAAGAGTATTGCCAGTGCATGGCAGAATGGCAAAGGCCAGTGAAGTCACCCAAGAGCAGTGCAGTCAGCTGCCCACGGGGTTAGTCCAGCACTCATGGGACAGCAATCACCACATGGCAGTGTTGCCCATCACATTCCAGCTGTGCTTTTTCTAAGTGTGCAGAGTGACATCTTTTGAAGAGAAGAGCTTGTTGTCACTTCTTTATAGAGAAATTGCTGCAAGCAGCAGTAACCACAAATTTAATTTGAAGTTAACCACAAATGTATGTTGAAGCTTTTGAAAGAGGAAGTGTGTGGGACCACACTCGGTGAGGAATGTATGCAGTAGAAATAGGCTCTATAAGTACACTAATAAAACACTTATATCATGCATTTCTGATTTCTCCCCAGCAGAAAACCAAATGCCATTTCCATTGCAGAGGTTCAGCAGTAATCTTCATAGCCCAATTTGTCCAGCATGGACTTGCTAGCACGAGACACAGTAGGGGAACCATAGCTCTCATTTTGCTCAGTGTCCCTGGAGAAAAAGCTTAGGTGGCTTCTTTATTTTGGCATAATGCCTTATGACACATTGTACCTCAGTTCTGATCAAAGGGCTCCTGTTCAGAACTCACACTTCAAAGCAGTTCTAAATGAGATCCTACACTCATTTAAGAGCATAAACAAGTGACTCAAACTCTAGCTTTTGCTACCATCTAAGATCTCTTTTAATGAATATCTGTTGCATTGATAATCAGTAATTGTATTCATAGACTTTTATCCAGGTGTTATTCTGAATGCCTATCTAGGCTTGAACAGCACATATAATGAGGTGTGACAGACAACTTTTAGGACAGCCTTAGGCAAAAATTAAATGTTAAGGAACTTTCCTCTTAGAAACCCTACTTTATCTCTTCAGTTAGTAGAGCTATGGGACAGAAACTGACTTAGAGAGAGCGTCCTCCTTTGCCTCTCTGATAGGTGCACTATTTGTCCAGCTTACTATTTCCCCTATTTAAAGCTCCATTTAGTAATTTTCCACTAGAATTAGCTTCTGAAAAGAAACTCCACAAAGGGTTCAGCACAGTCCTCTGAAACACAGGTCTCAGATTGTCTGAATATGTATCATTGCTTTTATTTGCATTTCAAACAATGCAGATGAAAGTACAAATGCCCAAAAAGGAGGCAGGTGCATAGAAAAAGCCTCAAAAACAACACTTAAAATAACTGCATACATACACAGCTACTCTCCAGTGTCATTTATGATCCCAAACAGCTCCTTCTGTCTCCCTGGAATAAGGCAAGCCATTCTTCCAGCACTTAATTGGTTCTAGGGGTAACCAAGTCCAGCTGCTCTGTCTCGCAAAGCAGCACAGCTGCCTTCTCCCAGTCCAGAGGAGCGGAGAGAGGGGGAAAAATGGAAAGTACCCACCACTTCAAGAGCTCCATTCCCAGGGTCTCACATACCTGACTAGAATCCAGATCAGAATTTTAAACAGATCCTTTAGGAGCAGCAATCAGCTTCCTAGGCAACCAGAGTGGCCACATTGCTGGCTGCTAACATGAAGATAGGAGGAAGGGGAGGGGGTGTAGAAATACATACACTCTCACACACACACACACACACATATATATATATATATATATAAAAGATTGCCCTTATACGCTTACAGGAGGGTTTCCTAGTTCATAAATATTCTTGCTGCAAGCTGTGATTTTAGTTAAATTCAGACTCAACTTGCCAAAGATGTAGGCAGTAAAGTTATTCAGAGTGACAGCTCTTAGCCCTTCTGTTGCTGGGTGAGTTAGGATGAGATGGTGAGATGCCAGCAAAACTGGCTTTAGTGTCAGAATGCTTCCTGGCTTCTGAGGAATTCCCAGGTATCTTGCTGGGGAAGAATTCTCACCCTTCTGGCAGTACAAAACTAAAGAGTTGTCCATAAAGTTGGAAAAATTTTAAGCGCATGATATTATTTTCCTGTTGTATTTAGTTCTCAAGGAAATTGCTAAATTAAAAAGTAAAATTGGGTAAATCTACCTGGAAAAAAAGTCTTTAGCATGGATATCACTTTCAGCTTCCTTACTACCCCATTCACTGATACACATCAAACCAGCTCATGAGGGACCTTTGCAACACATGAAAAGTGGTGGCTGTTTCCTCCTGAGTCATTGTTCTTCCATTAAAATCAATATCAAGGGCACTTGTGTGTCCCATACTTCTGTCCAAAATGTGATGTTGGGAAAAGCCTTGGAATACTTTATGGAAACACACACACACACACAAACAGAAGTTGGTAATGACATACAGATATTTTTCATACTGTATTCTTTGTCACCAGAAAGGCAAAGAAGTCATATGGAATGTCATATGGAATGTCAGTCTCCTTAGGCTGTAGGCTCTAACTCTGCTTTGCATCAAAGCCAGCAGGTACAGCTCAATTTGGCATCCAGAGCTGATGCTCCATCAGGAAACAACATGTACGTGAACACAGAAAACATGGGTGGATGTAAAAGAAAAGACATTAAAAAAATAATATTAATTATTGCTACTTGAAATATGAATAACACTGAATAATTTAGGTATCTGAGTATCTTAGCATCCTATTTCTGTGCATAAATCCATTGGCTGAGAATGCAAGACACGTATAGTCTGGAGCCATGTCCTAGTTTAAGTAGAGATAAATAGCACTGCAAGATCCAGCCTCCCAAAATTTTAATTCTTCTTGCTTGTAATTAACAGACTGACATACTGTGAATCAGCAGAAGACATACACACATACATGCATATCCTGCTGTATCAGATGAACTTCCAGAACACATGTAATTGCTCCAAGGCAAGAATAGTAACATACTAAGCAGTTATAAAGCCAGACACTTCAATACAATTTCTTTCTAGCTGCATTTGATACTCATGTCAGAATGCACCTCACTTTTAGGGTTTAATTCTTCTGCATTAACATACAGAAGGCACTACCCCACTGTGTAGGAATAAATAAGGAAGTGTGTAGAATGTAGAGATGAATGAATTGTGGAGTATTTTCTCAGTGTGTCAGAGGAAAACCAGTCAGCCTGGCTAAGCCAGGTTTCTCTGTTTTATACCCACATATGATGAGGATTTCAAGAATTAATTTTCTCCTCACTACTTTAAGGTTTGTCAAAGGAACAAATCCAGTAACCTTAAGAGTAGCTCCAGTCTTAGGAGAACTTGCTTTCAGAGAAGGAAGTGAAAATGCCATATTTTAATACTGATTCAGCCTGGAGGAACTTGCTGTGAACAGCAGTTACAAGCAGGCAACAGACAGTATTCCCAGAATATCTAAAAAACTGCAATTGTAGCACTGTCTGATTCCTTTCTGTTTCTCCTGTTCTTACAGATCTTTGCTGAGTACATTCTGTGAAGAAAGCCCCTCCCATTCTACTTGATATCCTTAGGCAGTTAATCCCTAAATCTTCTGGTGCCTCTGAGGGGGGGCAACCAGTGAGGCTGGCCAGCATTGTTAGGGCACCTTAGCACCCTTAGGGCCACAGCATTTGTTTCCTCTCCATATGAGCAACATTTCTTGTTTGCAGCCATTCACAGAGGCACCTTCCTCAGTGAACTGTGTGGTGTATTAATCAGTTATTTTACTACTCTACAAAGAGCATCCCTGGCTCTCAACAATCAGGTCTTACAAGATTTCCACTATCAGTTCAGATACATGTGAAGCATGGCAAACACAAACAAGAGAGGCAAGGGCCAGGATGCTGAGTTGGAATGTGATGCTGGGTCAAGAGAATGACACTTTCCCACAGCTTAAGGTCCAGCATGTGCAATGTGATGGCAGCAAAGTTTACTTCAGTGGGTCTGATGATGGCTGGGAAAAAAACTGTAACTTTTAGAGTGCTCTGTAAAATTATAGATGCTAAAAAGGCTACTTGGAGAGTACCTTTTATTGCATATATCATGAGGAGAAATGTTATTTTTATATTTTTAGTATATTAAAGACAGTGTAATTTTTTTAGGTTAAATGAACAAATATCAGGCCAAATGATGGTCCTGGAGGTCACCTCTATCCTGCTGAATGCAGACTATCAGCATTCACTGTTAATGAAGAGTGCCTGCCAGTGTAAATCATTTGTCATTGTCAGTCTGAGGATTCACTGGGGTTTTTTCCTTTTCAGAAAAACTGATGTCTTTGTCTTGCTAGTTTTTGCATACAGCTAACTAGCATGTTTCAAGGGCAGGACAAGATCAAGCAAAGATGGGAGGGTATTGAGTCAGGAATGTGAGAGAGGCAAATAATGTGCAGTGTGTGACAATAAAAAGAGACCATTTGATCATAGTCACTGCAGAGAGTAGCTAAATAGCACAAGTCCTGTGGATGAGCATCAGATTGCCCATAATGAAAAGAATTCGCCAAGCAACAGCCCAAACGCTCATTAGCTCAAGTACATGTCTGAAAACAAACACATCCATATGCATGGAGATGTCAGGAAGGATTAATCCCACAATCTCAAGTGAAGAGTGACCCAGCTGCAGCAGATTGAAGAGCTTCATTGTCAGCTATTGGACAGACAGGGAGAATTTTACTGCTATTACTGCCCAGTGAAAGCTGCAGGTCCCCTCAAAAATGAATTAGGGAACTCACCTGAGGGGTAATAGGTCCTATCTAAGGGTCAAGACCTGAGGGATCCACCAAAATACTTCCTTATCACATAGCATGGTAAGGAATACATGCCAGGGCCTTATCAACCAGACAGGCAGGGCATGAATACTCTGTCTGACACTTATACAAAGGTCTACAGACAACTCCCGGTGTGGAACCTCCTCTCCATGTCTGTGCTGTGGGAGAGCTGGGGATTGGATGTGTTTCCCAACACCAAACATCTGTATACATTGTAAGCTGCAACCCAAATGTAGAGAAAATAGAGCAACTTGCCTCTCTCTCACTGACTGTCATTAAAGTGAGCTCTGGCTGCTTCTGCAGCTGCAGGAAACCGGGGGTTTGTTTTCCTGACAGCCTTCAAGTGAAAAGAGTTTTCTATTTTGAGAATCTCATTACCCTTCCCCACTCCTAGTAGTTTGATATTTCTTTTCAGAAGCTTGAAAGTAATATTAGCCACCGAAATTTGTCTATTTTTCCCCTCAAAAACTGAAGTTATAAAATTGAATTTGAACTTGAAACAACATTTAAGTGACTTTTTTTTCCTGTGCATTGGCAGTCTTAGTAGATTCTGAGAGTTTTTAAAGTAGTCTATATTGGTTGTCCTTATTTTGCAGGCTGACTTCAGACACAAAAAAAGAGCTCTCTCATTCCCCAGTGACCTCAGCGGGGTTATTTCAGGTTTCCATCAGCATGAATAAGAGGAGGAGAATTAGCCCTTTTAACAAGCAAGATAGCAATGCAAGCCTCTTACCCACTGTCAAGTGCAAATTCTGAATGAAGAAAGCATTCTTATATTTAATATGTATTTGAGTTTTACTGAATTAGTTAATATTAGGACATGTTTAAAGATTTTTATTTTTTTAAAAAATCCTTTAAATGGGCTCAGATATAAAGCAAGCTGCCTCTCGTATTCTGCTGTCAGTTTTTACTCCACCTCCCTGCATGAGAAGTAAAACCAAGCCAGGTGGGAATTATGGAGATGACCTGAGGTGTCTCAAAAAAACAATCAAAACTTGACACACCAGTTCTGCCAGGTGACTCCAGTAAATCCTTTTAAGACTTTATGGCCCTTTAGAGGGACCATGTACAGTTGGGGAAAAGGATAACTAAAACCTGCATAGGATGTGCTATGAAACTTAAATATCTCTTTTTCTGGCTGCTTGTACTTCTAGAAGTAAAACCACTGTATAAGTGTTGGGTTTATGTGTTAAACCTTCTCTGAGTAAAATGAGATTGAATTGCTTGAATGGAGGTTGTTTTATTTGCTCTTGTGCACACCAGGAGCAAATGCTTGCTTCTTACCAGACAATAAAACAATCTGTGTTTATCAAAGGGTGCTGTCTAATGTTTAGAGGTCCCTATTTACAGTGCATTGTAAGTATGTTTTCTTTTGGATCTTTCTACTCTGACAGTTTAGAAGCCCTCTGCACTGGTGAAAATATTTAACTTTTTGTAAATTTTCTGATGCGGTTTAAGCTATCCCAGCTGAAATCAGGACACCTTCAAATTTTTACACTGAATAAACTGTTAATTAACTGCAGTAGTCTTCAGTATGTTAAAAGCTTCCTCACTGAAACTGCTAAATAAGTAGTGGAATTGTTAAAAGACATTATTTCCCAAAAGTCTAGCACTAACAGTCTTGGGTGTATTGTTTATCCTCTCAAATGTACATAATTACTCACTCTTAAGACAAATATGAAATTCATAGTCCAGTTAGTATATGACTTTAGGTCCTTGTGATACTGAATCTCATGATTCAGGCCTTTAAGATCTAATTAATCTCAGCACTTGTCACAGCAGGCAAAACTGGGTTATGGCCTGTTTTGTCCTAAGCCAATAGATGGGTGGGGTATTAAACCACATGGAGAAAAGAAAGCTAATTTACCACCCTGCATGCTTAAACAAATAAGCTGATTAAAAGAGACAGTGATTTTGTGTGACTTTCCTACAGCTGTTAAATAAAAAAAAAAAAAATTTAAAAAATGGCAGTTTTCCTCTCTGGTTTTAAAGCGAAATATTTCAGCTCTGAACAAAGACAGTGGGTAAACAAGTGGCTTTGAGGACAAGAGGAAAGCATTGCAATGAATGCCCTAAAGCATGAAAGCAGAACATGCTCATTGTATCCATGATACTGCTGTCTCCCTAAGGCACAAAGGGATGGCACAGGGGCTCAAACAACTTTGACTGCAGCAAAGTAGCAGGGATCCCAGTGGAGTTCCCATGGAGCTTTCATCAGAAATGGAGATTCATGGTGTGTTTAATCTCATCCCCTAAAGACTTTGCTCTGTGTCAGACAGCAGCGGTGCATAAAGATTAGAACTGCAGTCTGGCAAACTGGGTCTAAAGTTGCACAGTTTAGTGTAAACCAGCACACACACATCCTGCCCCCAAAAAAACAAACAACAAAAAAAACACCAACCCAAACTTCAGAGAAATTGAAGAAAGATCACACTTCAACCCAGCAGATACAGAGTTTGAATTACAATGCCTCTGCCTTTGCTCATCAAAACATTGTTATTACAGGACAAACTCCTGTTAGAGCTGCAGCCTGTTTGTCACATGTGATTATGTCCAGTTCTTGCCCTCAATGTCAACAGAACATAGGCACAAAGGCATTCATTAGTGAGCTCCCTGGTAAAACACAGATGAAGCTTCACACAGGAGTGGTATTTTGAAGAATTTCTTGCCTGGAGAGAAAGAGACATTCATTGTCTGACTGCTCTAAAAATCTGAACATGATCAGGTCAGACAGATCTGCCCACAAGGTTACTGTTTTATCTTATAAGATCCCAGGCAGTACCTCTGAAACAGCTGTTCTACAAATTTTCTCTTTAAAAAAGGCAGTGTAAAAAAAAAGACTTCCCTTACTATCTCAGCCTTGCCTCTAATGATTTCATTTTCTCTTTGTATATTTCACTCTTCTGATACAGGTTACAGCTGAGACATTGTTACATTAACTTAGAATTTCACTGGGTCACCAAACTCCTCCTATGTCATCTTGCAGAACTTTACATTCAGGTAATTTGTGAATGGATGCAGAACAGAAATATTACTTAACATCAAGTATGGATTAGTTTGACTGCTTCCTGAAGCTGAAGAGTATTGTAAGAAAAGAGCTGTAATTCAGCCATTATTCCTGTACATTTTAAACATCTTTTAACACATTACCCAATCTGATGTCATACACACTTTTAACTTTTTAGGCTTTTCAAGTACAACAAATGAGAAACATGTTTCAGCTTCATAATTGCTTTGTCCTCTTTGTCAAAACCAGTGATAGAACACAAGTCCCAGAGCCGATAATACTGATATTAAAATGTGCTGTAAAATAAATTTTTTTAGGCTAGTGATTCTTGTTAATCTGGCAAGGTATTATTTCAGCTATTCTGGCTGTGAGAATAAATCTCAAAAGTTACCTAAGTGTACACAAGTTACACAACATGCTGTGCTTTCAGTTTTGCCTCTTACATTTTATACTTTCTTTTTTCTTCACAAGACAATGTAAAGAGGACCATTTAGTACTGCCAATTACAAAAATATTTTGTTTTCAGCTCATTGTTGTATTTTATTTTAATGGCCTTTTCAATGATTTCCAGCTGAATTATGTGGAAATATTTTTAATTTTACATATTTTGCTTGAAAAAAACCTCACGTTAATGCATGTAATATGAGAAATCATTATTTGGAGAGACTTCTTCAGTCTAAAGACTTCAGTTTTAGACAATGTTTTCTATTCACAACATAAATTGCACAACCTGAATGGTGTTCTCAGAACTTTCAAACTAAGCTCCACTGGGAAACCGCTAGTAACCAGTACTCTTCATGGACTGTGTGTGTCTTTCCACTGGTGCTCTCACTACAAATGTGAATAAGACATGCAAATCTCCCCCAGATCTGCTGGTTTCTGGCATGTCAAGAGAGAAATCATCAATAATAACTATTGATGCAAAGTCTACCTGGCAGTCAGCCACTGCTGGTGTCCCTCAGGGATCAGTGCCGGGATCAGCACTAATGTCTTCATTAATGATTTGGATGATGGGACAGAGTGCGCTCTTGCCAGGTTTGCAGAGAGCACAGCATTGGGAGAGCTGTCAACGTGCTGGATGGCAGGGCAGCCCATCAGAGGGACCTGAACAGCCTGGGAGAATGGGCTGACAGGAACCTGGGGAGTTAAACAACAAAAGCAAACACAGATTCCTGCATCTGGGATAGAATGACCCCTCACAACCCAGACAGGCTGGAGCCAAATCTCTGGGAAGCAGCTCTGCAGAAAAAAACTGAAGGTCCAGGAGGACAAGATTACATCAATCAGCAGTGTGTCCTTGGATCACAGAAGCCTAGGAGGCTCTAGCCTGGGCTGTATTCTTGTGACCACCAGTTGAAAGAAGTGATCATTCCCACTGTTTGGCACTAGTGACACCTCTCTGGGATATAACATCCAGTATCGGTCTCCCCAGTACAGGACAGATATTCACATTCTGAAGGGAGTTCAGCTGATGCCTGGAGTGGCCACCAAGATGGTTTAGGGGGGCTGAAGAACATGATGGAAGAGGTGAGGCAGAGAGAAATGGGCTTATTAACCCTGGAAAACACTCACAGGATGTCCTTACTACAGTTCTGTGCTTCCCTGATCGGGGGGTACAGGGAAGATGGAGTCAGATTCTCCTTAGAAGTGCACAGCAGTAAGATAAAGGCAACAGGCACAAGAAAGAACATAGGAAAGCAATTAGATAGAAAGAAAATTCTTACTATGAAAGTACTCAAATGCCCAGGCAGCTGTGGAATGTCCCTCCCTCTCTGCAGGTGTTTAAGCCTCACCTGGACAGATGATCTCATTAGGTTTGCTGTTAGCAGGGAGTTGGCCTAGGTGACCTCTGGAGGTCACAATGAAACCCAAATTATTCTAAGACACTATGATTTCTAGATACAGGAAGAAAAGCTACAGAGAGCTGTTGACAGTTAACCTGCCAATGGCTGGAAAACAGGAGCAAGATAAATAGTCTAATCAACTGTGGGCTTGTTGGCCTATCTTTAAAAGCTTTTAAGATTTTAGGATACATTTTAAAGGTAAGAAATACTGAAGATGAAGTGATGAATGGACAATGAGATAACATCCTATATCACACTACCAGTAACACACCCTTGAGATCATTCTAGTATTTTCTTTCATAAGAAAATCCAGGTAGTTTAGACCTGCTGTGATTAAATAGCACTTTAGGTTTTTCAGGCTGAGGAAAACATTTAGTGCAATAAGTATAAAGCAGCAAGAGATCTGATTAAACCAAGGAACTGAGAAATCATACCAAAATGAGAAGATTGAAAATTGGTTCATAGTTGGTCATTTCAAGGTCTGAAATTGGGACTAAATCTCTTTAATATTTAATTTTGCCATTATCATTAAAAAGATGCAGAAGGTGCCATTTGTCAGTGTCAAAGGTTACATATGTTATCAGCATCAGCGAAGACTGAAATATCCTGCAGGCTGAACTGAAAAATCTTTGGGATGACAGCGTAGAAACTGGATAATATTTAATTTCACAGCATGCAAAGCCATGTATTTAAGGAATTGCAGCCAGCTGGAAATTACTAAGGAAAAAGATGTGAACGTGCTGGCAAATGACTTGCACTCTGTCTGATGTACAACACAGCAAAAGGCTCTAAACTTTTACTGATTTTTTTTTTGATCCTTCCAGATTTCCTACCAGAGAGCAGCCCTGAATATTGTACAGCTTTTCACAACCAGCTTTTAATTTTTTAGAAACCTTTAGGCTTTCCATACAGCAGAAAACAAAATAAAAGTTTATATGTGTGTGCACAGAGGAAGAGATGGAAAAAGAGGAGACAAGGGAAACTCTGAAGTACAAATATAATTTTTAGGGTTGGGATTTTATGTCTGAATAAACAACCACTAATTCCAGACACATGTCCAAATACTGCTTTTGAAAGCCTTTGGTAACACCTTGAGTTCCACTAAGGAAGGTACTTCTCCAGTTAATGCTTTTGGAGGGACAGCAGGTGACATCTTGCCAGCTTTTCTTTTGGTAGTGACATTTCCATGCTAGACCTATCCCAAAGATTTTGCATGCTTGAAGTATTCAGAAAATGTTGTTGTTAGGCTGTGAAATCATGTTGAATCATATTAATAAGTTCTCTTATTCTGCTCTGATAGTTTCTTATTTTATTATTATATACATTATTAACTATGCTAGCAGCAGGACATAACAAATGTAAAATACTTGTTCAGGAACACTACTGTTTCCAGCAGGGAATAATTAAGAATGCATGTCAATAACATTTAGGATTCTAATGAATAAAAGATAACTCATGCAGGCAACCCAGAGACCTGCATAATTTTCACCAAGAAGGTTAAAATGCACGATGAGTGCCTAATTCATAGGGAAGCACTTTTGGGTCATATATTTCAATAGCAGACAGGATGAGATCAAGGTTCAGATAATATACAGGTTTGAAATTTCATCTTTCCTGCAGAAAGCTTTCAAAAGGATGTCAGAAATCTTCAGTGCAATTCACCTGAAAAGCAGAAAATACCTTGGAGAGGTGGAATTTTGGACCTTCAGCACTTAGCAAAGAGAATGTATACCAAAATCAGAAACTTCACCTCTCATTCTTAGGAGCACTGACTGCATTTCCCCAGCTGGATCTGAGTTGGTAAACAAGTGCTAAGCACAGCTGTGCTCCAATCTCCATAACAGCAGCAAATGAAAGCAGTAAAGAATGTGACCATCAAACTGGCTTTCTTTCAGACCCGCCACCATTACTCTAATTCTCCTAATTGCCAGATGCAGATATTTAGTTCTGCATCCCAAAATGACCTTGATTTTATTTTTTCTAGAAAAATAGCAAAGGACAAAATGTGTTTCTGTGGCTCGGTCCATTTAGATCATCTCATTTGCTTTAAACTTTGCTGTCTATGGCAAATGTAGTCTCTAGCATTATTGGCTGAATCTTCTTGGATTCCACACCACAAAATTGTAACAGCATGTTTAGAAATTACTCCTACCTCCTTAGTACTCTTCACTTCAGCTGGCATTCTGCAAGCATTTTGAAAGCAGCAGCGAGATGGGGACTGTGGGGCAAGAAAACAACAAAGAAAGCAAATGCAAGGGCTATGATTGTACAGAACACAGGCTTTAGACAACCAGGACTCACGAAACAGGCACTGGTGCACAGATCCACTTACAGTGCTGCCTTTAAAACAGTAGATCTAAAAATTATTAGAAATTTCTAACACAAAGCAGAAACTAGACTAGTTTGCTAGGTTGGAATTTTTAGATGCCTGTTTTTCAGTTGCTTTGATAAAACCAAATGCTGAAATGCAGTTCATGTCTTGGCATCACCTCCTCCCTTACGCAACTGAATGGTTTTCCCAAATTTTTAAAAAAAAACTTGAAAAAATCTTAAAACTTGAACCAAATCTACAGAATATAATTGGTTTTGGATAGGTTACAACTGCCCTCCCTACTGAGAAAGCAGATAGCAGCCAGGACTCCACGTGAGGCACCCTAAGGTTTCCAGACTGGCATTAGGATGTGGGAGGTCCCCAGGTCCCAGGCAGGCCTCTGCTGCAGGCTGGGACTGTTCAGGGCTGGTGTAAGGCACACAGAGAAAATAAGGGGCTTTGTGTAGCCCACTTTATCACCTGTATAAGAAAACTAGAAATTTTTGCCACTTTTTGTCAATGTTATTCAAAATTATTTTTATCTCATAAATGATTTAAATCTCACCTGGCAGCTCACTTTGCCTATCTCCATGCAGGGACAGCCACTAACTAGCTTTGCTCCTGTTCTAAGCTGGGGTAAGCTACAACAGAGCAGGGCTTTAGACAGCTTTACCTCTACCCCTGTGCTGTTGCCTAGACTACAACAGATAGACTGGGTTTGGTCAGGTTGGTTCCTATGATGGATGGGCAGAATGAAATCTCTTCTGCCGCTCTGGGCGCTTCTTTCCCCAGCAGCACAGCTCCCTCCCTAAGAACAAGCCCCTTCCCTTAGCCCACTGCCATGTCACATGTAAAGAGCTTGGTTTTCTTTGTTATAGTCTCACTATCCCATTTCTTTCTCTTTCAACCCAGTTTCTTCTTCCAGTTATAAGGCAGACTAAATTTCTATGTCAAATTTTACAAGCTGTATTTTTTTAAAAGATGATGGAGTATTTAATCTATAGGCAGTGATGTGAATTTGAGTTGGTTCCAGGGTCCTCCAGATTTCTAGAGCTAGCTAAAGCATTTTTTAACTTTTCAAGCTCTCAAGGATTTGGAACAAAACTTAGAAACATTATCAGATGTTATAGATGGGTGGTGTGGCGATTGGCTCCTGCAAACGAGGAATGGATATTATGTGTATTAAATGCAGCTTTGTTAAGGTTTAAAGTTCTTTTGATGTGTGACTGTTGTAGGTTGGTTTTGGACCCCTTTTTGTCCTCCTTTTAATCCTCTCTTTTCCCCTCTGTATTGTTGCCACTGGATATGTGGTGGGCATGTGGAGGGAGGCTGTGTACACGTGCCCCTTGCATGAGGCAGCCAGGAATGGGGGAAGCTCGTGGCTGGGGGACTTGGTGAGGTGACAACACCTCACCTCCAATCCAGCTGCAAGAAGGTCTCCACCAATGGACAGCAAAGCAGAGTCAACTGGCAGATTTTGGGAGGGGCCAGGGATATATAAGGAAAAATTTTTGAATATCTACAACCACTTATGAAAATGTATTTGGCTGATGCAACACCAGAGGTATAAAAGGTGGAGCTGCTGTTTTGTGGTTGAGCCTCTGATGGTCATCCACGCTCACAGTGCCATCCCTTTTGCTTTGAGAACTTTTTATTAGTTCTCAATAAAACTTTTATCACTCATTCTCGCTTGGGGTCTGAGTCATTTATAACATCAGAGCAATTCCGACATTTAAATGCCAGGGACTGAGTTAAAATAGACCTACAAGCATTAGTTTAAAACCCTCAACTGACATGGTTGTTTAAAGCCAGTATTCAAGGTGCTGCTTGGCCACAGGAGATATAATTAAAATAGTGCTTCTGACAGGGAAAACAAAACCCTTCAAGTTGATCTCTTAGCCACGCTTAACTGCAATGATTTAGCCCAGGGAATATGTGATGATACTTTTACATCAGAGCTTTTGAGGGTATTTTTTTAAAGAGCAAGCATGTGGTGGAGGTATATCAGGCAATTTGACATTGTAATATTGTCTGATCTCCACCAACCAGATTCTGCAACCAACAGCGGGAAGCAGGGCATCAGCTGGCAGCTCTAAATTCATATTCCAAAGGCTGAGGTACATTTTACAAGCCATCTGTGGCCTGCTCTCAAAGGGACAGAAGGCACACAGGAGTGCTTTGAATTCTAATGAGTGCATTTGCTTTTCAGTGCCCTCTGCACTGGCACCCTGTTTCCATTCACACTCAAAGTTATTTACCTTGAAAACACAGCTAAGGATCCGTGCTAAGTCGTCACTGTTCAGCCCAGGTGCAGTGCTTTCTGATATCCCAACCATATCCTTGCAACTCTGCTTTTTCCTCTCCTTTTCTGAGAAGACAGAGTTCCTTGCTTGGAATTAAGAATCTAAATGAGGATGAAGAAAGAGCCTCTTTGCTAAAAATAGAGTTAGAGAAGTGCCAGATAATATTTCTCTAGTTTCTGAGAAATGCTACATAGCACTTACCAGATGCCAAGTAATAACTTACTTGATTTCTCCATTTTTCATTGACCAATCTATGGACTCATGTAAGATTTTTTCATTCTGGCCATTTCCTGGAGATCTTTCAGAGGAAATTGTTACTACTCCTGAAAAATATTCTGCAAATCCCAAACATGAGGCGGATGACAAGAGAGGAGCTTCACTACAAGCAGAATTACATTAGAATTACCGTGGCATAACAGAAGAAGGTATTTGGCCCTAAGTCTTTGGTTTCAGGTTGTAAGTCCAAATGTCTTTCTGCAAACAGCAGTTACACTACTTTCCATCAAATTAGGCAACATTCCAGGGGGATGCTTGGGTTTACTGGAAATGATATTTTAATTCTTTGTAAATGAAGGACTAAAAATTATGGTCAGGTCAAGAAGGTCTGGGGCGCACTTCACAATATAGATCAATAGCCAGAAAAATTCAAAACAGACTCACAGCTAAGTGTCAGTGCAGATTTTCCTCATGAAATGAGTAAAGTGCTGCTCTATTGGCAACCTCATTATTCACTACTTAGCAGATGCAGTAATGACTTTAGGCAAATGTGAATATTGAACCTGAAAGGTCTCAGTACTATAAGCAGGAAACGAGCAGAAATGACAGTTGTGTTATGTCTCAGTCCCTCAGAGGGCCAACAGAGCAGAAAACAGGAACTCAGAATTTGAGCAAATTGTTCTTCTAGGGCAGAACTGTTCTGAGAGTAGAGGGGTGGAAAGTGAAGCAGAAAAAACCCTGTGAAGTGCTTTCCTTGTTTACTGTGCCTTTCTTCCCTGAAGAGAGCAGGGGCCCAGTGAATGTGACACATTTCTAGTAATGTGCAGGGCTGGATGGGTCACACAGACTCCTACATCCCTGCTACACCACTGGTGAGGAAAAAACATGAACCACAGCTTCCTCCATAGGAATGGCAAGCTTAGCAAGGAGTATGGTCAGGGGAGCACACATGGGAAATCTGCATGAAATATACAGATTGGACTTCATCAGCCAATGGTCTCTCTTTTGTTTAACAGCCTGAATCACAGCCTAGACAGACTGGGTTATTCCAAAAGACAGCGGTTCTGACGGGTCAGAGCAAGTTCAAAGCTTCCCAAAAGAACAGAACAGATTATTTTTCTGGCCCAAAACCCATTTGAGCAGCAAAGCCTCAGTACTGTGATAAAGCTGGTTTGGTGTGGCAATGAGACAAGGCCAATGGAACAGAAATATCAGTAGGATTTAACAGGAAATGGAAAATGAAAAGGATTCTTTTGGGACCTTGGTATAATCTTGAGAACTGTGAACAGCAGAGTCAACCCTTAAGTTTTCAGACACGAGCTGTGTCATCAGCAAGATTTTTGGGGTTTGCAGAGGCTTTAAATGACTTGAGTAAGGTAACTGCTTCTCCTGGAGCACCACCTCTTTTTCAACACTTCCGTGAGGAACAGCTGCTCTTCTACCAGCAGTGCCCTGAGAAGAGCTGGGGTTGCTCTATAAGCTGAGAAAAAGTGGGGCTAGAAGGAAGGTGTCTGCCCATTTGCCATACCCTGTCCCTCAGCTGGGGCAATGTCTGGATTGTGCTTGTCACAGTCTCCTTCAGCACAGGAGACAGCCTACAATGTCTCTACACTGCCAGCTTCTGTGCTACTACTTTAAACACTGTTGAAGTGGTAAATTATTCAGTCTGACAGCCTCTACCCAAAAGTGGAAGCCATTCTGCTGCGTTTCAACCAAGAGAAACTTAATGAGAAAGTAACCATTTTTTAAGATGAGATTAAAGAGGGAGGAGGGGTTTTGTGAGGAAATTTGCTCTAGAGGGCAAATACAAAAACATCCTATTGCACTGTGGATATGGATATAACAGGGGAATGTAGGTGGCCTTCCTTAATGAGACCAATTTGCACAGATAGTAAGTCAGAAAAATAAGTAAGAACCAGAATTCTGTCCATTTTCCTTATTGTTCATCCTCTCTTGAGGTGGGAAACACCTTTTATTTTAGAAGCTGGAAAATCTATGGACAACTACTGGAATTTGAAGCCATCAGACCAGGAAAAGTAAGAAAAGCAATATTTTTTGTGGCACTCTTAATACGCTGCAATTTCATTGTAAAATAAATCTTATTCACCTAGCAACTCTATTTTCACTTCAGTGCTGTAAGCAAAGGTAAACATGAAGAAGCACTTCTAGAACTAAATGATGGATAGAAAGGCTTAAAAAACCAATTTATTGTAAACATATATTGAAAAATCTACCAGTCAGTGTTTGTAAGAAGTTTTTTCAGCTTCTGGCTGGTGAATCTTTTTCACAGGAGTAAATATTCATCTTCAAAGACAGTAGGTTTTAGGCAATATTTTAAATTGTTCGTGGTTAGCTTGGTCTCTGCTGTTTGGTGGGTTGTTTTTTTATGGGGTTAAGAAGACTCATGCTACTTCATGCTACTAAAACTGGAAACACCAGAGCTATAGCTAATTTAGCTGAGGGGAAGCTATAGTAAGCTGTACTTTCTAAAAGTAGTTATTTGTATGATGTGTGAGGGGGAACCTTGCTGTTTGCTTCAACCATCTGAGCAGAGAGTTTAAAAAAGAAAGAAAAACTTGCACAGGGAGGAACTCTTCCCAAGCCCAGCTCCCTTGGGATTGCCTCTCCTTGCATGTAAATTTTAAATGCTTGTTGAAAGTCATGGCATGGAAAAACTGGATGGGACTGGTTTTGTGGTGTCCTGAAAACCACAGTGCACATCACCATTGCTTCATCTGTGTCACTTCCTCTGCACAGCAGCTACTGTTCAGCTCTGTTAAAAAAAAAAAAATAAACCAAGCATCTCACTGCTTCAGTAGACCTCTGATCACTTGCTTACAACCATTTTCTGTGTCTTTCTTAAATGCACAGGCAAAATGTACCATCAGTAGGAACAGGGCAAGCTTTTGTGTTTTAGGATGTGGTAAGTGCAGAAACACTTGGCATTTTGTGGTGCTTCCCTGCTCACTAACGCTTGCCTGCCCTGCCTCCCTGTGGTTGCTGCTGTCACCTCCTGCCAGGATTGCCTGAGCAATCATTCTTTGGACTTGTGCAAGCCTGAAAATATTTTTTAATAAGTCAAAGGATGCTGTGGAGGCCAGGAGCATCATCAGTGGCAAAAAAGCATTTCAGTAATGCTGGAGTTTCTCTAATGACTCTCTGATTATGAAGAGGTATTTTAAAAAAACACATAAAGTAAGAAGCATTGTAGCATAAAGTACCTGAATTCTGAGCTTGACTAACTGAACTAAATTTATTCTAAATTAACATATTAATCATTCAGAGGGAGGCTTTTCAAAGGAAGCATTTATAAATCTTTTGGCTACAATTTGATTAAACTTATCTTTTTTCCAGCCAAAAGCTTTTTTTAACACTGGTATGTTATGCATGTTTTCTTTCTAGGATAGGTTAAAGGGTGCTTGTTATTAGACTTCCTCTTTGATTTACAATAAAAAATAAAAATTACTGTGAATACTGAAGCACTTTGGACACTTTAGAATAATTTTCATTATTATACATCAACATTCACAATTGATTGCATAAAACAATCAACCGTATATAGAACATTTTCAAAACTCATTATTTTTCCTGGCCCTTGAAACACAGCTCACAAGTGGTGATGATCAATGGAGCTGAATTTTCAGTGTTTAAATACCATGGATGGCTTTTAATATTTTTAACAGGTCTTGCAAGGGCTGAGCTCACTCTCACTTCTCTGCACCACTAGAGGGCAAAATGTTCTCACAGAACTGCTTAAAAAGAGAGAGAAAAAAATACATTCAAGATGTTAATTCTGAAAGTACACAAAGTGTCCTGAAAACAAGAGGATTTAAACAATAAGAAAGAGAGATGTTATAGTCCCCAAAACTTAGACCAAAAAAAAAAAATTGTGTCTATGGAAACCATGTGGCTTCTTTAGCCTGAGATCCTCGTCTGCATTTTTCAGTTATTCTAGTTATCAAACTGAATAAAATTCTTCTGTAACTGCAAAAAAAATAACAATGGCCTGTGGGATGCATGTCTGTCTCAACTTCAGGAAAGTAGTTTTAGTACACTATATTTTGTTCTTTGCTATTGAATTAATGCTCAAAATATGAATAGGCCATTAATAAACAGAGCTTCTACACACAATTCCTATCTGTTAATGCACAGTCCAAATCAGATCAGCACAGATGTAAGGAGATTTTTTGCCCCCCACTATTAAGTATTCACTTAAGGTCCACAATAAATGAAGAAAGGGTTTTTCCTCCTTCCACATTCACACATATGCAAACCACAAGCAGTTGGACAACCTGACTTTCCCCTTTCTGTCAGCAGCACAGTCTGAGAAGGGCTGTCCTCACTTACAGAGACCAATTGCTGCCACCAGTATTCATATGATTGTGTGGCATTTTGGTAGCATCAAAAACTGAAATGTGAATTCATCTACATTTTCATCTCAAAGAGTCCTCCCCAGATGAGGATAAGCCAATAAATACTTACAGATACAACTGAAGTAGTGAGAAATCAGTGATAAGTGGTAACTCAACACATATCACCTGAAAATTTTTCCTCCAGTGCTACCTACAAAATTTATCATGGTTTTAAGGCTTGAGTCCTCCTTGAATAGTTTTTTCATTCATTTTCTGTAACCAACACAAAAACAATACAGAAATTTTAGTCATTAGTCTGAATTTCCTATATTACACTTTTATTTTCTCTGTGTCCACACATGAAATTTTACAGAGACTTTGGACATGTGAAAGTAAATCCAGAGCTGCCCATTTAGGGCAATCTTTAGCCTTTCTCCTAAATACTGGGGGAAAAAAAAGACAGAAGGAAATTTTCTAACATAAATAAATGTTTTTCATCTGAAAAAGTGATAGAAAAATCCTTCTCAAAGGAAAGTGGCCTGGAACTGATGCAGATGCTCCCTCATGGCTTCACTGGGCACTCAACTTGTGTTAAAGAGTGCATTCAAATGATCAGTTGGAATGAAATTCTGGATGTAGCAGTATAAGGAGGAGGACTGGATTGAGATGAAGTCCTGTTTAATCCAATTTAGTAAAGTTTTATATTTAAATTGATTCCTGTAGTAATTGTAAAGGTGAAATAAACTACATCTGATGTGTTTAACAATAACATGTATGTATCTGATGTGTTTAATCATAAGATGTATGTTAGTCCCACAAAAGGGTCAAAGAGTTTTCAGAAACTGCAAAACAACAGGCCCTACATTGATAAGAAAAAAATGGGATTTTTTTTTTTTTCCCTTTACAAAATATTGTTGCTAGAATAATTCCCCTACCAGTGCTTTTGTGAGTGGTGTTCTGAGAAAACTGGTCTGAACTGGCTCTCAGTTGTTCACATGTCCTACTTTGAGCTTCTTTGGCCATGAGATTGAGTGCATCTTTTAATTAAACACTGGTTTTAATAATTCACTGGCAGATTTCTCAGGAACTGCTGGTACTAAGCTCCTTCCTACTGTATTACTCATACCTAGATCAGAGAGATAATTGATGCCCAGCTCCATCAAGACAGGCTGTGCAAACAAGGATTACTTGCACTTTTAGTGGTCCAGTTCTTCACACTAGGAGTGCTGGATGCTGCTTTAACACCACAGAACAGCCATGAACCAAGTTGTCCTCTTTATGTAGGATATTTTCACCAAAAGAAAAAAAATGTTATCTTCCAGACACCTGATGAGATGGACTGCCCTGCTGGGAAGCAGTGCAATACAGAATGGATCTCACTGTTGGCACTCATGAGGAACCATTCACTCCAAGTACAGCAAAAATGCAGCTGCCACCTCACCTCCTCCTGCAATTACTGATGTAAACCCTACAGCACATGAGGCATAACTGCTGCCTAATTCAATCTGAGTAAATCTTGAGACGCTTTTCTGCTTCCTATATCTGAATCAGAGGAAATAAAGCTGTGTACACATCTGTTTTTCTAAGACTCTGATACCTGAATGGATATAAAGAGAAAACATTTTGAAAAGTATCATTTTGCTGCTGTAGAAATCCTTGCCTTACCCATATCTTAAGTACAGCATGCAGTTATGGTCTCTGCATCCCAAAGACATTAATTAACAGAAAGGAAATATAAGGGAAACTAAACAGATCAGAAGAATGTGTGGCAATGTTTCCTAGGTGTGAATAATTCCTAGGCTACAGTTATCATGTACAGTTTTTACAACCAGTGCCATCATCCTCTGTTCTTTAGTATAGCAGGGAGGATTGTTGGCTACCTTACTTGATAAAAGGAAAGTATTCCCACAGGTATAAGATTGACCTTAACTTCGCTAATTCCTTCCCTGTCTCTGTCCTATTTATGTACTTTCCCCATTGTAGTGTATCTTCAAGGATGGTGCCTGACAGCCTGTGATTGATTTAAACTGGTGTGGCTGCTTCATGAAAATTAGATCTTATTAGCTTAAATCAATTAAAAAGAACAAGGGGTTCTAAGGGGCTAATAATATTGGAGTAAAGGGATTTTTTTCCCCTGAACCAAGTGTTCCTTTCATTTGTTTTCAAATAAATGACACTATTTAATATTAATTACTCTGATAGGAAAAGGATAGAAGAATACAACTGGTTGAGTGGAAAACCACTCCCATGGAAGTCTGAGTGCCACTGATTTGATTTTGAACAGGCTTGCTCTCACTTTCTCTAGAACATGCATTCTACATGTTTATTTGAAGAAATCTGACTCTGCTTTTTAAAGGTGGGTACAGAAAATGAAAGATTATCCCACAGAAAAATGGATTCTGTACAGATAAGTGAGCTCCAGCTCCAAGACTTTCTCAACACCTTGTACTGGCAGCACTATGATTTTCTGTCTCTGTTTCACACTGCACCCAAGTATGTGCCTTTGCACAGAGCCCTTCCCTGATGAATATTCCTCACAGAAAGGAACTGTTCTGCTAAATTTATAACCTTTCTTGAAGACACTTCCATTTTATTTTTAGCAAAACAGTACAGGAAAGTCTAAGAAGGTCTGATTACTTCTGAAGCTCACATAACTGATTTTCTTGATTTAAAGGAGGTGGCTGCAGTAAATTAAATTATCTGTAAGGTTTTAGGGTCTTTATTAAGAAAGCAGGAAAACAAAATACTGGGAAGTTGCCAAGTGAATTGTTCAGAGACTCTGCAGCCAGGACTGACTTTATAAACACTGGAGGAAATTCTGCTGTACCTTAGGCAACAGATCAGCTGCAAGAAGTGAAGTACAAAACCTGATTACCCTGAACTTGCAGGGCCCATGGCATCAGTCATATACTGCCTTTTAGAATGTCCATCCTCCTAACTGGATTTTTTTGAGTTTTTAAGCCCCCCTTCAACAGTACCCAAACTAATATGCAGAACTGTGAACTACAGGAATAGGCCAAATTCAGCACTGTGAACTCAGCATAGCTTCCCAAGTTAGTAGAGATCTGCAGCAGCAGAGAATGTGGATTACTAACCATTCTCCATTAATTTATGTTACAAAACAGGCAACACAACCTCAGCACCTGGAAATGCTGGAAACTTGCAATGGAAGTTAAGAGTCAGGTTTTGCAGCCCTTTCAAAGGGACTTTTTCTGAAGCAAAGTTGGCATATAGATGAAACTACTGTTTTTACAGCATCTAAACATGAATTATGTCTCAAATGTCTTAAAATATGCTGTCAAATGACTCCAGCTTGTACGTGTATTTAGCCATGGGTAGAAACAAGCAGCAACTTTCCAAAGGCAACACTTGCTAGACCCTCAAGATCAGATCTGCTTAAGAGTGGTGGTAGTAGTAACACTGTAATAGGAGCAATTTGATTTTTTTAATGCATATTTAGTGGCCAGAAAGTACTACAATGTTACAATGCTTTTGCTATTGGCTCAATATGTGCATTACACACCAATCTCAGGGGTGTTGGTGTTTCTGTTCTACCCACCCCTGAGGAGCCTTGCCATATAACATTTTGTGCTTCCCCAGAATTGCTGATAACAGCACAACTGGCTGGTTTTCATTAAAGGATTTTTAAGAACTTATACAACACATAATTGCATTGCTGTTTTAAAAAAGGCTGCAGTTTTCAGCTCTGCCCTGCTGGAAGGCACCATGAAACACTAATAAAGCACATGCTTGTCTGCTTTTGGTCAAATACATCTTTGCTACAACAAATTAGGTTTAGGCACTTTCTACCACAGGCTGGGCCTGCTTCCAGCTGAAGCTGGGCTCAAAGTGGATTGATAAACGCAGCTCAAAGCTTGGCAGAGAGGAACTCAAGCAAGATAGAAGGCAAGTCAAGCAAGTGAAGGGTGGGGAGAGTACATTAGGATTTAAAAACATCAGCAAAAGAGAATATGTCAGTATCTTTGTGCTGATTGGCTGTTAAAAGTTCAGGATCAACTATCATATTCAATTCATATTGCTGTAGATTCATTTGCTTTGATGAAAAGCTACGAGTAATTTGATAACTGTCTGAAAAACACTCTGACCAGAACAAGTTCTGCTTTGCCTTATCATGTGTTGTCAACACAATTCTCTTCAGAGCTATGGCAGGTCATACAGGGGCAGAACATAAAGGCCAAATCCAAATCCTTCTACATATCAAAAAGAGGGGAAGACTACAGTATGCCTTTAACATTATTTCTGGCCTAAACTAGGACTTCTGAATTCCCATCTTGCAATTTTTTGAAAAACTGATTTTTTCCCATAATCTCTATGTGTTTTTCCTAGATAAGCTCTAAGATATATCTCCTGCTGAGAAACATTTCCATCCTAACTTCAGAGTGAAATACAAGCTTTACACAAACATGCAGTCTAAGTCCTAAGGGAGCTCACCACACCACAGGGCAATCAAATCCAATCAACTTTAATCTTAACTTTGTCCATATCAGACTGAGAACACTTTGTCCTTCACCTCTGTGGTTTTTCCAGGCAGCCCATACAACCACTCTTTCTCTCTGCTCCTCTACTCACAGCAGTGATATTTTCAGCCAAGCTTTTCCCTATGCAGATGAAAGTAGTGAACTTGTTTTTCATGGCTACCAAGGATCTTCCTCTCAAGGATATCAGCAGCTGTTTGTATCAGCAAACCCAAAGTTCAAACGACTGTCTCCACAGCATTGCTGTTCTCCATAAATCTCTCTTTAATCTTGAAATCAAACAAATCAAACACATTAACCAAAACAAGGCCTCTAGCTACTCTTTGCATTGAAGAGCTCTCTGTTTTCCCTGAGTTTTACTTGTTCTCAGGATTTTCAGCTAAAGAAGATACTTTGATATATAATCTCTCATATTGGGCATGGCTCCATATAAACAAGTTTTGTTTGTGTTAAAAATTGAAAGTCCACTCACTGCTTTCCATGAAAAAAAATTTCTCTCTTAAAAAGATAACAATGCAAGAGTAATTTACCAACAAGAAGAAAACTTCAATGAAAATGAAAATACTCAATGCTAGTAAAAAACCAGCATCTTGGGCTTTAAGCCGTCTGACTTCCTGTCCATTCACTACTTGACATTTTCTCTCTTCCTATTTGAGTAACAGAGGTTTTTTAGTAGATCCTACCCAGATCCAATCTACCAGAGCCAATCTGGCTTCTTCATCATTGCATGTTCTGGTAATCCTGTGACTTAGAAATTATTACAGTCTATAAAGTTTTGGGGTTCTCAGCAGAAGAAGTACAAGCAGGGAAAGCTGCCTTTTAGAGAAGGGCTGCAGCACAGACTGTAATAACAAAGCACTGTGACTCAAGGCAATGACTGTGTGTGGGTAGGAGAGGGAAGCAGCAAGGGTAAGGGGAAAATCTGGAACAAATCAATGTTTTATCAATGTCCTGCTGAAAAATCTACCAAGTCTGGCACCTTCTTTCTCTGAATACACAGCTGAACTTTATGTCCAGCAGAGCATTGCTGTGACTCTTCTGTTGCTATGCACCTCCTTGAGGAAGGAACTGACTGGTGAGTGTGAGGACATTCTCCAAGCACTCACCTGTCCTACACTCACTTCCAGCCCAAATGCTCCCCATCACAACAACTGGTGAGCCACAGCATGGCCACAGTCAGCAGCCAAGGAGGAGAACAGAAAGATAGGGAGGGACAGATATTACCTCATCTGTCTTGTCTTCTTGGAAGTGCAAGCTGGTTCTCTCAGTTTAATAGAGTTTTGAATATTTCTTAAGAAAGCAGAAACTTGTAACTGAACTCAGACCTTGTGGGTTTTGCTGATAGCAAAAAGAGTTTTTCACATTCTTCAAGGCATATCTCAGCATAACTAATAGTACAACACTAATCCTCCTCTCCCTTGACATTCATACCCACCAGAGATCTACTGACAGTGCATTTATACTCAGAACTGCACTACAGCTTAGCCAAACTCAGACTTAGCTCTTTAGAATTCCTTACTAATGTGTGAGAATTATAATAAGAATATTTGCTTTTAGATTTAAATTTCAAAATATCAAAATATCAGACTGGCAGTTTTAATGATACAATTACAGATAACTAAGTCTTTGTTCTGGTAGGTTTAATATACCAGAAATTCAGACATGCTGGATACAAATTCTTGCCTGCAAAATAAAATCTATCATAACCCAGTTGCAAAGCTAATCTTGGATATTTTGATAAAAATTTGGAGACATAGTTTTAATGCTGGTCATTAAATCAGTGTGAAGCTCTGACTGTATAAGAGCCCATAATATGACCCATTCAAAATGCATGTTTTATAAGACTTCATGAAAAGGGCATAAAGCAGTGGAAGGAAGAGTAGAAACAGGCTGCCTTTGCTCTGAACCTTCAGGAGGAACTCAGCAAGCCTTCCCCTAAAGCATCTGCACAGTTATGGCTTTGGGGTCACCAGATGTGCCTGAACCATTTCCTTAAAGCTTGCTAGTAGGAAAGTTTCAAAAAGGAAAATGGGAAAAATACTATACATTGAGCTATTCTCTTCCAATATAGCCACACATAGATTCTGCTTTTACAACACACTTCCACTGCAGGCAATCGTTTATTTAAGTTAATACTACAATAAAAACATACATTCAGTTAAGGAACTTCATAATTTACTGCAGTTTTCTCTGTGTTTTGGATTGTGGCTAGCAAAGAGTTAAAACAAGGACCACAGACAGAGCTCCAGGCAGTAGAAAGCCAGTTTGCACTGATAATTCATTTGGGGACTCCAAAGAACTGTTGCAACTTCTGCTCTAATACGTTAAAAGATGGATGTGTCAGACGTAAAACATAATCTGTGCTCTTGCTGTAGGCAGTTCCACTTGCAGGGCTCTTGCAGAAATGTTACAATGGGTCTGCATTTGCTCCAAGCCTTGCCTACAACACTGACTAGGCACAGAAAAAAGCAGCTTTCTTGCTTTGCATACTCGTCCTAAGAATGGAGAAAGAACAAACAGGGAGAGAAGAAGCCTCAGTGCAGAGACAAGAAGGCTTTAATTGGCTCAGCACTTACAGAAATGTAGCCTGTCCCTGCTCTTGTCAGGAGGCTGGAACAGGAGCTCCTGCCAAGCTCTGTAGAGTCAGTAAGTTTCCACTCTCTAGCTGGATGAGCACACATTTTTGTCTCCAGGAGGAATGCGAGATCATCATGTGAATAGGAGTGGTGCAGAGTCCAAAGGGTTCCAAACGGGACAGCCACAGATACTGATGAAAACAGAGAATCTAGAGAACTTGAAAACATCCCTGATAGGAAAAGGACTCTGCTTATTCAATGAATACAGGAAAGGGAACTGCTGTCAATTACAACTGCTCCAGTTCCAGGTCATGGAAGCACTTAGCACTGATTCACTTTTCTGAACCCAGCTGGTTTTATCTGAAAGTAAATGCCAAAAAAAGAGGATAAGCAATATGTCAGGTCTGATCTTAGTTGACCCACTTCACCCTGAATTCTCTGTAAATTTAGAACTTCCTAAAAGCTAACCTCCTCTTCTCCTCTAACATTTAGTAACTTTGCCCTTCTGTATGGAAAACTGGAAGTTTGCTGGTTAGACTCCCTGCATCTAAACCTCATTGTCACATTCTCGCTCTATTATTTTTTTGTTTCTTTTGGGTTTTTTTTTCTTTTTTTTGGGGGGGGGGGGTTGTTTTGGTTTGGTTTTTGGTTTTCATTTGGGGTGTCGGGTTTTTTTTGGTTTTGTTTGTTTGTTATAGGATATTATTATTATGGCAGCCACTGCAGTCTTTCTTGAAACAGCTGTAGCTTTTTAATATCCTGCACTGTAGGTTCCTGTAGGAGCAGGAAGCTTTCAGCAATACCAGACCTAAAGTCTTGCCCAGGAGAATTAGTCTTGTAGTAGATGGCTCAGCTGAAGTGCCCTATGGCAGATACTTTGCCAGAGGTGTATTTCATACTGTCTTAGGTTGCAAATGCCAAATGCATTTTTGGGTGATAATTTAATCATTCCAAAGGTTACCACTCACTTCCTTCTGAAGTTCACCTTAAATATTAGATATCACCAGCACTATCATTCCAACCCACTTGTCTGGAGCGCATCTAATGAGAAGCAACACTTACCTCTGGAGGCATTCCCTGATGCCCACAATGAAACAATACCTCAGTGTTGTAAAAAGACAATTTTGGCCTTGTTTTCAGAACACCTCTCAATAACAGAAGGTGAACAAACAGGCAGTCTGGTGGTGATTTGAAAACCTGCAGAGCTTCTTTCAGTTCTGGGACATGCACTAGTTATCTGCAATTAAAATCTGAAGAGCTACCTCACATGTGGGGTGATAGTGCACATATGGGAAACTGGGTGGCAACAAAGTGAGAAGCTCTGCAGAGATGGCCTGCAGGAGCACATCACACTGCTGTCACTGCTATTCTGCTGCCACTGTCTGCACACTCACAGAAAGACAGCCAGTTCCAAAGCTAAGAGCTAGCTTGTCCCACTTGGCCCTATAAAGTTTGATCACTCAGTTCAGTCAAATAGTTCTAGTGAAGCATTCAAAGTACTGCAGATGACTGCTTATGTCCAGTTTGTTTGACTTCAACTACATCCTTACATACTACACCTCTGACATTGTAGCAAATCTATTGCAATGCATTTAGGCTGAAATATATTGCTCAATGTTTTGAAGATATTAATCTGAATTTTATAGCTCCAGTTGCTCTGCCTTTCCCATTCTTCTGAAAAAAAACAACAAAAAAAACAAAACAAAACAAAACAAAAAAAAAAAAAACCAAAAAAAACCCCTACTGGAATATTAATAAGGTAGAAAAAAAACAAACCACTGTTTTCTGTAAAGAAGGTTTGGACATTGATATATTCACTCAAAATCTACACTCTGTGTTCTATGAAAGAAGTTGGAGCACTGAAGTTTTCACCAGCCATGTCTGAATTACATTGCTTGTAAACAAAACAAATGATTTGGCTGCCTTCTCTGAAGCTAAATTCACACTTCCATTTAAGAAAGGGAAGCACTATTGCACTGGAAGAACCCTGCTGTTTATCCTGCTTTTAATTGATGTCTCCATTATCTGACCTCTCAAAAAGGCTACAAAAGCAAACACCATAGTGCATGTTTGACTTGCCTAGTCTCCCTGCCCAGGCTGATTTATTGACTGCAGTTGAAGATTAGCCAACACTGAAGTGTAACTGATCACATTCTGTGTGAATTAGGTACCACAAAGTGTCTGAGGAGCAGGAAATGTCACTTTGCTTGAGGATGGCTCAGTTTTATTCCAGCTGAAGTATGTCCTTCACACACACACATACCAAGGCATCACCTCCAATATAGTGAGAGAAGTCACTTGGCCCAAGATCATTAAAGCCAATTAAGGTGAGCATCTATAGGACTGCAATCCCAAATTCCAGTTACTGAAGTACTTGGAAACTGTAGTCAAAATAGGGGATATGATTATCTGACCTGGTGGAACAAAAGCCTGTCTTTTGATCACCAAATAGTTTTGATTTGGGGGGTTTTACAGACTGCTGCCTAATTGCATATCATTAACATCACGGTATATGCTCCTTTCCAGCATTACACCCCAGTACTGTTTAAAAATATATGAGCAACATCCAACTCCAGCTGTAATATTCTTTCTTCTAAAGCATGGACAAAAATGAGGAAAACGTTGGAGCTATATTTCTAAGTATTCTACCCATTTCTTTCCAGGACTAGGCTGAGATTGAAAATAAACTTCCACAACAACCCATTCAGATATAACAAGCACAAAAAACTATGTTTCTGAAATGGCATCAGCAGCTGGCAGTGCTGGCAAGTTTTTCATGTATTTGCCATCTGATTTTAATTACAGATCCTCCGGTTAGAAAAATCACTAATAACTATAAGCAAGAACTGCAGAAGAGAACAATTTTCAATATATCCTCACACCTTCAGTCTTTTCTATGACCAAGTGACTGGGGAAAAAAATATTGTATCTTGGACTTGGTCTAGGATGGAATTCCTAAAGGCAACTCAGAGAATTAGAAAACAAAAATCTCATCTGTTCACAGTAAATAAAAGTTAAGTGACATTGAAAGTCTCACTTCTATCACTTAACATATGTTCAGATCTCAGGATTCCCACCTCATCCCCCCAGTAATTTAAATGTATCACTGCAACTGGTTTCAGTAATTCTCCTGCATAATATGGAATGCTGTGTCCCAGTAAACACCATGGACCCTTTTGCTTGTAATGCTCATTGGTGTATTTTGAACTACTTTTCATACCTTTATTTCAAAGGTGGTTTGAACACACTCTTAATAAGGGTTCATTCAGTAGCTTTTTTATAAAGTGCCAGCCTGATAATTGTAGGGGAGTTGAATTATAACCTAGAGGCCTTGTTTCAGTGTTTTTTATAAACAATACGAAGGCAATGTTCTTATTGTGATAAATCCTCAGTAGCTGTCAAGCTCTGAGAATAATACATTCTTAACTTAAGTTCATGTTTACCAGAAGGAAGCAGCAGACATAATAACCTTAGATCCAACTCACCATTAGCTTACTTTTCTGGAATTAATTGTTACAGAATGGCAAGTAACTTTTCCTCCAAATGCTACAAATGCACATTTTTAAGAAGAAAGACAACTACCCAAGTACATTCATTCAGTGCTTGTTCCTTAAAAAATAAAATAATAAAAAAGACCAGAGGTTAAAACCATTCAAAGAGACTTTTATATATTGTTAAAATAAAAACATGTCATTTTGTTACCAACATTTATCTCAGAAGCCCTCTATCAGCATCTCTAGCACCATCCCAGAGATGCAGGGTCTACATACAAACTTGACAATTCCTTGAATGAAGTTGTAATGCCTCCCTCTTCCATCCTCCCTTAGTATTGTCCATATCCATTTCTGAGGATTATTTCAACATCCAGAATGATGACTTTCATTATTTGAGTATTCTTATTCTTGACACCATAAAACTCAATAGAATTCTATGAAGGACAGTGGGAATGAGCAGTAGGAGCTGGGCTCCTACTCCTGCTCCACCTTTATTCCAGTGGGGATGTCCCTTCCTTTCTTTGCAGAGACAGTTGGTGGTTAGGAAAGATAGCTTGGTTTATAGTAACTGGTAGTATCTTTAAAAAAATAATTCAAAACATCTGCTCTAACAGAAGACAGACATAAACCTCAAGTTACACAGCAAAGCTCCCCTCAGATTCCACTTCATGGAAAAATATGGTCAAATATCTTAGAATTTCAACACTGTGCTCTATTCTGGATAAAGCACAGTGACAGGCAAGGAATCAAACTTCCACTAGTCTGAACTCAGGACTTGTAGAACACAGAAAACAAAGTCAGTACTGTACTACACAGCTGGATTTAGGAACATTGAATTCTGTTTGGAGACACTTGAAGCACATATGTATTGCATAATCTCACACAGACTTGGCTTTGTGAAAGCATAGACTTCAGCTTGGTACACACGGCAAACTAAAATCAAGATAAGATTCAAATATAATTGGAAGAAAGAATAAAGAGTATATTCTTAGCCAGAAATTCTTGTATTTTGAGAGATGAAAATTGAAAATATCCGTTTTAAAAAGAGAGAGAGAAAATGTCATAGTATGATTAAAAATAGGGGGCTTGAAATCTAGGTCACCATTGACACTGGGTTATGCAGAACTTCTATTTCATTTCTGGGGATAAATATATCATGTTTTATCATGAAAAGATAATAAATTCAATTTCCTCATCACTCCATGTCATAGGAAAAAATTAAATATAGTTCTTCCCACCACAGTGACTAACAACCTATCGCCAGATCCAGTCAAAATTTGAAAGATTAGTTTGTCAAAGCCACCACCACCAAATCTCACTCATTTCACATCACAAAAAACAGTGCTCTTTCCACAAGGCTGATAGAATCAAAGTCATCCAAGTTGCAATTTCATCAAGGCTAAGGCACATACAGCATGCTATGAATGAAACTACTCGAGTAGAGCACACTTCATTGTGTCTAAACTTACTAAAAATGCACAGAAGATTTTGTAGAGTATTTTCAAAGAACTAGGGGAAGATAACTTACTGTATTCGATTAGAGAACAGGTTAAAAAATAAGTGAGCTTGTGCTTCCCAGGGGAGGTAATAACAGCACTGAGAAATGAAGAGTTACCAGGGCTTTTTATCTGAGACTGTGATGTATCCCCAGAACTAACGTGAGCCTACTTGTGCTAAATAAATTCCAGAATAAATGGGGATTTCACCTGTTTGACCTGCTGCCCTGTCCCAGAGCCATTACTTGCTCATCATAATCTTGTTGATTTGTTTTAAAGGTTAAGTAAATTCTTATAAGGACCCTTGAAAGTAAAGTGTTCCACGAAGTCTTGAATAAAATAGAGCAACTTGTAAGTGTTCCTTTCTGTTTTGTTAAAAAGCTTTTAAACTGGCATTGCTTACACTGTAAGTAGGTTCTTTCCATTTCTTCAGGTGCCTTTTCTAGGTACAGGAATCACTTCCACGGGCTGTTGAGACTGTCAGAAGAATCTGGAACATGGTAAGACATTTCCATACCCTACAGGAAACACTGAAACTTCAAAAAGTGAAAATAAAATGTGAAATAATATTTGCCTCATTAGGATAAACAACCTGCTAATAATACTCAACAGTCTCCCTTTGCAGCAGCAGCCGATGTACCAGTTTTCCTTCTACTTATGGTTCCTTCACTCCACAATATTGAGGCTCTAACTGAGCTTTGTGTCATGTGCATATCCAGGAAACAAACTGTACTGCACAGCTACTCACCAAAACTTCCAATGAATTATCTCTTGAAAAAACCAAAGTCTCCTGGCAATATTTCTTTAACTGGTTCATTAGCAATAACGAAGCTTATGTCTCTAATGTACACCTGGGTCAGCAAATTCCTTGTCCAGGCTTAGACAAGCTAGAGAAGAACATCTCCTCCAGATGGACATTAATTATTAAACTACATTTATTGAGGGAGAGCAGCAAGGTAACCAACTCCCTAGGCAACTGCCAGTGGCCCGAAAACACTTCCATAGGCTCCATGCACAATCTGGGATAGCTGGGTTTGCTCAGTTGTCCAAAGCAGGCTGCTCATATAAAACACCAAAGGCCAACACAGCCAAGACAGCAAAGTGTGCTGCTGTGGTCCCTCCTCTCACTGACACCCAGCCTCTCCCAAGAAAAACAACAGCAAGGTGCAGGCAGTAAGCACACTACTGCTAAGCTCCCTGGATTCGCTTACTCCATATTTGTACCTTGCAAAAAAAAACAAACCTATGCAGTCACACATTTACCTATTCTAAATGAGTCACACTTCCTTCTGCCTTTTGATTAATAAAAAATGTAGAAGTTCTGTTTCATTTAGAAGTGAGTAAATTTCTCAAATATTTGAATATTTTCATGTCAGGAAATTTATCTCTGAGCCATGGGACATTGTTTACGCAGCTCTCTCTTAAAGTTAGCTAAGGACAGAAGCCCTTGCCATGATGATGGGCTAAAACAGAACTGCACCTTGGATTCACACCTTTCAAAAGAGAGATGCCTTGACAAGGTAATTCATGCATCTTGTCACAATTTGAAACTCAGCTGGGCATAGCATGCATTCAACACTTGAAAGATGCTGTGGAAAATCACATCACAGACTCTCACTTTTTCTTCTCTACCTGAATTTATTCATGACCAATGGTTACTCTGCTAATATTGACCTTTAGCTTATGTAGTATTTCACTGCTCTGGTCTCTGTAGTTTGTTGCTCTGACATATTTTTTCAGCAGGAATCATATCTTTTCATTGCCTTTATTTACCCAGTCTAAACAAAACAAATCTTTTAAGGCTTCCTTGATATGATAAGGCATCTATTTTGCAGATAATTGCTCTTCTGCACACCTGATTCTCTGAATAAACCAGTTGTAAAAACTGACAATCTGTCCTGCAAAGTACTGACCATGAGGGCCAACTATGAGGAATTAACTATTTCCTTTACTGTAGCAAGTACCTGCATGTTCCTGACTGTAAAACCCATTTACCATTCTCCCAGTCCTCATTTACATGGTACTGATATCCCCATACCTTCTTTAAAGATCAGCTGCTCCTCTTTTCTTCTTTCCCTACTTATTAACCTTTTTTCCTGTCCTCTTTTCCTTTATTTTCTGAATATATTCTCATCTACAGACTTCAGATAAACAAGCAACTGAGCAATGGTCTAAAACATATGTGTTTACAAATGTGTATTACAAAGTTTTTTATGTCCTCAAGGAACAGAGGCTGCTCCATTCTCAAGCAAAAGAAGGCCTATACAAAGTATAAAGACAGTTGTTTATCACACTTTCTCTGCTGGCTTTCTTGGTCAAAAGGTTATTTCTAAATCTGCCCAGTGGTTTTGATTAAACATCTGTCTTGTCTCATTCTGTTTCATTATTTGTGAAATGGAGTTTAAAATATATTAACAGATTGATAGGAGTGTATTAGTAAATTCAACACATTTTAATTCTCTCAGAATTAAAGAGTGGTCAGCTTCTCTAGGATAGAGTAGCTGTCTTGTACTTTACACCATTGCACAAATTCACTTCTATCATTTCAAAGAAGCAGTACAAACACATTGATTTTGTTCACTTTCAGAATCAGTACATTTTATGAGCTAAAATACTCCTCATAATATCTTGCTATGATTCCAGATCCACAACTTAAAATATGCTTAACTCCTGGCAACAAAAATCCCAAATTCACCATTCATGCTGGTGATATTAATCCCTGGAGTTTGAGTTGCACAAGTCAGAAGGCAAGTTATTTATAGGACAATCTTAAGATTTTTATATGTTTATATATTATATGTTATAACATATTTATATGTTTATATATTATTTTAGACATTTTTATATGTCTAAAATAGCAGAGAGAGAAAGAACTATATGAGAGCATAACCACCATCTCCCATGTTTTGAACAGTTTATGGAAACAAACTAGATAAAATATCAGGAAAATTGTATTTTAAAGGGGGTAAAAAACCCAGAATCCACTCCCACCTCCCCTGCCAAAAAAAAAAAAAAAAAATAAAAATCTCACCTAGATCTCATATAACATATACTAAAGAAATCCACCCAGTTTCTTCCCAGAGGCTTACTCTAGATCTAAATTTAACCTTTCCATCTTCATTAGCAATAATGAAGCAGCTGAATTTCTCAGTGTCATCAATAAGCACAAGCTCAAGCCTCATTTCTAAGCCAGACATATCAGGAGATTAATGCTGGCTGTTTAACAAGCTGTACTTCATCCCCTACAAATGTTGAATCAAATTGCTTTTAAAAATGCCTTCCATGGAACACAGAAAATAATTTGAAAAAAAGGAAGCCTTAATCATCCACTACTCCTTTTCCAAAGCACAAAAGTTGTAATTTAAAGTCTAATGTTAGCCTGACTTCCTTGTGAGAGCAACTAGCTGTTTTCCCTCCTGGAATAACAGCCCACTCACATTTCGTTGCTGCCAGGTCCTCGGGCTTTATCTCACTTTGTGCACTTGTAACGAGGTCTCATCGGAGCTGTCCCTGGCCACAGCTTTATCCACATGGTATTCCCTGAGCCAGGCCCTTAGCTGAGCTCTGTGCCACTGCTGCTCCTCAGCCTCAGTGCTCCATTCATCAACAGGAAAGGGGGGTTGGGTTTTGTTTGGGATTTCTATTCGGCTTTATTTGGGTTTTTTTCATTCCTATAAACTTGAAAAGTTTATTGGACTAAAGAATCCTCCTACCTTTCAAGTCTCCTGAGGATAAAAATTTCCCCGTCTACATGAGCATGTAATGCATGCATCTGTTACTGCATGATATCAATAATTAATTTTATCCCAAGGCAGGAAAATTTCATAGAAAGATAAAGAAGTGGATTAAAATTGTTCAGAACCAAATCCCTAACTAAATAAACTTTGTTTTCCTATTTCTTGAAGGAAGAAAATATATTTCTATGAGTTTGGTCAGGAAAAGGAATAATGAATATGCCACTTAGATAAACAGAGCGTCTAAGAATGTTAAATATTTTAAATAGGTTGCTTAGTACAAATACTGTTATTTTATGAGGGTTAACCTTGGCAGCAGCAAAAGATAACAAGTGATTGTTTAAAGAACACTGTGGGGTAAACAAAACCATGACTACACAAAATCCACGTTTCAGATGGGGAGTTACTGTCCCATTTCCTCTCTATTTTAAACTTGTGTAATGTGGCCACATGAATATTGGAAAAATAGAGGGTCATCATAACCATATTAAGAAGGTTAATTATGTGAATCCAACACTGTAGTTCTGAAGAGAAAAACAAATGCAGTTTTTGGCAATCCAGTTGAAAAAAGGCACCAGGGATTCTGCTGCATGGGAAGAACCTGTTCTCCCATCTTAGGTTGCTATAAAAGAGCAGGGAAAAAAAAACAGCTGTATTAGGTATTCTAATGTATTCTGTTGCTCTTTTTTACACAGAAAACTAATTATTAAATTTAAGAAAGGGTATGTTCTGTTCAAAGACTTGAGACTACATGAGGAAAAGTGCTGAATGTGCTATGTGTATCTTGAGGAAAACTTAGGAAAAAAACTGAAACAAGTCCTCAGTTTTTTTGTTACATTTCCTCCTTATGACTTCTTTGTTGAGCTCTATTACATCCTTCCTTACACCAAGCAGAAAAGAAATACTAAGCCCAAATCCCATCCAAACAAATTCTATTATAAATTATTCTTTCTAAGGAATCAAGAGGTTGAAAAGGCAGAATATTAAGTAGACGACTTACTCATGTTTTTGCAATAGAAGTATGGGGAAAAACAGAACATTACAAAGACTTGTATGAATAAGATCTTTTAAAAATGGGACTTCACGCAATTTGGATGCTTTATTTGTGTTCTGCACTCTCAGGTGTGATCCCACATGGCATCTCCTCTCCACACTTACCCTGATGGATGAAAAGGAAAATACACTGGAAGGACCCATATCCATCAAATATTTTGGGATATGCAGTCCAGACAGAAAGCACAGCCTAGCAAGGATAATAGAAATTGTATTAAAGTCAGCTCTCAAGAAAAACTGCAAAATTATTTTGAATCAAAGTGCTTCAGACTCCTAATAAAAACTGAACATATTTCAGTTTGGGCTCTTTAAACATTTCAGTGGAATATCTAAATTTTCTATTAAAAGATATCTTTTTTTAAAAATACAAAGCATCTAGTTATGCAAATAAAATGTTTCAATAGCTCTACTTATTCTAGTTATTCAATAACTAATACTGAAAATAATCATATTACATTTTTTCATTTGTCACAGTGGAAACCATAAATGCCAGATGAAGTCAAAAACTCCCACATTAGGAGTTCACCTATACTGAGACAGAATAAAGCAGAGCTTGTATCTGATATTGAATCTTCTTTTGAGTTCTCTGGGACATGTGCTTGCTGGATGGAATCACATGGCCTGCAGAAAACCCAGCTTCTGTTCTCTCTTAAGCTCCTGAAGGAATTGGAAAAAAATTGGACCCACGATCTCACACAAAGTATTTGGCATATGACCATCTTTCATGTAGCACTTAATAAAATCACTATTGGAGCTTTCCAATATTTCCAAAATAATGTATCTGTTTTAATTAACCTGAGTTTATTTACTCTTTTTCATATGAAATCTTGTGCAAAGCAGCACATGATCCTTTCTCAGTTTTAAATATTAAATTTAATGTGTCTCATGCACATCCACATACCTATATAAGCACCTTGTAACTTTGATCTAAGTTATACAGGCATCCCTTATAGGTTTTTGAGGAAAACGAAGATGAAAGCCAGTCAGTGATCCAGGATGCTCCCTTCAGAAACGCAAGGAGCAGTGTTTGGGTGCCAATCCTTTTTGGGGATATGGATTGGCTGAGTGGCTGAGGGGACGACACAGAATTCAAGAACAGGAGGAAACAAAAACTAAGGCCACCACACACCTTACCAGCGCTGCTGTTTGGGGGTGCTGAGGGCACTGAGGCTGTTTTTCATACCCTTTTCCCTACATTTTCCAGCCTTGCTGGTTGTGACCTCCCCAGCCCCAGCAGCTGCGGGAGTAACAGAAGGTGCCAGGTTGGAAGGGAGCACAGTGGGGCATCTGGTCCCACCTCCCTGCTCAGGCGGGGTGACCCCAGAGCACAGGGAACAGCACTGTGTCCAGACAGCTCTGGAATATCAGGGACAGGCCCGCCACAGGGGCCCCACACAGGCGACATTGCCGCCCCACACGCCGCGCCACAGCCGCTCTCCCGACATTATGAGACACCGCACGCGTGACGTCAGATGCCACAGCCAATAGCGGCCTCTGTTTAATTGGGGGCGAGGAGGTTCGTTGCATATTCACGAGGCGGGAACGGTGCCTGCGTGACGTCACGCTGTCGCAGCCAATAGCGAGCTCTGTTTGCGGAGGTTCATTGCATATTCATTTATGCATATTCATAGCCTCGCACTTTCGGTGCGGTAGCGGCCGCGGCGAGGGGCGGGCCCGGCCCGGCCCCTTCCCTCACAGGAAGCCGCGGCCCGGGTGCCTGCGGAGCCCCGCCGGCAGCGGGAGGCGGAGCCGGCCCGCCCGTATTTATGCTGAGCCCTGCCACAGAGGCGCCGTGAGTGTGGGGCGGAAGCGCCCGGCCTCGTTCGTCCCGCCCGGTTGCAGGCGACGAGGATGAGCCAAAGAGACACCCTGGTGCATCTCTTTGCCGGCGGGTAGGTGAAGCCCCGGGCACTGCTCCTGCGCTTTCCCGTTCTCCTCTTCTCCTCCCTGGGCTGCGGGTCTGGCCCCGCTCCTGTGCCCGCTGCTGGCTGGCCTGGAGGCGGGGGCGGCCTGGAACGGCTGCCTGGGGACATCTCGATCGGGCTGTGGGGAGCTGCCCCGCTGCTCTGTGCCCGAGGGACCGTGAGGAGGAGAGACGGGGCCGCGCTCTGCTTCCCGCCCCGTGCCCTGAGGCCCTTCCGGGCCCGCTGCGCGCGGTCGGGCCCGGCCCCGGGTGTTGCGTTGTGTCACGGGTGGAACGCGGGCCCTTGGGGAGGCGGGGGTGGAGGCTTCCCGTAAAACCAGTCCCCGCTCTCTGATCGCCGTTCCCGGGTTTGTCCCTTATCCGACGTTTTCGTGGAGAAGCACGCAGGGCCCGCTATGCGTGGGCTCCCCGCTGTACGGAGAGGCTGCCGGGACTCGCCTGGCGGCTTCGCGGGCTGGGAATGCCCCGCTGGTCACGCTCGTGTCCGAGCGCCGCTGTGTCCATGCAGTGCCTTGTAACGCTCCAGTGTGCGCTGCGCTTCCCTGCGGGGCTTTGACACGGTCATGCAGCTCTCCAACCACAGAGGCAGAAGAAATGGGAGGGGAGAATATGTCCAGAAATAAAAGGTGTAGCCTTAGTTAGGCTTGAGGTAACTTTCGTACCTTCACAGCTATTAATGAAGTTTCAAAATGTATGTTTTTAGGTTTCAGAATATATGGGCTGTATGTCTGAAGCCTGTGGTTCTTCCAGGGGCAGGGTAGGAAGGGCACTCAGCCTAAAAGGGAAAGCTGGAGGTCCTGATGGGCTTGATTGTAATAGTGTATTTGGGTAGTGAGCATGACTGTACAGAAGTGAGAGAATACACCTTGCATCCCATGAGAGAGCTTGAAGCTGTGACTTCTCTTTGTGCTCCTCACGGACAAAAATGAGCTTACCGCTTCTGGATTGAGGTGGAAAAATAGTGTCTTGATCCTGAGCAAGTCTGAGTGACTTGGATACATGTCAGTACTTCCTCCACTTAGGACACACTTTGAAGTATTGTACACCTGATGTAGTGCCTGCATGGGGACTTTTTCATCACCTTGATTTCTTGCACCCTGTTTAAGAGAAGATCAGTTATGCAGCAGGAGGCCCAAGATGCAGTAGTGTGTACTGTTTTCTTCAGACTTTGCATCCTTGTAAGCATTCAGAAAAGCAATAGAAGGAGCTCAAGGACGATCAGAAGCTTCTGGAAAGGGTCCAGTAGATGGCTACAAATATGATGAGGGGTCTGGAGCATCTGTGTTATGATAACATACTGGGGGAGCTGGGCCTGACTTCTGGTCGAGTCTGGAGAAAAGACTGAGAGGGGATCTCTTTAATGCATATGAATATCTCAAAGAGGTGCCAGACTTTTTTCAGTGGTGCCCAGCAACAAGATAATGAGCAGAGGCCATAAACTAAAACACAAGAGGTTTCACATCAATGTGAGGAAGAGCCTCTTGATATTGAGGGTGACAGAGCACTGCAACAGTCTGCCCAGGGAGGTTGTGGGGTTTCCCTCTCTGGAGACATTCTAAACCCACCTGGGCATGTTCCTGTGTTACCTGTTCCAGGTGACCCTATCTTGACAAGGACGTTAGACAATATGATCTGCAGAGGTCCCTTCCAGCCCAAAGGATCCTGTGAGTGGTGTCTGGTTGTAGCCCTTCAGCTTGGCAGCTATGCATGGGAAAGATTACTGAGCAGAATTGTGCATTATGTCAGAAACAGGTTTATAAACCTGAAACTTGAGACCAGATGAGGATTGTTCAGCTCAGCTTGCTCATTCCTATTTATTGCAGAGCAGTCTGGTCGATGGGTAAGTGCTGGCCAGCTGGGTCAGGGGTTATGCTGTGAGGAAAAGGCTGAGTGTGAGCCACATGTTTCCTGTAACCTCAGTTCAGCCAGGCTAACACTGTGTATTTGGTCACGTTTTGCAGTAGAAGAGTTTTTTGGGGTCATCTCATGACTTTGCAAGCATGGTGCACTACAGATCACCTGAGTGACTTCTAGTCTACAGTAAAACTGAGAGGAAGGAAGCGTTGTAGCTTGGTTTGCATTTAAGTTGCACCAGAACCTCCATGGAAACAACATGGTTATCTCTGTCGGCTGGCGTGTTGGGGTTTTCTTTCTTTGTTGGGGTTTTTTAAGGTGTTTAAGTTCATTCTCCAGTTCCTGCTTTCTATAATGAAACTTTGACAGATGAAATTGCTGGTTTAGTAACGTAAGTGGGGCTATCCTGGGGTTTCTCTGTAGCTTCCTAGGCTGTATGGGGCTTTTTTGTGTATCCTCTCTTTTTCCCCCACTTAGTCAACTTGTCACTGTAGACATTATGTTGGTAGTATAAACTCAGGTGCTTTTATTCGAAACCAAGGATGCAGTTGAACATTCTTCATTCTTAAATTAAAAAGTCATGTGATTCAAATATAGGATGTCGATTAACATTTTTAGTTCAAGTAGTAAGTTACAGTTGCTTTTTTAGTTGTTAGAGTCGCAGTAAAAAACGTTAATGTTTGGCTTTATAGGAAAGATTAATATGTTTTGGATGTACTGGCTTGCAACCATACAGTGAAAATTCAGGTGTTGGCTACAAAAATAGTGTTCAGGTTTTCATGATTTATTCTTCATTTCCAAAAAGCTTACGACAGTAATTGTGTATCATACAAACTTCCACTAGAGCAGTGAACTTGCATGAGTGTTGTTTCCTCAGCAATAGGAGGGATTTGGGTCAGGAGATGGACACCTGCTTTCCTAAGTTCACAGTTGGATAGTCTCAGGTTTGCTTATTTTCTTCACTCTTGGTGTTTCTTGCAGAAATTTGACTGTTTTCTGATGCGTGAGGAAGTATAGGGAGGAGATTCTTTATTTATCTTGATCCTAGAACTGCCTCAAATTGATCTGTAACTGTAATCACTCTGTCTGACAGAGGTTCTTAGCAAATCCCTACAGAGGCTAAAATGGTTAAGGTGCAGAAAATGTATTTAACGTAAGTGTTTGAATTCTCAGCAAGATCAGACACTGTTGAAATGTATGAAGTAAAGGTAAGAGACTCTTGGGCTTATCTGATTTCAGATGATTGTTAATAGTGCATAGCAGGTATTGTGAGGACGGCGGCTTTTTTACGCCCTTTTAGGAAACAGCCACTTGAGCCATAACTGAGTTGCCAAACACGCAGCCCCTCTCTGCCCTAAAATACATTCGTGGCATAACCCTAGATGTATTTCAGAACAAGTGAGAAGGAGGTTAGTGCCTTTCTGTCCAAAACTGAGGTTATTTTTATATTCAGATACATTATGTGTGAAATAAGAGTGTTTGTTTAAAGCTTGTGGCTTGCTCCATGGGGTTACTAAGTTGCATGAAAATTGCTGTCAGTACTTGAGAAACTGTGCCACTGGTATTTTTCTCATATTTTTTTCTAAATGCTTTGAGCTGTTTTTACTTAATACAAATGTTATTGTAAATATTGATTTACCCTGGCTCCTAATAGAAGCTACACTGTTCATGTTGATGTTTATTTTGGATAATGGAACCCAGTGATGCTTGATCCCCTGGTGATGTTTTTCCTGTTTTCACTTGTAAGTTTCTATGTGGCAGCACATCAGGGGATTTTCTTTTTATACTGTTCATTTGATTAGTATTTGTAGTTTATGGATGTGAGCTTAACTTAATGGTTTCTAAGTTTCAGCAAAAAAACATAATCGGTGAGTAAAATGATTAAGGTTTTGTGGCTGCTAGTGCTCAAATTGAACAGTATTATACCAGAAAAATGCTGAAAATTCAGGATTAATGAATGCTGTTTCTGAAAGCTGGATTTGCTAAAGCCGTTATATTCTTTCTAAAGACTGATATTATACAGGTAATATCCAAAGCTGCAGCTCTGTTGCTGTGAAAGTTACTCTGGTTGTAAGACATCTCCATGGAGCTGCTGATAGACTTGGGACCTGAATTTGCAGTAAGTGATGAAGAGATAAAAAGGTGTTCTGTTTGCAAGTGGCTTGGATACTTTTTTTTTTGACAGAATTTTGAGTTCAGTTTACTTACTGTTTCTTTTGACAGCCAGTGTTTGCATGGAACTTTCATTTTCATACAGGAAAGATAAGTAGCTGGTAAAATACATGAGTTGATGTAGACCCAAGATAACAGGGTCAAGGTTTATCTTTAAGTCTTTGAAGCTGTGATTACAAATACTGTGAAAGGTGAATCTGAAACTAGCACTAAGCAGCCATGGCTTTTGTTTTTGTAAAATTCATCTCAAGGAATTAAAAAAAAATTAAAAATTGCAGTAAATATTCAGAAACAGGATTGTCTCAGGTCTTGCCGTTCTTCAGTTTCTTCCCATTAACACTGTGTCGGCAGGAGTGTGTTTGTTCACCTACGTATTCTAGTTGGTGAAATTCATCTAATCCTGAAGAAAAAGTTACATATTAATAAATGTTCCTACAAGTCATATTTGTTGGGGCCTGGTGCATGCGTGACTGGGGAAACTCAAGCCCAGAGTGGTTTTCAGTAGTGGAAAATACTGAAGTTGTTTACAAAATCCCACCAGTGTTATTGAGAAGAAATCTCATATTTTTCAAACTGTTAAAAAGTGTTTTTCTGAACTGTTCTAGCTCCTAATTTGTGTTAAACCGCAAACTAAAAGTATTCCCCTTAATTTGAGCCAGTGAGGAGGGGAGCAGGAAAGGTGGCAGCAAACTGCTGGCGGTTTATAAAGCACTTGTTGTAGGCTGGAGCTGGTGGCTGGCTGTTAATGACCTGCCAGGACTCAAGCACAAAAATGTAGCTGTCTCTGCTGGTATTCCCAGTAGTGTGTTAAACAAGCGAGGCTGGAAATACATTTCTAGGTAAAATACACTGTCATTGATGCTGTAACAGAACAGCTGCTATGCTTCTTACAAGTTGCTTATTTGCACGGAATGCATATTTTTGAATTGTTTCTCTTCTTTGTTTACCCACATGCTCTGTTTATTGACAGTTTTTCATAAACAGATTTTTGTCAAGCCTCGAGATGTTTATCTTAAAGGTCAAGTGAAGTAGACAAGTCAGGGTACTTACTGGATTATGCCTTTGTTTAGTAGTTTAATTCAAACTCGGTGGATCTTGTGAGCATTGAGAGGGTTCTGGTTCCTCAACATATCAAGACATTTATTTCCTTCAGTTTCAGATGTTGTCTCTTATTATATGGGGCTTTCTGAGTGCTGGAAAAGTGATGTGTTACTTTGACAGAAGTAGAAATTGGGGATTTTGCCAAGACTCGTATTACAGAACCACACAGCACTGTAAAACTTCTCAGCTTTCTTCAGCTGTAAGAAGAAATTTGAGATCTTGAAGACTGGGGATAGAGAAGAAATTTAATTCAAACTATTAATAGTTAGTGGAAAACACTGAAAATATTCTTGGGTTCAGTGGAAACATCCTAAATTGTTTAAAAAAAGCCTAACCAAAGAAGCACAACTGCCAAGAAACTGCCAAGGGTGCTGATTATTTGAAATTACTAGAATGGCATAATGTGGTGCAGGAAAAGGCTGTTAAAGGGAGGCAGGTGAATCTGCTGCTTCTTTAGGATGCATGTGAACATGGTGCTGGCTGCTCTTACATCTGCTGGCTGTCACTGACCAGTGCCTGCTGTAGACAAAAACAGCAAGCACGGAGTAGCTGTGTATCAGCCCTCTTCCCCAGTAATGCACTGCTGAGTGAAGGGTGTCTGACCCATCCACCCTGAATGTCTGGTAGAACTGCTGCAGTCAGGCATCCCTTGTGATTTGGGTGTGGTGCAGGGGAGCATGCAGGGCATGTGCTCTAGGTCAGCGTTAATCTTCAACTTTAGAAAATTTTTCTGCTCTGGTGTAGTGGGGGGCAATCGAGGACTCCAAGCCCTGTTCAAGAATGCAGGTCAAGTTGAGTTTTTTTTGTCCTCATTTCTTCCCTACTTCCATAGCATTTATCTTATTAATATAATTCATACTTTGTACTTTCTCTTGTGATTACTGTTGCTTGAAAAGAAGTTACTGTGTAATCTGTCCAAAATCAAATGCAGAAAAGTCTTTAAGAGAGTACCCTCAAGGAGAACAGAAATGGAGGGGTTGCAGTAAAGGAAATAAACTCTAAAGCCAACTTCCTTCATTGCCTGCACAGGCATGTTACCATGGAGTGGGGTCTGTTTTGAACTGCAGGAAACACAGACAATTTTCTGTCTCAGAGCTTTAGAGCTTCAGCAGCTTCATGTCAAATTGTTTTGGGAGCTGACCTACCTGTGCTTCTCACATGCTGTTCATATCTTGAGCCTTCACATTACAGACTCTTACTGTTTCCAATCCTGACTAAAATAAATATTAGCACACCTACTCTTTCTGCGACTCTTAATTTTCAAATAAGTCTATTTGTAACTTGCTGTTAGAAGCAGGTGAATTGCTCATTCAGAGCAGGCTGCTCTAATGTCTGTGTCAGGCTGTAACTGCATGTGTGCAGCACACATTGAAAGACTGTCTTTCATCTCTCTGTGATAACGCTTTTTTCCACACTGGCAGAGAAACTCGATACCATTCCTCAGTTAAACCTTGCAAGATAATAGACTTCAGTCTAATGTTGGAGCTAGGGACGGACAGGATGCCTTTTGGCTTAGTAATAGGATATCTCTAGGTCACTGGGTTTAAATGGAGTGTTAAGTGAACATCAAACTTCTACTTGGCAGCTCTACTCTCTGTTCACTTCATACAAACAGATTAGGTTTGTAGGATGCAGTGCTATATTTTTGGTATTCTGTGGTATCAGGCTGCCCTCCTATGAAAATTTATAGGATATTTTGAGTCTTAGCGAGTACTCCTAATTTGGACTGAACTCTCCTTTTCATTTTGGAAGACGTTTTTAAAAGACTTGAACAGGCTTACAGCTTATTAAAGGGTTTGGGGGTGTTTGAGCTTCTTGTGTTAGAAAAAGAATAGCTGACTTCTAGTTATATATGTTACTATATATATTTATTAGGGGAAGCAAATATGGGCCCTTTGACTTTAGTACAAATTGTATTTATGTGTTAGTGGATTTCAAATTGAGCTATAGTTAGCATTAATACCTGAACTGAAATCTAGGTTTGGCTCTTCAGGTTGAAATTTTTGTTTTTTAAAGGAGTTAGTGTCCTGGCCATAGTTTTAAGAAGGGTGTTTAGCAATGTTAAGAATACTGATCTCTGAAAAGGTTCAAGAGGCTGTCTTGGAATTCAGAATTTGTGGACTTGCTATTTTTCCCTCCAAGGCTGTATTGTCACAGCTAGGAATTAATAACTGAGTTCTGAAGAAGCCCAAGAAGGCTCTGAGCAGAGCTGTGCAGGGCAGTGTGTTCCTGGCTGCACTGAGGTTGACCAGGACATAAGGAACTGCTGTCAGCACAAGCTGTGCATGGCTTGCCTTAGTTAGCTCTCAGGAGCAAGAGACAGACTGAAGCAAACCCAGCAAGCCCTCGCCTGGTCAGCCACATGAACTTTTCTGGCTTTGCAGGTTCAGCTCTACAGTACATGGTCTGCCTTGCTGAAGTGGGCAGAGCTTGGGAAGCACTTGGACCATTGCTGCTTTTGTGGTACAATGACCTAAATACAATCACACTTTTGAAGATGTGAATAAATTGCAACACCACAGATTTTACCGATTGTTACATGTAGTCCTGTGCATAGTGCATAAATCTTTTCTGCCCTTAAGAATTTTTGGCACTTTTTTTGTGGTCAGGAGAGCACTAAACATTAAAAAAAAAAAAGGTAAAATTTACCATAAGAAGTTAAACATTTAATCTACTGAGCTACTTTCCAGAACTGATTTGAACACCATGTACTATGCACCTTCACTACATTTTGTCTGTTTAAATTTTCACTTATTGTTGTGAGGTTTGCAAGCTAACTGTTTGTTCGCCTTCAAGGGCAAGTAACTGTCATTGCCACACATGCTCCCATTGGTTCTTCACTTCTTGCAGTGGGACTGTGTTGACTATAATGTCAATTCTATGTGAATGTATCCTTCAGTTTCTTTCCAGTTAAAAACGTGGTGATTCTGTTTATCTTTGCAGATGTGGAGGTACTGTTGGTGCAATTCTGACATGTCCGCTGGAAGTTGTAAAAACACGACTGCAGTCCTCCTCTGTGACTCTCTACATCTCTGAAGTTCATCTCAACACTGTGACTGGTGCTACCGTCAACCGAGTAACCAGAGTTTCTCCTGGACCTCTCCATTGTCTGAAGTGAGTGTACCTGACACAAGGGTTTGAGTTCATTTTGGGGAGGAAGGAGGTCAAAATCTGGATAAAAGATTCAGACTCTTATGTCTGTTATGATGCTACCAGGAGATGACTTTCCATGTTTTGATGTTTTCATGTTTTAACTATGTTTCTAATTTTTTGAACGTGCTTGAGCTGGTATGTTGAAGTTGCCAGAGCACATATATCTTGTACTACTCGCAGCTCCAAACTGCATCCTGAAAATTCACTGGCAGTACTGTAACACTTAAGTGCCAGACTCCCATTTTCATCCTGAAAACCGCTAGTATAAGACTTTTTTTTTTAACTATTTTTTCTTCAAATCATAGGAGTTACTGAATATGGAGACAATTAAAATTAACTCAGTTTCTTAGTCTGTTTCATCTTTCACCACCCATACAGTTTTTGCCTTTGAATATCTTCTGGTGAATGTGTGACTAGTAGCATTATTTTAGAGCTAGTAAGAAATAGCTAAGGCCAGCTTTTGCAGTGATCTGTGTTGTTTGTGTAGTGCCTCGCTGAACAGGGGCTGCATTTCCTCTCCTTGTTTGCAGTGCTTGTGTAGTTCAGGAGCCAGCAGGAAAGTTGTGAGGTTACAATTATAATGCTTGTATGGCCCACAGGAAGGGTTCATTTCACCCTGGGGACTCAGCCAGTTAAGGGGAGGGGAGTTACCTTCAGTATTTAGGGGTGAGGGGAGATTTCCTACAGGAAGGACCTGCTACTGCTTCTTGCATTAGAAAGTTGGTTGAGTCTTGACAACTTCTATCTTCTATTCTCAATTAATTAGTAAGAAGTAGTTTGTAAAGAGCCCCTTCTGGCACATGAAGTGTAGGGTTTAAATTTAATGTGGTTAGAGGATGGGATTTGGTTAAATGGAGGCTGTACCCAAATAGCTCCTTGAATGGAAGATCAATCTTATGAAAGTTTTGGTTCAGAGCCTTTTCATGATGGTCTGATGGGTGAACATGTTGGGAATAGGTATGTGGGAAGGAAAGGTTAGGATTGTGACTGACAAGGAGATCTGCTTGGCTTCTCTTGATGGAAGTAGAGTGCTTCAGCTTCTTTCTGAATGTTTGGTTATGAATTTATTTTCCATTTAGAAATGTATATCAATGAATAGCAGGTTGAATAGACATGTTTTTGTTATGCTTCTCTTCTAGAAGCCTGCTGTGCTTTAAATGCATCCCTAAAACTGAAAATAACTTTTTATTCCCAGGAAGCAGATTCTGAGGTAGAGGTAGCCCATGATGGACTTTATTGGTGGGGCTTGTTTGTTTTATTAGTTTGTCTTTAACAATTGCCCTCTTACACACACTGTTTTGAATCTGTAATTCAAGAATGTGTCTCTTCTGCTTTTGTTCTTTGCTTCAATGTATTTTCTTTCAGGCCATTATCAAAGGGCTGAGATGCAAAGCCTGGGTTTCACGTTCTTAAAATACAGTAAATATGAAAAAATCCCAAATTTCATGGCAATGGATTGTAATAATAAAAATACATAGGTGGAGGACATAATTACTCTTGGTTAAGGTACTAGGGCTGTTTACTGGGGAAATAAAACTGGATTCCTTTGTCACTGTCATTAGATTTTTTTGACTCAGTTGTCGGACTTTGGTTGTGTCATAGCAAATTCAATGCTCAAGGCTCACATTTCCCAGTCTAAATGCAGAGTTATTCAGGCAAATTATGTCAGAATTTCAATGAACTGACTGCTATAGAATCACTTCTGCATCTTAAGCATCAGTGGAGGTGACTTCAAAGGCATCTTTTGTTATGGACAAATAGCTGGGATGTTGCTGGACACGTTATATGTCAGTATTCCTAAATAGCAATGGTAACTGCAGAACCACTGGTTTATTTTTTCCTAGTGAAAGCAAAGGTAAACTTTCAGTTTGATTCAGCAGCAGAGCAATGGTGAACCACGAAGTCAGAATAGGCTTGCAATCCCCTTCAGTGCTATAGATTGCTTTCACTTGTTTGTTCTGATAGTAAATTCCAAACAAAATGGCCATTTATACAAGGGTAGTTTGCTTTATTGAGTAATTGACTTGTCATTAACCTGCATAGCTCTTTGAAGAAGAAATATACAGAACTATTTGTGTGCATTGGCCAGTGTTTCTAAATCAGTAAGCACAGTGTTTTGTTTTGTAGCATCTGGGAATGTAGTTAATTCTTAACTTTAAATCTGGTTCTAAAGTAATTGCTAGAGCAATTTCCAGTAATGGGATGCAGGTAGTCCTTGTTTCTCCTCCCATGTCCTACCATACTTTTTAAAATACCAATGTGATTAGCATCTAGATTGTGGGGCAGACTGATTTCACTAGAACTGAATATTAATGCATAGACTCTTACTGTGCCAGGGTACCCTGCTGCATAACAGTCTTCAGCTGTTCCTAAAATGCACAACTGCATGGGATCTGTATTGCAAAACAAAAAGACTGATAATGCCTTATTTGAAGTCTAAACTCACCAGTTGCACCCATGCTTCCCTGTAAATTCCACAAATGCAGGTTACACCTGCTGCCACCCAAGCAATCTTTCCTGAGCTGTGTTTATAGTACACATGGTACAGGAGAGGTGAGGACTCTACTGTGGCTGTGACTCTGTATGGGTTACATTCCTATCTCAGTTACCATCAGTTAATTCCCTTGCATGGACAAGTAAGGATTGTCTTCCCTGGAGTGAGTCAAAAGCCAAAAAACCACTGGCTCCACAGCCCAGCAGCAGTGCTTGGTTAGGAGTACACAGGCAGCAGCTCAGGACTGAGAGGAGGAAATCCCTGCCAGCCTCTAGGAGGGGTCTCTTCTCACACTGAAGTTTTCAACTTTCTTTTGCTATAGTCAAAATAGTCACCATGTCTTAAAGAATAAAGCTAAAAATGGGCTTCTAGTTGAATACTTTGTAGATTTCAGCATTTTATGGGTATGAGAAAGGCAGGACAAATAGGAAAGCAGCCTTACACATACAGACTTCTGCCATGAAATTTAGTGTCCTGTTGGGAGTCGTGTGGAATCACACTGGGGTAACACATGCAAAGCCATGTTGAGGTCTCTCTCTTTTTGAGAGGTGGAGATAATAATGAATTGCCAAAGGTGTCCCTGGCTGGGTGTTATGGGCAGTAGAGCAGCATCTTCCAGAGTGGCTCTCAGACAGCAGTGACTGAGTGAAACTGGACTTCTGAAGTCTCTCTCTTCTCCTCTCCTCTCCTCTCTTGCCCTTTGCTCTCTGACCCTCCCACTCAAAAAAGTTCACAAACATTGGGAGCTGATGGGTGGTGAAAGGAATGTAGTGTAGAATAAAGTATTTTTGCCTCCTGAACAATCTACAACCTACATGAATGGGAACATTTCCAGGCTTAGTATTTTCTCCCTGATTCAAGGACCCTTTCTTTAACTTCCTAACAGACAACTCTGCATGTGTATGTGTTCCTGTACATGTTAAATCTGTATTGAAATCTCAAGTCTTACTTCTATATTTAGTTTATAGTTTTTCATGGTATGTTGAGCAATAATGTAATTTTTTTACACTGATGCTAGGAAATTACTAATTTGGGGTTTTTTTTGTGGTCAGCACTGTATTGTTGTCAGTTACTATGAAAGTGTTTCACATGATGTAGTTTTGGTGGTTAGTGCATTCCTTAATTTTGCTCTGAGTGTTCCAGTATTGTTGTCTTGTTTCCTAGGATGATCTTGCAAAACGAAGGCCCTCGTTCTCTCTTCAGAGGGCTGGGTCCTAATTTAGTTGGCGTTGCTCCTTCCAGGTAAGTACAAACATGCACAATAAATGGAATACACTAATTCCATGTATGGAATTACACACTTTAATGTGTATTTGAAAGAAATCTTGCATCTGCAGTTGCAAATACTTAATTAGCAGCAAGTAACCTTTGGTTCCTGGGGTAATTTTTTGCCTGAACAATTGAACCATTTATGTACTCCAGAGCTCCAGCTCTCTCAGCATTTCCTATCCCATGTGCTATTGTAATAGTATTTATTATTGTGTGCTATCCCTTGTGCAGAGTTTTGTTCAGTTAAAAAGAAAAATTCTTAAGGAATTGCACATGTAAACTACAAGTTTGGGTCTTGGAAAATACAAAGGTAGACTTAGCTTTCAGTTAATCCATCATCTTCAGGAAGAAATTATGTGATTGTAGCCTCAAAACACTGGGTCTTCCTTCCTGAGTTTTCGTGAAGCACAGCCTGGTGCTCCCTTCCAGGAGGAAGGCTGTTCTGAAACTTCAAAAAAGATAAGACACTGGGTAGGATGAGAGACCTAGGAGCTCTCCCAGAGAAAGCAGATCCATCAGTGGGCAGGTCTCCAGAGGGTACTGGGGCAGTGCAGGACTGAGGATGTAAATCTGATCTACTTGGCGGTGGTGGTGCTGTTTTTTGTTGCTCTGCATAAGCACAAATACTCCAGCTCCTCAGCTGGTGCTGGCAGGCAAAGAGAGAAGCACGTTATGCCAGTCTGAATTTATCCTGACATAGAACTGTTAGCTGAAGTTCAGTCCAAAAATAGAAGAATACATGGGAAGAGTATAGAGACAAAACCCTGTAAAAGTAATATATTCCTTAGGCCTGGAAAAGGATACTTAAAGTTGTTTCTGGGCTCATACTTTGTTCTTTTCTGTTTAAGAGAAGAACCTTTATGCAGAGGGAATATATTCCACAAAGGTTTTATTCTTTCCTAGACTTAGTGCCCTGCTTTTGTTTATTTATTTGTTTTGTTTGAAGAGAAAATATTCCTATCTCCTGCACACTCAGCTGGAAAGTATCTTAACTTTTTTGGTCTGAGGCATTTGGATGTTTCTGAAAAATATTACTAAATTTGAGATCTGATGAGATAATGTTCTTTAGATCCTCTGCATAAATAAGAAAAAAAAAGTAATGAAGGAATTAGATTATTTTAGCAAATTTTTTAAGGATTTAGGAATATCGGAGGTGTTTTCTGATCACTGACTTAGCACCGCTCTTTGGAAAAGCTGAAGTAAACACAGTAGCATTTTTGTTCTTTACACCTATGGAATATCAGCGCTTTAGTGCAGTCTGTTCTATCAAATCTTCAATATTGATATCACTTTAATAGCAATTTTTACCCAGGAATGGGATCCATTGTGTAAGTGACTATCCTCCATGAAGGATAGCCTCAGTTGAAAAAAAAAAAAATCTATTTCTTTTCAGTTAAATATTCTGTTTCACTCTGGTTCTTCCCCTAGGTGAAATACTTAGCTTGCTGCCTCCCATCCACCATACCAAAAATGTCCACTTGATGTAGTGTGTAAACCTTATTTATAAGCACGTCTTTATTTCCTTCTGGGTGATTCTGTCTTCAACCAGTACTTCATTTCAATTAAGCACTAGCTAAGTGGATTTAACATCAGCTCTTTGTTTAAATAAGCTGTAGAGAAGCATATTTCATAACACACCCTGTGTACTTAACTGAGTTCAGGTTCCATTTTAGAAATTATGCCCATAAAGCAAGCACTTTATCTTTTTTGTAATAAAGAAAAACATGTTTGCACAGCTAATGAGGTTAATGTTCTGCTTGGGAAAAGTGACACATTTATTTTTTTTCTCTTGCAAAGGGGTGTCTGTAGATTTAAAACTGAGTTACAACCTGAAATGTGATGTTTATATGTGCTTAAAATAAGTTTTTTAGCTTTAATGAGCAAAACCAACCATTTTTCATAATATATTGAAGTTGGATGCTGAGTTTGTCTAGGTTTGTTTGGATACCAGCTTCGAGATTTCTGTAGCACAAGTTTACAACATTTTTCGTGGTGTATTCAGAGACAAAAATCAGTGTCTATTATAAATACAGAACCCTGGAAACAAAATGTGAATCACATCTTCACAGCTGTTCTAACATTTAGAGTATAAATAATTATAACATCAAGTTATCAACATTTAAATCTTAAATGCTATAGTAAGAAGAATGTTGTTTATTTGTTTGTTTTTAAGAAGCCACGTACTTGTTAGTGCTCTTCAAATTGTCCTGCTGTTGAAATGAGTTTAAGTCCATTAGAAGCTTGTTCTATTATTAATGTTGAAGAATACTGAAACTTTTTGTTCTTTCTTTTATGTTCATCCTCTTGCTAATTGGTAATTGAAGCTGTTGCATGGAAAAAAAAGTTCAAGTGTCATGTTTAGATTTTTCATTTCCATTCCGAGAATAGTCCCACTACTTTGCAAGAGTTAATCCTTGAGTAGCTCTTTACTGAGGAAGGAAGTTTTAGCCCAAGATAATCTTCAGTCAGTGAAGTTAATGGCACTACTTGTTGAGGATTTTGAAATGTAAAACATAACATAACTTGGATTTTGTTCTAATTTTAGAGCAATATATTTTGCTGCTTACTCAAATTGCAAGGAAAAGCTGAACAATATTTTCAATCCAGATTCTACCCAGGTACACATGATTTCAGCTGGTGTGGCAGGTAAGGATCTGTAACTTTTTAGCTTCATCCTACAGTCATATCTGCAAATGAGAGGTGACAATAAATATGGAAAAAAAAAACCCCAACAAAACAGAACATGCTCAGTAATTGAATTATGTCTTTTTAGTTGTTATCTGCCTTGGCCTCTCATTAAACAGGCTCTCTGGTGAATATATGCATGAAACTGCACTAAGTGATAAATAACAGTGTGTGTGAGCAGTCTTCTCTAGAAAACCTGCATGCCTGCTTTTTCAGTTGTAAATTTGAAAGTGAAATGAAAGATGTAATCTGTCAAAAACTTGTAGCCTTTCAAAACTTGTTGCTCTGTAAGCTATAAACAGTGTTTGCTTTGACTTCTGGTTTAATTCTTCCTAATCAGTTTTTTTACCACCACTTTCTGGTACGGCTTTGTATGTTTGACTTATTTTTGTCTTTCAGAAATGTGCCTGCGGTTATTTGTGTTAATTATATGTAACACTCTCCCCTCCTTTGCTCATATACCAGTCTATGAGAAGTTTGCTCTACCACTAAAGAGTCAGAGAAGAGCAGATTTTTCATAGTTTTCATGTATTTCCATCTCTGTAGAAATAATTTGTATTTTATATCTGCAGTGTAACTTTGGTGTATTTTAGCAGCTACAAATATCTGTTGCTTGATTTGTGTATTCCGTGCTTTGGGATCATTAACAAGGGGGAGTTAAAGGCAACTGAGCTGAGTTATGGTCATGGACTCTCGCTGAGAAAATCAAAATATGGGTTGGCAACACTTTATCTATTGTTGCCTGTGCCTTTCCTGCACAAAAACAAATGTTCAGGTGTTTTTATAGGCCATGGGCACTTTGCAGATGAATTCTGACAATTTAGTTGTTGAAGTTTCTAAGTCCTGTCAAATTTTACAACCAGTCCATAGAATGTGAGTCCCAGCAATCAGGAATGGACTGATGAAGGTGTGATGTCAGAATAAGAAATAGGATTAGTTTTCTATTTAATGCTTGCTAATAATCTGTCACATGGAGATTTTATTTAGTGTATAAAATATAAGTGAGATTAGATTTATACCTAAATGACACTAATGTTCATCTCTGGCACATGAAATGTTGAGGCAGTTTTCAATCTTTAAGGTATAAGAAGAGCTCTTTTATTTTGCCCAAGTCAAACAAGGATGATGCAGTGTTTGGTTTTTTATCATCCAGAAGTGTGTTTTTGTTTGTAGGTGAACAGCAGAGGGAATGAGATGGAAGGGGATTTAATGAAGAGTTCATCCTAATCAGTTAATTGCATCAGAAAAGATGAAGGGTGTTCAGGTCCTTGTCAAGGGAATAAAACATGCCCTTAATTTGGGGGCACAGAGAAGCGTGGGCGATATAAACAAGTCAGTCCTCAATTGAAGACAACTTGTGCATCTCGTTCAGTGCTGCAGACAAGATTCTGAGTGTTCCTCATCTTTGGAAGTTCCTGCCCTCATTCTGTAAAGCACATTTATGGAGATGTGCTGCAGTGCCTTTTCCTGAGTGCTTGCAGCCTCAGGCTGTTTGTCATGGAGCTCTGTAGCTGCTTCCCTTCCAGAAGGTTTGCATTGTGCATTTGTACATACAGCTGCAGTGGACTGGGGAAATGGATTTGAGCCTTAATTGCTGTTTGCCTTTTTTTACTTTTGTGTGCAGGTTTTAACGTTGAACAGCTCTTGAGGCTGTTAACTTTCTCATACTTCACAGGTTCTGCAGTTGTATTTCTGAACCACAGTCAGTGAAACAGAATGCTCAGCACAGACTCACACCATAGGTCTTGGCACTGTACAGTACAGAAATTCTCAGGTTCTTTGACAAACAACATTTCAATTCTCTTTTCTGGTTATTCTGATATATGAAAAGGACTCTGCAGTTAAAATTACCAGTACTTTCTTGGGAATGTGCTAACCTTGTTTTTGTAATTCTAATATATTTCAGAAAATGCACTTAAACCAGCTATTAACAGTTTTACCTGCAAGGTTTGTATTGCTATATAATACAAATCACCTTAAAGAAATGGCAAAATAACAAGGACAAGATCAAATGTGAGCTTTTATTTGGTTGACAGGTTAATACAGAAGACCATTGCAATATTTGCTTTGGAACCTAAGATTTCAGAATTGTCAAGGTGGAAATTAAACTTCTGAATTAGCAAAAAAATAATCAGTATTGGTGTTTTTCTTTTTCAGCTGCCATTGGTTTCAGTAAGGAATTGAGTAATTCAGTCTTAAATGAGGGTTGTCGTTTTGTTGGTGGTTTTTTGGTGGGTTGGTGGTTTTTTTGGATATGACCTTTCTATTTCATAAAGTTTAATACCTAATTAGCATGAAGTGGGATTTGCACATACAAATCTTTTCCTGTAGGTTGCAAAACACGGTAATGATGTAAAAGTACATTAAAAAAAATTGTAACATTATTTTATGAAAGTACTGCAAATACTGAATTTTAGTCTATTTTAAATTCTGTTTATTTGAATCATGTGCTAATACATGTCTCAGGCTAGACTGATGTCATTGTTAAATAAGGATTGTTTTATGTACATGGTGTTTTTGGGAGTAAAAAGCTGTAGTATTTGAAGCATTTTTGTTGGTGGTGGTTTTAGGCCTGATTCTTCATTCTCAAAATATATATGGTTTTAATATTCTTCTACTGAGGGTGAAGTATCTACATATTAGTAACTGATGCCTTATGCAAACAGAAATTAATACTGTCTTCTTGCTGTGCTAGTTTCCAGCATATAAAGCACATCCCCTTCATACCTAAAATATCTGTGTTGACATGGAGAAGTACTCAGCAATCCTTTTTGCTTACTCCTCAGCATATTGTGGTTCTCTTTTTGCAAACTAGGGCACGGCATATAACTGAGCTTGCTACAACATTGAGTATTTTCTTGTGTGAAGAGAGTTGATTTCTGGACATTTCCAAGTTAGGCTAAATTCTCAGATTCACTATGAACTCTGCCTTTTCATTGCACTCAGTCTCTCTCACCACAGAGAAGAAAAGCTGTAGAGAACTGAATGAGATACTTGATTCCTGTATGGCTTTCTTGTTTGCTTTTATAATGATTCACAGCCTCAATCAGACAACATGGTTGCAAATCTGCTTCAAAACTACTTTGCCTTGTATGCTGTTGCTGTTTTTTCTAGAACTTTACTTGCAAACCAACCTAAATGCAGATTTTTTTTATTATTAATATTTATTTATTAAAAAATAATTGGGACCACTTTATTACTTAGAAATAGATTACTTTGTAAGTTTTTAGTGCTATGTACACAGTTAATTCATACCAAATAAAATGCATATTTAGTTCACTCATCTTAGAAAGCTGGATTTCATAAGGCATCTTTTCTGTCCCAAGACTAGGCTAGCTTTAGTGAATAATATTTTCAAGGGAGTGGGGAAGGAGGAGGGTACACTTGTAAATTTGCTATATAGGTAAGTATATGGAGGTATAAAATTAAACTGCTGCAAATGAGCAGAAATTTCAGTACTCAGTGCATTTTACACATCTATTTTAATATCTGTGGCCTGTTTTGATTATTTTTCTTTCTTTTTTTCCTAAACTTTGACTTGCAAACAGTTAGATTTCCCAATAACTAATTGACAAATCCTTCCGCTGGGATTCGATTTGTACACTTGTGTCTGATGAGGTCACTGCTTGTTGTTATGATACAGAAAAGCCTGTGTCTATTTTAGGCATTTACTGTACATTTCTCCCGTGAAAAGAGTGAGATCGTGTCATCTCATGCTCCCCCTCCGCAGGTCACTTCCTGCAGCAATATGGACTAACTTAAACCTCGTGAGTACTGAACTGAGCGTCTCTTGCAGCCTCTAGTGTAAGAACCACACATTGGGTTTGTGATATCTATTGAATAAACAACGTAAGGGGAAGACACTTGTAGCTTGAACTCAGGTGATGTGCATTGTGCATCACTTTTCCTTAACTCTATTTAGAGTGATTTTTTTTTTTTGTTTTCCTGTGCCATTCAGGGAAAGGTAGGAAATACCTTTCACTGAGAGCTGCTACTGTACTTAGCTCTGGCTAACTGAAAGCCCCTACTGGGTTAAACAAGGCATTTTGGGTTTTTTTTCCCCAGTCTTCCAGAGCTGCCTTTAAAATACTGCAGCTGATATTCTCTGTTGTCACATTTATTTCAAAGACCTCTTTTCTTTGTCTTTTTTAATATGTGTGTATAATCCTTGCTGTCTCTTTTCTGTTTACTCTTTTGGTTTGTTTTTATTTTATTACTTTTAAATTTTAATTCATCATTCCATGTTCACATATGTCTGTATCAATTACATTGGCTTATAGATTAAAAAGCACCAACCCTGTCCTTTGAAATATGATGCATAATAGGAATACCTGGGATCTTACCTGTCAGTAGCTGGGATAGCTGAAAAAGTAGATTGAGATAATTCTGTAGGAAACCAGGATACAATAAAATAAAACTACAGGAGTTTGTAGTATTGCCAAATTTATCTGTACTTGTCAGGAATCTGAGATCTTTCTTGAGGGTACAACACCTTGATAGGCATTGTAAAGTATTATAAAGATCATTGAGGCTTTTAAAAAGAAAAAAGGAAACTATGGAGCTTCATGGCAGTTGTTGAAAGCCCCTAAAGTTGGTTTTAATAAATACTTTTTTGCTACAGATTTTCTGTATTTAAAAGTCAAACTTCTCAAGGATCCCAAATGTTATGGTTCATGTTTTGGAGAGCTTTCCTTGGTGTCAGCATCACTCAATTCTTAATTCATTTTGCTTCTTCACTTACTGCATTTGCTACTTTAGCTGTAAGAATTGACCTGTAGTCATCTCATCTTGAAACCTGAATTATTGAAGGCCCTTTCATTTGAAAACTTTGGTTTGAACTGTCAACTTAGGTCTCTGACAGCCATGGGGAAAAATATTGGCCGTGTTGCTGGGTGTCTGATCCTATGGTTGGAGGTGCTGCATTTAAATAATGCTTAGAGTGACCCCACGAGTGCATTTCTGAGTAGAGTAGGGGCTGCATCCTGTGCCAACCACTTTTCATTGGAAATTTCCATTATACTCTTCCCAGTCAGCCTAGAAGTATCAGGCTGCTGCAATGGGTGAGTGCAGTCACAGTCACTCAGCCAGTGCCTGTACCTACAACTTACCTGTTCCAGATTCAGGATTTGCAGACACCCTTACTTCGAGTTGAATATGAGGGCAAAAGACTGTGTGTTACAGTCGAAGAGTTACAAAATTCCAAAATGTGCAACTTAAATAGGAATGCAGAAGGCTTTTTAGCTTTGTTCACTTGTAATTGAGAACTAGGAGAGACTGAAGAACTAATTTTGGTTTTTAGAGAAGTCTTTCCTGGAAGATGTGTTGGTAGGGAAAGTGAGTGATTTTCTCCCACCTTACTTCAAAGCCTTTGTTGCAGTTCTGTGCATTTTCCTAGTGCACTTCATGCCAGAAGGATTCTGATTGGAAGTCAAACAAAACTTTATTAGTGACAGTGTAAGGAAATAAAAACATGTAAGAATGAAGTTTCCTTTCAGTGTAATTGAGCTCAGGCTCCAATGCTATTGGAATCAGTGGAGTTCCTATGACATTGTGACAGGTCAGACAGGCTATGGCTACTTGAGCTACAGAGCCTGTTTTGCACATGTGGTGTTTTCAAAACATCCCATGCCTTATGGCAGAATAGTTGCCCAGTGCTTTGAGTTTTTACATCATTATTTATCTCCATAGAATAGAGATATAAAACTCTTGGCTTGTTAGGGTTTCACTCCATCATATGAAGGTTATATAAGTACTGAGATATAGGAAAAATGAGTAGTGAATCAGAAAAAAAGAAAGCCAACTCCAAACCTTTATTATCTACCACAGGAAGCTGCTTAGTTAAGAAGTTGGAGTTAGTTTAAAAATGTGTTTAATCAGAAAATCGAACAGAAGCCTCCATCTGTTTTTATTCTTTTGGAGAAAACCAGCTCAGTCTTAGTCACTGCCAAATCTGTTAATTTGGTTTTAGAACTTGACCTAATTTTCAAGCCATACTATAAACCGTAATGACCTGTTTAAGCTTTGGGGGTGGGCACAGATCAAACAGAACAGTTAAGATCCCCTGGCATTTCTGAGTATTGCAGACCTTTGTGTGCAATGTAAACCTAGATTGTAATTGAACAGGAGTAACGTATGCAACCAGTTCTGCTAAATCTATTTCTGTGAGCTGTTACTGATCTGATAAACAAACTTATCAATAGCCTGTTTCTGGATAAGTACTGTGCCCCAGCCATGCACTGAACAAGGTAACTCTGTCCTTCCCCACACACCCAGTCCATCCCCTTGCAGGAGGGCAGTATGTCTTTGTAGTTATATACCAGCCACGTGTGTCACTTAGAGAGCAAGTGTCTAAATTTATCATCTCTTGCCTGGCCATGTTCCAGCTTTTTCCTTTTCCTATTCTCTCCTGCAGATGTGACACCTCATTGATGGTGCATGTGTGGTGTTACAGCTTGAGATGATTTATTTTTTATTTTTTTTTCAGAGCTGCCTTTCACTCTGCTTTTTCTCTCTCTCTCTCTCTCCACAGTTGTGCAGAAGTAAGAGTGATTCTTACTTCTTTTTTTTTCTTTTTTCCTTTTTTCTTTTTTGTTTCCTTTTTTCTTTTTCTTCTGTTCTCTTTAATGGACTGAAAATCAAAGCTTTAACCCTTAGCCTTTATGCAAGCCTGAGTAGTGGCTGTCTGTCTGAATAGTTAGAAATCATAGTATTTACTTTAACAATTTAAACACTCATATGCTTGTAAAAGTATTCCAAGGCCAGCCAACAATCTCTGCTTTGACTACTAAATAAAAGATTAGCATTCAAATATAACTGCTCTTTATAGTTCATTATTAAAAGGTCTCTTAATTTACAGTAATAAATGCCTTTTAACTGCACCAAAAGTAGTATTTATTCAGTCTGCATGCTTTTAAACTCGGATTGTATTTCAGGTAACAAAGTAAATTGAGGCAATCTGGTATAGCATCTCAAATTGCTACTGCTGTCTCTGCAATGCATTCTTATTGACTTTTTTGCCCAATTGGCTGATACTTGTCTAGTTGGCATTGCTGTTCTGTGGTGTCAGAACAGGGTTGGTATTAGATAGGCAGAGAACTGTACTTAATTTGGCTTTTTTTATATGGGGCATCACTTGATAAAACTCAAACTTACTCAATATTAATGTAAAATTAAGAAACAATCTAAGTGCTCATTGGCTGTATGGATTCACAAAGTGTCAGTAAAATGGGGACTTCAGCAAATCAGTATAGTCCGAGTTTTTGCATCCACTGTACCTTAACTGTGTGCGTTTGGAACTTAGATGCAGTTGTTCTTGTGATATTATCACATCTAATTTTGTTATTTTTACATTTTTTAGGCTTTACTGCAATCACAACAACTAATCCCATTTGGTTGGTAAAGACACGGTTACAGCTTGATGCGAGGTAAAGTGACAATATGAAATCTCACTGCTGTGACAAGATTGTACTCAAGTGTTGTGAATCTGTTCTGCATTCTGAAATAGAATGAATTCTTAAACATTTAACATTTCAGATTTGGAAAGTTGTTGCTGGTCTCTCTAGAAATTATACTATCACTTCTCTTTTTTAATCCATTCTGAGACATGCTTCAGGCACTGTAGTAGACTGACCAGCAAATCTGGAATAAATTACAAGGTTAATAGTTTCATTAAAATCATGTTCTGCCAACCATATGCTTACATTTTCATTCAGTAACATGTTCTCTTTAAATGTTGAGCTAAACATTCCTGAAATATGGATTCAGTATTCTAGCATATGTTTAGAAAAAGGCTTTAAACATCCTCAGGATTTTTTTTATTGTGGCTAAGGGGTAGTTCTAGCCTATAAAAAGGGAAAGACTTCTTTCATGAATAGAAACAGCAATTGTCCTAATATGGGATAGTCAATAAATTGTTTGGGCTTACCATAGAATTGACTACACTAGAAGTGATTTGTTTTGAAAGTTGTAATGAAAGTAGAATTTTATGCAAATAGGAAGACAGAACTCTGTATTCCCATCTATTTAAACCTATAGGGAGAGACTGGTATGATGCCATATGATGTGTCCATATGAGTTACCATAACTCCTTAGAAGGCTGTTTTATTCTGTGACTTGCTCACTGAGACCTCTGCTGGCACAATCCATGTGCCTGCACTTGGCAGCTGTAGTGAAGCACATCTCATACAGGGTTGTCATGGGTTTACATAGTTGTGTACCTTATTCCAACTACTTCAGTATGCACAACTCAATTCTGTGAGCTCAAAATGGGAATAAAACTTCATTTGCCAAATGCTTCTTGAAACAGGTATGTCTAATGAGCATTTTCCTTCACATCAGCAGTGGCTTAGTTCAGTTAAGTAACAGGTCCCGGTGTTGCACTGGTTGCTGTGCCAGTTGTTTGCCAAGAGCTGTAATGCTGAGAGCTGTGGAGCTCTTTATTGAGGCAACAATTAGGGCAAATCCATTACGCCTAAGGAAATGGTCATTTTTCTCATGAATCACTGACATGGATAGCCCATTTGGGAGTCTGTTTCCAAGCAGTTTAGTCCTTTATTGCATGAGAGTTGGGGAGGCCTAAAGCTGCTCAGTGTTTTTCTGTGATACTTTTTCTTTAGTCCCTGTGTGAAGTTTGGCTTGGATTGTGTGTAATGCTTTACCTGTGTTTAGTGCTCAAGGCCTTTGAGACTGGAGCCCCTTGGAGCCCCTCAGAATCAGTGTTGGGTGCTTCCTAAGTCTTCTCATCACTACAAACCTGTTTAATTATTTTTCAGTCTCACTGGTTGCACCAGTTGATATTTGGACTTGTTTTCTCATTTTTAGGAATCGTGGAGAAAAGCGAATGAGCGCTTTTGAGTGTGTCCGCAAAGTTTATCGCTTGGATGGTTTTAAAGGCTTTTACCGGGGAATGTCTGCATCCTACGCTGGCATATCTGAGACTGTTATTCACTTTGTCATTTATGAGAGTATTAAGAAAAAATTACTGGAGTATAAGACTGCTTCTGCCATGGGCAATGAGGATGAATCAGCAAAAGAAGCATCGGACTTTGTTCGAATGATGATGGCTGCTGCCACTTCCAAAACGTGTGCAACATCAATAGCGTATCCCCATGGTAAGTGGGACATGTGCAGCTGAGACCCTGAGTCAGATCCATCAGAGGGAGTCTTCTCTGTGAGATCTGTAGCCAACTTTGGTTTACTTGCTCAAGAAATATTTTTCTGTCTAAAGAGCAGACTTAGCAGGTCAACCTGAGTATAGTATTCAGAAATGGAAGTGCTTTACAGTGGATATCCAGCATGACCTTTTCTTAGGCAATGTTTATTTTGCCAAGGGATTTGCCAGGGTATGGCCCAAGGTACTCAAAGAGGTGCTTTTTCAGTTGGAATCTTTCCATATACTTAGCAATTTTCCGTAATGTGCCAGCAAGTTCTTGTCCCCCTTCTAGGAAACAGGCTGTCTAGTTTGTGTGTCAGGTGCACTTGATCTTCCTGCAAAGTAGTTTCTTTGTTTGTTAATGAACTGAGTACTGAACTAATGTCAACTTCTGAGCTAAAATGTAAGCCCAAGCAACAGTCCTCTTCTGGATTGTAGCTAAGCAAATCAACTTGCCTTGTTTAGTCAAATACCTAATACTTTCTCTCCTCTTACACATATTTGGTTTGCTACTCTGGTTGTCTTCCTCCTCCTTTTTTTACAAAGGAGTTGTGAGATTGAGAACTTGGGGAGGGGTATTTTTGTGTAAAAATCCCTCATCAGTTGCTGGGAAAAATAATGAAAAGTGGTGAATGTAACCACTCAATTTTTCTTTTTTTTCCACTGATTTTCTTTGTACAGAGGTTGTACGAACAAGACTAAGAGAAGAGGGAACAAAATACAGATCTTTCTTCCAGACACTCTCTTTGCTTGTGCGAGAGGAAGGGTATGGCTCCCTCTACCGAGGTTTAACTACACACCTGATCAGACAGATTCCAAACACGGCTATCATGATGTCCACCTATGAAGTTGTAGTCTACTTACTTGATGGATAGCAGTGTGACAAAATGGAAGAAGGTGGAAGATAGAAAGACTGGAGTGGACCACTGAATGTCAATGCCAATGTGGTGGGCAAAAGGAACGTTGTATCAGGAACAAGCAGCTGTGGATAAAACAGAAGGTTGATTGTGGGCAACTCTGAATAATTTTGCTGCCTTTATTGTGTGGTCTCATGTCAATGTGACAAATGGGAACTGGCCCTTAGGGAATGCCTTCATACATCTCTTAATTCAGAATTATTCTTTTCATCTGTTAATCTAGACAAAGCCATTGAGTCATCTTCAGAGACCTGGTGGGTGCGGGAAGGGACATGAAATATGGTCCTGGGCAGTCCATTACCTCTTCGTGATTGCTCTCAACTACATAATTTTTGTTCTGTTTTACTGCACAGTAACCTGTTGGAGGAATGGGCAAGACAATACTTTGATAGCTTTCTATACCTGAAACTTCTGTTTAGTTGCTCTGAAGATTCATAAAGAGACTGAGGTAGTGGTAAGTGTGTAAAGTTTTCCATATTGCTACCTCAAGAAAAAATATGGTGCAGGGACCCAGAACAGTTATTTCTTCACTACAAAAGGTGATACCTGTTGTAGCTTTTTGGTTTTGATTGTTTTTGGTTTTTTTTCCCTTGACATTTGAGCAGTGTTGTAGGTTAGTGAGAGAGGGTCTGATTGTTCAGTTCTTCAGGTTATCAGTCTGTTAATGTTGGTGTATGTGGACTTCTGGTCCTGCTGCATCATCCTCCTTCTTTTCTGGAACTTTTCTTAAGTGAGAGAGGCCTATGAAACATTGTCCTGTATCATCAGTTTTCCTTGCCAACCTGTTTAAGGAAGAAGTTGCTGAATGCTACTTTATAGCCTTTTTAAGATTTGTGATGACAAATCTCAACTAGTCCAGCCTCCCATTTGTGAAGACAGGATTCACTCATAGTTTCATGCTGCCTAAGCACAAGCTGTATTACCCTTAAATATCTGGCAAATCCTGCCTTGGATTACCAATATTTATATGGGAGTACTGGGGGAGAACACATATCACTGTGGCTAGAGTAAACAGCAGAAACCAGTTGAAGTTATGATAGATCCTGTCAGTGCAGACAGGCTCTGTGCAGAAGGATGGAGAAACTGTAAATGATATTTTCTTGAAAGCATTCCCGCTGATAATTGCTTTATCACTTCTGTCATCTTGAGCCTGTGTACTGAGCTATAATGTTGTCCTCCATATTGTCTGATTATTCAGGCATTGGTTTTGTTCTGTAAGCCAATTGCAAAATAATGCCTTTTATTCAGCAGTGAGGCTTAGCTGGTTTATTCCATCATAATTTACAGATTTTTCCAAAATCATACAACTGGAGTGTCAAGCAGTTTAATGTTACAGGAAGTTTTACAGCTTTCCAGACAGGTATCTTCTCAGTCTGCATCCATTATCCTTGTGAGGAAGATGATCATTTATAAATTGAGGTCAATAGCTTTCTCCACCATATAAATGCTGCTACACTGGCATGGACAGAACTGTGCTCTCAGCTCTTCCAGTGTGGTACTTCAGTACACTTGAACTGTGCATCATGTGCAATGGCTTTATTTTAAGAATGACTTCTTATGCACTTTGTGGCCTTCTTAGGGCTTCTGACTTTTCTTCCTCTTACTGATTATCTGGAATCAAACCATGTTTGAAACATGCAGTTTGGTTTTAAACAAAGCAGGTGGTTTGATTTCTGTGTAAGCTGTGCAGGAGTTTATCCTGTAAATCCATAGCATCTCTGTGACAGTAGTTCTGTAGGTCTATATAAAATCTCAAAGTTTGCAGAACAGTCTGTGTTTTTCTCATTTGCTGTCCTTTATTTTGACCCTTGTCATGTTCTCCACACAGTGTCAAAGTATTTGAGTATTTCATGTAATTTTCTGTATTAATTTGTCATCCTCTAAAAGCTACCTACAGTAAGTATATCGACCTTGCAGTGCTGTACTGACTTCTGTGCTTGGAAAATGTTCCCTTTTTAAAGACATAGCATGGTCTGAGGAGTGACCACAGTAAACTTGATTGTCTCAAAGAAGTGAAAGGAGTGCTTAAATGTGTTTTAAAGTGGGTTGTTTCTAGTGATCTCTCTAGGAAAAGCCTGGAGTATTTATGACTGACCTAAGCCTTGATGTGATGCTTTTGTTCAGGTAAATAAATGCAGGAACAGTGACTTACTGTAATTTTTGTGAGGGAGAAAGTGGGTCACTTTCAGGTTATCTAGAGTATTCAGTCATAGCCAAAACTTAAATTGGCAAAGACCTTACTCGGCTTTGGAGTTCATGAGTACCGTTAACACTTGGAGTAGCCTAGGCTTCATGGGAGTTTTTCTCCTCTGTTTGGATACATTGTCCCCCGTTTGTCTCCCACTCCTGGGTATTCCCTGGGAACTGTGTGTGTGCCTTCTCTGGGGAAGAGCAGAGCCCCCGGAGCTGATAAGTAGGACATGTTAACAAGTACATTTGAATATGGGAGATAATAGCTAAAAGCAGACAATCAGCTTATTCCTCCACCTATTTAAAGGGTGTTCCAGCTTTCTTTTAAACTTCAGGGGTGATCATTTTGGCTTCCTTTGCATAACCAAACATAACCCCAAAAATTATTGGGATTTTTTCATTATTTTTAAACTACAAGTACCTGCAAAATTACCTCTGATGTATTTCCCAAAGATCTTTAAATTATTTATGTTGTTTTCTTGATATTTATTATAAAAACTCAAGGGGAATAACAAGATGCTTCATTCAATAATATCTTTAACTACAGAGCTGAAAGCAGTGCATTTAAATTTGGTCATCTTGATTTGTATTTGGATGTCATGTATTTGTGTCCCACTTGTGTGTGCTAGAGGAAAGCATGTGTGAAGAGCTCGAAGCAATGAATTCGTTCCCGATTTCCGTGGCTGCGCTGGGAGCCGAGGTCGGTGCGCGGCGGGTTTGGGGCCGGCAGGTGGCGCGCCCTCCGCGGGAGTCCCGCCAGGGAAAAGCCTTGGAAAACTGGGCTCGGGAATGCCGTCCCTGAGCCCCTCCTAGCCCTGCAGGGCTGGGTGGCAACTGGGCCACGGGAGAGCCGCTGTGTCTGGCCCACTTTCTGCTCTGCGTGGTTGGAAGTGGGCTTACACGAGGGAGCTGTGGAATTTTTTGGTTGTTTTAGTTGTAACTGAGACATCGCCTGTCTACTTATCCATTAACACTGCCCCGTTCTCTGTTTACATAATGCACTCCGCATCTTCCCTTGCTGATTGAGGTGTTAATGACAGCGGATTGTTTGTTTGTTATTGACAGTTTCTGCTAGTCTGTTTTTCTTATGACATCTGTAACATTCCTCAAACTGCAACATCATAAGAGAATGCTTCCAGAGACAGGAGTGGAGAGCCTTTATAAATGTTGCTTCCTGTTTAAACTGTTCAGATTTGGAAAACAAGCTGAATGCTGAAGTGTGCCTAGGTAAATGTACTACTTTTTTCAATTTCCTGTCTGTTAAGACTGAGTTATGTAAGTTTTTTCAGTTCTTCTATTTAAGAGTCTGCCTACCCTGCATATGTGAACATAACTATGCTCTCAGAGTCATAGCTAAACACTCACAGATGACAGATTGAGAATACTTCAGTACTCATGTGAGGTTTGCTATTATTCTTGCATACATGTAGTTGGCTGTAAACTATGTGCATTTACTCTGTATTTATATAGTTAACTTTTTGTTTGGATTGCTTTAAACTTCAAAGCAAATTAAAATTATGTGCTTCTATTCAAATGTTGCCTGCTGTGCTAAACTGTACACTGTTTTTAATCTTTTAATTTTTCTATCATTGATACATACCAGTGCCTGCACAGTTGTGATTAAAAATGAAAATTCATTAACCCAGTGAATCATTTTATCTTGTGCCCTTTTATAGTAGCAGAAAATAAGGTGTGTGTATTGTACCTTTAGTATTTCCTTTTTGGAGGGATTCATGGATGACTTAAACTAGCACTATGCGTTGGTGCAGTCGGATTTGAACACAGTTACCTCTACGGAATCAAGTGCTCCTGTCAACTGAGATCCAGGAGCTGGTCACCACAGAACTCATGTCCATTTGAAGTCCTAGCTAGCAGAAGCCACTGCTGACAAAACTGAAGGGCCGTAATTCCGTAAAATGCTCAGAGTTAATTGCATGTGAGGGTTATAACCACGTCCTTGAACCTGACACATTGTTAGATATTGATACTGTTTTTCTTATGATGGCTGGTGTTTGATCTGAAGTCTGTCCTGAGCTCCCCACAAATCATTCTGCAAAGGCATACACAGGGTTTGTTTGGTGACTGCTGGTTTTCCCCCTCAGTGTGTGTCTTCTGGAACTGAATCTTTGCAGGTTCTATGTATCTGATTTGATTCTTCCAGCTGATCAAAACTACTTCAACACTTGCATTAAATGAGCACATCTGTGATAGCTTTTTTCTTTCAGTGTGTGTTACTGTGAATTGCCCTACCTTGCCACACCTTCTACCTCCCAGGCCAGCCAGGCTTAGAGGTAATCAGTCCTCTGGAGCCAGTTCAGGCAACCAGTGTGCTTATCCCTGACATATCTGAAATTATGTCTCTAACTGGCATAGCTGTAATTGTGTGTAATTGATCTTTCACTTCTATCCTGCAAAGGAGGCACTTGGGCAGGGCAGAGCTCAGGGTAAGTCTGTGGGGGTGTTTTGAAGTTCATGCTGCTTTACAACCCCTTCTGCTAGTGGGGTTGTGTTGAGCTTGGTCAAAAAGGTTGTGTGTAAAATGAAGGTGCATTTAAAGTGCTAATTGGTTATGACTTGGAATTAATGCAGCAGTGCAGTCCGACAGAGGTGCAGCCTAAAAGCACATGAGGCTTGACAATGATGTCTTTCTCAAATGAAAACCCTTAAATTTGATAATGCACTTACACTAAAATAAAATGTACTTCCAGAAACAAGCACTCCCCTCATCTTGTGTGTGCTGCTGCCAGCCACTGTGCTCTGTGCTGACTCAGAACATCCTTATATTCCTGCACAGCTTCTGTAAAAGGCAGGAAATGCCAGGGCTGGAATCCAATTTTCATGAGCAAATTGATGCAAACAAAATGGTGTCCTGAACTGTGAAAGGCAGATTAGAGCACAGGATCTTCTGTTTGTGTGGATGGAATATTTCAAGGGATACTTCCAGTAATCCCTGGGCTCCCTACTGCAGACACCTCAGTGATGGAGTAGTGTGAAGTTGACTAGAAGCTTTTCGAGACAAGCTCAAGATGGTGGAATGCTGGTAATTCCAGGTAAGCCTCTACAAAGGCAATGTTTCCTCCATTATCTGTGGCTGTTTGAAAGTTGGTAACTTTTTCTAATTCTGCTCTGTAGCAGACGCTGGGGATGGGACTGAGGATGTGTGTTGGATTTGTGTAACCAAAATGCAAAGCTGTCTCTTTTGAGACTTGGTCATTCCCCCCAGGTTCTGAGATACAATGTGCAAGTGAGGCAGCAAATACTTTAATGTAGGAGTGTCACCTTGTAATTAGAGACTATGTAACATAGGACCAGTATTTAAAAGGAAAAACAATTACGTAGGAAAACTACAGACTCATGGGTCTTACCTGGCAGTCTCTGCTAAAGGCAGGGTAAGAGTGGAATATCAGCAAAGTCACCCTTAATAATAGATGGGTTATTATATCCTAAGAGAAGGATAAAATGGGTTGGGCTGGAAGAGGCCTCAAATTCTTGTTCCAACCCCCCTGGCAGGGGGACAGGATACCTCCACTAGACAGTGCTTTTCATGTTGACCATGGCTAATTCACTCTCTTACATGAAATAAAGGCAAAGACAAAAGGAAAAGAATTGAGGTATTAGTCAGCTGAGCTTTGAATAAGGAAAAATGAATTATCAACTCACTCCACTGCAGGGAACAATTTAGCAGTAATGTTCTCAAAATGGTTTATTATGCTTAAGTAGGTTTAGAGGTGTTTCTACAGGAAGAACTGATGAGCTGACCATAATATGAGATTATTTAAAATTGCAGCTATAGTCTTCTATGGAATTTTGTTGAGGGAATTTGGATTATGATGAACATTACTGCTGTAACATTGTGGAGTGTTAATCATGAACAACTGGGTCTAGTGGGAGGTGGCCCTGCCCATGGCAGAGGGAATGAGATGATCCTTGATGTCTCTTCCAACCCAAAGCCTTCTGTGACTCTATGAGCAAGCTACAGATGTGCACCTTTGGAATGTCAGCTCCCTTCTAAGTAGGCTCCAATTGATGCAGAATGATTTAGGTTAGTATTAATGCATGCAAATTAATTTTCTGCAACTAAGTAAGAAAAATTATGTAGTCAAACATTCTTGATTTAACTTTCTCTTGGTTTAATTTTTGAAGATTTAAGAGTGTTAGTGGGAAGAAAGCATTTCCACCTGTAATATCTGGTTTAATAGAGCTGTAATTTAGTCTGTTAATTTGAAGCATTACCAAGTGGTTCCTTGTGAAAAAGCAGTGTAAGTCCAGGAGACCCTGAGGGCCTAGTGTAAAGATGCCAATTTTTGTGAAAGGTCATTCTGAACTTTTGACCCTGAAACTGGGGGCTTGTTCTTGACCTTGGCATTTCCGGTCTCTGGACTGAGGGTGATCAAGAATATTAAAAGCAGAGCTATAGAAGATTACCCATTTGCACTTAGGGAAACTGATAATTTTGCAAGTATGTGAAAATCTAATCCAGTGTAGTGTGCTTTTTCTGCCAGCCAGCCCTCCTATTCAGTGTAAATGACTGCATTTCACCCTCTGGGCAAAATGGTGAATTTCTCAGGCCCAACTATATCTTTTCATGATGCAATTTTACCCCCTTCTACCAAAAGTAGCTTTTTTTTATACAGTGACATGGTTTTCCCTACTGTTTTTCTAGTCATAAGAATTTCAGTGCAGAAACAGTGGTGTGGTGTTTTGGGAATTGCATACCAGCTAAAGCAATTCCAGTCATTGTTCTCCCAGCTGTATTTCCACCCCTCTGTGGACCCCCCACTTCAGCTTTTCCAGGTTAGTGGGAAGTCAGTAAGAATTAACAAAAGTAAAATTACATTAATGCCTAAAAGATTAATTTATGCTGGTTATTTGTTTACAGGGAATCAAATATCTCCTACCATGAACAGAAAGTCTCTAACATGGTGAAAAGTTTGATACTGCTTAAGAAAGCACTTTCAAGGTTAAAGATAATTTTACAGTCAGAATTAATGTGCAGCATAGTAGGGTCACCGACAGTAAACCATGAATGGGTCATAACACTTAGAGAACAGAAGTACCACATAAATTCACATTCATAAATAACATCTGGAGTCCCATAGGACAGGAAAGGAAGTATATTTCAGCTTTCTCATATTTTCTCTCAGTATGTGAAACATTATGAGAATTACTTCTTATTTAAGGTGGCTAAATGTAAAGGGATGTACATATAAATTACTGAGAAAAAGCTCTTAGGGCTGGATTGTAACATTTTGTTGAGCTTATGATTGTGGTTCATTCTGTATTTGTAGTTTCTGATTATGCCAACCTAATTGTCAATCAGAAAATCTTGACCCAAACTGCTTAAGATGTATTTGGCACCTAGCAGCAAGCTGTAGAATTAACAAATCAAGTGAATTATCTACTGTACTTCCTGCAGGGTCCATTTGCAGAGCTCTGGCTGAAATGTGCCTGCTCTCCAGAGATGAGGGTGTAAGACACTAGAAAGACGTGTTGTTTTATATGACTAGTCAATAAAAAAACATGGTTCAGAGTGGGAATTCTAACAAAAAAAAAAACAAAGCCAAGACCCAGGGCTTGAAAAGCCTGGATAAAGCTTGAGTATGTCAGTCTGTAGAGATATTGGTGCTTTTTTTCACATGTTTATAACAAGTGTTTTCTTCACATGTGACAAATATTTGGAAGTGGATATATGACTTGAAAGAGAGACTCTTCAGTAGGTCACACTTCTAGTAAAGTTTCATTTATGATGTTTTATGTACAGGTTGATATTAAGGATAATTTTTGTGGTTGATAAACCTCGTAAATTCTACTAAGTCAGTATGTTGTATATGACTTCAAAACGTCTTAATACCTTGTTGTACTGTCTGTGGCATTGCTGTTTAAATAGATCATTATGCACCTCCCAAGGATTTATAAAATTTGCAGAAATGGCACCTTAATGTGCAGATTTAGTATTACTACTGAGCAACAATGTGATTTACAGATGGTTTGTGGCTTAAAAGTGGCCTGGGAATGATGGTAGAGGACTACACAGTAGGAGCTTAAAGATCATTGGAAAGATAAGTAATTTTTTTCCAGTTCAGAACTATCCCTGCCCAGCTTCCCAGAAGGGCCTTGCTGCTCAGCCAACCTCATATAAACCTGTATTGTTACTGTTCTGTGACTTTTGTGTAAGGCTTGAATAAAAGCCAAAGCACCTACAGACACATAAGAAATTAGTCCCCTCTCACTTAGCAATGCAGGACCAAACAGGGATTCTTGTGTGGTTAAATCCAGTTCCTTGTGGGAGATTGTGGCCTATACCATTCATAACTCTACCAGGCTTCATCTTTAAACTAATTAGGTTACTTGTTCCACTGGGAGGTTGCCTCAAAACCTGTCTTTCTTGTGTTGAAACTGCTCTAATTTACTGTCCTAGCAGGAGTACATGTAAATTTATATCACCAGTGACAATAAGTGCCAACAGCCCTCTAAAGAGTCACTTGTCATAGGTACTTTTTATTGGAGTTTCCTTGATTTCCCTTTTTCTGCTGGCTTTCTTTTGCTTTTGAGTAGCATCTTGCATATGGAAAAGTGGCCTGGGTTGCCTTGTTCTTGGATTTGCGTAGTAAAAATGCTGTCTTATTTTTATTTTAAAACAGTTCATCATATTTGTACAAACAAGCTGAATAATCAGCCAGCTATTGTGTCTTACAGTTAGCAAATAGCACAGCTGGCCCAGCTTCTGTGCACCCCAGCAATTAGTTCAGACCGACTCTCTTGGATTGTTTTTGCTGTTTCTTGGCTCTCAATTGCTGGTTTGCAGCACTGACTCACACATTCTGTACAAAGTTTTTCTATGGTTCTATAGACACTAAATTTCCTTTCGGTTATACATGAAATTATGACACCATTGAAATGCAACCTCGTAATATTTTTGCTTGCATCCTTCTGTGGGCCTGATTCTGCCCTCCTAACCTGCCTAAATAAATCCTTCTCATTTGATGCCATCCTGCCAGCCTACTACTGCTCTTCCAGCAGTACAGTGTAAGGCTCTCCTGAAAAAAACATTCCAATGGTTTTTAGCTCTCTTCCATTGCTGCACACCTACAGCTGCTCCTGTACCTTTGGGGAACTGCTGTCCTGATGTTACTGCATTGTGTGTGCCTGACCTTCAAGCCTACAAGAGTCCTTCAGTGGAGGGGTTGTTTAAAGTCATGGGAGCGTCAACACTTCCATTCCTGGCTCTGCAGCTGTGCACAGCCACCAGTAAATCACCTTCCCCTCTCAGTGGGAATTAACCACGCACTGACAGGCTGTGGATATAAATAACAACGTGTGTGGAACTAAAGGTGCATTCAATTGATCTGTCTGATAATAAAATAATTCACTGGCAGCTGGTCTTCATTACAAATTTCATCACTGTTACTGAAAAAGCTGAGTTGTTATCCTCCCTTTTTTTTTTCCCAAGAAAGTTTTCCATTTCCCATTATTTCCTGCTGGGAACTATATAATTCATAAAACAGGTGACTGCACTGTACTGATCGAGGCTAATGCCAACAGAAGGAGTCTTGTGGAGGGGAAAACTTACTTCCTGTGGGGGAGAAAGGTGTTCCTGTAGAGAGTTAAATCACTGATTCATAGGAAAAAGAAAAAAATCTGTCTTCTTTTGCACTATTCTCAATGCCAAAGAGAAATAGATTTACAGGTAATTTAGTGAACCACGAAAAGCTGTCTCTTACTTTTTCCTTTGACAGAAATAGCTTTCTGCTAATTTCAGAAAGGCCTTCTCTGGACATTGTAGTTAGAGTGGCTTCCTGGATTCCTCTAGATGAGAGTTTGTTTCATTCAAAAGGGATTATACATCTTGGGCTCAGAGAGCCTTTAAATTAGAGCTGCCTAAGTGTAACTTAATTTATGGCAGCATTCTCTGTTCCTCAGGCTGTTATCTCATGCCCTCATGTAAGGTACTTTCACCCAACCAACTACAAATCCTAGCACAAGTCTTGCATAAGTGAAGCTATTAAATTGACAAGACCAAATGGGAAAAATAGGTGCATAGCAGTCAAATTACAGACTTAAATGAGCCAAATCATAGTTAATTTTCCTTTTTATTATTAGAATTTTGTTTTGAATGTTTGGGGAATTGGGGAATCCTATGAAGCTGAGGTAAGTCCTTTGATGTTTAACAGTTTATGAATATTTTCATCATGACATCTAATTCCTATACTCATGCTTTGAGAGCTGTTTTCTTCATGAAGTGAAGTTAGTTTATCATTGAAACCATACAAAACCCAAAAGTAGCAGTTCTGTGACTGTAGTGCTGGACTGCTTTCAGTAAGGATTTTTTTGTTATTGCTTGGTTGAGATTTTGCAAACGAAAACCTTTTGCATTTTTTCCCCTATTCTGAGACAAAGACAGAGGGATATTTTGACATAACCAGGAATTGCTTCAGGGTCTGTGATAAGGGAGCACATTGGAAATAAGCTTTGTTTTCTCAACACAGAACATTTCAGAACAGGACTGGCTTTTGTCTGAGGGAGTGCACTGTCATCAGCTCTCTGCACACTTCCCTGCCATGTTCTTCTAGGTCAGATGCTTTTAAGGACAACTCCTATGCAGGAAGATTAACTGAGATGTGGCTGAGGAGACTGAGAGTGAGAAGTAACCAAAACTATTTGAAAGGCATCATGCCTGGTATGGACACAGGACAACTCCATGGGATGGAATTGCAGGGAGGGAGAAGGGGAGCAGCTGAATGGATGAATGTTCGGGCTATTTATAGGCTTCCTTCCAAATCTCTGTTTGGAAGGCTGGCCTGCTTCCTTCATCTTAGTGAAGCTATCAGATCAGCTGTATTACTTGTAAGGATTTTTTATTAATAGAACTGCTGGAGAGACTTTTGGCTTTTTGTTGCAAAATGTAAAGAACTGTCACCACAATGTATAATGCAAAGCAGGCATTTTAAAATCACCACACAAAATCTCAATGGTCCTGAATTGAAAATATAAGTAGACCTAGAGAACAAGCATAAAGTATAAATTTTGTTGCATCAAGCATCCTGTTCTGAAGAGGAGCTGTGAATTCAGATTTCAATATTTTCTTGCCATAGAGGTTGCTGTGACTTTCACAGTAGTGAAGGGAAAGGAGCTGTAGATTGAAGGGAATGGGGCCTTCTTTTCCTTGCATGAGTATCTGAAGCTCTCCAGTTTTCAGACTGGGAGGTTGTTTGACCATTCTGCACCCGCTTTTGACTGCCTTGCAAGGAATGTTCCTGAAGCTGCTCATTCCCCTGGTCTGGAAGCAGCAGTGCATAAATGAAGCTGTATTTGTGCATGCTTCTTTCTGGGCCAGATTGAAAAGATTCTTTTCTAGCATGGTCCATCTGCTGTCACCTTTCCCTGTTGGAGGCGGTTTCCTCTTGGATGTGGTGCCATGCAAATCTCAATGACACTGCTTTGTAACACAAATCCATTGGAATAACAAGAACTGTGTTTTTATTTAACTGATTGTTTTGTCAGGAAAGTATTAGAATATGCTTATATGTGGTATCTTGCTGCAGTAAAAGCCAGAGATGGGACAAGCAGCTGGGGAGGGGATTGGAGTTGACTTTATGTCCATGGTCTGGGCACCTGGACACACCTGCAGGTAGGTATCTCATAAAGCTGTGCTTTAAATGTTAAATTTTCTTTTTCCTACATAAATAGTAGTTAAATACTTGGTTCCCATTGAAAGTCATCCTGAAGGTCAGGACTTGGGTGTTTAATTCTCCTTTGTGTTTCTTGAAAGCCTCCACTTTTTATTTTGCCAGTATGCAGCAGCATTTCAGAGGCCCCAGCTAATTTGGAGATACTCAGTATAAGAAAAAAAATTATGTGAAAATGCTGATAAATTTTACAAACCTGCTTTGCAATGCAAGACTTCTTCACAGCAAAGAAGTTGAATCAAAGGCTCACCACTGCCAACTAATTATTTAATGTTCTCCAGCTAATGTTGTTATGCTGCCAAAAATGTGTGTTTCCATCTTTTTCTTTTCTCATTAGAGGAGGATAAGCTTATAAATTATTTTTCTGCTTGAGTTGTTTTATTTGGACTAAATTTTATTTTGTCAAAGTACATGTCTGCTCACCAGCAAACTTGGAAAAAATGGCACATCATTTCTTTGTTGCTGAAGCTAGAAGCAAATACATTTAATTTGGTTTTGTCACATTTTTCAAACAAAATATATTAAAAATCTTTATATGAGAATCCAGAGACCAAAATGAATGTGTGACTACTTGTTTCTACAAGGCTTTGAATATAATGGTACAAAATGAGGTGCTAGTTGGTTGCTTGTCAAAGACTTGAGAGCTTTGCCTTCAGTTTGCTGGTGTTGTAAACCATTAGAGGTGCTGTAAGACTGCTGACAAGTAGCTTAAAAGAAGCTTTTCTTAGTACACACACAAGAACAAACCCTGGAATTCAGGTGCAGTTCAGAGGTGCTCAGGGTAAAGCAGGGAGTTTAACACCTGAACACAGATGCCTCTCAGTATCACCTGCCAGCAACTGGTGGCTTTCCTGCACACAAGACTAAACATTGGCATTCTGTCCATGTAAGTCAGGGACTGTTGATGTGAGTGCAGGTAGGACCCTGGATTTGATCCTAATGTAAATTCACACTATATATGTGTCCCCTTGTTGAAATATCAAAAGATAAGCATTTTCTAGTACAAGATTATTTTTCAGACACATCAGCTTGTGGCTGTCCCATCTGGAGCCTGGATTTCATCAGCTCTTGCAAACAGCATATTTCAGTCTGGTTCAGAGACTGGGAAAGAAAGAAAACCCAGGATGTTACTGCTGTGATTTAGTAAATAGTGCTATCCTTCTGTCTCCGTGCCCCACTGTGCTTCCCTCAAAAGGGACAGAGTATTGGTTGGATTACATTCCACAGAGACCCGGTTTCCTGACAGCCCTTGCTCCCACCCAGTTACTTGTGGTGTTGAGGTCTCAATGGGATCTGTGAGTGACAGGTACCCCATGAGGCACCAGCCAGCTGCTCTGTGCAGGAATTCCAGAAACCCTTGCAGACCAGATTCCCAGCTTTATCACTGCAAACAGAATCTGCCCTGTCGGTCTTGCTCCAGGTTCTGAGCAGCCCTGTGTTAAGCTTGTCAGATTCCTGGAGATCACAGGTGAGGAGAATACACCTGTGAGGTGATGTGGTTTACAGGCTTCCTCTGCAGTATTTCAGGCACCTGTGGCACCAGGACACAGCAGAGCAATGGTTGGAAACAAGGGCAAAACACTGGGAAAAACAGAATTTTCATCCAAACAGGTAGTGATCCCTTACATATGTGTGCAGAGACAGCTTGCAGTGGTCAACTGGAAGTAATACTGCACTTTAGCTAAAGGAAACCTCAATTTTTTGAAATAGAGCTGTTCCTGTGAATTTGTATTTGTTTTGAGAAGTAAAGCCAGCAGGAGATCCCTTTGGGCTAAGAGTCAAAGTCTGAGATCTTCAAACTGAGGTCTTGTGACAAGGCATTTCTTAAAATGTGTAAATAATCAGTCTGTCAGATTTTTGGCAGAGCTTTTGTTTATGTCTCCATAGTGAACCTGACAGTTTTAGTGCATGGAACTGCTCAGTCAAAGTAGTAATTGAGGAATTAAACTATTGTAGTCACAGATATCAAATCTGTCACAGCTGGATTCTTTTTAGCTAAATTCAGCACAAAACACTCTATGGAAGTAAATGTCTTTAATGCCACTGGGGAAAATGGAACTGAAAAAAGGTGGGTTGAGCTCTTGGTGACAATGGTTGAAGAATCTGAAGCAGAACCTGGCAGAGCTGTATTAGAAGCTTGGATTTATCAGATCTATTTCAGCAAATGAATGCGAGACATTAGTCTAAATGGTTGAATTTCATTAGGGGAGAAAAAGACAACATAATGCTGAATTTCCCTAGGCAGGAAGATGTCTCTGGATCTCAGCTGACTTCACATATGGTAGTGATCCAGTGGCAGTCGAAAGCATGGCAGGGAATATCAGATTATTATCTAAATTCCAGTCCTGATAAAGGCAAGAGTAGGGGTGGTTGGTTTTGGGGTTTTTTTGGTTGGGTAAATTCTATTTTTGGATTTATTGCTATTTTCTGGCTTCTGAATACGCAATCTGCTTGACCTCACACTGCACAGAATTTATAAACCAGGTTCCTAGGTCCTTGGCCTCCAATGTGGATGCTCTGTTTGAGTTTGTTGTAGTACAAAAGTGAGGAAGATGCTACAGACATTCCGATAGCAAGTTAACTTTTACAGAAAACTATATATCATGCAGCTTTAAAGCTTTAAAGACCATACACAGCACCTCAAACTCAGGCCTCAGAACTCTGGTGTTCTGACAGTGATGGAGATGATCTGTGCCTGAGCCTGTTGAGTTCTGGCTCTTTAGGGACATCACAAATGAAATCCCAGCACCCAGGAGAGGCCTTGTGTTGAGTAGCCTGAGTACAATCCTAAATCACAAAAGCCTCCTGGCAGCATGGCACAGAGCTGGAGTCTTGATCTCTTGTTCTCCAAGTGTCCATATCCATTCATCTTCTCAGCTGGGACAACATGGGCTTTTTATAAGAGAAAAACCACAGAAAATATTCCAAGTGGCACAGATGTTACTCTGCTTTCAGAGATTGCTGAGCTTCCATGTGCCTATTTGCCGTCTTTAACTACAGCCCTGCAGGCATTTAAGGATGGCTGTGTAGCTGGGAGGGATTGAGTAATGCCTGCATCCAGATTTCCTTCCACCGGGGTTCCTGGCATCAAGAGATTCCGGTCTTAATGAAGCTCATGGGAGTTGAGGTGACTTGCAGGACTGAGGAACTGGGCTCAGTAAAACTGCATTCACAGGCACTTGTGTCAGCATGGATGTGCAATATCCTCAGGAAAAACACTGAAAGTGAGAAGAGAATACAGCAATCCACTTATATGCAAAGGAAAGGACAAATTGCCCTTGGATGCTTCCACATCACTTGGCAGGGTTTGACTGCCAACTTCTTCCTCCTCAAATTCATGGAAACCTTTCCATTGCAGTGGTCATGTCCATATTTAACAAACTGGGTAAAGTGTTCTCTCTACAGTGAATATTAAACAGTTTATGCCCCAGGCAGCAGCTGCCTTTTTAACCACTCATCAGAAGGCTGAAGGAAGTCTAAAAAGACTTCTTAGTAGAGCTGCAGTAAAATCATTCAGATTTTTCAGCCTTATTTGCTGTCCTGGGGTCCTCCTGCTGCAGCTGAGATACTGCTCTTGCTATAGGAAGAAGTGGTGTTATTCCAGCTTGCAGAATGTGTGTTCCTGAGCTGCTGCTCCTTGGTGGGTGGTGACTAATGGAATGATATCCTGCAAAGTGCCACCACATGGCTCAGGGATGCTGAGAAACAACTCTGGGGTCAGTAACTGCTCACAAGTAGGAAATGTTTCAAATGTTTCCATCAGGGTGAGTGGGCTTCACCCAGCTGTGCCCCTGATGAGCTGCTGTGAATGTGCACTTGTGAGCTGTGATTTAAATTGACAGAGATCTAAATTTGTAATGAATAATTTTTATCCTCCATCCATTTTCCTACATAGCTGTGTCCCATGTGCCTGCCTCCCAACTGTACTTGTGGAACTTGGAAATCTTTTGTCTCCTCCAAGCTAAGAATCAAGAAAGGGGTGCAAATACTAAGTTATTCATTATTCAGTTCTTGCATTCGTTTGAGGTAGCTCAGAAACAGAGTTGTGGAATTTATTGCTGGTCTGACTTTTCATTTGCAAAGGCACTCTGGATAGAAACAGCTACTTTTAAAATGCATTAAGTAAGACATGGTTTAAAAAGAAGTTCAGAAATCATTGCAGAGATGACTAAAGATTTTATTTTCTAAACTGTATGCTTTATTTTAAAATGCTGCCAAATATTGATTATGGTCTTACAAAAATCCAGAGGACAGAGGACCTAAGTCAGGGACAGGATATTAATAGACATTATCAGGTAAAAATAAAAACTAATGTTTTGGGAGAGAAGGCATTTTCCTGTTAGTTCACCAGATGTCCTATAAGCAATACATTAAACTCATCTCTTCCATTCTCTTGGCTTTCTGGTTTGCCACATCCTCCTAGTGCAACCTTGGAAGAGAATGAAAGGCAGAAATGGCTGTAGGGTTTGTACCAAATCCCTCTGTGCCTTTGACACCTTTTGTTTCAAATTCATGCTGTGGTATTTGACAGAGATGAGTCTGCCTGCAGGTAACATAACAGCCTGTGCTGTATTTAAAGGTAAATGTGTCCTCTGTCTGGACATTAGTGAGCAGTGGGGGCTGGATTGTGCCACTGCAGGCAGCTTCCAGTTGTTCCATTACACAGCTTGCACTGGAGGAAGCTGTCCTGCTGGGACCTGCCAGGCAATCTGCTCCACTGCAGTTGTTTCCATGCAGAAATGTTTAACGTGATTTCCAGCTGTCCTTTGATGTGTACTAACAGGTAGATCCTACAGGGAGATGCAGTGTCATGGGCACAAAGATCTGTTAGGAAACCGTGTTCCTTCCGAAGGGCATCTTGTTCTCTGCTCTCCTAATTAGCCCTTCCTTGGGGCAGCCTTGCTGTCTGGGAGGTGTTCCCTTGTGGCAGGCAGAGGTGGAAGATCTGGTACATCTGGATGCACTGAAGCACAGTCACTTAATAGATAACACATTTGAGGTTTTACTTAATTGGAAAGTCATTTTACTCAATTGGCAGTTGGAAGTATAATTCAAATCTGACATGAGCCAAGTTTAGGAGGGTGGCACAGACTGATGTGTCAAGGTCAAGAGTAGAGTGGGTCTATTAAGGGTCTGTGAAAACTTCCAAATAGCTTTTTCCCTGATGGTAACACAAATGGTGCTACTTTAAGACTTCTGTTTGACAGTATTGCAGTGGATGGTGATGAAAGAGGATTATGCTAAAACTGAGGGCATATGTTGTCTAATTAACATTATATATAGATGATATTCTATGGATTTACCATTATTGATAAGTTTGGCACTATTTTCAATTTTGCTTTTAAGTTAAATTAACTGTAACTATCTTCCTCTTTAGAACCATGCACACTTATTTTCACTTACAAAGCTTGTGCATTTTAGCCAAGAAAAATATATTTGTACAGACAGAAAAATCCTTCTGAACTGAATGTGAGTTTTATCTTTGGAATGACTGTGCATCACACAGAGAATATTTCTGCAGGGAAGATGTCAGAACATTTCATTTGTGTGCACTAGGAAAATGTATCCTGCATAATGTCTCTGCTTAGGTTTAAAGCTGCATCTTAGAATTGGCTTTCAGAAGAGGAATGACACAAAGAATGCAACACAGACTGCAGATTTTAAATACTTTTAGCCTGTCTGTAATAGCACCTGCCCACAACTCACACTTAACTTTAACTCTGGAATTAGCTGGATTTTTATTGTTGTGGTTGTTTCACAGCATGGATACATGACACAGTTCTGTGAATTCTGAACACAGCATTGTCTGCAGAGTTCTGTGCCAGGAAAAGTCAATGGTGTTGTGGTAAGTCCTATCTTACACTTAGATCTTTCTGCAAAAGCATTTTTAAGAATTTCAGTTTAACTGAATATGCTCTTCCCTAAATTTAGGAGATAGTACCAGATCTACACAGATTTCTGGGGAGGCATTTGGGTAATTAAGTCTACTGCAAGGGTAAAACAAAAAGGATAGAATCCCCTAAGTTGCAGTTCAATCATTTGTATTCCTGTAGTGTAGGAAAAGCCAGGAAATTGTCTATGCCTTGCATCAGTTTAATTGGAGATATTGGCCACATGGGATTGGTGCTTGGGTTAGGGTTTGGCTTTCAAAAACATGGGAACAATTAGCTTGCTCTGAGATGGGCTTGGAGGGCTGCTGTAAACTCAGTTCAGCTTCCATGGGAAGGATGGCTGCTGTTTCTGTTTCCAACTAAGACTCATTCAAAGTTAGTTTCAGAAAAGGACTGACAACTCCTCCTACTTTTTGCACAGTTCCTAAGCATTCTGGGTTCACTGGTGAAGAGGGAAGTGTCTTTGCAATCAGAGCATAAGGCTCACTCGAGCATCTGGATTAAAAGTGTTTATCTTCCAACAGTACCCTTTTCTTTAGGTACATCCAGAGGCACTGCTTTCAGCAACACAAATAGGAAGCTGTATAAATATACATTTCATGAGCCTGAATAATGTTATGTCAGGGAAGTAATCATAAAGCCACCAATATTCTCATCTATATAGAGGCAGAGTATCTTGAAATCTGACCAATAATTAGAAAAAAGTCTGTGTTAATAGTAATTAACATTGAGTGGTGTACTGGAAAGCATGAGGCTTTGCTTTATAGAGCCACTGACTGATAGCTGGATGTAGATGTTTATTTTGTCATACAAGTGACTGATGCAGTCAAGCTGGTGATATTTTGCTGAGAATAAGTCAAGAGAAAATTAAATAGTGCATGCTGGATATTATTGTCCATAACACTAAAGGAATTGTACTGCTTTCCACTGTTTCTAGCCTGACTTCTAAAGGAAAAAGACTAATGAATTCCCATTATTATTGACAATGTCTGTCTTGTATCTCTCTAATTACCTCTACCAATCTGTTTCTCTTCCTGTTGGCTAATTCCTGTAAAATTTCTCTGAGGCAACAGTAAAAATGAGTAAAATTAGTAAAAATTAGGGTCAAACAAGTTTCTTCCTAGTAGACAGTGTCTCAGAAAGGATCTCTATGAAGTGTCCTTATCGAGGGGAACACCACAAGATGAGATTGCACCTGATTTGGCATCAGAGAAGCCACCAGGGACCGAGTTCTTTGACGAAGCTTCAGTTAAAGCTCTCAGCTGTGGAGATGAAGCAAACTTCAGTAGTTCTGCTGCTCACAAAGCAAATTGGCATCACTGAGTTGTAACTGGTAACACTGGAGGTTGTGCCTGTAGGTTGCTCAGGACCTTGAGACATCCTACTTCAGTAGCCATCCCATGGAGCTGAAAGTTACACTAATTAAATGACTGATTAAGATGATGCTGTTGGCACCATGACAACAAATGTCTTTCATCAGAAGAAAATTTGTTTTCCAAGTTTGTACTGTTCTGGATTTAATGGTCACTTGATTCCTTAACTGCTTTGTGAGCCCTTAGTCAGAAAAGCAGCTGAGATTCTGAATTTCTGCCCATCTTTATTGCATTAGATGCGGGGAAATGTCTCTGAATGTCCATCAGGCTTAATAATGACTAACCCTCAGTAAAAGCTGGAATAATGCAGAAAGCACTTGTTATGCAAAAATCTGAAAACAAATGGCAAGTACAGTTCCTTGCTTCTCTTTCTACAGCTGAAAATGAGAAAGATTTTTGCAATGTCATGGAAACAAAATAGCTGTGCTAATCTGGCAAGAGCAGCCCTGCACAGCTTTTCAAGGAGAAAAGAAGAAACCTGATGCTTGTGAATGGCTGAGTCTCTCATGTACCAGTTTCAGATTGGCAATTTAGTGCTTTTGCATCTCTTTCCCTCATATTCACACATGAGCCAACGTTCTATCAAAACTAGCCTGCTGCACTGCTGTCCTTTCAGAGGGGGAATTCAAACACATTTGTTTGCATGTTTTCATGTATTTGAAGAATATTGTAGAATTAGGTTTGCTACTAAGAAAATCACACTGTAGAGATACAGTACCACAGCAATCCTTCTAGAAATACATACTGGTAGTTTTTTGGGGTCTAGTTTACATAATGTCTCTGCTCTTTCCCTTGTCTTAGAAAGTGACTTTGCCTCTGCATCAAACTGGAATATTTGTATCTCCTATTTTCCTTTAAGAAATAAATAGGTCAGTTTTCTGCAGCAGGGTCAAGAGAGCCATGTCCATGGTACTGCCACAGGCATATGATTACTTACAAAATATGATTATTAACCATGTAATCATGTGTTTCTTTACCATATTTTTCCTGGGATGGTGCTTTTCAGTAGTCAGTTTAAAATGTGCCTGAGACAGCCTAAAGAAATGCACTGATAATGAGGATCCCTGCCTGGTAGGTCAGTCCTTTCCAGCTTCCTGAAGGTCACCTCCAGCTGCTTGCCTCTTCACGCTTCACTTTCTCCTAGTTCCATTTCAGTGCTCTGTGCAATAACAGGTTGCAGAACTCAGTTTCTTAAACTGGCATCCTTAAAGATCCCTGCTCTGAAAATCTAAAGATTTCAATGATCATGTGAATCCACTCTGCAGGCTTTTATACAATAATTTTGGCTTTCTTCTTGTTGATGTTCAAGAACTAAAGCAGAGAATCCAAAAAACAAGCGGAATACTTCAGACAATTGCTTCATCTCTAGTCTGGTTGCCAAGTGGACACTACAAAGTAAAGTACTTCGGTTTTTTTTCACTGAAATATTTATAAAAATATGTACCTTTGTCTTCTGTGAAGAATTTTGTTTAATGATGCATAGAAAAAATTTATCTAATAAAACATCAATAAAGACTTTTCATTGTTAATATGCACTGAGGGATTCACCCAGGATGGCATTTTCAACATTCTTACCTCAGCAATCTCATACACTTTTGTGTTCTTTATGCACAGAAACCATGATTAGAGACACAGATTTGAACATAGCCCTGTGCCCCACACTTATTAAAATGTAAATGTCTGAAAGCAGCCATTAACTTTGGGATTTGTGTTATTTGTGGATATGATAGTAAACTGAGAGTTGTTCTGAAGCAATAGGTATTCTGTGAGAATAACTGAGGGAAACCTCACTAAAGAGTCTTCTCTTTGCTTGCACTGATGTTATGTCTTTGTAGCTTTTGCTGTCTTGGGCCGATGTACTTATCCCCTCATTCATGTCATCACTAAACACACCTCGGTGTTGTGGGGGTTTGGTTAAAGTTCTACAGTATGTCAGATGGCTCACACCAGAGTAAGGAAATGGTATTGGGGAAAGAAAAAAATCTAGGCAATTTGTTTAGCAGAAACTGGGCCGTCAATGAGCTTATGCAAGTTCAGTGTAAAGCAAAACCCTGCATCTGTTTCTTGAAATAATTTTCACATATCTAGAATCAGAGTTTATCTTTTAAGTTATTGAGTTCATAGATATTGCTTAATATATTTTATTGAAGTAATAAAGTCCTTCAATTACCAAGGTAATGTTTCCCAATGAAACTGGCAAGTTCTAAGTAAAAAGTGAATTGCTGCCCACAACTGATAGTTTAATTGTGGAAATGCTATTTAATTTCATTATTATTCGAATTTATGTTCAGTTTTTTTCAATATAATATAAATACTGTGAATCTCTTATGGGAAAAGCCTTACTGTGGAACATTTGTAATGATTATAAATAGCTGGGTAACGCAAAATCTTGGGTAACACATAGCAGTAAACATAAATCAGGCTAAACAGGGTTATGGTAAAATGAGAAATGTTTGTCTTCTCCAAGTTAATTTCTGTGGAAGAATTTTTGGATCCTTATGTAGGTATCAAAATCTTCTTCAATATACTCATGTAAAGGAGTAACCATTTTCTTTTATGTGTTTTTGTTTTGTTTTGGAAGTGGTTTGCACACCTGTTCTGTAACAGAAGCCTTTCTTAAGTACAAGTTCAAGCTCCTCTCCTGCATCTTTAAAAACTGGTGCTAAAAGGATGCTATTCCTGTAGCCACCTTTTGCCCAGTGTAGGTATAAATTAGTAATGCAGCTGAAGAAAATATGCTAAATCATTCTGCTTTCTCACTAGAGTAAGGACATAGATTCAGCAACATGGATGTTTATAAATGAGCACCATTTTAGATCAATGAAAGGGGAAGTGACAAAGCCAATGACTGGTTAAGAAAAATCTGTTTTCATCTCCATTTTGTGTGTCTAGACTGAAGTGCCAACATGGTCAGTTACAGCAGTAGGAGTTGATAGCTTCTTCTGATTTTAGGTATAAATTAACACCTTAACTTTCATTCCATTTTCAGTAGACAACCAGAATAGGCAAAGGAATATCAGTTTAATTTCCTTCCACAAAAATACTCAGCCTAAGAAATGACCTATTGATACCATGTGTAACTTCTGACAAGGAGGTACCAACATATTTTGCAAAGTACAGTGCAGTGCTGTGATCTGAGAGCAAATCCACCCCAGAGCATGTCAGGAGCAATGCAGCAATGAGATGTGGAGCCTTGAGTAGAGATGAAAACCCATAGGCTCAGGTAGAGCCCTGCCCTTTGCTTCTGCAGGTGGAAAAAATGATGCTTTGCATCCAGAAGGAACAGCTGTGACTTGCAGCATTCACTGTTCTGGCTGAGCTGGTCAGTGCTTTCCTCCCAGGAACAAGACAAATGCTCTGTCTGCCATCTCTTTGCGCTTTTGCATCAGCTACCAGCCTTGCTTGTGTTTTTATCAAACTGACTCTCAAGCTCTGAGAGTGAGAATCCTCACCCTCACTTTCTTCCAAGAGCTCATTGGTTTGTTCCCATAACCTTCCACTGCTGGAACTGAGAAAGTGGGTGCTGGTGCCGATTTCTTTTGGCTGATATGGAAGTTTGTGAGTTATTTCTCACGTAGCATGTATGGCAACTGATATTTGAACAGCTCTGAATTTGACAGTGTCTGCTTCATGACTGCCACTGCTCTGTCTGGTTTTAAAGGAAGAATAAATGTTTCATTAACAACTGAGAATTAGATGTTGTTCATTCACACATGCATAAAAATTTACATTTTAACCATCAAGGGCATAGTGTCAGTGAATCCCTGCCAGGCAACTGAATGAAAATGTCTGAATATTTTGAACTGAGGTTTATCCATCCTTGGATGCTTTCTTAATCAGCCAAACAGCTCAGAATGACCATTCTACCTGCTCAACATACTTAAGCAGCAGTCATCTCATTTTCTTGATTCTGACTATTCAGGGAGTTAGAACTCCTACATATTTGCATAATTTTTTAGCATGGGATTGGGCAATCACCTAGGCAATATAGTAGAGCAAATGCATCTTTTTTACCTCTTTCTGAAACAAAACAACTAAAATAAAAATCTTTGTGGTTCCACTTTTCCAGCCCAGCACAATCGTGTTTTGTGCTGGTCTCTCAGCTGAGTTAGCAGCATTATATATCCTTGCATCACAGATACTTTTGACAAGAATTGTAGTGGAACATGCTTTAAGTTGCTTTGTCTGGTTGAGAGTTCAAGCAAAGCCAGCAGGCATCATGTTAATGTAGGAACTTAATGGGCTGATGACATTTCCCTGCTCGGTGTGCTGGGCTGCCCTGTGAAGCTGACAGTGTTTGTATTGGAAAAGAGGGAAGCAAATGCTGTGTTTGATCTGGCTCTTGCAGAGTGTGGGAGTCATTAGGGACGTGTGAGCTCAGGTGAGCTGCTGCTCTCAGAGGTGTAAAACTTCTGTCACTCCCAAAGCACTGACACTGTTCAGCCAACGTCAGACCAGAGCATTCAGACATTTTTGTGCTTTTTTAACACCTGAATTTTAAAGGAGAGCTAATTAAAGATTTACAAAGCTTTATTTCTAACTTTCTTATAATTGCAACAGCAACACAATTTTTCAGGTGAAACCTACAATGGAAGTGATGAAAACATGCATTTCAAATGAGAGCTCAAGATAAAAAGCAGGAGAGATCTTGCCTAGGCAAATTAACCTACCTACCTAACTACTGTGTACTGGAAAAATTATTTTTAGCATGCCTGTGACACGTTTGATAATTACTTTTTTCTGTAATCAAAGGCCGTATTTAACGAAACAGAGATGAAACGGGGAGTTCAGCATGAAGGGAGAGATGCATGTAATCATTTTTATCTGCTCATGTTAATGCTGTGGGAATGCACTACAGAATCTATAGTTATGTGCTGAAGGAGGAGCAGAAATAATTACCTGTACTGAGTGCTTGTTAACATCCACTACAATAAATGCTAAAGTCACTTATGAGGGATTTGGTCCCAATAGGTGCTTTTAGTGGCTGCAGAGCCAGAAAAAAGGCATATAAGTGTGGCTACCTGCTTTGCCAGCTAGCTTCTCCTCCTTTTCCACACAGCCATCATCTAATATTGACATACCATGGAGTCTCCTGAGTTGAGCCAGCTGCTGTGGGGTGCCCCTGTTGGGCAGCTCAGCCTGGATTCCCCCAGAACCTGCAGGGTGAGGTTTGCAAGAGAAGAATTGTTAGGAACTCCAGCACTGGAGAAGGCAGGTTCTGCATAAGCTAACACAATGCTGAAAGCTGGCACAGCAGCCAAGGGACATGCAGAGCATCTTAGGTTTGGTTGTTTGCAAAAGGAAAGATCATCTTGGAGGGGAAAAAAGCCACAAAACCCAAAACAGGATAAAATCCAGTAATTGACACAAAACTATAAAATAAATGGAACGTCACTTAGAAATCAGAATGAATTTTATATAATTCCATATGTCTTGTCAATTTAGGCTTTCTTTTTATTAAATTAACAGCTTTCAAGAAAAGTACTGAAAAACACTTTGACCGGAGGGTTTTGGAATGAAATTACAGATTTAATGTGTAGTTTGTCAGCAACTGTGAATATAATTTCTCCAGCCCCATTTTGCTGAGGGCATTTTCTCTTTTGTTAGTCTCTTTCTGATCATCTCTACTGCCTGAGAAAGGAAAAATCTATATATTTTTTTTTTAGCTGCACTGAAGAAATTGAGTGACAGGGGCTTTTTCCACAACTGACTGCTGACTTAGAAAAGAAGTTATAGATGGGTTATGATTATTTTCTCCTTCCATGATGAGATTAGAAAAAGTTGAAGTCAGCATCTAGTTGGGGACAGTCATGAATACAGATGATCTACAATAAAAGTTAAATCCAGCATTTCATTCACCCTTCGAGCAGCAGCTCAGTTTCTATTCTCATTAAGTATTTTCCTCATTAAGAAATTTCCCTTCAAAGAGCCATCATTAAATTATGTTTCTCTGCTTCTCAGGATGACGTGCACTTCCTAACTTAGCACTTACACAGTAGGAAAGAAATAATTAATTTTGCGTTTTTCAGTTCTCTCCATTGACTTGCAAAAGGAAAAAAATATTGGAATGATTCCTTTCAGGTCTGAAAAGAGGGTGAGATGTATACTTATTCATCTGTATACTTGGACAGTGTGTCCCCCACCATGAACATCCATGGTGTTTCCCTAAAGTTTATCACAAACTTTAGCAAAGTTTTAGTAGGTTTAGTGGATTTCACTTGAAAAGTAAATGTAGTTTACTAAACTGTGCTTTCAAATATCTGAAGTGAAGAGTTTGGGAAGGCATTGGAGTGCAGTATGTTCCCTACATTCTGTTAAAATTCAGTGCTTTCACAGAAGGTATGAGTTAGAATTATTAAGAGGTTGCACTCATATTTCAAGGCTTTACAAGTCAAGCATCAGCTAGACGAAAATTTATAATTGGAATCTAATTTTCTAAAATTAAACATAATTTGAGCCAAACAGCTCCTTGTGCAGCATCACATGGGTTACATACAGCTGCCTGTGCTGGTCCAAGCTGATGAAACCTCATGGCTTAACTGTTGGAGGATGGTAGAGAAGGCATAATTAATAGTTAAGTGCTCTTATTTTAATGTGCATAGAATGGCCTGGATTGGAAGAGACCTCAGATCATCTTGTTCCAACCCCACTTTTACATGTGGTGTATGGATACCTTTTACTAGACCTGGTTGCTCCAAGCCACATCCAACCTGAATTTACATTTCCAGGGATGGGGTAGCCAGGATGTCTCTAGGCAACTTGTGCCAGTGTCTCACCACCCCCATGGTAAAGAACTTTTCCTATTATCTAATCTAAACCAGTCATTCACAAGCTGTTTAAAATCTGTACTATTATCTTACTTATTTTAGCTTAATTTTCACTTCATGCTCATTGTCTGGATGATTCTCTTCATGGGGGGAAAATGTAAGTTAGTTTATTCTGTAACTATCTGAAGAATCAACTGGGAAAACATCACCAGAGGCATCAGGTATTCTAGTAACTATGCATTTGAGCAAATTAATTTTCTCAACCTTGTTTCCTGAGAACAGGCAATTGTGCTGTAGAGATCCTACTGCCATTACTGCTCCATAATCCAGACATTGCTCTGGTGTGCTCTTCCTACCCTACAGATTTGTCACTGGACTATTATGTTATGCACTACTGTTTTTTCTAATTATGCTATATATCCCTCTTCCCATAGCTTCCATCCCATCCAAACAACACGTTTAATAATCTGATGGAACATTATTTCATAGCTCCTTCATAAATTCTTATTGCCAGTATTATTTCATGACACAATGTCAGTTCAAAGTTACATGTTTCAGCTTTGATTAATGGTTCTGCTTTTCTTAGTTCTCCAGAAGACAGCTGGGCTGGCTTTTGCTTTGAAAGCTGGGCTTAATATTATGGTGTATGGAAATTAAAATTACAATAAATGTGAGTGTGACAAGCTAAATTTCTTCTTACTCCATTAACACTGGGCTACTGTGTTGGAGTTTGGTTGCTGTTTATTCATGGTAATAATCCACTTTTTTCTCACAGCTGGAGCATACCTGATACAAATTACAGCCTTTACCCTGTGTCAGACTGCTTTGAAATCCATGTTGTCATATTTACTCTTCACTATTTATATCTTGGATTTGAGAGAAAAAAAGTATATGTCAAGAAAGGAGAGAAAGAGGAAAATGTGCTTGTTGAGTTAGCAGGCTCAGTTGTTTCTGATGTGAACTGAAGAATTGCAAAGTGGTACTTAGTCACCTCATTGCTCTCCATCAGTTTTAATGTGCAGTTTACTTCAGCTAAACATGAACCACTTGGTGTGAAAAGCAATTAAGAAGTGAAATCATAAACCCTAAACCCTCAGGTTCAGGCCTTTTTATTATAATCCGTTGATGATTCCCACACAGACTTTACTTTCCATTCAAGTAATCTAGTTTGCAAGCTATTTGAAAACTCATCTTCAGTTTAGACCTGATTGTTCCACGTCTGAACAATATTACTTGGCTATTTTCAGATTTGGCTTCATTTATGATTATGTTATGTAATGACATCAAGAGAATTAAACCACTCTCCACGACAGGATCTGTTTCAAATTCCCTAGTGAAGCATCAATATGAGCCTGTTGTGTTACACTGTGCAGGAGAAACCTAACCCTGCCCTAATTAAATAAAAAAAAAAATAATAATAAAAAAGTAATTTTGTTTGAAGGAAGACAATGTATTTTCAGAGGGATCAAATTAGATATCTTGCATTCTCTTAATTACTGAGGGAACTCAGTAATTCTGCCTCTATCAACAGGTACAAAGTGCTCTCAAGAATCAGACATGTAAACAGAAAATCCCCACAGCACAAAAGCCACCGAAAGGTTAAGTTTGCCAAACCTGTCTGGGGTTCAGTGTCCTGGCATCTGTAGTGACTTCCCTGAGTGTGCTTGCAGCTTGTGCTGGACTGGTGTGCTTAAACCCAGCATGGTATTGCTGCACTCACTGCCTCCTCCTCATCCTGGGTGTGGCTGAAGGACGGTCACTCTCTCCCTAGAAACCACTCAAGGCAAACCCAGCCGGGCCTGAAATCGCCCCAGCAGCTGCACATAAGCTGTGCTTTTGTTGAGCTCTCCCACTCCCTTCTGCCTGCCCACACATCTTGCAGCTTCCCTCCTGGGAGAGCTGTGAACACACGGAATGTTTTCTGTGGAAGGACACAGAGGAGCCAAACCATCTTCCATACACAGCTAGGGCATAGGAGTTTCTTATCTCAGAGATGAAGAAATAGATTTGGCCTCAGGCAAGATGCCCTGGGCGTTATGTCCTGTAATGAGATAGTGAACAGAACATTTTCATCTCCTCCTCTCTCGAGGTGAATTTACAGATGGCTTACTCCTGCCTCTATTTTCAGTAATTTATTCTTGCACCCGAATCAGCAAATTAAAAAATGAGTTATCTTCCTGGCTGACATTTGCATATTCATTAAACATTCCATTGAACTATTTCACAACATTTTTAATGATGCTCACTGACAGCTCAGGATGTACCTATCTCATGGCAATTTAAACTGGCAGAGCTGTACCTCAGACTTGAAAAGGCATAGCCATTCCTCCCATTGCTGCATTTTGGCAGTGTCAGAGAGGGGCTGAACGTCCAAAAGACACTTTACCATTGCAGACTGCCTCCCCTTCAGCTCCAAATTCCTTTTAAATATTTCCATATTCAGCAGCACCAAAATTATCTTCATGAGCATACATGCATAATAGAAATGCTTATAGTCCCTGGTATATCATATTCTGATTTATATTCATGAATTTGACAGTAAGGTTTGCTTTATATTCGATTCAAAGACTTCATTAATATGAAATTAGCACAAAATGCAGTCGGATAATAAGAAGAATATAAACTGGTGGACTGTCTTTTTAAATTCTGACTTGAACCCCTCTGGAGAAGCCAACATTTTCTAGAAAATAGCTTTATTACAATATATACTAGATTATATTATACAGTCCTGATTTTTAAGGACATGCATAATAGCTGGAAGATGAATCCATTAAAATGACAAAATAAATTACACTGGTAATTTATTGGTTTGATAAACTATGTAAAAGACTGCCTTTTCTTGGGTGCAATGTAGAAACACATTGATTGTGTGAGCACTGCAAGGTGAGATGTGTAATCATGAGGTAGTTGCTAAATCAAAGAAAAATAGCATAGTAATAGAACTTCATTTGTTCACTCAAATGCTTATTGATTAATGTTTATTTTCTCATTTTGGTTCAATACACATTTTGTGAAAAAGCCAACTGCTGATGACAAGAGAGCATATATGATTTGGCAGTGAATTAGTTTGGCACCAGATAGCAAATACGGCACTTGACAGAGTTCAGAAAACAAGTTTAGATATGATACAGAATATGGCTGAATATTAAAACAGTATTCCTTCAAATTCACTAGGGGCTCAACTTTTCTCTAGGTTCCTAAGTCCCTGAAGGTTTTGGAACTCTGACCTTGTCGTCTAGAAGTTTCAAAAGTTATACTTCAGTGAAAAAAGATCATAAGAGAAATATTTGCAAACCTTAACAAAAAGCAGCTCTACTTGTTTGGCTCCTAAAAGTAGTAATGAAATAAATGCCAGAAGAATTAATGTATAGACTAAATGTATGCTTAAGTCATATGCATAAGACAATGTTTTCATGATAGCTTGCATGCAGCTTTTCTGTAGTGGGATTTACTGATTGTAATTACATGTGGCCATGCTGGAAAGCACAGATGAAAATTGGAGGAATGTGAATTATTTCCTTCCTTAGTTAAAATCTGCACAAACTTAAGCTGTCACAGATTTGTAAAGAACCAGGGTTTTCTAGGAGGGTTTTTTCTTACTTTCTTGCTACATTTCTAATTTTGTTAAAAAGCTTTAAAGAGACATTGCAGGAAGTAGCTTCTACTGTTGGAAAAATATTTAAATTCCCTAGAAATCATATACTGGAATATTGCAAAGTCACCTGTAATAATGTCACTTTGACTGGAAACAGATAAAGGGTTTTATCTCTTACATTAGTCATGCCTAAACTTGATCTTTAGTGATGTTCATGTAAATATAAATCAAGACCAATGTATCAGCAGCACCACCAAAGTTGAAGTCAGGAGCCTATGTACAGCTTTCAATAGGATGGACAAAAAACAAGTTCTCCTGGGGATGGTCTGGTCTTCTGACACCTTTTTTATTCATGAAGTAAGGAATGGAATAGATTTATTATGCAAAATCAGTAAGAAACAGTGAGGCTTATTTAGTACCTTAAAGTTTTGCTCAGGTTCCTGAAAAACTCCTTATTGTGTCTTTAATGCGGCAATGGAATATTGTGTTAAACTTATAATTGTATTTATTTTTATTATGTACAGAAACTACAGTGACATGAGCATTTTCTGGAATTGGGAAATTAAAAAGGTTATTACTCTCTATCTGAAGAAAATTATTACTGTCATTGCAAGGCTATTATTTCTATTTATTTTCAGTGCAACAAATTGGTTTTGCATGATTTTGTTCCTCTTCCTGCCCACCCCCCACATCTGTCTCTTCTCTACTTAGGTTAATGAAGAGCCACATGGATTTTGTCTATGCAGAAAATATACAAATCTCATTTTAGGTTCAAAAATAAATTTTCTTACAAAGAATATCAATGATGTCACTAATCACAGAGTGCCTTTATAACTTCATGTGCTAACTATATTTTTGATGATTACTCTTATGCTAGTTTATTTTTTATGCCTAATTAGGCTTTGAATAACAGAAAAAATGATGCATACATTTATTCCTTCAGATTATTCATTCACAACATTTGAAGGCTTCTGTTTCCTAGAGCAAGTATACATGATTGCTTGATATAGTTTTTTTGTTTGATTTTTGTCAAGGGACAGTGTCATAATTATTTTTATTAAGTATCAGGCTCATCAGTAACAAGATTTACAGATGAGCCTCCTGTGTGTATCACTGCTCTGCAAGTGTATGTTGAGGAACAAAGAATGTAAATTTGCTCTGATAAATGCATGGGCTCACTGCAAGTTAGAGCAAATATGAAAATGAACTGGCATCCTTGATAACACTGGGAGGGGTTGTGATTGCTGGTTTAATTTCTGTTCTGTATTGTCCTTTCTAATGTCACCTGGTATTTTCCTTTCAGCAACGAGATGCTCTTGGTTTTGCCTATGAATTAGGTCTTAGAATGAATCTCTGAGCTGGACAAGGCTCCACTAACAAAGATGAGTTCTGTTTAAAATATATCATCATGTCATGACTGACCAAATACATTTTAAAGAGGATTGACTTTAATATAAAATTGCAAACTTTAATTTTACGTGTACTGGATACCATTATGTGCCAATTTGAATATGCAGTGTTTGGCTTTTAAATGCATGGCATTCCCATTTCTTAAAATGAAATGATGAGCAAATTTTCTGTCTTAACCCCTCAATCAAGTGGCTTTTTAAGAAATTATAGTCCCTAACTCAGACTGTGCAAAACTCATCAGGAAACAGAATATTTGATTCTTTTAAATGCTAAGAAGATACCAGAAACAAAAAGGGCAAAATATAAGTATTATTTGTCTTTTTCTGTGAATACTTTGCCACTTATAAAAGTCACTGCCCTCTGGGACTCTTCTAACGCAGCATCATTGGCATTTCAATCTAGAGAAAGTTTTGAGTCATTATTACATGCTAATAAAATAGGGGGGTTTAGTCCAAATATGGAATGGGTGAGGTTCAGGATGGGAGTATTCAGCCTTTGATCAGTGAAATTTTTAGTTTCTGGTATTTCATTGATATTAGAGTAGCTTTTACCATTTGAAAAAACAGATATATTCCCACTTTCCAAACACCAGGTTCACCATTCTCCCACTGTAGTCCTGGTATGAAACATCACACCATTTTCAAAGCTGAAAGGACAACATGATTTATATGTATAAAGGATACTTTGGGTAATTTTTGTAATGTTCTAATAAAAGTGATTGAATATAACTCATTCCTGATTTACTGAACGGTGTTGTTAGATTTATAGTATGAAATGGGTCAGAATTTATTGTGGTAGCACAAAAATCTCAAAAATTGTATATCAACTTCATATGCAAAAGATAGAACTTCCATAGCAGTACACAGCGGTTTTATTGTGCCAAATTTGGAATGCACACAACGGTTTTGTATCCTCACTGTCCAGGAGAACTGAAATCAAAACCCCAACTGTCAGCATCAAATGTCATTAGAGTGCTGGGGAGAAGTGGTTTCCACGTTTTAACTGTGTATTTCCATCCTTCAGCACACGAACACCGATTCATTTCACCAAGCATTAACATGGAAAAGATGCCCATCTCAGGTGTGACAGGGATCTGCTTTGGCTGTGCGGGTAAAGCAGGGGTGTGATGAGTTACTCTGTGCTCCCTTCCCTGGCTCAGCAGGAATGCTGGGGACAGGAGGATGTAGCCCCACCCTTCATGTTTGTGCTGCTGAAGCACACACAGCTCTCAGCAGGTGTAAATACCTTGTGCTTGTGAAAATAGAAAATTTTTATACGGTTTACAACACAAGCTCTGAGTGTTTATTAAAAAATCAGCACTAATTTATGCAGGTTCTTCATAAGATGCACATACTTCCTTTCAGTGTGCATTTCCTGCATGATTGCTAGTAAATTTTTTATTTGTGTGTAACTTGTTTTTTTCTTACAGCTGAGAGGGCAAGTTATGAAGCAGACAGGTGTTCACAACTCGCATTTATAAGCTTAGAAACTTCCTACCAGATGCCAAGCCGTTCCATACTCCCTATTTGGTACCTATTGCAATACCTCTGACCCTTCTGTTCCCGTGCGTGCGACGGCTGCCTTTCAACGGTGATCTACAGCAAACTGCTCAGTAAAACTCTGCGATCTACAATCGAAAACTTTACATACTGGTGCAGAAGTTTGTTCAGGTTTTAAGTGTCACCTCACGCTATTTTCTGTGAGAAGGGATACCTTCAGCAGGCACAGCCGAGCGAAGAAGGCACCTTTGGGCAGAGGCGCTGCGGTGAGGGCTCCAAAGGCAGAGCGGCAGCCCCGGCGCTGGCAGGCCCGGGCTGAGGCCGCCGTTCCCCGGGGGCTGAGCGGGCGCGGCGCCGTTCGCTCCGCGGGCCGGGCTCCCCTCAGAGCCCCGGGACAACACCTGGGACCAGCGGGTGCCTCTCCAGCACGAGCACACCCGGAACCCCGAGCCCCGGGGGTGCGGGGAGCCGGCCCGGGGCCGGTGAGAACCTCCCGGGGCCGCGCCGGTCCCTGAGGGGCGGCGGCCGCGGCTCCGCGGAGTGCCCGGCGGTGAGGGGGGACACGGCACCGTGCCGCCCGCCCGGCGGTGAGGGGGGACACGGCACCGTGCCGCCCGCCCGGCGGTGAGGGAGGACACGGCACCGTGCCGCCCGCCCGGCGGTGAGGGGGGACACGGCACCGTGCCGCCCGCCCGGCGGTGAGGGGGGACACGGCACCGTGCCGCCCGCCCGGCGGTGAGGGAGGACACGGCACCGTGCCGCCCGCCCGGCGGTGAGGGGGGACACGGCACCGTGCCGCCCGCCCGGCGGTGAGGGGGGACACGGCACCGTGCCGCCCGCCCGGCGGTGAGGGAGGACACGGCACCGTGCCGCCCGCCCGGCGGTGAGGGGGGACACGGCACCGTGCCGCCCGCCCGGCGGTGAGGGAGGACACGGCACCGTGCCGCCCGCCCGGCGGTGAGGGGGGACACGGCACCGTGCCGCCCGCCCGGCGGTGAGGGGGGACACGGCACCGTGCCGCCCGCCCGGCGGTGAGGGGGGACACGGCACCGTGCCGCCCGCCCGGCGGTGAGGGGGGACACGGCACCGTGCCGCCCGCCCGGCGGTGAGGGAGGACACGGCACCGTGCCGCCCGCCCGGCGGTGAGGGGGAACACGGCACCGTGCCGCCCGCCCGGCGGTGCCCAGGGGTGAGGGAAACACAGCCCAGCACAGCCCGGCCCGCCCGGCGGTGCCCGCTGTAGGGGAAGGGCACCCGCCGCCCCTTGGGGCCCTCAGCCGCCCCGGGGCGGCTCCAGCCGGCTCCTCCCTCCGCCGCGATCCGCTGCTCCCTCCCAGCGTCTGGAACGCTCCCGGGCCGAAATCTTCTTGCCAGCTGTGCGCCGAGTGCCTCCAAAATATGGGGCGGAGGCACTTGATGCTGCCTGTTTAACCACCTTTGTTTAAACTGCACTTTGTCAGCGTTATCGGACGTATTTTCTTCCTGTTTTGCCTCTCTATTTTTCACCTGTTAAATAACGCAGTGTACCGTAGCCGAAGCGCGGGGGAGCATCACTGCTGCGGTGCCCCGGTGGCAGTGGGCTCTGGAGGCGGTGATGCTCCAGCTGGAGCGCTGTGGAAGCAGCAGCATCCCGCAGGAGCCGGCATCGCTCCGGGAAGCGATGAGCGCTCGCTGGGTTATTCCAACAGCGCTAATGAGGAGGAGGCAGCGCCGCTTTGCCCCGCCGTGTCACGGGTGAGCTCCTTTCAAAGGGCAGTCAGCGATAGCGTGTCCCCGGGACTGTGCTTTAATATTCATTCACACTCGGGGCGAGATGGTTTTCTCGCCGCCCCTTTTCCCCGCAGCGTTGCAGGCGCTGCTGATGTCACATCGCGCAGCTTGGCGCTTCGTTCGGCACGCCGAAGAGATGTACAATCCCGTTAATAGTTTTCTTCAGCCTGTCCTCTCAGCTGGTTTTGAGCACTGGACAGAGAAGTCAAAATACCTTAAACTTGTACTGTTCCATTGTTTTTGAAGACACAGAATCCAAAAGGCTTTAAGGAGAATATTCAGGATAAAAAGGGAACATTTGTTTCCATTGTGTTGCAGATGCATCTTATTGAGTAATCATGGTTTTCATTTTCCTTTTGTCATTATTCCCATACTTATGAGGTCGCAGAGGATCTGAAAGAAGCAGAGAGCTCCAGGTGGAGTCCCTGGTCCTGCAAGAGCCGAGGTGTCTGTTGAACTGTCAAGCAGGTTTTGAGGTGCAAAGAAATAAATCCTTTGGATTTTTAGTTTCCTGGTTCCCCGTGGTTAGGAGTCTGTGTGCTCCTTGTAATGAGTGGTTAACAGTGACACCAGTGGTGTCTCCACTTACTGCCTACAGAGATTTCACCCTGAGTACATTAAAACCTGTTCTGTGGCAGTAGATGAGAAACTCATGTATTTAAGTAAGCACCTCTTTTAATAAATCAAAATTAGGCTCTTCACTAATGATGCCTTAAAATAGTTTAGATGCCTCTGTACCATTGGGAACAAAGAGGCTGATGTCACTGAAGACTTATTCAGACTTATGCTCACATCTGACGTTAGTGGCATTTAATCCTTATTTAATTCTGGGAGGCTTTAGAAGCTTTGTAAATGCTGTCACAGAAGAATTTGTAGAAAAGCTTGATTTTTGGTTCACATTTGTGTTTTGATTCTCAATTTGTCAAATGAAAAGCCATTTTCATTGGTCTTTATAGTGACAGCAGGACCAAACCTGAAGAGGAGAGATCTGGGCTTATTGTGTGTTCTAAAAGGATGTTCTTATATATTTTGACCCATATTCATGACGATGCAATGACTGTTTACTGAAGAGAAAAAGCAGTGGAGAAGCAGGCATTAATTCTGTTGCTGCACTGTTATTTTTGGTCATTTTCGCTTGAGCAGTTTTGTAGCTGTGCAATATATTTTTTAAAAACTCTGAGTGCTACTGTTTTGCAATGCTGGTTTCTAGCTCTTTTTAGCATCTGAAGCTGTAAGTTCTACTTTCTTGCTGCACTCATTTCAGAAGGATAGGTAGTGAATTTCCTGAAGCAACACTAATTTTTTTTCCAGATGCAAGCCCGGGACTGATGTGTTCTAAAAGTTAACTGGTCCTAGAGGAATTAGAACTGCGTGATCAAAGTGTCAGGTTAGTTGTCATCAGGCCATAAAAGCTCTCTTTTTTCTATTACCATTTTGTTTTTCCTTGTGCTCATGTCTTTTGGTTTATAAATTTAAGATTATTATGCAGGCTTGGCTTATTGTATGAGTTTACCAACTACTGGTAAAATAAACTCATACATTAAAGCAGTGTAAGGCAAAGTACTTCAGCTTTCCAGCAGAATTAAGTATTTTATTTTGACTTTGAACATTCATGTGTTATCAACTTTTAAATTATCAGTGCTACATCCATTTATCTCTGGGACTTCTTCAGCATTAGAAACAACTAATGCCTGATTTTTGACCAAGACATTTTCTTAATCTCCACAAACAAACTTTACAAGCAGTTCTGAGTGCTTGTTTCAGATGCTGAAGTGAGTGAGAGAGGGCTCTCTCCTGTAGTTCAGAACTTGCTTCCAGGAGGGTAATTTTGAATGGGATGTATCTATTCAAGAGTTTTAGATGATTTATCCAAATTACCTTAATTTGCTCCTAGTTAGTCTAAATTAAAGCACTGTCCCTTCAGTTTGTGTTAATTTTAAAAGTGCAAACGACTTGAATTCTAAATGAGTGCAACCACATTAGGATTTAACAAGCACACTGTTTTTGCCCAATCAAAAGTGTTCTAAGTTTGTCCCTAGACAAAAATTTGCAGATAGTGATGGTGAAAAGACTGATCCTTGTTAGAACTACTGATAAAGGTTCTGGTAACTTCCCCAAATGTCTCCATCTCCAAGCCTGTTGACCATGTGTTAAGCAGCCCTTAAGACAGAATTCCATAGGCAATAGTAAATGTGAAGGACAATTAATTTTACATGGAACAGGGGTAAAATAACTCAGCTCTCAGTGCAAGTATTCCAATTCGATAGAGTGGTTTTGCTTCCTGAGATAAATATTGCTTGTGTTCAAGGCCCTGATTTTGAATATTTTCCTGGGCACAATAAAATACATGGTTCTCATTTATTTTTTATTTGTCTTGTTCTTATTTATTTGTGTTCTATTTTATTTGTGTCCCATATGATGTATGTGTTTCCAGTAAAGTTACTCCAGATTTTCTTTTAAGTGAATTCTGATGAGAATTCCTATCTCAGAGCCTTTATCTGAAAGGCAGGCTCTGATAAAATGTACACAGACCTAACTGTGTCTGTGATAAAAGTTAAATGTGGATGTGCTGCAGCACAAAACAAAGATTACAGCAGACATTTCCTGAATTATTCTGGAGACATGTTCTGGTGCATTCCAGTAGTTTCGTAGTGTTAGTTGAGTATCTTTGACTTTTTGGCCTACTCAATTATGTGCCTCTTAAACCCAAAGCTGCAATTTCTTGTTAAGAATCTCCTATTCTCTATTTATTAAACTGCTCTTTAAAACTCTGCTGAGACATGGTCTGGTCACAAAGTGCTGGTGAATAATCAGCTTTATAGTCTACAAATCCATTTTAAACATCTGTTGAACAGTGTAAGTGTGAAACTTACAGCCAAATATGCCCTAGATGCTTCCCTTCTGCCCTAGAAGGAAGCCAGTTTTTTAAGTCTTTCAGCTTTGAGACAAAGCAACAAAATCACTTTATTGCACTAGAGTTGTATGTTATTTTACCAAATAGGATGAGTTCCTAAAAGACCGATTAATCTTCATATAAATGAACTGTGCTGTGTTGCATAGTGTCCTTTGGAAGCTCTATCCAAGTTTGCTGATGCTTACAGTGGCCACTCACAAGGATAATGAGATGTTAAAATGATTATCCTTGGATATCAAAGAGGCTTTAAGGCATTCTCAAGGGATCGAGGCCCTGCAGAAGGGAAGGTGATAACCTGAAATCTGAAGGGGAAGGAGAGCAGTGCTTAACCAATACCATTCATTTTTGCTTTGTTGACTGAGAAAAATATTCAGTTTAGGAATAGTTGAACGCTTCCTGACAAGTAGAGGGTGCCTTTTTAAGAGGTGGTTGATAAATCATAGGTTGTTTCTTTGTACATAATTCCTCCTCCTAGGAGAATGAAGGGTATAAGCAATCCCATGCCAATCCTGTTAACAAGTTTTGCCTTAGTCAGTGCCTATTTCTTTTCTTTTGCATAAATAACATGGATAAATCTTGCCTTCCTTTAAGAACAATTACAGTATTTTTAATACATGCATACCTGTAGCTTTACTTGGGCCCCAGAGAATTGGAGTGGAAGTCAATGGCATGAGGGATGGGCTGTTGTCTGTTCACACAGGGAGCCTGATCAGCAGTTCAAAAATGCAGTCCAAGGAGGCTGGGTTTAGTACTGTGGGGCAGAAGTTCCTGCAACAGCAAATCCTGCACAAATCTTGTTTATCCAAAATGCGGCATTAATTCAATTACAGCTTGAATGATGTTTACTTTGGCTTATAAAGTCAAATAACATGTTATTGACTCTTCCTGGGTGATTTCATGGTTTCTTCTTCCTTTCCCATTTCTCACCTGGACAGATGAAACAGGTTTAACACTTTATATTATTTGTTCCATGGACAGCAGGATTCTTGAAAGTTTTGTCGGGAGTTTGAGGTTATCCCAATTACCTGGGGGACGACTCAAGGCTGTGTTCACTTAGCTGGGTGTGTACATTTCCAATGGCACAATCTGGACTCAAATACTGCAGGCTTTACAAAATCCCTTATATAACATTTATTCACCAAAACATCTTTTTATCTTGCAGACTTGTCCATCAAATCTCCTATTTTTCTAAGTCATTCTTACCAGAATTCTTCAGTTACTATATCAGTATCCTTTCTGCTTTGCTTAGTGCATATACATGACAGAATTCAAGAATTCCCATGTTCTGTTAATTCACTTTAAAATTAAGTATTTTAATATTTACATTCAGCATAAATAGAAGCCATTAGGTTGACTTAAGCAAATACAGCCACAAGTGTAAGTTTTTCTTAATTTTAGGCTTTTACACAGAAAAGTCACTATGTTTATAGAGGTCCTTCAAGTAAGCCAGACTAAATCATGAATATTTATTACTTCTAAACTATCACTTCCATTTATGAAGGGACTCAAGATATCTTTGTTTCACAGCAAGCAGCTAAAGATGGTGAGCTGCCCGAAGGTGCTAGCCAGGTTCTTGGCTGTATTTGTATGAAATTATTTGTTAGTGTGCAATAATTTGCTTTATGCCCACTAAAATAGTTGCATCCAAGGTGCCACTATAAACATCATTAAGATGTGAAATACCCATCTCGTCTTTTCTCTGTTTGTTGAAGTTATTTATAGGTGGGCATAAATACACAGGGTAAGTGGTAAAATAATATAAAAAATTATGTGGCCAGTCCAAAATCAGTTTTTTTCACAACAGTAGTAAAGTCCTGCCAGCCCAGGGGGTTGACAGATATTGATCCTGACTTTTATATGTAACTGAATTTTGCCTCTTGCCTTGAAGACTTGGAATTTTATCCACAATTATTTCCAGGTCCAAACAGCACTTATCCAGAAATATTTTTTTATTGTTGTTGAAGAGCTGCATGTATGTAGCTGATATGTAGACTTTATTTCAGCCCTACTGAAATCAGTAGGACCTTTTTCTGGTGGCCTCAGTAAGTATTGGACTGGGCCCATAATTTATGCTTGCAAATAATTTTGGCCAGAAAATCATATCTGCAGAAATGGAGGCAATTCCTCAAAACCATCTAACTTCTGCTTGTGGGAGTTTTTTGCAAGGGAGTTTCAGTAACTGGTTGTGGTTTTTCATTTATCCTCCAGGGTTATCAGAAGCACAGTAATTTTCAGCCATTGTTGGGTCAGGGTGACATGATCTATGGTTGCTTCCTTGAAAAGAAAGCTTTCTCTAGAGCTGAGGGGTTCTGTTCCATTGTGCCTGCTGTGATGAGTCACAAGGAGAGAAAGTGCTCCTTTAGGGTGGATGTGTTTTCTAGCTGTTACCTGGGCTTTCTCTTTGCAATCCTGCCTGTCCACAAAGCAATTGATTCTCTCTAGCAAATCTAGCAATCAAAGCAATTGGTTCTCTCTAGCAAAGAGCATCGTAGCTGGCTCAGATGTGATCAAAGGTAAGGGGAAAATGGCTTCTGCTTGTAACAGAAACAATGTGGATTTTGTTCTCTGAATTCTCTCCCCACAAATTCAGTCATGTAAGAAACCATAAGAATGTTGGTTGTAGATTTAGCTGGCAAATATCTACAGAAACAGACAAAAAACCTCAATGTGCAGGTTTAAATGTCTGCAAGACAAAAATCCAGTGTGTTTCTAATAGATTGTTTACCTCAGATGAACTATAAACTGATTGACAACTTGAAGTCATACTCCAGGAAATATTTGAAGTACTTCTTTATTCTCAAGTAGAACTTTATTTAGAAGCACTTTATTTAGAAACATATTCTGGTAGAAATTTCAAGATTTATAAATGACCTTTAATCAAAGGATACAGGATCATTGAAAGAGACAAAGGGTTTGGTATCTCCTACATGCTGGAGTAGAAGGAATTACAGTTGGACAAGATATACATTCTTTGTACAATACTGTGGCCTGGCTTTGTAGCCTTCATGACTTTGACAGTTCAGGAGGACTTCAGAGTGAAACATTTATCCTGTAGGATAGACTGAGAAGAGCTTTTTTAAAAACTATTAAAAAATTACATTGAAAGTTAGTGGAAGGAACTTTAAATGTTCTAAAAATCAGAAACACTTACAGTTTTCTTTTCTGCTTGCCTGCATTAATTCCAACCATGTAAAAGAAGTGGCACTGCCTTCCTCTACAGAGAATAAATAACTCTGTCAGTGATAGGATTTCTGGAGATTTATTTTCTCTGCAAATACTCTGTGTTCATGAGCGTGTAACTGGAATGACTTTCATCATACTCGGTGTTTGGAAGTTGATTTGTAATTAATACTGGCAAGCCTGAAGATGTGGTCCTTTGTACCTCAGTTGATGCAAATCAGATTCTGCATTGCCTTGTGGGAGGTTTTTGTGTGTTTTCATATTGCTCTTTGCTTGTTCACAGCTGTGAAGGATATAACCTTGGAAGTAGTCCAGTTATTGTTTACATAATGACATGATGTGGTTTTCACCCAGCTCATGTAGGTGAAGTCAGTACCTAAAAATTATTTAGTCTATGGCTTGTCCTGTCTCAATTTTCAAAGATCACTTAAATCTATGGTGCTATGTTTAGTTGTGGTAATAAGGATGATGAACATATAATTTTAATTATTACTATTTTTTTCTGGAAATGTCACTCTTCAAGATAATGTAGGTAGCAATGCCAGTATATTTAAACATTTTTTCACAGGTGAGGCATCAATTAAAGATAGCTTCTTCCCTAACCAAGATGCTGAAGAAGGAAACCAGGGACAGCCCTTTTGGATGTAAAATGTTGGTCCATGACATCCAGCTCTAACTCTGTCAGGGAATTTAACAGAGTTTGCCAGATAAAAGTTATTTAAATCTTGCAGGTTTTGGAGTGAAATGTTATTAAGAAGCTACATTTCAAACCAAAATGCTATGCCCACTTCAAGTATATCTTCCAATATATCATGGCAAAATAGTGACACTGTATTTGCCTGGCTTGAAATATCTTTAGTGGACTCATCACTGTTATCTCCTGCCCTCCTTGGGAAAAGACTCACCTGAGAGAGAGGAAAAGCCTGTGAGACTACTAAACAGTTCAGGACACTGAACAGAGATGTTTTAGCCTATCTCCTTTTCTATATGCCACTGTTAGGAATAATTTTGGATGAAACAAGGATGTATTCAGATTCCTGAATCTTACTGTGTGTGCTTTGAAGAGAACTGTGCTGTCAAATGCAGGTTATGCTGTAGTTTGGAGAGGTGATCTGCACTCAGCATTTAAGCATGTTTTTTCTCTTTTTTCCCTCCTTGTTTCTAATGGGAAATTAATGCAGCACAACTTTTTCATATTTCTTACTGTGCACAGTTAGTCTGTAGAGGGTATGTTACCAGGCTGGCTTCCTGGGGCAGAACTAATCCAATCATTTATGAGTTTATCAGATTTTATGAGATTGCTGTTCAGGTGTAATCTCATGTACATTTGTTTTTAAATTTTTCTATGGAGTAAATGCTAGCTAGGTTAATGGCCCAATTTTTTTTCTTTTTTCCCCCCTTCCTTCTAGATGTGTATAGTGTCACTTTACATCAGACTTCTCCTGTTTAAGGAGCTGCATGATGGTGCATCTGTTCATACTTTGCACAGAAAATGATCACTGACTGCTTCTCTTTTGCAATGGCATTTACTAAGTTGTTGTGTTTGGTACATTGCTGGGTTTTGGTCATAGATTTATGTTGTATATCCTAATGGAAATGCTCTTCTGTTGTATCATACTGCTGTCTGCTTACTCTGCCAAAGATTTAATTAATTGTTTCCTTATCCTGGCTTTACTCTGAAATCAACATAAAACTTGGGCCAGAACTGGGCTAGAAAGGGAGACATCAGGGCTGCAGGCATTGAAGAAATTGAGAGGGGCACAGAAGCCTGCATTTCTCTCGAGTCATTCATTCATTACTAGGTTCTGTTGCTGCTCATTGACTGTACCAGTAGTTTGACCAGGAAAAAAAAAATGGTAATGATAGCAAGAGAAATATTGGACTGTTGGGAAGCAAGAATGGTACCTTGGGGATCCCTTTTAGGACTGGATTGATAAAGCTGTCCTGTGACTTACCTGGAAGGAGAAGATGACATGCCAGTAAAACTTCTAGAAGACATTAAATCAGGATAACTGTGCACCAGTGCCAAGCTGTACAGAAGTTAGAATATGGACAAATGGTAACAAAAGCCTACAAAACACATAAAGCATGAAAATATTACCAGTGGAGTCTGGAAATCCTCTGTCTCTTCCCCTGCCATATTTGAAGGAATTGTAAAGCTTTAATGGAATAGACCACAATTTGTCAATTTTCCTGGAAAAAGAATGCCACTATCAGAAAGGGTTTCATTTTTACATATTGAATATTAATGCTTTGCTACAGAACTTTCTTGGAGAGCTGTGGTGGGCCAGGGAAAGGGAATTTTCAGCTCTCTTGTCTGTCCATCCAGAAGCACTGGATAACATGGTAATTCCATTAGCCAAACTGCTTGTTGCAAATCCAGCTGATTTTGCTAGAGAGAGGAAGTGTATGCACTGTGCTGGCTACAGGGCTGCACCTAAAAATAGTTCATGGCTGTCATTACCTAAGCACAATCAAGCAGAACAAAAAGCTAGAATTGTCATACTGACAAAATGATTCTGCAAAGAGCTAGGTTTGCTAGGTTGTTTGTTTTAGGAAATAAATTACAGGTGGTTTGATTCTCTACTATTTTTAACTGTTTACATAATGAGCTATGGTCTCTAAATGAAAATCTTGGTTTTGCTGGCTCTAAACAGACTGATACTTTCAGAAGCTGATCCAGCATTTTGGTAGTTATTGATTTCTCCATAGAAATCTCTGTCTCTAAATGATGTTCAACCACTTTAGTGAGGAGTTTAGAGGTAAGTAGTGTGTCAGTACATGTCTGTGTTTTAAGCCCCAGATGTGAATCAGATTCACGAAGGTTGGCAGATGTGCTCTCGTAGTGGGGCACCTGCTGCTGCAGCATCAGGAAGTGTGTCCCTGTCAGCCAAGGAGGGGACTACTCTTCCTTAAGCTCACCTGAGGGCTGAGAGACCTGCACAAGTCTGGGATGGTGAACTTAACAGCCTGCTGAGTTTATTCATATCAACAAAACCAGCAATTCTATTTCTAACACTTTTAACCATCTGGAATCTGAAGAAATATGTTCTCTAAATGAGCAAGTGCAGCTTTGTGGGTTTGCTGCTTTTACTGCAGGTACTCAGCTGTCAGAGCAACATGGCTTGGTGGTCTCTTATGTGCAAGAAAATTCATTACCTGAACCAGTGTAAATTTGCAGGACATGACATTTCAAAATGTCAGTAAGTTAAGTGGGGTCTGTAAACATTTCTAGACAGGTTGTGGTTCATTGGCTTATTGTTTGACCATTTTGAAGGGAAATATCTCTGTGGTTTTATTACATCACAACTTGATTAATTACAGCCAGTTGAACACTAAATTACAGCACCAAGATACCTAAACACTGAAGAGCTTTTAGGAGAGAGAATTCTGAATACTGACAGAATTAAGTGCAGCATTTCCTGATTAAGATTGCTGTGGTGTCAATGGTAACACTGCTGATTAAAACAAATTTTAAATAATAATTTGCTTTCTACAATGAATTGTAGAAAATTCAGTGAAAGCTGCAGTTGCCTTAGTGGTTATTTCAATGACCAAATGTATGAATTTTAGAGGACACTTAAGGTCTCTATTGCTAACTTCAAAAAATGGAATTAGTATAGATTACAGTTTAATCAGTACATTAATTTTTCCAAGAGCAAAAACCTTCGAGGTATTTAAGATGGAAATGCTGAATGTCCCACAGTATTTTTTGGTTTAAATTTATTTTTTTTATAAAGATGAAATTACTAAGGATCTCAAGGCCTCTCTAAAGCACAAATATAACTGTAAAGAGTTTGATCTCTTTGCATTATCTGGTCTGCCATTAGGGCCCTTTTCCCATGAGGCTGGACACAGGATTTTTAAAACTGAAAGCATCCCAGCTCTGGTGAGAAATAGCAGTGCCTTTGAGCAACTCGACCCATTATATCAGGCCACCCATGGGAGCCTGGGGCTCTGTAAATTTTCACTGCTCTCTTTGTTTGTTGATTTTGGGCTGTACCTCAGCTCCTGCTTTCATGGAAGTGAATATGCGAATGTGGGGTTTGTATCACTGATAGAAGCCAAGCGTTACATAAAAAGCAGTTCAGAAAATCAATAACTTGAAGTTGACATTTCTTTGAAGAGAATGGAGATTATATGGGTCTGTAGTCCAAAAAAATCCATTTATTGCTGATTAAGAAATTCAGCATAATTAGATAACTAATGGTGCTGTGTGAATCCCCAAACCAAGTATAATTTGGTAATAATAATTAGGTAGGGAGTTGATCTGTTCAGTTTCAATGGCAGTGCCATAAAAGGAAGCAGTAAGTTTAATGTGTGAAACTAGTAAACTGTCAGGTGTTAAATTAAACAGCCTAACTCTCCTGCTGATGGGGATCTTAACTTTTTAGTGGTGGATATAAAATAGGGTACGACTTGGGGTTGTTTTTCCATATATACCAATTTCAGTGTAATTTAGCAACTGTGGCCTTGGGAAACAGCAGAGTCAGAGATCAGAGCTGTTGGACTATGTGGTGCCTCTGGGGCAGAGTGCAAGGCGTGGCAGATAAATGTCAAAATTGCATCATGCCACTATGGATGGGCTAGACTGTTAAGAAGTGTCACAGTGGTGTGCTGAGACAAGGTTTTAATCAGTGACAAATTTGGTCATTTTCTGGAGAAGTAATAGTTTATTTAAAAATTGTGCTTTAATAGCAAGACAATATTAAATCATGCATATTCATTATGTAGTTTTGATTTTTTTGTCTGCTTTGATTCTTCTGTTCTTAATAGAAAAATCAGTTTTGAGTTTATTACTGATAACAACTAATGCCTTAAATGCTTTCCCTCCATAAATAGAACACTGCAAATATATAAATAAGTACATTGCTTTGATGCCTAGATGTGATTGTCTTATAATTAATTCATTTCCCAGTAAGAAAACCAGTTTTAGAAAACAAGTTTTACTTATCTATATTTCTTCAAAGGAACTTAATTTCGCAGTAATTCAGTTATGTAACTACAACTAATTCATTGTTAATGTTAATTAGAGTAAATATTTCTAAAATAATTGGATAATTTTAAGTATGGCTAATGATTTTGACTATTTTACCTTCAGAATTTCTCACTTAGTACTTCAAATGAGTATGTCAGGAATATTGCCATGTTTTCTGTTTCTTCTTTTATTTTTTAATTTTTTTGTCTGTTTAATTTCTGTTCTCTTTTCTTCAACATTAGATCTAAAAAGTGTCAGCTGTGACCAGATGTTGTCTGACTATCTCCTATATACCCTTTTAACCTATTCTGTAGAGTTTTAAAACATTCATGCTGTAACATTGCAAAAGTTACCTGTGTGGGCTCATTTCTTCTTGTATTATTTACTGTTAGTGGAGCAAGTTGCACTATGTCAAGGGAGGCAATTTAGCATCAAAGCTTAACTTTTAAGTTTTAATTCTGTTTCAGGAAGAACTATTTATGGTGATTTTTATTTATACAGGGCAGGTATGAGAACAGTGTGAAAACTGGGAAATGGCCTCAGTTTCTCATTTAAACCATTTCCTGAGATGAAGTATTGCCATGAATCTTTTCATATTAGGCTGAAATTCCTAACCAAAGAGGAATCTTATCAGTCTAATGAACATTCCATGGGATAGGTACCTAAGGCAGACTTCAAATCCTCCCTCCCTGCCTGATTTTCAAGCACAGAACCAACAGGCAAGAGGTGGCTCTGGCTGGTGCCAGGCAGGGCTGGCAGTGCCAGGCTGGGCACCCCCTGCTCCTGCAGTACCAGATGCTCTTGTGACACCCAGAAGGCACAACAGGACTGGCAGCTGATTTGTTTGATGCTAATATTGGGGGGATGGCCAGCCCTGGGGCTTAGGAAGCGTGGAGTAAATTGCAGTAATTGTTCAGTCCCCAGATATTTTCTCCCACATAGCTCCGGGTGTGTCAAACGCTGTTGGTTTTGTGTTAGATGACCCAGCTTAATGATGATGTCATATAAACCCAATGAGGTAAAAAAGTGCCTTTTTTTTTTTTAAGAAAAACCCTGTAAGATTTAGTAAGTACTATTTACAAGGGGTAATTGATTGCCTCATTTGTGTGGCAGTGTTGCTATAGAATATGGCAGGCCTTTGCCAGGAGGAAGAAATTTGTATTCTCCTGAGGATGGGGACAAATTCACATTCCTCTGTGATGGAGAGCTAATTGCCACCCACAGATGGGAGAGCAAATTAAAGCAAAGGTAATGAGTAAAGCTTCAGGTGAATTTTGTCTTGCTTGGTTTTTCTAGCATAGTTTCCCCTCTCAAAAAAAGTACTTAATAGAGATAATAGAGTTCTTTGATGGAGAGAAGGTTCTGGTTGTTGAGGCTTTTCTTCATTCTCTTCACCAACTGCAGGTACATTTCTAAATACTTTTCATCTTGACTGAAGGTTTTATTTAGTTATTCCAAGGGGGTTTTTTTAACCAGGTCAGAGATAAGGGGAAAAAAATCGATTATTTTCATTCTTAGAAGGTAGCTGCTTAAAGAGAAATCAATAACAGGGTGAATGAGCTGTTGGCCAATTGGCAATGTAATAGCCTTGCTTTAGAGAAAGCAGAAAGAAATGCAAAATAAAAATAAATTATATTGGAGCTTAGGTTTAGGATAAAGATAAAATATTTGAAAGCTGATCTACTAGCCTGATGGGTTTTCCTATCATAACCTATCTTAAAAGTCTTAATTTTTACTATAACCAGTGACTGTCATTTTGATTTTTGATTCGTATGGATTTTTGATTCGTATGGATTTTAAAGAATTCTCAAAATCCTGTTTGTGAATAACCCTTCTTTTCCACATACTTCATGCTTTGGGAATACCACCAAGTTAGCCAAAACCAACCAGTATTAGTTTTTAGTATCAGTTTTTGCTATTAGTCTTAGGAAAAACTGTTATTCTAATTGTGTTATGTACAATTCTCTAGCACTTTTTCTCAGTAAAGTAACAGTTTGAAAGTAAGCAAACAAGGTTTAAGATTCAAGGAAAGATGAACCCTTGGGAAGCATCTTCCTTTTTCTTTACCACTGACTCCAGGAAACTGAAGCTGATTTTGACTTTTCTGTGTGTGATTGACATAATATTTTAATTCCCAACTGGCTTGGAAAATCCAAGGATGATGAGAGCATTGGTGCCTTCTTTGACTCAGCTGAGTAGTATTAAAAAATACATGCAGCCAGCAGAACTTGTATTTGTTATGGTGTTTCTGACAACAAATATCTGCTCCTGTATTTTGTCTGTCTAATAATTGTACTCCAGTTTAGAGGAGTTTATGCAGTAAATTCTGTCAAGTACAGTATTCCAGAGGATCAGTGATAAAATCCTTGCCCTGATAGAGTTGATGTAGGTTCTGTGACTTCAGGATTAGAGTTCAAAGCCCCCCAGTGCAATGAATATGTTTCCTTCAAGCCTTGGGTGGAAGATGAGGCAGCATAATTACTGTGGGATGGATTCAACTGGACAGATGTTTGCAAATCTTCTTCATTTGGCTTGGTACCAGAAAAAAGCCCATTTCTCTCCTGACAGCTGGCAGTTCAGTCAGTCCTTTCACCTCTGCAACTCTTTATTTTCCATGAGCAAGTCACAAATGTACATCACAGCTCTGTCTTGGCAACATAAGGAGAGATGGTCATCACAGATTTTGGGCTTGCAGTGATGGACCTGTTGGTTCCACAACTACAAACTTGCAGCTCCATGGTGTTATGCAGGATGAAATTAGAATCCTCCTTTCTTGTTTCTCCTGTAAATTTAAAGATAATGTGTGATATTTTTTCTCTGTTCTATTTCTGTAAATATGGAAGGTGCAATTTATAAAAACATATTTTGAAATGGACCTCAGGTAAGCTAATTGATTCTAGGAGTTTTGTCATTTATTATATGGAATTAGGAATTTAAGGATAATTATTCACCAGTCCTCTTTAGAGAAGGCAATTTAACATGGAAGAGAAACTCTACCTAAATGTATTTTCTTTCTTTTTTTTTACATTTAAAATTTTAATTTTTAAATTTAAATATTTGATTGTTAATTGTTTTACCTTTGTAAGATATGATGTAAAGGCTCTCAGTTTCATCTCTGAAATGTCTATAAACTGAAAAGTGAAGAAAGGTTTCCATGGAGTATCAAAAGAGATGCTTAGCATTGGGGCTTAGTTAACCTGATTAGAATAAACTCTGGACTCCAGCCTCTTTCTTGCTGAGAATCACTCTGTGGCCAGGCTGGAACAGTGTTCAGGCTGTAGTTCAGGCCCATGATGTGTGGTTCTTATGGATTCTTTCTCTGAGAAGTTAATGTTTGCTTTGAGAGAAGCAATTGGTACTAGGGAATAAAGTGATGTCTCACAAGTGCAGGAATCAGCCCTGGAGAAACGAGACTTTGTGCAGAGAGGTTGATTTTTGTGAACAACTTTTTGCAGTGTTGTTTTTTTTATCTGCAGCCAGTCGGATCCATGTTCACATTTCAATAATTAAATCTCTCTGTTTACTCTTTTAAATCCAATTTGGGCTCTTTTTCAAAGACCACAGCTCCTGTGGCTGACATCTGAATATTTGGTTTATCTGAGCTCTGAGCTGGTCATGTAAACTGAGTGTCTCTGTTTTGGATCTGCTTTTTCTGATGGGTAAATACCTCCTTGCAAATGGTTTACAGATCCCTGGTTTTAGGGCTGTGCTGCTTCTGTTTATTGGTGTTGGTTGTTTTTGTTGTGGGTTTTGTCTTTTATGGGGGCAGGCTGGGGTAACCAGTGAAGAGCAAACAGTTAAAAAGTCATACTGGGATGTGAAATGTGTATCCTAAGGTGTTAAGAGCTATTACATGGATCTGCAGCATTTCTGATACCAACATGGAGTAATTACACTTCTGTTTGTGACTGATAGTACAATTTCTGCCAGTGTTTCCATTGCTAGCTTCTGTTTTCATGGAGTTGTACTACAGGCAGAGTCTGTATCTGGGTAATTTTATTAAAGTAGTTTTCAACAAGCTCTTTGGCTGTGCAAGCATGGAAGGAATATTATATTAAAAGAAAATTCTGAACCCAGGGAACCTAATGTTCTGATAAGGGATGTTAAGCTATGTCACCACTAATACAACATGTAATTTCTGTTTTGCTCTTATTGCATGCAAAGTCAATGATTTTTCAGCATCAGCATCTTCAAAACCAAGTATTCCAAACATTGAAATTATAGCCTGAAAACCACAAGATCTTAAATAATGAGTTGGCTCTCTGTTGCCTTCCACTTGGAAGAGAAGTTTGACATCCAGGAGTAGCTGAGCAGAGCCAGCATCGCAGCAGAGCTTTGCCTCTTCTAGCTGCAGCCTTGGAGAGGTGGCTTAGCCAGGACTGTGAGCAGCACATTGCTCAGAAGGTCTTCAAACACAGCTCCCGTGTGACTAGCCAGATCCTGGTACTGGTTTACAGTGTTTACAAAGGTTATTTAGGATACCTGAAGACACCTGACTTAATGGATTAATAGTTTTTCAAAAATGATTGCTGGGTAGTGATAGCCTCAGTTTTTGTGTCTGGGTTTAGGCTTAATCCCAGGATATGATGTGTGAGGGAGGCAGAGTGATCTGAGAAAATCCCAGCAAGACCAGTGGAGAGGTTTTGGCTTTTTACATCTTCATCCATGTTTGTATGTGATATAATCTACAGTGACAAATCTGAATTATTTCATAAACTTCATCAGGACAGTAACTGGGAGCTGCCTAGAATGCCTCCTAAATCCTTTTTTTTTATTCTCTAAATGAGCATAAAATCTGGGATTTTGCCTTTGATTTCAGCATATTGAATGTGAATGAAGTTGCCTGATGCAGAGCAAGAGGCTGTGATGAATATGGATGTGGTGCTGGCCTTTGTTAGTGCAGAGGTGCCTGGAGAGATGAAACAGGGAAGCTCCAAAGTACTGATCTTATGCCTCAGCTCTTGATGAAGGTTGTTTGTTAACTTATTTTTGAGATTTTTGTCTGCTCTTCTCTCTTCTTTTTAAAAGTTTTCTTTAAGAGAGATCCCTATTGATCTCTGACTGTACTGCTCTAAATCTTAGTAGTATTTTACTTTTTTTTGGGTTAGGGGTTTAGTGAATCAAACCTTCCTGCTTTCTAAACAAAAGAAACTTAACATTTCTAATTTTTCTTTTAATCTCAAAACTTTCAAGTTAAAAACAGAAATCACTTAACACATGGATAAGTCAGAATTTCACTGCCTTCTCCCTCCCCCCACTCCCTAGCCCACATTGAAATATTAATTATATTTCAAGTTAGTTAACTGGTAAGAAAGATACATAATTATGTTGTGCATTTTACAGCCTTAAGCAGTATTTTGTGTAATTTTGGGATAGTTATTATAGCTGACATGAATTCATATTATTCCTTTGTCAAGCTATACTCGACAAACATTTTTTGACCTATTTTTAAAGTATAGATGCAATATTTATATTGTCTTGTATATTCCTTCATAAATTACAGCTACACTGTAATTGTAAACATAGATTCTGACAATCAAATGATAGGTTTTTCATGAGTGTTCTAGTTTATTTCAGTTTTCCCCAGGAGCTTCAGGTAATTAATTTTTAAAATAATTTAAAAAATTTTAAACCCCACAACTATTTGTTTTCTCAAATGGAAAAGAAAATAAATATAATTAAAAGGATTTTTTACTTTGAATTGGAAATTAATCAAGTGTTTGCTGTGCTACTTTTTTTTAAAGTAGTGAAAGTGTACAGACTTCCTGCAGATGTTGCCAGAGGAAAGCAAAGGTATTTTGGGAGTAGAACAGAATTTAGTGATCTATTGTCAAATGCAGGATAGCTGGAGGCCTGGAAGAGTTTAGTTAATTTGTTTTGCTTATACTGTGTAATTATGAAATCACCCATGTTGCATTCAAACTGTTGTCATTTGAGCTTCAAAATCAACACTTGAATTTAGAGCAATGGTTTCTTTATGAATATTTATGGTTACACTTTAGATTCTTTACAGAGTTTCAGGTTGTCTGCACATTCAATGGGAAGGCTGAGTTTTCAGCTGTCCCTCAGAGTCAAAAGGATTCTGTGATGAAGAGGGACTTGGAAAAGTCAGTGGCAGAAATCTGGGACTGCACAGGAAAGAAAATTGTGAAATATTCCGTAAGCAGAGGTACTGCATGCAGAAAGAAGCTGGAGGAGAGATTGTATTTCAGCACACAAAGTTTCCCAAAGAGTTTCCCAAGCACAACATAAAATTACAATAAGTCTGCTTATTAAACCCTGGGAGAATTTTATTGCTTGTAGAACTGCAGTCTGAATGTCACAGCAGTTACTAATTACAACCAGGAATGTTTACAGCATCAGAGATTAATGTAACCGTACATTTCAGAGCACACAGGATAATGGGAACAGAGTGAATGCATACAGGATGATGGAGGTTTAAGATAATGCACACATTCTAAGCTGATTAATAATAATTTGATACCTTCATTCAATACTTTATGTGTCTTTACCACTGTACATGCCTCTAATTCATAAGTCTTTAAAACGCCCTAGGAAAAAAACTAGTTGAACATCCCTGTCTGCCACTATCTTTGGATGCTGCCTCTGTGTTTTAGTAAAGATTCTTTTATTGGTAACTCTTTACTCTTTTTCTTCATAACATATCTCACCTTGGTCTAGTTTTGTGGTTTTTCCATGAAGTTTTCCAAAACAGTAGATCCTAAGAGCCACTAACTCTTACTAGATGCTGCTGTGTTTCTATTTTTTGCTTTTTTAAGATATGGCTCTGGGGTTTTAGCTAGAAAGGATTTAATGTTTTAATGGGGGTTCTTTCACCATGTGGCTTTTTGAAATTACTATAACTAATTTCATTGGCAATTCCATGCTGCTTCTAGACACAATTATGAAGCTCTGGTGTGCAGACTGCTGAGCTGTGGGGTCTGCAAGGACAAGCAGTCCATAGGGCTCCTTGGGATGGAGTTTGATGAGAGGGCATTGCCACTTGGAAAGAACCAGAGATGACAGAGGAAAACACACAGCAACACTTTGCTCATAGTACTGAAGCCAATGTATTTTTGTTTTATGTTTCCCTTGAGCTAAGAACATTTGTGCAGTCAGTTCCTCAGGTGTTGGGTAGTTTGTTAAGAGTAGTGAATGGGTCACCTGCTCACCATTTCACCTGATTTGTAACTTGTTTCTTGTTTCTAGCAAATGACTTTTTGAAATTTTTTCAGTACTCTTGGCATGGAAGTAACAGCACATATTCTTTGATGCCCAGATTTAGCAGTTTCTTAAACGTGTTTCAGTGTCCCATCTTCTTTTTGGAAGATGGACTTCATTAAGTATGATAGACTTTTATCTTTTTTCTCTCTTCAGTTCCACACCCTGTCTTGCACTCAGATAATCATGAGCCAACAGTTTCAGTGGGAACTTTATGCACCGGAATTTTGTAATTGGCTTTGCAGCCAATTGTCAGCTTGCAAAGTGCCACTTGATTTTGCTTCCCACACAAGTTTTCTCTTGGAGAGGGAGTTTTAATTTCCATCTCTGACTGTCTCAAGTAGATGCCTTGCAGAGTGTGCTCATCCCCAGCAGTGGGGAACAGCAGCCCAGGCAGAATTCCTGGATTCTGGAGCTCATGTGCATGGTCTGCAGCACAGGGAAGGGGAGAGCCACATTAGGAATGTCTGCTGTGCTCTCAAGTTGCTGGCTGGGGAGAAGCCTGGGAAAACTCCACTAGCCCACACCAGCAGAACTGGAAGTGCTTCTTGGAGGGTCCAGGTGCATCTTTTCATATTTTTTTTACAAGAATTAATATGAAAATCTTCTCTTTGTATTCTGGTAACCATTTTTATTTCCTTTCTTACCTTTTTTTTTTTTTTTTTTTTATATCTCTATGATGGTGTGAACCTCTCACACCTTATAGGAAAAGGATTTGGAGACCCTTTCCCTCTGTGAGGGAAATGGAGTACCCCAGCTGTGCTTCCCAGGCTTGTTAATAGGTCTGTTTTATTGTGTTTTGTTCCAGTGCCAGAGAATTTTGTCAGGCAATTCACAGTGATTGATTCTAGGGAAACAAAACACCATTTCCTTCTGTTTTCAGTCTCGAGTCACGCCGTAGCTCTCATACCAGATTTTTTTTCCCAGTAATTCCAGAATTCATGCACTTGTCTACCAACAGCTGTTCAAAATTAACTGAAAATAACTCTCAATTCTGGTCTTCATGCCTAAAAGTTATGACTCAGAGACTAATAAAAATGGCCTGTCATCCTTCTGGATTTTATATGGAACAAAAAAGGCGTGTCCCAGACAACAGACTATGTAACTTCGTGAGTTTCATATTGTTTTTTCTTGATGTAAGGTGCTCCACTGCTGCATGGAATAATTTTTTTTTCTGATTTTAACTGCCCATCAGCAGTAACAGAACTTGAGAATTTCATGCAACATTTACAGTTTACTTTGTCTTATTCTCCTTGCAGATGAACCTCTACAGAAAAGGTAGAAAGTTAGAAAGACCCAACAAATATGAATGTTCTTCTTTCCATTTGCAACCTGTTTAGAAAGCCGGTGCTCCATCATTAGCTGAAGCTGGTATAGAAATATTTGCAATGGCAATACACTGCTCTTAGTCACACATGTCAAGTGTGTTCTGCTAAGTAACAAAATGACAAATTTAAGCGCTGCAGGGGCCAGCATGCTAGGCAGCCTCCCCCTTAATAATCATGGATTCACTGCTCTTCCTAGAAATGCTGCTTCTCTTGAGGATCACATCCATACAGTTCTCTTCCCATTGGTATTCTCCATTAAGGTGTTTGAAGTCTCTTGCTTCATAGTGAGCATTTTTTATTGTGTTACTGTGCAGAACAAGTTGAGTGTTGAGCATGAGAAGCGGGGAGATGAGTAATGGTTGGAAACGGCTGCTGGGACAAGTAAGCTGAATAGAAAGGAGGTGATGGGGAAGAGGGGTTGAATGTGGAAAACATTCAGGTTGGAGTGGCTTGATGGGGAGGAGTGAAATTTTGTTAAAATTTTATTCCATAATAAAGCACATCCATTTTCCAAAATATTGTCATCCACAAGGCGAGTGGGTTGCTGTAGGCCTGACAAGGTGAACCCATGCCAGTCCATCCTGTTGGGGTTAGACTGCTGCCTGTCACAGCCTAAAAACCAACCAAGGTGTATTCACCTTTCCATCGCAATCAAATTCCAACAGTCATTCCATATCATGTTGTCATGGAACAAGAGGAAAAACATGAGTTACTGTGGGTCAATTTTATCCTAAATAGCTGGAAATTTACCCCTGACTGAACATTTGTGAAGTTCACTCTTCCTTAAAAAACAACCTACAAAGAAGCAGCAACAGAAGCAGTATGCTGTTTCTAGAGCAATTTTAATTCTACGGGAAGATCAACCATATTATTTGCAGTCCACCACAGGTTCTGATGTATTTTATGAAGGGTTTAAGCCTTCAGTATTTCTCTGCTTTTTGGTTCAGTTCCCTGTTGATTCGTTTTCAAATTCTCCATGAATGAAAAGACAAAAATGTTTTTCCTTTTGTTAACCATGCTGTCATACTACAAAAATAATATTGCATTACATAAAATGCAACATTATTACGTTTCCTTCATGGAATGCTGAAATATTTTTATGCTCTTAGAAGTTTCATCCTTTGGCTTTTGTACCTGGTGCATGTTACCAGAGCTCTCTGGCTATGCAAAGCCAGCCAGCTTCCTTTCACAGAGATTGGTTCCATTGAGGACCTGTTCACTGAGGCTGCATCTTTGGCTTGGTGCAGACAGCTGACCTTTGGGTTAACTTCTAGTAATTTGCTTTTTCTATTTGTTAATGATTGGAGATTTTGTAGAGGATTTGTATGGCAGCAGTACAGCAGGTGAACAATAATGTCTGTCTTCATTAAGTCTTCAGTATTTATTTTTCATTGGGGTTTTTTTTTTGAGTGGGAAGAACTAAGCCCTTATTCAACAAGTAATGGCAGCAGAATTGTCCTTCAGTGAGCAAGTGCCTACTGTATTTCTTAATTTACTTTTAGTCAAAGGATTGCACAGAGGCATTATCTGGAGTTTAGCAGTGTAGTTAGCTACTATATGTTTGGTTGGGGTTTTTTTGTTCCCCCTGACATGACTTTTTCCCATTTTTCCAGGCTGATGGAAATTTGCTTCCTTATATATGCCATCCAAACAGCCTGGGAACAGCCAGAGATCTTTTTATCGGTTTTCCAGGGCATTCCCACACCTCTGTTTTGCATTGATAACCCACTATTTTGTCACTACCTTCCATGTACCTTATGTAAATTAGTGACAAAAGGTTTCAAACTATTTTATGGAGTTTCTAGCACTTCCTTTTTTCCTCACTTCAGGAGACAATATGTTTTGCTGTCTTTTACACTGGTTTTTAATTTAAGATACTTTTTTTTTTCTTTCCCCTTGGTTGTTCTCCCCACTATCCCACCCTCCTTTTTTTATCTAACAGCAGAGCATTGCATTTATCTTTAAGCTTGTATCAATGTTCTTCCACTGACCTTGCTTTTTTATATGAGTATAAATAAATTTCTGTACATCACAAATGAGTGGCATCTGCTGTAAAATCATTGTTTAGATAACATTATAAAATTACTGAAACTTACATTACAATGTGTTTTCATATCACACCACACTTTTAAAAGTGAAATTTCAGGCACTGGGGAAGTTTAAATTCAATTCTGATATGACATGTTCCCGGGTATTTAACATATGGCAGCAGCTTTTCTTTTTCTGGCTGTGATCCAAGTCTTGAGCTTCCACTCCTGTTTCACTGCTCATTGAAATATCCAGTGGCTTAGGGTGGATTTAAGGAAAGGCTATTAGGAAAAAAATGGCAAATTAATGGTCAATGCAATGAAAAGTATATGAAATGCAGTCTAAACTGGGTAATTAACTGCTTTCTGGTGCTCTTTATTCCTACATTATCAACATGATTCAAACAGGTTTGGTTGCTTTTTTTTTCATTTTGAAAATATAAGGCTACTCTGCTTTGGGTTTGGATTGTCTTTTTCTGTTGCAAATGAAACACACTTATTTTTGATATTTTTGTCATTTGTAATTTAAGAATTTAATGAGATATTCCTATGAATACCTGTTTGTGATTACTGTGTGGTGTCTCCTTATAATTTATCACATTTAGATCACTTCTAGGATTGTGCTAATGGACAGCCTTGTTTGCATGTAACTTCCTTTGTTAACAGAACAGTATGACAGTTCATAAAAATACTTTTTACTGAAGATTTTATTGTCTGTAGACAAATAGGTACTGTACAAAGCATACTTTCTTTCTGCCAACTATTGCATTCTCCTTTACTTTAGCAAAGCACTAATCTTAAACTAGTTGTTTAGAAGAGAAAGAAAAACATGTTTTCCAAAGTTTCTTTCTCTGGGTCTTCCTTGAGTTACTTTGTCTTTCTCTTCCTTAAGCAACTCGTTCAAACTGCCTGATGCATATGGTAACCTTTACATCAATGTCAAATAGGATTGTTCTGAAAAAATCTACTGACAGAGTGAAAAGGAACAAACAAATCCATCAACTTGCTAAAATGAGGTTAAAAAGACTGGAAATGTTAGCATTTAAATTAAAAAAAAATGTTGATCTCCTGCCAGGCTTCTACTTTTCTGTGCTCAACTCGAATGAATTGGTGGGATATCAGCTGAGGGAAGTTAACCTCTGAAGCTTTTAGCAGGAAGCTGTTTAGTCTCCTTCAGGTCCCTGCTGACTCAGGGGAAAGAAGCTGGCAGGTTGAGCTGGGAAGTGCATATTTTGAGTGGACACATTCTCAGATTTATTTTCCTTCCAGCTCTGCTGCAAAGTGAAGGGTAAGTTTTAAACATTGATTTTGAAGTAGTCATGAAATAATCCTTCATGCTATGTTCTCCTACTGTTTAAAGAATTGGAGTACCTTCAAGCATTTATAGATGGGATGTGCAGAAGCCAGTGATTTCCTGCCTTGGAACCTATTAAACTGGACACTGTCACTACCAGAATCACCCACTACCATCTACCCAAACAACATCTAAATTTCTTATCTAAAAATTAGATAAGAAATTGTTATTTGTAGTTGCCTTCTGTTCTGTGAGCCATTACAACTTTTAAAAGACATCTTGGCAGTCATGAGAGCCAGAGGCCTTACTTTAAAGGTGGGATTGTGTTGTAAATACCTCACTCTGTAGCTCACACCTTCTAAGGAGGGCATTGAACCTTGACCCTACAGTTACTGGGAACTGGCAACACTTTGGTTCCTAACCAGGTGGCATTAAAAGTGTCCTTAGGCTGGTTAAACTTTCTGGTGGCAGGAAACAGTTTGGTGCCGGCTTAGAAACAGGCAAAAAACCTGATGGCCACCTTGAACTCCTATTTTAAAGGCTCTATCTCTCAAGTTGAAGAACAATTTCTTTATCTGCACAATGTGGGGATTTGACTCTTTAATGGTCAGGAAGGAAAGAAGCTCCTGTGTGCTTCTGTACAACCACAGTATGTGCTGACAGGAGTTGTGCTCTACACCCATGGTGATGTGATGTGAAGCAGATTAGAAAAATTCCCTACTGCTCTGGAAGTTGCCTCCTTCTTCCTCCAACAGAAGGAATAATTCAATATGATGAGCCTGGTAGTTTTAGTCCTGAAATCATTCTGCTCTCATAATATCAAGAAGCTATGTTTTTCTTTTTCATTCCTCAGTGAAATGTACTGCTTTATCTTGCAGGGTTCTCTAAGCTTCTGGAATCACAGCAGGGATGGCAAAGTCAAGAAAAACTGTTTTATTTTTGTTATGATTACTTCTGCCTGGTAGCAATTAGGAAACCAGAGAGGCTAGACCGGTTTTCAAGTGGCAGGAAGGCTATGTTTATTGAGATTTTCATGCACTTTAAAATAATTTTTTCCAAAGATATTTTTCAGGGAGAAGTCTTTATGGAGAAAGGTAAACTAATGAGAACCCAGGCTGGAGTCGAGTTGTGCTACCAATGTGTCCTTTTTGTTCTTTAGAATAAATAATCTTCCATCTTTTGCTCAGTAGTGAAACCCTACAGTGTATTACCTTGCAGTAGTATTTTGGTAGCCTCCACAAAGATCATTAAGAGGGAAATGTATGAAGAATTGCAGGATGTAGTTGATCTTAATTTGGTATAAGAGAGTGAAGGAAGAAAACATTTCTTTTATGATTCGTCAGTTGAGCTACAGCAAGTTGCTGCACAGGATGCTGAAAGGTCAAAGCTGCTGTTTCTCAGTGATGTGTCAGAGCTTGTTTTGTTCTGTTCTCTTTCTTTGGCCACCTAATTATGTTTTGCCTGCAGAAGAGAACTGGATGATCCATGATGAGTGCTGTGCCTTTGGCAGATGCACATTGCAGTCGTACTCTTAGGCTTTCATTTGCATGTTTCTTACATCTTTGTGTTTGCACAGGAAGATTCTTAGAACACATGAAAGTTCCAACTGTTACATAGCAAACCATTTTAAAGATACATTTCAGAGTTTTACCATTTGCCCAACATGTAGCTGTTGCTTTTACACAAGATGATCCCCTGCAGGAAAGACTGGAGCTGTACTCAACCCTCTTTTTAACTGGCACCACTTTCCAGGAACCCCTGCTTCTTGGTTGTGTATGGCTCAGCCTGGCAATTGGAAAAAGGATGGTGCATTCCCATCTGTGTGGAAAAATTCCTGGTGCATACTGATGCTGGATAGCATGAATTTGTCTGAGCACTGTCAAGACCAGCACCCATCTCCAGAGCATTTGTACCCCCAGTGCTACTGATGTGCCTGTGCTGGGGAGTCCCCAGTGTTAATGCTGTGCATGGTGTGCTCCCTGGGGCTGCCCTAAGAAATTCTGGTGTCAGCTTGATGCCCTGCACACTATCAAAACTCACACTTATCTCTCTGTCTGGAACATTTTTGGGGTTTTTTTAATGCCTAAAAAGCTGTTTGTGGCCAATGTTGCTGTAGAGACCCAGTGTATACTGAATAGAAAAGGATGGCTGCCATGGAAGTGTGTTGAACCTAAATGTTAGATGTGACAAAACTTGCTGACACAGACCCACTGTCTATAGGAGAATGTTAGTTGAGGAAAGACAGGGATTACTGCACCATCAGTTGATGATACTCAGATCATGCATTCTCATGTATTAGATCTGTTATTTATGAGAAATAATCCAGATGTACATTTGTGAGTACTGATAATTTCTTTAATGTAATGTTATGAAAAGGACTTCATGCAAAGACATACAAGGCTGTGTCTTTCCCAGTCAGCAGAAACAAACCATATTTAAGTAGCTTGCTGAGAAAGAGTTTACATGGACACATCCATAAATGGCTTAAAGAACTAGATGAACATGTGTAAATGTAAGAGGTGTAATTGTCTTTGAAATAAAAAGCAGAAATCTTCCAGACTGGAGTGAAATAAAGTCAAACCTTTACTTACATGATTTTGGCAACACACTCATAAGAATAATCAAATGTGAGGATCAATTTGTAAACTTTGAGTGTGGACTATTTCAGAGACAGGTAAGCAGAGAAAGGGAAGAGAGCAGACAGTGAGGACATCCGCAGGCAATCAAAAATGAAGCTTGATGTGGCAGGTTTTTACCTGGAGGCTTCCAAAATTCCCAGTGCAATGACCATTTTTTTCTCTCCAACCCATAGCTGTTATGTGAAGCTGAGTCTTTCACAACAAAACCTGTCTCTGAACTGAACTAAATCCCTGTTGCTGCTTTTCAGGGTGGAAATGGTGTGCAGCAGGAGGGAAGGAAAAGATTAAATGATCCTTGGCTTTAGTGCTCAGTGTTAGAATCCAGTTTAAAGTAAAGTAAAGATCTTATTGTTTTTTGTGCAATTATGGACTTAGAATAAGTTTATTTTATGAGTGGTTTTATTTTTATCTCGAATTCAGTGGTAAGAAGTTTAACTTCTCTTATTTGTACCCATTACCTTTTGTTTCCCTTGGCACCCTTTGTTTCTGTTGAGCCTTGTAAATTTGTAATCTGTTGTGCCTCTACATCTGTCTAAACACAAATGGTGTTTCTGATGCTTTTAACACCCTGAAGGAATTTATAAACCCTGACCCTATGGTTGACATTAATGCTTCTGACTGGCCATGGTTTGTTTTGGGCTGGCTGGGTACAGTAGCACTGATGGGGGGGGAGGGCTGAGACACCACTTTTAGTTGTAGGATTTAAGAAATAATTGGTTTAAACATGAATTTCCTTTGATGTTAGAATAAAATGGGCTGGCAAGCACAGTGCTTCTATGCTTGTGCCTAAAAATAGAACAAATTTTCCTTTTAAGCCTTTGATGAAGACTTGAACCAGCCTGCTTTCTTGTGTTCCAGCCACTAGCAATGAAATGGCTTTAATATTTAAGTAACTGTTTTTATTACACTCTGGTAGGCTTTAATAGGTGTTCCTGGAGTGCTGTTGACTTGCTCTTTACTGGTTTGGTGAGAGAGAAAGCTTTTATTCTTTTCCAGCAGGACCCTGAGGGTGTCATTCAACACCCTAGGGCAAGATGCTGAGCCAAACCCAGCAATGAAGGCAATGATAAATCTGGATTTGAGGGAAATAGAGCCAGTTAGGCCTCAGCTGCACTCTCAGTTTGTTTAATTTCATTTTTGACACATTCAAAATGTAATCACCAGGCTCTATTTCCAACTGATGGCCTTCAAAATATGTTTATTCACACAAAATTATTTCTATTGGTGCTTTGAACCAGACTAACTTTTATGTGAAAGATGGTTCTGATAAACTGTCTTCTTGCCTTACATCAAAGAGAACTTTGTCACTTTCAAAGAAATATTTTGAATAAATAATGAACAATAGAAAATTGTACCATAAGACATTAGGTCTTCTGTAAAAGTAGGCCCTGGAGTGAGACTTCCTGTCCTACCTCCCTAATACTGCAAAGCATCATTTTAGCAGGAGTTGATGTAAAGGATTTTCTTGTTAGACTGAAAAAAACCCAGAAATGCCACTTCCACTAGTGAGAGTCCTTTGCAATGTAAATTGCCATCTTTTTGTTGGTAGGTTTGGGAAAGAATAAAGACTTCTGGCTTGTTTAAAACCCACCAGCACAACAACAAAGTAGCAATAATTTTTGCTAGTTGGAATGTTGAGTTTTGTATTTTATGTTTGGGCTTATAATTTGAATTAAGGAAAAAATGTATATTTACACTCACTCCTTAGCTGTAGGATCCCTATTTGCTAGATAAATACTGCATTCCCATAAGGAATGTTGAAGCATCACTTGTTCCTGTCTAAAGAGGTGCAGTTGTGACTCAGGCTAAAGCCTCTCTTTTAGGGAAGGGAAATTCTGCTGAGGTTTGAGAAGTGAAACCAGAGCAGCCACCGAGGCTGGTCAGTGCAGAATGGGACTTGGGACATGTCTGCACTTACTGGAGTATTGTGATGACATGATGTCCAGTCCTGGGGCAATGGCTACTAAAATAATTCTTTAACATTGTTAAACTCCTTAGGCAAGACTGTTCAGAAGAACTAGGTATATTTATGGGAAGGGGTTTTTACATAGAAAATATGTTAGCTTAGTGAGTGCCTACAGAAACTCAGTTTTGCAGAAGTGAAGGTACCAAATGAATTGTTCGTACTGTGGAGATGCAATCAATTGTAAACTACCTGCACAAATATGTAACCTTGATGCATTGGTCCATGATCCAAGGAAAATTAATACGATTTTAAAATTTAAACTTTATCATTTAAGCTTTTCCTTCCAAATTACAGAGTAATTTTTGGAGTTTTTACAATATTACTCTAAAAGTAAAAGCTCAGTGAGGATAATTTATATGCCTTTAACATATTTTCCTTTAAAAAAAGGACCTGTAAAATGCCTTTACAACTAAATGACTATTCCAAATAATTTCACTGAAAATACTGAAAGAAAAGTATCCTCTTATACATAGGACCTGGCACAGAAAATACCATCTGAAAAAAGATTTTTAATAGGAAGATTTAAGCACATGTATCTAGGTTATAATAAAATAATGACAGTATTTGCTGTCAGATTCAGATTCTAGAGTATCAAACAGTCCAGAACTGAAATGTGAATGTGTGTTTTCTGAGTTTTCACCTTGTTTTTCTGTTATTGCTATCAGCAACCACTGTTGTCAGCTGGGCACTCAGGATACTTTTTCTCCTCCACAGAAGTGTTGATGGCTTGGGAACACTGCTTTAGGGTTAATTTTCTGAAGTGATGTTTTGAAATGTGGTTATTTTTGTAAGTCACTAGTCAGAGCAGAGCAGACAAACTAACAAAATGTGAAATATTGGAGCTGCTGGGGATGGATTGAAGACTAAATATAATTAAATTGAAACAACAGGATGAATGATGTCACGCTCAAAATAGAACTCACATAATTTACAGTCCAATTTGATATACTTCATGTTTCTTGCTTGAGCAGGCCTAGGACATTGAGCAATAGGCATTTAGTGGTTAGTATTTAAAATATTACTGAAAAGGGGAGTTTAGTAACAGCATTCATTGTTTAATATAAAAGATACAGTTTGATAGAAGCTAAATAAGGTGAATCTCTACTTGTTAAACATAAAAAAGAATATATATTTATTTAGTGGGGGGAGGTTTAAAGATATGGGTAACTGTAATTTTCCCCCAAACACTTCCTAATCCCCAATTTATAAATCCTAGTGGCATCATGGGGTATGTTTTATAGCAAGTATCTGTGTGTGACTCCTCCAGGTCTCCATGAGGTCCTGGCTGCTCCTCTCCATGCTGAGCTGTCCCATCAGCAGCTGCTCCCTGCCTTTTCTTGGGTCTGTGTGTAGGAGACCACAGTGCCTCGATCCAGCTGCTCCCCACCACTCAAACACATGAGCAGAGATGAGGAATGCTGTTTGTTGAGCTCATTCACACATGAGGACAGCTCTTCTCATTCAATCTCTCTTCTGTCCTCCTCACAGAGGTGCATTCCTGGCTCCTGGGTGGGGCATTGTACTGCTGGACAGCCACAAAAACTGAGTAGTGGAGCCTCTATGAGCTGCACACCATCTATGACTGAACTGAAGAGTCTTCTTGATCTATGCCTGAGAAGACTTTACTGTCTTTTCTCTCAGCAGTCACTGCTCTTTAATTTCCCTGATGCACATGTAGTAGAATGAGTCATGTACTCTTGTGTAAGCACGGGTTGTAACACATGGGATATTTTATAATGGCTCCTCTTCTTTCAGCTTCTTTCCATTTCCATTCCATTCCATATTTCCAGCTGACGCTTTTCTAAGGCTGAAATTTTGAATGCAAAAAGCAGTTTTTTCTGTCCTGAGTTATAAGGACAGAAAACTGTTATTAAGGTGGATAAGTGTTGCAGAGTAAATCAGGAATAGTCACAACAGCCCTAAACTGCTTCCAGAGGTACTGGGCAGAGCCTAAGTGCACCTGCACAGGAATTTTCTCTTCCTCCTCTAGCAGGATGTTGGGGCACTGTGCTGTGGCTGCATGCCCTGGTGTTGGAAGGACGAATTCCTACACACTGTGTGAGCTTCAGCTTCCTGAAAGCCCATTTCTCCCGGGTCTCTTTCTCCTCTGTCCTGATCTAACTCTGCACAGAGAGCTGCTGATTCCCAGGAGCTAAGTTCATGGATACCATGGTGGATTGACTTCTACTGAGCTGTGTGAGGAATTCAGGAGCATCTCTAATTATCCGAAGTACATTTACCTACACCTAAGATGACCAAGAGGAATTATCTATATATAAATATGAAACCTTTTGCCAACTAAGGCTACCATCACAAAGAGTAAGAAACCTTATCAGTTTTATATATATAACACAAGTTATTACTCATCTATAACCATATTTGACATCTTTCCATCTTGGAACTTGATTCTTATTTTGCAAAGATGTGAAGGCCTCACTAGTACAGAATTCATAGAAATCCAGACAGCACTAATCTGAACCTGGCAAGAATAGAAAAAGTGCCTTCAAAGTACTCTTGTTATCTGTGTTTACCTGAGCATGGCAGCTCCAGTGCCTTGTGCTCAGCTGTAGCTTTCAGGGGTGAGAATTGAGTGCCTTCAGTTCTCAGTTGTGAGCGCTTCTCTCAATTCTTTTCTTTTGTGACCATTCTTTTTTTGCCTTTCTTATGCTAAAAAGATTTACTTTTTAAAGCTTCTAACTTAAAAGAGCATACTTCATAGAGAAATGGTAATTTTAAGGCCAGCTGAAAAGGCTGACAAAAGTCCTACAACTGCCACATTTGTCTGGCCTTAGGGAAAGAGCAGCATTTGCAAAGCACCCTTGGGGTTTTATCTGTGGCTGGGACCCCTGAGTGACTCTGGGTGTGGGCTGCTTGTACCAAACCCCTGTGCCCCGTGGGGAGATGGATGAAGTGTCTGTGCTCCAGCTGCTTGTGGGAGAACATCCTTGGTGCTCACACCACTGTCAGCAGTGATCACACCCTGCGGGGTCTGAGCCCCACCTCCCATGTTTGTGTCACTGCTGGCAATGTTAATTGCATAAAAGTGTAAAGGGAGAAAATCTTGTGGTGTTTGATTTGAGGATGGCTTGAAAAAAGCTGATTAAAACGCAGCTGATGCTGAGGTTTTGTTACAAATTTGTGTGAAGTGCCCGTGATGTTATTTGGGAAATAGAATGAAATGCTGAGTATGCCTGAAAAAAAACCAAACAAAACAACACAAAAAGGAAATAAACTATTAATCTGAGGAAACAAAGAGAAAAGGATACAAAAGAGACACTTTTCTTCCATGCCACTTCTTCAAAGGGATTCTTCTTTATGCCATCTGATGTAATTTTGGCACTGGCTGACGTGATGTTTCTAGCAAACCACCTCACTCTGTGTTTTGTTTTCCTCTTTTTCGTCTCTGATTGACAGTCCCACCAAGAAATAACAATGAAAAGGACTTTCATGGGATTAGATAGAGGCAGTTAAATTTCCTGGGGCACAAGCATGTTTTGAGGAAAGGGATAAAAGTGTATTATTCTCTGGATAATCCTGGCTGAAATATAAAGGACTGCTTTTGGTGAATAATTAGAGAAAATGTCCCAAACCTATCTTTAATTGGTATAGCATAAAAACATGTATTGACAAAGATTAAATATATTTTTGCTTTGGCTCCAGATAAGTGAATAATCTGTTGTATTTTACTTGCATTGGATTGTATTTTTTATTATTGGTTCACTTTGGTGACAATAGTGACTCAATAACTCTAAGTCAGAAAAGTACAAAATTATTGAATGAGCATTAAGGTGAATATTTTATGGTATGACTCATATTCTTGTATTTTCCTTCATTTTCTTCCTCTGTAGGTAAGGGCGTTTTGTTTTGCTTTGTTTTTTTTAACTCTCATGAGAAAACATAAAAAGGATATGTATGACTACACTGATTTGTGTTTATGATCTGAATTGCTAGGAGATAAGAAGCTCTTTGTTCCTATCTATTGGAAAGTGTGCAGAAGAACAGCTACAGAAATGAGCTGGCAGCATTCATTCACCTCCCCCATGTGACAGTCTGTTGTGTGCTGGGAATCAGCCTCAAGGCTTGAGCAGGGGGAGGTAAAGCCACCTCAGGAAACCAAACTTCTGTGTCCATCTGCTGGTACTTGACAGAAGGATTTTCTGAGGAGGGCTGGGGCAAAGGAGGTTCAGGTCTTGCAATGAATGCGGTGTAGCCAGAGAACAGCCAGTTCATGAGCTCTGAAAATAGCCCGTATTTCTCATGGTGTGTGGGGAAGGCAGGGTGTTCACAACCTCTCAGGGCTACTGGGAGAAGACCAGCACCAAACCAGCTGTGCTGAGAGGGCTGGCCAGGAGCCTGGAGTGTGGTCCACAGGACAAGGGTGATGCATGCTGAATCCTCACTACACCTTTGGGGTTTTGCTTGGATTGTCACGTTCAGCTGAGCTTGGACAGGTGTTTCTGTCCTTTGTGGAATGAGACTTGCCTTGGTCTTGCTGACTTTATCCTGAGTGCATCTGAAGCTGCCCATTTTCTTTGTTTCTGTGGCTCGTGGTAGCTGTACTGTCTTTGCAGTGAAATTACAGTCTGCCTGATCCTGATGGAAGCAATTGGTGCACCACCCTGCCTTGGTGCTTGGCGGTTTGAATTGTGTCAGCCAGGTCACCAGCACATGGCAGAATCGCAGTTCAGAGCCATCGTCCTTGGATAATTCATTGCCATGATAACTGTAAGCTTTCACACACTGCCCTGCCAAAAGGAAAAATGTAACATTTATCAAGAGAAATCATATGAAAAATTGGTGCTTATAAGAAAAAAAAAATCTGTATTTTTTATGACAGTGCTCAAAGTATTTTTAAGCAGTCTGGATATGTTGTGACAAAATGTTTACCTCAAGGCTACTTCTTTCTTTGTGTAATGTGTAATCATACATGTACCTATGTTCTGAAATAGTTTTGTGTCTTTAAAGTTTCAGTTTTATTAAAGAAAAACATGCCGCTTTGAAAAAAATATAAATATGATCCCTTTGTCTGATATTTTGGCAGTGCACATTTCTCTATCCATCTCATTCTCCCTGAGAATTGTCCCTGCTCTTCAGTGTGACTATTTTGGTTCTGCTGAGACTGCCGTATACCAATGAATGATTTATAAAGGCCACAAAACAAGTTTGAGGGGATTTACTTGGATTGGGAAAATTTGGGGCCTGTACTGAAAGAAAAAGTTACAAAGTAACTTCCCTATTACAACTCACGATACTTAGTTTCCATTGCTGCCTAGTTTAATTAGATCTACAGATAAGATATGTAACACATACAAAATTAATCTTTTTCTATTGAGGTCATGATTCCTTTGCGCTCTCAGAACATTTGTGCTGCCTCTTGCTGTTTTACCCAAACTCTTTTTCAGCCTTTCAGCTTGTGCTTCTACTGTTTTTCCAGAGAAGAGCTGAATCCATTTGCCTCTCTGTAACAGCAGAGGAAGCTGAGGGTATGAGCGCTGTGCTAGTGTGGGCATTAACTGAGCTATTTCACAGAAAGCCTCTGGAGAGGTGTTGGAAGGACTTGAGGTCTGTGAGCTTCCCACAGTTGGGTGGTCTGTGAAGCAGCCCACTGAGAGCCTGGGTGAGGTGGGAAAGGAAAGAATGCAATTACAGCCTAATTAGAAATCCAGATTCTCTTCTGCAAAATGTGTAGTTTCCTTTTCTGCCACAAAAGTGACCTTTAAGGCAGTTAAAAACAAATGCTCAGCAAAGAAATTACACAGTTCAGAATAGCCAGTAACCACTGGTTAGTTTTTCTGTTTGATTCATCTCTGCAATCTTCAACCACTTGCCTAGTGGCTACTCTGATGGGAAAATAGAGCCCAGTCATTACAAATCTCTCCCATAAAACCTCTTTGACATGGGGTATGTTCCAAGGAAAAGGTTATTTTTCCCTTTCCTCCTTCCTGCACCCCTGAAATAACCATATTCTGACTACAATAAATTTTTTGGAATATCCCTAACACCTATAACTAGCAGCTGCTGACTACTTTTTTTTTGTTGAGGAGTGAAGTAGTGTGCCCTGAGCAAGGTGGGAACTGGCCTTTCTGGAGAAGAGGCAGTCACTTGTGAACATGATTAATGACAAATCCATACTGTGATGCTGATTGGGTACTTGCTTTGGGTGGTGTCTAAGGAATTTATTAGTGGGTAAAAACAGTTTGCAGAAAGATCAGTTTACTAAATGGGTCTAGCAGATTTTTCCTCAAATTTACTACACGTTTTGGGACTGCAGGAAAGCATCTCTCCTCAAATGTGTTGTTAGATTCCTAGTGGAAGTAGTTGTCAGATATTCAGTCAGATTTCATACCTGATTTAATCTCTACATAACTGTTAACTAGATTTTATCAATTATCTATGTTAATTATATATTTTAAAACATCAATTGCCTTACTGCAGAGTTCTCAGATCATTTGGAAGCTTTATTTTTCCCTTGGCTTAGTCATGTCTCTTGAATATAACCAAGGAAAGCAGGAAGCAGCATGGAGCTGTGCGAATTGTTCACACCAAGCAATATTTGACCTTGGGGTATCTTTCTTTCCCTTGCAGTGACTATTTCACTGTCAAGGGATGAATTGTCCATGAGTCCTGTTAGCACCAGGCTGTGGATGATGAATGTCCCCAGCAGAGAATGACTCAATACTTCCCAATGGATGATACAGGAAAGAGCAAAACAAATGAAGAAGATGTGCTGCAACGCCCAGGCTCTCCAATCTGAGTCAGCTACACCTGCCTTGGGCTTCTATTTCAGTATCCTTTTAAATCATCTATTCCTCTGCTGAGATCCTTTACAGTAATACAAACAGACTTTGTGAGCTGGGCCCTTTAAACTGACCTGAGATGGGGAAAGATTGCTGCCTAAACTGGGATGAGGTTCCACTAACATGTTTGGAAGAGATAGTGTTGATGAAATTAAGTTAAAACTTTTTTTTTTTTTAAATAAGCATGGGTATTTTGTCACCATGCCAATGATTGATATACTCCACATTGGTAACTGACTTACTGCAGGAAAAAAAAAATTGAACTTATTAAAATATTTCAAGGCAAAGACGAGCACATCATCTGAATGCCACCAGGGCACATTGGGAACAGAGACAGCAGCAATCCCAAGCAGTAGTAGAATCACAGAGAAACAGGAACCCACAGTATTTGTGAAGTCATTTAACCTACTTCCCTGCCCCAGGGCAGGATTAAATTCATCTGGTGGAGTTTCAGACAAAGTGGTACATGAAATGTTCATTTACACTGCTAGGCAGAATTTCATTTTGCTTGGGTTACAGAATTAGCTAGTGAATATAGCCTGGAGGGGAGGAACCTCTGCTCAGAGGACTAGTCTGGGATTTGATACCTGTCAAGCTAATTCTGTGATCCATCAAATCACTCTGATCATTCTTTCTCCATTGGACTGTGTGCAGTGTACAGAGGAGGACTGAGCTGGCTGCAAGCACCTCCTGGAGCACTGATCAATAGGGCCATACAGACAGCAGTTCTCGTTCTTTGAAAACCAGCACAGCCCCGGGGCAATGGATGTGATTTACCGAGCCCCGCTGGTGGGACTGTGCTGCTTTGCTTTACCTGCACTGGGAGCTCAGGGGTCATTTTACTGTTCTTTATTGCATGATGCGGGTGTGATCTGCCCAGTGCCGGGCATCTCAGGAGAACAGGGCTTGTAAAGCAGCTTACATCAGCTCACACAACCACTTGTTCATCACAGGTACCTTCATACGTTCTCTTTGTTTCTGCTTCCCTGAACGTGGGCTGAGCATTTGTCCCTGTGCTGCCGGCTTTTTATTATTCCAGTAGATGTCCCATCTGTGAAATGAAAGTAGCTTTCTCCTATGTTGCTGTGGTGGTTACGAGGTACATGGTGGCAAGGAGTGTAAAATACCCACAGCAGACAAAAGTTCAGAAGATCTATACCGGTGTAAGAAGTCTCTTGGGTCGTTTGTCCCTCTGCTGTCTGAAGCTATTCCCAATTTATACCAACCTGATGGAATCATCAAGTCTGGGTTGGAAAAAACAGATGAATCTGGCTATGAGGAGAGTCTTGAAGCTCGAAGCTGTGTCCACAAACTCTCCCCCAGTTCATTCCCAGGCACAGTAACCCCAGTCCTGCACAATGCCAGGGTCCTGTTTCACTTCTGCCATCGGTTCCTCTCATCCTTTCACTGGGTTTTGCATTTTGTCAGGCTCACAGGCAGCTATGGGAGTGTTTGATCTCTGTTTTTTCAATGTGTGACGCTTTTCCTAAGGCTATCACAAGGAGCACAGGAAGGCCTCTGCTCATCCCTAACACATCTGAGCATCGTGGGGCGCCAGGCTCGGCAGGACCTGTTAGCAGGGACAATGCTCTTTTGCCTTTTGAAGGGTAAATGTGGAGAGCTGTGCTGGAGTTTGGGTGACTTGGGGTGTTTTGTTTTGAATTCTCTGCTCATACTAGCCTGGTTTAGCTTCTTTATGTTGCTTTTTCAGCAAAGAAACTAAAACAATATCGACCAGGGTACTTAAACTACTAAGTAGCTTTGAATCTGTTTATTGAAATCTGCTCAGTTTGACCTGAATCTGAGGCTCTTCTACGCTAATTAAAGTTACTTTTAATTGGTATATCTTCTGTACTCACTTGTTTTAGCTTCTTGCTGTTACAGTGTGTTTATATATGTGTTGTGTCAGACCCCATAAAAATCCCTTTTTTGAGAGAGCTTTTAAAGATGACAGTACCATATGAAATTGTAGTATATTTTAATCACATTTTTCTTTTTTCTTCTTAATCAGCTGTTATGGGTTCTGCCAGACGGTCAGATTACTGTCACCATTCATCGAGAAATCTGCCTGTGTTCTTTATCCTCTCTTCCTAAATCAGGGTATCCTCTTCTATTTCAAATTTATGTAACAGTTATCTTTCAGAGACCTTCCCTTTTCCAGCATTTTTTTCTCTCTTAAAGCCAAGCAGAAACACACACCCACACAGCACCCCGTGTTGGTGATGGCCCATTAAGCACCACGGACACCAGTAAATTCAGCATATGCCCACAGTTTGCTGCAGTTATCCCTCAGTCTGATGAGAGCAGAGCTTGCCAGCCTGCTCCATGCATTACAGAAACTCTTCCTCTTACTCAGTAGGGCTGCAGCATTCCTCTCTGGCTGAATTTAGGTTCCAGTGTCTGCTCTCCTCTCAGCCCTTTTAATCAGACACCATAAAATACATTAGTAAATGACTTGTTTTACCACTTCCACGACTAATGAGCACAGGGCAGAGCAGTGAGTCCCCTAAAAGCTCACTGGTGCACGGATTGATTTCAATCCCCTTGGAAAGAGACTATTTTGTAACGCTGCCAAGTGAGGCATCTCATCCTCGTTCTGACAAATTCATTTAAGCCCAGGCAGTTGGTGCAGGAGCCACATTCTCAGCTGACACGCTGGTACAGACTGGTAATGGCAGCAATATTAGGAAGTGCATTGGAAGGAGCTTAGACCCTGATCCTATCTACAGCTCCCTGTGAGAGAAGAGATTTGGCAGCAGACAGACAAGGATTATGTGTTGCATCAGTAATTAATGTGGTCCCCTGGGTTTTAAGAATATATCCATGGACAATGGATATTCTGCTCTCTCTCTATATATATATAGATTTTTACCAAAGTCGTATGAACAACACATTTAGATATTTTTTAATATGCCTCCAGTCTCAAAAAAAAACCCAAACAACAAGGAGCAGTGTCTTATGAACTGGGAGAAGGTATTGTTCTCTCCTAGAAAATTTAAACTTTTCTGAAGAAGGTGTATTCATACAACAGAATCCTGTTACAGTCTGTAGAATAGTTTTGAAATGAGATACAAAAACTACTCTTTTTATTATGCTAATTTTTATTAAGTTTTGATAACATATAGTCCTATGGGGCTTTCTACTGAAAAATTAAGAAAATTCAAACTTAGCATGTATATGATTACTAGTCTACTTGTCTTTTGAATTACATGTAGTATCTAAAGTATTTTTTACCTTTTAGTGAAAGTATCACTAGAAGAGCATGTTACTTCAACCTCATTTTTAACTAATATTAATAGAAAGGACAGGTTCTGTAAATATCTATTTACTTGAGTCCCATTGAAAATTAATCTGTGTAGAATTAGTCAGGTAATGTTAATATATGGAAAATTAAGAGGAAGGGGAAACCAAATGGACTCCAGTCACCAATTGTGCAAACAGTGTGCTCTTATTTATTTTTAACAGCACATGGTGAACTTAAAAATTGTGGGTATGTAGTTACATGACATAATTTGTTAATTTAAATATATTTCTTAAGGAGTTTTGTAAATTTTTCTTTTTATGCTAAGGACTTTATAATTTGTCTGTGCAAATGTTGAAAGTTTAGGCTCAGTTCAGCTGGGTTCAGCTGAAGGTGATGAAAGTTGTAGGTATCTGGTAAAGTGCTTCCTTAATACCTCTTTAGATATATATATATATATGAAGTATATTCTTTAAATTATTTAAGAATTCAATTTAGAATGTTCCTTTAAAAAATTGGGAATGATATACTGTGGCACTGATTGTCTAATCTGGGATGTTATTGATTATACCCTGATGCTGAGAAAACTGTTTTTCTTCCTTTTGTGGCTTTTTCACCTTCAGAACTTGCACAAGGTGACTCAAATATCCACAGCCACATTCAGTGATATGTAAAATTAATAAATTATAAATCTCCAGCCAGAGTCTGAAGTTATAATTAAAAGGAATTGTATTGGGTTTTTTTTTACCAAAGTCTATAGATATTCTTAGGCAGTCAAACATGTAGAAATTAAGTTCTCTGAGGTTTGCCATCCAGGGTCTGTCTGTTCCATGGTTCAGAGTGGGATCTGTATGGAGAGTGTGGGCCCAGAAATAACAGTTATTAAATAAATAAAGTTATTAAATAACTTTACACTGCAAGTAGCTTATCTGGAGAGTAACAGTCACTAACTTTGCACATAGAAAATAGCATCAGGTTATAAAAAATAACTTTAGAGTAAAAGTATTCCTATTTTTATATCTGCTTGATACTGTGGAAATTAGCTTGCTTGGGGCTTGCTTTGCATTAAAAAATAATTTAAAAAAATCAGTCTGCCAGAAGTGTCCATTATTTGCACGTATTGATTTAAAATCTGAGTAGAACAACATGGATAGACTCTAGAGGAAACACAAATACCTGCCTGTGACAACTTGACAAAATCATGGTAGTGAAGGTGAAACAGTTGTCAATAGTACCTGCAAATGCTTCCCTCACCTGCAGGTTGTCACTGTCACCATCACCCACGTGGGTGTGGCCAGGTACACCAAGGTCAGGTCCCAGTGCCACATGTCCTCACATTTACCTGCCCGCAGTGAGCGTGGCACACAGCCACGCCATTCACTCCTCAAACGCACCAGACTGCCCGGGTAACCTGCTTGTGACTTTTGGTGGATCAGTCAGGGGTACGTGCTACAGTCTCAAAAACTCCTGTGTGATGATGCGCTCTTGAGCCCAGGGCTAGGAGAAGATGAGGGGGAACATCAAAGCTGCAGTTAAAATGAAAAAAGATGAGATAAAGCCAAGTCATTAGAGACCACTTTGAAGTGTTTACAGATTAAGCCCTGTCTCTTTTAAGTGCAATACTCATCTGCCTTTAAATAACAAGACAGGCAGTGCTATTCTGAAGGGTTATTGTATGGCTGTGCTGAACCAAAGGCAAGTGGCTTCAGTGGTGGAACACCTGTAATAATCCTCTAAATATCTCTCTGTACTGATGTTGAGCAGACTTTTGAAAGTGAGAAGACCACACAGTAACATGCACATAAGTGTTGTAGATGATGATGTGACACTGGCATTGGCCAGATTTGAGGATGGCTTTGGATGTGATACTTGTGGTTTAGGATAGATAACAGATCTTCCTATAGGATATTTTAATGACATTTTACAAGTAACAAATTTATTACTCTTGATCAATTTAAAATGCCTCCTGTTCCTGCTACCTGTGCTAACCCCTTTTGGCCTGCCAATCCTACTACAATTGTTAGAACAAGCACAGGAGCCCTGGTGGATTGTTAGTGTGCATATGTTAATACTAAGTAGGGCAAACTGAATCTCAGAATGTTTTTCTGCACAGAAAAGGACAGCTGGCTTTTCATATGAGGATACTGTGGATATATATTTTGAGAAAACTCATTACATTCCACAAATAATTCTTAATATTCATGGCCATACCCAGGACTATTACTTTTATGGTGTGAAATAAAAAATTAGTTTTTGGTTGGGTCTCTGTGCAAAGTGCTTTTTCCCTGGAGAACCTGCAGTACAAGGATTAATGGAATCATAAAGTAATTTATTTTAGAAGAGACTTGTGCAGGTCATCTGGTCTAGCTTCCTAAGATGAAATACAGCAAGAGAGATAGATGTGAGACAGGAAGGGAATAATCAATACAAGTATAAAAATTGTGCAATTCTCATCCACGTCAAATCACAGCCACTGGATGCAAGACTTCTGAGTTTAACAAGTAGTGGTGAGTTCTGACAAGTCCTTTGAGCTCAATCAGTAAGTGCACTGACAAATGAGTGGCACTGAGCAGAAAGGGGAGGGAAAGGCAAGCCTGTTTCTGCTTTTCATTGTGAAAAAAAAAAAAAATCCCATTTTATATCATTAAATCCGCATTCCATGGAAGGGTTTCTGTGCTTGGCTTTAAAAGCAAGAAACTACCCATAGGTAGTGGAATGAAATACACTGTCCTGCCAAGTAACAGCATTTACTGGGAAAAAATAATAATGGCTTTGGATAATTGCAACTACATTTCTTGGAAACATGGCACCCTAAACAGTTTTACTGCAGCCTGTGTTTTCATCCCTTCCCTCAAGAGCTGTTTCCTATAATTTCTGTCTGGGCACCTCCCAGGCTGTTGTAGGTGGGAGTGTGTTCCTGGCTGGTGTAGCTGGTCTGCCAGTAGGAGACTGAAATTAGGTTGGGTGTTACCTTAATCTGAGGTGGGGTGAACACATTTCAAAGGTAGCTGTAGAGTGAAGCCTCTGTTTGAATGAACCTTGAACACAGACAGATGCCTGTGGTGGGCATGCATTTGCCCTGGCTGCTTGTCAGTGGTAATGTGATTCCATGAGAATCAACTTCCCTGAGGTTCAAACCCTCTTTTCCTGATGATGTGAAGATGCAGGCCTGATAACTGAGATACTGTAAGCAGCTGGAGTGCTCCCTTGGTTCCACAAGAGGATGAATACTGCAAAATGATTACCTGTAGGTCTTCAGGACTCATTGCTTAGTCCCAGGCCTTCAAACTTCATATGCATTATGGGTTTTGTGGGTCACTTTTTCATAAAAAACCTCTGCATTCCACACCTACACATTTTCCTATTTATTTTTTTTAGTGTTATTTATGATACAAAAGTAATTTTGTTTTTTCATGGAAGGAAAATATTTCCTTTTGACAGGATGCCTTTCAATCCACATTTTATGCCTTTTTAGTGTTTAAAATTTTACTATTAAAATTACAAATCATCCATCATTGTCATTGTTGGAACTGGAGGTGTCTGATTCTAATTGTAGTGCTTTCAATACGAGGAAGACTGACTACCCCCTTCCATGCTACATTACTGCCATTCTCTACCAAGATACCTGTGCAGTTTTTGTCAGGGCTTGCTGAAGCAGCTGATGAAGTGCTGAGAAGCTGAATGTTTTTTGGGTTTGCCATCTGGTTCTGATATAAAGAAAAACTAAAGAAACTACACAGCAAGCGACCAGCAAATTTGATTACATTTAATATGTATTTCTGGTAATGTGAGAGGTTTCTAGGAAAAAGTGATTTCCCAAACTTCACAGGCCAGTCACAGTAACAGCCCCTGTGGCCCAAAGCAGGAGATGGCAGTGCCCACTGCACAGGCTGAGTCAGCTGTGCTGCAGCTGGGTGTGACAGCAGTCCCAGCCTGGGAACCTCTCCTCAGGGATGTGTCCATCTCCCTGTGCTCCCTGGAAGCTGTCACACGAGCTGGAGCTCTGAGCCTGTGTGGCCATAGCCATGGCAGTGTGGATAGTTTTCCTTTCTGGGGGTGTTTCACTTTTGCTTAGCAATAATATTTTTAGTTTAGCAAATAATCTTTGCTGAAAGGCTCAAGTTAAATTCCAAACAAAATTGCTGTATCATAATGAATCCCCCTGGGTTCGTCCTGGCATGACACTACCCCTGCAACTGGCAAGTACTTTTTTCCTCTGGGCAGAAGGTAATTTTTTGGTTATGTGCACATGACACATAATTTGCACATTAATGCTGTTTTCTGCTTGCAGCAGTTAAAGGCACAACATTTGGCAGCGTTCCTACTTAAAAAATATATTTCAGAAGATTGCTTTTTCATTATTTTTTCCCCTAAATTCAAAAATGTATTTGGATTATAAATGAAACAAAATTATACCTTTATAAAGTACGTTTGGAAACTATACCCAGACAAGAACTTTCAGCTTTGCCTGTCAAACACAGAGCACCAGGAATAGACATCCTGTTAGGTGAGGGAAATAGATATAGGGAAATCACAGAATCCTTGCAGATGGTTAAAGGGGTATTGAAAGGTCTCTGCTGTTTCAGAGCCTTATGGGGATCAGATGTTGTATTGTATCTTGTGTGAGATGTTGTCCCTTAACATTGGGATAACCATCAGTATCACATAATAGGAAAGCTTATGAATCATTCATGAATCTTGTATTGACTATTGCTAAACGTACCTTAGGATGTAATCCAGGAGACACAGGCAAAAGAATTCTGAAGGAAACAGTAATTTACGGTGAGAATTCCTATTTTTGCCTGCTGCAGGTTTCCAGATTGCTTGAGCTTTCTTTGCACAGGGCACAGCCAAAGGGCTCTCAAGCAGTTTCCTGACAAGCACCATTTTCAGTTTTTATTCTTTTTGCCACTTCTCTCCAAAATTTTCAATATGTTAATTTATTACAGTTTGGTTGGGGTTTTTTTCCAGTGAAAAACTGCAGAGTGCTCGTGTTTCTTTGCTAGGTAAAGAGGATCGGTAGATGAGTTGCTTGTTATGTGTCAGGTAAGGGAAAGCTCAGGAAATAATGATGATGAGAGTAGCTGGACTGCATGGTGAGACAGGGGCTCCAGGTTTTTCTACCCGAGGTGTTTGGGTGGGAGAGCACTTCCCTGGAATGGTAATTAAAAGCTGCTGGATTGACCACAGGGTTTCTATTTTAACTTGCTCTGTTTTACTGTTCAGCTCTCTAACAGCATGTAAGCGAGGAATGCTGTCTATCTGTATTCCAGGCCCCAATCTGTTTGGGATTTAGCTGTTTGGGAAATGCACAATAGATGAGGCTATTGAAACAAAGTTTTTTCTCTTGGTGCCTGGTGTTATCTCATCGTTTAGGAACTAATGGAGGATGCAGTTCACCCATCTGGAGTTTTCTCTTCCAATCAGATTTCTAAAAAGGTGTTTCACAAACACGTCAGTACACAGTAAAACTGTTCCCTCAAATTATAACTCATACTACAAAAATACGTGACTCCCTCAGATACATTTCATCTACCTGCCCTTTTTGTTTCACTTGGCAAATAGAAGGTGGCAAGAAAAGCCTTTAGGATAAACCTTTAGATTGGAGCTGTCAGAATGGCCTAAGGGAATTCATGTGTCAAAATCCCTGACCCAGCCAGAGGCTTTAAAACTGTATTTTATTCCTGCCTATCAGCTCATCAGCAACGATGGGGCCAGATTAAGCCTTTCCATTCAGTCAGGTTTTGTGGGCTAATGTTAACTGTTTTAGCTGAGCCACTGGCTTTCTTCTACAGCATCTGCTGATACACCCCAGGGGTTTCTCTGTAAACCCAAGGTCAGGCCCACCTTGGCGTCAGCTGTAAGGTCAGGTACATCCAGCCCAATGTGATTGCTAAAATCGTCATTTGCCAAAAATACTCTTTTTTTGGGGATAAGATTAATTTTTCCACTATTGATTTTTATTGTAATGAGAAATTATAGTACCTAAACAAAAACTGGTAGTGGTTACAATAAATTAATTTTCCTCTTGTTTATATCGCCAAGGATTGTGCCTATAAAATTTTTTATTGACTACAGCACTGTGGTTATCTCATTAAAAACATTCATCATTGCATGCTGGCATCTTTTATTATGTCATAAAACTGCAATGCTACACAATGCCTGTTTTTTTACCCTGTTCTGGTAAAAAGCTTAAATCCTGCTTTCCTTTTTAAAGGTAGATAGGTAGTTTTATACTAGCAAGATTAGAGCTAAATGTTACCAACCTCAGTCATATTCCTCGGGGAAAGATGAAACAAAATCTGGTGAGATGGTTTGGAGTTGGAATTCTTCATTTTAGTCATATCCCCTACATCGATAGGTAGCATAAGACAGGAAGTCTGTTAACTGACTTAAAGAAAAAGAGCTGCCTGATTTAAATTTAAATTGTATTGTTCAACAATGTTGTGTAATTAGATGGAAAAGCAGCAAAGTCCTTTTATTAGAGATGTCTTTGTAGACAGTAGCCATGAAAACGGTGGTTGATGCTAATTACCATATTTTGTTTAAACTTCCATCTAAATGAAAGGATCATTCAATTCCGAAGCTGCAGCCATACAAAAACCACAAGTGCAGTTGAATTGCTGCTGCCAAGCAGATGGGGCTTTGATCAGAATAAGTTATTTGCAGCTTTATTGTCTGGCTGCCAGGGAGGGGCTTGTATTGAACCACCTCGCTAAGAAGAAGGGGAAGGGGAGAAATGAGTCTTGCTGATCTAAGTTCATGGGAGAATGAATTTTCCCATTCTTAGATTATTTTTGCAGATGAAAATCCAGTGTTGAAAAGAACAGCAGTAAGGCACTCGATATTGGGCTGCTATAATGTGTCAGATGGGTTTGGTAGGAAAGGATTGGAATGTTTATTTTAGAGGAACAGAGGGGGAACACAGAGTGTTGGGCACAGCTGACTGCATATTTCTCCAAGGTCAATTCTGTCTAGGACATACAAGCTAAAACTTGCACTACTGTGCTTTTTCATTATCTGTTTCACACTATATGGGATGGACAAAAACTGAGCAGCCTCACAAATCCAGGATGCTTCCTGCAAAGAGTGCTAGAGATGGCCATTCACAAAGCCATCGAGGGAATAGGACTGGGGTAAGCGAGAAGGAATGCAGGAGAAAGGGCTGAGAGTTTAGGGGATTTTGGAGTATTGGGGTTTTTTTCCCCAGTTATGTAATACTCCATGTGCAAGGGGATCTTTATTTACATTATTTCACTAATACAGAAACTGATTTCCAACAAAGAGTGGAAAAGGAAGGAAACATTACCTAGCACTGGGTGAATATGAGGTAGATCAGTCTAAAAGTAGAAATAACAACTGCAGAACAGGACTAGCTTGGGAAATGCAGAGAAAATTTATTTTCTATTTTTAAATTATGTTGGTTGCTCTCAATCTTGTCTCCCAATGAAAGTCTAAAAGCGAGAATTCAGAATTGCTCTTGTTAGTCAAAAACTCTGGCCAAGAGCATGGTTTTATTCTGACCTGCACTACAACTATCTAGATTCAGGCATTTAAGCTGTCTCTAGTATAGAAATGCAAAGGCGGAAGAAAGGAAGGGAGTTCAGGGTAGGAGAAAACCCAAACCTAATAACTGAATTTCTTCAATGTTGCACTACAAATACTGTGGCAGAACCATATTATTTCCAGGTAATTACAGATCTATTTTGCTGTCTTTGTTGGAGCAGACATGATACAAAGCAGATCCTTATGAAACCTCATCCCAGTTTTTATTGTGGCCATACCTGGCATCTTTATTCTCTCCTGACTCCACAATGCACTTCATCCTATTGGCCATCATCATACTGAAAGCACACCCAAAAATCCAAAATACAGATACCTCATCAGAGCAGTAGTGGGGTGGCAGGCCAGCTCTCAGCACCCATCTCAGCCCTCCTACAACACCCACAACACTTGATCCTCCTTGGCCAGCAGACTTCAGCCAAGTGTAGCCAACTAACCCACTCTTTTATAACTCCCATCCTTACTGGACACAGCTGTGAGGGCAAGGCTGTTCCCACTCTTTGCTAATTAACACAGCTGTAATTATCAGGGGCAAGACTACCTTCAGCACTATTTCTATCCTCGTCCTCCCACATTTTGCTTTTTTTTTTTTTTAAGTTCGTTCTTTTTCTTTTACAGTTGCATTTCTTGTCATCTCTCTGAAAACATCTCCATGGTGCTTTACACATTAGAGAGGTTTCAAAAGAAAATGTAACTATTTAGACCTTGTGTCAGATTATCTTTAAAAAAAAGCATGAGAAAGTTTAAAGTGAAAGGGTACTTCTTAGCACTTAGAAAATTTAATCACATTTTGTAAGTCAAGCTTTGTTTTAGAAACACAGCAACACAGATGTCTTTGTTTTAAGTAAATTGAGTGCCCCTTCCAAAACAAATAAATATGAAGATTATTTGTGTACCAAACAAAGAAACCAAATTTTGTTTTAAATCAAACAGATTTTGGGTGCAAATTCTTATGCTTGTTTGAGAATTTTTAACCTCTGCCTTATTTAAGAATTTTTAACCCTTCCTGCTTTGTCCCTGAAAGGAAACCATAATAAATTATATGTTTTAGTAGTTTATGCAGTAGAGTGTTATCATAAACATAGGCAATCTGCTGTTCTAGGGGCGGTGACCATGGAGTTAAAGGAATTTTAGAGGGTGCCCTGCTGCCCTAAGCGGAGTGGTAACAAATGAATGAGGCACCCCAATCTCCAGCTCTTCTGAAGGGATGACAAGCCAAAACTACACACTTGGGAGTAAGGGGATCAAACACTTGTTCTAAGACTGTATTAATCTAATTTTCTGAAAGATCTTAGAAGAATTTGAAAATTTCCAGAGCACAATTTTTGGAAAATCTGTGATAGGCTGTCTTTCCTCCTCCATCCCTCAATGAGTGATGGTGAATAGGCAAAACCTTTATATTTTTGGCAGCAATATAATTTACAAAAAAATAAAAGCAGAGGGGGATGACAGAAATCCTTAAACAAAGCCTCTTTTCTGTAAGTTTTGGCTTTTCTCCAGGTACAGAAGGCATCAGTGGTGATGGAGAGAGAAGGCATTGGTGGCAGGCAGAAACTTTGAGGTTTCTAGTTGGTTTTTGTTGGGTTTTTTTCATGATAATGGGGCAGTTCTGATTTTTACTAGCTGTAGAATTTGGTTTAATGAAAAGGTAAAACTCCCATGTTTTGATCACACACAGCTCGAATGTTTCCAGCATAATGAAGGAGTTCTGCTGTCTTGCTGCTGAGAGTGGTGCAGTACCTGGCTGAGAGAGCTGCGTGTCAGGTGAACACTCAGGGCTGGACAGTGGGACACAATGGAACTGCAACCAGAGATTTGCCTGCTGCTTCCCTCTCTTACCATGCCAGGGAACTACCTGGTGGAGACAGGGGGATGTGTAGACAGTCGTGGCTGTTGGCTCTTGGGGATTTCACCACAACATTTCTTTGATCAGTAGAACCTTTTCCTCAGTAAAATGTTCAGATCAATCCTCAAATTGAATTTTCAGGTGATATATTATGGTATCATTGAAATACTTTTTTGCTATTGAAACAGTCCTTGACATACAATTAGATGCAGTTCTGAACTTTTCAAAACTGGGACTGAAAATCTTTCCATGCTGAACTTGCTGTGGTAAAGAATAATACATCTGCATACTCTGTATTGCTTAAAGACCTGTGCAGATGGCCACTCCTTCCACTGATCTGGAGCATGAAGCCAAGGGCTGACACTGCAATTTGTTATCTTGACAGTACAATGGGTGTTGCAGTCTAATTTGCAGTTTTAAGAATTAATGGTGAAGTGATAAGAGGGGATAAAGATCAATAATCTGTGTGAAGTAACAAGGAGCAGGACAGAGTTGTGTCATTTATTTTGATAAATAAGACATTGCTCTGGAAGTTCAAGCGAGGTGAAACAGATGCAGAAAATCTGAGAAAGTGTATTTATGGATATTTACCATACCTGTTCATTTACCACCAAGCTATGCTAGAGACCAGTGTCTTTATTGGCCGGTTCATATCTTTATATCTGGACATCTTTACCAGAAAAAAATAAAAATGGTTAGCTGAAGAGCACTATACTCATGTAGCTTGTTTCCTTTTTGCTTCGTTTATTGAAACTTCAAGGTATTTCATGAACCATTATCATAACAATCTCTTCATTCACAGATTTCTGTTCTTCTTATTGATTCATTAAAAAATATACGGTGTCAGCTCTGTGGCTGCTGTAGTGATAGTTTGAAAATAAGAAATGCAGTATTTTTTTAAACAGGAAGGCAGAAAAAGCAAACTGAATGCCTGATCATGTAGTAAGTAATCTAAAACTGGCAGCAAATCGAAGAACTTCCCAAATTGTTAAGGGTGGATTACAGCCATTTGGCATGTTTGCCTTGGTTGTGCAATGGCATTTAATGCAGTAGCTGGATGATTTTACCAAATTTTGGGGGACTATGTAAATTCTTAAAAGCTTTCATGTAGTAACTTCAGTCTTTTCAGCCTTTCAGGAAATAGTTCTATTTTTGATACTCAAGTTTAAGAAGTCTCTATGAAAAGCATTAAGCATTACTAAAGCAAAAGGCTCTGTGGGTTATGGATTTGTGTTGCTTGGCTTCTGCAAAGCTGGTGGTGCACATATGGCTGTTTTCTGATTTATGTGGGGAAATGAGTGCTCCCCAGATTAAGGGGGAAATCACAGTGTATTCATGCTGTTGTACAGAGCTTCTACCTTTAGACTCTCACCTGAGGCTCAGGATTCCCATACAGGTAAAAGTAACACATAGGTACTCCCAGCAGGTGTTTCATAAGGTAACAATAATTGTCACATAACTAATTGATCTCTAGACAAGCATGCCCAGATCCATAGAGGCACCCTGGTGCTGCCCTCCAAGGGTGAGTGCCCCCTGGAAGCACAGAAGCTCTGACTGTCCTGGTTTTGGACACTCAGACTGTGGGTTCTGGGCTCTCAGCCACACCTCTGCAGCTAGGCTTGCTCAGACTTTCACAGCTTTTGATGATCTCATTTTATAAACATACTTGTTAACGCCTCTGAATCACAGCAATCTGAGAACCTGTTGATGTGGAAAGCTTGCTCCATGCAAGATTTTAATCTCCATGATGGGCTTTAATGTACATTTTGTCTATTCAGTGGCCATCGGTGTCTCCATATGTAGTGAGTTGCAATTGACTTCTGTTTCCTGCATAGTAGAATTTTCCTTTATGTTCAAAGAGCAGTATTTGTGCAAACAAATGTTCTTCATACACATGGCCAATCTGACACTCATTTCAAAGTGAGTCTCCTTACAAAACAGGTGTAATTAAGGAAATATTTTCAAAAATACCCGTCCTGACAGTTCACAGTAGTTTTGTAAACTTTTACCAGGACACCAAAATTTCACAGAGAAAGCTTTAGTCAGCTATCAGCAGCATATTTAATCTAAATGTATGGTTCTGTGATAGACACACAAAAATGCATGTAAACTTTATCTCCTAAAAATAAGAAATAAAGCTTAAAATAACAGATCCTAATCTAAGAAGGCTTTCCTCCATCTTACTAAAACCAATCTCCCTCAGACTAGGCTCAGTAGAACACTGATTAGTTCCACTAAATTGATCCTTTTGGTTCTGCTCTTAAGAAAATCTACATGGTGAATTGTTTAAAGAATTGTAGTTAAGCCATACATTGAGAATTACTTTTTTCTAGAAAGAAGATAATTGTGCATTTAACCAATTTCAGGATTATTTTTTTTTTTTTTTTTTTTTTTAGAGAACTTTACATTCGCAGAAGAGCCCTGGAGGGACAGACTGCAAAGGAAACAGGGAGAGCTTCCTCCAGGTTGTTTTGCTAAGGAGTATTTTTCCCTTACAAGACTTTCCCCTCCCTGTTGGCTCAAGGTCAGCAGTGACTTTCCTGGTTTGCTTGAAGCACAGCAGTAATGAGAACACACTTCTGGAAATGTCTTTGTTGTCTGTTGCCCTTGGAACTTGCCCTTAAGGAGGGGGTTGTTCTTAAAAGCATGGAGGAGAAACATTCAGCCTTAGCTCAATTCCTTTTCCTTAGATTCACAGATTGTGGAATGGGAGGCTGCACATGTTCCTTGGGCTTTCTGTAGCTCTGTGCCTCTGTCCCCTCGCTCGCTGACCCTGTGGGGATGTCACAGGGCAGGGGACAGCTGAGCTCTGAGCTGCACCAGCCTTCGTGCTGCTTCTCAGGGTTTGACTGCCACAATTCCTCCAGAGCTTGACGTTAATTAAGACTTTTGTACATTGTCTTGAAGATTAGTTAATCCTGTCATTGTTTTAGAGCTGACTACTAATGCAATTAACAGATATTAATTCCTGTGCTCTTTAAGAAATGAACAATAATAGACTTCCATATCAGCTTGGTTTTTGCAAGTATCTTTCCTGAGCTATATGGCAAGATGGTACTAAATGGAGCTATCTGCAGTTCTACTCTGTTTTAAAAGTCCACCATTTAATTAGAAATGGCTTAAGTTGCCCTAAAAATAATTTGAATTGTAGTCACCTTGAGATACCTGTACCAAATATTGAGGGTTTTTTTCATTATTTCCTTCTTCTCAAAGCAATATTACTTCAATTTACAAGGTCTGCTGTCAGCAGCATGAATTAATGTTATCAATCAATCTATGTTCCTCTATAATATAATCTTCAAAACCTTGCTTTTTGCCATGTTGTAGTGAAAAGGGAGTTGGTGCCTTATTTGTCTAAATGATGGTGTTTTGGTTTGAAGGACAGGTGTCTGCCAAGGAAGGCGGGAACCTCTCTTTGGGAGGTACAGAAAACTTTTTCTGTAGTGAAAATCTGTAAGTATATGCAGTTGAACTAACATTTTGAAATGTTGATTGAACTGTATTTCATTTTTTTTCAATTATCTGGATTCACTTTATCAGGAAAAAAAACTGAGAACGTTCTCAATAGTTCCTTATTCAAAGTCAAGTGCAACTATCTCGAAGCCCCAGAGAGAGGCTATTCACAGGGAACCATTTCTCAAAAGCAAGGTTTCAAACGTTTCAATGGCAAACAAGCAATTATTTAAATAATAAAACAAACACCTGCTCCTTAAAAGCCAAAAGCAAAGAGAATGCAACGCCCCCCTGCAAGCCCCCAAGGCAAGCACACACTCCTGGGCAGACTGAGTCAGTGTCTCTGGAGTTTGTGACCAAAAGGCGCCCCAGCTGAGCAATATACTCAAGCTTACAGCATTCTCTTTAAATAGCTGGGCTTTGGTGAGTGCCTCTTTACTGAACGTGCTCTTTGTTGGTTTTGGGTTTTCTGTAGCATCCTCCTCCTTTCATCTCTTAGATTTTGAAAACATTTTTGACAGTGTGATGTATTTAAAGGAAAAAAAAAAAGAGATTTCTGTGTCTTGTGGGGAGGATTTTTTTTTAAAACCTAAGAAAATTGTAAAGGATCTTGTCAAGGTTGAATTCTTTGTGTTGATCTAAAGAACTTGAGTTAAAAGCTTTTTGAAGTGTGTGGCAACTGCATCAGCAATTTATATGGATGGGAGATCAGCTATATAATAAATAACTCGCTGCATATTTCTAACTTCTGAAAGCCTACTATCTTGTCCATTAAATAACTTTATTTTAATTAAAAAAGCCTCTAATTAAGCATGTGGTAATGTTATGGTGTGATTAAGGGAAGTTTCATTTGAGCTAGAATTCATTTATTTGCCAACATTTTGACAATATACAATTTAACTCCATCTCTGACTCGAGCTTTCTGCAAGGCAGTAACATTATTAGGTTAATGATAGAGCTGCTGAGTTACAATTCAGTGAGTGTGCAATTACAGAGCCTCCTGAGCAGCCTGTCCTCCTCCCTGCTCCAGTGGCAGAGATTCCTGGGAATGATGCCCCACAGATGACTCACACTCCGTGGTTGTGGTTCACTTCAGCATCCCATGGTAAAACATTTTGGGGAAGAGAGGCCTGTGCTCCCAAATGATTTCTGGAGGGAAGGATTGACCACTCCCCACTATTCCATAGTATCAGGTTTAAGATGGAATGCTCAAGTCCTAGAACTAACAGGCAACAGCAAAATCTCCCTCCACACCCTCAGCCATCACCTCCCGTGACTGTCCTCAAGCTTTGCTGTGCTTTCTTCCTGCAGAGTGGGAAAGGACATACATGGAGGATCATTCTCCATCCATCTCACAACAGTTAATTCTCTTCCCCACACAATGTCAAAGCCCTTTCTGCTTCTCACCCCACCAGTGAGGAGACTTGGGGGTGCACAAGGACTGGGAGGAGACAGAGCCAGGACAGCAACCCCAGCTGACCCAAGGGAATTTCTGTGTCATCATGCCCAGCATGTGAAGCTGAGGGAAGAAGAAGGAAGGGGGGAGCTTTCAGAAGGCGTTTGTCTTCCCAAGTGACTGTCACACATGATGGAGCCCTGCTGTCCTCAGGATAGCTGAGCACCTGCCTGCCTATGGCAATGATGAAAGAATTCCTTGTTCTGCTTTGCTTGAATGTGTGGGTTTTGCTTTACCTTTTAAACTGTCTTTATCTCAGCCCAAAAATTCAGTTCTGCTCTTCTGATTCTCTCCCTCATCCGATGGGGAGTGAGCAGTTCATTATTAGAGCTAAACAATGACTTTGTTTCCCTTAAATATGTCTTTTGGTAAGTCTGATTAAAAGAAAGAAAATGTTTTCCCTAAAAAAGTGAAAACAGTTGAAGTAGTTGGAGTTCAGCATTGTGAAATCCATAGTAACATGCATTTATTAATTTAGATACAAACCAGTCAATCTTTCAAATGAAAGGAGCTCTTGACATATCCTGTTTCATGTACTGACCACACTTCCTGGTGTCACCAAGTGAGGTATGTGACAGCACTCCTTCCCAACAGGCTGTTCTCCTGTTAAAATCTTTGGATCATGGCATCTAGGAAAAAATTAATTAGAAGTGAATAGCTTGTAGGTAGGAATGCTGTGTTGCAGGCTATGTCATGGTCCCAATAACCAGAGAGAGGAAAAAAATTAGAGTTTATGAAGTCCTTGTTTAACTTCCAGCACAGAAAAATCTCTATTTTTCCAGTCCTGCTCTCCACAGTTTCCATTAAATGTCCTTTTTTCCCAGTGAATTCAAGGAAACTCAAGCTGTTAACTGGCTTGTAGGATGGTGCTTGGGCCATGGAGTTGGTCTCAAACTAAACACATGCTAAAATTTGGAAGGCAGGCTCAACTTAGAGACAAAATATACACCAGCATTAACTCCTAAAAAAATCAGGTTGTTATAGTGGAAATTCTGCCTGACTCAGCTACATCGATATGAACAGGACCATTTGATTGATGACAATGTATAACTCCAAAGCTGAAAAAACAAAGATATCTCCAGCTGGACACACACTTAATTTTCATTTTTTGAGGGTTGGAGCTCTGCTGTCATAGAAATACAGAAGAAATCCTGGGTCTCAAGGTTTAGGGACCTTCATACCAAAATTGCAGGTAACAGAGGGGACTCTGTATTAGTCCTGAATAATTTTTTCCTTCTTTCCCTAAACAAATTAACATAGTCCTGTTTGATTTCTTTCTTTAAAGTTGTATTGTGTTTTCTCTGTGCTGATACGGTAGTGGCACATTTCTAAATTGGCTCATTTGATCTCGTTCAAAATTCGTGTGCTTCCTGAATAAAAGCTCTCCTTGATGTGTTCCTCATCCTTGTTCTTCCATGTCCTGCTGTCCCAGTGTCATAACTCAGCCCCAGCTGGTGACTGAGCCCCTGTCAGATGGGGGGAGATAATGGGAGGAGTAAAAGTGGTAAAATTCATGAGCTGAGATCAAGACAGTTCAACAGGTAAAGCAAAGCAGAACAAGGAAAGCATTCATCCCTTGCCCTGGGTGAAGTGCTCAGCCATCCCCAGGACAGCAGGGCTCCAGCAGTGTAAGGGTGACTTGGCACAACACCACCATCACTGGGAATGCTCCCTCCTTCCCTCTTCCCCCAGCTTTTCCAGGATCAGCTGTCCCTGCTGTGTCTCCCCCAGTCCTTTTGCACCCCACCCCACTCACAGCTGGGGTGAGGAGCAGAAAAGCCCTGGCTGTGTACTCACTGCTCAGCAGTAACAAAAACACCCCTGCATTCTCTAAGCTGCTCCCAGCACAAATCCAAACTATAGCCCTGAACAAGCTACTCTGAAGAAAATTAACTCTATCCCAGCCAAAACAAGTACAACTTGTGGGAGCAGCTGTTACTACAATACCACCTTTTCCCCCAGCTGGCAGGCAGATGGGCTAATCCACAAAGAGCCACTATTTGTTCATGGATCAATTTTCAGAGTCTAAAGTGAACAACTGACAACCTTTCCAGAGATGCTGAACATGTCCATGCCTGGGCAATGTTTCACAAAACAAGAAAAGTCTTTCAAGACTTTTAAATATTTCTCTTTCTCTCTCTCTCTCACACAGAATAGGAAGAAAGACAGACCACATTACTTTTTTTTTTTTTTAATTAGGAGGTTGTTTTGTGTACCCACCTATGCAAGTGCTCTGCCTTTTTTAATTTCATATTATTTTTCAAGAGAGAAAATATTACAAAAGGGAAGAGGAAGGATTTTTCTCTCCTAGACAGCAGCAACTGCAGTAGTTTAAGTATTTTACAAATTTGGCAAGGATTGTGCCTGATCAGAAGAGTGATATACTTTCTTGTATTGAACTGTGATCTCTTTGATTTTTGGTTTTCTGCTGACATTCCTGCTCTTTATTTAAATATTTTGGCTTTATTGCCTGTTGAGACACTATATCCTTGCTGTTTTAATAACATGTAAAACATTTTATCCTCTTTTTTTTTTTCCTTCTTTTTTTTTCAGTTTTTAGAGAAGCACAAGATGGGCTAGAAGTACCCTTGCTCTTTCAGAGTTTAGTTAGCAGTGGAATGTATGCCAGAGTATATCTGACACTGTGGTGTAAACTGCACATAAACCACCATAAGAAAAAGCTCTATTGGAGGGCAGCTTGTTACTTTATGAATCCTATTTTTAAATCAGTCATAAAAGATTGGAAGATAAGTGAAATATGGCTGAGTGTGTTGATATGATTGTTGTCTTTGTCTGTTCAGACCTTGAGTTTTTCTTGCAGAAGTCAGCCAGTGAACTGTGTCTCCCCTGACAAACAATAAGCCAGAGCAGTATCTGGCTGCAGCCCGTGTTGTTTTCCTTCACAGAGGTGGCATCTCTCTGGTGAGCCCTGTGCATCGTCCCAGGTAGGGCTGGCAATACTTCAGAGACAATATTAGCAGTGGGCTGCTGCCCTGTAGGGCCACACTTTTCACATCACAGCCCAGGATGTCACAGGAATTGTACCAGGTTTGAAGGGAGGAGCGAAAGCGCTCTCCTGGCCCTTTGCACACTGAGTGCTTTTCACCTTTGTTCACCATCTGTCCTTGCTGGAGCTGATGTCTGCCATCTGAGGGCTGCCTTCCCAGTGCTCTGATGCTTATGGCACCCTCAGAAAGACCCTCCCAGTAACCCAGAGACAAACGGGTGTCTTTGTAAGGCACACACTTCCCAACAGCCTTTTGTGTGTTCAGACCCCAGATGGTTGCCTGCAGTCACAGCCTTTAGCACAAGAGTCATATTCTAATTGTCTAATGGATAATAAACAGTACTGACTTTGCTTCTGATGTGAAGTGGACATCTTGAAGTAGAAGAAACAAGATCTCCTGGGGAAAATTGTTGAAGATATGTATCATTGTAAATCTCAAACTGAGGAGGGAGGGAAGCTGAATAAATTAAAACTCCCTGATGGGTTTGCTGAGGAAACAAGCACCGCAGAAGATTAAACCCCAGAAAATATCATAGAATTAGTAGAGTGTTTATTATATCCTGCTTTCTAGTTTATTGCAGCTAAGCAACTAATACAGACTTTTTTCTGTGCTCTGAATCCACATGGGCCATATTTGATACCTGGAATGTTTAGCAGTTTATTTCTGTTGAAACAGAATGCTTTCAAGAAGACTTAATAGTTGCTAGAGTATTCCCAGAAATTTCCAGTGGCAATAACTGAAAACCTTTGATACTCTCTTCCCTCTCTTCTGCCCTTCAAATAAAGGAACAGAAAAATGTGAGACATCCTGAGAGTTTCAGATGTTGGTAGTCAGTCTGAGCAAAAAGAGAGCCCATATTAATAGTCAGGCTTAAGTGTTAACTCTGTGTAAGTATTCCAGAGTTGGAAGACAAAGTTGTAGGGTTTTTTGTTTGGTTTGTTTTTTGTTTGGTTGTTTTTCAACAGGATGAAAAATGTGTTAATGGAAATTTTTTTAGCTCTCCAAGGCATGTTGCTAGGACATGTTTTTTTAATATCGAAACAGAGATTTTTGAATCTTTTTAGAAGTAGTAATTATCACCAGACTTGTTAACATACAAAGTAAGATTATGAAATACTAAAAGACTTAGGTGTACCAATGGTTCCAGAATATTATATATACATATATATTAAAAAAACCCTTTAAATCAAAGGTGAATGTCTGAAACGTGCTGAGTAACACCAGTAGTGCATTTTTATAGGAAGGATTTGAATAAATCTATCTTTGATACAGCTTCCATAAGTTTTGGGAAATGTAGGATTTTTCTTCCAGAACAGAATGCAGCATAAACCGCGGCATTTAAAAAAAAAAAAATATATATATATTTTTTGGACCTACCTCTTCATTTGTCTGATAGTTATATGTTGAAATCTCATGGAAGTTACCCACTAAGCAGTCTAGGAAAGCAGTTTTGAAGCAAAAGCAGTCTGTTTCAGTTAAAAAAATTCTGGGCACTACGTAGGAGGAATACGTTACTATTACTTCCATTTCCAGAAATACATTGTGGGGAAATCTGGGTGACAGACCTACCCACATGAGCTCATGACAGAATTTGAAAGAACAGCTAATGTGCACACCCAAATTGCCTGTGATCCAAAGTATGCACCTTGTGGCTTTCCACAGCTAATTATTTTGGGATGTTGTATTCACATTAAAAGAAAAAATGAGAGAAAGACCATTGCAGTCACTTCTTGCTAGCTGTAGAGTCAAAACTTTCCTGTGGGAGGTCATTAAGATCTATTCTCTCACTGGCTCAATGGAAAGAACCAATATATTGTCAAAAGTATCAATAATATCTGAGTTTCCTTTACTTGTGCAGTAGCTGAGGTAAGAGAATGAATGCCCAGGGACCAAATGTAGCCAGGGAGCTTGGATCAGTCATGATTTAATCTAAATCAAGGTGAGATGCTATTGATGTGACAAAGAGACTTAAGTGAGCTAATGAAGATCCACTTGCAGCTCAAACTTATCATTGTCACTGTCCTGTCCTTTAGAAAAACAACCACATTATGTACAGTGTCAGCAGTCTTTTATACTGCCTTGGGTTTAGGTGGTGCTGTATCAGCCATTGTCCCAGACTCTATGTCCATCTCTTCTAACTGAAAAATATGTTTCATTTTTCTCTTCACATCCACATTCCTAGAGTTGCATGTGATTGCTGCAGTGTACCGAAGGCTGCATGATGTAATAACACCACCTGAAATTAAAGCTAGTGCAAGATATGACTGCAGTTATTATTAGAGTTCAGAGCCCACAGAGTAGAGATAGGCATAATGATGACTATAAGCAGAGACCACAGAGTTTGGGATGTGAATTAGCCACCAGTCAGGTTCTGATGGGCTTTGTGGCACTGTAATGACTTAAAGCATCTGATGTAGTTTCAAAGCAAGATTTTAGCAAATGCCTGTATGACCTGGACTGCAGCAGCCAGGTGGAGGAGCCAGCAGGAGGCACAGGCTCTCTGAGCTTCCCAAACAGGAACTGCCACTTCAAAGACCATTCTCAGACAGAAGTTTCTGTGTTTGAATTTAACCACTGGAATTTGCTCCTTAGGTTATGCAGAACCCAAAATAAGTGAGTGGAATGAATTCTGGATTGTTTTCAGTACTGTAATAGCAATTTCCATTGTTTATCAACTGACTCTGTTGCATCCTCTGAGATGTCCCTACCCTGTTTACTGCTGGCCCAGGCCAAGGAGTGATTACAGTGTTTAAGGGAAAACCCTTCCCTAAAAACCTTGTACTCTCTGTGTTGGTGAAAACTTATGGTTGTTTTGTCCAATGCAATTTTGCCAGAGAGAAAAACTTGAATACCAGCTCCATAGAGAAATCAGCTCCTCCAGATAGTGCTTGAGACCATGAGCTCTGATGGGGATAACACACAAGGAAAATGAAGGGGAAGTTGAGCAGCTTTCTTCTTATCTGGGATTATTATGTATGTATAGTCTGATTTTTTTCCCATTATCTTATGTGTTTGGGAAAGGGACTTGACTGTGTTACAGGACTTGAAGTATATAGTAAGCTTTGGAAATACATCTGAGAGTGCAGGTAGCTCTGCTTTTGAATAGATGAACTTCTGACATTTTAAAATACTCTACTTTTGAATCGTTAAGTATTTCTGAATGCCATCCTTATTTGTCAAATATGGTGTGCAGGATCTTTATCCTCAGTTAAGAATCTTTGAACTAAGGAAACATTTATGCAAGTGCTGATTTCCTAATCTCTGTGGGGTTTTGTCATTTGCTTGGAGGGGGATGATCTCTAGGAAGGTAAATTCTAACTTCTGCCCAATGGCCTAGGGAAGCAGATCTCAGTTTCAGCAGCAATTTGTCAGTTCATTAAGAGATGTGGTATCCTGGCTTCTTGGGCAATGGTTTTGCTGGGCTCCAAGGAGCAGTGGTAAAGTGTGATTTCACAGCTGCCAGGATATGGCCAGGTCAGAATGGAAACACCCCGTAGAGAAGCTCTGTCCAGACAGTGTTTTGAATGGCTGGAGCAAGGCAGAGGCTTCTGTGCTTCTGTGGGTACTTTCATATAAATGTCCAGTGCTCATGGAAGCAGAGCTTTAGAACTGGAATACTCTTAAAATTTAAACATCATGTGTGGGAATTTTGTGGACTTTAGACTACTATAGTTAAGGTCACATCTTCACATGTGGATATCTAAAATGCATGGAAATACAGATTTTCATCATAATTTTCAACTTTGGCTCCTCTGTAGGAATGATGACTGTAGTATTGCTGTACTTAAGAGGGCTGTTAGAAATAATATGCATTATTTAAGCACCATAAATGGAAATTACGGTGCAATGAAACACAGTTCTTTACAATCCATAAATCTGAGATGTGTATTTATTTTGTCTTATGGATTTCTAGGTGGGCTTTGTCCACACTGTCCATCAATTTATAACCTTTTCTCTGTGGCCTCACTCAGCTCTCCCCTCTACCTTTATCTGGAGCTCACCCAAAACTCCAGTCTGGAAAGAGGAAGAATTCCAGGGATGAAGATACACAAGATATAGCAGTGCCTAAATGGTCTTTTGTTGCAAGTTCCTTCTGTCTGCTTTCTAGCCCTGTCCAAAAAGCTGGGCAGCTGCAGGGCAGTCTGGAATGTCAGCAGAGTAGCTCAGCCTGCTACAAAAAAGCCAGAGCAGATGTAGCCACTCCAAGTATAGGAGTGCCCAGAGACCAGGTGGGTAAATATTAGTGATCTGATGAGCTATTTAGATGGATCACAAGATCAGGACTCCGTACTTTTGTAAGTGTGTGTAGCAAATGTTTCCTAATTGCTTCTGAGTGAAATTAAGGGTATAGGGAGGTTCACCATGCAGTAATGTGGAACTTACCTTGAAGGTGAGTGTCTAGGGGAAGAACAAATTTGGGCAGTTATATTTTTTTGGCCTATGTGCTATCAGATGCCAGGATACAACTTCAAAGGATGAGTCTCATGTGAGACACAAAGATCTGCTATGGACACCAGATTACCATCTTCCTGATCTAAATTAACATTTTTCTTCCTCACTTTTTCTTAATTGCACTTACTGTTTCATGGGCAACAGTGAACAACTTTTATTCTCAACTCTCTATCCAACAATTCCAAGAGACTGGAGGGGCAGATTTCTCACCTGGCCCTCATCACCTAACCATGGTGTTTCTCAGTCAAGCATAAAGTGTATTATTCTCAAGATTTCCTTTCTGTGATTTTCATTTTGTGAGGTAATTTCAAAGTAGTGGAAGAATGGGGAATGTGAGTAATGCACAGTGCTTATGACACAGCCTGGGTTCTGCTCTTTGTGATGCACAGCTCCAGGAACTGTACCAAATGCTTCATTTTGTTGACTTTGTGCCACAGAATTTATCTTGAAAGGTTTGTTATATTACACAACATGTGCCTCTTCCTCCCTTCCCCAGGTATTTCATGGGATGAGCTCAAAAGAATGGGCTGTATCTGTACCATGCTCAAGTGTGTTTTAAAATCACGTTAATATTTTAACAGGTGATTGTTTCCTATTCTTTTATATTCTCATCTATTTACAAATAGCAAGTTGTAGCCCTCATTAATCAAAATGACACTTTCTAAACCCTCAAGTGTTTTCACATTTGCACATGAAGCGTGTTCCCAAAACTCTGTGCTGCCTGATTGATCTTTGCATTGTACACTTTTCAGACCTATGTGTCTAAAGCTGGCTGAAAAGATACAAAGCTTGACTTCTAATGTGATTTCTTTAATCTCCTTTTGTAGAATTACTATTACAAAACATGTACAAAGTCCTTCCAAGTTTGCTTTTTGCATCAAGCTTGGCACAGGCACGAAGGACCACATCCCACCTTACACTGGAAAACACACTGCTGGCTGCCAAAAGAAGTGTTAGGAGACACAGCTGTTTTGGGAAAGGGTGTAAGAGAAATAAGGCTGTTAAAAACTGAGGAAAGCAAAACATCCTCCAAGGCACAGACTTGCCCCACTGACTGTTGAGACATGGCTCATTCTATGGCTCCTCTTCCCAATGAGTGCCACAGAACAGACATTAGCTGGTGCTCACATCCAAGAGGAGGATTTATATTCAGTAACTTGCCTGCTGGTAAGAGCACAGATGACTACTCATGTCAAGACTTCCATGTATGTATACATAAACCAGACAAAGCCTGCCTGAGGGAATGGGACGTGGCAGAAAGCCTTTCCTAGGCATAAAGAACTGTGGAGCAGATAGAAAACTCCCATTCATCCTGTGCTTTCCATCTACTGTACATCTCAAAGGCTCTGGGGACGGGTGTGTATGCAGGGTCTGGAGAGGAACTGGAGTTTAATATTCTCTTCAGAACTTTTCATTTGGGTTCAGCAGTGTCTGACCCCTGGGGCACCACTAGGTCCCCACAGAAGGGGTGCTGCCATTATCTGACACTTTTTCTGCCCACATGGCACGTGTGAAACACAGCCAGTTTTACAGCAGCTCATATGGAGGATTTATTGACTGAAGACTCTCAAAGAATTTGCAGAATTTCCTTTCCATTTTTTTTTTATGGTCTGAGCATGGATATTTCTCTTGTCTGGCTCAGTTCTTTGCTCAAAGCCCATCTGAACGTTTTAGTAAAAGAAATAAAGATACTGTAGAAATAAGTATCAGCATGAAAGTGGAGGGGGGAAAAATTTTGCCCTCTCCATCGCCAGAAGCACAAAGCATAGGCAGAACAGCAGAATTTGAGGAAAAATACTAATCTGTAAGGTTTCCTTCACCTTTCTCAATTTTTATTTTCCTGTCCCAGAAGAAAGAGTTATTTTATGCCATCTTTCTGGTCTGGGGTCTCTAAGAGAAGATAATCTAGTTTTGGGATGAGAAGCGCAGAGCCTGAGCAGAAGCAGCAGGTAACATTTCTTGTCTTGAGCGTGGACCCAACCACTGCATGCACGAGAGAAATTCCATGTGTGTCACCCTATGCTGGTGTTCCTAGGGGGCAGAGGGGAGGGATGGCGATTTAGGGCCGAGCTTATTAGGGTTAGAAACCACTGCTTTTCAGCTTGTTATTCACTGATATTAATGAGTGGTGATCGAAGCACTTACCTTATGACTGTTTTGTAACTTGCACTGGTTTGACAGGACTTGCCTTGCCTGTAGCCTTCTAGAAGACGTGAAGCTCACCTAAGAGTGTGGGGCTCGTTTTGGCAGCCTAAAGTATAATTAGAGTTTCACACGCATCTATCTGGATCACAGAGCCCGGATAACGCAAACCTCCCGTCTCCTCCCGGCAGCCCCAAGGACGCGTGTGCTGAGTTTTCATGGCAGTGTCCGATGCGCGGCACTAATCCCCGCCGGGCTCCAGCTCGGCTCTGCCTGGCACACACAGGGGCTCGCTGGCAGGATTTAGGGCACCTCCTGCTCGCTTCCCCTTGCGAGCGGCACGCCGGAAGATGCTGCCGCGCTTTGCCGGAGGTGCGAAGCCGCTCGCTCTGGCCCGTAGGGCGGTGGCGAGACGCGCTGCTGAGAAAGTTTTGCCGGTGCCCGAGGGCGACTTTGACGCGTGAGCGGCGGGGGCTGGCGGGGCCTGGCGGCCCGGCCCGGCCGCGCTGCCTCTGCGGGGGCCGGGGCCGCGCCGCGTCCGCGGGGGCCGGGCCGCGCCGGCCGGGGGGAAGGGGCGTTGCCATCTGCTGTTAATTCCGCGGTCATTGGATTAGTAACCAGCGGTGATGAGATCAGCGGGATCGACTTTCGCGAGGGGGCACGGCGCTCACCGCGCTCCCCAGCTGTGCCGGCTCTCGCATGAGGCGGCGGCGGGCGGCCCAGGGGGAGGCAGCGCGCACAAAGCCCGGTAGCCGCCGCAGGCCGCCGCCCCCGGGCAGGGCTCCCGGCCGGCCCGGCCGCCCCGAGCCCGGCTGCCGCCCGCGGCCCCCCGGGCGCCCCCGGCTCCTCTCGCCTCCCCGGGGCAGCCGCAGGCAGCGGCGGCGGGCAGCAGCCTCTGCTGGTCGGGCGCGCTCCGGGCGGGGAGCACGGGCTCCGAGCGTGGCGAGCTCGGCCACGGCGGCTCCCGAGTTTGTTTACTTGTGCTCCGCGTCTCGTCCCCGGTATCTCCTCTCTGCCGGCATAGCGGATCGGTGGCGGTGCCGAGCTGGGGGTTTATGGTAAGTTTGCGACGGGCGAATCCCTCAGTTCGTGGGAATTCGGTGTTTTGTTGCACAGGATGTAAAGACGCGTTTGTGGGGGGGCGTTTCTTGTCTGTTTCCTTTTTTTAGTAGTGCTGGCTTTCAGGCTGTTGTTTGAAGAAATACACTTGCGACCCGTTTTCTGCTTTATAGTGAAGTGGTTTACAATAGAAATTAGTTTCCCGAGATGTTGGATAACTAGAGGTCTACGCTTCTCGTGAACGGAATGTATCTGACTGCGCTGCCGGACGCAAAGCCTCCTGCCTAATGATTGCCACAAGCTAATGTTCTACAGTGGTTACTTGGTGCTTTTTCGGGCAGTAAAAGCCAGACCTCAGTTCAGGTGTTTAGACGAATCTGAAATACTAAACTATCCTCTCCGTAAGAGGGAAGCTGAACCTTCGTCAAGACAAACCTGAATTTGTATGCGAGACTTGAGTTTCAACAAAGAAAGGTATTGACTGAATTTGCCGTCACATTACTTGTAAGAACTCGGAGGCAGGCAGTGGATTTGCTGTTAGGAAGCTGTTCCTGCCGAGGGACCAAGGGCAGGAGAGCTGGACGCTGCCCTCGCAGCCCCATTCGTTCCTGGAGGGGCTCCGGCACTGATGTGGCAGCGTCCGTGCTGGCAGCGAGACATTTTTATTTCTTTGTGCCTCGGACTTGGAGTGTAGACTGCTACAGGGTGGAAAGTGTCCTATATAGAGAGATGGCCAGCTACCACTTCAGCTGCTGGTTTGATGCTGGCTGCAGCCCTTCGGTGCTTAAGTCATACCTGATATTTTCACAGTGCTCTGTTTGCCTTCCGGTGACAGAAGCAATCCCTGATAAGATATCTCCACGCTGCAAAAGAGCTTATCAGGAGAAAAAAAAAAGCAGTCCTAGAGAGTTGATGCTTGTGGCTGAAACTGGCCTGACTTGTGCAGTGTATCTCGAAGGATGCTACATTTTTAATGTTGTTTCTGTAACTAAAGCAGCCCGTCAGGGACATGAATATCAAATTGCTGTTAGATTATTTGGTGCTGCTGACAGAGAAATGCCAGATAATGTACATTCTGCTAACAACAAGCGGAAGTTTTATAACTGGCCTTAGTCATGTAAGTCTGGTTTCCTTGGTAGCCGGTGTGCCTCGGTGTCTTGCTGCTGACTCCCGATGTCCTTGGATGACCGTCCTGTGCTTCAGTGACCCTGCCAGGGCTGGAGGGAGGGAGACTCGGTACTTCCCTGCATCACCAGGATGAGAAAACTTCCCAGCTCCGTGCCTTCCTGAGGCCCTCATGTGGGTGTTGCTCTGGAAGCACACACTGGTGCTGTTTGGCTCCGAGAGCCCTGTGTTCACTCCCAGCCCATCGGCCTGTTTGTCTTTGCAAATGTCACTGCAGCCAGCCCTGAAGCACCCGGCTTCCTGCTCAACAGGCTCTGGAGCTCGGGACTAAGAAAGCAGAGACACCTTTTTGCAAGGAGCTTTTCAGACTTGTGCGACTTCTGAGGTTTTTTGGTTGTTGTTCTGTTTTTTGAGGGGTTTGTTTGGGGGTTTTTTTGTTTGTTTTTTTGGGGGGAAAGGTTATTCATGGTGGCTTTTTTATGTTTTGGTTTGGGTTTTTTGGCTTTTTTTTTTTTTTAAGAGAAGCATAAACTCCCCATGAGAAGTACTAATTGGATATCTTGTTTATTGAAAGAACCAAAACTTCTGATTTTTGGTTTGACCAAATTACAGTCATTTTTATGACTCGTGTTTATGCAGCATAGGAATTTCTGAATGATGTGACATCACTCCTATGACTCCACAAGCAACAAGTCATTAACTTGTCAGGCTTCATTGTTGCTGGGCAAACTTTTATAATGGATTTTCCATGTACCAAGAAAATTCAAGGCAGCTATTTTTGTCTCATCTTCCTTCACAATCACTGTTTTCCCCTCTTCTGTATATAGGGCATTGACCTCTTTTTATGGAGAAGAAAAGTAATTTTCACAGTGGCACTCAATGCCATGTCACAGGACTCCATGTGATGGTTATTTTGCATTGGCTTCTTTTAAATGAGAGAGCTGGAGAGTTTTCTTATGAGGAGCTGATTTGATTCCACATTTCTGACAGCAATTGAGGAAGAAGGCACTACATGATTTTCTGAGATATTATTGTCAAAAATCCTTGGCTAAAGTGATTAGCAAGATTATGCTAGATACTCGACTGTCCCGTCCTAGTAATTATTTATGGCCAAGAAGAGTAAGGTAGAAAGAGGGATGCCTTATTCAAATTCTCTAAGTTATGCTGTGTTTTAGCTGTCTGCTCTCTTCAGTCTGCTTGGCTGCTCACTACTGCTGCACCGACATCCTCTGCTCAATTCTTTTCGTGCTGGGGCAGCTTCAGTGTAAACTTGAGGCTCTCACATTGGTAAATCCCAGGTTGAATAATGGTAATACAGAATGGCCTTGTTACTCACATCTATTTTCTGCATCAGTTAGTGAGGAGAAATGCACTGTTCTTAATAGAATATCCGTGTAATAGAAATCTAGATGTATTTTCTTCTTAGCAGGTTTCCTAGGACAGAGGATGGATGTAAATGTTGCTGGAGTTTGTAAATCCTCTCTGAAGACTGAGGTGAGACTGATGGTAGAGAGGAATGGAGGCTGGTACTGCTGGGTGCCCACCTTCCTGGCACTGTCCAGGGAGCAGGGCTGGGCTTGTGGCTCCAGGGATGAAGGGCTCCATCGGGGCAGAGCGATGGATGGATGGATGGATGCAGTCCATCTGAGCTATGTCAATGTGGTATGCACCTTCAGGCTAGTGGAGATGCAGACCACACATCTTGTCCTGGGAACTTTAAGTATTTATTAAGCCAGAATAGATCCATTTTCTGTGATGAAAGTGTTGGTTCAACCTGCCCACTGAACAGGTAACCAGTTTTTGAAATCAAAACTCTCTGTAGTATGGATAAACATTTTCTTATAATTCTGGAAGTTGGTGTTGGACTGACTGGAAATCAGTCAGTGCTGTGGACTGAAACTTGCCAGACCAGATAGCTACCTCACCCATGGTATTTTTAATGGGGTTGTGTACATGTTGGTGAATCTGTGTCACTCTCTGCAGCACACACGGCCTTCAGGGGTGACTTTAGGCTGTCTTTGCAACATGTTCTGTTAGCTGATGTAGGTTGTGCAGTAGGATAAGATGTTAATGCATCAGGTGCTTCCTGGAAGAGCAGTTCATGTCTTCTGACTTCTTTAACTTCAGTCAGCTGAGGCTCAGGTTGTTTGTGGGGGTTGGTTGGTTGCTTTTTGCCTTGAAAAGGTGTGTGTGCATCACTACCACTGGTGCTAGACTGTCTACTGCCAATATTGTGGAGAGTGCTGCCCCAGAAGGGCTGAATGCAGCTTCACTGATAAGTAACTTTCCCAAAGAGCAACAGATGTCTGTTATTTTGTTAGTTTCCAAGCTGCTTTGAAGCCAGCAGTGTGGTGTGCTTGACCTGTGCTGCCTCAAGAGTTAAAGTATCTGGACTCCTGCTTTCAGGTGATGTTTGCAATGATGTCAGGAAATGCCTTTTCCTCAGCTGCTTTAGACTGGATGGTGATAAAGTTAAAAGTTAGTTTTGGTTTGGTTCTTTATGTTTGGAAAGCTGGCAGTATACTCAGTAGCATTCACAGCCTGTCAGGGAAGAATTCCTGGAGAGATTTAAGTGTGGCTCCAGTGGCCTTGGTGGCAGAGTGGAAAAATGCATAAAGGAGAGCTAGAAAATGTGGGTTATGTTTTTTGGTAGCAGTCGTGGTTAAGGGAGATCAGTGCTCACAGGGTGCCATGCCTTGGGGCTAAGAACTGCCATTTGACTGGCAGTAATTGATTAAAACTTGATGGCTCTATTTTGGCTGCCTCTGCTCTATTAAAGGCGGGCCCAACGAGAGTGCTGGGCAGAGCTCAACATTTTCCTTCCTTTGGCTCCTTTTCCCTCAGAAATGAAGTAGTGTTAGGTATTAGCCTGTTGAAATGCGTGTGTGTGTGTGTGTTTGTATTTTTTAGGCGGTATCTTTTTTAAGTGGATGTCACCTTTGCCTCAGAGGCCAATGTGGTGCAGCATTTAGCAGTTGAAATGCAGAAATTTTACATAATTTGCTGTGGTTTGGCTGTAGCAAAGAAGCATGTGAGGAGAATTTATATCTATTTCCATCCTTAGTAAGAGGTGAGGTGCCTGGACTTAAACATGGGTGCTCTGTGACGTAAATCTGTTCATGCTGAAGTAATTTGAATTTAGACCAATGCTGAGCAGTGTTCTGTATAATTTTTTGCTTCCCTGTGCTTATTTTGTGTATCTTTGGATTGAACGTTGTGGGGTAATCCTGCTCATGCCTAGTGTCAGATGACAAGTTTTATTGTGTTGCATTGCAGAGTGTGGTGACTTAGCAACTTTATCTTTGAGGATTTGTCAGAGGCTGAAGGGACAAGTAAGCTTTGATGTGCAGTGTGAAGTGCAGCAATGTAGGAAATCCATCTTGGAGCTGATTGCTGGCTAATTCTTTCAGAGATGTACAGGCAACTCTTCAGATGAGTTTGCTTTCTTGTTTTTAAACATGCATTTCCAAAAGGTTGTTCTTGTACTGCCCTTCTCATCCACACCTATTGCTGAAGTCAGGTGTGCGCTTGTCTGCTGTTGCGCCTTTCTGCGGTAACAACTCCTAAGGAAAATTTTGCCAAGAGATTTTGAGAAAGGGAAAAGATTGGTTATATTTACAGTGTCTCATCAGGAAAATGAAGATTTGCTTCCAGCAGAAATGGGTCCATGCCCTGGGAGCAAACCATGGTCAAGACTGCAGGAGCTCATCTCCTGAAGCCTCCCCTTGCTGGGATTGGGAGCTGCTGAGGGAATTCCCTGCGGAGGGGCTGGACAGCCTGGGACTCCTTTGTCCTGAGGCAGCAGAGGCACTGCTGACAGCTGACTGCTTTCTGTTTCTATTCTATCTTCTATATTCTATTTCTAGTCTATTTCTAGTCTATTTCTTCAGTAGTTCTTCTGCTGGCACCTGAGTGTGGCCCAGCTCTTTGTGAGAGGGGGAAGCGAAGCTGGTACCTAGAGACCATTCGAGCTCCATCATCACCTCACAGCAGCAGCAGCCTCATGGAGCATTTGTTGAAAAGGGTATCTTGAATGTTCAGAAATCAACATATTTAGAGTTGCTTTTTTAAGGAGCATTAATCATGCAAGAGCACTTGTATAGCTTTAGGCATGGAAAAAGGTGTGATTTTTCAAATCTCATGAAAGTTTAGGTACTTAATTATCATTTAATTTAACTGCTTCTCCTCTATCTTGTCTTCAAATGAATGCTGAAACAAATTACCTCCAGCAGAAGGATACCTTTTTTCATTAGATATTGGAGGCCATCATTTTAAAAAAGAGCCACATTGCACAATTTATATCAATACTACATTTCATACTGAGGGTGTGCTCTCCACAGAAATCCCGAAGTGGTAGTTGTAGGCGTAGTCTTGAGCTGTGTGTTGGTTCTTTGTTGTTCTATAAGAATATTCTAAACAACTGTTTTGCTCTGGAAGGATGAAAATGGCTTGGAAGAAAGTTAGCTGTTGTTTCTGAATTAAATCTCAAAAATGTTGAGCTTATTTCCTAATTAAACTATTTCATGATAGAAGCCACACAAAATTAAGCAATAAATTCACAGTGTTGTCAAAAAGGATTTTATTACTTCACATGTGAGAAAATGCCATGACAGTCAAATCTGTATGTACAGCCAAAGAAATAGTTGGTTTAAGTGGTTAAGGGAATTTTGAGCTTTAACTACTTTTTGATTTACTAGTGAAATCATAAACAGTTTCTTGTTTTGAGAATGACTTTAAGGTATCTTGGCAACGCTCAGTAATCTGGGCATAAGTACTGGTACTTTTGAAACTTTGTTTTCCCAGTGTTTTAGACTCCATTTCCAGAATAAGCTCTGCTGTTATTTGCTTTTGACAGCAGAATCATTGCAGTGGTGTAAAGTGAGTGGTTGCTTTAAAATGAAGTTTGCATGTTAATTTGTTTGTACTTGTATTCCTTGCTCAATGGTGTGATTGCATATTATTTTGTAGTGTCTCCTGTATTTTACTTAATTTATGTGAATTGTTGCCTCAAGTTACAAATAATCCCAAAATACAGTGTAGCTGACCTGGGGATTTAAGAGTTAAAATTGAAACCTAGTCCTTATGTTGTTGTTTGGCATTTTCTGGCTGAGACTTTCTTGAGTTTAAAAAAAAAGCCCATTAAAATTTACTACTTCATTAGTTTGATTATCTTGAAAGTTAATCCTAATTTAACGTGTAAAAAGGTGTACTTGTAGATCAAATTCATGTAACATCTGTGCGTGGGGAATTGAGTATCTGTGCCTCATGCCTTATCACTAGTCAGCTTGGATTTAAACTGAGCATCTGAGAATGTGATAGGAGCACATGCTGAACTCTCTCAGAGACTGTGGGTATTTTGAGGCTCCAGCTAGTTCACTTGGGCCGTTACTTTGTTCTCTGCCTAGAAAAGGAGCAGCAGTAGTGCACCTCTGGGCATGTGCTAAACCTAATAATAAACTAAATTCTGACCTTTGATATTTTCATCCCCTGCTTGAGCCAAGTCCCTGTCTATGGAGCACATTCTGGGAGTCTGACCCTGCAAGGAGGTTCAGGTGCATTGTCCTCTTGCTTTCAAAAATTAAGATGCAGCATAAAGAAATCAAAATACCATTTTCCTTGTTGTTGAAATTGTCAGGCATGTCAGAGACGACAGAAGTTGTTTGAACTAAAGATGTGGCACATCAAAGTCCATAAAAGACAGGAACGTTGTCATCCCAACCTCATTTTACTGTGTTGCTGCGTATTAGTATTACATCTGGTTTGTTCCAGCACCTAACTATCCCTGCACTTCAGCATCATCAGCTTCTGATGCTGTTAACATCTGGGTAACACTTGTTCTGATATTCTCACTTCTAAGTGTACTGGTCATTCACTAAATATTTGTAGAGTCCTTTGGTTTTGATGTTGCAAGATAAAAAGGGTGGGTTTTCTGTCATCCTTTGTATTCAAAGGCAAATAATACATTGAAGCTGGTGATTATTTAAAATATTATCACATCAAGAAGTTCCTATGTGCTTTGGTCAGTGCTGACGTAACTGTTTCCAGTAGTCTAGAAAACCTTACACAGAGTTCACTACTGGCTTGTTTAGACTAAAATGCAGTGTTGTAAGATCATCTACCAAAGATGTGAGAATGTGCTCAGGAAGGACTTGTTTCAACATGTGCAGTATCTTATCCTTTGAGTTGAAATAGAACAAGATGTATTAAACAAGTATGAGCATGACACCTGGAATATGTCCTTGTTGTTTTTAAATTTTTTAGCATTCATATTAGCGTTATTTGAAACAAAGTGTGTGGGTGGAGAGAAGGAAGAGATGCTCACCTGTGAGATCTCTTGGTAGCAACATACTGAAGTGTGGACAGGGAAAGAGAGGAACATTCAAAAGGAGGCTTTGAAGGTGATGGAGAAAAAGATGATTTATTTGTCAAAGGGACTAAGGCTAAGTATTTGTCAAGATTTAAAAAATGAAACAGGGAGTGAAAATAGACGTCACAGGCAGGGTGCATGAAGGGAGCCATCAGGAATTGCTGCAGGGTCCTCCTCCTGTGATGCTCAAACTCCTCTGAGGAGTCAGCAGTGAGGTGGTAGCAGAACTTCACCTCAGTAAGCTGCAGTGGGATGGGAGGAAGTGCATGAGGCTGCTGCCTTAAGTTCATGTCTAGGGATACAGTGGGCTTTCAGTTTATAAGAATTGAGGGTTTTTTCCAGTGAGTTACCTTCAGCATTGATAATTGGCTTGAATTTCCTGCTTTTAGACCCAGTAACAAGAATCAATAGTTTGTTTTCACTTGAATACACCTCTGTCTAGCAATGGCCAATAATAGTGCAAGGGAGGAAAAAATCCCTATGTTTTAGGTCATGACAGTTTGACTGCTGGAAAAAGACACCAAAGGGAAATTCAAAGTGAAATGTCTCAACACTCTGGGGATTGAGGGTGACTGATGAGCTTGCTTTTACTGCTTTACTCCATCCACATCCTGCTAATAGAGGACATGGCAGCAGCAAGTCTTCGGGAATCCAGAAGCCAACCCCCTCCCTTTACTCCCTTTATTTTTAGACTTTTTTTTTCCCTCCTGTGGTAAAGTCTTTGGAACCTGGGTGAGCAGTGCCCAGGGTTAGACAGAAGTGTGACTCAGTAGTGCCTGCTGCCTGGTGTGCAGTCATTCATGCACTCACCCTGTAGCTGGAGGCTGGGGATGTAATCCCAGTGTGTGTACTTCTGACATCATGTTGTCTTTCTACATGGATGAAGATAGTGAATTGATGCAGAACTGTTTTTCTTTTTATTTAACTGTTGGAAGAAGTGGGAAAAGCATTGACTAAACCTGGCATCTAAATTTAGATGCCTAAATTAGCAATGCAGGAAGCAGCAGTGTAGCAAACAGCTCAGTTCCTCCGGAGCGCTGCTGGCTGGCAGGATAGAAAATCTGGGCACTTAACAGATACAGGCAACTCTTTACACCTCCTGGGAAAAATGTGTGTGGGATGCTTCCTCTGGATAATCCTTAAGCCAAGGCTAAACTGGCAGTTTAACTTTCATCAGAATTCCCAGTGAAAGGGTTTTCACAAGGGATTTTTTACTTGTAATTTTTTTTTTTGTCTGAATATTTGCTTACAGTGGAGTTTGCTTCCACAGCTGTTCTGCATTTGGTTTCTGTAGTGGTAAGGAATGTGGTGTGCTGAAATCAAAGCTGAGCCTAATAGTCTATTGTAGAAATAGGATTGTAAGGAAAAATTCAAGCAATTTCTTTATTACAGCAAAGATGTGTGGGTTGATGGTCTTGGTAGAATAAAGTTCAGTCTCATGGTACAAGAAGAAATTTCATTACATGTAATAATTAGCTTTTGAAATAAAGAGGCTTATCTTTCATTTTAATCACCCTGCCTTAATACCGGGGAAGAAAAACCATTGTTTTATATGAGTCCCAACTCTGTTCTCAGTGCTTGCTAAAATTACATTTTAATTGAATTTTATATTTATGGGACTGATACTTAAAACTTGTCATTCTTGTGGGTTCTTACCTGTTTCACCCTGTATATTAACCAGCTGTATTTTTAAAGACTGTAAGCTTCTGTCTTGCTTGTCTTGCCAAAAAAAAAAAAAAAATTCCACAAACTATTCCTTGTGAGAATTATTGCTTCTATTGGTAATTTTTAATATTCAGCCACATTTCTCTTGTTAACACAAAGCATTGTATATATATGCTTCATATCCAGGATGTGAATAGCTTGTAAATAAATTACAAAAGTAGGTTTAAATTCATTAGTACTTAGCAAAACTAATGGATGGTAATCAGTGTAATGGCTGATGATAGATTGTGCTGTGCCAGCAGGGGAACTGGCTCCCAGAAGAAGGAACACCAGCTCAGGAATGACTAGAGACTGGCTGGTGAACATGTTCTTCTGCAGATGCTTTTTTAATTCCTTCAATTAACTTGATTAAGCAGCTTAGCTTAAGTAAGCAGAATTTGTGACTTGGAAGTTCTCCCATGTAGTATTTTCCCATTGCCTTGCGAATTAATTCCTTTAATATTATGTCTGTGTAAAGCAGGCAGCTGTGCTCGCTCCTGTGTCTTGCACAGACACAGGATGGTGTGTGCTTAGTATGAGGGGCACACACAGGGGTGGTGTTTCCCTCTCTGCAGTTGGTTCTTGGCAGAAGTCATAAATCACAGTGATTTCTGCACAGTGCAATTGAATGGAGCCTGAATATCTTATTTTTTTATTGGTGTTGGAGGTTCTCTCCTGCTTAGGTCAGTCTGAATTCTCCACCAGGAGAGAGGAGCACACTCTCTTCTCTGTGCCCTGTGGTTCCCAAGCAAGGGGATTGCATTTCATAGTTGTGCCATCAGTGTTCTTCCCAGGTGCATTCTCTTTTCTATTCGATGTTTTATCTTCACAGCATGTGTCATTAGGGAACAGGGAAAGGGATGTTAAACAGGGAGTCAGATGGTAACACAGAGTTCTTGTCATTCTGTCTGCTTTCCTTGAAGGCATCCCCTCCCTTTCCAGCAAGGATGGTGGTTATGTTACAGTGTCCTGTATTTTTCAGAGCACAGAAAAGTGGCCTCAGCTGGAACCAGTTTCTTCTATGCTACAGATCTTTGTGGTACTGGGAATTTCAGGGAGGAGCCTGATGCTACGTATATTTTTTCTGCTCCCTTTGATTATGCTGTGTTAATAAGATGATAATGTATTCTGATAATTGCTCATGAGTCTGCTACCTCATGAAAGGCCAGGGTTGAGTGTGCTTGCATATGCTTCTCTTTCTGGCAGTGCCAGGTGGGGAGGTAAATATCTTAAAAGGATGCTAAAAAATGGGTGAAATTTTAAGCCAAATGTGGCTTCCTAGTATTAAGGAAACTGACAATGGGATGTACAGGAAAACGAGGGGAAGGGATGAAAAGGAAAGGGAAACTAGAAAGACTGGGATTGTAATAAAAAGCAGTTTGCCATAGATGTGATGAATATATGTGGGGCAGTTAAAAATACTTTTGTTTTCCATTCCTTCCATCACTGTGGAGGAAGGCCTCTGTTCATGAGAGAGATTCTTCAGGTGGTTAGAAGTGTTAATAGACTTCTGGGTCCTAATGCTCTGTTAAAATTTCATATGGTGTAAAGTACTTCCTTCAAACTTGCCTCTATTTTTGATCTTTTGAGTGTGAATTGTGACAGAGTTCACGCTAAATATGAAAATACACAACTGCTCCCATGATTCTTGTAGCAATTTCTGTGTCCACACAGCACTTCAGGGAACAGTTTATCTGTTCAAAGAATGGTTGGAATTTAAACCCCCTTAGATTTCCAGTATCCTTAGATTTTGATTTTTTTTTCCTTAACCTGTTGGCCAAAAGGCTTGCTTTCCTCCTCTGAAACTATTTGTAGTGTTTTGCAGTATCCCACATGGTTTGCATGTCTTACAAGTCTTTTGCAGCAGCAAATGATAGTTTGTGTGATAAATGCAGGCTTGCATTTAGGCTCAAGTGAACTTCTTGGTTAGTTCAAATGGTTCTGGAAGGATCTTTGTATAAATCTACTTCATTTTTATGCTACTTGTGTTGCTCTTGAGGATATAGTAAACAAAAACAAGTTTAGCTCTGATGACGTTGAAAAAAGAATAATTTCCCCAGTATTCATTCAGGAATGCAGGTCATACTGAGTGGGTTATAGTTTTTATAACTCAGTGGGAAGATGACTTATTTTCCTGGAGGTAGTCCTTTACTTTTAAAGGCATTTCTAAATGTTACTTTTATTCTTTATTATGCTGGAAATCAAGATGATCTGTATATCCCTATACAATCTAGAGTTTTGTTTTTCCAGAATTAAAAACTCTGAGCACTTTGTTTTCAATATATTCCACCTGTTGCTGAAGCTTAACTTGTAATTACTGATTTGCTTTCTCTTTGTCTAAAGTACTGCCGATCCAAATTTAGACTGAACACGTTTCTCTCCAGGGTAGAACAGGTCCCTGCCTGAGTTATTGGAGAATCAGAGTCTAGCAGATTTAGATCACGTCTGGAAGATTGTCTGCAATCATATCAAGTGTGTGTGTGCAAAGTTTAACTGGAATATGTTATTTTTTAATTTTAATATCATTTCTGCAAGGCTTCCAGAACACAATGTTACTTGTTTTATTTCAGCAGGAGTACACCTAAAGATTAAGTGTTAGTGTATTTTTATTCCCATCAAAACTTGCATGCTGGTAGTTTTCTTCCAAATAACTGTTAATTTTTTTTTTCTCCCCTTTCATCCAATGCAATAAAGAAGGAAATACAGTTAGTAATTAATTGCTACAAATAAAATGCTGCTTAAAAGAAAATTCCATTCAGAAGACTGCTTAGTAGGGGGAACTAGAGTGTAAAGTTATTTTGAGAAATACAGGTCTTGTGTTGGAGCTTATAGATCACATTTTGTGTTGAGTTGTCCTGTAGGCAGGCACAAAGCTGATTTATTTTTATCCATACCTCTATTAGGAAGTCTAGTGAGGGCTTTTTAAAGTACTTTCCTGTGGTCAAAAATACCAGGAATTGTTGGCACTTGCAGCATGAATTTCTCTGAGGATGTACATTGTTAGGTCAGTAGTAGAGAGATATAAATGCTACTCCAGGTAGCAACTTCTTTCACCATGGCTTTTCCTAGCTGGAGGCCCTCTCTGATTTTAACACTGCCAAGTCTGGTACAGTTTTTCTCCACAGAACAGTATTGATTTGAAAAAGCAGCCTTTCTGCTTAATCTGGCTCTAGGACAATGAAAGAGCCAGAAAGAAAATTGCATTCCACACAGCTGGCAGGATTTCACTGAGGGCAAACTGTACCTGGCAAATTTGGTGAGATTATGGCATTGGTGAATCAGGGAAAAGCAACTGATATAATCTACCTGGATTTATGCAAAGCATCTAACACTGTCCCACAGGACATCTTTGTTTTCAAACTGGAGAGACATGGATTTGATGAAAGAATCACTCGGTGGATAAGGAGTTGGCTAGAGCAGGATGCCCAGAGATTTTGTGGATGTCCCATCCCTCCCTGGAAGTGTTCAAGGCCAGGTTGGATGGGGCTTTGAACAACCTGGTCTGAGGACAGATGTCCCTGACCATGGAGGGAGATTGGAACTAAATCTTAAAATCACAGAATATCCTCAGTTGGAAGGAGACCCAACAGGAACATGAAGCCCAGCTCCTGGCCTTGCGCAGGACACTCCAAAGAGTTACAGCATGTGTCTGAGAGCATTGACCAAATGCTTTTTCAACAGGCTTGGTGCTGGTGGCCTTCCCTGGGGAGCCTGTTCTAGTGCCCAACCACCATCTGGGTGGAAAATGTTTTCCTGATATCCAGCCTAAACCTCCCCTTACTCAGCTTTATGCTGTAACCCAAGTCTGATGTCCCTTCCAAACCAAAACCATTCTATGATTCACTACTGTGAGACCTGTTCTGGGTTCTCACCAAGGTGTCCCAAGGTATCTTCAGCAGTCAGATTTTTGACATGGGGACATAACTGTCTATGAATCTTTAACTCCTTAAAGCCCTGTGCCTTTTCCCAGCCTCTCCTGCATTACCAAGTGTCCCATTTCCTAAATTTTCTAAGTTAATAAAAAACAGACACAAAAATACTACTTTGCTAAAGTGGAAAAGCTTTTATAAGCATGAGAAAAATCAATTTTGTTGCTTAGAGCTTAGGCAATTTATTTCTATGATATTACTTTCTCCATCATCTCCACTTGTCTGTGCAATTGTTCTCTGCTGACAGATGGGCTTTAGCAGTGGCTGGTGTTTGAAACAGATGAAATTCATTGCTGTTGCTTAAAAAATGTGGGGTTTTGCAAAACCTTTATTTGTTTAACAGGAAGTTGTTTTGTCTTTTTGCCAGCACTCCAAAGAAACTTGGTTCATTGCCTCACCTGGGAAACACAGAATCATCTGTGCAAGCTGATTTTGTCATGATGTTTCCTTAACATATGTGAAGTGTGTTTACTTATTTTCTGTTGTTTAAAAGAAGGAACTGTGGGACTGATGAAGCATTGCTTCCTGGTTTTGTGTCTCGTGGCTGACTTGACATGAAATCTTCAGGACACTTTGCCTGCAGTTACAGCTTTGATGTGAACTCGTTCTCATCAGGGTTTCTTGGCAAGATGTGGCCTCCGAGCCCAGGCTGATGTTCCATGTGCTCACTTCCGGGATGTCTGTCCTGTAGGAACCTATTCTTGAGCCTGCTGCTGCTCTGTCAGATTTGGCTGAGGGTGGCTATTGACTGAAGTAGCTGAGGGGGAAGGATTAGGAGGGATGCAGATGGTGTGATTGTGTAAGTCTATTTTCCTATTAAACAAAATACGCTTTTGTTCAGCATCAAACTTTGCTCTCATGCATTCATCTCCTGCATGTTTGTGCAAGAACAATGGCTGGGTTCCCTCCAGCCTTGCCCTCCCCCTCTCACTGTGCAGCCCTGAGCAGGGGGAATGGGCCTGACCCCTGTGGGCATTTGTGTCCACCCGTGGTTTGCCCAAGACAGCCTTTTGCGGCATCTCCTCTGTGTCAGTCTGTTCAGTTCACAGGGGGAAGAATATCTTCAGCTCTTGGCTGCTGTGTTTGGCCAGAAGCACGGTATTTTTGTGTCACTGGACTTTTGCAGCACTGCTGGAAGTATTAAAGTCATCAGGTCACATCAGGAACTGCCTCTGATGGGCTGCTTCAGCTGAGCACATCTCGCAGGTACTGTCTGTACACTGCTGCTTCAATCCAAAGTAAGACTTGGATACAAAAGATGATGACAAAAGTATCCTGGTCATTCCAGAAGCATTGCAGATTTTAAGCTGTTAGTGAATGTCTTTTTGTAAATGGTACTGAGGCAAGGCTAAATGTACAGACAGGCACTGTGAGAGTGGAGCCATCTCTTGTGGAGTCTGGCAAATCTACAGTAGCCTTGTGATGTTGTAGATGTCCACAGAGCTGCTACTAGTGAGTGTTCCTCCTTATCCCCATCCTCACCATGGTACTGCCCCTAGAAAACCAGTTGCAGACCAAGGATCTCTTAGGATTTATGAAGATTCACCAAGCGTGGACGATCAAAGACTGAAGCTTGAGCTGAGGGGCCAAATTTTCACTCCCATGTGATATTACAGTTTCTGCAGTTGCAGTAAAGTTCTGGTGAACAATTCTGCCAGTACAGAGGAGCTCTCATCTATCTGATTTTCACTTTCTACCAACTGCAGGCCTTCCCTCAGTCTGCTCAGGGATCATCTCTGGCACATTCCCTGCGATTTGCAACTGGCTAGACTTAGGAATGATGCTTTCAAGAAGTATTTCTCTCATTTATGGTTTTTTAACTCGTTTCATTTTAAAGGCCAACTGGCTCCGCTACACATTACAGCAAAAGGAGCTGCAGTAAAAGAAAGTCAATGGGAATGTATTCAGCGACACTTTGAGGCCATCACTTAATGGATGTTCTGATTTTGAAACTGAAGCTGTAGGGCTATTGATCCTCTACAAAGCTGCAGAGGTAAAATGTAAAATGAATTGTCTAAAAAGAAAAGGGTTAGGCTGGTGAAAAGTAATAATGACTGGTGAAAAACTCCAATATCAAAATTTAATTATTCCTTTGGCTTTAAATCTCACATGTGTGACACCTATTGGTGTTACTTACTTGGTGAAGCATGGTGAGTAGAAATATTAAATGGCAAATGATCCTGTAAAATAGAAAGTAGAGGTGAAAACATAATTTTCAATTTAGTATTAAGCCTTTTTCATGTGTTAATTTGCTCTTTTAATATAACCCTGACACTTAAATATTAAAAATGGTCACACCAGCTGTTTGGGAAAAACAGGAAGGTATTCACTGTGACAGAAGGGTGGCTGAAGGGTGAAAGATGAATGATTTTGAAGAGAGAGGAAGATGTAAGCAGAAGCTCATGCCTGTGCTGAATTCAGACATGAAGTTCAGCTGTGCGCTTTAGGGCAGCTTGAAGTGACTGTGGAAATTTGCTCCATGGTTTGGACTGCTGCCTAAATAGATGGTTCTGTCTTCGAGATTTTATTTATTTTTTTTTCTTTCCTTTTGCCAGAGCAAGTATTAGCATCAATGTCTGATATTCTAGATCACAGGGCTTATTCACCTGAAAATAACCTGGAAAAATAAAACACTAAGTTTTACTCACTTTAGTTTTCTGAGGCAGACCAATTTCAAGGCCATTTGAATGCAGGTGGCTGAAGACAAAAGGGAAGAATGACTAGGAAGGGGTGGTAGAAAGGCTGTAGCAGCTTGAACATCTGTACCCTTATTAATTGTGGGATCATATGGGTATTCCTGTTATATACCCTGGAAAGAAAAGTGCTGTTTCCTTTCAGGAACTTTAGAACTGAAATATTGTTAGTCTTGAAAGTATTTGAATAATAAAAAAAATAATTTTTGTTGTATTGTGTTACTATATTTGCTTTTCAAATTGCATTGCTGCATTCTGAGAAGTGATTACACAGAAAAACTGTTTACAGACTTGAAGTATTTTCAGTTCATGTTTCTTCAGAATAGAAATGTCTTCATCTAAAACCAACTTTCAGCATGAAAGGGGAGAATTACAGAAACATATGCAGAGAGACGAAGGCATAAAACCAAGCTAAAACCTCAAGTCAGCTCCATTCCAAAATACAGTAGATGGAAGTATTTAAAAATATACATTCCACTGTATTCATTACTGCTCAGGATTCTTTCTGCATTCTTCATCATATGACTAAACTGCTTTTAAGTCAGATGGTACAGATGGTATGGTATTTCAGATTATTCTAATTCCAAGCAGCTAAATGCACAGTCTTTTTTTAATAACAAGCTTTTCCTGAATTTTGAAACAATTACATTTTTGTAACATTACAAAACAAGTTACTCTTTACGGAGGAATGTAGTTGGGATTTTCAGGATTTGCATTCCTTTCAGGAATCGAAGAAGTCATGACTTACTGCTGCCTTGTTCATCCCACATATTAAATGTCACTTGCTAAGTGTGCATACAGCATCAGATTTTGTCTGTAGCACAGGATAGCTTAGAATAGCCAAGCATTTTTGTCTGGTTGCGTTGTTATTGCATATTCCCAGTTTGACAAAGGAGGCCAGCATTGTTGATTTATTGCCCATTTTGAACAATGTTGGATACCAGGATCTATAGTTGAATCCAAGCTACCCAGTCTTTTTAAGTGCCAAAAATGTGCTTAATTCATTATCACCCTCAAAACAGTGTTGTCATGGTTATATAGCTGTTTGCACACTGGGAACAACATTGATAGACGCTGGGCCTTGTGCCTTCACATTGTCTGGGTGGGGGTAAAAGTCCTTGTCCTTGAACATATAAAAACCCTTTTCATCGATTTGCCCAGCACGACATCTATCATGTGTTTTCCTTCTTCCTACTCCTTCTGTAGGGACTTTGGGACTGGAATTACATACAGAGTGTTCAGACACTGTGTCTGTTCTGTTCAGGCATCTGGGGAAGGAGCAGTTTTGGTGCCCACAAAGGAGTGGCCTTGGTTCAGAGCCTCCTGCTGCCTCTCTTGGCACTCGGGAGTCCTTGCTGGCTGGTGACAAAGCCCACGTTGGCAGGGGAGGTGGCACTGAGGTCTGGCTACAGGAAGAAAAAAAAAGAATGAGGGCCAATAGCAGAAAGAGTGAGAACTGCTCTGTAGACATTGGCAATGCTGTTGGATAGAGGCATCTCCTTCCCTGCTTTTTCTGATGGCCTCTTTCACTGGTCAGTGCCATTAGCAGGGACTCACCTTCTGCTTCTCACTCTTTGGGTAAGTGTTATTTTAGGGGGATTAACCTGAGGCTTAGCGTGTTCCTAACGTAGTTTTGAATTGAGTTTGTGTTATTTCTTATGCATGTTTGCCAAGCTTCCTGCATGTCTAGTTTGTGATCCAGTGGGAAATACAGCTATGAATGCTGAAAGCTGACTTTGCTGAAAGCGTGTTTCTTTTATCAGTTGTGTTCTACTGATGCCAGCATACCAAACTTAAGAAATGCATCCTATTTAATTACAGCAAAGTGATGTCCCAGCAAGCCTTTCTGTAGTAATTGGTGGTTTTATTGTGAATAATTTCCCGAAATATTTTAGCAGTCTGAATGAAGACGCTGCTAAGTGACACTGACACAGTTTTCCGGTTTGGAGTTGTATTGTTCCTGTACAGTACATTTACTCTAATCATTGTAGCCTGACAAAGCTAGGCATGAATTGGAAATTGTGACACAGAAATTACTTAGACTGCAAAGCCTAACACTCTTCTCACACAGGGGTAAGTGGTGAAATTTAGTCTTGTCACTAACCAGTGTAATGGAGAGGTCATTTATTAAGCCAGTTTGAAATATTTTATTGTTTTTTAACTCCTGTAGTGGTTTGAAATTACTGGAAGAGCAAAGATTTGGGAAAACCATCAAAGCAAAGCTATATAGTGGAAGTTAATGTTATTTCTATTTCTGAATATTTATGTATCTGGTGAGAAGATTTAGGCAAGGAAATCTAAGTTTCTCTACCAGGTGAAAGATTGCAAAAAGAGCAGTCAAATGACACTGGTTTTGACAAGTTTTTATTAACTCAGGAGACAGTAAGGTTTTATAACCAAGTATTTCTGTAAATGGGTTGAACACTAATGAGTCTGACAGGAATAATCTTTTGTCTCTAACCCACAGCTTTTGGTAATGCTGTGTATTCATCCAGTGCTGCAGGCAGGAAGCTGCTCTGGGGTACCTTTGCCAGATGAATTGTTTGTCACTCCCCTTCCCTCTGTGGGAATGTGCACGACTTTCCCACAGCTGCTGCTGGGAGGAGAAGCTGCCTGCAGATCCCCATAGCAGTAGTGGGGAAAGCATATGAGTTTCCTGGGGTTTCTGTGCTGCAAGTGTGTGACCTGTGGGAGTAGGGAGGATTTTGTTGGTGGAGACAGGCTGGGCCCTGGGAGCTGTGTCCCTCCAACAGCAGCTCCTGAAAGGGTGGAGGGCAAAGTGGTCCTTCCCTGCTCTTCTGTGCCTCAGCTGGGTCTCTGCCATCGGCTTGGTGTAAAAGGACAGGACACAGGCAAGGCAACAGATGATCTGGCTTTTGGAACACATTGCTCCTGCAAGCACCCGAGGGGACTGCTGTGAGCCCCAGGAGGGCTTCGTGGATGAGTTGCCTCTTGTGGAGCTCACGTTGCTGCTGCCTGGCTTGGGAGGCAAGGCTGCTCCTCACATAAAGTCTTCAGTCAGCTGCTACTCAGCTCCAGCAACCAAAGCTGCCTAAATGAAAGATTTTTCCACTGTTCCATACTATGTCCATACAAAGCTATTTGGCAAAATATTCCATTATAAAATTAATTTAAATAATGTGGTAATGTTAATGTGTGGTGAAAGACCTACTATTGTAAGATACAGTTTCAAATCAAAGTACTTACTGAGGGCATCCCAGAATGCAGGAATGGTTGTGTGTATATCAAGGTACTCATAATGATGCATTTTACTCCTCTGAATTACTGATCTATCTATTAGCAGCCTATTTATTACAGTTTGGGGCACACAAGCAAGAATGTCTGTGGCTTGCCAAGCAAGTCCATTCCGTGTTTATAATTTCTTGGTGATTTGCCAGGCAAACATCTGTGCCAAGTTTAGTTTCTCATGTGATCAGGAAGTGATACAGCAGGATGCACTGAGGACTTCCCTGGCTGTCTCCCTTCGGCACCCTGACAGGAATGTGGCAATTGCCTTGTGCTTTAAAGTAGAAATTTTCAAAGGCACATAGAGCTAAATCTCAAATCTAAATCACTGAAGTTCCCTTTGAAAGTCTGACGTTTTCCCTTTTCATTTCCTTTCAAGCTCACATAATCACTGTTTAAAAGGAACTACCCAATCCCTGAGCATGTATCCTCCTGCTTACAACATTTACTCCTGTTGCCTCCCTGTGTGTGTGTGTATTAGTGTCACTATTTAATTTCTCCTGGGATTACAGGTGTGGAATAAAGTACTGAACTTGCTTTGCTGGGCCAAAGTGGCATCATAGCTTTGAAACAACCCATGAGTGCTTCTGTACTACTGGAATTGGGAAGCATCAACTTAAATGTAATTGCTGTTTAAAGTTTTAGATTCCTCTTACATGGTTTGGAAAGGAATAAGGGGGATCATTCAAGTTGACCTCAAATGGAGAGATCCTGTGGATTGTGAGTCTTCCTGCAAATGTGATATGAGGGGGTTGGATATTTATGTGTATTGTTTTATTTTCAGACATTGAAAGTAGTTGCTATGAGTTGATTCTTTTACACTGACATGTGTGCATATGTCCTTGTGGGAATCAACCACTAGAGAATATTCTCCTGTAGTACCTTAACTCTCACGTGGTTTTGAAAAATCGCCTTTGTACTTCTTTTTTTTTTTTTTTTCATTTTTAAGAAGAATTTCATATAACATAGATGTGGTTTAATTTCTGTATTTAATACATGCAGAAAATACAGGTTATTTGCCATTGGAAATATTAAGAGGACTTCATTCACTTCTCAAACTTGGTTGGATGGTAAATTTTACAGGGTGTTTTTTCCCCAAACTTCATTTTGTTTCCTTTTATTGTGCATACGTGTTTCTTGTCTTCTTTCAGAAATTATCTTTGGAATGGGACTGTGTGTTTGGAGTAGAAGTTCTTTAGAAGGAAGAACAGTGGCTTGACTTAGCAAGTGAAATCTTGCAGGATGTTTTTTTGCAAGAACATTTCTGCCCATCTGCTGTTTTTTCTGTATTTTGACAACCAACTGTCACCTGGGCTCTTCAGCCTTTCGAAAGTGTGGAGATTTTTTGCTTCTTGAAGCACATCATCACTCTGTCAATAAATAAACAGAGTGGGTCTACGCTGCTATATTGGAGCATTCCTGGACTTGGCACTGATTCTGCTGGAGGACAGAAGTGTGTCTGCTGCTGCAGATACTCTGTTAGATCCCATGTCCATCACCTATTTGAGTTTATAGGACTTTGTCTTCATTTTTATTCCTTTAGTACTTTTAGAGGTTCTTGATTTATCTCTGCATTCTACCTGAGCTCTAAAATGTGAACAAATCTAACTTATCCAGGCTGCAGGGAAGCTTTTCCTGGTGCTCTTTTTGCCCTGTTTGTCTGTGGAAGCAGAGAAATAATACATTTCAAAATCATGTATTCCCCATAATGTGTCTTACTGTGTTCCAGGTCAGCTGAATACTGAAATATAGGAACTGTGGATTAACCTGCTGTCCATTAACATCAGGAACATCCTCAGTTGCAGTAGCTGCCCATTAGAAATGTCTGCCAAAGAACTAAAACTGCCATTCCTTTATTTGTCCTTCCATGCATGGCTCCTTTTCCTGATTCCCTCCTTTTTTTTTTTTTTTTAGCTCCTTTATAAAAGAAAACAAACAAAATATTGATTAATTTTTGTCCTTTTATTTAATGCCAGGGTAAGTTAAAAAGAAACACTTAAATTTTGCTGCCATTTGCTGTTGGCTGCATTTGTTCTAATGAGGGCAGAGAAGCTGAAGTCTCTGTCACCAGGGCCCAGGACAGAGCATGTCTGGAAATAAAAGATTCTGGCTGAGTCTGTGTCTGAGACTGAACCAAAAGCACAAGTGAAAGTGCAGCAACCACTGCACATAAAGTTTATCACTGTTGTTGGGGAACAGCATCTGCCTGCTTCACGCCTGCTGTGGACTTGGCCAGACAAAATAGGTGGAAGGGCAGAAGGTGGGGAATGTCTGCATCCTATCATGAATTGGAGGAAATGACTGTCTGTGCTCCGTGGACTGGTGGGCTCCGCATCCTGCTGGCAGCCCGGTTAGCGCTGTAGGACACTGCACAAGGAGGAGTGAATTTAGCTCTGGTGTTTAAAATAGCTCCCAGGGATGAGAAGAAGCGCTTCAAAAATATGCTGTGGGTTTTCTGTTGGCTTTCTTAAACTAACTGGAAACTTTCTGCTTTCTTTCAGGAGAATTTTTTACTCTGAAAACATTGCTGCTAAAAAACTCCAAACAGGAGGAGTAAATCCAGTCAGCTTGTCAGGGCACTGGCTCAGTGTAACGGTGCTTTCATGAGGTGACGTTGGGCCAAAGTCAACTTCTCTTTCTCCTTTGTAAACCTGCAGCCAAGCAATGGGCCAGAAAATCTCAGGGAGCATAAAGTCTGTGGATGTGAGGGAGCCCCCTTATAGACCCGTGAAACGAGAGCTGAGAGGCCCGGATTTCTGCAAGCCCGCGCGGCTGGACATGCTGTTGGATATGCCCCCTGCCAAGCTGGAGGTCCAGTACAAACACGCTTGGAATAACGAAGATCGCTCATTAAATATATTTGTAAAGGAGGACGATAAACTGACTTTTCACAGACACCCGGTGGCCCAAAGCACAGATTGCATCCGGGGCAAGGTGGGCTACACGCGGGGCCTGCACGTGTGGCAGATCCACTGGCCCACGAGGCAGCGGGGGACTCACGCCGTGGTGGGCGTCTCCACGGCCGACGCGCCGCTGCACTCGGTGGGATACACGTCCTTGGTTGGTAGCAATAGTGAATCCTGGGGCTGGGATCTGGGGCGCAACAAACTCTACCACAACTGTAAAAACCAGCCTGGGGTCACGTACCCTGTCTTTTTGGAACCAGATGAGTCTTTTGTACTCCCAGACTCCTTGCTGGTGGTTTTGGATATGGATGAAGGGACGCTTAGCTTCATGGTCGACGGACAGTATCTTGGAGTGGCCTTCAGGGGACTAAAAGGGAAAAAACTTTACCCCATAGTCAGTGCAGTTTGGGGGCACTGTGAAATTACAATGAGATACATCAACGGACTTGACCGTAAGTGTTACCGCATTTCTTTATTGCCCTCTCAGTTTTTCTCATGCAGGGGTTTTTTTTTCTCCTTTTCCTATGGACAGTATGCTGGGGGCAGCAAGACGGTTCAACTGTGAGGAAAGTGCCCCCCCAATGAATATACCTCTGTTGTGTCTTGTAATGATGGTATGGATTGTATCAAAATACCTTCCCTTTTGATAGGCAGAGTGACAAGAATTCTATGTCCAAAGAAACCGAGCAGGCTGAGAAAAAGATATTGAGAAACTTCCTGGGTATATTTAACAGTAAAACTCTTGTTTACTGGAGGATATGTTCTAAATCTGTGGTTTCCAAATAGGATTTGCGGATCCAGTAAAAATTTCCTGTAGTAGTGGAAACTCTTACATGGTGTGCATAAACATTCTTGAACACTGGCCAGACAACTTTCTTTCTGTAGTTGCCTTCTCAGGACCCTCAAAAGCAGCTGTGGATCCCCAAGAATCTGGAAACTCAGGTCAAATACTGCATTCAGTTTTTCTGAAAGAGAGCTCTGTTCTTTAGTTCTTTTCAGGAGGTACTCTCTCAGGGTACTGTCCAGAAATCCAGGTTTTTGGATAAGCATGAACTGTTTTTGATCTAGCATTTCTGTCTAATGAAATTGTTGCATAACAAGAAGCAGCACGTTGCTGCTGTGACCTCCAAGCAGTGGCCCAGCAGAAGGTGAGTTGCAGAAGTGGGTCCTGTCCAGTTCTCCATGCACAGGAAGGTGTGGGCTCTGCCAGGTCTGTGCCTAATTCACACACAGGAGCGTGTACTGGCTCAGAATTCCCTGAACTGAGCCAACTTGCAGGCAGAGCAAGCAGGCTACTGGCACACACAAAAACAGCAGCCAGAATTTCTCTTTGGATGCTCTTTAGTCCACCCATTCCTTCATGGTAGGTAAATTCGAAGCATATACTTTGAATAAGACTTCTGTTTCCTTTGGGGGTGTACAGAGAGATGTTAAAGGCAGGGAATCTGTTGCATGGCAGTGCTCAGTAACTGCTGACAGAGCCAGGGAGCCTCACTGGTGAGGACCAGATCCTGCAAGAAGGGCAGCTACTGGCTGTCAGCTTCTCAGCTGCTGGAAGCTGGGGAATAAAAGAATGGATAAGGTAGCAAGTGGAACTTGGTTCTTGTTCAAAACTTTATTATCTGAGGTGTATTAGGAGCTACAAATATAAATATATAGAAAAAGAAATAGATGTCTGGCCAACATCTTCATGTTATTTTGGGCTCTTCGAATGGAACTTGGTCTTTTAAGAAGGCAGTAAGAGCAAGTGTTCAACACCTGCCTTTCAATTGGTAATTTCTAAAATAATTTACTGTTCTTTTCCATCAGGACAGAGTGGTCTAAATTTTTTTTCTGTCAAAAATTAATTCTCTGCTCATTAACCCTATATCTGACATACCAAGTAGAAACAAAATTAAGTAGTTTGACCCTACTTAATATTACCTTAATTAATATTAAACATCTATAATAAGCTCTGGGGGAAAGACTTTTTACCCACAGAAGCCCTGCAGGTTTTGCAGCTAAATACTAAGCGGCAGCTTCTCAAGTGCTTTCATACAGGGGAATATCCAAGGATCTTAAGTATTTTTCAGTTACTCAGTCATTGCAGAATGATGTGCTGACAGTCTTTTTCTTGGCTTGTGGGGGAGAGAGACTTTTGCAAACTGAATATTTGTTTGCGAAAGCAGTTTTTATAATGCTGTGAATATCTGCCAAACTAAGCAAAGTACAGCTCAGCTTGGTCTATCACGTCCACACAAGGAATTGTTCTGCATTCCTTTTATAGCTTTCACAGGGCTGCTCAAGGGACCTCTAGAAAGATGAAAATGCAGGAGGATGTGAATGAGTTTGGTAGAAATTATAAAATAAAGGGGACTAAGTGGAGAAGGATAGCTGTGGTCTCTGAGATGGAAGAGAGAAAAATTCCCATCTGGTTCTCATAGGATGATTTTGCTGGAAGAGGCAGGTTAGCTCCCTAAACTCTTCCTGAGAAAGTCAGTATCTTTTTTTAAAAACATGTGAACCCGTGGATAAAAGTAGACTTGTGAGCTAAACTTTTATGTGGGCCTGAGTGTTAATCCGGTCACATGAAGAGGAAGTTTAAAGCCACTTTGCCGTGGGGCAGTTTGACATCCTGGAGTCACATCATTTGTTATCACTTATTCACTGATCCATTACTGTCCTGCAACAAAAACAGCATTCAAGAAACCAAATGAGCTTATTTAGCTGTGCTCCAAGGCAAACACTGTCTCTTTACTGCTAAAGGTGTTTCTATCCAGCCAGCCCTTGTGCAACAGTGCAAGTTTGCCTGTGGCACTCTTCATGTTTGTTCTTATTGCACTTTTGATTGCAGGTTTTTATAATTGCTTGTTCTTGTGAAAATCAGAGCAGGTATTGTAGAACAGTTGTATTCACAAATTTAAATACATTTGAACATATATGTATATGGGGTGTTGTTACTGTTTGATTCCTCTCTTATCTTGTCAGTTAGCTCTTTTTTTTTCCCCTAATATTTTTTTCCCCCCCCTATTCCCTGGAAGTATCTCCTACTGCTGAGTGCAGCTTTTAGTAGCTCTGGCCATAGTAATTTAGCTGGTTTTGAAGCTGCTGTCAAACAGTGCCTCGTAACTTGCTATTCAGTGATTGATTGTTGCTGCTCAGAATGCAAACCACAGCTTGTGATGGTTGTTTGTGTGGTGTCCTACAGAGCAAATGGAGACCTCCACGGCAGGGATTTCTAGTGTTTTCAATACTTGCTGCTTAAATTGAAGACCTCTGAATACTTTAAAGGCCTGTGTATTTCAGTTGCTTGGCAAAGAGTGAAAGGCTTGCAGGAATGGAAGAGTGAAAGGCTCAGATGATGGGCCTCATGCAGCTGCAATGAACTTAAACATACGTCACAGATGATGCAGACTTCCAAGTGTGTTAATTACTGCAGAGATGGCAGATTCACAGGAGGATAAGGCTGCAGGTCAAAGATCAAGGACCTGTGTGCCCTCTGGACTCTAGATATTGCTCCTAGAATAATGCTGTAATTAAAATCAGTTGTATTTCTTCCAGCTGCATCTGATACCCACAGTATTCTGCTTCAGAAACTGCTTTGAACATCACGTGATGATGATCTGTGACTTTTCACAAGACTTTTTTTTCCTTTTTTTGAGAGATAATTGGAGCTGCAAATGTTTTCAGGGTTTGGGAGGGAAGGCAGAGGGGCAGGACAGAGAGTGCTCATAAGAAGTACACTGAGTTCTCCCCCACACAAACTCCTTTGATCAAGTGCTATCAGTATTTACCACATTGATGTTTGCCCAGTTCCTAAGCTGGACAGAAGACAGAATTTTACATCAGTCTTCTGACTTACTGCCTATTGCAATAATTAGAAACCTCAAATAACATAAAAGCAGTAAATGTTACTTTTCAGATCAGGGTATGTGCTTGTTTACAAAAAGCTGGTCTATTTATATCTGGTGTCTGATGAAGAGTCCTGGAGACTATTTATAGATTGGAACAGAGAAATAGCAAAACACTTCTGTGTAAATGTACATTGCAGATCATGACTGATCCATTAGTGTTTAAACAGAGCATTGGGAGGACAATCAATATAACAATGCTGTGATGGAAAACTTGGTCACTGAGTAGGTAAACTGAACTCATTGCATTTCTTGCACTAAACTTCCCATAGTCTTACTCAATTCTGAAAATAATTGAGTTCAGAAAGCTGGAAGCATTTGTCTCAGAAGAGAAGACCTTACTTACAACTATAATTTATGGAAAACATTTGTTTGTACCCATTTGTATTTTATCGTTCCTCTAGGATCTGGCCCTCACCAGCGAGGCTCCCTGGCTCTGTCAGCAGTTACTGAGCACTGCCATGTAACAGATCCCCTGCCTTTAACATCTCTCTGTACATCCCCAAAGGAAACAGAAGTCTTATTCAAAGTATATGCTTCGAATTTACCTACCATGAAGGAATGGGTGGACTAAAGAGCATCCAAAGAGAAATTCTGGCTGCTGTTTTTGTGTGTGCCAGTAGCCTGCTTGCTCTGCCTGCAAGTTGGCTCAGTTCAGGGAGTTCTGAGCCAGTACACGCTCCTGTGTGGAGGCCCAGGAACAGCAGATCATCTTCCTGGTTTGCGTGGGGAAAGGATGCTGATCCCTTTGGCTCCTGCCTCTCTTGGCTGCTGGGGCACTTGTAGCCCAGCAGGGAGGAGCTGGGAGTTGTTCTGTATCGAGGGAGGAGGGGGTTCAGTGCACACCCTCTCTGCTTGCTGCTGCAGCTGCAGAAGTTCTGGCATGTGGGGTCTCTTCAAACCTTTTGCTCTCAGCTGTACAAAGATCACAGTGTAACCCCTGAAACTCTTTCAGACCTGAGGCTCTGTGTGTTTAGCATTTTGAATTAAGGGTGATGCTTCTAAGCTAAAATACCAATTTTGGAGCTATGCATAGCTTATTTCCTCTTTGCTGCTATTCTCAGTTTATTTTAATTCACATTGGTCTGTGTCTAACATAACACAATTGCTAGTTATAAACATACACTCTTCCCCTTGGAGGCTTTTTGCCATAAAAAAATCTAAGTCAAAATTGTGACATTATTCACTGCCAGGAGAAATCCATAATCTCTCATCAGACTCTGTGTTTCCCTCCCTGATGGGTTTCAATTTAAATTTTTTAATGGATTTGGTTTTTTGTTTATCGAAACTTGTTTTATGCTATTTATATAATACATGACTCTGGAGGCTGCAATAGAAGTAATGCACTCTGAAAATCCAGTATTGCTAAACCTTAGAAAGGATTTTCCCTACAGACATGCAGTCAGAGGATGAAGCAGCAGCAATTAAGCAGCCAATGCTGTGAAGACGCAGTCTTCAACTTTTGAGATAATTTAACAGGAAACAGCATTTTCAGTGCCTGCTTCAGGAGTCAGATAGCTATTGTTAGGGGGTTTTTGTCTTCTAAATGTACTCCCCTTCCCTGGAATAAGTGTATTTTTTTGTCCTTTAATCCTAATTTATTGACACTTTCTAATTCTCAGCCTTTTCCCAGCAGGTTGAAACCACTGTATTGTCACTAGAATAGGCCACTCTGCTAAGTGGCTTTTCACCCCAGCCACCCCCTGCCCCTTCTTGGTGGTCTCTGCATTACAGCTCTCTCTTCATTTATTCAGTCCCAATGTCTTTCTTTCCTTCCCTTCCCCAGCTGAGTTTCTCTTCTTTTCTGTTATCCCACACTAAGCAATAATTAAATCTTACCTACCCTGTTTTTTCTTTTTTCTTGTACCCAACTTCAGGTAGTGCATTTTTGTTACTGAAAACTGTAGAAGATCAGATGCAGTGTCACTCTTTCAGAGAAGAACATTTCAGATTTAAATGTGTGACTTTAGCTGTAATGATGAATGGGCTTTGTTTCACAGAACTTTTTCCTGTTAAGACCTCCAGTGACAGAGCCTCCTCTGACAATCTAAGGCATAGATCAGTGTTACAGAGAGCAAGTTCCTTTGGTTTTGTTTTTTGGGAGGTTTTATCATGGGTTTTGTTTCTTTTCTTTCTTACAGTCTTGTCTAATGTGTCTATTAGCAAGGAATCCAGTTATCCTTGGCCTAGCACATAAGAAGGTACTGAGATACTTTCTGTCAAGCTCAGTAGTTCTCAAGGCTAAGAACGTGCATCAATAGTCCACAGCTGGGTTGTGGATTCTTTGCATCCTGACATACCAAGTGTTTTTTTATTTCCCTCTCTGGTTCATAAAGGTGCCATGGCAACTTCCAAATTTACAGTTTTAAGGAAAAAATGCTTGATAATGTGTTCTGATCATGTTTCCACTGATCTCCCATGTATCCTGTTTTTAAGAAATAAGAACCTTGAAGAGCAGTAACTACAACTCTGTTCTCAAGATTGAAGGGAGCAAGTTGCACTGTGAATATTGTACTTATTACACTAAAATAGCAATTTGATAGCCTTGCTTAATTCTTGTATGAATTTGCTCAAGCTAAGATGATGGAATTGCTCAGCAATGTAAATTCTCACAGGTTTGTATTAGAAGTGGAAATTTGTAAAGGACTGTTATTTTTTTATTTGCTCTATCTGTATTGTTTTTGGGAATTGTAGACTGTAAATCCAAGTTTCAGGGCATACAAGCATGCTTCTGTCATTGAGTGAAATATTTCTTTTATTGCCAAAAATGCATGTGCTTTTTGGACTGTTTTCATACATGTTTCCTCATAAGTTATATTTCTCCTTAAGATACTCCTTTGTCTCTCTAGCCATGGAAGTTTCTACCCTTCTGTAAATACAAGCTCTTTTTGCAGATACCCTCTTTCTCCTAAGTGCAATATAGCTTCTCTACTAGAGAAGCAGTTAAACAACCTGATTTCTAGTTTGAGCTCAGAGAAAATTCTACTCTAAAAAAGAGTGTGTTGTGGTGAGTGGCAGTTCTTATACCAGTCTTCATATTATGGCAAAATTCATATTTATGTGGTAAATTAACAGGCAATGGGCCTGAAAATGAGCATGTCCAGAGATGCTGCTGTGTTCTGCAGGTGGTTCTGCTGAAAGTAGTGCTGGTGATCCCTGTGTAGAGGAGAATAAAGCTGCCCTAGCAGTAACACTGTGTGAAAATAATGCTGAGGCTGTAAAGTCAAGTACTTGGAACCTGGCAAATGGCAGAAGGGGATTTGGTTTTTTGCTGCTGTAATTCCGAGCTGGGCAGCCTTATCCCGGTTTCTTGAGGTAGTTTTTCACTCTGCTCAAAGATGGTAGGTTCAGCTGCAAGTCATCCTTTTGTACTCACTTTTTCCTTGACTCTTTTCCCCCAGTCCTGTGTGTTCATGAGTTGGTGTATTCTGTAGTTTTCCCCTGACAGCCAGTGTGGAAACCCCCAGACATGACAGTCCCTGTGTTCTCAGGCTCAGGTTTGTGTTGCCCTTTGAAGATAACAGCAGAAAAGCCCTGCTAGCAGGACAGCCCTGGATCAAAGCTCTCCCTCATCTGCTTTGATTTGGCAATATACCTTCAGTCTTTCACTTTAAACTGTTTTGGATTGGGACTGATGATCAAATCTGTCTTCCAGTCTGTTATCAAACCTGATTTTTGCTGAAAACCCTCCAATACTACAAGTGTGAGATGGGGGCATTTGTCTTCAGTGCTGGAACTCACTCAGGGCTGAGGCAGAGGAGATGCTAGAAGTTATTGGCAGAATTGGACTTCATGTACAAGTACTGAGAGGATGTTTTCAGTTGATTAAATGTCAGTTGGTGATGAAATACAGAAGATAAAATGATGACACTACAAAGAGAACTTCTGTTGGTAATTTCCAGTGTAACCTCAGATCAGTTAGTCAAACCTATACCTGTATTTTCCATGGTCATGCTTAAGACAACACAAATTTCATCTTCATACAGGTATCAAACTTCTATCATGAACAGCAATGTAAGATATATCCCTGCCTTTTGTGGACATTTCTTTCTGAAAGTAATGAACTTCCAGACATGGGATGTCTTTGGGCTAGGTTGATTTCCCCTTTTTTTCCCTTTTTTTTTTTTTTTTTTTAAGAGAAGGTTCACATTACCTCTGTCTCTACCAATTTCTTATCACTGGTTGGCCAAAAAAATTGCCTTATTCCAGAAAAGTGATTTACATGAAACCAGAAGGTATTATGAGCAAAGTAGATAACATTAAAAAAGGATAACTTTTGTTTGAGAGTTATATTTCTCACAACAGGCACTTTAATTTTTACAGCATGCTGTTCCCCCATTGGAAATGGGAATTCCGATTTTCATGTGTTGATTCAGACATGACATTTAAAGCCATGGTGCTTCTGCTTTTCAATAAAAAGTAACTAGAAAAGTTAATAATATTCTTGTGTGTGCCACATATCTGTATGTCTATTCACTGTGTAACTGCATGGGCCACAAAGCTTTGAGACAGCATCTTGAAGCTAAAAAAAAAATCTGCTTCCTCCTCTCTCTGGTTTCAGCAAGTTTGATGGCTACAGTTTATCTGAGCAAGACAAAGTGATTCACTTCTTTTAGATCCTGGTGCATTCCCTCATTTCTTATAGTGTTTACCTTTCATATTTTGGCATTCTCTTAAGCACAGAGCCTGTAATTGCTCTCAAAAATGCATTACTCTGTCCATCAAAACAAAACAATGTGGGGTTATACTGATGCTCTGTTCACATCTTCAAAACTGAAATGCTTTATGCTTCTGAAAACACCTAATTTTCAAGTGGTTTGTATTATGTAAAATAAAATATTTTGAAGAGGCTTTTAAAAAGTATTTCTGAAAGGGAAAATAATTTTTAAAGGCTTAGGAATTTGGTTTGTTTAGAACCTGGTGCTCAAACAAGCACAACCAGGCAGCATGTTTGGGGTTTGTGTACTGTCAGCGACTGCTTCTCTTCCAGCCTGGCTTAGTGAACTTTTCTATTCTTAGCAGTATTAACAGCCACCCTGATGAATTAGCTCATTCACTTAAAACTTTATAACATCTTGACACTGGTGATGCCAAAGGCTCCCACTTCTCATGAAACAAGTGATGTTGGGGTGAGTGACTTGGGTTAGGTTGGCGTGGAATGTGTGCCTTGGCTCCAGAGGAAATACTAGTTAATTTCTTGGTTCATACTGAGTTTCACTGCACTGGAAGGCCTCCTCATCACGTGTGTGGACTCACTCTATCTTTGTTGTTTTAACTACAGCAGTTGCTTTAATGTGCTGTGTTGTAGCCATGACTCCAGCCCTGCTGCATGCATGCTTGCCATATGTGTAAACAATTTGCTGATTTTAGTGGTATGACCTGCTGGCCTCTGCCTGTATAAACAAATGAAGGCCAAAGTTCAGAGAGATCAGAGGGGAAACTTTAAACATCCTGCAAAATCTGCAGTCCATTAAGTGTACGTTAGTATTTGGTTACAGCCAATCCTTTTGTACTTTTGAGTAATTTGTTCATGGCATGTTTGGGAAAGGAGGGATGGCTTCACCTGGGGCTTGGGCTTACACTGACAAACCAGCTTCAGTGGTATTTTCTTGACTTGGGAAGGGAGTGCTCACTGGTGCTTCACTTTTCATTTAGATTGAGATTTGAAAGTTCAAACTGTGGGGACATTGGCCAAAGGGCCGTAGTGTGCAAAGAATGAATGATATGAGAGACCTGTGACACACAGGCAACAGAATGAAATGTGTGGCAAAGAGGGGGGGAAAGCAAGAAGTAAAGGAGAAGTGCCAGCAAGGTCTAGAATGATGTACTTGAAGGAGCAAATGTGAAGAAGCTTAAAAAGAAGAGAGAAGGCACACAAGTCTGGAAAGAGGGTTAAAAAAGGAAAATAAAAGCTGCTGAGATTTTGACATGAAATAAGCCTTGATGTAGTAAGCCAAGTAGCACATGGAAAATAAAGGTCAGGGCTGTCCAAGCTCCTGAATGGCCAGACATCCCTCCTGTACTTTCTTTACTTTCATCACCAGTTTTTCTGGCAGGAGCTCTGGTTCCAACCCCCAGCTGTATGGTGTTAAGCATAGCCATGCTGAGCTTTCCTGCTTGTTTTTGTAAAGCAGGCTAAGAGCCTGTATAAGTCAAAAAAACTGACAGATATTCCCTGTGTTTTTAGTATGAACTTTGCAGGAATTGCTGTGCTGCTATTGGCACCTCTCAGGATGTTTTATCATCCATGACCTCACAACTGGAGTTTTCAATTTGAGTAGAAATGAGTGAATTGTTAATATTTCTGGATCTGAGATGCTAAATTAACCCTGCATATTTTTGAGTAACTTATTCCTAATTTCTGATGGACTTCTACAAGTTTTTGAATGTTTTTTTTTCCTCAGTTTTCTGAATTTACTGTAAATTTAAATCTGTTACTTCTGTGTAATAGATCTTGTGCTCTAAAATAATTTGCTAAACTTCCAGGTACAGCTGATCATCAGGAAGATGATCAAGGTATTTTGTAATTTCATTTCAAGAATAAAGCAGAACCTAAATCATCTGTGATGCAAATTTTCAGAATCCTGCATGTAACTTGATCTACTTGAAATACTGGAGCTCCAGCCTTTTAGCATCATCCCCAGCAGCATTTCTGATACGATACTTTGATAACATTTCTCAAATGCAACTCTGTTAAATGGGCAGCAGCAGCAGCTTCCCGAGAGAGCAATTTTTTTCCTAAATCACTTACGCAGAGGAAGTTCCAGGCTTCCTCTGGCCCATTTTTTCCAAACACCTTTAATACATAATGCATACATAGTCTATAATCTTAAAATGTACATGAAAATAAGTTTGCCTTTAAAACAGGACAGGGCAGGAACAAGCCAGGATGATTTGGACTTGGTACCAAAGGAGGTGATGCTTTCAGCAGTTTCCCTGGCCACAGAGCAGCAGTTCTGTACTTCTGTTTCTCCTTACCTGTGTGCTGCTGTGGCTCTTGATGTCTCAGCTCCTGGCTGGGCTGCATGTGAGGGGCTGCACACATGAGCTCTGCAGAGAATGAGCTGCAGGAGGAAATGGCCAGGAATTGACTACTTCCAGAAAAAGGAGTTTGGGGAGGGGTGTCTGGCAGTGCTTGGCTGCTGTCATTAGAGGCTGTCTCTTGGAGCGGGAAGCAGACCCTCCTTCCATGCTGCTCACCAAGAGGAGCCCTTACACGGTTGTGGTGGATGCGTTTCTCAGCACCCCACAGGAAAGTCCTGGTCAACAAATCCCACAGTTCCAAGGAACTTCTCATCAAGCTCGTCAGCTGGAATCACCATCTGCTTTCTGTTCCTCAGATTATTCTGCTGATAGAAACTTCCTTAAAATGGCAATACTGAGAAACATTTTGTGTGTGAAATGTGAACATAAAATCTAAGGGTCACTTATAACCATGGTACACTAAATCACTTATTCCCCATTATTGTGAATTACTGTCATTTTGGTTTAACAGAAATTCACTTTAAGTTATTCATTTGCTTTATAAGACATTTTAACTAATTTAACTAATTGTTGCAGTAGGCTTAAGTTAAATGGGAAAAAGGTTTGCTTTTCTAGGTAGAAAATAACATTTAATAGAATTACTTGTTTTCCCTTCACTGACAATTCCTTGCAATAACAAATGGCATTGTTTGCTATTTTTCCCTGTTGTATTATGTTTAGCTGCCCTTATAAGCAGGATAAGCTGTAGACCCAAAACCCTATCAGTTTTAGCATCTTCTCATTTTGTTCTCAGTGCACAATTGCCTTTGCAGTGGTGATTTTTTAAAAAAAGAGATTAGGCTTTTAAACTAGAGCTTTTGGCTAACTCTGCAGTATTAGTTTATGAAGTCTTGCATTAAAGGAGGTGTTTGGTAGGAGCTGCTCTTGGAGCAGGTGAAAAAGAAAATCCATTGTGCTCTCTACTTGGGAAGTTGCTCAGTACTAAGAAAAAAAGAAAACCACATTTATATAACCAATACAAGGACACACATTAAGTGTAAAAAAACTTTGTTTTTCAGGCTTTTAGGATTAAGATTTTGAGCCAAAAAGGCAGATGGTAAATCCATTTCCCAATGCTAATCTGACAGTAATGTTCTGATCCTCTGTGGAGCTCAGTAATGCTGTGTGCTTCTTTGAAATCCACTGGCTGCTGGGAAATGGTGTCTCCTTGTCCAAGAAAGTCTCCTCTGCTTTAGCTGGAGAGGGAGAAGTGTCTCCTTTGAGTGAGCAGGTGGGCAATACTGTTTTTCTAGTTTCTCTGCAGGAAATATGATAAAATTGTTTTTCAGGAGTTGGGGTAGAAGAGTGCTTTGGTGTCCTTCTCTGAGTGTACAGCTGTAAACTGTCTTTTACTCATTCTTTCCCTTCTTTAATCTGCAAATGATACTGTCTCTATTCAAAGAGATTTGAAAAATGGGCTCTGTCCAGTTGATTCTGCCAGTTGTTTTGCAAAAACAGTATTTTAAAATAGTCTTTTGAGATAAAATATGAGAAATTACCTTTGAAGAAATTGGGGTAAACCAAGTGACTTATATAAATGCAATTGTGCAAAGCTGTCTAGATGTGTCTTGAACACAACTAGATTTTACTAGATTGTAGAGTTACTTGAACTCTACAATTCTTGTGTTTTGAGAAAAAAGCTATTTTCTTTGACTGTCAAGAAGTCATAGAAACTATAGAGATAGATATAGATATATATGTGTGCGTGTATATAATTCTTAACCATTTTAGGGCCTTTCTTGAAATTCTCATAGAACACATTCAGCTATTTTTGGAAAAGTGAAAGCAAACCCTTTATTAAACACGGAATTGTGTGGTGCAGTCTCTAAAGATGTTACTACTCTTTTTGCCAGGTAATTGTAGCAGGGAATTCTGTGCCTCCTGGGGCACTTCTGCCAGCGGTCTCCAGTCCTTCCCAGCCTCAAAGGGAAAACAACGAGCAGTAAATGATTTCTGCTTTTAATTAGGCTGACAAGGATTCTTTCCCTTAAGTGTGTAAGAAGAGACAGTCATTAAGTGTAGTGTCCCTGGAGGCATTCCCTGCCTGAGTCCTGGGATTTGCTGGTGTGCAGCATCTCTTTTGGCTTGCTTTGGTGGTGACTGCAGCTCTTACCTGGACTTTTGTGTTCAGGCTACAGCAATTCCCACATCTCTCCTGTTGACACCTCAGACCTACTTGAATGGTGCCTTTTGATTTCTCTAGATGTTCCAGTTGAGAAAACACGTATATTTCCAATTATCTTGTCAACATTATGTACAATAGAATCCATTACCGAGGGCACCTCATCTAGTTTGTGCTTCTCATTGATCCAGGCTGGAGATCTAGTGTTCAGGTAAAGTTAAACAAGAATTTTGGTATTTTGATATTAGAAACTGTAAGAAAGGATAGGATGATTAGACAGGTGACTATATTTGATGATTATTTCATGGAAGGGAGTGTAATGCTTTTTAGTTGTCTGAAGGTAGGGGAGTAAAGGCAATCCAGTAGATTCTGCAATTTCAGATACTTCAGAGAACCTGATGAAAGAATCCCTTCTGAAAAACTTGGTGAAGTTGAGCAGTTTTTTTGGGAGCCTTTTTTAAAAACAGGCAAGAAAAGATGGAAGCAAATGGTCAAGTTCTAAGTTGGGAGGAGAATATTAGTATAATCTCTTCTGGGACCTACTCTGCTCAGTACAGTAACAGTGAATTGGAAAATAAGGTGAAGCAATTTAGACAAAATCTTTCAAGGCAGATAAATCTAAATAGGACTCTGAGCAGAGTCTTGTAGTAATTAACTTGACAGTAAAAAAGTAGGTGAAGTTTGGTGATGTTGTGTGCCCAGTAATGTGTAACAGGATGGGGTGAGGGGAGCAAATCTGCTTGTGTGTGGTGTGTGAGGAGTTCTGTGCAAGATGAAGTGTCACCACCCGGAAAGAGATCCTGAAGATATTATGTGTCATATGATGAAAATGTCACTAAAGAGTGACCCACAGGGTGAATGGGATATTGTGAATCAGGACAGAGCAGGGAACTGATGATGTTATTGTGGCCAGCTTGTGTCTTGATTACTGTGTGCTCTTGTTGTCCATACCTGCCCTCTCCTACCCCTTCTCCCCAGATGTTAAAACATGTAAATAAATACTAAACTAAATAGATACTAAAAATTAATAGGCTGAATAGGAAAAAAAGTATGGCTTCTGCACAAGGAAAGAATAAATAAACCTAGATCTCACCAATAGCCCACCTACATCTGTATCCATTCCACAGCAGCAACTCTAACTGGCTGGCTAAGGGACAGTGTGGCAACTGGGTAAGCTTAGAGAGAGAGTGAGCCTTTATTTCCCTGATTTCTCTGAAGCCTTATTTCATCTGGGTGATCCCTTAGCCTCTAATCATCTGGACTTCATACTTTACCAGATGGATATGTGTTTAGTAACCCTTAGTAGTTACTTTCCCAAACGCTCTGGTCTTCTTCTGTGGAGCTATGTAAGCTTTTTGCATCCAGAGCACGTTGTGGCAGCTTACATATGTGTTATGTGACAAAACACCTCTCTTGATTTGTTTTGGCTTAACTTTTCAGCCTGAAAAAGAAATAACTACAGAGAATATTAAAAAAATGTCTGTGCATTCATAAATGACACAGAAAACGTTGACTGTGGAAGGTTCTGTGTCAAAATCTGATGATGGAGGTGTTCCAGTGAAATACCAGGTGCCTTGTTTAAAAAAAAATAAAAATTATACATTGAAAAAATTAGTCCTGTGAATTATTGCAGTGAGATTATGTGAAAATCAAAAGCACAAATGGGTTTGGAAAGGAATTAAATATATTCATAAGGGATCTACTGATATTAGTAGGACATGCAGTGTAGTTACATCCTTCAGCACCAGAAATGTAATAAAATTAGAAACAAAAGAGTGCCAAGCAAACTCTCATAAAATTACCTGCTCATAAAAAAAAGTTGAAATTGTATATGGTGCTCCCTCATATATTAAAATATATACAACATTTAGCTATATGTTTTTTGAACCACCAAAAGGTAACAGAAGTGAATCCATGATATGCATATTCAGTGATCTCTGACAGGAGATACAGGATAATGTGATATTTAGTAAAATGTTAAGTATTTCTGAAGATCACTAAAGCTGCTACAGGAGCTGCAGCAGGGATTACAGGTTTGTCTGGTCATGTAAGGTGAATTTCATTTCTACTTCACCTCTGTGAATAAGATGAAAATAAAATGTGGAAATACTACTGCTAGAATTATTTGATATTCTGTTTGTCACATGTGTTTTCCATTACCAAGTAAATGCTTAAAATAGTTCCAGGAGTCTGAAAACAAGTTTTTGTCAGACACAGTTTATAAAATAGTTTCAACCACTTAAAATGGAAACAGCTTAAAATGGATTATTGTAGGTAAGCCTAAAAACTGCCCTCAATAAAGATTAGACCATGGAAGAATTCCTGCTGTTGCTTGGTAGTGAAGTTAATTCTGTCTTTTTTCTTGAGCTGGATATGGACATCTGTTCATATTTAGGTAACCTTTAAAGCTAAAAGGAAGCTGTGTATGTTGTTTGCAGGTATCCTTATGGCTGCTTACCAGCTGTTCATTCAGAACTGGTCATCACAAACTCACTGTAAATGTAAAACCTCCCCGGTGAAGAATGCACACAGATCCCTTGCCTTCTCTCTCACTGCAGAAAGTAGATGCAGCCTCACCTGTGAAAAGGGAAAATGTTCTGTTTAGAATGAAATGCCTTATTAAGCCTGAGCTAAAATTCAGCTGTTAATTCAAACCCAGTACCAGTGCTTCAGCATAGCAAGGAAAGCAAATGCGGCCTCCTGACTAATTTTAGTTCAACTTCATTAGACACAACTTTATAAGAGTTATGTTGGCACTGATCAAATAACTGGTTCTGTATCTGAAATAGGAGTTGTATTCAAAAAGCAGGGAAAAATGGCTGATGCTAAAATTGCTGATAGGTATCCTTGAAATGGCTCAAGGTGAGTTTTCTCTGACTTAGGGCAAATCTGCCCTTTCTGATCTGCTTACTTACACTGTGTCTATATGGATTGGTTCCTTTTAAAGACGGTGTATTTATATCTATCCAAAACTTTTGGTGACACAACTCTGCCCTGCCTTGTTTCTGGAGACTAGTGTTCCATGATATATCCTTAAAGCATCGTTCAGCATGGGACAAAAGCTGCCTTTTGCCTCATGTCCTTGTAATGCTGTCAGTTTAAGCCTTGGTCTGAGTTGGCTTTCTGTGGAACATAATTGCTGCTGAATCTGAGGGCAAGCAGTGAAGCATCAGGACACCCTTCTGGCAAGTCAGTGAGATTACTGTGACTGTTGGAAATCCTCACCTACCAAAGCATTGCTGACAATTACATCACTAAAATAGCGTCCCAGTGGAGGTGTCTATTAGCAACACTTTGCTATCTAAAAAAGGTGGATTATTTAAAAAAAAAAACAAAAAAAAATTATTTTTAACTTAAATCTTTTTTAAAACTGAGAAGTTTATTGGAAAAGATACTGAGTTTTTAGGAAAATTAGTTATGGATACCTTGGATCCCTGAACCAGCTGGGAGTAGTTAATTTGCAGATTGCCTTATCTGCCAGTAGCCTTAATCTATTTGACATCCATTGATCCAGTCTATTAAAGAAGGTCACTTTCTTGTTACTGCCTGAATTGGAGCTTAAGATTCCAAACTACCCAGCTTTGGCAAGGTCTTTCATTAGGTAACGAAGTCTTCTCCCAGCTCAGAATGACACCACCAACCCTTGCCTTGCTTCTTCCAGGTTTTATCCGTCAGTAGCACCAGATGTTCTACAAGCTTATGTTTTCAGCAAACCTCCTGGGCCTGTTTATTGTCAGACTGTTGCACTGCAGTGTCAGGGAGGTCAGCAGTTGACCTATTAAAAAAAGAAAGTAGTTGATTTCAGAGGAAAATAAAATGCCTGAAGTGACATGTGAAAGCAGTGTGCATTTTTAATGTTTAATTCTGTGTGAGAGAGTGAGTGAATGAGAGGATGTTTCATTGGCACCTAGTGATAAGTTTTTGAAATTAAAAAAATATAATCAAACAGTGGGATTTAATTAATTGGGCAGGAACAATTGCAGCAGCTTCTACAGGACAGTTTAAAACCATCCCGTTTGGGGGTTTTTATTTGGTTGGTTAAATTTGCTTTCCCCGAGGAGGTTGTGTGTTCCTGATGCAGGGGTCAGCCCTCTGCTGCTGCTGGTGCTGCTGCAGCCCCAGCACTGGGCCAGCCTGGGTAAGAACTGGTGAGAGCTGGAGCAGCTCCTCTGGCCTCCTGACCAGTTTCCTCCTTGCTGAGGTTTGCAGGATGTCCTGCAGGCCTCTATGACAAGGCAAATTCACCTTGGGGCTGCTTCACTCTTCTGGCTTCTCCATTCTTTGGTTAAACCTATAGTTTCAGCATTGAAATCTCTTGGAGCTGAGTGTGTGTCCTAAAGGAGTTACCTAGGCTCTGTATCTTTTTTTTTTTTTTTTTTTTTTTCTCTCTAAAATCCCCATTTTTTCCAAGTGTTGTTTGTTATGCCCTGTAACTTGACAGTGTGGTCTGTGTAATCCTCCTCTACACTCCCTGCTGCTGTTTTTTTGAGTGAAAGTGACCTCTTCAAAGACAATAATGTAACAGTGCCATGATGATGTCAGGGCTTTCAAACACTTCATGTTCCTTCTTGACGTTAAGGTCCTAATAAAGTGCCAAAAATACCCAGGAAGGGAGCTGGTAATGTGTTGTGCACGTCACTCAAAGGATTTGACAGTGAAAAACGTTGCTCTCTTTTTAATGTTGATGTTTTGGGTTTATTGTCTGGGTGCAACTGTAAAAAATCATCATCTACCCCCTTTTTTTTAAAATCTCTTTCCCCTCCCTCACCCCCCCTCCTCAGCACTGTGTGTACTTGGGGTCACTTTTGATGTTCTGTTCATAGTTCGATTTTTCATCCTTTGCAAGCAATGAATTTGCTTTCTCTTGGGAAAGGGAGAATATTGGAAGTCAGCAAACTTGGACTGCAGTCTCAGGATAAGAAGGGACTTTGAAGGGTCAGTGTTGTCCAAGACATTTAATACTTGACTAGATTGCTCCTAGATCATGGGAGCTAAGTAATGGGGCTGTGTTGAATATACTGAGTTAATCTTCAAGGGGGAAGAAAAGTATATGAAATCACACAGGATAACTCTTTGTTATAATGCTCATGCTCTCAAATATCTGAGAGAGTAACATATATTTTAATGAAACTGTAATAAATCCTGGACTGAAAAGAAAGGAGGGTAACTTAATAGTATGGTCACTTTGTGCTATAGGATGATTTTGAAGATAGATTTTTAAAATATATTTTCATTAAGGAAATTATTTTACCTTAATATTGGAATTGACTCCCATTTAAATAGACGTCAGCATACATAAAAAATAAGAAACACGAAAAATGGACAGAAGAGGCTTTTGTATAAGAAACAGTTTTATCAGCTACTTTTCTTGTTGTTACTCTATTTTTGAAGCATTTGTTTGTTGCATTAGCTCTCTATGCAAATTAGTATTTGCTATTAAATTCTATTACAAGGCTCTTCAGAATGGAATACAACTGTATACAAGCACAGACCATTATTAAGACATGTCCTGCTTGACATTGCTTTATTACAAAGCAACATTTTGTGGAGAAAATGGTTGTCTTGCTTTAGGTTGCTGAGATTAGTGCAGTGTTAACATGGCCACGTGCTCCTAGAAAGTTCATAAGGCAAGGAAAAAAGTTTGGCACTTCTTGAGCTAAAGAGCTTGTGTTGAGATGGGGCCAAGCTCAACACCTCCACGTTTATGATTTGCATCTCTCCTCAGCTGTTGGGGTTCCTTGGCACTTCTGTCATTGCTCAGGGGCTGCCTGCAGTCACTATGAATCCCATTGGAGTGTACAACAAATATATGGAGAGTATCTGGGGAGAAACAAAATTCCAATTCTTTGACCTTTTTAAGAGAAACTTTACTGCATCTTCCTTGACAAACAGGCAGTTCCTGTAGGTGCATGATTCCTGTTTTCCGTGAAAGGAAGTGTTGAGAAATGTGTGGGTGAATCCATGCATTTTTCCATTGCTGTTTAAATGTGTACTTCGATGTTAGATTTTAAAATATGTGTAAACCAACCACCAAACCAAAAATTCTTACTAAAACTTACTGAAACTGTTGAAATGTGGGGTTTTCTTTCCCTTGAAATCACACTCGGGCCTTGTTTGTTTCTTTGGGTTTTGTTTGAAAAAGTTCAGGAAAGTTTGTTTTTCAGAAAACTCTACATCAAGTCCTGTATCAGATTTTTCTCTCCCTCTCTATACACCTATATATTTTTATAGGTATAAATAATAAGCATAATGTTCTTGAGCTTGAATAACCCTCTTCTGTCAGTCCATCAGAGATGAGGTTACCCTCTGTACTCAGCTGTCAGCTGCCTTGCTCCAGTCCCTGCATGGTTCAGTGCTCCTTGCTGAATGCTCCTCCAGCCAGAACCCACATCATGCTCTAGGAGTTGCTATTCAAGGGAAAAAATGACGGGAAAGAGCCCTTTGAAGTTCACATATGCAGGGCCCAGCAGGAGCTGCTGGTTAGAAGGAAAATATGAACTAGAAGTTGTATGTTTTAATAGTTAGGGTAATTTATTATCCTTTGGTACACTTTATTGGGATACGCAGTAAATTGCCCAGTTGTGTGGCTTTTTAAATTCAAGTTCAGCTACCTTGATGCAGCTGCTGTTTCTGCTTACGGGGTCAGATTGGGGATTTGCAGGGTGATTTTGTGGCTGTTGCTGTGCAGGGTTAAAGTTGGGTGATTCTGATTCTCCTGGATGAAGAGGAGCTGCTGAGATTCATTCGGTCACAGCAGAGGCAAATTCTGCCTTGGCTTTGTTCTGCCACAGCCAGGGCAGTTCCACTCCTGATTTTTCTGTGGGCGCACAACTGAGCACCTCTGGAAATGCTCCCCCTGTGACCACTGGAGTCGTTTGTAGCTATAGCAGCCAAGGTGACTCTCCTATTGCTGCTCAGAGCATTTATTGTTTTATAGCTGTGATGAGGCACATAACATGTTCTCCATTTGGAAATGGAAAATCAGCCCAGGCTGGGGATCTGTCAGTTCCTGGGCACAGTGAGGCAGCCTCTCCTCTCCCTCTGGATCAGATCTGGAAGTTAAAGGTTTTCAGGTATACATGCTGCAAAGTAACCCTTAATACTGGGTCATTTCCATGGCCAGCTGGATAATGCACAAAGCCTGTGACACATTTTTAGTGTGCAAAGCCTCTGATGCCTGGCTGGCAGCTGCTTCCCTGGATCCCATGGCAGGATGAGGGGCTGGTTTGAGAGATCTGTGCCATGGGGTTCTTGTCTCTTTGTCATTAAATATCATGTACTTACTAACATTTCTTTCAGACAGCAGCTAATGGAATTAGGGGTATTTTATGTCATCTCTGCTATTTTATGTCATCAATAATGCAATATGGGCCACATCAAGAATTGATTTTTTTGGTATGTGTTTGGGGAAGGAAGTAGAAAGATAATTTAACTCTTGACAGTGAGAGATTTCTTTCTGTAACTCCAGTTTGATGTAGATTCTGGTTGTGACCTTGAAGTCACATCTAGAAGCAAGGAGGCTAATTAGTAGAATTTTGTAAATACTTTGGATGACTCCCTAAATTACAGCCATGTAATAAAATCAATACCCCTGGAGCAAAGCAAGTTGTACTGTCAAGACAGGTTAGTGTGTAGGATTATTCTGGATGTATTGATGTGCTGCATAGGTTGCAATATCAGTATTTCATTGTGTCTGTAAAGTGGGTGTTGGTTAGTTGAGTTTGTTTGGTTTTGTTGGTTTGGGTTTGGTTTTTTTTTCTCCATGGGGTACCCTGTGAGCAGAATTGTTAATTCTTCCATGTGCTATTTCCACGTCTGTTCTCCTTCAGTCAGAGAAAATCAGCACTTCTGTTTGCTAGTGCCAAGTTTGCTGTGTCCTTTGAGAGGATCAGTGGCATCCTCTAAGCTGCCTCCAAAAAGGAGGAATAGCTTGAGCTTGTCTGTGCCTTTGCAGATGGTGAGGGAACACCATGACTTAGCAGAAATAATCCAAGGCAGGAGCATATCCAAAAGGAGATGGCAATTCCATGGGGCAGTAGAGAGCATTGGCAGCGTTTGCCACTTCTAGATAAGCAAGGAATGGACTTTTATAAGCTGCAGGTTTGGTTGACAAAACTTCCCCTGAAGGCTGACAGGAAGCTTTAATTCAGCATTGAACATTGCAGAAGCCTGGAGTTCATATGCATGAGCTGACATACACCTGCTTGGGTTTGTTTACCCTGCATGTTAAGTATTGAAAAAATAGTATTGACGTGTTTATTTCTACAATTTGATTTTTTTTGTTTGTTTTGCACATTGTAAATTTATATTCAAACATTTGTAGCAAACGTGTATTTGAGAACATGATGTTCAAGAACTGATATTTTTAACACAATTGTTTGTTTTTAAAGCAAAAAATATTTCAGATGAAGCTTTTGCTTATCTCTATGGTACTGAAAACTTTCTGTTCCAGGTGCAGCATTTCTATATAGCAAATACTCCAAAAGTCTTATGACCATAACTATTAATTCACAGTTCTAATGGAGATTATTTATTTGTTGATGGAAGTGTTTAAGTAGCACTTCCAGATTAATATCTTGCTTTTTTCTGTGTTTTATGGAGTGATAAAGATAAGTGGGATTTCTCTTTCATGCTGTTTTATAGTGGGTTTGAGTAATTCCTTGAATTTGCAAATGGAGTGCTAAAACATGAAGACAGACATTTTGGTCCTGAAAATTCCCCCACATACATCATTCATTTAAAGAGAAAACTATGGTAGTCTAAATCTTGTGTCTTGGTAATAATGTCTTGGTGTTGTGTCTTGCATTGGTTTAGTTGAGGTGTTAGGGCATGAGTTGGACTCAATGATCTTAGAGGTCTCTTCCAACCTAGTGATTCTGTGATTCTGTAAATTCATTGAAACTCAACAACATGTAGGTACATGCTTGACTGTCCTTGAGGACCTCCTGGTGCCTGGTCAAAATCTGTAGGAAGAGCCCAACCCACCTGTGGCAGGAGCTGGTGACGAACACATCCTGCTGAGCCAGCTGATCCAGCATTACTGATGGAGCTTAGGGATCCTGGCTCTCCTCTTGTACACCCTGCATTAAGGTAATAGACTGTGATTATAGACTGACTTAGCCAGTTTGAAAAAAAAAAACAAACCACAAGCTCTTTCCAGCCTTTTATCTTTTATCAAATATTCTTTCGCTGATGCTGACAGGAATGAGAGCAGGCAGGCTGTGAATACACTTAACCCTCTTTTAAATTTGTCTGTGGCGATGCAGACTCGCATCCTTGCCCATCGACACACGGAGCAGACGTGCTCCTTGCCTGCAGCCTTGCCAAGTTGACTCCCTCTCACACCAGTCTGTGCTATCAGCCCATCATCTGGTCATATTTTTATTCTGATGGCAAATCTGTCCCATCGAGATCACTGATGGAAAACGTAAAGTTTTTGTTTCTGCTGATGCTTCATCTTCCTGTGATGCATTAAATTTATGATAATTGATTTTTAATTTATTGCATGCTGTTTAATGTACATGGCAAGGAGACATCCAGTAATGGCACTGGGATATCAGCCTTTGCAAGCACACAGGTACTGGAACTCTGGAATAAGTGTCTGTTTATTAGTGGGTTTACATGTACCAAAATATTAAAAATTATATACTAGGATTATTTTTTGTCATTACATACACAAGGAAAGACTTATATTCTATTGTGTTTTAAACACAGAGCAGGGTCTTTGCAATTCACCTCTCCCTGCTTCCCATGGACTGTCATTCTGTCTCCATCTTCCTTTGTGTGATTTCAGCTGAAGGGAGGAAAAGGATGAGTCATCCATCAGCTTATTGTAAGACAGTGTAGACAGCTGTAAATATATCCTGTCTGGAGATTGGATTCCAGTAATCAGCACAAAATAACCATTGACATCACACAGGGTAACTCTGAGCTCGTCTCGCTCAAAAAAAGAGGGTGGGGGAAAGGAATTAATGGTGCCAAAATAGCAAAGGGCAGCGCTCCTTCTTGTGTACATCGTGTGTGTCCCTGTGGTGTTTGTGGCCTCCACAAATGGCATGGGAACAATGAACTTAAACACTGTTGCTGTGGGCTAGCATCTTAATATGGCTTTCTTCTAAAACAATATTAATAATAAAAGTCTAGACACGAGGGCACAGCAGTTTCTGTGCCTAGGGCTAAACTCATGGCATGGGGAACAGGTACATCATGGTACCTTTCTTAATTGTAGACTTGGAGCTTGGATTGAAATCTTGAATTTTGCTTGCAGAAATACTTGAGGAGGATGTGGCTAAAATGGGATGTGTATTTAATTTTTTACAATCATGGTTTTTGTATGGCTGTGGTTCAAGACTTACAGCTTGCATGTCTCCACTTGAAGTCTGAAAGAATTGGAAGTGAGTGAAGTGAACCAGTTTCTCCTGCATATCTCGTGTTTATTTGGAGTGCTCAAAGGTACCAAGGCATTAAGGCAAAATAGCTGCTTCCAAAGGCAAATGAGAAATATGGCCAAGAGCTAGGAGTAGCATGAGGTTTGACATTATTTTCTGTCTGGCTGAGCAACAGCCAGAGAGACAACAAATATCCAGGAGAGACTGAGGAAGAGATGGCACTCTCTAACATCACTATGGCCAGCTGCTATTTCCTTCAGGAATAGCATTTTAGCAGTATGGGTCTTTATTAAAACCCATTTTTCTTTCTGGAGTTACTAGAATGGTTAGGATCACTCCATAATAACCCTGTCCAAACCAGCAGTTACAGCTGATATGTTTTATTTTACCTAATATTATGAGTTTAATAATCTGTTGAATATGTGCACAGTGTAAATTAGGGATTTTGCATTCATTTGAAAAAGGCTAATTGGTAGTGCCTCATGAAAATCAGCTCTTTATCAAAAAGCTCCAGGGAGCATGTGTGTACTTTGTTTTCATGCCCTTCTCAGATGGATCTGTAGGTTAGGAGCTTCCACAGTACAGACCAGAAGAAGCAGGTCTCTGTCTAGCATATGGAAATGAAATTTAGGAAATTATTCAAACATTGATGCCTAGATTTGCTGTTTTGAAATGGAAATAGGTTGCAAAACAAAAATGTTGCTTTTATATGGGTTCTGATAGTCTTGCTAGTGCTTTGCAGGATGCAGAAATGAAGTGAAAGATATTTTAATAACCAAACCACCAAATCCTCTATTTTCCTTTCACCATAGCTGTATGTAGTCCATGTTCAAAGAGTTGTTGCTTTTGTTGGAAACTTCTCAGATTAACATAAAGTCTGTAATTCTGTTAAACACATGTTTGAAATGTTCACATCGAATGTAGGTGCAGTAAGATTGACATACATAGGTCTGGAAGCAGGTAGCCTGAAAATCCAGTTTGGCTCTCCAGGCTCCTGTGCCTTCAGGAGCCCCCAGGTTTGGTGTACAAGTGCTGGCAGTCCTGGGCCCCCCATTCTGTGTGTGGCTCAAAACCAGCAGGAAATGGAAGACCTAGACTGTGGTTTAAGATGCTTAATCCTGGCAATCCTGTCTCTGTGGAAACATGTATGAGTTAATCAGTGCTATTACATTTGTTTTTCTTCTCCTTGTTTTCCTCCAAGTTTTTAGAACCTAATATTATTAATTGTGATTTTAGTTCTTTTGGTGAGTGTCTTCCTCCTTGAAGCAGAAGCAGGTCTGCTGTCCCTGCTGTTGCTGGGCACAGAGTATAGGTGACAATGCTGCTAATAAAGAGCAGGACTTGAACCAGCCAGAGCAGCAGCCCTTTCTCATTCATTGAGTACAAATAATGAAAAGCTTCCTCTTCTGACTCAGGACTACTTTTCATGCATCAAAAATTTCAAAAGAAGAGGAGGATGGTGACTGTGTGTGGTCTGAGGAAAGAGATTCCCCAGCTTAATACTGAAAGATGTGCCTTAACTGCTGAATCATCCTCTTGGGGATCCTCTGAACTTTAATGTGGCTGGAAAGAAGTGAACATACTGTTTCTGTGTAGTATAGCATAAATGTGGTGCCTTCCCCTAAGGACTTAGCATTTAATGTGAACTTTGTTATTTGCATTTTAAAATGTATTCAGAAGTTTGTAAATAAGCAGCTTGGGTTAATTGTTGGAATTAGCATGTGCAAAATGCATGGTCTTTCCCAGAGGGAATTCTGGATGAGCACTTTGAAGTTTATTCCTTGTGCAGCTACCTCATCTCTTTTGGATGAGTTGAAAGGCTGCCAGCATCTCTGCTGATTCAGAACAGGCTGATAGTGTTCTCTGCAGAGCTGGCTGTGTCTTTAGGGGCCGACCTGAATGAATTAACACAATGTTTATGGAGGACAGTCTGGGAAACCAGGGCAGAATCACTTTTAGAGAGCCTCTCTTCTGTAAAATCAAGCAAACCAAAATAGTAGCATATTTCATATACATGTAATTAGGAAATTTCAGTGGGGTGCCTGCTGAGCACTATGCTAAGGAGAGTTATAACTGGGTGGAGATCAGGAGCTTGTGTTTCTGTGTGTTTTCTAGGAATTCATACAGCAGCTCAAGTTGCTGGCACAAATGGTGTGGTGATATGTGCTTCTTATGGCTATTGGAATTGGTACTACAGGAATTGGTGTCCTGTATCAATGTCTCATTTTAATTTGGAAAATGTCTTTACTTGAATGCTACATATTATCCAAAATAATGGAGAGTATGCAGAAAGTTGTTGTATGCGCTATGGAATATGAAATTCTCTTTTATTCTTTATTATTTTCCTTTCCTGTGATGATGTGATTGTTTTACTGTATTGTGGTCTACTTTCTGCTTTAAAAACCTGGGGATAAATTGCTGCCAACAACACAGGAAAATTTCTGTGGCTTTGCTTGCTAGTGGGGTAATGCAGGAGGAAACCCTGCACTCCCTGCTGTCAGCAGGCTTTGCAGTAAGTGCTATGGACTTGCTTAAAGTCACTTCCTGCAGCAGCCTCACCAGCTCTGGGCCTGACATCTCCTCTTCCTTGAGGGCAACTTGCCCTTTTGCTTACTGTTTCCAACCCCTCAACATTTTGGTTTCAGCTGATGTGCTGTAGCTTTGTGTATTTGGAATTGTGTTCACATTTTGGCTCTCCGGATGTGTTGCTATAATCAAGGGCAACTTTTATCCTTTTGTTAACCAAGCAAACAAGATCAGAAATATGTAAATGTATCACACTGCAAATTATAAAAGAGAAATTATCAGATTAGGGTTTACAGGATTTCTTAAAAAATATATTTCCTTCCACTTTATTTCTCCTTTATTAGCAATTTGAACAATTACACTTCTGCAGGAAGTCTGAGCACAAAAATAAAGTCAGTGAAATGCAGGAGCTGAAGAAGCAGGAGCAGCCTGTGTGGAGAAGCCATGCTGGCTCCCAGGGAGAGTGGTGTTCCTGGAGTCTGCTTCTACCCTGGCTAGTTGTGATCCAAGGTGATGGAAGCACATTGGCATATTGCTGCAGACTGTAGGATTTTTCTTCTTTGAATAAGAGTATGAGGAGAAGAAATCCAATCCAGGCCACTTGTGTATCTGTGGATAATGATCCTCAGCAAGACAGTCTCGGGGAATAAATCTGTTTTTTATGAACAAGCACCTGTTGCTCTTCATGGAAGCGATAATCCTGGAGCAGCTGCTGGTCAGGACCAGTGGTATCAGCTCTTGGCCCTGCTTTAGCACAGTGTGTTTCAGCCCCATGTGTGGACTCACTGATCTGCTTTGTGGTAAACACAGGCAGCCCTTGGATCATGAGGACTGACAAATGGAGTCACAGAAAGCTCTTTGCTGTAGCCCCATGTAAGTTCCTTTGCCCACTCAAAGAAGGTGTCACTGCAGGGCTCAGTTACTGCCCTGGGCACTGCCTGCTCCTGTCCTCCCAGCCGCCCTGGAGCACAGAAATCCCCACAGTGTATTTAACTGAGTAAATGAGTATGTTTCTGTTTCTTGAACCTCATTTTTAGAATGTTAGAGCACAGAAAATTGCTGAACTGTGGTTCTCCTGTTTCCCTGATGTGCTGAACTGGCACTGATGGAGCCAGGACTCCAGGAGGTTCTGATTTAACAGGAGCTCAGAAACCTGGTGGCACTGATGAGCCCTTTAAAACCTATTTTTAGAATGGGAATACTGAAGACTGACAATGCAGTCTTTTGGGATCAGTCTTTTCCCATCTTTCTCTGTAATGCCAGCTCAATGGCTGTTTTGTGTGCAGAATGTTTGCATGAAATGAGGGGAAAAAACCCAAACTCACAACATTATAAGCTCTTATAAAATCTAACGCAAGCACAGAGATTTCTGTCTAATTACAGGGGCTTGCTTCTGAAACAAATAATGTTTTTTCCTGTATCTTTCTTTCTTCCTCTTAAAGTGCCTGCAGATGACTTTGTGAAGATGCAACTGCCCTTACAAGAGCTGTGCAACTTCTTGGCAATGTAATTTATGTAGACCCAGGTGGCTGCTGTATTTCAGTGATTTCATTTGAAAGAATTGGACTGATAAGCCTCAGGTCAGATCCACCATTCCTATTCCTGTGCAGAGGTCTGAAATTGCATGGCTTATGTAAGCAGACATGGGAATTTATAAACAGAAAATCAGAGGACGCTGCTTCATTGACCACAGCTTCTTATAATTTGCCTTTTGTTGATAGTACCATGTACATATGTATGTGTGCAAATGCTCAGAGAGTATATACACATGTGTGTATGCACATGCACACCCTCTCAGCACTGATGTCATAAAACTTCATTTGCAGCACCAGGAAAGCAGAGTTATCCTGAGCGCTCCCAGAAGAAACTCTTAGTTCCCAAAAAAGTCTTTCCAGCCCCAGTGCAGCTCACATGGAAGCAGTGCTTACTAGTAACAGCTATGGTTTTCTCAGTTTTCTAAAAGTCACAAATCATGTCATAATTATCTGAAAGAAGAGATTAAAAATTCCTTTCCCATTTCCCTTCTCTCCCTACCATCTCTACTTCTCTTTTTCATCTGTTTGAGGTGTGTCTGTGTATTTAAAATTTTTGAGGGGCAGGGAAATTTGTGGGGTTTTTTTAATCAATCAGGATACTCCTTTAATGTATTAGAAATCACCATTTTTATCCACATTTATTGCAGTGTTTTCTGGAAGCTGGGAGGAGGAAAAGACAAGTAGAACAGCAGTTGCCTCTCAGCTGTGTTAGTTGGCTGCAGCCTAAAGCACACACCTAGCTCTTGAGATGACCAGACATTTATTCATGCTTCAAGTTCTTTCTGTTTAAAATACAAAAGACACCAAAAAAAATACATCCTTTTAATCTTTTTGTTCTGGCTTTTGTTGTTTCTTCAAGTATCATTTGTCAAGTTCAAGCAAGCATGGTAAATCCATTGGCAGAGGCTTATCCAGGCCCGCAGTGCAGCACCAGCAGCACACTGAGCCCTGGGCCCAGGCCAGGTGCTTGGCAAACCCAGATAAATTGATAAATGTTGATAACCTGATGCACACTAGGGCAACTTTCCACATTTGTCAAGGTATTAAATACGTTTATGGCAAAAAATGTAATTACTGTATTTTTAAGTGTGCAATACATGCTATCAGCTGTATTAATTTTCTTTCCTTATTACTGCAGGTTTTCCATTATTCCTCCTTTCACAAGTCTTGATGAACTTCAGTGTTTCCATGACTCAGGATATATTTGTTAATTTTTCAAAATGTTTATCACAGCCAGTGATTGAAACAATACACTTTGGAATGTGCACAGATTGTAATTGTAAGCAATGCTCAGTTTATATCAGCAGAAGATAAAATTAGACTCCTAGTTGAGGCAATGAAGAACTTACACAGAGCACAGCCTCTCAGGAGCCCTCTGTGCGTCCTGTGCTGCCCAGAGTGGGAGCATCTCTTGCTGGACACAGCAAGACAAATTGGTGGATGCATTTCCTGAGCCTGAGAAGTGACAGAAAGATGAGGCCACATTTCATAGAGCTATTTTTAGGTAATTTAAGCCTTTGTCAGTCAGCGCTGCTGCCATGAAGTGCAGTGATGTTCTTCAGCTGACTCCAATAGCAGCAGATCAAGCCCTGTCATGTTTGTAACAGCTGAAGCTCCTTTTTCCACCTCACTTCTCACTCTGGCAGCATCTGGTGAGCATCTGCATGCTCTGTGTTGAAGCCACAACAATGAGACTTCTGTTACATGGAGTATTTTGGGAGAGGAGGAGGCTGTGTGAAGATTATCCCGGGGGGTAGCAGCTCATCCCAGCGTGTTTCCCATCACCCTTGGGTTGGTGCTGCTGATGCAGTGATCTGTTACCCAGTAAGGAAACTTGAGCAACTTTGTCACAACAGAAGTTGTAGAGGAAATGATTCTCAAGAACTGTTTGTGACCTCTTTAACGTGTGGGAGCTGGGATTTGGGCAAACTACAGAAATAGGGCTGATGAAGTGGAACTTTTGCCGCCTTTCATCTCTTGTAGCTTATGACTGAACAATGGCTTTTTGCATCCAGTTATTTCATTTGGTCTCCTGCTGCAGCCAGGCTTGGAGACATATGCTGATTAAATTATTTAATAGTTATAGAGCTGAAGCACTCACATATAAATTTACAGGAATATTAAAGAAGTCAAATGCTATTCCAGGTGGGAAATAATATTTGAGTAGATGATTCATAATAACATGAGCTCCTAAAACTTTCTCAGAATTGAGGGAGGGAAGGCAGTTTGTAAAAACAAACTCTAAATGTCAAGTTTATTGCTTTTGTTGTTAGTATTTATATATTATTGATAATAATGTATACCATAATGGTGCTATGCAACCAAGTTACTTTTTTCCAATTAAGAAAAAGAGTTTAGTGTCTGATCAGACCCCGAAGGAAACCATTACAAGTCTGTGTTAATGTTTGCCTTCATTCTCTTAATAACAGAAGTGGCTCAAAGCTGTTAGGTTTAGGTGGGCAAGTTGGGGGTGGTTTTTTTGTTGTTGGTTTTCCCCAGATCTTACAGTAGAAATGCTTTAAGATTGAGAGTGAGGACTTCTGTCCCTGGATTGCCAGAGGGCCTTTCTGCTGGTCACACTGCTGTGCCCCATCCTCTCAGTGTCCTCGTACTCAATACAGGAGTGGACACAGTCTGTGCCCACCCAACCTCTTCCTGGTCCAGTGCTTGTTACAGATTCCTTTCTTCATACACATCAAAACTTACTCTAATTCAGCTTTTAAACGGTCAGTAAGATTTCTACAGATTAATGGTTTTAACAAACTCAGAACCAGGACAGACAAATATTGGTTTTACAGTGAAGCAATGCTACCAAAAGTTAAGGAATAACTGGTGATAAACTTGCTTAATGCCTTGATTTACTGAATGTTAGTAGATGTTGTGTTTTTCAAAGTGGAAGGACTGTGCAGCCTGGACGAGGACTGTTCTGTTTGATCCTGGGGTTGCACCCTGCCAGCATATGGGACCCAGGAGAGGAAGGAGTGGTGGTTCCTTCCTCGAAAGCAGCACTGTCCACGCAGCCAAGGGGTGGGAGGCAGCCAGACACAAGCCCAGAGGTGACCTCGAGCTCAGCAGGACTCATGTGGCTGCCAGAAGGAGCAGGAAGCTGATGCATGGCCAAGGTCTGTGTCTCTGAGGCAATGGAAGAAACAGCTTCTCTGTGGATGTGCTGGAGGAATTCGTTCCAGCCTGGAAAATGGCCGAGTGCATTAGCAAAAGGCAAGCCAGACAACAGAACCTCACTGCCAAACCATGGCAGGAGCTTTCTTTACAAACCTTCTAACTTGAGTTGTATTACCTATATGAGACAAATTTCATTATTTAACATTTTCTTGTTCTAGTTTGTTCTGATGAAATGAGGCTTTGAAAATGGGTGTTTCTGGGATACTTACTTTAGGGTAAAGGTTTCAGATGATCTTTCCCAAAATATCTGCAGACTTGCACATCCTTTTCTACTGCTCTCCAAACATTAAGGAGCAAGTATATCTTTTAAACTCTTATTTCTGTGAATAGAAAAACAAACCAGAGAGAATGTATTTGCTCTAAATACTTGAGAGCTGCAAACTGGTGTGTGTATGTGATGAAGCAGTTGAATTCAGCTGGTTATGGTGAATATTACACAAGATACAGCAAGGAAGGTAGTGGCACCTGCTGATGAGTTTATAGTAGAGCCTTGTCATGGGATTTAATGTCTGTATGTTCTGGAGAGGAGGGTGGGATTTGAGAAGGGAAAGTAGGCTGCATGGAGCAGTGGAAAGGTCTGTGGTGGTGCTGTAATGAAGCAGTAATTCATCACTCTGGCAACCTGCAAAGGGAAGGTGTGGGGGGAAAGCTCTTGGCTGAAATGTTTTACAGGTAAGTGCTTTCACCATACATGTACAGAAGAATATAAAAAAGTTCACTTGAAAACTCCTTATTTTTATAGTCTTGGTTAAACTTTGACTATGGGAGATCTGTCTGGAGCAGTCAAGCACATTGCTCTTCTCTATCCACATCTCTGGGCTGTGTGAGGCTGGGGGTACTCTCTCCTCACTTGCCCTGCCTGCAGAGGAGCTGTCAGCGGTAAAGAAAAGGATTCAGTGGGGGAAAGTACAGCTAAATCTCTTGTAACCAGTGAAACTACCAATGCCTCTCTCTGTCACAAGGTTCTGGAGTTTGGAGACAGGTGGGGCAGCAGCTGCTGCTGGTTGAGGTGGCTGTGCTGTCAGGGACAGTGTGCAGGGCTGGAGCTGGGGGCAGCTTGGAGCACCCAGGCAACCTTTGGAGCAGGGAAAGAAGGAAGCTGTTAGGGATAGAAACATAAGAGGTTTGAAGCATCAAGTATTTCCCTCACAGTAAGGGAATGAGTTAATAGTTTTCGCTGGTAAAGGAATAAAAAAAAACAAACACACTTGGAGTTTATTTGCAGAGCACAGTAAATACCTTGATTGACTTACAAAACAATGGAACACTGAAGCCTCTCACTGGCAGCAGCATCTCCAGCACAGTGGTTCTCATGGCTGTGGGATCAGGCCATGGGGAGGGCAGGAGGCTGCAGGTTATGTCCTACGGCAGCTTCAGTGTGTGGTAGGAAAGGGACGGTGGAGTTGAGAGCCAGCTCCTTTCTAATGCTCTCCATTGCTAGAGACAGCTCAATGTGCAATTGTATTTCTGTATTTCTGACTCAAGGTCTCTGCTGTCACACACCCACCACAGGCCAGACCAGCAGCCCCTCAGATATAGACAGAATGGACAAGGATGAGCCTGAGGCTGCACAGAAAAGGAGATTTAGACAGTGGAGGAGGGGCATGCATGGCCGAAGAAAATGGGGGAAGGAGGAAAGAATCAATAGTTCATTAGATTTATAGAGTAGAAGAAGGAGAAAAGGGATCAATAGTTCATCTGCTCTGGAGATTCTGTGAGATGTGGGTGGTTAAGGGACATTATGCAACAGCACATATCAGCATGAAGAATGCTGAAGTATGAATGAAGAAATAGAAATTAAGGGTAGCCAAATTGTAAAGCCTGGTTTAGGGGAGGGGACCCCCTTCAAAAGAGCTTGTTGACAAATATGAAATAATTCTTTGAGGTTCTAAAGCCTTCCTTCACCAACACTGTGTTATGAACATCATTGCTCAAAATTCTGCAGTTTTCAATTAGGATTTCAGTGAATGCGAGTTTTGTCTGCAGGATTTGGTGTTGTGGTTTTAATAGTTTACAGCCCAAGTGAAAAGTAAATACTGTATTGTAACAGATTTCAGACATGGGTGTGAAATTTTCTACAAAATTAGCTCACTTATTTAACACATATGGACTAGAAGTAATGCAGTCATGCAGTTTCCATGATTATACTGTAGAGAAATAATGGCTACTGTATTATGAGGGTGTATTTTTAGAAAGAAGGTTGCAAATATGCAATGTTAGTTTGGACTGGCACTTCATAGTGGATGTAAATAGTTTAAGTGTAGAAGGCTGCTTTTAGTACAAAGTAGCTATTTTCTGTGGGTTTATTAAGTTAAAGGATTGTGTATTGGGCAGCATTAAGTGCTAATGGTCTCATTAGGACCCACGAAAGCACCTGTATAATAGCCACATGCACTGTCATCTTCGAGTAACCCAAGACTTCTTTCTTGCCTTGAAGAATATCAGTTGGCTTAAATATTCCTTCATGTTTCCTTGTTGTGCCTGAGAGAGAACAGTCAAGTTCTCGTGTGAGCTCTGCAATAGAAGTTCCTGCTGTGCCTGTGAGAACCAGAAGCAATCCCTTTGCCTACATGTGGCTCTGCAGAAGGTGAAGCAGTTAACTATCTTTTGCTTTCAGATAAAATAATGCAGATTGCCTTTTTAATGGCTACAAATCATGGGAGCCTCAGAGTTCATGGTCCCTGTAGCCCTCTTAGCTGAGTGTAATCTTGTCCATGCATGAATAATGCAGGACCTCACTGGCTTTAGTAAGATACAGTTAATTCTCTTGGCCTTTAAGGTTTTTTCCTCCCCCTGTTATTACTTAGCTGCCATCCTGTTGGAAGGGAGTGAATTAACCTCGAGACTACAAATGCCGGAGAATGCAGGAAACAATAAAATGATATGGGTAAAGCAGCTCCAGAGTTCAAATTCTTCAGCAGAGATTTGTCTCACTAGACTTACTAAACATATCTCTTGTGCTGTGAACATAGTTGGTCTACCAATATTCAGATAGTTTTGTGTGTAAAGCTTTATTAGATGCAGTGAAAGCCCCTGGGCATTGCTGTGTGGGCGAGGTGGGCAGAGCAAGGAGCTGCACACATCAGGCAGGATCTGCAGCTGGCCCCACCTGTTCTCCTGGCCCTGCCAGTGAGCATGGCACTGAGGTGCTGGCAGGGTGCCCTTTGCAGTCCTTTTTTTTGTTTGATAGCATATCTGAAAGTCAGACAGCTGTTGGAGCACAGATGCACCCTTCATAGGATGGCTGGGGAAGAGAAACCTACCTTTCTGTATTTGTTTATCCAGATAGAATTCCTTTTGAAAGTCTTACAGCTTAAATCTTTTTCTCCTATTTACCCAGCACAGCTGTGGGGAGAATTTTGGCATGGTCTGTTCGTTTTAGTGACATGTTCTCTCCATATTGAGTAGGTAAGGCAAAACTCGAAAAGGCAGGGATTGACAAAGCACCTGCTAAAACAGACTGCTCTTTATAATCTGTAATTCAAATGTTTACTTTAAAAGGAAATACTTTGGTTGGCAGGGGGTAACAGGAGGTAGAACCAGGTTGTGACATGTTGTGCTTTTTCTCAAGACACAATTTTTCATCTGGTTAACTTGATGTGCTGACCCCTGTAAAGAATAACTGAACCCTAACAAAATTATTTTTGATTCATGGCAAGCTGTAGCTGGACTGGCAAATCAGAGACATTTAAAGTATTTTGTGGTATCTAGTGATATTCATATACATCCTAAATAGTTGACAATCGGTGAGATTTATTGGTGTAACATACTAACAGCTCAGTGCTGTGTCTTAGTTCTTATTCATTCTCAAATGAGAAAGGGAGGCCACTTACATAGTTTCACAGTACATGAGAAACATTTTAGGAAACAATAGGTGATGGTAAAAGTAACTTAGGCTGACAACACTGTGTTATTTTCTTTGCTTAAAGGAAATTTGCTTAGAAAAGTGGTATTGTAAGATAAGATGTTAAATCCACAGGTGCTGCAAGTTATATGCAGTATTTATCTGGTTTAAATTTTTGCAAGTTCTGACAATTGTTTAATTGGTGCATAAATTACTTACATGTCTTGTTCTCCCTGACAATGTTTCACTGAATTTTGTAAAGACTAATTACTGTCATCCCCAGTAGAGTTGTTCTTTTACATCAGCAATCATTCACAACTTACTAGGTGCCTGCAGCTACAAATCAGTCATTTAAGCAGCCCTGGGAAGTGTTTCACATTATCCAGCCCATCTGGTAATGGAAGAAGCTAATAGTTGTAACCATATTATCAACTTGAAATCCAGCCATTTCAGAAGCACTGTAATTAGCAGTTCCCCCAGCCAGTGACATGGCCCTGAGCGTGCCACTGTGTGCAGAGAGTACAGGAGCTTTTCCCTCTTTTTTGTCTGCCTAAAAGACTTCCAGGAGGACAGAAGGGGTAGTTTGAGCTCTGATGTGAAGATAGGTAGTGCATACAAAATGTAAACTAAAGGCCACAGCTTTGCTCAACCGACTAAGCAATTGCTGAGGAAAACCAGTTTATACCCTGAGACCCACCTTCCTTGAGCTGTCCCTCTGTCTGGAACAGGGCAGTACCAAGCTTTAATTTGGGAAGTACTTGCTCATCCATCAGCTTAAGAGTCAGTGGGGCTGACTTCCAGGAGCAGGAGTCAGATGTGGCCAGCAAGAAGGAGCCACCTGTCCTGTGAGCTCTGTGTCACCTGCCCAGCCCTGCCACAGTGCCAGTTCTCTGGTGCTCCAGCCAGAGTGTGCCTGGGAGCTGCCAACCAACACAAACACCACCTGGAGCCTGCTTGAAAGGCACATTTTGCATTGGTCTCTGGTAATAGTGGGTATGTTTTATAGCAGGAGTCAATTTTAAAAATAAAAAAAAAATAATTAAAAAGGTGTGTTTTATTGGATTCCTCAACCATCTATTCAAAACCAGTTTCTTTTAAATGGCCCTTGAATGGAAGGCAACTAGAAGTTTATTGCAAAAATGTGAAGTAACTTTCGTGTAGGTCCATGGAAACAATCTTTCTCTTCAGATTACAGCTGTATATTCGGTGTTTCATTTTCCAGTGCCTGTTGGAGGAATAAGAGGATAGAAAATAAAAATTTTTACTTATCCTTTTTCCAATTTACCCAGTCTATTTCTATACATAGGGACTGATCTTTTGCTACTCTAGTACTTGTTACAAGGCAAAGAAACTCAGCCTGCTCTAAGATGAAGCTCAATCAGTTAATGGAAGTGTATACTGCATTACTTACAGTAGCAACATAGTAAACTTAATGAGCCTTTCATTTTGTTTATTTCGAGGCTGTTGTTCATCTGCCTGAAGACTTTGTTTTTCTGGGCTGAACAGTTTTAGCATCTTTTCCCTCTCTACGCCTCCATTCCTATTCTACAAGTACCAAATGATAAAACTCCCATAGTCTGGGTCAGGAAGTTATTCCACAGCTCATTTCTGGCATTCATTTAGGACCACTTTTGTTTCCAAAGTTGTAGGATTTCCTGAGCAGTTTTTCTTCATGCTGAGAGCAGCCACATTTGATTTTTGTCTGTCCCATCATCTCCTCATTACTGCTTTCATTTTAACAAGTTCTGTGGTGTGCGTTCTTTTAATGTCCCCTCCTGAGCTAAATTTAGTCAGTCTTAGATGAGATTTAAATGTTGTATTATTGCATACAAAACCAAAACATGAGAGGGTGAGTGAATAGCTTTCATGGGTGCTTAGCATTTGGCCAGTGTCAAACCATGACAAGTAACTTCCCAGTGCTATTTCATTTTACATCTAAACCCCAGAATTATATATCTCAAAATTTGCTGATGTGCAATTAAAGTATCACTGGACCTAGTGAATGTGGCCCACTCTCTCCCATGCCTTTCATGTTGTTTTCCTGATTTCTGTCACTGCTTACAGGAAATAAAAATGTGCATTGCATGATTAAGTCATCCTTCAGTGTTAAAAGGAGCAGTCCATCAGTTGATGCCACTTGAAAGCATTTACCTTCAGTTTGTTGGAGTGTCTGCTGGTTTAAGAACTCTGCTCCCAGGATGATGTCTTGTCAAAATGCTCAGCTTCAACAAAAACGTCCATTAGTAATGCACAGTCTCGGTTGTACTTTAGTTATTCCTTCCTCTTCACAAGACATTTCTAGAAATACTTTGAAAGCATTTTAATGCCTTATTTTTAGCCTACAGTGACCTTGCTGGAATAAAAGATTTGATGAGGAGATTGGCCTGCGAGTGTACATCCCTTTATTAACGGAACTGGAGGGGGTGTGTGTAGAAGCTCTTGTAGGGAAAAAGGTACCTGCTGTAGTGTGCCAGAGCTGCAGCACTTTGGAAGGTGCTGCCTGTTGCCTGACCACAGGATGCTCAGGATGCTCTTACTCTAATTTAAAATATATTTTAAAAATATACTTTGCACTTATTTAACAAACTACTTTGGAGCTCATAAAAGTGAACTATTCTTTGCAAAGTGTTTTGGTGCCTTCCCCAAAGCTTTCTTGAACCATTGCAATATTTTTTCTGTTTCAGATGTCACAGGTTTCCATAATAAGGGCTAGTTTAACTTTCTCTCTCTATGGCTGTTAGTCAGTGCAAAATATCATTAATGTAGAAAAAGCAATATATAATTTGTTTATTCAGATGGACCACACTATTTTAAAGAGTCTAGTAAAACTTGATGGTTTACCACTTAGAAACATTCTTAAATCTTCAGAGTCCGTGGTATTTTCCCAGAGTGATTTATAATACAGTAAGAAATTGAAAGCTTAAGAAAAATGAGGAGGGTTTGGATGGGAACACTTAAAATTTCTCAGCAGATGTTTACTGCTAGGGAAGCTTAGGTTTCTTTTTTTTTCCTTTCCTTCCAGGAGTGAAGGATTTCAAGGAGGAAATGGTAGATCTGGGTTCCTGAGAATGTTTTCTGAAGGCAAGCTCAGGGAGCAGCCTCATTTACATTGCAGACCACATCCCTGGGAAAATGCAGCCTGGGCTCCTCACCTGGAGGCTGCCTGGGGCCTCTGGGAAGGAGCCCCAGCTGTCTGACCAGCTGTGTGACTGGCACTGCTGCCAGGCTGGGGCTCCCTGCACTGCCCACAGCTCATAGGGGAGCAGTAGGAAATAGCCTTTTTCTCTTTGGAGAAAACTGAGTCACAGAGGTGCAACTAGAAATTTAAATTACTGTTCCTGAAACCCAGGGGTAAAGACCTGCATAAGATGTAAACTGTTCTGGCATTGCATGAGCAGTGCTATTTTGCTCTTAACCCGATACACTTCAGGGTTGTGATGTTTGAAATTCTCACAAATGGTAGATGCAGAGGATCATATTGTTTATGACACTTGGGGGAACAATCATTGTTTAAATTTCAGATCACAGGTCTTACTTTTACATTCTTTTGAGCTTCCCAAAATCGTGGCTGACTGCTTCCAGTAGGCAGTTTTACTGAGGCTCTGCAGGGTTAAGACCACAGCCCATGTTAGATCTGCAGAGCATAGCTTGCACAGAGGAATCCTCAAAAGAGTTGGAGGCTCCAGAGAGCTACTGGTTTGCTTACTTTTTACATTCTTTGTCATTGTTTCAATTCCTCTGCTTTGTGGGCTCTAGATTAGTTTGTGTGTGTAAATATAATTAGTTTAAATATCAGTACTAAGGTTTTAGTAATGGGATGGAAATTCATTATGAACATGTTCCATCTGTATGGCAATGGGTCTAGCTGTGTATTAGCTGTGTGTTTGTTGTAATACTTGTATGTCTAGTGGGCCATGCTGCCCAGGAGGTGTGTTTTGGGGAAACAGGAAAGCCAAAGCATGGCAGGTGTCATCACGGCTACCTGGCAGCCAGAAATAATTTTGGCCTTGACCTGTTTATGTGGTGATGATGTTTGCCTTCATTTTCTCTGAACTGCAGCTTTGGCCTGGATAGGCAGTGGAAAAGAAGTGCCAAACCCCAGAACTGTGACTCTAAAATGGGTTTTCAGGAAGGAAACAGGCAGTATCTATTTAGAGCACTGGAATGCAATGTCTGTAGGGAGCCATCAGCACCTGAGGGGCCACCAGGCATTAGGGAAGACAGAAATTCATGTAGGCTTGCTCTGAAGTACTTTTTCTCTAAATATTTTTTTACTACTGATAAACCCCCTCCCATTCCTCTCCTTTCCCCCTCTGGTGCACTTGTCCTAGGAGGAACCACAAGTCCTGGGCATGGTTGGAATTCTGGTGGGGAGTGGCACAGTTTAACGCTGGTAGCTCAGGGAAGAGCTGCATCCCTGCTGCCAAGAGCATGGCAACAAGCTGAATCTTTCATCAAAACTGGGTAAAGCCCATAAGGAAAAATGTACATAAAATTAATTGAGTGTTGCATACTTGGGGAATAATTATTGGAAGCAAAGATTCAGTCCTGCTGTGACTACTGAGCAACGGAAGAGGAACAGACAGGTTTGGAAACAGCAAAATTTCGAGACCTTTCCTGTCAGTGGAAATTGCTAAATCCATATGGATCATCCTGGGCATGAATTTGATGAAATTCACAGGTATTACACACAACTGGCTTCTAAAATAATATGGGATGCTTCTAAGAGAGAAGTGGATGAGATGTTTTTTATTGGGAATCTGTTCACATGGTGCTGGAAGGTAACAAACACAATGTGCCCAGTCCTGGTCCACACTGGGAATCTGCTCAGAAGGGCTGTGTCTCCTCCTGCTGCAGGGTGAGTGTTGCTTTTCCATGAGACCCTCGAGCAGTGGTACAAGTTGCTCTCTATAAAGTTTCCTTGTGTCCAGGCATAGAAGTTCTTGTTCAAAGCTGAATGGGAGAGATGTCCAGGAGTTTTGAAAAATTGTCATTTGTCTTTGTTGTTTTGAAGTGAAGAATGTCTTGGAAAGTCTGTTTTAATTGCTGTTACCTACCAAGGAAGAAGCAGTGAGTAATAATATATAGTCCTGATTTTGTCTTTGGAAAATACATCAATAAAGGAAAAAAATTAAAATATTCCCCTTTTTACTAATCTGGAAAGTTACCTTAGAGACAGTGAAATTCATCTTTCAATTGCTACCAAGATCCCAAATATTGAAAGCCCAGAAATCTGGTTTGTTTCAGTAAATGAAGATTATGGTATATATGATAAAAACATTTCATTCAGAATATAAAATTCATTACATCAGCATTCAAATAGGTCATCACAGCAGAGATGACAAAAGCAATGCACTGAGCAGAAACACAGAGAAAGGAAAGCGTTCGTTTTCCCTTTGTTCACTGACATTTTAACACTGATCTTGGTGTGATCTTGGAGTGGCCTCATCACCTCTTGAGCTGGAAGGTGCTTGGAAGGATAAAGTCAGCCCAGTTCTCTTTGCTTTGGTGCCCCTTTGGTTTTTGCTCCTGTCTCCCAGCTCTGAAGGAAAGCGTCTTCCTTGATGCATTCATCCTTCTTATTGAAGATCTTTTTTTCTGATCTTTGAAAGGACAAGAAGATGCAAACCAAGTCTCAGCACTTTGGGAAGTGGGATACATCTTGTTTCTTCCCCTTACTGCTGGACTGCAGCCTGCTTTTTGGGGTTGTGGGTTTGATTCTCTGTATGGTTGAATAAGATGTAAAACAAGCACGAGGTCTTGATCTCTCCTCCTGGAGTAAAAGCATATCCAAAGTAAACAATGAACTAATGTCGTGGGTTTGGAGGATGGGTTTGGAATGCTCCCCAGGAATCTGCTCTGGTTGGCTGTTCCCACCCCTGAGAAGGATGGTTTTGGAAAGCTCTGTAGCTTTTTGCTCAGTCATTGTCTACACGATTAACTTAATTAGTTAAGAAATATCCAAGACAGCAGAATAGCCCGGGCATGTTCCTATGCCCGAGGAGCCAGTGTTTATCTCAAAAACTCTGAGTACTTGGGAAAAAAATCCGATTAATCTTACAGGCAGATTGACTTGGCAATCAGAAATTACTTGGCAACAGAGATAAAGTGAAATATATATGGATGGGGGACCCCATTTAGCAGTATTTACCCTGGCAAAAATCCCTTTGGCTTTGCTGACAGTGCTGGTGGAGTCAAGAAGGCTGAGTCACCTGGGAGCAAAAGGAATTCAGTGGGAAACCTTCTTTTGTGCTCTGTGTAATTCTGAATGTGCTTTTTTTATATATATATATTTGGGGGGATTGTACTTCAATTACCAAATTAAAGAATTTAGGTTTATAATGTAGCATTCCATCTGTTGCACCAATGTCACCTAGATTTTTATGCAAAACAAGTAAAATGCTCTGTGCCTGATGTTTCTAGACCCACAGATAGAAGAGGTTTTGCTTTTTATACCCCAGTTCACTGAGTGACACTGTTTGAGAGTAGAAGATTAGAAGATAGGGAAGGAGCCAGCTGATAAGATGGAAAATAAGACAAATGGTCTAATAGGTTAGAAGATTTGACTGAAAAGAGTCAGAATGGATATATGTATATAAACTATAAAAATTATATATGTTTGTATCTGCCACACAAGCTTAAAATGGGATTGATATATCTCTCACCTTTTTGATTTTGTAATCTCATTAATAAACCCCTAAAAATTCGTGTTCAAAATATGAGGCTGATAATTAAGGAGTCTGTCCAGAATCTATTTAAATATAGTGGAAATTTAGCATTGGATTGATACTCCAATACCTGAAAAAAAACAAAAAACCCTAAAGCAGAACTGCCCACTATTATTCTCATTGAATAACTCACTGTGTAAGTTCAAAATTGATGTTCCAAACTGTAAATAAAATGTCAAAACCCCCCAAAATTACCAAAAATGCCATTGCTGTTGTAGGGGCTGGAAATAGCCTCATTGTGTTCAGTAAGCTGTGCTGTCTGCTTGGCACTGTAATGAACCAAGTCATTTATTGTGGGACCTCAGTCTGGGCTTGCATAAACTCATTTATTGTAGAAAACTGTTACCTGCATATTTACCAATGCCCAGATCAGAAAACAGACCCTAATGGAGCTAAAACCATGTTGAAAACAGTTTATATTTCGTATTAAGAAATTATTGTACATCTGCTCAGGCTGTAGAATTCTAGAAATGGGGTTTTTCTCTATTATCTTAATCACACACATGTGTAATAGTGAGCTGAGTGCCTCAAGCTCCTGCTTGAATGTTTTCAGGAATCTGAAAACACAAACATGTAGAAACTGTGATAAGGTTTTTCATACATATTCAGTTTCTTTCATTTTAGGTTTTTTTTGCTATCAGCTGTATTAGTGGGTGGATGAGATTCCCTTTCCTAAAGAAATCACGTGTGCGCAAGCACATGAAAGAGGTGGGTGAATTGCTCAGCTTTGCTTTGTTGTTCCCAGATGCCTTTTTTTAATTGCCAGCCTCACAGATTGACTTTGGGACCTGAAATTCTAGATAAATCTTTGTTCATAATAGATTTCCTGAAGGCCAAATGATGCTTTCATTTACACCTGTGCAACTGCTGCCAGCTGGCAGCTGGGGCAGAGCGAGCTGGAGCAAGCTGTTTATGGACAGGGCGTGTTTGATAATGAATCAGCGAGAAGCAATAAACCCAGAGCACAGATACAAAACTCAGGGGTTCAGCTGTTCCTGGCTTTCTCCTCTTCTCCTCCTGGTCTTACACCATGGGGTCCTGTGCAGATGGTGGTCATAAAACCACAAGTGGGGACAGACAGACTAAGCGTGAAGCTGGGAGATAAGCGAGGAGAGGGCTGGGGTTAACATCATTGCTTGCTGCCCTCCCCTTTGTGCCTGAATTCACTGGAACAAGTGAGCACCCCCGGGGGAGAGTCATTGTGTGGAGTTTGAGAGGTCCAAAGGAAATGTGTTGGCTGGATGGATCTGGTAGGCTGCAGAGGAGAGGAAGAAGTCATGATTGGTATTATCCCAGGCCTAGTTCTCAAAATATGTTAAGCAGTGTTGTCAGGAGTAGGCTGATGGATGGTTGGGGAATGGCAGCAGGTCCATCCCAGCTGCCACCCCCCCTTTCAGCTGTTCTTGCCAGGGAAGACAGCTCAGAGGGGGCTCTGGCTGTCCATGTATTCAGAAGGACCAAGTACAGGAAAGTTTTGCTTGGTGATGCTGCCCTAGAGGTGAAGAAATTCAGTGAGTGCAACTTGAGATAGCTATCAGATTCTAGGAATCCTGTGTGAAATTCCAGGGGGTGTTTTTGTGACACCCCCATCTTAATGTTGTATCCCCCTACCCCACATACCTAGAACAAGAAAAGTCACTTCAGTTGGCAAACCGCTCTCTAGGCCACCTAAACCACCCTGCAGCCCACCTAAAGTACTCTATAGCCAACCTAAAGCACTCTGTATCCCACCTAAACCACCCTGTAGCCCACCTAAAGCACTCTGTAGCCCACCTACCCTCTCACCTCTCCAATCCCATCGCTGGGTTTGTGCTGGTGCTTCAGAGGCTTGGGGGGTGATAACACGTCTCTTACAGTGGCTGTAGAATGCATAATATGGAAATCCTCTTTCCACACTCATATTTCTCAGAAATGGGGTTTGTAAGATGACATGTCAGGAGTGCTGATTGTAGGCAGGGCAAAGGGGCGTGACATTTCAGACAGAGCTCTGCCAGCGTTGAAAGATGGTAACAAGAGTTTGTGATTGAGAAGAGCTGCACAATGGTGAGTGGAGGCAGCCCTGTGTGCTCTATCTGTGCTATGAGAGTGCATTTGTGTTCAAACTGAATGCTTTAGAAATGTGTTCAGAGAGCATCAGCTGTGTTTGCATGCCAGGAACAATGACGAATCCTAAATTCAGTATGAAAATAATTCAGATCATCTCCAGTACCCATTTTCTGCTGGTGAAGATTATGGTACTTAAGAAAAAAAAAACACTTTCAACAAGTCCAAAATAAAAATGGTACTAAACTAATGGGATCAAATTCATTATATTTAGCTTAATTGCAACTTCATGGGTCCAGATTTATTCCAGTGTAATTCTGTTAATACCAAAACTAGAATAATAAAGTGAGTCAGGTCTATTGTTTGTAAATCTCCACTAGAGATCATTAGCTTGTATACAACTGCATTAAAATTTAAATGACATGCTGCTGTAATTTTTTCGCTTGGTTTGAGAAAATCTGCATATGTTGGAGCCTCTGGGTAATTTAAACTGAAGTAGTTGAGAAAATGTCGTGTAACAATGATATGAGGAATATAGTCAAATATTGTCTTAAACAGCTCAGCACAATTTGTAGTAATATAAGTAGGTGAGTCATCAGTTCTGTTACCCATCAATACGGTGAAACTTTAAAGAAAGATGTAGTGTGGTGCAAAAGATGCTTTGAATCAATTTAATTGCTAACTAGGGTAAACAATTTTGGTGTAATATTAAACAGGCACACAGAAAACTATTGTGAGAGGTTCCAGCTGAGAACGGGAGTTGCGAGCAGTGGAAATGTTGAATGAGGGTGTGTTATTTCAGTGTGGTAGTGTGGAGGAACTGTGGTGAGGCTCCAGCATGCTGGGCACAGTGCAAGGAAAGATGACAGGGATTACTTCATTGTCCCACAATCAATAGATATGTCACACAAAATGCAACAGGTAAAAAAGAGGCCAATGGGAGAAGGGCAGAGGGGGCAGTCAGGCAACCAGGGACCCACTGGGTTCAGCACATAGTGCCAACATTTTGGTTCTTTGTATGCTTCTCATTCATTCTCTTCCCTTTCCCTCTCCCCCTCTCATCCTTGATTAGCTAACCCAAAATAAAAAATGTTTAAGAACAGCTGTGAAATCGTACAAGTTTGAATTTTAGGATATTTTAATCAGTATGATTAGATTTCCAACCAAGAAATCTCCTCATCTGATGTCATGCTATTAAGGCAGAAATGTGTAAATTAATTAAAGGAATTGGAAGAGGGTCACCAAAAATATCTTTGGCTTCCTGCCCCCCTTTCCTGAGCAATAAGAACTTGTTCACAGCCATAAAGGTGCTTATAGGTGTGTACCTATGCGTGCTATTTCATGTGCCCATTTATGAAGCACATCTCATGAAGAGGTAAAATGCAAGGAATGTTTCAGTGTATTTCAGTCAGGATGTTGCTCACAGTGTGCAGGTGCCTGTTGCAATAGTTGTCTGCAGTGGTTCATCCTTGAATCCTGAACTTTCCTTCAACTTTCTCTGTTATTACTTTGTCTATAAATCTGTCCAATAACCCCTGAACAACATTGGCTTTGAACTCCAGTGTATCTACTCAGTGAAATTCTCATCCAAGCTTTAATCTTCTCTCACCTTGATATATTTTAACTTCCCTCTTTATGGGCTGGCACACAAGCTGAATTTAATGGTGATAAATGTGTTTCTGATATTAAAAGCTATAAAATATACATTAGAGATTAACCTGAGCCAAATTTTCATTCCCTGTGTGGTAAATTTGGGGAAGTTTGATCAGGGAAGAGCCAAGGAGCCTGTGGTGGTAGCTAAGGCTCACCTGTGATGTCAGGCACATGGTTTTGTGTGTTGGTTTTAAAGAGTGTCTATTAATTTTTGTGTCTTTGCTACTACAAAACATTTAAATCATCACTGAACCAACTGTCCCAATTTACCTTTGCAATGTGTTCAAGAGCAAAGCTTGAGGCGTGGAAATATCTGAAGGAGGGAGAAGAGCAAACAAATCAAGGCTAGAAAGGAAATCCTTCCAGCCCATCCTCTTATTTGCATTTCCTGATGCATATAGGGAATGAATTCATGTGTCCTTTCTCTTTCAGAAGGGAAGTGGCCACTGTTTTTGCTTATGCTCTTTGTGACCATGCAAATTTACCAAGATGTGGCACGGCTTTGCTGCATTTTTTAAAAAGCCACTTGCTTGCTGTTAGAATTCCTTGTTATCTGTTTGCAGTCTCTGAATCAGATTGAGCAGTACACTGTATTAATCTAAACTGTAGAAATAGTGTGGTAAAATGTTTTAAAATGTGTCATACCTTTGGTTGTGGTGGTGGAAACTGGATTATAATGATGCATATATACATTTAAATTAGCATCTGTAATTCAGAAAAAGATTTTCAGGTGAGTTTCCACAGTAAGGTGTGCCTGTAGATTTTGCCTGGGCCAGACTTTGTACTGTGCCTGTTCTTCATATGAAATGTGGTGGATCAGGGCCCTTTTTTGGATGGGTCTTAACCCTGCCTAGAGGGTAAGAACTATTAGAGGCCACGAGGAGCTTATCAGAGGGGTTGCTGCAGATACAGATTTGTATGACTGTAAATACAGCTTTCCTACAAATGTACACAGACAAATCACTTTTCTAAGAACACTCCTATAACCAGTATGATCAAAAAAATGTTTAGGCCTATGCTTAAACCTACTAAATTGGAATCTTCAGGAGTGAATTTTAAGCCTGTGTTGAATTATTTGAATCTAGCTCTGGTGTTCATGAGTCAGGATCTGTTGTCTGAGTCTGGTGTGCCTACCTCCCAGGAGATTACAAACTCCAAAGTGCAAAAAAAGACATTGCATGGAGCTGTGCATTTGTGCTTAAAGGACAGATTCTTTATCCAACCCATAACAAGAGGCCACTGGCTTTGGGGCTTGGTTTTGGTTTGTTTTCATTCTGTTCTGCTTTTCAACCATTTTCCTCTCAAGAAAGCACAGCTGGAAAGCATTAACTGAAAACAAATGATGTTGCAGAATATCTGCTTGTTCACTGCTGCTTTTTCAGCTTAATTCTGCTAAATGCTGCTTGATTGAAGTTTTGAACTGCCTGTAACTGCAGTTAACACTTAAAAGACAAACCTGTAAACCAATTCTCCCTTCCCAACCCAGGCATGTAGAGGAGGATGGGGGGAGGGTTACCTTTGAGTCCTTCCCTCCGTTCAAGCTTTCTTGCCTTCCTTTCTCCCTTTAACATATTAAATTTCACGTGCGGAATTTTTGTGGGATGCGGGTGAGCTCAAATGCAGGGCGGTGTTTGTGTTGTTTTTGTATTTCACCTTCCCCACCGTGCCTGCTAAAAGCAAGGGGCGGGTGTGGACAGCACAAAGCTTTATTTGTGCTGGCAGACAACTGCTGGAGACAGTGCCTCCTTATCAGCCGTGCCTGATAACACAAAATCTCCCCATCTGCCACCCTGAGCTTTGCAAGAGGCGGGTGCTAAAGCTCCAGTGCCTGGGAAGGGGCTGCTGCTGGGAGGTGGGAGAGATGGATAAACCTGTGACTTAGGGAAAATGACAGCGCTCTCCTGAAAATCACAATGTGCCCATTGGAATTGCAGATTTCTTCAGAGAGGTGATCGTTCTGGAACGCCTGCACCGCGATTTAAATGTGGTTTCTAAGGTGCTTCACTGGTTTAGGCTGCAGAGCTTAAAGACATCTGTGGGGAAAATAGATAAGTGTTATCCTTTGTCCAAGTTTGCATTGCTGTTAGGTGATTTATTAGCATTTTTTATGGCTGGTCATAGCCTGTGTTCTTTAATATATTATTTGCAATTTCCTTTCTCTAGATTGTGCCATTTGAGGAACACAGCTCAAATTTTCCATCAGTTGCATCAGGGAAGCCATAAATATGTCACAAGGGGTGTATTTATGTACCCTATTATGCATTGGAAAGAATTTGGCCTGTACTGAGTAAAATTAAAACAATAATTAGGCTTTGACACAAAGGTTGGAAGGAAAACTCCTGGCTTAGACATATTTGTGTGCTTATTGTGTGTGATAATTAAATGGTATTTAAAATTTTCTGCATACTCTAAATCACCCTAATGGAAACACTTAGGCCACGTTACCTCCTAGCAGGTGTCCTAATAGCTGGAGGAGGGATAAAAATTGAGGAAAAAGGATTTAACAAAAGTGTGCTGCAGCCTGTAGTAGAGTGGGCACTCAGGTGCCCTGCTGGGGGACAGAGGATTGTCCCTCAGAGCAGGGAGACATCAGCTGAGTGCTGACAAGCCACGGAGAAGCTTTCCCTTGCCACTTTCTGGATGTGGAAGTCCCACCAGGCCCAGTGTAAGACTGATGCCTCGTGTCCATACTGGAGCACATTCCAAGGCTTTTCATCCCTCGGAAGATCATGATGTTCACTGATTTTGGCGAAGTATGAGGTGAAAATGGAGCAGTGAAAGGCAGTGCTGGGCAGAACCAGAGTGCTGCTGACTTAGGTAAAGACTAGGGGGGACAGGAAGGAGAATGGGGCAATAGCCAGAAAGTACAGAAAATACAGAAAACCTTGTGCCCAGATGTGTTGATTTGGCACAGCCTGGGATTTGGTAGTTGGAGAGGGCCACAGAAGTGGCTTCTGTGAGAAGCTGCTAGAAGCTTCCACCATGTCTGACAGAGCCAATTTCTGATGGCTCTGAATATGGACATGCTGCTGGCCCAATTAGAGAGGTTGCTAACACTTCTGTAATGACAGATTTAAGAAGAAAATCAAAGCAGAGCAAGCGCAGTTTTTTCCAGGGGTCACGAGGCACCGCCACCGGGGCCATCCCAGCGCAGCCCACGGTAATTTGCTGCCACGGCCACCTCCATTCCAGCGCAGCCTGCAGTGAGCCTCGCCTGCCTGGCCACCCCTGGCCAGCCGTGCCCTGGGCAGAGGGACAGGGGTGGCAGTGGCTTCTCCTTCCTGGTGCCCCACATGAAGAGAGGAGTTAAACAGCGCCAGGTGCCCGGGCATGGCAGTGCCCGTGACACCAGGTAGGACACAAAGAGTGGCATCAGGATATGAGCAGTGGCATCCTGCTTTTTCCTCCCTTTCCAGACTCCTCTCTGTGCACCAGGTATGCAGCACTTCTGCAAGACTTTACATTTCCTTTTCTTGAGGCATTGTGGCTTCAGCTCCTTAATGCTGGCTCATCCGTTGTGAGAAAAGCAAAGCTAGGACTGGAGAGATGTCCTTCACTTATTTAATGGTGTGCAGTCACATCTCTGTCTCCTAATGCTGTTTTGTTTTGAATCTGACTTCAAATCTGCCTTTCAGCGGTTTGAAACATTAACACGGATTGCTGAATATAAATGCTCTTTAGTAAGTTTAAGGCCAAAACTATCAAAACATAACAACGCTCACAGTCTTAGGTATGCATATAAAATAACTAAAAAAAAAATTTCTTAAGTTTTGATGACATCAGTTCTTATGACAACTTCCTTTTTCCTTCACCCAGCTTTAATTTTGCTGATTGTGGTTCCCCCTCCCAGTCGTCTCTGCTTTTGTAAGATGAAATAAAAATACATTCTTCATAGATTAACAAAAGCCATGAACACAGCGTGCTGTTAGAGCTTTACAAATTTATTTTAAAAAATAGTATTGTCATTTGGCAAATAAGTGTTGTCTGCTAAGAGCTGCTCTTTTGTGTGAGCCATATGTAACATTGCAGTTAATAACATTTAGTGTTATCAGCTGCTAGATGACTTTATCTCAACTACAAAAGCCTGTTTGCAGAGAGGAGGCAGCCTTGCTGGAGCGCCAGATTGTTAAATAACTACAGGTTGCCAAAACTAAATGAACTTTTCAGCTGGTAATGATGTGCAAATTGCTCTCAAAAATGTGCACTGGAGGAATGCTCAGGAGCACAGGGTTGTGTCTGGTTACAAAAGTTTCTTTGCCTTTGTCTTTAACCCAGCAGTGACACCATTAAAATGAATATATCTGTATGTATAATAACACAGTTATTTTGTGTTATTAATAGCTGAATAGTTACTCAATAGCTATTTTAATTAATGTAATTAACCAGATATATATTTAAGCGATTTTTAAGTCATTAGCTACTATGTTAAATAGGCACTTAAGCTATATTGTGGAGTGGCCCTATTGGTGAAATGCAGTTCTGGGTAAGAAGGGCTGTGGTTGTTCTGCCAGTGTCCCCCTGGGTATGACTGTAATGTATGGAAAGGAAGGTTTGCAAATGGGCCTTTTTTTAAACTACTGGTACCCAATGGGGAGACACAGGAATTAAACTCTGATGTGTCAATTAAGCAATATTTTTTTAATTCATTTTTTTTCTTTTCTTGAAAAATAATTTTCTGTAATGTGGCAGGTATGAGGAGCTACCTTTGGGTGAAGAGGTCTCAGAGTAAATTTCATATGAGAAGGTGATTAGTTAAAGTGTGTTCAGGAAGGTGGTGTGGAGCTGTGATACCCAAAAGCTGCAGTTTCTCTCTGGGTGCTGCTGCAGCCCAGAGGAAGCACTGGGTTTCCTGTGCAAAGCTTGCTCCCTTGCCCTGGAGTGTCTCACCTTGGATTTCTTAGCCTGGTTAGGAATTTAGTACAAAGAGCCATTCTTGTGAATTATGTTTTCTTTGCAGTTTTACATTCCAGCTCAACAATCCATTCCTCCTTTTTTCTAATGGCGAGGACTTAACTGGAGTTCACATAACTTTGGAAAAATAGTTCACGTTCTTCTGGGGGCCTTGAATGTTGCAGCTCCTATCCATTGGAATTGTTTTAAAAATACAACTCTTGGTATACCTAATGTACATTAAAATTAGTGGGATGTTCTGACAAACAGTTAATATCCCTGAATTTGAAAGTTTTTCAAAGGTAAATATTTAAAGGTGTGAAAGAAAGGCTCTTTCTGTAGCCAATTTAAAGCTAATGATGTGTCTTCAGAGTATTCATCTTCCCATCTCTTGCATTATCAGAGTCTTCTCAGCAGTATTTGTATGATCTCAAATGAAAACAGCATTTTGGAAATACGGTTTGAACGTTTGAACGTTCTGTGGAGTGTTTTGGATGCATCAAGTCTGTGTGTGTGTTTCAGGTGGCAAGGCAACATCCTCAGGTTGAACCTGTCCTTTCCCCTCTGGAAGGACTGAGTTACTCATGGTCTTTTTACTCCTTCTTTGTAAAATACATAGTAAAAAAGTGAGATGTGGTGAAAGGGGAGTGCCAGTATTCAGGTGCACACCAAGTGGTTAATAATGGTTCTGTCAAGTTAGGCTGCCTGAAAATTGTCAGTCTTTAATTTTACAGCTCTACCTTTGTCCCATAAACTATTTTTTATTAAACTTTTTTTTTTTTTTAATTCTTTTTCTGAATTCTATTTTTATTCATTTAGGACTCTGCACATACACTTTTAACTTAAAATGCTATTATTGCAATTTTTTCTCAAGTTCTTACAAGCAGCACCCCACAAAACATAATTTTTTATTTAGTATTGTAGGACTAACCTGTTCTGAATTTGTTGTAGGTTTGAACTGCTGTCAGGTAGAATAAAAGGAATATAGTTCAATTTTCAAGTTGCAAAAACACATTTAGTATGTGCAATTTAGCAGCTGTTGAAAACACTTGAGGGCATTTTCTTCAGCATTTGAAAATTCCCTGTAGAAGTGAGGCAGGAGACATTAATTTAGCATTTCAAGCTTGAAAAATAATTTAACCTTTCCTTAAATTGTGTTTTGAAGTTTGGGGTTAACACTGTGCCTGGCTGCACAGATGCTTACATTTTACATATTCCTTTGTCTAGGGAAAAAAAAAAGACCACATGGTAAGTTAATGGCTTTAAGCACTCATAGTCCTCATTTTAGATCTTCCTAATGGGACCTCAGAGATTGTAGGAAGATACTCAGAAAATTGTTGTTTATGGTGTAAGATGTGTTGTATTGTGTCCCAGGACTCATGAGCTATTTTTGCTCCTGCTTATTAATCCTGGTTAATGAATTTTACAGCTTCATCCCTTAAGATTTAGCATCCATAATTCTGCTGTGGAAAAAAATGAAAACTAAGATCAGTGATGTAGAGAAAATGTTGCTTTATTAATGGAATGTGAGGGCTCTTACACTGTAATTTTTAATAGGTAAAATTATCAATGAGGTGTATTGTAAAGAGTAGACTCAATATCAAGTCACTGAAGTGATTATAAGCTAAAAAAGCTTTTCAGTCTTTCAGAATGCTTTCTAAGCTTTTTTGCAGCCACTTTGGGGAAATATAGGGAACTGTGGACGACACAAATCAAATGTGATGCTGGGATAAATGATGGAAAATCCATTAAGTCAGTGGTGTGTCACCAGAGCAGACAATTCCAGCATATAAAACCAGTCCTTTACTGGGTATTTTGTGCTTTGTAATGATTTTTTTTCTCTTTTTTTTTTTTTCCAAGTAGTTCTAAAAGTATCAGCTAACAGATTGATAGATTAACACAGAATTATGGAATAAAGCCATGGAATGGTCTGGGTTAAAAGGGACCTTCGAGGTCATCTGGTTCCACCCCCCTGCCATGAGGGAACACCTTACACTAGGCAGTGTGTGTAAATCTGTGTGTGACACATAAAACAGATCTTGATAAAACCAGAGTGCTGTACAATGTTGAGCACTTGTAAGAAATCTGTCAAGTTTATGAAATGTTGTCACTACAATATAGGCACAGTACTTTTTTCCCCCTCCATTTGAACATGCTAATAAGGTTTTTAAGGCTGCAATTCTTTTATCATGTAAAGAAGAAAAGTTTCCTCTAATCTTTTAAGTTCTTACCCTTTTAAGCCAGCATGTGGAACAAAATCCATCTGGTTGGAATTCTTGAAGATAGTGGCAACTGGTACAAGACTTCACAGCTTTATTCCAGCTCCTGTGGCAAAAGGATTTCCACTGCCAACACTGCAGTCACAGAGATGATTCTTGCTCTACTATTAGGTGGAAATCTTACGATGTTCCTGCAATTCTGTGCGAGCTTTGTGGGCCAGGATGGGATACAGAGCGAGATGGTTTGAGATGCTGGGGATCAGTGTTTGGGTCTCCAGTCTAAAGTGCTATCAGCGAGGCATTTCTGGCAGATACTTAATTCGCTTTGATTAAATTAAACTTAAGACATCTGAAGATGTTGTTTATATATTTTGGGGGTGTTTGTGTGCATACATATGGGAACACACACTCTGCCTTCCAGTCAGCCAAATCCTCCTCCACTAATTTATTCACAGAGGAAAAGGTTATGTTTCCTCTAGATTTTCAAGGGTGTTTTGTTTAGTTTTTTCTTCCAAGGGACTTCCTAGAAAGAAAGGCTAAGAGAGTGTTGCAGGAAAAGCACTGTTGGCTGAGAAGTTTGGTTACCCCTAAGTGCCATTTCCAGTTCCTAAGATGCAGAAGGAACTGGGATCTAAAGGTCAGAAGTTGCCAGTGTAGTTCATGTTAACACAACATGATGAATGTTGTGTTATAAACACAGTAGAAGTGTTATAAACACAGTAGAAACTCCCTGTCTTGTTTGAGATCTGGAAATGCAGTAACTTCTCATGCTTGATAGAGTGGTTTGGCATTATTGTTTTAAACCTTGCAGATAAAGAAGCTCAGTGTGAGACTTTGCAGCCCCTTACTATGGGTGAAATGTGGAAAATTCTGCCTCAAGATACAAACGTTCTTCCAGTACCATTGCTATCTTCATGACTGATCGATAGAATGCAGAATCTCTGTTAATAAAAAAAACATTGTCTGTAAATAGAGATGCTGAAAAATTAACTCTTTCTTTTCTTTCTCCTGTTTTTCCAGCGGAACCCCTGCCTTTAATGGACTTGTGCCGAAGATCGATTCGTTTTGCTCTTGGCAGAGACCGCCTGCATGACATAGAAATTCTACCTTTGCCTCTGTCTCTGAAAAATTATTTACAGTACCAATAAGACATCTAGAACCCTCTGGCCTCACATTGGACTTCATCAATGCAAATGGCAGAAAATTGTTTACAGCAAAATATAAATCTTTGTGATGGACACTTAAGTGTTATTTAATTTTTAATGTATATTTTTTTTCTGAACCGGTGAAAGCAAATTACTGTGGGGGAGCTACTAAAGAATGTGAAGACATTGATTTGATTGAGGTTCATGTGTTACCTGTTTCCTGTTGTGTTTACAGTCCTGAAGGCTATAATTCTCATCTCTTATACATTGATTTGTTTATCTTTGTTGCCTCTGGTAAATGCCAATAGAAAATCTTGCCTGCAAGATTCACTGTCATGCAGGCAGAGCATTTTTGAATATTATGATTTTCATTTTTCTTTCTCTCTCCTATACTTTACTCCAATAAATAAAAATAAATTATCAAAGGAAAAGTCTTGACAGTAACTTTGGAAAAATATTTAAACCTTGGTATGCAGAGTTGTTGAGAGTTCTGCATGTTCAGTGCTCAACATAATTAGGCCTACAATACCTAAAAGCTCTAATGTTTAAAAAAAGCAGATTGTTGTCTAGAAGAAGAGAATGTGGTTTCAAAACATGAGAGGAAACAAACAATTTGTGTGTCAGATCAGTTTCTGGACTTGGTAACAGTAAGTTGCAGTTTGTTGTTTTCAAAGACCAAATCTAGTCCCTCCAAAGTTCTGCAGTTTATAACAAAGTGTTCATTTTCCCAAGAATTTAGTATATGCATATTTTAGGAAGCTTGTCACTTCCCTTTTTTTTTTTTTTTTTTAAAACAAATTTATAATTTTTACGTGGTATGAACTCTAAGTACTTTGTTTTCTTTTTAATGTACGTGTGATTATAATGTTTATTTATCTGTTTAGTGTCTGGAGTTCTCATTTAACTGTTTCCCATCTTGGGGTGACTGATTCTTTTTTCTTCCCCCACTCCATCTGAAATGTGTCAATGTTTCAGGCTCATCCCTTTTTTTAAAGATGCTGCTTTCTGTTTGCGTTTCTTACGTGTTTCAAGTTATCTGCCTGAATCAGTTATCTAGTTTTTAAACTGGAAGTTGTTGTTACAGCAGAATGTCAAATGTTTAGACTGAGCTGCCTTCAGCATATTTTAATGTGAATTTACTGATGAATGAGGAGAAAATTTCTAATAAAGTCTACTGTCCAAAGTAAAACTCCCATCTCCTTTGATGAAGTGTTAAAACTGCTCGTTGCACAGAGCTGAAGTTCAGTTCCTTGTGCAGCTTTGAAAATGTTTCTGTTTGGTTCTTCTGTGGGATTGCTGCTCTGGGTTCCTGTGTGAGAGACATGGTAGGCCGTGGCCTGTCCTATTCTTGATTTATCCCATTCACCCTGAGTATGGCCATGCTCTTGTTTTCAACACCATTCTGGTCAGATTCCTCTGAACAAAACCTCACTTCTGTGCCAAGCTGTGCTTTGGGACTTGGTGCTTTTGAGGCAGGTTGGAGATTGACTGCTGTGCACTGATGATCCAGGCAAAGGCAGTGACCCACAGATGGCTGCCCTGCTCTCACTCACCCCTGGGAACACAATTACAGTTCCAGCTGGAAAAGAGAAATGTGAGATACAGCAACACAAGCAAGAGTGGAAGCAACAAGGGCAAGGTAATACAGGGATGTCAAAAGTTAAATAACTATTATTTGATTGTCTGGGCTTAACTGTAAGCTTCAGCATGGAATTATTTTGGACTTGCTTTTACTTAAGGTGAGAGGTACATACTGCATTCCTTCCCTTAATCTTACAAAGGGGAAGAAGCTGCAGCAGTGATCCACATTCCTTACTTTTCCTGCTTGCTTTATTTTATGTAAATCTTTTGTCTCAGTAGGTACATTGGAAGTTTTATTTTAGTCTATACATGTAGTTTTTCTGTTGTTCATGTTTTTATATCAACAGAAAACCTCTTGCTGTTGAGGCAGGACCTAACTTTGGAGCAGTTTCTCAGTGTTCACTTGAAGCTGGGAAAAGCTGTTACAGAGCAGACGTGTACAAATCATTAAAGTGTTTTTGATAGTTCTAGAAGAGCAGCAAGGCAGAAGTGCTATAAAATGTCCTTCTCATCTCCATTACAGTTTGTATGGTTAAACTATAACCACATGTTCTCCTGTCAGTGGCAGGCGCTGCACAGCGAGCTCTGCACCAGCTCCAGCAGAGCTCATTCAGGTACAATTCCCACTGACATCAGCGGGAGATCTGCCTGAGTCAGCACTGCTGCTTTCGGTTCCCATGTAAAGATCCCCAAACATTTCCAATACATTGTATTGAGCCATACTTTATTATATGTAAGCAATGTCAAGCAGATGGTTTCTGCAGCAGTTTCTCTAATTTGGCAAAATGTTCTGGCAAGTGTAGTTAGGTGAACATTGTGAGAAAGTTGAACGAAAAAATGTGTCTTGTTGAGGCTGAGAGCAGTGTTCAAAGGGGAAGCCAGACTTCTTGGTTCCTTGCTGATGGTTTTCCATTTTTAAACCTTTAGAATCTTTGTGGTTTTTATTCTGTATGCTTAAAGGAATGTAGGGTCTTTATCCATCCCTATTTATCTCAGAAGAATGTCTGGTGATGATGAAGTGGAAATGCCTTTATTTGCTTGTTTCAAAAAGACACCAAAAGACCTCCTTCCTCCCTGGGAAATGTTCTCTGTAGGCATAGAGCCATGGAAAATATACAACACACACCAGCCTGGATGCCCCACCATGTCCTGGTTTTTTTCTTTTTCTACACGAAGCAACTGTTGCTTCAGAGAAGACCTGAGTGTATTCTGCAAGCATTGTCTAAAATAGAAACATTTTGAAACATCTGCAGCAAAGCTGAATCCTGCTGAAGGTACGTTAAAGCAAATTTGGGTGTACTGTGTGGCAGAGAACAAAGGATCAGAGCTCAGGAGAATAATGCTTGCCTTGTTTTCTTTTTCTAGCCCCACTATAGAGGACAAGTAAATTCAGAGGGGAAAGGAATAAAGAAAAGTTATGTTTCCATCACCATCAGGTGTTTAGTGTTGCTGTTTAAAGCTTAAGCATCTTCCCCACTAAACCTTTGTTGCACTGCCTTAACATCCCAAGGCTCTACCTCTGACTGTTTCAGAAGCCTCTGAATGTCTCTGGGCTCTGCAGTTTTGTGTAATAGCACCCGGTTCCACATCCTGTCCTGTCAGACCTTAATTCATCAACTTCTGGGCAAAAACCACAGCTGCTCTGTCACCACTGGCACTGCTGCAGGAACATGTGGGGGTACCCAACCCAGCCCCCATCCTTGGCAGAGCAGAGCTCAGTGTGGGGCAGTTCCAGCAGCAGGAACACATCTGCAGCCAGGGATGGATGGCTGAGCTCACGTGGCTCTGCATTTCAATTGGGAGGCAGCTTTGCAAATCCTGTTTAAAACAGGTGTCAGGATCAGGTACTCACACTTTCATTTGTGTAGCTGTGAGAATTTGTCAGGTACATACAGGCTCTGATCTCTGCAGGTGACAGTAGATGTAAAAGCAGAGCTCATGTTTTTAATAACTGTAACATACTTGGGGTGCTTACAGTGGAGACAGGTACGCTGGATTTTCGTGTACTGTTTCTCTGCCTTTTGAAAGCTACACCACAAAAGGCAGATGTCTTCAGAATTCTAAGGAAAAGCAAACAAAGCACATAAATGAGCTGATATTTTATTTCTGACAGTCCTCATGTATGACAAATGCTGCTGCCAGTTTCGAATACCAGTCACAAGTCAGCATCACAGAGGCACTTGGATCAGAATCTTCTCACTGGTGCCTGCATCGGTTTCCTCCATATTTACCTGTTTTTTTAAGAAGAAAAACGGATTTTACAAAGTTATTCAAATTGCAAGCTTGACTTGAAAATGCACTATTCTAATGAATAAAATGCTTATAGCACACTTAAGGCTTGATTAGCAGAGGCACAAGAAACTGCTGCACACAAACCTGGCAAGCTAATGAATGTTTTTAATGGGAAAATGGTTTCTCATTTTACTGAGAAAATCAGGCAAGTGCACTGCTTCTTATGTAACAAAATGTGAACAGCTGTAAGGCATGGGGCCAGAATTTCAGTATCTGCATTTGGAAGTGACTTCTCAAGCACAGTAAAGGTACCTGTGACATTATTTTGGGGACTGAAGTTTTACTTTATTTGGAGATAACTTTTAACTTTCGGGAATGAATAAGATTTGGATCCTTCTAAGCTATTCTATCAGGGCTTGTGTAGAGATGAACCAAACCAAAACCAAAGTGTAGCTACCTGGGTAAACTTGGCCTGGCATCAAGTGCTGCTGGTATTAAAATGTTTCCCAAGGTCTACTATCTAATTGCATAAATAAACCCCCATTGGAAAAAGCCATGTAGAAAAGGAAAGGATGTTTTGAGTATTAAATTTGCCTCCAGAAGTTCTGAGATTAATTCCAAGTTGTGCCAGAAAATTTTATGTTCTTGATTATTTGCTGATTCTCCCTCCATCCCTGCTTCTACCATTTCCTGTGTACATCAAAGACAGCAGTCTGGTTTTTTCATTTTTTTCATGGACCCTAAGTTTTCATGGCACAAGTAAAACCACCCAGTTCACTTATTCATCATTTCTAATCTTGCTGCATCTTTTACCTCACTGATATTTGAGACTCAGGCTGTGTTTCCCAAGCTGGGCTTCATGACAATACATAATTTCATTCTTCTTCTCTCCATCCACTTTGGGGAATGTATCTTTACTATTCATAAAGTGAAGCATCTTCACTCTTTGTGACTCCAAGAGCCCTCTCAGAGGATGTTGGGACATGTCACATTGGTGGCTTGCTGTTGAACTGACCTAATTAAGTTTTTAATTTAATTTAATAGCTGTCCAGTTGTTAAGGTCAGTTCCACCAAATGGCCTCATTCTGCACATACACACAAAGACACAAGTGACCATTCCTAATTTGTAGCTTATGCACCTTTTGTCTTGTGTGTTTGCCTTTTATATGCAATTTCCTTTGACTCTTCTACTGGGGCCTCACTCTGGGAAATGGTGGGTGTTTCAACATTCTGTGAGCCCAGTTTAATTTGCCTTTTCAGAAAGATCAGCAGTATTTAAAGTAAGAATTTGTTTTAGATCAAAGTTCTTTGAGCTGTCACAAGAGCATTGCACAAGATTGGAATAAATATGGATTTTAATAATAGAGCTGCTTAATGTTGAAGTTTAAAACTCCATGCTTCAGTTGCTCTCACATCATTAACCCTTCCCCACTAAGGAATATCGTACACAACTTTACAATCAGTGATTACTCTCACATAAAAATAAGAGAAATAAATCTGTACTTTTTATACAGAAGTGTCCTCTTCTCTGAGGTCCGTGACTTCCAGCTTCCTGCTGAATCTGAGTGGAAAAAAAGAGATCTGGAGAGGCTGGTTCCTTGCATTGCTTGGTATTCCCATCCCCAACAGAATGGGAAATAAACATTTTTAATCGTCAAATAACTGATGATAAATGGACAGCTGTGATAGGAACCTATCCCAGTATGTTGTGTCACGTGCACTAAAAGGTGAAATTAATGCTTTTTTCCCAGAACTTTATCTCTCTGGAAAGATCTAACATTTATCTTCTGAACATGTGCATCCCACTGGGCATGAGGAGATGCTTCTAATCCTTTTGAAATACCACTCTTATGGATCAGGCAACTTTGTGACTTTGGAAAAGGAAAGAGGCTTTATATCATGCCCTCTTTTTATTTATTTTATCTTTAGTTAAGGCTTTAAAGTTTTGTTTGATTTCTGGTTTTGGAATTTATTTGTAGAAATATAAAAATATTCTTTTTTTCTTTTGTGAGTTTCCTTACTGAATCAAAAAGTTGTTATGGTCTTGCTAAAATTACAGTAATTGAAGGGTCAAATGATGTCTTTTATGAGACCAGCTGAATGAAACTGAAGAGACACTTTCAGAAACAGAAACGTTTCACTGAAATCCAAACACCAGTTTTCAAAATTAAATTCAGATTAAGAACTGTTTAAATTTGAACAGTTCTTAAGCTGCAGAGAAATTTGAGAGTTGATAAATGTACTGGTTCTGTGTCCTGTTGCAATTTTTCCAATTCCTGAACCACCAGTAGCTCATGTGTGTTCTGCTGAACTCACCTTTTCTCTCTCTAATGACTTACTGAATCTTCCCTCTGTGTTGCAGGTACAACCCTCTTTGATGATATAATTGATTAACTTGTGCAAGTTAAACTTGTATCACAAGTTTGAAGCTGTATTTTGCCTTGAAGATCAAAGCTTCAGCCTGCATATCCTGAAAGCTGGTCTGGCTTTTAGAGTACAGTATTAGTCACATTAAAGATATTATCTTTGTAAATTCAATCCTCTATATATCCTGCAGTAATGGTGTGTATGTTCACACCATCCCTTCTTACAGAGAGGCTAACTAAAAAGAGCAGATGTCATATATTTAATCAAGATCTTTCCCTTTCATGGTTTTCCTGTTCAAAGAAAACAAAGATGAATGAGTTCTCAGGATTTAAGTCCTCTGCTGTTTGCACAGAGCTAATTTTTGAATGCTTTTGTAGGCGTACACCTACTCGGCTGTCCTGTAGAAACATGGTAGGAGTTTACTATGAATTTCTGTAATGGAATAAAGTAATTCAGGCACAGGGAGGGGCTTCCTCTGGCCATCGGAGGTGCGATTAAAAGGGAGCTGAGCATGTGCTTCCCTCCCTCTCACCTGCCATTCAGGCGCAGGGCAAGATTCAATTTGTTATGTTGTTTCCACTTCTCAGAGGTGGCCTTCTTGAAATTGTGGCAGCGCAGGTCTTTCGGACAAGGTGAACAGCTATGCCCAGTCTTGGTGGGTAGCTGATCTAGTGCCCTGGGTCATGCCCAGTAACAGCGTTCCGGCACATTTTAAGGGATCAGTCCCTGGATGTTGTGCATTTTGGAGGAGAGGATGCCATTTCTTTTCAGCTGGCCTTCTAGCTCCTCTCTTTGGCAAAGGAAGCAAGTTTGGATCTGCACATTAGTGATTTTAAAGGCTTTTCCCAATAGGCAGTTCTCCGGGTTGGAGTTCTTGAACTGTCAGGGGCAATGCAAAGGCCAAGCCCTTGAGCTTTCTGTCCTGGCAGCTCTAGTGCATGAGCAGTCCCTGGTTCCCTTTGGATCCTGACTGAAGGCTTAGCATGGCACCTAGAGCTGAGAAGGAAAGTGCCGATAGCAGGGTGAGTGCTCGGATTTAACGGGTGCAGCTGAATTGCAAGCAGCAAGAGCTTTCTCAGCTGGCACTTCTGTGAGCTCTGAGTTTGGTAGATGTTTTCAGGTTTGCGGCCGGTCTCTGCGATTGTGAAAAGCTTTGTTACACCAGAGGAATTCGTGCTGCTGTTTGAGTGTGCTGCAATAACAGCTTACATTTGGGAGAGAAAGATCGGTGAAATCTTTTTGTCCTGACACAGTTGATTTGAGAGCAGGGGCGTTTCCAGCTTGGCTCTGTCCCTGGGGGTGGTTTCGAGCTGGGCTCCGTGCGTTTCCTTCTTTTCCAAGTCCACACTCCCATCGTGTGGTTGTTTTGATGAGTGCTGACACTGCCTAGGAAAAAGCCAAGCGCTTTTCTGGCTTGGAAGTGCGGGCAAGAGCTCCGCTGTGGATCCCGGCTCCTGGACACTGACAGAATGTGATCCTGCAGGTAGCGGGGAAGGAAAAATCATTTCATGTGAAGTTTGTGGGCTGCAAAAGAAAAGGCAATTGAAAAACGGCCCCTCTCTTTTAGAACCTTTTCTGTGCCATCGGCTGCTCTACACCTAACTTGCACCCACTGAGCTGCATCCAGCTCCCTGGAGATACACATTGTCCTTCAAGCTCCATGTACCATCCCACCTTCTCACTCTCACAGATGCCAAAGCCCTTCAAAACATCCAGCAGCTGCTCGCAAAGAAAAAGTCCTACAACAAAAAGTTGTGGTGCCCGTGGCACTACATCAGCTGCATACCAAGACTCAGCGGAGCTGCTTATCTTGTCCAAAAGACATGTGCTGCTGGAATTTCAAGAGACACCTTTCAGAAGTGAAAATCACATGACATATTGAATCTTTTAGGAAACCACCTTCCAAAGATGGGTACTGACACCCTAAATGTACAACTTGAGGCAGTGCTTCCACACCAAATATGCCAGGACAGAAAGTTTCTGTGGTCCTTAAGCTGCATGAAGCAGCTTCTTTATCTTCACCTCCAACACTGGGGCTATGTACTTTCATGGCCCCATGAAAAAGCATTGTCATTCTCCTTCAGGAACTTAGCAAGCAAAAGTTGCATGCAGCCTCAGGTGTTGCATACATCCAACAACTGCTCCCACACAGAAGGGGCCAGGACAGAAATGTGTTGCTAGAATATTCCTCCCCATGGTACCTTAATATCTGCTCCACCAACACTGGCATTATGTCCTTTGCTTTCCAGGGAGGGGCACACTGAGTCACTTGGCTTTTCTTCCCTTCAGCCCTGAAGAAGGCCCTTCAGGAGCCAGGCAAGGCTGCCAGCAGCTCCTCCCTTGCAGCTGCTCTGCAGAGCAGGCACCTGGATGAGAACAGTGCCCCTTTTCCATGGGAAAGAAACCTCGGTCCTCCAGTGTGTCGAGGTCATCTGGGGCTCCAAGGGCAGCCAGAGTCCCAATTACTGGCAGCTTTGGTCTGGGAGAAGTCCTATGACGTTTGCTCTGAAACCTCAAACCCTGGCCCTGAGCCTTGACATTAAAACCCTCCAACCTTGGACCCCTGACCTTAAAACCCTTGACACCTGAACCATGACTGCCTGACCTCTGAGCCTTTACCCCTGAGCTTTGAGCTGCTGACCATTGACCCCAACCTCAGCCTCTGACCTCTGACATCCAAACCACTGATGATGTCTGAGAGACCACCTAGAACAGAGGCAAGACAGTGTTAAAGGAATAAAGTTGGTGTTTATTAGAAAAAGGATACACCTGGGACAGTACAAGAGTCCGGCTGAGGCTACACACAAGATGGACTATGGGTCACACACACTTTCACACTTTTATGAGTTTTTCCCCATTTACATATTGGGGTTAATTGTCCAATTACAGCTTCAGGTTATGAAACCCGATCCTCCCAAATTGCTCTCCTCAATTCATTGTTCTTTATCCTTTATGGGCCTGAAGTTGAAACAGTTTCCTTGGTTCTCAGGCAGGAAAAAGATTGTTTTGTCCAACTAAACTGTGAAGAGAACTTGCTAACATTTTCTAGGAAGTTCAGAGTTATGTACTAATTCAGTACAGAATCTGGAAAATATGAAAACTAAACTATGTAAGGCCTGGAGACAAAATCCATTCCTGCTTTTCCGTTTGCAGCCAAGCCACTTGGTGTGAGGGAAACACTGCAATGGAAAAGAAGCTCAGAGAAGTTGTCAGCACCAAGTGTGAAGGGCAGGGACCTGCAGCTCGACAAACTGCTCAGCAAAAAGAGCCTAGAACTCAGACCTTTACTTCAGAGTAACCATGAGCAGCACTGAGCTGAGGCTCCAGAATCTGCAGAGTTAAAAGAGGAGAATTCTTTCTGTTGGCAATTCCAACCAAAGGCAACCCGTGTCCCTCCTTGTCCAGCACAGAACTGAAGCGTCGGGCAGGGGCTGTCCCGCAGCGTGCTGGGAGCGGAGCTGGATTTCTGTGCAGGGCTGCAGCCATGAGGATGTCACTGGATTTCAGGTGCCCTCATCCCTAGCAAGGCCCAAGGCTGCAGCCTGCCTTTGGGACAGCCTTGAGGATGTGCAGGGCCAGCGTGGGTGGTCAAAGGGCAAGGGGCTGTGCAGGGCTGTGAGCGGGAGGTGTGGGAGAAGGGCAAGACCAGGTGCTGGAGCTGTGGGGCGCACGGCCAAGGGAGATGAACTTGTCAGGGTGTCTATTTTGTGGGGTGGGGGAGGCCGAGCAGGGAGGAAGGGAAGGAGTGAGGGCCAGCAGTACCCGGCAGCATGGAGCTGCAGTGAGGGCAATGGCAGCCAAGGCTCAGGAGGAGCAGAGTGGCGCAGCGGGAGCGTGCTGGGCCCATAACCCAGAGGTCGATGGATCAAAACCATCCTCTGCTAAGGCACTTTTTTCACAGCAGCAGGCACAGCTTCCCCCACAAGGCCCTGCACATTGAGGGCACACAGGTTTTCCTCCCTTCCCTGAAGGCAGATCAATCCCAGTTGCCCAGGCACAGGAGGGCACCTGCAGGCCTATGCAGGGGCAGAGGAGGCTCAGGCTGCTCCATGTGCACGACACAAACACCTGGGAGCTTTCTCTGTCCTCATCTGTTTGCTGCCGTGACCATGTGGAGGCTCAATATCTTTCTATAGCTCTGCAATCAGTTCAAGGAGCTCGACCAACACTGGAAGAAGGAGGAGAACAAACGAGCAGGAGTCTCCAGCAATGCTGCACAAAGCCTTTAATGAGAAGGATCAAAAGCAGTGGCACAGAACAGAGACCAAGGAACGCGTGTGCAGGGGCCAGGGAGGGAAAGAGCTGGGCCCATTTGCCAAGGACAAAGGGGACGATGCGCCGGCTTCAGCAGATCTGACCGCAGCGGGGGATAGGCAGGCACAGGCCTGAGCCCCCCAGCCCAAGGGAGCCCCCAGAAGAGATGGGAACCCCTGAGGTGCTGAGGGAGCTGCCCACAGCAGCTGACAGAGAGGATCCCACGGCCGTGCTCTGAGGGAAAGAGGTGAGGATGGGGCCCGGCAGGGTCACCACCACCGGCGAAGGCTCGATGTACACCGTGGAGTCAGCACAGCGGGCGAGGCACGGCTCGCTGCAGCTGCTTGCAAGGGGCGTTGGGCCACAGGGGCCGCAGGGCCGTGGGGGACAGGGTCTGCAGCAAGACATCTCTCGGTGCAGGAGGCAAGGCTGCAACACAGAGCAGGGAGCAGGGTCCAGCCTCAGCATCACTCTGTCTCTCTGTCCCTCGGCTCTCTCCAGGGACACATTTGCTCTGCCCAACACACTCTGTGCCTACAGCTGCCACGACCCTGCCACTGCCCTCCCAGTGGCACGGCACGGGAAGGCCGCCCCACTTCAGGAATAGGACCCAGCACAGAGGCTTTAAGGCCCCTGTGGAAAGACTGTTCACAGCCCATCTCCAGAACAGACATGGCTGTGTTACACCTGTCCAGGGAAGCACTGCCACATTTTGTTAGCCCATGGAGGGTGCTAATTCTGCTGGGCACATCCCCCTGCAGCAGAGCCCCACTGATCCCCTTCTGCTGCATCAAAGCCCCCTCTCCCCACCCGTCCCCAGCCACCAGCATGGAAAGGCTGCCGGCCCTTCAACGCTTCCGTGTCAGGGCCAAGCTGAGGCAGCCCAAGGATCAAGCTGGGCAGCCTCCATGACAGCAGTTCTTCCCACAGGGAGGCATGGAGCGGACTCAGGCTTACCTCGTTCCTCGAGGAAAGGGAGGCCAGAGAGGAGGATGCAGAGCCTGCAGCAGCGCAGCCTTTTATGCCGTGTCCCAGAGCCCTGTGGGGCCACAAACATTCCTTGTTTGTGAAACATCCAAACTCCTGGGAGTGGCCACTTGCGAGGCATCGCTGCTGATGAGGTCCCTGCCTCTTTCATCTCAAATTTTGTTGTCCCATTTCATACCAGATTTGTGCAATGACTCTTAGAATCAACTGAGGAGAGAATGGACCTTAAAATCATCTAGCTTGAGCCCCCTTCAACGGGTTCTGCAACTCTTCTCTGGACAACCAGTTCCTGTGTGTCACCACTCTGTACCAAAAAGATTCCTTCCCAATATCAAACCCATATATTCCTGCTTTCAGTTTCAGACCAGTAGCCCTTGACCCATCTCTATTGAGTCCTGCCCAGTATCCTTTCCTTTCTTGACTGAATGTCTCCTGGGAGCCTTCTCTTTTCTTTGCTACACAACCCCAACCCTCTCAGCCTGTCTTCACAGGACAGTGGCTCCAGTTGCCTGCTGGTCTTTGTGGCTCCTCTGGACCCTCTGCAGCAGGTCTGTGTGTTTCTTTGGCTGTGGGTCCTAGAACTGGATGCAGTACCCCAGCTAAGGTGTCTTGAGAACTGAGTAGATCACGACAATCCCCTCCCTCAACCTGCTGGCCACTCAACTCTGGATGCATCCCAAAATACAATTGGATGTTTGCACTTTGCTGCAAGCAGGCAATGCAGGTTCACGTTCAGTATTTCAGCCACCAGAACCTGCAAATCCCCATCTGCAGAGCTGCTCTCAATCCACTCATGGCCTAGACTGTGTCCATGTTTGGGATTGTCCCGACCTTGGCTCTTGACCTTGTTGAATTCCATGAGGTTTGCACAGACCCACCTCTCCATCCTGCCCTCCGGATGGCATCCCTTCCTCTACAGTACCAGCCCCATCACTCAGCTCAATGTCATCCACAAACCAGCTGAGGATGCACTCATTCCCTCCACCCAGGTCTCCCAAGAAGGTGTTAAATATTCCTGTTCCCCTCACCAAGCCCAGTAAAACCACACTCATCACAGGCTGGACACCACTTGAGTTGGACATTGAGCTGTCATCCACAAGGCCTTGAGTCTCGCCTTCCATCCAATGGATGATGGACTGAGTGGCCACCCCACATAAAATCCACATCACTCCTATTTAGGATAGGAGCTCTGTTATTCCTTGAGCGCCTGAGTCTGTGGCACGCCGTCCACTGGAGTCCACACTGGGTGACTCAGGTTTGCCTGGAGCTCAGGGATTTTCCCAGCTCTTCCACATCACCATGACACCCACGTGCTCTGGGAGACCGATCCAGTGTCCCTTTGAAATGTAAAATGCATGGAATGGGAAACCCCATCCCTGACCCAGAAAAAAAGAGCCATGGGCTTTGGGCTCCCTGCCCTCAGCCTTTTCCCCAAAGCTGCCATCCAGGGCTCTGGCCTCTGGGATGAGCACGCTGAGCAAAACAGGTCAGAGTGGCTGTGGGTCTCTTTCAGGGAAGGACGCGGCATCACTTTGATCACACAGCCAGGCCGTGGTACAGCCTGTGGACTGTAAGCAAGCTCCCCATGGCTGTCACTCAGGCCTGCAGGGGACATCCTTCCAGCAGAACGTGGACTTTCCTTGCCACTCAGCTTTGCCACCTCCCTGCAGAGTTGGGTCTCTTCCCCACTATAGAGTTGTGCAGTGTTGACTTTCTGCCTCAACTGACCCACAGTGTTCTGGACCTCTGTGATGGCCCATGGAAGAAATGACTCTCAGGATTAGCCCAAGTGCCTGCACTGAAAGCTCCTTGAGAGCTGACCTGAGGTGTCTCTTTTTGGCTGAATTTAAGTGTGACTGGAGCCAAAGTAACAGACAATATGAACAAGTGACAGAAGCAATAGGCACTACACAAATTCAGTTCAAATCACGTTATGCACTGACCTAGGACCTCCAAGTCAATTGACCTTAGGAAGCTGGGTCACACATCAATCATTTCCATGTTGTGTGGTGTGAAACTGGTGAAAAATGCTTGAGATGAAAGAGGCAGGGACCTCATCAGCAGCGATGCCTCGCAAGTGGCCACTCCCAGGAGTTTGGATGTTTCACAAACAAGGAATGTTTGTGGCCCCACAGGGCTCTGGGACACGGCATAAAAGGCTGCGCTGCTGCAGGCTCTGCATCCTCCTCTCTGGCCTCCCTTTCCTCGAGGAACGAGGTAAGCCTGAGTCCGCTCCATGCCTCCCTGTGGGAAGAACTGCTGTCATGGAGGCTGCCCAGCTTGATCCTTGGGCTGCCTCAGCTTGGCCCTGACACGGAAGCGTTGAAGGGCCGGCAGCCTTTCCATGCTGGTGGCTGGGGACGGGTGGGGAGAGGGGGCTTTGATGCAGCAGAAGGGAATCAGTGGGGCTCTGCTGCAGGGGGATGTGCCCAGCAGAATTAGCACCCTCCATGGGCTAACAAAATGTGGCAGTGCTTCCCTGGACATGTGTAACACAGCCATGTCTGTTCTGGAGATGGGCTGTGAGCAGTCTTTCCACAGGGGCCTTAAAGCCTCTGTGCTGGGTCCTATTCCTGAAGTGGGGCGGCCTTCCAGTGCCGTGCCACTGGGAGGGCAGTGGCAGGGTTGTGGCAGCTGTAGGCACAGAGTGTGTTGGGCAGAGCAAATGTGTCCCTGGAGAGAGCCGAGGGACAGAGAGACAGAGTGATGCTGAGGCTGGACCCTGCTCCCTGCTCTGTGTTGCAGCCTTGCCTCCTGCACCGAGAGATGTCTTGCTGCAGACCCTGTCCCCCACGGCCCTGCGGCCCCTGTGGCCCAACGCCCCTTGCAAGCAGCTGCAGCGAGCCGTGCCTCGCCCGCTGTGCTGACTCCACGGTGTACATCGAGCCTTCGCCGGTGGTGGTGACCCTGCCGGGCCCCATCCTCACCTCTTTCCCTCAGAGCACGGCCGTGGGATCCTCTCTGTCAGCTGCTGTGGGCAGCTCCCTCAGCACCTCAGGGGTTCCCATCTCTTCTGGGGGCTCCCTTGGGCTGGGGGGCTCAGGCCTGTGCCTGCCTATCCCCCGCTGCGGTCAGATCTGCTGAAGCCGGCGCATCGTCCCCTTTGTCCTTGGCAAATGGGCCCAGCTCTTTCCCTCCCTGGCCCCTGCACACGCGTTCCTTGGTCTCTGTTCTGTGCCACCGCTTTTGATCCTTCTCATTAAAGGCTTTGTGCAGCATTGCTGGAGACTCCTGCTCGTTTGTTCTCCTCCTCCCTCAGCTACCACTTGCTCTGCCAGGGTGAGCACTGGATGCTGTCCTGAGCTTACCGGCAGCTACACAAGAACTCCGAAACATTACTCCAGAGCACCAAAGGCTCTCTCACTGAGCTTGACTCTGTAACCTTGACATCACGGCCCTGCAGGGCGTGGTGCCAATTTGTTCCACGTGAGAGTTAATACAAATATTTTGATTTAATTTTCAGTTCTGTCATAGCTTCTTCACAAAATCACAGCAAAATCAATCTTCTCTCTTCTATTGGTGATGTGGGGATGTGTCAGGGGCATGATTATAGGACTGTGGGATGGAAAGGAGAAAAGCATTTCATTTTATGGCTGGACAGCGGCAGTCTGGATTCAACCGTGTTTGATTGCAAAGTTCACTCTGTTACTCACAGACTTCTGTTATTAAACTGATGAAGCAAGAATAGAATATCGAACTGAAACCAATGTTTAGTGTTGTACACGGCCACTATGCATTCAAAAGTGTATAGTATGCAGGCATTCATAATTAAAAGTGTGCAAAAGCATTTAGCAGCACTCGATCCGATGTCACAGCAAGGACTTAATTACAAATTCACAGGGAAAACATTCATACCATTATCAATTCTCTCCCTATTTCTCTCACATGCACGCACACACACACACACACACACACACATACCCAGACACACACTCCCCTAGATAGATGTCAGTTCACTTCCATTTAGCTTGCTTGTATTTTGTTTGGTTTTGTTGTTGCTTGTTTTCCCTTGTTGTGCTTTAACTGTCCTGAAAGTAGTAGAGTGAATCTTGCCAAAGCACTTTGTTGTGCTTTCCTTTCATATTAAATCTGGCTTTTGCTGATACCCTTGCCAGTGAGTTTTTGAAGCCACCTCAAGCACTGGTTCGTAGCAGGAGCCTTGTCCTGAAGTGCCGGGGCGTTGGTGTTGTGGCACAGGGCATGTGCTGAGCAGGGCAGGGAGGGCTGGAGCAGGTAGTTGTGGCCGAGTGGTGAAGGCGATGGACTAGAAATCCATTGGGGTTTCCCCGCGCAGGTTCGAATCCTGCCAACTACGGGGCACACGCCCCTTTTGGGCTGCGGGCAGCTGACAACGCTGTGCGGGTACCAGCCCGCAGCTGGCTGCCATGGACAGCAGCTGGAGCTGCCCAGAGAGCTCCTGCACTTCAGCCCCAGCAACTTTACTAGGTCCCACTGTTCCTTCAGTTCCTTCTGCAACTGCCATTACATTAGACGGGCACTGCATTTCCTGACTCTGGATTTTTCCCTCTGGGGGAGCAGACCCCTTTAAAACAGACTCCAGCAAATTAAAGGGGCCTCTGGTTGGTACAGACTGTTCTTGATGTATTTTCTCAGCTTGTTGTGTCCCTCCTTGGCCAGCACAGAACTGAAGCGTCGGGCAGGTGCTGTCCTGCAGCGTGCTGGGAGCGGAGCTGGATTTCTGTGCAGGGCTGCAGCCATGTGGATTGAGTCACTGGATTTCAGGTGCCCTCATCCCTAGCAAGGCCCAAGGCTGCAGCCTGCCTTTGGGACAGCCTTGAGGATGTGCAGGGCCAGCGTGGGTGGTCAAAGGGCAAGGGGCTGTGCAGGGCTGTGAGCGGAAGGCGGGGGAGAAGGGCAAGACCAGGTGCTGGAGCTGTGGGGCGCACGGCCAAGGGAGATGAACTTGTCAGGGTGTCTATTTTGTGGGGTGGGGGAGGCCGAGCAGGGAGGAAGGGAAGGAGTGAGGGCCAGCAGTACCCAGCAGCATGGAGCTGCAGTGAGGGCAATGGCAGCCAAGGCTCAGGAGGAGCAGAGTGGCGCAGCGGGAGCGTGCTGGGCCCATAACCCAGAGGTCGATGGATCAAAACCATCCTCTGCTAAGGCACTTTTTTCACAGCAGCAGGCACAGCTTCCCCCACAAGGCCCTGCACATTGAGGGCACACAGGTTTTCCTCCCTTCCCTGAAGGCAGATCAATCCCAGTTGCCCAGGCACAGGAGGGCACCTGCAGGCCTATGCAGGGGCAGAGGAGGCTCAGGCTGCTCCATGTGCACGACACAAACACCTGGGAGTTTTCTCTGTCCTCATCTGTTTGCTGCCATGACCATTTGGACGCTGATCCAGGATGAGGACCATGCAGCTATTGCCAAGGGACACTGTATTGGCCAGTGGTGGCTGGGTGTTGGGAGGGGAGGAGACACCGGGTGCTGCGGGCAACGCCTCTCTAGGAAAACTTTCAGGGGTTGGCATGCCCAGGAGAAAGCTGGTTCCTGCTGCCACCACAACTCTGAAACATCTGATTCCCATTCAGTAGTCCTTCAGGACCTGGACTGGCTTGGGCTGGGGAAGCAAAGACAAGGGGGCTTCTTCAGAATGAAGGTGACTTCCCAAGGTGTGCCCTGAGTCAGAAAGAGATTGTTGCAATTTGGGAAAGACAAGATAGTGCAAGTTTCGATTCTAACGCTCGTAAGAGAGGCCATGCCAGGCTTGCAGAAGGAGCTGTGCTGCTGGCCTGAGGGATGGTGTGATTAGAGAGTGCCTGGAGGCCCTGCAGGGAAGGCTGCTCGTGGTGAGAGATGTCCAAGGCGATGGAGAGACAGCCAGCCTCAGCTGGGGACAGAAGGCAGAGCAAGGCTCGGCACAGGGGCCAGAGGTGACCGGTGCAGGAGGTCCCATGGTGTAATGGTGAGCACTCTGGACTCTGAATCCAGTGATCTGAGTTCAAATCTCAGTGGGACCTCAGCCTTTTTGTTCCCTCGGGCTTTCCCTCAGCACGCTTACACCCTCACAGCTCTCCCCGGCAGCTGCTTCACCTGTGGAGACTGCTCTGATGAATCACACAGCAGCTGAGGTGGAGACCACCACCCAAAAGGGATCAGGCACAGGAGGCTACTCTGGGACTGTTCTATGTTGGATGCATCCAAAAGCGGACACTGGGCTATTCACTCTGGGCAGCTGTTTCCAGGTTGCACCATTCCCACAGTAACTGCCGGTTACTCCCTGTGGCAGAACTTGTGTGCCCAGCCCTGTCCACTGCTCCTTTCTTGCTCCTTCCCTCTGCGGCTTCTTTCCCTCTTTTCCCTGTCAGTGTCTTTCTATTGCACTTCAATCAGTTCAAGGAGCTCGACCAATATTGGAAGAAGGAGGAGAACAAACGAGCAGGAGTCTCCAGCAATGATGCACAAAGCCTTTAATGAGAAGGATCAAAAGCGGTGGCACAGAACAGAGACCAAGGAACGCGTGTGCAGGGGCCAGGGAGGGAAAGAGCTGGGCCCATTTGCCAAGGACAAAGGGGACGATGCGCCGGCTTCAGCAGATCTGACCGCAGCGGGGGATAGGCAGGCACAGGCCTGACCCTCCCAGCCCAAGGGAGCCCCCAGAAGAGATGGGAACCCCTGAGGTGCTGAGGGAGCTGCCCACAGCAGCTGACAGAGAGGATCCCACGGCCGTGCTCTGAGGGAAAGAGGTGAGGATGGGGCCCGGCAGGGTCACCACCACCGGCGAAGGCTCGATGTACACCGTGGAGTCAGCACAGCGGGCGAGGCACGGCTCGCTGCAGCTGCTTGCAAGGGGCGTTGGGCCACAGGGGCCGCAGGGCCGTGGGGGACAGGGTCTGCAGCAAGACATCTCTCGGTGCAGGAGGCAAGGCTGCAACACAGAGCAGGGAGCAGGGTCCAGCCTCAGCATCACTCTGTCTCTCTGTCCCTCGGCTCTCTCCAGGGACACATTTGCTCTGCCCAACACACTCTGTGCCTACAGCTGCCACGACCCTGCCACTGCCCTCCCAGTGGCACGACACGGGAAGGCCGCCCCACTTCAGGAATAGGACCCAGCACAGAGGCTTTAAGGCCCCTGTGGAAAGACTGCTCACAGCCCATCTCCAGAACAGACATGGCTGTGTTACACATGTCCAGGGAAGCACTGCCACATTTTGTTAGCCCACGGAAGGTGCTAATTCTGCTGGGCACATCCCACTGCAGCAGAGCCCCACTGATCCCCTTCTGCTGCATCAAAGCCCCCTCTCCCCACCCGTCCCCAGCCACCAGCATGGAAAGGCTGCCGGCCCTTCAACGCTTCCGTGTCAGGGCCAAGCTGAGGCAGCCCAAGGATCAAGCTGGGCAGCCTCCCTGACAGCAGTTCTTCCCACAGGGAGGCATGGAGCGGACTCAGGCTTACCTCGTTCCTCGAGGAAAGGGAGGCCAGAGAGGAGGATGCAGAGCCTGCAGCAGGGCAGCCTTTTATGCCGTGTCCCAGAGCCCTGTGGGGCCACAAACATTTTTTGTTTGTGAAACATCCAAACTCCTGGGAGTGGCCATTTGCGAGGCATCGCTGCTGATGAGGTCCCTGCCTCTTTCATCTCAAATTTTGTTGCCCCACTTCATAGAAGACAGATTTGTGCAATGACTCTTAGAATCACTTTTACGATAGAATGGACCTTAAAATCATCTAGCTTGAGCCCCCTCAATGGTTTCTGCAACTCTTCTCTGGACAACCAGTTCCTGTGTGTCACCACTCTGTACCAAAAAGATTCCTTCCCAATATCTAATCTATATCTTCCTGATTTCAATTTGAGACCAGTAGCCCTTGACCCATCTCTATTCAGTCCTGCCCAGTATCCTTTCCTTTCATGACTGAATGTCTCCTGGGAGCCTTCTCTTTTCTTTGCTACACAACCCCAACCCTCTCAGCCTGTCTTCACAGGACAGTGGCTCCAGTTGCCTGCTGGTCTTTGTGGCTCCTCTGGACCCTCTGCAGCAGATCTGTGTGTTTCTTTGGCTGTGGGTCCTAGAACTGGATGCAGTACCCCAGCTAAGGTGTCTTGAGAACTGAGTAGATCACGACAATCCCCTCCCTCAACCTGCTGGCCACTCAACTCTGGATGCATCCCAAAATACAATTGGATGTTTGCACTTTCCTGCAAGCAGGCAATGCAGGTTCATGTTCAGTATTTCAGCCACCAGAACCTGCAAATCCCCATCTACAGAGCTGCTCTCAATCCACTCATGACCTAGACTGTGTCCATGTTTGGGATTATCCCGACCTTGGCTCTTGACCTTGTTGAATTCCATGAGGTTTGCACAGACCCACCTCTCCATCCTGCCCTCCGGATGGCATCCCTTCCTCTACAGTACCAGCCCCATCACTCAGCTCAATGTCATCCACAAACCAGCTGAGGATGCACTCATTCCCTCCACCCAGGTGTCCCAAGAAGGTGTTAAATATTCCTGTTCCCCTCACCAAGCCCAGTAAAACCACACTCATCACAGGCTGGACACCACTTGAGTTGGACATTGAGCTGTCATCCACAAGGCCTTGAGTCTCGCCTTCCATCCAATGGATGATGGACTGAGTGGCCACCCCACATAAAATCCACATCACTCCTATTTAGGATAGGAGCTCTGTTATTCCTTGAGCACCTGAGTCTGTGGCACGCCGTCTACGGGAGTCCACACTGGGTGACTCAGGTTTGCCTGGAGCTCAGGGATTTTCCCAGCTCTTCCACATCACCATGACACCCACGTGCTCTGGGAGACCGATCCAGTGTCCCTTTGAAATGTAAAATGCATGGAATGGGAAACCCCATCCCTGACCCAGAAAAAAAGAGCCATGGGCTTTGGGCTCCCTGCCCTCAGCCTTTTCCCCAAAGCTGCCATCCAGGGCTCTGGCCTCTGGGATGAGCACGCTGAGCAAAACAGGTCAGAGTGGCTGTGGGTCTCTTTCAGGGAAGGACGCGGCATCACTTTGATCACACAGCCAGGCCGTGGTACAGCCTGTGGACTGTAAGCAAGCTCCCCATGGCTGTCACTCAGGCCTGCAGGGGACATCCTTCCAGCAGAACGTGGACTTTCCTTGCCACTCAGCTTTGGCACCTCCCTGCAGAGTTGGGTCTCTTCCCCACTATAGGGTTGTGCAGTGTTGACTTTCTGCCTCAACTGACCCACAGTGTTCTGGACCTCTGTGATGGCCCATGGAAGAAATGACTCTCAGGATTAGCCCAAGTGCCTGCACTGAAAGCTCCTTGAGAGCTGACCTGAGGTGTCTCTTTTTGGCTGAATTTAAGTGTGACTGGAGCCAAAGTAACAGACAATATGAACAAGTGACAGAAGCAATAGGCACTACACAAATTCAGTTCAAATCACGTTATTCACTGACCTAGGACCTCCAAGTCAATTGACCTTAGGAAGCTGGGTCACACATCAATCATTTCCATGTTGTGTGGTGTGAAACTGGAGAAAAATGCTTGAGATGAAAGAGGCAGGGACCTCATCAGCAGCGATGCCTCGCAAATGGCCACTCCCAGGAGTTTGGATGTTTCACAAACAAGGAATGTTTGTGGCCCCACAGGGCTCTGGGACACGGCATAAAAGGCTGCCCTGCTGCAGGCTCTGCATCCTCCTCTCTGGCCTCCCTTTCCTCGAGGAACGAGGTAAGCCTGAGTCCGCTCCATGCCTCCCTGTGGGAAGAACTGCTGTCATGGAGGCTGCCCAGCTTGATCCTTGGGCTGCCTCAGCTTGGCCCTGACACGGAAGCGTTGAAGGGCCGGCAGTCTTTCCATGCTGGTGGCTGGGGACGGGTGGGGAGAGGGGGCTTTGATGCAGCAGAAGGGGATCAGTGGGGCTCTGCTGCAGGGGGATGTGCCCAGCAGAATTAGCACCCTCCGTGGGCTAACAAAATGTGGCAGTGCTTCCCTGGACAGGTGTAACACAGCCATGTCTGTTCTGGAGATGGGCTGTGAGCAGTCTTTCCACAGGGGCCTTAAAGCCTCTGTGCTGGGTCCTATTCCTGAAGTGGGGCGGCCTTCCCGTGCCGTGCCACTGGGAGGGCAGTGGCAGGGTCGTGGCAGCTGTAGGCACAGAGTGTGTTGGGCAGAGCAAATGTGTCCCTGGAGAGAGCCGAGGGACAGAGAGACAGAGTGATGCTGAGGCTGGACCCTGCTCCCTGCTCTGTGTTGCAGCCTTGCCTCCTGCACCGAGAGATGTCTTGCTGCAGACCCTGTCCCCCACGGCCCTGCGGCCCCTGTGGCCCAACGCCCCTTGCAAGCAGCTGCAGCGAGCCGTGCCTCGCCCGCTGTGCTGACTCCACGGTGTACATCGAGCCTTCGCCGGTGGTGGTGACCCTGCCGGGCCCCATCCTCACCTCTTTCCCTCAGAGCACGGCCGTGGGATCCTCTCTGTCAGCTGCTGTGGGCAGCTCCCTCAGCACCTCAGGGGTTCCCATCTCTTCTGGGGGCTCCCTTGGGCTGGGGGGCTCAGGCCTGTGCCTGCCTATCCCCCGCTGCGGTCAGATCTGCTGAAGCCGGCGCATCGTCCCCTTTGTCCTTGGCAAATGGGCCCAGCTCTTTCCCTCCCTGGCCCCTGCACACGCGTTCCTTGGTCTCTGTTCTGTGCCACCGCTTTTGATCCTTCTCATTAAAGGCTTTGTGCAGCATTGCTGGAGACTCCTGCTCATTTGTTCTCCTCCTCCCTCAGCTTCCACCTGCTCTGCCAGGGTGAGCACTGGATGCTGTCCTGAGCTTACCGGCAGCTACACAAGAACTCCCAAACATTACTCCAGAGCACCAAAGGCTCTCTCATTGAGCTTGACTCTGTAACCTGGAGATCACGGCCCTGCAGGGTGTGGTGACAATTTGTTCCACGTGAGAGTTAATACAAATATTTTGATTTAATTTTCAGTTCTGTCATAGCTTCTTCACAAAATCACAGCAAAATCAATCTTCTCTCTTCTATTGGTGATGTGGGGATGTGTCAGGGGCATGATTATTGGACTGTGGGATGGAAAGGAGAAAAGCATTTCATTTTATGGCTGGACAGCGGCAGTCTGGATTCAACCGTGTTTGATTGCAAAGTTCACTCTGTTACTCACAGACTTCTGTTATTAAACTGATGAAGCAAAAATAGAATATTGAATTGAAATCAATATTCAATGTTTTAACAGGAGACTCCGTTCACAAGTGTATAGTATGCAAAGGATAGGGATTCATAATTAAACATGTGCAAAAGCATTTATCAATATTCAATACAAAGTCATTACTTACTTACAAATTCACAGTGAAAACATTCATACCATTATCAATTCTCTCCCTATTTCTCTCACACGCGCGCGCACACACACACACACACACAGACCAAGACACACACTCCCCTAGATACATGTCAGTTCACTTCCATTTAGCTTGCTTATATTTTGTTTGGATTTGTTGTTGCTTGTTTTCCCTTGTTGTGCTTTAACTGTCCTGAAAGTAGTAGAGTGAATCTTGCCAAAGCACTTTGTTGTGCTTTCCTTTCATATTAAATCTGGCTTTTGCTGATACCCTTGCCAGTGAGTTTTTGAAGCCATCTCAAGCACTGGTTCGTAGCAGGAGCCTTGTCCTGAAGTGCCGGGGCGTTGGTGTCGTGGCACAGGGCATGTGCTGAGCAGGGCAGGGAGGGCTGGAGCAGGTAGTTGTGGCCGAGTGGTGAAGGCGATGGACTAGAAATCCATTGGGGTTTCCCTGCGCAGGTTCGAATCCTGCCAACTACGGGGCACACGCCCCTTTTGGGCTGCGGGCAGCTGACAACGCTGTGCGGGTACCAGCCCACAGCTGGCTGCCATGGACAGCAGCTGGAGCTGCCCAGAGAGCTCCTGCACTTCAGCCCCAGCAACTTTACTAGGTCCCACTGTTCCTTCAGTTCCTTCTGCAACTGCCATTACATTAGATAGGCACTGCATTTCCTGACTCTGGATTTTTCCCTCTGGGGGAGCAGACCCCTTTAAAACAGACTCCAGCAAATTAAAGGGGCCTCTGGTTGGTACAGACTGTTCTTGATGTATTTTCTCAGCTTGTTGTGTCCCTCCTTGGCCGGCACAGAACTGAAGCGTCGGGCAGGGGCTGTCCTGCAGCGTGCTGGGAGCGGAGCTGGATTTCTGTGCAGGGCTGCAGCCATGAGGATTGAGTCACTGGATTTCAGGTGCCCTCATCCCTAGCAAGGCCCAAGGCTGCAGCCTGCCTTTGGGACAGCCTTGAGGATGTGCAGGGCCAGCGTGGGTGGTCAAAGGGCAAGGGGCTGTGCAGGGCTGTGAGTGGGAGGTGTGGGAGAAGGGCAAGACCAGGTGCTGGAGCTGTGGGGCGCACGGCCAAGGGAGATGAACTTGTCAGGGTGTCTATTTTGTGGGGTGGGGGAGGCCGAGCAGGGAGGAAGGGAAGGAGTGAGGGCCAGCAGTACCCGGCAGCATGGAGCTGCAGTGAGGGCAATGGCAGCCAAGGCTCAGGAGGAGCAGAGTGGCGCAGCGGGAGCGTGCTGGGCCCATAACCCAGAGGTCGATGGATCAAAACCATCCTCTGCTAAGGCACTTTTTTCACAGCAGCAGGCACAGCTTCCCCCACAAGGCCCTGCACATTGAGGGCACACAGGTTTTCCTCCCTTCCCTGAAGGCAGATCAATCCCAGTTGCCCAGGCACAGGAGGGCACCTCCAGGCCTATGCAGGGGCAGAAGAGGTTCAGGCTGCTCCAAGTGCTTGACAAAACACCTGGGAGCTTTCTCTGTCCTCATCTGTTTGCTGCCGTGACCATTCAGAGGCTGATCCACCAGGTTTCATCAGGTGTGTGAACGTAATTTCCCAAGGCTTGCCCTGAGTCAGAAAGAGATTGTTGCAATTTGGGAAAGACAAGATAGTGCAAGTTTTGATTCTAAAGCTCGTAAGAGAGGCCATGCCAGGCTTGCAGAAGGAGCTGTGCTGCTGGCCTGAGGGATGGTGTGATTAGAGAGTGCCTGGAGGCCCTGCAGGGAAGGCTGCTCGTGGTGAGAGATGTCCAAGGCGATGGAGAGACAGCCAGCCTCAGCTGGGGACAGAAGGCAGAGCAAGGCTCGGCACAGGGGCCAGAGGTGACCGGTGCAGGAGGTCCCATGGTGTAATGGTGAGCACTCTGGACTCTGAATCCAGTGATCTGAGTTCAAATCTCAGTGGGACCTCAGCCTTTTTGTTCCCTCGGGCTTTCCCTCAGCACGCTTACACCCTCACAGCTCTACTCTGCAGCTGCTTCACCTGTGGAGACTGCTCTGATGAATCACACAGCAGCTGAGGTGGAGACCACCACCCAAAAGGGATCAGGCACAGGAGGCTACTCTGGGACTGTTCTATGTTGGATGCATCCAAAAGCGGACACTGGGCTATTCACTCTGGGCAGCTGTTTCCAGGTTGCACCATTCCCACAGTAACTGCAGGTTACTCCCTGTGGCAGAACTTGTGTGCCCAGCCCTGTCCACTGCTCCTTTCTTGCTCCTTCCCTCTGCGGCTTCTTTCCCTCTTTTCCCTGTCAGTGTCTTTCTATTGCTCTGCAATCAGTTCAAGGAGCTCGACCAACATTGGAATAAGGAGGAGAACAAACGAGCAGGAGTCTCCAGCAATGCTGCACAAAGCCTTTAATGAGAAGGATCAAAAGCGGTGGCACAGAACAGAGACCAAGGAACGCGTGTGCAGGGGCCAGGGAGGGAAAGAGCTGGGCCCATTTGCCAAGGACAAAGGGGACGATGCGCCGGCTTCAGCAGATCTGACCGCAGCGGGGGATAGGCAGGCACAGGCCTGAGCCCCCCAGCCCAAGGGAGCCCCCAGAAGAGATGGGAACCCCTGAGGTGCTGAGGGAGCTGCCCACAGCAGCTGACAGAGAGGATCCCACGGCCGTGCTCTGAGGGAAAGAGGTGAGGATGGGGCCCGGCAGGGTCACCACCACCGGCGAAGGCTCGATGTACACCGTGGAGTCAGCACAGCGGGCGAGGCACGGCTCGCTGCAGCTGCTTGCAAGGGGCGTTGGGCCACAGGGGCCGCAGGGCCGTGGGGGACAGGGTCTGCAGCAAGACATCTCTCGGTGCAGGAGGCAAGGCTGCAACACAGAGCAGGGAGCAGGGTCCAGCCTCAGCATCACTCTGTCTCTCTGTCCCTCGGCTCTCTCCAGGGACACATTTGCTCTGCCCAACACACTCTGTGCCTACAGCTGCCACGACCCTGCCACTTCCCTCCCAGTGGCACGACACGGGAAGGCCGCCCCACTTCAGGAATAGGACCCAGCACAGAGGCTTTAAAGCCCCTGTGGAAAGACTGCTCACAGCCCATCTCCAGAACAGACATGGCTGTGTTACACATGTCCAGGGAAGCACTGCCACATTTTGTTAGCCCACGGAAGGTGCTAATTCTGCTGGGCACAGCCCCCTGCAGCAGAGCCCCACTGATCCCCTTCTGCTGCATCAAAGCCCCCTCTCCCCACCCGTCCCCAGCCACCAGCATGGAAAGGCTGCCGGCCCTTCAACGCTTCCGTGTCAGGGCCAAGCTGAGGCAGCCCAAGGATCAAGCTGGGCAGCCTCCCTGACAGCAGTTCTTCCCACAGGGAGGCATGGAGCGGACTCAGGCTTACCTCGTTCCTCGAGGAAAGGGAGGCCAGAGAGGAGGATGCAGAGCCTGCAGCAGCGCAGCCTTTTATGCCGTGTCCCAGAGCCCTGTGGGGCCACAAACATTCCTTGTTTGTGAAACATCCAAACTCCTGGGAGTGGCCATTTGCGAGGCATCGCTGCTGATGAGGTCCCTGCCTCTTTCATCTCAAACGTTTTTCACCAGTTTCACACCACACAACATGGAAATGATTGATGTGTGACCCAGCTTCCTAAGGTCAATTGACTTGGAGGTCCTAGGTCAGTGAATAACGTGATTTGAACTGAATTTGTGTAGTGTCTATTGCTTCTGTCACTTGTTCAGATTGTCTGTTACTTTGGCTCCAGTCACACTTAAATTCAGCCAAAAAGAGACACCTCAGGTCAGCTCTCAAGGAGCTTTTAGTGCAGGCACTTGGGCTAATCCTGAGAGTCATTTCTTCCACAGGCCATCACAGAGGTCCAGAACACTGTGGGTCAGTTGAGGCAGAAAGTCAACACTGCACAACCCTATAGTGGGGAAGAGACCCAACTCTGCAGGGAGGTGGCAAAGCTGAGTGGCAAGGAAAGTCCACGTTCTGCTGAAAGGATGTCCCCTGCAGGCCTGAGTGACAGCCATGGGGAGCTTGCTTACAGTCCACAGGCTGTACCACGGCCTGGCTGTGTGATCAAAGTGATGCCGCGTCCTTCCCTGAAAGAGACCCACAGCCACTCTGACCTGTTTTGCTCAGCGTGCTCATCCCAGAGGCCAGAGCCCTGGATGGCAGCTTTGGGGAAAAGGCTGAGGGCAGGGAGCCCAAAGCCCATGGCTCTTTTTTTCTGGGTCAGGGATGGGGTTTCCCATTCCATGCATTTTACATTTCAAAGGGACACTGGATCGGTCTCCCAGAGCACATGGGTGTCATGGTGATGTGGAAGAGCTGGGAAAATCCCTGAGCTCCAGGCAAACCTGAGTCACCCAGTGTGGACTCCAGTGGATGGCGTGCCACAGACTCAGGTGCTCAAGGAATAGCAGAGCTCACATCCTCAATGTTCTGCTGCCATGAAACGTATTTCACCACCTTCTATCCCCATTTGTGGAGCATCTGGCACTTCTCTGCAATCTCCTGGTTTGCTGTCTCCCAAGATATGGTCTTTTGGTGTCTGCTCATGGGCCGTAACAACTTAGAGTAGCCCATATCAACCCCAGAAGTTTTGGATGGAGCTCTGGAGTTCTTGTGCTCCTATCAACTGCTTGGGGCAGATCAAACTGCCTTGGTTCCACAGCAGGCTCTGGGCCTTGTCCTGATGACTTCTAAGCACTGACACAGCTTAAGAAAGGGGTCACTGCCCCTTGTGCAGCTCTTGCCCATCTCCCCTAGTTTGCACAAGAGCAGTGCCCTCAGCCTCCGCGCATGTGCCCGGGGCTGCAGCCCTTATGGTCTGCCTGCTCCTCTGGCAGTGCCCCTCTCCACAAGAGATCACCACCACCTCCCTTTTCCCTGGGGACACCAAATGGGGACACCAACCCCGATGTGGCCTCTGCAGTGCCAAGGAGAGGCCAGCATCCATGGTGTGATCAGATCCCAGGCTTATAGAGTGAGATCTGGATATGGACAGTAAGGAACTCCCAGGATTAGGGGTGAAAGCTCCCCAGAGGACTTGGGGTGAAAGCTCTGTTGGGACAGATTTTCTCTCTGCTTTCCAGCCCTTCTGGTCCAATGGCGTTCTTTGTTGCTGGCCTGAGAGTGCAACACAGAGCAGGTGGCCTTCCCTGCACACATCCCTGTGCTCTCCAGGCTGCCACGGCAAGTAGTCACCAGTGCAGGCAGCCTCAGAGTGGTCCTCCCCCTTGAGGACCTGGAGGAGCCCTGTCCATCTCCTGGTACCCTCCCAGGACTGCAGGGCATCCCTGGAAGTGCTGCCCAGGAGACAGGAACCTGACTGACAGTGGCAGTGTTCAAAGGACAATGGGACAAGGCCCACAGTTTCTGGAGGCAACAGGGAAGTTTGTTCTTCTCTGAGCACAAGCAGAGGCCTTCCAGTGGTCTCTTCCAACCTCCATTATTCCAGGTTGCCCTGCATCCCATGGGCCATTGAGCAGCCACCAAAAGGCAATGCCTTTTGCAAAGGTGCAGCAGCAGCACAGGATTACATGGACGTACAAGGTGGTTTGGGACTGGTCCTAAAAGGTGTGGAAATGCCCCTGACAAAGGCAGGCAGAAATTTTGGAGGAAAGAGGCTATGTGCTCTGGTATCCTTGGAATGCCTGAGTCCAGGGCATTATGTGCACTCATTTCCACAACAGAATGATTAAGCTTTGCCTAAAGCTCATGGATTTTCCCGACTCTTCCACATCACAATGATTCCCACCTGCTCTGGGAGCCTGATCCAACATCCCTTTGAAGTGTGAAATTAATTGAATGGCCAAAGTGATGCCTGCCCCAGGAAAAGGAGCCATGAGCTTTGGGCTCCCTGTCCTCGTCCTCCCCCCCAAAACCACCAGGCAGATCCCAGCCTCGGGGCTGGACACTGAGCAAAGTGGGCCAATTTGCATATGAGAAGATGGGTCAATTTGTCTTTCAGGGAGAGACATACACATGCCTTTGATCCCCATCCTACGTGTTGAATTCCTCCTTTGCTTGAGGATCCCAACTTCCCAAGCTGAGGCCAGAGTGCTGGTTGTGAAACGCATGAGGGCCTTCTTTAGTTTTCCAGGACACACAGCTATGGAAATTCCCTTAGAGAAGTCCCTTGAGAGACAGTTTATTGAGCCCTTGGGTCTCTCCTCTTAGTTATGAATCTGCTGCTGTTCCCCAGACTCATGGGCAGAAAAAAGCAGGCTGCAGCAGAGAATGATAATGGAAAACAGAAAGCAAGGTCCTCCTGGTGCTCACTCCTCACAATGAGGAGCTTCCCTCCAGCCCACGGTGATCCTGCTTTGCCACTGAGTTTTGCCACAGCCCCAGACAGGTCCATCTCTTCTTCGCTACAGGACTGTGCAGCTTTGACCTTCTGCCTGAATTTACCCACCATCTCCTCTTTGCCAAAGTGACCCTTGGGGAGAAACGTCTCTCAGGGCTGGCTGGTGTGCCGGCACCAAAAGCCCTTGAAGGCTCACTCAAGTTGTCTCTCAGAGCTAAATTCCACCGTGATGGGTGGGTGCAGACCCCATGAAGAGGGAAACGTGTCAAAAACAATGTGTGTGACACAAACCCATTTCCAATGTTCCTCCACTCCAGCCTCAGACCTCTGAGCCAATTGGCCTCACGCTTCTGGAGCAGAGATGAATTGTTTTGACAGTGGGAGATAGCCCACTCACTTGGCCCTGGTACTGAGAGGAACTTAAACCACTCAGTCACCGCCTGGAAAGACAACTCAGGGAACTGCCAGCAGTAATGGGAACTTCTGGGGCGTGTGGAGGACACCTTCCTAGTAGAGGGGATGGAGAGCCTGACCACAGGAGAGGGACTGTTGGACCTGCTCTTTGAATCATTCTCTCTAAGTATGAGTGATGTGGATTTCATGGGGGATGACCACTCAGTCCATATGGAATTGGATGGATGGTGAGACTCAAGGCCTTGTGGATGACAGCTCAATGTCCAACTCAAGTGGTGTCCAGCCTGTGATGAGTGTGGTTTTGCAGGGTTTGGTGAGGGGAACAGGAATATTTAACACCTTCCTGGGAGACATGGGAGGAGGGAATGAGTGCATCCTCAGCTGGTTTGTGCATGACATTGTGCTGAGTGATGGGGTTGGTTCTCTAGAGGAAGGGATGCCATCCGGAGGGCAGGATGGAGAGGTGGGTCTGTGCAAACCTCATAGAATTCAACAAGGTCAAGAGCCAAGGTCGGGACAGTCTCAAACATGGACACAGTCTAGGCCATGAGTAGATTGAGAGCAGCTCTGCAGATGGGGATTTGCAGGTTCTGGTGGCTGAAATACTGAACATGCACCTGCATCGCCTGCTAGCAGCAAAGTGCAAACATCCAATTGTATTCTGGGCTGCATCTGGAGCTGAGTGGTCAGCAGCTTGATGGAGGGGATTGTCTCGCTCTACTCAGTTCTCAAGACACCTTAGCTGGGGTACTGCATCCAGTTCTAGGACCCACAGCCAAAGAAACACACAGATCTGCTGCAGAGGGTCCAGAGGAACCACAAAGACCAGCAGGCAACTGGAGCCACTGTCCTGTGAAGACAGGCTGAGAGGGTTGGGGTTGTGTAGCAAAGAAAAGAGAAGGCTCCCAGGAGACATTCAGTCAAAAAAGGAAAGGATACTGGGCAGGACTGAATAGAGATGGGTCAAGGGCTACTGGTCTGAAATTGAAATCAGGAAGATATAGATTAGATATTGGGAAGGAATCATTCTGGTACAGAGTGGTGACACACTGGAACTGGTTGTCCAGAGAAGAGTTGCAGAAACCATTGAGGGGGCTCAAGCTAGATGATTTTAAGGTCCATTCCATCCCAAAGTGATTCTAAGAGACATTGCACAAATCTGTCTTCTATGAAGTGGGGCAACAAAATTTGAGATGAAAGAGGCAGGGACCCCATCAGCAGCTATGCCTCGCAAATGGCCACTCCCAGGAGTTTGGATGTTTCACAAACAAGGAATGTTTGTGGCCCCACAGGGCTCTGGGACACGGCATAAAAGGCTGCGCTGCTGCAGGCTCTGCATCCTCCTCTCTGGCCTCCCTTTCCTCGAGGAACGAGGTAAGCCTGAGTCCGCTCCATGCCTCCCTGTGGGAAGAACTGCTGTCATGGAGGCTGCCCAGCTTGATCCTTGGGCTGCCTCAGCTTGGCCCTGACACGGAAGCGTTGAAGGGCCGGCAGCCTTTCCATGCTGGTGGCTGGGGACGGGTGGGGAGAGGGGGCTTTGATGCAGCAGAAGGGGATCAGTGGGGCTCTGCTGCAGGGGGCTGTGCCCAGCAGAATTAGCACCCTCCATGGGCTAACAAAATGTGGCAGTGCTTCCCCGGACATGTGTAACACAGCCATGTCTGTTCTGGAGATGGGCTGTGAGCAGTCTTTCCACAGGGGCCTTAAAGCCTCTGTGCTGGGTCCTATTCCTGAAGTGGGGCGGCCTTCCCGTGTCGTGCCACTGGGAGGGCAGTGGCAGGGTCGTGGCAGCTGTAGGCACAGAGTGTGTTGGGCAGAGCAAATGTGTCCCTGGAGAGAGCCGAGGGACAGAGAGACAGAGTGATGCTGAGGCTGGTCCCTGCTCCCTGCTCTGTGTTGCAGCCTTGCCTCCTGCACCGAGAGATGTCTTGCTGCAGACCCTGTCCCCCACGGCCCTGCGGCCCCTGTGGCCCAACGCCCCTTGCAAGCAGCTGCAGCGAGCCGTGCCTCGCCCGCTGTGCTGACTCCACGGTGTACATCGAGCCTTCGCCGGTGGTGGTGACCCTGCCGGGCCCCATCCTCACCTCTTTCCCTCAGAGCACGGCCGTGGGATCCTCTCTGTCAGCTGCTGTGGGCAGCTCCCTCAGCACCTCAGGGGTTCCCATCTCTTCTGGGGGCTCCCTTGGGCTGGGGGGCTCAGGCCTGTGCCTGCCTATCCCCCGCTGCGGTCAGATCTGCTGAAGCCGGCGCATCGTCCCCTTTGTCCTTGGCAAATGGGCCCAGCTCTTTCCCTCCCTGGCCCCTGCACACGCGTTCCTTGGTCTCTGTTCTGTGCCACCGCTTTTGATCCTTCTCATTAAAGGCTTTGTGCAGCATTGCTGGAGACTCCTGCTCGTTTGTTCTCCTCCTTCTTCCAATGTTGGTAGAGCTCCTTGAACTGATTGCAGTGCAATAGAAAGACACTGACAGGGAAAAGAGGGAAAGAAGCTGCAGAGGGAAGGAGCAAGAAAGGAGCAGTGGACAGGGCTGGGCACACAAGTTCTGCCACAGGGAGTAACCTGCAGTTACTGTGGGAATGGTGCAACCTGGAAACAGCTGCCCAGAGTGAATAGCCCAGTGTCCGCTTTTGGATGCATCCAACATAGAACAGTCCCAGAGCAGCCTCCTGTGCCTGATCTATTTTGGGTGGTGGTCTCCACCTCAGCTGCTGTGTGATTCATCAGAGCAGTCTCCACAGGTGAAGCAGCTGCAGAGTAGAGCTGTGAGGGTGTAAGCGTGCTGAGGGAAAGCCCGAGGGAACAAAAAGGCTGAGGTCCCACTGAGATTTGAACTCAGATCACTGGATTCAGAGTCCAGAGTGCTCACCATTACACCATGGGACCTCCTGCACCGGTCACCTCTGGCCCCTGTGCCGAGCCTTGCTCTGCCTTCTGTCCCCAGCTGAGGCTGGCTGTCTCTCCATCGCCTTGGACATCTCTCACCACGAGCAGCCTTCCCTGCAGGGCCTCCAGGCACTCTCTAATCACACCATCCCTCAGGCCAGCAGCACAGCTCCTTCTGCAAGCCTGGCATGGCCTCTCTTATGAGCATCAGACTCGAAACTCGCCTTGCCTTGTCTTTCCCAAATTGCAACTATCTCTTTCTGACTCAGGACACACCTTGGGAAGTCACCTTCATTCTGAAGAAGCCCCCTTGTCTTTGCTTCCCCAGCCCAAGCCAGTCCAGGTCCTGAAGGACTACTGAATGGGAATCAGATGTTTCAGAGTTGTGGTGGCAGCAGGAACCAGCTTTCTCCTGGGCATGCCAACCCCTAAAAGTTTTCCTAGAGAGGCGTTGCCCGCAGCACCCGGTGTCTCCTCCCCTCCCAACACCCAGCCACCACTGGCCAATACAGTGTCCCTTGGCAATAGCTGCATGGTCCTCATCCTGGATCAGCCTCCAAATGGTCATGGCAGCAAACAGATGAGGACAGAGAAAGCTCCCAGGTGTTTGTGTCGTGCACATGGAGCAGCCTGAGCCTCCTCTGCCCCTGCATAGGCCTGCAGGTGCCCTCCTGTGCCTGGGCAACTGGGATTGATCTGCCTTCAGGGAAGGGAGGAAAACCTGTGTGCCCTCAATGTGCAGGGCCTTGTGGGGGAAGCTGTGCCTGCTGCTGTGAAAAAAGTGCCTTAGCAGAGGATGGTTTTGATCCATCGACCTCTGGGTTATGGGCCCAGCACGCTCCCGCTGCGCCACTCTGCTCCTCCTGAGCCTTGGCTGCCATTGCCCTCACTGCAGCTCCATGCTGCCGGGTACTGCTGGCCCTCACTCCTTCCCTTCCTCCCTGCTCGGCCTCCCCCACCCCACAAAATAGACACCCTGACAAGTTCATCTCCCTTGGCCGTGCGCCCCACAGCTCCAGCACCTGGTCTTGCCCTTCTCCCACACCTCCCGCTCACAGCCCTGCACAGCCCCTTGCCCTTTGACCACCCACGCTGGCCCTGCACATCCTCAAGGCTGTCCCAAAGGCAGGCTGCAGCTTTGGGCCTTGCTAGGGATGAGGGCACCTGAAATCCAGTGACTCAATCCTCATGGCTGCAGCCCTGCACAGAAATCCAGCTCCGCTCCCAGCACGCTGCGGGACAGCACCTGCCCGATGCTTCAGTTCTGTGCCGGCCAAGGAGGGACACAACAAGCTGAGAAAATACATCAAGAACAGTCTGTACCAACCAGAGGCCCCTTTAATTTGCTGGAGTCTGTTTTAAAGGGGTCTGCTCCCCCAGAGGGAAAAATCCAGAGTCAGGAAATGCAGTGCCTGTCTAATGTAATGGCAGTTGCAGAAGGAACTGAAGGAACAGTGGGACCTAGTAAAGTTGCTGGGGCTGAAGTGCAGGAGCTCTCTGGGCAGCTCCAGCTGCTGTCCATGGCAGCCAGCTGCGGGCTGGTACCCGCACAGCGTTGTCAGCTGCCCGCAGCCCAAAAGGGGCGTGTGCCCCGTAGTTGGCAGGATTCGAACCTGCGCGGGGAAACCCCAATGGATTTCTAGTCCATCGCCTTCACCACTCGGCCACAACTACCTGCTCCAGCCCTCCCTGCCCTGCTCAGCACATGCCCTGTGCCACGACACCAACGCCCCGGCACTTCAGGACAAGGCTCCTGCTACGAACCAGTGCTTGAGGTGGCTTCAAAAACTCACTGGCAAGGGTATCAGCAAAAGCCAGATTTGATATGAAAGGAAAGCACAACAAAGTGCTTTGGCAAGATTCACTCTACTACTTTCAGGACAGTTAAAGCACAACAAGGGAAAACAAGCAACAACAAAACCAAACAAAATACAAGCAAGCTAAATGGAAATGAACTGACATGTATCTAGGGGAGTGTGTGCATGTGTGTGTGTGTATGTGTGTGTGTGAGACAAAAGACAGTGAGGCAATGATATAGTGGAACATGGCCTAAGAGCTTGACAGTACTCAAACTCAACAGTATTTCAACTTAACTTAATTATTTCATTTATATTTAAACTTAACTTTGACATAAATCAGAATAATACCTTAAACTTAATATCTTCACCTTCAAATTTGACACTTACACCCCTAAATACGGAGTACGTATGTTTCTGAGTGTGTGTATGCGTGTGTGTGAGAGGTAGAATTGATAATGGTATGAATGTTGTCACTGTGAATTTGTAATTAAGTTCTTGCTGTGACTGTGGATCAAGTGCTGCTAAATGTATTTGCAGACTTTTAATTATGAATCCCTGCATACCATACACTTCTGAATGCACAGTGGCCCTTTATAACAGTAAACATTGGGTTCAGTTCAATATTGTATTCTTGCTTCATCAATTCAGTGGATAACAGAATGAACTTTGTTGTCTACCTCTGTTGAATCCAGACTGCCTCTGTCCAGCCATGAAAAGAAGTGCTTTGCTCCTTTCCATCCCACAGTCCTATAATCATGCCCCTGACACATCCCCACATCACCAATAGAAGAGAGAAGATTGATTTTGCTGTGATTTTGTGAAGAAGCTTTGACAGGACTGAAAAGTAAATCAAAATATTTGTATTAACTCTCACGTAGAACAAATTGGCACCAAGCCCTGCAGAGCCATGATCTCCAGGTTACAGAGTCAAGCTCAGTGAGAGAGCCTTTGGTGCTCTGGAGTAATGTTTCGGAGTTCTTGTGTAGCTGCCGGTAAGCTCAGGACAGCATCCAGTGCTCACCCTGGCGGAGCAGGTGGTAGCTGAGGGAGGAGGAGAACAAATGAGCAGGAGTCTCCAGCAATGCTGCACAAAGCTTTTAATGAGAAGGATCAAAAGCGGTGGCACAGAACAGAGACCAAGGAACGCGTGTGCAGGGGCCAGGGAGGGAAAGAGCTGGGCCCATTTGCCAAGGACAAAGGGGACGATGCGCCGGCTTCAGCAGATCTGACCGCAGCGGGGGATAGGCAGGCACAGGCCTGAGCCCCCCAGCCCAAGGGAGCCCCCAGAAGAGATGGGAACCCCTGAGGTGCTGAGGGAGCTGCCCACAGCAGCTGACAGAGAGGATCCCACGGCCGTGCTCTGAGGGAAAGAGGTGAGGATGGGGCCCGGCAGGGTCACCACCACCGGCGAAGGCTCGATGTACACCGTGGAGTCAGCACAGCGGGCGAGGCACGGCTCGCTGCAGCTGCTTGCAAGGGGCGTTGGGCCACAGGGGCCGCAGGGCCGTGGGGGACAGGGTCTGCAGCAAGACATCTCTCGGTGCAGGAGGCAAGGCTGCAACACAGAGCAGGGAGCAGGGACCAGCCTCAGCATCACTCTGTCTCTCTGTCCCTCGGCTCTCTCCAGGGACACATTTGCTCTGCCCAACACACTCTGTGCCTACAGCTGCCACGACCCTGCCACTGCCCTCCCAGTGGCACGGCACGGGAAGGCCGCCCCACTTCAATGAGTAGGACAGAGGCTTTAAGGCCCCTGTGGAAAGACTGCTCACAGCCCATCTCCAGAACAGACATGGCTGTGTTACACCTGTCCAGGGAAGCACTGCCACATTTTGTTAGCCCATGGAGGGTGCTAATTCTGCTGGGCACAGCCCCCTGCAGCAGAGCCCCACTGATCCCCTTCTGCTGCATCAAAGCCCCCTCTCCCCACCCGTCCCCAGCCACCAGCATGGAAAGGCTGCCGGCCCTTCAACGCTTCCGTGTCAGGGCCAAGCTGAGGCAGCCCAAGGATCAAGCTGGGCAGCCTCCATGACAGCAGTTCTTCCCACAGGGAGGCATGGAGCGGACTCAGGCTTACCTCGTTCCTCGAGGAAAGGGAGGCCAGAGAGGAGGATGCAGAGCCTGCAGCAGCGCAGCCTTTTATGCCGTGTCCCAGAGCCCTGTGGGGCCACAAACATTCCTTGTTTGTGAAACATCCAAACTCCTGGGAGTGGCCACTTGCGAGGCATCGCTGCTGATGAGGTCCCAGCCTCTTTAATCTCAAATGTTTTTCACCAGTTTCACACCACACAACATGGAAATAATTGATGTGTGACCCAGCTTCCTAAGGTCAATTGACTTAGAGGTCCTAAATCTGTGCATAACGTGATTTGAACTGAATTTGTGTAGTGTCTATTGCTTCTGTCACTTGTTCATGTTGTCTGTTACTTTGGCTCCAGTCACACTTAAATTCAGCCAAAAAGAGACACCTCAGGTCAGCTCTCAAGGAGCTTTCAGTGCAGGCACTTGGGCTAATCCTGAGAGTCATTTCTTCCATGGGCCATCACAGAGGTCCAGAACATTGTGGGTCAGTTGAGGCAGAAAGTCAACACTGCACAACCCTATAGTGGGGAAGAGACCCAACTCTGCAGGGAGGTGGCAAAGCTGAGTGGCAAGGAAAGTCCACGTTCTGCTGGAAGGATGTCCCCTGCAGGCCTGAGTGACAGCCATGGGGAGCTTGCTTACAGTCCACAGGCTGTACCACGGCCTGGCTGTGTGATCAAAGTGATGCCGCGTCCTTCCCTGAAAGAGACCCACAGCCACTCTGACCTGTTTTGCTCAGCGTGCTCATCCCAGAGGCCAGAGCCCTGGATGGCAGCTTTGGGGAAAAGGCTGAGGGCAGGGAGCCCAAAGCCCATGGCTCTTTTTTTCTGGGTCAGGGATGGGGTTTCCCATTCCATGCATTTTACATTTCAAAGGGACACTGGATCGGTCTCCCAGAGCACGTGGGTGTCATGGTGATGTGGAAGAGCTGGGAAAATCCCTGAGCTCCAGGCAAACCTGAGTCACCCAGTGTGGACTCCAGTGGACGGCGTGCCACAGACTCAGGCGCTCAAGGAATAACAGAGCTCATATCCTAAATAGGAGTGATGTGGATTTTATGTGGGGTGGCCACTCAGTCCATCATCCATTGGATGGAAGGCGAGACTCAAGGCCTTGTGGATGACAGCTCAATGTCCAACTCAAGTGGTGTCCAGCCTGTGATGAGTGTGGTTTCACTGGGCTTGGTGAGGGGAACAGGAATATTTAACACCTTCCTGGGAGACCTGGGAGGAGTGAATGAGTGCATCCTCAGCTGGTTTGTGGATGACATTGTGCTGAGTGATGGGGTTGGTTCTCTAGAGGAAGGGATGCCATCCGGAGGGCAGGATGGAGAGGTGGGTCTGTGCAAACCTCATGGAATTCAACAAGGTCAAGAGCCAAGGTCGGGATAATCCCAAACATGGACACAGTCTAGGCCATGAGTGGATTGAGAGCAGCTCTGCAGATGGGGATTTGCAGGTTCTGGTGGCTGAAATACTGAACATGCACCTGCATCGCCTGCTAGCAGCAAAGTGCAAACATCCAATTGTATTTTGGGATGCATCCAGAGTTGAGTGGCCGGCAGGTTGAGGGAGGGGATTGTCGTGATCTACTCAGTTCTCAAGACACCTTAGCTGGGGTACTGCATCCAGTTCTAGGACCCACAGCCAAAGAAACACACAGACCTGCTGCAGAGGGTCCAGAGGAACCACAAAGACCAGCAGGCAACTGGAGCCACTGTCCTGTGAAGACAGGCTGAGAGGGTTGGGGTTGTGTAGCAAAGAAAAGAGAAGGCTCCCAGGAGACATTCAGTCAAGAAAGGAAAGGATACTTGGCAGGAGTGAATGGAGATGTGTCAAGGGCTACTGGTCTGAAATTGAAATCAGGAAGATATAGATTAGATATTGGGAAGGAATCATTCTGGTACAGAGTGGTGACACACTGGAACTGGTTGTACAGAGAAGAGTTGCAGAAACCATTGAGGAGGCTCAAGCTAGATGATTTTAAGGTCCATTCTATCCCAAAGTGATTGTAATTGACATTGCACAAATCTGTCTTCTATGAAGCGGGGCAACAAAATTTGAGATGAAAGAGGCAGGGACCTCATCAGCTGCGATGCCTCGCAAGTGGCCACTCCCAGGAGTTTGGATGTTTCACAAAAAAGGAATGTTTGTGGCCCCACAGGGCTCTGGGACACGGCATAAAAGGCTGCGCTGCTGCAGGCTCTGCATCCTCCTCTCTGGCCTCCCTTTCCTCGAGGAACGAGGTAAGCCTGAGTCCGCTCCATGCCTCCCTGTGGGAAGAACTGCTGTCATGGAGGCTGCCCAGCTTGATCCTTGGGCTGCCTCAGCTTGGCCCTGACATGGAAGCGTTGAAGGGCCGGCAGCCTTTCCATGCTGGTGGCTGGGGACGGGTGGGGAGAGGGGGCTTTGATGCAGCAGAAGGGGATCAGTGGGGCTCTGCTGCAGGGGGCTGTGCCCAGCAGAATTAGCACCTTCCGTGGGCTAACAAAATGTGGCAGTGCTTCCCTGGACATGTGTAACACAGCCATGTCTGTTCTGGAGATGGGCTGTGAGCAGTCTTTCCACAGGGGCCTTAAAGCCTCTGTGCTGGGTCCTATTCCTGAAGTGGGGCGGCCTTCCAGTGCCGTGCCACTGGGAGGGAAGTGGCAGGGTCGTGGCAGCTGTAGGCACAGAGTGTGTTGGGCAGAGCAAATGTGTCCCTGGAGAGAGCCGAGGGACAGAGAGACAGAGTGATGCTGAGGCTGGTCCCTGCTCCCTGCTCTGTGTTGCAGCCTTGCCTCCTGCACCGAGAGATGTCTTGCTGCAGACCCTGTCCCCCACGGCCCTGTGGCCCCTGTGGCCCAACGCCCCTTGCAAGCAGCTGCAGCGAGCCGTGCCTCGCCCGCTGTGCTGACTCCACGGTGTACATCGAGCCTTCGCCGGTGGTGGTGACCCTGCCGGGCCCCATCCTCACCTCTTTCCCTCAGAGCACGGCCGTGGGATCCTCTCTGTCAGCTGCTGTGGGCAGCTCCCTCAGCACCTCAGGGGTTCCCATCTCTTCTGGGGGCTCCCTTGGGCTGGGGGGCTCAGGCCTGTGCCTGCCTATCCCCCGCTGCGGTCAGATCTGCTGAAGCCGGCGCATCGTCCCCTTTGTCCTTGGCAAATGGGCCCAGCTCTTTCCCTCCCTGGCCCCTGCACACGCGTTCCTTGGTCTCTGTTCTGTGCCACCGCTTTTGATCCTTCTCATTAAAGGCTTTGTGCAGCATTGCTGGAGACTCCTGCTCATTTGTTCTCCTCCTCCCTCAGCTACCACTTGCTCTGCCAGGGTGAGCACTGGATGCTGTCCTGAGCTTACCGGCAGCTACACAAGAACTCCCAAACATTACTCCAGAGCACCAAAGGCTCTCTCACTGAGCTTGACTCTGTAACCTTGACATCACGGCCCTGCAGTGCTTGGTGACAATTTGTTCCATGTGAGAGTTAACACAAATATTTTGATTTAATTTTCAGTTCTGTCATAGCTGCTTCACAAAATCACGGCAAAATTAATCTTCTCTCTTCTATGTTGGGATGTGTCAGGGGCAAGAGTATACGATTGTGGGCTGGAAAGGAGCAAAGCACTTCTTTTCATGGCTGGACAGAGGCAATCTGGATTCAGCAGAATTTGACAGTAAAGTTCACTCTGTTACTCACAGACTTCTGATATTAAACTGATGAAGCAAGAATAGAATATCGAACTGAAACCAATGTTTAGTGTTGTACACGGCCACTATGCATTCAAAAGTGTATAGTATGCAGGCATTCATAATTAAAAGTGTGCAAAAGCATTTAGCAGCACTCGATCCGATGTCACAGCAAGGACTTAATTACAAATTCACAGGGAAAACATTCATACCATTATCAATTCTCTCCCTATTTCTCTCACACGCGCGCACACACACACACACACAAAGACCCAGACACACACTCCCCTAGATAGATGTCAGTTCATTTCCATTTAGCTTGCTTGTATTTTGTTTGGTTTTGTTGTTGCTTGTTTTCCCTTGTTGTGCTTTATCTGTCCTGAAAGTAGTAGAGTGAATCTTGCCAAAGCACTTTGTTGTGCTTTCCTTTCATATTAAATCTGGCTTTTGCTGATACCCTTGCCAGTGAGTTTTTGAAGCCACCTCAAGCACTGGTTCGTAGCAGGAGCCTTGTCCTGAAGTGCCGGGGCGTTGGTGTTGTGGCACAGGGCATGTGCTGAGCAGGGCAGGGAGGGCTGGAGCAGGTAGTTGTGGCCGAGTGGTGAAGGCGATGGACTAGAAATCCATTGGGGTTTCCCCGCGCAGGTTCGAATCCTGCCAACTACGGGGCACACGCCCCTTTTGGGCTGCGGGCAGCTGACAGCACTGTGCGGGTACCAGCCCACAGCTGGCTGCCATGGACAGCAGCTGGAGCTGCCCAGAGAGCTCCTGCACTTCAGCCCCAGCAACTTTACTAGGTCCCACTGTTCCTTCAGTTCCTTCTGCAACTGCCATTACATTAGACGGGCACTGCATTTCCTGACTCTGGATTTTTCCCTCTGGGGGAGCAGACCCCTTTAAAACAGACTCCAGCAAATTAAAGGGGCCTCTGGTTGGTACAGACTGTTCTTGATGTATTTTCTCAGCTTGTTGTGTCCCTCCTTGGCCAGCACAGAACTGAAGCGTCGGGCAGGTGCTGTCCTGCAGCGTGCTGGGAGCGGAGCTGGATTTCTGTGCAGGGCTGCAGCCATGTGGATTGAGTCACTGGATTTCAGGTGCCCTCATCCCTAGCAAGGCCCAAGGCTGCAGCCTGCCTTTGGGACAGCCTTGAGGATGTGCAGGGCCAGCGTGGGTGGTCAAAGGGCAAGGGGCTGTGCAGGGCTGTGAGCGGGAGGTGTGGGAGAAGGGCAAGACCAGGTGCTGGAGCTGTGGGGCGCACGGCCAAGGGAGATGAACTTGTCAGGGTGTCTATTTTGTGGGGTGGGGGAGGCCGAGCAGGGAGGAAGGGAAGGAGTGAGGGCCAGCAGTACCCGGCAGCATGGAGCTGCAGTGAGGGCAATGGCAGCCAAGGCTCAGGAAGAGCAGAGTGGCGCAGCGGGAGCGTGCTGGGCCCATAACCCAGAGGTCGATGGATCAAAACCATCCTCTGCTAAGGCACTTTTTTCACAGCAGCAGGCACAGCTTCGCTCACAAGGCCCTGCACATTGAGGGCACACAGGTTTTCCTCCCTTCCCTGAAGGCAGATCAATCCCAGTTGCCCAGGCACAGGAGGGCACCTGCAGGCCTATGCAGGGGCAGAGGAGGCTCAGGCTGCTCCAAGTGCTTGACAAAACACCTGGGAGCTTTCTCTGTCTCCATCTGTTTGCTGCCGTGACCATTCAGAGGCTGATCCAGGATGAGGGCCATGCAGCTATTGCCAAGGGACACTGTATTGGCCAGTGGTGGCTGGGTGTTGGGAGGGGAGGAGACACCAGGTGCTGCGGGCAACGCCTCTCTAGGAAAACTTTCAGGGGTTGGCATGCCCAGGAGAAAGCTGGTTCCTGCTGCCACCACAACTCTGAAACATCTGATTCCCATTCAGTAGTCCTTCAGGACCTGGACTGGCTTGGGCTGGGGAAGCAAAGACAAGGGGGCTTCTTCAGAATGAAGGTGACTTCCCAAGGTGTGCCCTGAGTCAGAAAGAGATAGTTGCAATTTGGGAAAGACAAGACAAGGCGAGTTTCGAGTCTGATGCTCGTAAGAGAGGCCATGCCAGGCTTGCAGAAGGAGCTGTGCTGCTGGCCTGAGGGATGGTGTGATTAGAGAGTGCCTGGAGGCCCTGCAGGGAAGGCTGCTCGTGGTGAGAGATGTCCAAGGCGATGGAGAGACAGCCAGCCTCAGCTGGGGACAGAAGGCAGAGCAAGGCTCGGCACAGGGGCCAGAGGTGACCGGTGCAGGAGGTCCCATGGTGTAATGGTGAGCACTCTGGACTCTGAATCCAGTGATCTGAGTTCAAATCTCAGTGGGACCTCAGCCTTTTTGTTCCCTCGGGCTTTCCCTCAGCACGCTTACACCCTCACAGCTCTACTCTGCAGCTGCTTCACCTGTGGAGACTGCTCTGATGAATCACACAGCAGCTGAGGTGGAGACCACCACCCAAAATGGATCAGGCACAGGAGGCTGCTCGGGGACTGTTCTATGTTGGATGAATCCAAAAGCGGACACTGGGCTATTCACTCTGGGCAGCTGTTTCCAGGTTGCACCATTCCCACAGTAACTGCAGGTTACTCCCTGTGGCAGAACTTGTGTGCCCAGCCCTGTCCACTGCTCCTTTCTTGCTCCTTCCCTCTGCGGCTTCTTTCCCTCTTTTCCCTGTCAGTGTCTTTCTATTGCACTTCAATCAGTTCAAGGAGCTCGACCAATATTGGAAGAAGGAGGAGAACAAACGAGCAGGAGTCTCCAGCAATGATGCACAAAGCCTTTAATGAGAAGGATCAAAAGCGGTGGCACAGAACAGAGACCAAGGAACGCGTGTGCAGGGGCCAGGGAGGGAAAGAGCTGGGCCCATTTGCCAAGGACAAAGGGGACGATGCGCCGGCTTCAGCAGATCTGACCGCAGCGGGGGATAGGCAGGCACAGGCCTGACCCTCCCAGCCCAAGGGAGCCCCCAGAAGAGATGGGAACCCCTGAGGTGCTGAGGGAGCTGCCCACAGCAGCTGACAGAGAGGATCCCACGGCCGTGCTCTGAGGGAAAGAGGTGAGGATGGGGCCCGGCAGGGTCACCACCACCGGCGAAGGCTCGATGTACACCGTGGAGTCAGCACAGCGGGCGAGGCACGGCTCGCTGCAGCTGCTTGCAAGGGGCGTTGGGCCACAGGGGCCGCAGGGCCGTGGGGGACAGGGTCTGCAGCAAGACATCTCTCGGTGCAGGAGGCAAGGCTGCAACACAGAGCAGGGAGCAGGGTCCAGCCTCAGCATCACTCTGTCTCTCTGTCCCTCGGCTCTCTCCAGGGACACATTTGCTCTGCCCAACACACTCTGTGCCTACAGCTGCCACGACCCTGCCACTGCCCTCCCAGTGGCACGACACGGGAAGGCCGCCCCACTTCAGGAATAGGACCCAGCACAGAGGCTTTAAAGCCCCTGTGGAAAGACTGCTCACAGCCCATCTCCAGAACAGACATGGCTGTGTTACACATGTCCAGGGAAGCACTGCCACATTTTGTTAGCCCACGGAAGGTGCTAATTCTGCTGGGCACATCCCACTGCAGCAGAGCCCCACTGATCCCCTTCTGCTGCATCAAAGCCCCCTCTCCCCACCCGTCCCCAGCCACCAGCATGGAAAGGCTGCCGGCCCTTCAACGCTTCCGTGTCAGGGCCAAGCTGAGGCAGCCCAAGGATCAAGCTGGGCAGCCTCCCTGACAGCAGTTCTTCCCACAGGGAGGCATGGAGCGGACTCAGGCTTACCTCGTTCCTCGAGGAAAGGGAGGCCAGAGAGGAGGATGCAGAGCCTGCAGCAGGGCAGCCTTTTATGCCGTGTCCCAGAGCCCTGTGGGGCCACAAACATTTTTTGTTTGTGAAACATCCAAACTCCTGGGAGTGGCCATTTGCGAGGCATCGCTGCTGATGAGGTCCCTGCCTCTTTCATCTCAAGCATTTTTCACCAGTTTCACACCACACAACATGGAAATGATTGATGTGTGACCCAGCTTCCTAAGGTCAATTGACTTGGAGGTCCTAGGTCAGCGCATTACGTGATTTGAACTGAATTTGTGTAGTGTCTATTGCTTCTGTCATTTGTTCATGTTGTCTGTTACTTTGGCTCCAGTCACACTTAAATTCAGCCAAAAAGAGACACCTCAGGTCAGCTCTCAAGGAGCTTTCAGTGCAGGCACTTGGGCTAATCCTGAGAGTCATTTCTTCCACAGGCCATCACAGAGGTCCGGAACACTGTGGGTCAGTTGAGGCAGAAAGTCAACACTGCACAACCCTATAGTGGGGAAGAGACCCAACTCTGCAGGGAGGTGGCAAAGCTGAGTGGCAAGGAAAGTCCACGTTCTGCTGGAAGGATGTCCCCTGCAGGCCTGAGTGACAGCCATGGGGAGCTTGCTTACAGTCCACAGGCTGTACCACGGCCTGGCTGTGTGATCAAAGTGATGCCGCGTCCTTCCCTGAAAGAGACCCACAGCCACTCTGACCTGTTTTGCTCAGCGTGCTCATCCCAGAGGCCAGAGCCCTGGATGGCAGCTTTGGGGAAAAGGCTGAGGGCAGGGAGCCCAAAGCCCATGGCTCTTTTTTTCTGGGTCAGGGATGGGGTTTCCCATTCCATGCATTTTACATTTCAAAGGGACACTGGATCGGTCTCCCAGAGCACGTGGGTGTCATGGTGATGTGGAAGAGCTGGGAAAATCCCTGAGCTCCAGGCAAACCTGAGTCACCCAGTGTGGACTCCAGTGGACGGCGTGCCACAGACTCAGGCGCTCAAGGAATAACAGAGCTCATATCCTAAATAGGAGTGATGTGGATTTTATGTGGGGTGGCCACTCAGTCCATCATCCATTGGATGGAAGGCAAGACTCAAGGACTTGTGGATGACAGCTCAATGTCCAACTCAAGTGGTGTCCAGCCTGTGATGAGTGTGGTTTCACTGGGCTTGGTGAGGGGAACAGGAATATTTAACACCTTCTTGGGAGACCTGGGAGGAGGGAATGAGTGCATCCTCAGCTGGTTTGTGGATGACATTGAGCTGAGTGATGGGGCTGGTACTGTAGAGGAAGGGATGCCATCCAGAGGGCAGGATGGAGAGGTGGGTCTGTGCAAACCTCATGGAATTCAACAAGGTCAAGAGCCAAGGTCGGGATAATCCCAAACATGGACACAGTCTAGGCCATGAGTGGATTGAGAGCAGCTCTGCAGATGGGGATTTGCAGGTTCTGGTGGCTGAAATACTGAACATGAACCTGCATTGCCTGCTAGCAGCAAAGTGCAAACATCCATTTGTATTTTGGGATGCATCCAGAGTTGAGTGGCCAGCAGGTTGAGGGAGGGGATGGTGATGATCTACTCAGTTCTCAAGACACCTTGGCTGGGGTACTGCATCCAGTTCTAGGTCCCAAAGCCAAAGAAACACACAGACCTGCTGCAGAGGGTCCAGAGGAGCCACAAAGACCAGCAGGCAACTGGAGCCACTGTCCTGTGAAGACAGGCTGAGAGGGTTGGGGTTGTGTAGCAAAGAAAAGAGAAGGCTCCCAGGAGACATTCAGTCAAGAAAGGAAAGGATACTTGGCAGGAGTGAATGGAGATGTGTCAAGGGCTACTGGTCTGAAACTGAAAGCAGGAATATATGGGTTTGATATTGGGAAGGAATCTTTTTGGTACAGAGTGGTGACACACTGGAACTGGTTGTCCAGAGAAGAGTTGCAGAACCCGTTGAAGGGGGCTCAAGCTAGATGATTTTAAGGTCCATTCTCTCCTCAGTTGATTCTAAGAGTCATTGCACAAATCTGGTATGAAATGGGACAACAAAATTTGAGATTAAAGAGGCAGGGACCTCATCAGCAGCGATGCCTCGCAAATGGCCACTCCCAGGAGTTTGGATGTTTCACAAACAAGGAATGTTTGTGGCCCCACAGGGCTCTGGGACACGGCATAAAAGGCTGCGCTGCTGCAGGCTCTGCATCCTCCTCTCTGGCCTCCCTTTCCTCGAAGAACGAGGTAAGCCTGAGTCCGCTCCATGCCTCCCTGTGGGAAGAACTGCTGTCATAGAGGCTGCCCAGCTTGATCCTTGGGCTGCCTCAGCTTGGCCCTGACACGGAAGCGTTGAAGGGCCGGCAGCCTTTCCATGCTGGTGGCTGGGGACGGGTGGGGAGAGGGGGCTTTGATGCAGCAGAAGGGGATCAGTGGGGCTCTGCTGCAGGGGGATGTGCCCAGCAGAATTAGCACCCTCCATGGGCTAACAAAATGTGGCAGTGCTTCCCCGGACATGTGTAACACAGCCATGTCTGTTCTGGAGATGGGCTGTGAGCAGTCTTTCCACAGGGGCCTTAAAGCCTCTGTGCTGGGTCCTATTCCTGAAGTGGGGCGGCCTTCCCGTGTCGTGCCACTGGGAGGGAAGTGGCAGGGTCGTGGCAGCTGTAGGCACAGAGTGTGTTGGGCAGAGCAAATGTGTCCCTGGAGAGAGCCGAGGGACAGAGAGACAGAGTGATGCTGAGGCTGGACCCTGCTCCCTGCTCTGTGTTGCAGCCTTGCCTCCTGCACCGAGAGATGTCTTGCTGCAGACCCTGTCCCCCACGGCCCTGCGGCCCCTGTGGCCCAACGCCCCTTGCAAGCAGCTGCAGCGAGCCGTGCCTCGCCCGCTGTGCTGACTCCACGGTGTACATCGAGCCTTCGCCGGTGGTGGTGACCCTGCCGGGCCCCATCCTCACCTCTTTCCCTCAGAGCACGGCCGTGGGATCCTCTCTGTCAGCTGCTGTGGGCAGCTCCCTCAGCACCTCAGGGGTTCCCATCTCTTCTGGGGGCTCCCTTGGGCTGGGAGGGTCAGGCCTGTGCCTGCCTATCCCCCGCTGCGGTCAGATCTGCTGAAGCCGGCGCATCGTCCCCTTTGTCCTTGGCAAATGGGCCCAGCTCTTTCCCTCCCTGGCCCCTGCACACGCGTTCCCTGGTCTCTGTTCTGTGCCACTGCTTTTGATCCTTCTCATTAAAGGCTTTGTGCATCATTGCTGGAGACTCCTGCTCGTTTGTTCTCCTCCTTCTTCCAATATTGGTCGAGCTCCTTGAACTGATTGAAGTGCAATAGAAAGACACTGACAGGGAAAAGAGGGAAAGAAGCCGCAGAGGGAAGGAGCAAGAAAGGAGCAGTGGACAGGGCTGGGCACACAAGTTCTGCCACAGGGAGTAACCTGCAGTTACTGTGGGAATGGTGCAACCTGGAAACAGCTGCCCAGAGTGAATAGCCCAGTGTCTGCTTTTGGATTCATCCAACATAGAACAGTCCCCGAGCAGCCTCCTGTGCCTGATCCATTTTGGGTGGTGGTCTCCACCTCAGCTGCTGTGTGATTCATCAGAGCAGTCTCCACAGGTGAAGCAGCTGCAGAGTAGAGCTGTGAGGGTGTAAGCGTGCTGAGGGAAAGCCCGAGGGAACAAAAAGGCTGAGGTCCCACTGAGATTTGAACTCAGATCACTGGATTCAGAGTCCAGAGTGCTCACCATTACACCATGGGACCTCCTGCACCGGTCACCTCTGGCCCCTGTGCCGAGCCTTGCTCTGCCTTCTGTCCCCAGCTGAGGCTGGCTGTCTCTCCATCGCCTTGGACATCTCTCACCACGAGCAGCCTTCCCTGCAGGGCCTCCAGGCACTCTCTAATCACACCATCCCTCAGGCCAGCAGCACAGCTCCTTCTGCAAGCCTGGCATGGCCTCTCTTACGAGCATCAGACTCGAAACTCGCCTTGTCTTGTCTTTCCCAAATTGCAACTATCTCTTTCTGACTCAGGGCACACCTTGGGAAGTCACCTTCATTCTGAAGAAGCCCCCTTGTCTTTGCTTCCCCAGCCCAAGCCAGTCCAGGTCCTGAAGGACTACTGAATGGGAATCAGATGTTTCAGAGTTGTGGTGGCAGCAGGAACCAGCTTTCTCCTGGGCATGCCAACCCCTGAAAGTTTTCCTAGAGAGGCGTTGCCCGCAGCACCTGGTGTCTCCTCCCCTCCCAACACCCAGCCACCACTGGCCAATACAGTGTCCCTTGGCAATAGCTGCATGGCCCTCATCCTGGATCAGCCTCTGAATGGTCACGGCAGCAAACAGATGAGGACAGAGAAAGCTCCCAGGTCTTTGTGTCGTGCACATGGAGCAGCCTGAGCCTCCTCTGCCCCTGCATAGGCCTGGAGGTGCCCTCCTGTGCCTGGGCCACTGGGATTGATCTGCCTTCAGGGAAGGGAGGAAAACCTGTGTGCCCATAATATGCAGGGAATATTGTGAGGGAAGCTGTGCCTGCTGCTGTGCACCCACTCATAGATCATGCTGAGGGGCCCTTTGGTGATGTTGTTGCTGGAGAAATCAAAGATAAAGCATCACCAAATCCTAGGGAAAAACAGAAACTCTCAAACTTCATCTTTTCAATGTTAGATTATTAGGCATTACTTTATTTGGCCAGGATATGCAATAGAATTTAAACAAACAGTGCCCAGCAGTTTGCCAGCCCGGGGAGTCTCTCTCAGTGCTACCAAATACCACCCACCACAGTTCACTGCACTACACTTTGATTTTCCCAAGGCATTTGGCAGAATAAAGAAAAAGCATTTTTAAGTCACATTTTACTGCTCACCCTTTCCTGCATCACTCAGGGTGCCTACTCGGGTGCTTCCATCCCAGCATCTCGGGAATGAGAGTAACTGGCTGTGTGATATCCTGGCATTCCACATGGAGCTCAGGCAGTGCCTAACACTCATGTGAAGGCAGTGATCACTGTCCTTGCAGTAAGGACCAATATCAGCGTGATTCCTGTAGATCTCCTCCACCTGAACGGGTTAAAAAGGGGTGTGCAGCATGTCTAGAAGTGAGGAAAAGGGAAGAGCTAAAGACAAACAGAGCTTCAAGCCTGCTAAGGAAAACCAGGGCTCATACCTGGCATCCCTGGGTGCAGGAATCTACAGCACCAAAGAAAGGAAGGAGAGCTGAGAGACCCAGAAGAGCCTAGGGCTGCCCAGCACAGCCTGCTCTGACTCAGCTTGCCCCACTCTTCCCTGGGGGAGGTGAATCCCCCAGTCTGAAGGAAGAGGCAAGACCACAGTGATGGCTCTGGCATTTAGCCACCACATGGTGGTGCCCAATAGGTATTATTAATTTCTAATGTGGCACCCCACAACATATCCATGCCTAAGATATATTCACCGATTGAAGCATTCAGAATATATATGAGGCTCCCAATCCCCAGTTTGTAATTTTAATTTGGTCATTTTTCTCACTACAGGTTGTTCACCTAACCCCCACATGGGAGCAGTCGTTCTCTGTATTTTGTCTGGGTTACTGTGTATGATAGTGACGTTCACCCCTGTATCTACAAATGCACAGACTCCCTGTTTGCTTACATTTCACTACCAAATGAATATATTCAGTAAAGAGATGGGTGTCTGGTCACAACACATGGCAGTCCAATACAGGGGCTTGGTCTATTCTCTATTCAGTTGTTATTTGTCCTTCTGCTGTCCTTCTGCTCTCTTGCAGCTTCTTTAGTGTCTTCCCGCAGATAAAGGGGTGGAGAGGGAGTATGTGCTGGGACTTCTGGTGTTCCCAGCCCTGGGTGTTCCATATACAATATACACACTCATACCCTGGGACTCCTTTACCATGTGGTGCAAGTTTTGTATAGGTAGTCTATTTCCTTCTTATCTACCCCTTTGTTGAGGAGTAAATGGAATAATTGAGTCTGTTCACTTGGGTCCCCCTTGACACTTTCAATTTTCCTCTGACCCCGGACCGAATCCTCTGGGCTTAGTCCTGGTAAGTCACTTAACTGATTTAATTTTTCAATAACTTGTTCAATTGGGTTCCCTTGTCCAGCTAAGAGTACAGGCTTTCCACTCTTTTGGGCATCCCTCTAGAAGAGTGTTCTGCATTCCAGGAGTTAGGTGTTGAGCCATGTAAAGCTCAGGAGACCCCATAATGATGTTTACTTTCAAGCCTTCTGCTTTGAGCAGATCGCATGCTTGTCTTAAAGTTGTCCATTCTTTGGCCACAACCAGCCAAGCAGCATAATTAGTATACTGATCTGAAAATTCTTCTTCAACAACCCTAACCAGAGTGACACTATTGTCCTCCACATGTTGTAATGCAGATTGAACATATTTGTCAGAGGTAAGTCCCATTAACTTTTTAGTATTTCTACTATCCAGTTACACAGTATCATCTTCTTCCTCTACAAGATGTACTAGCCAGTTTTGGGGTTTCCCCCCAGGCCTCTGTTCCTAGTTTTCCAGTAAATTTTAAACTTTTTCAGAGCTATAATTAGTAAGTTCATCTGTTTGGAGAGTCTGATTATTTTTTTCCAGTTACTAGTGCATTTTAAACACAGGACCAGGATGAACACCTTCTTTTTTTTTTGCATCAGTGAGCCAGCCACCTTTCTTTCTTTCTTTTTCCCTCATTTCTTAGTAACCCAAACAGCAAATTGTTCTGCTAAAACTGCACATTTTTTCTCCAATTGCTCACCCTACTCAGCAGCAGTTACAAATGTTTTCTTTGTATCATTATATTAGCTCTCAGCTGCTCTGTGTCCTTGTCCTATTCAATTAACTGTTGTTCTAGTTCTTAATTTTTTTCCATTGCAACTTTGCATGCAAAGAACAAGAAACCTGTCATTTTGGCTAGCAGGAATCAGTTGCTCTTTAGAATGTGTCCAAGAAGTTTGCACAAACTCCCCCAGTATTTTAACACCTCCATGGGGTTCTTAGCCCCTCATGGTTCTGGTCCATTATTTGTACAAGTTTCTAGCCAATATTTGTACATGTTTCTAGCTTATGTCATGATGTATTCCATGGCTCCTGAGTCTACCCCAGTTGCTCCCCTGAAGGAGCCACAGCCTGAGGCTCCTTTTTCCAAAACATTATTATCAGTGCTCCTGAACAAGATTGTGATAATGACAACAAAAATAGTAAGAGCAATAACTCTGTTATATTAGTATTGTCTGGCAACACCCCAAAGACAAAGAATTTAAGGGCTTTTTAAACTCAGCTTTAAAAAAATGCCTGTCATGTCTACAAAGTCTACACCACACCACAAAAACTGTATGACACCAATTACACCTCAAACACAGATAAACACTAAGTTCTCACAGAACTGGGTACCCAAACTAAATCTTGACTTCTCATATACCACAAAACCGTAAAAAAGCTTCAGAAAAAAACACCAAAACCCTGATTTGGGCCCTGGACTACTTGTTGATGGAGATAAGATAAAAGTAACTCTAGTCTAATCTGGGCTGGGGGAGAAGAATACATTCACAGAGAGATCAAGCTTAGCACCTTTGGGGTGGAGATCACAGCCCCAGTGCTATCAGCTGCCAGGCTTGCACAGACCCTCACAGCAAAGAGTGGGAAGAGAGGTTTTGGGTGTGTAGTGAAAAAGCCTCTGGTCCAAGGTAGTGAATGCCCATCATCCGCTGTGCAGACTGGCCCAGCTGCAGAGGCTCCTTCACCCTGGGAAAAGCCGCATTCACATGAAGCAGAGAGGCTGTCATGGCTCATCAAAGGAATCCCCCCAAAAGGGTCCCCAGAGCCTGCACCAGAGCCCTGCAACATGATGCAACAGATCCACAGTGTTGCAAGGGACAGTGCCAAACTTGCCCTTCCCAGGGGAGGCATGTGAACATTCCCACCTGGCCCAAATCCATTAATCCATTGGATTCTATACTTTTCTGTGTGGGCCGGCAGGGGACCCTCACCACCAAGAAGACCAGAAAGAGGGGAGCAACAAGAAGTCATTGGAACCCTTGAAAGATCAATATGTTTCAGCTTCACCCCTGTCACTCTCTCCCTGTCCCCCCACCCACCCACACCTCTTTTTCTATTTTCTTTCTTTTTCTTTGCCTCTTTTACTATTAAATAAAACATACCAAGTTTTTTGGCACCAACAACACCTCATGATATAGTTTGACATGGGTCAAATCCCAGGCACCTACAAGAATCGTTTGCTTTACCCAGTTCTGCTACAGTTGGGCAGAAGAGAGGGGAAAAAAAGAATTAACAAAGGGTTCAAGAGTTAAGAACTGGGAGAAAAACACTTAAAGGTCAAAACAGGGTTCAAATTTAAAGGTACAAAGTAAATTTATTATTAATAGAGTCAGAGAAGGATAATGAGAAGTAAAATAAGCCTTTAAAACACTCTTTTCCCCCCCAGCCCCTCCCTCCCACTGACAGCACAGGGAGGCTGTTGGGGTTTTGGTCAGTTCATCACTGAAGATCTTCTATGTGTTCAGGGAGAGGAGTCTTTTCTCTGCTATGCTGTGGGGTCCCTCCCACAGACAAAGAGTCTCCCCAAAACTGCTGTGGCATAGGCAATTCATCCATTGGGTGTAATCCTCCAAGGATAGGCTGCTGTAGTTTGGAAGCAAGGGCCCTCTATCTCTGGAAGCAGGGGCCTTCTCTCTCTTTTCGGGTCTCTCACTAGATCACAGCTTTCTCTGGTATCCACTCACTTCGGCTTGAGCATTTTTCTCACAGCCTGCAAGGGGATTTCTGCATCCCCCATGGACTTTATGCTTTACAAGGGGACAGTTTGTTTCATTATAGTCCTCACTATGGCTTGCAGAAGAATCTCAGCTCTGATGCTTTAAGCACCTCCTTCCCTTCCTTTTCTTCCACTGACCTTGGTGTTGCCATATTGTTTATCCTCACATGTCTACATTTCCTCCTCTTTTCTGACTAGAAGAAAAACTGCCATTTGAAAGTACCATTGCCAACGAGTTCTACTAATTCAAAGATTCTTGAAAGAACCTTGAAAGAATTTCTCTCAGTGCCAAGAAGTTGATTTTGTCTAGGTTTTGTGTTGGGGAATCATTTGTCATGCTTTCACTGCTGGCCATGTGGCCCAACTGTGGCGCTGGTGCTATTTAAGGCCTCTCTTCATGCAGGGTGCCAGGAAGGGGAAGCTGCCACCACCCCAGCCCTTTCTCCCACCGTGTGGCTGGCTGGGGGCGACCAGACAGGCGAGGCTCAATGCGGGCTGCACTGAGATGGCAGAGGCCACACCGGCGTATCGCTGTGGGCAGTGCTGGCATGGCAGTGCCCGTGGCGACAGCAGCACCTCCTCACTCCTGGGGAAAAACTCCGTGTGCACTGCTTTCATTTTCTTCATAAATATGTCATCACAGAGGTGATGACATATTTAATTGGGCCAGCAGCATATCCATCTTCAGAGCCATCAGACATTGGCTCTGTCGGACATGGCGAGAGCTTCTAGCTTCTCACAGAAGCCACCCCTGTGGCCCTCCCCTTCTACCAAAAATCAGACTGTGTCAAATGAACATACCCCATTTGGTTTTAATCATGTTTTTTGGGTATATGTCAAACCTTTCTGGGTTTGATCCGTTTTATTCACAGAGACTTAGTTTTCTTTGCTCTTCTGTGTTTAAACTGGTTTATAACAGGCATATTTGTTTGAAGAGGGAACAGGGAAAGCTGTCAGACAAGGGGTCTCTGGGGAATGGGGGGCGCTTCTGTCTCTGCTCCAGCTGTGCCTTGTGAAATGACTGAGAGCTCAGCAGTAACAAGTGGTAGCAGTTCTTGGTTTTAACAGCTGGAAAGAAGCATCATATTCAAAATGTAGATCAGTAAGAAAATATGGTATTTGAAATCAATACAATTTACAGAAGCCTCCCTGGATATACAAGTCAAGATGAATGGCCATAGTGATGGCCCAGCGGCTGAGCTCTGTCCTGAGCTGTGTTCTCCCCAGCACCCTTGGAAACACCTGGAATCTCCCTTGCACATCCAATCCTAGTAATCTCTGCTCCTTTCTAAAGGAGAACTGCAAGGGTAGAGACATGATTGTTGGCACTCAGGAACCATTACAGGAGGGATTAGGGATGCAGAGAATGGCTAAGAGCTTGTCTATTACTGTGCACTCAGCCAAATCTGTTGAATTGTTGCTTATTAATAATATCTACCCTTTTCTCAACTGAACATTAAACCAAAATAAAACCATCCAATTCAATTCTTCACCGTGGCTGAAGTAAGAAGTAAAACCATCAGATACTAATTTAACTTGTATTATTTTAAATGTTTACTGTAGGGCTGAAAAACGAGATTGTTTGGACACCAGAAAAAACAAGAGAGCACAGACAGAGTTTCTATTATCACTTTCAAGATGCAACAATACATGTAACAATGGTGAGCCACAGCATACCAGGCTGTCTCACAAGATGAAAACAAAGTTTGAAATTGCTTTTGCTTAGAAGCTTCCTATGACATTTGGTGGTTCGCTTTACATCAGAGAACGCCTGATCATGGGCAAAAAGGGAGATGTTATCAAAGCCATCGCACGTGGAGGGGCCCTCCTTGGGGAGTGCGGTCCCTCATCCTTCAGTAGCAATGGTTGCCATAACCACTTTCTAGAAGCCTTCCAGACCTATCTTCTTTTACCGAAGGGTAAAACGCCGGAGAGCCATTTCCGTGCCCGCGGGGGTGTGCGCAGGGATGAGCAGCCCGCAGAACAGCCTGGAAGCGCGGCCGCTTTGATCTCAGGAGCAAAGTCACCTCAGTACGGTGTATGTGACTGCGCAGTAGCTAGCGGCTCGGCCAGCGCTGCCCCCTCCACCCCAGGTGGACTCATAGCGGCTGCCATGTGTTTACTACCAGGTGGAGCGAAGCAGCTTCGGCGGCGGGGCAGGGGCAAGCGCTGTGCCTGTGCTCTGTGCCGCCTCCTTCCTCCCCACCCCCCTTTCCACTCCGCCGCCTCGCTATTCCATATTTCTTTGCCTTTATAGGAAAAGTATGCGCAGGTCCGGGGGGGCTGCCCTGAGTCACCGAGAGCTGCGGTGCCCGCCTACGCCCGCGGGGCCGGGGCCGCCGCCGGGGCGGGGTCAGCGCTGCCCGTGGGGCCGCAGCGGAGCGGCCGAGCCGCCCGTCCCGCCCCGCAGCCCCTGGGCCACAGCGCGGGGCTCGCCGCCATGACGGGCAGGTGAGGCCGGGCACACGGGAGCCGGGCGGGGGTCTGGGCCGTGCCAGCCTTCACCGCCCTGGGGCGGCTGTGGCGTGTCGGGAACAGCTCCTTCTCGCCCTGGGTAGCGCCGTGCGGGGGCCCGGTGGGAAGGGTCGGGGGAGAGCGCTTCGCTGCTGTGAGGTTTGCCCGGAGCGGGGCACGCTCCGGCCGGGCGTGCAAGCGCAGAGCTGCTCCGCTGGGCCTGACCCTGCACGGGGACAGCGGAGGGCAGGGCTGAGGCAGAGCTGAGGCAGGGCTGAGGCAGGGCTGAGGCAGGGCTGAGGCAGTTCTGAGGCAGGGCTGAGACAGGGCTGAGGCAGAGCTGAGGCAGGGCTGAGACAGGGCTGAGGCAGAGCTGAGGCAGGGCTGAGGCAGGGCTGAGGCAGGGCTGAGGCAGAGGTGAGGCAGGGCTGAGGCAGGGCTGAGGCAGAGCTGAGGCAGAGGTGAGGCAGGGCTGAGGCAGGGCTGAGGCAGGGCTGAGGCAGAGCTCAGGCAGAGCTCAGGCAGGGCTGAGGCAGGGCTGAGGCACGGCTGAGGCAGAGGTGAGGCAGGGCTGAGGCACGGCTGAGGCAGTTCTGAGGCAGAGCTGAGGCACGGCTGAGGCAGGGCCGGCCGGGAAGCAGCAGCCGGGCTCTCTGGGAGCCGGGCCGGCAGCCTGCGCCCGGTGTGCCCCGCACCTCTGCCCCGTCGGGGCCCTTCTCGATGATCTACAAGCAGCCCCTCTGCCCACAGATTCACTCTCCTCTTCTTCGAGCTGGCCTTAGAGTTAACATGCTCCAGGAGCTGTTTGAATCTGGAGCTTGGTTCTCTCATGCTGTCTGACAGCTGAGAACGCTGTGAAATAATTGACAGTGGTAAATGAGGAGCGGGGAAGGCATTTCCTGGCATTTTGCGAGGGTTTGCACAAGTGCTTTAATGTCACTTTTTTCTCCCATCTGTAAAATAAAACTCAGACGTTATAAGTGGTTCGTGAAAATCAGCTTGCCTTTGTGGAATGTCTTGGAGGTGGGAAGCACGAAGAGGTAATACTACAATTAGCAAGGTGCCCTTTTTAGGATACTCATCCTTATGAGTCCTGCTATCTTACTGTAGTTCTGAAGCATTGCTCTTTATGATTAGGAATACTGAGATGGATTCAGAACACTTTATGTATAAGTATTCATTTTCCTTTTCTGTCAAGTCTTGATGTTTGTATTATGCAGCTTTTTCTGATTATTCGAAGTGGATCCTGATTAGTGGGTTGTTTGGTGTAAGAACCTTCTTGTGTGTGCTCCTCTGTGATTTGGGAATGTATTGTTTTTGGTCTCTGTGATTACAAATTGATGTTCAATTATACATGATTATTATACATGCTCAAAACTCTTCTGGGTATTGCCTCATTTCTTTAATGGTCTCTTTTTAATTTTTCTGACATGTGAAACAGGTGTGTATTTACAAGTTTACATTCATTTTCTTACAGCTAGAGGAAGACTTAGAACTTAAATGTCCACAGTTCATGGGTACCCGTCCAGCTCTTAAACAGAGAAAGGATGGAGAGGACTTGGAAAGGACTGTGGCTGTATGAACCCAGCTGATTTCATTTCTTCAGACTTGTAGAATGGTACTGTTTAGAATGACAGGCTTACCACAGGTGAAGTTGCTCAGGAGGACAGTGGGATGTGCCAACAAACAGCAATCCTTGTCTTCTCTTCATGCTTCCTCTGAAACTTGCCTGTTAAAGTGCAACACTATTCATTGGAAGCTCTGATGTGAAGTGTGAGCCTGGGTGGACAATTCCAAGGTAGCTGAGACAATGCAAAGTGTGCAGTTCATAGTGATGCAGGACTTCTCTTTTCCTTGGGTTTACTTCAGAGGGTTGTTAAAATGAGCAGGCCTTGGCTTTGGCTTGTGAAAAGTGAATACAGGTGTTACTTAATATTTTCATGAAAGGTTTGTCCTGGGAAGTTTGTTGGCTATAAACATTTCTAAAGTTCTGTCTGCTGTCGTTCCCAGGACAGGACAGTTAACTGTTCTATCCAAGTTGTTTGTCACAGCTGTAACTCAGCTGGCTGATTCCTTGTTAATAGTATCACCCATTTAGGGTAGTAGTTTCCCAGCAAAGTTTTACAGTGTCTGTGTGAAGTTGCACTGCTCAGCACCTTGCCTGGCCAATGCCATTGACAAGCACCGTGTTCAGTGTTGTTTTTCAGGCTGGGACAGACTCCTATGGCATTGGAAATAATTCAGCATTGAGAATGTTCTTAGATCCAGCTACAGGTCACTCTGCTGAGTGGTACCCAGATGTTATTCCATGTTTGTTATCTGGTAGCTCTTCAAGTCTGCTGACATAATGTGGTCAGATGTTCCCCAGCTTACCACAAAATGGGGTTTTCAGGGTTTTGGGAGGAGATTAAGTGCTTCACAGCTGGAGCATCCCCTCAGTATCCATTGGGGGAACCTTCCTGAGCCAGAAAGGGGACATAAATGTGCCTTTGGTCTTGAAATTGTTGACACAGGGAATGATTTTGTTGTTTTACAGTGTTCTAAAGTAAAGAAGACTGGAAAACATGAGGTGCTGAAACAGTATTCTTTTTCACTTCACCTTTCTTATAAAGTAAAAATATGAAAGGACTCTCTTTTAGGTGTGAATCAGCAGTGAAGAAATCATCTGTGAATTACCAGTGAACAAAATGTTGTCAAATGCCCAAAGTAGAAAGAATGGAAGAGAGTTTCCTTTAAGACTATGCTGCTGTGGTGTTGATTAGAAAAACCCAAAGGTGAAAAATCCCTGGGCTGTTTTGTGTTGCCTTTAGAAATTAATCTAATACAAAGCCCAAGAAAAAAATACTTCCCAAGTGCATGTTTTAGAACATAATTATCTTCATAAGAAATATTTGTTATCACTATACTTGGTCAAATTGGGATCTGGATACGCCTATGTGCTTCCTGTAGTCAACAAAAGAAGAGCAGCTGCATTTACAGATATGCTTATTGATTGTTCCTAATCCAGTGAAGGTAAGAAATAACAGTATATTATTTTCAATTAGGGTAGCTGGTTAGATGTTTTTTTTAATACATAGAGAGCTGCTGCTATACTGAAGCAGTTGCAAATAAAATGGTTTGAAAGAGGAGGAGTATTACAAAAGGTTCTTGGTACTGAGTAGACAGTAGCTGCATTAAATAAGAGATATCTGAGTTAGAAGCAGACGTTTATGTTCTTCTGGGTTGAAAATGTGGTTTTAGTCTTAGTCTTTCAATCTAAATTTACTCTCTGTTGGTCTTTAGATAGGAAGGTCCTTAGTCTATTTTGAGGCCATAGAGGTGCCTCCCTGAGGAAGAACCTGAAAATGCCTGAAAGAAGTCTGGCTGCTTTTTTCTCTGCTTTGGTCGAGAAAGTAACCACCTGTAAGAGTTTGGCATCAACCCTGTCTCTTAAAAGCAGTCTATCAAGAGGGAAAGAAAAAAACCCCATGGATTTTCACTCTTTATTTGTAAGGTGGCAAGAGAGGAGTGAGTAAGTGAGCTTGTGTTGAGGGATGGAAAGACGGAATGTTTGCTGTTGGGATTTTGGGGTTTTTTTTCTTTAATACCCTCATCTTCCCTTTTGAAGAAGACAGTCATAGTTTCCATGGAAGAGTGATTATTTGAAAACCAATAGAATCATGTTATATGACTCAAGTAAAAGCTTAAGTTGTTTGAGAGAGAAGGAGGGTTTTTTTCAGATTGCTTAAGGATAAGGGAGATTAATATTGCGGTGATTTAATATTTTTCTTTGTGCTAAAAGTAAAAACATTATTTAATCTTATATTTTAAAAATGGTTTATTGCTCTAAAATTTCAAAGGTCAGCAGAGACACCCAGTATGGAGAAGATTTTTCTTTATTCCACTTATATTCTAAGATAGAAATAGATAAACTACACTTACTGTCTTAAATGGTAGTGGCAGATTGCTGTCAGGTCAGGAGCTGAAACTCTTAAGGAAATGTGGGGTGCATTGTAGATTTAAAGATTGCTGATTTGTGATTTTAAAAGCATGTTGTTCTTTATTCATGCTTGTTCTACTGGGCCTCAGTAAACCCTTCTGTTTTTCTTTAAGTGTCAGAGGAGATTCTTGCTCATTAATATTCGTTTAGAACTCATGAAGTCATCAGTCCTCTCATTTTTTTTCCCCTGTAGCTTGCAGCTACATTTCATGCTCGTGCTACGAAAATCCAATCTTTCCCCTTTCCCCTTTCCAATTTACTAAACAGTAATTTGTTGATAATGACTCTTAAAATATTTTTCATGGTAATTCTTGAAGGCCAGAGAGCTCTGGAGACTGGAATGCCAAGTATGTTCTTCCTCCCTGCTTCCTGACCCTCTGCTGTGTGCGGCTGCTGCTGGCTGCAGTGAGTCCTGACAGCAGAGGTCTTTGCAGCCTTGTTTCTTGGAATATGCTTTGTCCAAATGGAAGGAACAGCTCGGTTGTTTACAGTGTCCTTAGGACATGGTGTGATACAGCAGCCTGCAGGGAAGCACGTGGAGATGCCAGGGTCAGATACTGATCTGCAGTAAACTATAGTGTTTGCTATCAAGAGCTCTAGTAATCTGCTTTGCTTTTCTTCATTTCTCTCATTTCTCATCAGAAAGTTTTCTTGATTTAAGTGGCTTAATTTTGTGAAGACTCAGGATTTTTATTTTTTTTATTTACTTGTGGCATTTATACAGAAGCATTCTGCAAGGCCAGGACAGAGTGAGGTGCTGATGCAGCCAATGGTGTGCTACATTAAGTAGATAATTACTAATGGAATACAGGAAAGAGATTGTCAGATCTTTAAGAATATGACAAAATGGCAGACGGGTTATAAGGAGCAGTGCTTGATCGGGTGTCTATGCATCCTGCTTTAGCTCTTCTAAAATGTAAACGCAACTCCCCAAAGGAAGGTGACTCACTGAGTATCAGTGCTGCTGGTGTTGCTCCAGCTGTGTCCCTGCATTCCCCTGCAGAAGGGCCTTGGGTGCCATGGCTGGCCTGAGGCTCCGGGGGCTGGCAGCCTCCAAGCTTTATCAGCGCCGGCAGGATCGGCTGAGTGGCACAGGGTCACTGCTGAGCAGCAGGACAGACACGGCGGCTGGGATCCCTGGGTATGTCTCCAAGATGATGGGAACGGCATTGTTAAAGCATTTTCCAGGATTTGATAGATTTTCGGCTCTGGTCATGGGGCTGTTTTATTTAAAGTGAGAGTTATTTGCACAGAGCCAGAGGGGGTGAGGTCTGTTTGTTTTCATTTCCAAGTAGATTAAGAAGGAAAGAACTTTCCTGATGAGAAAGCTTTCAGTTTTTAACAATAACAGGAAAGCAACAATGGAGAACCTTTCCCATTTTGAGCTCTGTGCTAGACTGTTCAGAACCAGCATTAGTGCTTGTGTTGGTTTTGTTTGCATGGCTTGGTTTTTGGTAGTGGGGGGCCACAGAGGCGGCTTCTGTGAGAAGCTTCTAGAAGCTTCCACCATGTCCAGCAGAGCCAATCCCTGATGGCTCTGAAGATGGACATGGCCAAGGCTGGGCCAATTAGAGCTATTGGTAATGCCTTTGTGATAACATATTTAAGAATGAAAGCAAAACAAAGTGGGGCACAGTTTTTTCTAGCCAGAGAAGATGAGGAGGTGAGAACATGTGAGGGAAACAACATGGACACCAAGGTCAGTGGAGAAGGAGGGGGAGAAGGGACTTCAGGTGCTGGAGCCAAGATTCCTCTGCAAGCCATGGTGAAGCAGCTCTGCCCCTGCAGCCTGTGGGGATCCACAGGGGATGCAGAGATCCACCCACAGCCCCTGGGGATCCATGAGGGATGCAGAGATCCATGCACAGCCCCTGGAGGAGGTGCCCATGCTGCAGCAGTGGATGCCTGGAGGAGGCTGTGACCCAGTGGAAGACCCAGTGGAGAGAGGGGACCCTGCTTCCAGGCTGGAGGAGGACTGCACCCCGCAGCAGAGGGACCCACGCCACAACAGTTTTGGGGGGACTGCTGCTTGTGAGTTTGTAACCACTTTGGAGAAGTTCACAGAGAACAGTCTCCTGTGGGAAGGGACCCCACGGTGAAGCAGGGGAAGGACTCCTCTCCCTGCAGTGAGAGAAACCATGGGTGATGAACTGACCACAACCCCCATGCCCTGTCTCCCTGCACTCTCGGTGAGAAGGAGGGAGGAGTTGGGGGGAAAAAGAGCTTGTTTTACTTCTCACTATCTTCCTCTGATTTTTTAGTAAGAAATTCACTTTGTACCTCTAAGTTGAGCCTGTTTTGCCCTTAGAGTGTTTTCTCCCTGTTCTTATCTCAACTCATGAACCCTTTGTTTCATTTTTTTTCCTCTCTCCTCTGTCCAGCTGTAGCAGGGGAGGGTGAGTGACTGTTGTGGGTGCCAGGTGTTAGGCCAGTGTCAGACCATGACAGTGACAGTGGTGTTAATGGTGAAGCATTTGGGCACTGTGGGAGTAAAAAATGGTGAAATGCAGTAATTTTCCAAAGTTTTGATAAAATTCTATCATTCCTTGGGTTTTAGGGTTCAGTAGTCAATTCTTTACCTATACTATTAATATCAAGCTTGTTGATTATAGTTTTTGTAAGTAACTCCAATCCAGCTTCAGAAACCAAAGCTTTCAAGTGTAGCTGCTTCATGAGAACATGTAAACCAGTGCTTCTTAAATCTGTCCAGACAATTCCATTGCTTGATATGATCATTACTTTTTCCATGCTTCATATTAAAATTTTACTTCTGAATTTTCATTAGTTAATTTTGTGCAGAAGGTAAATTAACAGGAGTTAAGTAAAACTTATTTCCTTGCATTTTGGGAGAACTGTGAGCTGCAGCAGCAATGTGGGATCTGAAGTCTGTCACTGAAGAGAGCAGTGAGCATCCAGGAGAGGTGATTTTCTTTTTCTAGCAGTCAGGAGTTCAGAATTTGAAACATTTCTTAGCCAGAAGTCAGCCTGATGCTTAGCTGGAAATGAGGAATTGGTTTGGCCTCTCAATATGAACTGTGCATCTCTCACTAAAATCCTCCTTTTCCTGCTCTATTCCTATTAACTCTTAGTTAGTTGGTAAATCTTTTATTTTTCTTACACGAAGCTGTGGGTGTGTATGTATGGGAATTTAATGAGGAGAGGGGCTAACAAGTTAGTGAAGGAAATGGTGATGCCATCTAGAGGTGACAATGCTGTTCAGGAAAAGTGAAAAGCATGGAAGAGACCTGTGAGAGGAAAGAAAAGCACTGGAAAAGCATCTGTACAGGTAAATTGAGTACATTTTTCACATCCTAGCTCTTGATGCAGAGTAAGCACAGGGCAAGTATATTTTGGTTTTATTGAGCAGGTGACAGTGCTGAAAATTTTAATCCCTTTGAGGATTAAAATCTCTGAATTATTGAATTATGAATTATCTCTGAAGCCCTGAATTACTGTATTTTATCTATGGGTTTTGAGCTAGTGGTAATTTTTGCTTCTCCTTCCTAATAGGCCCTGATAGTTTGTGTCTTTTTTTCAGGCAAAGGAGAGTAATCCAACAGAAGTGCTGCTGCTAGTTGTTGATAATTGATGAATACATGTAGGGAATGATTTGTGTTGTCAGTGCTGGTAAACAAGCATCACATTTAAGCTCCTTTGAGATAATGGAAGAGAGAAAGATTTAATGTGTGTAAGGAGTTATTTATCAAATAGACATTCTGGATGAAGTGATACATGCTTGATAATAAAAGAGTGTTTTTCCTGTGTAAGAGGAATAATTTATTTAAAACCTGTACATTTCTTTATGTTGTTGATGTTTGCCTGGGCTGAGTGAGCATTGCTGACTGTGTGTCTTTGTAAGTAATTTGTCATGATTTACTGGCAATAAGTATGTCTTGGTGTTGAGAGGGACTCCCAAGTATCCATGGCATAGGGTTTTTTTTTGGTGTGAATACCAAGAGAATTTTGCTGTTGCTGCTGCTGATCTCAAAGGTCTGCCTGATTGCAGCTTCCTGCAGGTCAGCCATATGGACATTGTACTCTGGCTTCAGCTACAATATGTGAATTTTTGTTTGTTTGTTTGTTTTTTTTTAACTCCAGTTAAAACTCCAGTTTTACTAATCTGAAATTGCTGTTGCTGGTAGGCCCAAGGAGAGATGGGTTTTTTCCATATTGTGTCCATAAGTTGCATTTGTATGTTTTTCTTAATTTTGGTTATCCCTGTGTTCTAAATAAGGAAGAAAAATGTTTATTTCACTGAGAGTTTGGGGGCTACACGATCAAGGAAGATAATGAGAGAAACACTATTCATTTCTTATTTAGCCAGTGAAAAAAATACTCATCATGAACTGAAAATGCAGTGCAAAGCAGAAGGAGAAATGCTGAAAATGTTAAGCTGTGAGCATAGTTTAACAAATGCACAACAAATCATGCATTAAACAAATGGGGATGACTTTTTCCCAACATTTTATGACAAGTTTAATAGTAACATTAAATAAGTCAATTCAATTTGGGAAAGTTGTCCAGATAAGTCAATTGCTGCAAAGAGATTTTGGAATTATAAGAGTAGTTGAGGGCTGTTTTTCAGCACTAGTTCATGAAATGACACCCTTCCTCTTTCTTTTGTCTTTGTATTAGTCATTATCTGTAAAATCAGTCATAAAGTCTGGTATTGTCTCAGATTTCATTTGTGTCTTTGTCAACAATGAGGACCTTAAGCCACTAATTCTCAGCTGTGCTGTGGGGGTGGGAACCAGCCCTTCTCTTGGAGTTTATCTCATTTTTATCTGGTCTGCTGACATCTGTGACATACACAAGTGATGACAGCTCTTCCAGTTTTGATGTTTCACTGTCATATCTATCTGTGCATACATACTAGAAATGTAATCATATTGTGATGTTTTCTGTAAACACTTGCTTCTACTGAGCAGAATGAGCAGAAAATGCATCTGTAGGGTTCCCCAGCATAGGTTTTGTTCTCTGCTGAGGTTTAGATAATGCCCTGTGTTCTTGTATCTCAAAGAATTATCTTGCTTTCTTTGGTAATTAGATAATTTGTTAAAGATACAGCACATAATCATGAAAGATTGGGAAAAGCATTGTTTGAATGCTGGTAGTTTTTGGGTTTGTGTAGGACAGGATAACTTCAGGATGCTGATCTCATCATGTTTTAACAGCCTTTCCTGTCTTTGTGTCACCAGCTTATTGTTAAAACAGAGGAAGATTCATTATTTTACTGAGTAGCAAAAAATCACTGAGCAAACAGAAAGAAGCAGCACTCTATATTGGGAACTGTCCTTTGTGGGAAAGATTTAGGTGTAAGTGTAATCTGATGAGTGGCACAGCAAGTCAGACCTTTGTGGTTATTCTTGGTACTGCTATCAAAAGGATGGTTGTGGTGCTACCCTTCCTTTCCCCATGCTGCCAGCAGAAGTGCTTTTGCAGCAGTGTAGTAAACTGTATCATAAAATTGCTTTGAATTAGCACAGACCCTCTTCCTTCCTGCTTTGGTTAATTTTAACCTTGAGCTAGATGAAAAAATGCTCGGTTTTGTACAAACAAGAGGGCACATAGGGGTGTGTACTCAGAGGAAATTAAAAAAATTGTCAAATGTTAAAGTAAAACCTTTGAATAAATGCAAATTCATATCTTTAGGGCAATGCTGAAGTGTGGCAAAATGTAGCTTGACTGCAAAACAATAAAATGTCTTAAATGAAAACGGATGCAGAGTTATAAATGGAGAAAGAGCAAGGATGCAAAACTCTTGCTGTGGATTGTCAAAGAGCCACAGCTGCTGGTTTGCATTACAGGAGATATATTGGTCAGGAGCTGATGCAGTTCAGTTGACTCCTGGTAGTCTGGCTCTTCCCAAAAGTTTTATTTGAGTTTTAGCTGAGGTAGAGACTGAATTTTTTGTACTGGTTCATTTATATTTTCCTGGACTAATAGTTTCTCTCATCTGCATAATGAGTCACACTCATTAGCTCATTTGCATGGGCAGCTTAGACTGTACCATGATCATCTTTCTTATGTCTTTGAGGAAATCTTAGCAGCAGCATCACAGGGGAGACCCTGTGTCGTCATTATCTTTCTTGCCAAGCCAGCCATGGGATTGTGTGGGAATCTTTCCCAGAGTGTCTGGTGTGAAGTGTCACAGCTGTGCTGAGTTTCATGCACAGCTGTGCAGGTTGCAGGCTTCAGTTGCTGCGAAATGTAGTGGAGATGACTGCTCTGGTCTAGCAGAGTTCACCCTACATGTTGATATTGGCACTGGCGGGTCCCTTTGCAGAAAGAAAAAATAAAGAAAATTAGGATTTTTTAAAATGTTGATTTCATGTTTATAAAGAAAAAACTACAACTAACACAACATAAGATGGTGATTTGCTGTTAGTGTCTAGCATGTAATACTTGCTGGATAGCCTGGTTTTTTTTTCCCAGAGGAGATTTTTCACTATGGTGACATCAGTCTTTATTAATCTTGACTGTTGGCTAGCTCAAGTCTTGGAATTTAGGACCTGAATTTTTCAACAGGGTAAAAGTACTTGAAGGGAACGTTTTATTTTCAAGTCCTGGTACAGATTTGTGTGGTGTAGCTGGAAGAGTGGTGACTGAAAACCAAGCTGATTAGGTATTGGCTTTGCTGCAAACACTGATGTTTTTGTGCTGACCTATTCCCTTGGTACTGTGTCAGGATAAAAATATTTCTTTAACCTATGATCTCTAGTTTATGAAATAACAGGATTTCCTCTTGTCCATAATTCTAGCCCATGTCTGTCTTATTATATATCCTTTGTACTGCAAGAAGGAAACAAGTTGTAACAAATTTTTCCTAAATTGTTACTTCATTCTTGAAACTCTTGTGGTTTCTCTTCGTTTTTGCCTCCCTTGGAATTGCGGTGGTAGAAAGGAAAGTCTGATTTTACTGAGGGGTCTCTCTAGGTCACAGAGTAGGGCGTTAGTGCAGCCTGCAGAGGGGAGACACGGCTCAGCTCAGCATTGCAGGGCTGGTTGTGTTACCTCAGGAGGCTGCAGCTGCTCCCTGCTCATTCCAGTTGTGCTCAGGGCACAGAGCCCTGGAATACAGACAGTGGCCTGGTTTTGAGGGGATTGTCTCTGACCAGAGGAAAGAGAATCTTCTGCTCCTGGAAAAGCTTCTTGGATTACTGTTCTCCATGAAGAGGTGGGGAAAGTAGCATCTTGGGTTGTTGAGTAACACTAACAAGGAAAATCAGTTCAGAGTAGCTTTGAATCTAAAAAGAAAGAAAGTAGCCTTGTGAAGCAAGCTCTCTTTCATTTTATGTATACATTTCCTACTTCAGGAAAAGTACGGTACTTTAGTAGATACTTTGGAGACTTTCTTAACATGGTGGCAGTTTTTATACTTCCACCTATAAAACTGCAAACTTTCCAATCATAGAATTCAAAAGGTGTCCAGAAGGCATAAACCAGGGTTTTTTTATATCTAAAAGTGTAATAATATTGATGTTTTATACTATTGGATAGTCTGGTGGTTAAAAGAAAAATCACACTGCAACAAGAAACTGAGATGGACCTGATAATTTTTCTCTCCTGGTTTGCACATGTGATATACATTTTAAAACTGAATTAACTTAGATTAGCATGATGGCAAGCATGAAAGTTTTGTGAAAGAGGTTAGGGTGATTCCTTATTTTAGGGTAGATTGAGGAAATGTTCTTTATGTGATTTTTAAGTGTGGCCTGTGGGGGATTTTAGCCTCACGTTCTGAGGAAATGAAGCTGAGGTGTTGACCAAGCCAGCCAGAAGGACCTGCCCTTGTCCATAGCTTTGTTACACTTTGACAATTTTAACTAATTTCTCAGAAGGGCAGGGGCCTGTAGAGGGGGAAATGCTGTGTTACTGCTGACAGTGAAGGGGAGAGTGCAGTGGGATATCAGTGCTTATTACAACTCAAAATCCACGTCCTGAGGTGCACATCCTGAGACCAGAAGGCCCAAGAAGTCAGGACCATTGGGTTTGCTTTCTCCAAACTGCTGGTTTGTGCAAAATTGTGATTATTTGCCATGAGCTATTAGCAGGATGTTGTAATGGGGTGAAATATTGGTGAAGTAGCCAAAAGTGTGCAATGGGTACATCTGCTACGTGACCTCATCTGCCTCATATGAGTTGTCAGAACTTTATTTCTGACTGATGTCAGTGACTCATAGATTTCTTTTTATTTTATTTTATTTTTTTTACAAAAGGGAGTTTAAAGCAGCTGGAATGTTGTGTTTATAAATGTTCTTACTCTTGTCTTTATTCCAGTAATATGTCTGATGCTCTGGCAAATGCCGTGTGTGAGCGTTGCCAGGCGCGGTTTGATCCTGCAGAGAGGATTGTGAACAGCAACGGGGAGCTCTATCACGAGAACTGCTTTGTCTGTGCTCAGTGCTTTCGGCAGTTCCCAGAGGGACTCTTTTATGAGGTGAGTTCCCTGGCTGGTTGGAAGAGAAGAGAAATAGCTGTAGTAAAATGCAAGGAATTCTCAACTTTCTTGCGTATTTAATTTCCTAGCCCTAAACATTTGTTGCCATTTTTTTGAGGGACCTCCAACTTAATTTTCCTCTTTTTGTTCTCGCATATTCCTTCAAAAGGTGTTCTTTGGGTAAGACTCATTTCAAAAAGAAAATAAGTGTTTTGGTAATCATCAGAGAATCACAAAATGGTTTGGGTTGGAAGGGACCTTACAAATCATCACATTCCAAGCCCTGCCGTGGGCAGGCCCACTTTCCACTGGACCAGGTTGTCCAGCCTGGCCTTAATATTTCATTAGACATAAGTGAATTTTTATTTTTAGACATATTGTACCAAACTGTTCCAGTTGGGCAACTGGAATATGTGAACCTATTTAAAAGCTAGGTTGAATTCTTTTTTCAGAATATACACAAGTACATATTTTGAATAACACATTATTTTAAACTTACTGTATTTTATTTTGACAGGAGTTTTAGCCTCGTGTAGGAGGAGTAGTAGTTCTGAGCTAAACTAAAGCAAAAATGAAATTAAAGGCAACTAGAGGAAAGGGATTGGGGTATTCTTCAGGATTTTTACTATTTTGTAGCAGCATTGCTATTAATTTAGCTGTGCGAATTCACCATGAGGCTGCAGCCATATGTGGATGTTTCTTTAAGAGAACCTTTAGGAGCTGAAAAACAGGTATGTAGGGGACTAGAACTGGAAAACTTGACTGACCTGGACTAAATGGTCATATGAATGGAAAATCATGGTGAACTGTCAAGATGTAAAAGTAGTTCAGTTATTCATGAGGGTCCTTCTCTCTTGTTTTGTTTGCAGTTTGAAGGTAGGAAGTACTGTGAGCATGACTTCCAGATGCTGTTTGCTCCTTGCTGCGGGGAATGTGGTAAGAAGTGGCAAATATCAACACCAGGGTTTAACAACTGCAGGGCTGTGCAAACCTTGCAGCATTGCTGTGATGTCCAGCCTTGGGCTGGGGTTGTTGGGGTCACTTTAAGGAGTCAGGAGCTCTGGGTGGGAACAAAGCATGATACCAGCAGTGATTTGGGGTTATTCTGGTTGTGGGAATAATTGGGTTTTTTTCACAGTTAGACTGTAATAGTAATTATGGAATTAAAGTGGGAGGACTATGAAGGATAGTAGATTTTGATAAGACTGTTTTCTGCATGCATCTCATGCTTTCCTTTTGCAGGTGAGTTCATTACTGGGCGTGTTATCAAGGCAATGAACAACAACTGGCACCCAGAATGTTTCCGCTGTGAGCTCTGTGATGTAACCCTTGCTGACCTGGGTTTTGTGAAGAATGCTGGCAGGTAAGATGGAGCAGGAGGTCAGAAAGTTTTATCAGTGTGTTATTGATACAGCTGTGAGATGCTGAGGGTGGTCAGTTAGTTTTACACTGAGAAGGAAAGCTTGATAAGGTACAGAAGAATTTTAGGAGTAACCTGTTAGGTGGGAAGTTCTTTATTCAATGAAACATGTAGAAACTGAAATTTTAGTGGCTAGTGAATGGGTTCTGTAGAAGAAAGGGATTTCAAGCAAAAGACAGAAATTTCAGGGATTTCACACAGAAGGCTACATAATAAGTGAGAAAAAGAGATTATGTAATCTCAGGCAGGTTGTTTATCAAGTAAGCAGCTGAGTGGGAAATCAAAATGTAGCAAAAGGCCAAAAGAATAACACAATGATTACAGCTACGTCTTTTCAGCCTGTGATTCCACTGGTATTCAGAAATCATTAATTTTAAGTGCAGAAATATAAAAATGAATCCTAGAGCTTTATTAATGCATTTAATTCAGAAATAACAAAAATACAAAAAGGAGTTTATACAAAATCATACCATTATAAGAAAATAAGACAATCCAGAAGTTAGCAGACAGTGTTGCCAATTCAGAGTTAATTTTAGGCTTTCATATGTTATGAGCAAAGCCTAGTAGTTTCCTAGAGTTTATATTTTCACTAACTAATGGTGAAGGAAGGAAGCAAAGGTCATATACTGTCCAGCAGGGAGTCGTCTCAACTCCCTCATCTTGTTCATATTGCATGCAACTTCTGTGCCTGAGTTTTTTGAGCTGGGCATAATTGATTTTCTTTTGGCACCTCACCTTGCTAGAATGGGCTGTTGGAATAGCACTTAGGGTGTTTTGGGGAAACAGTCAGGATAAAAAAAGCTCAAGCAAGATAAAGTATGTTTGATTTTGTAATTTGTGGACCAAGTCTAAAATGGTAAGGAACTCATTCCCAAAAGCACAGCAGAGAGATAGGTGTGTGTATCTATGTAATAATGTATTTTACCTGTTACATAATTTCCTATAATATTTATCTCCATAGCATTGAAGCAGTCTTCTAGTAAATATTACTGGAAACTCTTGCATTCTTTTTTTCCCTTTTCATTGTACCTGGTCTACCCTAGTCTGCCTGTCACTTCCAGGCGTATTCTGCTGGATGCAATTTGCATCAGTGAGAATAAAGATAATCCCTACTTTATGCATAGTGAAGGAATAGTCTTGCTAGATAAGTCACAAAAAAGAACTGTGAACCATCTTAAAGCTAGGAATCTTTTCTGTCTTAATTCCTGTCTAGGCTGGGTTCATTGCTTCATTCGGCCTTTTTTTTGTTCTTGTCATCATTTAGTACCATTTTTTTTTCTATTACTTAAAAGCACTTTGAATTCAGAGACTTGAACAAGATGTGCAAATGCAGGCAAATTCCATCAGGCAGGTCTGTCTCAGGAGCGGATCTCTACTGCTGGCACAATGTGAAATTTTAAATAAGGCTGTATGCATTGTGCAGAGGAAGCACTGAGTGCTTTGGGAATTAAGTCCTTTGAAAAAAAGTTAATTTGTGGGTCCATTTCCCTCATTGTCCCCTTCCTTGTTCCTAAGTGCTCAACCCTCAGTTTAATTTCTTGGAAATCAGTAGAACTGTCCTTCAGTTTGCAGTTTTAGCAATACAAACAGGTGTTCTCTATGGTCAAAGGGATTCTTGTTAATGGCATCCCCATAAAAAAACCAGAACTTCCCTTCTCAGGGTGAATTTGACTCTGGGTGGACTGTCTTGCTGCATATTTGTGCTCTCAGCTGATTTTGGTGGAAGAGGGTGCTCTAAAGACAAACCACTGACACTGACAAGAGTCATGTTCACAGTTCAGATTTAGCACTTAGTGAGCTTTCATTTGTCTTGCCCTCATATGTTTGAGGCAACATTATGGTTTTTTTAATACAAAACAGATTGCACAAAGCCTCACGGAATTTCTCAGCTACAAAAAAATACATGATGGGGTCGAACGCCCCATTGAGGCTGGTGAGGCAGGAAGTGATGCGGTTGCTGAGGGCCAGGAGACGCTGTGTCTCACAGGAGGCTTTGGTCCCGTTGTAGTGGAGAATATAAATGTAGCGATTGACATGATAAGGTACAAAGCAAATTAGAAAGATCATCACGACCATGATGATCATTTTGACAGCTTTTTCCTTCAGGTGTTTCTCAACTCTGTTCCCGCTCTTCAGGCTCTGGATGATGAGTAAGTAGCAAGTCACAGTAGTAACAAAGGGGAAGGTGAATGCCACTGCTAAGGACACGAGGGCGTGACGTGAGGCCTTTTCTCTGTAGAGCTGCAGGCAGACAGTTGTGTTTTTCATGTGCACCGTCTGCACACTGAGCAGCAGAGGTGCCATTGCCACACCAACGATGACCCACAGAAAGACACACGCCACGTGGGCATACCGTGACCTGCGGAGCTTGATGGACTTCACGGGGTGCACAATGGCCAGGAAACGGTCTACGCTGATGCACATCAGGAAGTAGATACTGGCATACATGTTGAGGTAGAAAAGGAAGCCGGTGAGTCTGCATGGGATCTCACCAAATGGCCAATGGTTACCAGAAAAATGGTACACCAGCCGGGTGGGAAGTATCAGCACAAAGGACAGGTCAGCCACAGCAAGATGCATCAGGAAAATGTTGGCAGGTGTGCCTGACTTTTGGTCCCGGATGAAAAGCCAAAGTGCCAGGGCATTGCCAGCAAAAGCTAGGATGAAGTCCAAAAAGTAGAAAGTGGCAAAAATCATGTTCTCAAGGTGTGTCTCTTTGCCACATTGCTCTGATGTTTCCAAAGTGAAATTTGATTGATTTGAGCAATTGAAGAGCAGGCTTGAAGCTGCTGGTCCATTCATTTTTCCCCACAGTTCTGAAGTAAAAAAACCCTAAGCGTAAAAGAATTAAGACAGTATTATTACAAAAGAGCCTGGGTGTATGGAAAACAAAATAAAACAAAACAAAAAAACAAAAGACCCAAAAACCCGCTCATAAAAGTCAGCAATATCTCCTGTTTGCTAGCATCAGTGTTTAGTATGACAGGTCAGTCTGAATTTAAACCTTATATTAGAATTCTGAATACCCTCTGCTCAGCTGAGTTTACCAGAGCAGTAATTCCTGTGGAAGGAACCCCAGTGAAGATCTGGCTGGCTGGTGATGAGCTTGTCTCCAGCCTGTGCTGAGGTCAGTTGTATAACCAGGTACTGAGATGCTTGTGTGTCTGGTTAAGAGGAGTAGGAGTGAGTTCTGTATATCTAACTAGAAAGTGTTTGCCATGTTTCAGTTTGAAAGCCTGATTCAGGACCAAGGAATTCCTGATGAGTCAGTTTTCTGAGCACATGTGTCTGTTGTAAAGTGATCTAGCTTAGAATATCTGTCTTGTTCTTAAAAGAGATAAAAGACAGGTCAAATGTTGCTGTTATTAAAAAAATCCACAGGGTTCCTGAAAACATTTGAGCATTATTTTAGTCAACAGAACTCATTGTTCAGATGTGTAAAAGTATAGGGATCAGAGAGAACTGAAATTGGATTAAGGACAAACAAATATACTGGAAAATATAAGAACAGTTCCAAGGTAGTTAATATATTCAGTTTGGCTGCTGTTACCTTGAGGTGAACAGAAAACTGGAATAGCTGGAGATTTATGTGCTGGATCACTTCTGTTTGGTTCACAGTTGAAGAGAGAAAATCAACAGCAGAGGGACTGGATGAAATTCAGAAATTGGAAGTTCTTCCTATGGCCACAGAGGGCCCTTCTTACTTCATGCATTGCCTGGATACCTTTTTGGATTTGAGTATTTATAACAAGTTGCTATCTTACCATTACTTGCAATTGCACGTGCAAGGAAGACTGTACAGCCCTATTGTCCTTACATACAAAAAAGCTTGTGAAATTGCTTCCACACACAAAAGGAAAATTCCCTGCTGCATATTTTTTTTGTGTGAAAGTCACAAGTTTACAGAAGAGGCCACAATTTTTTGTTTATATTATTCATTTGTCCCTTACAAAGTAAAGCCTGCAAGTATTCTTGAACCCAAAAGTTTAAAATTTATATGGGATAATAACATTCACTCATGTACTTGTCCTCCTTGGATGGAATTAGTTTAAATATGTATTTTTCTGTTGCATACCAAAAGAGAAACACATGAGACCATGCCTTTTTACTGACTGTTAATTTGTGATGCTACTTATCACCTCATGTTCTATCTATTAAGCCTTTTTTTTTTTTTTTTGTGTCAGGCCCATCGTTTAATTATGCTTTTCATCTGCAAAAAGTGTAAATCGGGTGACACCTGTCAGGGATAGGTGGTCTTACGGCTAAACATTGCTCTATCCATGGTTGTGACACCTGAGCAAGCAGTAAACACTGGCTTGGAGCAGCTGAAAAAGCAGAAAGCATAGTTGTCTGATGGAACAGACTGGGATGGCTCTTGTCTTATTGATAATGCTTTAAATCAGTTCCCAAAGTGAAGGAGTAAGCAGACTTTTCCCTCTTTACAAGCTAATTATTAGGGGCTTAACAGCGTGATACACTGAACCAATTCTATTTGAGTTGATTTCCTAAGGCAGGTCTTGGAAATTCAGATTCAGCTGTCAGTGCCAGACTTAGAATTGGCAAGACTTCAAAGTTGAGATTTTTATCCTCAGTGATGACAGCATTGAGTCTGCTATGGATTTCTATACAGATGTGCTTTCGGTGCAAAATGGTGTGGGTTGGAGTAGAAAGGAGAATGTCAGAGCTATCTGGAAGCCCAGTATGGCAGTGTCAGGAAGAGAGAGGCTTAGAACTAATTATAAAATTGAAATAGATTCAGTCTTTGCAAATGACAGCCTTCATAGAAGAGCTGCTGTTATCTAATTTACTTTTTAGAGTAAGGTGAAGGGAGATGTTTTTCATTGTCTGGTTAGAAGTTACAGAAAAGGGAAATGCTCCTCTTTCTAATTTTGCTTATGTTTTAAGTTAAAAGGAAACTTAAATTTCAACATTAATGTTTTGGGGATTTTTTTTGTAATTCTAGTTATTGGGTGAAAATAGTGGTGTAGCACTTGAGTAAGTTCAGTAAAAAGCCAACACATCATTCAAGTTAATTGTTTAGCTTATTTTTAGACTTCACATATTTTCAACAAAATTTTACAGCTTTAGAAAAGTAATAATTCTCTGACAGTGTGTTCTCTAGAAGGTGCTGGAAGCCTTTTGCAGTTATTTGCAATTCCAGTCCTATTCTCCTTGGGTTTATCCTATAATTTTAAAATACATGTGTTTAGTTTTTTATTGCTTACAGACAAAGCACTGGAATTCCTATAGTCTGTATAAATGCTAAGAGCAAACTAGAAACCTTCACAAATTACTTAGAATGTGTAGTCTGTGTTAAGCTATCTGATGCAAGAGGCTTTCATTCCACAGACAGAAAACTCCTTTAGGAGTCTGGCTCATTATCCAATAATTTCTGCTTGGACTGCACTCTTGACATTGCATGAATATTTAGTGATTTATGTATTGCTAAACAGAGCACTGTTCTGGGATGAGCCATTATCCCAGGCTCCAAGGGCTGAGCTGTAATGGGGATGTCACTGCTCATTTGAAATACATGCATACACACTGACCATATTTCATGCCCTGGTTCCCTTCTGCTCAGAAACAAGCAAGAGAACAATCCACAAGGCTGTCAGTGTGGACATAACGCAGTCTTTCAGCAGATGCTCTGTCTGACATTAATAAAACAACTAGCAGGGGAAATCCTTAGCTCATTGTACACAGTTGCCTAGCTAGTTCAGAGCCCACTGCAGATAAACTGACCTATATGGTAGGGTTTGTGGTAGGTATCAGAAATTCCTGTTCCTGCTCTAAGCTAGAACAGTTTCTGGTATGATTATACTGGTTTGTGCATTTTTGTGAGTTCAGTGTCTTGTCAAATGAGTGTCTCCTTTTTTTTCACTCAAAGTAATCTTAATTGGAAATAGTTTCTGACTGAAGTTATTCTCCTGAAAATCACTCTCTGCTGAGCCTGTATTTCAGCTGAAATACTTGCTTTTTGTGAGCATCAAAGCAGTGTCAGAGAGCACTAGACATACCATACAAATAACACAAATGGCTGTACATTAGGTACAAAAGTTTGAAAACCTTTTTTGTTTTGAAGGAGTGATATAAAGAAAGGTGAGAAAATTATTCTTTGAAGTTCAGAAAATGCTGCCTGTTCTTACATTCAGACATTTCCATTGTATTCATCCACCTTGGTATGTGTTCTGCTCCTCATTGGCACCAGCTAAAGCTAATGCCATTAGGAAAGCTCTTAAAAAAAAAAAGCTCCTAAAGCCCCTACTAACAAAAGTTGGTCTCTTACCTCTTTATAATGCAGTCCTGTGGGTGGAGTATAGGGTCCTTTTGGGGAATATCCCAACAAACTCCTTCTGGTGACAGCAAACTAGGTAGAAGCAGAGCAGAGCAAACAAGATGATTCCAAGAGAATACACAGTTGCAGAGTTGCTGACAGCAGAGAGGGGAGCCCCTCTATATAGTGTCCTCCTCACTCTGATAGCACATTATCAGCTCAGTCACACAACAGAGCAGGGGACAGGACACCCCAGCACTGAGGAGCAGTCTTCATCCCAGCTGAGCTCTTGGCGCTGGGGCTGCTGCTGCTGGTATAGATATGAGTATCCTGCATGAATATTCCAGTGTTCATGGTCATTACTGAAGGCTGCTACTGAACCCCCAGCCCTAAACACAGAATCCTTGGAGCCCTCTGATTATTTTAGGAGGGTGGAGAGATGCATTGTTTGGGGGAAATCTAGTATTAACAGGCACAACAGGACATTTCAGAATGAGATAATTCCATAATGGTGGGGTGAGGGAGAGGGGAGGCTGCTATGGTAACAGCTTAGCCTGTCCAACACTTCCCTTAGCTTCCAATAGAGAGGGTCTGTGGGAGGGCAGAGGGTTTGTGAGTGGAGAGGGGGTTGATAATGGTTTATCAGTGCAAATGGCTGAAGGCATCTCATTCAGCTGAATGAGAGGGGTCTCTTTCAGGACTCTTGCTTCAGGGTCCCATGTCCAGCCCTGTATAATTACTCTGCATTTGACAGTGCTGAATAAAATTGATGCCTTTATGCTGAGATGAGCACAGCTGCATGTTTCCTTATAATGGGGTGCTGTCTGCTTTTTCTGGACTCCGTCTGGGCGGACAGTACTCCCAGCCCTGGACAGAGACACTTGCTGACAGAAGGGCTTAGATTTGGAGAGAATAAGAATGATACTTAGCACTTAGACAGGCACCTGCCAGCTGAGAGTCATAAATGTTTGAGGCCTCACAACAACATGTGTTGTATTCTTATCCCCATTTCACAGATCTAAGGGTAAGTAATTCATCAGGGCGGAATTTTGGAAGGGGCCCTGTGAAGAACCTGCTATTTAACCCATAAATCTGCCCTTTCCATTTGAACTTTTTCTTTTGTCTGATGTGTTTTGAGAATGACCTGTCAATCTCAGTGAGTGTTTGGCATAGTGATACAGTGAAAGGAATTAAGCAGACTTGTTGATTTTGGGACAAAGTAACCCACAGAAGTCATTCTCTGAAATTTTTCTTTTATCATAAATTATTCCCAGCCCACGGCGTTGCAGCTAGAGGGATAAGTAATAGGCAAGTAAACTGAATAGCTTCTCCTCAGAGCTCCTAAATATTGTGATAAAACTGGTGGCTTCCATCAGCCTTCACAAGTTTTTTTATGCCTTTGCCTGAGCTTTTCTACCAGAAATTTGGGTTATCTGCCTGTTTAGAAGTGTACTTGTAATGTGTTCAAGGGCACTTGCTAGGAATACAGCTGCTTTTACCACATAAATTTGCATCGTTCTTAATTTTCTTTAACTTAGGAACTTTAAGGAAAGGAGTTTGTAGGCAAGAAAAGATCTCTTTTCTGTCGTAGATACCGAAGACTAAGGAATCCATCCGTGGTAAAAGGCATTCAAGCGATGCCTTTTGGTTTGATACTCTGCATTCTCTCTCCTTGACTCCCAGCGCTGTAATGCCTGTTATGGTTGTCCATCAGTTACAGATAGAGGTGTTGCCACCTTTCCTTGCCCAGCTATCAGAAAAGTTCTAGAGGGTTGGCAAGGATCCCTAAAAGAATGCCTGGGTGATACCCCTGATGGCATATGAATGAGTGAATCGTTGGCATAGTATTCTAAGGAAATATAACCGTGTGACTGCTTTATACTCATATTCTTCTCTGAGCCACTGGTGTGAAACACTGGATACCAAACTGAATTATGTTTAGTCTGACCTCAGAAGACAGTTCTGTTACATAAAATACTTCCTACAGCATGTAGTATATGTTGTTTTAGGAGAAAGAGTTTTTTAATATTTTCTTTCCTTTACTTTTTTCAACCAGGCACCTGTGCAGGCCATGCCACAACCGTGAAAAAGCAAAGGGTCTGGGCAAGTACATCTGTCAGAAGTGCCACTTGATAATTGATGAGCAGCCTCTGATGTTTAGGAATGATTCCTACCATCCAGATCACTTCAACTGCACCCACTGTGGGTATGTTGTCATACTGTAAACTCTGACAAAAGAGGAGACATTGAGTCATCAGTGCAGTCCTTCTTCCCAAGGTCTAGCCTTTGCTGCCTTCACATTGTTGAGCAAATAGAAATTGTGTGAGGAGAAACTGAAATAAGTTTGGAAAAACTACAGGAATTTTAATTTTGTTTTGCCATTCAATATTCTTTTATTCTAACATTGGATAATGGTAGTGTATGATGAAAATGAAAATCTGAAAGGCTGTGTGCAGATTACCATAGTAGAGTTTTCCAAAGATAGGAGTTACCATGCTGTCCAAAATAGTTTTACTTTAAATTCCTGGATAGAAAAAAAAAAGATGGCCTGGTGAGCTGTGTCAGTCTTGTGGCACTGTCCATTGCCACCCTGATACCTGTCTGACCTGAATTACTTACCATGAATGCATTTTAACTGGGCACAGTACTGCCCCAGAATGGGTAACAGTGCAAGTAAATGTCTCAGTGCTGAGCTGGGATGGTGCTTGCACCTGAGCTCTCCCATTCAAACATACCTCAAGTCTTAGCATGACACTCTAAGTGTCCATGTAAGTGCACCTCGTATGTCTGTGAGAATATCCAGCTGCAGACATGATGTTCCACATGACATGATGTTCTTCTCTGGCAAACTGAGAAGGCAATTTTAGAAAGATGAGTTGACAATAACTGTATTTCACTAGCTAAACTTAATGACTGCATTTGTAGTGTGAATGTTGCCTAAGCTGACTTTCACTTTTAGTCTTCCAACACTTCCTGCTGGGCATTGCCGAGTTTCCCTCAGTGTTGTTTCTTCAGGGCCGTGTTTGTGTTGGCAGGAAGGAGCTGACTGCCGAGGCACGGGAGCTGAAGGGGGAGCTGTACTGCCTGCCGTGCCACGACAAGATGGGGATCCCCATCTGCGGAGCCTGCCGCAGGCCCATCGAGGGACGAGTGGTCAATGCTCTGGGGAAGCAATGGCATGTTGAGGTGAGACCCTCTGAATCTGCAGCTTCCTTCAAGAGCTGGTTTGGAAGAGGACTAGTGCTGTCTGGAAGCTGTAGATATGCAAGTGGTCTGTAATGTATGAATTCAGACAAAATCTAATTGCTTGTGTTTCAGATTGTCTTCACTTTTTGTGGGTGAATGAGTTACAGCAGGGCCATCAGGGTTCCTAAGAAAGCTGTTTTCACAACTGTAATAACCTTAATATTTTTAAAGATCCTTGCAGAATAGGGTTCACTGAAAAGCATTTACTTACTAATAAATTTACATATTTTGTATGATGTACTTAGATATATCTATATCCTCTCCAATTTGAGTTACCAGGCACATAACAGTGTTGGAATTTTTACTGAAAGCTGAGCAGTTCTTGCTTTTTAAGCCTTTTCAGCTCATTGTTTCTATAACTTTCAGCTGGGTCATCACAACTTGCTTTGGAGATTGTTAGTGATCTTTGTTTCAGTTATTTATGCCTCCTAGGACTTGACCTGAGAGAGATGCTGCTGCTCATTTGAGGTGTATTCATACCAACTATATTTATGTTCCTGCTTCTCATCCCTGAAACAATCAAGATAATAATCCACAAGTCTATCAGGATAGACACAAGATGATTGCCCTTCCAGCAGGTCTCCCACCTATCTTTAATAAGGCGCTTAATTACTATGAATAGACTAAATACTAAATATCTCCTTTTTTTTAAATTTTTTTTTTATTTTCTTCCATAAAGATCTTTCCTGTCTGTGCTTTATTAAAACATTAAGAGGTAACAACTTTAAATGGAAAGAGTTAGATTTAGATTAGATATTGGGAAGAAATTCTTCCCTGTATAAGGGTATTGAGGCCCTGGCACAGGGTTCCCAGAGAAGCTGTGGCTGCCCCATCCCTGGAACTGTCCAAGGCCAGGTTGGAATGGGATGAGCCTTAACATCCCTTCCAACCCAAACTGTTCTGTGATCAAGTGTCATGTATTGAACATGTTTTTCCCTGCTAATGTGAAAGTTGTTTTGCCTGCCATGGGATTTTTTTTTTTTTTTCTTTTACAGCATTTTGTTTGTGCCAAATGTGAAAAGCCATTCTTGGGGCACCGACACTATGAAAAAAAAGGGCTGGCCTATTGTGAGACTCATTATAATCAGGTAAATTCAGCCATCTGTGCTGTAGGTACTTGTGTCTGGAAAATGCTCTTTCATGTTTTATATATGCAAAGCTATGCAGATTTTGCATAATCTGAATTTGTAGATGCAATGAAATAGTAAGAAATTAGTTAGATTTACCAGAAAAATAATAGTTTTTCTTGGCAGAAAAGCAATGCTGGAAACAGTAGAAATGTCTTGGGGACACTGATTTTAATTTGTGCCATTGACTGACTGTGGGTTGAGATTAATATCCCTGTAATTTTACTTCTAATGTATTTGTGTGGGCTTCTTTGATAATTACTTGTTTCTGTGGGCCTGAGGCAACTGTTGTGTTGTCTAAAGCATAGAAAAGTAGATCAATAAAAAAAGAAAAACATAGAAAAGTCAATCAAACCCTGTTCTTTTGGTGTGATTTGAGTGAACAACTTTTTTGGTTTGATATTTTCTTCTGTCAGATAAATGACTCTCTCTCATAAGAGGTACGAGTTTCTGTTCTGATATTAGCTGTATTTTAGCAGTAGTTCTATTTTGTTGTTTGTAGTTGAGCATCAGGAGATGTTTGCCTACACTAAGGATCATACTCTACCCACCCTTTCTTCTCCAATTGCCACATATAGAGGACTTTAAGATCCCATAACAGTACTAGAGTGTGAGGCATCAACAAAAAAGGTTTTGTAGTTTTTACTGGTGTGAGATCCAAAAGAACATAGACTATTTGGCAAGTGTATGAGAAGTTATTCAGAAGATTTAAATTGGTATATCTGAGGGCCACTGCTGTATCTGGGAATTCTTTGATTATTAGTATTTAATGTTCACACCAGCTGTGTAATTTGGGGACCATGAGTAGTCAGCAACATGAGTTCATATTCTTATTTCTTTTTCTGTGCAGCTCTTTGGAGATGTCTGCTACAACTGCAGCCACGTGATAGAGGGAGATGGTAAGATTTGTTCTCTCCTTGTTTTGGGTTGCTGTCCTTGCTTCTTTTTTTAGTGCAGCTGTTGCAGTCCCACAGTTGCAAGACAACAGTGTTTGTTTTCACATCTGGCCTCATTTGAATTCGGGTATAAATCTGAATTCAAATAGTCCATCAGTTTCCTCTTGGTGCTTTTGCTTTTGCAGTGGTATCAGCTCTTAACAAGGCCTGGTGTGTGAATTGCTTCTCCTGCTCCACCTGCAACGTCAAGCTCACACTGAAGTAAGTCAGTATTTATATTTTGGACCATATGGGATATTTGCCCCTAAGGCAGGGCATCAGCCTGGAGGAGCCATGAGCCACTGCCTTTCTGAAGGCAAATACACCTTTTCTCTGTGGCAGCAGGTGTTTATAATTCCTGATTTCAGCACTGAAAGAGAGCTGACACTCAGCATCCTCTCTGATTTATTTTCCTTCATTAATCTATTCTGTAAGGAGGTTGGGTAAGAGGGGGACTCATTCAGCAGCACAGAGGGAAGGCTCTAAACTTTGACAGGCAGTTGCCTGTCCTGAACAATCCACAGCCTCCATGTCTCCTTAACTGTTGCTGCTCCCCTTAATGACAATATTTGCTATTGCATAAATTATTTTGAAATAAAATACTGTGTTATTCACCTCAAATATCTAGAAGAGGGACAGGAAAAAAAAGCAGTCTTACATTTTTCCTTTCTCAGGTTTAAACCCTTATCCTACTCTGCTGGGTTGGCTCCACTGGCCATATAAAAGAGCTCTAATGCATCCCAAAGGGGACCTCTGAAGTGGCACTTGCATTCTATAGTAACAAAATTATTATTCTAGACTCTTACATGCAAATAACTAGCAAAATCATGTTGCTTATTTACCTAGCAATACTAAAGACTTCAGTTCACTGTTCAGAACCCAATTTCTATACCTGCATCACCAGATGAGGAAATTAGTTGTTTTATAAATGGAATAGAACACTTGCAACAGCACTGATGTAGATGTATGGAGATTTGAATTAGTGAAGCATAGTTTGCAAATACCATTTAATAACTGTTCTTTGTGTTAAAGGAATAAATTTGTGGAGTTTGACATGAAGCCTGTGTGCAAGAAGTGCTATGAGAAATTCCCTCTGGAGCTGAAGAAACGTCTGAAGAAATTGTCAGAGCTGGCATCCAAGAAGATCCATCCTAAAGCTTTAGATTTAAACTCTGCTTAAACAGGTCTGTCAGTCTTCTGACTGCACTCTTGACACAAGCTGCTGCTCACTGCAGCTGTTGATTACAGAAGCAATTACTAAGAGGTGGAACCAAAGATAAGTAGTACCTTCCCCTGCTTCTGGTGGTGTCTCTTGCATCTAGACTGTCCCTTTTCTCAAGCAATTGTCTATTAACACTGGCAGGAAGAGGAGTATGATTTCTGCTTGAGCAGTGCACAGGCTGATTATTAATTTGCTACTAACATTGCATTTTGCCTTTGTGGAGTTTTACACAGTCTTTACTTCCTCAGTTGAACTGTACTACTCTTTCCACTCCTCTAATCTAAGGAATTTGGAAAAAGTGGTTAAATGTAGGGCTGGAAGAAATGTCAGATTTGCTCTTTTTCAGTCAGAGTATCAGAATTTTTCTTCTTACTCTGTGTGAAGCAATTTTTAGGTTTTTTAATATATAGGCAAGTAGTTTGAAAGTTTTCATTCTTTACTATATGCAAAAAGTTCTGGTCTTTGTCCAGATTCCTACAGAGAGCATATGGATGCCTTAACCCATATCCCAGTCCTTCTGGTTTGTGGGTCTACTGGAAAAGCCTAGGAACCAGTAGCTGTGGCATTTGCACTGCCCACTTAGGCCCAGTGTTAAGACAGCTAAGAAGTTTCCTTTGCTGCTTCCATCTCAGAACTAAGGAGATTTCAGCTGTCAAGGCCATGTGAGCCTCTTCAGAATAGTTAGGCTCTCCTGAAGGAGAAAGTGGCTATGGGAAACGAAACATTTTATTAGAACTGACACTAATTTTCTCTGTTCTCTACTACTACATGGCTGGTAAAGCTTCTGCCGGTCAACATAAAGCATGTCCTGTCCATTGGCATAGTTGATATTTATTGAGGCAGTGTGGCTGGAACACTGGTTACTCTTCTGCATAAGGAAACTGAATAAATAATATAGTACCAATTTAAGCACTTCAGTTTTCCCATTCTCCCTTTATTTGCCAGCCAAGTATATGCTTGTTGGTCATGCCCCAGAAAGCCCAATTACTTGAAGGAGTTTCTAATCTTTACAGTTTGTAGCAAATGTGGTGTATGCAGAAAAAAACCCCATTTTTCTTAAAATTTTTACCCCAGTAAGAGTCCTGTTCATTTTCTTTTTGAGACCTGAGTGTACTTAAGGAGAGGATCTCAGACATGATGCTAACATCTCAAGCATACAGTCCTCCTTTGTAATTTTGTCTGTCACCAGTGAGGTTTTGCTGGTCCTACTCTCTCTGCTACCACAACTCAAGGTGCTGAGAAATTTACTGGTTTTGTATATTCTCAACATTTCTTTAGAGGTGAGCCATCAGCAGTGCTGTTCCTGAGCCCACCTGTCTGATGTATGATCCCAGTGATCTTCTGAGTCCCCCAGAGGTGACCACCATACTTCCTTGTGCTGACCCAAGCTGAGCTGAAAATCCCTTTCCATGAACAGTTGTGAGACTGTACCTGCCCTTTGGCAAGGCTGAAAAACACTGCATGATTTAAATCTTCCAAAAAGTGTCTGGTTTAGTTGGTCAGATGAACACAACTGTTGGGCCTAGACAACACCCCACAGCCACAGGGGAATTAGGTAGCAAGCAGTTAAAGCTTCCCCACTTCTGTGTGTGAGCAGTAATTGGATTGGGGCAATAGTCCACCTTAGAATGGTGTCACCGTGCTTGCTGGATCTGGACCCATGGAACTGCACCAGTGATACCAAAGAAGTGCTGGGAAATCCTGGATAACTGATCAGAATCCCACATGTGAGACCATCTCTTAGATATTCACAGTCTTTGCTAACTCAGTTTCCCTCAGCTGCTTTGCTTTTTGTTGCTGTAAGTTACCATAATCTTTTAACTGGTTTGTAGTGTATCCACTCTAACAATGATGAAGGGATAGGCCTAATTTTAGCAGTAAACTCTTTGATCTTCTCCTGACCAGTTTGCATTGTAGACTCTAGTAATAGTAGCTGCTTGTCACTGCTTTAGGAGAACATGTGGCTATTCACTGTTCTCTCACCAGCCTTAAAATGGTCTTTTAGTTTAGGGCACAAAGAACAGCATGTCTTTTGATGCAGTAGTGTGGCCCTGCAACGACCCCTATTTACAATCAAACCTGTTTGGCATTTTGTCACAGCATAAAACACTTGAGGTTCTGACCTAGATGCAGCTCAGTATGTTATGCAGATTCTTCTCAGCATAAAACATTCCAGTCTGCTCCTGTAATCTCAGTCACAGGCCTTGCCTAATGCTGAATCTGAGCAGCTATGTATCCCCAGCCTCCTGGGAAGTGGTGGAGGAACACACAGCCACACATTCCTGGTAAATATGGAAGGATTAAGTAACTAGCAGCCAATAGGTAATATAATGTTCTTTCAGTGGCCCCTCTCACATTTAGCAATGAAAAATGCATGTATGTGAAGGTGAATGGCATTACTTCTGTGCTGCCAGTAAAGATTTAGTGTGTGCTTTCATCCTGTCTCATGTTAGAAATCTGGCAGACCTAGAAAGCTTCAGAGTTCACAGGAGAGTTGATATCATTCTCTTTGATAAGCTGTTCAGTTCTCTAGGATTTGGAATATGTCCTTATCTTCAGAACACTTCGCAAAATTAATTGGTGAAAAGAATAATTTTAATCTCTCATCTCTATATCGATGGGGGGGTTATATTCTCTTAAATTATTAATTTTTCACAATGATTTTCTTATACTTCTGCTGCCCATAGCCTGCAATGTGCAGTTACAGTAGTTTATATTACCAACATACCTTTAGTGTGAGAGTAGAATTTAAGGAGTAGGAGAAATAACTATAAATTGCTTAAAAAAATGTATCTTCCCTTACTTCTGTCAGTCTACTTTTTAAAAACCAAGCAGAATATAGTGCAAACCCACAAGTTCTCCTTAGTGCCTTGGTAGGCTGACAGGTTGGGTTTTGTTTTCTTTTTAATAAATATAGTCAAGGTGTCAGTGAGTAATAAGCTGCATGCTTTTTTCCATTGCTGTAAATAGACCTGTTGGCTAAATTCTTCCTATGCATCACATCACTGGAGAGTAGAGATTAATATGAAGGTTGAACTTGGCTCAGAAATCTACACTTAACAAAATATGTTGTCTCATACTATAGACTTACAGTTTACAGTCATATTTATACCTAATTAAAATCACTAACACTCACTGAGTACACTTTAAAGAATGGTTTTGCTTTTAGAAAGCATGGTATGTGAAGCTTGTTGGTATTCAAAGGGTATGCTAATCACTTGCAGTCTTTCTTTATGGCACTAATCTGCTCTCTAGGATTTGCGTCCTGGTGTTTTTACAGCAGTCTGTGCAGTGCTGGCAAACGCTGGTCAGCCTTTCGTACAGAGATTTCCTGATGTGGCATGGTTGGTATTAGATGGTTTGACTGACACTCTTTCATGAGTGATTGGATGGGGAAGGAACAGATTGCAGGCAAGCATGTAATACTTGTGGTTATTACTAGCCTGTAAAGCACTGTTAAGTGCTGAGGGTATTAGAGTGAGAAAAGAATTAGTAGCTCCCTCCCTTGGTTCAGGCCTTGATGGGTTCTGCACCATGTAGATCTCTCACTTTATTACACACTGTTTGAGCTGTCTAATGAAAACACATGATTGTAGATTGAAATGCTGTAATACTGTGCCTTTGTATGTTCTTGTATTAAAGTTAACTGTAATACATTTTAAATCTTTACACAAAAAAAAAAATAAATTAAAATTGTATAGTGTACAGTTAATACCATCTTTTCAGTGCTTAGCCAGAGACTATTACCCACTCTGAGGAACTCTGGGATTGCTGAAACCTGAGGCACTGTTGTGGTGAATTCACATTTTGGACCTGTGCTGTTTCTGTGGTGATGTGTTGGTTGATGAGGATTTGCAGAAAGAGGTATCATCCTTTTAGTGGCTGTGTTGTACAAATTGTGATGTGTATGTAATGAGCAGATGGGATGCTATGGCCATTTACAGGATATAGTGGATATTTGGTAGATTTACATGGATCTGGAGCAAACATTCACTTTTCTTGGTTAAAAAAAGACATTGCGGTTGATTTTCTGCAGTCTTTATTTAAAAACCAGAAACAATACAGTTTGGCTGTAAAATTTCTTTTTGTACAGGTGAAGTGTTGAACATTTCTCACTTACAGCTAGTTAGTTAGATCAGACACTGGGCACCAAAACCATTCTGGGTAAATAGACTCCAGTGTTTCCATTGCCAGCAATGGACAATACAGCAGGAGCATCTAACTGCTTGCAAAAAGATCAGCTATTCTAACAGGTGTGGCACTGGTTTAGATGCACAGAGAGAGTGGGGTTCTTCCCTGCCACCCATATACAGAACTCCCACCAGCATTTGAATTTCACACACACGTCAGAGGGAACAAGAGAACCATTGTGCATCTGTTGGCAAAACTGAGAGATCAAGCAGAGCTGCTTTTCCAGCACTGCCAGATTGTGTCTCAAGGAACTTGGTGTAAGTGCTTTAAGACATGTTCATGTTTTGCTGGGAGTGAGGGAAGAGTACTTATTCTGAGGGGGAAGCAGCTAAGCTTATTCCCACCATAGTCTAGATCTGCTTTACAGACTCAGAGCACACTCTGGTTCCCGTGGCATCCAAACTATGTTTCTACAAAGCTCTTAGAGATGAACAAGTGCTGAATCAAATTTTACCACCGAAACTGTCTGCTAAACAGGAAGCAGAAAAGATCAGGACAAATTAAAGCTATTATTCTTGTCTCATGAAGGAATGTCTGCATAACTCCAAACAGAACATTTTTGTAGAGCAGAAAACTCTCTTTTCAACAGACTTCTGTTAGTCTGAGTTCTTCAGTTCTGATTTGCACTGAATAGCTCATCTGTATCTTGAAACAGGACCAACTAAAAGTGATGATCCCAAACCCCAGACTCATTTCAGAGCGTATTAGAAACTGCGCAGTAGAAAGCAGTTGTTAGTTTCAACAATGATGAGAGCATCATAACATGTGGAAGAAAGAAGACCATTTCATTTAAGCAAGGCCCTGGTAAGTCAGGGGACAGCCTGCAAGTTTAGTAGCATACAGGAAGGGCAGTTACATTCTGACAGTCTACTGTAATGTGCAGCATGTAACCTAGGGACCAGAGGATGAAACCCAACATCTTACCTTTCAGTGTTCAGTTATCTACTACTAAAGGGCATCTCCCCACTCTTATAATTGCCAAGAGGAAGAAAAAAATTACGTTACCTTTGTTTCCAAAGACTTGGAATTTGTGCCTTTGGTGAGGGCATATACAATAAAGGGGCATTTTCTTTCCAAAAGGAAGACAGCTCTTAACTTGTGTCTCTCTTGGAGGAGAGTCAGGCTATTAGAAGGGGCTCTCACAGGGTTTCCCCACTCCCATAGAATATTAAAATCATCTAAACTTTCTCTAAATCCAATATCTGAATGGAATTCTCATACTACATCTAAGAAGTGTTACAGATATTTGAAAGGACATGCTCACTTGAGCTTCTTCTGTAGTAGTATTTCAGCAGCTCAGTTCATTCAGTGTGTGATCAGAAGGTCGATCATCAAGATTAATATTTTTTAAATGGCATTTCTTCTGGGATATGAAATTACAGGTAGTTTGGCACAAGTACAGGTCACAGGCTCTATTTCCACTCTCAGGCTGGGAGGTTCTTTTGCTTGTTTACAGCATTCATGAGCAGGCGTACGTAGGATGTTAACAGGTCATCCATTTTGTAACCCTGTCAGGAAAGAAAGAAGTCTTATATCTCCCAGAGAGTTCCAGAGGCAAAAATAACTCATTTCCTCCCTTGTTTATAATCTTCTTAGGTTCTTCCTTGCACAAACATCTTTTCTTTTAATATCTGTCACTGTTTCAGTTATAACTTATCCATTCCTCCCTCTGCTATTCATAGATTTCCAAAACTTTACAGAGCATAGCTCTACTGTCTCCTTGGTATTCACTCTGTAGCTTGACTTGTACTTAAGATTCTTGTATTTAAGAATCCAAGCTTTTCTGTCAGAGTAGTTAGCCTTTAAATGTTTTTTTTTATCTTTACAAACCTACTTTTAACTGTTAATACAGTGATGCTTTTCTGACACTGTGAATAATCTGAAACCAATTGTTAAAAAGGTGGCTCCACTCCCTGGAAAATAAGAAGTCTTACAAGGCTGGCATTACTATATAACTGGAGGCAGACATGCAAGACAAAAAGCCTCTTAACTAGCTTTGCAGTCTTAATCTCTTGGATAGAATTTTGATGTATTGGAAGAATTTGGGAAATTATTATTTTTCTTTGTGTCCTATGTCATGCATCTTTGCACCAGATAGCATTATATATAAACTGAGCCAGTTCTAAATGTCAATTTTATTGACACAACAGTGAATACTTTTTGTATCTGCGCTGGTATTTATGTTTTTGCACCATCTTTTGTAGCAATCCTGGTTGGAAAAGAAAAATTGTGATTTTGTTGTGTCTAAGATGGCAAAACTCTTCTTACCAGAGATGTCTCACATAAGAGCCGGTTTCCTCGTACCAGGTTCCCTATTGTCATGTGAAAATATGTGCTCCCACTGCTCCAGTTGGAGATTTTATTGAAGGGGTAGACTGTTAAAATATCCTGTAAGAGGAAACAAACTGATCTATAGAACATTTCTCAAATGAAAACAGGCTGTTACATAAGAAACCCTGTAGAGCCAGAGAATTCTTGTTCTTTCCCACTTCATTTATAAAAATAGTGGATTAAGTTAGTTCTTGCATCCAGATTAGTGGAATATTGTATTTTCACCACATGGGTAATTCTTAATCACACTAATGAGACTTTCTTTCATTATATATCAATCTTTGCATTAGCACACTGTTATTAGATTTACAATAATCTAAAACGAGCTTTTAATTTGTTTCATTATTGAAAGCAAACAGTGATACTCCCTTTTCCTGAGAACTTGGTAAGACCAGACTCTTGGGGTTAGACTGCACCTAAATATGGCCATTCAGCCTGATCTTTTAGACATCTGGGGCTTCTTGCAAAGCATTTTTCTGAAACAGGTACCTGGGTGCACTGCCCATCCATCTTCCTGATCTTACCACCTTGCCAGGTCTATCATGATTCCCATGTCTTTTCTCAGAGATGCTCTATTCTATTCCTTTCCAGTGTAGAAAGTGCAAAGAAGTGATTTGAGGCAGTAACATTTTCTTCAGTTTCACTCAGAAAATTAATAGAGAGCCTCTATCCTCTCCTACCATTCCAAGGTCCTATCACTGTTCCTAAATTAGTAGGGTCTGTTCAGTCCTTCCTTAGATGCATTTGTGAGAAGCAGCTGTTACCTTTGTCTTCTGATGTATCAGTGAGACTCCTTGCTTGTTGATTGCAATCAGTACAATCTCTGGGAAATTTGGCTCTGAGGCTTGCTGTAAATGAGTAACACAGCAAGATAAGCAGAAAATTGAGAAATTATCTGTATCAGGGGCCTAGTGACCTTCAACAGTGTCCAGTGCTTCTTGTTCTCTTTCCCAAATGAACACTGGAACATTTTGGACATATATTGATGACTTGAGCAAATGCTACATGACAGCAGAATCAAGTCCGTTATTTACTATGCTGTCTGATAACAGGCTTAATAATAATTAGATTATTATATTTATATAATATATAATTAGAATTATATAATTATATATTATTAGATAGTATATTATAATAATATTTATAACACTATTATATTTTATATATAATTATATTATTTTATTATATTATTATTATAATCATAGATTGCAAACTATTTAATAGCCTAGTGAGGAGAAATTAAAGGTAACACATGGGAAATTATTATTGGGTGATATCCACTCCAGAATGAGAGGATTAGTACAGTTCTGTTCTGAGGGAAGAGTCACCAAAGAGATTTGGCAGCATTTTCTTGTGGAGAGCAATGACAGGACAATTTAGTCCCTTATAGCTACTACACAATTGTAGTAGAGGTATTATACCTAGAGTAACAACATTGCCAGTAAACAAGCATAGTTCAGAATGGATAAAGAATCCATCTCAAAAATTGGAAGGAACTGAGTTTTCCTCAATAGATTACAGGAATTCAGCTTTATAATGTATTTTTACTTTCAGATATGGAATTATAGTCAGTCTGTATCCTTGGATCTACTACCAAATCCACTCACACAGGCCTTCAAACCTACCTTCACTTCAAAGAAGGCTGATCCAAATGTTGGCCACCGGTGTATCATTTTCAAGAAAGCAATCTTGGCCTCATCCACAGTTTTTCCTTCATGTTTACTATATGCTGCAATAATGCTCTGTTTAGGAAAAGAGGATACAAAAGCAGTTGAGTTGGATAGGCAGGTTTCTAATGCCTAGCCTTAGCACTAAAGACAGAATGAGCTCATCACCACAATCCGGCTTTTTGCCTCAACAGCAGAATACTGAAAATCAAAACAGCTGCTCTGCCATGTGGGAAGGTAAAGCCAGAACCCTCCAGTGTTCCTTATTCCTCTGCTGGCTGAAGGAAGCCCAGCAGCCCGAGGCAATGGACTTCAGGGCAGAGGGGCAATGTGAGATAGAACTCAGAAGGCCAGTGTTCAACACCCACAGACATGTATTACATCTTTGGCTGAAAAATGGAGGGTGAATTTTCCCTTAGTATTTAAAAGGATGTCCTGTGTTTTTCTCAGCAGACTAAGTGATAAGTACCTGCTGAAACTTCCTTGCCCTTTTTGTGGATAAAAAGAGTCTTGCTGTAAGTAGCATGGACATGGCTCAAGGAGATTTATTTGCTGCCAAGAAATACTTCTGAGACACCCTAATTTTCTATTTCTTTCCAATATCCTCAACTTCCAAGTCCATTTACCGACTCTCGTATCTCTAACTCTTTTTCTGGGCACTGGAAATAGATTAGTATCTCCAGGAAAGATGCACACTTCAGATAAGCCATCCAGGCCTCCAGATATCTTTCAGAATTTTGGTAGAGTATGTAAAATCTGGATTATAAGCGGCAGATCCTTTTTTTATCCTGCTGGCAAATCCAGCAATATTCAATACCATCCCTCCACTGTACTTTCAAAGAGCATCAGATCAAAAATGTAGTGTGGCTCAAGGTGTTTTCTCTACTAAAGCTCTGTATATGTAATATGACTAATGAAAGCTGATGTTCTTACCTTCTTCCATTCGTCTGGTGACGCTGCTCGGAGCAGATTGTCTGGCACAAGCTCCTTCAGGATTTTGGGGATGGCTGCCAGCTGTGTGCGGTCGTTGTTGAAGTGTGCTTTATAAATCAGCCCTGCCAGCTGCACAGCTTCATCCTTGGAACACTTGTGGTAGCCTCTGAGGTACTTTGGCAGCTCCTGGAAGAGACCAGCTCTGAATCCAGGCAGAATGGGCTAAAGCAGACACTGACTTCAACATTCTAAATTTGTGAGGTCAGGACTCAAGACTTGCCAAATTCAGTCCAAGGACATCCTAAGAACTTTTGACTCCTTCTGAAGGTTCTGTGGATGATCTTTAAAGATCCTTTCCAACCCGAAACTTTCTGTGAGTCTCTGATTTATGGAGCAAGATGAGCATTTCCACAGTACAATAAGGTAAAGGACCTGTACTCTTAACGTGTTCAGTATAGGTAAGGTGTAAACACTGAGAAATAAATCTGTTTTGAGGCTGAGCTGTGCCCCCCTCTGGAGGAGGCATTCCTCTGGAGCCTGTATAATGCCTGTATAATACAGGCCAGTAATACTCCTACAGACTTAATTTCTCAGGAGTATTTCTTGGATCACACGATACCTCTGCTTTAGGGAGCTGCTTACCTGGTGGTAATGGAAAATGGTATCAGCTTTCAGATCCTTGCCAGGAATGACATTCAGCCACAGCTTCCTCATGAAGTACACTTCATACGCCACAGACAGAGCAGCCCCTAAGGAGATCAGATCTTGTTAGTGTTCTCTGTGTCACTGACAGTTCTACAGTTTATAAATGGCTTGTGAATTCATTCAGAAATGCAATTATGGTTTAAATAGCAACAAACAAAATTATTAACAAAACAACACAAAAAGCCATTTTATGTGACAACAGAAATTATTATTTTACAGTTCCTGGACACTGCTCATGCAATGATCAGAGGGAGGAGAAGTTGAGGGACTAACTGTGAGTGTTTGTTCTTGGTGCTCATGACAGCTGCCTGCTGGCGTGCAGCACATCTGAACTCTCTTACGCCCATGCAAGTACATCCCCTGATGGCTGTGCTTCTACAAATTAGTTGTGATTTAGTGCACCCACATCTTTATACTGTGATTTTCAGAGTTCCTAGCAGCTGCATCAGCTGAGGGAAGAGAGGTTAGAAAGTCTTAGATACATAGAGCTTCAGGGAGTTGAACCTCAGCTGTCCTAAAATACACAAAGGTCAGGACAAACCGATAGGACATTTAAGTGGAGTTTGATGTAGATTTCAAAATGTATATTGTCTGTAGGGGAGGAGGGGATGGGACAGTAAGTGCAAGGAATTGCTGTTATTAGTATTACATTGTTTTATTCTAACAAGTGGTTCCTTCACAACATAACTTGTGTTTAAGTGTCACCAGGTAATAAACTGGTTAAAAAATTTCTAACAACCCAAGAAATGTGATGACACTCTGTAAAGAACCTATTTGCACATGTTGGCTGATTCTTAGTATTTGAGGATCAACCTATCTAACTTGCATGTATCCAGCTGTGTGTTTTGGATACAACAGGTCAAAAAAATCTTTTTTACCAATTTAAAATTTCTGGAGAGACTTCCCCCCCACCCTCCCCCCCTCCCCCCAGCCCAGAAATGTCCTAGTGTTTTTGATAACCAGTGCTTGGCTGCATCACTGGATCTTGCTGCTGGTGCAGGCAGTAACCATGTATGTACAAACAGAAATGATACAAGATTCTGCTAAATACTTCTCAAGATGGAGTGAATCCTACTGGATGGATCAGCTGCTTTCCAGTTCAACACAGCATCTCATGCAACTTCTTGTCATGCTGGCATTCTCCTTACCATCTTTTCCTGGTTTGTTCCTTCTGTTCCAGTCTGTCACCTGCCTTAGTGAGTCAAAGAAGTAATCTGCTTCATTCTGACTGATCACCTGCAGAGCCCAAGCAATGAAGGAGAGAAAGGAGGGGTTAGAACATCATATAAAATACTGCCTGTGCCACATACCCAAGTATCAGGCTGAATTTTATTTCCCTGTCTACAGAGAGGGCAGAATTGTAGCAGGAAAGAAGTAGAAAAATAGGAGAAAGAAGGCTCAATTTACTTATATTTCATATGGGGATCTTTATTGCATCTTCCGTTGCTTTTTGCTTTCCAGGTTGCTTATTGAAGTCAAGCTGAAGATGCCTACCTTATTCCCAGTCTTCTTCTCTTTGTAAAGTGTTGTTACATACTGGGTTTCTCTTTTCAGGAAGGCAGCACACCAGAAATTCCCCGTGTTAGGGCTTAGTGCTCTTTTGCCTTGATCACAGTTTCAGAGAGAAGGGACCTCTCAGCGAGACAGCCAGCCCAAGCTTCAGCTCATGTAAGGCAGGTTTCCGGTAAACCAGAGAGTAATTAACTGGTGCTGGTTGCCCCTGCTTTCACTAATCCTAGCACACACTGTACATGTGCAGCACATCTGGGCAAGTCTGAGTGAAAAAGGCTTGAATCCAGCAGTATACAACCATCCTAGCAGCTGCCAGAAAGCCTAAATCTTCTCTGCTTTTAGTGCCACCTGGGTACTGGCAGAATGATAGAAACTCTGCATCTCCATCCAGCCCCTTCAAGAGACTCAAAATAACTCTCAGGTGCTAAAAGTTCAAGTTCAGGTTGTATCCTCTCAGAAAGACAAAAGCAGTAATCACCTGCTCTGGTTCTTGGCTTCGTATGGTTGTTTAGGTGGTCTGGTAAATAAAAAAGAGAGGAGGGGCAGTCTGGCTACCCTGCCAGAGTCAAGGAGGAGTTACCTTGTCTGCAATCTTCACAAAGAGGCTGAAACCTTCCCAGGACTGCAGTTGCAATTTGGAAGCAATGTTCTGACACAGAGTCTGGATTTTGGTGTTTGTTCCCACATCAAATGTCTATGAGATAACAAGACTCTTGTTACACAGAGGAGAGGAAGAAATAAGAATATTGAATGTCTTCATACGTGCTCCTGGCTGAGCACATCATGGCTGGAAATATGGTCAAGGCTGGGAAAACAAGTAAGTGCTCACCTGCTCTGTTTCATTGGGGAAGCAAATCTTGTGTGAGATCTTAGTGTTGTTCTGTAAGATGGCCTCAACCTCCACAGGATGAGGTGCCCACTTCCTGCAGCCGCTCCTGGAAAATGCCACCACCCCAATAAGAGTGATCAGTTTAATCATTAAAGAAATGAGCAGTATTCCAGCCAAAGAGCAGACACCCTCCAAAATGCCAGTACTGTGTGATGGGGCAGGCTCCAATGGACCTCCACCCCAGTGCAAATTCAATGTATTAACAGCAAGAAACTGGGGGTTTTACTAGCATGTAAAGTAAGTCTGCTCTGCTCTGCTCGGAGGTTGCATGAATAAGGCACCTTCCTAGCTAGCACCATTGCCTCTTCTACTGATTCAGCAGCATTTTTCCTTACTGAAGTCTGACTGTAATGGCTGTAAGGAGAAATACATTTTGCTTAATTCCTGCATCAGCAAAAAAATATGTATTTGGATACAAAAGGACTCAGAGCCCAAACCAAAAAGGTCTGGAGAGCTGCTGAAAGTATTGCATTTTATATAAGAGCTGGAGTGCAATCTCTGACTTAGGAGGTGCTTAAGCTGTACAAAACCATTTCTTTGAAATTATACCTCAGAGCAAAGCTGCCTTTTAAAGCAAAGGAACTGGCCCTGAAGTCTCAGTCATGCCGAAACTTTGACATAGTTAAAGTGAAAGCAAATCTAGCAAATTACCTCCTGGGGCTGGTAAGTTCCTGTCCTCAGTGGCACAGAGCAGGCTGTTCATTCGTTCTGAACACCATACCTTATGGGCCTCTCACACTGGGGTGTTCTCTCAGGAGGTTAGTCTGAAATCAAGCTTTAATTCTATGGATTTGAAAACTAATTTTTTTTCCATTCAGTAAAGGAGCATTTCTATTTGGAGAAGGAAAACTTGACTGTAACCAAGCTGAACCACATGTGCTTTGTACTGTGCAGGCTCTGTCCAAAGCATGGACCTGCCCTACTCAGACACCTGTTCCTGAACTGGCATCAGAAGGAGGCCCTGGGAGCTCAAGGAATTGTAGCAGTTTGGCTGCAGAGGCATAGGGCTACCCACCTCTCCTTGCAGTCTGAGCTAGCAATTCACTACCAAGGTGAGATCTGCTTAACACCCATAAAGGTGGTTCCCTGGCCAGGATTCTGGGGATGAAGCTATAAAGAGGTTTGTGGAGGAAAGGTGTGTACCCAGGGGCTCAGTTGGCTTCCCTTGGATGTACTATAGGTCAATCCTTTGAGCTGTCTGCTCTACCCTTTCCAAAGAGACCAGGTTACTTACAGGAAGAAGTTGGACTAGATGATCATTGAAGATCCCTTCCAACTGAAATAGTTTATTCTATACTAATCTATTTTATTCTGTTCTAAACAGATGCAAGTTTAATCTTAGGAAAATAACTGCTCTTAGAAGACAAGATTTGTCTTTGTTTCACTTCCCATCCCCAGGCTCCAGATCTGGGGCAGTTTAGCAGATAAAATTCTCCTTCCAAACAACCCATTCTGCTTTCCCCTCCCTATGTGCTCTCTCTAAAGAAGCTCTGTATGGCTCAACAGGGCTTAGATCATGAATAGCACATGATATAGGGAGGCAGGAATTTTTAAGTCTTCTCCATAGAAATAAATGATGAATAGCATTCCTTGCCATGCATTTCAGAGACACTTCAAAAGCGAGTTCAATGTGTGATGACATTTCCCCAGCAGTGCCAAACCCCATCCACTGCAAGGGGGATATCCACTGTGTTAGTGTTCCCCTAGAGCCTGACCTGTGGGGCTCACAGGCCAAACATGTGGCCCAGCCTGAGAGAAAGGGGAAGATGGAGGAGCTGGAAGGTGAAATCATTGGGCAGATTCTTTACTGATGAGGTCTGTGGCAGGCAAGTGGTAAATCACAACACCATCAAAAGGGAGAAGGCTGGAGTCAATCTTGATGTCAAAGCTTTGTTCTCAGAGGGGCAAGCTGGGTTTTTCCAGTGCTTGGAGGAATCTAGGGAAACCTTTCTCTACAGTTCCTGAAAACCTGTTAGCCCTTCCCCTCTCTCTGGTTGTGTCATGTCCCTTTGAACAACAACTCATTTGGAAGTTGAGGAAGCACTGTGGTTTGGGGGTCTTGTTGCTTCAGCCAAGAGGATGGAGAAGTGCCATGCTGCAAGCAGCCAGGTAAGAGTCAGGGCTCTGTTCATTTGGGATTTTTCAAAGAATAGGAATTGATTGTACTGATCCTTTCAAACAAGGACTCGCTGCCTCACCAAAGAAAAGTAAGGTCAGGATATCATCAGTGACATCATTCCAAACTGCATGCCCTTTAGGATGCTTGAAATACCCAGCTCTGGGAGTCAAGTAATTATATGTGGGGATGAACTTTTGAAAATGCTGCTAACTCTGTGAAAGAAAAAAGTGAAACTATGATATAGACCTCTCTTTAATGGTTCAGAGTCCATAATGAATGTGAAAATAATCACTTAAAAAAAACAAGATGTAAGGAGAAAAGGAAAGTGACAGTCACACTATTTCAGCCCATGTGGGTTTTGGGCCCTGATTATTGATATTTGAACACTTTGGGCTGGTTATATGCCAGGTTATTTACCTCATTACTGTCTGAATCCTCCGGCGGCACCCCGGGGCCAGTGTTTCTTTCTGACGTGTCTCTATGAACTTCTGGGCGTGTTTGAGCAGTGACTTGCTGGGTGGGAAGAGGCCAGTGCAGAGCCAGAGGAGCTGCCAGCCTTTGGTCTCACTGTACCTGTGAACACAAAGCCAACAGTTCTGCTACAGCCACATACAATTCTCTGTTTGACCACACACCAGCTACAGGGAAGAGAAATACACTCCTATCATGGTCCCATTCTACAGAGAGCTGCAAATCAACAGAGCCTTCACGTATATTCAGATCATGGTTTCTCAATGGATATATTCACCTGCCCTCTGCACTGGCCAGCTTTGCTCAGGGCATGAGCACTTTATATGTACTCCTGTTCTGTTCTGAAAGATGAACATGTTAATGGCATTATGTAGTGAGGTAGATGCAGTTCTTAAATGCTCCAGATCAAGATAGTACTATTTTTCAGGGAGAAATCCAGTTCTTCCAGCTTCTGCATCTGCCAGCTGAACCTCTTCTGGCACTTTGCCCTCACTATTAAGAAGGGCTCTGCAGCTTCGAGGTGGTCAGTCGTTCTGCCTCAAAGCCAGGAGCAGAACACACTTCAGCTGTGTCCAAGGATTGCTCTGAAATGCTCACTGGTGTGAAGTGGTTTTGGTTGGGAAAGTCAGCATGTCTGGCTCTGAAAAGTCATCAGACTTTACTGAATAAAGAAGTTGTGGCTTCTTTATTCCCATGTACTGTTCTAATTTTGCAGATGAAGACACACTATTTTAATCCCATTTATACTCTATAGATGAGTGTTTTTTGTGTCTCTGTGAGAGCAGGACATGGTCCACAACACAGCAGCCTGGGAAGGATGAAAGATTTGTTTCTCTGGCTGCTCCAGTGAAAGTATATGGAAATAGCCACCTTTCAAGCATTGTGCTTTCCACATCAGTGATCCCACTCACAACAGTTACAAAATTGGTGGAATACATCAGGCATGGCACTGGCACCATTTTTACAGACTATGCATGGAATAGCCTGTAAGATTCATTGCTTGTAAGGGAATTTACCATTCAACACTGACACACATCATGAAAGTTCCGCTATATGTAATACTTGTGGAACAGTAAGACAGAAAATAAATAAATAAATAAACACAATGCATTCAGAAACAGAATGCAATTCATTTTCCCTGAAAGCAGATCAAATTATTGTTTTCTGAGTGGAGAAGAAAACACCAGCCTATTTCAGAGACTTTTATGTGGGCAGGTGCCTCTGAAACCAATCTGTTCTGCAAGGCAGTTATGAAACCTAATTAATATATACTCAAAAGTATTTATTAATTGGTGCTAAAAATCCAGTGTGAACTATGTTTGTGTGAGAGGGGAATGCTGCCATTGGGAAACTTAAATGGAGAGTTGTCAAGGCAGTCACTGAAGGGATGCAAGGACTATGCAGTGCCGTGTTTCCCCTGTAGACTGCTTCGGGAGCAGGAGAGCCTCAGTGACACCTTGCCTGCCTCACACCACAAGGAGATGAGCACAGAATGCTGATGGGAGCAAAGCAGCAGCTCAGGGGAGATGACTGTTGGTGCTCTGTGGTCTCTCCCTGCCAGGGAATAGTCCTGAGAGCTCCACAAAGGTGAGCCCCACAGCACTGTCTGGCAAAAGAGAGAAGGGAAGCTATTACCCCAACATTTGTGTGTCTTTCCCCCTGCCCCCTCTGCACCACAAATGCAACAGGAGTTCCTAATGCCTCCTGCACTTGAGGCCTGGCTCTGCAGGAGCAGGGTGTTTGCACCCAGGTAAATACCTGTTTCTGTTCTCAGTCAGTTGCTTCATAATCTGACAGTAAATCTCATCCCGCAGGATCTCCTCCTGGATGGCTGGGACAAATATCTGGTCAGTCACTTCCACAGAGGAGTGTGCCTGTTTTGAGGGGTAGTCTCCCATGAATTTCATGATGGGTGAATGTGCTGTTAAGGAGAAAAGCAGGCCAATTTTGGAAGGTAAATGGGAAGTTTCATCTGGATTCTAACATGGTAGTGACTTGGTTGATGTCTACGTGGCAAATACCGGGAGGAAGGTCTGGAGCATGTTCCCTTTCTGTCCCCTACTGCCTTCCCCTATGCAGCAGTTGCTGCTTGGCTGTGATTTGTGCTGTGCCAGTAGCTGCTTTCTCTGGGCATATGCAATAAACCTCTTTCACTCCTAAAGCCACATTATTAGTTAAGTGAGCTATCAGTAGCTGTGGAGTACTGGGAGGAAATAGGAATGTTTCCTTTGTGGACAAGGAAAACAGATTTGATCTGCTCCATCTTTATGTCAGTGTATCCCCTGTAAGGTGGCTGAGGTATCTGAATAGAGGTAGTTTTGTGGACCTAGCTAACTGTTCCTTCTGCTTAGTGTTCTCAGATCCCAAAGAAAGAAGAGAAAGGATATCAATGAAGGCCTGACAGGCCAAATCCCGAAGATCAGGGTCTGTGCATGCTCTCTTCAGCAATGGCTGTTTCAGAGGCTCCTTAGAATGTGCCCACAGTTGACTGTGCCCACGGGATTTCTGGAGAACAGCTTTGCTGATGGATTCCTTCTCAGGAGTCCTGAATGGAGACAAGTGCAAGCAATACAAAATTACTGGACCGGTGTTGCTATGAGCAAAGGTGGACATTATTGCAAAGTAGTATCTCTAGACCTGTTCTTTCACAAGACAGTGATCTCAAATCTCCTTTGATTCTGTCGGTCAACAGGAGCAGGGAAATGTAGTTTCCTGTATATCAAAAAGGTAGGAGACTGGCAAAAAGGAGTTTTTAGAAAACTAATTTTCCCCTTACTTTCTGAAGCCTGAGATGTATATCCTCACTAGTTGGTAGGTGCTGAAGAAGGGGTGGGAAGTAAGAATAGGGCCTACTAGAAGAGGTCAGTACAGCTGGGGTTCTTCTACCCTCCCCTTTGCATTTCTGCAGACTTAAGATACAATAGGCCATGTGCCAGAATCTCTGTATATCCAAAGTTACAGGGAACAAAAAGAAGAAACCAAATCAGAAGTGGGAGATGCTATTACATAATAGGCTTTAAGGATTACTGATCAACAAGAACTTTTCTAGGGCATACTCTACACAGAAAGCTTCACCTGAAGTGTTCGTAGGAGAACTCCTCCAGGGTGTAAGGCTTCACCTTGATATCCTCTTCATCAGGTTCCTCCATGAAGGAGTTCTGGGAAGCTGTCCTCCTCTGGTCTGGAGACATCATCAGCAAACTCTGGAATAGCACAGCCACATAGAGATGTCACACAGAGACAGGTCTCTGCACGCACTGTCAGGTGTTACTCAGCATATATGTGCAGGTAGTCCTCTATGCTGCCTGAGACCTGTCTCAAAAGCAGCATCTCCAGAGACTCAGGATAGACCTGAGAACAGTTGACTCAAAGATGCAATTTACATAGACATAATAGTAATGGACATTAAAATATATGTGATTCTCCAAAGCACAACACATGCTTTACAATGCACCTGCTTCTCTCTAGTGTGTTTTGCCACCAGTTTTTCTGCTTTTTACCTGTTAGCACAGGATCCAAGATACTGAATCTTCAAAACTGAAGACAAAATTATTAGCAGAGGCATTCATGAGAAACCTTGGCTCCCTCAAAGACCATATTCTCTGTAAGTAACCTGCTGCACTCAGAGGTTCTCTTGAGGCATAATGTGATCGCCACTCAAGCCCAGAGTGAATGCAGGAAAATTCAACTGCATAACCATACCCATTAATTGCCACCAGTTCCAGGCACTGAAATCTCCCATGGTGAATAGACTGGATTTTGGGGATGTTTTTTTTAGTCATTGCTTTTAGGCAGCTACAGTCTTCTCCTTAGTGCCTAGGCTAGGTTAAGTTTTGTTTTCAGACAGGACAGAATTAAATGCTTTGTTTCAGCGGGAGGTATAGGACTTGTCTGACTTTGGAGGGACAATTATCTTCCAGTTATAAATTCCAGTTATAAATATAACCATATTAACATTTTTATCTTCTTCCAGTCTTTTCACAGGGAGTGCTTAGCTTTCCTTACCAGCACTTGACTAGAGGGTTTTGTGAGGGAAGGAATGATGTAGATGTCTTCCAAAAATACATTCCCTGTTTTGCCTGTCCTTTCATTCTGGGCACAGATCCAGCCAGAATCTGCATTTTGTCTGCATTCTGTCTGGGCCAGATCCAGCCTTTTGTCTTCGGTGAAGATTAGCAAGTCTCCCTTCTTGAAGGACAGGATGCCAGGATCTTCTGGAAAACGGAATAAGGGGATACTGTTCAGGCTTGACAGCCTGAGAAAATGCAAAGGGATTGCAATGTGAAAGACAAGGGAATTGTATTTTCAAGGCCTGAATTCAGTTTGCAGTAGAAGGTGATTTGTATAAATATGGCTAATTTTCCAATAATACTTCAGAGAAATCACTTGTTTCCTCTGACACCCTGACTTTGATCCACTGAGGGCAATGGCAGAACTCAATTTGGTTCATATGAATGCTGACTTTGTGTCTAGACTGGCAGCAAAGCATGGAAAGGGACTCAGTAGCTGTAAGTAGTTAATGTTTACATTTTAAACATGTATATCTGTCTGAGCCACCTGTATTTCACAGAAAATTTCAGTTTATTGCTTCTGTGAAATTCTTCTGCAAAGTATTCCCAGCAAGCCCAGATCAACTTCCTACTATAACCAAAGTGAGCTCCTGGATGCTATACTATCTAAATAAAATATATTTATATATAAAGAGGAGAAGGAGGAAGGAAAGGTTATTTGTGTGCAAAGGTACTAAATCCCAATGCCTTATGCTTGGCATTGCTGTGCTGATGCATCCCCCTGGGAGCAAAGGGACTCTCGATGAAGTTGTCCCTCTCCTCTTTGAGCACCTTCAAACAAGTACTGTGGATTCTTTCATGATTTCTTCCCCACCCTGAAGAAAAGTTATGAGACTTACCCTGGGATTTTTTCTCATGCATTGCCACAGCAAATCGTGATCTTTTCTTCAGTCCTTCCAGGAACATCACCACCAGTTCAGCAATGACAACGCTGTTTACAGATGTCAGAACAAACTCCTCTGCACGAAGGGTGATGAGAGTGCAACTCTGTCCAAATGACTTCACTGCCCTATGTATTATTGAACAATTTGTTACCAGAGCATCTGAAGAACTTACAGACCCATCTGTAAACACAGCCAAGGCACACACACCTCCTTGCAGATAACTCCTTTACAGTGAATCTTGGTAGTTCCTAATTTGCCTTCCCATGAGCTGGTAGCTGTGAAAGACTGAAGTGGTTCAGCTTTACTCTGCACTTCACCATGTTTTGTACAAATAGGCAAAATATAGACAAAAGAACAGCCTTCTTTTGGAGTAACTTGACAACTAATTAAATCTCTGGCAGTTCTCTCAGGGAGCTTTTCTGTGTATGTAAGACCCTTTTATCCAAGTGACCTGATGGAAGGATGTGTGCCATGAGCAAGCAGTGGTCAACTGCTTTTCTCAGTGATCCTGTTTGGTCCATGACACCCGGGAAGTGTGTGAACTGCCAGCATGCACAGCAGACAATGGCTTAATTGTGTCAGTTATTTGGGCCATTCTTGTTTTGATGCCTGTCTGTGCTTCTTACACCTTTCTGACCAAACAGGATGACTTTACACCAGCTGGAAGGATCCAGTCCTTTCAGTATTTCCTTTACAGGCTGCTCAGAAGTTTTCCCTTTCTGTTTCCCAGGCCTAGGCTAAACCACCTTTCCAGGCACACATCACATCACCTAAGGAGGTGGTAGAGAAGGTGCACCCTTTCAGAGTATGGAAGAGATGTCATCTTCAGATCTTGTCTTTCTGTGGCCCTCACCTGTTGGTGTGGATTCCAGTTATCTCTGGGAAGGTCAGCTCAAGGAACCGCTTTTCTGACTCATCCAAGAAGCAGATGCCTTTCCAGTTTATAGCAATGATGAAGTGGTTCTTAGGCAAGCTGGGTCCTGAAAATACAGAAAAAAAATCCTTATCAATGCTATATGAGTCTTCTCCTATTGATCTTATATCTGTCCTCTACTCCTAGACTACAGATATTACCTGAAAACTTAGTGACTTCAAAGAATCTGGAAAAAAGCAAAGGCCACTGAAAGCGAGCAAAATCTACAAGTTGCTCCTTCACAGTCTGAGAGGAGAGATGGTCCTGTGTATATGGGGCCTGCAGGAAAATAACACACCCAAGGTTTTCTCAGTAAAATCTGGTTTGCATGATCTGCAGACAATAAAGAACAAGCCCGATCCCAGAGATCCCAACAGTCCTCTGCTGTTACTGGTGTCAAGGGAACTTGGAGAAAGTAAATCAGGAATGGTCTCCAGGGAACTACATGCAGTTAAGAGTGCCCACAGGCATCTGGATTCCAAATTTTTGTCAAATCTCCACTGACCTGTTCAGAGTCTAACATACCTTGGATGCCATGGAAATAACTCTGGTAATCCATTTCTAGATCAAAACCAGTATTCCACCCCAAGCCCATCCTGACTTGGTTGTCAGATGGAAAATAGAACCGCAAAAGCTACTCTATTCAGAGATTTAATTGTACTTTTTCATTCTTCCCCCTTGCTCTTCATACAGAAGTGTGAATGGAAAGGTTTTCTGCTGCCCTAGACCTAATGAGCTATTTGGGATCTACAAACTGAGCTGGTTTTCCTTCTTCCCCTATAGACTATACATAAATGAAAATAGTGAAAGAAGCAGAAGCTGGTGCTCAAGAGTGGTTACCCAACAGTGCCCGACAAAGCTCTTACCTTAGCATGTGCATAGGTTATAAGGCTCACCCACTTTTCCAGGGGCTTGGACTTCAGCTGTTTTACTGGGATGCAGTCATGGAGCACCTTCTGCACAAGTTCATTGTGGATGGTATCTCCAAATTGGATATAACAATATTTCGCACCTATCTCCACCAAATCTTCCTCCTGAAACAATTAATCCATAAAAAGAGGCCTAGAAAGATGTCACAAAGGCTAGATAGCCTCTTTCAACCTTTGAACCATTTAGAAATGGTGTTTTCTCAATTTTTGTCTGTATAACTCTAAAGAGTCACCCAGCATAAGGAGGGATGAGCTTCACACAATCTTAACATTAGAGAGATTATTAGCAAAGATATTTTAAAGTACAACCCAATCTGCCCCTTTGGACATGCCTCCAAGTTCCCGTGTGAACTGAAAGTTGCAGGGAAGGAGAAAGTATTAATTAGAGCTGCCAGTGTGACAGCTGGCACAATCACCTGGACAGGAATTGTTCATTAAGAAGGGAAGGGTTGCTCACACTCACTACAAATTCAGTTCATATTCCTGCTTTTTCACGTGGGAAGCATTGATACAGTTTTGTCTCTTTAGGAGGATGAATCAGGAGACCCACCTTTTCACAGCGGTACTCCCCAAATCGAATGCCACGGATGACTTGGTGGTAAATGAGATCAGTGCTGACAGGATCCTCCCGGGAGTTGTGCCAGGGGGTGAAGATTTCCTTCCGGAAGTAGAGGCGCCAGGGTGCGTGGCGTTCGTGTGTGCCCCGCTCCTTCACCAGCTGCTCACACTGAGAGATGGCATCCAGGACGTGGTCTCGGCCCCCGCCCAGCGACCAGACCTGCCACAAAGGGACACTGCATTTACTGCCATGCCTGCTCTGGCTCTGCCTGAAAGACAATAAACACAGAGCTCCTGGCCTCCTGACAGCAAGAAAAACTCCAAAAAGGTAAGCAGATGAATATGGAAGCTGTATGTGGTAAGTGGATGTATTTTTACCAGTCAGCTATGTGGCAAAGGAAACCTCACACGGCTGCAGCAAGAATTGCTGAGTTATGAGCCAACAGAAAGGCAGGATTATCAGGTCTTGAGATCCAGCTGGGATTCAGAACCAATTTGGTTTCAGTGCAGGACTGAGTTGAGAGTGTTCCAAAATTCAGGAGTCCTCAGTGAGGCTGAGTGGGCAGCAGCAACTCCACAGAAGGAGAAGGGAGCTTTCATTCTATTTTTCTACACTTTACCTTATCAAACACAGCAATGTAGAGCGAAAATCCAAAGACATCCTTCAGTTTGGTTTTATCTGCTATGAACTGACAGATTTCTTTGGCAGTGGAAGCAGAGTCTGCAGGGATAGTGATGCTTTGGCCATTCATCAGGGTGACATTAAACATAATGGGTTTCTTCTGCTTTGTTGCCTGTAAGTCAGAGTTAAATGAGAGAAAAAAATTATGGACAAACCTTACTTTCTGCTGAAGAATGAAGAAGGCATTTAGATTTAGGAGCTCCACACCCTGTACAACCTGTACAACAATCTTCAAGTGACTCTCCAACACCCACACAGTTTCTTCAAATTGTGGTGAGTCATAAATATAAATTACATCCCTGGAGCAGCACTGAACTTCTGTTTTCTCCTCTACACAGCTCAGGATAATCTGGTAATCACATGAGCTGATAATCACATAACAGTGCCGACTGATAGACTCTTCATGAGCCACATTTGTCCTGATGACTTTTGGGAACAGCCTTATGTGCATCAGTGGAGAGATGGCCTGTAGCAGGTACAGTGCCCAGGAAGATCTGTGTTAAGCAATAGGGTCCCTGAAATTTAGGGAGGAATTGAACTCAGGTCTTTACTTGAAAGGGGAGGGGATGTCATTTTTAATTACTAGGGTGACATTTAATTACTAGGGTGACATTTAAAGGAAGTGGAGATATATAGCAATATAGTACCATCGTAGTCCCTTCTTCCTTTCATTTTAAAAGCATAATCTTTGCTCAGTTCTTTCTGAAAGTGATAGTAAGAGTTTTCCTCAGGAGGTTGTTCCTGGCCTGTGGTTCCTGAGTGGATGGAGGTATCTCCCTGCAAATCATCTGCTGCTGCTCTTCTGCATTTAGGGTAACTGAATAGCCACAAGAGGTGTATCCAAGGAACTGCCCAGACCAAGGTGGCTGGTCTTCAGTCCCCTTGTGCAATTGATTTCCATTATTTGATTTAGGAACGTTTGGTATTATTTATACTTACAAAAAACAGTATAAAATGTCCCAGATAATGTAATTAAGCCAAAAGGGAGTTGCTACCTGAAGTTCCAGCCAGCTGGGAGGTTCAGTCCGGGCCCCATTGCTGTAGGTGCGCCTCAGACGCTCAGCACAGTATGGAGCGTAGCCTGTGGGCCCATGGTGGATGAAGTTCAACAGGTACTACATGCACAGAGAAGGAGAAGGAGTTAGGAAACATTAATCCACAGAAAACATTAAAAACCTTCTTCAGCTGATACATTAGATTAGAATGATTCATTAGCTTTAAGCTCACCAGAAAATATTAAAGATTAGGGTTGGAATTAATTTCTTCAAAAAGGAGGCTTGAGACACTTAGTTTTCACTCATTCTTCAGAATTTTCAGTCCAAAGGGAGAGAAGACTTGTGTCAGTCTATCCACCATGTTTAACTACATGAGTAGTGGAGACTTTAGTCTTACACTTAGGTTAGAGCAAGAGTTTGTGTTTTCAACCCAAAAGCTTGAAGTCTTATGACCTGCTGTACAAATGGAAGAGCTGGGAGGAGGGCTAATGGCAGATTAGGTCTAATGATAATAGATATTTTTAGTTTGACCAAGTTCTCTGGCAATATGAACTGAAATCCACTATTAATATTGGACATTTGAAGAGATGAATGGGATAAACTGAGCTTTTGGAGTCTGTATGGCTCTTGGATGACACAGACTTGTATTTATGTATCTGCATTTAGTGCAACCATGGTTATTTTAATGGTTAAGAATATTTCTAGAGGTCATGTCTTTCATGAATTCTTCAAGGTTCCAAGTCTTTGGATGAAGACTGGTGTCAAAATATGCCTATGGCTTGTGACTGGTTTGTTCCAAGTAGTGTCCATTTAGCAGCATTTATGACTAGATTGATCATTTGAACTGGGTGTTAGTAAAGCAAGGCTGAAGTTTCATGCACATCCATGGATCCTGTTTGCCACTCAGATCCAGGAGGAAGCCTCATGTCAAGTTGGAGCCACAGGTTGAGTTTTTATCCTGTGGTGAAGTGGATTTATCATCTATTTAAACTTGGAAAATAATAAATAGTTAAAAAGCCCAAATATCTCTTGGACTTTTTTGGGTTTAGCTATATAGGGTAATAACTGGTAAAACTTGGGGGTGTGATTTTATACTGGCCTCCTGAATAGATGTAATCACTAGGGTTGTAACTGGAGGCACCTTTTGGTTGTCTTTGGCTGGAAAGGCAGAATCGGAGAGGTTAAAATTTGCCAGATCCTTTGCAGATTATAGATCTAAAATGAGAGCTGTGATGAATAACAGCATCCAGACTGTATGAGATGTAATGAAAAAAATTAAATGTGAATGGAACAAGAATTTATTTAAATTCACAGATAAGCATATGAGATGAGAAAGTTTCTGCTGAAACCACAGCACTAGCTGCTCTGGAAGCCAAATCTTTTATGTGGCTGTCAGCATCACAACATCAAAATACCAGCTCAGTATGAGGCGTGTGAGCTGCTGTAGGAAAGGTTAGCAGTGTACCTTCACAAACGTGTCTGAAGGAGGAAAGCAGCCAAGGCAAAGTGACAGAAGGATCCAGCCACGAGCATAGCTGTTCCTGTTGCTGTTTTCAGTGAGTTGTTTGCAAATCTGGCAATAAATCTCATCTCTGTAACAAAACATGTGAGAGCAACAGGTAATTCACAGTCTGAACTATCTTTGGCTAAGTTTTGACTGCAAGCTTGGCAGGATTGCAGCATGATGAAGTAGTTCTGAGCTAGGTTCAATCACAGTAGCTAGGATAGCACCCTAATGCACCACTGGAAATAGCTTTGTTATGGAAAAGGATTCAGGCACACTTAGGGCCTTTTGCCACCCCTTCTTACTCAAGCAGCTCAAGTGCAATTCCCATGCTGAATTAACTTCTGTGAGAAGCAGGGAGCTGTGCAGGAAAAACAACCACTGAGTCATTTGGCTGTGAAATGACATTGCTGTCCAAGAGTCTAGAGGTGTAACTTGCTCTGAGCTCTCTACAGCATGTGGGCTGTAGCTCATGGCTCTTGTCTGTCTGCTTGTAGGTGGATTTGGGGACAAGTATAGGGGACGCCCTGCTTAATTTTATATCTATATTTGTATATATTTACATACTTACATATTTATATATTTTATTTATATCTTATTTATACTTATATACAAACTTGGAGTGAATCTTGTACAGAAATGGAAAAAGGAGCACTTCAGAGTAAGCTTCTGAAAATGCAAGTTACCTGCAGCAAGGACCTAAGGGATACAGATGCAAAAATCTGCATACAAATAAAACTGTTATTAAAAAATCATAATTTTTTCTAGACTCTTGGAACACACATTTGTCAAATCTGATGTGAGAGGACATAAGTTGGAGTTTTTTGTTCCCTGATAGGACATTTGATGAAACACAAACTGAAAGTACTGTACCTGCACTGAAGTACAGGAACTTCATCTGTGGCTATTATAATATATGGATTGAATGCGATTTTTGCCAGCTGAGCATCTGCTTTAGGGAGTGTCTTGACTGAAACAAAGTGACTGTGGAGAAAGGAATGCAGCCCATGACTGAGGTCAGGGCACAGACTGTATCTGTGGGCTTTGTTACAGAAAAGTGCTTAGGATAAAATAAAGGAGAGGATTCATGGGGTCAGGTCAGAATCAACGAGCTTCTGCCCTATCGTCACACCATGCTTGGCCTGAGGTCCAGCCTCAGATTGCTTGTGGCCAGGATTTCTTCTTTGTGTCTGATACACTCAGCAATCCAGACCATCGACCATCTCTGATGTGGGGACATTGTTTGAGTGCTCAAAAAGAGGCTATTGGGAATCCTTTCATCCACCTAGTATACACTAACTCCGTATTTCTTACTCCTCTGAGTGACTCTACTCATTCTAGGGTAGTTCTTCACCTTCAAGTGTTATTGTGTCACAGCCCTGAGCTCTGCCCCTTTCCATACCTGTGGGATATTCAGAAAGCCATACATAGAGTCAGCTGGCCTAAAGTGCAACATGAAAATACCAGAAGAGGCAGTAAAGGAGTCATTCTCCAGGGCTGTGGAAAAAGGATGCTGGATTTCCTAGATGTAATAGGCACCTGGCCCTAGGAAGGAGGTACAAATTTCCTACCTGATGCCAGGACGCAGAATTGCATTGCCAATAATGAAGTGTACTTTTTCTAGGTTGGACATAGGTCTCTGAGAGATCGAGACGTCCTCTTGGAAAGCTTCTTCTCCATTTCGTAGCTGATCTGCCACCTGAAAGAAGCAGAGCAGAACCCCAGAGTGGTCTAGAAATCTCCTCTCTTGCAGGCAGCTCTCTCATAAATGAGAGACATTCCATCTCTATCTTTCTGGCTAAAACTCTTCCTGCTCAGTGCAGGAGAACCAGGCCATATTGCCCCCTTCTCTCTCAAGGTAACTCATTAACTGTGCTGTTACAGCATTCTCTCTGGCTAGGAGAACTTTCTTGTACTGTCCTGTACAGCCCTAAGCACATGGTTCTCAGTCTGCTCAGGCCGCTGTGCTCAGTGCAAGCTGTTCTGTAATGCCAACAATACTTAGCAATAAATTTCTCCCTGTGTTCCCTGCCAGAGAACAGATGACACCAGTGCACATGGGGATTGTTTCCAAAGAACACTGCCCTAGGTATTCCACAAAGGGCTGTCCTGGCTTAGCAGGGGAACAAGTTCTCAGCTGGGAGGTTGCTCAGATAACATCTGTCAGAAGCTGAAGTCAGGGTTTCAGGCAAGAAGAAAGGGAAGCAATTTATTTCCACCTCTTACCTTCCCTGTCAGCTTGGATGACCGTTTCAGCTTCAGGGATGAAATCCCCTTAGAAATCTTGTTATCCCTTCTGCCTTCTCTCTGCAATACACATTACCATTATAGGAAATCAGTTTAATACACAGCAAGAATGATTCATTAAGGACAGAAAGATGCCCAAGTGAGGATGTTTTTGTTTTTTTCTCTCCTGACAGAAGGAGCTGAGTGTCCTGCCAGGACTGACTGGTGCCCTTTTGCACTTGCAGCATTTCAAGTACAGTAGCATGAAAGAATTCCTTTGCTTTACTCACTCTTGGTAGAACAGCACAGAAACCAAGGAAAGCAAATGAAAACACAAACCTAGCCTGCTTGTCTCACCATATTTGGGCTGTCATTCCTCAGCTGGACCTGGTTTTTCCTGCCAAGTGTGTCATATATCTGTGTCATCACGGAGCTGCTCTTGGTGGTGGCACTTTTGGCAAACATTGGTGGCTCTGGCAGGTCCCCCATGAACCTCAGGATGATCACCCACACAGCTAGAGAAGCCTGTAGTAACAGAAAGCACAATCAGACAGTGGCAACCAGACCAATGGCTCCATTTCTGCCTGTTTAGATTAAGAGCATTTTCTTCCTTTACCCAGTCCAAATTGTTAAAATTCCCATTTCCTTTAGTTACCTACACAAAGAGTTTAGTTTCATACCAAACAAGACAGCAACACACAACACTTTTCTGCTAAAACAACCTTCCCTGCTCTTCTGGAGGGAAGGTCAGAACTCTGTGATTGCTGAGCCCTCAACATTCCCTTTACTGGCACATTAGAGGTGTTCTGTGGCTGGAGGGAGGTGGAGAAGCCTTGGCTGAACTGCACTCTGCATTTGCTGACCTGGACAGATAAGCAGTAGAGTGGAGTCTGCCAGGACCCTTCATGCCTAGAACTAGAAAGCCAAGTAATAGCAAAGTTCTTGATGCACAGGGTCCTTCATTCTGCCAGGCTGCTTAGAATCAAGGAAAACACCCTCCTCAATCCCTCTCTGGTTCAATGGGATATTGAAGACCTAGCTCCCCCTTCTGTCCTATCTAATAAACCAGCAACCCAAACAAGAGCAGAGAGATGGATAAGCTCTCATGCTTTTTCTCTCCAGTCCATTTCTGTCCCCAAAGGGTGTCTGGAGAAGTCAAAACACACCTCTGAGCTCCCTCTTTGGGCAAGAACAAAGGTGACCAGAGATCCTGTGTTGGGCAGGTGTTTGTGTGAAGTGCCTGCCAGCAAAATGCCAAAAAATGCTGATAGGCCTCTGGAGCTCTATCTCCTTGGCTCTGACATCTCTGGTTCCCAGGCCTGTGTGAGAACCAGGACCCAAGGATGAGGGGACCTGTACAGCCAGGGCTGTGGAGAGAGCAGATTCAACATGAACAACAAGGCGCAAGATACCAGGACGTTGTCCTTGTCATCATGGTAGAGTAGCGGGTGCCGCAGCTGTCTCCGGATATGTGTATGTGTAGAAGACCCCTGGAAATAAGTAGCTGCAAACTTGGGGAAGGTGTACTCTTCCAAACCATGTGCTTCCTCTTCTAGCTCCAAACTCATGGGAACCATGTCCAGGTCCACTTCCTCCAGCTTGTTAGGCTTTGTTTCCAAGTCCTGTGCAGAACACAAGAAAGAAGCATATTTTCTTTTACTGAACTCTGATGTTCTTATGTTTGGTTTTGCTTTTTTTTCCCTTGGCCATATGTCTTCCAGAATTTGCCTTTCCAACTAACCCCAAAGCCATTTAGAACTATTAGCAACAGGTCATTTGGACTCAGAGCTTGTCCTTCTGAGATGCATCCATTCCATATGGTCTTCCTATCTTGGTCCTCAGCAAGAATATTGCTGATAGAAAATCCAGGTGTTACTGTTCACATCCTGTACTTATCCATACCATTCTATTCTGCCCATCTCCTCCTACGAAATTCCAACCTCCACTGCTATCAGGACAAGTATATCACAAATTTTGCTTTCAAGAATATGGTATAACTTGGGCCATGAACTTTCAGCTTGTTACAGGCAGAAAATAGAGAGCACTGTCAGCAGAGCATGAGGTCAGTGCCAAAATGCAGAGGGTGGCACTGTTTGGCTATGCCAAAGAAACAAATGCACAGTTTGAAGCTATATAGTCCCTAAACTGGACGTGACTAGAAACTTTTGTGAACTCACATCTGCAAGAGATGCCTTAGTGACTGGATGATTAATTTGGGGGATTCTTTCAATGTACAAAAGTTCATTAAACAGAACTGACCACTGATGGAATTCCAACAGTCAGTGGGCTTACACAAGGGATAAGCATGACCCATTACCAGTCTGCAGCTCTGTACCTCAAAACCCAGAGGAGCCTGTCCTTCTTGGCCTCCAATCACAGAAGGCAAAAACCCAAAAATTTTGTCCACCATTTCTTGGTCACTGATAACATCAAGATTTGTTGGTTTATTGGCAAGCACGTTCCTCCTTTGTTTTTCTTCTGCCTCCTCTCTCTCCTGAGTTGACAGTTCCTTTAAACACAGAAATAGGCATGACTTGAACATCATGAATGAACATCATTCTGCTGGAGTGAGGGGGTATGGAGATGAAATAATTTTACAAAGGTATGTGACTGTGAGGTCCAGCTCTGCCAGTGCAGTGTTGAAACAGGAAGTCAAATGTTGCTTGTGTCAAGCAGTCACAAAGACCTGGCACATCAGCAGCAGGGCCCTGCTCTGAGAGCTGTCTTCATGGACTGTTGGCCTATTGATAATGATGTGCAATTATTCAATAATTTAATCAACAAGAGATAATACAGGAAAAACACAGAATTTCTAACAGCAGAAAACCCCACAATATTTAAAATCTTGAAATTATTTGTGTCAGGAGACTTGTATTGGGCATGTTTGGCTAAAGTGCCAGCTTAGGCTGTAATCAGAAAGGTGTATGTGTTTGCCTTGTTATATTTTCAAAGCATCATTACAAACAGGGTTACAACTATGTCTTCTCTTTCTTTAAGTACAGCATAAATAAATAAATTCTTTAAATGCAGGAGTGCTCAGAGGTTTGAGCAAGTCTGCAGGTGTGAGCTGGTAATGCTGGCCAGTGTTCCTCCACCAGCATGCCTACCTTTTGTAATCTCATAGCTTCTTCCCCTGCTTTCAGTGGTCCCAGGACTTGGATGAGATGTTTCTCTTCTTTCAAGTGGATATTCCTGGCTTCCAGCTTATTCTGTGGACAACAGGACTATTCTGTGACTGTTTGTACAACTGCTGAGCCAACTCCCTTCTGCCTTAAACAAACTGTCCACCCCAGGATTTTATCCCAACAGGGGCTTTGTTCAAGATTTGACATTTTAGGGAACAGGCCACAGGCAGAAACATGCAAACTGGCTTTGTCCTGTTTGTGTAGAGAAAGGAGATCAGGGAGAGGCCTCTCATGTGCTATGGATTGCCAAGGGCTGGTAGCACCTACCAAGAAACTCCGCATTGGGATTCCCTTCTGAATGGATCCCTGAGCACCATTATCAGACCCTGCTATAGAAATTGGTCTCCCCTTGAAAGACTGCCTGATACACACAGATCTTATCTTTTCTCCCTTCTGTCAAAGCCACTGCAGCTGTGTCAGCGAAGTTTTGATCCATGATAACAATCACATAAAGCAAATGTAAACAAGATCAATCTGCTTAACATTCTGCTTTTGCACTTGGCAAGAGTTAAAAATAAAATACCCCAAAAATGAATATCCACACCCAATGCTATGTTAAGGCAACACTTTCTGGTGATAAAATCTCTATTGGAATTTCACAGAAACAGTGTGTTCACAAGGTATCTGTGAGCATTACCTCCCCCTTTATCCTCCGGTAGGTTTGGCGAGCGAGCATGCCCCTGGCATATGCCTGTATGACACACGCGGCTTTCTTCTGCTCTGCCACCTTCTGGCGCACCAGGTAACCTCGGCACATGGCCTGGAACCTGATGATCCGAGCCCGGGTGGCCTCGTAGCGCTGAGCCAGCTGCCGGCTGCGGTACAGGGCCTGCAGGCGCCCGAAGCCCAGCAGCACCTGTGGGTGGTGCAGAAAGAAGAAGTCATGGTTCCAAACCATCGAGACAGGTTGGGATGAGTAGAAGACAGCGAAATTTGGTAACTGGATAAAGACACTGGAAGGGGATAATGTAATATTACCCTTTATGCTTTGTTTTCTACCTGTAATAGGGCTTTAAAACTAATATATAGAGTTATCTGGGGAATCTGCTCTAGGGAGCGGCTCCAGAAAGTAACAGTGATAGCCTGGGATTACTACAAGAGAAGGAACAGAGCAAAAATGAAGCCAAGTGAATGGAAACAAATAAACAAACTATCAGAAAGGAATTGCATCACTGATGCAGAATATAGAATGTTTGACTGAAACTGGCAGCTTCTGCTCCTGCCCATCTCACATGGGATGTATGGGATACAACAACAACAACAACAACAATAATAATAATAATAATAGTAATACCTGCCACACAAATACACAATCTGTGAGTGCCCCCAGCATTCCTCACCCAGAAAATGTACTATCCATAGAAGATCAGCCAATATTTTTCACACAGAATCACACAGAATCATCAAGGTTGCAAGAGACCTTCAAAATCATCTAGTCCAACCCAGCACCACCAGAACTACCCCTAAACCATAGCCACAGGTGCCACATTCAGACACCTCTTCAACACATCCCAAGATGGTGACTCCACCACCACCCTGGGCAACTTATTCCAGTGCCTGACCACTCTTTCAGTGAAATTTTTTTCCTAATAGCTGATCTGAATCTGAACTTCCTCTGGAAAAAAAATTAATAATGTGAGATTGATATAATGATTTCTTTGGTAATTTTTTACAAATTCCCAGTTTTCTTGCAGCAGTTGCAGAAGACACTTTGCTCATAGCATGGTGATGAGGCACAAAGGCTAGGTTTGTGTTTCTGACTATAAGAAGCGTGGTACAACATATTTGTCAGGTCATAGTGGAGCCAGGCCTGCCAAAGGTGAGTTGGGTTCCTATTTCACCAAAAAGCAGAAATGTCACAGGTTCAGCAAGCCCTGAGAGGTCCCAGAGCCTTCCTTGGACTTTACACCTTCCTTTACACCCTGTCATCTTGTCTATTCTCCCTTCAGTTGAGAATATTTTAACTCCTAATACTCCACTCAGTCTGGCAGGTAACAATATATAAACACACAAATACATATTCATTGGTACACCTTCATCTTACCATTCTGAACTCCTTCCGGCAGCAATAGCCTCTCCAGGCTGACTGAATGGCTACAGCAGAGTTCCTCTGTTTCAGGAACTGCTTCCTAAGCAGACAGACATGTGAGGTGATAAACAACAGATTATCTCTGCTGCTTCTTATGATAATAGGAAAGAATAAGATGTCTTTTTTTTTTTTTTTCTCCCTTAATGGGATGTCCATAGTCCGATAGCCTTGTTGCTGCAAAAATACTCATAGTAGCTACAGATCAAATTGATTGCTGTGGTCAGAGTGCTCTGTAAGAACTGAAAACCCCTCACATCGAGACTGGACAAATTAACTTCCCCATTTAGAACTCTTTCTCCCCAGTGTTTTGCTGGCAGGACGAGGAGCTCATCTGAGCAAGATGAACCTCCCATGGTACAAACTGTCACACTGCAGCTGAAAAAGCAGCACATAGCTCTGTTGGGTTAAAAGTAAGAGCAAGGTGAAGCTTTTGGTTTGGATAGCAGGCAGAGTCTGAAAAAAAAGAGGGAAGTTTTGGGGCATTTGTGTAGTATTTTTTAGTTCTTCCTTCACTATGGTCAAGAGTATTTCTAAGCCAAACCAAGACTCAGTCCTTTATCATGGTTCTGATTTATCATGGGGACACAAGATCCATGAGTACAAATCATGATGTAAAGCATTTAATAAGGGCAAACATTTATTTGGCAGTGACTAAATTTTACTTTTGAAGATATTTCAAACTAAACTAGACACAATGCAAGAATTAGGCATCTTTGGCAAAGAGAAGGACTAGTTAGTTTCTATCTTTTTCATGTCAATGTCTTGTATCAAAGAAGCATCCTAAATAAGAGAAATTTTGTAGCTCTGAGAAGGGCACAGATTCCATGGGGATTTCCTGCTTTTCAGATGTCTACTGTTTAGTAAAAATATTAAGAGCATGTCCTCCTTTCAAACCTTCCTTTTCATACACATCACAGTCCTGCCTTTTGAAAAACATCGCAAAAATAACAAAACTGAGCCAAAACAAATCTTTGTCCAACATCTGCATAGATAGATACACTGTGCATTGTTACATGATGAGTATGAAATTTAAGACTGGTGGAAGGTATAGACTGATACATTTCATACTCAAAAATACTGCACAGAGTGTGTTAAGCTGCATCACAAAGATTAACTACTTCAAATCAAAGCAAATTCCCTTCTGTAAAATCACTGACCTGTCCTTCAATCCTCTCATCACCTTCTGGATAAGAAGAACCTTATCTGTGAGTACATTTTGGCGTTGCAGCTCCAATACAGTGTCATGATGATCCTGTTAAAAGAAAGTGTGGATATGCCAGCTTAGCAGACACATCTACAACCTCTGGAAATGTGACATGTGATCTGAAAGGGACCCAAAATCAGTATGATGTTGCATAATGTGACTAAAATGTATTTATGGGAGAAATCTGTATCCTGTGCAGAAGGAAGACTGCACATCACCTGACCAGACTTGGTCTAGCTATAGCCATAAACAAGCAAGAATCTGCCTGCAACAAGACTGTTTTCAACTGGGCATCTGCTACAGGCAAGGTGTTCCTCTACAACAGCGCACTGGTACCCTGTTCTTTTTTATGCTCCAATACATTGCACTGTGCTGTTTCAGCTGCAACACTGTAGCACAGAAACACGATCAGCCTCTCCTACACCAAACCCTCTCCATTGAATTATTTGGCTTTCAACAACAAAGATCCACCCTCAGATTCAAGAGTTTGTAAGACAACTCATTCCTCCTTGGTCACCACTCTCACACAAGCAGGCCAAGCTGTACTGAGAAGCATCCAGTTTTTCATAAGAAAAGACAATAAACTGTCCTTTTTACTTACTTTAAGGAAAATCTTAGTCCTTCCAACTTGCCAGCTTTCATCCTTGCCCAGCACTGCTTCAGAGATGCTGATGCAGCTCTGTCGGGTATCATTCTTCAGCTGAAGTGCAAAAGCATCATGAAGTTAGGGCTTGGCTTTGAAACACAGCAGATGTACTATGGAAGGATTTACTGCCCTGCATTCCAAAGGGTGAAGAACAGAAACAGATAAGGTCTTGCAGACCTCTGGGCTGACAGTACAATGAATGAAAATGGTTTAGCTCAAATGGTCAGGAAGAGGAGGAACATGACTGCATGACCAAATATTCCAGAATCGAGGTGTGAGGAGGACATCAGAGACCTGAGAAATGTGTGATCACAGAAAAAAACATCTGGGGACGTCTGTGTGGAGCCAGCCAAGGACCTCAAAGCAACTCTGCATTTTCAGTTAAGGTCAAAGGGAGTATTTAACTATTAAGCTATAATTACTGTGATAACAGTTCCTGTAATGATATATCCTGTGCTGACAGCTCTCTCTGCCCACAGTAATTCAAGAATTTTCTACTGTGGGAAAGACTAAAGCCTCATAAGGAAATGTTAGATCAGCCTTAAACCATGTTTTTGCTTACACACCTGTTGTCGAAGAGACCATGGCAGAAGAAATCTGTATCTCTCTAAGAACTCCTCAAAGCTGTAGCGAATTGGGTACCCAGCTTTCCTGATCTGAATGGTCTCCATCATCCCTGAATATCGCAGCTGTTTGATACATAGTTCCCGATCAAACAACTGAAAGGGAAAGCAGACAAGGAGGACACTTAGCACTGAAAAAAGGTACACATGCAGTATCCCTCAGAACATGTCTGTTAACCTCCAGCCTCAGAGGGCCTGCAAAATGCCCTACTGTGCTTTTTCAAATTGTATTTTTCTTCAGTGCACTAAATTAATTCATTAAAAGCATAAACAAGTCACCCCAAAGGGTCTTAAATTTTGTGCATGTCAGCAGTAGAAACAGTCTGTTAACTTCAGTTTAGTTATCATTTTTCATTCCAGAACTGCAATTTCAGATGAACAGTGAATTGATCATATAATTTTGCAGGTGTGAATAGCTGCATTAGCAACTTAGGCCTTTGGGCATACCATGCAAAGCACAGTAGGCATGCTGGTCTTATTATTATTGTTTAATCTTATCTGAGATTAAAAATTGTCTCACTAAGCCACATGCGGTGCTTCAAAAACTTTTTTAAGTCACTTGAACAACACCATTTTTGGTTTTGGTTTTGGAGTAGAACCAGGTTGAAATCCCCTGAGTTCCAGACACGCATCCTAATAACAAACTGACTCCTCCTGGTATGTCAGATTTAGCCAAATCACCCCTCTCACAAACTCCAGCAGCTCTCCTATTCCCTCTCAGGCTATATCATAGTATGATCATTGTTGATCATACTATACCATAGTATGATCATTGTTGTTTTTTGTTTGTTCCTGTGTTGAGTGGCTACAGACTTTTCAGTTTTGTCTTTACTGAAAATATCTCTACTCAGGAGTACACCTGTGTGCTTTTTTGCTATCTATTACTCTATGGTGCTTCTTTGAGATGCTTTTGTAAATGAACAGTGCTGTATCCTCCTACTATATTTATTGCAGGAATACCCTGTACTCCAGCTCTTTTTGGATGCAGCCAAGTACAGCTATAAAATGTTACACAGCAACTGAGATACTTTTCTCATTACAAACTTTACTAAAGGCAAGACTTCATATTGTTAGGACATTACCAGTGGTTTCTTGTAGTCATTTGGCTTGATGCAGCGGACAAAGTACGGCTGGCACTGCTCAAGGATTTTCATTAGTTTTTCCAGGGATTGCTTGAACTGTCCTCCCAGTGTTGAGAGCCTCTTGGTGGTATCCAAGCCCTGGGAAGAGAAGGCACGTACTGACTGCAACATCATTCACTCTCAGGCCAATTAATAAACCTTTGTATTTTTGTACAATGTCACAGTATCACACAGCCACCAGAAAAAAAATATTTACCTACAGGGGAGCTACATTGGCCATCTGCACCTTATTAATTTGGGTTTATTCTGGTAAAGAAACCCCCCACTAAGTACTTTCACCTACTTGGGCACTAAATTCTAGCAGTAGGAGTGGCTGTGGTAGAAGTACTTCAACCCACTGGAGTCCACATGCACCTTCTCTTCCAACCTAGGCTGTGTTTAGTGCCAGGCTTGGGTGCCAAGCTGTGATTCCAGGGAGTGTGCCTGAAAGCTTGGTGAGAAACAGCCACTCCCAAAGCAGGAATAAACTCCAGGCCAGATATTTTGCTGCCATCATAGGTAGGAATCCTAAAGATCCTGAACAGCCCATTCCTTAGGGATTAGGATAACTGATCACCTTGCTCATTAATACTACAGTAAGCAGTGAAAAGGCAAACTTTTACTGGAGTATAAGGTATGAGGTACTCCAGACTTCCCCAGCCTCTCTTGACCTGTCTTTTTCAAATAATCATCACATTAGGCCTAAGTTTCTACATCTCAGTATGGGCACATTAAATTACAGTGACAACAGTACAGATTCCAAGTAACAAAATTACTCTACCGGCCTTTTACATACAGACAAGCAGCTGATCATTGCAGCACAACATGGCTGATTTGTTTGGGGGGTTTGGTCCATTGTGGGGTTGTTGGAATTTTTTCAAAGTAAATAATTTAAAGTCCAGTGGCTCCCCTCACTTCCATGATCTTTCGGGTACCTCATCCTGCTGTTCCTATGTCTAAGGTGCCCTTTTGAATACTCAGATTTCCACCCTCTGCTTTAGCTACAGGGCAAGGCTGCCCTCCAGTGATCAATCATTCATGTCTTTGGAAAACAGCTCCTGGGAATGTCTTATTGCAGCTCTGATGCATTTTAGGGTTAGCAAGCACCTGAAGTGGGCATAATAACAACATATACATATTTTATCTGTAAGTGATTTTCACTCTCAGACCTTAGAGGCCTTTCTGCTGTACCATCAGTGGGATGGCCACTCAAGGCCCAAGCCCATGCCCTCAGGATCTCACACATGCAACAATGTTAAAGCTGAATTTGTTGTTAAGTTAAAGGTGACTTTTCTGTTGTGGTGTATCAGGAAATAAACTCTAAGACCTCAGGACAAAAAAGTGTTTTCTGGCACATCATTCATTATTCTTTTCTATAGCCTGCTTCTTAGGTTTCCCAATGGTGGTCCCATTTATTTGAACATCAACAGCTAATTTCTGTGCATTTTGACATGGGATAGCCCACAATTGGTATTTCCTTTCTTTACATGCTGCTGTACTTTTTTTTTTCAATAACACAGCCTTATTTATAGAGACAAGATTCATTAGAGCATTAGAGCAATGTAAATACACCTGATATTTAATCTGGAAGTATTAATAGCATTTAAGAGACGCTAAGCCAGTTATCTGTTGCTGCTTATACCACTTCTGACATTCTTTGCCTCCTGGATGTTTACCTGTCCATGGCCAGGTGTTCTGGACAGCAGAAAGCCACACTGGGACAAAGACAGAGGAAGAAAGGACAAGATCAGAAAACAATGCCAGGGGAATAGATAGGTAAGATAATAACAGGTAAGATAGCAAGCTGATTGTTCTATATCCTGACAGGAAAACTCAAAGATGTAAACAAGCAAAACCAAAGTACCTTCACATACTGGTGACAGTGCATAGCTAAATGTTCAGAAATCAAGGAATGTGGAAGCTGGAGCAGGACAGAGAACCTGAATTGTGCCCCACACTGTTTTCTACTCCACTGTACTTCACACCCTTACTTTTACTAGGCACAGACACAACAGGCACAGTGGAGTCTGTGACAATGACCCATCATGAACTTTGTCACATAGTGATGTCCAGTTGATGATAACCTGTGAGGAGGCATCATGACTCATGGTTCTGAAACAGCCTGCAGGCATGGCTACACAGATGTCCAGGGATGCAGACCTGGGAGACAGGGCTGACATTGCACTTGTTTACAGCATGAACACCAGACCCTGACTCTTCCTGCAGCCCCCTTGGCAGAAATAATTTGAATCAAAGAGATAGGGATTTGCAGAGACAGTGCAAAAGAAAGAAGAGATCAAGAATAGCCAGAGCTTTATGGAAGGTAGGAGAAACAAGTTGTTTCTGCAAGATAGTGCCAGTAAACCAACCTTGTAGACCTGGTCAGATCCAAGATGTCGAATGGTCCCACGTCCCAGACTAGGTGGGGTTGTTTCCACCTGGAAAATCTCTCTCAGGAATTTGTTTTTGGAGGAATGGACCACTTGCATTACATTAGCACTCAGTGTGTCACGATTTTTCTCCAGGAAATCTGTAGGATGGAAACAAAATTAGCCTGTCACCTCTGCAGCCCACTGGCTCTAGCACCACTCTGTCTACCAAAAATCCACTTAATTTACAGTAACTTGCAGATTGGTTTAGAGTAATCCTTCTGACCTTCTGATCAACTTCAGATCAACACCACCCCAGAGAGCCACATATCCAGGGCAGGTCATGCCCTTCCCTTCACCTTCTGTATCCAGCAGAGATAGGCTCACCTTTTGATTCATAAAAGACAACCCCAGCAAAGTGGTTGATGCCAAACTTGGTATCATGAACATTCTTAGGTGGGATGTAGACTTTACTTTTACCATGTAGAGAATTGATTTTGATAAGCATGGTGGCATCTGTGCCCTAGAAACAAATATAGGTAAAAAAGGATGGTTAAGCAGACTGTCCCCAGCACTGGCCTGTGCTCAGCAAACAAACAGAAGCAGTGCTTAGAGATAACATCTGGTTTTTTTGGAGGGGAGAAGTTATTGCCTCTCCTAATGTATCTGAAAGCCACTTTTGCATTTCTGCGTGTCTAAACCCAAGGGTCACTTGTGAGCTGGGTACAAAGCCAGGCATTACGAGTGAAACCAGAAATTTACCTTTGGGAACCTGCTCTCTTCGTCAATGAGGGAGATGATATTCATGGGCTTGAGTGCAATGACTTCCAGAGCCTGGTGGTTATCAGTGAAGTCAATGTTGTTCCAGGCAATGTGCTCTGCAAGGTATTCCTCTTGCTCCAGCTTGAAGACATGGTGCACAAAGAACTGCTGAAGATGCTCATTTGCAATGTTAATGCACAGCTGCTCAAAGCTGGGGAAGAATGAGATGAAAGCACATGGTCATCCTTGGCCAGTGCTGCACTGCTCTCTGCTGTTTGTTTAGCCTCTGCATTAAATGCATATCCAGATACACCACTGCCATATTCCACAGTGCTGGTGACTGCCATCACTGCACGTTGTCAATCTTAGCAATACAAGGGAGGCATTTGCTGCTGTAGCAAAGACCAGTAGCAATGAGCCAGCTAATGACTGAATGTTGCTCAGTAGGCAAGAAAAAATCTTTTACGTGTTTCAAGAAACTCTAGAGATAAATGGGAGCATGAAACTGTGAAAATCACTTGACTTATGACACATTTCTGCTTGCACTGGCAATGTCACTTCTTTTGTTATTTACTCCTTTATGCTGCACCTGAGTAACATTACCTGGTACTTGCTGTGGCACACTGTGTGTGCCTCTGGGGTGCTCACCACAGTGAGGACCCATGGGGACTGCAGATCTTGGGAGCAGCACAAAATAATGGGAGAAAACACAAAAGATAGAGGACAGATCATAGAGATCCTAGATTCTGTTCCAAAAGTCACCGAGGAATAATATCTGGCTGAAGGCAAGAGGCATCATTTGAAATGAATTGCAAAAGACTGCAGAGTATGTGCTGATGGTTTGTGGAGGACTGATGGTACCTGACAACTGAGAGAGCTGCTGCCCCCTCCCAGAGAGAAGGGCAAACAGAAATGCTGCTTTGGGAATGGAAACACCAGTGGAAGAGACAGCAGTGACATGCAATGGCACAATGGTGTGCTGACCAGGGACTTGGCTGACCTGCCCTTAGGAGTAGGAATGAAGCAGCAAAAAACAAAACAACAAACAAAGACACAAAAAACAAAACCACCACAACAAAAACAAACAAAAACCAAAATGATGGGAGAACAGTGAGAAAGGATGTAAGCATGAGCTGAAATGGGAAACACAACACAGCCTGCTTTGTACTACATGCCAAACATATCCCAAGAGATATTGTGAAATGCTATGGAACAGGAAAGTTTGGTACAGAGGTACAGGGATATACTACATCCTCACATATTAGCTGCCTGCCATAGTAGCTCCATAGCCATCTCCCCATAGAAAATTCCTCAGGTTTTTGAATAGACATGTACAATGGCTGCACTAAAATGAAGGCTGGGGAAAGAGGCAGAAATATGATCAAGACCGAAGAAAAATGGAATCTGCATGATCATAATTGGGAAAATCCAGTAATGGAATTTTCACCACTTTTCTGAGAATCGGGATGATGATGAAAGAGCATGTGTCTCTGTTTTTTCATTCTTTCCCTTTACATCATTACTGCTTTTCACCTTCCTATTGCATTGCATCTGGAGTTTCCTACCTGTTGTTGCTGAAGTTTTCAAACCCAAAAATGTCCAGCAGTCCAATGGATTGATGTCTGTCTTTAGGCTTCTCAGAAGCTGGGTTGAAAATGGCTGAGTTGATTTTGTTCACGATCCACAAGAAAATCCGTCCATATATACCCTGAGAAAAAAAAAAAATGAGAGGAATTAGAGCCCATCATTAGAGACTTTGGATGTAACTTACTGCTTTCTATTGTGCTGTCAAGCTATGCCTGACAACTGCAAGGGCCTGGAGCCCTCTGGGTCAATGTTTATCACATAAGGCTCCTCAGCCAGGAAGGAAGACAGCTCTGAAAGCATCCCAGTCTTTAAACAGAGAAGCTGTGAGCACCAGTACCTTCACAAAGGCATCCCTCCCATTGGCAGCTTGAACCACATTCAGAGGCCTGGACACACTTTCTCCTCGGACAATGATGGAGAGGTTTGTGAGGCTGTTCTGCAGTTCAGTAGAGTCCACCTGGAGAAACAGCCACGGCAACCAGGTCATTCCAGGTGGATTAAGGAGATCCAGCAAAGTTTGAATCAGGAGGAGAGCTATGACAAACTGCTTGTCTAGCAGCATCCATTGGCAACTTGCTGTCCCATTTAAAGGTCTCCCAGCTTGGAGACACATCTGCAACAGCATGACTGGGGACATGCCTGTTGAATGTTCATTCCTACATAAACTCCAGAGAGCTGTTCCACCAGTGTGCTCATGGAACAAAGAAGAGGGAAGAACCAGCAGGAGAATATGAGAGTCCATTACCTCGAGCAATTTGGTGGCGATGGAGAAGTGTGGTGAGTCTATCACATCAGAGCAGTCCAGGTTGTCATACACGGCCGCTGCAAGGAAGAAACAGCCAGTCTCAGGGAGAACCATCAGTGTTGTAATGTAGTTGTGTTTTTGTGACCCCATAGCACTCAGAATATGGCAAGGTACTCAGTTCTTATTTGAAATGGACAGGTTTGGTGATTTTACCAAGGAGGGTCCTGATTTTACCTGGATCCTGGGATCTGCAGGGCTCTTTTGTGTCTAGAACATCAGGCTAAAAACAGCGGCTAAACTGACAAGGTTGTTTATTTAAAACAGCAACTCTTGGGGATCTGGGGAAGTGATACTTGATTACAGAAAATGTGTTCCTGTGTATATGGCTTGTAGGAAATTTAGACAACGAAGAGGAATAAAAGAAATCCCTAACTTTACTAGTCAGCATTAATCCAAAGAGTCCACCTGGCATCTCTGTATTGGGCCCGCTATACCACAAAGCATGGAGTTCTTTTCTAAAATGTGAAAGCTTCTGGCATATGCTGGTGGGTCACACTGTCACTCTGTGCCTGTCCATACCAGAAGTGCACCCATGCAGGTGAGTGTTCAGCAGACTTAAGCTGGAGAATGACTGCTTTTATCTAAGGCAAACACCACTCCTGTGTCCTCTGGCCTGTGTAGAACAATCAGCAAGTGTAACATGGCATTATATTCTGTTGTTTCAGTTTGTGTGATAAGGGCCTATTTACAACTATGGAGACCTGACAGTGTGACAAAATAATAAAAAGATGCTGTTTTTCAAAACACATGGCAGTGGAGTCACAAATCAGAATTTCATGGTGCTTATCTGCCTGCCTTTCCAACTCTCTTCACCTGTTAATACAGGTGAATATAATACAACCTAATTGTGAAGGTAGAAGCAGGAAGCACCTAAGGGAAATACCTTAACCATCAAGTCTGAGGAAAGGTAAGCACAGGCAATGCTGAATTTACCTTGGAACTCTACATTCCCTAGGTGCAGGATTGCAGCCAGCAGCTTGCTGATGTCCCAGTGCTCAGAGTCTGAGAACATGAGAATCTTCATAGCTGAGCGGATGTGGGCGTAATCCTTGGCGTCATTCCGGCTGTCGCAGGACATGCAGTTACCCTGCAAGCACCACACCAACAGGTAAGGAAAATCCTCCTGCTACCCAGACAAGGAAGAAAGTACGTGCAGACTGACAAGCCTTTGTACACAGAGTGGCTATCCTGTGAGTCCACAAGGATGCAAGGCAAAAACCTATTTAGATATTCTATATCCTCTTCCTGTGATTGTATGTTCCTTCATCTTTTCTCTCAAAAAGAACTCATAAACAGAGGGCTCAATAATGCATTTCTCCAGGGGTAGACTAAATGCTGGGGAAGCCAAAAGGAAAAGCTGATGGGAAGACTGCTCTGGAGCACAGGGCAGGAAGCTTTGACAAAGTTACCTACATTTACAAGGGCATGCCTGTTTCTTTGGTTTCCTCTCTCTGCCTTGTCAGTGGAAAATTAAGAGTCCTCATCCCAAACCAAAGTAAGTCGGATAAGTACTAGAAGGCAGATCTCAAAATAAAAATATTAGGTCCTAGTGGAAGGCAAATGGAAACATCCAAGGGAGCATCTAAAGAACATTCATCAAAGCCTGCACAGCAGGTCCTAGGATGCTGCTTCTGATAGAAACTCTTTTCAGCCATAATGGAGGTGGGGAAATGCCTTTTTTACCCTTGCCATTTCTGACAATATAGTGTGATGATTACAAAAATGAAATATTCCTAGACATTTCAGTTTCCAGCATGTAAACATGACAGCTTGTACCAACAGCTGACCTTTACAAAACCATGGATATGTTCTCCTTTAATCTGATCCTCCTATTTCAGTATCACACTGCCCTACTGCTGACCCAGGGGCCTTTTTATGAAATGGCCAGTGGGTCAATTACACTAATTACACTCATCGGCTTTGCTGCAAGATCACTGCCATTTTGAAAACATTACATTTGAAAAGATCTCCACAACTTTAATGGTCTTGTTTTTGTAACTCCAGAAACAGACTTGTTTTCATTTCCTAGAAATTAGATGCCCAGCTCCAGCTAATTTGAGTAGTGGCAGGACTTAAACACATTCTTTGCACAGGTGTAGAACAGCCCAAATCTAACCAGCTGGCATATCTAATATGAGGTATATACATAGGCTAAAGGACAGGATTTTCATCATGGCTTTCATGTCCTAAACCACTCAATTAGCTATTTTCAAAAACCTCACCTATGAAGATCCCACTTCTGCCACAATGACATCATAACCCAGACATGGTCATTAGCATCAGTCATGGGACGTTATGCTGAATGCCAGCTGCCTGCATTATGTATATAAGATTTATTACATATAAGGACTAGGATTCTTATTAGTTTTCCTCTAAGGTACACATATGTGATTACCATTCTCCCTGGCATGAGATCCCCTGCATTCCTTTGAAATCTGAGTGTCTGGTAACATGAGGGATGTTGTCCACATTCTGTTTAAAGATGTTCTTTATGTTTCTTAAGTCTGACTTTAACAGAAAGCTTTGACCTGCCACAAGCTGCTTCCCACTGGTGGACAATACAGTAAATGTCTGAAACTGATGCTTACAGCACTTTTACTGTTACTTCTTCTGGTACTCTAAGGGGAGGATTGTTCATATTTAGTAACTATCATCTGCAGCTCCTAGTGATTGTAATTGCCCACAGGGAGAAGCAAATGGCAGAGGGATAATGGAGAATAAAGCAGAGATTATTACCATAGTGAGATAAGTGTACTCTGAAGCAGTGCCCAGATTCAGCATCTTTTTCTGCTCTGTATTCATCCCCATTAGCATGCAGTAGAAGATGTGATAGTTCCTCTCCTCTGGAGCCTAAAAATAAAAGAAATAGACCAATGGACAGCCTTGTCAGGATAAGCTTCTAACACAAGAACAGGAAGAATGTACACCTGCCAGTGCCCTCACCTGCCGGCAAACCCGGGACTTCTCCAGGAGAAACTGTTCTATCCGGGCTCCTTCTATCACACCATTTTGGTTGAAGTGAATATCAATGTATTTCCCAAAGCGGCTTGAATTGTCATTTCGAATTGTCTTGGCATTTCCAAAAGCTGATGGGCAAGGGACAGAGATAGTATCTGTATTACTGCAGTTCATGAACATCAAGCCTATTTTTTTCCCCTTCTACTTTGCTACTAGTATTTTACACGTTGTGTTCCAAATGACAGTGCTGAGGAGCACTGGAGAATGTCTTGTCTCAGTCTGCCTCCTGAAGAGAGGAACAGGCATACTGTGCACCCAGATAATTGGGTCCTAAAAGGCATATTCAAATGATCCAAATGTGGTCTATATCTGGCCAGCCAAGAGATCTGGGCAAGTCTGAAGACCTCCAGAAGGATTTACTGGGAACGTGCTGATCCCTATACAGAGAAAGATGGGTGTCTCAGGGAGCTCCCCTACAGATACATCTTTGCTTGGCTAGTCACTTTGTCACTGTCTAGGGCAAATGCCAAACCAGGGGGCTTTGCCTTGGGCTCTGCAGTCCCAAGGATTCTTGTGCTCCTGGCAGTTCCAGGGTATATTCTACAGTGGTACCTCCTTGTACAGCTTGAGAGCAAAGCTGATGTGGACTGCATGGGAACATGGCAGGAAAGTATAGAGAACATCTACAGTGCATCACCAGTGTTTCAGGGGAGTTACCACTTAAACAGATACAATGGTTCAAGGATCTGTTTTTGACTTTTTTTATCCTGAGATAAATGTGGTAAATCAGCCATGTTTGATAAGTAACCCACCTTCCAGAATGGGATTGGCCTCTAGGATTTGCTGCTCTATCCAGGAATGCTGGCCACTGACAGCTGCCAAAAACTGTAGTATTAGCTTTGTACTTTCAGTTTTACCAGCACCAGATTCTCCACTGCAGTAAGAAAAAAAATCATTACAGGTTTGCTTTCTTTTTTTGGTAACATGGCAGACCAAGTTAAAAAAAAGCAACCCAATCTAAGTTAACCCTTTGAATGGCAGATCAGACTGTCTTTCATAGAGGGCTAGAAAATTCAAGTCTTTCATCATCTTATCTGCTCAAATTTAAGTTGTTTTTCAGACTTAGGCTGAGAATTAAATTCTCCCACCAATTAAAAACAGGCAAATTCATAGAAAACATTCTGTACCTGTGCAAATTAAATGACCACTTGATTTTCTTCTTTATTGCATTACCAGATTGTCAATGCTAGTGTTAGCACATCAACTAAGTTGACTCAGCTATATTCAGATACTATTGCAGTGAGACTCTCTGGCTCTTTATATTGATGACAAACAGAAAATGGATTTTTTACAGGATGAAGAAAGCTTCCATACATTTTTGGGTTAGTAGAGGTTATTTCTCTTGAGGAAGTATCTAGTCTCAGAAACTACATGTAACATAAATATCTTGTCTCCAAGGTAAAAGACAGCCCTGTATCACACATGCTGAGGTGTTATGTTTCTGTATGTAGTGACCACATGCAGAATGTACAACCACATTCAAAGATTCTGGAGGAAAACAATGGACTTCAGAAATCCTTTGCTTATGTTTTACCTTTTGCAGCCCTAACTGAAAATTAAGGAGCAGTAAAAAAAATGCCTTCCTGTTGTCTCTAGTTTTATCTGTGCCCTTCCATTTAGATGGTCTCCTGTGTCCACGAGGTGCCCCAAACCATGCCAGACTTGGTTTCTGCTATTTGTCCTCTCTGAGTCCATTCACCTGATCACACAGCACTGGTCTCTCTTATTCCTCTTCATATTGAAGTAACAGTTGTCTGCAATGGCAAAGACATGAGGTGGAAGCTCTCCAATCCTCTTGTTACAGTACAGTCTGATCTGATCCACTGTGTAGAGGGGCAGCAGCTGGTATGGATTCACTGCTACAAGGATTGATCCTGTGTAAGTCTGGAAAACAGTTGTGAGGTTTATCTCTATAGCAAACCTGCAAACAAGAGTACACCCAAAGCCATTTGCAGTATAAATCTAAACAGAGGCAGGAGGGAAGCTTGGGAGATCATAGCAGAACCTGGGTGAGGCTGAGAGCCCAGTTCCTCACTATGAGTTGTTGTTAAACGTCCCAGGATAAGGAGGATTTTTCCCCACGAGGAATGCTAGGTGTAATCTCCTTGCCAAATGACAGCTCAGTTCTCTGTCTCAAGCTGAAGTACATGGAAGTCCAATTTGACCTGGCACTTTGTTATCGTAAGGTGTTTTGCAGTGTTTTGTTAAGCTGCTTTTGTGTTCTAGTGCAGATGTAGCTGGACTTTGCTAATAGGCCAAGTTGTACTTGTGCTATTCATACAGTGATTTAGAAACATTTTCATACAGCACCACCAGTGAAATGAAGGAGCCTGTTGAAGGCTGTGGAGATGCAAGGCAATAATATTGTTTGAAAACTACATGAAACAACTGCAGGCTGCTAGAGTTTAATATAACAGGTCTATACACACACCTTGGTAGTTAAAACTGCAGGATTTATAAAATCAGTTCTTTTTTACACTAAATATCATCACACCTATGTTGTAAGAGGCAGTTTCTCTCCAGTAGTGTATATAATAAGGGAGGCAAAGCATGGAAAACCTGAATATTAATTATAATATTACAAACTGGAAACTAAGGAAAAAAGAAAATTAAAATAACAAATTTCCCAGTTACAGATAAAACCAGTAATGGATAAAATATCCAGATTTATTCATTAGCCATCTTATTATTATTATCAAAAACAAGTAAATGTTGGCTTGGAGTGGAGTACAATTGAAATCATATTACTGCATACTAGTTAGGCTGATCCTGCAGGTAATAGCAGCACTAAGCTGTAATATGGGCTGGATTTAGCTCACTGTCAGTGGCTGGTGGCAATGATTGCTCTGGGAGAAAGTAAGTGGGGTCACTACCTGTGCCAGCACTGTGCCTGAGGGGCTGCTGGCAGCTCTCTTCTTCACAGCCAAAGTACTCGAGTGAAAGAAAAGAGAAACAGCGTTGTGTCTCCTTGGCACCCTCGGTCATTAAAGAAGTCAGAGGGCCCCATGTGTGAAAGGCTAACAGGCGGCTCAAGTCACTTGCTAAACATAGAGGCTGTTCCTGGAAGTGACTGTGGCACTCACATAGATTTTGTGCTCCTGGTGTCGGATGAGGAGGTTGTGCACCATGCCAGCTTCATGGAGATCCCCGAGGCGGATCATGTCCTCTACCCCCTGGACAGAGGAAGGGTGCATCAGGCGCACCATGTGCATGTTCCGAGCCGTGATCCAGTGCTCCTGACAAAGGCAAGGCATGGACTTTAACGTGTGATGCTGTGGCTCAGAGGCAAAGGAGAGCTGGGTTAGACTAAAGTGAGCTTCAGCATTAACACATGCTCAAGCCAGCATGCTCTAACACACAGGTGACTGGCCTACAGGAATTAACTGGTTTGCTGCTCCCCAGGACAAGATGGTTTAAAACACTGAATGAAGCCATTCAGGTGGGTTCTGAACAGCACCAGTCTTAACACTGTTCAGAGGGCAACTCTGTCACCAGAAGCAGAACATTGTATGAGATAGGAATGAACTGATTTCACTGGGATGATGTTTCCACCTAAAACTTCACCAAACTTAGGGATTGGAACCCATCCATTTCCTTTTCCTAACCATGTAGATATAACCTCTATCTTATGAAGCTCTGAATCTTCCAAGTGATTGGGCCTGGAGATGCTGGTCCATCTATAGCCTTATTTCTATAGTCTTTTTTTAGTATATCCTACCTATATCAAAGTCAGACCACCTGGATAGATGGAGCTTTGTTCTGTCCCAATAGGGCCTTCTTTTGTACTTTGTACTTTTACATTTTATGTTCATCTTTTACAGAAAGTTATAACATAGCCCACCTTGCCTTCATCATCCTCAAGCAAGATCCGTCCTGAGTCAGATTCCTTCACAATTGCCCCAATAGGGACATTAAATTCACTGTTTGGTTGAGTGTCCAGCCACACATGATCACCCTGGGGAGAAAAAAGCTACTGTCAAGTATAGTGACATACTTGATGCCATGTAGCTCACAGGCAAACACTTCTTGGTCTTCCTTTTTTAGTGATTTGATTTCTTTAGCAGTGTTTAACTGGCTAAGTTCTTACTGCTTGCAGGCAGTACATTTACAGACCTCTGAATCCTACTCCCAGCTCCACAGCTGATCTAGAACATGACTTTGGACAAGTCATCAAACCCAGCTGTCTCACAAGAGGAAATGAGGCAACACTTTTTCCAAGGACAACAATAACGCAGCTCCACTGCTGTAGTTTCAGTGCCACACCTTGTGACAGAGGTCATCTGCTCAACAAGAGCATGGCCTGGTGAGGCAAGTCTCCTCTGCTTCCCTAGTCTAGGCTGAAATTATTTTAAACCTTGTTGATACTGGGTTATTGCTACTTTCTTTTGATTGAACCATGATGGTAAGGTAATTTTCTCCTCTTTGGGCCTCAAGCTAATTACTCAGTCAGAGCAAAGAGTAGGACTTACCTTTCTGAAAACCACCATTATGTTTCAGATCACTGTATGCAACCTGCATGCCAAGAAAATAATTTTAGGTCAGAAAAGGGCTTTGATGAGAACAGACAGCAGAGTTTCCTTGCAAAAAAATAACATCAAAATGTTTTAAAATAATTTTGTTAAAGCAGAAGAGATCATAGTAAGATACATCTAATATAGAAACAATGACATCATCTACAAAAAGCAAAGAACCTGCAGCACTGGGGTGGTGCTGTGACTTCTACCACATAACTCTGGAGATGCTTTCAGCCCTAAAGATTTCACTGTGCACATTTTCATACCAAGTAGTTCTCTTAGTCAAGTGCAAGACACAATTACTGTGAAGTTTGAACTTCAGGGTTGGCTCACCAATAAAGACTCCACAATGCAATGTGATTTGATGCACAATAGAGTCCATTGACCCAGCAGTTCAGTGGCTGTGCCAGAGACACAAGTTTAATTCATATTTTCTGAGCTGAGTTCCTCAAACTCTCCAGCTTGAACCCACCACCAAACACAAACTGAGGCCTAGAGTTCACCTTCCTTGATTGGAATGGGAGGGATTGTAATCAAGGCATGAACAGCAAAATAAGGGACTGCAGGGAATCACAATAAAATTAGGAACTCACTATCAAGAACATAACAGACAAAATATCAGTGGCCAGAAATTTACGGCAATGCTTTAAATAAGGGATGATACAGTTTAGGCTGTCCTAACCAAGAAACTAAAATATTCAAAGCAACTTTCTGTCCTACAGAGCTGGATTTTGGGAGTCATTCCATGATTAGGATTATTTGCCAGCTGGTCTCTCATATTCTGCTATTCTTATGGCAAAGTCCTCATGTTCATATTCAGGACTCAGAGGCAGGACCTACATATCAACTTCAACACTGAGATGGCCTGTTGCTGTGAATGGTGCAGGTTGTCAAACATAGGCTGAAGATGGGCCACAGGCAGTGATTCACAACTGACAAGCACTTTTTCACCTGCACCAGGAACCAGAATATGGCAAAAGAGTAGAAATGTTGACCCTGAACAAGGAGGGAGTGGCGGACGCAAGCACAGAGACAGCCATACAGTGTCACATCAAAGGGACAGCTGGCTCTGGATCCGGTCTGACAGCAGCCAAGAGCAGAAGTGTAGGGATGAGATCCCATATAATCCCAGGATATGCAGTTCTAGCATTTAAAATTCTTATTCCTAGAGAAGCCATAAGTGGCCACCCCCTGCACCTGGTGCATGGCCACTTCCTGGCCAAACCTGGCTCTCTCTGCTCCTTTTCTTGACAAAGTAATGCTGCACCATAAACCAAATCGCACCCCACAGGATGGGAATTTACCTCTCCAGAAGAAATCTTCACTGTGTGGCTTTTGCAGCTCAGGTCCCTCTTTTTCATAAGCATTGGAGTAAGAAAGGAAAGGAAGGTGAAATTGGCCCTGGTGCCATTAAGTGCCAGCTCTCCACTGCACAAAGGAGGAAATGACTGAAGCACAGTTATTTATTATAGGACTTTGCTCCCAGTTCAGTGTATATGTCACTTCCAGGTCAGGTGTTCCAGTGAGCATGAAGGCTAATTCTTGCCTCAGTGAATCTTAAACTTCAGTCTCTCCACTAGGCCTGTATCCTTTCAGATATCTGGAAAGCACTTCCAGAAGAAAACCCTTTAGCATCTGGTCTTATCCTGCTCCAACATGACTGACTTCCCTAGGACTGTCTCTTACTCTGTTAGGTGTGAAGAAAATCAGACCCTCATCTCTTCATCAAAACCTCCCCTTGGTTTTCCACAGCTCTTTTCTGCTAGAAAATGCCTGTCAGTCTGTGTCCTGTCTGGTCTGTATTTCACAGTACCTAGAGCTTAGACCAAAATTAACTCATCACATTTAACTGGAACTCATTCACACACCCATATAACGGGACAAAATGTCCTGGTTTCACTATCATTAATTTATCTCTCAACAAACTCTGTCCCTGTGTTCCAGAATCTAGGTGCATGTTAACTCCCTATGTGTCCACTTCTCTGTTCCCAAAACAGGACAGAATTACCAAGAGCTTTCCTCTTTTTGTTGGCTCCATATGTAGTCTCTGTGTCCTTATTGCAAATTGGGTTAAATTCCAGTATGGGAAAGAAACACAAGTGTAGTACTTCTGTAGAGAGGCAGATATGGGGTTTCTCCAGCCAAGGCAAGAACTCAGGAGTCAAGCACATTCCAACCCTTATGATGAGCCCAAGCAGTGAAGATGAGATTTTTTCCATGTACCTTAACCCAGCTGTCACCTTCCTCCAGGGCCCTGTGTGTAACACTGTGCACTAGTCTGTGTACCCACTATTAAACATGCAAATGTAAATGTGCAATAATTGTGAGCATGTGCTAGTATACCTAATACCCTAATTCTTATTTTCTTGTTTCCTAGGTTCAGTGTGGCTGCATAGTATAATGGGCCCCCTGCTAGTATTCAAGCATGGCAATAAATAGTTGGGAGTAGCATGTTTATCAACACCACATATTTGTGTTTTAATGTCAGCCTCCTTACCTGAGTTTTGTTTAAGTCTTACAGCAGCAGATACAGGTGCAGAAATAAAATGTAGGCCCTTCAGGGTTCAGAGACTTTTGGAGAGAAACAGAAAGCCACAGAGAGCTTTCTTCAAGTTTCTAACTGTGCAAATCATTCCTACTCAAAGATTTTGCCTCAAAGTAGATCTTTAGCAGACTTACTTTTGATACAGCTTTTAGATGTCTATATGCAGTATGTGATTAACAAAATTCCAAGTACTGATTTTATTAGGTAAAGGTCAAATAGGGCAAAGAAATCAAAGTACATACCTTTATACTACCAAGGCAGATATCTAAACCCAAAGCTTTTTGTATAATTGGACAAAAAAATGCCATGCATATTCCTTCAGCAAACAAAACATACCTGCTGAAATTCCAAATGGAGCCTGTTTGGGGGCAGAGAATCTTACACTAAAATTAACTACGTTGTTAACACTTGTGCCCAAGACACAGTGCCTGTGCTACTTCAGAGAGAAGCACAGGATTTATGTCCTATAGACACTGTACTAGATGGAATCATAGGGAAATTGAGGCCGTCTGAAAGAAAAGTACAACTCATTGTACAGTTGAAATATATACTAGAAGGGAGATTGATTTCCACAGCTGACATTCTCCAGAGGTAGAAAACAAAAGCTGAGGGAGCAGGGACTTAATATACCAAGGGGAAGCAGCCAAGATGCTCTGTGCAGCATACACAGCTAATGAGAGATGAGCAGGCTAAAGGTGCCTCTAGAGAAGGCCCTGTGTGTGCACAGAGACAGCTCAGATTTGGGCTTTGGGGAATGCCAGGAGAAGAACTTGCCAGGAATGAACAGTGTGATGTGCTGCTGAACACAGAGCTTGGTGAAGGACTGTGCAGGGCACAGGAACATTTGTAGTGGTAATTAGAGGTAACCTGCTGCATGGTCTATGCTGGTTAATTGTTGTAACCTTTCCTTTAATCAAATTGCTGATGGGGAAGACTGTGATGTCACATCTTAAGTAATAAAGCTCAAAAATTTATTAAGTATGTAGCAAGACACTGGCACAGGCTTCCCAGAGAAGCTGCAACTACCCCATCCCTGGAAGTGTCCAAGTTGGACAGGGCTTGGAGTAACCTGGGATAGGGGAAGGTGCCCCTGATGTGGTGGAACTGGGATGAGCTTTAAGGTCCCTTCCAATCCAAACTGTTCTGTGATTCTATGATGAATGCTGCACCGAGAAAAGCAAGAAAATAAAATTGGATGAAACCTGGTGAATTTAATCCTGCTGTTGTTCAAAGCAATAGGTCTGTCCAGATAGACATGTGTTAACAAAACTGCCTCTTCCCGACACCTTCCTAATTAAGAGATTGATGTCAGGATCAAAGGGTTTAATTTGCACATGGCACTACCTTTCCTATTTTCTCTCCAGCTAAATCAAAGTGGCCTTGTCATTTCTGCATCACCAAGTCCTGGATACCAAACATCATTTTATGTTTAACTAGTTATTTCTGTCAGGTTTCTGAAGCAAGATGAATTGGGTGTAACAATTTGCAATTTAAACTGTTCATTCAGCAGTCCTCTTGCCCACACTAACCTCCTTCCCTTCCTCTAAGCAGATTTGTAGCTCTAAGTCACTGATGTCTGTTAACTCTGAAAGGGCCAGTGCAGAGAACAAAGTGAACTAAATAAGAAGTACATACCATTAAAGGATTTCCAAGTGCATCGCATGGTTTTCTTGAGCATTCTGTTCTTCAGGGAAGGGCTTATTTCATTCCAGCCAGTTCATGGAGTTGCACAGTGAGGCAAACTGGCAGGGCTCTGGGATCTGTGTCATTACACACCTTCACACATGCCAAGTGGGCGCTGCTTACGCTGCTTGGTAGAAGACAGGTCATTCTCCCCCACTGTGCAATCCCATTACGGTCTGACTGTCACTTCCTTTTGGGAAGCAGCCAGGATGGTATTAAAAGAATATATTACAGACTGATATGTGCCAAGCTCTGGCTCATGAGGAACAAAGGCATGTGCACGTTGGTGTGCACACACACGTTATCTGCAGAGCAAGGGCTGGATTGGATGCCCAGTTATTCAGTATTGATGAGGTGAGGTTGTTTCAGACACAGTGCTCCCTCCCTTGTGTGATGCATATGGCATGTCACAAGTAGGTTAGGAGGTTTCATTTCAGAAAGATGGGAATTCATAACGATTAGGAAGAAATCTCTGTGCCTCCTTCCACTCTCAGTAAATGCACAAAATCTCTATTTTTTCATCAGTGCTGCCTCAGTGCATCTGCAGTTTGGGACAGTGGCTCACTATCACTGCAGAACATGACACATATCTATAAAGTGCTAATTTCCAAGGTGGACTATCATCATACTCTGATATTCTTGGAACTTTACTATGGGATAGATTTCTGTGTTTTCTAGGCAGCTTGGTACAATTTCTAGGTACCTTGTTACACATTATTCAACAGAGATTTTTCTGAGATTTTTTGTTAGTTTCTATTTATGTTTTCCCTTGTCCATTATTTTCTGTTACATCAAGTTATTTCCTTATTCCTTTATTTGTTGTGTTGTAAAGTTGTCATCCTACTTTCTATTTAGTCAGTTGTGTAAAGTCATTCAATTTCTTTATGGAAGTCAAAGAATTGCAATGACAGGAGACTCCTATCACAAACTTCCACATGTGCCTGCTCCTTCCAAAAAAGATCTCAATGAAACCACACAGTGCGAAGACCTAAAAGAAGTAAAAATCATATAGGAGTAGGAAAAAAGGACATGATGCCATTAAAAGCATGGTCCTGAGACTCACTTAAGGATCTTTGTGGCTATCTGGAAAAGACCAGTAGAGCTGTAAACAAAGAGATACTATCTGTGCTTTATGTAAGCTTCTTTCAGGGAAAAAAAAACCAAAAAACGTTTTCGGCATTTTTGCTAAGAATTTAGGATTGTATCCAAGAAACATCTGACTCCACTGCTAACTTCTCCTTCTAAGTGTTTTGCTGCAGAAAATGTTGAGTAATGACTCAGTCCTGAGAGTTCAGCTGTGTTTAGCCTGGTACACTGAACGCTCTGCATGAAACTGCTTGCTGCTGGACAGAAAGTGTTGGCTAATAATGGCTTAACTTCTCTGCCATCCACTCCAAGGTCCTTCTAGCACAGAAGAAATAGACTAATTTTGCCCCAAATATTCAACTTACTAAATTTTGATGACTCTGAACAAGGGTCAGGCCTGCAGAATTATTAAAGTCACTGTTGCTCAGAAATACACCAAATGACACACACAGCAGTTTTCTATCTCATATTGACCAGGATTTCCCTAGAAAATTAATGTTGTGTTATGACAGACAGAGAGGCAGGATACTGGCACCATAAACATTTATTAGACTCATCATTTTGAAATGCTGCATAAATGACAGCAGCCATCCCTAACAAATCTCAACTAGCATATCAGGGGCATGCCAAATACTTGAGTAATGCTATTACTCAGAGGATAGGGGCTATTGAAACAGAACACAACAATCCCTGAAAAATACGAGCATTGTTTTGCCCTGCCCACATTTACTCCGGAAGTCACCATCCCCCGGGAGCTCAGGGTGAACTTTCAGTCAATCCTGAAAGGCTAAATCTGGAGGAACCACCCACACATGAACTAGTTTGAACTGGAGTTTCAGTCAGGACAGCCAGGCCTAAATTTGCTGAGAGAACCTGTCCTTCCTTTCCATGGCCATGGTGGGTCCCCTTCCTGCCAGCTGCCAACATGAACACTGCCAACCCCACTGCAGCATCAGAGCCCACTTGTGAGCGTGTGCCTGAGCTCTGGCTCTGCTTTGCCACCTTCTTGTGGAGATGCACGCTAATCGTGCTGACTTGGCTTGTAAAGAGCAGATATATAAAATCTTTTCTGCTCTACATCTCACTCCAGATCTCCCACCCTTAATCACTGTGGGAAGCATGGCACCAGATGGCCCTTTTCTGGCAGAAGGGAGATTTTGGGAACTCTCCCGTAGCTCGGGGCTGTGGTTCCAAGCAGCCATTAGGAGTGTCAGGAGCTGGTTTGGTCTCCCGGAAATTCCCGCAGGGCTCAGAAAAGGCAACACCTTTGCCAGGATCACAGCCATGTCACCCTGCAACTGAGCACTGCCGTGGTCACCCAGGGGCTACAAATAGCATTTTATTCTCCAAGGCTCCTTCAGCTTCCTCAGCGCTTCCGCTACCCAGCTGAAATCCCTCCATATTCTAATGAGGGGAAGGGCGGGGGAGCAAAAGCAGAGGACAAAATGTTTCTCGGTTTGTTGTGCTTGAACCCGAGCCCACAGGGCGGGGCCGGCTGTGAGTGTGCAACGGCCCCTGGCGGCCGCTGCCCTGGGAGTCTCGCGAGATCCGGCGCGCCGTGCGCGCGGGGCGGGGGTGCTGCCGGGCGGGGAGGCGCCATCTTGTTCCTGTGCGAGGCGGCGGGGCCGGGCCGGGCCTGCGCTGAGGGAGCGCCCAGGGCAGCGCCCGCCGCCACCGCGGGGCCCGGCATGGACACCCACTACTACGGCGGGGAGCAGTCAGGTAGTGGAGTGGGGCGCAGGAGCCTCCGGGGAGGGCGTCGCGCACGGCAGGACCCGCGGGTTCGGGGGGACAGCGGTGGGGCCTTGGCCTGAGGGCAGCACGGCGTTAATTGCTTCAACAGTCCGGTGTCTGGGCAGTGCATCAGCCGCTGCCCGCGGGATATGAGAAGATTTGTGCGTTCCCGGGGGTGTCTGGGGTGGTGTGTTCCGACAGCCCCGTTTCCCTGCCCCATTAGAGCGGGAGCCCGCCGGGTTCCTGTGTGGTTCCTTTAAACGCTGAGGTTTTTTTTATTTTCTTTAATCTCGGAATAGATGATGGAGGAGCTACTCCAGTGCAAGACGAGCGAGACTCAGGATCTGATGTGGAAGATGAAGGAAACGAACAACACTCTGGATCGGAGAATGGAAGTGTAGGGCACCATTCAGAGGTACTAAGGGAGCCTTATCTAGATAAAGTTTACGCTCTGAATTCTTTTTTGCTGTTGTTTAAAGTGGCATTCTCTCTTAACCAAGACATACGTGTTTATTCAGTTCCTCTTAAGGGTTCCATCGGGCAAAACTTTTATTTCCATAAAAAAAGCGTTGGATAGTCTCTTGACAAGTATGTTGGCTTAGGGTTTTTGTTTGGTTTTTTCCTTCTTAATTGTTATGATAGCACACACTGTTCTGAACTTGAGTAGGTTGTACTTGATTGGTCTCAGTTTCACAAAGATAAAATTTTGGAGTTTGAAACGGTAAGAGATGGATTACGAGGTATTTGAAGTGGTACCTGAAATTCTGCACAGTAATGTAAAGCCACACACTTTGGAGGTGTAGGTTTCCTTGGTGGAGAATAAATGCTCTCCCAGCTTCTGTGTCAGGTGGGAGCACTGACTCTTGAGTCTGCTTTGTGCTGGTTTTCACCTTGTCATTTACAAAGGAGCAGGTGTGCATGTGGAGCAGATTAACGTTCCTAGATGGGACCTGTTTTTCCTCCGAAGTGATTCCCACTTGGAGAAGCATTCAGTATAGAAAGGCTTTGGTCTAAGGTTGTTTCTGGGGCAGAGTCACTTCATTTGTGGATTGACTGGGCTAAGAAGAGATTATGGTGAAAGAGAAGGCTCCCTTTAGACTTCTAGGATAGTTTGGGAATTAATTTTTTTAAAAAATTAATCAATTTGGGATTTAATTTTTAATAATTGTTTGTGACTCAGAATACAGTTACATTAGGTCTTAGTCGGAACAAATAATTTTGGCCTGTGAATTCAGGTCTTCTACCCAGAAGAGTTACAGAGAACTTTTTGATAATTATAAAAATTGAAATCAAAGCCATTTCATAGTATTCTGTGTATTCTACTGTATTTTACGTAAAGATCAGGATTAACTCTGACTGGGTTTTCAGTGTTACACATTTTAGAAACTACTTAAAATGCGACAAAGGCTGATATGAGCAAAGGCTTGACTCCACTGTGGCATAACTTGCAATCCTTACTTTTTATTCTTTTTTTTCTCCCTGCCTTTATTGGATTCATACTTCCCTTAGAGTTACAAAGTGTATGAAGATTTTGTATTTTTGTAAATGAAAGTTCTTCCCGTGTATTTGAACTTAACTGTAAAGCATATTTAGAATTTACTTTTTCTGAAAGGTGTTGATATTTCCAAGGGAAGAAATAGATTTGGTGAGGCAGCATCTCTCATTGTGACAATTGCAATTTCAGTGTGGTGGGAAACACATTTCTCAGCATAGGAAAAACAGCTATCTGGAGGGATTTAGTACTTCTTTTTTAATGAAAGTGTGATCAGTGTGTGAAGTCCTGATGCTGCTACAATGATATTAAACTTTTTCTGCTATGTCAATGGTTTATGTTTGATCATTGGTTCTTACCTTTCTTCTCTGAGACTTTAATTTTACTTACTGTGGCAGGGAAGTTGACTGTTGTTTACATCTGCAGCATGTGCTCTTCCAATTTAGGTGAGCAGAAAGTACCAGTTATCATTGTTAACTGGTCCTCTTCATATGCTGCATTATTTTAAAGACTTTGTTCTGTGATGGCAGTTGAATATTCCTCTATAGGTAAAATACTTCAGAAAGTAAATTAAAAGAAAAAAGCCAAGCTAAGCCACCTTTCTGACCAATACTAGATGTGACCTGTCAAGGCTTAATGCTTGATTTGATTCAGCTCAAATCAAAATTTGAATATATTGTTTTGCTGTAAAGTCTTAATTTTTCTTTCCCTCCATTGAGTTCACTTAGTGCTCAAAAGGCAGTAATGTGGAGCAGCCATCTCTGAAAGGAGTAGCTTTCAGTCATTTGTAATATTATTTACTCTAAATATTCTCTCATCCTCTTATTTTCTTCATCTTCAGGAGTATGTGGGAGAAATGACACTCAAAGGTAATAAAACCTTTGAGACAGCCTAATCAGTTAAGTCTATTTAATTACTATTTTGTCTCTAATTTAGAACTCAGATATAAAGAACTAAAGTTTTAAAATTTCAAACTTTTCTTTCAGGTTCTTAACTTTAAAGAAAAGGGGAATCCTGAGGAATTACTTATGTAGGTCTCAGGTATGTGGGTTTTTCTTTTCCACAATTCTTTTCTGGCTTTCCTTCCCCCAGTCCCACTTTATCTATAAATGTTCTCCTTGATGTCCTTACTGATTCTGCTTTAGACAATTAGAATTAGTTTTAGTACAGTAATGAATGTGAAATCACGTTTACAGTGTTTGTCCAAGTCAGGTTTATACAGAAATCTGTAATAACTTATTTCTTACACTTCCACCAAGTTGCTGCTGTTTCATGAATTAAGTTGTGGTTAAACTGTGACTGTTAACAAACACAAATATGGGACACTTCTGAAAAAAAGGAGGAACTTGCTGATCTGCCCATGATGGTTGTGTAGGTCTTAGTTTAATACTCATCTTTCATGAGATTGTACTGGATGGGTTCAGTTTTGTTGGAGTTACTGAATTATTGAAGAAGTAACTCTTAAAAGTAGCTGCATGTTGATCCAATAAACTGCTTGGTAGCTGTAATTTTTATGTAGAAGTGTAACACTGTAAATTTGATTTTGATATATTCCTTATTTTATACTGTACTAAAGCCTCATGTTATAGAACTTTTTAATTTAAAAAAAAAATGAAGGACATCTCAATTAAAATGTTTATAGATAAAGAGGAGGAAGAAAAGAAAGCAAAGGAATTAGAGAAAAATGCAGTAGCAATTACCTGAGACCTACTCAGTTTTGAGGATGTCTGATCTTTCAGTCAAGCATTTGGAAAAGGAAAACTAGAAAACTCAAAAATTAAATATTTCTTTTCTTTGAAAACAGTTTTTTAGAGATAAACTAATAAAAAGGGAAGGTGAAGACTATCAGACATATCCAGCAGCTTTTTGTCATTTATTGGGAAATTGGTCATTTTTTATATCAATTATATTCCAGAACATGCAGATTCATTAATTGCATGCAGAAGCCTCTTGTGCTGCGGGCAGGTCCTTCCCTGTGCAGGGTGTCAGCTCTGCTGCAGAGGGTGCATTGTGATGCTGGTGGGGGGCTCTGGGGCAGTGCTGCACTCACTGACACTGACACAGTGGAGCTGTCTGGCTCAGCTTTCCACACTGGGCTAGAGGAGGTGCTGCCTCTGCATGCCCAGGGTGGCAGGGACACCTGTGCTGCAGGGGGGCTGCTGCTTCAGGTGGTCACACTGCAGCAGTTGAGCTGCTGTGACCACTGGGTGAGTCTTCCAGCTGGGGATCTGCTCTCCCTCACCAAACATCTTCATTCTCAGGAGTGATTGACAGCTTGCAGTAACAGATTAAAGGTTCAGGGTCTTGTAAAAATCTTCAGCAGTAATGCTCTATAATTATAGTGTCTTCTCACCAAGCTTTTGCATAAGTTCTTTGTAATGTAGTGGTTAATTCTGAACCAGTGCATATATAACCTAGAGACACACTTCTGACCTTAGAAATACTAAGAATCATCACTGATTCTAGTTGCTTCTTACTTTTGTTTATTTTTTCACCAAATAATGTCTAAACTGGAAGCTGGGAAGATAATGGTCCTGATATCTTAAATAGGAGTATTTTTATTAATTTCCTTGGGTTTGTTTAGCAAAATCCTTTTATTACTGCTAATATAATTATCAGTACTATGCAGCATTCACCATCTGACATTAAGAGAAGACAGACAAACCCACAAAAATAAAATGGTAGCAAAACAAGTATTATAGTAAAATAATTTTTGTTACTATAGATACCAATTTAATTTCAGCATTTCTCAACGACCTTACCTGTAACTGCTGTGGAATCTGCTTTCCGTTCTGTTTCCAGCTGCAGTTTTCTTTCATCTAAAGTAATATGGCCAGGGAAGATCCATTACATAGACCTGTGATTGGCTTTTGTGGAACATACTAGGCAGGAGAGGGGCAATCAAAGTGATTTTTTGGTAAGGGAAAAAAACAGTAACGAGCTGAGAGTAGTTGAGTGTACATCCTCAATTCTGTCACTTCCTAATATTAATATTTAATGCTTTAAAATTCCAGATTCAGGTTTTAACAGAACAGTGTTTCCTTTCTGTGAGGAGAAATGAGAATTACTGGCTACAAAAGATTCAAAATATGCATCACTGAAACAGGAACAAGCAACAGAGAGAAAACAACTCAGATTGTCACAGTAGCTATTTGTAGTTAGCATTAAGAAACATGGAAATAGTGAAGTAGAATTTGAAGTCCATGTTTTAAAATTGCATGGTCATGGGGTTTATCTTCATTGTTCAGTGACTTTGTTAATCATTCGGCAGTAATTTAGAAGATCTTTATCAAGTGCTAGCCAAAGGAGTAAGTATATAAAGTCCAAAGTCTTGAAAAGCAATGCTCTTCGCCACTTAGAATAATTATGGAGGAAGTAGTTCCTAAAAGCATTTAAAATTAATTTTATTTAAAACTCTTCCTGCGTCATGCATTTTAAAGATGAATAGTATTCTGTGTTGTAGGTACTACACCTACTTTTTCTATGCCTCTGAATGTGGGAGTAGAATGACTACAGAAAATAAAAATATATAGTCTGTTTCCAAGGAAATTGAACTGCAGAAAAAAAAGATATTTGGAAACTTCAGGACATATAGGTCTTAAAACGTCTCCTAGGACAATAAATACTCAGTTTGCAAGTAGAAGACTTTTATAGCTGAGACAAAATGACTGAGGAAAGCCTTACTGAGGCTTTGAGTTGAGTATGGAAAAGAGAAGTTCCTTGTACAATGTTGTTTTCAGCTGAAAAGGGTGTTGTGGTGACAGTAGCTGTGAGAACTGAATTAATGGAATGAGTGTTCAAGAATCTAATTTCATATTTTCAGGTAAACACAATTGAGATTTTTTTTCCAAGTAGAAATTAGATGATAGAAAGATAAAAGATGATGCTGTCAGTAATTGTACTTAGCAAGTTGGCTTGCGAGAGGTTCTTTTAAAAACGGAGCTGTGGCTCAGTATCTTTTGCTGTGTAGAAAAGTCAAAGAATTGTTTCAGTTCTAACGTTGTCAGGTGGGTGTGTGTTTGTGCATGAATTATATTGGGTGTCTAGATAAGCATGGGAGCTGTCAGCATAAGGGAGAGAATTGTTGAATCCGTTCTTGCACATAGAAACACAAAACTTGTTAACAATAGTACCCTGAAATGACACTCAAAGGTAAGAAAACCTTTGAGACAGGTAATAAAACCTTTATGTCTGACTGAAACTTTATTCTTGTTTTTTGCTAGGCTTTTGGTTTTTAGTTGTTCTTAAATAGGCTTCCTGGACAAAGAAGGAGCAGGTGCTATCTTCATTTGAGCAGAATGCATGTGCTGTTTCAGTAAGATGTATTTCACACAAAAAACATCTGCTTGAGGTCTTCAGGAAAATAAAATGACAAATGCAAGATATCCTTTTCTTGCTTTGTTACTGGGAACTTCAGCTAAACCACTTTGAAGGTCTGACTTGTTAAAATAAATACTAAGCCTTTACCCTTGAGCAACTGGACCCTTCTTAGACATGCTTATTTAAGTGTTCTATGAATTCGTTACTGTTCTCTAAATACCATAGAGCTGCAGGATGGACATTCTTCCGTAGATCTCTTAATACTTTTTTTGATGTGAAGTATTTAATAGTCTTTTGATGGAAATTGTCTAATTATTTCTACATAGAAATTATTTCAGTTTGCAGCACCTTGGGTAATCAAATTGGAGGAAGGACAAGCAAAAATTCAGAACATTTTTTTCTTTACTTTTTAAGGTGTTTTTGCTTAGTTGTCTGAGATTATTTTTCTGTTTCAGAATGAACACAGTGGTGGAGAAGATGATGGGCAAATGGGAGAGCCTCATATGACAGACTCTGAAAATGAAGATAACCCAAGGCAAAAAGAAAGTGACTCAGATAATGAGGAGCCCCCAAATCACAATGTAAGTGATTCAGAAAATGAAGCAACTCATGGAGGGAAAGACAGTGATTCTGATACTGAGGATCATCCAAACCGACATTTAAGTGACTCTGAAAATGAAGAGGCTTTAAATCATCGAGCGAGTGACTCTGACAATGGAGACCCTCCAAGGGATCACAGCAGTGATTTTGAAAACGAGGAATCCCACAAACAGCCAGCCAGCGACTCTGAGAGTGAGGAGCTCCAGAAGCAGCCAGCCAGTGACTCTGAGAGTGAAGAGCTCCAGAAGCAGCCAGCCAGTGACTCTGAGAGTGAGGAGCTTCAGAAGCAGCCAGCCAGTGATTCTGAGAGTGAGGAGCTTCAGAAGCAGCCAGCCAGCGACTCGGAGAGCGAGGATGTGTCCAGACACAAGCAGATAGAGTCTGAAGATAGTGATGGGGAGGACAGGAAAGAAAAGGTGCAGAATGACTCTCATCATTCAGATAATGAACATGTAAGGAAAGGATTTCAGGGCTCTGACAGTGAAGACGAAGCTCCTAAGAGACGTAAAATATCAGACAGTGATGAAGATGAGAAAGAGGAAGAAAAGACGGTGAAGAGGAAAACAGCCATCCTTTCTGATAGTGAGGATGACAGTGAGAAAACACGTAAGAAACTATACTGTGAAAGCGTGCTGTGGCAGGCAGTGGTGTGAAAGTTAAATCATTACTTTTATGTGAATAAAGCTTCTAAGGGAGAAACCATAAATCAGACTTGGTTTTGGAGCAGAACTGCATTTGTAGAGGCTGTTCTGACTGTTTTGCTGTGTGAATGTGTATCTAGTACTGAAGAGTAATAAGCAAGTCTGACAGAAGACTGTAGGGATCTAAGTGGCATCTGTTGACATGGTAGTTTGTTATTTTACTACTTTGTTGCTGCTTCTCTAGTAATTTTTTCCTGTGGTTTTTTTTTTCATATACTGGGGGTGAGAGATTTGAAATTACAATTTTTTTGTGGATAGATGGTGGTGTATGGAAGCTCCAGTTGCTGATTGAATAAAACTCTTCAGAATGGATATGCTTTTTAAGAAATGACAATAGTCTGGTGTAGAAAGACTAGTCAGAATAATTTGAAAGTAACAGTTGTCCCCTTTTGTTACTGGGACATGTAGTAATGCTCCTTTCTGCTGGCAGCTGCAAAAAAGGTACGAATCCTTTCCGATGTTGAAGAATCGGATAGTGACGCTGCTTCAGAGAAATCTGACAAAAGGAAGAAAAATGTTGTGTCCGATAGTGAGGAGGAGGAAGAAGAAGAAGGAAAAGACAATGCTGGGAAGAAAAAAGGGAAAGATCTGTTTGGCAGTGACAGTGAATCTGGAAATGAACAAGAGTAAGTGCGAAAGAATATGAATTCTTTCGGGGTTGCAGACAGTGGGAGTGATGCCGAATGGAAAACAGTTAAATCCCAACTAGAGAATGACTGTTCACCTTCATTGGTGGCATGAAGAGAAAGGTCAGTAGAAAGAGTCAGAACAAAAGGGAGATCTTTACACAGTCATCAGAGATTTTGTAGAAAAGGTACATCTCATTGTAGTCCAAACAGATAAATGTTGCTGTTACTTTCACAGGAACCTGATTGCAGATATATTTGGAGAATCTGGTGATGAGGAAGAGGAAGAATTTACAGTAAGTGTTACTGTGGATGTCTCCTGTTGACTTGCTAGATCTGAAGATAATGTATATGTTGCATCAGATCAGTTTTGTATCTGCCAGACTCACTGAGGTAGCCTTTGGGTTGAATAACATTTACAGCTCATCTTTTGGGAGAATTGTTGGTGAGACACTAATTGTTGGTGAGGGAATTAAAAAGACTGTTCATCTTTCTAGATCCTCTGAAGCTTTTTTAGTGTCAGGTACCTGAGTAGATGCTCAATCCTGATCCATTCACTGATTTGCACTATCTGTACTCATCAGGGTTTTAACCAAGAGGATTTGGAGGAAGAGAAAGGTGATGGAGACATGAAGGAGACAGCAGATGAATCAGACTCTGATGATAACATCAAAAGAGGGAAGCAGTAAGTCATTGTGTTAGCTATTCCTTTCTTAATGCCAGATTTTGGTGAAAGGGCATTATGGACAGTGGATATTACAGGTGTGCACATGTTGAGTATTAAAAATGCAGGGTCTGAGGGTGTTTGAGAGCCATTGGAGCCCTTTGCTAGTTTTGCAAAACTAGCTATTTAAATAGCTATATAAAACTATTATACTGAGGATAATTTATCTCACAGGGACCTTGAGAGACAGTGTTTGTACACTACAAAAACACAAAACTGTTTCCTACCAGGGACCATCAGCTAATCCTGTGGTTGTTTCAGCATGGACTTCATGTCAGATTTTGACATGATGCTGCAGCGGAAGAAGAGCATGAGCGGCAAGCGCAGGCGGAACCGCGATGGGGGAACTTTCATCAGTGACGCAGATGACGTGGTCAGTGCCATGATTGTGAAGATGAATGAAGCTGCTGAGGTGAGTTTTCCAGGCTCCAAAGGCACCTTAAAATTCAGTTCCCTTCTATGGGAAAACCGTGTGATGAATAAGATACAAAAATCTGGCTTGTATTCAGCAAGAGTAATCTGTACACAAAGCTTGTAATGTCTATATAACCATTTATATGTTAGTTTGCTCTTCTAAATGAAAACATTTATTCTGTTGAAATCATGATAAAATACTAATTTTAAAAACTAAAACTAGTTCAATTGCTGAACTTTGATCAGTTGCAATTAACTTCTATAAAAAGGGATATATAGGTGCTCTGTAAACTACCTAGAAGTATGTTAAATACTGAGAAATGGACTGTGCTTTAATTTCATTATAGTGTTACTGGCATGTGTCATACTTTGGTACTTGTTCCTGTGAAGAGCCCTTTTCCAAACTGTTTGAATGACAGTGCTGTGGTAATGAGTCAGAGTAACAGATTCATGGGACCTTCTGTCTTGGCAGCCTGCCTTTTTCTTGGGAAAAGGTTTAATATGTTACTGTGGAAGTGCTTTTTGGGTCTTGCCTTTTGTCAGGTGTCATCTGTTTTGTTGGAGTAGTAATCAAATTAACAAACAGCACAGTGAAACACATTAAAACCAATTGAGAGATATACAGGACTTTAGAAAGAGGAGCTTTACAAATAGCAACAACAAAAAAACCTTCCTGAGAACAAGATCAGAAGGATAATGAGTTCAGAAAGATGGGGAGAGTGAGAATGCAGTCTGGAAGTCAACTGAAACTTCTTAGGCTTGACAGGAAAGCATTTCTCAAACAAGACGACAGCCAGATGTTTTGAATGAAGTGGCAAATTTTGAAATACAGGGGCAGGAAGAGGAAAACGATGCATTGTAAGATATCTCCTCCCTTGCAATAAAAACAGACATTGCACAGAAAGAGCCTTCAGTGGATTAGGACGAGTAGAAAGGAATTACCATAGCTGGACAGAAATCTGTTGATTGCAATGGGTGCTTTTGATATGGGAGACAAGGACTGAACAGTGACAGTCAGGCCTTGGATGAAAGTAATTTTGAAATGAGGAGTTGAAAATACAAGTTATCCCTTCCCATTTTTCTGCTTAGCAACTTTGTTTTTCAGGTGAGGCTTTACTAATGAAGTGTTACCTGTGCACAGTATAGAGGACCTTCAGTTACTGTAGTCAATCTAAGTTATGAACTGGAAAAAAAATGTAAATTTAGGAGCACTCCACTAATGTGATGCTTTTGTGGGAAGTACTGACTAAAGTGATTCATTCCCCTTTTCTCAGAGAAACTGTTGCATAATTGTTTGTGAGCTTTGGAGCAGGGGACAAAGTTAGTGTAATCCTGCCAAAGTTGCACTTTTAGTTTAATAGACTTTCTTGTAACTGTTGCAAAGCATGGGAGTTGCTCATTTCTTTCTTTGATTAACTCTTGCTGATTCTTCAACTCTACAGGAGGATCGACAGCTGAATACACAAAAGAAACCAGCACTAAAGAAATTAACTTTGTTACCAACTGTAGTTATGCATCTTAAAAAGTGAGTTGTCATTCTTCCAGTTAACTGTAACCTTGGGAAATAGTCAGAATTCATAAGATTTCATGGAGTTACAGTACAGCTGTACTGAATATGCAGTAAAACTTTTCCAAGTAAATGCTGAAGCTAGGTGACATCAAAAACCTAAAATTATATGTAATTTTCCCTCTTAATTTAACATGAAACAAACTCAAATGCGCTATTTTCCTGAAGGAACATCACATCTTAAGATTTTGCTGTATTTCATGATTTTTGGGCTTCTCTTTAAACCATTTAGGCAGGACCTCAAAGAAACTTTCATCGATAGTGGTGTTATGTCTGCCATCAAAGAGTGGCTTTCTCCTCTTCCAGACCGAAGTCTGCCAGCACTAAAGATAAGAGAGGAGCTTCTGAAGATCCTGCAAGAGGTTTGGAACTGATTTTTAACCACATTTGATTTGGGGCTTCTCCACAGTTTTACAGTCATATGTTTCAGGGAAATGTGAGGTGATAAATGAACTGCAGCTGCTACCAATGGGCTGTGCAGTGAAACACAAGGAAGTAGCCTGCACAACAGATGTGCCTGTGTAAAAGAATTTAGATTATTCTTAAACAGGCTCTGCCTGCCTGTTTTAGGTTTATATCCAAATTTAAGTGATGAGTTACTTACTGTGCATCCCTGAATTTTCTTCCCTTGTGGTCCCTTCTCTTTTCTGTTCCACTGAAGTGTGCAATGCACAGGAAGGCCCCTCACATTCAGTGTAGGCTTTCAGTGTCTGTGGCTAAAGTGATTGCTTGAGTGTCTTTGCCATGTAAGTTTTTATCTTTCTAGAATGAATGATTTGAAGGCACTAGCATGGTTTTGGGGTAATATAAGCTAAAGAGCATTTGGAGCAAAAAGTTCTAGAAAGCTACCTAATTTTGTGTATAAACCCAAGAATGTTATGGCAAATTTCTAGATTTAGTGTTTGATACCTTAAACAATTGCTAGTGGGACAATGAAAACATTAATTTTTCCAAGCTGATTTAAGTGATGGGTGAGTTTTGATCTTTTTGCAAATTTTAGTGACACCATTAATGTTCAGTCATAATTTATTGCTCTTTTCTGACTTTTCTCTTCAGCTGCCCAGTGTGAGCCAAGAGACCCTGAAGCACAGCGGCATTGGACGGGCTGTGATGTACCTGTACAAACACCCCAAGGAGTCGAGACCGAACAAGGACATGGCTGGGAAGCTGATCAGTACGTACACCTGCCTGTGCCTTGTCTGAGATTCCACTGATGATGAATGGAGCTTCTGCATCAGTTTCTGATGCACTACTGCTGTCTGTAGAATAGATTCTGCAATGTAGGAACCTCACTGATCTGTTTCATAACTTTATAGAGCTCTTAACAAACACTGTTACATTAACTTCTGCAATGCACCTTGCTTCATTGTCTTAAACCAGAGGACGGCATTTGTTTTGCCTCAGTTCTCTCTTGGCTCATTGTCCACATCTTGTGTATATAATGCAAAGACAGGAAGGTGCTGCCAGAGGTTTGTTTATTTCATGGACTTCAGAGAGAATTTGGCTGACTGAATGTTTACTACTCAACCAGCTGAACTCCATGTGGAGTGCATTCCATCAAGAATGGCTGCAGACTGATGATAAACTTAAGTTCTTTAGGAACTTTTCTGCATATTTCTAAAAGAGCATTCCTGGGTTGTGCAGGAGCTCCTGACACTGAGAGCTTGGAGATGTTCTAAAAGAGCAGGCAACAAAGAGACTTCGGGGATGAAAGCTCTTGCTGTCTGTTCACAAGGCTGTTTTTCCATTAAATACTAAGGGCTCAAAAATCATGTGGTTGAAAGGAAACATAAATACTCGCCACAAACTTTCAAAGGCTGTACTTGATCACCAGAGTGGTTTGAGAAACAAAGGCCTGGTCATCGTTAACTAATCATGTTTTTAATAGATGAATGGTCTCGACCCATCTTCGGCCTTACCTCAAACTACAAAGGCATGACCAGAGAGGAGAGGGAACAAAGAGATTTGGAGCAGATGCCTCATCGAAGGAAAATGAGCAGGTAGGAGTAGCAGGCAAAAAAATCCGTCTAAGACTCCATCAAGAGAAACCAAGTGGTGTGTGAATACTAAAGGAAATAAAAGGGTAGTAAGTTATGGTCTCTCTTCTTTTAACATACTTGATGGTCTTTTAAATTTTTTTCCCTGTATAAATGCTTATAAATACTTATTTTTCTTGCAGCTCTGGTGGTCAGACTCCCCGCAGGGACCTGGAGAAAGTGTTAACAGGAGAAGAAAAGTAGGTTGGATTTTTTATTGATTTTATTTTATTTTTTGTGAAGTATTTTAGTGGCACTACACTGTGGAACTTGTGTTGTAGAGGTTTTAGAGGCAGTGGTATGCAGTGTGTTTCAGAGGAGAGCACACTGGGTGCTTTTACTTCTTTCTGGGTAAGATTTGTCCGTAAGTCACATCCTTTTTTTCCATAGGGCTCTCAGGCCTGGGGACCCTGGGTTCTGTGCCCGTGCGAGGGTGCCAATGCCCTCCAACAAAGACTACGTGGTCAGGCCCAAGTGGAACGTGGAGATGGAGTCCTCCAGGGTAAGCACTGGCAATGTCCTGGCGACTGTTCCTGAGCCTGGGATTCTGTCACCATATCACCATGGTTACTGCACAGGAGGGTAGTTCTTTTAAGGGGCTCTTGTACTGAGTGTGAACAGTAAACTCTCCAGTAAGTAGGTGCTCTAAGCTCATCACGTTTTCACAGGAAAACATCTCTGACCGAAAAAGAGATTTTGAGTTAACTTTTCTAGAATTTTTCTCTCAGGTGAGAATCTGATTACAGGCCTCTTGCTTTAAAGCATATTTAGCTAAGGGTGCAGTTCAGTACCTGTGTCACTGCACTGATGCTTCTATACTTCTCCCAGCTTTTGTATCATGTTCTGATAATATTCCAGTTTGGGAAACCTTTGAGGTTTTGGTAAATGTGAACAGCTTCAGTGGAGGCCTTTGTGTTGCTTTGTCTTCATCCATCTGCTCATACAGTTTCATTTAAAAGGGGTATATGTGGTAGAATATGTGTAAGTGGAAGAAGTAACAATTGCTGTGCTGTCTGCTGTTCTTTCTCCTTCTGTCCATTAATTGAGATGTTGTTTCTAGCCCGGGACTATTAAGAGAGGTATTAGTCGCTTGGAAAAGCACAAGAGACGGTTTGCTGAACAGAAACGACTCAGCAAAGTGCATCGGGCCATCAAGTTCAGCATTGAAGGCAACAGGATGCCCCTGTAGCCATACCACTGCCTTCCCAAGTTGGAGAGGTATCCCTTGAGGGAGGTGTGAACAGTGCATGTGCTCCAGCTGTTGGCAGTTTGCACATGCAGGACAGGAGTGTGTACACCCTAACTTCAACCTGGAAAACTCTCCTTGAATTCTCTCGTGTCTGTACTGTGACCTACAAGGGAACTTGTACAGGAGAAAACAGGCTCTAGCACATAACATCTGCCATGGCTCCTGCCTGCACAGCTTCAGGGTACCAAATGACAGGAATTCAGTGAAAATACCTGTGCTCAAAACCAGCTTTGCACCACCTGTGGTTTTGAATGCTGTTTTGACACAATTAGGTTTCCCAGATTCACCTGAAGCGACACGTGGGAATTCTTAGCCCTTGGTACAGGACCTCATGTCACTGCATGCTGGCGTCTGTGGCTGACCTCTGACTGGGGCACAGTGAGGTGTTTTTCACACCTGCTCGTTCAAGGAAGTAGAATGATGTGAGACAATAGGGATGGTTGATGGGAGCTACAGAATGAGACCAGGGGGAGAAGAATCCTCTGCTCTCAGTGTGGGCTGTGAGAACCTACATCAGTGTGGGAATTGTTTTGACAATTCCTGGTCTGAATTTCAGTGCTGTGAGCAGGGCTGCCACAAGCTAACAGTGACAGGAAGAGGTGAGCACAAGTCATAGATAACTGTTGAGTTCATATTAAGCTTCATATTTATTTGTTTTTAAAAAGCTATTTTCTTAAACATCACTGTGAAATTTTAGCTGTAATTTCAATGAATAGTGAACAGATTTATGAATAAAGCTTATTTGAAATCAGCATGTCAGGAGCACCTTCCTTAGCCATGGGAACAAGTTTCTAATGGATGTGTTTTTCAGATACTAAGTAGCATGTGTTCAATATCACTGTTTCTCCCAAACTTAAAGGTGTCATGTTTCCATCACTTACTGTTTCTGTTGTCTAGTTAAGGGAAAATTGCCTTTTAGGAAGCACTGGCTATGGCTTGGAAGGTCCTTGCTGTTTGTCTTCAGTGGTGTTTCAGCACACCATCACTGTATTAATCTGTGTAGAATAACTGTTGCGCCACCTGGTTTTCATTTGCAGTTCAAATACAGAGATGAAATGCAATAACTTGCACTAGCTTGTGTGGTCAGCTTAGACATTTCTTTTTGCTACCCCCTACACTGCCTTTGTTCAGTAATCCCTTGCTTTCTAAATACTAATCCCTGACCTTTAAACTAAATGGCAGTGTGGAATTGATGTGTCAGCCTTAGTCACAGTGTATCTGTGTCTAACTCTCCTGCAGGAAGTCCAGAGTGGTGACACTGATGCACTGTGGTTCTGACACAGCGCCAGCCAATAGATATAAAACTTCCAAAGGGTATCCAGCTATACAGTGATTGCCCCTGCACTGTGGAGGCTGTGAGTGCCACTGCCTCCAGCTGGGTCCTGGGGGGGGAAGCATTTTCCCCTTGTGGGAAGAGAACAGACAGGCCAGCTGGGACCAGTGGCTCCCCCCGCTCCTTGCCCAGGTGCAGCCTCGCATGTGCCGCTTGCCTTGGACCTCTGGGGCGTCTGCTTTTTTTCAGTAGTAATTATTAGTTTTATTTTTTAAGTTCCAGGGGACCTCTAAGAAAGGGGTGAGTCGACTGGACAAACAGATGCGGAAATTCACAGATATCAGGAAAAAAAGCAGATCGGCCCATGCAGTGAAAATCAGCATTGAGGGCAATAAGATGCCATTGTGACCCTTCACAGAATGCCCCATGAGCTCTGCTGTAAGACAATACACCCACAGACTCTTTGGAGACCTTTAAATTTTTTAACTTGTTTGGGGTGGGTTTGGTTTTTTAGTTTGTTTTTTAAGTGAATCCTTGAATTGTTGATTCAGGTTCTGGTAGAAGATGTTGTCTGAGGACTGTGAATATGGGGACTCCTTTCTCCTGATTGTATTTAAACTGGCCCTGTCGTTTCGTTTGTACAGATCATGTATTTGTTGTATTGCAACACTTTAAAAAATAAAACATCTTCTGGTTTTTTTTGGGAGGGGACTGCTTGTTCATTGCTCAAATGAAGGTATGCACAGACCACCTGGGATGTGGAAAAACTGAGGGGTTAATTTTTTGTTCAACTTTGCTCATTTTCTCTTTAGTCATTGCTTTATTAATCAGTTGTTATGTCTTTGGAGATCTGCATCTATTGCTTTTGATTTAGAAGTATTGATCATCTTCCATGCAAAGGATTTTCTGTTTATGAAGACTGACGTGAAGTTCAGGAGAAAGCTAGCAGATTGACCATTAAAAATTCCAGCAGCTTCCAGCTAAAATGTCACCGTGCCTTACCAGTGACTTTGCAAAAGTCTGTTTTACTAGTGGGAAGGAGAACGTTATTGTGTTAGGGGGGATAATGCTATTTCTTTGTCTTTACCTCTGAAAATGGCTCTCTGCTGAGCTTGCCTCCAAGAAGAGGACTGACTCTTCTTGCACAGGTAATTGGCAGTTGGCATTTTTTCATTAAGAAAAGTCACCTTTGTGCTGGAGGAGCAGAGCCTCTGTAATTCTGGGAATCCTGGTGTTGGCTGAGTTACTGCTGGCACCAGTCATGGAGAGACTGCAAGTGCGTGTAGAGGTCACGTTAAATTTGCCCCTCTGAGTGGAGGGAATGACAGTAACAGAGCTGTGTGCTGGGGCACCAGCTTGAATCAAGAAGGAGGGCACCTGTGCTGGGGACTAGGGGACTAAAGCTCCTGCTTTTTCCAGGTATGTGTATAATGCAGTAACCACTTCAGGTGTGTGTTTTTAGTATGCTGAGCCCTTCAGGGTTTATGGTGTTGGGGTTTTTTTTAGGTTTAATTAATTTCTTGAAAGCCAAGACATTCTTTACTGCCATAGTGGCAGATGAAACTGTGAAAAATAAGTGAACTTTGTAGAGCTGTTCAGAGCCAGAGGCTGCTTGGGCTGGAAGGTTCAGGAATTGGAATGAATTCTTTCATCCGCCCACATTTTTTGTAGTTCTAGTGCTACAGTCTGGTCATACTGTTTATGGGTGTTGCTGGGGGTTACTTCTACATCCTGAGAGCTGTTTCTCTGAAGTACTGAACCTGGTGGTCTTGTGCAAGGCCTAATAAAATTCTTCCAGTCAAAATTATTCATAATAGCTCAGCACTACTTGTCTGAGGAAAACAAAGACTCCGTTGTGGAATGGTAAGAATGGACTTTCACAAGTGCTGGGGGTTTGTAACTATAACTTCATAGTCAATTGTAAGAAAGGGTCACAAAATCAAAACTTATTTTGATATGAAACACAAAGATCAACTGTTAAGATTCCTACCACAAAACCCTTTTGTCCTGCAGCTAGGTCAGTTCCTCCTGCTCGGTTTATGCACAATTCCGTAGACCTCGGTTTTTGTATTGGAAAACTGTAAATGTAATCTATTATACAAATTTGTATACAAATGTAGATTTGTAAATACAGATCTGTAACTGATTTGTACTCAAGGTTGTACTTGGTGCCAAACTTAAGAGCTCGCTCCCAGTGTTCAGCATTGTCTCCTGACAGCCACCCTTACACAGCTGCACTTCCTTCTATGAGCACTGAATTCACATAGGGCTGTGGGCCTATGTTGTAACACAGATAGGCTTGAGACATGGAAAGTTTCTCTAAAACAAAAAAATCCTCCTGGTTCACATTAAGAAGAGTTATCTTCTCTGTTACTTGCAGATAGTTCTTTATTATACACAAGTACTTTACTCAGTGATATTTAAATGAGCAATTTATGCATTTCAAAATGTCTTTGAGGGTAAGTTGATTTTACAGCATTAAGAATGGGAGCAGGCATAGTGTCATGGATTGAAACACTGTAATAATTGAATTGATCCTATTCTTAGCAGTGATACTAAGTCAGTGAAAAAGTTTTATGAATCTGCGACGCTTTCAACCAGCACTTTGATCCAGGGGCTGCAGTTGGATACTGTGGTATACATGGTATTGGATGGATACTCTGGTGTATACACCGTTATTTACCTTGCTCAGCACTGCCCTTGCCCCAGCTGACAATGGCCAGGAGGAACAAAGTATTACAGTGGGACACAGTGGAAGGCCCCCCGCTGTCCCCCCTGCAGGCACAGAACAGGATGTCGGTGAGCTGCCTGTCCCATCATCTGCTGGCAGCACTCCAGGCCCACCATGGGCTGCCACACTTTCATGAGGAAGCACAGGATGGAGCCCCTCGTGTGTGGCTCCCCAGCTGCTGACCATCCCCATTCCCCTCTGGGGAGAGCAGTGCAGCCACCCCAGCAGGAATCCCCACAGGCAGAGGCTGAGCCAGCCCAGGCTGAGGTGCAGGCTCTGAGCCACAGCCCCTAAGGAAAAGCCATGGGGAGCACGGAAGTGCAAGGGCCAGACTCCAGAGGAGCAGGCGCCGCTCCCAGCCACAGCCCAGTCCCTGCTGTGCCAGCTCTCGTGCCAAGGGCAGATGCACAACGAGTTCCTGGAGTCCCAGCAGCCACTGTGCAATTCCTGATGGGCTGAGCAAGTATCATCCACACCAACCCCAGCCAGGCACCAACCATCATCTACCTGGAGTCACAGGTACAAGACAGAAGTTTGGATTTCTTGGCATTATCTTCTCATGCTGATTTACCAGGATTCGACAGCACCTAACCCTCCACTGCCTGCAGCATGTTTTCAAAAACACAGGCTCCAGAGTGAGTTCATCTTACAAAGAACCATGCTCATTATTATACTCACTTTTTTCCTTATTTTTTTTAGAGGAAGACAGGAAAGAGATTTGGATGTACACCAGGAACAGCCATGAGGTCAAAAGGTTGATCATTAACCCATCACAAATATTGACAGAGGAGAGACAACCTGGATTCTATGAAACACATTAAAAACCCAAAATCAGAAGAAAATTGCATGTGTGTTTCCACACATATACAAAGGTGCATTAAAAACAGAATCAAAAGGTCTTAAAAATATATCCTTCAGTAATAAAAGCCACCTTTTGCAACAGATTTATTCAGGAAAATATGGAAATTTTGAGAGCAGATTTCTGACACTCCACCTTCCAGCAGAGGTAAGACCAACTGATTTGGAAAACACACAAGCTGCTCAGTAAACCTCTGAAATATGCAGAGCTGGGAGTGTGCAGGAAGATTCACAGCAGTCACCTGCAGGCAGGCAAATACTGCCCTGTCACAGTCACAGCCACTCTGACATTACAGTTTCTGCTGTTACTCAGACCTGGCTTTGAACAAAATTGTATTTTTCCCTGCAAGACAGAGTTACAGGTCACCTCTTCCCACTGCAGCCTGGTGGGAAGGCTGCTGTTCAAAGCATTTTTAACATTCATCCACCCCTAAATCCTGTCCCAAGGCAAAAAGAGGAGGAGAGGAGAGGGACAGAGCCAGCAGGTGACACAGAAGCCATTGGTTTGACTGTTACTTCTTCAGTGCATGACTCAGAATTCTCACTTGAGTAATAAGCACAGAGGCAGCTTCTGAGGGAACCAATTTAAGAGTTGTTAAGCCTCCTCACTGATATAATATTAAATTTCTTACAAACTAATAAAATTTCATTGCACCTGGGGAGTTTTTGTTTAACAGTCTCGTCACAAGAGCAGACTGAAGTTCTTCACTGATCCAAACGCGCATCCAAGCCCATCAAGATGTTGGAAACATCACTAGAGCAGACATAGTTTCCCTTTTTCCAGAACAGAAGTGTTTGTTTGCTTGTTAATCAGAAGAGAATTACAGACTTCATGATAAATAGAGCCTGCAAAATCTTGGAATTGAAGTTGGTTGGGGTTTTTTTCCTTTTCTTTCAATGTTTGTGTTGTTGTAGTTTTTGTGTTTTATTTTGGTGTTTGTTTGTTGTTTTTGTTGAGTTTTTTGGTGGTGGTGGTGGTGTTCTTTTGGTGAATAACATGAAAGAGAGTTCCCATTCTCTTTTAAGGAAGTTTGGGAAGGTAAAATTAGGCATCAAGTGTACAAAGAAGAGAAAATACAGATAAGTTCCAGTCATCTGCTGAATCAACAATCTGTGAACACTGGAGTAAGGTGTGAAGAACTGGAGGTAGTAATGATATAATAAAAATTTCATTGGGTTGAAAGAAAAATTAGACAAATACCGAGCAAACCAAAACAGTTACTGTGGGTATTACCTTGCAGTACAGCTGAAATGACAGAGCTGCATCTCTAGGGTTATTTGCAAAACACTTTTCTCTGTCCTTCTCCTGAACCCCAACCAGTTCAGACATTTTAAATAACTGACATTTTTATTTCAAAGATGGAGCTGTCTGACAACGGACAACCTTATTTTCTACAATGTTGTATGTCCAGCATCTCAGCTAACAGAAGGTATTTTCTTGCCTGTAAGGCTGAGGTAGCACCATGCCACAAATAAATAATATAACCTGCAACAAACCAATGTAAATAAGAAAAAAAGGAGGAAAAAGGTGGATACCAAGGAAAACAGCACACAGGGTTAACACATACTCAATATTTAATACTGAAGATCTGAAAGTACATTACACTGCATACTGTCACTAGCCCAGAGCCACAACATTCCAGACTCTGGATCAGAATCAACCCTTCAAAGGAGCTGACATATCTATGTGATGCTGGATCCACTCAAGGTACTGACTAACTTTGGTGTAGACTCCAAATTTCTCCCTTCTTCCACAGCCTTCACCCCAGCTCACCAGTCCTACCAAAAACCAAGTATCCTTATATCTAGTGAACATAGGGCCTCCGCTGTCCCCACTGCAGGAATCTTTCCTGTCTCCCAGGCTCCCAGCACACAGCATGTTGTCAGAGATAGGGAAGCTCATGGCCTGGGCACACTCATTCCGGGGCACAATGGGGATTTCGATGTACCTGAGGGAAGCGGCATAGCTGGTGTTACGCTCGCTTGTGCTGCCCCAGCCTGTCACCACCATCTGCTTCCCACTCCTCATCAGCTCCTGCTCTGCCAGATTGCGGGTGGGAAGGCAGATTGGGAGCGCGTATTTGTAATACATCACATGCTCAGCCAAGTGCAGCATGGCTATGTCATTATCTGAGGTCTTCTTGGTGTAATTTTCGTGGATCACCCATTTATCAATCCAAATGGTTTGCTCATCTGCCTCAGGACGGAAACGGAATTTACCTGGAAGAGCAAACACGATGACAGATGCTGTCAAAGCTTCCTTTACTTTGAAGACTGAAGTATCTGGATTACACTGGTCATTAGGACTGCACTCCATGTTTTTACTTCTCTTGTAATACAACTTTATGTTGTAACTTAACAGTGTTCTTAACAGATGGACAAATCTCTAAACTTTTCGTATTTACAGAAATCATGAATACCCATAGAGCTCTAAAGCTCTGGTCAGGAGCTGAGTAAGAAAATTGCCCTGTGGTCTTCATATTTCACTACACTTGTGCAGTGTGAGTCACCTTCAGGAGGAAAATCTTCTTGGAGCCAGCATTAAAAGGTGGGAGAGGAAGCACACCACAAAACAGGACATTTACAACAGGACATGAGCTTTATGCTGAATAGCCAGGGCCTGGATGGCTGAATGTCAGGATTTCTAAGATAAAGTTGACTGACAGGTAAGAGTATTCCTTTCTGAAATCTTACATCTGTATTTTAAGGAATTTTTCACTGCTTAAGACTCCTCAGGTGCTATTTGTGCGGCATGATCATGGCTACCTCATGGGCCAAGCAGTTACGGAAAAGCAAGCAAGAAACTGTGGTGAAAAGGGCCAGAAATGCAAGAAGTCATTTGTGGTACATAGCAATAGGAAAGGCAGAGCTAGATTTTCTGGCAGGCTATCAATGAGGTCTGGCAAGATTTTTTTCTGTAAGGAGTGTCTCCAGGTATGGGGACTTACAGGCCACAGTTGTTACGTAAATATATTCTCAAAAGATCCCTTAAATCCACCTTTGGATCTTGGTCTTCCAGCCCATTTATTTCTGAGTTTCTCTTCTTACTTGTCTGCAGACAAAGGACAGTTCACACATGGCTGGAGCAGACAGCTGAAAAATGCTCTGATGTCTTGTACTAAGTGGCACTAGCCCCTGATGGACTTGCTAATATCGAGCCAACAGTCACAAACCAGTTTTTTCCTCCTATCACAGTCTCTTTTCTTTGTGGTGACAATGTCTGCAGCACCCCTGAGGCAGCCTGAAGCCACCAGGTTTGGGGGCTGGCTGGCAGGGTTTTATTCCTGCCTTCACAGACACAAACTCTGCTTTAGGCCTCAGAAATAACTCTGGACTCGAGCACTGTCAGACCGTCTCCTCTGAGGAAGGCAGAGTGGCTGTGCAGGAACACACCTGCTGTGGGGCCACACACCTGGTACCAGCACAGCCACCAACTGTCTCCATAGTGAGGCAGCCACCAACCAGTGGGTGACACCTTTCACACTGCAGTGACAGGTTCCCTCACCCCCTTTGACTTCTGGTGCATTATGCCACATAAGCACCGCTACAAGACTTCTCTCCAAGCTGAGTGGAAATTCAGATGCAAGTTCTCCCTCCTGTTTTGCTCCTGTGGATGGCAAGCTGCAGGGGGACAAATCCAGAAGGGTGTGGGGTATCCCAGCCTCACAGACACAGGCTGAGTACCACCTGTGCAGGCTCAGTACAAACACTTTCCTGGCTATCCCCAAGGACATGGCAATGTCTCCATCCAAAGCTCTGCTCCTTGTCCCTCACAGATGTCTCCGGGTTTTTCTCATGAGTGACAGATGTCTCTCTGTGAAAAGGTGAATATTCTTGCCCTAAGAGGACCCAAGGCTACTTCACACACTTTTTGATTCATTCTTTATGTTGGACGTACATAAACTTATTGTCTCTGCTCTCAAGCACCTGCACATCCACAGTGTGTATGGAACATGCACACAGACCATCTATTTTCAAGGCTATATACATAGACAATATATTGGCAGGATTCTCCACAAATACTGGGAATAATCTGTCCTTTCACTAATGGAAAGCAAGCAGTGGAGCTGCTTATGCCTCAGCACCAATGGTAGATAGAAAACACTATTTTTAAAAATAATCTACGTAAGTGTAAATGAAATACTAATTGTTTTTGTCTGTTAATTCAGGAGAAGCACTTATTTGACATTTTCTCTGAGAAAAATGACGTTTTCTGATGCCGCAGAGCAGCAGAGCAAGTAAAGGCAGTGTTGCCATTCAGCAGCACCTCTCCAGTGAAACACTCTTAAGTAACAGTGTTTAAATACACAGAAAGGCAGGAAGAGACCCTGTGATATTCTACTTCTGGGATCAAGACTTTTTTTCAGTATTCAGATGGCCTAAATATTTTCATCACCAGAAAAACACAGGCAGAAGAGACCAAGTCTCTCTACTTTACAGAACAGCAGCAGTGCTCAGAAGAGATCAGCTCATTTCCAGACTAAGGCTGATAATGGCTCCAATTAAATCAGATTTTTACTAAACTTTGTTTTAAGCTAAGGTGCATATTAAATACTGCCTAGACAGACCACTCCTACAGCCAAGGACTTTCATCTTCAGAGCCTGCTAGTCTTTTCCCTGAGATGGTAAATGTTAGAAATTAAACAGTTATATTTAAAAACACAGGGACAGGTGATTTTTCCATACCAAGTTTAACTCTGAACCCCTTGTGCTCCTCGAGGCAGTGTGCTGCTGTTAGGACCCAAGCTGGATGGATGAGAACACCCCCACACAGAAACTTCCCTTTGGTATTTTGCAGCATAATCTGAAACAAGACAAGGGAGGCGTGACACTGCATGGAGCACAGCTCACAGAATACTATACTCATTCTTCTTGGATGCTGGCAAATACCCAGACTTATCAAGCACCAAAGCATGTCACATTCACTGAAGCCAAAGCTCTACAGGGGGACAAAAGCTCTATGAATAGAGTCTCTATCAAATACCTACAAAAAAGTTTTGAATGTCCTTCCTGAATGAGGGCTGGCTTCATCCAAATCAGCATGGGATGATGCTGGTCACTGCAAAGAAGCACTTTGTACTTAAAAGTTTTGAAATAAAGAGCACAAATGAGGGGTGTGTCCCACACCAGAGGCAGCGCATCATCTCAGGCTGCAGCTCTCACACTACAGTGTAAAAAGCCTTTTAATATCAAAGGGAACCAGCCCCTAAATATTTGCACTCATTAGTTCCATGGTAAGCTCTGTGAGATCTCCCTTTTCTCTGCGATAACCCAGCCTGCCATGGCATATTTTGCTGATTAAATCTGCTAACTTGAATTTATGACAGACAAGGCTTATAAGAAAGGGCAGGAAGATCGCCTCACAGTGGAAGGCTGTTGCAGGAGCTGAAGCAAACATCACACACCATGAGTTCCCCAGGATGGAGCAACAGAGCAGATGAGCACCATCACCATCCTCTGTCTCAGCAATGCTGGCACAGTAAGCTCAAAAACTTTGCAACAGCAACAAGGTCAAGAATCCTCACAGATACTAAATTATTTTTTCCTGCTACTCCAACCTTTGAGATGCTTTTGAAAAAGCTAAGGGAATCTTAGTTTCATATCACACCACCAGTAACAATGCAACAGCCTTTCTGGAGCAGAGAGGCAGGCAAAGCAGTTCAGGAAGAGCCTGAACTATTTGTAGCAAAGAATCCCTTTCTCCTCACCTGCCAAGGGCTGCCTCCCCTTCTTCCAGCTGTTCCATCAATGAGCCGAATATTGAAGTCTGCTTTGGCTTCAATGTAGTTAAACTTCACTCTTCCACAGGGGAACTCCACTGCAGAAGATGCAGAGAAGTTCACTAGCAAAGCCCAGATCACCCAATCCTCTTTCTCGAGGATTTCCTCTATCTAGGCAATACTTGAAGCTTCATGGAAATCCCTCAATATTTGGCAGAGGAGGCAGTCTCCTGACTCTCCTCTATGTCTCCATGAGGCAAACATGGATTAAGGGCCATCAAGTGGGTATGGAGCTGGGAAATGCAGGCAGAGTTATTCTTCATGGAACAGATGTTTTGAAAATGAGTACGAAGCGGACTGCAGACAAATCTCCCCTAAAACTCTTTTACATCAGTCTGAATAATCCTCTGTCAAACCTGGACTACAAACATCCTGCTCTTACCTACAGGCTCACATGTGGTGTGGTCATCCTTGAGCTGATACCCCGATGCGCAGCTGCACAAGCGATGCTGCTCAGCAGGGTCTTCCCTGCAGAAATGTTCACAGCCCCCGTTATCCACGGAACAGTTGCTGTATTTGACCTCTGTGGGAACAACAGCAAGAGAGACGTGGAGTTGGGGAAGTCAGAAAGGCAAGGTGGCAAAGTGACATCGTGCTTCAAGTGGGTAACAGCTGTCAATGGATTTGGAATGAGCGTTGTGGGCTTCAATGACACTCAGGCCACTAGCAAACAGACCTAGGTCCAGAAACAGGCAGTGGGGAGATAGAGGAAACAGATTACTGTCAGGTAGACTGGAGAACAGAAAACTCTGTGTGCCAAGTCAGAGTGCAAACTATAGATGATATATGACATACAGCGCTCATCACTAAATATGCTGTCCAGCTTTTGTCCAAGGAAGGAACTGTCACAGTAATAAAATATTTGCAGTGGATTGAATTTTCCCCTGTATTTAAAAACTCCACCATAATCCCTGTATTGGTAATTCCAAAGTAAACCCCTGCTTCTGAATGCTTCCAGTGTTGTCCAAAATTTAGATATCTCATATCTCTAAAATTCTCCTATGGCAACACGAAGTTAATTTTGCTTTAGATAAGCACACATAAACCTCTCATCACATCAAGAAGCATGAGAAACCACAGTAGTAAAGAAAATAGTAAAGAAAGAGTTTGCAGTGCAATGACTGAAGTGTCCACCCCTATCACACAAAGATCCCTGTCACAACAGATGTTATTTTATAGTGGATTAAATGCAGTGTTACCATAGCTGCACAAAACCCCCTCCCAGCCTTTGTTACAGATGCAGGAAAATTTTCCAATATTGTCCTTGCAGATCCCATTGAAACAAGGCTGTTTCTCACACTGATCTCCATCTGAAACAGAGGTAGGAATACTCAGTCACTGAACCAATACAGAGCTCACAGATCAAACATCAACATGAATGGACCCTCCCCAGACTCCCAAGTATCAGCCACATTTCTGGCACTTAATGCTCACACCTCTGTGGCACTTGGCCAGTGACATGGCCATCAGTATGGGTTCTCAATTACATCTGGAGAGTGAGTGGAGTGGGTAGAAGAGGAGGAAAGAGTAAAGCCTGAGGCAGGCAGGGCAGCAGCAGGTTACTGCTGGACCACATCAGGCATGGTTAGAGCACCAAAGCATTTTTCACCAGTTCCTTAACTCTGGGAAGATGACTAATGATAGGTACAGGTGCACCTCAAGTGTTTTAGGAAGGCTGCTTGTATGATTGAACAAGAAAACATCCTCTGCACATCCCTCATGAGAGAGAATGAGGATAGGATTTGAATCAGTATATGACACATGACAGGAGGAAGGCTGAGGACTACTAGCTCCTGGGGAAGCACAGAGAAACGATTAGGAAAGTCTTTACTTACCTACATACTTGGTCCAAAAACTTAGCTGTGGAGAAACAAAATCTGTATTACAGTGAGGAAGCCATTTTTAACAAGTGAAGGCTTTAAAGTGTCTTGTGATCTTGGCCAACAGGACACAGCACTGGGATCAGTAACATTGGTCTCATTCTGCTTGGCAGTGTAGTGACTGGCACTACCAACCAAGAAAACCAGCCAGTGATTCTCCTGTACTGTCTGTACTAAGCACATACCCTCCTGCTCTGCTTGCAGGCTATTTTATTGGCACTTTCTGCCAGGTAAGTTACCTGAGTTCACTTGAGGCCAGTTAGACAAAACATGGGCATTTTCCAAGGACAGCCCCTCTCTCCTCTGGGGTCTGAGGGACAGCAAGAACTGCGTCATCCTATGCTTTGAGCTTACTCTGCTCAAAATAGCAATAGAGTCTAACCCAACACAACAATTGAGTGTGGAAAGGGGCAGGAATCAGCAGACAGTAAACATAGTGTCCAATTCTAAATAGGAGTTTGAAGAAGGAGAGAGAGAACATAGTGAAAAGAGAAATGTTTGTCAGGCGTATCTGGGTGATGTGCGAGATACACTGAAAAGCAGCCAGGACTGGTGAATGGACAACAAAGGGGAAAGACTAAAAGGACTGGGAAAAACTTAGTAGCAGCAAGAACAGCCAGTGGGGCCAAGTAAGGATTGGAATTAACTGTCTGGGACCTCACCAGGTGGGTCAGGTAGGACATGCTTCAGTAGCCAAGCTTTGTGGCTCATAGAGGGGTAGCTTGACAATCACTGTTAACACAGTGACACTCAAAACCATGCCCACACCCAAGAAGGCAGAAGAGATCTGCATTCAGTACTGACAGCATGATCTCCTGTGCCCTGGATTGCAATATTTTAAGAAAATAATTGATTAGCTAAGTTCCCCACTCATCCTTAAAAAAGACAACTTACTGTTGCTTCCCTGGTTTCAAATATCTCACTGGCCTCCTCAAAGTCACAGATCTCTTCAACACACTCACGCTCCATTGAGCCTGGCTTGAGCTCCTCCAGGAAAGTGTTTGCCCGCTTCTGGATTCTCAGGACTTGGTTTGCGTCTTTACTGCTGTAAAATACTGCAAGCAAAAAGGTGAAAGCACAAGCAGAGAAAAGTGCTGGCTGAAAACTAGTAGTGCTGCCTCCCAAAGGACACTTATGAGAGCAACAGCTTCTCTCCAATACAGCAAGAGAGGCTGTCCTAGACACCATGTGCTGTCTTGTGCTGTGCTGCAGAATCAAGCTCCAGCCTCTGCCCTGTGGTACTCTGACAGCCCATGGGGCTCTGACCAGGCAGCTGCCATGGCCCCAGCACTGTCAGCCTCTGCTGAAGGAAGTCAAACCCCCCTAATGGGAACAGTTCTAGCCACTCCCTCTAACAGAAGGGCAGGAAAAGCAATTGCAGTGGCTGGGAAAGGTTGAAGGCCATCTCTCAAAAGAACACTTACTTGAGGTGCCAAAGCCCCATGAAAAGCAAGCAGCCAACAGCAGCCCCACGGTGAGGAGCTTCCACATCCTGCAGCAGGAGTCACCTGAGGAGGAGGAGAAGGCAAGTATCAAGAAGAGTACATTGCAGACTGACACAAGACCCTGCTGCAGATAGTTCCCACCCATCCAGCTCAGCCAGCTCACTCACTTGCTTTTCAGAGAGCAGCTTCCCTGCTGAATGCTCTGGTGTGCCCTGTCTCTTGACTCCAGCTCTGGAGCAGCCATTCCCTCCAGACTGGTCTGTTCATTCCCTTTAATACATCAGCAGCTCTCCCAGAACACTTCTGGCCTGTTCTGACACCCTCCCCTTGCCACTGGACATTTTTTACAAGCTTCATGCTCCATTAAACTGTATTTGGAAGTCTGAAAGGATACAATATTTTTTAAGCACTTACTGCTTTATTCAGTGGGAATCAGCGTGATCTGTTCTTCCTCCATGAGCTCTGCTGGAACTTAGTTAATCCATAACTTCAGATATTTACTCTTTGGAGTGACATAAAGTGCTTTCTTTTTAGTTGTTAAACAAACAGTGCTCAGGGAGAGCTTGACCATTTACCTGCATGCAGGGAAAAAGTGAAATAGCTGAGGCACCCACTTTGCCTTTCTCAAACCCTTTTTCCTTTTGATTCTCTGGTAAGCAGAAATGGTAATTGCCAGAAAGGCAAGAACAACTCTCCACAGAGAGCCTGTGTGCTGCTGGAAGGTGCTGCTGTGAATCCAGTTTGCAGCCTGGGAACAAGAGGAATTTGACAACCTGTGCAGATATCAAATTCCTCCCAGCCTGTGACTTCCCTGGTTGGGATCTGCTCACACCTGGGAGTGCTGCTGGGGCTCCAACTCCTCCCCTGGAGTAGCCCATCAGTGCAAACCAACCTGCTCATGGAGGAGGACATGAGGGCTAAGGTCACCCCCTTCCCTGCTCCCATGAAGAAAAGCCATAGGTCACAACTGACCATGAAGTCAACCAAAGGGGTCTTCTAGGTCATATGCACACGGCCCCAGCTCTTCCTTTCTTGTAAAGAAAAACACTCCCAGGTCACTGGGGAAGCCAGCAAAATGCTAGAGCTCTTCAGACAGAAGTTGCTGGAGAACTGCCACAACTCTTAGATGTTATCAACATGGAGTGTCACTTTCCAGTCTCAGGACCTTTTCATTGTGCCCACATGAGAATTAAACACCTCAAGCTACTCCAGGCCCAGCTAGGGGGTGCACAGCTATTCATATTTTTATTTAAACTCATTGGTAGAGATCTTCACAGCACACCTTCCTCCCAATCCATTCCACCCTCCTGAGATCCATTAGGTAGTTAAATCAAACCAAGAGGATGGCAGCCCTGAGAAGGCGGTCTAACATTCAGTAATGACACACTGAGTGGGGCAGTAAGTTTTTTGCAATTATCTTCTGCCACATTATTTAAAAAAATAAAAAAATAAAAAAATAAAAAAACAAACCAAAATTAATTAACCTGTATCAGAGGAATAAGAATATCATCTTTCTCTGCTGCTACTTTCTTCGCATGTTTTCTGTAGTGCCATGTAAAGCAGAGCCTGACACTCAGGGTCTGATGCAAGTGTGAGTAAACACAGTAGTTTTTTTTTTTCTCCTTATTCTGGTTCCAGGTAACCAACATTGTAATGCTCAATTTTACAAGTTTCATCATGCAAGAGTATGTAACATTAGAATGATGTTCCTTTTCCATACACTGTTCTCTCCATACTTCTGTTCAATTATCACGTACAAAGATGCTTTTCACACAGAAAATGTTCATGACCATTGTAACTTAATTTCCACCCACTTTGCAACAGTACTGTGGAACTTGACAACCATCCTCTCAATTTAAATAAATCTGCTGGAAGTTTCCTGTCAGCATCTTATGAACACACCAATCTGTAGAGATGGAAGAGAAAGCTTGTCACAATCCACTCTATGGACTGCTCATTCAAACACCTCCAAATTTTTTTGTTTCAAGTTTACAGGTTTCATTTATGGTACTCAGTTTCTACATTTCAAAATTCACTTCTCCCACATTTTTGTAAATGCATTTTCACTGATTCCAGACACTGTACATATTGCCTGCAATAAACAGAACACACAGAGGCCCAAGTGGAGAACAACTGCTCCCATCCCATCCTGGCAGTGCAGCACCTTGGCCAGGAACAGCCACCTGAGGAGGGGTAACCAACACAGCCCTGCTGAGCCTGACAGAGCCTTCCCATCGAGCTGTGGGTTTGCTGCCAGCAGAGCTCTGATCAGGATGCTCACCAGTAGAAGCACCACATTGAAAACATCTTTTGTTCACTGCAAGACATAGCTAAAAAAAATTAAACCACCTGATGTCTTCTACTCCATGCCAATTAAACCAACAGAAAAAATGCTACAAAATTAGTGTACAACACTTATATTTACCATTTCACTCCTCTCTAACGAACAGTTGTGAACTTCTGATGCAAGCCAGGATAAAACCATTTAATCACAGCACAGGTTTTTATTAGCTGGTTCCCACCCAATGGGCACAGCAGCCCTCTCACAATTAAATCAGTAACAAAGAGTCCTTACTGGAAGCTCGGAAACATGTTTACTTTATATACAAGAAAAACATATTTACAACAAGAAAACTATGTACAAAAAAAACCCAAGAGACATTTCCATGGTAATCACTGTATAAATTAACAAAATAAATAGGAGGGAAGCAGGTCCCATTCTTAAGGCACAAAACCTTCTTCCCAAAACTGTACAGGGATTCACTTGCTTCCCAATGCTTGTGACAGGATCACAGGAATGGTGGGGAGACCCCTGAGGAACAATGGTCGGTGGACAATGATACAGACATACAGTCACTGCTGACAGTTGTAGAAAAACATCATTTTTCATACTTTCCTTTTTTTTTTTTTACAGTACACACATCTTAAGATACAAAATATGTCTTGTAAACAGTCTGTTTTATAAATCACATCGTTGTTATGCACATTTTTAAATAACACTAAAACAATGAACGAAGCTTTCCATATGATTTGGGTGCAGAAGCAGTTGTGGCACTGGCACTGAAGGCCCCGGCAGAGCTGGAGGCTCCCAGATGCCAGGCCAGCACCTGCAGGGACCCAGTGGCACAGCTCCCCTTGGCCACCATTCCAGCTCCTGCCAATGTCCCACAGGCTACAACACAGAGGCTGCACCAGCCCTCCCGAGGGCAGCCCAGGGCAGGGCACTGCCAACAGCCAAACCTCCCTCCAGTCTCCACTGCATGCAATCGCACTTAGCCCCAACCATCATTCCCCAGAATCTGCCATTAAATATCCAGGATGGTGCCAGAATGTGAGAGAACAGACTGAAGCCTCTTCCAAGCAGAAGAAACTGCAGCCACTGCCAGGGGTGAGGGATGAGAACAGAAAGTGCCACATGGCTTTCATAGGAGTTGCATCACTTCAGGGAGTAAACACCTGTGTGATATGTGACAGTTCTAGCTTCTCTCAGGGTGGCGTCCCTGAGACTGCTGGACAGTCTCTTTTTTGCAAAGCAGCAAATTTTTTACTAATAGTCTTTCCTGAGTTTCTCTCCCACAAAAAATTATCACTTGTCAGAAGAGAAACCTAGAATAATGTAGCCAGGAGTTCTACCTGGCTTCCTACTTTGCAGATAGTGCTCACTGATGTTCATGACAAACCGTCTTCATCTATTCACAAAAATCCTGACAACAGAAATCTTCACTATTCCCCGTGAGACACACAGAACTACAATCCTTTGGGGCTTTTTAGATCTATACCTTAATAAATATTCAAAGGCACTCAGGTTAAATGAAGATCCTGTTTTCTAGCTCTTAAAAGAAGGCAGAACTCCCTCCCTGCCTCTGATAAGTAACAGACAGGAATATAGTGGCTGTCAACCCTTTGATAAATGTGCATGTGCACAAAAAGGATATGAAGGCATTGACACACACATCATATAAGCAAAAGAAATGAAGATGGGTCTGTGCAGGCCTCATCACTCATGCAGATGGCTAATGGCCATCAGGTCTTGATAGATATGGCATGGATTAAGGAACACACCTGAATGTAAAAACTCTTTGGATTCCTCTGTTGCTCTGGGCAGGAAGAGAGGAGCTGTTTCTATGGAAGCAAGAATTTAATCCCTCAAGGATTATGCAAGGCAAGCACTTATTGTTTATACATTTTTAACCACGAGGATGCCTGGGGAAAGCTCATAGAACATTTCCTTCACTACATATAGGAACAAATACAGATCTCACCTCTTCTCCAGAGTTATCACCTGCCTCAGCCCCTGCTGCACTCTCCTGGCAAGGCACATGGATGTCCCAAACATGCACAACTCTGGGATAGACAGTGGGATGCACACACTGTGAGGTTACTGCACACCACCACTGAGGATGGATGCATCCTGGGGCTCTCCTAGGAAGGTTTCTCCTCATTTTCATCCACACACTGCTCTGTGCCTCAACAATCAAGTGGGACAATACAGTATGTTTGCAATTCTTACTTACCTGATGCCTCAGGAATTCAATATAGTTAGAGGGAGTCTTTACTGATAAATAAAAAATACAGCTATGGAAGCAATTGCCAATGTATATATTGGAGAAACACATCCAGGGCAAGGCTGGACATATTTCCTGCTCAGGCCCCACAGTATTTATACCGTAAGTGTTTCTAGCTGGACCAAACACTTTTAGTCTTCTTTTACCTTCTCACATGAGCAAACCCTGCCACTCACCAGGCTGACAGGAGACACATGGGTGAATGTATCTGGTTAAAATGGACAGAGAGAGTCAGAATAACCCTTGATGAAATACTAGGGAATTCAATGGAGTTTTCCCAGCTGAAATGGAATCAGCTCAGAGCCTTCATAAGCTGACAAACCTTTGACATAAAGTAACTTGACTGGTTGTTATTAGACTAGAGAAGTGATATCAATCTGACAAAAATCCTTACAAGTAAAAAAGAAGAATGATGTCCTCAGCAAATTATCTTCTATGCCACTGTGTATGTGGGCTTTTCTGTTGGCAGCCATAGTCAGACAGGTGCCACTCTGTACTAATTAAAAAAAAAAAAATACACAGAAAATGACAGAGTAACTAAAAATTTCTGCTGTCTCTCAAGTTTTACAGCACTGACTGTTGCTGAATTCCCTTTGCAGTGATAAAGATGGTGATATAATTATGCATGCTAGTCTTGGGCTTTAACAGCCACCTAACTGGGGTCGGCCATCTAGAAACTGATTCAGATGCACTAATTTTTCCACTGTTGCTGGTACCAAAGGCAATTTATCAACATATTCCAGCTTTCATTATGATGCTTGTTTGCTTGGTAACAATCCTCTCAGTGCTCTTACAGGAGCCCCAGTGTTTGACAGCATAAGGAATCTCTCCCTTAGGGGTACAGCCCAGGAGAACTGAGCTACTCTAATCTTTTGTATCACCCTGGAGTGAAGGAGCAAGGCAGCAAGAAAGAGAAGCAAGGTGGAAAAGCTACTAAAACCACTGCAAGCTGAAGTAAAGAAACAGCTCTTGTGTTTGTGGCCACAGAAGTGGCACTAAGCAGGCAGGAAGCTACATCTGGCCATTACCAGTCATGCTGCTCTTTCCCCCAAGATGAAGCAATTTGTCCTCTATCTCCCTTCTTGTGCAGCCCAAACAGCTCATTAGCTTTCCTCTCCCTTTTATCTAGTTTTCCAAAGATGAATTCAGAAGAAGGAATGTCAGAGCTGATCTCCTGTAACCATCTGGCTCTCCAGAATTTTCTTTTCTTACTACCAGGAATTTCTGAACAATTGTCTATGATGATTCAGCACCACACTTTTTTGTGGTGAAAACCTAAAGGTTGCACTACTACCCCTGGCTGGAAGAGGAGAGCAGGCCCAGCAGAAGGCCCCACCAGTTGTTCCAAACCCTGTCTGAAGTACATGAACTGTTTGTTGCAAAAGCATGAGTGAATGAGAATCAATGGATGTTCATCAGAAGAGGTCTGAACTGGCTTTGAATTTCAGATGCAAATTGCACACAACTACAGATGCATTAAAAAGGGATTAGTAAGATGCAAGGAGAGGCTTTATCCCACTCAAATATGCTAAATACAGATGTGACATACAGCTGAGCAGGAAAGTTTTGGGTCTGAAAAGACTGTCAGATACTTCTGAACTAAGACTGGCCAATATATCTTTTGCCCTGAATTATTCTACTGTGATGAAGATATCCAGTAAAGGTATCTGTGTTGCAGTTCTCATGAGTCCTGCACTGTCCCTGGAACCAGAACTTCCCACGACACAGGACATGGCTCTTCAAACAGCAAGTGAGTTCTCTCCAGGAGGCTCTGCCAACTGCAGAGGAAACACTTCTCCACTGGATGCAGCCATACCCCACAGGAAAAAAGTAGCACCATGCTTGGTTGATATGAGCTCTGAACAGCTAAAATTTGGCTGTTCAGCAGAGATAGTTGTGAGCACATCTGCTTTGTGAGGTGACTGCTGTGCAGTTAGGGAGAATGGTAGACACAGGCAGTGAAAACAGAGGCTAAGCCTCGCTGGCAGGAGTATTCCGGCTCAGCTCCTTGATCCCGTGCAGTATCCTCTTCATGTGACCCACTTTGGTCACACCCAGGTCCTGGAAGGAAAAGGAAAACCTTACATTAAGAGAAAGGCAGAGGGAAACTCCAGGTAGCCAAGCAACAGTTACAAACTAGTCAGCCAGTTACAAAGAGAGGAGGAAACCAACCAGAAAAATTCCAAACCTGAGTGTTATATACAGAGCCTCAAACCACATGTCACAAAGCTACTAAGGAATGCAGAGTGGGCACAGAGCAATGCAGAGAAACAACTGTGGACTTAGCCAGAAACACAAGTTGCTTTGGCTGTCAAAGTCTGTGAGAACAGAAAGAGCACACAGACATCAAGGACCTATGCAAGTAGCCAAACCATGCAGGAAGAACTAACCAGTCACATCTAATAGCTGGGTACCATGCAACAAACATGGGCCATAGGTGGATGACATGCAGAGGGGTCAGCTACACAGGTTACAGCAATCCTCACCATGGGAAGATGGTCAAAATGATAAATAAAGAGAATCAAGGCACACTGAACAAATGCCACACGCTACTTCAAAAAAAAATAGTGTTTTCCTGCTCTGTGCAAGTCACCAGAATGATGACACAAGTCTCTTGCACATGCAAAGAACTACCACTTTCAATTTCTCTCAGTAGAAACAATGTCTCCTGGTGAGGAGATGAAAAGTTGTGCAATGCAGTTGTTAAGCCCTCTTAAAAAAATTATCTCCATCCATACGTCTCATCAAACTGCACCATCACTTTTTCTTGTAACAAAGAAGTGTGATGATCTATTTGTCCAGTCACTGCAGGGTAAGAACCAAATCTTCCCAATTACAGCACCTTCTGCAAAGATGGTACAGTAGCTGAGAAAAACTTCCATCATTAAAATCAGAGAGTCTCAAGAACACTATTGGCAATCTGTGTGCTGGACTGTATCACATCTCCAGGAAGCTGTGGCAGAACTGGACAGTTGGTCCCTCAACCACCTCTTCTACCTCCTGGCTATTAAAAACCAGGTGACCCAAAACGGTGAGAAAATAAAACGAGGCTGTAGTGAATCTGTTCATCTTGCCAAGGCACCTGGAATGAACAGCAGGCAGACCACTTCCAAGCACATTCAGCACAGAAGGTCATGCAGATGCAGCTGGCTATTTCTCATGACCCGACCGTGAAAGTACCTTGAGGTCCCTCCGTTCAAGGTGCAGGAGCTCAGAGCCCCGGACGTCATGCCGGATGAAGATATCCTTATACTCACAAAGACTGAGGTGCTCAAGCCACGCCGCAACCTCCTCCGTTCCCCAGAGGTGAACTGTCAGAGATGGAAAAGCAGGAGTGCATTGAGTACCCAGAATCCCAGGAGACAGAGAGAGATGAGGACACCACAGCACTCAGTGCCAGAGGAGGAGGGCAAGCAGGACCACAGTGTTTAACTAAGGTGAGGGCAGCACAACCTTCAATCTCAAATGAAAGAGGTAGGGCAAAAAAAAGTAAGAGATGTTCTCTTAAGAAGAGGCCTGCTGCAGTACAGCCAGGAGGAAGTGCATATTTGTTTTGATGGGATGGGATATCTTTTGATGGGGATAACTTTTTTCACGTTTATCCCCATGTTTAAGAAGAGCAAATTCATTGTGTAAATTCTGTGTACAAAACAACAGATTCATAAAATATGTGATTGAGAACAACAGCACAGATCAGTTTGCACACTATTATGTACAACCACTTGTGCTCAGTAAACAAAATGGCAACCTCTCTCACTCTAGAGAGAGGGAGAGAGGAAGAATTTAGACTTCCACCTTCTTGCACAGTCTCTCAATAAGAGAATAATAACATTTTCCAGTTTTGGGAGGCAGTGAATGAACACCAGTCTATCAGACAGGAGACTGCACCCACAACTCCATGGCAGAGGACAGAACCCAAGAGCCAACAGAACAGGTCATACTTCTGAATTTTGGAAGAAAGCCTTCATAAGGAGAGCATAAATCAAAAATCAACTAGATCAATTTAGAGAGGAAGTGTCTTGAATGGCAATTTGTTGATTCATGGTCAGTTTTTATCTACTGACCAACAGGATTAAAAGTCAGGGAACACCTGTGGTGATGCTGATCCCCAGCCAATTAGACATGAAACCTGATTAAAGCCTGAAGGTGAATCAATGAGAAAAATATAATTTGCTGTATCATAGAAAACAAGCAGTGAAAAGACTGGAGTTACGCGGACTTGGGCCCCACAGTCATTTTTATAGTTAAAATGCCAAAATCCTCAAATTCACTTCCCTAAGCACCCTCTGAAATATCCCTGAAAATCTGTACAATGTAGGGGAGAATTCTTCAGAGAGTACCTCCTGTTCCTGCTCAGGAATATTTTCATGGTACAGGGGGACCATGACTCAGAAGGGAGCAATAAGCTATTTTGCCACGTGAAAAAGATTGACTAGACCTGCAAGAAAAGGCAGATGCAGGTGAAACAGAAGGAGAGGATGTGTGAGGAAACAGACCAAGAACAGGTAGTGGTGTGACCACACTGATGTGACAAAAAGACACAGTGAATGAGCAGGCTTGGTACCCGGCAATCCCATGCTACTGTGAGTCTCCTTATTTTTGTTGTTCTTCTCCTTTTTAAACTTGGTCACCAGGCGGAATTTGCCACTGCGGCTGCGTTTAGAATAATCCAGCATCTGGTTCTGCAAGAACAGAAAGGGAAAATCACACACACACTCAAACTGATTGCAAGGGACTAAGAGCAACAAGCACTGTCAAGCTCAGCTCCATAATCTTGTAAGAAAAGAAAAAAAAATAAATCCTAAACTTATTCTGATCAAGACAGAAAATGAAGCAGAGAAAGTTGATCCCATGTTAGGCAAGGGATCTTAGTAGGAAATTGCTCTCTTTAGCCCTAGGGAGTCAAGTTTCTTTCTTAATAATTTTTTCTCACATCAGTCCTATAGTAACAGGAAGTCAAATACACAGAGCCAACTAGGGAAAAAGAGAACAGCTAGGAAAAAATAGCCTTGATCCTCCTCACCTCCTCATCACAGGGCTCCATAAGCTGCCACAGCCAAGGGATGTCTGCCAGTTTCCTCAGCTGGAGGTCCATGTCTGCCAGGGCTGCCTGGAGCTGCTCCTTCTGTGGAGGATCTAATTGCTGGATCAGGAATAGAAGGAAGGCAGAGTTAAAAGCCTCATGGCAGAACACACAGCCAGGCCCTTGCCTTGAAATTCATAGCTAAAAAAGCAGTTCCTCCTTTTGAAAGGAAGTGCAGACCAGGTACTCTGCCCAGACCAAGTTAACAATTCTTGTATCTTCTGAGCTCCAAGCTCCACAGCACACCCGTGTAGCAAAATTTTCTGTAGCAAATGATTCCTGGATGAAAACATCTAAATTGACTTACAGAGTACAAGACCAATAAAACATTAGGCCAAGGCAATAGAAGGAGAGGGGAGGAAGTGAGAGGCTGCTTTTTCCTCCTGCTTTGTGCTCCTTACCAGTGCCATCTTGCCTGCCAACAGCAGCTCTGTCTCATTGTGCAGGGCTTTGACATTATTCACCATCTCTACAACAAGGCTGCAGTTCAGACCCTGCAGGGAAGCAATTCATGCACAGGTTAAGCTTGGAAGTGCAGAGGTCTGAGCAGTCAAAAGAAAGAAGTCTCAGGCTAGCAAGGCCTACTTTTGGTCAGTCAGAATGGAAAACCACGAGCTCTGGAGCAAGGACAAAATGGGAAATGCCAAGTGAGTGCAGTACCTCTGTAGACTTGGATTTAGCGTAGACTTTGTCCATAGACTTGGAGCTGGCATTGACAGCATGGGCAAGCTCCTGTTCCATGTCCTGATAGGACTGTGCTATTTCCCGAATGCTAAAGAGAGAATTACACATTGCATCAGCATACATATGCTCAAAGCAGGAGATCTCTCCTGTCTGTTTATCTCATTTTAACACCCATCCAAGTGATGAGTTTGGATCATGGTAGGGGCACAGCCTCTGGCAAAGCAGGGCAATTCTCCTGCCACACTGAGCGTGAACATTTCCAGGCAAAAAAATGCAGCTCTCACAGGCACATGTTCAATTGTGCACACAAAGTGGGAGCAGTTTGAAATACAATCCAGACATTTTAGTATGACCAGAGTGATGTGAAAGGCAGCTGCACTTATAACAACCTTCTCTAATGACTCTGGGAACTTTCTCTCAGAAGCCCAAAGGAATGCCCGACTATGATGAGTAGGCAAGCATACATTCCGGGAATTGTATAAAAATTTCTCCTAGGCATCAGGGTTATAACAACCCAGCTTTTCATGTGAGCTCTTTCAGAGGCTTTTGTTTCCTTTCCATAAAAAATACTTTATATTCAAAGATAACAGGTTCCTTCAGGATTAAGTGATCCATGTTAGCTCATGAAAGTAACATTTTTTTTAAAAAAATGGTTGAAGAAAGCTTATTCAGCTTCAGTCCTTGTTTATCTGGGACACTGAACGCTACTCCCAGTGACGTGGGCCAGCAATGCAGTGGGTAAGACTGAACAGGAACATCTCTGGAAACAGGAAGCAGGACAACAACTTCAGGCCCTAAAGAATAAAGAAGGCTCTATTCACCAAAAGCAAGTTGAGTCACACCTGTGGATCAGAGCACCTGCAGCTTGACCAAACTGGATGATCTGGGTGGATTCTTCTTCAGACATGATCTCTGGTTGCAGAGAGAAAGAGGAGGGTCGTGACAACTCACACTTCTGTTTGTCCTCCCAAGACTTCAGGGTGCTCTCAAACGCCTAAAATATAGCAAGCAAACTATAAGGTACCTTGTAAAGCTCCTATAAAAATCAGTGACTGTGCCTATACAGGCCCTTTCACTGCAGGGCCCAGTAGTTAAGTTGCTTGTAACTTTGTTAACTAGCTGGCTGGGATGAAGTTTTCCATGCCACATCCTTGCCTTGGCTGAATTTCTGCTTAAGCATAGTTTTAGTCAAAATTACTGGGCCAGTTCTGAGGGCCAGACTAACAAAATCCAACAATTCCGTACTGTTGGCAGCCTTTTCTTTGAACAGCTACATCACCTTTACACCTCAGTATTACTGTGACACTCCAGAGCTTGAAAATAAAAATGTTCAAGGCTCCTCCTTATCTGGAGGTAAAACTGGGCTTCCTTAGGAACTGGTGAGCCAAGCAGCTGAACTCGGAGCTAACACCTGCCCTATTTGCAACCATACTGATATTCCTGTGGGCAGCAGCTAGTGGTGTGGGAAGAAATAAAACAGATTCAGTGTAGAAGGATCAATATTGAATATGGTGAGAATGAAAATTGTGGAGCCCTGTGGTAAAGCACTCCCTTCCCCTACTGCCCCTGATACCAGAAAATCAGGCTCTCTCAGCTCAGTGCAAGCTACCTGCTGATCTCACTCTTGCTTATGACTCTTCAGTGGTCCAGACGAAGCCAAAAAAGGGCATTTTGAGCTTTTCCATCCTCAGTTTAGGAAACTATATATCCCAAATTACATTTGAAAAATGCTACCAAAGGTACAGAGTCACATGCATGAAGGGAGGACTTGAATAGACAGGTTTGCTCTGTGAAAGAAGGGGCACGCAATGACCTTTAAAAGGACAGCAGGAAAAACAAAGATAAGTTGAGACAAAGTTGAGTGTGCAATTGCAAAACTGGAACCTCTTTCTCAGCAGAAATTCCACAACTGCTAAACCAAGTTGGTAGGCAATTAGGAATGGGCTGGCACAATCATATGGCTTCTGATGGCCCAACACATAGCACACTAACAAGGGACTACTTTGTCCTATCTCTTGTGCTTCATGCTGCCTTTCCCACCATGCCCACACATAGGTTGCCTCTCCTTTTTTATCTCCCTTTACCTTTACAGCAGCAATCCTGTTCTCTCTTGCTCTCTGTGCTATCTCCTTCAGTCACTCTCCCTCCAAGTGTCAGTGTGATGCTGCAGCGCTCTCTTACCCTTCACAAAAGATTGTGTGCACTATTCCTGTCTCCTCTCCACAACATTCACATCAAAGCTGACAGGAAAACTCTTTGAACTCAAAAGAGAACAGATTCAGCTAGATGCAAGGAAGGATTTAATATGATGAGGGGGATCAAACACTGGCACAGATTGCCCAGAGAAGTGGTGGATGCCCCATCTCTGGCAACATTTAGACCACAGGCTGGATGGGGCTTTAAGCAACCTGGTGTAGTGGAAGCTGTCCCTCCCCAAGGTGGGGCTTGCACTAGATGACCCTTAAAGTCCCTTCCAACCCAAACCATTCTGTGGTCCTATGATCAACACCCACTGCTCTCCCAGTTAAGAGGTCTCCAGTGCCCCATCCTACCATGACAGGGGTTTTGTATGCCCAGCTTTGCTTTCTTTTCATACTGTCATCTTTGTAACTCCCTGCCAGGCAATGTGCCTCAGGCCTGTATCAGGCTACTTTCCCTTTTTCCCCTTTGTCATACTCCTTTTTACTGTGATTCAGTAGGTGAGTCCTTTGCAGAGGACTTTGATTTGCTCTGGAAGTTGGGTAAAGGGGTGTAATGCTGGAAAGTATGAAGAGCTGCTATCAAATGAACTGCTTACACATGGACAGTCACAGAGTTGGGAGGACTCAAAGTCTGTCTGTGCCACAGTAGGGCCTTTATCATTCCTTTGTCTGACCACTGCTCAATCATACAGCAAAAGAGCAAGGAGGCTTCCTTATCTGCTGGTACTCATCAGATATATTTGAAAATTGTGTGATGAGACCGACACACACTTCTAAACAAGTTGTAAGATGCTGTTTTACATGGTCAATGAGGTATAAGCCACATACTGAACAATAATGAGAAATTAAAACATTGACCGTCTGAATCTAGACAATCCACAGCACTTGGCGAGGCAGGAGTCCTGTGGAAAAAACAGCATGCAAGCATGTTAAGAAACACTGTCATGAAGCACATAGAAAAGGAAGTAAAATAAGCTTCCATAAACGATCTTATTTATGCCATTTCCCAAGTGGTGAATGCAAGTTTAATCACATTCTTTCCCAAAAGGTTTATGGTGTGTAATAAAATATGCTTCTTGCATTCACAAAGATAATGTTCACATGTGGCCCTTGCCATGTCCTCCAGAAATATGTGACATTAAAACATATGTGTACTACACAGGGAATTCAGGATGCTCTTACCCTGTCTCGGGTGAGGGTCTGTGCCCTGTTCTTATGAACAATCCAAATGTAACCTGGAGGCTGGATCCAGGCTTCTCCATCCACTTGCACAGGAACTCCCTCTTCTCCAAGGATTGCTATCTTTACTGTCCGACACTGCAAAGAGTGACTGGGTCAGAAAAGCTCTAAAATGTTGATTTTCTAAAAGCATAAGCCATTCTCTGTTTTTCCAAAATCCAGGTGCTGTAGCTTTGGTGCTACTTGCACTCACACACTAGCAAGTGAATGCTAGCAAACAACTCCATACTAAAATTGCCTCTGAGCATGTCCATTTCCAGCCCTGGTAGATGCTCTTTCCATGGACCAGAGAGAGCAGAAAGAAAGGCTTTAAAAAGTCATCAGCTAGAGAGGAAGCATGCAGGAAGAGCTCACAAAAGCAGCTGATACCTGTGCAATCCGGTGATGCTGTAGGTTTATCACACGTGACACTGCCATCTGCATGCTACCAAACACGGCTACCACCTCCAAAATCTTGTCATCGAAGGAAGGGGCTGTAAATGTCTGCCACATACAAGGGAGAGAGAATTCAGCTGAGGCACAGTTCTGTTGGAGAGGTTTCCCTTACCCCTATTGGTGCCGACCTGGGGGTTGGCTTTCAATTGTGCCCTTTAATCTGTATAAAATTAACAACAAGGCTAGAAGGTGAAGATCTGGAATGAGCTAGGAGGTAGAAAAAGGAGGCTTCCAGTGGCTAATGTATATTGCAGACATGAAGGCTGTAGGCCACAAGGTGACAATTACACTTTTGAGAGTAGGCACTCCATTTTCAAAAAATACAATGTTTCTGAGTGAATTTAGCTGCTTTTTCCCTAAAGGGGATTTACTTCTCTTTACTTCTCTGTGGGGACAAGGAAAACCTAAAGAACTTCCTGCAGGTCCAAATGCTCTGGTGATGCTTTTTCTGAATCATTGCAGACTGCCTGGGTATGAAAGCTGCTCAAGGTTGGATTTCAGTATCTCAGCCACTTCCAACAGAAAGTGCATGCAGACAGGCTCCCTGCCCTCTTCTTCCAAGCACTATTTTCAGAGGCTGTGGCCTCAAAAGCAACAGTAAGTAGAAACATTTCATGTATGGTCTTGGAGAATACTCACATCATCTTCCTTGGTTCCCCCCCAGAAGTTGGTGCCTCCTGCATAGCTGGGAATGTTGAGTACAGCAATCCCCTGAAGACTGGGCAGAGGGATTGGCCTCCCATCGCACTGCACAGAAACGAAGGCAACACTACTCTCAGCTCAGCAGGAGAGAGACCCTCCTGCCAGAGCACATGCTCTGTGAACAGAAAACCAGCAGCCAGCACCATCTTAGTAATACATTAATTCAGGTTTCTTCCTGTTCATTCTTGGCCTACAAGAGTAGAAGGTGTCCACTCAAGCCTCATGAGCCACACATCTTCTGGCAGACATGTTTTAAAGAGACACTCTTGCTTCTTTTCCTCTAACAGGAGCAGGGCACATTAGAGGCTTGGCAAAGCCTCTTGATTTATTTCTCAAGAAAGTGGAATAAAACTCCTAAAACATCCATGTGATGAGGGTCTTCTTGCAAGTTACCTTTTATGGTGTTCATGACCTATACAAAAATATTTATTTTCTAGTTGGGTGCATATTACAGCACAGTTAAATTCCACCATCTAAAATGATGTGTTCTTGTGAGATACCACATGGAACATAACCATCTTATCCATACTGAACACTGCATTAGGAACAGCAAATACCTTCCATCAGGATTATACTTCTTCCCTTATGGGCTGAGAATACAAGTTATGCTCCAGAACCAAGAAAAGCCACTTTTAGTTAGCTCAGGGTGTCATACAGCCAAGTACATTGTTTCAGACGGGCAAATATCACCAAGTCAAATCACCATGACAAAAATCACAATGCCTGAATGAGATGCAATTAGGCATCCCAGCCTCAGGAACAGAAGAACATGCTAATTCCTCACCTCCAGCAAGACCTTCTGCTCCAGGTTTTTATATGTTCTGTGCAGCAGCTCCTTGGTCCCCAATACTCCATACCACATCATGTTCTTAGTACGACTTCTAATGGGGCAAACAAAAAGAAAAATTCATCACAGACATTAACCCTTTCACTAAGAAGGAATAAAAACTTCACATTGAAATGGTACCTGCTACATCCTAAACCACAAAGGTGCTTCGCTTCCTAAAGGGTCAATTGCGCCAAGTGGTCACTGTGCTAGGACACTACTTCCCTTTAAATAAATGTCATGAAGGAATCAAGCATGAGTAACAGACACTACCAGAAACATGAATAGACTGCACTGGCACAGAACTTGTCCATCTCATACACCAGGACATCAACAGTGCTCAGCTGTATTAGCTCACATACAGCAAATGTAGCCAATCCCAGGCTACACAAAGCATGCTGTAATTGCTTAGGTATTCAAAAGGCCAAACCTGTGGTTTATACTGAGTCAGGATCAACACTAAAACCAGCCTCTGCCACACTTAGAATTGAGATGTACTTCTCTCATAGCTAAATAGCAAGCCCAGGAGAAAAATCTGTGAGACGACATAAATAGAACCAATGTGCCAAATCTGCATCAACGTAGCAACTTATATACCTTATAGCACAATGAATCAGTAATAAATCAGTAATTTATCTCTTCCATCATGATTTCAAGCCTTGAAGGAGCATTATGTAGACAAAACAAATAATGCTAAATAGGTGTATTTAGCACATTGTACACCATCAGCTTCAAAACCACACAGAAGCATGAAGTGGCACAGTCACTTCTGGCATCAATCCAAAGGTCATTCAAAACCAAACTCGCCTGCATTTCTCTGGGTGCTCATCACGTTTGTTGTTGAAGTCCAAAGAAATCTTTGCATCCAGTCCAATTCCAAAGTAATTATTCATGACACATTTCTCTGTGTAACATTCACTGCCAAACAGAAGAACAAAACTTCCACTCGTAAGTCTCAGTACCATTTGCTGCGTATCTCACACAGAATCAGTTAGATTGGAAAAGACCAAGCCCAACTGTGTCAGATGTGTCACTGCATGTGTAATTCCATAAACTGATCCTTAAACCCTAGAATCCAGCATATAGATCCATTTGTGTAACTCCAGGCTGCTGCAGTCCATTACTTTGGTCCATAACCTAATCCCCCTCTGCTGAGGTCTATTTACAAACGCCCACTCCCTCCCTTCAAGCTCCTGAGCATACTCACAGATTTTCAGGCTCAGAGTTAAAGGGATCAGCATGGATCAACAATCTGCTGATGACAGAGCTCCCAGGCAAAGAACCTGACATGCCAGCCCGGATATCTGTAGCAAATTTGACCATGGAGAAGAGCATGATTAATAATAAGCAGAAAACAGGTAACTTCAATCTCAAAGACAAGATAACAAGAGTGGATACATTTTTCCCTGTCATTCATGATGAAAGAAAATAGCATTAGTGCTTTCTTTCACTCCAGAGGTCAGTTCTTTTGACAAGGAGAAGGGTTTCTGGGGCTGCCTGCAGGGTTTTTGATTGACAGTGTACTGCCTAAGGCTAGCAGCAAAGTTGTATAGAAACATGGAAAAGGAAAATAGGAGTGTACTCTCTGCAGCAGCTTTTTTGTTTCAAGGCAAGACACATAATATTCCTGATACAGTGAATAGAGAGAAAGGAGCAGGACTGAAGCTATAATCCAAGTTGTTCAAGAATTACTGCCTCCTGCTTCTTAAATTATTAACTGGTGACCCACAAATAATAGGTTTGTCAGAGAGAAAGGGAATTACCTGCTTCCAGAAGGAGCAATTTCAACAAGTAATTTGAGCAAAGAGGTGGAAAGATGCTGCCACAGTGATGGGGAGAAGCTGCTGCACTTCATGAAGGAGGTGGAACTCTGCTGAGCCTGTGCCCTTCCAGTCACTTTAACCTTGATATAAAAGAACTGCTGCTCCCAACCTATGGCTGCCATTCTTCACAAACCTTTTTCAACAGCATCATCTCTCTCTCTTCTCATAGTTACTTTGAGATAAGTATCTCCTTGCAATTGGTATCTAAATTCTGCCACTTCATGGCATTAATAAAAACCTGTGTCTAAGTCTTAGCTACAAACTGGAAACTACTACAGCTCATTCCAAGCCTCCACTTGCAGTTATCCACAAAGGGATTTCTCTCACAGTTGACCCTGCACATCTGGCAGGACAATCTCATGTTTTCACATGGGGACTGCAGCCTGTGCTGCAGTCACCCATGCTCCAATTGGCTGCCTCAGTGGGAAGTGGTGGGTGTTACACTTACTTGGGTAGAGAATTTTTGTGTTCAGCATTGGCAAGTTGTCCCGGCTTCCTGTCTGGGGAGGAAGGGATGCAGAGCTGCCCAGTGACAAACTTCCTTTGTTTATTAGTCTTTCACAAGGAGACTTGGAGGCTGTAAAACAAAACACAAACTTGGATATTGACAAACATAGTGCTGTGATTCAGACCAGCACAGGCCAAACAGCAAGACTGGGTTAGGAATCACTCAACAGCAAAACACTTGAGCTCCTATAAAACAAAAAATTGACAGAATCAGTCATTAAGAGACAGAGATGTCACATACACGTTGCTGGAAAACCCAACAGATTGGAAGTACAAAATGCCACAAGAAAAATATTAGAAATAGAGATGAGAAAAAGCTGGTGCCAGCAGCACAACAGACAGGGTATTTGGCTCCAAATCAATACTTGGGGAAATTCCAAATGTATCTGCAGTGATCAGGGATCTCTAACAAATTACTTGTATAACACAGTTACTAAAGCAAACTGGCTGCTGTTCGCTGTCATCTACAAAGGATGACATGAAAAGTGCTCAAGACTGACTTGTCCAAGCACTGAAAGCCAAGAGAACCCAGATTACTAGCTAAGGGGCAAGAAAATTTCTGAATCTTAGACTTCATATACTAAGATCATGGACCAGCCATGAGAGATGTAGCAAAAAATGGGATGTATAATGCACAGGCTAGAACACAGAAATGTGCAAGGCCTGAAGAGCAATCATGCAAAAATTTGAGAAGAACAGAACACAGAAATTAATACACATTACACTTTCTTCCCTTTTTACAACTAATAGAATTGTAATCTACAGGCAAGAAATGCATGGTGGCAGCTCCAGAGCAGTACCTTTCCTCTGGCTCCTCCCCTTGGACACTCCATAGCTGCTGCTGTGTGATGACTGCACGGAAATCTTACCCTCATTCCTCAGCTCCTTGCCCTCCTCAGAGGCTGAGAGACTAAGGAGGAAGCCCTCTTGCTCCTGGGTCTGGGCATTCTGCTCATCTACAGCTGTATGAAGAGATAAAGTAGGTGAGTGTCTCACAGCTCTTCTGGCAAGGAATACCTCCCACTCATGTAAATAACAACAGGATGGGACTCTAAATGTCCCAATTCCGTAAAGGAAAGAACAGGAATAACACAAAGCTTTCCTTTATCATTTATCTCAGCTCTGCTCTGGAGAGCTTTTGGAACCAGGTTGGCTTAGCCTCCTTGTTCACTTTGCTGAGCTCTTTAGCAGTGGGGCTCTAAATAGAAGTGTCTACTTTTAATTCCACAGGTACTCAGGCATCCTGAGATGTAAACTGTGCTAGAGGTGATGGGCTTCCATCTATTTGCACTTAGATGTTGCCAGGAATTCTAACCAGACAGACATGAAATGATCAATGAATTTCCTGTTTGTTTAATCTGTAGTGGTACAATAACATAAGGCACTTGAAAAGGGAACTTAGACACATATAATCAAAAAGTAAGAAAATAGCAGTCGGTAAAAACCAATACAATCATTGCAATCAGATCGCAACTTTGGAAGCAAAACAGTTTGGAAAAGTTGAACAAACACATCTGAAATGTAACTGAAGTTTGTTTGCGAGCTGGTAAGATTTAAGTGCTAGCATGCTGCCTAAAGAAATCAAAACTTCCTTTGCATGCAAGCAACAGGTCTTTTCCTCCCCAGCATCCCCTGTCAGGGCACAGCTCTGTATATTCTCAGCTGCTCTACCAGCTTCACTGCCTGCACATCTCACATGCTTCTTTCAGTCTCTTCCTCTCCCTTGTGCTGACCCTGTAGTTCATCAGAACTGCCCACAAAGCAATCCAACCCACTCACACAGTAGAAACAGGAACACTCCTGGATGGAATAAGCAAATTGCTTGGGCCCCAAAAGAACTTCACAAACATTAAACTGTTCTAAGGTAATGTATTTGTTTTGGTTTAGGGTAAATTTGGGAGTGAACTTTGCAGCAGCAAAGTGAGGGAGCAGTGAGGTCAAGGCCTCCTACTTCACTAGAAGCAGGCTGTTTGCTGCACTTCCACTATTCACCTTCAGCAAATATTGTATACAGTGCTGGAAATCCAAGCAACATTGCAATGATTTGTAACTTACTACACAGCTGTTCAGAGTGCACACCTGGGTGTGCATAGATGCTACATTTGTAACTTCAATGCTTTTATTTCCAGTAACAATCTGTTAAGTACTTCCTTTGGTCTCAGTTAACCCCCAGCTTTATGACTAACTTGCCTTTCAAAGGAAAAGAACCTTGGAGCATTGGGATGTGTGTCTGGAGAGAGACAAGGGTCAAGACGTGGAGAAGATGGTCACCTGCCTAAGATGTTAACATCGGAACAGAACTGACTTGCATTAAAGGGCAGTATTATGAGTTTTTCCCAAGGACAAAGCTCATTTAAGAAGTTCCTGCCTATTTCTGCAGCTGTACCACAGCAATGTTTTGCTGGGCTCTGCTATTAAGAGATTGAAACAATTAAAGTTAAAATACTTAAAATCCCTTCCTCCCAAGTATTTTCAGATCTGTTTTACAGCAAGGCCACACAGAGAGCTGCACTGACACAATTGCGGTATGGGTGGGGACAGACAGGAAATGCAAATTAACAGTGTGGGAGGGTAGGAACTTCCTAAACCAGTCCGCTGGAAGAGAACACACCTTGAACTTCAGACTCATTTATCAAGAAATGTTCCCAAAAGGGGAGCTTGGCAGAGATGACACTGAAACTCAATGGCCAGGCTTACTGAATAGTTTCTCTAGTTCAGGAAAGCTGCTTTCAATAAAGAAGCCTACTGCCCCCAAAATAAAGGAAATTTATGGTTCTTAAGAGGCTGTAGGAAGTGACAAGCAGGACTCCTGATGAGTTACCTTTCTCTGCATGCTCTATTATCTGGCGAATGGCTTTTTTCAAGCTGTTGGCTCTCAGCATGAGCTGCTCTCGGGGACGGAATATCTGGGGCCGTGCAGTGCATGCTGAGCCCACCGACAGCTCACTCGAAGAGTCACCAGCACTGCCCGACCCATCCCCATCCTCTGTCTCCTCTGCAATGGTGGGAGGAGGGTTGGGCAGAGAGGAAGACGCTTGAGCTTCATCATTCAGTGTCTTCAGTAATGAGTCCAGCTTCTCCTTCAGGACAGAGCACTACATGAAGAAGAATGACATTTGAGAAGAACAGTTGCCTGGGTAGCTTATTCTTTTAGTGTTAAGTAAATTGCTGCCATCCCAGTTGTCTGAAAACAGAGCAGTTTTACACTTCAGAAGTAGAAACCCAAACATCTTTTCAAATTTTACCTTCCTGGCCATGACCTCTGACTCCTCTGAGCTTTCTGTTGCCTTCTCATAGGCTTTCCCTACTCGAGCCACAAAATCCTTCACTGTCTCACAAAGCACCCTAGACAAAGGAGAAAAACAAAATCATGCAAGGATTATCACAGGATTTTCACAGTGCAATTTAGAGCAGTTGTCATCTAAGTACTCACTTGGCTGAGGAGATCACCACTGAATGTTGATCAGAAGTCAAAATTTTGGACAAATGAGCAGCCACAGAATCTTCATAGCAGAGAATCTTCTGCACCTGTTGACAGTCAGAAAGAAGCCACTGGGGTGCTGCTTCCCAGCCCTACAACATTATGTTGTGAAATCCTGGCTCCTCTGAGGGTACCTATCACTCCACAGATTCTTTCTGCCCTGAAAAAGTTCCACAGTCCAGGGCTCTGTTACTTACTGAAGACCTGGATCTGATGAGGACGCTACTTCTGAACCTACAAATCATCAGCAATTCAGTTCTTAAAAGTCTCCGATCAACTGCAAAGCTAAAAGCACTGGGGCTTCTCCTGACTGCTATGCAGCTTGACACTATTTCAACAGCTTGACATTATGAAGCAAATAAAAGGCAGTAATTTCCTTTCTGTTCCATTCCAAAGTATCTTCTCCTCATCCCTCATTATGGTTGTTGACTCTGGTAACCCAACCTCCATCTTTCTCCATAATATTTCACTGACTTAAAGCCCCAGATCTTAGCAGCTCTGTCTCAGCTCTGCTCCACTGGAGCTCTGCCACTGCCTCCTATCTTGTGTGCTCCAAGGCTGGTGCTCCAGTCCCCTGCCCCTCCCCTGAGAGGTACCTCTGAATTCTCACTGCAGTCTTCAGTGACTGTGGAAGTGGAGGCCTGGCGAGGGAGTTTGGTTTCATACACCATGATGCTCCACCTGTTGAAAATCATACTTGTCACTACAATGCAGATGGTTTCTTCTATTATCCAAACATACCAGGTTAGAACCTCAAAGCAGAAAAAACCGCACGCTGGGGAGCCACCACTGATACACAGAAGCCACAGAGTGACAATGGAAATACAGAAGGGCTTAAATGGGGAAGGAAGTATGACACTATGAACAAGTATTCTACAGCACAGGGAACATCTCTGTACTTCTTCCCTCTCCACAAAAATTCAATTGGCTTTACTTGATTCAACGTACGAGATGCCAAGATGCAACTTGAAAGACATAAAACAATTTTAAATGTACAAAGATATAGAGAAGGTATCAATACCAAGAGTAGACATCCACTTCTACATTTGGCTTTTGTTTCTAAGCGAAGCTCAAAATAAATTGGTTTAGATTTACCAAGAAGAAATTGTTTGGAAAAAAAGTCATGACTTTAAGGCTTTCTTAGATTACAACATAAGTTTGTTTTCAAACTAGTACAAAGGCTGACAAATTGAATTAATGAGAACTCTGGGACAGTAGAGAGAACCCAGATAACATCACTTGATATCTGATATCTTGATATCTGGAACCCAGATAATTTCACTTGTTACTGTTCTGCAGCAGAACAAGTGAAAGCCAGACCACTTCCTCCTGCTAGCAGGTGACAGTAGATTATCAATGACAAAATGTTATCTGGCATTAGTAAAAGGTCCAGAAGCTTGGCAGAGTCAGGACTGCCCTGTTTTCCTGGAAGGATATCTTCAAACTCTTGAAGATCAGATGATGTTAGTGATGATTACTCACCTGTCCAGCATTTTGGTACTGGCCCTCTCCAGCTTCTCCAGGATCTGCGGGAGCTGGGTATCATCATCACAAGCAGAACCCCAGCCTAAAACACGGGCAAGGTCATTCCCTGTTCCCAAGGGCAGCACTCCCAGCTGACACTGCATTAGAGAAAAGGAAAATAAAAGTCATATTCAAATGGGGAAACACGAGCCACAAATAGGATGAGTAACATGACTGATTCTTTCACACACCAGTCACTGGGAAACAGTTAATCCCAGGGTGAGAGAAAGTAACTGGATGGGGAAAACAGCCAGAAGAGTATATAATTAAGGAAAAATTTCCTCTACTTTTGGTTGTAAATTGAGAGAGGAGCATTTTACAGCTACCATCTCAATAAGCACCTCACTATAGTAAACCTCCTGAAGGTTTATATTTAGCCATCAGGTGGTGCCATTGTGTTTCTGTAAAATTAGCACAGACAGCTCCCAGGCAAAACTGTATATCTCTACCCCAGTGAAGTTTCTGCCTATCCCTTAGGCTCAGATACTATACCATGAGAATTAAAGGGAACAGAGCATAACCCATGTGGAACTTCCAAGTTTTCTAACCACAGCCCTTTCAGAGCATGTCTCTGCTGGCAACAGAGCAGGAATACTCAGACCTACTCCAAAAGTTGGATCTTGTGGAGGAACACTGGACACAGGCATAAAGAATTAGCCTATTATTGGATTAATTTCTTGCAGAAAATTAATGCAAGAGCACTGCTATGGTAAGCTTTCAGCAGCTTCAGTCCTGGGGCAAATGACATCTGCATGACCAAGGAAAGTCCTCTTCAGCCCCTGCTGTTATTTCATTCCTTCATCCAACCAAGCTCTTGGGCAGGTACCTGCTTGTGAAGGTTGAGGCTATCAATTTCAGAGAGAACCCAGCCAACACTTCCGTCCCCACCACAAACTAGAATCCGGAAAGTGTCAAATTTCTGGAATAAGCGTAAACTACAGAGAAGAGAAAGAAAAAAGCAAGAGGGAAAAACAATCAGCTGTTACAGAAAGAAATGATAATTCCAATCTAGATAATAAATATGGCAGCGTTGCTTAAAGTAGGCACTGATTTTGCAATGAATACAGGTCACTGCCAGATTACAGGTTATAAATACAGCTAAGCAATCTACAACAGCTATTCACTACAGAAATATCTCCAAGACATACTCGTCTACTAAAGCAGGGCACTCTGTCTCTACAGAAGGGGAGACAAGCATGTGATAGCTGATTATCCATTGAAATAACTCCTTCTTGCAGCCTTGCTGCATCCAGCCTAACACTAGTTATTCATCAGTTCTAAGTGCTCTGATGTCACTGCCTTGACACAGCCACACCAATTAGAGCAAAGCTTCAAGACGGGGATCTTCATGCAGTCATTCAGCCATGAGACAACTGCAAGAGGCTGTAAAACATTACAAGCTTTAGTCCTTCTGGGAAGGCAACATAAATCACTGCTCTGCTGCCTTGACTGTCCCACAGGCAGGCAAACAGCTCACCAGTGTTAATTTCTCATTCACCCTTTCCAGAATAATAAAAACAACCTCTTCTGTTTGAAGCTGTGCTTCCTACTGAACGTTTTTGAGATCTGCTCCTGCTTTTATTTTGGCTTTGTATATATGGTTTTTTACTATTATTACCTAAACAGGATTTTCTGTAGTACATGAAAATCCTTATTTTATCAAGCATTGCTGACACACAAAGATGACTACCAGAAATAACAACATCTTACGGTACAAGTCTGACTAGCATCAGCTGAAAACATTCAAATTATCAAGAAGCTGGCTTTACCCTTTTTAAATCACTTCCTTTTTAATCAAATATGTAAGAGCAGCTGTTTTAGAAGTGTGCACCACAGCTCAAGAAGGTAATTGATTCCTTCCTCTCCATTGCTACTTAAAAGCTACTTAAAAGCAAAATTCCTCGTGACAAAATTCGTCTGGCTGGGGAGGAGAACAAGAAAAGTACTTAATTTTACAAGTCTTTTAAAAATTATTTTTCAGCCAAACACATCCCCTCAACAGAACACTGCAGTTTTAAATACCAGTGTTTTGTAATATGCTATGGCAAAGAACTACAACAGTTCTCAGGAGAATCCAATGATCACTCATCCAGGAACAGATGCTCCCAAATTTAGCCCCCTGCATCCACAGACCTAGTCAAACATTTGGAGTCACTGTGAGGAAAAGATGAGGGAAATTCACCTTGTGTTGGCTCTTATTTTAAGGAGCACAAAGTAATGACAAAAGTTAGTTAAATCTGATGCAACAGAAAAACATTTGGAAGTGGGCAAACTAAAGACCAAACTCTTTTTTAAGTGAGAGTTACATAAATACACACAATAAATTTATTTCACAGCACTCACTTTCTTTTATATCCACGGATATTCTAGCATAATTTGGCAAAAAGTCTGAAACAGATCCTAGGGCAGAACCAACTTTACCAAACACACTCATAAGAGATCTCTCCACAAAATCACCACAAAGTCTTTGAGGGATGGAAGTTTCACAGACTTCTCAGGTAAGTTGTATCTCAATAATTCTCATCTTGACAATATTAATTTGCTACCTATGACATCTGTCTATTCACTTGAGTTAACTGAAATTAACTCCTCTTAACAGGACATCAGGATGCCTGTTACAAGACTGCGGACAAGTTTTCTTATGGATTCAAGCTTTCCATCTTTGGTCTTCTTCCAGGGGAGTGTTTCTGGAATTCCCTCCAAATGCCTCAAGCTGTCCTGCTATTACTGATGAATGGATATAATGACCCTTCTGACAATATTTTTCATTTTAACTATCAATAACACTTAACACAGAGAGAGGAAAACCCCTCCAAACCTCATGTGTTTTGTTTTCTCTGAGGAATAGGTTCGCTGTTACATTTGAGGATGAGCTTAATCAAATAAATCCCTCATACTTTCTGGGTATTTATAAGGAATTTTTGTTTCCATAGAATATCTGCCTACCCAAGATGAGGTCCTCCATTCATGAGGTCAAAGACCTGGGCTGGATTCAGCAGCTGTTTGAATCTTCGTAGAAATTTTACGCCTTGGTTGTCTCCACTTTTTGAGTTGACAAAGACCAACAAAGGGCTTGTGCAAGACGGTGGACAAGTAGCTTTCCAGAAACCTGTTGAGGCAAAGGGAAGAGAGAGGAAGGAAAAGCCAAGAGATGTGAAGCTGCCCATGGGGGTGGATGGAGAGAAAAACCAACAGCCCACACCCCAGCCCAGCTATGAAGCAGTTTATATTTTCCCTGTGCTTATGGCACTCACTGGGTGAATGCCAAACATGCACAGCCCTGAATCCAGCATGAACCACACCTCATGCTGCCAAATGTCACACTTATCTCCTAGCAGCATGCCAAAATTTTCAGCTTCCCCAACCTTCCCAAATTGCTTCTGCAATATTGTTATTATCAATAAATTTAATCAGCTGCAGCTCAGCAAACACTGAAATTACAGGGAGATAAACTGAATGCAAAAGCAAAGCAAACAGTTCACTGCCATACTCAGCAATGGCTTCCAGTGGCGAGTTTCAGCAACAGCAGAATTTTCAGCTGACAGAACCTGACATTAATAGTGCCAGCTGAAGTGACTGCAACTGAGAGGAAGAGAAAGAAGTGCTACTTACTAGGAACACTTACCATCTGAATCAATGCTGTTAAGAGCAGTAGGAGGAATGACAGACACTTTGCAGAGCCCTAGAGGGCACTTGTTTGGCAACAACTCTTTACATGCTGTGTGTACCTGGAAACACCACCAAAAAAGAATGGTACAGACTCTTTTGGACACCATGGTATAACTTTTAAAGCCATCCAAAAGAAGTTTTAAGAGGAAGAAAGGTGGAGGGGGTGATCACCAAAAAATGTCAATTGATGAATTTATTGATAAAGTTATTTTAAGAATTATCTAATCAGAGCCTTCTATGAATTCTCTTCTTTCCATTAGTATGTACTTTCCTGCCATTTGAATTTATAAGAACAGCACTTGGAGTGCTGAGAGAACCTGATACCAGATTCTGTGGCTTTAGGATCCTTCAGGCATTCTGCTTTCAAAATCCCGACCTCAGCCAAGAGATCTGAAGTAGCAACAAAAGAAAAAGGTGGGAACTCAAGAGAACAAGAGAGCTGAAAAAAAAAGCAGGAAGACATGAGGGACATAAGAGGTAAGAAAAAAAGAGATTAATGAAGCCACCAAAAAAGGAAATACAAAGGGGAGCAGGGCTTTTCTGGTACATAAAGACTGCAAGATAGAGAGTTTGCTTGGCATTTGAGCCTCCCATTCTAAAAACATACTTTGTGATACTTCTTTTACTAGTATTATAGACAACCGGAAACATAACAAGATCTGTATCTCTTCAGTGGTTAGGCAAGAGAAATCTATTGCAACAGAAGGGAAATTGCTATTATAAAAATAGCTGAGTATTCTTTATAGTTTGTTGCACCTTTTCAACCTGTAGAAATAACAAATAATGGCTCCTTAAAATCCAGAGCAGTCCATGACTGAAGCTTTGATTCATGTCTGCTGTAATGAGATTCGTCTATGAAAGCTCACTCTCAAAATAAAAGGAGCTTGGCTAGAAGCTGGATACTTTTTTCAGGTCTTGCTTTTATGCATCACAGCAACACTTCTGAGCATAAATTAAATTTCTATTTCTTGCAGAACAATAAAGTCCTTCATGGCAAACACTGACAGCATGGTTAGAGATTTTATTCCAAGCAAGTGTCATTAAAAGAACATACTACAGAGCTGATCAAAAACTGTCCTTTACTGAAATGATCACACTTATTCAACTCACCATGGCTTTGCACCATAGGCAGCGCCAGTCTTGCAAACGCAGGACACTGCCACAGGTTTTATCACACACGGTGCATTTGGCACTCACAGGCAGGTTTCCTTCCAGCCACTGATGTGGCATTGAGATCTGCAAAAGGTACAGAGGGACAGAAGCTTAAAGATACAGGAGGCCTTTATGACTCTGAGATACATAGAGAAGCAGCTCTTTATATGCACTGCTTAAGGACAGCAGAGGCAATTTCTCGAAAACATCTGAGGACAAATTTTTACATCATTTACATCATGTTCAAGCACAGAGTCCAGGTGACTCACCCCAGGCTACCCAGGAAACACCGACTTGCATCAGACATCCCAATATGCTAAGGTGCTGTTCCAAACATGTATTTTTCTTTTGCCAAAACTAAGATCAAGTTCTCCAGGCTTGCAATTATTTAATCTCAACTCCCCCCAGTCCATAGCAATTTATTCCTACTAAGGAGTCCCTTGCTACCCTGGTTGGCCTTTTCACACTGAATCTCATGCTCTGACAGTAGAAATCTTTTCCATGTAAAACAGAATCTGCTATTTATGAAGTGAAACAAAGCTATAGAACACAAGACAGTGCTTCCATGTCATGGTAAGGCTGGAAAAGTTCAGACTAACACCTACCCCATCTTCATCCTCAATGATATCCTTCCCAATAGAGGCCAGAGTTGTCCACTTGCAGTTGTTGGTTGCCCGCACAGCACAGCGCTTGTGGGCTTTAAACTTGCACACTAGGGAGGAAGAGAAGAATGTATTAATCCTGCCTCAGGAGGTCTAATGTGGCAGTGTGTATTTGGCTCCAGAAGAAAGCATGAGCACACTCTATCCTTCTTAGCACCATCAAAATGATCAGCTGCAAGTGCTCTGATCTAACTATTAATTCTTGCCTTGTCATTTTTGCCAGTTGCTTGTACAAAGCTTAGTGATCACCTTGTTAAATTTAACATGATTTATATAGTTGCACACTGCTCCATCATTTTACACAGCATAAGTGTCACTGCAGTCATGTTAGAAGCATGAGCTGTGCACAGCCAGGCATTTCTGCTAAGACAAAGCTGAGGAAGACTAACCTTCTGGCACACAAACACTTAACAAGTATGTTCTTATAAATACAGCTACTCTCATGAATAGGAGTCTTCTTAAGAATATTCTCTCAGATACCTCAGAAGTGTGTATCTGCTCATTGCACACACATGATTTTAACAAGGGATAGCAATATTTGGGTATATTTGCAAAAACAAAAATAAAATGAGGCTGTTCCTTCCCAGGCAGAGGATGAGGGCACGCTTACCTTCACAGGACAGCCCATGTGATGTGACCCCAGACAAGGCCTCCCGACACACGTTGCAGTACGTTGGCCGGGCATGGGAGCAGGCGTACCAGTTATGCATCCCTGAGAAATGGTCCATGCTGTACTGGGTAGACTGATGATACAAATGTATTACAGGAAGGTCTAAAGTAGAGCAACAAAACTTTTTTTCTCCCTGAAGACTTGCATGAAGCAGTTTGAAAAAGCAGAAACAGAACACTTTTTTACTAGGAAAGAGTGGGCGACATGCAGTTTATACACATTAGCTGAAACCCAAGAAGATCTCTAAAGCAAAACAGACTACCTAAAGAAGTCACACATTCACTACAGTTCCTGTACCACCTCTCATCCATGTCTTACTACAAGTGTGTCTAGGAAAATGAACTGGAGAATTTATCTGCTGGAGAATTTATCCCCAAATTTATTTTATTTTTTTTTATCAGATTAAATTTTCAGAAAGATCAGTTCCCCAACCTGGCTCATTGTGTAGCAGAGAAATGCTTGTGCCAGCATAAGGGAGGCCAGCATCAGAGTCGGGAAAACAGGAGAGTTTTTTGTGGCAGCAGTGCTGGTCTCACTCAGCCCCAGGAAGCAGGCAGATGCACTGAAGCTGGCAGAATACCAAGCAGGCAAGATGTGAATTAGAGCAGGGAGGATAATTGAAAAATGAAAAAGTGGGAGGGGAACATTGCTTCATAACCTATCCATGCTCTGAAAATTCTCTCCAAATTCCCAAGGGAGCATATACAAAGGCAAACATTCTTTGGAGAATCACTTCAATGTATTTGGGATCAATTTTACAGAAGGTCCTAACACTATTACCCATTACAGTCAATAAAATTACTTCATCAACTTCACTGGAAGCTGACTCTCAAAACAAGCTGTGATTTAGCAGAGGAAGCACAGAATATAAAGGAACACATTTTCCCATTACCTCAAAATGTTCACGGTTTTGTACAGTTTTCAGTGCTGCAATCCAATCTTCCATCTCTTTTCTGTTATCAGCACAAAGGATGAGCTTCCGACATGGAGTGATAATCTGAAGGGAGAGAAAATAAGGCGTGAACATGTCAGTGAGAAGACAGTGAGAGAACACCTTACCACTAGTGCAGTCTGCTGAAGCTATTTTCAGAGCTGCACAACAAAAGTTATTTGCACCTCTGAACCATGTTTCTCATCCACCACAGCACACCTTGAAGTACTTCCTAAAAGTACAGAACCACTCAGATTTTAGCTGTCATTCCCAATACTGAACTGAGTAAAAAAAAATCTCTCATACCTAAATAACAGCACAACACAAATCAAGCACAAAGCAGCAGGAGTAATTATGTGCAGACCTTGTATAAGTCTTTTTAAAGGACTTACTGTACTTTTAAAACTGGTAAGAACATTAACACATTTTGTTAATAGCACAGTATACCAGTTTTTAGCAATTAATGAATCAGATAACATTCTCTGCAATATCATACTAAAAATTTGTTTAGTCATGACAATTTGTTTAGTCTCCCTCATGGGGAGGGGAGAAATAAAACAAAATAAGCAATTTGAACCCTCATGTTTCCTGAGGACTTGTTCTACATACCTAAAAGATATTCTAACAAATATTCCCCTATCAGGATGAGGCTGTGGTGAGTCTGCCTCCCTCTAACAATTCTTTCCTCAGTGTATTTATACCCTGGGCTAATTCTCATGCATTAGTTGCCCTGTGTTAAAAAAGCCCAGTATTTGAACAAACCAGCAGAAGACATGCAGGGTGGCCAGAGTTTCCCCCTGCCCAAGGAGGCACCTGGCCCCTGTGTCCTCTACCACTAACTTCCTCTCCTTCAGTCAGCTGGTGGCAGCAGAGGAAATAAAAGCACTCTGCTTTTCAGAGGACCATGTCTGCTGTTCTCAGGGCTGCCCATTCAGTTGGAGTCCAGACTTGACTATATATCAACCTTTATTCTTCCTAAGACAAAAGTCTTTCTTCCCCACAGTGTAGTTATCTCACTGTCTCTTTGTGCACTCCTCTGTACTGATTTCCAGCAAGCTGACTTAAATTAGACCAATACTGAAGTGTTTACAAGACCTGGATTTAAGAAAAGCTGCATTAAGGTTGAGGACTGTTAAGAAAAACCAAAAGGCTCCCTTTTATGTCAACTCCAAAATTTCCCACGAGTTCCAGACTCTCCTGCACCCCTCTACATATTGTACATGAAAAAAAATTGTCTACATCATTTGCTTTTCAAGCAAATTGTACATAACATCTGAAAGAATGGTTTAAAATAAACTAGGATTCTAGTGAACCAATCATTCAGCCAAAGTTTTGTTAATGAACACTAAAACACCCACACACATCACCCCAATACAATATCCTCGTTTTCCAGTCTGTTTCTCAGTTTTTTCATCATCATTCATAAAACAGATTAAAAATAAAAGCCTTTGACGTTGAACACCAAACTTTTAGTTGATGTTGAAACGCCTCAGAGCATCCGCCAAGAAATGCAGATGTAATGTCAACAAAAAAGATACACCTGGAAAATTCTGCTTTATTTTAAGGTCTTCATTTTTCAAACTGTATTTCTTTTCATTGTCAGACTGCAGATTCATCTGCAATAGCACCACCTTACCCAGAGGCACAACTAATACCTAGAAACCAGTGCTACAGACACATTAAGTAGGCAATGAAAGGAGCTAAATCCCTTTTTAAAGAAAGGACTGGCCATTCATGTTAGAAACACAGTTTTAGCATTTGGAGCATTCTATCTTGGACAAAATGACCTGATCTGTATCAGCTGTAAGCACACAGAAGTAAATATTAACACTATTCTAAAAATAAAACTTTTAGGAACTCCTCTCTTCCCTCACTTTCCTTTAAACATTTCCAGCTTTGAAAAAAATTATTTCCAAAGAAGGTATTCACAGGAATGTTTCTTCTTCCTTGGGAAAGCAGGAAAGTGTTTAGTTAAATGTATTTCCATCAAAAACTGTGCTATGTAAGAATGGCTACCCTAGAGAAACTTTTTCCAGAGCATAAAACACTGATGCAGAAATCAGTGTGAAGTCAGAGAAGAACAACAGGCATGTCTGAGTCCTGCTAAGAGGAAGCAGCTTTTTCTCTGGAAGTAAAACCAAGGTTAACTAATTTGTTCAGACACCACTGGACCTCACTTTCTTCCTGCTAATAAGGCCAAGAACATCTACAGTTGCATACATACAACAGTAGCACATATAAAGTCCAAACATCGTAGGATGAAGCATCCAAGGACCTTTCATGGCTGCAAAACCAGCCATATTCTGTAAGGAACCACCAGTTCATTTGAGTCACTGGCATGCCCTGGAGCACTAGGGAAGAACAGCTTCAGAACACTCCTACTCAGTGCTGCCCCTTTTCCTATTTTTCTGCCTTTCTGGGGGACAGAAGGAAAATGGAAACTATAGCTTAGTTTTTAATCATAATGGAAGACAAGAAATTTAAAATATTGACATAAAATACAGAAATACAGACGTTCCTTTGATAAGAATTAATTTCTGAGGCTATTGACTCCCTGGATCATTGGACAGATCATCCAATATAGAAAACAACTAATTCCTTCTAAAGTCACCTACTGCATCATCTTAAAAATCCCCACATTCAGTGTTAGACAACCCTCTGTTCCAAAAACAAAGTCAAAGTTTATAAGACAAGAGGATAAATGAAGAGATCAAAAGATTTTCATACATGAATCATCTAGACAAAGAGTCACAGAATTAAAATAAAGGGTCTATTATGTCACTACAAAACTGCAAATAAATGCAACTGTGCAGGATAAATATATGAAGAACATTCCCTATTAGTCAGTTCAAATGCAACATTTGCACTGGGATTTACTGGTATCACCAGAGATGGAAAGTAAAAGAATAAACCTCTTTAAAAAAGCTTGCTCCTTAGGAGAACAAACTGGGACAATTCAGATTTCACTATGAAGGACAGACAAGATTTTAATGTAACTAGTGCAGCAACTATTTAGGGAAATGAAGAAACCATACAAACCTGTTTTCCTGATTAATATGCAGCAGTATTACAGTTAAACATCTTAAAGAGGATAATCAGGAATTCAGAAACGTGTTAATAGGGCTCCTTCCTTTGCAGAGAAGTTCAGCAGCTCTGCTGTTCACACGCCCCACACCCCCCAGCCCAGCCTGGGTATCAGGGGAGCATCCGCTGCTTGTGCCTGCCCCGTAGCGCAGCAGCTGCCCACTTCTTCCTGCACGTGTGGTGGGCAGCACGTGTGCCACGGCACTGGGCTGAGCAACAGAAGCTCTCACTCCCACTCCTCCTGCCACTGTTCCCTCCCTCTCTCTGAACCAGCTATTCCAGCTCCAGACATACACCTGCTGAAGGATACTGACAGAGGGCCAAGGCTGTTACATACACCACGCTGTCCAGGCAAGAGCGATGATCAGTTTAACATCTTGCACAAAAATAAAATCATTCTTGTCATCTCAAAAGAAGCCACACCAATCTTCCCCCTGGAAAGCTGTTCTTTCCTAGCCAGGAGTCCAGGGAGTTCATTCTCAGCTACAGCTGCAATGAGCCAATACTCTGCAACACAAGGCTTGGTTATCCCTGTTGGTGCACATGGCTACAAACGAGCATGATCCAACTATTTTTTCATGTTCCAGCTACAGCTTTTGACTAACATCCTGGAACAGTATATTCCACAGGATGACGACGCACTAGGTGAAGCAGCATTTCCTTTTATTTGTTCTAAATTTACAAAGCAGTAATGTCAACCAGTGACCTCTTGTTCTCATAAACAGAGAGCACGAAAACAACGATCTGATTGCGTCTGAGCTAGGATGAAGGCTGCCTTACTAGGAGTTAAAAAAACCCAAACCAAATAAAAAGTTTTCAGATTTATTTTTAATCTCACAGATTTTTGGCTTGTTTGGGGATTGGCAGAACTCTGAGCTTTCCCGCCCCAAAGCAGCTCAGAACTGTATCTAGATATGAGCAATTATGCAAATTAAAAGTGCTTATTCTGCCTAAAAACTGAATATTAAAAACTTCTTTGATCCTAAATGCTACTGAACTTTTGGGTGAGATTCTTTAGATTTCACTGTTTAGTAGAAACTAGGTGCTCAGTGCTCACCACATGGTGATATGACTGACACCTAATTCTGACCAGAAAAAGAGCTCCACAGTCACAGGGGGGGAAAAGTCCCTCTAAATCACTCTGGGAGAGTCATAAGGAGACATGGGAATGGCAGGAAGGATTAAAGACATTTCAAATCAGGATACAAGTTAATTATCAACTTTTCACTGCATATGAAACTCCTGAAATACGTTTGCAGAAATGGGGGTGATAGTCAGGTCCCCAGGAAGTAGGTATGTGCCCTCCATGAGTCATCTCAAGTCTATCAGAGAAATTCTCAATTTTCAAGCTTGCCCATTCTAAATCTAAAAAAAACTAAATCTGAAAATAACCATGCCTTCATTGGCTGTCTTGTGCAAGCACAGACACTCTTAACACTGAAAATGTAACTTTATTTCCTCTGTCTCACATAGCCCATTCCCTCTTACCAGCTGTTAACCCCCACCTCTCATGCTGACCCACACTCCTCTGTCCAAAACTAACACCAGTTTACTGACATTTCCAATACAGCCAGTTAACAAACAGAGCCAACCAAAGAAAACTCCTCATTTCATGTTCTAAAAATGGACTAATGTCCCTGGATGTCCTTCCCTGATGAACAGCTGTGAATAATCAGATTCACAAGGCAGTCCAAAAAAGATTCCTATATTAGACCGAATTTTAAACAGAAATCTGATATACTTCACCCTTTGTTGTACTGAGTAACCTTCCCCTCCCCAACAGCTGGAGCATAAACTTCATTCTCCTGTCTTGCTGCCACCCAAGCCAACTTTATCATCTCTGCTCACCTGGAGAATTTTCTGGCTCCCCAGAAACTTCTCAGCAATAAAGTGACAGTCTAGCCAAGCATGCCCTGGGACTGTTTGTTATCAGAGTACATCTGGTGAGCTCAGTGACCACAAAAGATGGCAAAGCAAGTTAAGATCACACTGGCCCAATCACAGAGCTGACAGAAGAAATGCTGCGGGCAGAGATGGGATGGGGGGATATTGAACTTTGCTAAATATAATTTTCCTGATGTGTACATTTCTCAGAATGGCCAAAAGTGGGGGTATGAGAACACCTGCTCATTCTGACTGCTTCCTTTTACTCATATCCTGTTCCAACATAGACTTACATTCAAAGGTGCTAGCCATAAATCCCTCTAAGAGATCCTGCATTATTCCAAACAGTTGATTACTTGAGTATAGAGACAATAGGAATTTCTGGAGCTCTAGAGACCTAGAAACTAGAAAAAATAAAAAAAGTTGCAAAACCTTCAGTTTGATCACATATGGCAAAGGTAGGGAAACCATCCCCCACCTGTAGCTAACTGCTATGTCTGCTCTGTATGGTGGAGAATGATCTTGACATCCTGAGAGTCCAAGACTCAGGAAGGAAAACTGGGTGAGATTGTAATGAGGATCCAGCCATTTTTCTATTTCAGCTCCTGTTTCAGCAACAGCAGTAGTGAAATGAACACTGGAATACAGTAAAACACCTCACCTGTATTCATCAGCAAGACTCTCAAACCAGCAAATCCACTGTGTTTCAAACACAATTACTGAACTCACACAGGGCAAAATGGATTAAGTGTGGATTAGCAAGTGCTACTCCGTCAGCAAACACACAAAAAAGAAGACTGTGAAAAAGGGAGAAGAGAATACAAATCTGAAATTTAAACCAGTCTTTAACACTTAAAATCTTTAACGTCTGTCTCAATGATGGCTGTTTCTGAAACAATCTGGAGCTCAGCATCAGGCCAGCAAAGCCTTAGGCAGTGAGTCAGTATAATTTTACTAGGTTTCTACAGTTTGGAAGACAGCAATAATATGAGTATCAGACTCATAAGGGTCCAAGCCTTGCCTTCCTCCACAGACTACAGCCCTACTGTATTTCATAATTCAGCTTTCACCCAGTTTTGCCAACAAATCCAGTCCCATTAACTCACTACAGAGGTCAGTTAGAGCTCTCTAGAACTGCACCAATTTTCTTCACCCAAAACCTGGATGACATGGGAAAGAAAATGTAGCTTTTTATGTAACACTGAAGAAATGCACCCGTTTTGTGTGTTTTTTTATACTGCAAGGTCTTAATTTCCTGCTAAAATGACCATCTTCCACCCATGGAAACTCTCATTTCCACCAAATAAAACAAGTCATTAATGTTCTTAGAGTTGTGCCAAATTCCTTTCCCTTCTTTTTTTTTTTTCTTTAAATAGCAGTAACAAGATTTTCCTCAAAGCCCTCAGTGCCCAAATCTCTGTTCACAATACACCAGCTATTTTATCCCCAACTTCCATGTGGCTCTTTTACCTTCATTTTCAATCTGTAAAATCCAGGACAGCTCATTTCCATAGGAAAGCAGGTCCAGTGTGTTGTGGTCTCTTTAGGACCATTTTTACATTATTTTACATTTTTAGGTTTACACACCTTGCAATCTGTCCCTCCTGAACCAGGGCAGCAGTGCATCTTCTCTGAGCACTGGCACTTCTTGTGCTATGCTGTGCTGCAGGTCAAGTTCAACTCATGCTGACCCTCCATCTGGGATTTCTCCCAGTCCCTAACCTCCCCCATGCTGTAGTGGGAAACTAGACCAGACAGAGCATTATCCCTGGGAAAGTTATCATCTCTCATACCAGGGTCACATTCCTACAGGCTTCTGGAAACTGTTCCTAAACAAGGCACATTCCTGTTCTTGGCAATTGGTAAGAGAAGCACAGACAAGAAGAGGATTTTAAAACTTTAGCAACAATTTAACGGATGTCAAAAGCTAGAGCATGCAAGGTCTTTGCCACTGTTAGCATGTGAGAAATGCAACTCTCCTGGCAGTTCAGGTCTGTTAATCCCTAGAGATCTCCAAGGATGGAGCAATACCCAGTGGGAGCAGGTAGGGCAGCTGTACCAAGTGCCAAAGCATCTTAGCTCAGCTCCATTACCCACACACTCGTGCAGCAGATGCACATACATCCCTTTACCTGTTTTCCAAAGGACACAATCCTGCCAGGAAGAGGTCCTAAACAGAACCACTCTGTTCAGAAAGGGCGGTCCGTTTAGGAAGGTAAAGCATATTTCAGAGAAAGCTTCCTACTCACTCAAACAGAAGCAAATCCATGAAGAACAGAGGGGCAGGGCTGTGGTAGAGTGGTAGAGCTGCTGTCTCAGTGGGCTCACACATGGCAAGGCACCCAGTAAACCACAGCAGTGGGCAATAAAAGATCGTATCAGTGGTAGGAAAACGTCCTATTACTGAGAGTTAATTGTTAGTAGCAGCTCCTCACAGCCCCCTAACTTTAGCAGTGTTGAACAGAGGCTGGTAGCTAGCGCAAAAGGAAATTAATAACTTTCAACAGCTTGATGAACCCAGGAGCTTTCCACACTGGGCTAAGAAAAGTCCTGTTCATGCACCATCACAAGCACCAGAATTAGAGAGGCAGCATTTCTGCAAGTAATGCTAGCAAGCCTCTCCCCGCACAAAAAGGAGCCTTTTCCTTCTAAAGTAGCTTTCATGTAAAGCTGAACATATTCTCAAATGACCACGCATCGTTCTGCCTTTGTGCCCCCACCTGGAAGGGGAGAATATGCTGAAATCTGCAGTCTTGCTCAGGAAGGTAGGTGAAACTCCAATTCAGCATGACAGTTACAAAGAGCAAACAGATTATCAAACAAAAGCCTCCAGTGTTCAGACACAAGGGCAGACATGATTTTGAAGCTGCTAACTTCCCTCTAGGAAAGCAAAAGCTCTTCACAAACAGTCTCCTTCACTTTTCAGCTCCCTGTCTATCCTGTCCCACAGTAAACAGTTAAAGTTCAGTGTAACTTCTTCTTACAGTAGTCTCATCTCTCTCAAAACCTCATGCATATTTTTGAGTCACTCTGTAACATACAGTAGCAATCGCCAGATCTCTCCACCCACAGCAACCTCTTCCAGACTTTCTAACTCTTCTTCCATGTTTATCTTCTTTTTTCTCCAGATTTTTCCTTCTTTTATGAGAGCAGACTAATGACCAGCTCCCACTGGAGGCTGGATTAAAAGTCCCAAAAATCCTTGACATGAAAGGATTTTAAATGACTATTTTCACTGACTAACAGTGACTCAGAATGGTCTGTTTACCAAAGGGCCTTTTCTCAAGGAGAAAAAAACTGCATTGAAGTCTGGATTACAAACTACTAAAATAGCAAAGTATTTTGAAACTGCAGCAGTTCTGACAGGAAATGGGGACTGAACTGCACTTAATGAAGGTTGAAAACCAGCAGAGTGATTCTAGACATGGCAATACACGGCTCTACTCATCTTTTCACTTGCTTATAAAGGAAATTCTGACAGCTGCCAATATAAACAGAGTACAAGCACTAGCAAAGAGTGTACAATTCCTGAATGTGTACACACATGGGTGTGGAAAAGACAACAACCCCCAGCAAAAACTGAATTTCCAATATGTGCTGCAATTTTTCCCATTTAGAGACGAAAGATTAAAAACAAGGAAGAAAGAATCATCCTGTTCATAAGTCTCTCTTTCCTAATCTTTCCCTTTTCCGAATATTAACAGGGCAATCCACGACTCTGTGAGAATTCAGGACACCAGGGACTGGTCTGTGTCACTATGCCACTGGATTAATCAGTCTTTTTGCCCAGCTGATGCCTTCTCCCTGGGTCTCTTTAACCCCCTATTGAGAAAGCAGGGGAGGAAAATCCTCTCCCTTGCTAGAAATCCCAGTGACTCCCTGGAGCATACGTTCAAATCCATTTTCTTCAGAGGGCTGAGGCCACATAGGGCAGTTTTGAGAATCTGTGCAAGTGTCAAACCACACATACTTTCCTGATCTCTATCAGCCAAAGCTTGAAGTCCAACTATGACTTCCTGCAAATAGCTTGCAACAAAAGTTCTTATATTCTTTCTCCTCATAAAAATAAGTGACACACTCTTTCTTGAAGCCTGTATTTCAAACCAGCACAACCAACCTCTGATCTGGGTTCCTTTTTCCAACAGTGCCTTACAGGCACACAGCTCCAGTGCTAGACAGGAGGAGCAAATTTTCTGTAGCTTCAGCAGCTCTATTTTCCTTCAAAACCAAACTCTTCAGAGAAGACTTTACTGCCTTCTCTGCTGGAAAGGATATATTTTAATTTAAAAGCACCTACATAAATAATTAACTTGACACAAAACCATGAAGCGGCAAAGGTACTTTCACTTCATTGTGAATGAACTGCAAATACCAACAGCATATTCTCCCCATTAGGAAGGCCTGACAGTACTTCAATTTTTTACCCAAGTTCAAGCACTTTGCCCTCTGTTTATAGGAAAGATTACTTAACCAGAAAGGAAAATTCAAGCTATTTCTCCACAGCGTTAATAAGCCCTGAGACAATACAGCAGAAATACGTACTCTGGAGATCACTAACTTATAACTTCACAAGACAGAAACTGGCAACTTCCCTGCTGAATAGAGTCAGTACTAAGTAACAAGGTTATAATACGAAAAAAATTGTAGCACACCTCAGGCTTCCATACAGCTGGAGAATGCCATCCATACTCCTCAGAGATGACTGCACTCTCTCATTCAGGGGCACCAGCAACTCCCTTTTCCTCAGCCTACCACAACCACTGTTGCCTCCAGTCATGCAAGTGCTCTGTAAAAGAGGTATTCTAACCTGAGTACTTCCTCTCCCCTGGGACATTGGTCAGGGTGAATCATCAGTTAATAAACAGTATTTCTTAACTGGGTGCAGCATTTCCAACAGCACCACAGGCACATTTTACTCCTCTTCTAGAGAATACATCTACATAAATCCACTCAGGAGAGAACACCTGAAGAATAAGAGCACATAGCAAACATATTCCAAAGAACCTGAGCTTCTGATATCTGTTATGCTGGCACAGGTGCCATGTTTCCCAGTGCTCAATCCAGAAAACTCACGCTCCTGCTCTTACCTTTCACGTTCAATCTTCCTCTAAACTAGTGTCCAGAGCAGCCTACTCCCTCAGAAAAAAACCTAAACAGATTGCTTGACATGCAATTAATAGGATTAGTCTCGTCTGTGGTCAGTCTCTCTGAGCTACGTTCCACTTGCCACAAGCTGATTAGCTGCCTGCTTAAGGAGGAGCTGGGATAAGTTTCCTTCTGACGGCAATGAAGTGGAGAGGCAGGCGCTGACTGTAATAATATGCTGTTTCCTGTCTGCGGCTGAGCTGAGAGGTACTTCCCAACAAAAAAGGGTTTACAGGAGCTCAGGAGCTCAAGCTCCACCTCTTCCAGTGAAGAGCTTTAACTATGGAGGAGGGGTCACTAGCATGGCTCCTGGCACTCAAAAACGTGCTCTGAACCAGCTTCCATTTCACCAAAGCATCAGAAAGAATTCCTTCTCCACACAGAGGATATTTCTCCTGTGGGATCTCAAAGTTCTGAATCAGATGGGAGAAGAAGTAAATGTTGTAATTCATGTTATGTGAATGAGGGTCAAAGTCCACACCATCATTTGGTAGCAATAACTGGAAAACATTTACCAAACTACCATGTGATAATCATATTGGAACACAAAATATGTACCTGGGAAGATATGATGTCCTTTCCAGGTGCTCTCCTGACAATGACAGGCGTTGACTAGTATTAAAGAATACATACCTTATCTTTATACAAATCCTCCACAAAGCAGGAAAGGGTCAATGAACTGATAAGGAACTACTCCTTTAAATGTACCAGCTACACTGAAGGCAGCAGGCTTAACTCAGCTGGCACCTTCTAGAAAAGAGCAGATCTTCAGCCCACACACCAGTCTGAGGAGGAAGAATTTGCTCACCACACAAACACTTACAAAAATGGGCCCAAGGAGATGATCCAAAGTGTTTTTAAAGACTTTTGAGGGGACAGCTGTGGTGGCAAAGTGTTGACCTGAGCAATAGGCAAGAGAGTGATTGGTGTCCCCCAGACCTTGCAGGTGTCCCAGGGGAGAACAGGCATAATGGATGGTTCAGGTCTGTGAAACAGGTAAAGCAGATCATTTTGAGACAGAGATCAGTAAAACCTAGGCTTCCCAGCATTATCTTGAGAAAACACTACTCCAGGTTAAAGTATGGAACTCATCCTCATTGCAGATTTTGTTTTAATGCTCCTCACATAACTGCATGCTAGTCCATCATGTGGGCACCTTAACAAATCATGTTATGGCAAAACTGCACTGTCCAAGAAAAAACTGCTCATGGAAAGAGCGGAAGTCTCACTGGGAATGCACCCAGTGTGATCCCAAATAATCTGTTTTTTAGAAATCACAAGAGGTTTTGAGAGTATGGCTAAGAAAGAGCTGCTCAGAAATCAGGGCCAGGCTCTGTCCTCATCCATCCAGTGCTGCTGATCTCTATTTTGTTAGGAGCACAACACAGCACACACTGATGGCAAGAGTCTAGGCTAAAAGTTGACTGCTCGCTTTGAAATAAAGGGTCCTGAACTCCCAGGACAGCACACCTATCACTGCATTTGTGCCACAGCAGATTTTCTCTAAGGCCTGTACAAGACGGCAACCCTAGGAAAAGGCTGGGGAGGGATCTATACACCACGTACCAAGGGATCATACATGAAAAGCACCTGCACCAGCCCAGACATCCCAGAAGAATTTATCTTGTAGACAGCTGACTCTCAAGGACAGAGATGGCAGAGATGTGACAGAACCAGCAAATACCAAACCAAAAACCAGCCTAGAGGCCTAATGAGAGAACAGAGCTCTGGCATGGGGCTGCTGTAAGATTTGTTCCCAGAGGCTTCCTGTTAAATACCTCTGCAGCCACACTGCCTGACCTAAAGGAACAAAGTTAAACATAAAGCTTCTCATTACACGTGAGGGAATGGAGCTGTACAACATTGTAAGCTCAAAAATGTCCCATGTCACATGCTCCCAGCCCATTCTATAGTCATCTATCGATTAACTCTAGGTAGCAGTCCTGAAAACTGTCCCCATTGCAAACTGGATACACTTACTGAGGAAACTATGCAAGATCAACCAAGAAAACCATGGTGGAATTTGTTATTACACACTTTTTTAGAGGAAGAAGTTGGTGTCCTAAAATTCATTTTTCTTGCTCTCCTTCCTGCTGGGAGCAAACAAATTACCTGTCAGTCATGTCCTATGTAAAAAGTTTACTGACAGCTATTTTTTCACTTTATTCCTCTATCCATGCAGCACAACCTTCCCTGGCTTTATGCTCTGGTTTTCTCCTCTCATGACGCTGCCTCCCCATGCACCTCAATACACTTTCAAGAGTTGATCTTCTGACTGGTCAGTCCTTATTACCCCTTTGTTTTGGACATTGCTCCTCCAGATGGTTTATCTGATGTTTTTGGTGTTTGTCAGGAAGTTAGAGGTATCATTCAGGCAACCTGACCTGCAGAATCTATACATTAGGCAGGTGTCTGGACAGAGACTGAGTTTTCTCAGAAAGAAACCATTCTTATATAAATCCACAAGTACTAGCCTCCATTGAAGAAAATGAAAAAACAAAAAGAAAATCAGAACTCTGATTATAACGCCAAAGCTACATATTTTCAGTTTAGGAGGAAACCTGAAATCGTATGACCCACTGATTTGAAACAGGGAAAATAAATGCATCAAAAAAGTCTGAATTTTAGAAAGGAAGATACAACGGGGAAGCAGAGGGATCTCAAAGAAAACCAACAGAAAACTGCATGACTGCAAAGAATAAAAAGCAGTGAGAGCAATGATGTAACAGAGCAAACAGCAGCAAGACTAGTCCACCTTCTGAATTTCTTAAGTGTTTTTAGAGCTCAAGGTAAGCGAGTCACCTCCATAAGCCATGACAGAAAGAGCAGATAGAAATTAAGAGGAAACATGTTTTTCTTGTATTTACATAAGCACCATGATACACTGCTCAGCTGGAGACTGATAAGGAACTGTACCTTGAATTTCAAGGTAGCTCTTTACCTTTTATCAGCTAGGGAAGGCAGGAACTGACAGAGTCTAATACCAGAGTCTTGGAAATAACTCTTCACTGTTTGACTTGTATGGGGCAATCTGAGGGAGCAAATACACTACTTCCTTCTGTCCCTAACATAGTCTTCCTGATGGATGTTAAATCTCTCCCAACTACAACAGTAAGCAGCACAGGAACAGTACACTTACCTGAAAAATCAGTCTTTATTTATATTTGAGAAGCAGGATTCAGGATAAAATGCTTTATTAATAGGTAAATAACATCACATTCTTGAAAACATGTCCCCTACTCAAATCACTGCATAAACTTTTTCTCTGTACTCTAACATTGACACTTGAATTCAATATTTAACTACAACATCCAGATGTACCTATCCAACTATGGATGTAGAATGTGTTTTCAAGTTTTGGGAATGTGGTGGAGTTTTATCTGGACACAGGCACTGCAAAGCCAAAAGCTACAGCTACTCAACAGAAATGCTCTTTGGCAGATGTTTACAGCAGCAGATCACTCCTGCTGCAGTACAAGGCACACTGTTCAGTGTTGGTCACCACCTGCAGGACCAGGAGGGATTCCTCCCTCCACCTGGATTACTCCCCCCTTCACCTTGCCTTGGAGCAAACCTTCCTTTCCCCAGGCGCTCCTTTTCCTCTGCTCTGAGCCCCTCAGGAGCTGTGTGGAGGTTTGCTGCTGCTCACCAGCTCAACACTCATCCTGCAAGGCTGATGGTAATGGCTTTTTTCTGCACACCAGGTGCTCCCCCAAACTGGAGCTTGCAGAACACCTGCACCTTAGAAATACAATCATTTTTCCTCCCAGTTCCTGAGCCCGGAGAAAATGAAGCAGGGACACCACCACATTTCCAGACTGCAACTACTTAGCACACATTCCACATCTAATGAGTATCTTGAACCAATCCCACAGTTATTTCTGTGCTATTTCTTTTTATTCCTCCTTCTGCTTTCCCACTATATATAGCATGCATATATAAACACACACATACACACACAGAGTCAGAGAAATAAGTTTACATATTTTAATGCCTATGGGAAGAACTAAATTCCTTTAGCAAGATCTCCAGCATGAACATGAACATCACCTCCAACTCCCTCAGCAGAACAAATTTTTCTGTCCCATTGTGCAAACAGGTTCTATCAAACCCTCTTAGCTTACAGGGAAGAAAATCCCTGAATGCCAAGTCTCAGCACAATACATAGTAAGCTGAGGTATTTCCCTGAGGTAATTTCCCACATGCACAAATATGAGTTATCATGTTGTAAAGAAAAGTAAGTTTGTTCTGATTTTTTTTGTGAAAGATGCTGTGAAGATTGTTCAGGTGTTTTTTAACTGCTAAAGAGATGGGATGTGGGGAAAAGATGCTAGAAGAACAGAAAATAGTGCAAAAAGTCCTACCGTGAAGCTGTTGTTGACATTCTTTGTGCTGGACTCTGCTACGCTGGCATCTGTCAGATCCACCTCATCAAAAATAATGGACTGGAAAGAAAAAATTCAAAATCTTAGTAAATTCTTGAATCCAATGTACAAGCAGCAGACTCAAAGGGAGTTTGCCTAGTATGCTTTGTATCACAGCCTTTTATGATTTGAAGGAAAGACACAGCACCAACAACATTAAGGAAATCTAGTTCCATACACTCAGGATCACTCTGGCCTGTCTTCAGACAGTGAATACAAAGACTTTCTTTTTACTGAAGGATTATTTTAAAAGAGCACCAAATAACTGTAGGTTTTGTCCTTGTGAAAGGAGACAGTTTTATATCTAGTTGACTATCAACATACTAAACCAGATGCATAGCAGCTCTGATTTGATAAATTCTAGCCTTGCTTGTCTACTGCACTTTCTCTTTTCATTTGTATTCTCTTCCATCTACTGATTCAGAGTCCATTCCCTACTAACATGCACCAAAGGGAGAAAAAATGTAGAAAAACAGTATCACAGGTCCACATGATGCTTCACTTCAAGGATTCCCAAGTGTGAGGCAAAACACAGGGATCTTCTAGTATCTACAAAACCTGAAGACCAGTGCCTAAAGAGCTCTTTGCTGAGGGCTGCCTCCCCACTGACAAACATCTGCCTCCAAATCCCCTCTACTGACTTCCTTCCTTGGTCTCACAGGTACTGTCAGGACCTTACCTTAGCAGTTTTTGCGTAGTAGAGTGTTCGTCCTCGCAGCTTAAAGTATCGTCTCTTCCAGCGCTGGAAGGAGCTGGTTTGTTTCATCAGCATCCCCTCTTTGATGACAGTCTACAAAAAGCATCAGAGGAGAGGGGTGAAGCACAGGTTTTACTGACAGGCATGCTTTCTGCTCCTCCAGCACACATCCGTAGGGGAACTGGAGTTGGAGACCAATAACCTCAGTGCCCTCTGCTGGAAGCATTTCATAGATTCATTCAGCAAAACTGAGCAGCCTTCACAAGATAAAACTAATGAACACACAACCCACACTGCGGTGCAGTTTTACCCTTGTCTTCAGTGCCATCACGATACCAAAGAAGATAAATAACTTAAAACTGAATGAGCATTTTCAATCTGAATCAGGGAGCGTAACAGTTAAACTCACCCAGGTCGGATTTCAGTTGCAGGTAATTGCACCTTTCATTTAATTGGCATCTGATTACCAGCACATACACACCCAGGATATCAGTCTCTACCTCCTTCTGTGCCTTGTGAACTGCATCTACTTGGTACAGAGGTGGCAAGCTGCAAGCCCAGGGGGTGAAGAGTGAAACCAGAGTAAAGAAGGTGCTATATCCAACATTAGCATTTGGTATTCTTCAGATAGTCTTGGCCCTGCCTCAGTACTCTCTGGCCAGCTGCCATTTCCCAGGGCTGCGGTGCCAAAACTGTCTTTGCACACTGATTTTTTTTCTTTAACTGCTTTATAACTAGACTGACATACCAGCATACACAAACTCATATGCTCGTTCTTATACTGTGCATTTGTGGGAATATGGATTTAATCCACATGCGCTTTATTCAGGTTTGAATACCAACAGCTACATGAAAATAACCTCAAAAATTGCAGCTCAGAAAGACAAAAGGCAAAAAAGTTGAGGCTGAATGTCCAACCCCAAATTTCCTGATTGCAAATACTGCCTAGGAGCTACAAGCAGTGCTATGTCATGCCTTGGTACCACAAGAAACCTACTTCTCTCCCCAAAACAGTTGCAGGAACCTACTTGCTGAGAGAGCCCAACAGGATAAACATTCAGGTAAAACACGGGACACAAACCGTCTGACAATCTTGTAAGACAGGTTATTCTGTATCTTAGTGCCAGAAAAATGACACAGCTTTAACATACCAGAGGTCTCCATGGAATTCAGGTTTGTAACAGTCAGGTGGCTGATAAGTATCAATTCACAAACAGCACCAAATGGACACCGCCAAGCTACTACAGCACACAAAATAAATACTCTTACTGATCCACAGGGCTTAGTTAATTTTAAAACTCCTTTCCAGGGCATTAAACCTCCTTTTAAAATGCTATATATATTTCTAATGTGTGTCTTTAGTTTTTGGAACAGCTGCAGATTTTGATACGTTCCACATACACTGGCCCTTGCCAAGCTCAAAGCTTCCTCAAAAACCACTTTGAAAAAAATGCTGACTATAAGGAGAAACATCCGTCTGACAATATATGCTTCTCTTTTGCTAGACTGAGCAATCCTCAGACTGGCCTGAGAGATCATAAGGTCTGGACCACCATGGTGAAGCCTCTATGCACAAATCAGCTGAGAAAGAGCAGGCGCCGCATTCCACCAGATCCTAAAGAGAACTGTCAGATACAGAAGCCACTAGAATCTTCCTTCACTGTGTTGGGAAACAGAAAAAGGGGGGAGCTCCCCGTCTCCTGGAAGAACGTCGTCTACCTTGGATGCTGGGCCCTGGCCAGCTCCAAGGTTAACAAACCCCAAGCCTCAAAGTTTCCCAGTGGTCTGTTTCACAAAGCCACCTGAACACTAGAAGAAATAAATACCTTCAAGTGCTCAGGCAAACACCAACTTAGTGTGCCTGCTTCAACTGAGAATTGCCAAACTCCACAGAACTTCCAGCAGAATGAAAAGAGGAAAAAAAAAAAAAGCACAATTGAGGATTAAGCTCCTATGAGAAAATAGTTGTTTCCCACACCAGCTCCCCACAGATCTGAAGCAGTCACTGAAAGGCATCCTGGCACTCATTTTCACAGGACACAGCAGCAGGAATACACTCTAAGAAGCCATAAAGCATCTGGGAGTGGCTTTAGGGTTCAGAAGTTAAACACACCATAGCAATACCCAGAAACAAAATGTTAAACCACCTTAGAGATGGTGTTACATCAATAATCCAAAATTCAGACGTTATCTTAGCTGAAGCTTCAGCATAAAAGAAATTTGAGTGCAAAGACAGATCAAACAGCATCCCTCACTGAAACAACCCTGAAGGCAAGGCCAGAGCTGAGGGCAGTCGTCTGGAACCAGGAAAGATGCATTCATGCTCCTACTCTGCCATGGACTTCTTATGAGCTCCCAAGAAAGCAATTTTCACCCTGTATGTCTCCATCCCCCATGTATCAAGTGGAACAAACAGCACTCACCAACTCTGTGAAAACCCACTAAAATATATATTTCAATCACAAGTTATCTTAACTCCAGCACCTGAGTATCAAAGAGAAATGTAAAGTACCAGCATCCAAATTACTGCGCTAAAGAAATCACACATTTCTGCAGCTCTTTTTGGAAAATGGCATATTTGGAAAGTGGCATATTTTTCAGCTTAAGACAGAAACATGGAGTGATTTCTGCATTCCCTGGGAAAAAACACATATAAATAAAAAATAAGACAGAGAAAGCAGCTACTGAACTCTGCAAAGCCCTGCAGAGAACTGAACCAAAGTCAGGGAGGAACTACCAATCCTGGGGAAGATTCCTGGGATGAAAAGACTGAAGATATCAAGTCAGCAAGAAGGCTAATCAAAAAACAGCAACTTGCAGGAGGAGATTTCAGAGTTCTGTTGCTATGCTTATTTACAGCTATGGTTAAACTGGGGTCAGCCAGAGCCCTTATACACCCCAGGCTCAGGCAGCATCACTTTAGCCAAACTCTTGCCCAGCCCACCAGCACAGTAACCCTCAGCAAAACAATGCCTCTGCTTTCCCTCAGCTCCCACTGCTCCCACCTGCTCCCTCACCTCAGCTGGGCTCACTCACCTCTGCACAAGACATGCATTCCTCCATTCCTCTTTTAAACCCTCTTTTTTTGTTCTTTTTTTTTTTTTTTTACCAAAAGGCAACACTTGCAGAGGTCACTTTGCCCCGCTCTAAGCAGCAGTTTCTGTCATTGCCAGGCTCTATCTATAGAAAACCTCATAGCTACCCAGCTCAGACATGAAAGGCCAGAGCAGGAGCGCTCATTCTGCACACAGCAAACATGCCTCTGGTTCAGTGCTGCCCATCTCTGCACAAGAGCAGCTGGGCTATTTATAGGCACTCAGCACAGTTTGGTGGGTTTGGGCGGAAAGGGCTGGAGATAAGATCATGATGACTTTATAAAATGATGTAGACATCGCTGCCTTTCTCCTCCTCTGTTTTGACTTTACAGCCAAAGGACTTGTTACTTGCAGAGGAATGCAGCTGGAGAAAATGAACTGGGGAAAGGACCTGACTACAAAGAGACACAAATAACATAAAAGGGGGGAGATGAACAGTTACTTCTGCTCCCCAGCCTCTCCGCAGATTTTTAATTGAAGATCTACTCTGATCAGATTACTGGGCATGTAATTCATCAAGATAAAAATTAAATTGTTTCTCCCATAATGAAAAGAGAGTGTTAAATCTATTTTAAGTATCATATATTGGATTCTACAGGAAAAGCTACTGCCCTAAAACATTCTGAGGTTTAATTATGTGCATCCTATCCAGGATAAATACTAAAATTGTTTGCAATGGAACTATGCAGGTTATTTTCTGTCCAGCTGAGTCCCTTTCCAGTGTGGTGTCCTGTGGCATGGCATTCCATGGGCAGATAACACTATGAAAATGAATTCTCTTCTTGTGTAAAATGATATGCTATTACTTTCAGCACTGACCCCTTTTATCATATTACAAGTCAGTGTAAAAAGGTATAAAAAAGGTTACTGAACAAACCAACAATTTAAGACAACACTGCACATAGCAGAGTGTCTTCAGAAGTCTGAAAAAACTAAAATTAGATAACTGAAAGGCAAGAAGGCAAGGCCTAGGGAATTTCTAACATTTTGGTATTTATCTTTGGCCTTGAAGGACAGCAACTTCCTGCAGAAAAAAAAATCAGTTTATGGCAAGCAATACACAATCCTCTCCCCAGCTCATCCCTTTTCAAAACTTGACATTTAGGAAGAGCAATAGTATGTTTTCAGATTTCTCCTGTCAAAATGGGTGCAGGGTTCAGGCCTAATTCTGAACTGACAAAAGAAAAGCTTTGCCACTGACCTCAACAGAAATGGTTTCAAACAACTCAGAGGACTTTAAAAAAAGAACTTAAAAGAGACCCTTATGCTTCACTGTTTCCCCTTCCGGCCTTGTAAGAACAAGAAGCCAAAAGATTAACAGCTGTTCAGAAAAACAGCAAGACAGTTGTGTTTTTGGCAGCACTGCTCATGTGAGGTGTCTATGCAGTCAGTAACCCATGTCAGGAGGTCAGAGACAGCCTACACAGATTAAATGCTTTCTACACTGATAACATGAGTGATTCTAATAAAAGTTAGGAAGGATCAGATTTCAGCTACTTTCAAATTACATCCCCTGTTCTCCTGCACATAGTACTGCTCACCAAGTGAAACACATGAGTAGACAATCCTTTTCTGAAGCTCAAACCTATCACCCCATTTGGAAGTAGGGCTCTTGATAAAACTAATTTCCTAATCTGGAAAACAAGCCCTATTAGCCAGACTGAGGTTGACTATCAAGCACTATCCAGCTGTCAGGCTGGCAACTGTCCCTCGGCACAGGGAGGCTCCAAACCATGTTTGATAGACACAAAGGAAGAACAGTGCAACTTATTTCACTGCTGAGATCATAACATATTCTTAGGGACAATTACTCAGTGCAGCATATCTAAAACAAGAATTATGCTCCACAGACACGTGTTTCCAATGCAGAAAAAGCACTAAGTACAAGGTAACAGCAAAATTATACAAAGCTATCTAAATAGCAACTAAAGAATCCGAAACTCTAAGTCCAAAGTAGCATGTGGATTTCTCTATTTATCATGTGTCTTCAGAATGTAAAAACTTTAGGACACACGCAGTTTTTATTTGTACGTACCACAAAACCCTGATGCCAAACAACAAATGGTTGACTAAACAAAGCACCAAATGCAGAGAGGAGAAAACAAAATGCAAAAGTAAATGCAGAACTGGGCTATCTTGATAGATGTGTATTAGGCAGCTGAACCCCAGGGACCAAACAACCTCATCTAGTCACTGATTTTGAGTAAGCCATGGCAAAAAGGATAGGAGTAGGTCTGCAGGTGCTTAAACATGGCCAGATAGTCTTGCCGTGCTAGGGCAGGTACAAATCTGAGTGCTGTACCTTATGGGCAAAATAGTTTCAGTAGCTGGTGTTATAAAAGCTCTCCGTGGTCATAAACACAAAACTAAATAATATTTCAAAATCAAATAAAACACAGTAAATCCGACCAAGAAACTATGAGAATAAATCTAACCAACCCCACAGAATAAGACATGAAATGTCAAAAGGGTAGGGGTTAACAAGCTAATTTGAGAGCAACATCCTTCCACCAGACAGTGGTCACACCCTAGAAATGAACTCCAGGAAGCTTCAAGAGGGGAAATCTGGACCAGTAAAGCAATTCTGACGACGGGACACAGAGAGCTATACAGATCTAAAAGGGAGCACAAGGTAATTACAAGTTGCATAGTCCTGTTTGGGAATTCTACATTAAATGCACTTTGCTCTTGAAGAAGTGAAAATTGCATTAAGATTTCTTTCACTTGCATCAAAAGAGCAAGGCATTATGAGAACTCACTGCAAAAAAAGGACTCCAGAAGAAAATCAGAGCTGGAATCAAGTATCAAACTGGAAGCTGAGGCAGTGAGTCAGACGCCCACTAACAGAAGCCAAGCACTACAACTGATGAATGGGGTTACAATACAATAGCTCTGTACAACCACATGGGGAAGCTTGAAAAACTCTCCTAATAATCATCCTCCCAATTCTCCTCTGTTGTAACCTCCAGTCCTGATGAATGAGCTGGACTTGGAACACCCAGTGAGATACCAGGGTGGGCAATGGCTGACAGCTCTCCTACAGCCTCTCTGCAAATTCTGAGACAGAATCCAGAGCAGAGCATAGAAACCTATCCATGGAGTAGCTGAGATCTCACTGAAACAGGTAATGTAAGCTCATTCTCTGGATCCACAGTAAAATCAGGGATTGGTATCAAATAAATAATGAAAAGGTTTTAATTTGCCAGATAAATGGTCAAACACTTCATTCTTCATTAGTTAGTGCTGCAGCCAATAAACAAAGAACAGGTCTTTGAACCAGCTTCTTTCAATACCAGGTTCAGCTGCTACTATTATGAACAGCTCTCCTAAAAGGCATGCACAGTCACAGACCTAAAGTGAACAAATTACCATATGAAAAACAATTTGAGAGCACATGAAAATGTATATGGGGAAGGAAATATAACATACAGAGTATCAAAGCACAGCTTCTTGGTAAAATGAGCTCTGTCAAAGAGCTCCAAGAAAAGTACTAAAACAGATGAATATTCTGCTCAGCTACTTAGAAGGGAGAATGAAAAACATACCAGTACACTGATTAAGGATGAGTTAGGGGCTGGACAACTCCTAGCATACTAACTGCTTAAGCCTCAGGATGCTTTTCATAGGCTCCCAGCATCCTTCCCAAACACATTTATCACAAGAGGGAAACTGAGCACAAAATGCCAGTCAAACTGTACCAAAGCTGGAAGATAAGGACTAAAAGCCATCTACAAAGATAACTAAAGCCAAAAAGGTAACAGCTTAATAGCTACCAGAAAATTCTGGAGTGGAATAAAATTTTAAAGGGTACTAATTAAATGTGAACTTTATATAAACATGAAAAGTTTGACTGTTATTTTTTTCTACCATCTAAAATTATATATATATATATATATGACTATATCCCTACCTTGGGCATTTTCCCCATACACAAAAAATGTCAAAACATGCTACCTACTGTAAAGCCTTCTGAGATACACCTGTCAGAAGCTATGCACCAGCACCACTGAACCCCCCATCTGAACTCAGAAGCACATGGCTCTACTGATGAGGCACAGCAATAGAACCTCATTTGGAATCATAGCCTGTACACAGAACCCTCTAACACTGCAGCCTGTACAGCCCAGCTTAAGTCACACTCTTATTCATTCGCATTCAAAGAGACAAGTTACTACCAAAACCCACATGTCTAAGCCCCACTATGCACTTCACCAGAGCCAGGCACTCAGCATAGTGGGCTGTCAGGGCCATCTGACAAGCAAATACCAGGCTGAGGAGTGTGACCAGTGCGAGCACAGAACAGCAAATGTATGGGAAAGCACATGCAGAATACAGCTGCAGATCTCATCCTCACGCTCATAACCACCCCAGTCTTCCCACACCTCTGAACATCATGGAGACCTTCGCCAAGCAGGAAGGAATAATCAGCAGAAAGTACCAGTAAGAAAACTTCAGAATATGGGAAAGTGAAAGTTATACCTTGAGGAAGAAAACTGAATCCTTTGCCCTTCTGTTGAGGAGGCTGAAAGAAAGACAGCTTCCTCCTACTGTGTCTGGATTCCCATCACCTCTGATACTGAATTCTGCAAGGAGCCTTGTTTGGTAGGGACTGGTAGATGCAGAGCCAAATTCTCATCCTTTTACTCCAACTGGTATTCAAATAGGTTTGCTTTCTGCTTTGAGAGCAGAAAGCAGCTTTTGGCTTTTGGCCATTTAATTAATACTTAGGTATCTTAGAATTTATTTTTATCTCATCTGTAACAACTGTTGTAATCAGATTTTCCATATTTATGTATTAAACAACCTATGCTTTTAAGTTTTTTTTTCCTGATCTATTTAACATAGTTTTTAAAGGATACTGCAAAGTTTTAATTTGTTTTTCCACTTTCCCTGTTTTAATATCCTGCAAATACCTTTGACCATGCCAAGACTTCTTGATCAGCACCAGCAACAACAAAAAAGATGAGCACAGCCCTGGGAACACCGTTTTGTTAACTTTCAGCTGAACAGAACAGGCTGGTGTGAATTCCCAGAATAGTGATTTTTAATAAAACCTCAATGATAAATCTACACATTCTAGAGAGTGCTCTGTCCTGCCTCAGCTGAGAGCAGTTCCAAGAGCAGGCAGCTCACCCTCCCTGTTTTATCAGACACATTTCTGTTGTTCAAAGACCACTGAAGGTGGCTGTCCCATGGAGTAAGACAATATCTGGAGCTTGCACCACCTGCCTTAGTTCCCATGTCTGGGTGATTTCTTACATTTGATACAAGAAGTATGTATCTACATTTTCCCTACAGGAAACTGCAGATCCTATCGCCTCTCCTCACTAGAAAATTACATGGATAAATTTACTAAAGCTTGCAAGTCTCACATGCAATGTGCTCGATACAAGCATTATGTGATCAAGAGGGCATTTCCTTTCTCAAAATAGGCAAACCACAACATCAGAAGAATGATCAGATGTAAAACTTTTCAATTTAGCAATGAGATGGTGAGGAAATAAAAAGTTCTCTAAAACCAAATGAAGCAATCATGTACTAATCAATTGCATAATTGAAGTGGTAACATTGTAGCTATCAAGCCAACTTTTTCCTCTCTGCATGAGAGGAGAGCAGCCAGCTTTAGACCTCCTCCTCCTCCTCCTCCATGAAAGTGCTCCCATGTCCAGGTGTGGTCCAGGGCCTGCAGACTGCAAGTTCCATACCCTGTGGAATCACTGCACTGCTGCTGCAGAGGTACAGCACTACTGAACAGGGCATGCACAATAAGCTCACTACTTTCTGAAGTATTTTATATAAAATGTGTGAGGAGGGACCACAAACCATGGCAGATGCTGTGGAACAGTGCTGCTGCCTCAGCTATTCTGCCTGGAGAATCCAGCTACCCCTGGATGAATATCCTGCAAGGCTGCAGTATCAAACAGAAGCATCTTTTGTCTTTAAGCAACACATAAATTCTTAGTGAAACAAGAAGCAAAAGAAGGTACAGTGTCTCACGGTATACTGGATTTCCTAATCAGGTAATCTGGAGATAGAAATTTCACAATTTTCATTAATAATCCTGTACTCCTCCAAAGTAATAACTCAATAGTTTTTCTGTAATGAGAGGCTTTGGGTAGAGGAAAATACTCTAAATATTTTACTTAAGTTTAATTTTTAAAACCCAAGCAATCAAACCAATACATTCAATACCTATGTTTTCTTGGCTCTAATTTTATTACAGAGAATAATTAGTAGACTGGAAATTTTTTAGTGATGTGGTCTAAGTAAATCCATGCTCTCAAAACATGGAAAAGTTTAATGTTAGCTCTTAAGTTCTTGGAACCTGATCTATAGTTAGAAAGAATGAGAAATGCTTCAAGTGCGTGTGGTTTTGTGCTTTGTTTTGTTGTGTGGTGGGTTTTTTTAGTTTGGGTTTGTTGATTCTTGTTTTTGTTTTTTTTAACAAGGAAGTAACAGCTGCTACTTTCATACAGCATCCAAAACTCTCCTGCAGCAAGGCAAACTTACAGTACACCAGTGGAAACAGTGCTGGGAGGCTTCCCAAATTGTGTCAGAACAGAGGAGTCTGAAGTATACATGAAACAGAATGTAGATTAAGGGACAGAAACATCTGTACGGCCTAAAATCCTACCTGTGTCTTGGCGCTCAAAGAAGAAACTAGTATGTTCATGCTGCTAATCCAAGAAAATTCATGTCCTTAAACCTGTGCTCAAGAGGTTCAGTCTTAGTTCAATCACAAAAACTTCTCTTTTTCAACAGGTCTCACTCTTTTTAGGTGAAGAGTTCGCAGTTTCTACCTGGATTAAAGTGTAAGCCACTACAATTTATGACACATGAAGATCCTAAAAATGTCCTCTTTCAGACAGCCTGTTAGAAGGCAGCAAAACAAAACCAGACTGACATTTTAATATGTTTTAGTGGAAGATGCCAGAGACAGAACATGAATTCCTGAAAATTCCTTCCTCATTTCTTGCTTATTTCTTCTACAATGTTGCTTTACTGAAATGCTGTGCTTCTTATCATAATGCTTCTTTCAATACTTCTATTTCAAACTAATAAACATCTCATTTTCTTCACTCTAATCTCAGAAAACCTTAAAACATTTGCCCTCCAGAAATAAAAGTAACACTTCTTTACCAATAAAATGGACATTTTATCTAACAGTCAATACAAGAAGAAACAAAATGAGCTTTCTTCAGTTGCCCATGCTGCCCACCATGTCTGAGGACTCAGCATAGTATGATCTGGAAACTTCAGAAAAAATCAGGAGAAACATTTTGTTTCTCCCTGTTTTTCTGCTTTAATGCTGCAGGGCAGCTCCAAGACTTCAAGGCTACTGGTCAGAAAGAGAATCACAACTTCCCACAGCAAAAAAGGCATCACCTACAGCTGATACACAGCACAGAGAAGGGAAATGTGCTAGTTCCGATACCGTCAGTCTGTCCACTGCAGCATAAAGCTCAACACCAGTTCTTCCGTACTGCTTTAAAAATATAAATGAACTTGACATATCTCTGCTACTAGAGCTAGACAGCTTCCCAGAAAGTCTGGAGAGCTGCTCACTCTGTTTGCAACTCTGGTGAAATATACACTGCTAACTTGTCTTAAAAAGTTCAAAGCAATGATAGATGCTTATAAAAATGAAAATATTACAGAGAAATTGCTTGTGAAAGTAAACAGGACTTAGACTGAACTAGTCTAAACAAGAAGTTCTCCTGATGCTACCCAAGGACGCTGCTGAAATCCTGTCTGGTAAACAAACTGAGAGCTCAACATACCAAAGCTGGCACATTGGAAATCCCACAGAACTGATGAATGAAATGCGCACATGGACTGTTCATCCACCCTCCAGCTTTCTGAGGGTTGTAATGTGATGCTGGAAATGAAAGGTCAGGTCCAAAGGAAGAAGCACACTTACTGTCAGAGCTTAAAAAAAGTGCTCTACTCCTTGGTTTCATACCCTCAGCTCCCAGGATACTGCTGTGCCTTGGTCCATGCTGAGTGACAAAGAGATGACATTACCACTTCAGCTGGTTCCAGCTGAGGTCTCAGCACTGCTTAGGAGGTGGGAGCAAGGTCCCGCTGTTGCCTCTCCTCACACACATCTTTGTTCTCTAAGTTCATTTTACCTCTTTCCTAACTCCTATCCATTCAAAAATAGTTAATCTTAGCTGACCAACAGTTTCTGCAGCTGCACCAACACCAACCTGAGACCAGACAAGAGCTAAAAGAGTGCACTATGAAGCCTTATGTTGGTACAAGTCCATCAGGTGTCCAAATGGCTGATCAAGCACACAATTCAGCCTCTGCTTCTCAGACAGCTGCAACAAGAGCACTCATGTTACCTGCTAAACCGGATCATGTGAGGCTTTATTCTTTCCCCATAATAATAATCATTAAAAGACTGGTAAACATGCTTCCCTTATATCTTCTTCTCAGCCTCAAAAATTCTTTCTAGCAAAAAGCAAGTAAGTAGTTAAAACACAGTACTTCACTTTCCAAACACTGAGCCTTCAACTTCTCCTTCCCCTGCCCTCTGTCTCACAAGGGACAGGTCTTTTAGCTGATGAGATATTATCTGTGATTTGCCTTTAGACCCTGCACATCAACACCTCAGTCCTTAAACATCTAAATTATTCCACTTGCCTCACTACTATCACAGCAAGCTGCTTCACTCAAACACAGCTGGACAATCTCTGGGCTTTGAGACAAATTCACTGAAGTTTTACAGTCTTGCAAGCAAGCAAGCAGCTCTACTTTACAACATTTCCTAGGAAAACAGATGGCAGGACCAGAGGAAGGAAAATGTACCTTCAAAGCACTTGCAACTGTGACAAACAAGTAAATTCTGAGGAATTCCATGGCCACAACAGATTTCACACTCAAGCTGTGATAACAGTCAGCTTCCATGGTGATTTAGCTATACTTACAGGCACCGTCTTCAGCTAACTGCAGCAAAAGATGTGGTCAGAAGAGATTTATATCCTCAGGCCATAGTAAAAGTCTGCCTGCATCTCTTACTGTCACTGACAGACCTGTCCAACAGCTTCTACAGTTTACAGTAGTCTGCATTCTATCATTCAACAGACAAATTCAGAATTAGATCTGCCTTTACAAAGGAAGTAAGCTCCTCAAAGTCTCATCAAAACCATGATTACCCACCAAGCTGTCTTTGCTCCTTGCCCTGAGGGCAAGGAAAGAGCATATACATGCAGCAGCATGCATAAAAGACAATGACAAACCAAAATGACATTAACAAGCAAAAGAACAAATCAATCCTGAGTACCATAATATCTGGGCTTGGAAAATTTGACACTACTTAGTCAAAGGTTTTTGGCAGGTTGACACACAGAAGGCTCAATAGCTGTAGACAATATATGTTTATAATCCCTGTTCTTAATATGCTTATGTTTGCGTATACAGGTGGCTGGTTTTGTCTTTTTCCAGCCATGCTGACATGAGAAGTGATGTGAAACAGGGAAAACTATTAAGTAGAGACAGGAGGACATGTTCTGCTATAGTCAAACAAAAATACAACCCAATGCGCCTTTCACCTTAGCATCTCTAACATCCTGCTATGAGCAAGAGTTCCCACTCTAGCACTGGAAAAGTCTTTGTATCCCTGCACTCATCATAAATACCACCATGGAGACAGACTATAGCATCCATCCTTCCTTTCCCCATGAGACCTCTGCCACAAGTGGTGTTAAAAAATCCCAAGTTTCATCCAATCTCCAGCAAGACAAATTCTTAATATTCAGCACTCCGGATACAGGAAAATATCTCAAAAGGCTTATTTTTTTCACAGCAGAACAACAGTCTAGCTTAAGCCACCCTGGTGCTACAGCACTGCTGAGATCCGCTTGATACAGAACATCAACAGGTTTAGAGGGCCCCAGGGTTTGCTGGTGTGGTCAAAAGAACCATCTCACAGCCCAGCCCCGCAATGCCTCAGCCCAAGAAGCCAGTGGCAGTGCCAGTAGCAACTCACAGATGGAGGAAGCAGCCCCATCACGGTCCTCACACACAACTGCACTTTGTCACAGGGGCTTCATAACTGGTACCAATGCAGCCAAACAATGATGCACAGCAGAATGATGGCAGGCCTTATGTTTAAAAGCAGGGCAAAACAGCCAGCACGAAAAAGAGCCCTTTGAGCAATGCTTCAGACACCCCACCATGCAGAGACATTTACTCTCCTTTGCTATGAGTACAAGAGAAGCAATACTGAGCTGCAGCACCAGTGCTGAGCGAGCTTTTGCATCCCCACAGCTGCACTGTGCTTGTCCATGCTGCAGAGACAAGGTGAGCACAAGGCAGGTGATGACAGAGTAACTAACCTGGTATTTCTAAGCAGAAATACATGACATAACAGTCCAAGAGTTACACAGGAGCTTAGTGGCTACAAAGAAAAATCATGCTGCTATAATAAAAATAGTACAGAAAAAGGAAACTCCCTATGCCTGGTTCCCAGTCTAAAGTTGAAGGAAACTTTCACATCTTCTTTCACAATAACAATACAGAAAAACTACATTTGTGGTTGTAGTTGCAGAATGTTGTTACTGCCCCTAAAAATGGTATTGTTCCAGAACAAGCCACAGCAGGATAAAATATGACTGGGACAAGGGAATCTGGGTGGAAAGGACTGTTACCTTACCAGGAAGGCAGAGCAGGACAGACAAAGCTGGAAACAAAGACTAACCAGCTGCAAGATCACTGCTTGACCAAACAGAAAGCTAAATATTGCTATATGGCTACAGAAAGGTAAAACAGCACAGTGCGAGATGGAGAAAATTAGGATGCACAAAAAGGATGGGAAGATGGTGAGGGAGGCACACACAATGACTGCAGGGAACAATGAGGGCTGCACCTTCCAGAGCAGAGCTCTGAAGATGAGACAGTGACTTGTGCCAAGTACAACAGGACCACGGAGGAGGGAAGTGTTGGAAAGCAATAATGGAACACTGTGACAGGGAGCTACAGCTGAGATGTGCAGAGGTTCTCAGGGAAAGGCATGGGGAGGTGAGGAAGGAGCCCATGCCAACGTGACATGAAGAGAAAAGGGGAGATGCAGCTTCATGGGGTGAGGATGCCCTTGAGGATTCAAATGCCAGGTAAATGGAGCAGCACTAGGGAATAGAAGCCCAAATCTGACCTCCATGACTCCAAGAAAATACTACAGGGAAAGAGGGTAAGGAGGGAAAATAAGAAGGGGCTCTTCTAAGCCTGGATACACTGACAACTGAGCTGGGTAAAGCTCTCTGGGAGGTCTGAACCGGGGCACCGGGAAGAAGGTGGCCTAAGCAGGGCTACTGGGGAGGGGAACTAGAAAGGTTCACAGAGGCACCGGGGGCAGTTTGTGGGACGCTGGCAGACGCTGAAGGGCATTTAGGGGGCAGCTGTTTAACGGACACCTGAGAAACAGTTCATTATGGGGATACCTGAGGGGCATTTTGGGGTTCACAAGTGCCTGAAAAGCTACTGGGGGTGTTGTCAGGGGGTCTCTGCGGTGTGGATTGGGGGTCACCAACAGGACCCAGAGGGATGGTTGGGCTGTCACCGAAAACGACGGGATAAATAAACCTCACTAACACAGACATTATTTGCTGCAATTAAAGACTTTCCCAAGAGGGGAAAAGGGGGAAATGGCCGAGTCCCTGAGGGGTGCTTTGGCGGATGTGAGGTGGTCACAGGCAGACCCCTGAGGGGTCGTTGTGAGGGGAGAGGAGAGGGATGTGTGGGGAATGCCGGCAGCTCCCTGAGGGACGGGCTCAGTGGCAGGCCCTCGGGTAAAGCTTCGGAGGTCTCTGGCAACTCCCAAAGCAGCGGCCCGGGCTGGCGGCGGCACGGACCGTGCCGGGCAGGAGGGAGAGGCGGCGGCACCGAGCGTAACGCGGAGGCAGCGCCGGCCGCAGCGCCGCCAGGAGCCCGAGGCCTTGCCCGCGGCCCCCTCCCGCCGCACGCACCTTCTGGCGGATCTGCCCGGACGTCGAGACTTTGCGGATGAGCTTCTGCAGGGAGCCGGGCTCCTGCTCCGGCTCGCTGTCCGACGACTCCTCGGGCGCGGCGCCGGCGGCCGGCTCCGGCTGTGTCTGCTCGGCCCCCGCCGCCGCCATGCTGCACGGAGCGGCGGCGCGCCCGGCGCCCCCTACCGGCCCCGTGCGCGCGGCGCCCCCCAGCGGCGGCCGCGTCACATGGCGGCGGCGGCGGCGGCGGAGGGGCGGGAGGGGCCGGGGCGGGGAAGGGCCCGGCCGCTGTAACGGGACGGCCACGGCCACCCTGCCCCTCCGCGGTCCCTGCGAACCGCCCCGATCGCAACGGTCCGACCGTGGCTCCTTGGAGCCTGGACAAAGGTGTTCAGCGCAGCCCTCCCCGCCGAGGCGAGCCCGACAGTCCGGACCGCCGTCCCCATTCCTTCCCATTCTTCGTGGCTACTGCAGCACAGAATCACAGAATCATTCGGGTTGAAAAAGACCTCTGACATCATCGAGTCCAACCTATAACCGAACACCACCTTGTCAATCAGACCAGAGCACTGAGTGCCACGTCCCGCCGTTCCTTGAACACCTCCACGGACGAGTACTCCACCACCTCCCGGGACAGCCCCTCCCAAAGCTCTCCCCGTGTTGCCAGGATTTATTGAAATGCTGCGAGCACACCTGCTGCCCAGGCTCCACCTGCCGCGCAGCCCCCGCCCCGAAGGGCGCCTCAGGGGGGCTGAGGCCGAGGGCCGGGCCGCTCCCAGTGCCCAGCCCGCAGCACCCCCGGCCCGGCCCCACTCCATTCGCAGTGGCCAGGTAGCTCCCCCCCGCCTCTCCAACACCCATCAGCTACGGGCAGTATAGTGTTCCCGCTGGGATCTCACGGAGATGTATGAGGGGAAAGAGGCTGTCACGAAACCCGTCCTGTCACGTATTTGTTCCAAGCTGCCTTCAAACACAACAGGTCCAGAGGTGCCATCGCTCCTGGAGCGCATCCCTCTCCGGGAGCTGGCGAGCTCTCTACAGAGTCCCACCACATCAAAGCCACGGAGTCAGGAAATTGGATCTGCTCTCCCCGAGCGGTAAACAGGAGGAGCAGACCACAGGTCTGACTCGGTAGATCAACGTAACACCAAAACCAGAAGAAAGGGAAGATAAAAGGCAAACAGTTCTAGCTACAGACCTATTTTCTGCTGACAAAAGTCAGCATCTGCTGGCTGAAGCGCCAGAGAAAAATCCAGCTAGTCCTGCAGGACAGAGCAAATGACTGGCATAAGCTGAACAAGTAGCATCTCAAAGTGCTTTCCCAAACCCAGACAAAAGAACAGATTTAATAACCATTTAACAACCAATTTCCTCCCCACTGCACAACAGAGTGCACTGTGATTTTGTCACACTTAGATTACAGAAGTCATCACCACAGCTGAATTTGAGAGGAAAGTCAGGCAGTGACAGAGGCCCCTCACAAAGTTGACATATAAAAAACTTTTAAAAAAGAAAAAAAAAAATCAGATCCCTGAGTTTAGTGGTCCCATACTTACAGGTGTAGTAGCCAGAAACACTGAAGGAAACACCTTTGTCGAGAAAGAGACACTTTGAAGTAAGACAGGGGAAACCCTGTTCCCCCTCCTTCTCTTAGATCTTTAAAGGATTTTCTAAACTCCTGCTCTCCAAGACCAGCACATTCACAACAGCAATTTGTTCAGCCTTACTGTATGTTCTGTGTGTTCTGGAGCCACCAACAGATTAGTAATAAAAATACCAGGGAAAAGCCTCCCAAACATCCAGGTGCAAATGCCTGACCCTCCCACAAAGCTGAAATCACACAGAAATTATCCTGATGGCAAACACCTGGAACTGGCCGGGTTCCTTTAGCAGCAGAGCACCCAGTGCAGAGCGAACATTGTGCCTCTTGCAATTCCAAGCTAAAGTGAGACACCTGTGACTAACAAACAACACTGAGGAACAGGTGTATTAGGGGAGAGCACTGATGGAACCCTGAAGTTAGCTGTGGTCTTAATTAACTGCTTCCAGCATCTTAATCAAGACCAGTTTACAGAAGCAAACAGATATAAGTGTGAAGTTCTTAATTCTATTTTCCAGAGTGTAGGGTGGCAAACTTAAGTCTATATGAATAAATGTGGACCCTGCATTCAGACTTTCCAGGAGAATTTAAACCAGGGACACTGAAAAGCAGATTTAAAGCAAAAATGAGAAAAATGAAACACCAGTTGTTTTACATGCAAAATGTGATTAGCTGATGCAAGTCACTTCAGCAAAAACAGTGAGATTCAGGAAAATATCCAACATGTACATGTATAATGAGAATATCCAGATCAACAAGAGGAAAAGTTTGCAGAATGCAATCTCATTTCTTAGAGCATAAACCAACTGCTGGCAGATAGATATTGGGAAAGGCTCCTCAGGGAAGGCTGTGCCATAATTTCCTCCTTAATTTTCCGGTAGCTTCTTTTGAAGCAGTTGCCTACAGGAAACTAGATTAAATACAGGCTCTGTCTGGACTTGTATTTCTGTTTGGCATTGTATATAGGGAGCTTTAAGCAATTCATGGACAGTGCACATTTATCTCATCTTTAATAACATGGTTATTAAGCATATTGCTAGAAAGCTAACACTGTGTATCAGCATTGTCTATGCTGTGGGAGACAACTTGTGAGATATTTACTGGTACAGAAAATGAATGTAAAAGCCACATGGGGACAGTGCAAGCACTGAAAAAATTCACTGCCTGAATTTGGTAAAGCATCAATGCAAAAGCAACCAAAAGAAAATAAAATCAGTTTTGTACAGTCTGCTGAGAAACTTTGATGAATCACCCACGGCTGCAAGCCAGCCTTCCAGGGTAGGATTTGGTTCACTGGCACTTCAAAGTCACAGACTCTGACACTAAGTCCAGGCAGGCTGCATAAACCCTCTTAAAGCTCTCACCAGTGCTGAAAGCAACCAACCTTTTTATTAGGCAGCCCTGAAAGCAGAAGTCATGACATGGCAGATGTCCTGTCCTCCTCTGGTAAGTACGAGGTGTTGTGTTTGCCACATTCCTCCAGAGATGAATCTTGTAATAAGCAATAGAGATTCATGTTGTCATGTCCACTGACCTCAGGGCTGATCCCTGTAAGACCATGCATGAACTGAGAACATGCAGACTACTAGAAAATTAGGTCCTACATTTGTAATTGAAGCCACACAACACAGCTCCTCTGTCAGTCTGTTCTTTTAATCACTCATCAGTTGAGGGTGAATTCTTGTCCTCTTCATCAGGTGTATTTTTTAGCTGCTGACGACCAAACTCCTCAAATACCAGCTCTGCTTCACTGCAATGGAAGAAATGCAGGTCTTTCAAAATGATGTTACTCTATTTTTATGCCAGTAGACTAGAGACAACACATAGGAAGAAGAAGGGAAGCCGACAGACTGGTAGTGTTTCCCTTGTCTCCAAAGAGATTTGGATCATTTTCCCACAGGCACCATCTTCACTGATGCTATTCTAGCTAAAATGAAAAGCAATTGATTGAGCAAGTCAAGGCACAAACTGAGGATGTTTTCATCTGTACCGAATCATGTCCATTCCAGATACGTATTTATCAGCTAGCTGAACAGCCTAGAGCCTGCAAGGGGCTTTGTCCAGGAACAAAACGTGGAACATTTCACCCTTATTCCTTCTATACTAAAATAGAGGTGCATGGTCAAACCTATTAAGTTCCTTACACTTCCAGCTATAGGGCACAAACACACCCCTCCCTGAGTGTGTTTGTGCTATTAGGCAAAACATGATCTCTTAATCTATCTTCACATGGTCAGTCACTGCTGTTTAACTCTGAGCAGTCATTTGTTAGGCCACAGTAACTTGCTTACTTTGGATCTTAAGCTGGGGATTTTTGGACAGTTTTGAGGAGTTTTTAAAAGAGTCAATGCACAAGTGTAGCTAGAAAGTGAAATACTAAAAGAAACTTACCCGTCCTTCCCTGCAGTCATGAGCATGCAGCAAAGGAGGAAAAAAGACACACCAGGTAGTCAGAACAGCAGATGCAAAAACATTTGCAAAATGTTCAGTGCAAAAGTATATAGACTGACAAGTCAGAGCAGTGACAAGAAGCAGGATTTGCAGCAGTACAAGCAGAATTCCAGAAAGTCTCAAAATGTGCATACATACACCTGATGAGGCAAAACTCAATCTTCCAAATGGAAAAGCATTCCAGCAACACTGCCCAAGCTATATGAAGGGCTGGGGAACAAAGACAGATTTTCCCATCTACACATGCTCGTGGTCACAGCTGTAGGAGACATCTATGCACACACTTGGACTCCAAGCTGACAGTGCTTGCATGACATGATGTCAGCTTTAATTGCTCTGTCACTGTGATTGAAGAAGTCAGCTAATGAAAAGACAATGCTCTTGTTCAATAAACATGAAGGTATTAAAATTAGAGGTCAAAGTACAGAAACACCTCAGGGATCTCTTATCAGATGGGTTAAGGCCTTTGGGGCAGTACTCCTGATTTCATCTTGCCCTAAAAATGGTTTAGAGACCTTTGGCAATTATGTTTCTTTAGTGGGATCTTTGCTAACCACATTATAACAAATCCTGCTTACTAGCAGGATTCCTTGAAAGCTGTTTCAGCACAGCCTAAAATAAGCAGAAGACTATTTGCAGGGATTTTATTGTTCTCACAGTTATTTTAGCAAGGCATAGTCACTTCCCTGGCTTACTTCTCATAGCTTTGGGTCAGGGAGCAAAGCACCCTTGTTCTGTAGAAGTCAGCAGGGATCTGGGGCACTTCAGTGACTGGATAACTCACTACACCTGGAGATTTCCCATCCCCGACACACACTGCAGTCAAGGACAACAAGCACTGCTGGAAAAGTCAGCATTAAAAGTGTGCCAAAGGGGGCCACTCCAGCCAAAATGCCTCAAAGGATGGCTCATGCAAAGACACTCCTGATGGCATCTCTCCAGACCAGGACAGAAGCCAAGATGAAGCCTGGAAAGTGTCAAGGCATGTGTGCTTGATTGAAATAGATTTAAAATGAAACATTTAGAACTTCTAAAATTTCCAACATATAAAGCATCATTCTCATTCCATTTTTTCTCCAGTTGTTTTTTTTTTAATTTGTGCTCTTTCCCCTCCTGGAGGTACTTTCATTACTATGGGAACAGTGATACTAATGATGTGGGTGAAGTTGAGTGAGATCCCCACCAGTGATTTGAAACTGATTTTACAAAATGGAGTGAGGGGGGAAATAGGTATTGTTTCAATTGGACATATACTTAAGTGTCAGATAAATGATTACTAAGTCAATACAGATAGTGTGACAGCAGAGTAGTGCTTATAAATATACCTTAGATGGAAGATTACATTCAAAGATGCACCACTTCACCTTTGGGCTGCAACACTATCATGCTACCATTGCACCCCCTTATCAGGAGTTAGGTCCACTCCAGAGTTTTCTAGCTGTCCTGTGGTATATTTAATATTATAATATTGAAAAATTCTCAGAAAATGGGTAGACTTTTGCTTCTTTTAATTAGCATTCCAACAATTATTCTGAGGGTTGTGGTGGGAGGGGGATTGATGAGGGTCCAGAATACCATTGTCCTCTCAGAGCAGGGTTTTCTGGACGCTTTTATTATGTAGCCACAGAAATTATTCCATATAATTGAAGTCACATCAATGTGGTAATTTTCAGTATAATCTTGCTTTTAGCCTCTCTTAAGTTGATGGGGAAGAAAAGAAAAAGATAATAGTTTTTTTTTTATTTTCCAAGATATTCAATGCTTTAAAATTTCCTAATTTCTGAATGTCACAATACCAACACAGGGAAAGTATTGCTTTGCTGTTAGAAGAACAAAGCATTCCTCGGTTTCTTGAAAACAGCCTTTTTGTGCAAGTTTAATCAGGGAGCAGATAAATGATCATTTGTTGAACAACAGCCAAAACAAAGGCCAGTGTCCAAGACATAGGCCCACAAAATGCACAAAATGCAAAACATCAGAAGATTGGCAGGAAAACCCCAGACCAAAGAACTCATGCTGAGACCACAGCCTTGAGGAAAACCCAGCAGGAACTTCTGGGCTAACTGCTGACCAGGAAAGAAGAAGCATGAATAGACACAGCCCAGTTTGAATGTATCTTTAAAGGAAACCAATCTCTACACATTTTTTTGTCAACAGGCGGAACAGACAGACCGACAATGTGACATGGAGCTGCTTTGCCTAAAAATAACCACATGTAAACCACATGAGTCCAAAAACAGTCACAAAACCAGCACACATGAAACATGCAAATCCTGGCCTAGCAGAAGACCAAGAGAAGGAAGCAATAAACACAGGCAAGGAGAGGTAGCAAACTGCTTCTTTTCTGTCTCCTGCAGGCACATGGAAGAAAGATCAAGCAATCTGCAATAGCCGCGCAATGTGTCAGACCTGCTGTTTACTGAGTGATGAATGCTTCAGAGCTTGCTCACAGACAACTAGAGAGGGTAAAGCCATCTGCTGTGAAACAGAGCACACAGCACTTGCTCACACTTGCCCCAGCTTGGTCCTGAAAAAATTATATCATGTTCTTGGGAAGCATAAGTTTCTGAGGTTCTCTGTACTCAAGTCAGCCCTGCATGATTAAATGCATTGATGCTACACATTTTACTTCTGCCATAAATCACCTTGGCTAAAGAAAAGGATATTCCCCCACTCCAAAATAAATCACAATATGTGGCATTTTTTAATCCTGCTCCAGCTTTAACTCCATAAGATGGTTGCTCTTTTTTCTGTTCTTCCAGTTATGCCTTAAGACAGTCAAGTGAGCAGGAAGGTGCAGTAGGCAAACTAATCACTACTGATCTGTCAGTAAAAACAGAAGGAAGTGGAAAAAGAAGATAAGGGGTGATCTCAAAACTCTCTGTGCATGCACCTCTGCCAGTACTCACTGCAGAGCTGCTGAAAAAGCCAACAAAGAAAAATTCCATCTTTTGGGACCTTCGAGAGTTTAAACACTGTTTATTGAAGCTCCATCTCTGCAATTAAGCCTGGATTTGCTTGATTCCAAATTAGATGGTATTTCATTAATGAAACACATTATGTTTCTCAGAGTTAATGAGCTAAAATGGTAGAAGAAAAAATTGAAAAGCCTGAACTCACAACTGGGAAAAGGGATGAAGCACAGTATATGGAAAACTACCAACCCATAAAGCTGAAAAGCATTTCAGTTTACCAGCTTCATATGGGAGACTGTTTTATTCCCTGTAATAAGCTCAGTCACCACATTCCAGCACAGTTTTCGAGTCAGCTATTCAGGCTTCAGAGGATTTTTCTGTTGTGTTAGAATTTATTTTTTTTTTTAAGAGAAAGTATTTATTTCCTGAGTTAAACATTTGCAGGGCTTTCCCATGGGATAGCTCCTGAAATTACCTGCATTTTTTTCACTTTATAAGAAACCTGGTATTTCCATCTGTACAAAATGCATGGAGCATAGCTGACACTTCTGACAGCAAGCTCCTAGAAGACTTTGATGTAGCAAACAACATGTGGGCTGCGCCTCTGGTAAGAGGATGTGCTGGTGAAAGCGATCTGAGAAATACTGCATATCTCCATTTTCCTTGTAAAGTCTTCTGCCCACATCCTTTTGAGTGTTCTGTATAAAGGAGTACCTCATCCCTCCTTTGAAATTATCTTAGAAGGAAGAATTACCTTATTTCCATTTTTCCTCATATTGCAAATGCTTGTGCCAGAAGTATAAAGAGGGGGTGCTGGCATTTTTAACACCAAAAAAAGTAAAAAAAATGTAAAAAAAAAAAATTGTTACAGTTGCCTAAACCTTTGGATGAGCCCTGTTCGAAGTCTTCAATCTTTCTTTGGTATCCATGAAAGCTTCTGAGCAACCCAGGAGCACTAGATGGCCTGTACCACAAATCACTCTAAGCCTTACAATGGTGAGATCTCACCAGAGTCTGTTAATGAACAAAGGGAAAAAACAGGTATAACTGACCTGCTGGGTTCTTTTCCTCAGGTTTGGGGTGCATGAGACGAAATGGCAGCTCTGTGCCCACTTCACTTTAGGGAAAAGAAAGAATGCATCAGATCCACAGCTCCACACACATGCCTGGTTCAGCCTCCTTCCTCCTTAGGCCAGCCTGAGCCCTCAGCTCCAGTTTCACCCATCCCTTCATACTTTTCTAATCATAATTTTCCTCTCAAAAAAAGTTAAGCTCCAATTTCTCCACAAATATCCCAGGCATATCCACTTTCATAGACTGGGTTTATTTTGTGCTGAATGTATTTGCATGTATATAAAAACAAAATATATTTCTGTAATAGCTTCATTTTCACAGCAGAACCACAAATTATTTGCTTCTAACAACTTAAGGGACAGTTACTTTTTTTAGGGAGGTGGGAATGGCAATAAGAAAGAGAATAAAAAGATGAACTAACAACTAGGACTGCATGGTCTGAAAAGGAAGATTACATTTACCTGGAAGTGAGGTCTCCCAGCATGCTACAAAAGAAAACAAAGAGAAAAACAAAGAATATTTAATGCCTTTCTATTCTGGTGCTCCAGCAAATGCTTTAATTGGTGGACTACTGAAATCACTTTCCTTATGTACTGTTCTCTACTTGCCACTTATTTTTTTTAAAAGATAGTCTTACTTTTTCATGTCATTCCCATGGAGAAGTCTAAGTTTTTAAACTCCTGACCAAGTGTTGGGCGTGGCCCCTTTTCCAAGGGCCAAAAGGCAAGGGGATGACCAGAAGGAAGCAGTTATTTTATCATGCTTTAGGCAAATCTTTGATGCATTTTTATACTACAACAAAGGATAGATGAATGAAATACCAATGTAAACAGTGACTAGCATCAACTGAGAGTCACTATCCTTTTTTGCACTGTATCCTGGATCTAGCTCATGTTGATAACATCAGCTTTACCCAGAAAGCTGGCTGAGTACAGAATCTGAGCTACAATATTTACAACTCTCAGGCAGACATTTTCACTTTCTGCTCTGAGAGAACAGCAATGCCAACATAATGGTTCACACAGTTTCACCTCACTTCTCACAAAATAGGTGATGGCTTTGAAACAAAAATAGCAATGCAAAGCAGAGGTTCCTACTTCAACCGTAAAGTTATATGGTATCTAAAGGAGAGTAATTTGGCTCAAATTACCATTTGGCTCAGCACAAGTTCTATGGATAGGCCAAGACTGTTTTTCAGGCAATTTATGCTTTATAGGAAGCCTCATATTCTATAACATGTGCCTTTTCTCTTGGGGTGGACTGTTCTGGTCTCTCCTCACCCATCAATGACAAACACATTCCCCTCCCTTAACTCTAGGCAGATGTAGCAAAAAGTATGTTACACTTACCCTGGAACAGTGAGCTTCACTTTGATCTTGTAGGAAACCAGAATCCCCATCACTGTCTTGTCTATTCCATCCTTAATGCTGCCAGAGAAAACAGAGCAGTGTGAGCTGGCACAGCTGTATAGCAACAACACACCTGGAGCAAGAACTAGGGGAGCATCCTAAAAGTGGGAGGGCAGGCAAGCCTCAGGTGCAGCCAATACCTCTCCAGATGTGTGATCACTCTGAATGAACATGATGGCATTAGTAATAGTGCTATATGTATCCATCCAGGCACAATTTTACACTGAGAGAAATGTCTCCTCCATCCTTCCCCCTTCTCTATAACTCTCCCACTACCTGGAACAACTTAAAACTCCACTCACATAGTACTAGAAGCCAAGTTGGTGTCCTCATCCTTCAATTTTCCATCCAGAGCTATTTCTCGTGTCTCCTGGTTATTTGCAAGCAAGGGTAAAAGTGTCAGGGTCTTGGTCAGGCTGCTGTTTGGCTGCACCTTTTCCCTGAAAATAATAAGGGAAGTGATACTCTGTGGTTTGTTACACACCCAACTAGGAGAATTTCAAAACAGATTACAAAGCTGCCCAAAAGGAGAGGAATTTATCTGTGCAAATTCAGCTGTCAACAATACAGATGTCCACCTCTAATCTAGTCAGCAAAATTCCCTTTATAATCAGCAGAGAAACACATATATTTACAGAAAATGTTTAATTTCACATTAAGGCAGAAAAGCAGGTCAAAAGCACAGAATAATAAAATAGTTTAGGTTGGAAAAGCCCTTTAAGATTATCAAGTCAAACCATTAACCCAACACTGCCAAGGCCACCAGTGAACCATGTCCCCAAGTTCCACATCTATTTTTCCTAATATCCAACCCACACCTCCCCAGGTGCAACTTGAGGCCACATCCTCTGTGCTGCAAAGCTCTGAATGTGGACAAAATGAATCCTAGTTGAGAATACCAATACTGAATGGAAAACATGTCCCTAAGCTAAAGAGCGTAACACCAGACATATATAAAGTACCTGGGTATGCCCAAACTTCCTCACCGTGTGAGGTTCAGCACTGCCAGTACAGTGAAAAAAAGCAAGTGTTTTTCCGCAACATCTACAGACTCAAGGTTTCTGTGGGCTTTCACAGGCCAGAAGAAACCAAACAAAATGCTCTTGCTCAAGCAAGAGTCTCCATGATTTCCACTCAAACAGCAGCACCTTTCAGAAACATGTTGCATCTCTATTTAAAGATTTCCAGCAACTGGGAACCTCCCGCCACCACCACTAAGCTTGTCTAGCATGTAATTACTCTTCAAACCTCTTCTGCAACATCTTCACTCCCTGAAAATACATGAGGATCTCTGATGCTCTGTGAAAAGGGGACCAGCTGCATCTAGAGAGAATGAGTGGTGTGGCACACACAAGGTAAGAGGAGAGTGCACTGTAACAGCAGGAGAATGCCAGACTGTAATTATGAGAACCTCTCATTACTGATGATGAGGGTAATCAAAAGGGTGTGAAGGAACAGGAGCATTCACTCACCGTGCTTCCTCAGAAGCCACCACTTTGGTATAGAAGTCACTGGAGTACAGCACCACATTGGTCACCTGCTCCACTGAGGGAGAAAGAAGAAAGCGGACACTCAGGTGTGTGCAGGTACCACAAACAAAACAGTTGCCCCCACCACAAGTCCCAGGAATGGGAAACATGGTGAAGACAGCAGAAAATCCCATCCATTTACAGCCTGAAGGGACCACCAGGTCAGATAGCCTGACCTGAATAGAGACCAACAGCGCACCAATGGCCAAAGTCTGTCTTCCCTGAAAGGCACCTGGCCTTGATTTGGAGACAAGAGAAAGTCAATAACCTACAGTTTCTCTTGTGATCCTCTCTTTCCATTATAAAGATGTCCCTCTTCCTTCTCTCTTTGGGTCTGCTTTTCTCTGGTCTTGGTATCTCTTGTGTGCCTACAGCCCATACATATACATTCAGGAGACAGCATCAGCACAAAGCCTGTGGTGACAGATGACTTACATTCTCCAAACCTACACAAAAATCCCAGGGGAATTCTGGGACCAAGAAGGTGTTTTTAAGCCTAACATAGGCATAAAAAAAGAGCCTAAAAATATTTGGGAATCACAGTGCATCATCCCAGACTAGCACTGAAATAGCTTTCTCTGTTATAGTTCTGTAGGAACCTCAGCCATTTTTTCCCTCTCTGCCTTCTTTTCTCTTTCCCATATCCTTTGTCTTGTGGACTGTCTTTCCCAGCTCTGCAGCTTGTGGAATGAAAACATGCAGTGTCATATAAAACACTGGCACAGCAATGAAGCTCAGCTCCTGCCCTCAGCTGGAATTCCTCAGGAGGAGGAATGACACTTGCTGGCAGAGTGGCTGTTTCTTACCCTGCCAGAGATTTCTGGACCACCAGGCAAAGCTGCATGTGATCTAGGCACATTCACAGTTAACAGGAGCACCACACTGGCAAGGAGCCCCTCCCACTGACCTCCCAAAAAGGATGAGCTTTCCTCCACTTTTCCCACACCTGCATTGCCCACTGCAGGAGCCAGACCCTTTTTCTTTTTCTAGGGGGGACAATCTGGTGCCTGAAATTAAGACATACAAGTAACCACAAGAATCAGGAAAAAAGCTATAGCACTTCACTCGATGAACAGCAAAGAAACAGCAACACACAGAAAGGGAAAAATTCACGATATCCCCAACTGCCTTCTTAAACTGTTGCAAGCACTAAATTCTGTCTCTCTTTCAGCCCTATTGCACTCAAAGAATCCCAAGCAACAGTAAAAATATACCCTGGACTTTGATCTTCTTCACTGTTTTCTCTGTGCTGTTGTTGATGGTGATAGTGACTGGAATGGGCTCACCATGGTAGTATACCTAGAAGGAATGGGATGCTCAGAAATCCAGCCAAATTCTTCCAAGCCCTAAACCCCTCTAGTTCCCCCAGATTACACCTCGCAGAAGCCAGATAGGGGAAGATGATCCCTCCCAGCAATTCATGACCCTTCCTTCAATGATTTCTAATGTGTTTGGTAACAGGGTTTCAGCCACCCCTAGCAGTGGCCACTGACAGAAATTACATTAGAGCCCTTGAGTGCTGGGACAAGTCAGTCTCAGCTGAGAAAGCAGCAAAATGCCCATTGGCCTGCAGATACCACAATGCCCCCAGCCCCAGGGCAAACGCCCCCTCACCTCTTTACTGAGGCAAGCTTTCAGGTGCAAGGGCTTGTTGGACATGAAGAACTGCCAGGTGGTCTCTGCACAAGGCTGAGGTCCTGGCTCCTCTGGAGCATACTGCACCTTACGGATCAGCAGACGTGCAGAGTTCCTGGGAAGCAGAAGAGGACAGCATGGTGACACCCAGTGCTTGGCGGAGGCAGGAGTTCTGCAATTCCATGTGCTCACACCCAAGAAGTGGGTGCAAAGCTGAACAATCAGGGTGCATCACTGGACCACCCATCCTCTTTAAGGCAAAGCTGGAGAGAGACATATCCTATTACCTCTTATGAATTCTCTCTTCTACATTTTCTGTTGAGAAAGCTTTCACCTCAAAATCCACCCCACAAGTCTGTCAGAAAGAGAGAGGAGAGAGAGCTGTGAAATCAGGATCAGAAGACAGGAACATCTGCAGATGTTTCAGTATCTTTCTGCACACCAGAAACTTGGCAGGCACCAGGTGCAATTTAATCTGGCCTCCCACCACTATCACAGACATCTCTGACAACTGGTGTTGGCACATCCACCTGTTCTACAGTGCTTCTGATAAATGAGGCTTAATCCCAGACTCTGAAAGATGACATCCCTGCTCCTGAAAGGATTCCTCTGAGACCAGTGCTGGAAAGGTCACAACATATGACTGACTAGTGTGCCATGCTCTCTGGCCCACCCTGGGTTTCTGAACTGAATTTCTGAGTTGGCTTTGTAATGCCAAAACCAGTATGTAAGGAGTGGAAGTGATCATGCCAAGCTAACCTTTCCTTTAATGGGTTTATAGCATCATGGGGCAGCTGTGTGAGTCCCAAGTAATTCTCTACAGAGACATTTTTGCTAGAATATCATTCCCTGGCATAAAACACAGATTATCCTTTTTGCACTAGATTCTACAACCCACAGCCCATTTTGCCTGGTTGATTGCCTAGTTCTGCAGTCCAGACAAGCAGCCAGTCAAGTATAAGAGGAATATTTTTAACAGTATCAGAAACCTTGCAGAACATTTAATTATTTAGTGACTTTTACTACAGGTTTTTTTTTCTGTTTACACATACATACAAGCCAGCCCTTCTCTGCATTTAATTCAGGGCAGGTCTTAAGACATGTTATTTATAGCAATCTGTGACATTTTAGGCATTCAGTCTCCTTTTCTTTCATGTAGCCTCATAGCCACAATCATTTTATGTGCAGCCAACCCACAAATCATGTGATAGTCTTAAAGAAGCTACAGGACTGCAGATTTTGTAGTCTTGCTGCTATTTGTTTGGATTCCCTTTCTTACTTTGAGGATTTCAACTCCAATTCTGTGACACATACTTGTAGCCCTTAGTTCTTGACATTTGTGGCACAGCACAGTAAAATCAGTATCAGCTTCTCCTACTCGCAAGCTGAATAAATTCACATGATTTTTTTCCATCTGACTTTCCTTAACCATGATAAGCACAAGTGTCCCACTGGCCTCACCTTATCAACATCACGAGGTGCAGGCTGCAGACAAACTGAGCAAGGGAGGTAATCTGGAAACTGTGGGAGGAAGAAGAAGAAATGCCCCAAAGCAATAGTACACAGATGTTTTAAGTAACATACTGCTCACAAAAGCAGTCCTGAAGCCACGGGGCCACTCATTGTAATGCAGTAACCCTTTGGAACTATGGCTAGAATACTAACCTTGTATGAACAAATCCCTCTCTTCCAAAAATACTTTAATAGTCAAGAAAGAAAAAAAGTCCATGCACACTGTGAATCTTCTTCAGGAACACTAAGACAGACATGTGACTGACAGCACTGGAAGGATTTCCTGTTAGAATTTGGTAGTCAGCTGTCATTTGTTGACAACAGCTGGTAAAGACCTTTTCATCTCCTTATTTGATGGGAGTTTTTAAAGGAAATGGATTTGGCATTGAGGCAATAGTAAAAAGTATTCCACCCCCTCAGGAATGGGAAGGCAAAGATATATAGGGCTGTTGCTACCATAAAGCCATTGCAAATTCCCTTCCCTTTTTTAAGAAAACACTTCTCACAGTGCTGTGATCACTGCATAGTTAGGATCTTCTTGTACTTTACCTCTCAAGACTGCAAGAATTAAAAAAAAACCAAAACATTGGTAACACCACCCATCACTCAAAATTGGAACTTGCAGAACATGAATTCACTGTTAATTCCCATCTTCAGTCCAACACAAGGCCTCAACAGCCTGGTAAGTACAGACAAGAAGAGAATCAGAGGCTCTTCTGAGATACTTACTGTAAAGAAAAAGGGATAAGCATTTTTCCCCAGCTTCTTTAGCAGAGATTCCTGCAAGAGGGTGAGAGACTCTGGCTTGTCAGCAGGTGGGTACACCTGGACCCTGGAGAAGAACAGGTCCCGGCGGAAGGCGAGGCCAATCACATCAATGTCTTCCTGGCCATAGCGGAACACGCAGGTGAGGGACACAAACACTGAGAAGAAGCACAGGACAGGTGAAACATGCAGCAGGATAGCAGTGAAGGCAGGCTGGGATGAGGACATCTCCTGCCTCAGGGAGACATGGAAACTCATTTCAACACTTGCATAACCCAGTGAGTACTCATGCCATGCGTAACAACAGGCATTGCATTGATAAGAAGCCCATTCACTGGGGAAGAGTTACATTTGTACCCTTAAAAAAATAAGAAGGTTCTACCTTAGCACCTCACTCAGAAAGACAAACAATTTCTGAGATATACATTGCATAAAACCTCAAACCTTTTTTTCCCTGGACAATAGCAGGATCCACCAATACAACACCATCTGAAAGAAAGGGGAAAAAATCAAGATTAACAGAGGATAAACAGGGTTGAGAGCATGAAGAGCAGTGCATAACCTTGTCGACTTACCTACAGGTTCCACATTCCCCATGTTGTCAATGAAGTCCCGCTTTCCCAGGTAGATGGTCAGCTGTGGGGAGAGGATGACCACAGCTGAACTATAAAATGTTTGTGGTTGTTGAGGGAAGGGGGACACACACATCAGAGAACTATAAATCTTGCAGAGATCAGAACAATTCCATTGTAAATGGAATATTTGTTCCTTTTCCAGCAAATGTGCAACCCCACCAGACTCAACAGGATTATTCACATGCTTCAGGACATCAGAACTGAAGACCTGATCTAGACTAGCTCCCAAAGGTACAACACAAATACTTGCATGGGACAAAGAAGTGTAGATTTGAAGATTTTTGGTGCTGTAAAGACAATGAATCAGCTTTATTTTAAACAATTACCAGAAGAAGAACAACCCAGGATGAGCATGAGGTGAGCTGCCTTCCTCTTGTATTATAGCATAGGAAAAGTTTGCCTTAAAAACTGTTTACATCATCTCAAATTTAGTGGGAATATGGCTCACACTCTTTCTTCAGAAAAAAATAAAGGGGACAGGAAAGAGCTTTCTAATAAGTCTCCAGTCTCACTACAGCTAAAACGCAAACCTAAATAAGCCCATTATTATTGTACTCACAGCTTTGTCACGGGTGCTTTTTCTGAAGATAACTTGTTTTGGAGGAGAATCAGCATTCTTCCCACCAATCCCAGTCTTTTGAGACACAGGACAGCTCATGGTCAAACACAGTGATGTGACTGTGGGTGAACGAAGCCTTTCTGTCCCAAAATGTCCTGCCCCAGATGCCTGGGAAAAATAGGTGGATGAGATAATAGTAGGTAAAGCACTGTACTCCTGTCCTGTTTCAGAACCCCTCACACATCCAAATGGTGGCTCTGTCTAAAAGGTACAAAGGTGGTTTGTGTTGATAAGGAGTCAGACCAATCCCCAAATGAGAACTCATCTGTCCTGTTGCATTTTCCTCAACCAGAACCCAGTGCAACCCATCATGGGAAAAGTAACACTGAGCTCAAATCAGAATGCACTGTAAGGATAGAACAGTCCAGCCACCTGCCCACAAAGGCAACAATTATATTTGGAGGTAGGGAACAGCTTGCACCTGAAGGGTAGAAAGCATATGGAATAAAAATTCTTCAGGAGGAGAAAAATAAGGAGAGAAAAGATGGGGGGGGGGGGGGTGGGCAGGAGGAGAGAGAGAAAATGGGGGGAAAAGAGAAGCAGTGAAAAAAAAGAAGAGAAGATAAAGGGGAGATCACAAGGGCACAAGAGACATCCCAGAGAGAAGTTCAGAAAACCTAAGTGGTACAAAGCAGAGATGAGCTTTTCATTTTGTTGTATGTCATAAAATGGCACCCAGTTAATGATCAGACAGCAAATTTAAAGTAAGGTAAAGCATTTTATCAGTTAACAGAAGATTCAAGGTGGCTCTGGAAATCACCAATAGGAGATGAATCACAGGATTAGATACATTCACAGGGAAAAAGGCTTTTGGCAGCTCTTGGACAAGGATCCAGGAGCAACCTTAACCCTGTAAGATTCTGAAGCAGAGGAGCAGCATCAGGAGAGGATTATCCCACACATATCCTGTCCTTACACTCCTCACCATCAAAGCTGTGTGAATGAGAACACTATTAGACAAACCCCAGCTCTGATGGAGTATGACTGCCCCTGCAATTTGCTCCCATTCTATTTCTTTGCTTGCTTTCTGAGTAAAACAGTTTCTAGGGCCTATTTGCAGACAACAAACCATAGAAAAAGGAAACACTTGGCTTCTTGGAAAACTGAAAAAAAATGTAAGGCAGACATTAGAAATAGACCACACACATGTAAGCATCTCTATTTTCATTAAATAGGTTTTTCAAATCCAGACCAATATTTGCTGCTGACTAGACATGATACTCATGCTATAGACTCAAAGAAATATACCAGCAAATAACATGAAATACCTTGCTGTGTTCCAAATGGCACAGGAGCTTCCACGGACAGTGATGAGAACTTCTAAATTATTGAAGAAATATTAATTTTCTAAGCTGTGTCCTATGATTCTTTGCATCTACCAGAGGGAATTACTGCCCTCTTCACAAACAAGGAAGACAATTTGTAGGGGATTTGAAAGCTCATCTCCAGTTGAATCTATCCAGGATTTCAAGAATTAATCTCTCTCCATGAGCAAGTATTGTACCTGGGCTGATTCAGCTGGGAAGTGGTTAAGTCAGCAACAACAAGGCATTACCTAAGGACATTCAGGTAGGCAGTGAAGATGTCTAGAATGTCCTATTCACATGTTTTGCAAAGACTACAGACATGTAGCACAGGACAGCTACTGAAAGCAGTTTATTCTAAAGCTCTATCTCCTCTATCCCAGGGCTGCAAGACACCCAGCCTGGTAAGAAACTGAACAGACAAGAGCCATTTATGAAAAAGGGAGTTTATAAAACACTAAAATGCCATTTTGATGGACTGTCAAACACTGAGAACAATGCACTATTCTCATGATCACTAAGCAATTTATCTACTACTATTCACCAGCACCCAACTGACATGCTGATGCAAAACAATACACTGCTGGCTTGTACAATCCCCTCCTCAATTTACTTACAAAAACACAACATCTGGAATTTAAGAAACACAGATATTTTAATTAACTTCAGCTTTTCTGGTCCTTAATCTTCCAAGAGTAGCTTTTCCCTCACCGGTGAATTTGGCCCTGGTATTCTGCACAACAGTACATGTTAACTTTTGGCTTGTGAGCTGTAGGAACAGCAGTAGCTTTCCTCTGGCTGCATCTGTTCATTTGATTACAAGGATCACATGATGTCTTGTACACTTGCCAGCCTAGCAGCTCCCTCCAGCTCAAGCAACCTTGCAGTCACAGATCAAGCTTGCTTTCCAAAATCACTGACATTTGCCTGAATATAGTGGCCGGGGCTACACAAATTACTCAAAAAAATTGAATGACATAACCAATGTTCCTCAGCTTTTTCAGGTTTCCAGAAACATTTTATTAACTGGAGGTTGATTATTTGGAGAAGTTAATCACTACTCTGTCTAATCAGTTGTGGGAAACACAAACCAGTTAGGCTGGAACCACAGAAATTCACATGTGCCTGTGCTGCAGAAGGAAAGTCAGGCCTTTATTGTAAGAAGCAAGGAAGAAACTCCAGAGATGTTCTACTCAGTCACACTTTGCAAAAACACAAGGGAGGAAGCTGGTTTTGTACAAGTTTGTGCTGCAGCCACTGCAGGGTTATTAGTTCTCCAGGGGAGGATGAGCATTTCTGTTGGTACACGTACCACTGCAAACATCTTCAGGGGATCTTGGAAACAGCTTCTCTGTAACACGTGTTCCTGGTGCACCTTTAATCCAGAGAAAGATGCCCAACCCACCCCCAAATCCACTTGAAGGGCAACTCCACCTCTGGCAGCAAAACTGCTACAGCCACCTCTGCACTGCAAGTACCTTCATTTGCTCTTCTTCCCTCTGCAGGCTGAAGCAGAAAAGGAGGCAATAAAAGTAATCAAAATTTGGGAAAAGAAGAAAAGCTAAAATTGGTCACTAGAATTTCTTACATACCTTGGTGCTAAGGAACTTCCATCTAAAATGCTTAAGGACTGAGCTAGCTGGCCATTATTCTCCAGCATTATTAACCTTCTTCATAACAGCATTAATGAGCCTAACAAATCCCTTTGGGTAAGATCTGTGTCCACCCTGTAGAAAAACACAAGTGTAGCAGTCTAAATTATAAACATCCTAAACCCATTCTGATCCTCCTCAGCAGAGCCTGCAGTTTTTATTATGCTAATCTCCCAATTATCTTTCATCATGCTGACTTGCTACTTCATGATCTGCTTTCCTGCAGTAACCAAGGTCACCTGGACTTGTGGCAGGTGCCTTTTCAAGGACCATCTGCCACTGCAACAGGCAGAAGAAAAAAACATCTTGCCTTTAGAAAATGTTCAGAATGCCAACTTTTCATTTTTGCTACAGTTCTCACTTCCATGAGCTGGATAAAAGCTTATTTTCTTATGAAAAAGGAGGGTAGTCAGTGATGGTTATTAGTTATGAAATTTGTACACTGAAAAGCTGAAGACTTCGCTTCATTACTCTGAAGCTGGAACCAGAGTAACATCTTTAACAGGGTTTTTGTGTTTTTAAAGAAACATGCAACTCCTATTCCCATCTTAAAAACTTGACAAGGTAGCAGTCAGTCTCACAGCAGAAAAAGATGCCTATTTTCAGCAGTGTTTGAAATACAGATCCTGGTTTCCTCAGTTCAGTAGTTTATCTAAAACATCCAACAATACATCAACCTTTCAAGGACAGAGACAGAGGCACTTGTTCAACGAGGAAAGACTTCCTTCTGTCTCAAGGCAGGACTGAGACAGGGCAAGCCCAGGCTGCACCTGCAGGACATCCAGCCCTAAGCTAAGAGAATTATCCTTTCTCCCCCTCTACACCAAATCCCACAATTCATCACAAAAATATTTCATGTCCCCCTCTGCACTCATTCCAAACAAGATCTCACACACAGATGCACAAATAAATAAATCAGAGCAGTGTGGGGTTTTAAAAGCAGAACACAGGTTTATTTACAATCAAGTTCTTATGGGCAGCTGAATAAATAACAACTTTGCCCCATATACTCTAATTCCCCTCTGCAGGAAGTGTCTGAATGAAAGGCTGGGTTAGAGGGAGCCTGTCAGAGCAGCTCGCCCAACCCAGCCCCTCCAAAGAACACACTTCCATAGTAAAACACTATCGGGAAAGAAGAAAATAAAGTGCAAATAAAAAAGGCAATAAAACGCTGGTGGCTTGTCTTGAGGCCCAGATGATGTGGAAAGGTTTGGCTGGATAAAGATATGCCAGGTAGCTCACACTCAGTCACATCATGGTTTGGGGTGCCAGAACAGGGACAGAGCTAAGACACCACTCCGTACCACAGAGGGCTCCAGCGCAAATGGGAATATTGCACGTGTGCTCAAGAATGGGGCAAGTGGCCTGGAATTGCCAGCACCAAAACAATGGATTTGGGATTTGATGCCACTGCTCCCCTGTGTACTGAGAGCCGCCAGGACAGGACGGATGAACAGAAAAAGGGACCAAACATCTGTATTCCAGGACTGAAGTCACAGGATTACTACATTCCTCATCACTGCAGCACAACTTTTACAACCTCAACAAGCCCAGGTCTCTCCTCACACCCAGTAACCAAACTGTCTGTGGTATAAAAAGATTAAAAATCTCCTATTCTGTGATGCCCAAGTTGTTAAAGGGCATTTCAACACAAGGGTGCAGAAGTCCTGAAGAACAGACCGTTGTCTCAAGAACTGATAAACAGAGTACAAATGACAGTGCTGGAGAGCCTGTGCCAGGATCAGAACAGATCCAAACTGAGTTGATGACTCAAAGACAGAGCTGTCAGAGCCATGGAGACTCTTTTTAAAAGCTGTTCCAACACTTCAAACTACCTAGGATGTGTCCCAGGATCTTCTCACCCCGTGCCTGAACTAGGCCACCAGAACAGAACACAGGAGACAGGACATGCTTTAAGTCAGCATACACAATGACTTCCTTCCAAAGTTTCCACCTCAGAAGTGCTGTAGATACATTTGTGTGACAGGATATTTGGCACAGCTGTCTGGTGAGGAATCCCGCTAGTATCATCAGCTCCACGTGGTGCATAGATACTGCAAGTAAAGGCATGACTAAGTAGCATTCTCCATCTACAACAGCTAATCCCATTCTGAGTCCGAGTGCCACAGTGCAGTTATGGCCGTGAGAAGTCTCTGACTCAGGCTCCTTTCTCCATTGCTTTAGAACTTCCCTCTGGAAAGCAAAGCCCATGTGCTTGTCAGTATCCTGACTCTGGATGGATCTGGGCTCGGGTCTCCAAGCTGTGCAGCCATGGACCAGCACCACCACACACAGCCTTTCACTCTCCGTCAGTCAAAACTCAGACCACAGCACAGCCTTGTTTCCTTTGTCCACAGTGACCACATGGGCACCCGCTGGGGACCACGTGACTGCATTGATAGAAGAACTGAAAGGGAAGGCAAGAGTAAGTTCACAAGAAAGCTGAATTCCACAACAGCACTTAGCATTGGAATGAATTACTATAATACTCTTATTACCAATTTAAAAAAACCCACATTTTCTCATATCTCAAGAGACTTGGGCTTTTAGTAAGTCTGAGGGAGGTACAATTTCTTCAAAATGTATTGAATGCACTTTATTAGAATCATATCTCAGTTTAACAAGATAATAACAACAAATCTAATATAATTCAATCTAGAGAATACTGCCATGAATCCACAAAGACTTTGCATATTAATAATTCTCACATGCCAATAAAAGTTGTGCAACTCCAACTTTTTGATAGCTCAGTAAGATCCACAACCCAGATCCCCACCCTAGGCTGCATGTCCCCATTTCCCTCACCTGTGATGCTTTGCAAGCGTCCTCTCCAATTTCCCGGTAAGCACATTCCAAATGTAGAGGGCCCCATCAGCTGAGCCAGCAGCCACATAGTTACCATCAGGGCTGTGAGATCAGACCAGGTGTGGAGGGCAAAGAACAATTTTCAAGTCAGCAATTTTCAGCACACATCATCATTCCACCCACAACTTCCTAAGCAAGCAACTTCACATTAAACATTCCTTTAGGAGATTTGTGCTGTCATCTGCTAATACTAAGAGGTGAAAGCACTTTGAAATCAGAGCATTTCCAAGACATTGGATCAATATTTACAGATACACTCTGGCTTGACCAAGAGGTAACCTTGGACAAATTACAAACTCTGCCCCAGTTTTTCTAGCTGTAATTGGGGACCAGTGCAGCCAAGCATCAGGAATCACTCCATTTAGCTGGGGAAAGGTTCATCGGGTATCTTGTTTATGTCTGACCTTACCTGAACACAACTCTTGTCCAGTCAGAGCCACATTTGAATCCCTGGGCACTGGAAAGATAGAATCGGGTAACTGTTAACTCATTTATATACTAAAGGAAATGTTAAGGATTTCAGCATGGTTCAGAATAAACTCCAGCACCCCTTTATCCCAATTCATGTTGGGATACACCCTCCTCATACACCCTCCTCTCAATGCCACCCTAAGAAATTCTGTGCTGTTTCTAGACATTCTAGAGAACTTTGCCATGTAGAAAAAAAACCATGAGGAGACTGCTCTCTTCAACAGAGGTCCTGAAAACCACTCCAGCACTGAGGGTAGCCCACAATAGAAGGTCCTGAAATTCACAGTGTTCTTGTGAAGAATACACTCACCTGAACGTCTGCTTGACAGCACTGACCCGCAGATCAATGATCTTGAGTAGATCATCACGGGAACAGGTCAGAAGCTCTGTTCGCTCTGGATTCAGGTCCAGAGCCGTGATTCTTCCAAGCAACTCCAGTTCTTTTACTATGCTTTCAGTCCTAAAGACAGAAAGAGGGAAAAAAGGAGGGGAAAAAAAAAAAAAAGGGAAGGAAAAAGAAAGCAGTGAACTAGGGTCCAGAAGCCAAACGAGTGCATCAAAACTTTTACTCATCCCAGTGGAAGAGCTAGATCCCACCCTGTGGATAGCATTTCCAGCAAACAGTTAAGACACTACTTTCCTCACAACCTCATCCTAGAACAGCACTAATATTTACCAGCACAAAAATATTTACCAGCAAGGAGGCTGTCTTTTCAGAAAAAAAATTGGCATCCCCCCACAGAAAAACCCAAAATAATAAAAGACAACAACAAAAAAAACCCAGCCCCAACCAAACCTATAATACCAAACAGCATAAAAGTAGGAACAAAAGTATCCTTAATGGCCCTTTGCCGTGTTTTTAACAGCCTCCCCAGCTGCCAAGCTCAGGAAGAAGAGCTCCCTACTTCAGATTAACCTAACAGCAAACCTATAACCACTCCTACACTGTAAGCTCTCCTACAATGGTTTTACCTGATGTCCCAGAAACGAATTTTCTTATCAAAATGTCCACTCATTACACACTGCTCAGTGCACACGATGTCATTGCAGCTAGATCCTGCAAAAACTGTTTTTATACCTAAAAAGGAGAAACCAATGGTGACACACTTAAATTCACATTGTCCAAACTGATGAAAACTGAGACAGAAAACAATCCTTAAATGCCCCCCCATACAGTGGTCACACAGAGCAGTGCCCAAGGAGCGGCACAGGGTAAACTATCTTAAAATAATCCCAATTAAGTCTTCAACCTCTCTGCCCTTCTCAATCTCCTTTGCTGGGACTTTAAATGTTCCTATGACAGCTGCTTCATTTCCACTTCATATTTATCTATGTTTGCAATTCAGGTATCAAGGTAACCTTGAATCTCAAATGCTCTCTCAGTGCAAGCAGGTTTAAGAGCCCGCAGTAGGAGAAAAACCAAGGAAATAAGGTATTTCTCTGGAAGAAAAGCCTGGATCCTAGCAATTCCTTCATTTGAGAGGTTGAAATTTTTGGCATGTTTCCAAGAAACACTTCCATCCACCTCAGGGTTAAAAACTTGGCCTGGCTCCAAGTTTTTAGTGGGAGACTAAAATACCCATCCCCAGACTGGTAAACAAAGAACAATCCCAAAAACAGCTGCTCTCAGTGTAATAGCATTAACAGGGCTTCCTGCACACACAGGATTTCTCATTCCAGGTAACAGGCAGAAAGAATTCAGTTACTTAAAGAGTAACAGAAAATGGGATGACTGATAGCTTTTTCTATTTTTATACTGGCAAAAAGATTCAATAATTGATCTGACACCAGACTGCCATGAGCATTCAGCAGAAGCACAAAACATGGATGAAAGGCAGAAGTTATGATTCCTTACAAACTTTGCTGCGGAGATCCCAGAGCTTGAGGGTCCGGTCGTGACTTCCCGAAACAATACGTGCATTGTCCAGCAAGAATTTGGCTGACAGAACTTTACCACTGTGACCTGTCAGGGTGTGCTGGGGACAGGAGATTGACAGGGTGAAACTGAGTAATTCCACTTGCTCAAATTGTAAGTTGCATGTCTCCTACATTGCTTGGCAGAAAAAACATCTATTACCGTTAAACAGAAATCACCATTGAGTAGGACTGTTAACTATCAGAGTCCAGCCTGGAGCTGGGAAACACAAGTCATCTTTTGCTGCAGTTTCTCCAGTTACTCAGGAACCTGCCAGCTCCCTCCTTAACACTGCACACCTACATTTCATGGACAGATGGCAACTGCAACACAGCCTTGCAGGACAAACCAATGACAAGGGGTTAAAGCATGCTGAAAATGGAAATTGTGCCTTTCTGCTTTCATGGAGCCTCCCTGAAGGACACAATAGGGTATTGAGTCTCAACTGTTATTACTTCTTAAAGCCTGAAAGCTGAGACAACCAGGAATTTCAGAAAAACTCCCTACAGCAGCTTCTCTAAGCGCAGAGGGAGGCTCTCTGGGGCTGAGAACATGAACCACATTCACTTAGAATTGCTGAACATTTACATACTAAATCACAAAACAGTGAATTACTAAAGTAAGAGTTATGAAAAACAAGACAAATCTTTGCAGATAGTTAGATTTTTTTTAAAAATACTCAACGGAGTATCAAATTACACAAAGAAATCTGGGCTTGGGGAAACACAAAATAAAAGCCTTTAAGAATGGAAAGAAATGGGAGCTAAGTTTGGGAAAAAATCCCCAACCTGATACACAAAACATCATCCCAAAAAGACCACCTTGCCTTAAGAAAGGAACACAAACTCCAACAAGGAGGATCTATCTCCCTTCCACTCTGCATCTCTCCTTGCCCTTGCTGCACAAACATCACATACAGGTATCCACATTTAGGCAGGGAATTTTGGCAAAGTTTACAGTGATTTCAGCTTTACTACCTTCTGCTTATGTGCAAGCCATGCAAAGTCCACTGTACTCACACTTGAAACGCAGAGCACTATTTCATCTCAGCAAACAATGAACCCACTCCAGGAAGATTATGTGAATGTTGGCAGGTGTAACTAACTTTTTGCAGTGAGTAATCTATGTCTGCTAAACTTGTATTCACTACAATTCACATTCAGTAGGAGGTTTTGCAGCCAATGAGAAGGTGCAAAAGAATCGATCACTTTCCTGAGACTTGACATCTCCACACTGAGAACTACACAATGAATTACAGTGCATCTATTGGTTATTACCAACATTTAAATGTCTGAAGATCTGAACATCAAAATAGCATCTTATGAAAATAAAAAGTTGAGAAAAATGACAATTAAAAAAAGCTCTGGGAAAGCTGTAGAACTTTTCTTTTGGTCTATCAAAGGATTATTTTCAAATCAGGGACAAGTGTTAGAGAAGAATATGAGTACAAAGTATTTAGGAGGAAAGGAAGAACCTTCTAAAAGACATTGAGGATGATGTCCAACATGTTGAGGCTTGCTGTCTTGGACAGCCAGGCAGAGGGCTCCTTTTCAAGAATTCTGCTCCTCACTTAAAACAAAAGTTCTGCTTTGTCCTCTACAAAGCCCTTTTCAGCAGCTTGTTCTTGGCAAGAGGCTGAAACATCGAGGTGGCTCTCCATAAACCATAAAAGGCATTTAAAGTTCCCCAGAGCAGTACACGAAAGTGTACACACACTTTATGTGGCAAGGCTTTTCTAGAGCAGGGTTGTACTGGGAAAAATACACAATAACTGGAGCTTCCTGCAACGCTGTGTGGAGATCAACACTGTATTTTAGGTCTTGCTGTGAAGACCTTCAAGAGATTAAGAACCTCTCAACAAAAAGAACTATTAAAAGCATCTGTAAATGCCCAACTTAAATTGCCATGTCCCCATTAGACAAAACTGTGAATACAAGACAGAAACAAACTGCGCACTGTTTTGCCTCACAAGACTCACCCGTAATCGATTGTCATCAACTGTCCAGATTCTGCTGGCAAAGTCATTTGAAGCTGCTAAGAGGTAAGAACCCTGTGAACACAAGATTCCTTTAAAATTCCTTCTGCTAGTCGATATGCAAACCAAATTAAAGTATTTTCAATAAACCATTAAAACTATATTAGTACTATTTTGTCAAAGGAAAATAGGAATAACACCAAAACCACAGTAGCAAATGCCAGTATGTAAACCTAATGTAACCCTTCCCAAAGTGCTGTGACACCTGCTTCTCACCAAAATGAGGGTTTGTAGAATCATGGCTATAGATTATAACAAGAATAATGTATACCAATTATAACAATAACCAGACCAGAAAAAGGACATTCATCTTTCTCTTTAGCTGCAGTGAGAAAATGTGTTCTAGTTTACCCTTATCTGTTGTAGAGTTGTTTTCCTCTTTTTTCTTTTTTTTCCAGAGGAAAAAAGCCCTGCATCATATACCCCCGCTGCTTAAAAGGTCTCAAAGTGGAATTAGCCTGATTCTTACTACTTTCATTAAAATTCTAGCATTTTAAGCTAAGATTTCAAAAATGAAATGTGCCTGAGGAGAGAGAAATCTACTTGTTTATGACTTTAGGCTTAGGGCTCCCACAAATCACCCATGATGGAGAATGGTCACCACAAAATTTATGCTTGCATTCCTGTCCATCACAAAAGACTTTCCTGTATCTTTGTAATCCTTTGGCATCTCACCCAGGCAACTCTCACTGCAAATGTGTTCACGCAACTTGCCAAACCTTAGGACTAGCTTCTCCTGCAGATTAACAGCACATCTCTAATGAGCTGGTCAGTGTCCATAAGAAGGATCCTCTTGTGTGTGTATCATAATTCAGCACAAATGGCAGAAATTATATCAGCTTTGTTCTGTGGAAGAGGTCTCAGCAGGAAAGTCAGATCATATGTCCAGTTAGACCAATCCAAGACCCCAAACTCCTTCAATCAGTATTGTTGGATGCTGATCCCAGTCATGTCTCCGCTGCTCCAGGTGAACATGAGCTGAGTGCATCTCACACTGTCAGCAAACACTCTGCCAGCCACACCATTGCTGTGCTGTGGCTGCGGAGAAACTGCTGGGAGAAGAGGGCATGGAACTGCAAGTCTTGGGATAATCAGACCTTTTACTATTCATCACAGACCTCAGTAAACTACTTATGGAAAAAAAACTTCACAGAAATAAAGCCTCAGTGTATTTGCTTCTTCTGTGCTGTTATGCCAACTTCAGTGGAAAGCTAATTTCTTACTTTAAACAAAAATCCGTAACAGCCAACATCTGAGCTGCATTTCATCATCTGAATTGTAAAGCAAGGATCAGAATTAGACTGCATCTCATCAAATAAAGATATTTTGTACAATTTTAACTACTTTCATGTTTTAACCCATTTCTTAGGTAACTTTTCAATTAGAATGGAAATGATAGTAGAGAACAATATAATTCCATCAATTTATTCCCAATTATGAACAGTGCATATTGCACAGATACTTACAGCACTATCAAATTCTATGCTTGTAATCCCAGCATTACTACCAGAGAGGGAACCTTTGGGCTCACACCTATCTGCACAGAGAAAGATGAACAAAAACTTGAGCAATGGATTAGAACAGAAGCTGACACAAAGTGACCCATAATATGAGTTTATTTAGCATCCCACCATTCCCCAAAGCAGAAAGGTTTACCTCCCAAGACTTCCCAAAGCTTAACCCTCCGGTCCATGCCTCCTGTTGCTAGTAACCGGGAGCCAGGGCTGAACTGCACCGCATTCACCTCCCCATCATGTGCATCCTGAGGAGGGGAAGGAACAGAACAGCCACCCAAAAGAGAATTAGCACACACCCATAACCCACAGATCAGAAAGCTACAGAACTTAAAAGGTTACACGGAATCACAGCTGTGCATCTTTCAGCAGTACATAGGAAATAAAGCCACAAACTCTGCTGTGGCTGGTGGTGCACAGACAGCAAAAAGGCTGATCTTTATCTGAAGAAAAAACAAAGGCACATCAATAAAAACAGCAGCAAGGACTCAGCAGCGCTAACAAACTACCAAAAGCGATACGGTGCTTCCTAAGCTTAGGCTCTTAAGTCACGAGAGGGGAAAAAACCCAAAATGAGAGGACAGGATAAGAAACAGTAACAGATGATGTGCTGTAGAAGGAAAGTAACTTTACATTCCTCCATCTAGAGACGGCCATGGAAAATGATCCAATCAGTTCATGCAACTATGGAACAATCAAGTCAGGATTGAATTAAGCAGGTCTGCTAGGAAACAGCACAGCAGATGCACTGCATTCACTGGGTGTGTTGATGATTATGCAGTGCAAGTGTGACAGCACCTGCTTGCAGAGGACTTGGGCTTAAGCTGTGCCATCTCTGCAGATGCACTGACCCCCCAGCACCTCTACTTCTCACAGCTTAATGTTCTGAATTCTTGAACTTTTAAAACCTATGAGAATTTTAAGATTAATTCTTTTTTTTTTTCCTCTATTCATTTCACAGCTTTATACTACTTACCCAGACAGTATTACCATCACAATCTTAATAATTTTTAAAGTATTTTCAGTAATTGCTCTTTCAAAATCAGCTTTTCTGGAAACTTGTATTTTTACAGAACTTGTTGCTTGAATGTGGTCTCTCAGCTCATATTTAAGGCTAACCACACTTCAAATCTGATCTTTCTGCAAATACAGAGGAGCCATTCACAACAAAACTGGTGAAAGGCCTTGCCTAGAAGCTATGCCTGGGAATGATTCCTGAAGTGACTACCTTTTCCACCTCCTACTTGCTTCTCCAAAGGTAAGCCCGGCCTGCTCTCTGCCAGTCTGCATACCTGCCAAACCTGTCACAGAGTCCTAGCATTAATTCCTGGAATGCCCTGCCAGACCTAGACATGTCTTGACTCTCAACCTGGGCTCAAAACACTGGAACTAAAGCCTAGCACCTCCTCCCCTGATGCTCCCTACTCCAGCCAGCTCCAGCTGCCATTTCAGTCATGACCTTATTCTCACTTGAGGTAACATTGCTACTCCCTTCACCCACAACTTCCACTACGAATATGGTAAGAGGGCAGGCGAGAATACACATGCTTCCCTGCTGCGGTGAGCCACACTGATAATCTGAATGAAGAAAATAAGTCATTTAATATCCATGAAAAATCCACATCCAGCTCTGGAGTGCCCAAGAAAGCTCCAGAAGCATGTTCAAACAAGCAGCTGCATTACAGGACAACTTGCTCTCAGTCACAAGACAATACCCTGCACAGAAAATTAAGTTTGGCTTTGTGAGGCCAAAGTACACATAAAGGAGGTCTCAGCTTGAAAACCTTTGATCATGCACAGCAAATGAGGACACCCCATCACCCTGAGCTCCTCTTCACCAGATATGTTGGATTACATTTGGTGCCACAACTCCCTTTACTGTGGAGAACTGGAACTGAATTAATCCCAAACTGTCAGCAATCTCTTCCTCAATCACAGCTCTACTATGGCATGATAGAATAGGGACTGCTGGGAGCCAAGGGGGCAATGGGGTGGAATTTCCCTGTGCCCTCAGAAAACTTCTTTGTCATCATTGACCTCAGTAAGATAGACATCGAGCACGCTGGCTCTGAGAAACATTTAGGATAAGAATTTATTAGAATGAATGCTTCTACCAAACCGAGAATTCCTTCCTGTTCAGCAGTGCTAATAGAAAGGGTCTCAGGATGTAAGTTCCCACGTAGAGGACTCTCTTCCTCCAAAACCAGAACAAAGAATGGCAGAGCAAAGAATTCCTTCTGTACTCACAAAGACACATATGGCAGTAGTGGGCACTCTCACTTCTTTACTGGCACCTGGATGTGGCTCTGCATTATCCTGGGGTGCAGGGAATGAGGACATAGAACGCCTCCTGAGATGAGACAAAGCAGAGACATTTTAAAATGAGAAATGAACATTGTTTCTCTCGAGTTCATCCTTATCTGTAACTGTCAATTAACTACTCTGTACAGAAAGTAAAAAATGAGGGAAGGTGCTTTTAATGTCTTTTTTTTATCCCACCTTTCAAAAATTACATTTGTTATGTAACACTGTAGTCACTTGTGGCCTTAGATATTTCACAGTCCACCACATAAGTTACCTTAACTGATTACTGACCTGATTTTGGAGCAGTTTTAATGTTTTCAATAGGAAGAGAAACATGGGACTGGCAGCAGCTGCATCTTTGTATCTAGGAAGACTTAATACCATTTCAGCACTACATACCACGCAGCAAAATGCTCTGTTCCAAAGTTTGGGCTGCTCCATTTAAGCAAAGACATCCACCTACTGCAGAGCTGAGCTTAGAAGGACCGGCTCCGCTCTGGATACTAAGCACAGGACCCAATGACTTATTTTAAATAACCCTACTAAAGGAGCAAAGTGCAGTGGAAAGTAAGAGCAAACCCCATGTATTCTCTCCACAAACAGGGGCTCATTGCCTCTCTCACTGTAGATGGTTCCTAACCAGTTATCAACTGCAGAATCTAATCAGCACAAAGCAGCTGGGTTCCATGTTACTTCAATGGAATACAATCACATGCTGGACTAAGAGCGGATAACATTTTCACCTGGCAGTATCAGAAGACTGATGTCCCAAAAGGGGAGACTCAGACAGACTGGAGGGAAAGGTCAGAGGTCAGCACACGGCAAGATGGAAGAAACAGGAAGTTGAGGAGAACAAAAAAGAAAAAAAAAAAAGACAGAAGCTAGAAGGAAGACTGAAAATATTTGTTTGCATTCCCTGCATCACCAAGATTTTGGTGTACATTGAAACCAATAAACAAAACAAGGAGGTGAAAGTTTTCTAACCTACCCAAAGATATTAGTGATAGAGTCCAGAAGGCCTCCAGCTGGCTGGGAGAGTCGCTTACTGAAGGAGGGGAGGACAGGTTTAAACCTTGTGAATAGCTTCTCCACATAAAGATCAATACAAACACATTTCATAGCAACATGTCTGGAAAGATTCCCTCCCCTCAGACCCAGCCCAGAGACAGAGAGCACCAAGACAGGCATCAGTGCAAAAGTCATCAGTAACTACAACTAGGAACACATTTTGTGGGTGAAATTTCCTCATGCCCCTCAACCTCGCCCTGTGAATTGCTGGGTTTAGATAGAACAGTCTGCCAAGTCTGAAGTTTCAATCAAATTAATCCATGATCTTTCATAACTACCTCTTACTTTCCACTCACTGCTATTTTAGAGAAAGAACAAGATGCATTTAATCTAGGTGAAGATTATTTTCAGCATTTCAGATAAACCCAGCTATTTCCAAAGTCATATTGATATCTTGTAGAGTAATTGAGGCATAAAACAACAGGCATTGTAATAGCCATGTTATTAACTAGTTTTTAAACATTTGTTTTAAAGATTAAACTAAGATTTTTCAGGCACTAGGGTAACTTAGTTAAAACAGCAAAGGAAAACCAGCACATCTAAAGCATGGCAACAGAGAACACAGCACATGAGTTTCCTACTGCTCTGGTAGTAGCACTAAACTGTTTCACCTAAAGGCAACTAGAAACCTAAGTTACATTCCCAGCACTCATCCAGCTCTACTATGCCCCTTGTCCTTCCTCAGTGACATGACAACAATCTCTTGGTCACAAACCTGGACGTCCGGCTGACAGCTCGCACTGGAGAGGTTTCCTCAGCTGTGTCAGAGGTTTCATCTGCAAGCACTTCGATATCATCATCCCTGCTGAAGTGAGAGAAAACACCTCCTTTTCAATCAGCCACTGACAGCATGAACTGACAGGATGGCACTGTTCCAGGGCCTGTCAGTGTCCATGCCCAATGCAACACAGGTTTATAACAACAACAATGCAACACACATTGGTATCTGGTTATCTGGTACATCCAGATAACAAATTCTGACGCAACTGCCACTGCCAGAGATGTAACTCAACACACTGTGTCTGAAAACAGATACAGACAGCAACTAAATTTCATTTTTTCTTTCCAGCTGCCAATTCCACTTCACTGACAGCAGGGCTGGATTTCCACATCCCTGTTTCTGCCTTCAGACCTCCTTTTCAGATTCTCTTTACTACAGGCACTAACTACACACAGCATTATAACAACCTACCACACTTGAGCAAGGCTAAACTACAGGGTGAATGATATTTGCTGGAACAGTTACAGAACAACAAAAACATGAGTTCCTGACACACCAAGTATAGGTGATATCAGTACCTTTTTTGGTGTTTCAAAACAAGCAAGTGTTAAAAAAAGCACAAGAGGCTGACTAAATTTTCCTGCTTCACCTACACCAGACACCCTGATACTTCTTACACTGTTGTACTTCAGGTGCTGCACCACTAAGTGTGAGAGCTGTTTTTGTTTACTCCATTAAAGAGTTGGTGGTGAACTGAACACAAGTGTGAGGCTCCAACCCATGTACAATAAATTAACCCTGCTAAATTACTCAGCTAATGCTGAAGATTTTCCCCCATTAGTCACCATAGACTCTGACAGTCTATTATTTTTATCTTCAGTGATGATTTTTCCTCCACTGCTGATTTTGCAGGACACACTATTTTTAAACACATTTTACTAACTTAATGTTATTTGACTGAAGAGAATTTTAAGTTCAGTATTTAAATAATCATTTTGTGCCATTAGATAACACTCAGCTGCAAAAGCATCTAAAAGGATTAAACCATTTGTAATCCCTTATTTCACTTTCAACTCTAAGATTTTGGAGGAGAGTATACATGAAAAGACAGTGGAAAATATATTCACTGATTGAATGTATCAGGCTGGTGTTTCAATAAAATACTATCAAATTCTGCCAATATTTGGTTTTAAAAATCTAAAAAAAAATCTAAAGTTTCTGCTATTAAAACTATGTGTAGCTAAAGAACTTTCCATGTTTAGTTATATTTTTAAGTAAATACAAACAGCCCTGAAATGGTGCAGTTTTTCCCTTCAGTAAGCAGCACATTTACACAACACAAACCCTCTCAAATTATAAAATCATGAAGAAATCAAAGCCATCTCTGAAGCAGAGTTTAAATAGTATACAGAAGCAATTGTGCTGTAGGGTGTCTCATACTCCCTTTCCACCTGCCCTTCCTCCCTCTTCCAGCCTTTCATACAGCACCCCCCTTCCAGAGGGATGCACTGCTTCTGTCCTTCACAAGGGCTTGCAGCACAGCACTCGATGTGACTCTGTGATGTGAGCATAAAGAGAAAAGATCTCCAGAAAAAGCCTGCAGGCTGCTCTGGCACCACTCAGCAGGGCTCAGGGAGAGCATCAGATCCAGCTGTTCTGGACTGGGCAAACACAGACACCCTGATCAGCCCAGCTCAGTGCACCCACAGCTCCTACTGCCCACTTCAGCCACCTGATCCAACAGCACCCAGAGCCAAACACAGCAGGGCAAGAACAAGGCACCAGAGGGATTCTCTTCAGCTTACCAGGTAAAGTACTCCACTGTTTTTCCCTGAAACGACAAATCCCTGCCAGTATGGAAGCCATGTATTTTCACCCAGCTTAATTCACTCAGTACCTGCTCCTACAGGAAATCCTTGAGCATGTTTGTAGTCTAACATTTTAAAATCTAGGCATCTCCACAGTAATTGTTTCATGACTGCACTATTTCATGAAAAACTATCTTAAAGATCAAAGGTACATACCTCAGCATAAAAACAGTTCTTATAACAACATCTATTGACCATATGAACCATTCCTGGGACTTTCTGTCCAAGCATCTATTTTCAGTCCTAAAAGAGCTCCTTCTTCTGCAAGTTGAGGCAGAGAGAGTTACAGCACATTTCTGACTTTACATGAGAAGTTCAAACACTCCTCTACATCACCCAATTCAGGAATATCAAAGATACCATTTATCATGCATCTGCATAAACCTGAGGCATAAACTGATGAAAGAGACTCTATAAATCAAGACTGCTTACGGTTCAACAGGCAAGGGCTCTTTGGCAGCTTCTGCCAGCTCCTTCTGCAGCCTGGCCTGGCGTCTCCTAAAAAAGAGAACTCAAGGTTATTAAAAAATAAAAACAACATTTCCTTAATCCCATTCCAAAGGCTACCCTGCACAGTTTTGATGGGCTTCATAAAATTAAAAAAAAATCAGTCCCCTGCTCTAATTTTATCCCACCTTTTAAGACACTCTGAGCAGGAGAGGCAGTTTTCTTACTGTGAGTAGCAAAGGACAAGATCCCTCCAGTAAGGCCATTTATGATCCATATGAATATGCATTACCTTGGAGGGCAAGAATGTGCCAAATTAACGATTATGTTAGTGAAGCTAATACAAAACTGCCAGCTACTGTAAGACTTGTAATATAGGTCAGTCTCCAGGTACCATTAGCTGGCAAGTAAGCTGAAACAATTCAGAAGAAAAATTACTTTGCATGGAAAAACAGCCATACAAACTACTTTTGCAGTAAGTTTTACATAGCTCAGTCTCATGGCAGATGCTCATTCTAGAGGAATGCAAAAAACACTGGAGCTAGTCAGGTCAAAAAAGGATAAAACTAGGAGCAGTATAAGATGCAACATGAACAAGAGAAGTCCAAACCTAACACTAGCAAAACCCCACAGTTTCTTTCTGATTTATGATCTTCAGCACACAATTATATGTTGCCAAAGAAACAAAAGAATATGTTTTATTCATTTAAAAGACAGAAATGTTTTCATGAAGTGTCAGTCTCTGTTGGCTGGAAAAAGAAAGTTCTGGACTCTCACTGTTATGTGCAAGAACAGAGATTTCAGAGGTCAAAACTAAATCTGGTTTTATCCTATGCACTCATAATCGAAAAATGTATCAGTTTTATCAAACAGAGGTCATGTATCTCACCTTGAATCCTTTTCATTTTCTGCATTCAACCGATTGGCTTCTTGTGCTTTCTCTGCCATCCAACGTGAGACCAGCTCCTGGTTGTCTTCAGTAGTTTTCCTTAACTTCTCCTCCAAGGCATTGAAGGTGATCTGGAGAGCATCATATTCATCTTTCAGTGTCTGATTAGCTCGCTCAAGATCCTGCAGTTTGCTACGCAATTCCTGGCACTCTGTTTCCAGTTCAGAAATCTTTTGCAAATACTCTGCAATCCTGGAATGGCAACAAAACATAAAAAACCATGAGGACCTCCTTTGGGACCTGTGCCATCTTCCTTGTGTTGTTTGCACAATGCCTCACAAAGGCATTTTTAGCCCTGGGCTAAGACTCCTAGAGAATATTATAACTGCAATAAAGAACTCCATCAGAAGTATGGTCACAGACAAAACAGTTCTTACTCACTTGGCTTCGTTCATCTGCATCTCTTTGTCCTTCTGCTGCATTTGGTTGTTCAGATCGATTACAGACTGGGCCAGCTGGGGAGAGGAGAAAATTGCATTACAAACTGCAGGGATGTCAGTGGATAACGCACTTAGCACCCTTCAGTGCAAGCACAGACTAATCTAGCATTAAAAGCATGGATCACACATTTCAGACCTTTTTTACCTCAGCTTTCTATGCAGATCTGCTACCCAGGTCATTAACTCTGAGAATCCACTTTCAAAAATGAATTGTCAAAAAGCTGCTGTCCTTTGATGTCTCACTCTGTTCCCTCAAAAAGTTTCATTAATAGTCAGATCTAACAGAATCTATACTGGAAGAAATTTTAGTACTGGAAAAATCAATACAGAAACTAAAAACTCTCAAGTAAGTAAACAACAAATGAGTACTGATAACCAAGAAACAAATAATCCTGTTATGGCCATAATAGCCATTCATTCTCATACTGTGAACACAGGTGCCACCAAAAGTTTTCTCACAGAGAAAGTTGCTGGTGGAGGGCCTGCAGAGCACAGGGGACAGAGAGGCAGAGGCTGATGCTGCTGAGCTGCAGCTGCCAGCTCCTAGCTTACCCAGGGGCACAGCCTCAGCTGCCCAGAAAGAAGGCAGACTGATTTTTGGGAGGAGTGCCTGCCTGTGTAAGTGGTTTTAGGACACCAGGTTGGGAGTAAAGAAAATACTGTGAGTGCCCTGACCACTTGGTGCACACCTTGGATAGAAAACCATCTCCTCTTTAGAAAGTTCGGAATTGTTGACACTGGAGCTTCTTCACACCTCCAGTGTGAAGAATTTTTTCCAGTTATTAGTGGTCATATACAGCTGTGCAGCCCAGATCAGTTCCCCCCTCCCCTAATATAACTAAAAACCTATTAGTGAAGCAGAAAATTCAGCACTTAAAAATCATGCTGTGCTGACAATGTAAGTGCTCATCTCCTGGTGACAGTATTACAGACCAGCCCATCTCTGGTTGATTTTAGTCATCAAGAATTGGGGAAGTTAAAAAAAAACCCTCTAGATGAAAGGACAAAAAAAATTATGATTAATGAGCCTGGTATAATCATGGTCAGGTTCCCAAAAGGCCACATATGGACCACAGAGAACATAATAAGACTTTCCAACCTCTCCACGTTTCTTGTGCAGCTCAGTCAGCTCCTCTTGGTGCTTTATCTTCAGCTGGGCCAGTTCCTGCAGCTGAGCGTCGTTCCACGTGCTATCATGTCCTGGGCTGCAATTGGACAAAGAAGAAGAAATGTCCCAAACTAGAATCCAGCTGTTTCTCTGCCTTTACCAGGGTCCAGACACTGCCTCCCTTGGATGCTCTGTACACCAGGGACATAGGTGATTTGTAATAAACCAAGCCACAGTTGGCTTTCTACACCATGCACTCTACACCAGCCAAAAGGCCATCACACAGTAATGGAAAGTTACATCTTCTGAGGACCAGATTGACTTTTTGTACATTTCTAAACTAGAATTCAAACTCCAACGGAAGATGACTACCCTTTGTTTAAATTTGCATGAAGACAACTCAGTCTTAGAAGTACACTCTCTAAATTCTGGAACAATTACAAATATTTTACCACCCTGATTTGTTCTGGAGGGAGCTGGTGGACCTTGAAGATGCAAGATGTCTGGAGAGGGTACAGAACCAAAAGCCAGGAAACCAATGGAGTATTCCCAGGCCCTTGAGTTTACAGTCCCAGGTGTGACAAGTCACTTCTCCATTGGTCTGATTATACTCTTTTTGTGTGTAAGTTTTGAGGTGGTTACTAATTGTGTTTTTCAACACTATTACTGTGAGATAATCTTGAATTTTTATATATCAGAATATTTATATCAGCCTCTGCCTGAAACAACTATAGAGTGTATAGAGTGTAACATTTATCAGTCATGTCTCTGAAAGCAGAGACAGGAACAGAGCTTTTTTAAAAGCATACACACACACACATACTCTGAGCACATTATCACCTATATTTTGAATTACAGCTTTTTTAAAAAAATCATAATTTTATCTTCAACACCGTTATATCAGACAAACAGAACAAGGAAATTACATCCCTTTCTCCAGTCATTTTGTGTTGTAATAGTCCAGGGGGAAACAAATAATCCATCCAAATGCCTCACAGTGATATCAGTAACTTAATGCTCTTCTCAATAAACAACCAACCAACCCCTCACTGAACCAATGCTGCACTAACTCCATTAAAAAAAAAGTGTGCAAATAGACAGGAAGCCAAGTCCTGTGGTAATATCCAACACATCCCATAACTCCAGCCAAGCAAACCTCTATAGCCAGAACTAGATACTACTCCCTGGCCTTGAGGGAAGTAAAAAAACTTTCCCTCAGCTATCTAGGATTAGAAAAATAATTCTGTTTCAAAAACTTGTCATATATTAAGCATAATATCAGACTTCAGCTGAGTATTTACTTTCAGATGCTGCTTCTGTGCCTTTCTTCTCATTCACATTTAGTCCAGCCTCATCTCTTAGACCTGGCATTCAGACAGAACACAATTCCTGTAAACTGAAATGGTTCAAGACAACTGAAGCCATCAGAAAGCTTTTGGGAACTTTCACATGGTTATTAACTCCAGCCTGCTGGAGTTTTGCCTGCAATTCCTGTAAACCCAGCAGCTCCTCCTTCTCTGCCATATCGATTTGTTTTGTATCCCAGATGGACATGCTCATACAGTTTCCTGCTGTAAGTTTTGGTTTCAGGGCAGAGCAAAAAGAATCTCAACAGAGGAAGCAATTCTTACAAAAGAAGGAATTCTGAGCTCTTTGTCCCTGCCTTCTCTTCAGGTACACTGAGGGCAGAGCCAGCCAGCTCTGTGGAACAGACAGGCTGTCCAAGGGACACTTCTGGCACATGGGTTTGCTGTGCAGTCAAACACCAGCAGAACCAGCAGCACAACCCCTGCCTTCAGCACCAGAGTGCTACTCCCAGGTTAGAGAGGAAGCTTCCCAAGAAATCCTACTAAAAAGCAGGCACAAAACACCTTCCTTTTGGCATCTGGTGCTTACTTAGGATTGACACTTCACAATCATGATTTATTTCTGTTCTCCCCTTTCATGTGATGACACAGACTGAAAGACACTAGCCATTAAATCATCCATGTTCATTAGGAAGAGCAGGTAAACACTGTAAGCATTACAAGGCAAACAGACTAGGAGCAGCACCTCACTGTGGCCCACCTCTATTCCATGGGTTTTCCCAAACTTGGCTAGACCTTTCTGTGCTACATATTTTAAACATACTGTAACTTTACCACAGGCTTAGACATAGCTGTAAGTTACATTTAGTCCAACAGAATTTCAGTTTGCTGTGTGCCAAGTCACTGTGTGGATCCTGGAGCTGTTTGTGTGAGGCATCAAACAGTGGTTTAGGTTACAAGGTGCACAACAGACAGCTGCTGACTAAAAAGGAGTGTCACATACCTGATCTCATGTCTGCTCTGCATGTCATATTTTTCTGCTTGAAGCTTATCAGCCAGCACTGCATGAAGGTCTGACTTCTCCAGTAGCTTGTTATCTGCAGAGGCAAAAAGTGCACTTCAGACAACCAGAAAGAAAATCCAGATTCCCATCTTCTGCCTAGATGACTAGTTGTGATCTAGTCCCTTTAATTACTCTGACACAGCCAAATGCTAAATGAGCCTCCACCACATCAGTGTGTTCTTCTTCCTCTTTGATCTCAAGAGGTTAAGGCACCATCCACCTACAACCCCAGGAACTCCTCATTAATCCAGATGCTGTGTGGGACTGGTCTCATGAAAGCTTAATAGAGACAGGGACTACTCAGATGCATTGCAATCTGCTAAAATTGAGAGAATTCAAAGTTCAGACTCTTCACAGGTCCTCAAAGGACAGCAAGCAGAAGAACAGGCCTGGCAGAGAGGCCAAACCGAGCTCTGCCATTTGCTTTCCCCCACAGTTTATGGGACCCCCCCTTCAATCCTGACACAGCTGAGGCAGGAGAGGGGCGGGCAGGAAAACCCTAAACAGAGAGTGCTGGCCCCTGGATAGCTCCAAATTTTACAAAAGACCATGAGCAGGGTCAATAGCACCATTGTTCTCAATTCCATAAGCAACTGGGCGGGAATTGTGCAGACAATTCAGACATTCAATCACTGCCCAGAGCACAAAGCGCTTCAGCCTCTGAGGGAACTGAAACAACTACTTATTTTTCTCGATAATGCAGAAATTCCAGCTTTCCTGTTATTACAGACACGTCCCAAACAGTCCCGTGAAAACGGCTCGGGCAAGGCCAGGGACCCTGAGCCACCAGGGCTTTCCCACTTTTGAGGAAGAGGAATCCCAGAATGATTCGGGCCGGAAGGGAGCACAGTGGGTCACCAGATCCCACCTCCCTGCTCGAGCAGGGTAATCTCATAGCACACGGCACCGGAGAGAATCTAGTTCTGGAATATCCCCAGAGAGGAAGACTCCACACCCTCCCCACTGAGCAGAGTCTCCCTGCAGATACTGATGGGCATCGGTGAGGGAGAAGATACAAGCCACTTCGGCCGCGCCCCCGCCGGGCCCCGCTTACACTGGGCGATGATCTCCTCGAAAGCCTGGCGCTGCAACCGGTCCCGCCGCCGCAGCTCCTCCGCGATGTGCCGCTTCCAGGGGGGGAAGCCGGCAGCGCGCAGCCCCGACGCCATCTCCGCGGCAGGCTGGGGAGGAGCGGGCCGGGGCGGGCGGAGCGGGAGGCACGGGGGGCAGGGAGGCGGCAGGAGCGCGGGGAGGCGGCGAAAGCCCCCTCAGAGCCAGGCCCGGGCCCGCGGCCGCGCCCCCACACCCGCCATGGCGCCGCGCTACGTCAGGGGCCCTCGCGTCTGTGCGGCGCTCCGCGACCGCGACAGAGGCTGCCCCGCCGCTGCCTGACGCCGTCCGCCCGCCTCCGGCGCTGCCGACCCCAGCACCGGTGTCCCTAAGCTTGAAAACGCCGCGCGAGATCGCGCTGCAAACGCAGAGGCGGGGTCAGCCTCAGGCGGAAGAACAGGCACTTTCTGAGGCGAGGAGGTCCCGCGCCGCGCCATTTTGTGTCCGCAATGCAGGCGCCATCTTGAGAGTGGCGCTACCGCCATGTTAAGAGTGGTCCTGCTGCCACGTTGAGTGTGGTCCTGTCGCCATCTTGGGAGCGTCTGAGCCGCCATCTTGAGAGTGGCAAACCCGCCATGTTGAGGCCCCGGCCGCCCCACAGCAGCGCATGCGCGCAGGCCGCCGGCTGCGGGGAGCGATGGCAGCGCCGTGCGGGGCGGGGCCGGGCCCAGCGTCCCGCCACACGGGCAGAGCTTTCCGCGGTGACACCGCGCCCAGCTCAGCGTCCCCGCAGGGCTGGCGGCGCTGTGCCGTGCTGTTCACCGGCGACACTGGTGAAGCTTTGGTAAGGTTATAGGCTGGTGCCCGCGTGGCAACGGGACTGTGCGGCCTCGGCAGCTACCGTCACATCTCTGTGATGTGATTTAACAGCCTGCCACTGTTAAAGATGGGTGCTGCTGTGAGTGAACATTAAACATTTAGTAAGGGCTCCGCAGAGAGCAGAGGGAGTGTTGTACTGCCCTACGTAAAGATGGCACACAGTGCCATTTGTTGAGTGCTCTTTGTGCTCTTTTCCCGTCCCTGTACAAGGCACCGCGGCTTCCCTCATGGCTTCCTGGGAATCCTGGAATAATGCGATGGGTCAGGCTCGAGGGCCCACAGTGGCTCGTTTGGCCCCCCCCACCCCGTGCTCCAGCAGGGCCATCCCAGAGCACAGGGCATAGGATTGTATCCGGAGGACTCTGGACTATCCCCTGTGAGAACAGTCCACACAGTCTCTGGGCAATCTCTTCAGGGCTGGGGCACTGCCCTGGGAAGAAGTTCTGGCTCCTGTGCAGGGGGAATTTCTTGGGATCAGTTCCTGCCCGTTCTGCTGATGCCATTGCTGGGCCCCCCGGAGCAGAGCCTGGGCTCTGCTCGGAGCCCTCCCTGCAGACAGGGACACCCAGGGATGAGGGCCCCTCTCGAAGCTGAACAGCCCCAGCTGAGCCTTCAAGGAGGGTGGTGGTGAAATGAAATGGAGCTTGAGGCTTTCTAGGAAAAACTACTTAATGTGGAACAGGGCAGAAGCTACTGTGCAACCCTCCCTGCACTCCCACCTCTTGGCCAGCCTCACGAAGAAGCTACTCGCTCCATTGCTTTACTTTCACCTGCTTAATGAGAGGAAAGATGTGTGCCAATGTCTTTATAAACAATTGGATGGGTGAAGGTATGGCTGTTAACGTATTTGAAATGGATCTGCATGTCTCTGCTGACTTTGGGAGGCGGGTTCCTAACCCGCAGGCAGCTTGGCTCCTGAAACAGGCAAGGGTCTGCACAAGGCAGAACTTCTGAACTTTGGGGTAAAATGACAGGTTCAAGGGGGGATATGTGGAAGGTGGCTCGGGAAGGCTGTACCTTCCTATCAGCTCAGCAAAAGGGAAAGGAAGAGCGACACACGTGGCCAGGAGTTTAGGATAAAAGGGAGGCTGTGCCCTCCGAAACCTCTCCCTTTATTCAAATAAAGTTGAAGGACTCTTCTGTCTCCTTTTTGGACATAAACCTCTGGCGTTTGTGGATTTTCCTGACATTAACTTCCTAAGTAATGTGTTAGGTAACCGTATTATTGTAATTTAATTGGAAACTGGGCAGAACTCATAATGCTTTTTGTCTTGGACTGCCTAAATTGCTTTGTTTTTCTTTTGAGTAATGAATGAAGATGAAATTGTAACAGCGTGAAAGAGATGATTCACTAGATTATTAGACTGGATGAGAGTGTGCTGCTGGTTGAGTTAATAATAGCTCATGCACAGCTCTGTCTTATGAAGTACACAATGCACAAGGTTATGTGTATTTTCTCTAAAGCTAATTTGGCCAAGTGTAAGCACACAGCCTATTTCATTCTACTTACACATCATAAAATCAAATTAGTTGTTTAAAAACTTAAAATTACCTGCAACTGTGTGAGAAACAAGTTAATGGGAATTGGCTTTCACAGGGCTTTATATTAATTGGTACTAAATATTATAATGTTGTTAATATTAAGATAATGGTATGTGTTGTAAAGTGGTTGATGTTGTTACAACGGCCTAGTTGTGAGGATGGTTTTCACAAGGATGGTTTTGTATGTTGTAATGTGGATTTATGAGTTTTACATAGGGCAGATTGTTGCTAGCCAAACCTTTGAGACACAACCTTAAAAGTAGTAGAACTTCATCCAGTGATGCCCTGATGACCACAGTGATGAAATTACGTGGGCGCCGAAAAGAGTGACATGGGGCAAGACTGTGTGAAATCAAAATAAATATGCAAAAAGCTGAAGCAATCCCAGGGGTATAAAAGGTGGAGCCATCATTTTGTGTATGAGCCTCTGGTGTTTGGCCATGCTCCCAGTGCTGTCCCTTTTGCTTTGCAAGTTTTTTTATTGTGCTCAATAAAACTTTTATAACTCTTTCCCACTCAGGGTCTGGGTCATTTATAGCAACTGTAAGGTTAAGTCCTAATTCTACAACTATAGTTACTGAACTCCTGAAGGGCAGTGATGAGTGAAATTAATCCTATCAAATCTTCTCTACATCTTAATCCTTTGCAGAGAAAGAAGAAAGCAACCAAAGCATGAGGAAAAAGAAAAGACAAAGATACGGGAATATAGGGATCAGACTCAAGAAATCCTTCAGCTCATCTTTGAGAGCGGGCTTTTCTCTCTAAAACTGGGAGGGAAAATAATTGTCCCCTATTTCTTTCAGCAGGGCAGGAAAAAGAATCAGTGTGAGTAGAAATGACATGGGGGGAAAAAAAGTGTGTCCTCAAGCATTAGATAAATTAATTACTTCAAACATTGCACATTTTACTGTTTACAGCAGCTGCTAGAATGTTCCAGGGGAAGGACTTAAATTAATTGTCATCTGTATATGTCTGAATTTATAAAAATCACACTATGTTACAGATGTCCACATTTCTGTAATCTGTGATTTCTGTAATCTGTGATTTCTGTAATCTGTGGGTAGGATATCTTGATTTTTCTTTACAGTACCTGCTAGCAATGCTTTTTCCACTCCAGTACAATATTCTTAAATATATATGAGGTTTCTGGAAGTCTTTCCAACAGCACATCCCTGCACCATGTCACCATCATCATCTGTCATCCTGCTCTCCTTTTATACCCATAAGAACTGCAAGAACACGTGACAATAAACAGCTTGTTCTGGATGAAAGTGGTGTCTTCACTTGAAGCACCTTTCTGCCACCACCAGCAGCAAAATCTGGCAATTTGTTCAACATTCTAATTCAGGAGTAAAAAATTCAGACTACCAACAAATTAACCTGCTTTTCAGAAAGCTCCTTCTGCTGTGAAGAAGCAAAAACTGCCTCCAATGAATATTGCACTCCACATCCATAGAGGGAAAAACAGGACTTCTGGTGGAGATGTGTTTAGCTTTATCCAGCACATTTCAGGAAGAACTGAGAATGTCAAAGAAGCCCAGCAGGAATGACAAATGTATGTAGGAGATTTGATCCAGAAGAAAGACTTGGACAGTTGGAATTGTTTATCCTAACAAGGAGAAGACCTGTGGGAAACGTGACAGCACTATGTAAATATGTGTATCAGAAAATTTAGACAATGCTCTGATCTTCTTGTTCATGTGGGACAGGATTACACTGAAAGGGCCAAAAGTAAACCCAAAAAATGTCCACTAGAGATGAGGAAGGGCTGGTAAAAGCTGGTGAAGCTCAAAACAGGGTGCTTGAGGTAGATGAGAATCTCTCCTGGAGGTTTATAAGGCCACTTGAAAACATGATGAAGGATTTTGTAGTTTATTATTAAACTATTATTTAGTCTATTATTAGACTATTATTTAGTCTTTGCTGGTGTGGTGAGTGGATTGCAGGGTCCCATCAGGGCTCCCTCCAGCCCAGTTCTGATTCTGAGCTGGCTGTGTTGTGACTGACACTTGGGTGACAAAATGGATCCCTGCTGCACAGTGAGTGGAGCAGTTTCCAGTGGGATGTTTCCCTGAAGCTTGCTGCTCAGATTCACTTACTTCTTTTACTGCTTCCTGCCTGGGAACCAAAAATGTTAGTTTTCTGGGAAGATGCTGATCACCAGTGTTCTTCCCAAATTTACACTCAGAACACCATTTTTTAATTCAGCTTTGTTTTGGATCTTCAGTTTATCTTTGAAAAGAGTGGAACATATCCTACACCTGGTCATTTTCTTTGTACTTCAAGCCTTAATGTGAAGATGCAAATTACTGTGAAGTATGGAGCAGACATAAATTCTGTGCTAGCTCTCCGTCCTTTTGTGACCTGCAAAGGTCTCTTTTTAATTTTCCAGTCTCTTTGCTGCCTTTACTTTCTTCTCTTGTCTGACCTGTTTCTATGAGAGAGAGCTTTCACTCACCTCCTTTCTGCTGGGTTTCCTGTCCTTCCACAAAGTCTTTGTTAGTTGCTTTTTTGTAACCTTTGTCCATGTTGCTGGACACCTTCATCCATTTCCATCCATGCATCCTCTCTTGTGCCCAACATTTACTACCCTGTTTTGTGCCATCTTTATTAGTTATGATATAATCTAATATTTCATGATAAGAGAGACTAATTTGTTTTCTATGTAATCTAGACCAGACCTTGAGAAAAAATGCAGTAAAGTGTTAATAATAACTGTAATGTGTAGCAGATTACCATCCCTTGCACAGAATGGTCTCAGTTAAATAGAACCACACAAGTGTGGAAAAGCTGAATCTGGATGGGTCTCTGGAGTTTCTCCAGTCCAAGCCCCACATTCAGCAGTCCCATGTCTGGTTTTTGTGATGGCTTCTGCAATACTGGGGTTTGTATAACAGTTCTGATCACAGCTTTCTGAGAGCTATAGAAGAATGTCGGTTAGTTTTGATCTTAAAGGGTACACTGGAGCTAGAGCAAAGATTATCTGCAAATAAAATTAATGGAACTGAATAATGATAATGAACTGAGAACAGAAGTTCAGGGAAATTTGGTGATGCATAATGAGATAATGCTTTGTGATGATGCATAATAAGATAATGCAGAAAAAAATATAGCAAATTACAGTAGGCAAAAAGAAATCTCTTCTGTCAGCCTGGGATTCAACTCTGAAAGAATCTCTGAGAAACTTCAGTAGTTTAACACAAATGCAATCTTAAAATACTTTTTATTAGGAGCCTCATTTGAAACAACACCATGCACACACAGAGTTAGGAGGATCTTTTTCATATTCATGTGAATAATAACTTGATGTTTGCTTACATATATATTTAGAAAGAACATCTTGTACCTCTGCAGCTAACACCTTTCCTGCACATTGAAAGGAGCATTTGGATTATTCTGTAGCACTTGCATAATGAATCCTTCCATAGGCCTTGCAGGAATGCCCTGGGGACTGCAGCAGCCCTCTGGTGGCAGGTGTGACCAGCATGTAAGAGTGCCAGCTGGGCACAGAGAACAGGCAAAGCCATTGACCCCATCACTAAATACTTCAGCCTCAACAACATGAGCACCACACAGATGTAGCTGCTGATGAAGAGGCTTTGCAGCACCCCTCCCTTCCCCAAGCCCAGCCCACTGGCTGCACCTCTGATCTGTGTTATCAGCAAGGAACATCACAAATGACAGCAGGGACAGAGTCTCTTGGCAAATGTCCCACAGGGAAAGTGTAGATCTCTTTCAGGAAGAGAGTACATAAATAAAAGGAAAATATATGGGTATTGTCTATTTCTAATCCATCTGCTGATACTGGTTAGGAGATCTCTGGGAACTGTCCTGTGTCACCTTGGTCAGTTAGTCCTGACACCCACAGTTTATTCACACATAAATATATGAGCCTTCACAATGTTATTAAAATAAGGAGCTTGGTCTGGGGATGAATCAATTAATTTCTGGACAATATGTCCCTTCAATCACATAGAGTATTATTGTATTATTACAAGGACAACAGAAAAATGTTGTAAAATTTTAGAAAACCTTTAATTTTAAAAACAAGTGGGAGGATAGTGACTAAATGGTTAGTTTTAAGCTGTACAGAAAAAGGGTGCTTGGTCCAAGTAGATTACAGGCTTAAGCAACATAATTTCTAACATCAAAATTACCCCCTTGCTATTTTGGAGTGAGTAACTCAACTTAATTTGGTTTTCCTGCTGTTTTTCCTCTTCTTTGAGCCATTTTCTCTAAGACCCTACCTTTATCAGGAAGAAAATGTGTCACCTGCAACATCTTAGGCAAAGGCTTAAAGATGCTGTTGTGGTAGTTATACACCAAGAGGACAAGGAAGCTGGTGTTAGGTGCAACAGGTGCAGGCAGGAAATGGGGGGTTTAAAACTTACTGTGTTCTGCAACATTACATCCTGTAGCTGGGAACTTCAGGCATTTTTGACAGCTGGGTCTCCATGGAAATAAGTACAAAAAGACTCCAGCTATTTTAAGAACCTAAACTAAAGGATGGCAGAAGGTTATGGATAGATAATACATCTGGGGGAAATTAGTACATTTCTGGACAACTCTTATCCTTCAGTTCATGTTTTTTGCTCATACTGCCTGTACCAACTTAACTGGACAACAGCAGAGGGGGAAGAGAAATGTGCCTAGTTTAGCAAGAAGGTCTCAGACTCAAGGATGTCAGAGAAGGTAGCAGCTGTGTTCAGTTCTGCTTTCATGTGGTTCAAGGCAGTAAAACCAATCGGTATCATCTTAGAGGCTTTGTGACAGAAATTAAAAATTAAATAAAACAAACAGAAGCACCAGACTTATCTGTTAAATTCAGTTTTCTGATATTCTCATTTTCCAAGCTCCCACAGCTGTTGCTACCACTTCTACCATCGCAAGGCACAGCCAGTCTGGCCACAGAGACAGGTACTGTGTAGTGTCTCACCACTTGTCCCACTTCTCCACTCCATGTCTAAGCTGTTCACCTGAGCAGACTCTCATCCAGAGAGGCTTCAGAAAGCTCTTTGCAGAGCCTTCTTTAGAATATTGTCCACTTGCACAAAGCCAGGTGGCATTTGCCGCCATTCCATCAGACTATCTTTGGAACCCCAAGTGGGTAGGCAGCCCATTTTTAGCATAGGAATAGGAATGTAGGTTTTTTTTCTGCTGGAAACTTGGAAGAGAGCTGCTTTTCTCCCCCAGCAACACGCCTTTCTAAAGGGCAGGCCAAATTAAATACCTGGATAGATTTTTATGCCTTAGCAAGTCCAATGTTCTCAAACTCTGTTCATCTGCAAATCTGTGCACAATTTAAGCAGCATTCCTTATTAGGATAATGTTTACACAGAAAGCTATATTTGTTTTATATATCCAGCTTTTAGTTTCTAAACTTTGGGGAATATACTTTATTTTTTACAGTTTAGGGAGTCAGGGATAAAACCAAAAAAATCCGAGCTTGTCTCATTGTTACGAAGTTAATATTTTTTTTGTAGAAAGCTTACTCTACTCCCCTCTCCACACATAGAAGAACACAGCCCAGAATTACTGGGAACTGATCTAACTCTCTGTATTGGACAGAAAGCTCACCTGCTCCAGGGAGGTTTTACTTGGTGGCCACACAAGTTCTTCTGCAACCTGGAAAAGTGAAATGCTTGCCAGGGCCAGGGAAATACCACAGCTACTGAACTATGGTGATTACACAGAGAGGGTTCTGGTGAATAAAGCAAGGGGAATGTAAGCTCATGGTTTCTCTTGCTGATTCGTAGGTTGGAGAGCCAGGTGCCTCCATAATGATGCCTCAAAACTCCAACCTGCATGGCACAAAATCATCTCCTCTTGAAAGGTTTCTACTTACAGGTTGTCCTCTTTCACCCATTCTCACAAGCCTTTGCTAGGCCTCTTCTCCTCCAGTAAAATTACTGTACCTTTTCTACACTCACACAATTAGTAACTGTACCTGCTAACAGGTCCTGTAGTTTTCAAACCAGCTATATCCACAAAAGATCTGTGCAGACAGACAGACGCATTCTCAGTCATCCTCGTCATGTCTTCCGTGCTCTCCTTGGTGCCTTTGGTGTTTTCTCTGGGCAGGGACAACTGTCACTGAGCAAGCTGGTGTAACACCCACCTAAAGCTGAATCATGTGACAGGCAGTTCTGAATTTTCAATAAAGAATGAGCAGAAAAGTGACTATTTTATTATTTTTTAAGTAATCAACATGGAAACAATAGCAGTGATTAAGACACAACAGTCTTAGCCTAATAGTAACCATAGCATTAATATTTAACACAAATATAACAGAAATGACAAGTATGTTAACATTATTCATTCTCAGTCAATAAACAAAAGTGTACAGTAAGGTCAGCATTAATCTGTTAATAATGCTCCAGAACCAGCTGGCCAGTGTCCTCTAAAGCAAAGTGCTTGCTTCCAGGCAGGCTGGGGTGCTGCTGTCTGCCCCTCCAGGCAGACGTGGACCCTTTCTCTTCCCCTCTTTCTGCCTGTGGTTCTGGTGTTTCCCTCTGTTTGTTGGGGTATCAAACCAGGGCCTGCTTGAAGGAAAAGAAGCCCCGGTGCCACGGGCCGGCCCTCACTTGCTGTGTCCCCTGGGTGGTGCAGGGATGCAGCCCGGAGCTCCAGGCAAGGCTTGCTCTACTGAGAGTGTGTGACCTGCATCAGTATCTGCTATTCAGACTCTTTCCCCACCCTCCCTGACCTCCTTGCTCCAAGGATATGACATGCTTTTGGAGCTGTACCACTTTTAAGATGCTTTCTTTTACAGATCACTCTTTAACAGGAATCCTGTAACACAAAATAGAAATCTTTCTTCTGTAGGAAGGGGGTTCTTTCAGTACACCCCTTCCATCTCCTAGTCCTTGTACCGTACCGTCCTCTTTTCCAAAACATTTACTAATGCATGTACTTGGCCACCTGCCTCTTAATGGAAGTACCAAAGTGACACTCAAAAGAATAACTTGCATTTGGTATTGTGGTCCTGGCCCCTCTTGGTCTGAGCAACATAGGATAAACTTCTCAGCTAGAACGTTTCCGTAATGACAGGGAGGGCTACACCCTCAAAAATAAAATTCCTCAGTCTTTTTTAGAACCAAACTAGAGGACATCAGTGTGAACAAAGCAGTAGTCTCCATTGTTCTTCCCATCAGGATTCCTCCTAGGGTTCCACCAGCTGCTGTGTTGTGTTCACTGTAGAGACAAGAGAAGACATCAGCTTGTATATTGTCAATTCTACAAGTTTTGATGGAGACGGAAAAGAAAAAATCATACAGCCCGCTCAAGTAGGTTTTTTCTCCCAAATGCACTTACTAAGGCCTCCCCTACTCCTTCTCATACAGCTCTTATGTTCTGTTTAAAAAAAAACACAAAAAACAACACACACCCAAACCAAACCACAACAAATAAACCTACCAGCCCAGGAAAGTATATTTCTGATTATTTCTATAGAGGGTTCAGTAATGGTTTTGGACACACTGTTCTAAGTTGCTAAGTGTTTACCACTAACTGCTACTTTTAATCATCTTTTTATTACTTACAGCAAAACAAATCCATTGCCCAATACAGCAGATTTGTGCTATCAGGCCAGGATCAGCCACTTTCAGGAACAGCACAGTACACCCAAAACAAGACATAGCAAGGTACTGACTATTTGCACTCCTCTTGTGGACCACCAGGCTTAAAGTCCAGAGGAAGGTAAAAATTCCTGCAAAGCTAAGCCATAGTTTCACAACACGCCATCTTCTGCAGCAATACTGCTTTAGGATATTCCCTGGCACCCCCTGCTCTGCAAACCCTGCAGGTTTGTGGGACAGCAGTGAGCTTGGAAGGAACCATGGAGTGAGGACTTAGTGCCTAAGCCAATACTACTCCAGTCACAGCAACATCACAGCCAAGACAACTTCCACCCCGCTTCACTCCCCCGAGTAACGCACTGGTGCAGTTGTCCTGCTGACCGGGCCCTCCTCCATGCGGTGCTTCCCGGAGTGCGGCAGCTCTGAACTGTCCCGATAGTCACGGCCCTTGGAGTTCTGCATGTCCAGCACTGCCCGGCTCTTGGAGGGAAGGGGCGGCTTGTTCTGCTGTCCCTGGATGCTCAGGCTGACTTCAGCCCTTGATGGTTTCACGATTTTTTTGAGAGGTGCCGAGTTTTCCAATGGTGTTGTCATCTTTGGTTTGCCTTGGCTCTTTTCCGCTGTATTCTTTTCTTCCAGTTGGAAGGGGGAGGTGTAGGACCGGAATCGCTGTGTGGGCACCAGGAAAGGTGGCGATGGCTGTTTGCCAGAGGTTTTGCTGCACTCGGGCTCCTGTGGCTTTGTGAGATGACAGCTCTGCTCAGGCAGTGACGGCTGCTCTTTCCGCAAGGCCTTGGGATATTCCTGCTCTTTCTTGGGGGGCACCTTGCCCTTGGAGCTCATAGAGCCGTACAGTGGGTTCTCAAACATCTCTGGCCTTTGCTGCCCCTCCTCCTGTGGCACAGGCTCTGCTGTGGATTTCCCCATGTCAGCTGGCCTGCAGTCATGGAAGCAGGGTGAAAAGGAGACTTGTGAAGAGCAGGCAAGAGAGTCACTGGCTGATTTAGAGAGGACATGAATACTGTGAGCAAATTAAACTGACTGCCTAAAGGGGCAACAGAAAAACAATTAAACTCAGGGAGAGAGAACAGAAGTGTGCATTGTTTTTGCTTTGTTTAATCATTAGTAACATGACAGCAGAGAGCAAATATGCATAGCCAATAGCATGTAAACTCCCAGTGTGTAAACTCCCTGCTAGGTTACAGTCCTTCAGAGTGATGTTAGACTTCTTTTTAAACAGATAAACTACTGAGCAAACTGTGCCAGGTCTTTTGATGACTCTGCAACACACACAAATCTGAATTTGAATATTAATAATAATCTTCAGATCTGGTAGAGAGGATGGAAATGGTTGTCTAGAGATTTAAAATAAGAGCTCACATCACGTACTGTGGCATTTTACAACTAGGTCAATCTCCTCTTGCTACCAGTGCAGCATGGTATTCCTAAGGAAGGGATAAATTTCATTAATGCACCCAAATGCACAGTGTAAGAGTAATGGCTCTGCTGCAGAGTGAGACAATCCATGTGCATTCTCAGCAGAGCCCTTTGAGCTGCAGCTCAGTCTGGAATGACAGCACAGCTGTACAGTGGGACACAGCAGGTCCTGTGGGTTTGGGTCACTCGACCTGATTTGGCCAGGCTTTCACCTTCAAATTACTTTAAAAATCAGCCACAGATCACAAATCACTGAACAGACTGGAAGAGAGGTGAGTGGCACATGTTCTTTGGGTACCTTCAAATGAGTCGTGTTCCTTGTCTCAAGCTCTTCTCTGGCAGTCAGTGCATGCAGGAGCAGAGAGAGCTGAGCGATGATGGAGCACTGCCAGGTACAAACAGACCCAAGCAGTGCTGGCAACTCTGACCACTGCAAGTTTTGACTTCCAGAGTGCCACACCCATTTACCAGGGAGCTCAAGCCCAGCTCAGAGAGCAGCTGTCTCTTGGCTGTGAAGAGGTCTGCAGCAAGGACACATTGTGCACATGCACTAGGGTGAAGTAGCCTCATCATCTCACTAAGTTGGGATGGGATATTTTAAGTTGCCAGATGGAAATTCTGCATCAAGGCTTGTGATAGAAACAGTATATGGAGTCTAGCTTCTGCAGCAAGCTGGATATTTGCATAGTGCCAGTAGAGATTCAGTGAAAGTACTTCACATCTAACACATGAAGGACCTCTCCTTCCCATCCAGGGGAAGATCTGTGTCACTCTCCCCACTTTTCTTCTTTGTTATTACAACTATTTTGTTATTAAAACTTTGTAAAATTCTCCTTCTCTTCTCTTGGTAGAGAATTAAACCTACATATATCAGGCTGAGACAACTGAGGTTGTTCAGTCTGGAGAAGACTACAAGGAGTCTTCACTGCAGCCTTCTAGTGCCTAGAGGGAACTTACACAAAGGAAGGAGAGTACAGGTAGTGACAGGACAAGGAGGAATTTTTAAAATAGGAGAGATTTAGATGTTAGAAAAAAGGGTGCTGAGGCCCTGGCACAGGGAAGCAGTGGCTGCCCCATCCCTGGAAGTGTCTAAGGCCAGGCTGCATGGAGCATCCTGGGATAGTGGAAGGTGTCCCTGCCCATGACAGGGGGTGGAATGAGATGAGCTTTAAGGTCCATTCCAATCCAAATCCAACCTGTGATTCTAAGATTTCATTATTTAATTGTAAGTTTAACTCATTATCTTTGGCTTTCCTTTCACAAAATTCTGAGGAACTGCTAGACTAGTTTTCTTTGATTATGCAGTCTGTACTTGTGACCTTCACTTATCTTCCTATTTCTAGAGATAAAATATATAAAGAATATGTTACACCTTGAACTCTCTAAACAGATAATGAAACATGACAGGAGAGAGGGGCCCAACCTCGGTGCAAAACTCAAACACTCACTGGTACTCTTGACTCCAACTAGAAATGCTTCTGTTTGCTGTAGCTTGGAGGGATGGTTTTGGAGATAGAGGTGACAAGGAGGGTGATGTGGAGGATGACTGACTCTGCCCCATTAGGGAGGTGTTCTCTTTGGACTGCTGCTCATAGTTCCAGAGGGAAGGTGTCTGCTCTGATGAAGGTGTCTGCTTAAGCTGGCAGGTTGCAGAGGGCTGCTGAGAGAAGGCAGCCATGCCCAGGTAGTTGGGGTTGCTGATGTCTGTGGGGGTGGAGCTGCTTAAGAGAAGAAATATTGTTAGGGAGGTACATGCACAAATACATTTAGGGTTTTTGTCTCCCTGCCAGCTACAAAGGCGTCTGTGCCCACTGACTGCTTAGATTCAATACCACCTACTGTTTTTTTACTTTTATTTTCTGTCACTGTTGCTTCAGAATTAGGGAATAAGTGGGAGACCTGTTAGTGCCTCACTCCCCTTGGTCACTGGAGAGGAAGCAGCTGGGTCAAGACCACCTCTCCCACCCCCAAAATAGTTCCTGTGGCTGTGGCAGATGCTTCCCTTTCCAGGCTGCAGAGAGCACTCAGCTCTGCAGCCACATACAGGGGCTGTCATGGGTTTCTGGGCCCAGCTGGAAGGAGAAGCCCCAATGCAAACAGGTGAATGGACAGCCTTACCCAGACTCACCCTATGACTCTTGGAAAGGAAAAGCCAGGCAGTTTGAGCATAGTTTCCCACCCCAAGCTGTCAGAGATAAGGTGGCAAGGTTACCGTAAGATATCCTCCTTTCCCAGGCTGTCTGGAGAAGGGACAGCACTCCCCCAGTAGCGAGCGATGGCTGCTGCCTCTCTGGCCATTAGATGAGTAGATTTGGACTTTCTGTTGGACATTAAAGGACCTTTTTCAAGTGGGTGCAGGGACCTGGCGTGGCTAATGTATTCTCAGCTTTTGAAGCTTTGGGCACAGGAGCATTGACCTGTCCTGACCAGATAGCCACAAAGCAGCTTCCCAGTGCTCAGCACACCTGTTGATGCTGCTCCCACAGCAAGCCCAACTTTGCATTTATGGTGCCAACTAGTCTCTGGAACTGACTTACCCACTTGCCCTTTACCTGTCAGTCTGATCCCAGTCTTTGTTAGGCTCTAAATTGCTGATGTTCTTTGGTTTCTGCCCAGTGATTTCATCGCGTTCAATCTTGACAAAATCTGAAGGAAAGAAGGGGCACACATATCTCCAGAGTCTGGCTGCTCAAGTTTTCTTTGTTCCTGTGTTCATTAAGACATCTCTCTTTGTCCATCAGAGTGATGGACAGTTTTAAACTGTTTTTAACTGTTGTTGCTGTTATGTTTTCAACTGCTCACTAATACATGTCATGTCTTGTTGACAGAGGAAGAAATGTGTGTCTTGAAATACAAAGGTCATGACCCACCAAACAGCCACATACAGTCATTTTACCATTGAGAATAATTGCAAATGTCATTAATAATTGTAAATGGCTACTTCTGTACTCTGAATGAGAACAACAGATAGCAAGGTGAAAAAAAGCAAAGTTTGTCATCTTCTAGCTAAGAACTGCTCATTGAGAGCCTAACACACTCTTTGCTCCCCAGGATGTCTGGAGCAGAGAGAGCTTGGCATGGAGTGTGTCACATCACAAGTGGAAGTAAGGTATCCCCATTCAATAAAAGCAATGCTGGTGACAGACAGGGGGCTCTCTCAGTCCACTGAATTTACGTGAATTATGAAAAACAACAAGGAATCTAATGTTGTGTCTTCCTGAAAGAGTACAGGTATGCTCCTAAGAGCTAACCATACTCACACCTCCTTGCACTCAGCATCAAAAGCACTCTCGGTGACTACAGGCACTGCAGAGATAATTTTCAATTCCTTGACAGCTATCAGAAATCCTTTGAAGTGAGATTCTCTAGCACGAGCATTGCAGAGATGATGACACTCCTTACCATACAGTTTCTCTCTCTGTTTTCCTTGTGACGTTTGTAACTTGATTTCACCTTGGAAGATCCCTGTTTTCTCCCCATGGTGTGTCAGCACAGTATGGATGGGAGCTAAGGATTCTGTTGCTTCTATTCGCAAGGCAATGCAGCCTTCCCCTAAAAGACAACAGGGAGACAGTGAGGCTGGGACTGAGAAACTAAGCACTGAAATATTTTGTGTCATCTACTACCAATGCACTGACAGGTCTGATTACTGGAGAGAATTTGCTTTGGATCACAGTAAGGAGCATAGTATCTCCTGAGAAATTAGGGGCATTTATTTCACTTCATGTATGTGTGAAGGATTTCGGCATTGAAGATATCTGTGGGAAACTTCAGGGTTCTGAGCTTCCACTCCTGGTAAGGAAAAGATGAGCCTATGGCTGCTTAGGCAAAGAGCCTTCTGTGGACAAGGACTGCAGTCTCTGGCTGGTGAGAATCTGGGATCCAAAAGCACAGCCAAATACTTTCTGTAGCCAGGAGAAATGCCTCAAGTGAGTGCAAGTGAAACAGGATTTGTTATGTTCTGAATAAACACATGCTGACTCCTGATTTAGTTTGTTTCTAACTTTGTTTTTAAACCACTGCTCTTTCAGAGCTGGTAAAGCTCACAAAGGTTGTTGCTTTGAGTTCATATTCCTTGAATCATAATTACTTCACAAAATATTGCCCACAGTGTATTTCTGTGTATGTTGAGTTCTAAATCATAGATGTTCAGTCTATAAGAGTTACTTCTCTTCCACTCTTTCAGTGGTTTGGAAGAATCTAAGTAGATTTTGATTCATCCAGAACTTTAGAGCTAAGCACTTACCATAAGATTCATCACTGTCTGATGACTTAATGCTGATCAGGATATGTTGATCCAGTAGGTATTCCGGGTCTGAAATAATTGGAGTCAGCTGCAAAGACAAGTTAAAGTGTGTCAATACAATACATGGTTGACAGGAGCACACTTCTCCCTGGGACTCAGTCCCAAATGAGGAGAAAATTGCTGGATAAACCCATGAGGGTATCATGTCACCTCCAGGATCAGCTTCTGATAATATCTGGATATCTGTGGTAGAAGGCTGCACTCTTTGAGTCCCAGCACAGTGAATCGAATGGTACAAATCTGACACTCATGGGATGAGCTGCAGTTTTCTCCTGTAGTCCAGGACTGAAAATTGCCTGAGGAGGAAGGCATCTGCACTCTGATTACAGTCTGTTCCCAAAAATCTATCTAGCTGTTGTTGTAATCGCTTACTGTAGAGCCTTTCCCCAGTGTAAGGCACTCTTTCCAAAGTCAGCACTTCTTCTGGGCTATTTAGAAGGGTATTGACATGCACATTTGCTCCAAATCCAGGAGCTCTTGTAGTTTTTTTCAATTTCCACCATGCCAAGAAATGAAGAACAGCTCTGATCGCAAGGACAGGACTTCTGTCTGATACTGACACACAGAACACTACTTCTGGCCACTGATGTTCTTTTTAACACAGGTAACAAATATTTAATCAACTTTTCTAAAATATACCAAGAGAAAGTTTTGTCTGACCAGGCAAAGAAACTTCAGAGCAGTTACTGTTACTGTTACTTCAGAGAGTTACTGTTTAAGATGTTTTATTTTCCATTTAAAACTAAAAAAAAATGGGCCTGCTTAAACCGACATTATGTTCACTAAAAAGTAAGGAAAAAGTCATGGCTCTGAATGGCATAATCATGCCAGCAAAATTCTTGATAGAGATGTAAGTACACTGACATGAAAGTCCTTTCCTGCTTACAACACTCTGCTTAGCCTAAGCCCATCCTGCATTCTTACAGTCCCTTTGAGTGGAAACAAGACCACAACAATGTTCCAGAAAATAGTATTTATGAAAGTAAAAGACATAATGTTGCTTATGGGATGAAAGTGGAAGCTTCTCTTCCATATGAATATAGAGGTATAGTCCCAGTTTACCTTTGGAAGTGCCTCGACGAACTTTACCACAAGCTCCCCTTCATTTCCATCCTCATTTTCTCCTTCCTGGCTCTTTACAAAGCCTGCAAAGGGACAAGAAAGAGTTCACCAGGAAAGAGACAGCAAGTACTGGGCTACAAATCCTCTTCACTATGTCTCCAAAGAGCCTACAATCATTTTCCTACTTGGACACAAATTTTAAAAGTATTAAGAAGCTTAAAGTCTGAGTTTTGGATGAATTTTTACACAGTAAATTTGCAAGTGGTTTTGCTAGAGCATTGTTAAACGGTTTTATTTTGCAGTTAAACTTGGCACTGAGGAGCTCAGTGCATACATGGACTGGAGGATAAGAACATGACAGCTCTTCCTACGCCACTCAAGATAGCATGCTTTTGAAATTCTAATTTAAGATTCGTAATACACTGTTTCCATAGAAATTTATGCAAATTTTTATACAGCCAAAAAATAATCTTTTATGGAACTGTCTTTGACACAGCGCTCTGACATGCGATAATGTGATGAAGCATCCACCAAAGGCTTGCTGTCCCACTTAAAAGAGCAGATCTGTGATGGGAAATTGCTTTAAAAAACCCACAGCAAGGGCACGTAGGCTTATGTTACATAAACAGCTGAGACTCAGCCCCACAGCATGGGCACAGGCAGTGAAATCTGCAATGCTGCGGGGTACACAGTCCCACTTACAAAGTCACATCACTAGCATTCATTTCCCATTTAGTTGATCCTCTGACTTATTCTTTGTTAAACCAGTTTAATTCAATTATTTTAAGATATTTTTGTTAGCATAATGCAGATGCTTTATTTTGAAATCACCTGATCATTTGTAGTAGGCACAATTAGAAGTGTAATCAATCATGTCTTTGCTATATAGGTATTTTCTGTGTGATAAGCAAGAACAATACATGTTTCCCATCAAGAAAGAAATTATCAGATTGACAAACAAGGTGGAAAAACTCTTGGAAGGCTACATGTCTAAGCATGGATTACAGCTACCTTGGCTGTGGGGTTTGGATTGTATTGCTGACAGTATAGAATGTCTTGCAAACTACAGCAAATCCTTAGGACATCCCTTTTTTGCAGTGGAACAAATGATCCACATAGCTATATTTTTAGATCTAAGCAAGAAGGAGAACTAATCCAAACACTCAGAAAACTTTAACAGAAACAATAAAGATGGGCAAACCCATACTTTCTAAGCAGCTAGAGTGAAACTCAATGTAGAACTTGGTCTGGGACTTGGTCTTCAGAGTAGCATAGCAGTGCAGGAACTCTATCTCCCCTTGGGAATCTGTGTATTTAGAGTCTAGAAAAGAGGAAGGGAAAATAATGTCACTTTCAGCAAGAGATAAAAAGAGGGCTTTTTTCAATGGACTTTTTAAGAGTCTTAAAGTATTAAAGAATCAGGTTTTTCTCTCAGCATTTACAAAGTACTGCATTCTGTATCCAAGGTGAAGATGGTACACGTGCACCCAACCTGACTGACCATTCTTGGAAACAAACTGTGAGGTGACTCCCACTTCAAAGGTGGCAAACACAGGACTGTGGTCACTTGTCATGATGTCAGTGGTACAGCCTGCCAGTGAGAAAGGGAGGATGGTTACTGCCCTGCTCCGGAGAGATCACTGCCAAAGAAATATTATTCAGTAATTTTCCAGAAAGCATAAACGTCTCTTTGGTAACTGTCTCTAGTCAAAAGTGTTTCTTTACATAAACTCATGTCAGTACACATGACTGTAATTCTTGTGTCACAATACAGAAAGATTTGTTTAAGGGACACCATTTTACTGTACTGTTTTGTAGATGACTGTCAGTGTTAGATTCCTCCAGTACAAAAAGCCCTTACAGGCTTCCTGGTTACCTCTGCAACATGCACAGCTAATTATAGCTCTAATATGGCAGAAAAATCACACAAGAATACACTGGTGCTACTTCAGTGCTACAAAACAACTCCTGGACCAAGGTTAACAGTGAGTGAGCAAGGCCTGATTGGATCTAAGCACACACTGAGTTCCAGCAAACCAAATCATTCCAGAGGTGCCTATTCAACCCCACACCTCAGCATCATGGGCTCTGTGATCAGATCAGCCTGCCTTATCCCTGACAGACTTTCACAGCCCTGCTCTCAATCCATGCATAGGAAACCATGAACAACATACTCAGATGCTCAGTCCTACATATAGCCAATGACATTTCAGGAACTGGCATTTGAGTCTTTTTTTAAACAGATTTTGTGGCTTTTTCTCTTCCCTGCACTGCACTTTAGTGATGCTTCTCAGCAGGAGAGGAAATGGACTCTTGATACCACACATTCTTCTGGAATATGATTTGATACAAGAGATGTGTTTGCAGCTCCAGTCTGCAGACTGGACTGTGCACACAGGGTCTGTCCTGCTGGCACTCACTGTCAGGAGTTCCTGGTAGTGACTGCACAGGAAAAGTGGTGGTTGCTGCCAAGAAATAACTGATGTAAAGTGATCCTACAGTATGGCCTAAAGTTGGACAGCTGCAACTGTCCAGGTGGTGTTCTGCATATAAAAGAATAACAGAATGAATTCCCAACCCTGTAAGATTGAGAGATTTTGGCTCCCCACTGCCTGGTTTAACATCAGGTCCCTCTATGCTGAGTGCCTGGCAGTGCAGGGAGATCCTACAGATTCTGTTCTGAATCATTTCCGTTTCAGACTGGTTGCCTTGCTATCGACAATCTGTTCTCCACCCACCATAGGACTGACACACAACGTGCACCATGGGGTAGGATTTCCAGAGCACTCGATCACACCAGGATGGCAAATTGTACTTCATCTGCAAACCAAAGGAGAAGTAATGTCAAGAAGAATGGAAAGGGCCAGTTCACAAAAGAACAGGAAATTCACCCAAGCACTATGTAGTTGTGTCAAGTCTTTTTGTTTGTATTGACTCCTTTCAAAACACTACAAGGGCAGAAAACACAGAGATTGATTTAAGTCACTTTCTTCTGCAGGAGTTGCTGTCACAACTCTGCCCTATACCTCTGAAGGGAAATCAGTTTTCACCTACCCCTGTAGCTTTTTGCTTGGTATATGCATACTTCTCCCGGGTGCCTCTCTCAAAGCGGTAGGTTGGAGCAAAAGTAATCTCCTCTTCCTCTAAAACAGGGAAAGAGCTCTGTTACAGCTTGGCCACTGGAAGCCCTCACCTGGGCAAGAGAGCCACTGCCTGGTACACCCTGCCCCATGCTGGGGCTGGCAGAGAAAGTTGGTGGATGTAGCAGAGGAACCTGCCAGCCAGTGCAGGATCTCACCGAACTGCAGGAACACCTTTTGGTCTCTTCTCTCGAGGAGAAGCTGGTCGAAAGCCAGCAGCTCCGGATACTGCTGCTGCCTGATCTTCTGGATAATATTCTCTGCTTCCTGCCAACAGGGAAACAGCAGAGCTGTAGATGATGCAAAACCTTCATATAAATACTCCCTTCATGGGTAAACTGGTGAGTGCTCCTGAACTGTTTGACAGAGCTGTAGCCCCTGTCACTTCTCCACCCTTCCCTTCACTGAAAAGCCCCAGCCTTTGTGGTGGAACATTTATCTATCAAAACAGGTATTGAAATGCCCACACATCCCCTGCCCAAGAACACACACACTCACAACCACATGCACATTAACACCAAGCTTGGTGTTTTCTCCCGCATACTGAAACCTATCCAGGATTTATGATGGCTCGCCTGTTCCTGAAGGCTTGTTTGAGCCATTCCAAGCTCACCAACCAGAGCAGAAAGGCAGTCTCTGGATTGAGCCATTCAGGGACAGATGCTTGTTCACAGTGGGAAGGAAAGTTGGGAGGTTTGGGGAACTGAGGCTGCCTGAAGCAGTAAAGCGTGACAGATGGCATTCCTGGGTCCATTAATCCTTGGAGAGGACAAAGGGGATTTCCTTACTCTCCCTCAAATGGGGCCACACTCACGCCCTGGGGATCCCTTTTGTCTCCCCTCTTTTTGCCATTTTGCCCTAGATAGGAAGAAGACAGCACTTCTATAGCAACAGTGTGCTGTCCCTGCAGGGCTTCCCGCAGTGTCCCACACCGTTGGGGGCTGTTCCACACGGTAGTTCAAGTCTCCCAGCCAGAAAAGATGAGTAAAGCGATGAGTGATGTTAAATGGACTCAGTTTCTTATCTCCCAGTGTCAGGAAGCGCAGGATGTTCATGTAGTTCTGGTTGCGTCTGTCAAGACAAGAAACATCTGCCTGACATCCTAAATTGCAATGGAATTTCCAAATGGAGCAGAGGCTGCAGCTTTACCAGGTGGGAGCTGGTCCAATTCAGCAGCTACAGAGGAGCTGAGCCAATCAGAAACTGAGAATTTTCCACCCCAGCAGACAGACCCAGGGAATGTGCTCCTGAGGCTACTTCTACTGCCTTCTGGGGCTGTGCTTTTCTGAGCTACATGTCCTAGAAACCCAGCATTAGATTGTTTCCTTCAGATTTCAGCAGCAAACATATAACTAGATTTTGGCAGCTCTTCCAGGCCCTGAGGAACCCTTCCATAGATGTTAACTTCATCAGTAGCAAAGACCCTGTGCAGAAATTCCACACCATCTGTTTCCTGGACTGGGAAAGATGATAAGGCCAAACTCTTCAAGTCCTTTTCACTTTCTAAACCACTCCTTCCAACTGCTCCGGCTCTTCCCAGTGTGGGCACTGATCTCCCAGTGGTGTCAGGATCTTTGCCTTCCAGTCCTGTGCTGACCAGAACCTAATCCACGAACCCTTATTTCACAGCTGGGTATAGAGAATTAATCACTGCAAGGATATTCCTGTTCTACACCTCCCTCCTGGTATTCCTGAAAGATCTTTCTCAGCTGTGTCCTAGGGCTCACAGCACTCCCTACAGTGATGAGGAAGTCAGTCCCATTTTGGGGATTATTTTGGGATTGGAAAAGCCTTTCCACATTTCTCCAAAACACTGTAGATCATGGAACTGTCTTCCTCATGCAGTGGGTTTTCATGACAGGTCATGCAAGTGTTGTGTGAGACTTTTACACTTGGCTCTGAAATAATTTTACCATCCGTTTCCCCTGCACCCATGTGGTATGGCCACACAGCAGAAGCCCCTTGTTTAAATGTCCTCCCAGGAGACATTAAACAATTTTTTTATGGTCAGGAAAACATGTTTGTGCCTGTCTGGTGGGCCCTCCTTCCAAATATGGCCCAGAGAATTTCACCCTGGCTCAACAACCATTTCTGAGAGGGGAGGATGTATCTTACCTGTGCTTCTTTTCACTTCCTGAAGTCAAATGGCTGTTAACAAACCCAAAGGAGGTTCCATTAAACATGAATGACACCCCCACTGCTCCTTTATTACCTGGCAAAAGGGAAGCCAAAAATGACAAAAAATTAATACACCTCCAGCCTGAATGTAGCAAAGATAATAAAGCACCTAACACATGTGAAGTGGAGGATGGAGAAGAGAAAATCACTTAATCAGCACAGAAAAACTTAGTGCTTACAGCACAGATTGTGGGAACAAGTTTTTAAGGGTGCTAAAAAATTAGTTGAAGAGAGAGAAGTGCAACTTCCTTGTGAAACCCAAGAAAGAGCAATCCAATAGCCAGTCAAAAGTGTTTGCTGGGAATATAAATATATATATATATATTCGTACTAAGTATACACACAAATAGACTTCCTCTCTTACAGGGTAAAATACAATCAGTGCAAGTGGAATGTAACTTTAGGAGTGTCACATAAATGTTGCCCAAGGAGTGTTGGAGAAGAGCTGTTCCATGCAGGCTGAGCAGATCACAGCTGTCTGGGCAGGACCTGCCCGTGCCTCACCCAGCGTGTTGGCAATGCCTGTCTTCACATTGGCTGTGCAGATGTGGCTGATGCGGTTCTCATGTTCTGGCTTGGCCAGGACAACAATCCTGATATTCCAGAGGGTATGGATGGCTATCTGCAGGAATGGGAAGGGTAGAGGTTGTATTTCTGTAAATACCTGCCAAGCTGCACTGTGGCTGCAGGCTTCCTGACTCCTTCAATAGCAAGTTCAATGACAATAAAGGGAGGGAAAGGGAGGAGGTACAGGCAAAATCCCACTTATTCCCATCTCTTTTACGTGTACAACATGTATACCCTCATCTCCTGAGTTCCATGCAATAGCTGGAATAACCCCTCACCACTTTGAAGCTGATACTGGTGATTTCCTGCAGAGATTGCCTTAGGGTCTCCAGCCATTCCTTCTCCCCCTGGGGGTCCTCCTGGGTGCCAATCACATAGATGTCATGAGGGATGTAGTCAGCAGTGTCATCACGGGTCCTCCCCTGCCCCTTGGAGAGGAACCAGGAGGTGATCTTCTTTGGGGGTGGGGCTGCACCTTTTATTAACACATCAAACACCAAAATAAGTCAGAGCATATCTTGTCAAAACCAGGATGAAGATAACTCATGGGGACAGAAATTATGGGCTTCACATCTTGTATCACTTTTGTATCAGCCAGGGCACACTGTTCTAAGATGACAATGCCCCACTTGTGTCACTGAGAAAGGAGTGATTCTGCTTTGACCACCTGCCTCTTGTGGATCAGCTCTCCAAGGCCGAGGCTAGTCAGGAGTAAAGGCAGGGAGCTGTACTCCTCCTGGTCTGCCACTGCCTTGACCTTATTCCTTAAGGATGGCCAAGCACAGACAGCTCAGCTCACAGCAGCTGAACCAGGCTTCTGTCCCAAAAAGGAGAAAAATAACCTATATTCCACTGCCCTCACCCTGTCCCCTTCTCTAAGTACCACAGACACTCAGCTGTCTTCCCAGGCTGGACAGGAACTGTCCCTAGTCAAACGAGAGCTGCTGATGTGCAGTTTGTGGAATTGCTCATGTCCTTTCAGCAAGGTGGTGGATGTTGTGCGCTGCTGCACCAGCTTTGTGCCAGCCACTGTCACTGAAGCAATCCCTCAGTACCCAACAGGGACAACTTCATGGTCCTTTGAGTGGAACCATGAGAAGTGTCAAACCACATGCAAAAGTCTAGATATCCGCTCTTCCCCTGTCCCAGGGAGAGGACAGCCCTGGTGTACAGACCTGCCATGGAACACAGAGAGTCTGGAGCTCGTTGTGCCAGCTGAGCACACCTTTAGGCAGTGTCTGAAGGAGTGCCCATGGCAGAAGGGAGCCCATACCCATATTCCAGGTGCCAATGAAGATGGTGATCATATCAGGCTCTGGTTGCTCCGAGTGTTTATTCTTCATCTGCTGCAGAAGCTGGCAGAACCCTTCTCTCTTCTAGACAGGGAGAAGCAGAGAAAATTAATGAGATACTTAACTCCTCTGACATGACCTCTTGAAAAACCAGCTGAACCAAAAATTCCCAGCACACTTGAAGGGCAGATTAGCTCTGCACTATCCTGAAACCTTTCAAGAGGCTGCCTTTCCTGTGGTGCTTTTTTAGTCATTTAGCTTTGTTTTAACAAATGCTGAGCTGGTCAGAAAAAAATCTTTTCTTCCCTCTTTGTCTATATGAACCTTTGCACAGTGGCCATCTCGACACCTTGCTTCTCAGTGCTTGCTCTGTCCTCCTGCCTCGGTGACAGCATTTAGGCGTCTAGTATCTCCCTTTAGACAGTATACTTGCTCATTTTCTGGATGTTTCCAGAACAAAGGAGAAAATATCTTTTACAAAGGCAACTACTGTCCTTTAACAGTTCAGCTTTCTACCAAGGAATGCCCCATGTTCCACTCCCACCTGTGTACCTACTCGAGGTTGGCAGGAAAGAAACACCATATATGTACCTTGGAATCAGAAAAAATATATTCCTTCCGCTGTGTTTTTTCTTTTTCTGTTTCCAGAACTATCACCAGCTTGTTTGGAAGCTTCTGGGACTTGATGAGCTGCAAGACTGAACAGAGGCTGGGTGTCATAAGCTGCGGTCACTGAAATAAGGGTCCCAGCAAAACCAAGAGAAGCTCAAAGGCCTGGGATTTACATGGTCTTTTCTGTCTGTGCAGTTTTCCTTGTAGATCTGCATTTTAAAGTTGCTTAATCCTGTTCCCAATAGGAACAGATTTGGACTCCAAGTGAAGAGGACCCCCAAAACTTTCCTGCTTTGAGCTCTTTTCCATCCCAAGCCTTGCAGTGTGAAATGAAGCCTTAACTTTGTGCAGGCAATCCCCCTGTATCCTGAGCCAGCCTACATGTGTTCCTTCCCCATCTGTGAAAGAGGATGTAAGTCCTCATTTGGTGGTAAAGGTGATTCCTTGCATCTAAAATAGCAGCTATTATGAACATCTGGTAGAGAAAGCCATGTGTGAAAGCTCATCTTTTTGATTACTGCCAGCAACAGGTTGATTTTCTAGCAGGAGAGAGCCCAAGGGCATCATCTACTCTCTCACAAATCTCTTTTTCTCAGCTTCAGTGAACTGTCTGTTAAGAAAGACAACAGAAAAAAGGGAAGTTGCTTGAATCAGGCAACCACAGACCAAACTGGCATTGCTCATGGTGAGAGATACCAATCTACATACAAAAAAATCAAGGGAAATTCACTGAAAAATGTTACTGAAACTGAGTGTCTGGTTTTTTACCATCAAAAATCATCACAGAAGTCAGCATGTTCTTGCAGAATGGTGGGGTTTATTTTCAAGCGAGATTGCTTTTCAGAAGAAAAATGGTTCTATTGCAACCAGCTCTATGGGGAATCTTCTACCAAAACCTGCTCCCTTGCAGTGCTAATTCCAGTGTCTTCATTTAGACCTGGAAACTGGGTCTAAAACAATCTATGAAAGCTGGTTATCCCAGTACTGAGATATCTGTGTCTTGCTGACTGGTGCTCATGCAGGACCCAGGACCTGCCCTCTGGGCCAAACCTTGCCCTGAGTAGGGCTGAAGGGAACCCCTCCCATCATCCAGGGACCCAGAGCCTAGCCCAGCATTTGTGACATTAAGCTGACATCTTACTTTTCTTGTGGGTATAAAACTTGTCCTCTGGACCATCCTTAGATCTCTTGATAATCAGTTTTCCCATTTCCACATCCACTTTGAGTTGTATTTTTGAGAAAATTCCTAGGGAGTCAGTTTTCACCTAGTGGAATACAAAGAGGTTTTCCATGAGGGACCTTCTACACTTCAGTCACATGTATTACAAATGCAGCACTTCCCTCAAGTTCTGGACACATATCATTATGCCAGTCTCACCAGACATCTCTTAGGCATTTTTACGGTGCCAAGCAGAATCCAGGAAAAGCTGTTACCTCTGTGGCAGCACAGCAAACTTCCCAGGAGCTGAGAAACTAACATAAATCTGCATTACTGTCCTTCCACATTATGATCAGCTTTGTTGTTAAAGGAGTAAATTTACCTCAAAGGTGACAGGAGGGATAAGGGAGCGTCGGTGTGTTGAATCAGGACCTTCAATTAACAGTGTTTTCACCTGTAAAATAATTATGTGTCATTTATTGCGTTTGGTGATTCTGCACTACACTGAGAGTAATGAAATCAGAACAAAGCAATCTTAATGTGGCAGAGCACTGCACTGATAATGAACAGGAAACAAACTAGAGGCAAAGGAGGACAAGAAGATGACATAAAATAGTTTGAAAACTCTACCTTTTCTTCAATAGAAGACAGCAAAGAAATCAGCTGGTTGAGTTTCAATACAATATTGGCCGGACTTGCTTCACCAAGCACCTGAAACCACAGCACAGGAACAAAAAGAGAGAGATGGACAATTACCAAGCCCACAGAGCACAGCTTGGAGTGCAGTCCCAGCAACACCTCACACAGACCGAAGAGCAGCACTTGTACCTTCGCCACTCTGATTTGTAATGGGCAGCACAAGAGCAGAGAACACACAGAAGTGTGAGAGGCTGGAAGGACAAATCTGTAAACCTGTTCCATAGGGTCAAGGCAGCTGGCCATGCATGGGAGTCAGCTTGCTGCTGGGGGCAAGTTTGCATGACCAGGCCTGGGGCTCAGCATACAGAAGTCCTGGAATTTTGGTTTTCTGGCAGGGAAAGGAAAGTCATGGGAACTTAAGTGGGCTTGGGAAAAGGAAGGATGTAGCAGTGAAACATCCTGGAATCAGGTTAATGGAAAAAGAAGTGTGCAATGCCAGCCCACATTCTGAGGGAGGATGGGGAGGTGGGAGTCCTCAGCAGCTGGTGGCACTTTCCTCTAGGACAGGAAAGGGGGGGCAGGTGGAGAGGGCTATGGGATAAGTGAAACTGCGGGATAGAACTCACTGTGCGCCCCCTGCACTGCAGCAGAAAGAGGCTAAAGAGAACAGAAGTGGCACATGCCCACCTATACCCCACTGGCTATGGCTGCACACCAGAGCCATCCCTGCCCCCACTGACAGCCACCCACACACCTGTCCTGCTCTTCCCACCTCCCAGCCCCCTTACCTGGGAGCGCTGGTGGGTAATGGGATGCAGCTGTTGCTCAAACACCTTCTGGATGGACTCCAGAGATGGGAGAGTCCTCGAGGCCTCACTGGGAACACAGACACAGCACAGGTCTAAGGCTGTGGCCGGCTCCCTGGGGCTGTTCACACTCGGACACAGCCACATGGATGATATGACAGACACATGTTCACATTGGGCACACATCCACACTGGGTCTGCCCTCGCCATGTCCCCCCTGAGCTGTGAGATGCGTACGGGAGCAAATCCCAGCTGCTTGGTGACATGGTCAACAGGGCAGTGTGAGTCAGGCAGCTGACTTCGTCTTGCAAAGCTGGAACACACCCATACTGGCTGCTCCTTGGGTTTTGCTTTGCTGACTCCTTAAATCTCCACAGAAAGGTATCCCAGTCTGGGCAAAACCTGAGGATATGGTGTATAAACAGCATTACCCCAACTATGCCAACTCATAGACCCAAGTGCACTCAAACGCCTCAGAGCCCAGCACAGTCTGATGCCCCTGAACGCTGCAGCCGTGGCAGCAGCTCTGCTCTGTACAGGGCCTGTGCAGCTGCTGAGATTGCTGAGGACAGTGCTGGGGACTATGCTGGGGACTCTGTGCAAAGAGGAAACTAATTTGCAGATATTTCATCTCACATGACATGCCAGGTGCAGCAAGGGGGTGGAAGAGGCAGCCTTTGATCTCCTGGGCAGAACCATTTACAGGTAACAATGTCATTCCTTCAGTGCTTGCCAATGAGATTCCACAGGATGCTCATTTGTTGAAACACTGCTGTGTGAACTGGGCACAGAAGCTCTATGCTGATAATGACAAGACTTATTCCAGAAAGAGCAGCCAGGGAGCACAGGTCAAAAGGAAGGTGATGGTGGTGAGCAGCACTAGGATGCTTGCACTGTGTCTAGTCAACGGTGGATATTAATGATCTCCCTCACTTTCCTAAGTCTGAACAGACTGGATTTTATTCCATCTTTGTCAGGGAAAGTGCTCCAAAACAAAAGTGTGCCTGCCTGAAGAGATATGTCTAGGTGCTGAACCAAAGATGATTAATTGCCTAAATTAAACATTCATATTTGACATTTCAATCTGAAAGACTTGCCGTGGAACACACAGGAGTACAAGGCACATGTAGGAATCTGATTCTGCTAATTTTATTCCTCCAATGCCACTGTTCAGCTCTGGATCACCTAGGGCCAGTGAAACCGCAAACAGATCTGGCCCCAAACCCAAGAGTGCCGTTGCTGCCATAGAGTAAGACCCCAGAAGGCTGCAAGCAGTTGCAGGAACATTGGGTGAAGTTTAGTTTGAGAAGACTGAAAGGACATTTACTGTGATGTGCAAGCCATCTCTTAAAAACACTGCAACAGTTGTTTGAAGCAACTCAGGAGTGATTACCCATGGGAAAACTGCCCTCTGTTCACAGTGCAACATGTAGGTTGTGTGTGAGGAGGAGGAAGAGCTCCTGTGGGTGTTCAAGCCCATTAAAACCACTGGGTGGTTTTAATTAATTTGTAACTTCTTTTGTTTTCTTCTCTTGACAGTATTAATACCTTTAGTGATCTTCATTGAAGTGTCAGAAGCCTGTGTATCCACATGCAGTTGCACAAGTTTTGGTATCACAAGTGCTTGAAAAACTGCCTTAAAAACTCTGTGTGCAAATTATCTATTGAGGGAGAATAAACAAAATATGCAGAACGGCAATTGATGACCAAATGATGGCTTCAGACAGTAGCAGACTGAATAGACCACTATTGGTGTTTTTCACTGGAAGCTGAACAAATCCCCTTGCATGGGCAGTCCCCGCTCTCTCTGAGTCAGCTTTCCAGCTGCTGAAGGATTCCCCTGGCCAAGGAAACCCTTGTATGGCAACTTCTTTAGCACAGAATGCCTCACAAAAGTACCCATCAGCCTTACAGGTCTTGGTTTTGTTTGTATATTTCCAGTATAAGACCTGCCAGAGGGACCAGCCTCTTCCCAAGTGGTTGTTCCTGGTCCCCCAGGCTCTAATAAGGAGATGTGCCATGGCTGTCCTGACCCCCTTGGCCACTGCTAGCCCTAGAGCAGCAGTAGCAGCAGAGTTAAAATCAGCTTTCCCAGTCTCTGAAGAACACAAGGGTCGAGGCCTTGCTAAATTAATCAGGGGCGAAGGGTGAGGGAAGAGCTCACAAACTCTGAACTCCGGTCTGCTGTGGCCCAGCTGTGCTTGAGCTTCTTGGCCATTTGTACATCCTGCCCCATCCATGGGCAATACCTGAGCTGCCAAAGGCACAGACTGTTCACAAACAATTGGTTCAGTTCTTCTCCCAGCTCCACTGCTCACTGTAAGCTCCGTCCTCCTCCTGACCACTGAGCAGCTCCAGTACTGTCCCCTCTGCCCTGCTGACCTCTGCAGTCACCATCCACCCACAGCCCAGGCTCACAGCACAGGGCTGAGGCAGCAAAGGGCACTGATGCTCCTTTCTCACAGTGACTGCAGCGTGTCTGAGTGTGACCCTCAGAGATGGCACAGTTGAGCTCTGCAAGGTGAGGAGAAGCCAGAACACAGATTGTAAAACCCTCACATTCACAGCAAGTCTGTGTGGCTCCTCAGCAGCCAGGCCAACCCAGCCACAGTGAGTCTGTGCTGCACATTCCTAACCCCCAGCACCACCAGGAAATTCAGAGCTCCACTGCAAGATCTCCACTGTGCCAATTAGCAACTCTGGGGGTTTTGTTTGTTTTTTAACCTATTCGAAAATAGTGTGAAAATAATGGAATTTGACATAAAAATAAGACACGAAGAAGCAGCCTAGGAATAACCTGTGCTTTCAGCTGGAATTCCCTGCACAGCTGAAGGAAGCTCAGGGAAACAAAAACTAAACTTAGGGAATGCCACTGACAAAATTTGAGTTCAGAAATCACATAAGGGAAGTGAAAGGAATCAGACAGATTTGTCTTTACAAACAAACTGTGGGTCTGCTGATAAATAAAGGTAGATACTGAGAGATAGAAGAAGTAATAGAAGAACCATAAATTCCACAGGAATTCCCCTGACTGACACAAGGAAAAGAAAAGGGGTGGGCTATACATTAGAAGGAGGTCTGTATTAAGCAATTTGAAAAGTTTGTACCTCTCGAGCACTTCAGCCAATGGGGAAAGAGAGAGGGAAATGCAGCTGGGAAATTAGGATAAAAAGGAGTAGGGGAATGTCCCATGACCTTCCCCTTTACTTGAATAAAGTAACAGGACTACTCTGTCTCCTTTTTGGACATAAATCTCTGGTGTTTGTGGATTAATTTTCCTGATTGCTTCAATCTTAAACCCTAGACAACCTCAGAGATTAAAACAGTAGGATATCCAAGCATCTGATTATTAGCCAGCTGATGGTAAGCAAATCATTTGGTTGGGTGGTAGAGATCCATGAGACAATGTGAAGTGGGAGAAGTTCCTCAGTGAGACCTGACAGGGATTGAAAGTATCCACAGCCTGCAGTTCTGGACCGTCATGAAAAAATTGAGACGGCAGCTCCAACAAGCCAAAATAATGCAGGTATGGGGAGAAAATGCTGGGGAAGAAGTGCATGAGAATATGCATTGCCATAGTTATGTGCAGTCACCAGAAGGACAGAGGGCAGGTCCTTGTCCTTTGCTGGGTTTGTGGTGGTGCAGTGTCCTGTCTTGGGGATGCTTTTTATCCCATATCCAATTTTTTGTTTTGGTTTTTTTTGTATTGTGTCCAGGGTGGTCGGTGCCTTCCCCTCCCTGTGCCCCCCGCTCTGGGAGTATCATGATGGGTGAGCATCAGCCCAAGGATCTCCTTGGGGCAAGGAGGGGTTGCTTCTGGTGGAGCGATCATCTCTGCCATGCAGCACAGTGTCTCTGACTAGAGATGCTGTTGCCTGGTGGGGTTTTACCCATTTTTTTCTTTTCCTTCAGCACTGTGACTAGAGTTTACTGGCTTGCTTCTCTGCCCCTTTGCTTGCTCAGGAGCCCAAAGCCAGTGCATGCTGTGCCAGCCCCCCTGACCCCTCTCCAAAGGGCCGCTCACTCTGCGCAGCCCATCGCCGGGAACGGTCGTCGCAGGTGAGCTATCCATGGGAGCAATCCCCTGCCCAGACTCTCTGCTCTCTGCTGCTGCTTCTGGGCTTCTTGTTACACTTGTAACCCAACACCTGACCGCTTCTGGCACAGCCACAGAGTTTTTGGTACCCTTTGCACCCCGAGTGTGCCATTCCAGCCACCGCTGTGAGGTTCCTGCCCTCCCGTTTCGCCATCCGGAGGGGCCCAGGCCCAGCTGCCCCTGCGGGTTTGCAAAGGCAGCCCCTTTTCCCTGCCGCCATCCCCCAGGCGCAGAGCGGCAGCCGAGCTGTGGCACAGCGCCCCCTGCAGGTGTGGAGGAACCATCGCCCCCGGCCAGCCGGGAGCCAGCAGCGCCCCTGCCGGCCGTGCCCAGAACTGCACCCAAGGGGAAAGGGCTCCACAGCCCAGACAGGTGGCACTGGCTCTCTGCTTCTGCTCCTTGTTGCTGCTGCTGTTGGCAGTTTGCCTTGTTATATGTACATACACTAGGAAAGAACTGTTACTCCTTTTCCCATATCTTTGCCTGAGAGCCCCTTAATTTCCAAGTTAAATAATTCAGAGGGAAGGGGATTATATTTTCAGTTCAAAAGGAGGTTCCTGCCTTCCTTGGCAGACACCTGTCTTTCAAACCAAGACACGTCCCTACACTCAACAGGCTTCCACCAGCAGCAGAATTCACCCAGCTCTGCTCTAGGATGTCACTTTGCAGTGTGCAGTCACCAGAAATCCTACAGAAAATCCAGAAATGTTACAGATGTCCTGACAGTTGAGGGAATTGTTGCATCTCCTTCCTTTCATCTCTCCATGTGCATCTATGAGGAATAGGGTTGTGAAACCCAGATAAGCTGAAGTAGAATAAGAAGTTGGAAATAGGAGAAGCCAAACATCATTACAACAGCAGCACTGGAGGTATTTTAGTAACACAAGACTCTCACTTGTGATTTCATTTGATTTGAGTTTCCATTGTTCAGGTTTATTCTTAGCTGGCCACCTGGGTCTCTCCTCTCCGATGTGTGTAGAGAAGCAAAACGCCTGCCTGCCTGCACAGGCAGGGTGCAGAAGGGCAGCACTTGGAAAAATCTGTCCTCAATCCTCACAGGGGCTTGTCTGTGGGCAGCTGGCTTCTAGGAGAACAGGATCAGGCCAGCAGCACAACCTGCCTCCCCTCTGCATACACCAGAGAGAAAGGTATGGGAAGCCATGGAGAGAAGTGTGGAAATATGTGCCCTCTGCTACAGTGCTCCAAGAGCTCTGCACAAGTGTGGGCTGGTCCCTTTGCTTAGAACCAGCAAGAGGGAAATAACATCCTTCCACCACAGAAGGAGGGAGCTCTGCAATGTTCTAGTACCCTGTCAGAGTTTTTCTATTTGTGACATGGAAGCTCTACAAACAGGAAAGGTAAAATTTGTAGAGTCAAGAGTCTGGACTTGTTCCTTTTTTCATTTGAGCTGGCCTTCACCAACATGAGTGGAATCACTCCAAGTTCACAATGCATTAGTGGGAAGGAAAATCAGTGTTTAAAATCTAGTTATACACTAATTTGTGCTTGTTTCCATAAGCGGCTTGTACTTGACAATCCTGTGGGTGTCATTTATGCATTACCAAATTATGCAGTAAATTGGTTAGTGCATTTTTTGTTTTGTTTCTTTCTAAACAAAGCATAAAATATAACACTCTGCTGTCTGAAACCACCTACAAGGAAACTTGATTGTCAGAGCTGTCTCTTCTATATAAATTTCATATCTTTGGATCAGAATCATGGGTCACGAGATCTAAATAGACTGCTTTTGAGGGCAAGCCAATTTCCTATGCCAAAAATGAGGGTTCTGAATGCATGCACGTGGGACCTTTGTTAGACTACAATGTTATGGCATTACACTCTGAAAACCAGCTTCTAGTTACCTGAAGAGTCCTTTGCAAAGAGCTGTTAGTAATTTCTTCAGTTGAGGAAGATTGCTTGAGCCAGTCTGCACGATCTCAAAGTCACTGATGATGTGAACTCGCAGGTAATCCTGGATGAGTTTAAGATGCTCGTCAGAGACACTGGGAAGGAAACAGACAGGTCAAAAGCCAGCTCTTCTCTCTACTCCCAAATATCAAATAGCTTTCTTGTTTTTCTAAAATTCCCACTGTTTAGACACATGGCTAATAAATGAAGTTCTCTCAGATACTACTCATCCTTTATATTAGAAAAGTATACCTCAGTGGAGAAAGTATATGGGTTATTTTAATAATTCAGAAATGTGTCTTTTCTGGACAACAGATGGACTGTAAAGAGCAGTCAACGCACTGTTGATCTGATTCTGTTCTTTAGTATTAATGAGGACTAATTTTGTTGAATCAAACAGGTCCTCAGCTGTCCCAAATACCAAGGCCCAGCGAGCTCAATACTGGGCTGAAGTTCAGCAGTCCTGTCACTCACCCTTCCTTACCTGCTTGTGTCCTGGTACTGCAGTCGCTGGAGCAGTGTTTCAGAAAGGGACAGTTTATTCACATCTGCCACCCGGGAGTTTTCAGGGAGAGAAGAGACATCTTTTGTCTCACTGCTTGGCAGTGCCATGAGGATGTTGCGTGGGGGCAGAAGAGGAGGTGTGGGTACCAGGTCTAGCAAGAACAAAAGGAAAGGCACAGTCATTCCAGCACAAAAATTGGACCTCTTGTCCCTCATACCACTCAGGGCAGAGCCCACCCTGCCAGGGAAATCCTTTCAGAAGCCATGTCTTCTGGCTGGTCTGTGGAGGGATGTCAGAGCTGGGAAGGTCAGGACTCAGCACAGGCCCCGCTGTGTTTCCAGGGATGGCTGTGGTGTGAGAGCAGCAGGATGAAGTGTCAGGCTTGGCACTCACATGCAGGCAACATATGCCTCTGCCTACCGTGAACTCCACCCCAGCCAGTTTTAACTCTCCCATCTGCACAGCAGCTGTGAAGGTTAATTAGTTAAGTTGAATATAATTCTTAGAGAACACAGCTGTACCCCACCCATGTAATTCCAATTATCATGGGGATCTGCTGCTCAGGCAGAATGGATGGAGGAACATGATGGAAGAAGCACCAGAAACTGCCAACGGAAAGAAGTGAACAGCTAAAGTAAGCAAACAGAGATGGAGAAAATAGACTCCATGACCCAGTGCATAGGGGCTGAATATCTTGCCTTGTCTTGTGGGCATTGAGTTGGAAGGAAAAAGGATTTTCCTGCTGTGTCATCCTGCTGTTCAGCATATCTCCCTCTTCTGGGAGAAGAATGGGTTCATCTCCACTGATCCCAACCGTGGTTAACTTTCTTTTCATACCAATTGCTCCAATACTTTGTTATACATGTTGTACTGAAGCTGGTTGAGTTGTGAGGTTTCATTTGGTTATTTCCTAATGGTGGAATTTGCATTACAAAAACACCCCCAGGACTGACCCACTGCTTCTGGGCTGGTGCTGTGATTCAGAGCCACTGAGTCATGCCTGGTTAATCTGCAGGGTGCTCATCTTCCACCTCTGCAGTTTCACATCTAAGATGACCAGACATCTGTAGGCCCTACATGGCTCCACCATGATGGCATGAAGTGCCTCAACAAAACTAAATTGTGTACATGAGCAGCCCAGACCCAGTACTAATCTTTCATTTGAAGGCTCTTAGTTTTGGCTAGAACTTCATTCCCTGCTGCTTGCCTCTCTCTATATTATTTTTGCTGTAGTTCCCTCCCTGGCCCTGGGAGCTGGAGACTAAGTACAACTGGCCAAAATCCAGGAACATCTTTCCTTAGCAGCTTTGCAAAATTTTGTTCTATTTCTTCCAGAAAATTGCATTTCAAAATCTTCCAGCTCCTGTGAGATATGCAGTGGGTTCCATCAAAGGGTTACACAGACACTGGGTTGCACAGGCACATCAATCTGCCCTAGTTCACAGGGCCTGTCGATCTGTCCCAGGCACTGTGTCCTTCAGACTTGTTTGATTGCAGTGCTCATCATTTCCAGACAGACATCAGACAGGACAGGAAGGATGGCTCTGTGGACATGACCTTCCTCTGGGAGAACTATGACAGATCCAAGGGGTGATTCAGGAAAAATCCAAGGAATGATCCAAGACCAGTGAGTGCCTGGAACGCACAGTGGCATTTGATATAAAATAGTAGGGATGATGCCAATCACACCTCTTCATCATACACCTGCCTCTGTACATGGAGTTAGACTGTCTGCCAGTGCCAGAGCTGTGCCCTCTGCTTAGGACTGTCAAAAATGTCCCCTAGAGCAGAGCAGCTGAGTGGTTTCAGATGCCCCTTAGCAGTTGTAGGTGCGTGGCACAGCACAGAGATGTGCTCCAAGCCCCAAGGGAGCATCTCTGTTTAGAGAGAGGCCCTACAGATGCAGGACAAGGAGAGGGTGCAGAGGTCTGGAAGATGGCTGGACATAAACAGTGGAGTCCAGATAAGGACACCCAATTAACCACCCCCACAGCAGATGCAGTATACTTCCACAGAGGGTCTCAGTGCATTCCCTCAGGTGAGCTAAACGGATGTTCCAGGTGTGTGTACCATAAGACACACATGAGGGTTCACTGCTGCAGGGCCTTGCCAGCTCAGGCCTCTCTATGCTCTGCTCTGTTTTATGGCACAACATGTTGTAATCTCCTGCCTGCACTGTGTATCTCCAGTCAAGAGGTTTGAGTCAAGGGTCTGCATCAGCAAGTCACATCATAGGTTTCTTACCAGTGTCCTCCTCCAGTTCATCAGCAGCCTCCTCCTCTTCCCGTGGCACTGGATATTTGAGGTGCCATACCAGACCCATGTTCTCCTTCTTGTAATACTCTATCAGTTCCTCCAGGTTCTGAAAGTACTTCACAGGGACACCCTCTGATGCCTGAAACAAAACACAGAGGCAGTCATAGCATGGGATTTCCTACCACACAAACATTGCCCCTTGCAGAAGGAAAAACAAAGTCATAGAGAGAGGAAAAAGCCACTGCTGCTGCCCAGAAGAGAAGCTGCCCTGTTCTTGCTGCCCATCTGACCACAGGCTCTGTGCAGAACAAACAGAAACAGTTTACATGTTCCAGCCAGAGTCAGCACAGATGCCAACCTCAAAGACTCACTGCAGCCAAATGGAAGAGCTCTCTCACTGGGTTCAGGGTGATTGGCTTCACTGCAAAGGAAGATTTTAAAAACAAGTCATTCTCCCAGATTAATCCTTGTATTCTCTCTTCTGCTGAGCACAAAGCCACTAGACTGTGTTATATTTTGTGGTATCCAGGAAGAATTTTTCTGTGAAATTGCAAGGTAAACATGGCTAAATCCAGACGTTAGCATCCCTTCCAGGATTCAAAGGCTCAGAACTGCATTCAAATGAAACAAGGTGCCGCCCCACACAGAAATGCTTGGATAGAGGTTTAGAGAGTGGCAAGGACTGCAAATGCGCATGGCATGGCACTGTGTGTGCCAGCTGAATTCTGTGACCAAACCTGTCTCGAGCACACCCTGGCCACTAATCTCAGCAAATGGTTACCCACAGGGGCCAAACACAGGGATAAGGTTTTGGAGGTGTTCAGAGCCAAAGCTTCAGTGTAATTATATCCACACATTGGCACAAACAGTGACTCTGCCAGCAGGAACAGCTGCTATTCCTGCAGGTCTGCTCCACTGCTTCAACCACAGACCCTACCAAAGACAGACACAGTCTCTCATGGCTCAGCACAGATCTTCTGAGCAAGGGAAAGAACCCTACGCCACCTCCCAAACTGCAATGAAGTGTCATCCAATCCCAAGGCTATAGCAACACACAGCCAAAGCTCTGATCCCTCTCTTTGGGGCACCCTCTTCCTGGCAGGGTGCTCCTTCTGGACAAAAGGTTTTCCCACAGAAACCAACCCAAGAAGGCCCTGTCTATCTGTATATCTGCCATAAAAGATCAAGAAGTGGGGACAGAATGGAGGAGAGCAGTTGTTTTCCATCCCCACGAGGCTGTTGTTCTTGACTTAAAAGAGCGACACTGGGAACTGTTCACAGCTGGGCAACCTAAAGGAAGACCTGATCACCCCAATGGCAGGCTTGACTGGCATTGTTTTGCATGCATAAAACTAGATTTTGCAGGGGAAACATGGTTAATTAGTGAGGAATTAAAGCTGTGCCTCCAATTTGACATAACTTGTTACACAGACATTCTGCCTCTGACTAACAGGCAGAGTATTTGAATTTATTTTGGGTTTGCAGTGATTGCCTGTAAAAAGTTACACACAAAGTTTCAATACATGTTTGAACAAATTTATTTACTTGCCATTTATCTTTGCTCAGTTTCTTATTCTCTATGAACTTTTTTGCTTGAAAGGCAAATGTAGAAAATCAAAGAAATTAAACAAGTGAGATGTGAGCAAAAACCACAGCAGAGCACAGGAAAATGTCTTCAGTGAGTCCTAGCAGCAACAAGATTTCTTTTTAACTTTTCCTAAGGAGTAAAATCTCAGGCCAGAAATTAGGACAGTGCTTTCAAAAGTGAAGGGCATTTGAAGTCATCAGTGCCCTCAGGCTTGCCATTAAAAATACCTTTCATTTTTAGCTACACCTGCATGTCTTTAAAGGCTCAGCAAGGCACATTTTCACAACAAACATGAGTGATACTTCTGAGAGCTCTGCCTGTACAGCCTCCTTTTCTGTCTTCCACATAACTGCTCCTGAATTTAACAAGATTTATTATCCTCATATACTGGAAAACATCATATTCAGCATGAAGGCAATACTTGCGCAAACACTGGATTATATTTTTGTGAGGCCAGAGATGTTGAAACAAATAATTGGTTAAAACTTCTCATGATTCCACCTAGTGTAGGCCAAACCCTGCTCTGCTAGAGCAGCATAGACTCTGCACATTTGGAATGACTTCTCATTTACACCAATTAATGTGTCCTCCCAGACTCTTCTGCTTCTTGGTGCCAAGTGCAAAGTTTGGGAATCAGGGAAAACCATCAAGGAAAAAAACAGCTCTAATCCATCGTATGAAAGGATCCTGAAGTCACAGTGCTGCACTGGATTAGACCAAGAATAGTTCAGCCAGTCTTCCATGCTCTCTGTTTATCTTCTATGCAGTACCTTCTTCTGCTCTGAAATCCCCATTTTTGTGATTATTCATTGACCAGCACCCCCACAGCAGCCCAGAGGGCACAGTTAGCAGCTCTGGTGGTGGGATGGCAGCACACTCAGCCTCCGTGCCCTGTCCATGGCAGCATCACCCACACTTAATCCTCTGGATGACCCTGCCTGGGCTGCCTTCTGCCCACCTGCAGCCCCCACAGATAGGCTGGAGCTCATAAGGCACAAAGCTTGGGGTGGCTTGCTTTGCCCTAGGCTACCCCAAAGGGCACCTGGGAAAAGGCATCAGCCCCACCGGAGCACACACACAGACCCCAAAAAACACCAAGGACAAACAGGGTCAGGGTTTGCCATGTGCATCCCTGTAGGAGGAAAGCTTTGCTGTCAGTGCTCTCTCTACCTCTTGAATTACTGCAGCCTGCTCCACTCCTTCTCTTTCCAACTTCTCCCTCACTTTCATTTGCTACTTCACCACCTGCCTGCTTCCCCAGATCTCCCCAGACTGTGCCTGAAGGCCCCTGTCCCTGCACAGAATCCTTGCCACCCTCACTGCCCAAACACTGTCTTCTTAGCCTTATTCTGCCCCTCAAGCTCCTGCTCTCCCAATGTGCCTGCAGGAAGGCAGACTGCCATGAATGGCTCTTTTCAGGCCAGAGTCTTGATGGAAGTGGCAGGAAAGGCTGAATTAGCGCTTTTTGCTGCCAAGGATAGTTCAGTCTCTGAAACTGTCCTGGTCTCTGTGGTAAGCAGAAGGAGCATTTTGCAACAGGCCTCCTTCCTCTAACTCTCTGCACAGTCCGAAGCCTGTGTTCCAGCTCAAATTCCCCAGCATGGCCATCAGCCCCAGCTCTTATGCAGCCTGGCTGGGTGCACACATGAGCACAGAGGCTCTGCTGTTATGCACCCCTTCTACTCTGTTAACTTGGCCCACTGCACCCAGCCACCTTTTGTGATAAAGCCCCCCTTCTCCTCCCTCAAGGATAACTGGAATTTATGACCATGTCAAGGAGCTGGGCTTTGTATCTGAATCCAGATGCTCATTCCCAAAGAGAAGCAGCCTCCATCTCAGCAGTGCCAGCTCCTCTGACAGCCCACCTTCCCCAAGTCCAGTCAGGAGAAAAAGGACCAACTCCCCATGGCACACAGTAAAATAAAGAACAGCATTTCATATTTTAAGACAGAATTCAGCAAAGAACTGAATATGTGTCCTGAGCAGCTGCACAGAGATAGTGAGAGATGAAACAAGAAAATGGGGAACCAGCTCCAACCAGCCATGGCCAAGCACAGAGGAAAGGATGGGCAGCCTCAGACCTGCTCAGCACATGCTCGTAGTGAGGGAGTTTTAGGGTCCTTCCCCACACCACAAAAGGCAGTGGCACCATTTTGCTTTTTTGCTCCCAGCCACAGAACAATAGGACTATGGCCAAGGTTGTGGTGTGTTTCCAGCCAGCATTGCCTGGGACTGCAGGGATGATGCCTGAGCAGCATCAGTTGAACACTGAAAGTCTGGTTCAGTAATGCTGCACAGGCTGCCGGATGACCCCCCTGAGGGTTGATCTCTGCCAGCAAGTGAGGAAAGCAGCCCAAATCTGTGACATCTGCTAGGACACCTGCTTTCTTCCCACTTGAACTTGTGGCATTGGTTTTTAGGTGGAGAAAGAAAAGTGGTGGTGGATAATGAAGTACTGGTATTGAGACAGGTTGTTTGCAGAGCACATTACCAAAAACTGGACTGATGGTAAACTATTAATAAACATCCTCCAGACAACTGCTCTGGATGACAGGAGTGAGGCAAAATGCAGCCTAAACGTTACACAAGCTTGTTCTGGATTTTGAGACAGGAAGCAGAGGCAGAACAGGGCACTGTGAACAAACCAGAGCAGGACGGGGCAGCGCAGAGCAAGCTGGAGCCACCCCAGCAGAGCCAACAATGAAATCCACTTCCCGCCCCCCTGCCTGCATTTAGTAAGTAACTGTTTCCTCAGGATTATCACAGGATAGATCTTGTTTTAATTGCACAGTGAATTGTTTCAAGTCATTATAAACGTGGATGGCAAGTGTCATCTCCATGGCAACACACCACATCCCCAGAAATGTGCTCACAGGGCTCATGGGACACCAGAGAGGTGTGGATGGCAGGCTCTCCTTCCGTGGGGATTCTTCCATCATCCCCACTGGTACCTCGGCTTTATGCTGATGGCAGCCACAACATATGGAAAGGAAACACCTAGTGAACATACGCAATTTAGGGAACAGCCCACAAAACAGCAGAGCTGTACACAGGAATTTGGAGAACAATGAATCAGAGAATGAGCAGCAATTTTATAGCGGGAAGCTACATTCAAAGCAGAAGTCTCTCCAAGATCTATTAATGAGAGTGTCATACAAGATGCAAGAAGAAATTCTTCTGCTGTACTTAGTTCTATAAGGCTTTAGCTGCACTGCTGTGAACAGCTTGGGGCACCAATTCTTATGGAACATATAAAGTACCATAGAAAAAGGAAACCAATTACCCAAGGAAAATTTCCAGGGAAGACTGAAGAGTTGGAAAATGGGTTTCACACAGAAAGCTCAGAAGAAAGGAACTTGTATGGTCTGACAAAGGGACAGCCTGGAGATATCACAGCAGCAGTCTTACAAGTTTTAAATTCTCTTCTAAAGAAGATGGTAACCAGAGGTGCTGCAAGGCCCCAGGGGACAGCAGTGTCATGCACCCAGGCACTCCTCACAGCCAGCTAGCAAGTGTCTGATCCTGCCTCAGCTCAAAACCAGGGTAACGCTGGGCTCAGACACCTGCAAGGCCTCCTGCCACTCCACACTCCGTGACTATAGGAAGCCCTCTGCAAATCTCCCAGTTTCCTTCATCCAGATCCAGAACCCTTGAAGAGCATGGGTAAAGCTGAACATGATCATGCTTTTCACCACCAGCCCTACCATTTCAACTGCATCCCAAACCACAGCTTTCAGACCTTCCACATCTGACTCCAGCCCTTCCGGCTATGAACCTTCTTTCCCACGGGATATCTTCATGTCTCCTGTCCCCCAGAGCCTGTCCCCAGTTCTGCATGTCCTTCCAGTTTTCCATTTTCTCCAGTCCTCTGTATTCTCACAGTAAAATGGCTGAGCACATCTAGCTACAACTTGCTCTTGTTTTCTTGCTGAACTGGCTTCTAGGCTGTTCATTTCATCCGGACAGGTACAAATAATGCCTTTAATCACCAGACTTTGGTTAAATATTGTGACCCCCTTTCCACATTCAACCACCTGAACTTTTCAACAGGTTTTGTATGGCTGTGATAATCTGGTCTTCCTTTGTATCTGGCCAAGAGAACGCCTTGCCAAAGACACTCCAAACACAGGTTTAATGAGGAGCAGCTCTGATCATGTCTTTAAGAGAAGTTGCAAGTATAAAGACATGAAGTAAAAAGATGTAAAGCCTATGCTAAACTAGGAGAGGAACTGGTTAACTGGTTAACTTGGGGTTCATTACAACAATTGTATAAATAGATGGCACAGGAAGTCTGGGGCCCTCAGAAGGAAGAGGAAGTGTTTTCCTTTCCTGTGCCAAGGCACAGGAGGAACTAGGAAACTGATCATCTGGTTATATTGCTTGAGGCCAATCTTTTCTAAACAGAGTACCTTAAAACAGGTATTTAAATACATACATAGGCATTTCAGTAACAGGCAATAAGTTTTCAAAATTGCAAATTTCTTACAAATACCCACCAGCTTAAATGAAAACGGTTAATCAGGTCAATTCTACAATTCTACTGGCTGGCAGGAACTCTTCTTTTAGATTTGGAAACAAAAATGTTTTGAGGTTTGGAAAAAAGTTGTCTTCAAGACTATCTGTTAGCTAGGAAGTCTAGGTGGCATTTTAAAATTGATGTTTGGCTCTCATGTAGACAAGCTTTTTGTATTTCACTAGAGAAGTGAACCTAAGAGCTATGAAATTCCTGGTAAGTTATTTTTAAAGCATTTTTAGCAACCTGACTGTGTTTCAATTTCATTTTGTTAGCAAACCTGACTTATTTTTAAATCAAATCTTGTGCTACGAAGTTTCAGGAGCATATCACAAAAATGGGATTGTAGACAGGAATCACAGCTGGGAGAAACAGCTACTTTCCAAAATATAAGCCACCCAGAAATGTACTCTAATTTGAATGCAACACCTGGGGCTTGGAAGAAATGGAGCTACCTAGGAGCACAGAGGGAGAGAAGCGTGTGGCTGAGGAAAAGAGGGCTCCTGTGACCTGGAGGGTCAATAAAGAAATGAACTTTAATAAGAGGTGGGAACCTGTGGGCTGGCAAGAGAGTTCTGCTGCTGCAAAAAGCTCAGCAAGAGGGCCTCTGCCAGGGAACTAAGCATGAGAGAAGAGGTGAGGGGAGGAATCTAGGGAACATGGGAAGAGGATGCTGGTGGGTGGCCAGAGCAGTACATCCTCACTTGAAAAAAGATCCTACAAATTTTGGGGAGAATTGCACAGTGTAAGTGCAGTTATAAGTCATACACCTTGAATAATATTGGAGGGAATGGAAGGTGAACAGTCTCTGTCTCCTCCAAGGTGAGAGATGATGGAGGCTTATTGTCTCATTCCACATTTGGTTTGATCCTGATATTCAAGTCTGTTAATACATGTCACATCTGCTACAGTGACCTTTTAAGACTTTGGGTGAAAATCATGGAATTCATACAGTTCTGAAAAGAGGGATTCAGAATTTCTGAAAGAGATGATTCATGGAAGGAAACAAGGAATTACAATTTAATAACAACTAAGTACATATTACTTCCACTTGTAATCCTGGCTGAAAATCTGACATCCAAAAAAATCTGAGTTAAAAATGAAAAAGAAAGAAAATAACTGTATTGTCAATCCTATAAAATTCCCTCTGTTCCTCCAGTGCAACTGAGGGATGCCGGTACATACTATCAGAAGCTCAATTTTTTAAAGCATGATACTGACTTAAGAGACTCTGTGTATTAATTACTCACACTCCATCACAATTCCATTCTTATTAAACATTATAAAAAATAGGATTGCTGAAGGTTTCCAATTTTGGGAAAGGCCATCTCACTTTTTCCTCTGTGCGGTGTCATGGAAAGGACTTGAGAAGCACAACGCATTCTTGGTTTCAAATGCTTAACATGTTTTGTGTGTGTGGAATGTGAGCCCAGTTGCAGTTAATCCTAAAAAAGATCCTAACTCTCATATCTGCCACTTGATTTCTTCTGGCTATGCAAGAGTTTTCCTGTCTGTGACCCCATCCAGGCTTCGTTCTGGCAGCCTAAAGACTAGTCATGTTCACAGGCAAAATTGGGACATTTGTAAATTAGGAGAGTCTGATGGAGGAAAGGAATACTGAAAGGAGTTCTCAGTAGAGTATAATTGGCTGCCAGATTTTTATCTCAAGTTCCTTGCTAAAATTCTACCTCCTAAAGAAAAACACATTAGAAGCTCTGGGTGGTAAAGGACCTGTGGAAGGCTTTTGAACTGGCATTCTCCACACATGATATTGAGATAGATCATAAAAACAATGTACTCAGATCCCACTTAAAGACCCCATTACACTCTGCTCCAGCACTTCATGGTTCACATAAAAAGTATGTTAATTAACAAATATGGAACTAATATAGTTAGATAGAACACCAAACAATTCTAGAAAGAGCACGTACTTGGGATAGTTCTTTACGTTTTTCACATTAAATAAACCATTCAAACTCCAGCCTTCAATAAAGATTTTGCCAACACAACACACAATGATTCAGCTTGTAGCACCAAGAGAAACCTGCTGAGCAAACAACCCTTTTAGCATTTCTCTGTGTTATAATAAATAAGATTTACATCAACAAAAAGCAAACAACAGTACAGTTCCATGATGGAACATGAAGGACTGGTATTAAATTTAGCTACAGGGTGCAAGTCAGATGAGTTGATGATGAATGAGCAAGGACTGCAGATCCATGAGGATCTGATGCATTTTTTTTAGCACTTCTGTAGTGTGTAGGTGGAATTTAAGTAAAAGTTTTGGAGTATGCTACTTCTAAGAACTTTAGTGATTTTATCACATGCCTTGTGCTTTTTGGTTTTCCACTGAAGAGCTTCAACACTTGAAGTCAAATGAAAATTTCCATTTTAATTTCTTCATGAAGTATCTAGCTCTAGTGCTTACCAAGATAAGCTTGAAAACTTATCCCAAGAGTTATCAAGGCACCCAAGGCAGCAAATGTACCACAGTCATTTGTTTCTGAAGGCACTTAGTGGAGGTCATCGTTGTGATTTTGTCAGTGCTCTTGGCTGACAGTAGCTGGGTTGGGAGAACTATTGCAGGTTACTTGCTTCTCGTGGAAGTTCCCAAGCTCCCTTCAGCTTTTCCCTCTGTAGAAGGCAATATGTATACGTACCCAGGCACCTATGTGTGGTGTTTGAAGTCCCAGGAGAAAGAACTTTTCCCTGAAACAGGTGAAGACATGCCCACAATGGTTCTGTCTGCACAGCTGGGCAGGATCCCTCAGCCCACATCAGTCTTACACTGAATTCCTGGGGATCTTCTACAACCTGTGCAGCAGACAGTGGAGGATCCATAATCATCTCTCTGCTTTCCCTATTGTCCTCTTGGCTGAATGAATCCCAGTTTCAACAAGCACTAAATATGCATAAATTACATAAACTACCCAGTGGGAAAGGAAACATGTAAGATTAAAGAGGTAATACTTACTAAGATATGCTGCTGAAGCAAAGCAATGCAGGCAGAAGGTGCATGGGAAGCAGCTGCATGCACCACATTGAACTGCATCATTTTCTGGGATCGCATAATTCAACCCCCCAAGCAATGCACAGTAAGGGTAGGCACCTTAGTTACAATTTCCTGTCTCAGTCTGCAGAATTTCTCAGGCTTTAGCTACAGCAACTGATTACTGTTTGTGACACTAAGGATGACCACTTGTCCTTTCTTTCAAGGGGCTGTCCCTTATTTTATTCAGTTACTGGAAACCCTTACTCAATCAGTTGGAAGCCTTGAGCCATAGCTGCTGACTGAACAGATACAGAACCCAGCCTGAAGGAGCACATAATTTAGGAAAACTAACCACAAAACTAAAAGCAGAAAGAAAACACCATTCAAACCCTCTCCTTTTGTGTTCTCCCCTGAACTGCACCTCTGGAATAAAAATATGGAAGTTACACAATTTTTGCTACACTTTGGCCCCCAAAACTGGACTCATGGTTTCTGGGTTTGCATGCACAGGAATGTACAACGACAACAGGCTACCCAGTGCCTCTGTGAGCAACCAGTGCCTGTCTGTGGCTCCTGCTGTGTCTGATCACGAGGAACACTTGATATTAAGACTGTTAAACAGCACAGGTCACTACATCCCCATCAAGTTTTGGAGAATAAGGCTTAATGCAGAGTTACTTAGAAATTTTAACTCAGGCTTACCAGTCTGCTAACCAATACCAACTCCAGCCCAGAGGGAACTTCACCATCCTCTGCCTGCGGGGTTTGCTGAACTCAGCTTGTACCCGTGCAGTAGCATGTTGGCTTTTAAAATACTGCAGAGGGACAGCTTCAGAAGCCTGGGATGGAACAGATCTCAACCAATTTAGACAGGAGAACCAACACTGAAAACTCTGACAGAAGTACAAACTGAAGACATAAGAAGTCAGACAGCTGGGCAAAGGTCTGAGAACAACCAAAAAGTGCATTGTGACTTCATTCTTTCAGAGGGACTGAAACAACTGAGTCTGAGCTATGTTTGCTAAAGTCTGTTTCATTTCCCTAAACTATTTTGTCATTTGAAATCAAGCCTTGCACGCATTTATGCAGCAATCTGAAAACTCAAGGACACTAAATTTTGTTTAAAAGCTGTAATAACTTCAACCACCAAAAGGTAAATTTGAAGAGTATTGGTGAAGCAGGCCCTCTTTACCTAAAACAAGCGCAACCAGCAGCCCATGTGCGTTGTGTTGGTCCCATTCCCCCAGGGTGCAGCGCAGACTGACTGAATGAGATCTAACTGGAGCCTACATGTCACTTGTAATGTGCTGGATGAGTTCCATGTCTGCATGGGGAGGGATTCAGCCCGCAAATATCCATCTCATCAGCAAATCAAGGTAGATCTCTGAAGGAAGAAGGGCATTACCTTGTCAGTATGGAGTGTGGAAACAATTTTGTAGTGAACAGCAGTACTTGCCATAAGACTCACTGTAAACAAATCTGTGTTTTTCAAGACTCATTCCTATCTTAAATGATCAGGACAAAAAGCCTCAGACAGCACCAAAAACATAATAATTTCTCTTTTCTTGATAAAACAACTCAAGACTTGCCTGTAAATGAGCACTTTCCTCTGTGGCCCATCATCCCTCAAAGCACAGAAGCAATAAAACACAATGTTTCATTACCACAGAGCTGAGAGGGAAATAATCGATTGTCTTCCTGCATACCTGAAATTGAGTTATGAAGCTTCATCAGAAGTCTTTGGAAATAAAAAACACTGTGTTGATTTGGCACAGCCTGGGATTTGGTAGTTGGAGAGGGCCACAGAAGTGGCTTCTGTGAGAAGCTGCTAGAAGCTTCCACCATGTCTGACAGAGCCAATTTCTGATGGCTCTGAATATGGACATGCTGCTGGCCCAATTAGAGAGGTTGCTAACACTTCTGTAATGACAGATTTAAGAAGAAAATCACAGCAGAGCAAGCGCAGCTTTTTCCAGGGGTCACGAGGCGCCGCCACCGGGGCCATCCCAGCGCAGCCCACGGTAATTTGCTGCCACGGCCACCTCCATTCCAGCGCAGCCTGCAGTGAGCCTCGCCTGCCTGGCCACCCCTGGCCAGCCGTGCCCTGGGCAGAGGGACAGGGGTGGCAGTGGCTTCTCCTTCCTGGTGCCCCACATGAAGAGAGGAGTTAAACAGCGCCAGCGCTGCGGCAGCCGCCAGTGCCTGCAGAGGCGGCAGGGCCGCCTGGCCAGAGGCAAAAACATGGTGAGCAACTCCCCAAAATGGAATTTAGATAAGATCAACCTCTCGGCGCTGTGGGATCCTGCAAGGATCTTTGATTTGGTGGAACTTGTTGGCAATGGTACCAAAACAAGCAGTTTTTCTTCTAGACAGAGGAGGAAGTGAGGACATGTAAGGGAAAACAACATGGCAGCACCAAGGTCAGTGGAGAAAGGCGGGGAGAAAGTGCTGCAAGGGTTGGAGTCAAGATTCCTCTGCAGGCCATGGTGAGATCTGTGGAGAAACAAACTGCCCCCTGTAATCCATGAGGTCCATGGGGGATGCAAAAATCCACTCGCAGGTTGTGAAAAAATTGGTCATGCCGGAGTGGGTGGATGCCAGAGAGAGCTGTGATCCAGTGGGAGACTGGAATAGAGAGAGGGCCCCTGCTTCCAGAGATAGAGAAGAGAGGGCCCTTGCTTCCAAACCAGAGCATCCTTAGAGGACTGCACCCCATGGATGAGTGAACCAGGCCACAACAGTTTTGGGAAGACTTTGCCTGTGGGAGGGACCCAGGCTGGAACAATTTTGGCAGGACTGTTGCTCATGAGATAGGAGCCACAGGAGATAGTTCATGGAGAATTGTCTCCTGTGGGAGGGACCCCATGGCATAACAGAGGAAAAACTCCTCTCCCTGAGTGAACTGAAAGAGATCTCGGGTGATGAACTTACCAAAACCCCCATGCCCTGTCTCCCTGTGCTGTCAGTGGGAAAAGGGAGGGGCTGGAGGGGGGAAATGGTGTTTTAACCAAATGGATTGAATAATATGTGACTGATAACACTAAAGCTAATATCCATCAAATTACTGCAAAAATGAGAGTATTTTCTTGTTGATAATGTTGGTTGCATAAGTTTTCAGTTGTTTTTTCTCATCTACCATAGCAGTTCCAAAATTTCAGGAAAATTTTCCTTTTGCAAGTCCAGGAGACATTGAGGTGAGGATGTCCCAGGGCTCATCTCAGGGTTATACATGTTTGTAACGCAGTTGTTTGCACACCCGAGCTCTTGTAACAGAGTGGGGAGAAGATCCAGCACAGTAGGAAAGAGGTGCTGGGTATGTGATTTTGGGTGTTAGCCAAAGGATAACAGGTGAAACAAATAAAATATAATTGTTAAACTGCTTGCTGTATAACAGCCCTAATCCTTATCTTCAGAGTCTGGAGGAATTTTGCAGCTCCTGGAGGCTGCTTTGTACCTTCAGCGAGGATTGGCTATTTGCAATTTTCATTTGTTTGAGCATGATGAAGGCTTTATGACATAACACAATTATTGGAGGGCAAACAGCAAAATAAATTTGTAGGTGTAGGGATTTGTAAATTTGTAGAAGAAGGGATTACAGGTGACCTCACCCCTGATAAATCACAGTTGTAACAATTACCAAAGAAGAGGTACAGCCTTGCCTTTAATGGGTCACAGCTGTGACTAATAAAGGTACGTGTAATAAAAGGGGTGAGTTGGCTGGTCAGGAGAAAGGTAGAGGAGCTCTAAGGAAAAAGGAACAAGAGAAACACAAAGAAGAATGAAACAAGGAGGAGAGTGAAAGATCTGCTATTAGGCCGGTCTGGGTCTGATGGAGCTAGAGCCTGCTGACATAGTCCAGCAGACAGTCTGCAGTTGGGACCCTAGCTTGCTGTAGGCAGAGTCAGGATGGCTAAGCTGTAAAGAGAATAAGCCAGGACCCTTTTCACATTGTTAAATGAGAGTCTGTCTCATTTCTACCCCTAAGGAGAGTTCTGCTGCAACAGAAATTAATGATGTTCATTTGCATTTCCCTCATTAGAGGGAGATTTTGTCTGATAGCACATCCAGATAAAAGGGATTTCACTTCATGGCATGCATTAGCTTCCAAATACCTGTTCACCTTTTTTGAATGTTGAAAAACAAAATAGTATCACTTTAACTTGATTTAAACCATATTGTCTGATTTTTTTTTTTTAATATTTCAGGAAACTGGAAACATTCTGGAAGGGTTCAAACTAGACAAAAGCTGGATATGGTTTGTTTGTATGAAGAATTTTGTATACTGAGAGATTCAGTAGCAGGAATGTGCATGTTTCAGGAAATACCTAGTTCTCTTATTAAATGCTGCTTCTTTCAGCTTTTCAAAACCTGTGGAGTGCATTAAGTTCACTCCTACCTCAGATGCAAGAATGGAAAAAAAAAAACATTTTCCTTGTATAAACAGATTTGGATAGTTTACAGAAGCATGCAATATATGGATTTTGCTAAGTCCTAATTGTAAAATATTTTTAGTCCTATATGTAAAGTACTTTGCAAATGGACTTAAATCAACATAAATTAATGTTGAAAATATTCAAATTTTAATATCTAAAATTTTTGGTAATAAAATGAAGCTTAATATAATTAAATTATGGTTTGGGATATACTTGAAATGTGCTGCCCTAACCATGCTTCAATACATTGCCTATAAGTATTGTCTGGTTGTTTGCTTGTGCTTTCTTTCTATCCAAGAAAAGTGATCACTGATTATCTCTCAGCCCTGCAGTGTGAGTCCACAAGCACAGTGAGCTTTCTGCAGTAACAGATAACTTGAGTGGAATCTGTTCCATTCTTGTAATTATCTTTTCTTAAAACAGCCACTGTGCAGTCTGCAAGTGGCATTTTGGGCAGATCTGTGCCTGCCCTTTCTTCACTGGAGCCCATGAGGTTGCACCATCAGAGTTGAGCAGGTATAAACACTTCACAGAGCTGTGACAGAAGATATAAGTGGTGGATGGCTGAGCCTCACCTGAAGTGTTTTATTTTGCTTTATCACCCAATGAAACCAGCTCCAGGGTAATTTCCCAGTAGAAAAGTTTTGATCAATTACAGATAGATTAGTAAAATCCACAGCAAATCACAAAGTCCTGTTAGAGAAAACCTTTTCATGGCCACATGAGCCAGAGCAGCACAACACACTGAGATTACAGTGCAGCAATGAAGAGAACAACTAAAACTTTGCATCTCTCTGCAAAGGGCTGACAATGGACTTGGTACTGCATATGGCACAGGCAGACAGTGTCTCTGATGTTGGTGACAGCAGCAGTGACACCAGGAATGCAGGAACTGATCTAAACTCATAGCTCTTATCAGATACTGCTATCAGGACAGCAGCCTGTGCTCCAAAGCCAGTTTGAACACCGGATGGGGCCTCTGCCCCAGCTCCACCCTGCAGGACTCATAAATAGAAGGCAGAACTAATCCTTGTCAGGAGCAGATGTAGTCCTACCAACAGTGATGTGACAGGCACCCCTCTCATTGTACATCTTAGCCCATCCCAGGAGGGAGAATTTAATTGGTTCTGGCATATTTAGTCAACCCATATGCAATGTATAAATCAAGATGGTTCCCAAAAAATGTTTCTAGAAGTGCACTGGGGAGGCGGGGCTCAGCAGAAAACCCTATATAGTGTTTAGGGATTCTCCTAACTCCTGTGAGCTGCAGAGCACGCTGGTGATCTGCTCTTAGTGTCAGTTGGTACAGTGAGTCACAGCTGCTGGCCTGCTTTCTAACTGCTCACATAGCACTATTTGTTTCCTGTTGCACAAAGCCCAGTGTCAGACTAGAAGAAAAGTACCAGAAAGAGGAAAAAAAAAAATAGCTGTATGATCACTCACTGTAAAACAGTGCTGCCCGTGCATCTATAATTTTCAATGAAGTTAGAAAAATGAACAAGTAAAAAGGGTCTGGCCCTCCCTTTGCAACAGGTAATAAGTATAAATGTAAATTTTTAAAATAGTGAATTTCAGCACAAATGCAAGAACTGTTCATGTACACAGGAATGATGATCTGGCAGTATGAGTGCAAAATGAATATTTCCCGTGTTTCCCCATGGAGCAGGGAGCAGGAAGGTGCACAGACACGGCTGTCTTCTGTCAAAGAGCTGGGCAGCTAGGACAGCCCAGGGAGGGGAAGAGGAAAGTAAAAGACAGGCTGTAACTTTAAAAACACTAATGCTTTCTTTACTGTAATACATTCTCTTGTACAGCAGGAGAAGAAGGCTGCTTTTTGTGATCCCTTCTCACAACAGGGTAATCCACATTTTTTCAAATCCACAATTAATTTGAGTTGGTCAAACAGTTTTGCTCAAAGCAAAAAAAAAAAGTTCTTAAAAAAATGAAGGAGCTTGGAGCATGTGCTATGCAAGGCATAGTCTTGGTTCAACACCCTTTCCCCATATTAGTGTAAAAGGTGATAAGTCATGTTACGATTTTTCTGCTTTTATTCCTTTCTTTCAGGGAACTTTCTCGTTTGCTACCTAAGAGCAACAAACGATGTTTGTTTAAGATGATAACGACGACGTTCAAGAGAGACAAAAGATGTAGCCATGGAGCAGGGGGAAAGGTGCAGCTGGCTGCAGTCTGTTAGCTCAGGGGCTTTCTCTTTGGAAGTGCAGAAATGCTGCCAGGTTTTGGCTGGGGAGTGAGGGGCTGAGCTCAGCATTGCGCTCACTCTCGGGATTGGAGGGGAGACAATGCTGCTGTTGCTGTGGGGAGAATTGGCGGCCACCACCGAGTTGTGTCCTTTTTGCCTTTCTGGTGCCAGCCCTGTTTGTGCAGTGCTGCAGTTTGTCCATCAGAGTATCTCCCCCAGCCTCCACACACAGTGGCACGAGGCCTGTGCTTGATCCTGCAAAAGACCTATGAAGTGTTCTCTGGCAGACTACAAGCAGAACATAAGATGCAATCTAGCTGCCCCTGAGAAATGATTGATTTCACTGCTCCAGCAGATAACGCAAGCTCTGAACTTCTGTTTGAGATGCACTAGAAATTGAAGGACATCAAAACCCGTCCTACCCTGTTCCAATCCATATTACTGACCAGCCAAGACTGTTTTGTTCCTTCTCAGCACCTCTTTCAAGCATCCTCACTGGTGAGGCAGGTTATGTTCTTGGCAGTGACCCTTTGAAGGTGAAGTATATAAAGGCAATAGAGGGTAAAGCGTTAGGCAAGGGTAGTACTACAGGCTTTCAACAGCAGCTCTTGACCTCAGCGCCTTCTCACATGGAACAAGTCAGTTGTACTGGGAATATCCTCACCTGACTGCAGCCTGCCAAGGTTGGCAGTTTAAGAGGGTTATTTTTAGGCAACAGAGACAGGACCTGTCAAGGACAGCTTAACCCACCCAGATGAGAAACTGATTTATTTCCTGCTGATTACAGATACAATTCAGCTTTGACTACATGACAGCTTTGACTGCACGTCCAAAATGAGGAGGGATGAATCCTGATGTATCACACACATCCTCTGATCTGGTAAGGGCAGCCAGGGATGGATGTCTAAAATTATTTTCAGTAACCCAATCCTCAACTGGGCCAAGTTCCCCATTTGTTGAGGGGATGGTAAGGTCATATGGAATGCAGAGTGGGCACTGATGAGGGTCATTATTGACACCTCAGCCAGTTGAATAAATGAGATGCTTTCAGTGACAGCACAGGAAAGTTATATCTTCTGTGAATCTGGATGGCAAGAACTGACCATAGATACCTAGTTGAAAAAGGCAGTTTTAGTGCCCTTAGTTTGTGTCTGGTGTTTAGTTTGATAATGTGATGCCCAAGGATTCCTTTGCTGCTTCACCCCTCTTTGCACAAACATGATTACATTTTGCTAATCTCCAAACATTCAGTAAGTATACATTAATTATGTCTCCCCACTGGAGCAAGGGAAAATCATATTTATGTGTTTTCACAGAGAAGGAAGTGAAGTACCCCAGCTGTGACTTGCCCACAGGCAGGCAGCAGCCAAGCTCACTCAGGGGCAGTTATTTCCAGCCTCCTGCCCCTGCTACTGAATCTCTGTGGAACTGTGTTTTTTGCTCTCTTCCTGTTCTCTCTCATTACAGCAAGAGTTTGCAAACTAGCAGGGATATCTTGGTGACTATCTTGATGACTCAGCCTAAAGATCTCTACTTGCTGTTACAGATCTTATGTTTCAAGGGGTTTTCATTATCCCTACCCTCCTTCCTTAAATGTTTTCATCAGCAGGATGCAGGTTTGATTCATCCAAGCCACGCTTTCATATATTCTGAAGTCTCAAGTAATGAAAGGAGAAAATTCATCAGAAAAGAAAGGCAAAAATTCCATTTGTGTTTAAAGAAAACAGCCTCTGACAGTGACCTCTACAGCTCAGTATGCTTTGGGAGGACACCAGAAGAATTCCAGATATGGCAGGCAGGAGAGATTCCTGACCATGCTATCTGCTGTAGAGGTTCTGTAGATATAGAATCCCAATGGGAGATCACAAACCATGCCACAAATTGCTGGAAGGACATATGCCAATATTTTTTTTCCTACACCCTGAATGCAAAAATGCACCTTTGCATGCAAAAATGTGTATTTCCCTTTCTGCCACCTGTTCTTGAACAGTTAATTTAACCACGCAAAAAAAAATTACTATCATTCCACTAGGGTGGGACCAGGCTCGAGAAAAAATGAAATGTACTCTCCATGACTTAAAAAAAAATGATGCAACTTGCAGCTTTAAGGGTGGAAAAACTCCAGAGTGGCAGAGGGAGAGGTGTCATATCATATGTGCTGTGTATGTAGCTGTGATATGACAGACCTTCTAAACCTGCTGTCACCAAGAAAAATTCCTGACAGACGACAGCCCTTTTTAAGGAAGAAGCACTGTGCAGGTAAAAAAAAAAAAAAAAAAAAGGTCACATTGATAAACAGGTCTCATATTTGTAACTAATACAGGCTAATCTCAAGATTGAGTATTGAATCTCTCCTATATAATTTTTATAAACCCAGAAATGAGAAGCATCTACTGATTACTGTATTAATTTAACACCTGATCTAGTTCCATAGGATTAGTAGACACTTTCCTTTTTTAATGGGATTTTTAAAAATGTTCATATTCCATCCTTTTAAACAGACTTTACATCCTTGCAAAGAAGTAATAATTTCAAATATCTGATCTTTTAAGACACATGAAGTAGTTTTTGTTTTATCCAAAAATCAGTAGACAAGTGACCAAAAAAAAAGCCTGGCCCAGCTGGAACACTGTACCAAGAACTGGAATAAGGCAGCACAAAGCAGGAAGTGTCGTGTCCTCAAAACATGAGTTAACAACACGCTTTATTTAGTCTACTCCTGATATTCAACCTACAGCTCCTGGCAACCCAGCTTACAAAGGTACTCCACCACAGTCCCTCTGCATTCAGTGACATAGGAAGAAGAGAAATCCCTCGCCATCACAACATACGGCCCAAGAGAAACAAATTTCTTGTCCATAAACCTTGATCCAGCATGAGAGCTGCCCATTGTTACAACAGAAAGGAACACAGATTTCTTATTGCTGAAGTGCTCTGAGTGCTGTACATGTACAACTCTGCAAACAAGAGCTGTACATGAAAACAGGTCCTTTGTCACAGCAGAGACAAGCATGGATCCAGCACAAATTGGTGTGACTCGCATCTTCCTGGGTCGTAACACACAGAACTCTCTGCACAGACCTTCACTGGCAGGTGCTGTGAGCAGCCTGTGTCCCAGCGCTCTCCAGAGAGTAGCTGCACACAGGTACATTGCTCTCTGCTCGGGTTTCAGACTCTCCTGTTACTCATGGCATCATGGTCCTGCTAGAACAGGCTGCAGGCCAGGCTGTACGTCCAGCGTTTCACACATGATCTGCCAACAGGGCAGCTGAGGGACAAGGAGGGGACAAGGCTTGCCCAGGGCATGGAGGGACAAAATGTGGGGCTGTGGGGCTGCCTTTGCAGATACCCTCTGGCCTGCCTTTCTTCCTCTCCCACAGGGGGAAAACCCAACATAGGATAATTTCTGTGCTTGTTTTCCAAAAGACAAAGCAGCTGTCAAACTCATACCCCAAAGTTACTCAGAATTAGGGTTCCACAAATTCCCTTCATCATACTGCTGCCAGTGAAGCAGGACACCATTGCACAAAGAGCAAGGACATCATTAATAGTGCCAGGGTCCCGCACTGGCCCTGCCACAGAGCATGTGGGACATAGATAGTTGTGCCCCTTGCCTGGGCCTCAGATATCCCCAAATACTGTCTGCCTGCACGGCTCCATCTGTGAGCTCTCTGGCACAGTGAGACCCTGATCTCTGCAGCTGCTCTGGGTACTGTCAATGATAATTACCATATCACTCTCTGGGCTCTTACCACCACCACATCACACCAGCACAACGCACCAAAACACACTCTTTAGGACAGAATGCTGGGATATATCAGAAGACAGGGGGAATCAAGTATCTCTACACAGAGCCTATAGCACATTGTGTGGAGCCAGGTGGGAACGGCAAGTTATTGGTTCTACCTGGGTGCTGGTCCCAGGCTTGCACCCAGCTGAACCTGCACAAGTTTCTCTGCACAGAGTCACCCAGTGCTCCATGAAGAGGGATGAACTCTGGTGACATGCCATTCTAACACTACAGACCCAGGTCAAGTCCAGCATAGACTACTGCTGCCAGTTCCTCCTCAGAAACAGAAGTGCAAGTGAGGCAGAGGAATCTCAATGGCTCTGGGGAATTCAGCTGTCAAGGCTGACAGGCCATGGTGGCTGCCCCTGGTCACACCAAGAGCCTGGAATTAGCCTTGGAGGCAATACAGCTGTGTCTGTGCAGAGCTGCATGTGAGTGGGGCTGCTGAGAACAGCCCGAGCTACCCAAAAGTGGGTCTTGAAGGAGCCAAGCTGGATGTGTGCACCCAGGACACACAATCCACCATTCTTACCAAAAGCTCACAGCTGCTAGATGTAGCTGTTCTCACTAACTCATGACTCTAATTTCACATATGCTGCCTCTTAGTGGAGATCTCAAAGAAACACTGATAACCCCAAAGCACGTGAGGAAATACACCATTAACGTGGTGCATGAGACATACAAGCTGCTCAAGAAGTTGGTAGATTTCTAGTGTGGGAAGCTAGTTGTCATCTGAAGTGGGAAGGAATTACTGTAGAACCACTCTGACCGGCAAGGCAGACTGGGTAGCATGGGTATCTCCACTCCATTTAGCAGGGAATGCCCATGCAGCACTAACTGTGCCAAGAGCACGGATCAGCTGCAGCCCCCAGTGTTGCCCAGTAAACCCATTCCCAATTCTTGGGGCTGTAGGATACCATGCCTCTCCCCCACACCACATTTCATGATTTATATTTAAAAAAAGGGGGCTGAGAGGCGGCACCGGAAGGGGAAGTGGCTCATTTAGGCTCTTAAATCAAAATAGGAATAAACAGAACATCTGAAACTCCTGCCCTCAATCTTGGTACTTTCTGGATCCTGAGACCAGAACTCAACTTACATTCTCTGGGTGTAGGCAACTGTGCTGCAATTTTGAATTGAAAAGATCCATGATGTATTGATAAGAAGTTGGCTTCAGAGGAAAAGTTATTCCACATGCTGGGCTTCTCAGATACATAAAACATGGCTGTGCAACTGAATTGAAGGCATGTGTCATAACGAGTGTGCCAATGGCCACAGTTCTGGACCAGACCAGAGACTGAAATCTCCACAGCAGTGGACTAGAGACCAGCACTCTACTGGCCTGACATTAGTTTAATTCCTTTTATCTTTTTTTTGTGTTGGGGTTAGAATTACTTTGAAAACCAGCAGTTCTCAAGTACATTTTTGTGGGACCAAATAGTAGAAAGATGGCTTACCTGGACAATTAGCTTATTTTCTTTATCGGGCAGAATTCGATATGTATAAACACAATTTCGGTACCTGGAATAGACCACAGGTGATAAGTTTAGACTGTGTCCAGAAGGGAAGCTCACTATGTCATCCCTCCCCATAAGAAAAGACATTGTAAAATCCTGAGACACATAGACTGCTTCATGCACAAGGGTTTTAATTTCTCTTTCTTTCTTTCTTTCCCTGGAGTCTGCAGACTAACACAAACCTGAAGTGTTCCTGGTCACTGAAACAGGAACGTCTGCTTGCAGATGTCACTGCAGAAAGTGATATCAGCATTAGCTCAGAGGGAGCTATACCACTCATCTTCTGGCCGGAAAGAGAGAAAACACCAAGTGGCTCTAGCTGTCAGCAGAGCAGGCATCTCAGGAAGAAATGAAAAAGCAGACATTCAAAAGGCAAAGGGCCAAAATCAGCAATAAATGAGTAAACTGAAGAGCTAGTGCATTGACTAGTATTGGAAAAAGCAAATAATATATTTCAGCTAAATCATAGTACAACAGCCAGGCACATTTTTATCCACAAATCCTAAACAACAGCCTAAACGAAAACCCATCTCACCATCGTGGTATGGATGGACACTATACATGTGCATCATATATACACCCACAACAAATAATTTGTCCCAGCTAAATTCAATTAGATTCTTATTTAAGGGGAGATGGAGGAGTTTTGTGTTAAGTGGAGGGTCACATCAATGCATGGGAGCCCAAGGGAAGCCTGAACAGCACTGTAAGCTTGACCTTCCTCAGCAGATGCTGAGCTTTGTGCAGTTCACTCAAGAAGTATTGACTAGAAAATATATTTTTACCTTTCTCAAAACAGATTGATCAAATCTTTTAAGTCATCTGCAAAGCACTTAAAATATAACAATATCGCTTTGAGCCAGCAAAAGATGCTGGTTCAACCCCTTTCTTCTCAAAAGAAAGAACACAATCTATACTCAGATCTTCCTTGGTTGTAACAGAAACACTGCAGTACCTGTGGAATTGTCACAAAATGCGGGATGAGCTGAGGACAAGATCAGTATAGGAAGAAAGAAAGAAGGGCGGTTGGGTAAGACAGGAGAAGGGAGGAGCACTCCTAGGATTAAAAGCAGGAATCCTCATTGCCGGTCCCCTAATTTAATGTGTGTGGATGGAGAAGATCGGGCCTCTTACTCCATTTTTACCCTTAGGCGTCCTCTCCTTGGCATCCTGACTGTCCAGTTATATAGTCCAAGTTTCTGCCACGTTCTAGGTCCTCCCTAAAAGCTGGGTTGAGTTCAGAATTGCTCAGCCGTGGTTCAGGCTGCCCATGTGGAGGGTAAATAAAACATCAGACTCCGTTTAAACAAGTCTCCAAGTACTTGTTATCTCCCTGTTCTCTCAGCCAATTAGAAGAGCTAACAGTGTGGTAAGACGGGGATTTTCTCCTTCCTCTCATGCTATATGTTTTTATGCACAGGTGATGATGTGTGTATTGAGAGTGTCTGGAGCACTAAACAGAGCTGCTGTGCTAGACCTGGTGCCAAATGCACCATGAGAGCATTGGAAAGGGCATTTCACAGGCAGGGTCCTCTTAGAGGGGTCCCAAAGCTGCAGCTGGTCCTTGAATGTTACCTCTTGAAGTGTTGTCAGTCCTGCAGCCATTCATGAATGAACTGCCAACAGAAGATCTTCTGTTGGAGGAATGGTACCAGTTCAGGTGCACGGAACACTAAGCAGGTTCTTTTGGATTTAGGCATTCCCCTCCAGGTGAGTAAAAGAGCCCATTTCTTGTCAATAAGCTGGCAGATCAAATTATTTAGGCACAGAGAAAGGAGGAGGAAAAGGGGTTTGTTTCTTGCCTTTTATGGGGCAGTGTGACCAGAACAGGGGACAGCCCTGCAGGGGGAGGAGCATTCCCCAGCCTTTCACTCTCTAAATGCTGCTTCTCTAAGTTTCAGAAAAGAAGACAAGGCACCCTTAAAAGGCTCTCCAAATACACCTCCCCCACTTGTCTATATTTATACAAACCCTGTTTTTCTAAAGCAGCTCTTCAACGAAATCATTATTTAGTTCTATGATATTATAATAATAAATGCTTTTGCTGGATCTTTATTGATCTTCCCAGTAAATACTAGAGCTTTGTAGAATATTACATTTCTTTTTCAGAGCAAATTTCAGGTTTTTGTGTTTTCCATATGTATACACAGTTGACACCTGCTCCTTTTCAACATAATTCTCTTTTGTGGAAACAATTTGCAGTCAGCCTTTCAATTCTCCACTCTCCCATTCTTTGTCTCCAGCCTCTCTATTTTTTAAACAGAAGTAACTGAAGAGCTCAAACTTCAAACACCTCCCAGTCAGTAGCACAGCTGAAACTGATACATCTCTGAGCAAAGGCGCCCATTTTGTGGAGATGACATTCAGAGGGACTTAATCACCACCTGTCCACAAACTAACTGCAAACTAGCATAAACTGAAAGCTTGTCAGATAGTTTGACAGAAGTTTGTGTGAGGTTTCCCAGGCTGTAATTAATGCCAGCCCTTTGCACCTCTGATCCAGTTGCTCTTGGCTGGCAAGGCTGGGTGCTCCCCAGTTCTTTAATCAAGCCATTTATATTAGCTACCTCAGAATGGATTTAAGAATATAACCTTTGGCTCCCGGTTCAGAAAATCATGGTCATTATATTGTTTCTGTTTCCTGATCCCATGTCTCTCAAGTCACAAAAGGCTTTCAAAGCCGACTGCATAAACATTTACAATGGAAAAACTTATGCAAATGCACGTTAGTAGGCATTTTTGCAGCACCTTTCCTTTCTATAATCCCTACCACCACTCAGTGAAAATACTGTACATACTGGCTACAAGTCAAATCAGTGGGGTAATACTAAAATCACTCAATGGAAGCAACAGTCTATTCTAGTAAATTGTTCTCTGACTAACCATTCGGGCCCTCAGTCCCTGTTATAGGATTGTCTCTCCTCCCTCCTGCTAGTACTGGCTATTCATCTGCAGCTGCCCTTCTTTCTCTGCGCCCTCCAGAAAGACAAAACTCTTCCATGTGTTGTTACAAGCACCTTAACAGGCAGGCACCGAGGCTCTCTGCACCTTGTGAAGACACCCACTCCCCAGCCACCACCCCGGCAGTCCAACACCTACGCCCACGGGGCAGTTACCCAGCCCATGCCCTCGGCAGCAGGCAGTGCTGACCGGAATCTGGCCTCAGAGACAAGCAGTTAGCCCAGAGTTACAAACAGCAGCACCACCTTCCCCACGACAAGAAATACACTTTCAGACAGAAAATGAGAAGTCTGCTTGTAATGTAATGTGGGGTAAAGATGAAATTAGTTTCATTGATCTGCTGCAAAATGGCAGCAAAGAGGATCTGACAGGGTCCCACAAAAGCTCTCTTGATCTCTCCTAAGCAAGGAGCAACTGTCTGATCTCCCTGTAGGACTCAAATTACTCAGATTTTACCTATTGACTTCAGTCTCCTCTCATCCCTGCTCTCCTGCCTCCAGGAAAAAAAACCTGCCCCTCACAAACCCAGAGCAGGAGGGAGGCCTTGCTCTCTGGTCCCTGACCGAACCCCGAATGGGGGGATCAGGGCTGCTAACACTTCTCTCCCTATTTCCCACATGAAACATTTACCCCATGAGCCACATTAATGATGCAGGTGGAATCACCGCTGTGCTGGGTATACTTTGCACAGCTCCAGGAACTATCTCAAGCCTTTTGCTGAATGCAACACAGTACAAGCAGGGAGCTCAAATATACAGTGACCCAGAGCAAGAAAAGTGCCTGGGAGGTCCCAGGCTTGGGACTGGGGTCACTAAAGATAAATACTTGACCCAAGTTGTTAAGACACTCCAGAAGTTCAAGAGGTTATTTTCTCTGAGATCCCAGCAGCAGTGCCTTTGACCATTCTCTCCTTTGGAATCAGGGGCAGGAGCAGCGTGAGCAGTTCAGCAGTACATAACTATAGGTTTATTCAACTTGGCTCCTAACCCTTCCCACCCCATGGCCCAGTCGGGTGAAACCAGCCATGTTCTGATGAGGGCTGCACATTTCCAGTGAGTACAGCACCTGTTTGCCTCTGTTCTGGGGAGAAGGCAGGGGTGACCCCTGCCCAGCAGGGACAGCAGTGTGGGCTGAGGGCGCGGTGAACGCTGTACTTACAGCACGCAGAGTGCATATGCTGAAGCAATTGACTCACTGGCCCGCACAAGGAAGCTGCCGTCCTTGCCTACTTTGGAGAGCAGGTCTTCAGCTCTGGAGCGAGTGATGTTGCCGTGGTACCAGCACTGATCCATCGCTGGAGCTGGAGGAAACCTGAATGCTAATACAGGACCTGCCAGAGCCGCCTGTGTGTCTGTGTGTAACGATCAGCCAGCTTCAGCTCACCAGCTTCCTGTTTCAATAGCACAGAGAGGGAAAGGAAACTCAGCCACGGACAACTTCCTCAACTTGAACAGCTCAGAGAGGGAGTGTGACATATCCCTGCAGCCCCCATTTTGCCTCTTCATGCTGCCGCTGAAGTGACGAGCAAGCCCATGTTCCCTGCCTTTCCCTCCCGCTTTGTGTCCAAAAGTCCCAGCTGGTAATCTCTTCTGCTCCCTCACAGATTCAGTCCCCCAGGCTTTGGTGGCCTGACATCCAATTTATGATCTCCTGCCAGATCCTCTTTTTCCTGTCTGTCTGTCCTACCCACTGCAGGTCTCTATAAGGAATAAATAAACCTCTGATCAGAAACACACTGTGCGTTAGGATACATAGCACTGACTGCCCCATTTCTGCCTTGACTAGTCCTCATATCTCACTAGGTGTGAGGGGGGGACATCAAAGAATTGAAAAGAATAAAATCACTACTGCATGTCTCCACACATAGAAGCAGACTGAAACACTGATTTGTGCTAGGGATTTTTGACCAAAGCTCCCTGTCAGCTACTGTGAGATGGATTCAAAGATCTTTCCTACTCTAAATCCCCAAAGGTGGGATAGAGCAAAGCTGTGTCTGGCAACCTGCGTCAGAGAGGGGAGAGCTGGAGCTTTCACTTCCCTTTTCTTTGTCTGTACATCTGTCCCTCAGCTATGCTGTGTGGCATGCTAAGTGCTGCATGTCCAAGACATATTTGCAGCAATGCTAGGACATTTTTACAGGGGCACTGCCTTCATGGCAATTTTGGTTGTCTATCCTGTACCTCAACCACTCTGCCCTCTGCACATCCGCATTTGAGCTATACCTGAAAGCAGCAGCTGAGCTGGGACTCAAAGTCCAGAGGCAAAGGAACAATGCAAACCCTGCTAGCCCTATGCAACCCTTGGTTTCCAGAGTCAAGAGAAGTGCTGGAACCGCAGTACCCGGACCATGCATGAAGTGCTATGCTGTGCACTACATGGACACCAAGGCAGGAGAGAACAGACTGTCACTGCTCAGGGGGAGGCTAGAATGTGTGGGTGTGGAGAGGGAAAGTGAACCAGCACAACCCAGCATCCATCCCTGTAAGCCTTCTTGCTGCTTTCAGTTATGCAGAGGCTTGGTCTGCAGTGTCCAGCTTAACCTCTGCACTGAGATGGAACTGTGGGCAGCAGCAGCCCAAAGCTGTGCAGCCAGGCCAGGGCCCTGCTAGAGGAGCAGAACTGCACTGTGCAGGGCTTCCTGTCCATGCTGAGCAAGCGCTGTCTGCACACCAAAATTAGCTCAGCTGAACCTGGCCTTCAGCTCCACCAACATCCATACAGGCCTTTAACAGACAAACTATGGATTGGGGTGCCTAAATGGAGTCAGACACTGAATGCCATGAAGTGGCTCTGCCAGTGGATAGTAGCTATAAGCTACAGAGTGGTTATAAACTCTGTTCTTCCAAACAAAATGAGAATCTGCATATGGCAAAGGCACTATGCAGTTGCTCTGACAGCTCTGCCTAGCCACAGTGCACTGCTAACCTCACCTGCACCAAGTCCTTGGGATTTCTGATACATCCAGTAGCTTCTCTGGAGCACAGCTGCAGCAGGAAGCAGAACAGCTCTGAATGTCAACCACTGCTTGCCCTCACAGTGCTGTCCATGCAACAGGCATGTATCTGGATGCAGAGTGGACAGAGCTGCTCACAATGTGAGTTTTGATAGAATTAAACTGTTTGGAGAGTTTCTCCTGATCTCCTGCAAACTAACACCAGGTAACAGGTACAAGCCCTCATTAGACATCTGAGACTAATTAGCTGCATATTTAGGTCCTATCCATACCACCACCTACACAGATTTTTAGCAAGCTGCTGCTATTTCCTTCAAATCCTGTGTCCAGGCACACACTACTCCTTGACTTGGAGACAAAAACAAGGGGAAGGGTTCCAAGTACAAATTATGATTATGGCAATTGAATGTGCAGGCTGGTTTCTGTGAGTATTTCTTGGCCCTAAAAGAAAGCAGAGTACAGCTCCAGCTGCTCAAAAGGTAATTCCCAATCCCCTAATATAAACAGTTCTGTGATCCCTAATGGCTTGTTAGATTGGAATAGTATCTTGTCTCCAAGACACTACAATAGACACTTTATCTAAACTGGTTTTGCTATAGATGTCCAGGTAGGTGTCCATGCACCAGCCTCTCCAGAACCAGTAAATAAATACTGACTGTGACATCATTCAGGATGTACAGTGGTCACCCAACCCCCCCACACACTTATATTCAGCCTTTGCACTGCACCAGCATGGGAAATTGGCTTGGCCAGATAAAAACCAAAGCACGCATGTCCATGTCACGAAACTAAAGTATTCCATAGTACCTGATGAGGAGGTTAAATCTATAGTGCAGCAGGTAGCTTTGCTGAAGTGTAAATACACCATGCCCTAATTAGGCATTAATGACAGGCTGTTGGCCACAAAAGTTAGAGTCTAGCCTACATCTAAAGAGCATATGAGTAATACCCAAAAAGTACTGGCTACCTGAGCCACTGTGCTACTCCAGCCCAGCATGTTACTGACCTGCTGCTTGGGAAAGGCTTGACAAGTTACAGGTGTATCTGTGCAGGTCACGAGATCCCTGCACTCCCTTGGTATATGCAGCATCCAGGTGCTCTGAAACAAATCTCTGTAGTGAGGAAAGTCAGGGCTTCTCTGCCCACCACCATGAATGTTGTCAGTAGTAACAGGCAAGGGCAGGATCACTGTGCAAGCAGAGGTGCACAGACCTGAGCAGTGAAACTGCAAAGGATCCTATGGGACTTGCTAGTGTTCACCAAAGGGGATGTGCTCAGAGACCTCTGAAAAGCAGGTGGTTTCCTTCATCAAGAGGGCAAACAAACACATTTTCCATGCAGTCATTGAACATGTTCACACGCAGAGGATACAACACAAAGGAAACAAGCACCGACTGGTTCATATGTAGAATTTTGTCCAGAGGCATGGGTAACACTTTCCTAGCTCCATCTGCTCTGATGTGTCTTGCCTGGTAGCCATTTGTTTCTGGTCAGTCCCTTGTCTAGTGGTTGTATAATGCATCCTTTCAAAACACACTGTATAGTAGTAGAGAGTGTCTCTCTCACCAAAACTAGAGTTGTTTCCTTCAGAAATCTCCTGAAAAACTGTCTACATTGGAAAGCCTTCCAGCTTAAGTGTTTTATGCTACTCTGGCCTTGATCAGTTCTCTTTCCTCTGAAACTGTGTTTTTTTGCTGAAAGTGGGGAAATGTCGTTTGTTTGATATAGTGCCTCATATGCCAATAATACTCTGTAATAATAAGACATGGGGTTGTCCACAATAAGAGCAATTGCTATGTGGATCATAGCTTGGCACTTGTGTTAGAAAGACCAGCAAGCAGTTCCCCTCCTGACTCTAAATTGGGAGCTCCCTCTGCAGACCTGTCCTGATCCTGCATGCAGTTCCCATATAGGCAAAATGCCATTTTTGCCACTTGCTCTGTCCCCGAACATGGAAGGGTCCTGGTGTCCTCAATGGCTCCCACTGTCACTGCTGAGAGAGAGGGAGCAGCCAGAGCACACAAGGCTGTGCTTTTCTTACACATGGGAAACTGCACCTTCTCAATGTAATGTAAGCAAAAGGGCAAGTAAGCAAGGAAACACAGCATGGGAAATAAAGGAGAAGGTTAAGTTAGACAGAAGCCCCTGGAGTGCCTGGGAACTCAGCAAGGCAGCCCCAAACACAGTGAAGAAGTTGGCAAGGAATATCCCAAGAGCAAGGCATCACATGGCCCTGCTGAAATAAGAAGACGGAAAGCCCTGGAAATTACAGGTGCCCACATTCCTGCGCTGGGTGCAAGAAGTGCTCCTTACCAGAGCCAAAGCAGTTTCCTGAAGGAGATGACAGCAGTTATAGGGTAGTAAGCCAAGTGCCCTCTCTAGAAGTTTCTTCACAACTTACTAAATACCACTGAGCATAACCCTGCTGCCATCTGTTCCCTTGCAGTCCCTGCCCTGTCAGCACACGTGTCCCTGATGAAGTCTATCAGAGACCTCAAGGTGAGAAGCCCTATACAAAGGTCACACTTGTTTTGGGCACGTGATGTGTCAAAAGGTAGCCAAAGAGAACAGCAAAAAGGGAGAACGGGCAATAGAAAACAAAACCAAACATGTTAAGTTGTGGTATGTTTAATAGATTTCACAACCTACAGACACAACAAGACAACACAAAACTATGTGTGCAGCAGGAGTAAAAAAACTTTTACTGAGGGATAAGAAATGACAGTAAAAAGCATCAACAAAGATGGTTTTTGGAGAGATGCTGATGGAAAAGCTTGAGACTCAGTGTTCCAAGGGAAAGGCTTGCTTCAAGGTGAACATGACAAAAATAATCTCTTCACATTGTCTGTGGGTCCCATATTCAAAGAGGCAAGAGAACAAAGGTGAGCCATCAGGCCCAGTGCCCATATACTGCAGGTCTGAATAAGCACACAGGCCCTTGAAGAGTATACTGGGTTTTGTCCAGTGTCCTGGATTTAAAGGGTTTTTGTTGAGGTAAATTCCTAAATCTTTTCGACCCCTTGGGTCTGTAGGATGAGCATAGAGTAACCAACTATCTTGACATCTGGCATCCGGGGGAGGTGGAAAGGCAGTAACACTTCCATGGCATCCAGAGGGAGGTTCTATTAGCGTTTCAACCCTCTGGCCTCCCTCAAAGTCCAGCCCATGGTTGTAGCTGACAGCCTGGATCCTGGCTCCCCTGTTGCTCCTTGCATTGCAATAGAGGACCTTTCTGCCACAGCTATGCACCTCTGCTACCTGGCACTCCACTGCGCTCTCCTCCCCCACAAAGTTCCCCTTCTCCCATGTTGTCCCATGGTCAGAGCTGATGAAGCAGAAGGCATGAGGGGTGGGGTGTTGCTTGGGATCCAAGATACGATAGGCATAGGCAGGAATCACAAGGCTCCGGGCCTCGTTGAGCAATTGTAATCCATGACCTGGCCCTACTGCAAACGTGGCCCAGTTCTTGTACTCATTCCTAATGGTCCTATCGGTGACATCCTGGGCAGTGCTCCAGGTGCGTCCTTGGTCCATGCTAGTGACATAGCAAAGACGTACCAGGTTGATCTTTGTCCTCAGCTGATGCTGCTCAGAGATCTTTCCTGGGACAGCTATGAAGAACAAGATGAGTTTTCCAGAGACCTCATCATATACCGGGCAAGGATTCATAGATCGGTGGTCCTCCAGCTGTGCACTGACAAGGGTCTCCATCCTTTTCCACTGCCAGGGCCCGTGGGAAGGGAGACAGGAATAGAACACACTGTTACAAAGAGACCCACATTATAGTGCAAGGATGTCTGGATAAAAGCTACAGAAGAGCATGGGAAGAACAGAAACAGGATAATGGATAGAGCAAGAAATGGGAAGACAATAATCTGGCATCACCAAAGGCAAGTGAAAATTATTTAGATGGCACAAAGCATGTACACTTCACCAAGCATGTGGGTTATGTCCTTTTCAATTACTACTCCCTGAGGAACTGATAGCTCCATAACTCAATGCAGCTGGTGGCTGATGACTCCCTTTAAAAAGCTACAAAGGCTGAATTTTCAGAAATTCTCACAAATATATGTATGGCACACAGACATGCCCAGTGGTCAGAGTGTGCTAGTACAGACACTCTGCTGTGTCAATGTTTTTTAGGAAGTCACACAGAAACCCAAGCCCTTTTGAATAAATCCTACATGATGACAAATCCCTTTTAATTTGGGCTCCTGTTCCTCCACTTTGATGTGAATGTATGTGAATGGGCAACCCAGCCTACACTGAGGCACCTTGCTAGGGCTGATTGCGTGGCTCTGGTATGGAAATTTGGACCCTGAGCTGTCTGACTCAGAAAGTAGGTCGCAGAGCTGGTATAACTACCCAGCAAGCCCTGTTTTCTTCAATGAATAACATAACACAATCATGTTTCTAACACTAGAATTGCAATTATAAAACTATGACTACATAGTGTTATTGGCTTGGTAAGCAAAGCAGTAGTTTTCAGTAAGATTATATTAATTAGCTTTTCTGCCCTGATTTGCTGATTAGCCTTTTTATTCATATCTTATCTTTTTCTATCCAACTAATATTAACTTTTATTGAAAATCTAATGTTTCCATTTTAAGAAATTAGCATGTGAACAAAAATTACTAAGTTTATAACCAACTGAACCCCACTAACTGAATTACAGGGAGTTACACAAGATGTTACCTGAATGGTACTGCAGGTGGGCTCAGAGGCTGCTTCTGCTAGGCAGACTCCAGCTCTTAAGAGCCTATAATCTAAGGCAACCAACGAAGGTTTGGAATAGAAAAATATAATTACATTTTTTTTCCCCAAGACATTAATGCCTTTGCATATGCAAAAAATTATTATAAATAGAGTTTCCACCACCCCCAGCCACCCAGCAGCAAAACTGTTAATAATAACTGGTAGGTTAATAAGGTAGCAAATTCACTGGCACCAACAAACCAGACACTTTTTTTTGCATGGGGAGACTAGGTATTCTTAATTGTTTATTAAACTATAAATTAATCCTAAAATGATGAATTAAGAAACCAAAAGAATAGTCACTGATGGCTAATTTACTCCTCCCCATCATTGCAGCATTTCTTCCTCTTCCTTGAGGCATTTCTGCCCCTCCACCACATTTTTCCTGCTACAACAGGACTTTGTCTCATCTCTCTATCTGCATCCCCAGCTCTGCAATGATGGGTCAAAGCCACCCCTAGAATATCTACTCCATTTTAGTCCCCCCAACAGCTGCCCATAGTGTTGAATCCCAGCAGTTATAACAAGACATGCATTATTTATAGGCAGATTTGTCTCCCGTACCTGGGGAGGAGAAGCTGACCTGTCCCTACAGGATGGGGGATTGCAAGGGGGCAAATCCATTCAGCTCACTGGGGGCAGGAGGGCAGAACAGGGGACAGTGTCCTTGCACTGGTACCTGAACGTGCTGCGTGGCTGGGTCATACACGCCTCTGCGCATGGCTATCAGCTTGGCATGTTCATCCACCAGGTCCTCTCGTTCCTCAGCAAAGGCCAGGATCATGCTGAACCGTGGCAGGTAGAGCAGGGCTGGAATTCGATAGCTCCAGGTACCATTCTGGAATAATGTTTCTTGCTCCAAGACAGGGAACGCAGCCATTGTGCTAGAGGGAAGAGGACAAAGCACACTGTATTTTGACCCAGCAAAGTGTGATGGGGCAGATTCCACTGATTTTTGTTCTCTGCCCAGTGGGACCTGTCCTGCATTGAAACTTACTTTCTGCTACTTTCAGCTTTGCCTTTTCCTTCTGCTTTTCCAAAGAGAACCTATGCATAGCATAGTAGCTGGAACTCAGGCCAAACTTACCCCAGGAGCAGCCTGGGTATTCTGCCTGGAGTGTCACAAGGTAAGTACACCAAATAGAGTTAATGAAAAAGCTGTGCTTTGTTTTGTCTTTTTAATGAAATGCACAGACTGGGTTGTTGTTTTGGTTTTGGTTGTTGATTTTTTCTTTGGCTTTTTTTTTTTTTTTAGTCTGTAATAAGACATTGTAGTACTTTCCCTCAGAAGACCATTAGTTTCTCTGTTCATGTTGTATCCAAAACTTAGCACAGAACTTCTGCTTTGCCAAACATGAGCTTAAAATCCCATATAAATGACACACTGAGGCAATCCCTGGCCCCAGGGGTGTCTCAGTTTGAGGATGACAAGCACTGAGCATGAATAAGAAAAGGAAAAGAGCACCCCTCCTTCCATAAGATCAAAGAACAGTCTGAATGGTGTAACATCACTTGGGATGGAACTTCTGACCAGGCAGAAACCTTGTCCTCTTTGCAATGATTTAAAAGCAATGTTATGAAGGAAGGCAAACATGAGGGACAATTTAAAGAAGCTACTTCTGTGTAACTGCTCTGTGCTATGGCCCCATATATCCTCTCTTCCCCTCCTCAGACCTACTTGGCCCTCTGTCCTCTTGCACCGGTGAGCCAACTCACTCCAGTAAAAAAGCCAGTAGATTGAGGGAATTATATCTCAGCAGATGGGGGGAAAATATGGGGAAAAAAAGGAAAAATATAAAAGGAAAAAAAAAATAAAAGTCTCACATGATGCACCAGAAACTGAATTCTTGGATATTCCCTGCTCAGCAGAGAAGGCGGGGAAGAAAAAAAAGAAAAAAAAACATTAAAAAATCAAGCCTTAGATCTCTGACGCATTGAGTGGGTAGGATGGCAGGAAGAAGATGACAATACACTATGAGTAAGAAATTTAAACGCCTCCTACCTCGCTGAGGCAAGACTTGCTGCCCTCTTTGTTGAGGATTCTCCTATTTACCTAAATCTTGGAAAGTGCTATAGCAGCTACTGGACACGGATGAGCTCCTGATGTTCTTGAAAGCTGCCTTGATGATTCAGGACCAGATATGGAGGCAGCTTCAAAGTTCTTGTACCTACCTGGAGAATATTTTGCACTCTTCCATCTTTAAGAAGATTATATTAGCCAGCCTAACTAACATAGATTTGGTCAATAATTTTATTTTTCATAGTGTTTATTTTTGAGTTAGAAAAACACAGATAAACTGAGTTTATCCTCCAGACAAATCTGAATCACAAGGCTAGCTAGCTCACATACATAGCTACCTAGGACCATACATTCCACTCTGTCCAGATCCATTGCTAGGTAGTAAGTGTTCAAATATTCCTTGCTTTCACCTTCTAGATGCTATAAATATCAATGAGAATTTTGAACTCACAGCACTGCTCAGAAGGGCCTGAACTACTAGCTAAAGCCAGTTACAGTCCACAGCAAGCCACAGCTCCACTGCCACTCTGATCTAAAGACACTGGAGAGAGAAGTCTGTCTCCCAGGAGCAGCTGCTCCCCCGTCACTGTCGCAGAAGATACAGCAGTGTGAGGAAAGGCAGCAGCACTGCTACTGTACACAGTGTTTCCAGAACTGGATCACAGCTATCCATGCAATAACATGAAGGAAATAGGAAGACCTTCCCAGAACAAACAACAGTGCCTTTCGCTACTTACCAGCATGGATCTGGCTATTTATGGCTCCTGAAACAGAAACTCACCAGTGTGCTTCCAGACTATTTAAAGGGAGATTATTTAAAGGCAGATTAGTCAGCCTGTCTAGTGCAGCACAGGTTCCCTAGTGTTCCTGCTCATGATGCCATCCTGATCTTGCAGTCCTGCTTCAGAGCAGGGCAACAGGGAAGGAAAAGAAAGGTAAAAAACATAAAGAAGAGGAAGAAAGGGAGAGAGAGAGATCTGGGCAGGCCCATGAAGCCCTTGATGGAAAGCCAAGAAACCAGTGCCATGGGAGGCCGTGCTGTACACGAGTCCCTCTCGTCTGAGCCTGTCACCTGCACACAGCTCTGCCCACGCTCTCAGCCCCTCTGTGACACACTCACTGTGAATGTCACAACATCTTCCACTTACTGCCAAATGGGGATTGAGGAAATAGCTAAACTGGGAATAGCTGCCATAGAAACAAGCCTGAGGCTCCTGGACACAGCAACTATAATGAAGGAAAATACTAGAATCAAGTGACATTTCCATCTATCCAGAGACTAAACAGAGATACATGTGAGTGTGTGTGTGTATATACACTTGTACATACACTCCCTACACACAGTGTAGGTATTATGGCTGTATGTGTATATATGCATGCTATGTATCCATCTGCAGAGAAACTTTTCCATCCTTTTTCAGCCACACAAAGTCAGTATTCAGCTTCTTCTACTTTCTCCCTTGTGGATTCTCATGCAGAGATTGAGTCATAACAGTTTGAGTTTCACACAGAATCAAAAATGCAGGATCTTTAAATAAGCTTAAAGTTCATAATATATATATATTAAAAGAAAGCAAAATAGGGCTGCTTTGGTTACTTGTCCAGCCACCTGAAGGGAATTGATTTTTCTTTTGACCCCAAGCTGTATTCAAAGGCATGCCCACTAACTAGACCCTCCCGAATAAAAAAAAAAGAAGTAAAATTGGAAAATCTTTGACTGGACAGCCATATGAAGAGTGTTCCAATGCTCATACTCCAGGAGTGAAGGGATTCAAATCACACATACCTTCCAAGGCTACATTGCCACGGGATGCATGTGTCCATGATGCTACTCGGTTCCTAAACCCTACTGAAACAGCACTGGCTGGCCTTTAAGGAAGAAAACAGTGCTGCAGCCAGCATACCCCAAGGACATGGGCAAGACAAAGATCACAGCAATATCTTTTGAAATACTAAGAGTTATATTGGAAAAAGAAAATAAGCTTCTGGGAATACAAAGGCCTGAAACACAAGCAAGAGACTGGAGAGTTGTACATGTGAAGACAAAAATTGCTCATATCTGTATCAACTCAACAGCCTTGGACAGAAGAGTTAGCCGTACTTTTGTGAACTATAGGAGTAAGAAAGGGTAAGTGGATGTATTATTTTTTTCCTAAGAGAAAAGAACATAACTGGTCACCTCTTTCTGGATGACAGAGGTCCTAGTGAGGAGAAGGGAAATTCATCGTGTAGCCATTAAGCCAATATCTCCTACTGCGTTTTGGTATTTACCTGAATCTTTAATTTATTTTCCAGGCTTATCCTTGCAAAGTGTCTTGCTCAGGGAGGCTGATGTTTACCTGCAATTCCTCTCCAAGGCACGAGGGAAGCTGCTGCACTGAGATCCAGTACCTCACCTCTGGGCAGGGCTGGGCAGACAGGGAAAGATGAGCACACTGGAAACACTAAGAGAAGGGGGAGTTAAACTGGAGGAAGCCATTACTCATCATTTGCAAGTTACACACTGTAATGATTTCCAAAGCAGAGACTGTTTCCAGCACACCAGAAGAGTCAAAAGAAATAACAGTTGTCAACAAGTGAATTTATGGTGGATTTAATGCCTGGAAGGAGCCCAAGTGGCAGTAAGGAAAAGGTGCTGGTAGACACCAGGAGAGGATACTTGTTCCTTCCACTTCTGTCCTTCAAGGCAGCTCACATGGACTTGGACCAGGATCAACCATTGCATGTTTATTTGCTTTAATCCTCTCCAAGAAAAGTGAGTAAAAAGCATAACATTTTCACTGGCCTCAGCTTCTGTAAAAACCTGTTCTGAACATGATTAGAACCAAGCTGAAATAACAGCATGTCTTTAAAACAAGCCATGCTTTGCATGTTTTTTTTTTAAAGAAAAACAAACAAATATGCTGGGTTTGATCCCTTAGTCCCTGTCAGAGAGCTCTATGCTCTGTGCAGCAGGTAGCTTGTTCTTGAATGATTTCAGATAAGTCCCAAAAGAACTATCCAACCCATTCAGAGAGACTCTGGGGGAAGAACAATCAAAAAACTCAGAGAGACTCAAGTTCCAAACTCAACTAAAATTCTGCTTTTCAAGGCAAGCATAAGAACCCAGGACTGGTCATTCTCTATTCAACATCAGACCTGGACTTACAGTTTTCCAAATGTATAAAGTCAACTAAGCATTATGCCAAAACACACTCCTTGTCTCACTCAAAGGGAAATAATTTCTATTGGGATATTGCATAGTGGGGTCCCACCCAGAAGTAGTCACGTTCCAGTTGTATAGGGCAAAGAAACAGAAGACCCAGTTTGCTTCTAGAGTAGTTGCCACACAGTGCACTTCTGCATGGAAGTTTTCCTCCCTCCTAAGCAGCATGACTGTGCCTGTTTCTGCCAAAGCCCAGCATCAGAGCGCTCCATCTCCAACCGCTTATGCCCTCAGACCAGACCCTACACTAAATCTAGGCTATGGAATTTCTTAACAAGCCAGGCAACACACATTTATTTAGCTGGCTAAATCACCCTCAATGTAAAGTCAGAAAGATGTTATCAGCAAAAACTGTCAAACAATAAACCTTAAACAAACTAAAATATTCAGAATTTAGAAGTGAAAAAGACACAAAACTGGAATTACTTTAATCCAGCAGCCAATTGAACTAAATTTTTTAACCACACTAGAAACAAAAAGTTTCTCTTGTGGTAAAAACTTAATACCACATTTACAAGGGGATTTTCCATCTCCCCAGTACATGCTTTCCTAAACAATCAGTGAGGGTCTGCTTTCAAACTGTTGTGGCTCAGCTTGGCACTAGCTCCTGTGCCTTAAAGCGGAGATTTTCTTAGCGGGAGAGAAGAATTACATGAAGTAGCAGTATTTTTCTTAAAATATATTTGGTGGAGGAACCCACAAACTGCATTCCCTATTTGAACCTACAAAATGTTGTATTTACCTTTTTAGTTCCTAGCAATGTCCACAGTTATGAAAAGAAAAATAAAAAGAAAAGGAAAAAAATACCTTTTTTACTCTGTGTCTTCTGGAAGTCACGTCAAAAGGAAAGAAACAGAACCAAAAAGAACTCCTATTGAATTAGACAAAAGGGATGCTCACCACACTCTTACTAGTCTCCAGCCTGCAAAATTGTTTATGTTGGCAGCAATGTCAGCTGTCTTAGATCCCAGGAAAAGCTATCAGCTGGCATATAAACACAAGCTTACATTTAAATAGCAAACCTGTTTTGCATATAAGGGGTGGTTCCATGTGAGCCAGACAAACAATACGGAAATACTTTTACATTATAATAGTAATTAAGCAGCATATTTCTACCTGCATGGGTTGGCACACTGTGGCACAGCTGCTGATTCTATACAGTTCAGCATGCTGTCTTATTTCTTGGTGCTCTACTCCCCTGGTGCTGAGGAAGGCAAAGTTCCTCTGGCTGCAGCATGTGGACTCCCAATGCTTTCTCTCAGAGTACTGAGCTCTGGGAAAGTTTGCCTGAAGAACCCACAAAATTGTTATAACCAACAGGTGATGCTGCTGTCATAATCTAACACTCTGGCTCCACGCACCTCCAATCCACCAACATGTTCTTTCTGGATAAGAAATGGGTTAACACCAAAAGTTCCCAGGCAGGAATGCAGGAATGACATACTGATGCATTCAGGTGCAGCTCCCAGAGCCTCTTTGGAAGTGTTCTGAGGCCAAACTATCCCAGCAGCTGCAGGCAAGGAGCTACTGGGTAGAACCAAGCAGGGAAACAGGGAGGACAGTACAAGACTAAGGTCACACCAGAGGAAGAAAGGGACAGCAACACCCCTTCTCCCAGCTGTGCCCTGGCTGGCTGAGAGGCAGCACCTGCAGCTGCTGCAAGTACCCAAGCAAATAATTTCACAACTACATTGTGCTACTGCTGTCATCTCTGACAGCAGTATCCCATTTCTTGCTGCATCCCTTGCTTTCCCCTTTTCTACTGAGTTTCCATTGTTGCCATTAACACTTCTTGTCTTTGCAGTGATCTGAAAGAATGAGAATAATAATCCTGTGAAGAGAACTTGATAGTCATGGAAAAAGAGTAAGAAAAGTCTCCTCATTTGATGGCAGTTGTGGTTGATCTGTGCAAGCCAAATAGTAAGCTGCAAAGAAGTGGATTTGCAACCAATCAGCTGACCAACCAAATTAAGGTAATGCTTCTGTATTACTGTTTCTCTTGAGCAACTCTGTTGTATGCTTTCTTGTGCCAGCAGGAATGTTCATCTTACCTTGGCAAGCCATCAGAGGATATCAGACTGGCAGAAAACTAATCCAGAAAAAAAATAAAAGGTGAACAGTTTCTGCCAGGTCATTGTCCTGGACTGCGTCAGCAAGAGCCCATCAAGCAGCAGAATCTGCAGTTGGAGCAGGAGCATGAAGCTGCTGACAGGAGGAGCAGAGTCACCACCCAGACTAGCATTTAGCCACTGGATCTGCATTGTAAAACCACACCCCTTGTTTATGAACCTTGCCTAACTGGGCAAGTAAAGTACAGCCTTAATTGGGGCACACAAGAGAAGACCAAAGGCATTTGTATCTCACTGCATTACCTGGAATCAAACAACAGTGTGAGGAAAAGTCCCTCCAGAGATAATGTCAATGATATCCTCCAGACACTAACTTTTAACAGTGGCTCCTGGAGAAAATCCAGAGTCAAGTAAAGCAGAAGCAATTAATGGAGGAGGAAAAACATTGAAGAGGCTGCTAAGGTGCAGTCTGCCAGAAAGCGAGACATAAATGATTGCTTTATGGATTTCTTCACCTTTTTTCTTCTCCCTGGCTAGCAGCAGTGTTATTCAGGTGATTTTCTGAGTCACACACTTGGCTTCTGCAGCCAGACAATCCATAAATACTCATTTGTTTAATAAAAATCACCTTTCCCAGCTGCAGCTTAAAACTGGTTGTCCATCTTCTGAGTGGAAGTCCCAAGTGTGGCTTGGTGTGGTGGCAATGGTTCCATGGGCTATGATGGCAGTATAAATATGGCAGAGTAGCTCTGCCTCTGGCCACCTTCCACCTCCCCTTATCATCTGTTCCTCTCTAATTAAGATTCCAGACATTCCCCTGCAGCCAGCTGGGATGCTCCACTTTTGACCCACTCCCCAGAACCAGTCAGTGTCAGACATGTCTGTGCAGAAGCTAGAAAGGCTAAATCTACTCCTAAAATGAGGGATGTGCTGCTTAGTCCTGCAGTGAGGTTAAAATGAGTGAATCCCAGTGCCTGTGCAGGACAGTCCCACAATCAACATGCAGGCACCCCACACTGCTTCCCTGCAGCCACCACCACCACTGCCAGCATCCAGGCTCCAGCACTGCTCTTCAGCCTCCAGCCCACAACACAGACCTCTATTTGCAAAACCCCTTCCTTCAGATAAAAGTGCTTTTCCCAAACAACATGTTGTGTTCTGAAACTATTTTACAAAACTGTTCCTTATTAACTATCAAAAATGGATGTCCCACTGGATGTAGACATGCATAGCCCGATCCTCCCTCTTTCCTTTCAGTGTAAATCAAAATCAGTGTCACCACTGAAGTTTAAAAGAGGTTTAGGTCTGAGTAGGATCAAAATCTTCCCTTCTATTGTTCCACACTTACTTCATTGCCCTTATATCTGATTGTTGTAATGAAAACGTTTTTAAAAAGGTTAAAAAATGCAAATAGGGTGTGTGGGTGCATTAATAAGAGGATATAAAAATAATGCAGAAGATAATATAATGACAGAATCCCTAACAATGGAGCATTTGAATTTGGAGGACCGTGTTCAGTTTTGGGTGCCACGTCTTAGGAAAGATTCAGCAATAGCTGCAAATGGAGGCTGAGGAAAAGAAGTCAGAAGCTAATGTTCTTGAGTGTATGTGAAAAGAAACTAGCAGGAAAAAAAGAGATGGCACATTTAGTGAGTGACATGCAGTCCATTAAAATTTTTCAATGTATATTTCCCTTGCAAAATGCTCAAACCTGACTCCATTGATTCCCAACATCATTAGAAAGGCAAGGCTGGCTCAGGTAATTCAGTATTTTTGCTCTGCTGTACAATGTAGCTGCTGTTGTCAGGCAGTCGTAGTTCAAATCAAGAGGTCTGTGGGGTCAGATCATGTGAAGCAGCAATTACACAGTACTGCAAATTTTAAGTTAAAACATTATGTGCCGCTTTCCAGGCATTGGGGAACATGGTAGTGTTGCTGCAGAAGATAAATCTTATAGACCTGGGCTTTGACTAAGAGTCTGTTCTGCCTGGGAAGGAAAAAAAAGACAAGCAAGAAAAAGCCAAAGTAATAATGATTATGAAAGTAACAAGCAAATGCTTGTAGATGCCGCTAATGGCAGAGCATTTTGGGAAGCAGGGTCCACTGGATGAGAAGATATCCACTGTTTTCTTTTAATGCTAATTCTAGTTAGGGAAAAGAGCCTCCGAGCACATTTGAGACCAGCACCCCACTATCCTTATCAACACCCTTAGGTGCAACAGGCATGAGGAGGAGGTACTCTTTTGTGCCTTCCACACTCCACTGACTCCACTTACATTACTTTTGATTTCCATCAGGAGGAGTAAGCACAGAATCCTGCTGCTGCTGCCTCTCTCACAGCAAATACAATTTATTTCCTCACCTTGTGGAAAAAATTGGACAAAATGAAAAAAATATTCCCTTAACTCAAAGGGCAACAGTATTACCCCATAGCAGACCTGTAAGCCTTCTGGCATGCCATGGTGAGTCATGGGTTTGTCACAGGCAAGCTTCCTCACCCTGTGAGAGACAACACCCAATAAACAGCCTGCCTATTATACACATTGCACCATTTCCCCATTTACTTTACCCAAAAAAAGAAAATACTCTTTATTTTTGTTAATGGCACAATCTATGGGAAGCAAAGGAAGAGAGTGGTGAGGTTTGAATACAAAAAGAGAATTGTAGAAGCAGGATTTATTTAGCCCTAAAAAAAAAACCAAATAAAAAACCAACAAAAAACCCCAAAAAAACCCCACAACACCCCACTGAGAAGGAGTCACTGCAGCAATTTAATGACTGGAAAATGTAATAAAACCATAGTTCCTTGCTTCATGTACTCTGCAGTGCTTGGACACTCAGATAAGCAAGTCTGAAGCACAAGCCTAGCTAGATTCACCCTGGACAACTCTTGCAACAGAGAGGAGCCCAAATTCCGCTGCATCCCTCATTCCTGAGTCCTGCCAGCTCTCAGACCAGGAGTGCACAGGCCTGATGGTGACCTTGATTAATCATTACAGGATTAATTGTTGGCAGCCCTCTATGCCCAGGCCAGGCCTTCAGCTGGTATAAAGGAACACTGACACTGGTGACCATGATTCTATGATGTCTGAACTCAGATTAACCCAATCTTAACTCAGTGAACAGCTTTCACCAAGTAGGCTGGGCATACAGCTGCATTTTAAAAAGAGTAATGTTGTGACCAATTAAAATATTTTGAAATGAACAAGACAATTGGCAAGTTCAATGAACTTCAAGAAGAAAATAAAAACCAAAGAAAAGATTAGCAAATCAAATTCAGCAGGCTATGTGATGTTTTTCTAAGAGTCAATCCAAATGCAGTCTTGAAAATACAGAGCGAGTTATCCAAGGATGAGGGGAAAATTCTCTGCTAGGTATAGCACTGATCTAAGCAATCGCTATTATTTGTCTTCTTTGAAGCACTGGGCCTAAGTTGCCCCCAGAAGAGAGACATTCAAATCATAGCAAGAAAGTAGCCTGGTAATAAGGTAAAATATTTTAAGAGGGAAGATTATCACAGGCATTTGAACTGATCCAAAAAGCCTTCAAATAAAACCAGGCTGGCTCTGCTATATCCACCCCAATGCCCAGGTATGTGAACACACATGAAATTAAGAAATGGCAATCTAAAAATAGTCATAAATATGTAAGTCTTTTCATCTCAAATGGCTGTAAATAATGTAAAGCAAGAGCAGTTTCCCCACCAGTGGGCCTTAAAAATGGAAGCAAATACTATTTACCATTTCCACTTGAGTTTGCAGATTTGGACTGAAGTTTCGCCCAGTTGTTAAAGATTTATATGGGAGGTTTAACAATCCCCTGTCATTAAGCCTCGGCACAAGCAGTGCAAAGGACGTTCAGGGCATATTTGTACTAACTTATCTGGGTAAAGAGAAAGCTGTTCCTTTAAACTGTGTTTGCTGTGACTCTGGAAACTGAGCAAACAAAATCTGAGGGACACTTTACTCTCAAGCAGAACTGACAAGAATGTAGAAGGACTGAAGGACAGCGAACTTCTGTAGGACATACCTGTCTCTGGATTCACAACTGAATTGCAAATCCCTAACTGTTTGGGAGAGTTTAATTCAGACTTTTTGGATATACCTCATCTCAATGGCAAACGAGAGACTGGCTCAGCCTCTGAGTGTCAGGTGAGTAAAATCCTATTCTGGGGGGTTGCTGGTAGAGGAACTGCCCGAGGAAGAAACCTCAGGCCACGAACAAAGGCACAAGTCCAGTGCCCAAGAAAGAACTGACTTTACTCTACAAGCAAAGTCATACTGAAGGAGTCCTGTGCAAGCCAGAGAGAACACAGTTGTGATACTGTTGAAATACTGGCTGACAGAGAGGAGAGACACCGCTGACACAACCTGGTAGGCATAAAACCCACCACCCACAGGCAGGAAGCCTAATCAGAGGGGAGACGCAGACTTCACGGAATGACATTAATGTGACCAACTGAACAGCAAACATTCCCAAACCAACCAAGCTGTGTGTCTTTTTCCAGGGGCAGCACAAGTTGTGATTTTTCCTCTCAAACATTTATGTGTGATCTTGCTTTAAAAATATATGTAAATAAAGACAGGAAATATGAAAAACAGCCTGTTTTCCTCTTAAGTTCAGGCTGATCCTTCCCCTGAGCCAGTCTTCCCTTTCACTCTCAGGAGGCCAATTGCTGTGAATCCAGTGTAACTGTGAACCTTGTCCCAGCAATTATGTATATTTTTAAATGTGCAAAGTAAACAAGGACTCAAATTTCATAAGAACGAGCTAGCTCTTCTGATCTTGAACTATCTAGATTTCTAGATAACTAGATTTGACTGTTACAATGGAGCTGTCACTTCCAGATCTAGCTGAAAATAGGAAATAATGAAAGCTATTTAGAATATTTTGCTGAACTTGCAAAAAGTACTAATTGGCTGGCATCCATTTTAAGAGACAGACAGGAATTTTATTCAGGGCTGATTTTCTACAGAGTCAAATTAGGACTGTTAACTCAAATCTACTTTAAGAAAAACTGTAAATACAGGAGTATGTGTGAAACACCACAGTAACTGCCAGACAAGAAAACCCCAAAGAACCCATTGTCCCACACTGCTATTATTTTGGTGAGGACATTTGCAAGACAATGTAAAATGCTTTAATATTATAATAACCTTCATCTGTCCCTGAGTATGTGGCCAGTCCCTGGGGATTTCCTTCTGAAAGTACCTTGTTCTATGATTTCTATAGGCAATTATCATTTTTCCCCCCAATAATTATTAGAGGAAATAATTCATGTTTCCAAGCAGCACCCCATGGAAACTGCCTCATCATATCTAAAATAAGGAAAACTGACAAGACGCAGTAAAGCCTGAAACAATCTGGAAGTCTCATCTCCCTCTTGCCTTCTCTTTCCTATGTGAAATCATCTTGGAAATAATCTTTTTTTCACAGATGTCTGTGAAAAAACAGGTCAACCAGGTTACTCAATCTGCAAAACTTGGACTTTGCTGTTCCAAAAGGGAGCAATTCCTAAAACAAGAACCCTTTTTAGGAGCAGTTGCAGTCAGCTCAAATAAAATTTAAAAAGAACAACAGGGCCACTGAGGAACTGGAAATCTAGACTAGATGCTTGCTTTTCACTGAAATGAAAATGTAGACTGAAATGTAGAAAACATCAGATGAAAAATAACCAAAACCAAGAGAATATTCAAACTGTTTCATTTTTTCCTTTAATTACAGTATGTTCCAGAGTTCTTTTGAACATATCATGTTATCTCATGTCATGTTCTTGCACTTACATTGAGCTCAAGTAACTCAGAAGAAAAAAGACTAGAAAAATGTGGGAGTCTTCACAAACTATAATATACTGCTCCCAGTCTAGAGATGGGGAACTAAGACTGACATGCTCAAGATTGCCCAGGGAACTGCAGCAGAGCTAAGAAATTACATCTACTCTTCCAGAACCTGATTCTGTGACACAGCCATGAGATTCACTACTCTCATCCCAGCCTTCCTCTTTCTATGTTTAAAAACTGGGACTGAAGAAGAGGGTAAAAACTGCTGTTAGAAGGAAAGATCCAGAAGGGAAAGTTTTGCCAACCTTTCCCAGTGCTTGGGTAAAATGAGCTACAGAACTGCAGCTGTGGACACCATGGCAGTAATTTTACAAGATGGAGACTCCCTGTGGATATACACACAGCCAGAGCACTGCACATGTCCCTTGTTTTCCACAGTGCCATGCTGGCTAGTGCTGCAGCTGGCAAATTAGAGGCAAGTGGGGAAGGCTGGGGGCTGATTGCCTAAGCCCTGGGCTAGTCCCCCAGGACTGGGAGAGAAGAGGCTGCTCTGCATTGGGAGCTGCAGTCCAGCAAGCTTCTCTTCCCACCAGGGTCTAAAAACAGCCATTCTGAAGGGGGAGTTTGTGTCTTTCAATGCTGTTGCTAATGAGTTTCCAGAGTTGTGTATCAAGTGCTTTTCTGAGTTACTAAAGACCCATGCAGTCAGAGTAACAGGCTGTAAGAATACAATCAGCTTATGTCATGTTGGAAATTAGCTGAAATTAGCTTGATGCAGTTGACAAGGATAGCATGGCATAGCAGCACTCCAAACCTGCCTGTCTTTTCAAACTTAAACCAGCCTAACAGGATTCTGATGTCTTAGTGACTTCTGGCTTCTTTGCAGCTAAACATTTGCAAGCAGATTCACCAAACAGGCACTCCTCGGACCCTCCACCCAATAAACACTGAGGGAGTAAAAAGTGAAAACTCTACTATTTCTTGATCAACAAAATTAGCTTTCTCTTTCCCTGCTTCTGTGTGGAAGCTTTCAAATGAAAAACCGTATGAATTCTTACCTCTCCGTAGTTCAAACAATCACCCATGCTCATTTCTTTCATGACTTCCATAACAAGACCACGCTACAGCCAAGTGTCTAATACACAACCAGAAAATGTAGACACAGAAGTGGGAATCATTATATTTTTCCCCAAGAGCAGCACAGGTCTTGTCTGCCCAAGGGACACTTGCCCTGTCTGCTTACTAATGAGTCTGTTTTGAAAAGTTTCATCCAAGACATCTGTTAATCCTCCTTTTCCAAGTGTCTTAGCATTACTAAACCTCTGCTTTCAGCAAGGCATTATGCCCTGGATATTATTTCTCATACCATGTTTTTGACTAAATAATTTCATCAGAGACTAAAGCTTGATACCTTAGTCCTTTAAGTTTTTTAAGTGAGTTCTACATTGCATACATATTCCGTGGCTAGAAGGCTTCACACAGCCCAAACAGAACAAACAAAAAGGAACAAGGACTTGCAACTCCCACGTGCAATCCTGCAAAACAGAAGAGATCATCAGGCAAACTGCTGAGAGCCTTCCTGTGTACGTACTTGCAGAGTACATGGGTATATCCCGCTTTGAGGCTACATCCTGTGATTTGCCCCTAAGCCCTGAGCTGATAATTGTGTACTCCCCCAGCCTAGGAGATGCAGTGATTTGGATTTTAATTATTCACTTACCTTCCAGAGATAAGCCTGGAAAATCTCATGAGTTTTCAACCATAGCTCCTTAGCAACAATTTCACTATTACCTTCTCAGCAGAAATAAGGAATGGGATGGCATCTATGGCAAGAACATTTTATAAACAGAAGGAAGAAGGAAAGGGGACTTCCTCTAGAACCAAGAGTTCTTGTTAGTAGAGCGGTATCAGTGATGTCAGAAGAACAAGGATGAGTTTTAGACATTTTATTTCTTAGGACTCTCTCAAAATTTTCAAGTAAAGATGCATTTTTACCATTGCACGTGTAATAATTTAAGGAAAGGAATAGAAATAAGGTCAGATTTTTGGTTTATTAGCAGAAGCAGAAGAGTTTGTAGATTTCCACTTGTACTCTTCTGTATGATTTAAAAATTAGGTTGACTCCTTCTACACAGCTGGAGAGAACATGTGTGTTTATATAAGTGTATATATGTACATATACATATATGAGTATAGTTCCAGAGGTGAAATTCTTTAACACCTATGCTATTGCCTGTGGCTGCATCTACCACATGAGACCCAGGGGTTGAAGCATGGAATTCGGTGAGATAGGGCTGGACCACTCACTGAGTTGCATGGATTGAGCAGGGATGACAATTAGTGGCATATAAGAAACCACATCTTTTTAGATAATTGCTCTTGAATCATAGAGAATCAATAAACAGTAAGAAAGATAAACCATCCTGCAGCAGAAAAATATGCAGCTTTTTAGTGTTCTTTATTAAGTATATATTGAGATATATATTAGTTAATTTACACAAAGTAGTGAAATATCCATGTTTCATCCAGAGGGAATTGTATGAAGGCATGTATTCTCTTCTGGCATGTGTCGTAATATTTGTAGAACACACTTATTTGGTGGTCCTGTGGACACATGGCTTACCTTTATGCATGGAACTACCCACAGTGCTAGACTTAATTCTAGAAACATTTTTAGATCTAGTGAGAACATTTGAGTCATTTTTAGCTACTTTAAGTGTACTGGTTTCTCTCTCCATCCCCATTCACTTGGTCTCAGGGTTTCTAAAGCACATGGTTTGGAGGATTTATTATATGGATCCAATGTATTTATTTTTAGTCTCTGAAGTGTTTCTAAAACAGGTTCTCTATAACATATGTGCAAGACAAAAAGGATTTTTTTTTTACACAGAAGTGTAATGAACTATATAATTCTGTCTTGGTTTTCCTTGCTATAAATAAGGTACCAGCACTAAATCGTGGCAATAGAACCATTATGTTAGCTTCCTCAGCTGAAAGACTGTGTCAAAACCGGAGTGGCTGTAGATTGATTCTGTTAAGCCTGGTAATAGAATTCAATTTTATTTACAAAATAAGTAGAAAATGTTTAATTTCTGGAAACGTGGGGTCAAACTATTTGATATCCTTTCAGCCAGCATTCCCAAACTTATTATCTAATTTTCTCTGGCTTCTACTGCAAACCTCTTTGGTCCATGTCGTACTCCCTGGTCAGTCTGTTCTCATGCTCCACCTGTTTGTCTCCACCTTTGTGCCTTAATCAAATAATACCTTGGCCTTGCACCTAAATAGTTGAAATTCCTGTGTCATGTACCTTGCTCTGGACATGGGCAGGTGATTAACTGTCTTTTGCCACTACCTAATAGAAAGTGTCAGGATTATAAACACTTCCAAGGATGGCGATCCCAACCAGGAACAATGAAAATATAAATATTTGTGTAGTCAGGCAGCTGAGGGCCATGAGAACTTTAGGGTAAGATGTTACCATGTCCAAACATCCTTCTGCTGGAATTCAGTCACCCTGGAGCAGGGATGGCTCAGCAGGACATGTGAGAGCACCACACACACAGGCTCCAAGTCTGTGCCTTCACCTCAGCCACTGATGAGGCTAAATGAATTCATAGCTGCATCTGCTGAGAGCTAAATCTACCAGAGCCTAGGGCTGAGTCTGTGGGTGTTACTATTCCCCTGACTCAGACAGAAATATCTCCCAATGCAAATGCAGGCCTGAGCTTGTGTAGAGCCCCAGAGCCTCTGTCAGGGTCCTCTCACATGTGGCACTCCTTAAGGGTTTGGCACCCGCATGAGCAAGAGCGGCTGCTGATGAGTAAGGCCTGCTGCTAGATTTTGGAATGTGCTGCATACCAGCAGAGCTGGGTTTGCCTCATTATCATGCAGAATGAAAGAGTTTAGAAATGACATTCCACTCCAATTAAAACCAAGTAAGATAGACGAAAGTCACTGCCTAACGCATGAGCAGGGATGTAATGGGGGACTGGTTCTGGTGGGAGAAATGGTTTGATTTTGGCTTGCACTAGACTTTAAGAAAAGCATTTTAAAATGAAACCGTTAAGATGCAGCTAAATTGGCATTTGCATGTACATTCAGACAGTATTTAAAGAAAAAAATATTAAAGGAGCCATGTTATTTATAAGGGCTTGAAGTCAAAATTTTGTCTTAAAAGAGCTCTATCTGGTTCATCAAATATACATGAAAGGTGCATCCCTATATTCAGCATGCCAGACCTTCCAGATGAGTCATTAATTTGGCTTTTACACTTGAAACAACTTCAACACATAAAAAGGAAGAAAATATTATAAGATTTTCTGCCTTTCTACAGCACAAACACACTACAGCCAAAACAGCAATTTCTTCATTGAGCCCCAAAACAAAATGATGTGCAGCTAGACATCATTTAAAGGAGCATCCAGCCATGGATGGATTGGAGCTGATGGCAAAACTAACACAGCACTAGTTCCTAGGTAACTAGTTAGTAGTTATTAGGTAACTCAGAGTAGGGGTTCATTGTCCTGTGTGCTGAGAGCACCCACCTGCATATTTTGAGTGGACACATCAATACTGTTATCTTGATTACTGGTGGTGGTAAGGACACATTATACAGTCAGACAAGGGCAATTCTTCTGTGACTGCATGTCCCTATATAGGCAAACGATTCAGTCAAGTTGTATCCATACCTGTTATTTTCTACTTTGAAATATCCCTGAGTCACACAGCTGGAGATTTCAGTCTGTCTCTAGCATTAATTAAGCAATCTTCATTACTCTCACAGGCTGGGCAATAGTGTTGTATAATATCAGCAAATTGAGCAGTTTTAATTTCAAAATCCTTGTGTTAACTTCCTTACTGCAGTATTTAACACTTTTCAGTCATCCAATACACATCCCGACTTTAAAGAGGAATTAGGAATTTATTGAAGGACTGGATTCACCAGCAAGGAGAGCCACCAGTCACCTCGTGCACCCCTTCCATCGCAGGGAATGCTGAGAGCAGGGAGCCAAATAAGTCCCACATCCCACACAAATTATTGCCTTCTGGCAGTGTAAGAGAGGGTGCAGAAAAAATCCTCCCAGAGGCACAGGCTGTCAGATCAGGGCCAGCACCAGGCACACCAAAATAGCCCATTATTCAGGACAGCAAAGTACTAGGGGGCAAAGAATCCATGATCCAGCTGCCTGTTCTGCTGTGCTGGAGCTCTGGAAAACTGCCGCTGAGAGAGGGGCCAGGGTGTGTGGAGCAGCAGGTTTGGCAGGGAAGAAGGTGGCTCATTCCAGCAGCTCAGACACCACTTGCACCCCTCCTGTCTCAGCAACAGCTGAGACAGCCAGCCTGGCTTTCCAGGGCTGCCAGCCCCCAGCAACTCGCTCTGCTACCAGTGCCCACCGGGGCTGCCACCAGTGACAGACCACACAGTCTGCCTCTGCCACGATTCGTTTAGCTGTGCCTGCCTGGCACATCGTGGGATGAGGTAGAGATGCTCAACTGATGCCAGAATGTACCTCCTGCTCCAGACTCACTGCCCATAATAAACCCATTTGAAATACCTGCAGGTCTACAAAGCTGCAATCTCAGTTTTCAGACTACAGCTGCTACTAAAAGCATCCTTATCTTTAATTAGCCCTAGCTGGTTAACAGAAGTTACACCTAATACACCTTTGATACAGCCGATGCCCTTCATGTCCCTCTAAGTCCAGTCTCCTTATATAGTAGTCACATCCACAGCTAGCCTATGCCTTGAAAACACCTCCAGTCCCACTGTCCCAGGGGCAGCAGTGCTCCCTGTTTCCTACACACATCCATGTGTCCAGGTCCACACTGTTCTAGGAACCTCAGTCCCTTTTACAGCTTGTATTAGCATCTTACTCAACATCCCTGAGTTCAGCTGTTCTTGTACAAATTCATGGCATTTGCTGGTAAATGCCAGTTTTTTACATAAGCAAGTAAAACTTCTATATAGTCTAATTCCTGGAGGCTGGATTATGTGTGAGTCAAAACGCATATTTCTAGTGCTGCTGTATGTGCATCACTTGCTGGCTTCACTGTTGTCATCTTTCCCTTTTCCCTACAGACTGCTGCTTTGGTCTCCATGAGCTCTGGGCAAGTGTTTGCCTGCAAAGCACATTCAGGTGGGTGGTGACTCAAGCCATGTGATTCTATGGTGGCATGTGAATATACTTGGGAGGGGGTACTCCTGACAAAAGACGTGGCACTCACCTACCTCTTACTATCAGAGATGAATACCTTCTTAAAAAATTCTCTACAAACACTCAGACAGGGGTAGTTAAGGTCCACACATCCTTGAGCCATTCTCTGTCACTGAATAATTTGTCTACTACCAGAAAAATGTAATACTAAATTTTAATGCATCCTTTAAACATATCCCTAGTTTTTTAATACACCTAAACAGGTGGAAAAGTCAGGACTATTTGATTGACATATCAGTAAATGGCTTCTCAATACTTTCTTAGAGTATCAGTTTTGGAATCAGAAGTATTGACTTCAGAAATGCATTCTGTTCTTGAACTCTTCATTGAAGAAAGTAAAAAAGAGTATATCTTGTTTATAACCACTACACTAAATGAGTGCCCCCTCTGCCTGTCCTAGAAAACATGAAAATCTCTCTCTCATCCATTGCTATCTTCACTTCTGATCAAGGATTTTGTTTGTTAGGCACTGATTGAAATTTATCAGGATGGGAACCCTTCACTCCTCTGATGAACAAAAGAGTGAGTATCTGGCAAAGATAAGCACACAGGCGTGCCAGGGGTATTGAACACATTGATAAGTCTTTGGGTAACCCAGCTGAGTGTTACCTGGCCATGCAGGGGGCTCCTTCTCTGCCAAGGGTCTTTGTAAAAGCCCAACAATGACACCCATGTATTCTCATATTCAGAAGTCAGATAGGTAAAAGGGGAAAACAGTCCTCCATGCACATGTGTGCATCTCTTTGCCTAATGATCCCTTTGGACATTTACATGGTTTTGAAACTACTCATGACTGGTGAGCAGCTCCTGTGAAAACTTTATCTATATTTTATTGAAAACACCAGCAGCAATTTGCAAAGCATTGCAAGTTACGTCAGCTTTGCAAAGGTCGTGAGAGAGACAGGCCCTCTGAGTCACATGGACAAGGGGTGGCCATTTGAAGCACAGAGGAACTTTGATGTAGAGAAGATTGTTACAGGTTCATCTCCTCAAATGTCAAAGCTTAAAATAATCTATAGAAGAGAAATAAATAAAAATTTAGCAATTTTTAGAGTTTGGGGTTAAGTAGGATTACAGCTGTAATATTAATTGTAGTCCAGTTAGAAGATACACTTCCATCACACTTGCAAGGATCAAGCTTTTGGGGCTCTAGTCTTGGGACAGAAAGAAAGGCACAGGAAAAGAAATAGCCTCTTCTTTCTTTTTAAACTGTCTCCAACAGCAGCTGTTTTTATTCCGTTGTTCCACACACCCACAGAAAAAAGAAACAGGCTTAGTGAATCTCTGTACCTCAGAGTAGTTTGCAAACCAAAAGTTAACACCACCAACAACAAATAGGTCCTTCATACACTTCCATTAACACTGGAAACAGTCCCAGAGAAACTACCATAGTTCCAAACAGTCCAAAAGGCAGAACTGAAGTCAGGATCCAAATTTAGAGCTGCATGCTGTGGTTCAGGCTATGAAAGAAGAAAGCAGGGTTTCTCCTCTTTAGAGCCAAGAAGCTTACGCCCAGTGCATGATTTCAGGGAGTGACCTTCTCTTTATAAGGATACATCATAGCGCCTTCAAAAATATTGGAAAGCAGAGGATTCAGAGTTGATGTCCCAGGGTCTGCTGGAGTGACCCCAGGGGCAAGCATGGGAAATATTTATTGAACATATGAGTTCACAGAGATTGCAGAATACCCATAAAAAATTTGAAACACCTACTTTCTAAGCTATCTTGTGTCTTGGATATACTGTAACATAACAAACGAGTGATACATGTGACTTCTTAAAACAGCATCTAACTAATCCACAGCACAGTTTTATGCCCTTCTCTCAGCCTGCTGTCAATTTTATATTCACATTTCCTATATAGCATCTCTTTCTACTACTCATGACAGCCCCATCAGTCACAAAATCATGTTATATACTCAGAAAGACTTTGACAGCTGAAAGAATTCAGCAAAGGACCAGCGAATGCTTAAGTAATCTGTTCACATTTTACCCAGTCCTGCAAAGGCTGAGGGATTAACTGATGTTTTGCTGTTGTGATGTGCCTCCTAAAAATTTTTGGGAGTACTGGCATAGTCCACATACTGACACACAGAGCAGAGGATTTTTGTGCTGAAGTCCCTGTGTCCATGAGGAGGTACACTGGCACTTGAGGAGAACACTGGGAAAGGAAATCAAGCCCCTGCACTATATAATCTTGTCTCTTCTACCTTCATGCTTGACAGTTATGGATTTTTCTTTGCTTACCTGCACAGCAGGAGTAAATGGTGTTGATAAGTCCAGCCCTGTAAAATGTATTAATTCTTCTATTACATGGAGAAGTACACAGATAATAGACAGATTTACAGAGCTTTCTCTTCAGCTTTTACCTCTTATTCCATAACATTTTCACCCTCATATAAAAGGACACAGCCGCTATCTGCTATACACTCTAAATCAACCAGTAATACCAAACCAAAATACAACATTTTTCCAGTAACATCTGCCATATGTCATGGAATGACAACCATGAGCATATCAAAGCAGTGTTCAGGACATTAGAATAAGGCTTGTAAGGTGATTAGCTCAGAACGATCTCCGATAAAAAGTCCTGTAAAGTCCCCGTTATCCTAAACAGATGATGGACTATGGCCTCTGAACTAAAAAGAACTTTGTTCTCTCTTCTTCTGTTACCTTCTGTTTTGTCTGTCTCCAGCTCTAATTCAGATAAAGCTGATGGAGTTGTGGAGGCTACCTGTCTTCTGCTGCGCTGCTGCTGATCCACTGTCTCAGTTGCCATAGAGATAAGCTCTGGAAGCCATGGAAGAGCATGGGAGAGAAGCCACCCACAGGCTCTCCACTGGTGGGCTCTGGCAGGGCCATTCTCAGCAGGTACTAAGAGAGTCAGGTTCGGTCTCTGAAGGTGAGGAAGAGTCAACAGGTGCTAACCCAGTGACACATGAGGCGGACTTGCACACACATTACATAGCTATTCAAAGAAATTCCAGGTATTACCGATCCATGAGGCTGCCGAACAGAGGGAAAAGGAAGACTTCGAGAGAGACAATGCACATGCATCATGCCACAGGTGAGTACTGACCCAAACAGCATTATGCTGCTTTTTCCTGTGAGATTAGGAGCTAGAGGAGTCAATAGAACAGAAGAAGGACAGGAAGATAGAAAGCAGCTCAGCAGTCAGCACGTAAAAGAACAGCCCTGCCCTACAACACAGCAGGCAGAGGAGTGCCATTCTTCTTTTCTCGGCTTGGAAATGTAGAATGGTTGCATGTTTAAAGACACTTCATGACAGAGAATCTAAACATATGCGGGACTCTGCACTGCCACCCCTCTGCTTTCTAAGAGAAAAATAACTTAGACATGAAGTTGTCGACGAAGTAGGGACTTCTTTAGCATACAGAAGTTACATATTCAAAATGTAATGTCATTACATTTTGTCAGTAAAATCAGAGGAAGTGGCAATGGTTCCTTATGAGGGAGGAACAAGACTTCTGTGAAAGTGCCGTTAGTGCTACTTTGCACTGGAGAGAGCTGTAAGAAACACCTAGGCTCCCTTTAAACGAAGAGGCTGAAATAACAGGAACACCATCCAGAACGTGCATGCATTCAGCCATGGCTTCAGTAGAAAAGGAATGAGGTGGCTTTCCCTGAGTATGAACAGTACACAGCATGACTACAAGGCCAGGCTGGAACCAGACATCTTTCAGGTTTCAGGGCTGGAACCTTGTCTGAGCTGACGTCTGTGAATGAAGCAAGAGAAAGAAGAAAGAGAGAGCTAGGAAATGAGCTACTGCAACACACTGAGAAGCGCTGAAAACAGGGCTGCATGAAGGAAATTGGAGTTGTTTTAATCTAAGTCCTAAATGAGAGACCTAGAACTGGAAACATAGAAAATGCCCTTTGCTTCCATCTCCCAGGTGCTTTGAGAAACTGAATTTTAAAACTCCTTCCCAGCAAAGTTACCTATCCTATCTTCAGGTTATAATCTAACAGAATCAATGCACTGGACTATGAACTTTGGATAGCTGTATGAATCAAAATGATACATCACTGTTTATGTTCAACTGCTCTGCAAACCACTGAAAGCTATTGCTTTGCTATGTAATAGTAAAGCCACCTCTTCAGCTCCTGAAAGTAGATCAAGTTCTTTAAGAAATAAAAACAAGACATGCTCCACCCCACAAGTAAAAGGGGTGTGGGAAATGTCCCCGAGAAAATAAGTGTATCCCGCCTGCCTAGCCAGGGGAGTTATGCTACTTCAGCAGTATAAAGATCCATTCAACTCCGTGGCATGGACAGAAGGAAAACTCCCTCCTTTCTCCAAGTTTCCAAGCAGACAGCAGCAAAGAGCTCCTGTTTAATATTCTACTACCGTTGCAATGAAGTTTGTGGATAAACTGAGTGTTGCCTATGCCAGAGCAGAGCTGGTCTCCACCCTGCGGGTGCAAAAACGACCAGAGCAGCAGCGCTCTGCCCGCCTTCCAGAGCACTGCTGCAGAACTAGCACAGCACAGCCCCCCCCGCCCTCCGTCCTGCTCCCGGCTGTCACAGCGTCCCCACAGCTGCCGGGGGGCTCCTCACCCCTGCGACCTGCCGCTGCCAGTGCAGCAGCACCGGCACAGACAGACTCACCTTCTTCCTAGACCTGCAGCATCATGGCATCAGGACATTGGCAGAGGAGGACATCCCTTATATCTGGCCAGTGTCATTGAGGAAGGACAAGCTAAGAGAAGGGCTTCTCTCTTAGCAACTCATTAGAGCATCCACGAGGCTGACCTGTGCTTCTCGGCCACTCCCCTCTCTATATTACCACTGCTGAAACAGGATTGGTTCCAAACAGGGCTTTTCCTTCCATGCCTGCAATTGTTCAGCAAGACACACTGGGAACGTGTCTTTTCTCCAGTCTATACAGCAAGACCTGGGCTAGGAGCAATAGTTCTTTCTCCAAGGTAACTGTAGCAAGTCCTCCTCAGAGCTACGGCCTTTAAATCCAGCTAGGATTGTGTAAGCAGCATTTCTCTCTCTCTGTTTCCCTGAATCCATTCCATCTCCCTGAAACTGGACAGAGGGTGCTTCTAAACCAGCCTCATTTGTAGCAGGAACTTATGACAGCATTTGCTGACATGCTTGGAAGCAAGGGATGGGTGAGTTATTTTATATTGCCTTCCAACCCATTTGAATAGCAGCTATCCAAGGATGTGACTCAAGCTCAAATGTTAACCTGTTCTCATTTTGCTCAGGGAACAACTGGAAGGGAGGAGAGGGGAAGGCAAGAATACAGGAAGAGACAGAAAAGACAGAGTAGAATAGAAAATGAGAAAAATAAAAACTCAAGAAATGCGATCACAGAGAAACAATTTAAAATTATCTAAATCCAGCTGAGGGAAAGGCTTCCATACAAGCACCCTTTGCACCAGCCCAGCTTTGACTTATAGCCTAGGAGCTGTAAAACATAATATATGCTTTTCTTTAACTGAAAAAAGAATTGTTGCAATCTTTTTTGACAGAAGGATAAAGTGTTTAAACTATTCAAAGTGAATAACTCAAATTACTGTTTCATAAGGCCTTGTCTCTATTTTAGAAGGTTTTAAAACTCTGTATGTCATCCCTTCCCTTTGAAAATTGATTAAAAAGGTGCATAAGAAGCATGCTTCAGTCAGAGCACTGACCTGACTGTGCTGTCACCAGTGTGAAAGACAAACAGAATTATGACTTAGACCAAAATATTTCCAATAAAAAACGTAAGGCTATTTATTAATAAACCTCAAACAATGGGAGATTTCATTTGAAAAGTGAAATGCACCCTCTCCTGCCAACTACTGCAGTAGTAAGCCTTGGACTTAATGCAACTTTGACTCACTGTGAAAGGATCAAGTGGTTCATCTGAGGGGAAGCTGAAGAAGCAATTAAAAGTAAAGCTCTGTCTCACCAAATCTAACCTTGATTTATCTACTAAACTGAACATCTACGGTGTGCCTGAAAGCAGAGCAGTAATGATGCCTTAATTTGGGAAACCAAATATTGGCATGCACAGGCACACACAGCTGAACATTTTCTGCTTAAATAATTGCACTGAAAATCACTCATGTTGGGACCCAACCTGCAGTGGTGAGAGTGCTACTCCCATACCTAAGAACTGATACCCTAAATCCAACTTCACCTTTTCTCAGCTGCATTTAAGCTGAGAAAAGCAGCAGATGACCCTGATCTTGTTTGAAAATCAAAGCTAAAATGTAACCACCTTTGTGTCTATGGTCTTTCTGTTGCCTTTGGTGTTAGCAAACCACTACATACAGTGAAGGTAAATAAAGAAAATTACTATTTTAACACCTTCTTGGCTTTCTCTCATATCACAGGTTCGCTCAAAAATAATGAGCCCATCAAAGAGCCTCTGAATGTTTTATCTCATAAGGGATCACCATCTCCAGCAAACTCTGATCAAACAACATTAGATGAGTTATTGATCCAAAGGTAAGGAGGTTCCCATGCAGGGTATTCCCCATGCCTTCCCTGAAAACTAATTAGAGTGGTGTCAGAGTGAGAATACTTCTTTTGGGAAGGACAGCTGGACTAAGCTGTAGCTCTGATCCATGCCTTCTCACCTTGACTTGTGGTGCTGCTTTCAGTCTTAATGACTTATACAGTATAGTACTAGCATGGTGGTAAAAGGGTTTTATCAGTGTGGGCTTGAGGAAGACAGTGAAGGAAAAAGGGGGAACAAGAAGAGAGTGGGGAAGATGGAAAAAAGGGGAATGTGATGCAGAATCACCCAGCAGTGTTAGTAAACTGGGCAGACTGCCTTAAGCAGTTACTTGACAATAGGGAGAGCCTGTGGGCATTTCATTATGGAACATCCCAACATCAGGATAATCCTACTCTTGGCCTTCACAGAGGGCTTTCCTGAAGCCTGTTACACAATACCACATGAAAAACAGGATTTTATAGCTGAAGAAGTAGCTACAAAGATGTTTTCTAAAGTATCCAGACTTTTTGTTTGCTGTTTACTTTAAAGAACTGATAAGCAACAGAGGCTTTCAGTGAGGTAGTCCTTTTTGGCTTAAATCCCTCAACAACAAAGGTCCAGTGAAGACCCTGGTCCCACAACTCAAAAATCTACATATATCCCATAAATCTGCCCTCACTCCTGTTCTCTCACCACTGCAGCCAGGCAGAGAGAAGAGCAGCTACCTATCCCTACGCTTTCAAATGTAACTGAGGTTTTCTCCTAGACTCCTTCTCCTCCTGTGTGTATAACTGTGAGATAGTCCCTCCTTCCATTGTAGATCAAGCTGGAAGCAGTAAGCATGTGTCCTCTAAAGGGGGCATGCATCCTTCTGCACCGTCTGGTCCTAATCACTGAGACCAGCTGTCTTGGGTGCTTTCCCAGGCACCTTTCCTTATGGAGAGGACTCAAACAGAACAATTTTAGCCAAATGTCAAGTTGGATTTAAATAAATTAATTGCCTTGGCTAAAATTGATTGCCCCTTGGCCATAAACTGAGCATATGAAACTAGACAGCCACAGTCTGCTGCGATGTTAGACCCATCTGTCTTCCTCTCCTTGGGGCATAATCATCACTGTCAGTCTGACATCCTGACACTGACACTTAGGCAGCTCTGAAATGTGCAATTTCTGATTCTCCCTGGAGCTGGAAACAATGAGCCTGTGCTAGGAGTTAGTTTTATCAAAGACTCTGCTGTGCACAGAGCCTGGCAGGTCAGTACAGGTTCTAAGTCATGTGTCTGCTAAAAGCAGGCAGTCCTGCTGAGTGGCATCTCTTGAAACTGAGCACAGAGATTTAACAGAGAATGAGACCAAAGTTCCAGCTTAAATTCATCTCATGTCCTCTTTCCTTCTCCAAAAGATCAGTTGTAATTAATAAGAGAGCCACTAGAAATCTGCATTGGGAAAGCCTGCAAGAGCCTAAAAAATTGACATTATTTGTAGTAATCAATAATACCTCACCTCTATTTGGAAAAAATGGCCATTATGCAGATAAGTAATTTAAAATATTATTGCTAGTTTCAAGAAATGCATTTAATTTAACCCAAAAGAATAAATCTGGTGCCTTCCAGCTAACCATTCTTCTGAAAGCAGAAGCTAGCAGTTCTGCAGAAGGGCACTTTGCAAAGCTCATGGAGGCCGTTGATCTACCAGTGCAGAGCAAATAATTTCTTTATGCTGCTTATGAAACCTCCAATTCAGATAATCTAAAAACCCTTCGATCACCTTTGATCTGAACTCAAAGAACGGAAGTACTACAGTGGTGAATACAAATAGTCACCTCCAGCAGCAAGAGGGAAACTAACTTGTTTGAATTCCTGCAAACACATGTATTAGAGAGAAGCAGTACACATGTGAAATAGCACAGCACTCTGAAGGCTGCTCATGTGAGTTCGGGTTAGCATCCCTTAGCCCAGCACTCTCGATCCTGGGCAGCAGAGGGCACTGCTTTTATAGCCTGATTTAACCAGAAGAGCAAGAAAAGCCTCTGGAGAGTCCAGGACCTGGATTGCAAAAGGATTTATACCACACTTGACCAAGTTTCCTTCTACTTATGAAATACATTTCCTAAAGTTACCTCATCTTTATGCTGCCAATGGTGCTTCAATTTGCAAGTGGTGAAGTCAGGAATAGCTGGTGCAAACACCTGTTGGCCAAATCTTTAAATTTTGTTGCTCTACAACAAATTTTTGTTCTTTCAGAGATAGATAAATAGATTTCTTTTTCTATCCCTCTTTTTGTGCAATCTGCATCCTAAAAAGTCTAAGAGCAACCATATTTTCAGGGAGAAGTATTTTAAAAACTAATACGTTTTCAGTAAAAATAGCCACTGTAGGTATTAAAATGTCATTACTGTAAAAATATCATATTTCACAGGATCACACAGAATAGCAAGCAATAACATACACAATTCTAATAAAGCATCCTTCCAGCATATAGCCAATGGAGATCCCAATCCCAGCCTGCCCACCTATTCCACCCAGTCTCTTCTTGCCAGGTTTTTCAGCCCACTCATATTTTCATTACTCTGCAAGGTCTAGGCTTTGCCATCCAGGTCTCCCAATCTGATCTGCTTCATCTGGACATGCCCTGACCCCCAAGTTCTCCATCAATCTCTTTGTTTCACTCCTTTTCTATCAGTTTCAACTTGTAAACACCACACAATTTCCTCAGCCTATTATTTCCCAGACACATTCTTCTCACTCCCCCCCTGTGGCTCATATCTCAGTGTCCTTTCTGTCCACAGGCTCTTACCATCTAGCTCCTTATACAATCTTAGTATCCCACCCCTCCTCCTAGCTCCAGTGCCAAATTTTACGGTCTTTTCCAATTTGGCATTTCCTGAAGCATCTGGTTCTGGGTGAGTTCCTCTCTTCATAGCAGTCCCCTGGTCCAGAAGTAAACCTCTTTCTCTCCATGCTTGAGTCTTGCTCCTTCTGTTTTTCAGTCAGGTGGTTTTCTCATCATGCTGATCGCAGAAATGGCCTTTATTCACAGTGCCTAGATCTGGACCAGGCAGCTTTTACAGCTATGACATCAGAAATTCTCTCAGCCCTCAGCACAACACACATTCTCTCCATGGGCAGGAGCTCAGGAATTTTAGGTACTAAAATCTAAGTCTAAAATTTGTGTGCCTTGTGGGCAGTGGAAAAGGGCCTATAATTCTATGGATTTTCATGAGTGCAGAAAAGATAAAGCCCTCGCAAACCAAAATTTCATTTTGGATATCAACAGAAAGCAAAGTTTCTTGAAGGGGAGAACAACAGGATTTCTGTTTTCCTTTAACAGAGATCCAATAATATTTTCCTAAGTCTAATAAATAGTTAATTTTTTTAATATATAAAAAATAACTTGTTTCTGGCAGACAGTCAGTAACTAAAACTGTAACCTTGATGATTATGAGCATCAAAAGGTTAGAAGCACATAAAGATGTCATAAACGGAATTCCTGAACATTTTTAGTTATTTGTAAGTTTGCCAGTCCCAATAGATATAACTAAGGTGTTTTGATGAAAGCTTAAGGAGCTTAAGAAGAACAGATATACTCCTAGCCTTTAGGATCTAAAAATACTAGGGATGAGAATTCCCACCCATCTACCATTAAAAAGTCAAAAATCAGGAATGGAAAGTGCCCAGACATACCGATTGCCAAAATCACTGTTAAAAAATACACATGAACAGAGGGAACCTGAATGAAACTGAGGTATGAAAAAGTCCTTGAGTAGGTATAACATTCAAATCTATTAGTAACTTCACACTTCTCAATATTTTGGTTAGCTCAGATTTAAAAAGTGCTTCTTACCTCATCTTATGGCCTTTCTTGGTGTGAAACTCCCACTGACTAGAAGGGTTTGGGGAATTTTGCATGAATAAGATCTCCTGGGCTAGCTCTTCTCTTTTTAGTTTCTAGAAGAAGAGATTTAATTTCTAAAAATTGCTATAAGACAACATTTAGAAATGCATTTCAATTTCATTCGAAAACAAGCTCTTTGCAGGGCTTTATTCTAAGGATTGCTTTTGAGTTGAAATACACATAATAAATCTTAATTCAAATGATTACTCATTTTTCAAAATTACTAGTGCCTGAAAATACAAACCAAGATTGGGAATTCATCCCTCAAGCATAACTTAAATGAGGTAATTGTGATAAACTAATTATAAACTCTCAGCAATCATCACATTTTTAATACAACATGGACCAGGTCAGCCAGTGTTTAAAATCTTTTCCAGCAGCAGTTCCAGTGAAGCTGGAAACAGTCTGCAACAACACAAACCCTTCTTTGCAGAGCATGTGCAAGCTCAGACCTCCTTCCCTTTGTCCACAGGGAGCTGAACCATGTCAGTAGAGCATGGCCACCAAGGATCATTTCCAGTGCCTTTATGCTTGCAGACCCTAAGAGTTCCAGAGACAAAACTGGAATTTGGTCTGTTGGGGCACTGTCACCGACAAGAGCAGAGCACACAGCACCACTTCTACAGTGATGTGAGAGGATTATTACAGGGCTTTAATATATGTTGTTCTAGTAGTTGGATTCTTTCTTTTTCCCTTCAACTAGACAAGGAACTTTAGGAAGAATTAGAGGGATTTTGGTGAGAAAACTGGTTTGTCATCTTAAGTTTGTACTGATTTTGGTAACTGGGGAAAAACTCTTTAGGCTCTGGATCAAATTTCTTGTTGTTAGTATGAGAGAGAAAAGTACGCCTCCTCTAAACTTCTACCTCATGTTTAAGATCAGGTGGAGTAGGCACCTCTCCAGGCCTGAGCCTTCATTTCACAGCAGTGAATAATTATCCAAGGTGGCACTGCTGTGTTCCTGACACCCATCTGCACATCTGCTACCTCTGCTCTGTTGGCACTCACTTTGAGCTCACTCTGTAGTGAAACAATACACACACAGGTCTAGTTCTACAAAAAAAAAAAAAAATCATTTTCCAAGAGCTTAACTGCCCAGACCTGCTCTTCTGTGAATGGGATAAGCTTGAGTGAGTGCTGGCATAAAAGCAGAGGTAGAAATCTGCCTCAGGGAGTCGAGTGAAAAGTGGAATTGAGCAGCTAGGTCAGCTTAAACTGCATACAAAATCCTAACAATTGTGGAAGTAGGGAGGCATCTTATAGCTATTCTACTTCATAGAAACAGTTCAGTATTAACCGACTTAAAGTAGTATCAGAATAAGGTGAATAAGGCATTCAGCATGTTCAAGAACCTTTTTGAGTGATCAGAGAAAGCCGAGCAGCTCCAGGAAGAGACAAACCTGCCCTGGAACAGGCAGTAACATGTAAGGGAGTAGCACATCTCTGGCTTCGACCTGGTCCCCCACCCCCAGCATGAGGATCCCAATCACCAGACCACTGTGACAGAATTACTTGATTGCCTGCCTTTAGTTTCCATGTCAAACTTTAAAAGCTTTCTGTTTTGTCCCGAAACAAAAAAGCAAGACTTAGAAAATCCCAGCAAATTTTGTAGGACAAAAATATCTCCTTTTTGCTAAATATAATTTTTTTGTTCCAGTCCCATGAGTGCTGGAACACTCTGTCACCTCAGTTGGGAGAAAAAGTATTTCTCGGGCACTTGTTTTGTTTATGTTTTTTATATTCTCTGTATGTCAATGTGAAGTACAAGAATAAGACTGGGAAGGAAGAAAGAACAACATCTTTGAAAGATCAAATTACAAGGAAAAAATAAACAGCCCTAAAGGAAGGACAAGTAGAGTACTGGTCATTGCTACACAGTGTAGCAGCTCTCTGAGACACAGAAACACGAGCTGGGCCTGCCATGGCCACAGGGGCATTTCACTCCTAGCTAGTGTTTCACCTCTTCAGAGCTTCCACTGGGTTTGTTATTATTACTGCTTTCTGTGATATTTTCAAGTTTTCATCTCAGACCAAAAATAAAATTAGGTTGGAAAAAGTGAAAGAAAAGGGAAGACAGGCAGGATCAAGTTACCAGTTACAGTATCATAAGAAGATGCTTTCTATTTCTGAATATTTTTCATAGCATGACCCAGACTTTTTTCTAAGAAACAATTCTAATTTCCATCAGATTTAACTCTTGAGAGTGAAGCAACTGAAAATCTGAAAGATTTTTTTTTCAAGTAATACATCGAAAAGTTATATTTAGATATATGTTCATTCTAGTAGTGTCACTTAAAAGCTTATACACTGATTTCACTTTACATACTAGAGAGAACTCCTCACTGCTCTTGGTCCTTCCCTTGAGACAACAGTAAACAGCATATCTGATTTTCCAGATTTCAGGGTAATGAAGAGGCTCCCTTTTTCTAAGAAAGAAGCTTTTAAGAAGCCTACCCACTCTGTAAAACCCTTGACAATATTCTTGCCCTGGCAACAAGCCACCAAAAAATGAGCTTCAGATAGTTGCTGCTGCTTTATCCATTCCACAAGGTTTTGGCCACCCTCTCACTCACCTGGCTCCCCCAGCCCCATGATCCCCAGTGTTTAATGGCTGATAACCCATACTGACCATCTATCCAGTGACAATCTCAGCCACAGCTCTCAGGCTCTCATCCTCCTCTGTAAGTACAACACAGGCTCCAGCTCTCACCCTCACCCTGGTATTTCCTTTTGGTTTCCTGGTTCTTCTGACCTCCTGGTCTGGGACTGGACAAGGATCACACGCAGCCCTCTCTGAGCCCTCAATGACATTCCCAGCTCTTTTTTCTTTCCCATTCTGCTTCTTAATGACTTAACAACTGAGCTCTCCAGTGTGCCAGATCTAGATCTAGTTCACATAAACTGAAGGAGTTTCTCTGGACGTATTGTCATGTGCTGATTAAAAGCTATCCTGACATATCATTTAGAAAAAACAATATAAAAATGATAAAAAGGAAGCCATTTTACACATACAGACCAACACACTGATTTTATGTTGTTGCATAAATTACTCTATCACATACAGAAAAAAATCACCGTTATTTATGCAACAGGGAGAGAGCAAGCACAAGGAATAGCAGAGCATTTTCCCTCTGTTAACTCCTCAGCTGCAACGTGGTGCAGATGACATATTTTTTTTGCTGAGGGCTATTAACGTGTGGTGAAGAGCTGCACCCAACCTGTCCACAAGCACTTGAACTGATGCAAGTATGTAACCGTACTCTGGAGCTCAAAAGGATTTATCCCTGAGGCAGAAAAACAATTACCTGAACGAAGACAGATATGGATTACTGAGTACTGAGATACTTACTTCCTAAACGAGGGAATATATCCTTATGGAAGTAGCGACGCTAAGGAAGGGGAGATGAGGGAAATGAACGAGCGGGTGCGAAGCCCTGCCGGAGAAGGAGAGGCGGATAGCAGCCAATCCTGTGGGATAATCAGGAGTGCGCTTCCCGGCAGGAGGGATTAGGCTGAGTTTCCCAGTTACATTCCTCCATCTCAGGGTTTCACTCCTGAAGAAGTACACCATATGCACCAGATCTGTAAGCAGTTCAGGCGAACCCCCCTCTGCCACCCCCTTTCCTCCCTCAAAGCCGGCGCCATCCACACATAAGCAGAGAGCTGCAGGGGATGGGAGGCAGCGCTGCGCCCCGGGGCTGAGGGACGGGAGGTCAGTGCCGGGGCAGGACCCCCTCCCGCTGTGGGGTGGCCGTGCATGGAGGAGAGGGGCTGCTGCATGAGGTGGGACGGGGTGTGTGGGTGCTTGCTGGGGGAGGGTGCCTTGCTGGGGAGGGAGGGAGGGAGCGAAAGGAGAAAAGGGCTTCCCTTTTCCCATCGAGGGAAGGAAGCCCCTCTGCAGGAGCTCAGGGGGGATGGAGGTAGGGGGGCCTGTGAAGGTGGGGGGTCTCTGGGGCAGGGATTGATGCCTTTTAGGGGGGCCCTTGGGGAGGAGGGAGTCAGCCTCCCGGCGGAGGAGGGACCTGCGCTGGAGCGCTGGAGGGAGACCGGGGAACTGAGGAGGTCTCTGCGGGTAGGGGTACCGGGACTGGGGTGGGGGGCTCTGAGAGGGGAGCTTGGGAAGGAGGGGAACGACACGACACCTGAGGGGTCTGCGTGGGCTCGGAAAATATTTTGGTGCCGTTGAGAGGGTCTGCAGGAGGGGCTCTGAGGAGCTCTCGGGGAACTCAGGGGTCAGGCGGAGCTCTGAGGGCTCCGAGGGAGCGGGGCTTGGGAACTGCCGGGCTTCGAGGAGTCTCGGGGTCTTTGGGGTAAGCTGAGGGAGATCCTCCGGGATTTGGCAGAACTCCGTGGAGCCTCGGAGGAAATCTGGGAGCGAGGAGAGGGGCTGCAAAGGGCTAGGAGGGCTCTGAGGGGTTGGTGGAAGCCCGCGAGGAGGCTCTGAGGGGATTTTGAGGGGGTCTCTGTGGGGAAAATCTGTGAGGAGGCTTTGAGGAGAGTGTGAGGGGAGGCTCTGAGGAGGGTCTGAGAGGATTTGAGGAGGCTGTCTAGCGATTTTAAGGGAGAGCCATGGGGACGCTTTGGGAGAAGGGGGTGTCTGAGGAGAGACTCTAAGGAGACCATAGAGGCTCTCTGGGGAGGCTTGGGGAGGCTTGGGGACCCAGAGGGCCGGGGGGGTGGCGCTGCGGGGGCGCCCCGGGGGCGGTTGCAAGGTCCCTCTCCTTCCCGTGCAGGCTGCTGCCTTCCTACCCCGGTTACCGTGGCAACCGCCCGGGCTCCCCCAGCCCCGCACAGCCGCCGCCGCTGCCTCCGGAGCTGCTGGGCAGCCGCTTGCCGCCACCGGCCATGGAGCTACTGGCCGCGGCCCTCAGCGCCGCCTGCGCCCTCGACCAGGACGGCTCGGCGGGACAGCCCGGCAGGTGAGGGGGGTGGTGAGGGCGGGAGGCGCGGGGCGCGGGCGGGTGTGGGGGCCGCTCTCCCGCCGCTGTCCCGCCGCTGCTCTGAGGGTGCCTCCGCCTCCCCGCAGGGACCCGTCCGCCACTGAGGAGACTCCCGCCGCCGGCACGGCCGAAGCACCGCCCGCACACCCCATGACGGCCGACTCCTGGAGGAACCTCATCGAGCATATCGGTAAGGAGCCGTGCCCGCCGCGGGATGTCCGGCCGCCGCTGCGCCCTCACACAACTTCGCCGCTTCTCCCGCTCCCCGCACCGACGGCGGCACAGCAGCCCCTAGAGGTGCCCCTCAGCCCAGCCGGACTGCACCTGCCGGCCCCCTGAACCCCCAAACCAAAGCTAAAGACAAGCGGTGCACAGATGGGGGGAGTCTAGGGCAGGGTAAGGGCTTGTGCTGCAGGAACCCAACTCCTTAGCCTTGCTGGTAACTCCCCTCACCGTTGGTGTAAAACATCATTATTATAGTTTTTTGAGATCTTTAGGGGCATCAGGTTTGCACATTGCCTGTCAGGGATTAATGCTATCGTGGAACAGCCTGACCCTTGTCTATAAATAACGGTTATTCTTGTGATTATGAAACAATCATTAAGGCTACCCCAAACTTCCTACTAAAATATGATTTTGCATACTCTGAAAGTCCTAAGACTAAAGTATTTTGTCACCTATCCTGTTGGACATTAGTTGTGTGCACCAGGTTCTGCATCTATTTACTGTAACGGCCACTGGCATAGCACTTTCAACATAGGAGTAAGTTATTTCATCCTTCATGGTTTCTAAAAAGGCAAAGTTGAGGTTATCTGGGTGGCTATGGAGGAGAGGATTGTTAAGCTTTTGTTCTTACGGTATTTTCTTTTATTTTTTAATCTTTATCTTTTGTGGGATGGGGGGAGGCCCTCCACAGCTTGTTTCTTGGTTTCCCACATCAGAATTGTGACATTCCTCAGAGGGATTTCATCAACAGCAAAGTTAAATCCCATCCTGAGGCAGGTTTCATGGTGGGAATAAAAAAGCTTTGTTTTTAAACACTCCTGCTCAGTTTCAGGAAATAGAATCAACATACTTGAATCTAGAGGGTGGGAATGTAGCACTTAGCATGGGAAAATCGAATAGATAACTTCATGAGCAGCAGTGCAAACCTCCCTGGCAGGAACAAGAAGGCTTATCAGGCTGTCTCTGTTGTTTGGTGTCAGGCTGTGGCATGCAAGGCTGATTCTTGGTACACCTGATGCCACTGGGACAGTATTGGAGAAGGAGGCTGGTGTGAAACCATCAGCCTGCCAGCATCTGTCAGACAAACCAGCTGAGTCTGGGGCCTCCTGGAGGAAAGTGGCAAACAATTTGCATGAGTGTTGCCAAATCTGTTACCTGCTTTTGGCTGTGTAGATACTAACCTACAAAGGGAGCTGTGTCAAAACACTGTCAGTTTACTCAGACTGTGCACCTCAGAGGTGAAATAAAAATACCAAAACGAGCAGGAGTTCAGAGCAACCCAGCTGCTATATTCACACATATTTTTATGTGCTGTATATCAGAGGGAAGCTGTGCAAAAGCTCTGCACACATCAGTGTAACTGCAAGTAGGTCTGTTGCACCTTTATGGAGGAGACTGGGTTTTGACAATATGAGGTGTTATGTTTATCCCCACCAGAAATGATACATCAAATGGCTCGAGCTCACTCACTCGCTCTCTTCCCTCCCTCGTGCTTCTGAGACATTTGTGGACTCTGTCTGAAACTGGAGCAGAGAATTTCAGAGAAAACCTCTCTGGGCCTCCTGGGATTTTATATAGCTTTCAATGCAATAACGTTTACTTTAACAGCGCTGCTAACTCTCTAAGGCGAGGATTTCCACAATTAGTAACTAGTTTTTCAATTCCCCTCCCAGGTTTTAAGACAGCTGGGAAGAGAGACTGTGACTGCAAAATTAAATGGAATAAACAAAAAGGGAAATGTCTGTTATGTACTATAAAAATTATGTAAACATGACTTAGGAAGAACAGTCAAACACTTAAGTCAACAGATAACACCAAAATCATGCTCTGACCACAGGGATAACTGTTAGGTCACGGTAGGGACAGCTGGGACATTAAGCAATGAAGGGAGCTTGTATAGGTCTCTGACTTTTTGTACTTGTTAACTTACTAAATGTAAACATTTACTAAATAATTACATAATCTGAGTCACATTCAGCTATTGATCTCAGCTTTTTTTCTACACATTCAGTTAGTTCCCAAATGTATTGTTCTCCTTTCAACATGTCAAAACCTTGTTCCTTCACCTTGCATCTGTCAACCCTCCTGTGCTGTGACAATCTTCTGTTCCATCTGGACAAGGTTTTGGCATAGCTTCCCTACCTCTCTCTTACCTATATAATTTCTCTACCCATTCTAACCTCTTTACCAACATTTGGGTAGACCCTTAGGACCCAGACAGCAGGGATATCTTTTATCCTTGCTAGCACAACCCTCATTTCTTCCTGTCCTTCTGCCTAAACCTGTCTTTTGTCTTACTTCTGTACCACCTTTCTGCTTTCTCCCCATGTTGCTGTCTGTGGTAGAGCTTCAGCTAGTCTCTCTTGCTGTCCTTTCCAATCGAGTTCTGCTGGTGGATGCTTTCCATCAGTCAGATCTTTCTATGTCTGTATTTGCTTTGCCTGCCACTAACAGCTCCGTAGCTCTTACCTGGTCAGTCAGGGAACGTGGAAACAAAACCAGCTTTAATTATCTGTGTTTTATTTCCTTAAAAGCAAGAGAGAAATAGTCTTGGGCATCTCTTAAAAAGGGCTGCTCTTCAGATCTGCACAAAGGGCCCTAAATCCCCCTTACACAAAGCATCCTCTGACTTGCAAGGCAGAGCTAGCAGCACAACATGGCTGTGTACCTGCAGTCAAACACCGTAAGTATAATTATCTCCAATTTGAGTAAAATAGATTACGCTTTAGTTTCCCAGCGTGTTTTCCCCTGAGCCAAACACTGCCTACGCTGCTGCAGGATGTTGCTTCCCAGCTTGTCCTGCTCTCTAAGGGGCGAAAAGAACCCAGAGCCCTCAAGCACAGGCTGACCATACAGATCAGTGCCACCAAAAGCAGCTCCAATTTAGCAGGCCCCCTGCTACATTCATGAAGGAGCCCTTCCACCCCGCTACATCCTCAGCATCCTCCCTGATGGTGAAAAGCAGCCTGAAATGCTTAGGAAAGCCATATAAACCTAGCTGACGCAGAGAGAAATTACATAAGTGGCAGCAGCATGCAAAACTTCAGGGGAAGTCTCCTCTGCTCAGTATCATGTAGGAAGCTAACAGAAGACTATATGGTTTCCTAGGCACAGCTACCCTTACTGCTATTTTAATCCGATGTCGAACATCTTTCCAGGAAGAACAGATAACAGGACACACTCGCAGACTGCAGTAATGCTGCGCTGTTCCTGCGCCTTTTCCCAGCATATTTCCTATATGATTTTAGCAGTGATTGGTACATAGCCTCATTAAAACTGGTCCAGAGATTTAATAGGCAGCAACATCTATGCTTCTGCCCACCTTAAACAAACTTTTAATCCCATTGTGTCTCACCTTATTACACACAGAATCTCAGATCAAATATCATGAGTACATGTGACCAGATAAATTTTAACCCCTAATGGTTCAGACAAAATTATTTAGCATGTCATTTTTAACATCAAAGGCTTTTCTTTTTATTCATTCATGTTACACTGCAATTCAAGTATAAACCAAGGGAGATAATGTAAATTGTGCTTCTTCAATTTCATTAAGGGAGGAAAGTGACTCAGTGTGCTCATGCTCTCCTGCCTTTACATGTCTTCTAAATTACATTTTATATTCAAGCAATTAAAATTCTGGGTCCTACAGATGGTTCAGAAAGAAAAATGGGACAGTTTGAAAGCCCTCAGAGAGACAAAGGATGTTCTAAAGATTGGCAGTGAATTTCAGGATTCCTGCCTTTTTCATGCTGTCAATTGATATCGGAGTGGGGGCAAATCCTGTGCAATTTCCTCTACTCCTGAAGTTAGTAGTTGAAACTTGGAAGACACCTGGTGTCATTGATGTGCTGCCACATGGTATGAACTCAGAGCTTGTTCTTTAGTGCTGTAGAGAATAGGTACTTTTGGATGTTAATTTTGTATCTTCAAGCATCATAGAAACTGAGAAAGGAAACAGCAGGGTATTAAGCAATGTGTCTAAGGCTAACCATGAAGTCCATACCAAAACAAACCTAGTAACTAAAAAAGTTACTAGGTTTTTTACTTAAAAAAGTAACTAAGCCAGTTGTCCCAAAACTTCACCTGTCCAATGCCAGTAACAGCAGCTCAGTGTTTCCTCATTAAAGATTTTTGTGGCCGTCAAATAGCTCCTTTTAAAGTAATTTCAGTGTGTGCAGTATTACTTTTCCAGACACATGCTTAAACATAGGTATCAACCTATATAGCTTGTAACATAGTAATATAACAGAGAAAATCAAGGTTTAAAAGGCATTTAAAGCCTGAAAAATTGCTTCTTTTATGTCCTCTGAATGATCATGGATTCATCTGACTGTATTACTAAATTTTTGTGAGAGCAGATTGTTAACAACACTTTAGATTTAGAAATGGCCTTCCATTTATAGTTTCCACTTCTGGCTGAAATAGGAATACCATAATTGGCTTTTCACTCTGCATGGAAGGGATATCTCTCACCTCTGCTGAGGTGAAGTAATGCAAACTAATTGTCTTTTCCACAATACTTTTCTACTATCTCATTCAGTTGTAACCTCTCAGACCTGTTATGTTCCTTCCTAGGGCTCTTGTACCAGGAATATCGAGATAAATCTACACGTGAGGAGATTGAAACCAGGCGATTGCAAGATTCACAGACAGACCCTGAGGAGACTTCACCCAGTGAGGAAACCCCATCTGAAGCAGAACCCACAAGTACAACTGAAAACAAAGCTCCACCACAAATCAATTTGCTGAGAAATTCCAACTCCAGGTTCAACTTATGGCAGGATCTTCCTGAGGTCCAGAACAGTGGTGTCCTCAGCATCCTCCAACCAGATGAGATCAAGCTGCAGGAGGTAATGGAGGAAGGCAGAATATTCCTTAACTGTGTTACCTGCTTAAAAAAATGGACAGTGAATTAGGCCAAATGATCAAGATTTAAAAACTAAAAGCTTCACAGCAGTCACAGACAAGTCTTGCCCTGTTGAGTACTTTCTGAGTTGCACTGGTTAGCACCCCACTCACTTTTTTTGTGAAACTGCAGATGTTGTTCTATATGCTATTGCTGCTGGATGTTTCTGTAGCAAAATGAACTTATTTCCCTTTTCTGGTTCAGTTTTAGGAGCAATTTACAAAGGAAGAGGGATATTTAAGAGATTTTTACAAAAGAGCTATTGGTTCCAGTGCACATTAATCCTTTTCTGAAGTTATTGTCAGGACACATAACTTTCCACCAGAAATCTTAGAAGAATTCAACCATTAACTGTAAGGTTTTGAATATGTTGACATTAATAGAAATAGAAGAGATGGAGATTGATAAACATCCTGATATTTAATTGTTGTTACTTGGAGTCTATTGCAAGCAGTAAAAAATAACGACAGGTATATTTGCATTTACCCATGCAGTGTGGTGACATCAGTATTTTAGAGCCATGAGCTATGACTTACAGGACTGCATCAGACAGTGAAAGGAGTGGGTGGGGGTAGCTCTCACAAGTGATGACAACATCAGTCACACCACAATTTACAACTGCTTGCTATTTTGGATATCATGGAGAGTGTGAGTGCTCTTTGTCACTGCACAGCACTGCATTCATAGCCAGCAGTGGGGAGGGCAAACCTTGTTTAGTGTGTGGTTTGCTTTGTGGTACAAGGAGGGGGCTTTCTAAGGCTCAATCCCACAAGTCCAACTGTACTCCTGTACCAGGATTGCTTCTGATGAGATGGTTGTGGCAGTGTATGTGTTTAGCCCTAGCTCACAGGGTTGTACCCAAAGTGCTGAAGAACAACTTAGGGTGCAAGCAGTCCCTCCTAAATTCACTTAGACTTCCATAATCCACACTGATGAACACCTTGTGCACACAGTGCCAGTCCTGGCTAGGGCTGTAACTTAACTGTCACACTGGAAAGGTTCATCTTGTGCACCCCAAAGGTATGATGGGAAAGGCTGTGTTATTCACACAGGGGACTGGTGTTTCTATATAGTAGTTTGGGCTGGCAAGCATAGGCTGTTAGTGTATCAGGGTTAGGGCTGAAGGTGAATGAAATTATTTGTTGTTTTTCCGTATTCTTCTGCACTGGTTATTCTGATTTGTTCTGTTTACCTGGCAAAACACAGTACTTCCAAGTGCCAGCATTATGAACACAATCTGGTATCTGAAAAAAATACAAGCTTTTATTTTTGCTTCAAAATGAAGAATCTTTTATGGAGAAATATTTTGCTTAAAATGTGCATTACAGATACCAAGCTTGTCATTTCTGATAAGTTACATTCATTACCTATATGTGTTTTTGGGAAAAAAATCTCTGTGCTGCTAAAACCCAATATTAAGCGTTCCAAATTTTCTTCTCTCTGTTAAAGTAAACAGAGAAATAAAGCAGTTGGAGAATGGGACAGTGCTGTCATAAAAAAGTACTATGCCTTCTCCACTGTTAGTTTATCAAACCTGAAATTTTCTTCCTGCTTGTTCTGGGATTAACACAGTAAGAGATTATAAAATTGCTCAAAGCCAGAAAGCTGTGAAATTGGCTGAACATGAACAGATAGAGTGGAGAATTTGCTTTGTGAGGAGAATCAAGGTCAGAAAACAAGGAGGCCTAGAGAAATCGCTGAAGCTATTGAAGAGATGATGTTGAATTCAGCCTTGCTATAAGCAAGCACTACTTGATTCTACAGTTCTGGAACTCTACTCGTGTTGGATGTGAACTGTGAGAGTGAGCTGTACATGAGGGCTTAATTTAGAGAATGTAAAATGTTCAGCTTCATAAATTGGAGAAGTTTTCCTGAAGTACAGGACAGCAGAAATTCTGGAGAAAAAATCTTAAGGACAAAATTGTATTTTCTGACCCATTTTATCTTCAAAGCTGTAGTAACCATAGGGAGCAGAAAAGCTTGCATATCTTCAGCCAGGAAAGGTGGAGCAAGAGTATTATTTTGGCCACTGGGAGAAATACTGGTACACAAATGGAAAGAAAGTTGAAGTTCGCACCCTGCTTCATAGCTGAGGAGGGGAACACCACTGTAACAGAGCAGGGCTTAAACAGTCAGAGAAAAAGTTGGTTATCTGAAATAATCTTCAAAGGGAAAGAGACTAGAACAAGAAAAGAAATCTGGTGTTCATTAGTGGCAATGATGGAATATTACTGAGCAGTTTATCAATGCAAGATTAATAAAAAAAATAACAAACAGGATTTTCACACGTCAAAACAAGAAACTTGACTGGAAAAGCAGTGGATGCTTGAAAAGTGTCATGGAAAGTGATTTTTTATTGTCCCCACTGGAACAAACAAGCCAGATATTTTCACTATTGATTTCATTATTTCTTTAGTATAGCCTACATTCTGGACCTGCCCTTGCAGGTCTGGCACCCTGCACTATGGCAAGCAGCCAAACATGCACAAATTCTACAGTCAGACTTGGCAGAAAAAAATTCCTGACTTGGAGTCTCTGGAAAGCTGCAATGCAAAATGATTGGAAGTGTCAATCTCCAGGATACCTGGAAGGGACAGGCTATTCGAACACATCCTTTATATCTTTTCCTATTTCCACTTCTCTAATTTATCAAATAAAAAGGTCCAGTTAAAGCTGTTAAAGTTACATTTAGTACTGAGCCAGAAATGCAGAAAGAGACATTCTCTCACAGGTTCACCCAGTGCCTGGGTAAAGCTTCTGAGAAAAGCTGAGCTGATACTCCTCTACTTTTCTCATTAGGAATCTGGCCTTGAAAAAAGATCCGGCATCCTCTTATTCCTTAAACACTATCTGTTCCACAATCACTAAGTTCATCTGTATTGACACCCTTTGCTCCGTCTTCCTTCTGGGGGCTGTGCAGGCATAACCTCCTCCTCTGGTTCAGGAAACCACTGTTGGACTTAAGTGCCCACTGGGAACATTTCCTAGGCTGCCAACCCTGCAAAGAGCTGAAATGTCACTTCAACTGCTATTTCAGCAGCTCTGGACTGAGTAACAGTCCCTCCTTGCTGTACCCATTCACCCAGATCTTGGGCTGTAGCACAGTGTCAGGGACACAACCCAGGTCTCTACCTTGAGTTCTTATGTGATGCACAGTGATATTTCCAGGAAAAGGCCAAAAACTGATCAGTGGAAAATTCCAAATAATTTCTTTAAAGAGAAAAAACGGACAACAACCAAGCCACAAGACAGGCCCCCAGCTAATTTAGAATATATTTTCCTATGTACACAAAAAACACTGCATGTAACTGTGGCTCAATCAGACCTCCTCAGCTTTAGCTGGGCCCCAGCAGGTGCTGAGAGCCAGCAGAGCTCAGGGACTGGCACCCACACTACCAGCTCCCTGGACCTCAGCAGGGTGCAACAGAGGAGCTGTGAGCACAAGGTAGCAGCTTTAGATTCAAGGGAACAAAACTTCCACTGAACTGCCAACTGTCTCTCAGTAATGGCAGCATGGGCCATTGGCCCCAAATCAAGGAACCCAAGATACCCCTTTATCAAGAGATGCCTGAAGGATCTAACAACTTTTCGTTGGGTTGAAGCTCTTGTGAGAATCTTCAGTTAATCTTACTTCAACTAATGGATTCAGTAGTTGTGTAAATAAATACCTTTTGTAACTACCTCTGAACAGAGACAACATCTACTTGCCCAGAGAATAAGGGATCTCTGAGTGGTAATAGTGGAATGTCCCTGCAGCAGTTGCAGTAGGTAGAAGATTTTATATCTACATCCCATTAAACTGATTTTTATCTCTGAACCAAACCATCAGTTTGTCTTTCTGCTTCCACAGACCACATCCTTGGCCTGAGGAAGCCAGACTTTGCTTTAGAGATTTCTCTTCTAACAGGATAAACAAAGACTGAAATTTGGAGATTATTTATTATTTCTGGTATTATTTCTGGTAGTAGTTAGGGACTACCGTGTCTTGTCTTGGTCCCTTGTGAACTAGGGCAGAAAAGTGTATGGCCAGGGCTGATCAGGGAGTCTCACTTGGACAGTGACAGCTGTATTTCCTCTAGGTCAGGGCTGATGGCTGTGGGAGGAAAACTTCCCCGCTGAACTCACTGTCTCCTGTAACATGTGGCAAATGCATTGTGGGCTTACTTCATGCGGCCTGGGCCTGCAGGGTGGGTGCAAGGTCAGTGGCTGAGCAGCACAGACTTAATGCCCGGTGTGCCTCTCTGTAGAAGGTAACTGCTGACTTCCTTCTTTGGGATTTTCCCCCAGGCCATGTTTGAGCTGGTTACTTCCGAAGCGTCGTATTACAAGAGTCTGAATCTGCTGGTGTCTCACTTCATGGAAAATGAACGTCTGAAAAAGATCTTGCACCAGTCTGAGGCACACATCCTCTTTTCCAACGTGCTGGATGTCATGGCTGTCAGTGAGCGGTAAGTTGGCTGCTGGATGGCACTGAAAACAGTAGCTTTAGGTAACTGCAGTTGTAGAGGGATGGAGGAGCTGACTTCTCTTGGGCATTGCCTGGGACAGATGGGTCACAATTAATATGGGTGCTGACTTTCTCATTTAGCTTCCTGTTAGACCTTGAGCAGCGGGTGGAAGAGAACATTGTGATCTCGGACGTGTGTGATATTGTCTACCAGCACACAGTTAATCACTTCTCTGTGTACATCACCTACGTCTCCAACCAGACCTATCAAGAGAGAGCCTACAAGCAGCTTCTGTGAGTTCTAGTGCTTATTGCTGGACTATTCTGCAAAATTGTACAAGCCACACAGATTTATGTGTAATTTTGGTATTTATGAGAAAGGGCTAGGTAGCACAGAAACAGGGTTTCCCACTTCGTGATTTCTCACTGCATCTATAAAAAGAAAATTAAAGGTTTTATTGTAAGGATGGGTTGATGCAGGTAACATGGCAAGTTAATTCAAAGACAGCATTTCTCAACTGTAGGAAATATTTATGGTGCATGCAGGGGCATGTGCTTGTGCAATGCACATATTTTTAAATTGCAAGTAGAGGCAAGCAATGGAAGGCCAAGAATATAATATAGATGTCTGATGAGAAGAATAGCCACTGTTTTTCCCAACCTTCTCAGCAAGGCATTTGACTTTCCTCAGTTTCATAACTATTCTTTTCCAGAACAACAGGATTTTCTTAAAAGGATTAAAAAATAAAAAAGCTATTTTCTTCACATTCTAGTGTTAAACACACAAACCTAGGCCTAAGGATATAATCCAAGATATTTTTGTAGTATTTTTCAAGTGTAGCAAGTGTTCTGGTCCAGTAGGAATTTTCTGATACCAGCTCAAAACAACGAGTGCCCTACAAGCTTGTCTTTGAGAGGAGGAGAATCAGTTTTTCTCTAGTTACAATGTCCTGGATTCTTTCAGGACAGCCTATTGCACATGCTGCAGTGTATTTTCTCCTGTAGCATCAGCTAGTTCAGGCGAGTGTAACAACATTTCATCCTTTCATTTCTCCGCTCTCTAACTTTTGAGGAAAAAAACCCAAACATGTAAGGGACCTTTATTGAGCTTGGCCTGCTGTTCTCTCCAAAAAGAGGGTACCACAGGGTTTCCTTCAGTCAGAGTTAAGGAATACAGTTGCCGAAAGAGTTTACCTACAGCCATTATCACTATTCACTTAGAAGCAAAGCAACAATAGGTTGGATTGCTTGAGCTTGAAAGGGACCTGTTGGAGATGAGGGATTCCTAAATGCAAATTCAGAGGGCAGCATTTTTGTCTGAAGGAATACATAAAGCAAATTGAAAAGAACAGACTCCCTTCCCCAGGCTCCCAGCTAGCACAGGAATTTTGCAACACCTGACTGAACTCAAAGCCTGAGGTGTGTCACAGTTTTCCCCATTTGACTGCTCCACTGCAGTTCCATTCTGCTGTGAGTCACACTGTCACACAGGTATCTGCTGCAGCAGGGAAGAGCACTGCCGATGGCTTCTTTCGAATGTTGTAATCTGTTACTGTGTAACACACAGTACAGACAGGTTTTGCACTGTTAGCAACCTCTTTGCATCCGTACTGTTTCCTCTAGCCAGGACTCCAGCAGCACAAGCCTTGCTCAGGTTTGCTCAGTCCGTGGCTGCCAGGAAGCTTTGCCTTCCTGTGGCGATCGGGACTGCTCTGCTCTGCACAGCTGTGTCTGTGGCCCAGCTGTGCCCTCATCTCCTGCAAACATCATTAGGGAAGGCCCAGGAATAGCCCCTGCCCTTCTCAGGCCAGATAATGATTTCCATCTTCTAGCTAAGCAGCAAGGAATATTCAAGCTTGAGCTACTTTGTGGCTTGTCTTGTTCTTATGACTGTGAATTTCACCTTATTACAGTGTTCCAACTGTGTAAAAATATATAATTATGCCTCTGACTCATTTACTTGGACACACACCCCATTCACATACACCTACACACACAGTGTATGCTGCTAAGATAGATATGAACACATGTGAGCACTGCCGTGGCTTGTACATTAGAAGTCTATTTTTTCCCTCCCCCAGAACTATAAATAGTTCTAGATTTAAACTAAAATACACCCAGAGGCATTCAGTCCCCTCCTTCCCTCTTGTCTCCTATTGGGAGAGGCCAGGCAGATGCTGTCTCTAGGACCAAGCTGCTTTTGGGTCACCAACTATATACCGGAGTCCCAGGCAGGGTAGCACTCAAAGCTCTCAGCCTCTGTGTCTCTCCTCTCAGCCAGGACAAACCAGCCTTTCGGGAAGTGATCTCACAGCTGGAGCTGGATCCCAAGTGCAAAGGCTTGTCCTTTTCTTCTTTCCTGATTCTGCCATTTCAAAGGATCACTCGACTCAAGCTGCTGGTGCAGGTAGTTTTGCTTTTCTCTCTCTCACAAATGACTTTGGGATCACTCCTGTAATTTTCCTCTCCAGCAGCTGTAAAGGGGCTTAGATACAGCTACAATCAAACCTAGAACTGGATGAAGCCTTTCCACAGTCAGGCACTCTCCACAACTATGGAAAAAGGATTTCAGTCAGAGTCCATCCCCAAATTAATGTTGAGTTTTCCAGATCGCATTTACTGAGTGAAAGAGTTGAGAAGGAGCTTTGTTGAGCTGCCAGAAGGTGTAGCAGCAGTCCATTAACTCAGCTGCCTGACAGTTAGGATGGTGACACACAGACACACAGAACAGCTGGATGACATAGGGATGCTACACCATGGTGGCTTGGACCAGTCAGCCATTTTCCTCCTGTGCTTTGCCATCTTATCTAAACACTGCTGGAGAACATGCTTCCAGGGATGAGGAAACAGCTCAGTTCCAAATGGTCTTATCCCATTTGGATTACCAATAACACTGTCTATTAGTGCCAGCTCTAGTTATTTATTAATTTATTTTTATGAAATAAGAATCTACCTGTTGTATTTCTCTTAGATATAAGGTCAGATGGGAACAGGTCTTAATGAGAAACAGGAACTAAGAGGTGAGAGTCACTGTATTGTGTCACCTTTGCTGTAGTTAGGCTGATGGCCAGAAGTAATCTGTAGGTTAGCAAAGACCTTTCTGTGCTCTCACATTGGGATCAGCATTAACACAGCATTTTCTCCCATGCAGAATATTTTGAAGAAAGTGGAAGAGAAATCTGACAGAGAATCCACTGCCCTGGATGCACATAAAGAACTGGAAACAGTAAGTTTGAATAAGTTAATGGAAGGCTATTAAGATTAAACCACCATGCTCATTTCACACACACATATCCCCCTGAAAAAATCACCTGTAGACTACATTCTATCCCGGAGCTGTTTCTTTGAATCCTGTCACTGTGTTTCAAGAGGGTTTTTTTCCCTAAAGTCTGAAAGATGGACTAGTCTACATGCACTTAGATGTCAGTGACAACAAATCCCTTGCTAACAATAGATGTAGGTTTCTGCCGTATGAAAAGTCAGAGAATGTTTTCCTTTAGAGTCTCCAAGAATGAAAAATGTTTTTGCAGACACCTGAAGGTGATGGATCCCACTGAGAGATGTGATTAGGTGCAGAGTACAACTGTGTCAGGTTTCCTCTTACACAGCACACTTCTTCCTCTGACCTAGAATAACAGCTACCTGATGAAGTACACAAGCCAGCTTTTAGCCCTGTTCCCTGAAGCTGGTAGGTAGGTGTGGTGTTCAGTTGTGCTAGGTACTGATGTGTACAAACCCCAGGAAGGCAGTGGGATGTTTCCCATCTGGACTGTTCCTGATATGGTTAGACAGGAGAATACCATGTCTGAATGGTCTAGACATAGCAGCTACATGGGCTGGGACTGTGTTTCAACCCTACTCCATCAGAAGCCTGGAACATCTCCTGACTCCTGCAGTTCAACACAAGTATTTGAAATTGAAAACTGTGCTAGAACATCAGCCTGAGGATGGGCCTGCAGTTTCTGACTGAAACACTAGAACAGAACAGGCTCTCGGATTTAACCTGACCCAGCCTAGGAAGTGTATGCTTGGAGATCACTAGGGATAAAGGCAGGGACTTTATCAATGAAGGCTGTTCTGTGTGGAGTGAGTATTTGCATAATCCCTCTTGACACATTTGGTAGCCAATTATTTTTCTATTGGTCAATAGTGTGAGGAAGGCTGCTCCTGTAGCATGCAGATGACTGTAGCTGCTGATGGAAAAATGCTGGGTTTGTATTCAGTTATCATTGACTCAGGTGATCAGTTTACTAATTCTGTTGCATGGTTAAACACTTACAAGTAAGTGTTTAAGCTTAGATACCTAATATCCAGCTAGGTACAGGAATCACAACAGAAACCATCTGATGCTTACTTTTGCTCTAGGCTTATTTTCTCTCTATTTGAGAGGCAAGAGCTGATCACAGGTTCAGTTACTGATGTTCTGGTAGATTTTTGACTAGCAGAAACAGAGCACAAAGTGGAACTTGCTCTCCAATGTAATTTTTCTACCTAGCCAGTTCTCAGGAGAGTTGCTCCTTATGAAACAGGCAGTGGCATCTAGGTTAAGGTCCCTGTAACAGCATAGTGCTTGCATGTTGGTTGTGGTTTTTCAGTTAAAAGTTTGTACTCAGAACACAACTGGGCTCTGTGTGATGAACAGCTCTTTCCCTAGGACATTTCATAGCCCTGGCATCTAGTGCTGCTTGGCAGAACTACAGCATTTGCATTTTTGAAAAGAAGTTTGGCTTCATTTTCTCCTTCAAGATGATACTGCACATATACTTCGTTTCAAGTATTGGGAACAGGGGAAATGAGATATATGGTGTACCAGGATCTGGAAAACAAGCAGTTCCTTTTGCTGTGCAACCAGAAGTACTGTTTCATACTGTCTGGTTCAGTAACACAATGTAGCCACCTAATATATCCTCTGACAATCAGCTTCCACCTGTAACACCTTCTGGGTATTTGGGAGCTTTTTGGTTGTTCAGGTTTTGGGTTTTTTCTCCCCTTCTCTTTTTCATGCACACACAGTGTTGATAGAAGAACTTGGCTTTGTCAATTCCTGTTTGCAGCAGAGCACTTATCTGATCACGGTCAGGCCTTTTCATGCTGCCCATCATCACTTATCTGCTTAAGGCCAGCAGGGACAATCCTTTGTGCTCTCTTTTCCCAGGTGGTGAAAGCATGCAATGAAGGTGTCCGGAAGATGAGCCGAACAGAGCAGATGATCAGCATCCAGAAGAAACTAGAATTCAAGATCAAGGTATAAGCACAGGCTGGACAGTTTTGGTTCACTGTCTGCACATTGCAGACAGCCAACAAAAAGGCCCCTCTGAAGGGGCTGCTCCACACAGCACCTCTGTGTGTGCTCAGTGCACACCTGCTGCAGAGGCTAGGGCAGCACCAAGGCCAGTGTGGTGTGCACATACACAGGTGGGACATGCTGGCATCAGCTCTCCTGTGCACTGTGCTCCTGCTCCAGCACTCAGGTCTGGCTCTTCCCTCATATCTCTCTTCAAAACACAGGCCAGCTTTCAGCTGTTATTTTACATACAAAATATGTTAAAGGTAGATGAAAGCTACAAAGCAAAACACTTTAAAACTAAAAAATACCCAAAGACTGTCCCACCATTTTAATTCTTTCCTGTACTTACGCATTGTGTACAGTCTCTAAATACCTGCTGCTGATCTGTTTCGGCTCCACTGAGGGAATTACTAAATCAATATTTAGGGTGTCTGATCAGATCTCAGGGGTGTCTGATCAGATCTCAGTTGATATATACCATGAAATTCCAGTGCTGAGTATAAAGTTGTCAGTTCTTTTCTTGAATGCTATAGAGGGGCTTCTCAGGTCTGTCTGCCTCACAACCTTTAAGGATCGTATTTAGCTTCCAAGCAATCTTTTTATGTCCCTGAACAACCAGAACAAAAAAATGTATTTTTATAGAGCACTTTACCAGTGTGTCAGGGCTAGACTGCAGTCCAGGACAGTAGTAGATTTGGGAAGCTACACGGTTGCCTTCACCTCTTGAAAAGCTGAGGCTGTAATGACAGCCAGGGGCTGGATCTCTGGAGAAGATCTGCCTTGGAAACTGGCACAGGTAGGGCTCATCTGGGGAGAATAGTGCAAGGAGCTGAAAAGAAAGATTGTGCCACCATGCATGTGATGAGCACTGGGAGTGAAGGTGGAAAGAGTGACAGTTATAGAGGTATTTTTCAATATTTCAGTCATTTGGAAGTGTAGTGTTCTTTTAGTACAAGATGTGCTTTGTTCTGGGCTTCTTGGTTTTAGCACAAGATGTGTTGAAACTCCAGCAGAAGTGCTGTGGTAGGTGCATGGACAGTATCACCTCCTGACTGGGACAGACCCAACCAGAGGAAACCTGCTTAACCTTGGGGTTTTTTTGTAGCCAAAATGCCAAATCCATGGTTTTAGAAAGTCAGTTTTACTAGTATTAGTATTTAGGAAAGTTCTGCCCAGGTGGTCTCTCAGAGAGAGATCAGGGCATAGGCTGTTGTTTTATTCCAGCATTTGGTGCTCTAGCATTCCTATCCTTAAATGTCAGTCCATCCTCAGGCCCCTGCTGTACTCTGTCCAACTTCTGTCACGTTGTGCTGGGCTGTGTAGATGGCAGCACACTGCCCTCTCCTTGCAGCTCTGCTTCGGCCTCTGCAGTGCAAGTTGTGGTGATGGGAGCTCACCACCTTTCCTTTTGCATCTCTTGATGCTTTCAGCATCATAACTACTTGAATCCTTGGGGTTCTGCCGCTCTCCTGAACTTTGCCATCTTTTCCTCCCTTCTAGTCTGTACCCATCATCTCTCACTCCCGCTGGCTGCTGAAGCAGGGGGAACTGCAGCAAATGAATGGTCCAAAGACATCACGAACGCTTCGCACCAAAAAACTCTTCAGAGAAATCTACCTGTTCCTTTTCAATGATCTGCTGGTGATTTGCCGGCAAATTCCTGGGTGAGTGCAAAATTCAGGTAGTACACAGGATATTTCATTAGTTCTATTGCCCCAGGTTTATCCAGCCTGTGATGCTGTGACGCCATCCTGTCCCTCAGGCACAGGGAGGGCATCCTGGCCTGACATGCACATCTCCCTCCAGCAGCCACCTTGCCTTTGAGCACAGCTGATTTTTCATGCGTGGCACAGCTCTCTCCAGCTGAAAATTCGTGGCCAATAGGAGTTAAACAGATCCCAGGGCAGATCTGCCAGCAGGGTGACTATGCATCCAGCAGTTCCTGCAGGGTGGCAATGAGTTACACTGGCTGGTGTGCTGACCCTGGAGACCTGTCTTTCTGTCAAGAAGTGATTTTTGACTTTTTGCTACCTAAAGAACAGCTCAGATTAGTCATTTAAAACTCTTAAAATAGCCATCTAGAAAGTTTGATGAGGAGGGAGGGGTATAAATTTCGGTCTGAGGCCAGTGGTTATATTTGACACGGTGTAACCTGCCTCAGGAGGAGGAGGATGTTGTGCTGAGGACTGTGTCTTGTGCAAGCAAATGCTGGTGAAATACGGCAGCAGAGAACAGCACGCTCTTTGTGGTGTGAATTAGACCCACTGGTAGGGAGCATCTTGCCCATCCAGTGTTCCTAATGAACATGTCGCCACAGTGTCTGTACACTGGGAAATGTTTTGCTTCTGTGGCAACTTGTATCCAGAAAACACAGAGGCACTTCATAAATAGGAATGAATTAAGCCTCACAATCCCCTTTGAGGGAGCGCCATCTGTGTTTTGGACGTGACGAGCCAAGACGGAGCAAGCAGCTTATTCCAGGCCATGAGGGATGCCCAGGGCAGAGCACAGAGAGGGTTCCTTGCTTTGCAGTGAGTTTTCATAGCCACACGCTCATCTCTTCTCACAGCAGGACATCTTTTTTCCTTTTGCCATGCAGCAGCTCTTGGTCTGTGTCCTCAGTACAGCTCTGGGTGGCTGAAGTCAGTCTCCTGCAATAACCACAGTTTTTCCTAATCTCCTCTCTAACCTCTCCCAGGGACAAGTATCAAGTGTTTGACTCTGCTCCCCGAGGGCTTCTTCGGGTAGAGGAGTTAGAAGATCAGGGGCAGAGTTTGGCCAATGTCTTCATCTTGAGGCTTCTAGAGAATGCAGACGACCGGGAGGCCAGCTACATGCTGAAGGCATCATCCCAGTGAGTACCAGTCACCCTGCCAGCACTCAGCAGTGCTCACTCCCTACATGCTGCCTTCATGGGCACCAGCTGTCCAGGCTTTCCAGGGATGGGCAGGGAGGGATCCCACTGCTGCAGCTGAGCTGGCCCTACCAACCTCTCTGCCCAGCATAACTACCCTGAGGCTACTGAAAGGCACGGGTCACATAGGCAGGTTTCTCTCTGGTAGGGTGTATTTGAGGCATCTGGGGATGGTGGACAGACAGGCAGTTCCTGTTCTGGGACAGAGAGGTCAGAAATCAGCCCAGGTGCCTGGCCCCAGCTGATTTTCAGCCTGCAGCATATTCAGAAAGTAAGACCAAGCAGGATACACACTGACACACTGCAATGGCTCCACTGACTCACAAGGATCATGGCCATGCCTGACCAGCCCTGTGGGGCAAAGTGTCTTCTGCTTGTGGGTGAAGGTGGGAGAAAAGGTTGCTTCCTCCATGTCTCCACAGCCAGTGCCAATCTTGTGCAGCCCTTCTGCTACTCAGGGCCTCCTTGTCTCCCTGGATACAGGTTTCCTGGCTCACTGATTTTTCACTTCAGGCTCCAAAAAGCTCAGGCTGAGCAAATGATCCAGCTGTGCTAGTACTGACCCGATTGTTTTGGACCACAGGGCACGGCTTTCTCACTGACCCAAGCATTACCAGGCCCACATTTTCTAGCCACCACCTAAACAGCTCCTAGAGACAATGCATATCCCCAAGTTGATGTTATCTGCTGTCAGTAGGCTGGTGTTCATCATCCATATTCCTAAATGAACACCAGCCCCAGGGTTGCACCCTACACCCCCGCCACCACTACAGCATCAGGACAACGAGCCCCCAGTACAGGGAGCAGCTGCACCTTCTCCCCAGACATATGGCTGCATCTCTGCTGCACTGAAAATAGAGATGTCAGTCACACTATGCAGGGCAAGCGCACGTGTGACGTCTGTGAGGCTTGGCTGTGCAGCAAACGATAAACCAGGCCAGGATTTGCTCAGCTCAGGGGACGCAGTCGCAGGTCCGTGCTCTGGAGCCTGTCCCATCTTCTAGGTGGCTACAGCAGGTATGTGATCCAGAACTTGGCTTGCCAGCAGGTCTTGAGCACTAAAATGTGACATATCATCTGCTGAAGGTTGCTGTTTCAGAGATACAGGAATGATGGAAGCAGTACTGGGCACAGACTGAAAAATTGAACTGTTAGAAGAGATAAATGGGTGCCAAACAGAGCTACAGCTCTTACATCAGGCAACAATGACCTGCTCAGTGGCAGCTTGCAGCTCATGCCCTGGATGGGCTCTGCCAGGAGCTGACACTTTATTTGAACACAACTGGATGAACTGATAGAACTGGAGTGTGGGTGAGCTCCTTGCAGGCTGAGAGGAGCTGGGCACTGTGGGTGGATCCATGGAGCTCCACAAGGATCTGTGGACAGGGCCACAAGCACGGCAAGACTCTGGGTTTGACCTCTACGTGTTAGAGTTCCTCTGTGCACAAGGCCTTCATCCCACACATCTTCATGTGGTGTGACCTGCAGGTGTTTCCACTGGTCCTTAGCACTGTTCTTCATACCTGAAGCATAAAGTATTCCCAACACTACAGATCAACCTGCCAGCACTTGTCCTGTACATCCCTTTTAGGCCCCTCTCCTCCCTGAAGACACTCCCATGGCTTTTCATGTGTGTCAAGCTCAGGCTTTAAAACCACCTGAGAAGGTAGAAGAATCTGGCTCTCTAGCAGCTAGAAGCACAGCTGGTCTTCCAGGCAGGAGCATGTGAAGGTGAACCGCCCCATTTCCTTGTGGGGCTGAGGGAAGCCTGAGGAGATCCAGGCCTGGGACTCTCCAGCATTTGTGAAATCTTCACCCTCCCAGCTGCAAGTCCAGGTTTTGCAGTGTGCTGTTCACATGGGTCTTGTTGCCAAGTAAGTGGTACCCTTGGTGTGCTGCAGTGCTCTTCTGCAAGGGAAGTAATCAGTTCTTCCCTTTAAACTGCTTCCTACACAGCAGTTGTGGGAATAAATGGTTCCTGTAACTGCGTATCTCACGGAAAAACTGCTCCTGTTGACCAGCCCAGCCAGGAGCTGCCTTTGCTTTCTACTTCTCAGAAAATACCAGGCCCCCCATCTTGCTGCTGGCTCTCAGCAGCAAGGCTAGCAGAGGGACTGTGCTGCCTGTGGGGGACAGCCAGAGCTGTGCAGCAGGGCCCAGAGCACTGTGTCACGTGTGACATCCTGAGTGGGGTGTGCAACAGTGGGGCTCAGCATTGCTACTGAACCCTGGACCCTGGAGGGGCAGGCAGGAAAAGTTTGGAAGGAGGAATATGAAGTCCAGAACTGGCTGGGCAGAATAACTAGGGCCCCTACAACCCTTTCATGCTTACAGCCTTGGTTTGTCTCCCTTATCCAGGAGTGAAATGAAGCGCTGGATGATTTCACTAGCCCCAAACCGGAGAACCAAATTTGTTTCATTTACATCCAGACTTGTTGGTAAGAGACCCAGCATGGGAGCTTTTCACCCCTACCACAGGGCACCCTATTCTGCCTGATCTCAGTGCAGCCACATATCTGGGACCTATGCCAAAGCTAAACCCTCTGCGTGGGCTCCTCTCCTTTTCCACTATCAAGCCCAGAGCTTGGTTGACATCTGGGCCTGGCCCTGACCTCAACCCCTCAAACCTGGGCTAGGCTGCACCAGCACTCTCCCTCCCATCCGGGCTGCTCATGGCTGGCACTGTGGTGGTGACATTGGGCTCCCTTCCCAAGAGTTGCTTCCTTGGTACCTGTGGCTGGGGCACTCCCTGGCTTCCCCAGAGGCCCTTAACAGATCAGAGGGACCATGTGCAGAGCTCATGAGGCTACAGCCACCCAAGCTGTGCTGTTCTTCAAGGGGGTCCATCCCAATCCACCTCTCACTCTCCCCCTGTTCCTTGGCAGACTGCCCACAGATCCAGTGTGTCCACCCGTACGTGGCCCAGCAGCCTGATGAGCTCTCCTTAGAACTGGCTGATGTCCTCAACATCCTGGACAAGACAGATGATGGTATGGGAACGGGATGGGGATGGGCTGGGAGTCCCTGTGGAAGGATGGGCTTTGCTGCAGGCAGGCAGCTGTGAGTCTCACCCTCCAGCCAGGGAGAGGCTCTGGCATCAGCATCACAGCCAGAGAAGGAAGTTACTGCCTTCTCCTAATTCCTTAAGTTGTGGCAACATTGGCACAGCCTCCCAGCACCAGCTGTGGGCCATGGTTAAGCTAGCACAGCCACCCCCGATAGGGGCAGCAGAGGGCACTTGGTGGCAGCAGTGCCTGCTGTGTCTGCTGACATCCCTTGAGCCAGTTGTCCTCACACAATGCTGCTCAGGTGAGCAGGCCTCCTGCCTGGATGGTCAGACTGCGTCTGCTCCAGCACAGGCCTCTGAGTAGCTTCCAGAAAGCTCTGCCAGCTCAAATGGCTCTTTACAGCACAACTGTCCCAGTGCAGGAGCAAGGGCCAGTCCTTCCCCACTTATGCCTGTCTCTGTCTGTGCTCAGGCTGGATATTTGGGGAACGTCTTCACGACCAGGAGAGGGGCTGGTTCCCCAGTTCTATGGGGGAGGAGATCCTGAACCCCAAAATCCGAGCCCAGAACCTGAAGGAGTGTTTCCGGGTGCACAAGTCAGATGACAGTCAGAGAAGGAAACTGGGCAGCAGAAATCGCCAATGACCACCAGCATCCCCAAGCTTCTGGAGTGCCTCAGAGAGGCAGAAGACAGAGGCTGCCTGCTGGGAGGAGGTGGCAGCTGTGGGACACTGTGGGGAACCTGGTACAGACGAGGCACACACACCCATGAACAAACAGACTGTTGTTCCTGGGCCCCCTGGCAGCACTGGTCCTTTCCTGGAGATCAGCGCTTTAAACTGTAAAATAACCCCTTTTCCAAGAGTTCTGTACAGCCCCAAAGAGCATGAGCTCAACAGACACTGCCCAGAGGCCACTGGGTGCTGGCCAGATGAGCCACATGTGCTGGCTGCTTGGGAAAGGCAATGGCCACAAACATCACTGAGCAATTAATATCACCCAGTTTAAGCACTAAAAGCTCATCACTACCTTCCAAGTCTGGAGTGCTCTGAACCCAGCATCTCACAGGTCAAGCAGTAGACTCAACTGTCTCAAGAGCTCATTGGCAACAGGCTGGGATAAGCCCCAGGAGCTCCACCACCCTAGTCGTGCTGTGAAGCCGCTAGGCTGATTCCCACAGGCAGACCTCAATCTGCTTCCAGTCAAATGCTCTCCAGTGCTCCACACCCAGCTCTTGTCCAGCAGCAGCCCAGCCTTGCCAGCCCTGACCCACGTCTCTGCCTGACAACCTCGAAGCGCATCTGGGCCCAGGACCATGGCTCATCAGCCCCCTCTTCCACAGCCCACCTCCTTCTGTAGGGCCACTGCAGAACCCCTGCATCATGGTCTTTCCTGGTTGATTGTGCTCTTGTGGTCTTTGCTACTCCCTGCTGCCAAGGCCAGAGCAGGGGTGGCTGTGCCAGCGCTGTCTCACACACCACACGAGCCATGGGAGCACCAACAGCCCCCCGTGCCACACAGCAGGTGAGTGACCTTACCTGGGAGCTGCTGTCCTGCGTGCTCTGGGAGGCCCAACAACCGCTGCCTGCATGCTTGTAACCCACCCCCATCAGCCTCCCTGTACAGGCTCACCGCCGTGTAAATATGCAAGTCCTGCGGCCAACAGAGCCAGCTCATCAACGCATGAAGCCCTGGGCACAGCACTGAGAGCAGCGTGGGGCACAGACCCACAGCAGCCACCCCTTGTTCAACAGTCCCACATGTGGCTGAGGGCCTCTCAGCCCTCAAGCTGGGCCCAGCATCCATTAGGAAAATCAATTATTTGGCACCTTCCTGTAACACAGCAAAGGATTGTCTTCCAGGCATTGTAGCCTGTGCTGATGTATGCTCTGGCCATGGCACGGTTGTGCTCAGAAAGGGGACACAGAGCAGCTGCCGATGGAGCCACGCAGTAGCCATGGGCATGGACAGAGGAGCACAGCCATGCCAGCCGGAACATGGGGAGAAAGCAGGATGCTTGGAAGGGAGGCTGCAGAACTGCTCTTTGGACACATGGAGTGTGCAGTGTGAGGCCCAAAACAGCTGAGATGAATTCCAGGGCTGTCCCCACTGAAACCACAGCCCTGGGACAGCCAGCCCAGAGCCAGCACCCAGGACCAAAGTTGTGGGAGCCACAGCACTGAAAGGGGACAGAAGGCATTCTTCACTCAGGCACAGATCAGTGCCACCATATTAAGCATGTGACAACAGCCAGCAAGGCTGTGCTGCCTTGGCCACCTGTGGGAAGTTCATACTAGCCAGCAATTCCCACTCACTGCCCAGCCTCAGAGCTGGGCCAGGAAGGACTTGCAGCCTCCAACCTGGTGCATTGGGCAGATTTAATGAGGACACCCCAAGCCAGGTCCCTCCAGCAGCACTCCACAGTGTGCTGAGACAACCAAACTTCCAGCTCAGGATCCAAACTTTGCAACAGCCACAAATTCACTAGTGCAAACCCCAGAGGAGCTCCAATTTAAATTACCTGAGAAATCGCCACATCTCACATCATCCAGCTTTGCAGCCCAGCAGCCAGCCCAGTCCAGCACAGGGCCTGCAGCCCCACATGCCTGCCTGGCATGTTTCTTGCAGCACAGAAATGCTCCCATCAGATGTTTCACCAGTTCCCCAGTGCTAGGATGCCAGTTCCTCATTGCACTGCTCCAGGGAGAACGGCTCAGTGCTGCTGTGCCCTGTTCCATCACTCACCACCAAGCCCTGGGATTGCTCCAGCCCCTCCTGCTCCATTGCAATTCCATAGGACTCCAGACCCCAGGCACAGGCTGTGCCATTTTCAAGCGCTGAATGGCATCCAGTGTTATTTCCTCAGACCCAGCCCTGCACGCCTCCATCTCAGTGGTCTCCAGTGTTGTACAGGGCCAGGCCTGGGGCCCACAAGTATGGGCTGAAGCCCCATAGCCCTTGCCAGGCTGCCTCAGCGAACTGAGGGGAACTTCTTGTTGTCTCGTTGTTCTGTGTGATAAAATGTAGCTGAGCAAGCCAGCGCCAAAACACTTGTGTGTCTCCTTCCTCCCCTGGACTGATCACTTGTCTCTTCCCCAGTACCCTCCCGTGCAACTGGCCCAAATGCAGTGGGTGAACATGAACAACCCTCCCCTAGGAAAGTTGTGCAGGGAGATGCCCAACACTGTTACCATCACCTAGACTAGACCCAGAAGGGCCCTTTTGAGCTCCCAGCTCAAAGCCACACACTGCCACAGGTTCCTCCTGAGTGGGGTTGACAAGGCCCTGCCATTCTGTATCACCCAGGAGATACACACACACACACACACACACACACACACACACGAATGAACCAAGGGCAATGAGCACTTGATGCAGCCTGGCTGCCCAGCACAGGGCCTGCAGTGCTTTTCCTGTTATCCATGGCACTATTCCCCCCAGGGCCCCAGGCAGACAGTTCAGGAGCAGTTTGTGGTTGGAGACAGACCAGTTGTGTTAACAGAAAAATCTTTTATTGAGTTCAGGAGGCCGAGAACTTTCTCAGTGTGATGATGACCAAGGCCACAAGCACAGACGTACCCAGGAGGGAGGCGATGACAATGGCACCAATAGCTCCAGGCCCCAGCGAGCCTGCAGGAAGAGAGAAAAAGACACGAGGTCAGCAAAGGCTGTGGAGCCCAGATGGGAAGGGCTCCAAGGATCACGCCACATCCAGCATGTCCCCAGGCATCAGGCCACACTCCTGTCACGGAGCTCCCTGCACTGGCCATGTCCCATGTCCTCACACAAGCCAGGTGTGGTCCTGTGCACCTTTGGGCAGGGGGCTGTAGCCAGCCACCACCATCTCAGCCAGCTCCAGTGACAAGGACAGCTGCCACATAGTGGGTTGGTGGTGTCCAGCTTTCCTGCTAACACACCAGGAGAGTTGCTTTGCTTGTGGCAGAACCACATCTCAGCTGGTGCTTGCTGTCAGTCAGGAGCCCCGAGCCATGAAAGGCACTCATGCTCCCTGTCCAGGGAGCTCCCGGCATGCTCTGTCCTGGAGAGCCCTACTTGCACTCAGGGCTGTTTTCAGGGCAGATGCCTGCCATGACAGGTCATGGGGCAGGAAGAAGTGTCTTGGAGCCATCTTGGGGCTGGCAAGAGCTCTGCAGCAGAGGCTTTTCAGCAGGGAAGTTTCCACAACCAGGCAGATAAAACCCTCCCCAGCAGTGTGGCTTTAACCTCTCCTGGGAGAAGACAGGCCCACAGGGAGCAAATCCACCGTGAGGCCATCCCAGGCTGCTGCGGGAGCCAGCCGCGGGCACTCCCTCTCGCAGCCACTCACCGTCCCCGGCGTCCAGCCGGTGCAGCTGGGTGGTGTCCTCGGGCTCCAGCTCCGAGGTGTACGGGGGGAAGGCAGTGGCGTCCGACAGCCGGGCGGGGTTGGTGGCAGCGTCGAAGGGACCGGCTCCGGAGGGCAGCTCGGGTGGCTCGTTCCAGAGGGTAGGAACCGGGTCCTGCGGGTACTCTGCTGGAAGACAAGCACCCCACAGGCATGGGGGGCCTGGTCAGGCTACTAGTGATAACCACAGGTCCCCAGGCTTCAGCTGCCTGCCAGGTGCCTCTGAGGTGCATCAAGGGTGACCTGGAGGCTGAGAATCCCGGTATGGCAGAGGCCTCCTCTGAGGGACACCTCTGCTGAACAGCCATACCCAGAGCAGCCAAAGGCAATGCTTCTGTGGCAACCTAGCATATACACAGCACACACGAGACAACACAGAATGCCCTGACACCCTGCAACCTCTGCTCATGCACAAACGGGCCCCACATGAACATCCACAGCTGGTTTGCTCATGGATGCCCTTGGGACTGGGCTGGGAAGGGCTGTCACACTGCCAACAGGCAGAGGCCACCAGGCCACCTGTGCTGGCCAAATTCACAGCATCTCAGGGCCCTTTTGTCCTGCACCACCAGCCCATGCAGTGCAGCACGCTGGAGGTGCTGTCACAGCACAGGACACAGCTCCCCCAGACAGGACCCCAGAGCCTCGACTCCCCCCTGCTGCACCCCCACCAAACCGGGGAGATGAAAGCCCGGCTGGCTTCTGTTTAACATTACCACTCGTCTCCTGTTATTCCTTCCTGCCGTGGGTCAGAGACCAAGCCAGAGAGCCCTCCCTGTGTGTGGCTCACCAAGCACTCCCTGTCAATGCCCAGCCTTGTTCAGGTGGGCTCTGGCAGGAGCAGGAGACATTCCACAGCTCCCTGCTGAAACCACTGGGAATGTTGCACTGGGATGGGGAAAAAAGCAGGAGGGAGAAAAACGAACAACATTCACTGCCAGGGCCCACCTGAACTGACACAATGGTTATCAGGACTGGGAAATAGGGAGTCAGAATCTGGAGCAAGCACACGGGTTCCCTGGGGCAAGGTACAGAGGTGCCCCAGGCACCCCAACTCTGGTGTGTGAACCTTGGTGTACCAGAGGCACTTAAGACTTGTCCCAGGCTCTCTGTAGCCCAGGAAGAGAGATGACAACAGCACATCTTGGCAGTGCCAGCCCCAGTTTTAATTGCCTGGAGCCCTCCTTGTCTCCTGCAGACAGAAGGCACTGTGGGAGGAGAGCAAAGAGTCCTCATTAATGGGCTGCACCACACTTTGTTCTCCCTTCAGACCACTCCCTGGAACAGGAGGGCCAATACACTCACCTTTCCTGCTGGTACAAACCTGCTGAGAACTTACTGCAGGTCTTGCATCGAAGAGTAACTCCCACCATCCCCAGAGCTATTCCAGGCTGCCCACAATCTTGGGAACACAGCAAAGTTCTAGACTAGTTTGGAAAGCTCTTTCTACAGGTGGAAAAGCTACAAGGTATCCAGCAAGACAGCCGCCAGCTTTAATCCTAGCCCAATGAGCACTGACAGAGACAAGTGTAAGTCCCCAGCATGCAGCCTGTGCAAGTTAGACCCAGGCAGGAACCCAGTCAGAGCTGGGTGTAGCAGAGAACACGCTGTCCTCACACACTTGGTACATCCATGGTCTCTGCACCAGAGGTGGCTTCTCGGCTCCCCTGTACAAGCACACAGATTTGTGTTCCACAGGAGCTCCCCACAAACACCCAAGTCTTTGCAGGGCCCTTCCCATCCTGTGCTGCAAAACCAACCAGCAGAGCTGAAGACTCATATCCCATCCCATGGCTCTTCCAAAAAGTGCCATTTCCAGTGGACCTCTCTACTTTAAATCCTGTGGTTTCACTGCCAGAGAATGGAACAGGAGGAAATACAGAATTCATGTAGTTAATGCAGGAGAGAACCAAGCAGAGCTGAGCTATTTAGCTGGCAACAGTGGCATGGGGAAGCTGTTGGTTTAGGAACAAATCAAACATACAGAATTGCTTTGGAAGCCCCAGCTCCAGGCTGCTTTTTTAAGGGAGAAACTCCATACAGAAGAGCCACACTCCAGCTGTGACCTTCATGACTCTGTCAACACCCCCAGGACCAGAACCAACACTGCCACTGAACCCATCTGGCAGAGGAACACAGTGCTGGGAAGAAAGTCTTGCTTCCTTTCCCAAGAATGTTTTTTTTTTTCTCCAGAGCTGTGCATTTGCCTTGTGTGTGACCAGGGACTGGTGTTAGTTCAGATGATCTGTAACAGATGCAGGCACCATCCAAGGAGATTGTATGACCTGGGCTGGGCCTTCCCAATCCCCGCTCTCAAAGGGATGAGGATGGAGCACTGTCTTCCAACCACAGGTGCCACCAGACCCAGAGATGCCAGAAAGTCTCTCCTGTTCTCAGTGCTTCTAACTCCTGAAAAAATTTCTGGCAGCTCTCTTTAAGCAGGGCACAGAGCTTATTTTTGATAAGCAAATACAGAAAAAACAGTCTAATTTGTTTATGATCTCCATGATTTTTAAAAACTTGGATGGCTGCTGGACATGTATTTTGTTAATTCCCCTCATCAGACTGACACACACTCTCAGTTTGCCCACACAGAAAGGGCAGAATGTGCTTAACATGCATTTGCTGTCCTGAGTTCTTGTGGTTTTACCCTACCAGCACTTCAGCCCAGGGAAACACAACCCCTTTCAGTCAGGTCTGGTGCCTCAGGAACAGTTGTGAGTTCAGAGGCAGCAGCAGATTCCTGCACACACATTGCATGAAGTACCTGCAGCTGAGCCTCCCCAGGAGCCAGGGCTTGATGCTGGTCCCCTTCTCAGCTCCTGCCCCTCAATGCTGCTGCTGCAGGTGCCAAGGGCCCTGCCGTTGGCACACAGGTGGGGGAACACAAAACAAGAGGCAGGTTCCTCCAGAGCCCATTGCTGCAGCCTGGGAGAACATCTGCTCATAACCAGCACTGTTCCCTTCACGTTTCTCCTTTGATTTTCCCTCCTAACCTAACAGCTCATGTCCTCACATGCCTCCACTCTGCCAGCTGAGAAACCCAAGCACCCATCCAGCAGGTTTCTTTAACAAGTGGAGGTTTCCCACCTGCTTTCCTGACAGTCCCAATGAGTGTCAGATCTCTAATGGACCCACATCAAATGCCACAATCCCATTTCAGTCCCTTGGTAAAAGCTAGTGCTGGGAAGGACAGGGTTTGGGTCAGGTACCAAACCCCAACACGCGCACGCTATTACTAAAGTCTCATGTCTCAAAGTGAGACACAAAGGCCTTTTCCAGCCACCTGTTAGATAGAATCTGGAGAGATTCTAAGTACAGGCAGGGGACCCAGTTCAGGAGGTTCAGTTCTCTGCTCTGCTACTGATGTTTTGTGTGACCACCACAAGTCCTGCTCCTCACAGGCTGAGTTTCTCTATGCATGAGCAGGATATCAGGATCTAAACATGATTTACAGAGAGAGCAGCACCAGAGTGGCCAGGCCTTCCTGCCCACACCATTGCCATCATTCTGACTGTGACAAGGAGGACATGGCCTGTGAACCTCAACAAACGCCTTAGTGACAGCTCTGGACCCAGCAGCAGCCTTTCCCAGGGAAAGGACAAGTTGAATGGAAGCTCCATGGCCATGGGGAAAGAAACAGAATTCTCAACTTGTAAAAACACCCAAACATGCTGCCATCTCCAGGGAGGGAGTGCAACCAAGAGCTGGAAACCAATTATTGAAGGTAAGGTAGTGCATGGCTTTCCTGTTCACCCAAGAACTTTGTAGAAATAAAGAACTAGCAAGAAACACATCATCCATCACAAGACCAGATGTTTAACATCTGGGAGAAAGTCATGCATTAGCTGTGCTGCCATCAGTCTCAGGACCAGTTCTACCTCTAGAAAACTCCTGTGGTGCACTCACATGGTTTGCTTGCCCTGGAGGGACTTGGCAGGGGCAGCCAGGGGCACATGGAGGGGCTGCCAGGCTGCTGAGGCACACGAGTGACCCACCACTGCCAAGGCTCTGTACCTCAGTGCAAGCTGTTCCGGAGGGAGGGAAGCCTCCAGGCTCCGGCACAAATGAGCTCTTCCCCAGCATTAGCTCTGTCTCAGCACTGAAGCACAAGCTGAGGACAACTGTTGCTTTCAGACTAACAGTAAAAGCCTTTTCATGAGAAACAAAGTTGGAGAACACCAAGGAGAACAACATGCAATAATCTTATTGGAGTTTTACTGGAGATGGAACTGGACAAAATGGACTAAAATTACTAGAATGTTCTGCAGAAGGCCAGGTGGATGATGGCAGTTCTTCCTTCTCACATGTTAACACTACAAATTGTCTCATTTTAGGGAAATATCTTTGCTGCACAGTCTTCTCCCTCTCCCTAGCACAGGTTAGTTATAACTGAGGTGAGGAAATGGGAAGAAAATATCAGTTACCATAAGGAAATACATTATGAGCTTTCCAAGTGATGCAGGGGCCAGTGGAACTCCAGACACAAGGGCTGCAGAAAGACCTAGTGGGGATGATGGCAAAGGCAACTTGACAAAACTGCTATTTCCATGCTCAGAAAGAAGAAGGTGGGCTGAGCTGCCAGCATAGTGACATGGTACCCCAGGTACTTAGTGACTGGAAGAGTCTCTACAAGTGACAGCCCTGGGGGAAGCCGACCAGACCCTCCCCACAGGCCACCTGTAAGACCTTAAGGGAGGCAGGTATGGCCATGACACATCATTGCCCCTGGAGGTTACTTGCTACTGGCCAGTAGTCTTCTTCACACAAGCTGACTGCAGCACCTCATCATCCTCACTCTCTGCCTCCAACCTAGTTCCTTATTCATGAGTCAATACCAGCATTAGAAATTCATAAGGAGTATTGGAGCAGAGCAAGGTTGAGTAATGGCTTACAAAGTCCTGGTTTAAGTCTGGACAGATCTGGTGGAACAATGACATCTTTTCCTGAAATTTGCCAAACAAAACCTATTTACCACTATCCATGTTCTAGTACTTAAGCTTTAAAAAACTTCCTAAAAATCTCCTATTTCCCTGCAGTTGAAAACGAACACACGCAAGCTGCTACAGAAAGATGTCCCTGGTCAAGGTGTTTTCCTGTGTCTTTTCCTTTAGTGTGTGTGCTCTGTTGCTTTTTCCCCCCAGACTCATTCTGATGTGCTACTGCAGTAAAAGAGATTTCCACATTATCTCAAAACAAGCTCATGAGCCCACATGTGAGTTCAAATACCAAATATACACAATTCAGAAGCCAGCACCTTGCAAAGGCTTTGTACTAACTTCCACCTCACTTGGAGCTCTGAATCCATTACAGGAATTGAATCTGGGTTTGCTGATAGGGAAAAAAATAAAAATCATCTCTTTATCCTCCTGTGCTCTACACCTACATGCCACTTGGGTTTGGAGGAAGAGAAGAAGGCTTAAATTTGTCACAGATCCTTAAGCTTCCTGTTGCACCCAGCTGATGGGGACAAAAAGGGTTAATGATGTGCTTGGTTGCTTCCCCACCTTTGACAAATGTGACCTTGGAAAGAGCTCAGTAAATAGGAGAAGTTCACACTTTCAGCAGTTTGCAGAGCCCTGACCATGCTGTCCAGGAACTCAGACCAGCTGGGCAAGCAACCAAAAGGGAGAGGAGACTCATCCTGGGCATGGGGTCTGCATGACCATCACCAGCTGCCAGGCAGAGCCGCTCCTGCTTGCTCTGGAGGACTCTGCTGGGGAAAGTCAGAGGTGCTGAGACGAAAGGGCAGGGGCTGGTGAACTCTGAGGCCAGCAAGGGGCTGTCCAGCCCCAGGTGGCCATGGCAGGCACAGGGCCAGGGCAGGGCTGAAAGGAGGCCTTCAGCAGCAGCACAAAGGGCAGCCTGTGGCAGGCAAGGCCAGGAGCTCCTGTGTGCAGCAACTGCAGAGCTGCGGTTCTGATGGATGCTAAGTAAACTTGTTTACAGAAAGGCAGAGCTGTGTGTGTATGTGCTGAGACCAGAGGGCTGTCTGTGTGCCCTTCTCCTCTTTGTCTGCACCAGGCCTGAAATTTCCTTTTCTAATGGAGTAAAAGAGAAAAAATTCCACTGTTCCTCAAAGCACCTGTACTGGGGGCAGGAACTCTCCATGTCTAATGCAGCAGAGACTCATTCTGCTCCTGGGATGGCTTACTGTCCAGGCTGGTTCCCTCCTGTCCTCTCTGGGGGAGCAGGGAACAACCTGTTAGAGGCCTTCAGTCTCTGAAACAGTGCAGAGAAAGCACAGAATCCCTCCTACACCCCAAGATCTGAATGTCACACTCCCCAGTAACAAAGCCCTTCAAGCCTCACTGCATGACCACGACTCATCCAGTAACAGGATCGAGGGAACTTGGGAGAAGTGGCTAAGGATGGCAGCACCAGGCACAAACCACAGCTGTAATGCCAGAGCAAGCACATCAAAAAGCTGGCAAGGAGCAGGGGGGGCAGAGCAAATGCACCAAATATCAGAAATTTAAACAGAAGAGATCCCAGCTTGGAGAGGAAGCAGATTGAATTCTCACTTGAAATCAATCACTTCCTGCAGAGTGAAATACTGCTAATGATTTAGAAAAGACCTTACCTGGTATGGGGAAAGAGCATGGCCAGTGCTGCTGAGAGCAAGAGCGAGACACAAAATGAAACTGTGCTAAAGTGATTAATGTTCCACTATATAAAAAAAAAAAAAAAAAGCTTACGGTTTAAGAAGGAAAGTATCTATATTTTAGTGCTCATGTCTTAGTTAAAGATTTCCCAGCACAAAGGTGTCCCAGAAGAAGATACCAGCTGCACTAATTCTACTCCACCCACAGATGTTCCAGCTAGGCACTGCAGTGAAGTCCCCTACCCATATGAAAGCTCCTTTAAAAATGATTCCATAATTTGATCTCCTAGACAGCTGGCCAGGATCTCCCTGAGAAGAGGCAAGATGCTCAGAAGAAACTGGGAGAGAACTACAAAACAATGTTACTCCTGGTCTTGGAAGGCAGGACAGGAATTCGGGAAAACAAAGGCTGTGCCTGTTATCTTGGTCCCAACCATCTCTTCAGTCTCGCCTCCACTGCAGGAAAGGCTTTGGGGGAAGCAATTCCCCGGCAGAGTTTCCACCTGTACACTCGGAGCCCATCAGTGCAGTGGGTATGGAAATCAGTTTTTCCCCAGCTGTAAAACCCACCTCAGAACTGCAGCTTTTGAAGCTGCCTGTGCCCACAGCTCCCTGCAGCCAGCACAGCTCTGCTGAAGGCAGCAGCAGATAAAATTGAAATTCATAAGAATCCCCAGAAAAATGGTGCCTTACACAACAGGCATCTCTCCCATTCTTCTGCCCATCACTTCACTGAGTGCAGAGCCAGGCACCTTCCCTGCACTGCCGTGGTGCCCCAGATCCAGAGCAACTCTGGAAAGATGCACACCTTGGCTTTAGGCTGAGGTTTTCACAGACACTTCCCTAGCTCTGCCTAAAGCAGCTGTGCTCTGCTGTAATCAAGAGCACAGAAGGAACCAGGAATTGACACAGAGGCTTTAGCCAAAGAAAAATATTTCTTTCCATAATTCTAATTTCTTCCTGTCATTAAAAGCTGAGGGTCAGCCTGTCCCACCAGGTGCTGAGAGGTTTTCCATCTCCTGTTGATTGATGCATCCACTGACCCCCACCCACCAATGCTCACATAGGTACTACTGCTGTTCTGCTTAGGAAAAGTTAAAGGATTTTCTCCACTGAAAATACATTGCTGCTCACCAGCAGCAAACAAAGCTAGTTTCCCTTAATCAATTATAATTCAATACATATTTAGTGATGTTTTCAGGGAAGGGAGAAGAGAGAGGGACAGTGTAGTAAAGGATATCCCAAGCTTTTGGGCTTTAAATGCAAACAAAGCTCCTTACCTGCCAGCACAGCAGGGACCAGGATGCTGCACAGCATTAGCAGGACCAGGTGAAGGACTCTGTGGTAGGACATGGCTTCCCTCAGGAAAAGCATCAGCAGGAATCCTTAAAACTCTTCAAAGCACAAAACAACTCAGAAATTTCACTGGTATAATAAAAAATTTGTTCAGTCAGGTAAAAAAAAACAAAAAAAAAAAAAGAAAAAATAGAAAAATAAAAAAAGAGAAAAAAAGTTTGCTAAAGCAACCGTGCAGAGAGTGAAAAGCCCAGCAGAGCCTCCCTTGCTCTGGCTCCAGGAGCACACCTCCTCCCAAAGGCAGCTCCACCCTCCCAAACTTGTGCCTAAAACCCCATAGGCAGCGAAGCAGAGCCATCAGGACCCTGCCAGGCCGCTGCACACACGAGCAGCTGTTGGTGAGCCCTTCCCAGAGGGCATGAAGATGCTCCTGGAATGCCTTCCCTCGGGCAGGCCATCCCAAAGCACAGGAAATAACACAGGAGCCATTGGGGCAGCTCAGCCTGAGACCAAGCAGCCCATTCGAGGGCTCTGCTCTCCCTCACTGTGCAGTGTGGGGAGAGCAAAGAACAAGGGCCTCAATCTTCCAAGGCTAAAATGCTCTGACACGGAGCCAGAGCAGCTCCATGGCATCCTTGTTCCTGGGTGGAATACTTACAGAGCTAGCCTGGGAGCCACGGGTGGTCTCAACTGCTGTCAAGTGCTCCAGGAGAGTCGCTTTGGGCAGGCAATGGCATCCTCCTCAAATCCCAACTGCTCAGGCACCACCTCCTCCCACCAGCCTCTGCCACTCTACCCCTGCCTGCCTCGGGGGCTCGCGGCAGTTCACAACATAGAAAACCCAGGTTTGTTTCAAATCACATTTGCAGCAACAAAGAATGGGGAAAGGTGTATAAAAAGGGGAACACTCCAGCTGATTGTCACAGAAGAAATTTCATTAGTGTTTTGGAGCTGATATGATGATGAATACTTCATGGTTTCCCATCGTGTAATGAATACATAAACACCTCCAATGTCAGTTCTTTATGCTCTGAAAGTATGCATAACTTCAGAGTTGCAAACAAGTAGTTTTGTCTTAAATTTCAGATTCGGATTTTTCTGCAGCAATCGCTTTGTTTCTTGGAGTCCCTATTCTCCCCATCCCTACTGATCCAAATGACTTGCTACAGAAAAAGGGCCCTGTTTGTCACAGGAGGTGACAAGGCAATCACCTGGGCACACAATCTGTACATGCCACTACCTTACCTTAGTACTAAACACACAAACCAGAGTATTTCAGCATTAAGAACAGTATTACTTCCCCACTGAGCCATTATCTACAAATTCTCAGGAGCCAAGTGAAGTCCTCAAGGTCTGACAAATTATTGCACATTTTCCCTGCTTGCGTTTCTGCATTTTCATTTAGCAATAGAAGAGCTGTTCCTTTCCTGCTTCCCAGCAGAGCTCCAAACTAACAGGCTTTTGTTACTTGTAACATAGTGTAGAGCAGTCCAAAATTAGCTTGTAGAAATTAGATCATACCAGTAAAAAAACAGAAAGCACTTATGAACCACACACCTTATATGCTAAAAAGAGAAGATATTAAAACAAAGTCAGGTTATCAGCCTAAACACAAACTGTTCTCTCAGACATCAGACATTGTGCAAGGCTACTGTGTAAGTTAGGCCTTAGCATACTTATTTTCCATGGTCATGTGAATGGCAGGACATTTACCATTACCTTTACTGGGATTTTCCACACAAAAACAAGTAGAAAAAAAAGGAAAATAACTCTAAAAAGAGAAACCTACAAGGTATCCCTGTGGACTTCAGGCTGAGGGGAGAAATAAAACCTCTTATTTAGGGCAGTGCACTGGAGTGCATGGGGTGGGCACAGACTGGCAAAGGAGGCTCTGTGGCCAAGTGTTTGTGTTAAGAGCAAACCAGCCATGGCTTGATCTCCCCTGCATAAACAGCACCAGCATGAATGCACACGTTTCTCTACAGACAGTGGAGGAAAATTAAAGCTTTCTTGTTAGAAATTTCCAATATCAACTTACTGGTGTTTATTTGAACTCTAAAATTATCAAGTAGAAAAACCAACCAGTATTCCTCACCAGGGAAGAAATAAAGCAGCAGCTGCTGTTCCACATCCTGTGTATTTGCTTGTTGTTTCTTGATGAAAACTGATGCAAGTCAAGTTTAGGTGAGTTTTAGCACCAGGAATTATCTCAATACTCAGCTTTGACAAAAGCAAGCAGAAAGTTTTCTCTCAGATATAATACAACCAGGTTTTATTTCTCTCTTTTTTCCCCCCCCACACTGGCAAAAGTTCAGAGGGAGTTTAAAGTTTTGTAAACATTTTAACTACCCCTCTTCCCCCTTTTATGAATTTACAAAGCAAAGGAGACAGGGAGACCAGATTTGCAACAGTTCCAAGTCTCTCCATGCTATTGGATCCAAAAACTATATACAAGTCTGCAGCAGTCTCTGTATAGTTACTGTACATGTTTGGGGACGGGGGAAGAGAGAGGAGGAGGAGGGGAAGGTGACCCCAAAAAATGAATAAACCAAACAAAATAAAATCCAAAGCCAAACTGCTCTTGAGCAACTCAAACTGTTTTCTTTAGGCAGTGATGACAGAATAACAGACACCTTTATACAACTCCACCAAAACTGCAGCATATCTCCCTTCGCAGGTTACACCCCTCTGGGGACGGGAGATGGGACCAGGGGGGTTCAAACTAAGTGCATTTGGCAGTTTTCCTTCTCTGTCGTTTGTGGTGTGTGTGTGGGGGTGGGTGGTTACGTGGAGCAGGGAAGGTGGTGTTAATCTTTTGGTGAGAGAGGAAGGTTATGACTCCATAAACACTTAGAGGTTATGGATCCCAGTGAAGGTGCATGAAGTACTTTTAAGGTGTAGAAGATAAGCAGGGCCATCATTGCACAAAGCTTCGTCCTCCAGTGTCTCTCTCCATGACGAAAGGGCATCTCTGCTCAATACCTAAGCACTGCTTCAAGTGACAACCAGCTGAGGCTGCTGGCACGTCTCTGAAAGCCAGGGTCCACCCTCTCCAGAGACTACAGATCCACACTGTAAAGATCCCACTGTCTCTTAAACGAGACAAATTTGCAGGAAAAGAGCTCAAAATAAACTGGTCCTAACCCTCTGAAGGTAGCACTTAAGGGGTAAATTCAGCCTGAAAGAAGAGATGCCACCCCCCTTTTTCCAGAGCAGAAGTCCCCACTTGTCCAGGAAGTCTGGAGAATGCCGATGACAGGAACTCCACCAGCTTCAGCATCACCACCTAATGAAGACAGACTCGAACTTTCCCTCCAAAAATTATGTGCTGAGAAGGGCTGGCAGGGGGTGTGCAACTTCAAACCAACCCAAGCTAATCTGTGCCCGCTACCGCCCCTCTCCTGTTGCCAGTTTCTAAGGGTAGCTTATGAATGCAGCTCCTGGCCAGGAGAGCACCTCTTGCCCTGATGGAGCAGCCAAGTCAGTATCTGTGTGGCATTTTGGTTTTGACCAACATCTGTTAACCACAAACTCTCTCTCAATCTCTCTCTCTCTCTCCATATGACTGCACATGTTGGATGTGGTAAGAGTAACCAGGAGAAGGAAGCAATGCTTTGCAGAATCCCAATTGATTTTTTTTTCCAGGTATGTCAGCAGAATGAATCACAGCACAGTGAAAGCTTGCTGCCCAATTCAGCCTTGTTGGGAAACAAAGCCTAACTCCCACCCTCCCGGGACTCTGAACCAAGTCCACTTGAGTGGGCTGACAGTAGGAACAACGCCTGTGCAGTCCTGGGCAGAAAGGGTTTGCTGGGGCCAGAGGAAGCAGCCTGAGATGATTGATCCTGTGATTCACTGCGAGGCAAAGAACAACACAAGGTGGAGAGTACGATGTCCAAACGGAGAATCCATGGTTAACAGATGCAGGAAAAGCCAGTTGATTTGCACATGCTCAGTAGTCTTCCAAAGTCTCTATTTCTCCCATATTGAGCCGCTCTGATGAAGCATTCACTGAAAACCCTGTGAACCAAGAAGGACTGGTTAAAAATCTGGCTGTGGCAAAGAGTACTTGATACAAAACATCTGTTATGTGCAGTACCACATGTAAGAGGAAGTAAGAATCATGGGGTAGTTCAGGAAGGCTACAGATGCAGTCACACAAACTGATTTTTTCCTGAATAAACTCAAGATAATCAACTGTGTATTTAGACAAGCATCACTTATAGTCTTTAAAACCAGATCAGAAGACTGTTTTCAAGTTCCATTTAAAAAATGTCACCTGCAGAGCCAGTATGAGACACATCCATACATGGTGGCAACGTGGCTCTGTAACATCTTGCATGCTTAAGTCAACTGGTTCTTGGAAGTGGCTGTCAGCACCATATTTACATGGTCTGAGAAGCAGAAATGGGCATTCTGAGAACTCGGAATCCACATGTGGAATCATGTTCTCATGCTTCAGGAGTTGTGAGCAATTTCACCCTTTAAAGTCTCACTGCATGTGAGACTATGAAATCTAGTACCAATTACATCTATTTCCATGCTTTTTTTACAAACTTCCATCTCAGGAGTACAACATGAAAATGTACAAAGTTACCCAGGGCCATGCAGGTGGCTAGAGATGCACCCAAACTTCTACCCAACTTTTTAGCTAGATGTGCTGAGGTTACAATGCACACGAGAAAAGTGTGAGAGAGTGAAAACACTTTCAACAAGGAAACAAATCAAATATATCAAATGCAGCTTTCCTACTGAAATCCCCTTTTTAGAGCTCCATGAACCCCATACAGAGTATGAGAACAGGAGAAGTTTCCCTGTGTAAGGCTACTAAACACAAAGTTGACACTTCAGTGTCTTGAGAGTGCTACATTGGTTTGCTCTGTGCTAGACAACCAACTGCCTCACACTTCTAGGGATAAGAAATGCTCTGTAGGCATAGGAAAATTGTTCTGGCTCCCTCATGTGGCAGTGTGGCCTAAAAGCATCTGAAATTATTTTGTAAAAGAGCAAGTGTATATGTTTTAAAAAGCTGCACGGGCTACTTCCTTTACAGTTGGAACTTATAAGTTGTATTTAGTGATTTCTTCTTCACATCACACCAGTTGGTTTGTTAATATATTCAACTGAGTACCCAGATCAGACTCAGTGGATGGGCACCTTGGGGTGGCATAAGTCAGGATTCCACTGAAAAGTTCCATACACACCAGTGCAGAAATCACTGATGTAGTTGAAGTACTGGCTTTGGTGAGACCAAAAATAGAAGACAGACAAAAACAAAAGGCAGGGCTCTACTAGTGCCTTAAAAAAGCAGTGACTTCAGGTGGACAATACCTATCTGCTCTACAGCAACTGGGCTCAGCAGAAGCAGCACAACAAAGCCTGGCCCAGTGCCGTGCCCTGGTTTCCTCTCTGTCACACAGGGCACAAACCCAGACACATTTATTCCACACGAAAAACGACAGTGACCTGTCACCCCACAGTGTCCATGCACTCACACAATGGCCTTGTACCTTAAAAGCTACTTCAAAGAAACTTTTCCATCAGTGCTACAGGGGATGGTTAGAACTAGCCTCATGTAAAAATTAAGACACAGAACATAATAAATAAATAAAGGACGACTAATGATGTCATCATCTCCACAGTCTCCAGCTGAAAATCTGTGATCACTTCAAACTTTGCTGTCTTTTCTGACTAGGGTAGTGGTTAGCTCCTGGAAAAATTTGGCAAGGCCAAGGCAACCTCAGAAAGCTGCTCCTCAAAAAAGAAAGGAAAAAATGTTTTTCTTCAAAGAATGAATCAGCATTGAAGCAATAAATAGCCATAAGTCAGCTCAAAAAAGGAAAGTGAATTTAACTGACATCCCTGAACTACTTAGAGGTTTCCAGGTAATAACCCAGGTATCAAAGAGGCCATTACATAAGGGAAAGTTTGAAAAAAGTTTTTCATAAGTACAGAATTTTTCAAATCATTAAATAAATAATACTACTAAAAATATTCTAAAGACATTCCAACTTTTCTACTCAAATTCAGTATTACCATTTAAGGTCAATAAGAATCCTCTAAATTCCCCAAAGCAAACCACCACTGCCCAATTAAACATCAATTTTTAAGAACTGAAACGGACCTAACAAGCTGGGATCTGCTCGAACCATTTTCTGTTTCTTCTTTTTCTTCCCGCTCTGCACAGCCTCAAAGTTGGACTGCTGGTTGTTGCTCTGATTGGTCTGAAAGACTGAATGTAGCGAACTGTGGTTCATCCCCCACACTGAATCCTAGAGAACAAATTGAGGACAAGATTACAGAGCACAGTGAAGTCTGGCTTATTTATACACAAAAAACTCAGAGAGCCCAAAACCCTTCCCATATCCACGTGATGTATCCACCTCATCTTCCCACAGCATTTCCCAGACCACCATGCAAAAACACTCTCTGACCTACAGTTGGCCTCAACTGTTAAGTTACAAAGGAAACTTGATCCTGTGGTAAAAACTGGAAAGCTGTTTTATTGTCTGCATTGCCCAGGATGCTGATGAATCCAGCAGGGGTGCTGACCCTCCAGCCTCACAGTCCCCAGGAAGAAGAGCAGAGGCACCTTTACCTGCTGTTGCTGCTGTTGCCGCTGCTGACTGGCTTTCTGTTTGGCACGGCGCTCGAGGAACTGCTTGGCAAACTCCTTGGCCTCAGGAGTATCTCCAAGGTAGGCTCGGATGTAGTCATGGACCTCATAGGGAGACTCCACTTCCTTCAGGAAAGAAACAAACGTGGGAACTGCAAGAAGAAGGCAGACCATGAGCAAGTGCATGTTGACAGCAAACACACACATACAGTAACACCAATGTCAGATTTCTGTGTCAAATATTTGCTGGTCTAGTTCTCTGCAATAAAGCCCCATCATACAATGCAACTAGATCCTCACCTATCTGCCTAATAATGCTTCCATGACTACCAGAAATCCTCAGGAGGGCTCTGGCTGACAGACTCCAGAACTTTTTCAAATCCCACTGATTTGCTATAGTTAGGACAATGAAAATGTAAAATGCAGTCAGTTCTTCTGGCTGCTATTTAATGATGTCCTTTTGCTAAGTGCATTGGAAACATTGGTTTGATGTCATTAAAATCCCTCAGAACTACTCTGGTCAGGAAACAGAACAGATATTGTTCCCCCCATTCCTTTCCATCTCTTACCATCTAAGTTGTTGGCTGTGTTGAGTGCATGAAGCATCTGTTCACACCACTGAGTGAATCCATCCTGGGCTTTATTAACCCCCTGGAACAATTTCAACAGCTTCTCCTCTTCTTCTACCTTCTTGTTTTGTCTACTTGTAATACCTACAGATTTACTGAGGTAAAGAAAATACATAGAATTAGATTATCAGTTACCAGGCTTACCCACAGTACAGTATACAGTGCAACACTGTAAGACTATTTCACAAGATGCAAACACTTTTTCAGAACAAAATTATTTTCTAACCAGGTGACAAAATGAACTGTGAATGGTCACCTATTAGCTATTTTTGTTGTCAAAACAAATCCTGAATGACACAAAGAAAAAACAAAAGGAAAACACGTGAACATGTTCTAAGTGCCAAGTGATCGTGCCAGGAGTGGCAGTCTTTCTTTGCAAAAGCTCCTTCCCCAGTTCCTACCTGAGGCTGGCATTGCTTTTATTTTTATTGGTCGAGTTACGAGGTCCCACTTCCTTCACTGCATCATCCCAGAAACCCATGTTTGAGTTTTTGGTATCGGCATTACTCCAGATGCTACTGACTAGGTCAGATGCCCACTGGTTGCTGGGATTAGTGTTTAGAGAGCCCCACACTGAATTCCCAATGCTGGTGTGCAGGTTAGAGTGCTGTTGAGAAATAACAAAGAGATGCTGGTTATTAGCACAGACCCAGCAGAAAAGACAAGAACAGACAGAGGGAAGTGGCATGGCTGCTTTCCCCCATGTACTGATTAGATAAACAATCATACCGTGGTATTTCTGACTCTGTTTGGCTGCTGGTGCTGCTGTTGCTGCTGTTTCTGCATCTGTCTTGCCTCTTCCTGCTGTATCTCCAGCAGGGACTTGGTGGTGCCTGTTGGTTTGGTGACATTACCCCAGCCTGACAATTTCTGCTGCTGTTGCTGCTGCTGTTGCTGGAGGGCCTTCATTAGTTCACGCTGCTGGCGCCTTTGCTGTTGCATTCAAGACAAAAGTGCTTGTAAATACTTTCAGATGATCATTACTTTATTCAAAAGTCTAACTTGGAAACTGGTTTTAATCCACTTTCTTCTAGAGAAGTCTGGCTGACCTATTACTGTCCTGGGCCATTACAGTTCCTCCAAAAAGGGAGACATGAGATAAACAGTAAATACAAATTGTTTATTAGCCTGGGACAGACTAAATTTATCAAATGATGACTGCAGTCAGCTTCTTGGAAGAACACCTTCTCTCCTACCACCTCCTGCTCCCCATCCCAACCCACTCTCCCTTTAAGTGCCCTGGTCTCATGAATATCTTCACACATGTTAGAATTTAGATGTGAAATAATTGCACACTGTTTTGTGAATATATTACACTCCCAGGGTTAAAAGGCTGCAGTTTTCCCTTTCAGATTCTTGTACTAAGAAGCCGTGAAAACTTTCACACAAGTGCTTACTGAACCTATGCCTGAAGAACAGGATTTTGAGTTATGCTATTTCAAAAAAACATTCCTCATCCTCACCATTCCTTCTAATAACCGAAGTGACAGCTAAGCAGTCCCACAGCTGAGTCCCCTCTAACAAGTTGCACTCCGCTGCTGTCAGTGTTTACCTCTTCTCGGAGCTGCCGTTCTCGTTCTTCTTCTAACTTCTGGATTTCGGCCAATGACAGTGTGGTCTGGGATTGACAAGCTCCTGAATTTGATTGCTGACCCCATGTTGAAGATGAAGGGAGCTGAGCCAAAACAGACATCATCAGGATTACAAAACATTTTAGAGAACACTGCTGGAGTATAATCAAGAAGAAACGGTATAAACCCAGAGGAAAAGAAAGGCCACCTTTAAAGTTTAACAAAACCCTAGAAAGTACAAAATGGTATAATAAGAATGTATGAAAATGCAGCAAATATAAATGGTACGTTCTCTGAATTGCCTTATGACACATCAGTTTTTGACATGGTGTATCAAGAATAATGTAACATCATTACCAGAAAAAGGCAATTAATTTAGATTTCAAAGACTTTAGAAACTTTGCATGGGCCCTTGCTCATTGTGGCAAAAAGCCATCTGTGTCCATGTGTGATGCCTTCCCAGTGTGCTTCTAGTGACAGAACATTTTGAGGTTTTAATCTGTAACTTCTCTTTCTCCTTTTTCTCATATCAACTCTTTACCCTCTTCCTCTCCAGACAGCTCATCTACCCCTGCTCTGCCCAAGCTACTACAGGCCATTCTGAATGCAGCTGTGGCTTTAACTTTCCATGCTGAGCTGAAAGGAAGTTAAGCTGCAGGAACAGGTTACCTTCATTTGTGCAAGTTGCTGCTGTTGCTGCTGCTGCTGCAGCCGCCGTAAAGCCTCCTGCTGCTGCTGCCTCTGCCTCATGATCTCCTTCTGGCGCTGGAGTTCCAGCTCCTTGCGCTTCCGCTCCTCCTCCTCCAGCCGCTGCCGGGCCGCCTCCTCCTCCATGCGCAGCCGGCTCTCCTCCAGCCGCCGCTGAGCTTCCTCCTCTTCACGCGCCCATTTGGCGGCCTCCTCTTCCTTCCCGGGACACAGAAAGGAATAAAGTCTAAGGAGACTTCGCAGAATTTAAAATACTCTTAACTCGGTGGCACTGATATTCTGACAGAACAGACAGGGACCATGTTATCTGTAATCTGTGCTGTTTGGGTTGTTCATTTACCTTTACATTTCTCAGTAATAAAGTAATATAGTCTATATTCCCTAAAAATACATGTTTCCTAGTAATATGATCTATATTCCCTAAAAATACATGTTTCCCATTGCTCCAAAGAACTTGCATGAGAATGACATCTCTGTAATTCACACCAGCTAATTTCTTACTACTTTCCTTTTACTAGATACACACCTTTCAGTCTGAGCTTCTGCTTGCTTATACTACTTACAGTACACTTTCAATGGAATAAAACTTGGCAAAAATAACAGGAAAAAAGAGACAGGTGACAAAGATGGAGAGTTTACTGTTATTACTCAATACCAGAGCTCCAGAAAAGACATTTCTGCTAACAAACGACAGAAATGGTGATGGACATCTTACAAAGGGGGACTCTGAAAAGGCATTTTAAAACACGAACTGGGAATTCTGAAATGGACCTGGAAGTTAATGTGAAACCAATCACATTTCAAGATTAGCTTGACCAAGGGACTGTGAGAGCATCAATTAGGGGACTGGAAGTTCAAGTTTCCCAATAGGGACTTTTAATGCTGACCCCAAGGAGAAAAAAATCCTGTTAGTAAGAAAGAAAGTTGAAACTGGTAGTAGATACAGACTTGGCATTGCACAGGAAGACCACCAAAATTAATCATCTCAGATGACACTGAAGATAACTAAGTAAAGGCCCAGAGGGTGCTAATTCAAAACAAACTTAATCTGATACTGTACTCTGCCTCAAAACGAGTACAAATACTGTGCTGCAAAGCCATTCCTAAGGCTAAATGTGAAGGAAGAACACTCACCCCCCACCCAAATCTCTTTACCTAAGGGCATATTGGATTCTGATTGTTTTGTCTGAAGTCAGGATACAGGTAAACAACCTTTTTTCACTCAACTCGATACTGTCTGCAAGCTCTGCTTTCTTTGACCAAAACTGATGATCTCTCAAGTACTGGTGCAAGTTTCAAAGCCTGTTTGTTGTGGCAGCCTCCATCATTAAACAGAAGAGGTCCCTTTTGCCATCCATTTTTCACCTGTTTACGAATTAACTCCTCTCGCTGACGTCTTTCCTCCTCCTCTCTTCTTCTCTCCTCCAATCTCCTAAGTGCTTCCTCCTGTTGTTGCCTCTCCTCTTCCTCCCGCTGCCGCCTTAGTGCAATTTCCTGCTCTCGTTGCCGCCTCAGGGCCTCCTCCTGGAGTTGGGAACAAAATGTTAGTCTATAAATGCCATTTTATCAACAAACCACATCAGAACACAAATTACAGCATTGTCTGGCCAAATGAGTAGCCTCAAGAAAAGCTCCCTAGCCCCAAACTAAGTTCTACCAAAACATTGCATTAAGCACGACAAACCTACATGTTAACAAGTATTTCTGATGTAATGTGCATCACCTACATAAATTATTTTAATGAAAAACAGAAGACATAATTGCCTGCCTTTGATTCTAAGAAGAATGGTGTTCGAGAATGACAACAAAAGGTGAGACTCCTCTTTTCACTATGCAGCACTAGAAGCTGGACATTAGATCTATAAATATTTTAATGTGTGGGTATCATTAACTCCTTTTGGGAGGGGGGGCAGCTGTCAGCTCTAAGTTGGAAGATTTTCCTACTTACAGGAGTTTCTGAACACTGACTTTCATGAGCACTACAAAACTCAAACCATATCTCCAGACATTAGAAAGAAGCTGACACAGCCCAGTGCACTCAAGAACAGCTACTTTTGAGGTCTCAAGGCCTTTGACTGGGCTCTCCCTAAACTATTAATATATTCTGGGCAACAAGAGGCCTCTTAAGGGCTTTGTTTTGGGTTTTCCCTAAATTATTTAAATGGCTTCCAATAAATTATATTTTGTTTTCTAAGTACTAAAATAATTTACTTAACTCAAAAATTAAACATTAGCACCCTTTCCTATCAACATAAACATTTTTCCAATCTGCTACTTGGGTTTTTTTGAGGAATAGGGACAAGCAGCTTCCTGTACATTGTTAAATGGGATCCCATCTGGGGACCTCTTCCATCAGTTCTGACTTTCCCTTGCATAAAAAAGCCTTAGTTTTTGCAGCCTTTTCTGACCTCTGATGTCCAGCAACTGAGTTAAGGCTACCCTGCTTTTCACCCCTTCTGTTGTCTGACTTATCCTACCAGCTCAACCTGAAGATCTTAATTTTTGGACCAGAACCTTTTTAAGCTTTTATAATTTTGTTTGGTTTTTTTTTTTTTTAAATGCCCACTATAGCAATCACACCCCTACCAATTTTTTATAAACAATATTCATAGGATGATCAGTGATTAATTGTGCAGCATGGAAGTAAACTCTGGTAAATCAAGGAAGTTAATTGTGAAAACTAAGACCCTTTTATTCAATCTGGCACCAAAGCTTCATGTACATACAGTAAAGATAAACTACACTACAGTTCCCTGGGTTTTTCTCTGACAGTGAATTTCAGATGCCTGCAACAAAACTGTCAGTAGACAGAACATCTTTTCTAAGCAATTCCATGGTACTGAACAGCTGCTAGCTGCAAGCCAACAATTCATTCATATTGCTGAATATCTCTTAAGTGGTTTGGTGCTGGATGTAAGTGCAGTAAGTGTGCTTTTCCAGTAGCTGGACATAGAACAATAGCCTGTGATTCATTTCTCATTAATCAAATCATCTTCAAGTGCAACACACACCACCTGAGCCATTTTTGAAATTTGGGCCTTTAACTGTATTAATTGGACACATGTAGTCAAGTCGCAATAATCAAGTGTCCCCAATACAAGTGCAAAAAAATTTCTGTGTGCTGTATCTTTTATTGAAAAGGCTGCTGGGTAGGCTGGAGGTGCCAGTCATTTTTGTTTGCCTGGAGACCACAGAGCAGGATCTCAGCTCAGGAGTCCTCAGTGCCAGCCAGGCTGGAAGCTCTCACTGACACAGCAGGCAGTACCTGGGAGAGATGAGCACTACTTTCCCCTTGGGAAACAAGGCTAGAATTACCATTAAAAAAGCTGTACAGATCTCTTTGCTCAGGCATGCCAGCAGAAACACTGTTGAATAACATCAGTAAAAAACTTCTCTCCTCTACAGAACTAAAGATGAACAGTGTTTTTTTACTGACACAAAGGAAAAAATACCCTGTAAGATACAAAAAGCTGGGCAAGACAGCCTTTTTGCTGACTCTTCACAGCTATAAAAATGTTGTCTTAATATTTACTTCTGTATCTTATTATGTGAAGTTTTTGTTTGAGCATGTGACCAAAATTCAAAGTTCTCCAGCTTTCTGCCACTGACTGGTATGGGAAATAATCAATCCTCTGGCTCTTAGTGCTCCCATGTTCGTAGACTCCTGCTCCAAGACATTCCCAGTGCTCTTTAGCATCCTTCTTAGTAATTGTTTTCAAACATATGCATCTTGCTGTACAGACAGCTTATTTCACATCTTTTAAAGTATCTGTAATATTACAAAAAAATCCTTAAGCAGCAATCCCCAGTTCAATAGACTCTGGATTTTTAAATAGAGAATTTTTTGTAGTTGATGACACCTGCAGTTCTGCTTGTCTGTTACCAGGGCTCACAAATCTTTTTGCTCTCCTCTTTGAAACAGGTATTTTATAGGGAGAACTAAAGACATGATTCAGAGAAAACAATTATTAGCTGGTTATTAAACCTCAAATTTTGTTCCTGAAAGCAATCAATTATTACAAAATAGAAGATACCAGGCCAGAGACAAAAGCAAAAATACAGGAGGAGCTACACAAGCTGGGCATTACTGTTTGCAATTCTAAAGTGCGAAGTAATTGATGAAAACTGTGAACAGAACTGAATTCAACATTTGGTATGACATTTCATCCTACAGAATTGAATTTCTATTAGTTATTTTTTTTTATTTAGAATTCACCATCAACAGCATATTTACTAACCTTATATACTAGTCTTTTATGCAGTATTACATCAAAAGCCTTCCTGAAGTCCAGGCAGATTAAGTCTACTGCTTCACCCCTCTCAGCTCTCACTGTCATCTCCTCAAAAGAAGTTAATCAAATTTGTTAAGCATCATCTCCTCTGCATAAATCCATGCTAATAAATCAGTTCATCCCTGATTCTACAATGCCTTTCAGTACAGAATTCAGATTCAAATATTGACCAGTTTCTTTTTTTTAATACAGAATACAATGTTATTTTCTCGTTCCAGAGAAGTGCTTAAACTCTTTGTTACCTTTTCAAGACAGTACTGCTCAGAATTAAGCATTGTGGCAATTATTGCATTGGTAATGAACTAAAATACTTGCTGTTACTGCTTTTCAACCCCGTTCTGCTTCCTTCGTGTAAATAGTTATTTCCCATGGCATCTCAGAACGGGAGAGTCAGACTGTTAACTGTACAAATCCAAAGTGGACAACAAAACTTTGGAATTTAACAGACATTGTTACACACAGAGGCAAAACTGTTAGTGAAAAGAAACAACCCAAGTCTATTTGAAGCCAGCACAGATGACACAAATTGAGTTACCAGCTGAAAAATGTGTTCTTGTTATTGAACCATATCTAAATCAATTTATCTCAAAAGTTAAAACTTTTGAGTATAATATTGCTTCAATGTTAGTTTGACCTCAAGTGGAAGATGCTTTTCTGTACAGCATAATGACTTCCTGCAAAGTAGATACACTAAAGCAAGGAGCCATTTATTTGCAGATTTGATTCCAAAAGATACCATGAAATTATCTACATTTCATATTGCACCAATTAAAATAGACCTTCTGTGACAAAACCCAAACCCTGAGTGAACAGAGATCTACAATGAACTTCCAAACAAAACCAGAGATTCTAGAGGTTTCCTCAGAAGTATCTGATCCTTACAGCAGGAACACGCTTTAAAACTGCCTACCTAAGCTCATAAGAAATACTATAAAGGACAGAATTATTTAGTACTTTTGCCTGTTATTCATGTGGTACTTTTCAGGACATTTACTGACTAACTCCTTAGTGAATAAGTTCAGCCTTGTGCTTGCCCTTATCCTTTACATGCGGAATGAAAACTTTAACTTTCACTGTCTCTCCCTCCTGCAACACTTAAGGAACAACTACATTTTCTTCCATACAGAATTCAGAAGTATGTGCTAAAAATGCCCAACAATAATGTCTCTATTTTGTAGTCTTGGATGATTAAGAACATACTACAATTCCTATATTCATTCCCCTACTGCAACACTGACCACGTAATTCTTTTTAAGACATGCTTGAACAAGCTACATCCCTTCCTTTCCCAAGTATCAACTCAAGTAAAAAAGCTGACAGACTCTCCTACCCAGACAATAATTTATTCAGAAAATCAGTTTACTAAGTTAAAAAAAAAAAAGGGAAAAATAAGCTGAATGTCACATCACTTTTTGTCCACTATAGCCCTCTACCTCTTATTGATATGAAACAGTTGCTCAAGCTCCATCTACTCCAGAACATATCCTCATAAAACACTTGACTGCATAAATGGGAAATAAAGATCAAAACATGCACTAACTGGGCAACTAACTAAAGTCTAACATTGACATTAAAAAGTTGAGAGGGATTATTCCACATGGAATAAAGGCCCTGTGCTCACAAACAGAAACCTATCTTAAAGTGAAGCATCAAAGCCCATTTCTCAGCTTGCAGTTTGGGCTCTTAAAAAAAATGAAGAACAGAAGAATCATAATTTAATATACTCACATGAAAAATATTAACTGTCTTCATACACACCTACCAAAGATTACTTAGACCCCACAGGATTCTTAAAGTGAGTTTTATAAAATATTATAATTAATTACAGATTAACTACATTGGGGAAAACTCACTTGCTTCCTGCGGGCCAGTTCTTCTTCTTCCCGTCGTTTCCTCTCATCTTCCTGCTGCCTCCTAAGTAGCTCTTCTTGTTGCCTCCGAAGCTCCTCCTGCCTTTTCCTCTCCTCTTCCTCTCGTTTGGCCCTCATTTCCACTTCTCTCCTCTCTTGCTCTAGCTACAATTCACATAAAACTATACTCAGATGCAGGTAACGTATTCCTACACCATTTCTTAGGGCAACTCTGCTGATATTATAGTAACAGCTTAATAGATGAAGCCTCTGACAGATGCTCTCCCTTAATTGCAATTTTGCCTATCAGCTGGCTGCCTACTGAGGTCAGATTCCTGAAACAGTCTAAAACAATTTTGGACAATTTTTGTTTGTAGCAAACACCAGTTCTCTACTCAGTCTTTCTACATCAGCTCCTCAAAATACCCTCTGACTTTGGAAGCGAGTAGTGAGTTGCTTTGCAGTCATCATAAAATAGTAATTTCCAGGAAACAGATAAAGTCATACAGGTTCAAACTCACAAAAATAATTCAATACTACAGTACATGTAGAATAACCCTCGAAACAGGACTCTTATGATTCCCCAAGCCAGTTCTGGTGAAAATCACAAGGATTAAGAGTACAACTACCTGGTCTCAACTCAGGGTTTGGCCTGACAGCTCATGATTTCAGTTTAAAACAGAGGTGGCTAGTGAAGAGGTTTTAATCACAAATGTAGAACACAACCACTATTTCAGAGGTCAGTAGTACCTCCACAGTGATGGTTTCCAAACAGCTGTCCACAAGGATTTCATAACTTGTTTTTATAAACCCTATTCTCTTTATGGTGTTTTCCATGAAAATCTAGTCAAAACCATCCATTGACGAGCTCGGTCTTCCACTGGCTCAAGAACCACAATTACACTGAAGAAGAGCAATCCCAACTTCTTACAGTACAAAACAGTTTCTGACCTTTGCAGCCTTGGCCTTCTCGAGCTGCTGAAGTTGTTCTAGAGCTGGTCCCTGAGCTGCAGTATCAATGGGCAGATCCCAGACACTGCTTCCTTCCCAGACTAGATAGTGAAGAAAACAAACATTGACAAGCAAAAATAAGCACGTGAACAAAACATAACTGAAAGGGGAGAATCTTGTGTATGCTGTTACTATGTTTTAGGAACTAAAATCACATTAACACTTTTGCCTTAGTCAGTAGAGGGCCATCTTATCTTCCTGGAGAACAAGGCCTGTCCATGACTGAAGGAAGGATGGATTTCCTATGAAATTTCACAGAAGAACCAGCTATTCCAGCTCCTCCCATCAGAGTAGAATGTCCTTAAATAAAACAATCCCTTCAGATCTAGACTGCCCACAACCACAGGAAAAATTACCACACTCTTCACCGCTCTCAAATGGAACTTCTACTTCAAGGCAAAGCAGGCTGATCCAGTTAAACATCATGATGCAGAAATAATTTCACTTTACGTCAAAAAGGGAAGGATCATCTCAAAGATGCTGATTCTTAATGCATGGACTTTTCCCAAGAGACCTGACCCAGGCTAAGCACCTTACCTGTAGGCTGTGAAGCTGACTGAAGTTCCCATATAGAGCCAGTGTCCGGCACTGACACAGACCTTGTAACAGGTGGCATCATGTTCTGTTCAGATATTCTGTAATACCAACAGGAAGAGTCAACACGCCACTTCCAGGGAGAGGAGTGCTCTGAACACGCATGAGATTCAGTAACTTGTAACATACTGCTTTCCTTCCACACCTCTATTTAAAACAAAAATATGATGCGGACAACAGTAGTTGCTTGCAGAGTTCTTGCTGATCTCACCCCTGCTGTTAAGTTAAGGGCTAAGCTACAGTTTTGTATTAGTTGCTTAGAGGCCAGTTTGAGGAACAAGCATCCAGTACTGCAGAACCAGCAAAGCTCCTTGGTGACCAGCACAACATATCTGTCAGACAGGTAAATTTCAACTCCTTGTTTCCATAAACACTCTCTGAGGCAAAGGTTACATATATGAAGAAGTACTCCATATCCTGAAACTGTTTCCTATTATTCTGAAACATACTCCTATTCTCATTAGCATCTTTAACATATATAATCCTAAAATATGAGCAAACTTAACTAGGACAGACAGCTGACAAGATGAAATTTTTGTTATATACAAACTAGAGTGCAGGAAGAACAGAATTCAGTTCAAGTTTGGGCTAGCTCACCTCATCTTCAGGGCCTGGAACTGTTGAAGGAGAATAGCGAGCTGCTGCTGCTGCTGGGATGAGAGGGCTGCCTTCTGCTGCTGAGCCAGCATCTGTGCATACTGTTGTCTTCAAAAGAGAAGCAGACAAATGGTATTTGTTCATTTATGCCCAAGTTGCAGACAGATGCATGCTTTGGGACTAATGCCCACTGACCTATATAATGTGCATGCTAAATACTAGAAGAAACCACAGAACAAGAGCTTGGCAAGAATCAAAATACAAGAATACAGCCAGTTGGCTCACATGACCAGAACCAGACTTCTCTTCACCCTCAGCTATGTCAACTGGCTATTACTGCCCCATGTTTCTCTTCTAAGCTGTGCAACAGTACTTTGTCTAAATTCTGTAACGTTAGCTCAAATTAATCTGGCTTTGACCACTGCCCACTTACAATCAGTCTCTTCCCCAGTAGGTCAAGGCATTGCCTAGTACAGGAGCAGGCTCTTGCCTCATTCAGTCATAAGCTGACAATCAGTATTGAAAAACTATAATTATGACACACGCTTTCAGGGTTCCCTGAAAAAGCAATCTGGTAGTGTTCTTTCCTTTGAGCTGCAGCAAAAAAAGCTGTCAGGAACTGGCCATAACTGAACAACTGAGAGCTTTGGCAAAATGGATGACTAACTGCTTTGCCCAGCAGGACTGTTCACTGATCTTCAAAAAGCTGAGCAGCATACCAAATGTAAGTTCCACCTTCTCCATCTCCAATTCCAAAGACATGTAGCTTTCTCCTGACATCAAAACATCTGAAGGTCATTACTAGGACATCTGGGATTCAAGTCTGACCATGACAGCTACCTATAAAGCAAGTCTCACCAAACTAGCTATGTGTGACACTGGGAAGGACTCTGAAATGTGAGCCTGGGGCACACACACTTCCCTAATTCTGTAGACTATCAACATCTCTGGTGTTTGTGGAAGCAGCTACTGCTGTTGGAGGTGAAGCTCTCCTAGCCTCATTGCCCAAGGAAATAATGACAAGCAGTTGAACCCAGATGACTAAAAATGCAGAGCAGAACACAGCCACTGGAAGATCACAGGAAGTCTTACTGTATTAAAAGATGCTGATACTGCAGGTGCTGCATTTGGATCAGAGCCAACTCTTGCTGTCTAGTCAGTCGTTCTTGGTCCAGCTCACCCTGTGTTTAGGGATAAAACATTCTTTTTCAATAACATATATACCAAGAGTAGTAGATAGCAAATGCAAGCAATGTAAAAGTTGTATTTTGACCAGAAAAAAATGCAAAAGAAAATAGAAAAATACCAAGATCAAGATTTACAGAGCCTGTGAAACACACATATCACAGAGGACCTAGCCTCCCAGCCACACCAAGCATTTTTAAATTATATGTCCTTTCTATTCTTGCAAAAGTAATCTAACACCAAGTTCAACTTGGGTGCTTAGAGCACCTGCAATTCCAAGACAGAGTAGATGACACCTAAAAAATTCAATTCCTGCTTGTTAGAGAACTATTTGAATGTTGTAACTATCATATAATTACCAGATGCGGAAGTGGTGCTGGGCCTGGAGTGAAGGGAACCCTGCCCCACATTTTCATGATGTCTCCAAGTGGCTGGAAAGTCTCGTCACAGGCTCTCTTCACCAACAGCGACATCGTAAAATATCCAGCCTGGAACCATTCTGCCATCTCCTGATTACTGAACGGACCTGAAATTAGCAATTTTACATATTCAAATACATACAAAACCAGTATAAAAATATTATTTAACCAAGTAAGGACCACAGAAGTCAGTTTCACAAAACAGCTTCTGAAGAGCAGGAACATTCAGTAACCCTTGCCTTCTCTGTAAGGAGCATCTCTAGAAGGCAATTTCTCCTAGGGGATATGAAACCACAAAAGGCCCAAGAAAAAATAAAAATGTGGAAGTGTTTACTTCTTGATGTCACATTGAAGTACTTAATCCAACAACAAAAATATTTAGATTGTCACTTAGCAATAAAACCAAGCAGTGATTGACATTCACTGAACAAATGAAAGCACTTTGTGGTTTAACATTCTTTAAACTTAAAGGGATGAGAAGAAAATCCTAAAGATGTGTAATACCTGCAGTCAAGAGATTGACACAGATCCCACAAACAACACCCCTACCAATCCTATCTGGAGTTCACAGCTGAGGAATGATTCACACTACACAGTGTGAAGTACAGCAAGGAAGGAATTCACTATTTAACTGCACTTTTGGGAAGCAGATAAGCAGCTGCTAAAACAGAACCCTGGGACTTCCAAAAGAAAAGTACCTTCTGAAAGCAAAGATGCAAGTATCTATATGAAAGGCCTGCTCTATATTTCATAAAAAAAAAAATCTTAAGCAAGAATTGAAAGCAGGGAGCAGTTCCTATATATTATATGAACTAACAACACAGTGGCTGCAAGCACAATTTAAATTGAGATTTTGCACAAGCACGGGCCGGTGGAAACTTGATTCCTCTTCACCCTCAATTCTAAACAAACCACCCTCCCTGACTATTCCATGTCTTCAGGCTGAGTCTAGAAATCTGATTTCAAGGTTTTTTGTGGATTCTTCACAACAAGCTACTTGAGTGGTCACATTCCTCATCTGTTTTCACTGTTATCTGGAAATCCAAGTAACTACTGGCATGTGAAACAGGTTTTAGTCTAACCTAATTTACAGAAACATGAAATAATGGCAAACTTCAGCCACAATATAAAGCACAGTTCTGGATGTTTGGCCTGCTGAGCTCATGGGGGCAGTGATGGGTTGAAGATATTTTCAGAACTTAATTTTAAAATGGTAAATTCCCTGTAGTGCTTTTGTAAAAAGAGGCACCAGGATCTGTTGGTGGTAATTCTGTGAAGAGCTCTTTAATAATTCTGTGAAACAAAAGAGGAAGTGTAAATGGCACAGACCTACCCTGAATTTCTCCTTGTGGATCTTTGTAGTACCACTTCTGCATGGCTTCGTGGAACAGGGGCATAGAGGAACCCTTTGCTCTGTGCTCTTGGATTTTTGCTGCTAGTCTTTCATCATCAAGGGCACTGTCCTGCAGATATGCCACCATCTTTTCTGCTTGCTGCAGGAGACATCAAAACCAGCAAGAAATATGAGTTAAATGGGAGCTTAGATTTGAAAATGACCGTACCAAACACAACCACGTTGTGCTACCCAGTGCTCCAGAGTGAATACCAGGAATGACAAGCAGTCCCAGGACAGGAGTGACTGTTACACAAATCTGGAGCTCTGTCCACCACACTTATCAGGCAGAATCCTGAACAGGCACAGTTCACCTGCTTATAAAAAGCTTTAGAGCAACTTGCTAAGGATGTCCATGCAGTACCACAGTGAAAAATAAAACAGGCATGGGAGCATGAGCACAAAGAAGGCTCTACACCTCAGCAGTCACAACAGTTTCATCAACACAATGTTGTAATTCACTTACAGGATTTTTGGTTGGGTTTTTGCTTGCTTGATGGTTTGTTTGTGTGTGGGTCTTAACAGACATACATAATTTCTCAAAGCAAATGATAATAAGGCTCCTTGACAGTGATCATAAACGTTACAGTCTCTAGCTTTTTAACACAGGGTATAGCATCAAAAGATTGAATTATTTGCCAAAAAAACCAAAAACCAAAACAACAAAACCAGAGAAGCAGATTTCAGCATACATTGTGGAGTGTAAAGTTTCAGCTGCATTTCTGATTTTATGGGCTCCAAATGTTTTTTGCATTCCACATTCCTCCAGTCTCATGATTGTCAACAACAAAGGAATTAGAAAAATTCTACCTGCTCTAGGTGTTTGAGGCCCTCTTCATCATCTGGGTCAGTGGGAATGTTGCCCATGCCTGGAGCAGCTGTAACAGGTGTTTGAACTGGCCGCAGAGCAGGATTTGAATTGGAAACAGGAGGAGGAAGATGAGCAGAAGCAGCTGTGTCTGCAGAAATCTGTGGCAAAGGTTGAGCAAGAGAAGCCAAATCTAAAGAAAAATGTTAAAGTTAGTTCATTATCTTTAACATAAATGACAATTACTTTTAAGAACTTAATGCAGAGAATATTCAACAACTCAAATTTAGCACCAAAACAAAAGTATTTTCAGATCTTCCTGAATGTATTGCTTACAGCATAGGCACTCAGCCTAACTTCAAGGAACAAACAATTAGTTCTATCAGTGCAGAACTTGGCACATTTGAGCATATCCCATTTCCTGGCCACACACATTTGTCCAGACTATTCTGCTGTACCACAGTGAGGCACATCCACAACTAGCTCATGTTTCTCTGCACTGCATTTCAGTGTGAAGTACCAGTGCACTGAAAGCATTTGAGATGGCATATCCAACAAATTCTGTATTTATAGACCAGTTGGTGAATTCCGGCTTTCCATCACCATAATCCAGTCCTTGCCTCTTTTAAGGGTCTAGAATTACTCACAGTGAGTAATGGAAACTGACTAAATTTATCTGTCAGGTTTATTACCTTCCCCTCTGTTGGGCATTTTGGCTGACAATGTATTCTCCACTCGATTCTCTTTATCTTCTGTTTTTTCTGTTCTTTCTGGCACAGTCTCTTCCTTCCTTTCAAAAAGGTTTGTCTGCAGTGGGTCTGGAGGCTGGGACTTCGGTGGGGTGTCTGACCTGGCAGCTGGAGATGATGCCTGAGCTGCTTCTTCCACTGCTTCTGTAACAGGGCACAGTTCTAAGTAACTGAATTACAGGAAATCTACACTGACAGCTGCAGAAGTCCTCCTTACCTGCCACTACTCTTTCTGTTTTCTCCCCCTCTTTCTTGGTCTTTTCATGATCTTTGGCTTCTTCATTGTGGCTCCCTTCAGAATCAGACCTTTCTTCCCCTTCCTCCACAGGCCGGAAGTCCATCTCCTGTTCCTCTGGTATTGGCTCCTTCTGCACTTTCTGCAAAGTCAACACAACCATCCATAACCCACCTGACATCACGGGATGTTTGCGCCAAGTGACCCAAGGGTCCAAAGCAGCTTTTCACCTTTAAAGAGAGAAATGCTCCAGAGGAGTCAAACGTGCCCATTTCTTCCTCTGCATCCTCCAAGCACCACTCAGGGAGACTGTCCCTGTCGTCGTCCATACTGCCACTGCCGCAGCGCACGCGGCGATAGCCCCGCTCGTCATCTCGGTCCCGGAAATCAAACTCGAATCTCCGCCGTCGCTCCATGTGCTCCCGCCAGCCTGCGGAATGAGGGCCGTCTAAGGCAGGGAAAGGAGCTTTACCACACGGTCCTGGGGCAGTGCTCATGCAATGGGGGGAGGGACACTGACAGCAACTCAGAAAGCCCCTACATGGTACAGCTCACCTATGAACAGGCAACTTCAAGGACAAGGCAAAGAAAAGAATCATCTTGCTAATAAGCAGAAGACTCTCAAATATTGTCCACTGTATATCCTCATTATAAATTCTGGAATAAACATTAAAAACCACATAAGGCTAAAAAAGCTCAGCTACAAAATCTAGAACAGGCACCAAAATAGGACAAGCAACACTAGTTGCCAATTGAACTTACTAGCCATCATTGGATTAAGTCTTTTATGGCACTCTTCTTTATAAGTGTAAGATTTTGTATTTTCCTTCAGGGACTCTGAAGAAGTCACATCCTAAACAGAACACCCATGTTTTTGCCTCTTGCCCTCAGCTATGCTTTTATGCACGTACATGAAAAATGGAGTGACAGCTGTTCAAATACCTTTGAAAGAACTGGTCAGTTTCCTGAATGTTTTTTTTTAGCCGTGGAATACCAAAACTTGGAAAGATAAGAAGTGGGAGAACTTTCCCAATTCATGTATAAACTTCATATTCAAAAAACACCTTCATTCACTGAAGCTTCAAATGCTCCGAGTGCAATGATGTTATTCAAGTTGTAAAGAACTGGCTGCTAAGGAAAACAAACTGGGAGTGAAAGGACTGTACAGAGCTCTCCACGCAATACAAGCCATCTTTATCACAAAGGTGCAAAGCAAACACACCTTAGTGCTTTTCATGGTGGCTGCTCTTTACTGGATTAAAAAAAAAGTAAATTCTTTTTTTTGCTCCAAGAATCTGTGCACCAGAATCAGCGCAGCCTCACAGTATCAAATGTCTACCAAAAAGAATTAAAAAAAAAACCACAGTAAAGGGGAGAAATGTGCTCCTGTTTCATGAATGAAGAATGTTTCCACACTGACCTTAATATCCTAACTATTAATATTACCCATGCAAAAAATCCACGTTTGTCTCACAAATGCAGGAAATGTAAAACAAACTTGTTCCAGAAACTTTATGACCTTCAATCTTAGATTTTACCATGGAAACACAAATGTTAGACTTTTACGAGGCCTTCACTATTCCATATGTGCTTATTTGCAAATAATTCCACTGGATAACTTAACCTATGCTTCTAGTTATGCCTCACAAAGAAACCAGGATGAAACCATCAAATCAATGTTCTGAGGCAATCTTTTTAATGCTACTAAGGAGAGAAATTTAAGTGTGCAAGGTAGTTGACAACCAGCCAGCAATTTCTGATTGAATAGACTGCCCTTCGCTACAAGCAGCAATGTCCATGTCAGGGCTCCCAGCAGGGGGACAGAGCTGTGGCCTGAACCTGGCAATGCCATAGTGTATGGATTAACAGCTCTGCCTGTTTGCTACCCTAGCGCTAACAACAGGCTGAGCCATCTATTCTTCAGCTCTCTTTTGTGTGGAATAGGAAAACTGAGTATTAAGAACTTCCTACACAGCCATAAATGGGCCATCTAGAGACCCTACACTGAGAGGAGCCTCTATTTTCCCACAGTTCACAAGCCAATACCAGGCACAAGCTCATCATTGTGAGACGCAGAAATGCAGTTTTCGAAGGTGAATTCTAAACATTTTTTAAGCCCAGGTATCTTCAAAGTTAGAACCATTTAGTCTGCTTGCAGAGATTTTGTCACACCACCTTTTACAGCTCCCACGTTTTCAGAGCTATGTGGAGAGGCAAAAAGACATAGGTACAGCAGACTCACACCCCTGTTTCTTAGTAACAAAATGTGCTTGTAAAAGCCCAATTAGAATGTAGGCCATAATTCAGGTCTGAAATGTCAGGCTGCCAACCTTTTAAAGCAAGCCAAAAGTAGAGATAAACCTGGATTCTTAACTGATGTTTTTTAAACAACAGTTAAGACACAAACACAGCTTTAAGTTCAGCCCTATACTATCACTAGGAAGCAGTTACATGTTCAATATGTCAAGTGTAGAGACAATCTTAAGTTTAATTTATCCCTTGCAATTTATGGTGACATTGTAGGAAAAAGGACTACTGGCTGCTTCAAGAAATCCAAGAACACATTAGACTTACTAATAGCTATTTCTCTCTTTAAAGTTATATTCTCTAACTCAGCAGTGAAATTTTCAATATCTACTAAAACACTTAAAAGAATAGTACACTTTTTTTGGCATATATTATATATAAACCTAGTTCTTTGCTCAATTTTGGAACAAGATTCTCCAATGTATTTTAGCTGCTTCACAACATTTAAGAAATGCAAGGAACAATGCCCAAAAATTCAACTTGAGTTGAATAGCAGCACCTGATTCTGAAAGTGGAGTGAGTCAAGATAAATTTGAAAAGCCTTTCAAATGAAGCAGTAACTAAAGAATCTCTACATGAGAGTACAGTCTAATGCCTCTCTCAAATGCTTTTCAGGAAAATGACCAATTTGAAGAGCTATTTAAGCAAAGACACAAAATCATATCAAAAATTCTAGGCAAGAAAAACTTATTCTTATTTCTTAAGGCTGGTAATATAATATAAGGCTTGGTAACCAAAACCATGAACATCTATAGATCAGTCACTAATTTTGAGACCAAAACAGGTTCATGTTTCTGACAAATTTAAAGCCTTGCAAATTTAAAGGGCAGTCATTGTATGAATGCAAAAATTGGAACAACAGAAAGAGGGGTGGTTTGGACATTTATAATTTTAAAACATGGTTAAAAATTAAAAGGAAAAAGAACCAGAACTTCAAAGCAGCCAGTGAATCTAAATCTGCGATCACACTCTTCTAGTAGATATTAAAGCCAGTCTAAAGATCCTAGCAGGGAGTACACAGAGCGAAGCCACAGGAAGAACCAACTAAACAAATGACTACAGTCCCCTGAAGACATTTCTCTATTTTTAGCAGGATATATGACTATACTATTACCTAACACCAGAATAAGTACAAAGAAGTAGTTTAAGCCACGCCAATTTGAGTTAAACTCATTGTTTACAGCAAAAATGTGATTTAAACCATTTTGATTGTTCGGTGGCTACTACTAAGAGAAGAATTCAAATACAGGCTCTGATGAAAGCTGAAACTAGGACAACACAGCTGTAATCTCAGGCTATCTCAAAATTAGCAACTTTTCTGCAGATTCATGTAAGTCTTTCAACAGGCTTTCAACAATACGTGCTAAAACTAACTCATAAGGGAAGTTAAGTTAATTTCTACTACACTGAAAATTCAAATAAGCAGTAATATTTTTCATGACAGAAGTGAGATGAATTTTCAAAACCTTTCTCAGAGCATCCAAAAAAGTTCAAGACCTGAATGAACCTCTGAACTTTGAGGTCTATGCTCCCTTTTAAGCTAAAGCATGCAGGCTGGTAGTCACAGAACGCTCCACTCCTGAGTATCATGCTGCATCATGAGGTAGCTGGCCTGATGTCACCTCAACTAGACAACAAAGCGGCAGTGTCTGATCAACAACTGTGACCAAACACTGGGGAAAAGAAAATTATATTCTTCAAAATTTGTCTTTTTGCCTTGCTCTAAAATAGAAAACATCTGATGATAAATCAAGCCTTGGGCTTGCTGCTGAATTTTAGTACAATAGAACAGCTGTTTGAGAGCAGAGTTATACACAGCTGTGAAGAAGGCTCAGAACAGAGGTGATGGCTGCTCACAACAATAACCACACTGAAAGTCTGGGATGTTGAAAAGGGCAACAGAGCCATTAAAAGAGCAACTGGGACTTTTTTTTTTATTGAAGAGAAAAAGTTGTCCATCTCAGCCTCAACAATGTCCTGTGCTTTCTTTGCTTTTCCATCAAGTTTAGTGTGGAGCAAAGGAGGCTCAAGCCAGGGGTCCTTATATCACCTTCTAGAACTACCAGAAAGAAGGTTTAGATTGGGCACTAATAGCAATTTCTTCACTGAAAGGGATGTCAAGGATTAGTACAGATGCTCAGAAAATTGGTGGAGGCCCCATCCCTGGAGAGATTTAAAAGCCATGTCAATGTGACACTTAAGGACATGGCTTAGTGGGTCAATGGCTGGACTAAACCACCTTTAAGCTTTTTTCCAAACTTAACAATTTTATTATTCTGTGAAGATGTAATAGTAGAAGAACCTAATCCTCTCCTGGTACTCCAGAAGCCTTCTGCAGCCAAAAGATAGCCAAACCCAGGATCCCACACCATGTATGACAAGCTTTTCCAAAGAGAAGGAGGGAAAAAAAAAAGTAATATGTTTCAGTCCTTCTACTGAAATACCAAGCTCTGTTTTGTATTTCTCCTGCAATTCCAGCAATGCAATGCTGGAAAGCAAGTGAACAGACTTGTCCTGTCAGGCCCAGGAAGGGGAGAGTAAAACCAAACAGGTGCCTGAAATTTACTGAGACAAGACATCCTGTAACTAACTACAAAACACGTAGAGCAACGTATTTTGAGATTTTCCAAGGATGCCTCATGGCATTGCCAACACATCTGGAAAACCAGGAAGAGGTCAATGACCAGAATGGTTTAATGTCAGTGTCACTCTGCAGCCTTAGATATGCTGTCTAACGTGGGTGATTTCTATCCCCTCACTATCACAGCCACAAAGAAACAGTACTACTAAAAACCCCTTATTTTACCAAGTACATATACACCTAGAGCACAATACCTACAAGTGCACACCTGAAAAGTATTGTTCCCTTAAATATGTAAGGGTACTGAAGATGCTAAAAGGAAAAGAAAAGGCACATAATTTTATGCTAATCATTTTGTGACCTGCACATGCCAGAACAGTATTTAATGACCAAAACTACATGAACCTATTTTTGACCTGAATGTGGCACCTCCCTCTCCTCATGACCTCTGCCCTCTCTCTGTACCACAGCTGCATGTTTGCCCAGCTCTGCTCTCACCTGGACTGTGAGGACGCCACCTCTCCCCATCCCTCCGTGACCCAGCCAGTCGCCAGCCTCCATCCTCATCTTCCCCATTCTGTTCCTCCCTGAAGATGCGCCAGTTCTCGCTCTCAGAGCGTATAAATTCGTGTTTCCTCCCCGTGGTCACTGTCCCACCTTCCTCAAAGTTTGGTCTCACTGCAAAGAAAACACAGGCCAGTGAACATGTGTCCTGTCTTCAGAAACACGGAAATACAAAAAGGTTGAAATCTTGCTCCCTAGGAGGCAAAAATGCACCAGAAGTGGTTATAGGAACCTAGGAGAGGAATGGAAATTCACAAAGGAAACGTGACGGATTTAAGAAATCCAGATCCCTATGTACCTTGGGATGGAACAACAACAACAAAAAAAACCAAAAACCAGAAGGAAGCAAACATATAAGCAATAGGAACATGGATAGGAAACACAAAAGAGGAAAAGGCAGTTTAAGAGATGTAGGTAAACCGAATAGAAAGAAGGCAAGAGTGTGCAGAGAAAAAGAATAAACTGCTTTATCATGAAGTGTCTCAAGCTAAAAGGGGAGCACAGTGCAAGCATTACATAAACCAAACACATTTCCTACTTCTGTAATAAAAAAAAGGTGATATCTATTTATTTAATCCAGCATACAGCAGTCTTACTATTAAAAAACACTGGAAATTTAAAGTAGCAGTGAGGAATAAACAAGAAAAAACTTAGCAATGTTAACATTATACTGTGAATCCATCTTCTGGAGAGCCAAAGTCAGTGTACGAAGGTCTAGAAGCAATTATGACTGAGCTAGAGGACAAGTCTACTAGAAGTTTAGGAGACAGGATAGCCTTTTAGTTCCCCATTTACATTGTGTTATATTTAAAACAAAACATAAAATCCTCAAGTACTTATGAAAAGCAACCTTATAAAAAAAGGATGATATAAATATTTTTATGAAAAGACTCCATATTATACACCAGGATTTCTACATCATACAGCAATATGCCAAGGCTTAACACAGATGCTTTCACTGCTGCCTTGCCCTGACAAGATAACCCATCACTGAAATAAGTTTCTTCAGCTGTGTAGCACCAGAATTCTCACAGGAACCACATTTCCCCACTGGTACTATTACCCAGTGTTAACCTGAAACTGTTGTCTTATCTATAAAAAGAAAAAATCAAGTACTAGAGAAAGGTATACTGAATCTTCCTATTTAAGACTCCTAAAATCCAAAATTTAAGATACTATTTGGTGAAGTCTGTTTAGCATGCCTGCTTTCTTAGACAGGAAAAACAAAAGAAAGCATGATCATGTACTAATACTCCTAGGGTGGAAAGAGACATTTTTAAGAGATTAGTTTAGGAAGCATAGGAGAATGCTTTCTTAGCACCAGGCAATTTTTTCAGTCAATGAAAAAGATGAGAGAACAAAGACGATCTGAAATTCTGTGGCATATCAGGTTTCTGCTAAGAACATGAAAATTCTTCCTGCTAGAAATACTGCACTCTGGAGGACAGGAAGCACACACTGACTGTCTGCTTTGCATGCACCTTGAAGAAAAACTGACATCCCTTCCCCACCATCTCAGAACACCTTTCTCTTCCTCCAGCTCTAATTTTTTTGGAATACCTTTCCCTTATATTGTTCCTATATGAAGAGCTGAAGCACGCTGGCTAATTTGAAATCCAGTACCTAATTAAATTTAACTTAAAGTTAAGCACCAGCACCAACAGGCAACGTCATCTATGAACACAAGTATAACCCAGTTACACCTTTACTTCACTGAAGGGGACATCTGGCTGAAGATCACTTCTGTATTTGCTGGGCTTTGAGAATCAAACAAAAAAAAATCTGAATACTATTTTGGCGGGGGGGTCTCTGGTAATATCCCAAATAAAATAAAATTACTGGAGGCTCCTCAACTCCCTTCATTTTGTACGTGTGATGCTGGCAACTTCTTTTATCTGGAGGGGATAAATCTCTGCAGATGAAGGTCAAGACACATTCTGTTTTCCCATGCTTCATGGAAAAGACAGGAAAATAAGCCAGACAAAAATCTAAGTTTGGGAATTTTTTTTTTTTATTTTAAAATTTTAGGTATCTAAAAAATATAATGCAGACTATGGTAAAAAAAGTCCCGGGAAGCCTCTCACCATTGCTCCTTGGATGGGCTTCCCATAGTAGAAAAGGAGAAAGCAAAGTACAGAGCCGAGTCAGCTGGAAGTAAACCACAGAGAGAGGTGCACAAGAGAGAGCACAGGGGAGCCTAATTCCCAGACAACAAGGCAAATGCCTCATTCTTTCTGAATTTATTTTTAAAATGCTACAAAGAAGAAGAGAGATATAATTTTTTTCATTTTGCAGCACAAGACATTAAATTTTCTCTTACTAAAACAGTTACCAAAAGAAGTTATTCAAATCACTATTTTGAGACATGGGAAGCAACATTTTTACAGATTTATTTATTATTTTAATAAAAACTCACAGCTGTTACTTGACACTTATTCAGTAACATTAATGCGAGAAATTTTAGACTCTACCAATTAATGAAAAAAAAAAAAGGGATGTTCTTCCCATCTATTGTAGGTTCAGTTGATTCTGGAGACTGCTCTTTAACACAGACAAGCTCTCTGCTCATAGGTTCTCTTCCACTCTTCCAAAAACATTTAGGAAAAAAGGCCAGTTAAAGAATACAGTGAAGTCTGCTTTGCCACTGCATATCCAGGTTTTAGTCCCACTACACATCTACTCATGTTATAGGCAAACCAAGGCAACTCAGGTTCTGTTATTCCTTAGGACAGCAGATTTTGTTCCCAAGAACTGAACTATCAAAGTCAGGTTTTGTATGCTGAACTTGCAGAAAATGGGGCTTGAAACACTTCTCTGTAGAGGTTATAAAACATCAAAAGCTGTTTGCCAAGATTAGACTCAAGTGGGATCCTGTCCTTCTTTTGATTTTAAATTCTATGGCATTAGAAATATAGAAATGAAAAAAAAATCAAATAAAAGGAGTCAGTATCATATTCATTTGAGAATGAGATCACCTGTGGTTCCAAAACCTTTCCAAACACAGCAGCACTCCAGTGTGTCACATGAGAGACTGTTCTGATGCCGCATTCAGTGGAATTAAGAGAAAAAAAAATGCAGTGTCTCATGACATATTTCAGATTTCTGTGGTACTAGGACATCATAGCAAGCATCACTCAAAGAACAAGTTATGTGTCCAAACAGGTCTGGCATTAGATGATCCTGAAGATTAGACAGACCAGCCAAGAAACTAGTTCTTTACAAACACAAACCAGTCACAGATTAAGGACCAGAAAAATCAAGCTACCCAAGTGACAGAAAGACTATAACAAAATTAATACAGGAATATTCATACAGATTACGTGAAAATTCCGAAGTCCCAGCATATTCTTTGCAAACTGTTTCTAGATTTGAGAACAATCGTTTCAGCTGAAATGACTTAGATCACAGAGTGAGGACTTGGCAATGTTTTAAGGATGAAAGAAACTAAAATGCAATCTATGGTTTTGCCTTGGACTAATTGACTGGACTTCCTGAAGAGAAGGAGCAGTAAAAGGGCACCTCTGTTCAGGCCTGTCACAAAGCCAGCAATGGTGTTTACAGAAAACTTCAGACAGAGTCGAGTGGTATCCAGCCAGAAAAGCCTACAGCTGTGCAACACTGATTCGAAGGGATACTGAATGTGGAGAACAAGACTGGATTTGAGGATGTGGCCCCATGGCAACGCATTTATGAAGAGGACTTACTAACAGAATGGCAAATAACTTCTGTTCTCCAGGCTGTCAGCCCACGTTTCCTACGCCATGCTCACTGTCTGGAGAGAATAAACAGGAAAGCAATGACTGACAGCACTGCTGTTTACAGAAGGGCAAGAACCAGGAGAGGCTATTAAGCCCTTTAACTTGTTCTCTTCTCTCTGCTGCCTCCTGTACAATTCCTCAAGAGGAAGATAAAAACCTTTGCAGGCAGTGTTTTTAAAGGATCTGAAATAACTTTGCTTAAATGTGTAATTTTTTAATTTATTTCACAGAAGAATAAATGCCCTTAAGATGATGCTTCTAGAGAAGGACTACCTTCTCTCATTAGAACGCTACTGGACATGCGAGGACCACCAAAGGAATACAAATACCATGAAGTGACTCCCAGTGACAGATCAGAAGTTCTGAATCCCATTTCTAGCTTCAAATTTTTAATCTCTGCATAAAATATCAATCTCAACAGTAGGTCTCAAAAACATACCATCAAATATAACTCCATATTTTCTTACTAAATTGGCCATTATCTACTGTCACCAGTGTGAGCCAATAGATTCAAAGGAATTTTGAAGAGTTCAATTCCATAACACACCAGAAAAATACACACTGTACTTTATTTCACCTGTTTACAACTGTATAAAGATTTCTAATTCATTCAGCTGAATTAGGTTAGAACACCAATGAACACACAGCATATGATTTCTACAGTTCAAAAGATGGTTTCTAAGAAATAGTTTGAGTCACAAGTAGGATTTTGGTTTAAGTGAGGCTGTGTACAGTGGAGGGAAGGGTGAAGGGCGAGTCACACTGTCCTACAGCCTTGTCACACTGGTGGGAGTCCCCTGGCACTACATTATTTGCCCTGGTTCTCAAAGTCACAATATGCCTATCAACTTTCGGTGCCATGCCTGAACATGTATTAAAACGTTCCATACTAATGAAGCAAAAAATTAATGTTTTGCAATTTAGGGTTGGGGGAAGGTTAAAGAAGAAAAAATAGGGAGGATTTTGTTTCCTAAGCAGGAAAGTCTACATTAATGATTTTCCCAGCAGGCCTTCAGTAGTTTTACTGCAAACAACCACAGCCTTTGTTTCTCAGATCCTCTTACATCTGACGTTCGGTCAAAGCCCTCACATCAGCAGCTCACCAAGGGATAAAAAAAAAAATTAAAAAAAAGGGAACCAGTACTGTGTTCCAGAGCTGTCCTCAGAGCTGGTCCAGCAGGGAAGCACACACTGACCACTCTGCACAGCTGCTCGCTCAGACATACCCTCAACAGCTCCTCTAATTTCATGAGTGAAAGAGCAAACAGCTTAAGCAAAAGTGGTTTCATCTGCTGCATGGAATCAGCAAGCCACCTAATCTGCCTTGTTTCATTCCTAAGCTTTAGCAAAATCCTGTGATTAATTCCATGTTTTCACAAAGGAGCAATGTGGAGATGAAAATGGCCAGGACTACATCTCCTGAGCAGCATTAGGCTGCAATTCAACAACACCGTCCTGAGACCACAGGCTGCACCATGAGCTGCACCCACCTTTCTACTAACGTTCCAGAGCTTGGGACTTAACAGGAAAGGAAGAAGTGGAGCAGCAGTGAGACACAAGAGTGTGTCTCCCTTCACTCAAACAGTAGTTGACACTGGTTGGAGAAAAGGTATCAGTGAACAGTGTAAGTTTTCAGCAGCAATATGGGAACTTTTCCACTCAGCTCTTCCAAGGAAATTTTGGCCTTTTCAACTTTCACGTAAAGCTTTAGGTTATACAAACCAAAAAAATTATCTTGATTAAGGAGCTGAGGGGGAAGGCACCCCTTCTCCAAGTAAGTGTTTGATGATTTCTCCTTGGCTGCTAAGGGTTTGTGTTGGGTAAAGAAATGCTCCTAACAAACCAGCATTCTTTTCCACATGATCAGAGCCAACCGGCCCCCCTGCAGGCAAAATGACCAATCAAATCAGCTTCAGATGGAAACCAATCCCCCCAGCATATAAACACAGGAATGAGACATACAAACCCATTTTTAAAGGTTTTGGGGTTTGTTTTTTTTTTAAATCTCTACCAACCACTTGTGGGAAGTTTCTTGCTAGTGCTGGGACCAGTACACCAGACCAGAGCAGTCCCTCTCCTGGAGCCCAGATTATCCCCTCCTCCTGCACAAAGACCCTCTGAGGACTGGTAAGTACAGAAAACTATCATATTTTTTCCTTCTTTTTTTCTTATTGTACAATTTTAATGGTTCTGTCACTCTAATCAAAGAAATCCAAATTCTTTTCAGGACAGAGGGTTTTATTTCTAAAGCTTGCTAAACTAGGTATCACCTTAGGCAAAATAGTTGCTGATTTTTCCTCCTCAAAAGGAAAAAAATGCTCTCTCAGGTCAGTCCTAAGAGCACACAGAGCAAAACCAAAGTCTTATGCAGTATTTTTTCAGGAAGTTTTTGAGATAATTGCTGGCAAGGCTGTGCAGACAGGGAGTATTTGCAAGCTCCAGCCACAGCAGCTGGTGTCATGAAATTGGCCAAGAATTATGAAAAAGTCATCCTCACCTTGCTGTACTTATAACTCAGCATTCAGTTCCATCACAAATTAAAAAAAAACAAGCTTCAGATCTTCAAACTTGCTTTTACCATCTCCAATTATATCTCAGACTTCGACAGTTTTCATTCATCTCCCTGTGCTTATGGACACACACAGCGAGCCAGCATCGCTGCCCAGGACACCACATAAGGACATGGAGTGAACTCCACCACCCTGCAAAACCTAGACTTTCTAGGCAAGCCATGGAAAGTCTGCATCACACAGGGCAGGACTGCTCTTCAAAAACAGCAAGTTCCACAAAAAAAGGCTGGTAGCACACTTCCATTACTGCAGCTTTACATCAAATAAAATCCTCCCTTGTAACTATCAAATTACACCTCAGTTATTAATATTTAATTCTGCATTTAAGTTTCTTTATAAGGATTTAATATATACTAGAATATTTTAAAGCCTTTACCAAGACTTTGCTTAAATGTTGCTTTTCTGCTTCTCTAAAAGTGGCTAAACTAGTTGGTCCACTCAGGTGCTACTTCAAAATCAAGAATTAGTGTTCATATGGATCCTCAGAGTGCTTATGTGAAAATACATTATATATAAAATGGAGCATTATTTAGCGTCCCAAAAATCAAGTATATAAGCAGCCTTGTTTTCTGTACTATAAAAGGAGACATACTTTCCTATTTTACCACCTCTTTTCTTTAAAGTGCATTCTGTAATAAACTGTCACAGAAACTCAAAAGTACGAGCTCTCACATCCTATCCTTTATGACACTTGCTTTGAAAAATGTAACTTGGGGTCAACAAATTCAAGTTTCCATTTTTAAAAGACCTACTTATAAATGTAAGAAGTCCTGAAAACTTATCTTAATTCTGTACACTGCTCAGAAGTAACAGTTTTGTCAAAAAATATTTCCATTCATCTCAATGAGGCATTAGCTACAAAACCAAAAGGACATGTATGTTTGAAATGTTAACTGTTCTACTAACAACAGGAGCATAAGCTTTCAACCAACACATCTTCTCAAGCTGAATTACTTCCTACATTTCTGACTGTCCCCTAATGTAAGTTAAATGATCCAGTCATGACATCCATACTGAAAAGACCTTCATTTCCTAATAATAATGCCAGAGCATCTCCAAGGGTGGCCAATCAGTCTAAAAAAACAATACACAATAATCTAAAAATAAGAACATACAAAAAAGCCATTTCAACTGCATGAAAAATGCCCTTAAAAATTATAATCTTAGTTTGTTCTTGCTGCAAAGCACAGAGGCAGCAACAGACCTGCACAATCTCAGCTCAGAGCAGACAAGCTTTAAATCTGAAGCTTGTACACAATCATGCAAACCCAGGCCAAGTAAAGAGGGAACATACACATCCCCAGAAGGGCATGCCACCACCTGGGTGGCAGAAGTAAATCTTCAAATGATGCTGCAATTATAAGCAGTTTTTGCAGTCACTCCCAGAAAACAGCAGGTCCTCAAGACTACTTTCCTGTCAGAATGAAGCAGCACAGCATAAACTGTTTCAAATCCCTTCTGAGGTCAATTAGAACAGACTTTATTAAGACTAGAACCTGGGCAAGTAGAGCAACACTGCAGAAGTCTGCCCTGAACACAACTCCTCGCTTGGGCTCCTCAAAAGGTTGCAGATGCATTTGTGTATCGAGCTGAGAACAGGCTGGAAGCGTCACTTTGAATGCCTTCAACTGAGAAAGCAAACAAAAATGAAGACAGTGCTGCCAGTGTCTTTCCCTCAGAGGAAAGACAAAGAGGACTCTTCCCTACCAGAGTCCTAAGAAAAAGCTAAGCAAGAGGAAAGGAGAGGAAATCAACACGGTGACATGGAATAGGAACGCAAAAAAGGCTGTTACAACACAAGGAAGACAGCCTCAATCAAAAGCGCAAAGCATGGGAGATCCGTGTGCTGGATATCATGAATTTCAGAAATGCAAGCAACATCCTAAACCTGTAATGCAAGGTTTTATCACACATAAATCATTAGCCAGCCAGGTCAGTTTAGAGTGTGTCCCAATGCTAAAGAAGGAATCTGTGATTGTTTTGAAAATTAGTACTCAGCCAAGCTTGATTTGTCTTAGAGAAGTGTATAAAAGAAAGAAGCCAGGATGAGGGACAAGGAGATAAGAAGACTGAAAACAAACAAACAAAAAAAACCTAAGAACTGATAGACACACTGGTGTTAGTGATAATTTAGCTTCCAAGAGAAGGTAAAGAGGAAGGATTAGACACAGCAAATGTGTGATAAGGGACTGGTCAGCATGCCAGAAGAGGTTTAAGAAAGGGATTTCTTGACAGTTCCTGTCTTTCTAGTCAAGGGCTTTCAGCTAAGAGATAGAGGGACAAGAAACACCCCAAAGCTTCAACAGCTGTGTAAGTCAGGAACCAGGAAAAGCAAAACCAAGCAAATAACGTAAAATAAAGGTTGTTGGGAGAGAATACTGGACAAACCTGGATAAGAAACAGTGCATGTATGCTATAGTGGAGACAAGCATTCTCCAATAAACACAGAATTTTTCTAGTCAAAGCTGAAATGCCTTTCCTAAAACATACACTGATTACTGGGATTAATGTGGGGTCATGGAGGATCATGCCAGGCAGGGGATTCAATCAGATGGCTCAAATTGTACTTTATAACTTCATTAATTTATCACTAACAAGGAAAGAAGGTATTCGTATTTTTTTACTATGGGCAAAGAAAGGAGTAGACAGAAGATGTTAACACTTTTTAAACTTAAAGTCACATCCACTCTTAAGCTGCCTCTGCCTTTGAGAATACAGAGGACTGATCCTCCAGTCTGGATAAGTTATTTTCCGGTTGCTCTTTTACCTCTTACTCTCACCCAACTGCACCACTCTCAGAGTTTATTGCAGTTTCTTATCTGTTTTTCTCAGTCCAAGATGCCAAAACTTAGGACTCTTAATCCATCATAGCACTTGAAAAAAGTGCTTATGAAAAAAGGGGTTTTTGGAACTTAAGCTTACACATTTCTAATGCTCTCCCTGCCACTGAACTAGAAAACTAACATTTTAAACAGTCCTAGACTAGAAAAATCAGAGCACTGTACCAGTGCATAACATGGTTAACCTCAGAAGGCAAATTCACCTGCTTGTGAGTCTCAAGGAGCAGAGACACAAGACTGCTCTGAAATGTGCGGCCGTGGGCTAATGTAGGCTGTCTTTCTCAAGTGCCTTCAAAATCTGTCAGGTATCAATTCTGCCCCATTGAAAAAATACCAAAGAACTTGACTGATTTTTTTCAGAGTTTAAGACAACATTAAGTGATTAATCACTACTCTAAGAAGCTCCTTAATCAACAAATCTGACATCCTACAATGCTGACAGCATTTGCTCTAAGTCTGTAGTGTTCAAACACACTGCTTTAGCACCCGTGTGAAGATCTGAAGCACAGCCAAAAAAAAATGTACAATCTTAAGAATGTTTTCCCTTTTTTCTTAATGTACATAACACCACAGAAAAGGCTTCTGTCACCAATCAGTCAGCATCAGAATCATTTTCACAACATGTATTCGTTTTGTAAACCCAAATTACTTAGAGCCTACAAAGTAGATCCTGCCCTCAAAGTATCACAAGAATTTACAGAAAAACACAAGCTTTTGATTGTGTTTCATTGTTTTGGGTTTTTTGTTTGCTGGTTAGTTCTGAAAGCATGATGCACTCAGAAGCATTTTGTTCAGTAAGTGCTCTCTATTCAAACAAGGGAGTGTTTCTTGTGAGTACCGCTTACTCTAAGATGATAAAACCAAGGCACTGTTAAGAACTCATTTTCAGCATGGTGCCCATCATCCTTCCCATTCAGAGATGCCCATTTTCCAGATCCTTCAGGCCTCCAGAAAGGCTCATGTAAATCTTAACACAAGCACTGTGCTCCACAGACAAGTCACCAATGATTGGATTACAGAAGCACGTATCATTGCGTTCAGGTTACAGTACAGCAAGAGTGAGAACTGCCATTCAGGGAGCTATGCAGCAGACTGAAGAACCAACTCACTGAAGGTGGGGGGTCATGCTATAAACTGGATGGACTACAACCAAAATCCTCCAAGACAAGCAGCCTGGTATCATATGCCAGGAGAACTTCGCTAAGTGCACTCTAGTCTCTGACACGAATGGTTTCAAAATATTCCTCTTGAGAGATGTGAACTGGGAAATTAAAACTTAGGGGAAAACCACCGAATTCTACTCAGGCCATCATCTACTCTATCTCCCCCTGACTATGGCATGGATAGAAGTAATAGCTGGATGGTTTTGAGAGGCTACGGAAGAAAAACAAAAACTTAACTAAATGGTCACTGTGATGTCAATCTTCATTGTCTCAGTAGGCATTAAACACAAGTAAAAGCAAAAGAGTGTTCTGTAGTTAACTAAAATTTGGTTGAAGATTAAGCAAACAGTCATGCAAACTGCTGGTTTATGGGATCAAAGATCACAAGACAAATTTTCACCTACCATAAATTCATTCTGAATTTCAGGATCCTTACTTCTAATGCATTTCAAGAGAAAGCTAAGACGGCACTGTTGGAAGGGAAAAATCCAATTCCTCTACAAAAAAATGTGATGGACTGAAACAGCCATCACTCAAAGGAAAGTCCAAATTGATAGGAAATCAAAACTAAATACACCATGTATAATTATCATTTGCAGAATTCACAGGTATTTTTTAATCCTCTGTTGCTCTACAAACAAGCTTCATCACAACCTTCTTTAAACAGGTTGTACACATAATGAAGTCTCCATTTTACACAAACCTGTACTTAATTTTAATCTGTCCCAGGTCAACTTTAAACATCCACAATTTATAAAATGCACGGATTTGAGCGACCACTGTCTTGTCAAAAGACATTCACAAGCTCTGGCAAATTCCAAAAGCTTTGAGGTTTAAAAGCAAACGAAGGAGCCTAATATGTCCAATACCTACAGCTATCCATCTGCTTCCCATATCTGCAATTCCACCTTAATTCCCACATGCTTGCTGTCCTATTTTATTTGGTCACTAATAAAAATTACACTGCTCAGGCAGACTAGACTGGAAATAATGTCAGAGTGTATTTTCTGTATTGGTCTCCTGCCCTCTTTTTACCTGATCCTTACATAAACAGCCTCAGACTTCCAGAAGCAGCTTTACAGTATTATTTACAGAATACTGTAATTCTGTTTAACTGGACATGGTGGGTGCAGACAGCAGACAATTCTTGAGCTAAGAGAGTCAGAAATGGCTAGTAGCTGAAGTATAGCACTCACCTAAAATGCATAAATATGTTACAGAAATAATATAATAAACATTCTTTCCTTAGTATAACACTACTGTTAATAGTATTCATAATAGTATTGGTAAATTATTATACTCTGCTCAAAAGAAGTTACAATATCTGATATAATCAGCAAAATTCAATTTCTTTTCACACACAATATGCCTAATCCCATCCCACTCACGCGTAGAGAATTAAAGCATGTGACTCCAATGTAAATTTAGGAAGGTATGAAATTTATATTTAAACAACTAAGCAGGGAGAATTTGAGTAGTAGTCAGATTTTTAAACCTAATCTTTTTTAGCAAAGTATTACCACAAACAGTGGTAAATTCCTCTCCAGGCACCTGACTTAATCTTCTCTGGATTGCAATGTATAAGCCCTCCTTTGTTGGCTGCAGTATTTCTACCCCTGCTGATGTGTCAGAAGCTGTGAACATTAGGCAAAATACAAATATGTGGCACTGTATCACTTTTTTTCCTTTCTTCTCCTTTCTAGAAGATGACAACAGATACAATAGAGAGCAATAACACCAAATCCAGCGCTCCTCTCTTGACTCAGAGATACCTGAGGCTGGTGACCAAGGATGGGCACAGCACATTCCAAATGGCTGGTGCCCAAGGCAGAGGTGTGGCGTACCTCCGAGACGTGTGGGGGATACTCATGGACATGCGCTGGAGGTGGATGATGCTCGTCTTCTCAGCTTCCTTTGTCATTCACTGGCTGGTCTTTGCAGTGCTCTGGTATCTGCTGGCTGAGATGAATGGGGACCTGGAGCTGGACCACGATGCTCCACCTGACAACCACACTATATGTGTGAAGTACATCACCAGTTTTACAGCTGCCTTCTCCTTCTCCCTGGAGACACAACTCACGATTGGCTATGGCACCATGTTCCCAAGTGGGGATTGTCCCAGTGCTATTGCACTGCTGGCAATTCAGATGGTCCTAGGGCTCATGCTAGAAGCCTTCCTCACAGGTAATCCCTCCTACTGCATCTTTACACAATTGTTACCGGTGTAACAATTAGTTTTAAGAATAGAGTTAGAAATAAATACTGTTCTTTCTGATATATGAAAGAACAATTGGCCACTACAAGGATGACAAGCTATGACTACAGCTATGTAGTACTAAAATTTAAACACCTCTAATCATCAAAAGACAAATTAGGTGTTATCAATATCTGGATTTAATAATTTCACCATTCATTAGAAAATACTTGTGGCAGATCACTGCATATCATTCTTATTCTTCTTATACCATTCTCTCTCTTAGCTATTATCATATAATTGCAGTGTTTAAAGTCAATTTTTTCTTTTTTACTTTTAAGGTATACTTTTGTCTGAGTTATCTTCATTGATCTTTAACTCAGTGTTTATGTATTCCTCAGTAGCCATTGTAATGAAAGTTTTTACAATGTCACAGCTATTTTGAGGTAATTTAAGTTATTTAAAATATTCATGTTTAAAGTAATTCAAAATAATTTGAAAATACACAGGTTAGTTTACTGTATATTAGAAAGAGCTTTGACAATGTAACATACTAAGACATCCAAATTACCAATTACAGTACATGGGGCAAGCTAACAGCCTCCTTGCAGCTACAGTTAACTTCCAAATATTAATAAGTGAACACAATTTAGAAAAATAAGCATTTCAGGAAAGCTACACCTTTTTGAAAAAAAGCAGGTTAGTACAGTGTCAACCTAATAGTTTTCAAATATGGTCTTTCCAGCCTCAGCCTGCTTCTGCTCCCTTGGAGCCTGCAGGGAACCAGCCCAGGTCCTGTGCTCACGCTGAGTTTGCTCTTTCCCCTGCTCCAGGTGCTTTTGTGGCCAAGATTGCGCGCCCAAAGAACCGGGCACTCTCCATCTGCTTCTCGCGCTTCGCCGTGGTCACGCACCCCGAGGGGAAGCCACACCTCATGTTCCAGGTGGCCAACACTCGCTCCAGCCCCCTGACCAGCGTCCAGATCTCTGCTATACTTTACCAAGAACAAGAGAGTGGGCAGCTGCACCAAACCAGCATTGACTTCCACCTGGACAGCATCACTGCAGATGAGTGTCCTTTTTTCATTTTCCCACTGACCTACTACCACTCCATCACTGCATCCAGCCCACTGGCTGCTCTCTTTCAAAGAGAAGCTCCTCACCATTTTGAGCTGGTCATCTTCTTGTCAGCTGTGCAGGAGGGCACAGGAGAAACGTGTCAGAGGAGAACATCCTACCTCTCGTCAGAGATCCTGGTGTACCACCGCTTTGCCTCCCTGCTAGCCCGCAATGCCAAAGGTGAATACCAGATCAAGATGGAGAATTTTGACAAGACTATTCCTGAGCTTCCAGCTGCAGCTGACTCAAAGAGTCCAAAAAGGACTGACAAGGAGATCCGCATCAATGGACAGCATACCGATAGCTTCCAGCTCTCTGAGACTGGCCTCACAGAGTAGAGTTAACAGACCTTGAACTTTGTGCTTTTTTAATTATTATTACATTAAACTTGCGGGTTCCATTTAAAAACTTACTTCCTTGCCTGCCCTGCCACCTTCTAGTGATCTCTCTTGCAGTCCCATCCTTTTCATTACAACGTGAGATACAGAGTGAAGAGAACTGAGGAGAGGATGCATTAACCATCCAGGATGAAGTCAGGTGCATCACTTACAGTACTAATTCTTGGGAAATTAGAAGAGCTATCTGCTGAATTCACCAGACTATGATTAAAGCCACACTGACCCTGAAAGGAGAGATCTTCAAAATTCCCAAAGCTGACCAAAGTCATAATTAACCAGCTTGTGACAAAACGGACAACAAAACAAACGGATAAAACAATATGGAGTCGTTCAGTAAACACATGAATTCTGGTATAAGTAACTCTGCTCATCCAAGAGCCTAGCTTTTCTAATCTCTTACCTCTTTGGGAATACAGACTTTCATCATTTTTCAGATGGCTTATAGTCCTGCCAATCTCTCATGACAGTGAACAGCACTCCAGCTGTGCTTATTAAGCAAAACTGTAAATACTAAGTGCAGTTCCTCATTCTGCTAGATAAGAGAACATCTCACTCCCAGACAGGTCTATGAAGACACTATCCAAAAATCTGGTTGCATATGACAAATACTGCAATAGAAATTTTTTCTTTGAAAACACTGAATAAATTTAGCAGTGGGAAAAAAAAAAGACCGCTTTTAATGAATTAATGTGGAGGGTTTTTTTAAAGCCCCATACATTCCACATGTTTTCACCTTTGCGTTGCTTGTCTCAAGTATATCTGACTCAGAAGGATGCACTATATATATGAGAAGTAGAACTGCATCCATTGATATTTTATGCTTTCTAACATCAATCTTTGCCTGTACACACCGCACAAAAAATATTTAGAGACACTTGAATCAATTTTGAAATAAAAAATTAAAACAAACTATACATGAGACTTCTGTATTTAAGTGCCTCATAAACCTACTGCAACTAAGATGCCATTCTAAAGCTCCTAAATAATTTAAGATGCTAAAGGAAAAACACAGCGATGGATAACTATTTCCAAGCTCTGAACAAAAGCATTGCCCATTAGGTGTTCATACCTGAACACTCAAGTAAAATTAAAGTTACTTTTAAAGGTACAAGACTTTTCCCAGAAACCCCGATGGCATAAATAGCAACTTTTATTGACAACATCGTAAGACGCTAGCAAATACACTTCCCTCTTAACTTCACCCCAGTGGTCAGCAGCAGGAAAAATGGTCTTCAGCTATCTGATGAGGTAGCTTAAACGAATTCTCAAGTCACAAAACTGTTCACTGAAGTGTGTTCATAACCCAAACAGGGTAGGCAAAAAGCTACTTTGGTTTAGGGTCTGGGAAAATGGAGAGCCACCCCACAGAAGCATTCCACACACAGTTGGGGAATGAGGCAGAAGGGCCACATTTTTGTTCCAACTGAGCTCTCATTCCAAAACAGTTCAAGTGCTGCCTTCCCCCATTGCAGACTTCAGATTTGATTTATCACAGACACTCCCAAAATATTTTTTCAACTTAATTCTATAGACAAGCATTCATGACTATTGTGGAGCTTGGAGAGCAGCACTATCAAGTTATACTGCCTTCATCCCTTTTCATTACAGTTTTTTTAGCTGTTGATTCATACACAGTTTAAAGAGCCCTTTTCCACCCATGTGTCAACACCAATAATTTTTAATAATTTCTTGCATTTTTTCCACATTCTCTGTCAATGTAAGACACTGATAAGAGTCCTACAAACTAAAAACCAGTGCAAGACCAGGAGAACAGACTCCCATACCAATGCTGAAATAGGGCAGCATTCTGTGTGAGGTACTGAGTATTCTGTTTGACAGTATTTTGGGTGAGGCATTGTTTTTCCCATATATCACATGGGGCTATAATCTCATGATTTAGAGCCAAAGTTATACAAAGCTATTTCTAATTTCAATTCTCATCTAATAAAAGGTGAGCTGTTTTGTTTGATTTCTACATGACTTGATACTTTATAGTTGTCCTGGTTTTAAAATAATTCTCTTCATAGATTTGGTTTAAAAGGGAGTACAACAGCAAGCATAAAGAAAAAATGTGTTGTTAGTAAATGCTAAATGCAATCTTCAAATATTAGATTTTGGAATGCAAAGCTGAATGATACTGCAGAAGCAAATCAGACAAAGAACTGTGCAGTTACTTCACAACAAGGGCAGAAAATACATTAAAATTGCTTTTACAGTTCCAGAGAAGTGGTGAATCATGGATGTCTGAAAGTACTGGAAATATGCCTTGGCCCAAATTAGAGTAGAAGCCTAGGAAAATTGCTGATGGATTCTGATGCACCAACTCCATGCTTTAACACAGTAAGAGCAAACTGGTGATGAACCTTCTGTGAATGCACCTCCTGCCAGCAAGGCAAGGCAGGAGAACAAGACAGGCAGAGTGAGGGAAAGTACAATTCAAAGAAATTCAACATCCTTTTTATATCAACTTGAACACACCTTTTATATTCAAGTCTTCTGAACCTAACCAAAACCCACACATTAAACAGAACTCAACCACGTTCTACAATTGACTTACTAACAGGTTTGTTTCAACAACATAATTATTCACTTCAGCTTGTAACTGCTGGTAACTAATCAAATCCCTTCATCTACTAAGCTGGTATTAGTCAGGAGGCTGCACAGAAAATTAAGCAGCTTTTGTGAAGAGACAGACATGTACAAGAAAGCAACTTGCTCATTTTCTTTGCTAATGGCCTCAGCCTTCCAGAAACAATCTGGGTTCTAAGTGAAGTCTGTCAAAACTGTGACAATCTGCAACAGAAACTTGCAAATACTTTGTGCATCTTCAATCTGCATGCTGAAACCAGGAACAGATACTGCTTATGCTGAGAATCAGTCAAATGTGACCTTGCAAACTGTTGTGACCACTGAAAAAGCAATCATTAATTTTTAAGAACAGCATACTGATCATATTTGAGAAATAGTTGTTAAATTTCTATTACTTTTTTAATCTCTTGATTTTTAATTGAGGGTGCTTGCATTGTTCTCCATTACAAATACGCAGAAATGTTTAAAATATTTGATCTCTTAATAATTCTCTAATGGGATCATCCAGAACAAAGAACATGAAGAAGTTGCCAACTCAGTAAATTATGTAATCTGAATCCAAGGCCCTATGAAACAGCAAGGAAAAACTGAAGCACAGTAAAATTGTAGAATAAAATCCTAAACTAAGGAGTTTAACCAAGGTAACAGAAACCAGTCCAGGCATCCAGTAAAGCATGTGATCCTGAATGTCAATTCCTTTCCCCTTTCTGCTTCCATAGCTCTGTGTGGATACTACTGCTTGCTATTAACCTGGGACTTCTTTTGGCATATCTGTATCCTTCTCTCACACTCAAGATATTTTGTCATTGGGAAGCCATTACATAACAGTAACTACTTCTAATTAACCAAGGCTTGAGTCAGAATAGACCAACACTTTCTATCAATATCTCTGTGCTCTCCACCTTATCTGTCTTTGGAAGTAAAGGGGAGAGAAATGGTCTTCCCACTTACTGCAACATTAACATCTAACATAGCAATGCTATAGTTAAAACAATATTTTTATAACGAAACTTCAGAAAGATTGAAGGTCTTTTGCTTCATACTGACTAGCAGAGAAATACAAGAGACTAAAGAAGAGCAATTAGATACTCAAAAAGCTTCATAATTTGAGAATAAGCATCTCTCACAATGAGCTTCCAACAAATTGCATCAAGGACACCATCTTCCCTAGGGAACAGTTCTTGAAAGAAGATGCATTCAATAGCCCTGATCACCAGCAGTTGCTATAAACACAAAATGCTCTACACTAGCTGCAGATTATCCTCTGGCAGAAGTCAACTTCTGTAAGAACATTTTGCACACTGTAAACTGTCCTCAATTTCAGCTGAGAAATACATCTGATCCTATACCAATATGCAATATTTTTTTCCCATCTTTATCAGAAATGTGGTGTACTCTATAGCCTGGAACTGGAATAGCTGTATTTCTAATCACAACATCAAGGAGCTAAATAAATAAAACTAAATCAACTGTAGTAGATACTACCTCTACATCCATTTTTCTTTTGTAAAAATGCAGTCCTGAAATCTCAGTCGTACTTACTTTATCCTATTTTCATTTTTTCTTTAAAAATTTCTAAATATAAAGATACACAGAAAGTTTGAAGCTTAAAACTGCTCAATCTCTGACCAGTATCAAATTATTTTGATAATTTGTGCCGAATTTAAACAATGTGGAAAACATACACATGTTAATTTTGTGTCGACATTCAACTTAACAAGCAGAAAAAAATAGTACTCTTTAGAAGCTGTGAACATCAACTCCTATACAGAGAGAAGACTGGAAGGGCTTTGAAAGCAAACTCCTATGGCATGTGTCAGCATGATAACACAAAATTATAAATATGGCAATTTATGCTACTCTTAATGCAATACTAACAGCTACACAGGGATTAAAATACATTCCTGTCAACTTCTAATTGCAATTAGATCTCTTTGGGTTTGTCTTTAAGTTCAACCTGCAATTATCTTTTCTAATCTATGCTTTCTCAGCATATTACCAAGGAAGATATGAAGCCAAAACTCCTTTAGCAAAGCCAAAGATTCCTTGGGTCCTAAATAGAGAAGACACATTGTCAGTAAGCTCTTACTAGTAGAAAACCTCTCAGTAGGCACAGATGTGCTCCATGCACATGGAAACATGCCATGGAGAAAGAGAATGGGCGTACCAGAGAACAAGCAACAGATGAGCCCACACAGCAAAAGTCACTGAAGCTCCCAGATAGCCAGAGCTGACCCAATGCTCTCACCACCCTTAGAATGTCTGTTTTATCTCCAAGATGACAAACCCATTCCAACTCAGTTTTGGTCGGATGTTCAGATGTACTGGGCCACAATTAAAGATCCAGCATTCTGCCAGAACATCTAGCCAGTGTGAAGCATTTCAGAACCAGAATAGTGGAGGAACAAGAGACGGAAGAGCAGATAACCAGACTGAACAGGAGGTTCAGATGATGACTTAACTAATTTGATCAACAGTAAATCCATCAGCATGGGAACCTCAGGACACTGCTGGGATCTCTCTCACACTAGTAAGCGTTCAAAAAAATTCAAGTTCAAATGGTCAAGAAGTCCTGAGTACCAAAACAGCCCACACCAGGAATGTTTAAAGCTGCACTGATTAAAGGTGTATTACCACAGCACGCCTTTTCATCAGCAAAGGCTTCTTTCACAGAGGTACAGGAACTTAGTTCCAGTTGTAGACATCACAACTTAATTAAATTAACAGAACCTTCTTACTCCACATGCTTCTTATTTACTACATTTAATACTGAAACAACACAAAGTAGGAGAAACAACACTTTGAGAACACACTTAGCAACCTGGCACATGAATCTTGTATCAACAATACACCTGGAGCAATAAGAAAGGTTGATATATGTACAGGTCCCTTCCCCCAAACACACCCTGCTCCTCCCTCCCATTTTCTGCCCACACAGTAACAAAACCATACCTGGATCTTTTCGCCCTGGTTTTTCAAAGCGTCTGTCCCCCCTAGAAAGGCAGAATAGAAGTTTCAAATAAGGGTTTGGAACTACTCCAAAAACTCATTTTAGGCATAGGTTTTGCAGGTTTTCTTTACTTGGTGGGAACTTTTTTAAAATTGGAGCTTGATGGACAGTACCTTTAGAGGTCCAAGTGACAACTGAAATTTTCAGAAGCATCAATACACACACGGCCCTTGGGAACTGGGTATGTTTTCAAATGTGCCCTTAAGTACTGAACAATGTCAAGACTAAAACTGAAGCAAATCCTTAGCACCAGCACTTCCACTGCAACTGTTGTAATTTATGTTCTCTTAAAGTAGTTAGCTCCTTCTTCCCAAGAACTCTGCAGAAAAATTCTTTACAAGAAATGTTCCTTTACTTTCTCCAGAGCCTCAAGAAACATTACTGCGTTTGATTCCATCTTAGAAATTCAGACACTTTGCTCACAGATATTAACTAATTACCTTTCCTAAAGTGTTTTTATGAAGTCAAAAGGCACAAATGGAAGCTGAACAGATGTGTGTAAAAAACTTTAAGGGCTAGAGTTCTGTTACCTTTCCTCCCAACTCTGTGATCTGTGCATTTCCCTGCCCCCTCCTCGCCCAAATCCACCCTCCACTTCATCAAAACTTCTTTGGTAGAAACCGCTTTCTCCTCGGCCTCTGCCTGAAAAGACAAAAAACACAAGTGTTTGTATAAATAATAATAGAAGTTGAAAGAATCAGGTAGGTTTCCCTTTCCTGGTGTCCCTGAGAACTAATCTTGCAGTCTTAAGCCCCAGTGAAATTATCTGGGACAAAAGGAAAAAGGAACGACTGAAGAAAGAGTCTTATGCAAAAATTCTTATCAAGAAGTGCAAGACCAGACAGAACAAGCAAACAATTCTGAAATAAATATGATGCAGAAAAACACAGATACTTACCCAAGAGAAATTACCAAGTAAAGTATGCATTGTTCACACAACATCCACATTGCACATGTGTGCTTCACACACAAAAGTCAGATTACTTTTAACAGCAAACTCCAGTATAATGGCACTGCACTGTGGATGTACTCCTAATTATTGCTGTCAAAGGTCATATAGGAGAAGGAAGCATCACCACTATTAAGCTCTAGTGACTGCCAGCAAAAATCTCCCCCAGAATCAGTGGGAAGAAAGAAGGATCACAGGATGGCTATAGGCAGGTCAGAATGAAGAACACTAGCTATAGATTAAAAATGATCCTACTGACCTTTTCAGTAAATGATTCTCTATAGGCAGATTTGAAGTACCAAGCTTCAAGCCAAAAAGTTGCAGACACATCCTCAAGCAAATCATGGCAAAGCACATCTTCAGGGCTTGAGAAGGCATAGGGTGTTCAGGTAAAAGACAACAAGCCCCACAGAACAAAAAAAACAACACCCACATATATCCCCAGCCCTTCAAAACAACTTCCAGCACTGGTTAGATTAATGGCTGGGGTGAAGTTTCCAGATCCACAAAAGATAAACACTGCTTTGCACAGTGCTCCAGCAGAAGAAATGGCAGCTTTCTAATCAGCTAATTTACCATTTCAAGATCTCATGGGAAGAAGATGAACAAGTGGAACCTTTATCAGCTAGTTGTCAGGATAATGCCTTGCCTACATACATGTGCAGTCTGTACAGTCAACTTCTAGAACCTAAAAAGCACCTGGTAACAGGAATTCTGGGCTGGGTGAGTATTTCAAACATCAATCTTTTCATCTTTCTCTCCTCCTGGCTTCAAAGAAAAAAACACCTCAAAGCACGAAATGTAAACCTGGCCAGGGATCTGCAGGAGTAAGACAGAATGACCAAATGAAACAGGACACAAACACCTTAAGAATGGACGGCAGTTCTTATAGTCTTCTGAAGAAAGTAGTAATAAAAAGCCTATACATATAAAATCTAAAGACACCTGGAAGCATCAAGGAATCATACCATGTTTCAGTATCTTATGATCAGAAAAATTTGAAATAAACGAGACAGTTGCAACAGTTTCTCTACTATACCAAATCTCTTAGAAAGGGTAGCAGAAGAAAAGGGCAGAAAGTTGCTTTTCAGGCAGAGAAAAAGAAAAGTGATCCACAGATAATCCAGTCAGGGTCTTTAAATACACAACTGCCTTTGTATCAGGCAGAACAGGTTGCAGGGTGTATAAGGAACAATTTTAACATCCTCTTTAGAGAAACCTATTCTGGTTTATCACCAGCAAAGCTGATCAGTGGCAGATCTCCCAGTATCACAGAGATGCAGCCTTCCTTACCACAGAGTTTTGAGGATGCTTAAGTTCAGATGAAAACTGGATAAACGCAAAAAAGATTAACAAAATTCCTTAACAGAGACCACATCTGGTTCAGGAAATATGCTGAGCTGCAAACAGCTGGCAGCTAAGCCTCTTCGCCTTTGTGTTTTTCTTACTACTTACTCAGTTGCAAAGATGCCTTCTTTTGGCTGTTGCTATACAATGGACACTATGGAGTTTAGCACACCTATCCCATAATCAGTGTAGCTGTTTTTACACAAATTCAGGGGCAGGCAGAGGAGCTGACTGAGCACTTAAGGTAAGAGAGGAGAAATGAGCATCAAACCTATGAGAGTTATTAGAAACACCTTCGCTATGGCAAGTCTGATACTACAAGGTTGACCATAGTCACAAGTGTAAAACAAGCTGCAAAGGCAAGAAACAGGAAGAGGTGATACAACATCAAAAATAGCATGGTATTTATCCAGTTGAAGCATTATGAGTCCCCTAAAATCCTGGAAAAGGACTCCAAGTTTTTATTCTTCGCAAATAAAAGCCAGAAAAGTTTCAGCAGCTCATGCAATAGCAATCTTTGCCTAATTTATTCACTACAGGAAAGCTCTCTTCCTTCCTCTCACAAGAGATAATAAAACAAAAGTAGTTCATAGAGTCAAAACAGAACAAAGGCACTGACTCATCTCCTGTCTCTGAGGTAGCAGAGGTGGGAAGTTGCATACATTTTCCCAACAAAAACAAAGCAGGCTTGTACAGTGAGCAGCAGCATGCAGTGCTCCCCTTGCAGGGTGAGCAAGGGTGAGTGCACGCTGCCTGCTGGGAGTAGACACATACTACCGCAGCCAGAGTGCTGGTGAAATGTCCCATATCACCAGCAAATAAAGCAAGTGCCCCAAACAAAAGCAAGAATCAGTTGTTTTACCAGCAGCATGGCTTATGGCCATTTAAAAGTGTGTGAAATCACAGCCTGAAAAACCTCCCCCAACTCACCACTCCTGTATTGTGGCTCATCAGTATTTCAGTTGTGCTCAGTCACCAAAATGGTCTATATTAAAAGATAACCCTACAAAATGTCTAAACATTTGATCTTAGGCATTCAGGTTAAGGCTGTCTGTGGGGTCAGCTGCCGTGACACTCCATAACACTGGACAGGACTACTGAAGACACCTCTGCCCTGGCTGTGCTGCCACCCCATCCATGTGTGGAAACAACATGGGCCCATCCATCAGTGCCAAGCAGAAGTGCATGTGCAGCCCCAGCAGACACCAAGCAGACCACAGTGTGGGAAGCATCAAACAGATCCTATCAAGCTAGAGAAGACAAGCAGCCAGTCAAGGGAAATTGTGGTGCGCAAAGTCAGGCAAACTGTGGTGTGCAAAGTCAGTCATCCAGCAACTACTGTGTGGGTGGGGGGGTCTGACCTGAAAGTGCACACTAAGGCACAGCTAATGCTGGTCACAGAATGCACAAGAAATGTCTGCAGAGAGGATAAAACACGTGTAAGCACACCATTTGACATTCTGCTTCTGCACTCCTTGGCTTATTTTAAATAGAATGCCACTTGTGAAAAAAAAATACCTGGCACACAAGCAGCAGACTAAGTGCATATGTTGCACAAAGTACTGAATGCAAACTCAATAAATGCCAGTAAACCCTTCCATTTAATAATGGAGTGGAATAAATGTGTAATTCAATAATTTCTCAAAAACCTCAGGATGAGGACATCAACCCACTGGACAGTGCAATCAGAACAGCTAAGTCTCTAACCTGAAAAATAGACAAGTTTAAATTTAAGTAAAAATATAAGACACAAGCAAGAGAAGAAGCAGCACGAAGTGTCATTCTGATTTTCATTACAAAAAAAACAAACAAAACCCCACAGAATGCAAGAAGTAAATTAATGAAATTACAGTATAACTGGAGTTCAGGATCTACAATCACAACTATAATACTGTTTGGGAAAAATGGAATAACTATAGTTCAATTACTCCTATTTAGATATGCGAACATTACACTTTCACGCCACTGACACACTTTCCAACAGCAGCAAAAACAGCTTACAAAGGGTAAAGATGGTGGGTGAGGAAAGAGCTCTAATAGGAAGCAAAGGACCCTTCTTAACAGTCTTAACCAAAAGGGAGAACAGCTACAAAACAAGGTGTCTGTAAGCTTACAGCCCATTCCAGGGACTATTTAAATCTCTCCTCATCTAAGGCTCTTATTCATGAATGTTGACATTCCAGTCCTGCCAGCACAAAGCACAGGGCTTAATGGCACACCACAGGGAGCTCCCAGGAAAACAAGTCAATTAGAAAAGAGTCACGTGCAAGTACTTGGTTTCTTCAGAGACTACAACTTCTTTTAAAAAAAAACACAGAACTAGAAAAAACAGATCAAAAATCAAAGCAACATCCACATAGTAACCACATTCTCATCATCACATGAGCATTGTCAGTAAAATTTGGGGTGACTACCCAGAAAATATTTATTGAGTGTTATCCTTCAGTTTTAAATACTGGTAAGTGAATCCCATTTAGAGTTCTACCCGTAAGACTCCTTTACCAGCATTTCTTTCCCTTGCTAATCCACCACAGATTGCCTCTCATGCTCTCAAATGCTGGAACACAATTCTGTGATTTGTGCCTCAGTCAGGGAACCTCATTAACAAATCTAATCACACATGCAAATTCCTCTATAAAGTTACTGTGGTGCAAGTCCCTTCAAGACAGAAATCTCATTTTGGTAAAGCTGAAGCCCACACTGACTCAGCAGCAGCTTTGCTGCATACAATTGTCTAAAGTTCATGAAAAACACCAGAAAACCTTTTGAACCCAGGCAATTTTGGAGTGCGATAAAAATGTTTTCCAACTGTTAAGTGAGGCAGCTCATTTAGTGAACAAACTCCCAAGAAATTTCAAGTCCTTTTCACTGTAACTTGAAAAAACAAAACTGCATTTAAAGCCTGCTCCTTAGAAGCAACATTTTTGTAAATGTCAACGGTCCTATATTGAATTTTCATAACTATAGGAAAGAAGTCGTTGGCTAAAACAGCATCATGTGTGTAATTATGAAAATGGTACCGTTTTGTCCTGGCAGAAACCTTAATTTCTTTGCTGAGACATAGAAACTTTGGGAAGACTCATCATGCCTAGAACCCAGCACTAATTGCTCATAGGAGGAAGGGAAGAATGGAAGAAACAAGCAGTAACCAGCATCAATGAAAGAAGGAAAGCTCAGAGAGCTGGAGAAATTTACTGCAGAAATGCGTCCTTTACAGCTTAGAGCAGCCTAACAAGTACACCATATAACAAATCCAACACATTAAAAGATCAAATTAGGATAAAACAAAAAAGGAAGTGAAAAGGATTCATTTTGCAACAAAGTTCTTGCTAGTATTTCTTAAGAAATCTTAAAAATGAACTGTGGGAAACCAGGAATACATGCAGCAGCTTTCAAACAGTCTTAATACTGTGTACATTTTAAGTTCTGCCCACTAAAAGGTAAGGAATCCAACTATTTCCAAACAGTCATGAATACAAGTAGATTCAATAACAGAATTACTGAATTAGAAGCCATATTCTGCCACATTTAGCCTTACAAGTTCATTAAAATTAGTGGGGCAATTAAAAAACAGCTCACTGCATAAGGATGACATTGTTAGTAGTGCAGCAAGAAAACAAAGAGAAATTTGACAAAAGAAAGCAAAATAAGGGGTTTGTCAAATTAGAAATGGTCCAAGTATCTTGATATTGAAACTAGAGAGCACACTAGTAGGTGTATGATCTCAAATCACCAAATTTTAAGCAGAAATAATTTAATTTGCAGAATTAAGTCTTGATGCATCTAAAAAAACTAGCTAATACATGTATTCCAAGCCAAAGTGAAACATAAGTGGTAGAAACACATACATTAAAATAAAACAAAAAAACAATAACTCCCAAATGAGTACACACATCTATATATATGCACACTTTTTAATGAAACCCTGAATATTTGTGCAAATACAATGGCAAACAAAGGGGAAGCAACAGGAAAATCTAGTGATAGTCTCATAAAGCTTTAAATTTGTGTCTTAGCTGGGAAGCAACCGCAACAATTTACAAATATCTGAGAGATGTAAACTGAAAAGAAAACAAGATTAAGGAATGAGAACAGAAAAAAGAAAATGCGTTAAGTCATAGCAAAATTCTGGTCAAGCATGTAATTATATATGAAGTACTTTCTGAAGACTTTATTGAAAATATCACCCATTAAGGACATGTAGAATTAAATTCAAAAAGGCTCTAAGAGAAACCTCACCTAAGCACCTGTAAAGACAGAGGTTACAAGATTATTTACTCAGTATTTCCAGGTTACTAGCTTCCCATTATTCTAAATGCAACACATCATACTTATATATAAAGCCCCCCAAATAAGAGTTCACAAAAATACACACTTTGAAAGGGAATTGCTAAGATCAATTCTGGGTTTAACAATTTGATTTGACTTTAGCAATACGGCTTCAGGACATTTTCTCCATTCATTTGCAAACGTTTGAGGTGATCCTGCATGAGACATCAAGTACAACGATGCACTAAAACTGGAAAGACTCAAACATCTCCCAAATTCAATTACATATTTCCATTAACTGTTTATGCTCAGGATGTTAACAAATGAAGATGGCTTTTCAGAACACTGAACACAACCTACTACAACCTTGACATTTTAAACACATTCATAGATTTTTTCTACCCTCTCCCTGCAAATTTTTATGCTTTTAATAAAGTTATTTCTAACAATCTTGAACCAAAGAATTTCATATTCCACCCCAAAACTATCTTTTCCCTTTTGCTTTCCCACCCACCAACCTGGCAAAGGCTTATAACAGAGATACCGGTTGCACGCTAAGATGTGCAGAATCATCACTAAACACAATATTAATTCTCAAGCACCATCTTGTTGGAAATGTTTCAGAGCTTTAAGCGAAAAGAAACTGGGCATGAGAAGACATGGCTCTAGCCAAGCTCCACTTAATATCTCTTTGACCTGGATCACCTGGATCCACTGCAGAAGATCCCACCGGCAGCTCACCTCGACCTCTAGAGGAACTTCGACCTCGAGGAGCCCCTACCACCGTTCCTCCTCCACGTCCCGTCAACCGCAGGACAGCAGCACTGTTTACAGACATCGAGAAATTTCTCTGCCAAGAAGAAAGAGCCATGGTCAGATTTGACTGGAAAAACCTTCACAAAAAGCCACAAACAAATACACAAAAACCCCAACAAAACAAAAAGAAAAAACAGAAACATTTACTATTATCTTAAATTTGGCTTTGTTTTCATTACAAATTCTCTACAATTAACACTGGAAAAGGAAAAGGATTCCATGCACACATGAGCAGCTGAAGCAGTCTATAAAGGGATCTTGGACAATATTATCATTTCCAAGTTACTTAGCTGAGATTTCTATGCTCTGAGGTAAGCATTTGAACACCTTCTCCTTTATCAGGTGATGCCAGCATAGAAGCCATCAGAGTTGAAGCAGTGTTAAACACACATTCTGCCACAAAAAGAGACTGGCATCTACCTATACCTGACACCAGTAATTAATACCAATTCTAAACTTACTTCTTAAGCAAAGAAGGAACATGTAAAGACCAAAAGAACTTGAATAAAATTATATTTACCTACTATATGATAAAATGATATATACCTACTTTATTTACCTTCTCCGTTGCAGAAATAAATCTTTTTATTCTCTAAATATCACAAGAGGAACATATTTTTAGGAAAAACTAAGTGTACTTAAGGCTTCTGAAATTTAAATGATACTCATTTTCATAAGAAAATAAACACCAGTAAAAATCATCTTTAGCTTAATACAAAACAATTGCTAAAGAAAAAGCTATTTCAATAAAGAAAGGATAAATATAACCAACTCTGACACTATTCTCTGAGCACAAATACTTGGAAAACTGGACCAAAGAGCTCTGAAGCATGTTCAGAAATATTAACAAGTAAACCTGAATTGACACACGCTTTCTGAGTGTAAGTTTTGAATAATAAGATTGCAAAGGACTCCAAACAGCTGGTGTATCAGGCTTCTTGAAAGGAACTTAAAGCCAAGGTGCTTACATCAACTCATCTGAATTACTATTACTTTGAAAGTCTTCAGAGAACAATCAGACAAGTGATTATATACTATTTAAAATCTAAATCACCAAGATCAAAGCCAACGGGAGTTTTAATACATCACAGAAGCATTTCAGAAACTGCTTGATATATGCTCCCTATAAAAGTAGATCTTCCTTCAAGAGAGAACTGGTAACCAATTAGACTTGAGGGGAAAAAAAATGCAGTCATGCATGGCAAAAAAGCAATGTCAGCCTCCAGTAAATCTGTTTTCTGAGCTAGCTCTTAAAGTTTAAAGCAACTATTTCAACTGCAAGTCAAAAGGAACCACCTCTCCATCTGCCTCTGAGCTAACGCTGGTGACCTTTTCGGGTGTTGATACTTCTGCTTTTTTGTGAAGCACTAAAATACCTCACTACAAAAACATATTTAAGCTGTTTATCAGAATCATTGTCTTGCATAGGAGATTCCTCTTTTTTTTTTTTTTTTTTTTTTTTTTATGGCTTATTCTTCCTGTAAGAACAAAATAATAATCTGATTTTCTTTTCCAATTCATTTTTAATTTGACTTGTCTGCCTGAACTCTGAGCAACTTCTCCCTCCCCTCTGTAGAGTCAGCTGCAGTGAAGGCATAGTGGTAACAACCCACATGATAAGATCAATAATAAGCAATAATAAAGCAAATAATAAAGCAAAGTCAAAAAAGTAAAAATTGCCCTACTATTGATCAGTGTATTCCTTCAATGACCAATGCTGACAATGCACACCAAAGAACAAAGCCACTGCCAAATAGCTTTGAAGATGTCTCATGAAGCAGATGTCAGGAAAACAACCAAAGAGGACATGAAAGCATCTCCACTATATTCAGCAAGAGTTTGAACCTCCCTTACTATGCAAGCAGGTAAGATTAAGACAATCAAATTCTCCCCTAATGCAAATAGGAAAAAGGAGAGCAGTGGGAAAAGCAAAGGAACACTTGCTGCACATTGCCAGTGCTCTGTGATGGAAAGCCCTGTTAAAGGCATTTGCAGAAACCCTTTTTACTTCAACACAGATTACCCTGCAAACATATTTATCTTAGATAAATCTATGATTAGAAATATATTGTATTTCATTACATTAGGTGAATCAGTGGAACTGTAGGTTAGCTCAACAGCTTTATCTTCAGAAAAGCAACATTTTACATAAAAAGAACCAGCAATTCTATCCAAAGCATGTCCATGTCCTGCTAGAGGGAACACTGTAGCCTTAAGTATCTAATTAAATACTACAAGACTGTGCAAATTTAAATTTAAATTAATGGATCTGATATGATCTGTCATCCATCCCTAGATAATACATCTTTAAATCAGGTTGAGACAAGCTCCTTCCATAGTACACATACAACTGCAGTGCCATCAGGTGCATAACACAGCAGGAATTGTTCTGAATCTAAGGCCAGACTAATCCTGACAGACTCAGCTGCAACTGACACTACGCCAAAGTACCACTGTTCTGATCAGCCTCTCCTCTAAGGACTCCCAAAGCCTTGCTCCTCACATTCTGAGACAACAATTCTATCCCAAATGCTCATTGAGGGGGTAAAAAGGTCTTTTAAACTCTCTTTTAGCTATCTTAATTTCAAGAACTTTCCTGTGCCACAGCAAGCAGCAAATTGATTAGTATTCATCTCAAGATCACTTCTGAACATGGTTCTTAACAATAAACAATGTTATGTCATGGGGAACAAACACCAGAAGTTCTAACTTCTAACCCTTGGTACCTCAAATCAGTCATGAAAATGGGGAAAGAAAAGGGACACGAAAAACCAGATTGTTCACATCCTCTGGGTCCCCAGAAAGCATTAAAGGACAAGTTTTCTTAAAAGGGGAATATGGACCTCTTCTTTCAGATTATGATTTTTGTGGAGATTTTAGAGACTTGTTAAGCTGCTTAAAGGCTCCTGTATGATTACAGGTGAAAAGGAGCAGGAAAAAGCAGTGAGACGGTATACACAGCTCCTCAGGAGTTTTCAAGACTGGTGAAATACTGGGCACTGCTGCAGAGGACCACATCTATCCTTGAAGCTCAGCAGCACTTACCATCTCATCTGTATCTCACCTCATCATCATCATCAAACTCTCAATACCACAGCCTTCAACTCCTGTTATTCCTCACAGAGAGTATCTTGACAATCACCAAAAGTCAGCATCCCCTTAAATTCTAAAAGGCCTGTAGTTCTTCCTGAAGGACTACACTACGCCTCAGCAAAAGAGTACGTCCAAAGACGTTTACACAAAGGTTCAACATTTAGGTGTGCCACTGTATGTCTGGCTGACTATTTCTGGGGCTTGCTCCTGAATCTTTTCTCTTCCTATTCAAGAATGGGAGCTAAAATAAGACTTTGCACAAAAGCATAGTCTCAATTTCAGTTGCCTTTTAAGACTATGACAAAGTGCTCACAGCGTATCCACGTGAACTCAAATATAACTGCTGATTGAAAACTAATCCATTAGTATCTTGTGTGAAAAGACAGCATTCTACAGAGACACAAGAAATGCGGACCAATTCTGAAGAGAAAGGAAGTCTGGAAGAGATGAAGAGGATATGCCAAAACACACCCAGGCATAAAATTAAATTAAAAGTTCAAAAACACAACAGCCTGGGGCAGGCAAAGGAAGGAGGATGCTCTGATATCTTAAGAAACAAATAGTAACACTACCCACCCTTGCAAAAATCAAATTATTCAAGCCAATAAAAATACTCAGCTTCCTATTACAAAAGAAACAAAAAAACCCAAACCACAGTATTATGAAGTAAGAAAAATGCTAGGAAACACGACAAATCAGAGAGCAACTGCAAAATCAAACTATCTCCACTAATGGGCCATCAATGTCTCTCATGACCATAGGATTACATCATCCCACTGTGAGACCCCCCCTCCCAGGGGGAGGAAGCCAACCTTCCTACCTTTATATCACCTGAGGCTTAGACCACCAGGAGAGCACTACCACTGGATTCCCAGAGGACCAGATCTTTCTACAGGATCACCTCTCCAACAAAACCACATTCATCACTTCAACAGGAGTGCAGCCATCATTTTATCGGACTGCTACCACCACCCTGACCAACAGGGTGTTAGGTGGTATTCTCACTCTGTCAGTTTAAGCCAAGGTTTCTGTATATTACCTTTATTTTATTTTTCCTATTAAATTGTAGTTCTGACTTGGAATCTCCCACTAGATTGCTTTCAGACTAGTACACTCTGAGACCTACTAATCTCCAATTTTATTGTTTTTCTTAATGGAAGCATACTCTTTATTATGTCTTTACACTAATATCAATCTAAAGTTTTTAAAAAAATATATACACATACCTGTTCTTCTTCTGTAAAAGGTACAAGTGCCAGTGGTGGCAGGGGCTCCTCTTGTAAAATAGGCAAAAATTCCTTATCCAGAAGGTCTGAAGGTATCTATATGAAAGAAAAAGAGCATTCTACTACATCCAAGTATTTCCACTTCAGGGATGATTCTACACACACACAGATTCAAAAGAATTTTTATTCTGCCAACTCTGTCTCCATCTACCCAGAACTTCCAGTAACTCTTGTTGGGGGTGGGTATAACTGCTGCAAATTTACAACCCTCAGAAAAAAATATAAACAAGGCAAGGCATCCAAAGCATCACCCACCCACAAGGCCACAGATATCAGAACTCAAACTTACAACCACTGCAACTGAAATTTGAATCAAGTGGCATTTCACCTGGTAAATGAAACACTATTTATTTGAACTTCAACACATTTTTATAGCCAAATTTTTAATTAACAAAACTACCACCTACAGCACAGAGGCATTTGATTTAAAGTAAGCAACTCCAATTTAAAACCAACCAGGAGAGTAAAAAAAAAAAAAAAAAAACAAAACCAAACCAACTAAAAAAAACATATGGAAAAATACAAGTAGTGAGACTATGTATAGATTAACTAGAGAACACTAATGTTTTAAATCAAAATAAATTTTAACACTAATTTTGAATCAGAACCTCCATCGATAGAGGTGACCATGAGAATGTGGACAAGAACATCCAATTATGTACAGCCAAGTGAGCTCCAATTATGCCAATGGACAACTGCTTGAAAAATATTCAGTTCTTAACACTAAATACATTTTTTTTTCATTTAGATATATGCTAGCAGAAGTCTGCCTGGTTTCAGTCAGTCTCTCTTAGAGATGCAACAGCTTAAGAACATTGCTGACACCTACTAGCTGACTAGAATGACTGTCAAGAGTCCTCTCAGTCCTCATAACTAGAATCACTCAACACCCTGCAAAAATGTGGATATCAAAAGAAAGATATACTCTAATCATAACGGCCTTCTGGTGAACGCATAGGAAAAAAATATACTTTTGGGCCATTCAAAACAATCAGAAAATGTCCTGTAACACAGGATATTTGGGGGTTGTCCTGAATCAGCCGCAAGAGCAGAGGTCTCAGCATCATCTGACATAACAAACACAAACTGCAAAAAACAATGACTTCTGACTGGCTGACCTATTCAAGCATAGCATCAAGGTTTAAATCGCAGTTTCCTGTAGAACAGGACAATCCTGCATGTTCAAGCATGGCTTTAAGCTATACCACACTAAACAGTCTTAGAAACATCTTTGACATTCAATGCCCTTAAATCCATGTTTAAGCAACACAGGGCTCACAGCATTGTACAATGTCAGCACAGCCAGGACAGGAACATGAAGCTGTGCGTACATCTCCATTTCAAACTCAAGGCACAATCTTGACATTATTTCTTGCAGTCCCTCCCTCCCTCCCTGAGGTTAAGCTCTCAGGGGAATTCAGACTTCCAACTCTGCTGCAACAATAAACCAACCACTGTCACCATCTAAAGAAAAACCCTATGTTTACAACTGCAAAATATACTAATAATTTGCCTGAAAGATCTCTGAAATTTTATATAATCTTTTACATCACTGAGAACCTTTGTTTGAAGGAAGTTCTTGATTTTCTATACTGCTCTTATGCTTTACATGCCACAGTTTCTGTCCTGATTCCCAGAGAAATGAGCTACCTGAGGACTGCTCCCATTGGGCTAGTTACCTGCTAAAGTGAGCTGACAAAATGGGATAAATAGAGACGTCTTGTTTTTTTCAGATAATCTGCTCATATGATTTATTGCTTGACTTTGTAGCTGAATCAAATAACATTATGCACTACATTAAATAAAATCCTACTGAAGCAAGCAAATCTGCACAGCTGCAAGGAGAGTTTAACCCTCAGTCATCTGTGGAAGTAGAACTGAATATGGCAATCAGGTTTTTTTGTTCTCTGGGGTACAGAAAGTTACCCCTAAAATGGAAAAAAAACCCAAAAAACAAGTAACACACAAACAAACAAAAACCCAAAAACATACTGGATCTAGTAAAAGTTCAATCAAACAAGTGCACACATGAAAACCCCCACAATCAGCCCTCTTCAATCTGGGATTGCAAGGGATACGCGATTTCTTTGTCCATAATCACAAAATACAAACAACTGTGTTTAATCACAAGACTATCGTTAGGAATATACACATCAGGCCACCTTCCTCTTCCTGCTCACCTTATTATCCTTTAGAAAAAGTGCCAACATTTCTTCTCTCCCATAGCGATAGTCTGCTAGTTTGTACTTCGGCAAAGCCGGAGACAGAGGAGGGGATGTCACACTCCCGCCACTAGACAAAGCTCGCAGCCTAAAAGAAAGCAGAAAAGCAGTGAAAACTGAATTGAGATTCTCTTCGCCTGTGCTACCATTCTTCTGCACATTTACAGATTTCACACAAAAAAATAAATACAATACTGAAAGAAAAGACATCAATACTCTAAATCTCAGTGCTTCAACAGGAAGAGTGGAAGAACCTCCATTGTTTCACCCACAGCCAGGAGAGCAAGAAAAAAAATTCCCATGAGCACATCAAGGAATTCAACTTTCCCCAGGAAAACTCTTATGTTGGCTATACAGCAAGTCAGCTATACCCACCTAAAGCCTTACCTAAGCTGTTTACACAGGCTGCACACGTATCAGTACAACATCTTAATGACAACAGCTTCCTTTTGCCAAGGAAAATTCCTACCATGCTAGGAGAGTGCATCAAATATCAAATGTTTCATGAAGTTTAACAGTACAGCATACTAAATTTTATAACAAAGTTTCTTCTTCTGTCTCTGGAATCCTCCCTTACCACAAATTCCTTTTCCACAAGTTAAAATTAATGGCTTTTGTTTCAGAGTGCATATACCATCTAATTTAGGCTATCAATAAAAGAAAAAAATAAAATTTAAAAAAATGTATGTACAAAATATAGTGACACTACTCCAGAGACACTGGAAACAGCTATCTAATAAATCTAATTTATGCTAACAGATAAACATGCTATTACATTTGTTCCCATCCCACACAAGTAAGTTACTCGAGTTCTTGCAGGTAGCATCTTACTCTTATACATTATTCCCACTCTGCAGGTGAATTAGTCTCATTCTACACAGCCACTTCCTCAGCTACCCAAATATTTCGTATTTTTAAGTTTGAGGAATGTTTTACAAAAGGATATGTGTGTCAAGAAACAAAACCCTGCCAATTTTCTCACATTCTCTATGATGGGCAACATAGACAAGTAAAACAGTAAAAGCTTTTCTCAGCAAACAAAAAATCCTTCAAAGGGAAGTAGGTCTAAACTAAAACAGTGGTTCAGAGGCTACCTTTCACCTAATTATCGAAGCATGCTTTGATTTGTTTTATTGCTCTTTAAATACGAAAGAAAAAAATCATTTTCAAGTCAAAAGTTGATCTTATTTTTTTAGTTTGGTGCCACCCCGTGGTAGTTCCTCTATGTACCACTTCCAAACAAATTGTGCCTGGGAAAGAATTATTTAAAGGATTTGATGGCTCAGTGCAATGTTCAACACCAATCAGATCAAATGTGATCCAGAGTTTCACTGTTAAGTGATACAGCAGCTTATGTGACAGACATGACTATACCACAACCCCAAAGAAAAACTATCTATCTACCTTATGCTCCATTATTCCTGTAAAAATATACTAATTCACTGAAATATAATATATGCTTCCATATATAATCTAATCTGGTTTTTAATCTAACTGGAGATTCACTACAACACTCCCCTCACTATGACACAGCAATGAAGTTACTGTTGAAGTAAGTGCTTTTTTTTTAAGAATTGCCTTCACCCTTCCCTTTTTTTAATATAACTTTGGCTTCCATCCATCAAAAATCTAATAATGTCTGTCTCTTACACTGAAGAGCACTCCAGCACAAGATATCTGCCTGGTGGTTATATTTATAGATATTGATAAATTCATTCTTTAACCTTCTTTCATTCTAACAAAACAGACTGAGCTCTCATTGTTTCACAGGCTGTAAATCATGTCTTACTTCTTCACTAAATCTTCTCCAATTTCTGTACATTGTGTATAGAAATGTGTCAGCAAAAGCAAATGTGTTATTCAAGTAACAGTTCTAATCACATGCTATGCAGCAACTGTATTTCCTGTAACTACTCATATTCCCATTCACACACTTGGAGATCAATCACTCTTCAGAAACCACACCACTCAGAAATTTTGTTTGTAACTGAAGTCACCAATACTTTAACAAGAAATTGAAACAAATACTGAATAATCACACCTGTGCAATTGCTCTTTAGCAAAAGCCAGGACAATGCATGTCAGATAAGCTGTAAAACTAACAGCTGACGAAATTATATGACAGCATGGATTCCCATGAACACAATAGGCCTCTTTTCCTGACACTTGTCAATACAAACGTGCAGGACACTGACACAAAACTCACACTTTTACCATATTCCATACAGGGATTGGTTTTATTAAAACTGGGAAAAGAAAAAGCTTGTTTAGCTATAGATTTAAGCACAGTGAGGAGAGTTTAAGAACTTCCTTATTAATATGCATCACACAGAAAGACTGAATAAGCACATCTTCAATTATTCTGTGCATACCTCTGAGATCATAAACATTACTCCTCCCTCAAATGCTTGGAAGCAAGGTAAATATTATGCATTAACATAACAAAAAATCCAACTCAATTCATACACAATGCCAATTCACAAAATGAAGATTAATTTTTTAACATTGCTTTACATCATAGGCCATGGACTGAGGTAAAGCAGGACAAAACAACAAAGATATATCCCATTCAGTACCATAATCAATTCTGCTCCAAACAAAGGGGAAAAAAAAAATACTTTTAGACAAGTTCTGGAGTCTAACAAAACAGACAAAACTTACCATTCAGGCCCAAAGTTAAGTGTCTGAGTTTCTGCTGCCATTTTTTCCTGTTCTATTCCTCTTTTTTAAAAAGTGTGAACCTGAAAAATAAATATTTATTATCAAAACAGCTGGATTGATACAGCCCTTCACAGATTAACTGAAAACACAAAAGCACACCTGGTCATGCAAAGAAGTGAAAAAATTGACTATATTGAAATTTATTTTTTTTAAGGAATCCATTTCAGCTTTCCAATACAGACTGATTTATTAGTATAGGAACAACTGCATCAAGATTTCTTCCCTAAATCCCTCTTTTAACAGCTCCAAAAGGACACTGGATTAGGGTGTCTGAGGAAACAATTTGTACAAACACAGAGAACTTGATGCATAATCCTCTTCTCTAAGAACAGTAATGCTTAATTAACAGAATTGCCGCTTCCTGACAATTACAAGAGGATAAAAACCCCACAAGAATTACAGCAAGACAGATTTGCCAGCTGAGTGGCAGAGTATTCAAGAATTTTCCACTGCTCATTCTTGAAAAATAAGCCTTCTAAAGATTGAGTACATCCAATGCTACAACATCCTCCAAAATTCTGCAGGCAAATGGCAGTATTTCTTTCATTCTTGGTTTCATTAAGCAAAAACAAACAAAAAAAAAAAAGCCTGACTTCAGCTAATTTCATTGCAATTAGCCAAGGTAGGTCCTGCAGACTAGCAAAGCTCAGGTCAAGTTCTTACATATCCAGAGTGTATGGATAAGAGCAGATGAAGCCATACAGGAAAGAAAGAACAAGACTAAAATAAGGCTATGAACTTTTCCCTAACAAAAGCAAGTCCAGCCCAGGCAGTTCTGGAGAAGTGTCTTTTCAAGTAATAAATACAGCTCCTCTTTCCTTCCAGCAGCAGCCAAATCCAAATCTGCAGAGGAAGATAGTACAGCCCAAGAAACAGAAGAATTTGAAGCATCATCTGCAGACATTGGTTGATTAGACTTCAAGAACCCATAACATCAGGGAGGAAACTGCTGTATCAGAACCACATCCCTTAGCAGATGCAGGGACTAAATAAGGAACTCCATGAGTTTGTTTATACTTTGCATAAAAAGGTGATGAAAAAGAAAAAAAATCCAGGGAGACAGATGTGGAAAGGGCATTAGTTACTGAAAAAAACAAGACAAAACAGAAACTTTTTTTTTTCCTATATATTCCATAGAAGCAATGATATTAAAGTTAAAGAAAATAAATCAAGGTCCTCAAAGCTAGAAAATGACAAAACATGCTAAAACCAAATATGCTAAAATTGACTGAGTAGATTTTACTCAAATACTTTGGGCGTAAGATTACAAATGCTTATGAAACTCCCTGCAGCCTAAACCCACCAACTAACGTTTGCCTTACATACTTTAACAACGTGCAGTATCTTCTTTGTCCCACAAAGTAATTAATATACTAATCTTAATGTTTTTATTTTCACAGTAAATTAAATGGAATTATCCCTACTACCTGCACCAAAAGCTAATACAAAAATACAGATATTCTCACAGGCCTAGTCTGAGATGATCAGACCTCAAGTCTGATCTGAGTTGCCACTTTGAAGCAGCTGACAGCTCATTAGAACATTCAAGGTATATCCACTCACCATCTTGCAAATCAAAATAAAAGGTGAGGTACCCAAAGACAACAGGCAGAAGTTACAAGAGAAAATATTGTGGTGCAATTCAAGTAAACTATCATGCACACTTGGGCAGAGACAAGCATCTAACACAATTCCCAGAAGCCTTAATTGGACGGCTGTCCCTTCACTTCCTGCAATGCCTGTAATCCCTCTTCTGGGGGTGGCATGGGTGAAGAGTTTTTAGATCAATACATGTGCATCACCAGGGAACCTGGGTTCTTTAACTCTGAACATCAAAGCCAGTCTAGTATCAGTAATACCAAAAAAGGCTGGCACTCAGGGTTTAATAATGAAAACACAGCTGAAAAGCATCAGATATAAAGACAAAGCACTAAAACCCAGTCAGGATCAAGCTGTTCACTGGTTCTGGACCCACTCAGCCCCGCTCTTCAGCCTCTTACCTTCCCAAAAAATTGAGGATGCTGTGTCATTTTTCTCTACTAGACTCCTTAGCAGTTTAGTACCTACAAGAATGCTAGTCTCATCCCAGTGAGCTGTTAAATGACTTTCCCTATCCCTCATTTTGGCCACAGAACCCTTTCTCTTCTGTATTGCATTCAGGTACGTTACTTCATCCCTAGAAGTTCTGACTGCATGAATTTTGAACTGAAAACAAGACAACTGTAAGTGAATGAAATTGCACTGAATACATCCCCCCAAAACAGAATAAAACAGATGTGGAGATGATCTGAATAGGTGTGACAGGTGAACTGAATAGACAACATTACCCAGAAATAAAACACACATGAAAAAAATTACAGGCAAGGCTGAGAAAAAAATGCTGGATAAGAGGCACCCTGGAAATGGGCAATGATTTGAGAGGAGGAAGGCAGAGAACAGGAAAAAGGCTCAGGAAAGCTAAGACAGCATGTGCACCAGAGGAAAACACTTAAAGCCGCGTCAGAGCAGATGAAACAGAGGGAGTGGAAACCCTGTTCTGCTTCCACTGGTTCTCAAACTGGAAGCCAAAAAGGGGAAAGAATGGAAACCAACCTGAGAGGAACCTCTGACTGTGACTGCACACCACACCTGGCTTGTGTGCAGGAGAAGCTGTACTAACTGGAAAGGCAAGTTGGAGTGGACAAGGCAGCACTCGCATCATAGGAGGCAAAAGTCAGGGTGGAGCAAGAAAAAGGATGAGGTATTCAGAGAGAGGAATGAATGATCAGGTCACAAATTTAACCATTTTGGCTAAGCAAAAGGCGTGAACCTATCACATCTTTATTATCTACATCACTTTCTTAGGTCTTAAAATTCAATATTAATAGCAGAAATGTTGATTTTGGTCTTTATTAAAATGCTACTTCCTTATTAAACAAAGATGGCAAATTACAAAAACAATATATACCTAATATTTCCTCCTTGATATAATTTGATGAGGGAAAAGCCCCTTCCTGAACAGTTAGTTCTGTGAGTTGAGGTTTTCTACAAATCAAAGGCTACTGATCAAGGAATCTCCACAGCCACATATTTTTATATGGGCAGAGAGCACATGGGCAGCCTCAATCTGAAGCAAGAAACTGAGGTAATATTTTGATAATGGCCAGTTAGCACCACTGCTTGGCCAAGGTGGCTACCTGGTGCTTCCCACCAATCCTCCAAACAAGAACATTTTTCCAAATAAGGTCAATACCTGGTCAAAGTGGCTGTCAACTCTACAGTTGGGGTTTTCCTGCATATCTTGGGGGAACCGGCTCATAAAACTGGACTTGGGACCCTGTTTTCCTGGGGTAACAACCACAACCAGCCACCAGCATGCAGGAGTGAAAAGAGAAGAAATCACATCAACCCCACCAACAACCTGCAGGCTGGCAAGGGGGAAAAACCTTTATTTTGTCTGCTCTTTAGTACTTTCAAAGTCAGAAGTCCACCTTCTGAACAGACACAAACTGCAATCTAATAACATGAAGCCTTTAAGTGTCTTTCACTCACAATTAACAGGTAATATTATACATGCAGAAGCTGCCATCAGCAACACTCATTTCACTGGTTCACTTCAGGAACAATGGTTATTTTACCAAGCTTAGTTTCTTAAATTATTTTTCAAGCTCACTATTTATATTTAGTACCTTACAAATATATTAAAGCTCTCAAACATCTGCTACAGACACGAGCCAGAACTTGATTCTACTAGCTAGATTCATGTGTTAAAATGCATTAGATATTTCAGTTGGAGGTCTGCAATTACTGTGGCACATTTTGCCCATAAGCTCTGGTATCTTATTTAAAACATACAGCTAGCTAAATAAGTATTTGGACAAAAAGCTGTTTTCAGAGATTTGAAAGATCAAAACCACCATGTTTTCCAGACTTTGCTCAATCTCACATAATTGCCATTTAAGGCTCATTTGTTACTGATAGGCACCTGCATGAAGATTTTCAGGCAATGTTAAATTTCTACGTGTCCATTACAGAATTCACTCTGCTAGCAATTCATGGCTACCTGTCTCACCAAGATGTTCTGCTGTTCCGAGTAGAGACTACCAAGAGAGAGGTTCTTAGCATTCCTAGTTAAGCTTAAGCAATGGCTGCATTCAGGTCTGACCATCTAATCTTTTCTGGAGACAAAAAAAATTAAAAAAAAAATAATTTAAAGTTTTGGACTGTCAATGCAGCTTTGGGGCCACAGCATGCTTAGGGTTTTTTTATTAACTTTGGAAACCTAAACCTTTGAAAAAAAAAATATACCACTGATCCCTCCTATACATAGCTCTTATTTTTAAATTGTCTCTTCTTTGATCAGAGACGCTTAGGAAGAAAAGTATCCTTTCTTTTCAAGGTAGTTCTGCTGTTACTGTAGGTATGATAGAATCTTTCAAACCTAGAAATTGGATGAAAATGTGAGAACCAAAGAACACAACAGAAATCCAACATGAACAGACTTAAGTGCAAGGAAATGGGTTCTCCTTAAATAAATATGGAGAAGGAATTAACAGCAGTGTTCCACCGTTTAAAAGCAACATTACATCAAGATGAGAAAATTTCACCTTCCACAAGCAAGAAAACATTCCAAAGACAGCTACTAGACCTAGCTAATGCTAGTGCCAACAACTGTGTTTTAAAAAAAAAAATTAACAGGTTGACTGAATAATTAATGCTGATTTTCTCTAATTCTTGAAATATTAAAGATGATCGACAACTGTATGCAAGCCACCTTTGAAGTACAATGGTAAACAGGATGACTCAGGTGGCTACACAACCTGTTTGATATTAATCACTGGCTAAAGCAGACAACACTGATTAAAGGACACTGACATAATTAAGGCCAGGCAACATAGATTTATGGAAGACATGCAATCAAAATATACTTTTCTAAGAGTAGAAATGTCATTACTTGAGCAAGTAGATAGATTTTAACTTCTGCAGGACATTTCAATTTAGTAGAATGTTAAAAAGAACAAAATCATTCAGAACCACACAAGAAGTCTCAAATCATCACAACCTAATTTTTTCTTTCTCTTCTGAAGAATCTACAACCCATCTCAGAACAAAATTCTCAAAAGGAAGTAAAAGGTAAGACGCTATCTTCTACACAATCTGTAACACTGGCCACAGAACTTCTAAAACCTAAGGATGATAAACATGGATATGGTAAATAATGGAAATGATACATCATCAATACTACTGTCATGAATTATTCAATGACTCCATCCAGTACAGCAGGTTGCACTGAATAAGGCAAAGTCAAGAGACTCACAAGCAGAAAACACAGGTGATATATAAAAAATGCAAGACTATTCTGGAAAAACAGTCCTGACACCATGATAAGATTTGTGACATTAATCAACTGATAAAGGAATATATGATACATCAACTAGAAGAGCTAATGAAAAAAAACTTAACCCAGGAAAAAGAAAATGCAGAGTAAATATACACCAAATTCTACCACTGAAGGGATACGGTATCCTTTCTGTTGCAAGAGGCAAAAGAGCTGATAAATCAGGTGTTCAAAAATTGATAGAACTTGACAGACATGCCTTACAGTGAGAAGAAAAAACAACATACTCAAGCTCTATTTACTGAGCTTTGAGAAAAAAATTAAGTATCTTAGTCTGTAAATGATCACTCAAGTAAAAACATCAGAAGACCCAAGTTTATTCAGTGAAAGGACTGAAACAAGGCATTCAGAGATAATCAACAAAGCTAGTTGGTTTTAGATCAATGTGAAATTACTTTTGAATAAATATGTTCTAATTTAAATAGAAAATTAATCAGAAAAAAAAAATCCATTAGTCACATTATACAAGATGCCAGATAAGTCACAAGAGTCCCTTCTGGCTTATCAAACCTGATTCCTGATAAAGGCAGTGAATTTTCCAAGGCCTATCTACCCACACATCAAGAAGTTTTTCCTAAGAGAACAATGTCCAAACCATGCACTTCTCCAGAAACTACACTTCTACTATTACACTTACATTTCTTAATCTCTAGAAGTCTTATAACCTCCCTGTCTCAAACCCTTGCAAAAGTATTTCAATCTCTTGGCAGTTTCTCATCAAAAATTGTCCATGACTACCTCAAATGGCACTTTCAAACTGGCACTCCTCTGCTCACTGCACCTCATCACATGGAGCTTCACATCACATGGAGCACCTCAGCTTGGAAGGTATTACACCCTAGTCAAGAACAACAAATACAAGTAGCCCTTCAAGGATAGAAATGACATAAGAGACTAACAAAACCTACACACCAAATAATCAAGTCCAAGAAAATGTAGAACATTAAGTAACACAACTCCAGATGTTCTCCTCCTTTCCTACCTACTATAGTGAACTTAGTGGTTAGAGGTAGGCTGGAGAGCTATCCACTTCTTGCTATCCACTTCTTGCTTCACCTGAGTACAGCCAAATGTGAATGCTTTTCCACTTTACCAACCAAAACACAGTGTGACCTCCACCTTTATTACTAGACTCCCAGCCAAAGGCAGACACCAGCGATTAAGCTCCAAGCAGAGTCAGGGAACCACACCCTTGGCCTTGCCACCAGCTGGAACACAAATGTTTCTCGTTCCAAATCCTATCCAAAAATCCTGCCAGCACTCACTTTCCAGCTAAAAAAAAAAAAAAAAAAAAAAAAAATCACTTCCACATCTGTCTACCTTGTACATGGAAAACTTGCTGGTAGGTAACTATTTTGTCTGTGCCCTTCCAGAAGGCATTACCAATCAGGATGCCAAGCCTATCCACCTGCTCCCCAGCAAGGCCAGCAGCCAGACTGTGAACCCACTGCACCACCTCTCCCACTCATCAAATACGTTTTACAGCCCATACATATTTCCAAAGTGGAAGAACACAGCTTCAGACTACATTCACTAAATTAACAGATCTGGGTTGCTGAGAGGGTTCAGGGGTTCATTTTCAAAATGTCATTTAAACAACCAACATTTCTTTGGGCTTTGGAAATTCTCTCCCTCCCCTCCCACCCTGTTCCTTGAGGTTTCCTGCTCATGCAGTTCTGAGACATCCTATACTTCAGGAAACAAACATGCAACAGTGAGCGTTTAGTAAAAATATTCTAACAGAGAGAATCAGAATGTGTATCAGACTGCAGACTACATGAATTACAATGCTTTTTAACAGCTTATCCATTTTTGCAAAATTTGCTAAAAAAAAAAAAAAAAATCACTTGTTTTGATTTAAGAACCATATCTTTGTAAACTGACTTGTGATAGTAGCCTGATCCTGGCCTCAGTACTCTTAAAACTTAGTATTACAAAGAAAATTACATATGCAGATGATTCAGCATTAACTAAGCATACCATAAAAGTTTAACTGGTTTCAATGGTGGCTGAATGGGGCCTCTGATTTATTAAGTCAAGTTATGAAATAACTTCTTTACATAAAAACCTTGCCATATGCTATTCCATGATCAGCCTCACTCACTTTCTGTCACACACAGTCTAACACTGACATCAGCCCTGTTTTGTGCAGCAGGCTGGAGCAGACAACCACCAAAGGCTCTTCCAACTAAATCATCCTCAGATTCCAACACACGTGGCTCAAAAAAATCAGTTTATAAATCCATTACTTGGCAGCCAAACCAACTCTTTGCCATATGACATCCTAGGGCTGAAGACATGTAAATTCAGCTACTCAGCTATCATCACAAAACTTCACCCAAAGTCATCACTGGAGTATCCAGAGAGCATCTCTTCCTTGTTTCTTCCGGTCTGAATGAACATACCAGCAACACATGGATCCTATCTGTTTTCACCCAAACTGATCTACCCATGGACATCCATAGCCTCTGAGTCTCCCAGTGACACAAGCCAGTATCTTTATCTTAAAATATTACTAACAGAATGCAATTTACATGTACTGTCAGGAAGAGAAGGAAATTAAAAAACCTGTTTCATTGTAACTGCAACCTGAAACAAGTATTTCTCTACTGAATAAAAAGGACAAAATTTCGAGTAACAAAACACTTCTAACTGCAGTGCATCATGCTTACTTTCATGGGAATAGTAACTATTTAACACTACAAAAATATCTTTCTAACCACTGTTTGTAACTGTATATGTAAGGTTTATAGTGACAACTTACATATACAAGCAGGCCTACTAAAGCCACCGAGTTATTGTTCTTTATTTCCCTAGATTTTTTTAAACATATGGCCAAAGAGAATTATGATAATGCACTGTTTTAATAACTGAGACAATCAAAAATTAGTAAGTGATCCAAAAAGCAGTGAACAACACAGTACTTTAAAACAAGTCTCTAAATATCCACCAAAATTTTTCATTGACCTACACACTCTACAACCTCTACACAGCGCATGGGACTCCTGCTTTTGTCTATAATCCTGAGGTCTACATATCCAGCTTCTATGTCTTACAAGCTTTAAGGATTAAAGGAGAGGCTCACTCCTGAAAAAACACACTTTGATTTCAAGCTTGGGAAAAACCTCAGATGCATCAAAATAATTCTATGCCTCTTTTCCATATTTTTTTAATAAATAAATAAATAAGGAAGAAAGAGGAAAAGACAAATTTCAGTGGCAGCCTAGTTTCCCACGCAGGCATCAAGCCATATCTACAGTGTTTAAATTCAAAGAATGTTTAATCACCTTTAGAGAAAATGGAATGAAAGCCCTCCCTCTGGAAAAAAAAAAAAAAGAGAAGTGGACACATTTTGTAATCAACACACAGTGGCAATCTCAGCTCCTAACAAAGCTATGCAAAGACCTCAGCCTGCTACAATCTCCAGCTGCCATCTGAGCTAAACATGAAAAAATAATGGTATTAAACATCCCCATGATGAACTAGTTATATATATCCACACACATATTAGCACCAACCACAAGAGGGCCAATGCTGTACAGACCTTGTCACTTAAAACACTTAATTCTTAGTTCCATCCATAACTTAGGCACACCTTGAGCAAATTTGCTAAGTTTTCTCACTTCTGGTGATTTTCAAGCCAGATCCTTTATGCAAAAAAAAAAAAAAAAAAAAAAAGTTCCAAAGTTTAGAGCAAGAGATACAAGGAGAGGCTAAACTGGGCAGGAAACTGATTTTGTTCCCATAAGAGCAAACCCCATCCCCCTGCAGCATTTCACACACCTTGGATTTCAAATATCACCCTACAAATTAAAATAAATTGATGAGAAAACCACACAAAGAAAGAGTCCCTTTCAAGGCAAATGCTTCCTCAGTAAATAAAGAAAAAGGTTTCTCCTCACCAAGGCATCCAATGGCTCTTTAGCAAGCTCTGAAGGGAGAAGGTTCCCTTGCTCTGCCCCACAGCTCTATCTATAATCATGAATTATATACAGTTTATCTCCACTAATCTTTGAGCAGAAGCACTGAAGAGGAAAAAAGGTAAGAAAAACAGAAAAATTAAGAAAAACTAAGGAAATGGATTTTTTTTGTTCTAAATCAGAGAGAACTTAATATACTTTCAAAAGTCCTAAGGAAGAATTTTAAAGACCTCAATGAAAGAGTAAGAAACATATACCTGACAGTTACTTGAACTTGCAAGACCATACTAAAGGAGGCAAAATCAAATTTCACATTCTTAGTAATTAAAACAAATAAATGGAGAGAGGCCAAAGGGGAAAGCACAGATCATAGTGCCCAGCTCATCTTCATCTGTTACTCTGAACCAATGCTTTCCCTTCCAGGTTTAAAAACAAAAAGATCTTTCAGCACAGAGATGTACCAGCAAAGCCTTCAGCCACTCAGCTTTCACAATTTGTTCCATGAGACTGACAACTAGGGTTGTTTTTATTTTAATGAAGTACCTATAGATTTTAAAAAACCGACAATTTTTTTCTTACATTCAGGTACAAGGAACTCCACTTTGTGAGAGAACTTAATTCAGACAATTTGCCTTAGCAGAGATACAGTGGTGCTTAGTCTCAATTCCTTAAAAATACCCAAAACCTACTTCACTCTCCGTTTTTACACAATTTTTTTCCTCAACTGAGTAAAACAATAAGGAAAAAATTAATTACAAAGCCCGCAACTGCCTATTTAAAAGCATTTTTTTCACTTATATAAGCACAGGGATCAGAGTTTTAGTTTACTGTATGTTTTAGAAAGGCATGCAAAAATGCTAATAGGAGCACCTGAGGATATTTTACAACCCTCAAGGTCAACACCTGTAACAGAGTGTCTGCAAGATTCCAAGTTTCTACTGTGGTATCAATTTTTTTTAAAGTACCCTGTGAAACAAATCATACCTGTTCCAAAACCACAATTTAGTTCTATGCTCTTGCTTTGAAATAAGGGCTCAAGAAACCATCCAGAAAAAGGCTCCAAAAGAAATACAGCGACCAGATGTCCCCAGGCATGTTCCTGTATCCAGGAGCTAGGAGAGCCTGAGAAGCTCTTAAAACCATTCAACTCCAGTATTTACACACAATATTGCCAGATACTGAAGCAGGTTATCAAAGTCTCAACATAAAAGGTGACATCCAACTTCCAGGGTTAAAATTCTGCCCTCTCTTTAATTTAGCTGACTATTAGACAACCTTTTTTTTCTAAATCACACATTCATTGAGAAATTAACACCAATACACAACCACTGACATCAACTGAATTGTAGAACTGCATGAATCTAGGGAGCAAAGCAGGTGCAGAAAGGGCCATGGACACTCCAGCATTTCTGCTGGCACCCCCAGGATTATTTAGGTTTTCACACCAGCATCAGCTAACTGCTCAGAGGATACCTATTCAAATGCATGGCAAGAAAACAAACACCTGGTAGTAATAACGCTCTTAGTATCTACTGCAGTCACCACCCAATAACAAAATTTAAAAATACCAAAACGAAGCTTTTCTTGGTGACAACTGCAACCAATTTTGTTTCCAAAGGTTTTCAATTATCACACTGTGTATTAACCAAATGCGCCATTCACAAAACGACAAATTAACTTTTATTTATTAGAGTTTCTTAAGAACAAAAGCAACCAGCAGAGTCATAAGAAAAAAAAGATTCACACGTACTTTCCAGGAACTTGCCCAAATCAGCTCCTGAAGCAAGAAAATAAAATGAGCAGCAAGAAGTTAGAGGATAATCAGAATTCAGAAGTCTTTTCCCCGCCCATCCAAGCAAACAGATATTCAAGAATTACAGTAAAAGCAGCACACCACGAACGCTGAACTGAATGGTACTGGGGAAAACGTGGATTTTTATTCCAGAAGCACTACTTGGCAATGCCTCCTTTTGGCCTACACCTTGTCCCAATTCAGAGTGCAATCACAGAGAACTGAAAGAGCCATAAGTACTCTGTTGACACTGAAACTACTTGTCTTGGATCAATACCAAACGTACACAATTCTGATCGATGCTCTCTTCAGCCTGCCAAGGCCTCTCCAGTCAAACACTGCCGGTCACCGCTGCTCCCAACACCCTGCTGCCTGCGCGGGGGAAGGCTCGGAGCTCCCTCCTTCCTCGGCCAGTGTAACCCGACAGGGCCGGGCGTGCTCGAAGCGGGGCTCACCGCGGCGCTCCCGCTGGGCTGGGAGGGGACGAGCGAGTTCACAAGGGTCAGTGCGAGGGGAGACGGCCCCGGAGGGCGGTGAGGAGCCGCGGGCGCCCCGCCGCCGCCTGACAAGTACCAAGGACCCACACGGAGACCTCAAGGCCCGCTCGCCCCAACTCCAACGACCCCTGAACAGGCCCATAGGGAGCGCAGGGGGGCCCTCCAGGCGCACCCCCCCCTCCCCCCGGGCGGCCTCGCCTCCCGGTTAGGCCGCGGGGCGCCTCGGTGCTGCGGCAGCCGAGGCGGACGGGGGCCGCCGGCAGAGCCGGTGGTCGGACGGGGCGCGAGGCGGCGGGGGCGTGGCGGGGCCGGCCGGGACAGCAGCGGGGCCGGGCGGCGGCGGGACGGCGTTACCTGCGCTCCCGGGCGGAGAGTCCCTCACAGCCGCGGCGGCTCCTCAACCCAACAACACAAGATGGCGGGTGCGCCGCCACGCAGCGTCACGTGAGGGCGAGGCCACGCCCCCAGGCCCCGCCGCGGGACCCGGATGAGCAGCGGCGCTTCCCGCCCACCGTCTGTGTGACGTCACCGCGGGGGGCGGGCCGCCAGCGCCCCCTGCTGGAGGCGCGAACCCGCCGCAGCGCCACCGCCTCCCCTTCCCCTCACAGCCCTGAGGGGAGATGGAGCCCCGCGCCCTGCCCAAGCCCCCCGGTAATCAAATCACTGCGTCAGGTCCCCTTGTACTTGGCACTGGTAAGGCCACACCTTCAGCCCTGTGTTCAGTTTGGGGCCTCTCAGTTCAGGAAGGATATTGAGAGGCTGGAGCATGTCCAGAGAAGGGAATGAAGCTGGGGAAGGGTCACCAGTCTGAGAGGAGCAGCTGAGGCAGCTGGGGGCGGGGCTCAGCCTGGAGAAAAGGAGGCTCAGGGGGGCCCTTCTTGATTTCCGCAGCTCCCTATGACAGGAGGGTGCAGCCGTAGGGAGGGGCTTGGGCTCTGCTCCCAGGGAACGAGCGACAGGACAGGAGAACATGGCCTTAAGCTGCAGTAGGTGAGGTTTAGGTTGAACACTAGGAAGAAATTCTTCACAAAAGGGGTGATTAGACATTGGAAGGGGCTGTCAAAGGATGTGGTGGAGTCGCTGTTTAGGGAGGTGTTTAAGGAAAGCCCGGACGTGGCAGTCAATGCCCTGGTCTGGTTGACGAGGTCACATGTTAGACTCGATTATCTCGGAGGTCTTTTCCAACCTGAATGATTCGATGATTCTGCCACCCTTCTACCGCTGTCACACACACATATACACATAGGCAGTCTCAGCCTCGTAGTGTGGGCTCCCAGCCTTATCTGTTTCCTCTGCGTGGTTCCATGGGGCAATTCAGCTTTATCGGTGGCCACAAAAAACTCTGTGAGAAGCCACCGTGTGTGAGCTCTCACAGTGCCAAGGCACCGAGGGCTGGACCTGCTCTCGCCCGGGCACTGGAGAAGTCCCGAGGACACTTTGCCGTGGGAGTCACCCTGGTAGGCAGCGGCAGCTGCTGCTGACAGAAAAATGGCATTAGATGATACATATTTTAACTCTTCTGATGGAAAAATCAGGAGCTCGAGGCAAACTTTCTCCAGCTAAAAATACCAGTTTATTTTTAGTCCCCAAACCCATATTAGTACATGATGCAGAATAGCCCCATGTGGTTCCTTCAGCCAGTAGTAAAAAAACTATTCTTGGCTGTTAGGCACTGCTGAAGGTATAACCGTTTTCAGCTGAAACAGTTTCACTCTAATCATGATGTCAGCCACAACGAATGTAGCTTTCTCCATCCTCTTCTAGGTGAATAAATACTTGTCATTGTGTACTGAATGACAGCCAAAAATGATGCAACAGTGAATACTAGTGATTTTTACGAGCTAATGGGTTGAAAGCCTGTAATTCTTGGGGTTTATTTTTAGCTGAGAGCTACATAGGACTATCTCACCCGAAAACCTTAGAATGGAATTTCTCCATTAGGAGGCTGCTATGGAAAAGCAAAGCTCCCTAGAAAAGGGCTGGCCTCTGATAAGCTGCATTCAATCCCCCTGGTTGTTGTCACACAGCTTGAGCCAATACTAATAATGATAAAGGGAGGGAGGGAGGCAATGCTGCATTTCAAGCTGTCAGTGAGAATTTCCAATTTCATTGCAGAAGCAGCTGTGCCTTGTTATTCTACTTATCAAATGTGAGTTTGAGAACTCAAAAATATTTTCACATGCTCTAAGACAGCCTTTATCTGATATGGGAGATATTTAGCACTTGCAGAAATTTTTTTATCCCAGTTAGCACAAACATTATATTACTGAGACAAACAAACAAAAAAAAAAAAAAAAAAAAAAAAACAAGAATCCTCTGAAACATGCCTCATCTGCAAAACTTGGCATTTTTGTAAAATACCTTAAGGGAACTCAGATGACAATCTTTTGGTAATAGCAGATGCATCTTAAATCTTCCACAATTCATTCAAGCAGAACAGGGAGAATCTCATGAAAATTCAAGACTGTACCCGTGTGGTAAAATTCCTGCATGGCTCAATGACAGAATGTCAGCTGATATTGTGTAGGTGTGAAATCACCCCAGCAGCCAGTCTGGGTACCAAGGGCATTATGTACTTCAGAATCCTGGATTATTGTGCCAATTCACCCACACTATTAAAAACCCAAGTGCAGGGAAACAAACTATAAACCTTGCAACAAACTATAAAATTTCCTTCCTAACCCCTTGCTTTCAGCCATTCTGGCTTGGAGGCAAGAGCCCACCTCCCTCAGTACACTGGTAGAGCTATGAACACAGAACACAGCTTTGAAATGACAAATAATGATCACAAAGCAGCCCAAAAAAATGTGTCATAATCATGTTTCCCCTTGCCACTCCTGCATTTTGTTACTTGGAGAAGTTCCCCTCGTTGTTGAAATAACCAGGGATTTTGTCTGTGAAGAGTCAATGTCTTCTCAGCAGCCTGTTTTCCATGTCCTCATTTGTTACATCCCTAAAAATAATGGCAGCAAAGCAGGCAAACAGCCAACTGCAGTTTTTAGTCAGTCACTTCAATGCATCTGTCACCTCAGGTGGCTTGTGCTGAAAGACAGAATACCACAAACAAGCTGCTACTTCTGCAACACTCAATTACTTTTAGATGTCTTGGATTTATTTGGATGCTCCCATAAAGTTAAAATGGTATTTTGTCACCTTAATCCTCACAGATAAACCCTGAACCAGGAGCTTGATCACACCATCTCTTTCTCTCCACTGTGACCACACCAACCTCTTCAGGTGAGACTTCCTGCTACCATAAGCTGTCTCCTGCAGCCAATGGCAATGACTATGACAGGAGCATCCTTGAGAAATCCACTGCAATCTGAGCATCCAGACAGGCTGAACCCACCCTCTATGCTGGCTGAAGTGCTAGTGACTCCTCCATTGTACTTTGCCTTAAACAAAATACTTTGCCTTATTAAACAAAATTCCTTCAGGGATCAAGGACTACCTGAACTTTCCATTCTAGATGAGTGACTGCAGGCAAGTATTTGTCCCTTCTGAGAAAGACCACTAAGTGCAACAGGCTTTTCATCAAGCTTGTCTACTTGCTATCACAGACTTGAGTCACTTGGGGCACATCAGAAATACCAGACAGGTATTAATGTACCAGCAGGCATCACTAAAGAGAACTGGGATTGTAAGGACCTTTGAGAACCACCTGTGGTGACATCAGGCATAAAAGGACAGAGCATCAAGGATTGTAATACACAAATTACAGGTAAATACAACCAAGTGTTGTCACATGGTTTTAGGTGGGAAATACAGCTACACAACTTCTCTTTAGTACTTATGCATAATGTAATGACACTGTTATCCAGTCTAATAATTGCCAGTAAAACAACAATTTAGAAAGCAATTAATTTCCCAATGTCCATTTTTGCAAAGCTAATTTCAAAACACACATTGCTGCAACTTCCAAATAAATGCACATGCAAAAGCACTTCTTGCTCACTGCACTGAATGCAGATTCCAACTAACAGCACCTGTTTGAATTGAACAAAACCAGAGACAATGTTCATTTCCTTACTGAAACTTGTCAGTTGACTCAATTCTATTAAAATAAATCAACTGGAAAGCCTTTTCCCACTCTCCTCTCCTGCAGTCCTGGGCTCTTTTCTTTAGCCAGCTGCACGTGCAAAGCAGCACAACTCAGCAGTGCTTGCTATGTTGTAAAGAAAAAAAACAAACAAAAAAACCCCACAAAAATCAAGAGCTGCAGTGTCACAATTTTCCTGGGAAAATAGGGACTAAGGAACCTTCACCCTGATTTTACCTGACCTCTGAGACCTGGGGACTCATAGACACAGTGAATGTATTAGCACAGAGCAGAGCTGCATCGGATAAAATATTTATGGTTTCTATTTCATCACTGGACCTGAAATGAGGCATGGTTAAACCTCTTCCTGAATCCTCTCCTCAGTGTGGCCATGCCAGCAAAGCTTAGCAGATCAGCAATAGTAGAAACAAAATGTTTAGACACGTTTTCAGATATCCATGTATTTTTCTTTTTCTCCCTTAAAAAAGGCAGAAGCAGGAAGTGCAAAGGGAATTCTAGCTGAAGTGACCTGCCCAGCTCCTAGCTGGGGCACTATGGGGGCTGACACAGAGGCTATTTTAAGATAAGGAAAGGCTCACAACCTTCAGATGTCAACATTTAGCAGTGGGCAGTATTTCAAGTATTTATACAGCCATGTCCCTTTCTGAGGAAATACAAACATGAACGCTTTTTACACCAGAACTGCTGTGCAGAAGAGGAAGTGTTACCAAGAAGGAGTTGAATTCTTTTCCCACTCATCCAAGTCAGGACGACAAGCTTTGGAGATTACTACTATAATTTGTGAAAAATACTATATTCAAAGACCTGAAATAAACCACAGACAAGACTGGAGATAACTGCTTTATTTTTACATTTCAGCAACAGGAGAAATAATTGAAGATGAAATTATCTGCTTTGTTGTAAAGTATAAAAACATTTAATTATAAATATTCAGCTAAAAAAGCGTGATTTATAAAATATAATCTGTGAAGATATATACACAGTTTAATCGTTTAGCAATTCTTTCACCTGACATTAAAGAGTAGAGGTTTTTCTATTTATTATTCCATGCTCACAGTTTAGTGCTCACAGTTTAAGAAGCAAAACAGATAAGTGAAAAGATGACTGGTGAGTTTTGTCCTGGAAAAAAAAAAAATTAACATTTTGCCATGAATTTGGGCAATAGCAGAGGCAGAATTTGAGCAAATCTATGTCTTGAGAGAGGTCTCTGAGGGAAGCTCCCCTGCCATGACTGACCATGTTTATATCCACACAAGCAGTGGGTATCTCAACACTTGTGGTCGAGTTTCCCGTATTTCCAAGAGAAAATGGCTAATAGTATAATGCAAGCCGTCAAAATTCAGTTCAGTTAAATGTGCTCACCTCTTTGCTCTCTGAGCAGGGGTTGCTCAGTATGCTGTGCTGGTGTCCTTTGTTGTACCTCTAATGAAATCAGTGTCACCTTGATGATTCAGGCTATGAGCAAATTTCCAAATAGAAAACCCCAGTGTGCCATCCAATTGCACTGTCCAGCTGACAATACCCCCTAAAAACAGATACAGCTGCCTAAGGCTGGAAAATAACAGTGAAGCTGTACAGTACACTAAATATGATGGAATGTGAATGAAGATAAATGGTCAGGCAACTCTGTTTTCTATTCCTCGTTTAAGAGAGCCAGCTTTTTCCCTTTGAAGTCTTGGGAAATCTCGCCTCTTATCGAAGGGTTTGTTACTATGGCACTTCAGAGAAGAGAAACTGGAAGACTTCAACATGCTGGGTGGCAGAAAATGCTACAGGAAATAAGTGAATTTGATCCATATCCCTAGTAATTATCTCTCTTCACAGTGTTTTCACAGTGCCTGTGGCATGGGGCTTTGAGAAATAAGAATAGGGTGACAACACCCAACAGTAGTACAAATATACAGAAGCCAAGCTGTATTTTGTACACCCTGATTTACACAAGACCTCACTACTTGCCTGTCAGCAAGGAATGAATTAGTACAGGATTAAGAGAAAAAGGATGTACAGGAAATAATGAAGTAAGCAAACATGACACTTGTCAGTGCTCACCCATGATTTGCTACCTGCTGTTTCTACTTTAGGGTGATGTGCTTGTAACAGCTCAGAGCAAACAGCCTATACACAGCTCCTACTATTCACATCATTATGAATGCATAGTAGCTGCAAGAGTTGTGCCCTTAGGAGCTCAGGAGGATCTTCAAGAAAGGAAGGCTAGCAAAGCTGTGATGAGTCTTAGGCAGGATCCAAACAGTTCTGTCCAAGTCAGAGCCCTGATCTGGGAAACGTACCAAGTTGTGTGCAATTTCAGAGTGCATATTGGCTAGTTGGTTACTGGGTAAATGCAGATTTTAACTCCCTGAAAGCTGCTCGGCGGTGCTTCCTTTCCTCCTCTTCCCGCTTTCGCTCATCCTGCTCAGCTTTTATCTCTGCTTCAAATTTACTGGCTGAGGAGAGGGCTTGAGCCTTTATGAGACAGAGAGAAAATAAACAAGTGTCAAGCCTTGCATCAGAGGGAGAGCCAAAGCCTGAGCTACTCCCAGATGAGCAACACAGAACTGCTTGCTGCACCTCCCAGTGCTTGCTGGGATCCTCTGTCAGGACAGCTCAAGTATTAATTACACTGCAGTGCTTGGATATTTACACCCCATACCTGTTACCTTCCTTGACTTTAACATCAACAAAAGAAAGGCTACTTACTAATAAGTCACTAGCAAGTGACCAAAACAAGGCCATCAGTTCTGGGTCACATACATTATTTCCATAAGCAGGCAGCAGGGCATAGGCTGTGAGTACGCAGTGGAAGAAACTACTGCAGAAAACACTCTGAATCACAGCCAAATCTGAGAACATCATACTACACCATGGATAATCTGCAGATCAAAGAGACATTGTTTACTTGCTGGCTATTTTTCCAGCTTTCATCTCAGTACATCTGCTGTGCAATAGCTGTGTTAGGCTCTTGGGAAAAAACTTCTTATATAAACAAGTAGGATTATTTTCTCTCCAACAGAGCTTTCAGAAAGGGTGCTTTGTCAGCTTCGGATGGTGTACAGCTCTTTCTGCCAACCCCAGGACCCTGCAGAATGATTTTGAGTCCAAAGGTTACAGAGAAAGAGATGTCTGAAATACTATACTCCAAAACACTCCGTTCACCACTAAACTCAGAGTGTTCTGGTTGAGGGAGGTTTTGCAAAATGGGAAAACACTGTCCTTATTGCATTAGTTTTCAGGACACTTTTGTCTTTAAAAGAGGTCAGCAACCTAGTCCCAGCCACAGAGACACAGGTCAGGCAGTCAGCTCTACCAGGGTAAGATCCAGAACACAGACTGAATTACATTGCTCTGGTGTGTTGACTGAGCCACAGAAAGGCTCTAGCTAGCGTCCAACAAAATTTGAAAGAAAACTCAGCTGCAGCTGAGTTTTTTCATATTCCTCTGTGCCACACCATACCTTAGCTTCAAAGAAGTTCTTGGCTCCTTTGACTCCCTCAATGGACACATCTATCTCTGAGAGCTTCGCAAGAGTCAATAGGCCGCTGTCCTCCTCAAGTTCCCCAGCTGCAGCTTTGTGGAAAATCAGCAGGAACTAGCAAGACAGAGAAGAGATATTCAGGTTTTTCTCTGAGGCTCAAACAACTTAAAATACAAACAGCACAATCACCTGGAGAGGGATGGAATTCACATTTCAGCAAAGGAAACCAGGTCTATAAAAACCAAGTGGTACCAAGGAGCTTGTGCTCTAGTACACAGTCCTGTTACAGACTAAAAGCAGTACGAATCTCAGAGGAAAAGAAAGTTTCCTGGGAATCAGAGCCCTGGGTAAAGCACAATTCTTACCAAGTCTGGGCTGCTATGTGGCCAGAGAAAGGAGGCCACCTCTGCACCTGCCCAGTACAACTGTTGGGCAGGCTCAGATATAGCTCTTTATGTCCCCACACCCTAATGGTGTACTCGCAAGCCCTCCACTGGCTTCTCCAGTGTTCTAGGGACCTACGTCACATCCCATGACAATGAAAGCAGGGTAAACACACCTCTGGTTCACTTCAGGCTCCCTGAACCAAGGCATCAGTGCAGTCCTTTTATAGAGAATAGCAGCCCAGGTGTGTACATGCCCTTGTGACAGAGTGGCTTGAACAAGTGTCCACAGAGCAAGATGGTATGAAAGTTCTGTCCTGCACTGCACAAATCCAGTGTCACTACAGCAGAGTGTGTATTGGGAAATGAATTGCAAAGGGAAGCAAACAAAATAAGAGTTATATCTCATTCCACAAAAGCTTAATTTGTGTTTTCGTTTTAAAGAAGGAAAAAAACCTGTCTGCTTAAAAATCAAAACCTCTGCACCACCATCCACCTGCCAATCAAACTCCAGGTTAAGATGTGAAAGCTCTAGGTGTACTTGCAGAGGTCCTGTAACTAACTCCCTGCTATTCTTGGTGACCCCAGGAGGTGTCTCAGTGCTCAGAACAGCGCAGAGAGAACAGACACAAGGACAAGCCAGGTACAAAAGGAGCACAAGCAACAAAGCCACGCCAATGCAGTACTTCAAGCCAGGCCAGAGGGCTGCAGATACGAGGTAGGGTTGCCCTGAAATCCCTTTGCACAGGAACATCAAATATCTCCAGGGCTGTGCTCCTCAGACTGCCAGGCTGGGTAGCCTGCTGCTTCCTACGGACAGCCCTAGCTGTCCCAGAGGAGGGCAGCAGAGTCCCAGCATCCACACTGAGCCAGCCCTGCTTCAGCTTGCTCAAAGAAGCTGGTGGGAATGCAAGAGTTTGGGAAGGCCTCCCATGAGGAAGGGTGTGGAGATGACAGCAGGGCTGGCCGCCTTCTTGCACAGGCAGCTCACCAGGCACTGCTCCACACAACAGCCTCTTAACCTGTGAGCACTCAGCACAGGGCAAGCAGAAAGCAGGCTGGGCTTGGCAAGGGAACTTTTCCCTCTCCAAACACATTGTAGTTGGTTGACCCTGGCTGGATGCCAGGCTATCAAAGCCACTCTATCATTCCCCTTCTCATCTGGATAGGGGAGAGAAATTATAATGAAAGTTCATGAGTTAAGGACCTGGAGAGATTATTCACCAAAATACTGTCATAGGCAAAGAAGGCTCAACTTGGGGATATTAACTGAATTTTTTACTAACAAAATTAGAGCAGGGTAATGATAAGTAAAATAATTCTTAAAGACATCTTCCCCTCACCCCTCCCTGCTTGCTAGCTTCCACCTCTTCTCTCCAGCAGTATAGGGAGATAGGGAACGGGGGTTATGGTCAATTCTTCACAGGTTGTTCCTGCCACTGTGCAGGGAAAAAAGAGCCCTTCCCCTGCTCCAGCATGAGCTTCCCATAGATTCACATCTTGCTTTCAGGCAACCACCTGCTGTGGCATGGATGTCCTCCATGGGCTGCAGGTAGATCTCTGCATCCCCATGGACCTCCATGGCCTGCAGGAGGACAGCCTGTTTTACCATGGTCTTTACCATGGGCTGCAGGGGAATCTCAGCCTCAGAACCTGGATCACCTGCCCCTCTCTCTCCACTAACCCGGGTCTCTGCAAAGCTATTCCTCTCACATATTCTCACTCCTCTCTTCTCTGGCCATAATTACGTCTGCATGGTAACTTTTTAACCTTCTTAAATATGCTATCACAGAGGCATTAGTATCATCCCTGATTGGCTCGCCTTGGTCAGTGGCAGGTCTGCCCTGGAGCTGGCTGGCTTTGGCTTACCAGACATGGGGGAAAATTCTAACAGCTTCTCATAGAAGCCACTCCTTGCAGACCCCCTGCTATGAGAACCTGGCCATGCAAACCCAATGCACACATGTAAGAAATAAATGATTCACTGCCAAACAGGCAAAGCATCCTGCTTGGAAAGAAAACAAATCCTCCCCAAGACATCCTCTCCCTCTGCTCAGATCCACTGGGCTCTAGCTAGTTCCCCTTTGCCACTACCAGGCACTGTGACACAGAGGGCTGGCAGCTAGGCTGGAATTAGTCATGCTTCCTCCTGCTCCACCCTTAAAGTCCCACTTCCTGGCATTGGAAAAGAGCAGTGGAGGCAGCACAATCCTGAGGTCTGATACAGCTGTCACCTGGGGAGGGACTGGGTCATGAGTACAAGTGAGCATGAATCATCCTGAAACTAAGGGATGCAATCATCTAGAATATAGGCTGTTGTGGCCACAAAGGGCAGGCTGAGTTTAAGGAAACTTGGGACCAAGACACTGGTTAGGGTGGACAGAGCATAATGTCAGTCCCAAGGATCTGGCAAGGTGGACTATGGGAGATCATGCTGGTTCGCAAAGGAGCTCAGCAGCAATCACTCCAGCACACAGCCTGCAGCCCACTTTACCTTGAGGTACTGGTCCTTACTAGCTAGAGAACACCAGCAATCTGCATTCAGCTCCCATTGCTAGCCTGTGTAACACCCTTGCTGGGCCCATGACACACCACGTACAGCTAAGTCTCAAGGAAATGTCAACAGAGAAGCATGTGAATAATGTAGGTAGGTACCATTCAAAACTCTGCTCTCAAAGAGGACAACATGACCCACACTTTCCAACCCACTAACCTGGTAAATTGTATTTGCTTTCACATCCTTCATGATCCAAGACCTCCCCCACAAAGCCAGGCTGGGCATCATGAAAGAAAAGGTGTGGGACTGACAGTCAGCAGCAGCCTTGCGACAGCAGCTTGCCAGAAAAGCAGCACTATGTAAGGATGTGGTTTGCACCAACCCTGGCAGCAAACACATCATGTGGGTCAACATTTCAGCTGGAGAGGGTGTAGGGGGCAGTGGGTGGATTTCTGTGGGTTCTAGGTAGCAGCTCAAATTACCCATTACTATCCCAGCAATTAACTCTGGTTTCCTGTGGTAATGATGGAACTAGACAGTCAGAGGTGTAGGGTTTTTTCCTCCCACTAGACCTAATATTTTTAAGCCTAAATTTCATTGCTTGAGTCACAACAGGAGTCTTGTACAGTTAATTGTTAATGTATTGGTGGATGTTCAAAGGTCAATGGTAAAAGGCAGCTTTCCTAACAGGGCCTGTGGTTTGTCAGCAGCCTGCTTGCCAGGCAACAGCTTATCTGGGATGGGAGGACACTACTCAAAGCAGTAGAAAAAGGTGATCTATTGCAAGTGAATGAGATCCCTACCAATTCTCTGGCCAGGCCACAAGAAGAGTATGATCAGGCAGATATGCCAGGACTTGGTATTCTCTGGGTAGGCACGGGAGCCCTCCAGTACTATAGTTGCACCCTACTGTGTTCAGACACTCATTTAAACCAGTTTTCTCCTGGTATCATCTGAATTACTCAAATCAGCTTAGTCACCCTCCACATGCTTGCTTGTCACCACCAATGAGAAGCAGAATGGGACAGGCCTATGGGATGGTTGAGGCCTCCTAACCCACCAGGGAACCTGCTTCCCCATCAGCCCTCTGCCTGAACACAGCAGCTGGACAGGGCACACCTGCAGCAAGGCAAGAAGCATCCTGCTCCTCTCTACCACAGAAGCTTTGGGTATCTGCCAAAACTGCTGTGTAATTTGTCCCCAGAGCTCTGCCAGTGATGCTCCCTCATTCCGAACCATCAGCCACTCAAGCTTGCAGTTGCATGACCATTGTTTTGAAGCAAAACACTTCAACAGCACCAGCTGCTGCATGCCACATGCCAGGGGCTGGCAGCACAGGCACCCCTGCCTGTGCTCCAAACAGGTGGCAGCAGAAGAGGAGCTGCTCTGCCAGTTTGTGTCATATCACTCATGCTGGGACATCATAGCACTTTTCAGGCCCTTGAGGATAAAGGCATTTCTCTTCCATGGGAGAGGCCCTGCAGCAAGCCTGGAGGCTGTCCCCAGCTCTTCACCCAGAATGAAGGTGGCCCAGAATGCACATCGACAGAGGGCTCTTCAGCCTACTCAGTGATTTGGCAATCAGTGACCTGAGGCCATGGGCCCGTGCTCTTCCTGCTCCACTGGATTCTTTGCTACCTCCAGTTCACCTCTCACCGGGCAGCAGGGAACTCAGGGACAGGGTCTCATTTCTCAGATTTGCATATCCTTCCCCCTCTCTTGTAACCCAAGTCCTTGGTCTCTGTCTTTTCCTGCTGCCCTCTTGCACTGAAATAAATCAAACAAAGCCCTTGGGGCACAAAAGCAGAGGAAGATGGTGTGATGTGCCAGTGGAGAGAGATGGTGCAGCAGCTCTGTGAGTGACAGTCACCCCTCATGAAACAACCAGCCCAACCAGTCGCAGGCCTTGGCTGCTCATCCTCCCTCCCAGCACTGCCAAAGCTCTCAAACTCCCACAATGGAGAGCTTGATGTTCTGAGCCCTACCCTGTAAGAGGTGTGGTGAGAGCATCATGCCTGCAGAAACAAGGGAGCCCAGATGCTCAGGGCCCACCACAGGCATCCCACAGGACGGAAGGAAGCAGCACAGCCCTCAAAACCAGTGCAGGACGTAAGAAGTGCTGCCCCTGCTGTTTCTACCTAAGGGGCTGTGGGTTAACTCAGAAAGCCAGTGTGACATTTGCTTGTAACCAAGCCAGCTCTCAAAGACTGAGAGGAGGAAATGATGCAACAGGAGCTTTTGGTACCTGGGTTCCCTCTTCCTCCTGAGATGATTTGGGTACCCCTGAGTACATGCAGGTCACTGCTCAAATTTCCTCTCTTCCTCTGCCTGGAAGAGGATCCTGGCCTGTCCTCACAGCTGTCACAATACAGTGGTAACAGACAGACCTGTTTGAGCAGTGTCATTGCTGAGCCAGCGTGCAGTAGCAAACTGCTGTATCCATGTGTTTATTCTTTGTTGCAGGGAGGTGACCACCCCTCAAAAAGCTTGCCACGGCTGGTCACTGCATGATGCAGAGAGGGTCTCAATACAAACTGGAAGAGAGAGCCTTTTGTGGCTCATGAGATGAGCTGCTCCAAGTAGAGCTCCTGAACTGCACCTAAAATGAGGTCTCAGCTGCTGCACCACAGGAGCCAAGCAATGAGACCTGGAAACTGAAGGGACAGAACTCCACCTATAACAGGGAGCTCAGTGAGCACTCCCAGCAGCTGCAACAGGGCTCAAATGTGTTCCCAAAGCAAGCAAGGAAGTTGGAGAGCTTTGGCATCAGGTACCATGACGGTCATGTGAAGATGGAGGTTAACAACGCTCCGCACCCTTGGCATGGGGAAGCTCACCAGCTTTTCCACTGCACCCCACCACTGGAAAAACACAGAGGGGAGAGGGCTCCCTACAGCCTCCAGGGTCCAGCTGCCTCCTCCTTCAGCCCTGCAGCCACATCCCTGTCTGTTATTGCAGCCACCCTCACCTCACGGAAGCTGAGCTTCCCATCAAAGTCTTCATCCACCTCCTTGATCATGTTCTTCAGCCCCAGGTGAGTCTGCGGGGCTCCCAGCTTTTCCATCATCAGCTTCAGCTCCATCAGGTCGATATATCCATCCCGTCCAGAGTCATACCTGCAGGGTGCAAAGGGGAAGGGGTCAACCATCATCATCCCCATACTCAGCTCTCCAGAAGAGGAACCGTGCACATGGATGAAGTCACTGTGTGATTCAAAGCTCAGGGGAGAGGGGAAGCTGCATGACATAGCCAGTGCTGAGATATATTAAGCTCAGGGAAGTAGCTGTCAGCTTTCAGAGCTGTCTCACCAGAGAGAGAAGTACTTAAGGGAACTCAGACCAAATGACCCACACAGAAGGAGCATGGAAGAACTCAGCTTATCTCAGTGGGATTTCCATTTCACCCACTTGCCTGTGCAGCACAAAGGTAACTTGCACACAGCTTACACCATGCACCAACAACATGGTGAGGCAAAGGCATGCATAATCAGCTGCTGCCAGATTTCCTGCTAGTTTCAAGGAGAAACAGGGAACAGAGACCAAGCAGACCCTCTTGGCAGAAAGCAATCTTTCTTTGTAAGCAAAACTCCCCCCTCTAGCTGTTGAGATCTTTCCTGTCCAAAATGCTTTTGTACTAAAACAAGCACCGTGCTTCAGGGCAGCTGTTTATTCTGCGTCCCCAGGCGGAGCAGAAAGACAGTCCCAAGGGAGCATAGCAATCCTAGTCAGGGCTGTGGTACCAGGGCTGCACCACAGGGCCAGGCTAGCAGAAGAAACCAGTGCCCACCTCCAGGAGCAAGACTAGAGTGGGACCATGCTCCCAATGGAGCACCAAGGACTGCAAGGACTCTTCAGAGGAGAGCACCAGTGCAAGGGGAGGAGTGCTTTAGGGATGGGGAGGCAGCAAGCGATCTGCTGTGCACAGCCTGGGACTGTGCACCAACTCCTCCCAACATCTGCTGTGGGTGTGGGTAAAGCATCTGGTCCATCCAGCAAACAGCACTTCACACCCACCAGGGCTATCACCAGCTTTCAAAGTCCAAAAGCTGCAGGGATGGGCGCTCTGTAATCAGCTGGTCAACAGCCCTCTTTCATCCAGATCTTGCCATCAGGGTTCAGCACAGAGCTCTGGCTTCACAGGAGAGGACGGGGGTCTCCCAAGCTGGGCTCAGCTCTGGCACACAGCCTGCCACTGCACCCCTGCCACCATCTCAACCCTGACAGAGTTAAATCCTTTCAACCATTCAGAAGGAAACCATAGGCACAGTGCTGAAGCGTTCCAGTGGGCAGGAGCCAGTCAAATCCTCCCACCCATCATCTTTCATTGACTGTTAGCTCTCTTCCAAAGAAATGAGGGCTGTAGCCATCTCAGACAGAGATCTGCACAGTTGTGGTTACCCTGGAAGAAAGCCCTTTCCAGCTGAAAAACCTCATAGCCACAGAGGAAGCTGTGGCAAAGGAAGGCACGAACAAAGCCACCTGCCCGAAACTGCATACAGGCCTGAGCAGCACAAGGCAGAGCTGCAGCCAACCTCTCTGCTTCTGCCTTCATGAGCACAGTCACAGCAGAATTTTCCCCCAAACCAGGGTGGTCTCCATGACTTTCCAGAGTCCCACCACCCCCATAACTATTTCTGATAATCTGTAGCTATTAGTTTCCAAGGGTCCCAGGACTAAGAGATTCCCAATGACAGGGATGTAACTACCAGACTAGGTTGGCACAGAACTCCTGTTACCTATCTGCCTGCATTCTCTGTACACCCAGCAAGCCCCATGAGCCCACCAAGCTGAACTGCTTTCTGAAAAACTAGGAAAGAAACCTCCATCAGAGCAGAAACCAGGTCATAAACCTGGGATATCACAGGGAAGAAGTGCAGCAAGGTCTTCACAGCAAGGAAGGTGTCAGTTAATTATGGCACATTCACAGCCATTACCCAGCCCAGAGCTGAGATGCACTTCCAAGACATCACAGAAAGCATAGTAAGTGGAATATTTAATTGTAAATTTGCTTTTTTTTTCAAGTTTGGGAGAAAGGGTGCAGAGCTGTCACTGCTGGAGACACAGTGCTTTTGATTAGACACAGCAGCAAAATGTGCAATGGCAGAGAGGCACCTGGGGTTGGGTTTTTTGGGGGCTCAGAAGGCTCATAATGCCCTTTGGCTGGGTGCAGAAGCAAAATAATATCAATGTCCCCTCTAAGGGCTGTTCATCTGGGGTTGGGACACTGCCCAGCCCTACATGGAAGCTCTGGGTAAGAGATGAAGGCAGAAGTAGGGCACAAGCCCAGCCTGTGCCTGCAGTTCTTATCTCACCCTCCTGTTATGGCTATTACCTGCAGGTAAACATTGGCCCAGGGGTGAGTACACTGCCCTGAAAGGGTTAAGCATGGGGCACAGCTTCAGGGCTCATCCCTGCAAAGAGGCAGGACAAAGCCAGGATTGTGAGAAATGGGGTCTTGCCAACAGCAGGCCTGGCAGAGCAGCACTCTGTACCAGCCACACAATGGGTGTTGAGCATGCTGGGCCGGAGTACAGCTGGTGCTGAGAAGCACCCAGAAATCAGGTTACCAGTCCCCTGCACTCAGAGACAGCCAGACAGAGGGGCACTGAAACTCAGTGGCAGCACCCTGCAAACTGCTGCGTTCCCTCCCTGCCCCCTCGCCTCTTAAAACAGCTGCACTATTTTAGGACCTGGGTACAGCCACTCAGCTGCTGCACAGCCAGACTATTTAGGGAGAGGCATACTTATAGGGCATCAGAAACAGCACAATTCACTCCCCACCACCCTCCCCCAGCAGACCACAGGCATTCAGCACTGTGGGGCACAATGCAGACTGCATCCTTCTAGTTAGTTGATGCTTCCAGCACACCTCAGTCCTACCCAAGACCCACAGCCTGCCTTTCGAGAGATCATAAAACTCCCCTGTCTGCCTTTTGGCAGCCCCCTTTCAGGGCCCTTGCTCAGCCAGCCCCAGATGCCTCACACACAGCTGCCAGCAGCACAGCCCTGCCCTGGTGATGGACAGCCAGCACCTTCACAGACAGAGCTGGCAGAAGGCACCAGGGCAAGTTAAACACACCCCAGCATGCAGGGGAGCCATTCCATCCTGTACTCCAGGAGTGGCATGGCAAGAGCATGAAGCACTCAGGTGCCTGGCAAGCCTCACCAGTGTACTGTCCTGCTGTGACACCAGAGCTTGCTTCCTTCAGGCTCAAAGCTCCCTGGGACATGAGCCAAGCCTCACCTGAGTGATGTGCAGGCATTACAGACAGAGAGGAATTGTGCCAACAGGCACAGACATCTCATGTCACAGGAAGGCCACTCCAGCAGCAGGTCAGTGCCACGGCTACAGCAGATCCCACCTGTGACCTGTGCGGCTGGGATGCCGCAGGCAGGTACAGGCACCATGGCCGCTGTAATAAAGCTTTGCCACGCTGCTGCCACAGCAGTGTTCCTGGCAGCAAATCAGATACAGCAGTGGCTGCCAAAATCTGCTGCAACAAGGATGCACCCAGATTCTCACACTGGCTTGCTTTCACCCGGACTGCGGAGCATGCCTGGCTGCTGAAGCACTGGGAGAGGAAAGCAAGAGACAAAATCAGGGGGAAGGAAGGAATACTTGCTGAAAAGACTTGCTTAAGAGCATGAAGTCTGTTACACAATTACAATTACTGCCCAAGTACCAGCACTGCACTGGTGTTACACAGGTGCTGGGGGGGTTACACCACAGAAGAAAGAAGGATCAGGAAGGGAGGAAAAAGGAGATGCCAAGCACTGCATCACCTGTAGTGACTCTGCAGTCACCTTCCTCTAAAACTCCACTTAACAAATAGGACAATTGAATGAGAAAACACAGATCCTGAAGGATCAAAGAGCAGTTGCTAAACATTTACATTCCTTGAGAAAAGCTGAAATGAAAACCTCCCTGTACATGTTTGCTGCACCTTACCTTGCTTCACATACTATGGACACCTGTACTTTGATCTGCAGTTCCTATATGCTGCAATGGCTTAATTGAGGCTTTGAAATAAAGCAGTTGGAATAATGATGCTGAAGTAATAATCTCCTCTTAAATATTTCAAATCCTAAGTAGCACTTTATTCCCTCAGAGCATTGTGTTTCACCTCACATGGAGAAGGTGGTGCCAATCTCTGCTCCCTGATATCCAGCGATAGGATAAATGGGAATGGTTCAAAACTGCCTTAGAGAAAGAACAGACTGGACCTGAGGAAGCCTTTCTATAAGCCTGAGATGGTTGTCAGACCCTGGAACAGCCTTCCTAGAAAGGTGGTCAGTGCCTCAAGCCTGTCAGTGTTTAAGAGACATTTGGACAATGGTCTTAAAAACAAGCCTTAACTTTTGGTTAGTCCTGAAGCAATTAGGCAGTTGAACTAGATATGATCACTGGTGGTCCATTCCAAATGGAATATCCTATTCTGTTGCCAAGAGCTTTGGAAACAATTCCTCCATACCAGGGTGGGCACAGGAACAGGCTCCTCAGCCACATGCAGCTTCATCCTCCCCAATCCAGGCAGAAGGAGCTCTCCTGCTCTTAAGTAGACATGCGGGCAAGATGAGAGTCTCCTCCACTAAGATATTCTCCAAGATGCTGGGCAAGACCCGCAGGCCCATGCTGAGTCCCCACGGTAATAACCTTCCTGCCCACTGAAGTCCAGAAACAGCCGGTCACAGACCAGAGGCAGCCAGTCACATGGAGCACATGACAGCTCTAGAGAAAGCAGGGCTGCTGAAGCATGTCAGAAGAGGCTGGGGCACCTGGCAAAGGGGCTCCTAAGTGGCTCCAGGAGGGCAAGGGGACATCACAGCTTCTCCCATCAGCCAGATGCAAGGAACTTATGCAATGTGTGGGCAACACATGAAATTCCCTAGATATAAAAGGCAATAGCAAGACTGGAATTTCTCCACTCCCTCACACCCCACAGATGAAGCTGCTGTCTGTTTTCCTCCCCCTTACATTTCTCATAAAGGTCATTCCTGCCAGGCAGAGCCTCACTGCCAACTCTGCCAATTTCCTGGACAAAGATGGCACCAAGGAGCGTGTGAGTCTCCAGAGGCCCTAAGAGTTCACTCAGACAACTCAGGAAAGAGAGGTTATCGTGGTTACCACAGTCCTTACATATTGTTAGAATAGGCAGCTAATTAGGTCACATTATAATTAACCTGAGCGCTAGACTTCCTGGTTTCTGCCAAAAAAAATATCCATCCTGAGAGCTGTCTGCACCCAGCACTCCAGCAGATACCTGCACCCTATCTCCAGTGGAATGGGGCCAAAAAGGAGAGATGCTGATAAGAGGAGGCTTGGACAAGAGAGGGGGAAAAGTGGGCCCAGCTGTGGCAGCCAGAGCAAAAGGCATTATTTCTGCTTTGGAAGGATGCTCCTGGCATAGCTAGCAGCACACAGCCCCAGATGGAGAACTATATTTTGGGAAGTCCCACTTTCAGACAAGTTCTTTGCTTCCACCCTGGCAGTCACAGCCACCATCCATACCATGGGATGCCATAACAGACATTCAGGGCAGCTGCTATCACTAGGTCATCTTTTCAGCTGGAGCACCATGACACAGCCCACATCATGCACAGGACCACAGGCTCAAATTTAGTCTAAACTACAGATTTAAAAGTCCCACTAGACTGATAAACATTTTTTTTGGACTGGAAGTTTCCTACTGGAAACCTGGCATCCTATGGCAATGAGAAGACAGTAAAGGAAAAAAATAAGCCTTTGAGAGAGGGATGTAAGAAAGACCCTGAGCTGCAGTGGCCAGGGCCAATAAGCCATACAGAAAATTAAAGCCTTAATCACATTAACTCAAGCTCTGACTGACAGGAATTAAGGGGAACATTTCCTCTCCTCATGGAGCACGCGATGTCAGCCAATAGTTGAGACAGGTCACTGGCAGCAGATGGACTAAAGACCAGATCCTCTTCCACTGCAAACCTCAGGTGCCTGTAACACTGAACACCAGGACAGAGTTCTCTGGCTGCATGTCCAGGAAACACAACCGGGAAGCATGCAGCCCACCTTCTTCCCCCTTTGGCATCAGCAGTTCCTACAGGGTATGCAATGCTTTCCAGCTACATTGACCAGCTGATTAGCATTCAACTGCAAAGCCTTGCTTTTCCTGCTTACAAGGCTGGCGTTTAATGAGCTCATTGTTGAAAAATCAGGCTGCAATTCAGCTCTTCCACTTTTGATTTCCCAAAACCACCGCCATTCCTTTCCTCTTCCCTACTGAGGCAGTGCTGCTGCCCAGTCCAGGCTCTCACCCCCAGCTTTCAGGCCTTGCCTGCATTGTTTGTCCTCCAATCCTCACAGCACCATGTATCAGCCTTCCATAGAGGGGGATCCCCTTTAAGCACAGTCAAAAGGGACACAGGAGAGAGTGGAGCAGCAGTCCCGCCTGGACCACCTCGCTTCCCACATCAGCTGCCAACACAACGCTGCCTGTGCAACAAAGAACTCCAAACTCCAGTAAGCTCACAAAAGCCCATCGCCTGGTCTCCTGTGGCAACAGCCCGGCTGGGACAGGCAACACCCCGCAGCGCTGGGAGCCAGCAGCATTCAACTAACTCTTGATCTCCTCGCAACAATTCAGGGTGCCCAAGGCAGCTTTCAGCTAGGCGAACAATGATTTGACAACTTACAAATCTCACTTCAATCACCTCAGTAAGGTGAAGTACACCTTCACACCTTGCTCTGTGGTCCTGCCACCTCCTGTCCACAGCAGCTTCCTCCCAGTCTGGCAGCCTCTCATGTGGCTCTGAGGACACAGACACCTAGGAGCCCATGGGTCTGTGGTGCTGGAGGGAAATCTGAGCGCAGACAAAGGTACCCAGACACAGTCTAACTGCAGGAGCCAGGACATGGTCTGGAGGAGAGAAAGGGGCACGATCATGGTCTCGGGGAGGGCCAAGCCCTTCTGCTTACAGGAGCAGCTCTCCCTGCTGCTAGCAGCAGCTTGACTTTGACACAAACCTTCCTGCTGGGAGGGGAACCCCATCGCAGCCCCCACGAAGCGGGTAGAAAAACGAATCTGTGCTCAACCTTTGTTTGGGTGCATGGTAGGAAGCGCCAAACCTGGAAGACAGGACTGTGCGTGGAGCTAGGACACTGCCAGGCAGAGCCAGCAGGGCAGCTGGGGACGTTCAGGGTCGCAGTTGTTTCAGGAAAATGTCCAGCACTTCTGCCAGCCCCCGGGACACAGACCCACCGGGTGCCCCAGGGTGTGGGGCAGAAAAGTATCTGTGTTCTCACAACCCCCCGTCCCACCCAGAGCGTCCCGCAAAGCCATAGCTCCTGGGTGCCACCACAAACAGCCACCGTTCCAATCCCAGGAAGAGCAGAGGCCATGAGCTAAACGCAGGGCTGAGCCCCAGGCAAACTCTACGAGTCCCCCAGCAAAGCACAGAGACAATCTGGGGATCAGATGGCGCTGGGAACGCGCCGCGGCTTCCTCCAGCCCGACCGCAAAACCGCGGAGAAATGCGAGCATGCCGCCGAGAGCGGGCAGCCCTCCTCCAGATGTGCCCCCGGGGGCCGACCCGGGAGGGGCTGCGCGGGAAGACAGAGCCCCGGCCCCGGAGCCCACGGGCCGGACAGCGAGCCCCCCGCCCCACTCCACCCCACTCACAGGCGGAACATGCGCTCCATGTCCTTGATCTGCCGGCGGCTGAACTCCTTGAACTCGGTGTAGGGGTTGAAGACCGCGGCCCGCCGGGGCTGCGCCGCACCCTCGTTGATGTCCTGCCGCCGGCACAGCTTGGCGCTCAGCTCTGCGCCCGCACTGGCCGTCAGGCAGCTCCGCTCCTCCACCTCCCCGGCCGCCACCGCGCCCTTGACCGCCTCTGCCTCATCCTCCGCCACTGTCCCACTCTCCTCCAGCTGCAGCCGCCGCTGCAGCTTCTGCGCCAGCTCCTCCGAGGCCATGGCCCGGCGCTCCCGCCGGCTAGCCGCGCTACCGCCCCCTCAGCCCTGCTCCGCTCCGGCCAGGGCCGCCCGCCCCGATGCGCAACTTTATTCCTTCACTTGGCGGGAGCGGGGCGGGACGGGGCGGGGCGGAGGGAGGCCGGGACGAGGCGGGCACTTAAGGAGGCGCGGCGGGGTGGGGAGGGGGATTATGGGGTTTATCGCCACGATATGCGAGGATGTGGTGTGCCGGCATCCCCCCGGCTGATCTCTGGCATGTGTGCTCTCCCATACAGTAGCCACCTCCACCTAGGTGACCTACACAGGCTGTCTCCACACGTCCTCATGCAGGGAGCCCCCCACTCCATGGGCACTCTCCGACACATCCCTCAATCGAGGGATCGAGGAGGTCCTCGCCAGGTCTCCCCTGCACCCCACAGCAGGGCGCTGCACTGGCCCTGGGATGCATAGATCAAGTGCACCCCACAATGCTGCCTGCTCCGGTCCGTTCCGGGGGGCGAGACGAGCCCCGAGCCCGACCAGGAGCCTCCCGCGCCCGGGCATAGCAGCGGGATTCCGTCGGCTCACCAGGCGCTGCAGAGACGGCGGAGATCAGGCTTGCCCGGCACCAGGACAGAGGGACCCCTTAAGCCCCTCTATGCGCCTCCCTTTTCTTACCTCCTTGGTCTAAAATTAGCCTAGGACAAAGCTCGGCTTAGGCCTGGATTCCCTCTCCTTCCCCAGAGAACATGGGCAGCAGGCGGCCTCTTCCCACCACCCAGCCCGCCCCTTCCCAAGATCAGTGCCCGATGCCATCCCTGCTGTCTCCCCGGCTCTCGCAGGGGTGTCCGGCCCGACCGCAAGGACTGTCAAGCCCTCGTCTGACTGATGTGAGCCTGATGGCGTACCCGACATGGTATTAGGGCTGGCGTGGGGCGGTTTAGGTGGCGGCTGATGGGATTTACCCACTGGGGAGGAGGGGGAGAGAAAAGAACCAGCTCGGACACGCCGCCTGCTTATGTCTCCCGCGTGCCCGAGCCTGTGCGTCACAGACAACCGGTCCCAGCGTCTGTTACGTGGCTGTTTGACACCTCCGGGCAGGTAGTACGCAGTTCTCTGATGTGGTGACCTACAGTTGACCCTCTTGGATAAGCTCATTCCCACCAAACCTACTCAGAAAATGACTGATGAGGCCGTTTGCAGCCACCCTGCTCCTACATACTGTCTGGGCAGCTCTAGGCTGCCCCAACGAGGGTCGGGAGGGTCAGGACGGCTGCAGGTTTATCACAGCATGTGACACAGGACGGCCACTGCGGGTATATTTAAATATATTCATATTTCGGTATGCCTGGAAAAGGGCTGCTGCGTAGAAGGGGTGGAATGTGCTATGCCCACACCTCGTTGCCCTCACGCGGTGCCATGTCTATGATGGAGACACGTCCTTTCCACCAGAGAGGAATGGGGAGGAGGGCGGGGAACTCTGCCTCGGTCACTGGCCACCCTGAAGAGGAACAACAACACAAGGCGCTTCTGTACCTGCAGGGTGCCCAGGGAGAAGAGTAGCTGAGGGTGAAATCGGCAACTGCAAAGCCAGGTTGCCATCTGGTGGAAATAAAGCTGCAGGCCACTGCTATGGGTGGGAGACAGCCGCAAGGGAGGGGTAGGAGAGGCAAGGGAAGGGGAAAGGTAAGCAAGGTAAGGCAGAGGTTTGCATGGATTTCCCTTCCGTGATTCCAACTCCATCCCTAAAGTTGTTTTCCTGGCCCCATTTTTCCTATCAGAGCCACACAGTCCTTATCCCAGCTCCAGTGATTTCAGCTGCAGCCCCTCAAGCTTTATTTCTCTACCAGCTCTGATGTTTCTGCTCCAGCTCTGCATCTTCCCGATGCTGCCATGTGAAGCTGCTCCTTCCTTGATCCTTCCTGGATCAAGGCAGGATCTTCATTTCAGCTTCAGCTCTCTGATGCTTCAGCTTCAGCTCTAGAATCCATATTCCAGCTCCAGCCCTACAGTGCCTATCCTGGCTCCACAGCCCCTATCTAGCCCCAGTGGTTTTACCCTAAGCCCCACCTTCTCGATGTCACCAACAGCTCTGCTGCCTCAGCTCCAGCTCCTCAGCTTTCCACTGCCTCTGGCTAAAAGCTGTTCCTGATTGTCACTTTGCTCCAGGGCTGTTGACAAGGCGATGAATCAATCACTGTCATCACTTAAATATCTATAGGAGCTGCCACTCTCATCCCAATGGGCCCCCAGCTTTGGAGGCAAATGAGCAGTGGTCCACAGTACACACCTTGCCCTGTACCCCACTTGCCCACAGGCCCCTCAGCCAGCATTAGCTGCTGGAAACAACTGCTCAGCCCCTGGTCCCACATCCCAAAAGATGCTCCTGGGCTGGCTCTGAGACCTCCACTCCAAGTTTGTGGGTGGTACCATTACTGGGAGGCCTGGAACCCTCCTGGCAGCTCCTGTAGCCCTCAAGCTTCAGTTCCCTCCCCTTCCCCATAGGATTTATGTACCTCCAGCCCCACAATTTCCATTGCTCCACATCAGTTTGGGTCTAGATCCAGGTTAAGTTTCTACTGATTGTATTTTATTGTTTACTATCTCAGTTTTACATTATTCTCGTTGTATTAAGATTTAATTATACTATTGCATTGCCATATTTTTACTTTATTCTATTTTTTAAACTTCTATTACTAGATATATGATGTTTTAATAACATAAAGATTATAGGGCAGGGGCTGTGGGGCAAGAGGGTATGTTGAAGCCCCTGGGGCTGAATCCAGACCCAAATCAATGTGGAGCAGTGAAAACTCTGGAGCTGGATAAATCCCGTGTAGCTGGAGGTAGAATCACTGTGGGTTTTGGGTAGGGACTGTGAGGCTGTTTAACAGGATGCTCGGCCCTGAAATGTGGTCAAACAACTCAAGCAATGCCCTTTCAGCTACCAATGGTGGGCTGAGAGGCCCATCATGTGCTGTTTTTTGGTGTTGAATCATGCTAAAAATCTGGCACACTGTCTCAATCTGGCAGACCAGCCTCAAATCAACCTGCTGATAACAAGACAAAGATTTGGCAGATAAACTGCTAAACTGATCTGCAGGCATATCACTGGTGGTCAACTCCTTCACGCTATGAAAGTCCAGTCCACTTTCCATGTAGTAGGTTCTTCTAATAGGAGCGTGTGGAGATTCTTCCCTTGGGTTTTAGGGATGCTCACCGAGGATACTTCTAAAGGTTAGAGGAGATTTGTTCACAGTCGTTGGTGAGTTTCATCAGTCTCTAATAAGGGTTTTTTTAGCTAGCTTTCGTAGAATTGCTTTAATATTGCTTTGATATAATGCATAATCCTATCTTGTAGAATAATAGTTTTAGCTTTTATAGTGTCTAGTAAATATTTCTGAGGTCTTTTTGTCTAATCATTTATCATAATAAATAATTCGTTCTTATAAAAATATGTCTGATTTGCTGTCGTTAAAACCTGTGGGCCAAAGTTGTAAAACTTTAATTGTTGGCAAAGTCCAGAGCTGGGACTGTTTACAGCTGCCCCAGGCATCTCTCTCTGAGAAAGCAAAGGAATCCTTTTCTGCACCTTATAACACAGTGGAAGGGCTTCTTAAATAAATTCTGTCTGAAGTTACCACTCCCACTCGTGACAGTCTGGAGCTCAAATGTGGATTCTAGAGCTGGAGCTGAAGCATGAGAGAGCTGGATGTGAAAAGAAGATCCAGCCTTGATCCAGGAGCATCTTCACCTGGCAGTGGTGGGAAGATGTGGAACTGAAGCTGAAGCAGTGGAGCTGGTAGAGAAACAAAGGGATAAACTTAAATGACTGCAGAGTGGGGATAAGAACTGTAGGGCTGGTAGAGGGATTGTTGGGCTGGAATAGCAACTTCAGGGATGGAGCCGAAATCTTTGTAGGACTGAGATAACAACTGTGAGGCTAGACCTGAAATAAAGTTTTTCAGGCTGGATTTGGAATATGCATTCCAGAGTTGAAGTTGGAACCTCAAAGATCTGGAGCACAGTGAAGACCCTTCCACAAGAAGGAGAAGCTTCACTTGGCAGCAACGGGAACATGCAAAGATGGAGCTGGTGAAATAAACCTTGTGGGATTGGAGCCAGCATCACTGTGATGTTGGGATAGTCACTGTACGACTGCAGCTGAAATCTCTGTAGGGTTGAGGTAGCAACTTTAGCACTGGGTTAGTGATTGCAGGATTGAAATTGGGACTGTGGGGCCAGAATATGAACTATTGGCCAGGGTACAGTCTGTGGGCTGGGGGAGAGATTGTAGGCTGGGGAGGGATTGTAGCCCAGGATAGGGACTGTGGGCCAAGGTAGGAACAGTGGGCCGCGGAAGGGACTGTGGGTGGTACAGGGGCTGTGGGCCTAGGTAGGGTCTGCGGGGACGGGATAAAGTCTGTAGAGCAGGGGTATAGAGTCTGTCGGGCCGAGGTAGGGACTGTGGGGCAAGGGAGGGGAATCTGAGGGCGGGACGTCAAACGCCACCAATGTCAGCACGAGGAAGGCGATGGATCTGCCAATCGCGACCCGCTAACCCCGCGTAGTACGAGGAAATCCGCCCGATCCACACGGTCGTGTTCCCGCCAAACACGCACCGCCCCTCACGGCCCGGCGCTCGGACCGGGCCCGACCCAGCTCCGCTCAGGCTTCGTGCCCCGCCAGATGCTCCTCACACACGAAACCTGGGGCTTAGGCTTCGTGCCCGGCGTGGAAGTAAACCTAAACTGTTTCAGGAATTTATTAAACCTACAGCCTGACAGACACATCGCGTTTAATTCTCGGAACATGAAGAGCGTCGGGCCCGGTTAGTACTTGGATGGGAGACCGCCTGGGAATACCGGGTGCTGTAGGCATCTTTTGCTGCGTGTGGTCTCTTGTTTTGCTTGGGCAGCCGTGGCAAGGAGCAGGATGGTGCTGGCATGCTTGGCTGATACGTCTTTTGTGCCTCGTGTGTCTTTTGTGGTGTTCGGTGCGGCTGTAGGTGGTGCTGTGCCATGGGCAAGCCTGGCGCCCGTGTGGTGTGTGAGATTCCGGGTCAGGGTAGGAAGGTGGTGGTGTGGGCTGAAGAGCGCTGCAGAGGGTGGGGGAGGTGCCTACGGCCATACCACCCTGAGAACGCCCGATCCCGTCTGATCTCGGAAGCTAAGCAGGGTCGGGCCCGGTTAGTACTTGGATGGGAGACCGCCTGGGAATACCGGGTGCTGTAGGCATCTTTTGCTGCATGCAGGCAAGTGGGTTTGCAGATTCCTTGTTTTGCTTGGGCAGCCGTAGTGAGGGGTGTGCGGTCGCTTGTTTTGCTTGGGCAGCCGTGTCAAGGAGCAGGATGGTGCTGGCACACTAGGGTGATACGTCTTCTGTGCCTCGTGTGTCTTTTGCGAAGTTTGGTGCGGGTCAGTATGGGAAGGTGGAGGTGTGGGCTGAAGAGCGCTGCAGAGGGTGGGGGAGGTGCCTACGGCCATACCACCCTGAGAACGCCCGATCCCGTCTGATCTCGGAAGCTAAGCAGGGTCGGGCCCGGTTAGTACTTGGATGGGAGACCGCCTGGGAATACCGGGTGCTGTAGGCATCTTTTGCTGTGTGGTCTCTTGTTTTGCTTGGGCAGCCGTGGCAAGGAGCAGGAGGATGCTGGCATGCTTGGCTGATACGTCTTTTGTGCCTCGTGTGTCTTTTGTGGTGTTCGGTGCGGCTGTAGGTGGTGCTGTGCCATGGGCAAGCCTGGCGCCCGTGTGGTGTGTGAGATTCCGGGTCAGGGTAGGAAGGTGGTGGTGTGGGCTGAAGAGCGCTGCAGAGAGTGAGGGAGGTGCCTACGGCCATACCACCCTGAGAACGCCCGATCCCGTCTGATCTCGGAAGCTAAGCAGGGTCGGGCCCGGTTAGTACTTGGATGGGAGACCGCCTGGGAATACCGGGTGCTGTAGGCATCTTTTGCTGCGTGTGGTCCCTTATTTTCCTTGGGCAGCCGTGGCAAGGAGCAGGAGAGTGCTGGCATGCGTGGTTTGTATAGTTTTTGTGCCTTGAGGACTGTAGGTTGCGGCTGTAGGTTGTGGTGTCCCATGGCCAGGTGTGGCCACCGTGTGGTGTGTAAGTGTGGTTGCGGGTCAGGGTAGGAAGGTGGTGGTGTGGGCTGAAGAGCGCTGCAGAGAGTGAGGGAGGTGCCTACGGCCATACCACCCTGAGAACGCCCGATCCCGTCTGATCTCGGAAGCTAAGCAGGGTCGGGCCCGGTTAGTACTTGGATGGGAGACCGCCTGGGAATACCGGGTGCTGTAGGCATCTTTTGCTGCATGCAGGCAAGTGGGTTTGCAGATTCCTTGTTTTGCTTGGGCAGCCGTAGTGAGGGGTGTGCGGTCGCTTGTTTTGCTTGGGCAGCCGTGTCAAGGAGCAGGATGGTGCTGGCACGCTAGGGTGATACGTCTTTTGTGCCTCGTGTGTCTTTTGCGAAGTTTGGTGCGGGTCAGTGTGGGAAGGCGGAGGTGTGGGCTGAAGAGCGCTGCAGAGGGTGAGGGAGGTGCCTACGGCCATACCACCCTGAGAACGCCCGATCCCGTCTGATCTCGGAAGCTAAGCAGGGTCGGGCCCGGTTAGTACTTGGATGGGAGACCGCCTGGGAATACCGGGTGCTGTAGGCATCTTTTGCTGCGTGTGGTCCCTTATTTTCCTTGGGCAGCCGTGGCAAGGAGCAGGAGAGTGCTGGCATGCGTGGTTTGTATAGTTTTTGTGCCTTGAGGACTGTAGGTTGCGGCTGTAGGTTGTGGTGTCCCATGGCCAGGTGTGGCCACCGTGTGGTGTGTAAGTGCGGTTGCGGGTCAGGGTAGGAAGGTGGTGGTGTGGGCTGAAGAGCGCTGCAGAGAGTGAGGGAGGTGCCTACGGCCATACCACCCTGAGAACGCCCGATCCCGTCTGATCTCGGAAGCTAAGCAGGGTCGGGCCCGGTTAGTACTTGGATGGGAGACCGCCTGGGAATACCGGGTGCTGTAGGCATCTTTTGCTGCATGCAGGCAAGTGGGTTTGCAGATTCCTTGTTTTGCTTGGGCAGCCGTAGTGAGGGGTGTGCGGTCGCTTGTTTTGCTTGGGCAGCCGTGTCAAGGAGCAGGATGGTGCTGGCACGCTAGGGTGATACGTCTTTTGTGCCTCGTGTGTCTTTTGCGAAGTTTGGTGCGGGTCAGTGTGGGAAGGCGGAGGTGTGGGCTGAAGAGCGCTGCAGAGGGTGAGGGAGGTGCCTACTGCCATACCACCCTGAGAACGCCCGATCCCGTCTGATCTCGGAAGCTAAGCAGGGTCGGGCCCGGTTAGTACTTGGATGGGAGACCGCCTGGGAATACCGGGTGCTGTAGGCATCTTTTGCTGCGTGTGGTCCCTTATTTTCCTTGGGCAGCCGTGGCAAGGAGCAGGAGAGTGCTGGCATGCGTGGTTTGTATAGTTTTTGTGCCTTGAGGACTGTAGGTTGCGGCTGTAGGTTGTGGTGTCTCATGGCCAGGTGTGGCCACCGTGTGGTGTGTAAGTGTGGTTGCGGGTCAGGGTAGGAAGGTGGTGGTGTGGGCTGAAGAGCGCTGCAGAGAGTGAGGGAGGTGCCTACGGCCATACCACCCTGAGAACGCCCGATCCCGTCTGATCTCGGAAGCTAAGCAGGGTCGGGCCCGGTTAGTACTTGGATGGGAGACCGCCTGGGAATACCGGGTGCTGTAGGCATCTTTTGCTGCGTGTGGTCCCTTATTTTCCTTGGGCAGCCGTGGCAAGGAGCAGGAGAGTGCTGGCATGCGTGGTTTGTATAGTTTTTGTGCCTTGAGGACTGTAGGTTGCGGCTGTAGGTTGTGGTGTCCCATGGCCAGGTGTGGCCACCGTGTGGTGTGTAAGTGTGGTTGCGGGTCAGGGTAGGAAGGTGGTGGTGTGGGCTGAAGAGCGCTGCAGAGAGTGAGGGAGGTGCCTACGGCCATACCACCCTGAGAACGCCCGATCCCGTCTGATCTCGGAAGCTAAGCAGGGTCGGGCCCGGTTAGTACTTGGATGGGAGACCGCCTGGGAATACCGGGTGCTGTAGGCATCTTTTGCTGCATGCAGGCAAGTGGGTTTGCAGATTCCTTGTTTTGCTTGGGCAGCCGTAGTGAGGGGTGTGCGGTCGCTTGTTTTGCTTGGGCAGCCGTGTCAAGGAGCAGGATGGTGCTGGCACGCTAGGGTGATACGTCTTTTGTGCCTCGTGTGTCTTTTGCGAAGTTTGGTGCGGGTCAGTGTGGGAAGGCGGAGGTGTGGGCTGAAGAGCGCTGCAGAGGGTGAGGGAGGTGCCTACGGCCATACCACCCTGAGAACGCCCGATCCCGTCTGATCTCGGAAGCTAAGCAGGGTCGGGCCCGGTTAGTACTTGGATGGGAGACCGCCTGGGAATACCGGGTGCTGTAGGCATCTTTTGCTGCGTGTGGTCCCTTATTTTCCTTGGGCAGCCGTGGCAAGGAGCAGGAGAGTGCTGGCATGCGTGGTTTGTATAGTTTTTGTGCCTTGAGGACTGTAGGTTGCGGCTGTAGGTTGTGGTGTCCCATGGCCAGGTGTGGCCACCGTGTGGTGTGTAAGTGCGGTTGCGGGTCAGGGTAGGAAGGTGGTGGTGTGGGCTGAAGAGCGCTGCAGAGAGTGAGGGAGGTGCCTACGGCCATACCACCCTGAGAACGCCCGATCCCGTCTGATCTCGGAAGCTAAGCAGGGTCGGGCCCGGTTAGTACTTGGATGGGAGACCGCCTGGGAATACCGGGTGCTGTAGGCATCTTTTGCTGCATGCAGGCAAGTGGGTTTGCAGATTCCTTGTTTTGCTTGGGCAGCCGTAGTGAGGGGTGTGCGGTCGCTTGTTTTGCTTGGGCAGCCGTGTCAAGGAGCAGGATGGTGCTGGCACGCTAGGGTGATACGTCTTTTGTGCCTCGTGTGTCTTTTGCGAAGTTTGGTGCGGGTCAGTGTGGGAAGGCGGAGGTGTGGGCTGAAGAGCGCTGCAGAGGGTGAGGGAGGTGCCTACTGCCATACCACCCTGAGAACGCCCGATCCCGTCTGATCTCGGAAGCTAAGCAGGGTCGGGCCCGGTTAGTACTTGGATGGGAGACCGCCTGGGAATACCGGGTGCTGTAGGCATCTTTTGCTGCGTGTGGTCCCTTATTTTCCTTGGGCAGCCGTGGCAAGGAGCAGGAGAGTGCTGGCATGCGTGGTTTGTATAGTTTTTGTGCCTTGAGGACTGTAGGTTGCGGCTGTAGGTTGTGGTGTCTCATGGCCAGGTGTGGCCACCGTGTGGTGTGTAAGTGTGGTTGCGGGTCAGGGTAGGAAGGTGGTGGTGTGGGCTGAAGAGCGCTGCAGAGAGTGAGGGAGGTGCCTACGGCCATACCACCCTGAGAACGCCCGATCCCGTCTGATCTCGGAAGCTAAGCAGGGTCGGGCCCGGTTAGTACTTGGATGGGAGACCGCCTGGGAATACCGGGTGCTGTAGGCATCTTTTGCTGCGTGTGGTCCCTTATTTTCCTTGGGCAGCCGTGGCAAGGAGCAGGAGAGTGCTGGCATGCGTGGTTTGTATAGTTTTTGTGCCTTGAGGACTGTAGGTTGCGGCTGTAGGTTGTGGTGTCTCATGGCCAGGTGTGGCCACCGTGTGGTGTGTAAGTGTGGTTGCGGGTCAGGGTAGGAAGGTGGTGGTGTGGGCTGAAGAGCGCTGCAGAGAGTGAGGGAGGTGCCTACGGCCATACCACCCTGAGAACGCCCGATCCCGTCTGATCTCGGAAGCTAAGCAGGGTCGGGCCCGGTTAGTACTTGGATGGGAGACCGCCTGGGAATACCGGGTGCTGTAGGCATCTTTTGCTGTGTGGTCTCTTGTTTTGCTTGGGCAGCCGTGGCAAGGAGCAGGAGGATGCTGGCATGCTTGGCTGATACGTCTTTTGTGCCTCGTGTGTCTTTTGTGGTGTTCGGTGCGGCTGTAGGTGGTGCTGTGCCATGGGCAAGCCTGGCGCCCGTGTGGTGTGTGAGATTCCGGGTCTGGGTAGGAAGGTGGTGGTGTGGGCTGAAGAGCGCTGCAGAGAGTAAGGGGGGTGCCTACGGCCATACCACCCTGAGAACGCCCGATCCCGTCTGATCTCGGAAGCTAAGCAGGGTCGGGCCCGGTTAGTACTTGGATGGGAGACCGCCTGGGAATACCGGGTGCTGTAGGCATCTTTTGCTGCATGCAGGCAAGTGGGTTTGCAGATTCCTTGTTTTGCTTGGGCAGCCGTAGTGAGGGGTGTGCGGTCGCTTGTTTTGCTTGGGCAGCCGTGTCAAGGAGCAGGATGGTGCTGGCACACTAGGGTGATACGTCTTCTGTGCCTCGTGTGTCTTTTGCGAAGTTTGGTGCGGGTCAGTGTGGGAAGGCGGAGGTGTGGGCTGAAGAGCGCTGCAGAGGGTGGGGGAGGTGCCTACGGCCATACCACCCTGAGAACGCCCGATCCCGTCTGATCTCGGAAGCTAAGCAGGGTCGGGCCCGGTTAGTACTTGGATGGGAGACCGCCTGGGAATACCGGGTGCTGTAGGCATCTTTTGCTGTGTGGTCTCTTGTTTTGCTTGGGCAGACGTGGCAAGGAGCAGGAGGATGCTGGCATGCTTGGCTGATACGTCTTTTGTGCCTCGTGTGTCTTTTGTGGTGTTCGGTGCGGCTGTAGGTGGTGCTGTGCCATGGGCAAGCCTGGCGCCCGTGTGGTGTGTGAGATTCCGGGTCAGGGTAGGAAGGTGGTGGTGTGGGCTGAAGAGCGCTGCAGAGAGTGAGGGGGGTGCCTACGGCCATACCACCCTGAGAACGCCCGATCCCGTCTGATCTCGGAAGCTAAGCAGGGTCGGGCCCGGTTAGTACTTGGATGGGAGACCGCCTGGGAATACCGGGTGCTGTAGGCATCTTTTGCTGCGTGTGGTCCCTTATTTTCCTTGGGCAGCCGTGGCAAGGAGCAGGAGAGTGCTGGCATGCGTGGTTTGTATAGTTTTTGTGCCTTGAGGACTGTAGGTTGCGGCTGTAGGTTGTGGTGTCCCATGGCCAGGTGTGGCCACCGTGTGGTGTGTAAGTGTGGTTGCGGGTCAGGGTAGGAAGGTGGTGGTGTGGGCTGAAGAGCGCTGCAGAGAGTGAGGGAGGTGCCTACGGCCATACCACCCTGAGAACGCCCGATCCCGTCTGATCTCGGAAGCTAAGCAGGGTCGGGCCCGGTTAGTACTTGGATGGGAGACCGCCTGGGAATACCGGGTGCTGTAGGCATCTTTTGCTGCATGCAGGCAAGTGGGTTTGCAGATTCCTTGTTTTGCTTGGGCAGCCGTAGTGAGGGGTGTGCGGTCGCTTGTTTTGCTTGGGCAGCCGTGTCAAGGAGCAGGATGGTGCTGGCACGCTAGGGTGATACGTCTTTTGTGCCTCGTGTGTCTTTTGCGAAGTTTGGTGCGGGTCAGTGTGGGAAGGCGGAGGTGTGGGCTGAAGAGCGCTGCAGAGGGTGAGGGAGGTGCCTACGGCCATACCACCCTGAGAACGCCCGATCCCGTCTGATCTCGGAAGCTAAGCAGGGTCGGGCCCGGTTAGTACTTGGATGGGAGACCGCCTGGGAATACCGGGTGCTGTAGGCATCTTTTGCTGCGTGTGGTCCCTTATTTTCCTTGGGCAGCCGTGGCAAGGAGCAGGAGAGTGCTGGCATGCGTGGTTTGTATAGTTTTTGTGCCTTGAGGACTGTAGGTTGCGGCTGTAGGTTGTGGTGTCCCATGGCCAGGTGTGGCCACCGTGTGGTGTGTAAGTGCGGTTGCGGGTCAGGGTAGGAAGGTGGTGGTGTGGGCTGAAGAGCGCTGCAGAGAGTGAGGGAGGTGCCTACGGCCATACCACCCTGAGAACGCCCGATCCCGTCTGATCTCGGAAGCTAAGCAGGGTCGGGCCCGGTTAGTACTTGGATGGGAGACCGCCTGGGAATACCGGGTGCTGTAGGCATCTTTTGCTGCATGCAGGCAAGTGGGTTTGCAGATTCCTTGTTTTGCTTGGGCAGCCGTAGTGAGGGGTGTGCGGTCGCTTGTTTTGCTTGGGCAGCCGTGTCAAGGAGCAGGATGGTGCTGGCACGCTAGGGTGATACGTCTTTTGTGCCTCGTGTGTCTTTTGCGAAGTTTGGTGCGGGTCAGTGTGGGAAGGCGGAGGTGTGGGCTGAAGAGCGCTGCAGAGGGTGAGGGAGGTGCCTACTGCCATACCACCCTGAGAACGCCCGATCCCGTCTGATCTCGGAAGCTAAGCAGGGTCGGGCCCGGTTAGTACTTGGATGGGAGACCGCCTGGGAATACCGGGTGCTGTAGGCATCTTTTGCTGCGTGTGGTCCCTTATTTTCCTTGGGCAGCCGTGGCAAGGAGCAGGAGAGTGCTGGCATGCGTGGTTTGTATAGTTTTTGTGCCTTGAGGACTGTAGGTTGCGGCTGTAGGTTGTGGTGTCTCATGGCCAGGTGTGGCCACCGTGTGGTGTGTAAGTGTGGTTGCGGGTCAGGGTAGGAAGGTGGTGGTGTGGGCTGAAGAGCGCTGCAGAGAGTGAGGGAGGTGCCTACGGCCATACCACCCTGAGAACGCCCGATCCCGTCTGATCTCGGAAGCTAAGCAGGGTCGGGCCCGGTTAGTACTTGGATGGGAGACCGCCTGGGAATACCGGGTGCTGTAGGCATCTTTTGCTGCGTGTGGTCCCTTATTTTCCTTGGGCAGCCGTGGCAAGGAGCAGGAGAGTGCTGGCATGCGTGGTTTGTATAGTTTTTGTGCCTTGAGGACTGTAGGTTGCGGCTGTAGGTTGTGGTGTCCCATGGCCAGGTGTGGCCACCGTGTGGTGTGTAAGTGTGGTTGCGGGTCAGGGTAGGAAGGTGGTGGTGTGGGCTGAAGAGCGCTGCAGAGAGTGAGGGAGGTGCCTACGGCCATACCACCCTGAGAACGCCCGATCCCGTCTGATCTCGGAAGCTAAGCAGGGTCGGGCCCGGTTAGTACTTGGATGGGAGACCGCCTGGGAATACCGGGTGCTGTAGGCATCTTTTGCTGCATGCAGGCAAGTGGGTTTGCAGATTCCTTGTTTTGCTTGGGCAGCCGTAGTGAGGGGTGTGCGGTCGCTTGTTTTGCTTGGGCAGCCGTGTCAAGGAGCAGGATGGTGCTGGCACGCTAGGGTGATACGTCTTTTGTGCCTCGTGTGTCTTTTGCGAAGTTTGGTGCGGGTCAGTGTGGGAAGGCGGAGGTGTGGGCTGAAGAGCGCTGCAGAGGGTGAGGGAGGTGCCTACGGCCATACCACCCTGAGAACGCCCGATCCCGTCTGATCTCGGAAGCTAAGCAGGGTCGGGCCCGGTTAGTACTTGGATGGGAGACCGCCTGGGAATACCGGGTGCTGTAGGCATCTTTTGCTGCGTGTGGTCCCTTATTTTCCTTGGGCAGCCGTGGCAAGGAGCAGGAGAGTGCTGGCATGCGTGGTTTGTATAGTTTTTGTGCCTTGAGGACTGTAGGTTGCGGCTGTAGGTTGTGGTGTCCCATGGCCAGGTGTGGCCACCGTGTGGTGTGTAAGTGCGGTTGCGGGTCAGGGTAGGAAGGTGGTGGTGTGGGCTGAAGAGCGCTGCAGAGAGTGAGGGAGGTGCCTACGGCCATACCACCCTGAGAACGCCCGATCCCGTCTGATCTCGGAAGCTAAGCAGGGTCGGGCCCGGTTAGTACTTGGATGGGAGACCGCCTGGGAATACCGGGTGCTGTAGGCATCTTTTGCTGCATGCAGGCAAGTGGGTTTGCAGATTCCTTGTTTTGCTTGGGCAGCCGTAGTGAGGGGTGTGCGGTCGCTTGTTTTGCTTGGGCAGCCGTGTCAAGGAGCAGGATGGTGCTGGCACGCTAGGGTGATACGTCTTTTGTGCCTCGTGTGTCTTTTGCGAAGTTTGGTGCGGGTCAGTGTGGGAAGGCGGAGGTGTGGGCTGAAGAGCGCTGCAGAGGGTGAGGGAGGTGCCTACTGCCATACCACCCTGAGAACGCCCGATCCCGTCTGATCTCGGAAGCTAAGCAGGGTCGGGCCCGGTTAGTACTTGGATGGGAGACCGCCTGGGAATACCGGGTGCTGTAGGCATCTTTTGCTGCGTGTGGTCCCTTATTTTCCTTGGGCAGCCGTGGCAAGGAGCAGGAGAGTGCTGGCATGCGTGGTTTGTATAGTTTTTGTGCCTTGAGGACTGTAGGTTGCGGCTGTAGGTTGTGGTGTCTCATGGCCAGGTGTGGCCACCGTGTGGTGTGTAAGTGTGGTTGCGGGTCAGGGTAGGAAGGTGGTGGTGTGGGCTGAAGAGCGCTGCAGAGAGTGAGGGAGGTGCCTACGGCCATACCACCCTGAGAACGCCCGATCCCGTCTGATCTCGGAAGCTAAGCAGGGTCGGGCCCGGTTAGTACTTGGATGGGAGACCGCCTGGGAATACCGGGTGCTGTAGGCATCTTTTGCTGCGTGTGGTCCCTTATTTTCCTTGGGCAGCCGTGGCAAGGAGCAGGAGAGTGCTGGCATGCGTGGTTTGTATAGTTTTTGTGCCTTGAGGACTGTAGGTTGCGGCTGTAGGTTGTGGTGTCTCATGGCCAGGTGTGGCCACCGTGTGGTGTGTAAGTGTGGTTGCGGGTCAGGGTAGGAAGGTGGTGGTGTGGGCTGAAGAGCGCTGCAGAGAGTGAGGGAGGTGCCTACGGCCATACCACCCTGAGAACGCCCGATCCCGTCTGATCTCGGAAGCTAAGCAGGGTCGGGCCCGGTTAGTACTTGGATGGGAGACCGCCTGGGAATACCGGGTGCTGTAGGCATCTTTTGCTGTGTGGTCTCTTGTTTTGCTTGGGCAGCCGTGGCAAGGAGCAGGAGGATGCTGGCATGCTTGGCTGATACGTCTTTTGTGCCTCGTGTGTCTTTTGTGGTGTTCGGTGCGGCTGTAGGTGGTGCTGTGCCATGGGCAAGCCTGGCGCCCGTGTGGTGTGTGAGATTCCGGGTCTGGGTAGGAAGGTGGTGGTGTGGGCTGAAGAGCGCTGCAGAGAGTAAGGGGGGTGCCTACGGCCATACCACCCTGAGAACGCCCGATCCCGTCTGATCTCGGAAGCTAAGCAGGGTCGGGCCCGGTTAGTACTTGGATGGGAGACCGCCTGGGAATACCGGGTGCTGTAGGCATCTTTTGCTGCATGCAGGCAAGTGGGTTTGCAGATTCCTTGTTTTGCTTGGGCAGCCGTAGTGAGGGGTGTGCGGTCGCTTGTTTTGCTTGGGCAGCCGTGTCAAGGAGCAGGATGGTGCTGGCACACTAGGGTGATACGTCTTCTGTGCCTCGTGTGTCTTTTGCGAAGTTTGGTGCGGGTCAGTGTGGGAAGGCGGAGGTGTGGGCTGAAGAGCGCTGCAGAGGGTGGGGGAGGTGCCTACGGCCATACCACCCTGAGAACGCCCGATCCCGTCTGATCTCGGAAGCTAAGCAGGGTCGGGCCCGGTTAGTACTTGGATGGGAGACCGCCTGGGAATACCGGGTGCTGTAGGCATCTTTTGCTGTGTGGTCTCTTGTTTTGCTTGGGCAGACGTGGCAAGGAGCAGGAGGATGCTGGCATGCTTGGCTGATACGTCTTTTGTGCCTCGTGTGTCTTTTGTGGTGTTCGGTGCGGCTGTAGGTGGTGCTGTGCCATGGGCAAGCCTGGCGCCCGTGTGGTGTGTGAGATTCCGGGTCAGGGTAGGAAGGTGGTGGTGTGGGCTGAAGAGCGCTGCAGAGAGTGAGGGGGGTGCCTACGGCCATACCACCCTGAGAACGCCCGATCCCGTCTGATCTCGGAAGCTAAGCAGGGTCGGGCCCGGTTAGTACTTGGATGGGAGACCGCCTGGGAATACCGGGTGCTGTAGGCATCTTTTGCTGCGTGTGGTCCCTTATTTTCCTTGGGCAGCCGTGGCAAGGAGCAGGAGAGTGCTGGCATGCGTGGTTTGTATAGTTTTTGTGCCTTGAGGACTGTAGGTTGCGGCTGTAGGTTGTGGTGTCCCATGGCCAGGTGTGGCCACCGTGTGGTGTGTAAGTGTGGTTGCGGGTCAGGGTAGGAAGGTGGTGGTGTGGGCTGAAGAGCGCTGCAGAGAGTGAGGGAGGTGCCTACGGCCATACCACCCTGAGAACGCCCGATCCCGTCTGATCTCGGAAGCTAAGCAGGGTCGGGCCCGGTTAGTACTTGGATGGGAGACCGCCTGGGAATACCGGGTGCTGTAGGCATCTTTTGCTGTGTGGTCTCTTGTTTTGCTTGGGCAGCCGTGGCAAGGAGCAGGAGAGTGCTGGCATGCTTGGCTGATACGTCTTTTGTGCCTCGTGTGTCTTTTGTGGTGTTCGGTGCGGCTGTAGGTGGTGCTGTGCCATGGGCAAGCCTGGCGCCCGTGTGGTGTGTGAGATTCCGGGTCAGGGTAGGAAGGTGGTGGTGTGGGCTGAAGAGCGCTGCAGAGAGTGAGGGGGGTGCCTACGGCCATACCACCCTGAGAACGCCCGATCCCGTCTGATCTCGGAAGCTAAGCAGGGTCGGGCCCGGTTAGTACTTGGATGGGAGACCGCCTGGGAATACCGGGTGCTGTAGGCATCTTTTGCTGCGTGTGGTCCCTTATTTTCCTTGGGCAGCCGTGGCAAGGAGCAGGAGAGTGCTGGCATGCGTGGTTTGTATAGTTTTTGTGCCTTGAGGACTGTAGGTTGCGGCTGTAGGTTGTGGTGTCCCATGGCCAGGTGTGGCCACCGTGTGGTGTGTAAGTGTGGTTGCGGGTCAGGGTAGGAAGGTGGTGGTGTGGGCTGAAGAGCGCTGCAGAGAGTGAGGGAGGTGCCTACGGCCATACCACCCTGAGAACGCCCGATCCCGTCTGATCTCGGAAGCTAAGCAGGGTCGGGCCCGGTTAGTACTTGGATGGGAGACCGCCTGGGAATACCGGGTGCTGTAGGCATCTTTTGCTGCATGCAGGCAAGTGGGTTTGCAGATTCCTTGTTTTGCTTGGGCAGCCGTAGTGAGGGGTGTGCGGTCGCTTGTTTTGCTTGGGCAGCCGTGTCAAGGAGCAGGATGGTGCTGGCACGCTAGGGTGATACGTCTTTTGTGCCTCGTGTGTCTTTTGCGAAGTTTGGTGCGGGTCAGTGTGGGAAGGCGGAGGTGTGGGCTGAAGAGCGCTGCAGAGGGTGAGGGAGGTGCCTACGGCCATACCACCCTGAGAACGCCCGATCCCGTCTGATCTCGGAAGCTAAGCAGGGTCGGGCCCGGTTAGTACTTGGATGGGAGACCGCCTGGGAATACCGGGTGCTGTAGGCATCTTTTGCTGCGTGTGGTCCCTTATTTTCCTTGGGCAGCCGTGGCAAGGAGCAGGAGAGTGCTGGCATGCGTGGTTTGTATAGTTTTTGTGCCTTGAGGACTGTAGGTTGCGGCTGTAGGTTGTGGTGTCCCATGGCCAGGTGTGGCCACCGTGTGGTGTGTAAGTGCGGTTGCGGGTCAGGGTAGGAAGGTGGTGGTGTGGGCTGAAGAGCGCTGCAGAGAGTGAGGGAGGTGCCTACGGCCATACCACCCTGAGAACGCCCGATCCCGTCTGATCTCGGAAGCTAAGCAGGGTCGGGCCCGGTTAGTACTTGGATGGGAGACCGCCTGGGAATACCGGGTGCTGTAGGCATCTTTTGCTGCATGCAGGCAAGTGGGTTTGCAGATTCCTTGTTTTGCTTGGGCAGCCGTAGTGAGGGGTGTGCGGTCGCTTGTTTTGCTTGGGCAGCCGTGTCAAGGAGCAGGATGGTGCTGGCACGCTAGGGTGATACGTCTTTTGTGCCTCGTGTGTCTTTTGCGAAGTTTGGTGCGGGTCAGTGTGGGAAGGCGGAGGTGTGGGCTGAAGAGCGCTGCAGAGGGTGAGGGAGGTGCCTACTGCCATACCACCCTGAGAACGCCCGATCCCGTCTGATCTCGGAAGCTAAGCAGGGTCGGGCCCGGTTAGTACTTGGATGGGAGACCGCCTGGGAATACCGGGTGCTGTAGGCATCTTTTGCTGCGTGTGGTCCCTTATTTTCCTTGGGCAGCCGTGGCAAGGAGCAGGAGAGTGCTGGCATGCGTGGTTTGTATAGTTTTTGTGCCTTGAGGACTGTAGGTTGCGGCTGTAGGTTGTGGTGTCTCATGGCCAGGTGTGGCCACCGTGTGGTGTGTAAGTGCGGTTGCGGGTCAGGGTAGGAAGGTGGTGGTGTGGGCTGAAGAGCGCTGCAGAGAGTGAGGGAGGTGCCTACGGCCATACCACCCTGAGAACGCCCGATCCCGTCTGATCTCGGAAGCTAAGCAGGGTCGGGCCCGGTTAGTACTTGGATGGGAGACCGCCTGGGAATACCGGGTGCTGTAGGCATCTTTTGCTGTGTGGTCTCTTGTTTTGCTTGGGCAGCCGTGTCAAGGAGCAGGAGGATGCTGGCATGCTTGGCTGATACGTCTTTTGTGCCTCGTGTGTCTTTTGTGGTGTTCGGTGCGGCTGTAGGTGGTGCTGTGCCATGGGCAAGCCTGGCGCCCGTGTGGTGTGTGAGATTCCGGGTCTGGGTAGGAAGGTGGTGGTGTGGGCTGAAGAGCGCTGCAGAGAGTAAGGGGGGTGCCTACGGCCATACCACCCTGAGAACGCCCGATCCCGTCTGATCTCGGAAGCTAAGCAGGGTCGGGCCCGGTTAGTACTTGGATGGGAGACCGCCTGGGAATACCGGGTGCTGTAGGCATCTTTTGCTGCATGCAGGCAAGTGGGTTTGCAGATTCCTTGTTTTGCTTGGGCAGCCGTAGTGAGGGGTGTGCGGTCGCTTGTTTTGCTTGGGCAGCCGTGTCAAGGAGCAGGATGGTGCTGGCACACTAGGGTGATACGTCTTCTGTGCCTCGTGTGTCTTTTGCGAAGTTTGGTGCGGGTCAGTGTGGGAAGGCGGAGGTGTGGGCTGAAGAGCGCTGCAGAGGGTGGGGGAGGTGCCTACGGCCATACCACCCTGAGAACGCCCGATCCCGTCTGATCTCGGAAGCTAAGCAGGGTCGGGCCCGGTTAGTACTTGGATGGGAGACCGCCTGGGAATACCGGGTGCTGTAGGCATCTTTTGCTGTGTGGTCTCTTGTTTTGCTTGGGCAGACGTGGCAAGGAGCAGGAGGATGCTGGCATGCTTGGCTGATACGTCTTTTGTGCCTCGTGTGTCTTTTGTGGTGTTCGGTGCGGCTGTAGGTGGTGCTGTGCCATGGGCAAGCCTGGCGCCCGTGTGGTGTGTGAGATTCCGGGTCAGGGTAGGAAGGTGGTGGTGTGGGCTGAAGAGCGCTGCAGAGAGTGAGGGGGGTGCCTACGGCCATACCACCCTGAGAACGCCCGATCCCGTCTGATCTCGGAAGCTAAGCAGGGTCGGGCCCGGTTAGTACTTGGATGGGAGACCGCCTGGGAATACCGGGTGCTGTAGGCATCTTTTGCTGCGTGTGGTCCCTTATTTTCCTTGGGCAGCCGTGGCAAGGAGCAGGAGAGTGCTGGCATGCGTGGTTTGTATAGTTTTTGTGCCTTGAGGACTGTAGGTTGCGGCTGTAGGTTGTGGTGTCCCATGGCCAGGTGTGGCCACCGTGTGGTGTGTAAGTGTGGTTGCGGGTCAGGGTAGGAAGGTGGTGGTGTGGGCTGAAGAGCGCTGCAGAGAGTGAGGGAGGTGCCTACGGCCATACCACCCTGAGAACGCCCGATCCCGTCTGATCTCGGAAGCTAAGCAGGGTCGGGCCCGGTTAGTACTTGGATGGGAGACCGCCTGGGAATACCGGGTGCTGTAGGCATCTTTTGCTGCATGCAGGCAAGTGGGTTTGCAGATTCCTTGTTTTGCTTGGGCAGCCGTAGTGAGGGGTGTGCGGTCGCTTGTTTTGCTTGGGCAGCCGTGTCAAGGAGCAGGATGGTGCTGGCACGCTAGGGTGATACGTCTTTTGTGCCTCGTGTGTCTTTTGCGAAGTTTGGTGCGGGTCAGTGTGGGAAGGCGGAGGTGTGGGCTGAAGAGCGCTGCAGAGGGTGAGGGAGGTGCCTACTGCCATACCACCCTGAGAACGCCCGATCCCGTCTGATCTCGGAAGCTAAGCAGGGTCGGGCCCGGTTAGTACTTGGATGGGAGACCGCCTGGGAATACCGGGTGCTGTAGGCATCTTTTGCTGCGTGTGGTCCCTTATTTTCCTTGGGCAGCCGTGGCAAGGAGCAGGAGAGTGCTGGCATGCGTGGTTTGTATAGTTTTTGTGCCTTGAGGACTGTAGGTTGCGGCTGTAGGTTGTGGTGTCCCATGGCCAGGTGTGGCCACCGTGTGGTGTGTAAGTGTGGTTGCGGGTCAGGGTAGGAAGGTGGTGGTGTGGGCTGAAGAGCGCTGCAGAGGGTGAGGGAGGTGCCTACGGCCATACCACCCTGAGAACGCCCGATCCCGTCTGATCTCGGAAGCTAAGCAGGGTCGGGCCCGGTTAGTACTTGGATGGGAGACCGCCTGGGAATACCGGGTGCTGTAGGCATCTTTTGCTGTGTGGTCTCTTGTTTTGCTTGGGCAGCCGTGGCAAGGAGCAGGAGGATGCTGGCATGCTTGGCTGATACGTCTTTTGTGCCTCGTGTGTCTTTTGTGGTGTTCGGTGCGGCTGTAGGTGGTGCTGTGCCATGGGCAAGCCTGGCGCCCGTGTGGTGTGTGAGATTCCGGGTCAGGGTAGGAAGGTGGTGGTGTGGGCTGAAGAGCGCTGCAGAGAGTGAGGGGGGTGCCTACGGCCATACCACCCTGAGAACGCCCGATCCCGTCTGATCTCGGAAGCTAAGCAGGGTCGGGCCCGGTTAGTACTTGGATGGGAGACCGCCTGGGAATACCGGGTGCTGTAGGCATCTTTTGCTGCGTGTGGTCCCTTATTTTCCTTGGGCAGCCGTGGCAAGGAGCAGGAGAGTGCTGGCATGCGTGGTTTGTATAGTTTTTGTGCCTTGAGGACTGTAGGTTGCGGCTGTAGGTTGTGGTGTCCCATGGCCAGGTGTGGCCACCGTGTGGTGTGTAAGTGTGGTTGCGGGTCAGGGTAGGAAGGTGGTGGTGTGGGCTGAAGAGCGCTGCAGAGAGTGAGGGAGGTGCCTACGGCCATACCACCCTGAGAACGCCCGATCCCGTCTGATCTCGGAAGCTAAGCAGGGTCGGGCCCGGTTAGTACTTGGATGGGAGACCGCCTGGGAATACCGGGTGCTGTAGGCATCTTTTGCTGTGTGGTCTCTTGTTTTGCTTGGGCAGCCGTGGCAAGGAGCAGGAGGATGCTGGCATGCTTGGCTGATACGTCTTTTGTGCCTCGTGTGTCTTTTGTGGTGTTCGGTGCGGCTGTAGGTGGTGCTGTGCCATGGGCAAGCCTGGCGCCCGTGTGGTGTGTGAGATTCCGGGTCAGGGTAGGAAGGTGGTGGTGTGGGCTGAAGAGCGCTGCAGAGAGTGAGGGGGGTGCCTACGGCCATACCACCCTGAGAACGCCCGATCCCGTCTGATCTCGGAAGCTAAGCAGGGTCGGGCCCGGTTAGTACTTGGATGGGAGACCGCCTGGGAATACCGGGTGCTGTAGGCATCTTTTGCTGCGTGTGGTCCCTTATTTTCCTTGGGCAGCCGTGGCAAGGAGCAGGAGAGTGCTGGCATGCGTGGTTTGTATAGTTTTTGTGCCTTGAGGACTGTAGGTTGCGGCTGTAGGTTGTGGTGTCCCATGGCCAGGTGTGGCCACCGTGTGGTGTGTAAGTGTGGTTGCGGGTCAGGGTAGGAAGGTGGTGGTGTGGGCTGAAGAGCGCTGCAGAGAGTGAGGGAGGTGCCTACGGCCATACCACCCTGAGAACGCCCGATCCCGTCTGATCTCGGAAGCTAAGCAGGGTCGGGCCCGGTTAGTACTTGGATGGGAGACCGCCTGGGAATACCGGGTGCTGTAGGCATCTTTTGCTGCATGCAGGCAAGTGGGTTTGCAGATTCCTTGTTTTGCTTGGGCAGCCGTAGTGAGGGGTGTGCGGTCGCTTGTTTTGCTTGGGCAGCCGTGTCAAGGAGCAGGATGGTGCTGGCACGCTAGGGTGATACGTCTTTTGTGCCTCGTGTGTCTTTTGCGAAGTTTGGTGCGGGTCAGTGTGGGAAGGCGGAGGTGTGGGCTGAAGAGCGCTGCAGAGGGTGAGGGAGGTGCCTACGGCCATACCACCCTGAGAACGCCCGATCCCGTCTGATCTCGGAAGCTAAGCAGGGTCGGGCCCGGTTAGTACTTGGATGGGAGACCGCCTGGGAATACCGGGTGCTGTAGGCATCTTTTGCTGCGTGTGGTCCCTTATTTTCCTTGGGCAGCCGTGGCAAGGAGCAGGAGAGTGCTGGCATGCGTGGTTTGTATAGTTTTTGTGCCTTGAGGACTGTAGGTTGCGGCTGTAGGTTGTGGTGTCCCATGGCCAGGTGTGGCCACCGTGTGGTGTGTAAGTGTGGTTGCGGGTCAGGGTAGGAAGGTGGTGGTGTGGGCTGAAGAGCGCTGCAGAGAGTGAGGGAGGTGCCTACGGCCATACCACCCTGAGAACGCCCGATCCCGTCTGATCTCGGAAGCTAAGCAGGGTCGGGCCCGGTTAGTACTTGGATGGGAGACCGCCTGGGAATACCGGGTGCTGTAGGCATCTTTTGCTGCATGCAGGCAAGTGGGTTTGCAGATTCCTTGTTTTGCTTGGGCAGCCGTAGTGAGGGGTGTGCGGTCGCTTGTTTTGCTTGGGCAGCCGTGTCAAGGAGCAGGATGGTGCTGGCACGCTAGGGTGATACGTCTTTTGTGCCTCGTGTGTCTTTTGCGAAGTTTGGTGCGGGTCAGTGTGGGAAGGCGGAGGTGTGGGCTGAAGAGCGCTGCAGAGGGTGAGGGAGGTGCCTACGGCCATACCACCCTGAGAACGCCCGATCCCGTCTGATCTCGGAAGCTAAGCAGGGTCGGGCCCGGTTAGTACTTGGATGGGAGACCGCCTGGGAATACCGGGTGCTGTAGGCATCTTTTGCTGCGTGTGGTCCCTTATTTTCCTTGGGCAGCCGTGGCAAGGAGCAGGAGAGTGCTGGCATGCGTGGTTTGTATAGTTTTTGTGCCTTGAGGACTGTAGGTTGCGGCTGTAGGTTGTGGTGTCCCATGGCCAGGTGTGGCCACCGTGTGGTGTGTAAGTGCGGTTGCGGGTCAGGGTAGGAAGGTGGTGGTGTGGGCTGAAGAGCGCTGCAGAGAGTGAGGGAGGTGCCTACGGCCATACCACCCTGAGAACGCCCGATCCCGTCTGATCTCGGAAGCTAAGCAGGGTCGGGCCCGGTTAGTACTTGGATGGGAGACCGCCTGGGAATACCGGGTGCTGTAGGCATCTTTTGCTGCATGCAGGCAAGTGGGTTTGCAGATTCCTTGTTTTGCTTGGGCAGCCGTAGTGAGGGGTGTGCGGTCGCTTGTTTTGCTTGGGCAGCCGTGTCAAGGAGCAGGATGGTGCTGGCACGCTAGGGTGATACGTCTTTTGTGCCTCGTGTGTCTTTTGCGAAGTTTGGTGCGGGTCAGTGTGGGAAGGCGGAGGTGTGGGCTGAAGAGCGCTGCAGAGGGTGAGGGAGGTGCCTACTGCCATACCACCCTGAGAACGCCCGATCCCGTCTGATCTCGGAAGCTAAGCAGGGTCGGGCCCGGTTAGTACTTGGATGGGAGACCGCCTGGGAATACCGGGTGCTGTAGGCATCTTTTGCTGCGTGTGGTCCCTTATTTTCCTTGGGCAGCCGTGGCAAGGAGCAGGAGAGTGCTGGCATGCGTGGTTTGTATAGTTTTTGTGCCTTGAGGACTGTAGGTTGCGGCTGTAGGTTGTGGTGTCCCATGGCCAGGTGTGGCCACCGTGTGGTGTGTAAGTGTGGTTGCGGGTCAGGGTAGGAAGGTGGTGGTGTGGGCTGAAGAGCGCTGCAGAGGGTGAGGGAGGTGCCTACGGCCATACCACCCTGAGAACGCCCGATCCCGTCTGATCTCGGAAGCTAAGCAGGGTCGGGCCCGGTTAGTACTTGGATGGGAGACCGCCTGGGAATACCGGGTGCTGTAGGCATCTTTTGCTGTGTGGTCTCTTGTTTTGCTTGGGCAGCCGTGGCAAGGAGCAGGAGGATGCTGGCATGCTTGGCTGATACGTCTTTTGTGCCTCGTGTGTCTTTTGTGGTGTTCGGTGCGGCTGTAGGTGGTGCTGTGCCATGGGCAAGCCTGGCGCCCGTGTGGTGTGTGAGATTCCGGGTCAGGGTAGGAAGGTGGTGGTGTGGGCTGAAGAGCGCTGCAGAGAGTGAGGGGGGTGCCTACGGCCATACCACCCTGAGAACGCCCGATCCCGTCTGATCTCGGAAGCTAAGCAGGGTCGGGCCCGGTTAGTACTTGGATGGGAGACCGCCTGGGAATACCGGGTGCTGTAGGCATCTTTTGCTGCGTGTGGTCCCTTATTTTCCTTGGGCAGCCGTGGCAAGGAGCAGGAGAGTGCTGGCATGCGTGGTTTGTATAGTTTTTGTGCCTTGAGGACTGTAGGTTGCGGCTGTAGGTTGTGGTGTCCCATGGCCAGGTGTGGCCACCGTGTGGTGTGTAAGTGTGGTTGCGGGTCAGGGTAGGAAGGTGGTGGTGTGGGCTGAAGAGCGCTGCAGAGAGTGAGGGAGGTGCCTACGGCCATACCACCCTGAGAACGCCCGATCCCGTCTGATCTCGGAAGCTAAGCAGGGTCGGGCCCGGTTAGTACTTGGATGGGAGACCGCCTGGGAATACCGGGTGCTGTAGGCATCTTTTGCTGTGTGGTCTCTTGTTTTGCTTGGGCAGCCGTGGCAAGGAGCAGGAGAGTGCTGGCATGCTTGGCTGATACGTCTTTTGTGCCTCGTGTGTCTTTTGTGGTGTTCGGTGCGGCTGTAGGTGGTGCTGTGCCATGGGCAAGCCTGGCGCCCGTGTGGTGTGTGAGATTCCGGGTCAGGGTAGGAAGGTGGTGGTGTGGGCTGAAGAGCGCTGCAGAGAGTGAGGGGGGTGCCTACGGCCATACCACCCTGAGAACGCCCGATCCCGTCTGATCTCGGAAGCTAAGCAGGGTCGGGCCCGGTTAGTACTTGGATGGGAGACCGCCTGGGAATACCGGGTGCTGTAGGCATCTTTTGCTGCATGCAGGCAAGTGGGTTTGCAGATTCCTTGTTTTGCTTGGGCAGCCGTAGTGAGGGGTGTGCGGTCGCTTGTTTTGCTTGGGCAGCCGTGTCAAGGAGCAGGATGGTGCTGGCACGCTAGGGTGATACGTCTTTTGTGCCTCGTGTGTCTTTTGCGAAGTTTGGTGCGGGTCAGTGTGGGAAGGCGGAGGTGTGGGCTGAAGAGCGCTGCAGAGGGTGAGGGAGGTGCCTACGGCCATACCACCCTGAGAACGCCCGATCCCGTCTGATCTCGGAAGCTAAGCAGGGTCGGGCCCGGTTAGTACTTGGATGGGAGACCGCCTGGGAATACCGGGTGCTGTAGGCATCTTTTGCTGCGTGTGGTCCCTTATTTTCCTTGGGCAGCCGTGGCAAGGAGCAGGAGAGTGCTGGCATGCGTGGTTTGTATAGTTTTTGTGCCTTGAGGACTGTAGGTTGCGGCTGTAGGTTGTGGTGTCCCATGGCCAGGTGTGGCCACCGTGTGGTGTGTAAGTGCGGTTGCGGGTCAGGGTAGGAAGGTGGTGGTGTGGGCTGAAGAGCGCTGCAGAGAGTGAGGGAGGTGCCTACGGCCATACCACCCTGAGAACGCCCGATCCCGTCTGATCTCGGAAGCTAAGCAGGGTCGGGCCCGGTTAGTACTTGGATGGGAGACCGCCTGGGAATACCGGGTGTTGTAGGCATCTTTTGCATCCGTGTGCTGACATTTTTGACATTTTTATGTCTACTTCACTTTTCATTTTGGAATAGTTTCAATTTGTATTTTTATCTTTTTATCATTTCTTTAATAACAACGGGTTTTTTCTTGTGGTATTGTTATAATTTTTAAATAATTTTTTGCATTTTGTCTGTGATGTTATTTATTCCCTTTTTCATTGTGCGTGTTCTCTGTTGAGTGTCACTGGCGTGACCTGTCATTTTCCTTTGTCTCAGTATTTTTGGTTGTCATGGGGTGGCTTTACCTTTAAGATAGCTTTGGGAGCTAGGGAAATTGAAGCTGGTGGTGGCTGATGAGAGTCTTTTCTCCTGAGTAATTATCGGTCATTTCTAAGAATTGACAGCAGTTTTGACCATTAAAAAGTTAAGTCAACCTGTGAACACCTCCTTAAGATGTAAAGTCAGAGCACTCTTGTTCTCTTTGTTTCCTGGCTGTTAAAGGCAACAGAGCTTCTGCTGGCCTTCTGTTCTCTGCCCAGGCCATGTGGCCCAGGTAGGGGTTGGGCTGGGCCCAGCGGCTCCCGGCCGGGAGATGGGGCCTGCGGGGCTTGCCCTGGGCTCTGGCCGGGCCAGGCCGGTCCCTGGCTCGGCTGCAGTTTTTGCTGTGACTGAATTCACCAGAGACTGCCGAGTAAAGAAAGGAAAAAAGCTCTTGACCTGCGGCAGGCTGAGACAGTGACCACACTCTCCAGAGCAGCCATGAAGAATCTTCCGTCACAGACAGCTCCAGCTCCTGCTCCAGCAGAGATCACAGAACCATCTACAAAAGCCTGGGCAAGATTTTAAGATTTTCTTAAGATTTTAAGATTTTCATTACCCAGATGAGACTTGCAGATTAATCCTTTTATCCAGAGAGAGAAAAAGAGAGTAATCAACATGTAAAGAGACTTTATAAACTATCAGAGACAGTAAAGAAAAGAAACTTTAGAAAAGGTAGAGAATAAGGAGATGCTTTATAAGCTGAAATATTTTTCTGTTAAAGCTATGGAGATGGACAATAAGGTCCTGAAAAAACTCCTTTAATTCATGACAGAGTATATAGGGAGGAATGGAGTGTTCAAAGTTTGTATTTTGAGCAAAAAGAGTCACTGTGATACAGTGAAGTGCTGGAACAGAGTGAGGCGAAGATTTGAGGCCACTTGAGACAATGAGAAAACTGTTTCCAGGGAAGCTCACAGAGACAGATGAAGACTTTTGCCTTTGAATAACTCATCCTTAAAATGACATCCCTAGACTCATGGCCCATACACACCTCAGAGTGATGTGAAATGGGAGAAGTGAGCTCTGATGACAGGATTTCTGGGCAGCTGGCATCAGGGAAATAGAAAACTATAACAGAAATAGTTTTCTTGTGAGAAACTCCATAGATTAACAGAAGGAGACTTCTGTTTCTCTACAAAGACTGATTAAAAGACTGTAGCAGGAATTGGGACTGTTTTAACCACCAAAGTTCTAAAGTTTTTCTGTCTCTATGTTGTCACGTTTACAAAAGAATGGTCAAGTAGTGGGGGATAAAAGAGTATTCTGGAAGTTTATTCTGGTGTTTTTATTCTTGTAGTTTTGTTAATAAACTTTCTTTATTCATTTTAAGTTTTAAGCCTGTTTTGCTCTTGTTCTAATCCATATCTCATAGCAAGAAATAAGTAGTTTTTTAGTTACTGCTTTAAAACCACGACATTGGTATATTCTCTTGTGGTTTTTTCTGTGTTTTTTGGGCAGCCATGATGCCTGTGTGCATTTTGTTTTGCATCTTTCTCAGAGGCTGTTTTTTCATAGCTTGCGATGTGGAGTCCGCTGCTTGATCTGTGCACTATGCAAGGAGCCCCTGTGTTTCTGCGAGCGGCCGTGCCATGGTCTGGAACGCCCACTGCAAGATCCCATCCCACGTGCTCTGTGGGACAGCCCCATTGTTCATTTACTATTCCCATACCACATCCTTCCTCTGTGGCGTCTCCCAGCACATGCTGCCTGACCCACAGCCCCATGTCACCCTGTGGGCCACACCAGAGACACGGTTCGCTTTGCACGGAATCTGCCTGTTGGAGTCTTACCTCACCTAGCAGCACATCGAGCTCATCCCGGCTCAGCACAGTGTCACTGCCAAGGGCTCTGTCCTCTGCCTGTGCATGAAGAGATGTCCTTCCAGCTCCCTTGCCGCCCTCAGCCTGCTCTCCTTTGGTCAGGCTGGTTCAGGCCATCACCTGGTGTGAGTCCAGCTCATGCTCCCCCAATACAGCTTCACTAACTTGCCTCCATGTGGTGTCAGCCCATCCCTCACCCTACCTGACCCATCTCCACCTTCCTGCTCCCCATAGGCCCTGCTCTTCCTCTCCCACCCCGTTCCTGGCAGCTTGTGCTGACCTTGGCTGCTGGAAGCAGTTGGTCTCCAGCTGCTGGCGTGGTGCCCACGCCACCTGTGTCCAGGGTGCCCATGCAGGATGTGCACAGCAGCAGCCCCCTACACAATCAGGGATGACACAGACCATCAGGGCAGACCCCTCCAGGGAGGAACTAAGGCTGGGATGTGGGGTGTGATGGGAGATTCACCTGGGGTCCCCACTGGGAGCAGGACAGTGTCGGGCAGTGGGGATCTGGGTGCAGCAGCGGCTGCAGACGCTTCCCTCAACTCCACCCAGCTGGGTGTCCCGTGCCGCGTCTCCCAGGATCTCGGGGGGTCTCTCCACAGGCAAGTCTGCCTCCAGCAGCTGGCCTGGTTCAGTCACGTTCTCCACACAGGAGCCACATCGCCATGTCCCGCTGCACAGTGGGAGCAGTGCAGTGAGGAATGGCAGGGGGCACTAGCAGGCCTGTGTGCCCTGGGACTCACCTGGGGACGTGGGGCAGCGGGGGCACCAGGCAGGCAAGGTGAAAGGCCCTGGGGCAGCCATCACAGCAGATGAGCTCACCACCATCACCGCATGCTGCACACTCATCCTCATTCTCCTGTCCTCAGGGGAGTGGGCAGGGCATCACTGCCACCCTCACAGGCTGAAGCCGTGGCTGTGGCAAGGTCTGTCATCCCCCTTGCCCTCTCCCCCTGTATCACCCACCCTTCACCAAACATACCAGTCCTTTCAGGGTGGCAAAATTGCCTGTCTCTTGGGAGTCGTAACCTGGTGAACCCCCAGAAGCTGAGCCTTGGGTTTCGTTTTCAAGGCCAGGGCAAATAGATACGCCAGGGAAACCCCAACAGTTCCTCTTGGGGGTGCACCAGGTGTCATATCCAGGGCTCACCTGCTGGGGCACAGGGTCCTGGCTGAACGCAGTGGCTGCTGGCAGCTGGCCCTGGGGGTGCACTTGGGGTTCCCTGTTCTGTTGGCAACACAAGAAGGGGCTTGAAGAGGCACCGCTTGCACTGGGGGACACTCCCAGGCCATGGCTATGATACCATTCAGAAACAAACCCCTGCCACAGCCTTGGCAGCTGCACAAGATGGGGGTCAAAACATATGAGGGGGGTGTCTGTACAGTTTGGCATGCCTTGGGCTGGGCAGGGGGCTTCAGGCTGTGGCTTCTGCTCCTGGCCTCTGGCTCCTCGCAGGCAGCAGGGTTATATGGCTCATCCTCAGCTCTGCTGACTGTCTTGGAGCTGCCTGCAAGAGAGGCCAGAGGCAGCTCCAGCTTTCCTTCCCCACCTTGCCCACCAGAGGGTGGCTCCTGAATTTGGGGACTAAACTGGGGAGGAGGTGGCTGTGCTGTACTTACGTGGATCCAGCACATGTTTAATGAGGATGCCCTCGATGGCCCCACGGCTGACAGGTACCTCACCACCTGCCACAGCCACTGCTCTCTGCACCGAGGCAGCCACTGCCTGGAGAGCTGCAGGCAGGGGAGCAGCTTAGTGGGGTGGGCAGCCCCTGCCCACGGCTGTGGGCAAACAGGGTGCAAAGGCAGAAGCTGCCCTGGGGGTTTTGGTACTCACCGCTGGCACGAGAAGTGCGAGGGGTATCTGTGCCCTCCGGCTTCTTCACAGTCTTTGCCTTGACCAGGGGCCCTGCAGCATTGTGAGGATGGGCGTCAGGGGGCACAGTACCTCCAATACCTCGGGGGCAGCACCCTGGCCCGTCTCCATCCTGCTCTGGGTCTCCATACCAGGACTTGCGCTGTGCCGTGGAGCAGGCTGTGCTGCCCGGGCCTTGTCCCGCTCCTCAGGGGCTTTCCTCTTGCCTTGGGGTCTGTGTGGGGCCGGTGCCGTGGGGCTCGGGGAGAAACGCCTTCCACGGCGCTGCCGCCCCAGCTCCACCTCTGCAAGAAGAACAGAGACGGGGACAGGCACCGGCACCCTGGCTGTCAGCCCTGCCCACTGTCAGCCCGCCGTGGTGCCAGTCCCACCTGAGCCCCTGCTACCTCTGGGGAAGGCGCCGCGGAGAGGCCGGAGCCGGGAGTATCGCTCCAGGTTGTAGTCCTTGAAGAGGACGGCCCAGAAGTCGCGGACTGCGGCAGCGTCGCGGCCCAGCAGCCAGGTGAGCAGCGCGTGGAAAGCGCGGTGAGAGCCCTCCCGCTCCGTCCGGCTCAGCGTCTCCTGCCAGGCACACCACGGCCTACGGGCTGCCCTCCGGCCCTCCTCCGGCCCCAGCCCCCACAGCATGACCGTCCTGTCCAGCTCCGCACCCTCACCTTGAAGATGTGGTCAGGGACGACATCGTGGTCAGCCAGGCCATGCAGCAGTGGGAAGACGTCGTCCACTGCCATGGCGATCTCGGTGCGGTGCAGCTTCAGCAGGCGCCGCAGGTCCCCGTCGCTGCCCGGCCCCGCCATGCCCGGGGACACTGCCGAAGCCCTCAGCCGCCCGTGCACTCCCCTTTAATACACCTCTGCCGCGGCACCAGAAACCTCATTGGACTCTCGCAGCCCCACTCATTTCTGTACGAGGCCGTAACCTGAACCCGGCCCTCCCGCGCGGCGGCACTGGGCTTGTCCCAGCCCCCCAGCCCCGGGCTTAAGGTCAGGCACCACCCCAGCTCCGGGCGGCAGCAGCCAGCGTGGGATCGGCTGTGCTGCTGGTCAAGGACACCCAACCCGCGGGGACCATCCTGGAGTGACGAGGGAGAGGGGGCCAGTGAGGTCCTGGCGAGGGGCTCCCACCTCTCTCGTATCTGTGGTCACCCAGGCAGCCTCCCAAAATTTCTGGACTTTCCACAGGACCTGCTTCTCTCATTCAGAAACTCGGCTGCAGGAGCATGTGGGAAGTAAGGGCCCAACAGCTGGGGGTGTGACAGCAACAAAAGGGAGTCAGGGTGTGGGTGCTTTTGAGTGTGTCCTCCCCCCACAATCTCCACTTCCCTTCCCAGCATCTCGCATGGACAATGTGGTATGTCTCAAGATAGAAACACAGGAGGAACTGCCTGGGTGCTCACAGATACAGAGGATTCCAGAGACAGAGGAGACAAGATGTGAGTGATTTTGGTGCACCTTGGCCTGCAAAAGGATATAAAATGCTTCTGGAGACTGGGCCAATTAAGCAAACTGGTCTCCTGAGGTTGCAGGCAGCTTCTGTGGGGCAGTAGGAAGCACTGACACACAAAGCAACTCCACAAAAGGTGTGTTAGGGGTACAATTGAGGATGCTGAACAAGCAAACGTTTTGCCAGAGCCATGGCAGTGCCACGAGTACTCCCAGGGAACACCTGGGCAGGTGCAGCCCACATCTCTGTCAGTGCCCACTTCCAAAACTGAGCATACAGAGCTGAAAAAAGTGTGGAGCCAGGGGGAAGCTGACTCCTTGAAAGCATCTGGCATAGAAAAGTCTGGGGGCATGGCTGCTCTGTACCAGGTAGCTGGGAAGGATAAAGCTCAACAGCTCCTACCCCAAGTCCCAGACGTTTGGATTTCCCCAGAATCAATTTCTAGTCTCCCTCCCTCTTGGAGGTGTGTCTGGGCTGCCCCACAGGCTCTGCCAAGGGTGCTGTGGCTGTGTACATCTGTTCCCAGGCCACGGGGCAAACTCCAACCTGAGCAGGACCAGAGCACGGTGCAAGAGGGGACGCTGCTGGGCAGCACAAGGGGATACAGGGAGGAACTTTCATTGCTGTGTCTTAAAAGACTGGAGCAGTATCTGCTGGCTCCAAAGCTGTGCCAGGAGGAAGCATCTGCTGTCAAGAAGCTCAGGAAGAATAACAAGACAACACCCTTGGCGAGAGCAGGAAATACCCTTGCATGTGTTAATAAATCTGGTTAATAAATTAATGTGGTTGCCTATGGAAAGGCTCACCCTGCAGCTCCTGTCAGCATTCGGGGGGGGGGGGACGGGGGGGTTTCTGTGCCCAGCTCTGCCACCATCCGTGCCATGCATCCCCCCAGGGGAAAAAACGTGGGTGTCAGGTGACACAGGAGGTTCATCTCCCTTCCTGGAGCTCTGCCCAAGCCTGGTCACAGGCACTGAGCACAAGCACAGTTGTGATACAGCCTCACAGGTCTGCTCCACTGTTCCCAGGAGCACTGTTTTCCCCAGTATCCCACCTGCAAGTTTGTCACCCTGTGTTAACCTGTCTGGCACAGCTGGTCTCAGACAAGGCTCTGGCACTTCCCCCTGCCCACCCAGCTCCCTCGTGGGGAGGCACTGCCCAGCACTCCATGAGCCATATGCCCACACTGCTGGGCTTGGACTTGTTTTAAATTCCAACTATGTGACTCTTTCTGTGCTGAGTCACAGACATTGTTTTCCACATCCAGCCCACTCAGTAGTGCCATGATTTGCATTTTGAGTTGTTTTTTTTGTGTTCCTTCCCCTTTCTGAGAGGGGAAGGAGGCAGAGCAGTGGCCACATGAAGAGGCACATCCATGCTGGGAAATCAGGTGGTTTCTGTACAACCTCACTCAAGGCCAGCCTGGGCAGCTCTAAGGAACTTGTAAGGGCTGCAAAAGGGCAGCTTTTGACTGGGGCTGGCACGTCCCCTGCTTGGCTGCCAGGGCCCCAGGCTGGAGCACAGGGCTTTCAGGATGCTCTCTCCTTTCTACTGTTCTCCCTGCAGAAACCAGGACTCAAGGGCTGAAGGTTGACAATGTTCCTCCCCAAATCCCCAGTAAAATCAGTGACTCAGCATCCAGCGAAAGTATTTGTAGCTCCTGGGATGCACCTCAATTCCCTCCTGCAAAAGCCGTTGATGCAAACACGCCCCTTCCAGCATTTCCTCCTTTCCAATTTCCCTTCCTTGTTGAAGTCCTGTGGTGCAAACCATTGTCATGTCTCCCTTGGACACAACTGCCCCTCACTCATCTCAAACAACATCCCTGAACCACAGTCAGGAGAGAACAGGCAGCAGTGGAACAGTCATGCATGGGATCACACCAGGAAGGCAGGGAGTCCCTTACCTTTGTCTCTGATACCAATCCCACCACACCTGAAGCACACTGAGAGTCCCCATGAAACACTGCCACAATGTGCAGAGATTTTATTCTTCTCCCCTTACCTCCAGCTGCCCCAGGCTCCAGCATCTTTGAAAAAAAAGGGCCCCTGTGCCAGATCCCAATTTCTTGCAGCTGGCCTACCACCACCCCACATGGTCTGGAGGGGAGCAGCTCCACCTGCATGCATCCCAGCTGCTCCTGCAAGGGCCTGGGAAGGAGAGCTGAAGCAGAGATTTACTTTAGCTTCAGTTTCCTCTTTCCTCCCCCTTTAGAAAGAAGAAACAAAAGCCCAGATGTATGTTATATTAATTTATTTGGGACACACCAAAAAGGAAAGTCAACAACTGTTAACGTACAAAAGTACAGAATCCTAGGACAAGATTTACTGTCCTGATTAAAAAGGCACCATGGTCCCAAAGAAGAGTAATCAGAATACCAGAACACATGATTTAGAAATTTTCCCCTGTTGCAGCAGAAACAGAGCCAGGCTTTGGCTCTATCCACAGTCAAACCAAGTTAAAAAAACCCAAATATGATTTCATTGTGACAAACTCTGCTCAGCCTGTATAGGATGTTGTGAAAAAGAATCACAGCCTAGAAGTTGATCGGATTTTTTTTCATCTTTTTTTGAAATAGTGAAGGTGACTAATCACTAAGTAGATAACAAGGAAGACAGCAGACTGCTGACACCTGTGGCTTGACTTTCTGTCAGACATTTCAGTTCAACTGAGACCAGCAGGCTGAGTGTGGGGCTTCTGAATGAAATGTAATTCCCTGTGGTAGACAGGAAGTCAAATTTGACAACCTTAAATTCCCTGAATCCCTGAAAATCATAAAGCACTATACAGCTGTGTTCTGTATCCAAGCCAACCCTGATGGATTTGCTTTACACACAAGCATTTATACTGTCAGCTATATTTGTAATAAAAAGGGGGCTTACAGCAGTTATTAAAAAACTTCTACTTTGGCGAGGTCTGAGCTTGGCTATATTCCCTGCTGAAACAGAGCTGCTGGTGTAGAGACCCAGTGAGAGGCTCAATCCAGCACCTCCGGGCTGGAAGGCAAATAGTTTAAACGTGACATAATTTGCATGGGGAGGTCAGTGAAGCACATCAGAGAGAGGAGATGGAGGGAGGCTGCAAAGCCTCAGGCAGCGGAGGCTCAAGGGTGCTGCTACCAAACCTGTAAAACTACGAATGGCGCAGAGCACGTGGCGGGCACTAAATACTTTGGAGCGACTTACCATGAAGAGCTTGTCAGAGACACAGAGCAACGACCCTGGAACTAAGGAGCAGGGTCCCTGAAAAGGGACACGCAGCTCACAGCCAGACACATCCATGCCAGGTGGCTGAGGCTGGAGCCTGCCTGGGCAGCCCGGCTGGGGCCGCCGTGTTCCAGGGGACCAGCAGCTGCTCTGAGTTTCATTCCTCCTTTGGCATAGGACTTCAAAGCAGTCCGAGGACTGATTCATCAAAAGTAAATGAACTGTCAAAATTATTCGTACATGCATTTATTGTTAAAGGGAGCAAAAGCCAAAGAATGAAAGAGCACGAGTTAACGTCAGTAAATGATGTGCAGGACGGAGAGGAAAGAAACGGGGAAAAGCTGAGATACTGGAGTGGGGAAACCAACATTCACACTGGAAGGTAAATTTTAAAACCAGGCAAGTTTGCGCTCTTTCTACCACAGATCTTTTGTGGACAAGTAAGAGACTTGGGGGTTTTCCATTTTCAGTGCTGTCTGGCAAGGTTTGCGCATCTCACCAGAGAGATCTCCAGCACTGGGTTTCACTGGAAGTTCAAGTCTCTCACCTTTAAAAACCAATAAAGCAACTCTTAACTAAAAAAGTCACAGATACATCACTGCTCAGGATATACGTGGGCAAGAGGGTCACACTTGTTCAAACAACCTCTGGGTGGAAAACTACCATCTCCCCCCCTGCTGGTCTACACCACCTCGGGGGTGGAAGAGCAAGCCCACATCTGGGTGCATACTGCTGTGAACACCACAGCTACACCTGGGAAGGCTTTTTCTTCCATATGTCCTAAAAATGCAGTATAACAGTTTATAAAATTACTCTCATCTTAAAACTAAATAATGCAATTTGCATTTTCTCCTATGTTAACCCCCTCCCCCCAAAGATAAAACATTACCACTTCATTTAGGATTCACACCCCAGATCCTAGATTAGGGAACTTAATGATAAAACTCATCCAGTTATGGGAAGGTTTATCCTGATCAAGGAAACGTTGGTAAAATAGAATCTAGAATAAAACATTCAGAATCACCAATGCTTTAACAGCCAAAGCACTCCACTGTCTCCTGCTCTCTGCCTGCTCCTCAAGCAGGAGAGCAGTCCCTTTCCAAAAGCACAGCGTGCCTCTCTAGGGCTGGTGACACACGCTGCAAACCCACTTCCTTCCTGGCAGAAACACCAGCTCCCGCAGGAAGAGGCCAAGCACCTTTCACCCCCACTGCAGCCAGGGCTCTTCAGCACACGGATTTTCTGTTAGCAACAAGTCCAAGTTATCACCCTGCAGTAAATCCGAGTCCTGATTCACGCTGTTAGGCCACCACTGGCTCAGAAATGTTGAGAGACTTCCAAACCCCACGGATGCAGACAGGACCTTGAAAGAAGAGGCTTATGTGCTACGTAACCTTGGATCATCCGCTGCATTTGAGCCTTGGCATCGCTGGCTGCTGACAGCTCATCCTTCCAAATCCATGTGGTTTAGTCCTTGTTGCCATTGTCATCATCCCAGCCCTCTTCCCTGGAGGCAGCATGTTCCTGTGCTCTGGCTTGTGGATCTACAACAATCACTTCCAATGGATGGTGGGATTTCAAACTTGCCTAACGTGTGCATTGCCACCTTGTACTCCAGCAGCTCTGCCCGCTCTCCGTGGCGGGCGCTAGCAGTTTTTCACCTTTTCCACAGTCTCGTAGAAGCCAGGCCTGACCCTGCGGATGCTCATCCGTATGTGCTCGCCCTCCAGGGGCAGGTCAGTGCCTGTGGCGGCTGCGGTGCAGCGGCGCTTCCGCCGGCCCCGCAGCGAGAAGGCCGGGGCACCACCGTTCTCCTCCTCCGCAGGGTACAGCTCATCCACACTTGTGCCCTCATCCGACTGCTCCTCACCCTTGTACTTCATCTCCTTCGCCTTGCTGCTCTCCTTCTCTTCCCTGGCGAGCTTCCTGAAGTGCTCCAGACACTGTATCTTCTGCCTTCTCTCCATCATCTTCAGCTCCTGCTTCTCTGTGAAATCTTCATAGTACATTTTTCTCTCATTCCTCTGATCTTCCAGAAACTTCCACTCGATGCTGGTCATTTTTATCCCACTGTACTCCTCCAGTTTATCCCTCATCTGTGTGTCTGTACAAAACACGTCAAAGAGCTTCTCTGAACTCTCATTGAATCTGTCGGCCCGCTCAGAAAAAGCCTGGTTCTGTCTCTGCTTCCTGGTCTGGTACAATCGGGTGAACTCCTCATACATTTTGAGGATGAGTTTCTTTATGTTCTGCGTGGCGATGGTGTGCAGATTGCAGACCAGCCAGTGTTCCTGCAGGTGCTCTGCGAGAAGCTGGGCCGCATCCTCCTTGGAGCGCTGGGCCTGGCCGGCCCTCTTGGGCTGCAGCAGGTACAGCATGTTCTGCACCACATCCTTCTTGGTGGGCAGCACCCCCTGCGCGAAGCCCGAAGACTCCACGTATTCCACAGTCCCCAGGGTCTTCCGTGCCCTCACCTCAGTGTCCAGTGATTCCATCACTGCTCGGTAGTTCTGTGGTTACGACATAACCTGAAAGACAGGAGAAAGAGAGGAGTGTGTCAAACGAGGCAGTTTTTTCCACGCAGCAGAAACAAGCCGATGTAAACCGTGCTGAGGCCAATGGGACGCGGGGCTTTGCGGCGCTCCGCCGCTGTTGGACGGCTGCGTTAGCCCAGCCCATCCCAGCCCCTGCTCGGCGAGCCTATCGCTCCTCGGAGCGGCTCCCAGAGCCTAATACGGCGCGTCTGCCTGCGGGAATTCGGCTTTAATTGAGTTTTGCACTTCGCCTTATCAATTACAGCGAGACAGGCACGCCGGGGCCGCAGCGCGGCCGCAGCTCCGGCCCGGCCGTGCCCAGCTCGCGGCTCCGCCCGCCTGACCCCGCCACAGCGCCCGACCCGCCCGCCCCACCCCCCCTCCCCGGCCCGGAGCACGGCCCGCACTGCCGCGGCCCGCCCGGGGCACGGAGCCACGAGGCACGGCCGCCTTGGGTGCGTCCCCGGGCAGCTCCCTCCGTCTCGGCCCCGCACCGGGCGCGGCACGCGAGGCCGCCTCCGCCGTGCGGCGCTGAGTCACGGCGCGGCGGGCCCCGAGCGCCGCCCGCCCGAGCCCTGCGCGGAGGTGGCCGCTGTTCACCCCGGCGCCCCCCGCCCGGCGCTCACCGCCATCGCGCGGAGCGCGGCGCAGAGCCCGCGCGGGGCGCGGCACGGGAACCGGACCGACGGTGCCGCCGCCATCTTGGCGAGGGGAATCGCCGCCGCTCCCTGGCCTTGCGTCCGTCCCGGAAGTACCGCCCCCTCCCGCGCGCCGGAAGCGCACCGCCTGGAGAGCCACGCCCGTTCCGCCTCGGGACGCGCGAGAGTGGCGCGTGAGTGACACCCGCCGAGACGTGGGGGGGGAAAAGGGGACGGGGGCTCGCGCGCCGCCCGCCGGGGACCAAGGGGAGCCCTGTGCGCTCGCGGGGCCCCGGCCAATGGGGATGGCGGCAGCGGATTGGGCGGCGCGGCAGCGGGAGCGGGGTGAGGGAGGGGTCCGGTAGTGCGGGGCAGCTGATTGGTCAATGCTGGGGAGGGGGGCAGTGGCCAGTGAGCTGATTGGTGGGTGCCATGGCTGTGGGGCAGGAAGCAGTGAGCTGATTGGTGGGTGCCATGGCTGTGGGGCAGGAAGCAGGGAGCTGATTGGTGGGTGCCATGGCTGTGGGGCAGGAAGCAGGGAGCTGATTGGTGGGTGCCATGGCTGTGGGGCAGGCGGGAGGGTGATGGGTGGTTGTGGTGCCCCAGGCAGGGCAGGTGCCTGGTCCCCCATGAGCAGCCACATGTCTGTAACCGACGATGCCAGGTTGGTGACGGCAGCGAGACGGTGACGGTGACGGTGACAGCAGTGATGGGTGCAGAGACAGAGCTGGCGGAGGCGCGGTGTGACACACTGGAGGGGTGAGGCCCTGCCCTGCCCCGTGCTCCCCTTTGTGCCCCCCAGCACCCCTTATCTGCCCCTGTCCCTACAGGAGGGTCTACCTGGACCACAACGCCACCACCCCGCTGGCCCCCGAGGCAGCTCAGGCCGTGTGGGATGCCATGTGCCAGGCCTGGGGCAACCCCAGCAGCTCCCACCCCGCAGGTAGGGACCAGGATGGGCCATGTCACCTCCTCGGGCTGGGCCCCGTGGTGGCAGGAGCCCTCGGGAGCTGCTAGATCTGGTCCTGCAGGCAGGAAGGCGAAGGAGCTCATCGGCAGCGCGCGGGAGAGCCTGGCGAGGATGCTAGGAGGCCGCCCTGAGGACATTGTCTTCACCTCGGGGGGCACAGAGGTGGGAGCAGGGGGGACCCCCTTCCTGGGAATCCCTGCCCACCACCCATTCTCCAGCAAGCTGCCATGAGGAGGACGGAGATGAAGGGTGCTGTGCTCCTTCTGAGCCTCCATTTTCCGTCTCCATCCTTTTTTCAGGCAAATAATATGGTGATCCACACTGCCTGCAGGCACTTCCATGAGAGCCAGTGTGGGACAGGGGACAGGCGGGGCACACCACACATCGTGACATCGAGTGTAGAGCACGACTCCATCCGCCTGCTGCTGGAGCAGCTGGGGAGGGAGGGCCTGGCTGGTGAGTGGCACAGGCACAGATGGGGTTTGAATGGGGCACTTGTCTCTGCTGGTGTTTTTGTAGGGGGGCAAGATCTTACATGCTCTGTGATGTTCCACTTTCTCCCCATGGGGAAGGGCACCCTTTCTCCCTGTGGTTGCCCATATTCTCCCAGGCTGGATGTGTCACCTCCCTGCTATGTGCCTGTGCTCCCATTGTCCGCACACTCCTGTCCTGCCCAGTGGGGCACAGGCCAGCCTTGAGTGTTCACAGCCTACCCAGCCAGCCTCAGAGCTTGTCTCCTGGCCTGCAGAAGCCACCTTTGTGCCCGTGTCCCCACGGAGTGGGCAGGCAGAGGTGGGTGATGTCCTGGCCTCCATCCGGCCAAACACCTGCCTGGTCTCCCTCATGTTGGCCAATAACGAGACTGGTGTCATCATGGTGAGTGTGGGCAGCGAGGGGGATGGTGGGGAGATGTCCTAGCAAAGAGGTGGTGACAGAGGGGGGCAGAAAGTCTCTGGGATGCCGACCCTCATTCTTGCCATCAGCCCGTTGCAGAGCTGAGCCAGCGCATCACTGCCCTCAACCAGCACAGAGCAGCAGAGGGGCTGCCCAGGATCCTGGTGCACACCGATGCGGCCCAGATGATTGGCAAGGGGCGTGTGGATGTGCAGGAGTTGGGTGTGGACTACCTGACCATCGTGGGACACAAGGTGTGGCCCTGCTTGTGTGGCCCAGCTGCAGATCACCCTGTGTGACATCTCTGCTGGGGTGCCAGGGGGACTTAGGGTTCCCCACACAGCTTGGTACTTCACACTGGCCAAAGTTCTCCTGCTAACTGGTGCTGTGCAGACAGACTTTGCTTGTGTAGAACCTGTCTGGGCTAGGGGGCAGGAGACTGAGGATGGGGAGCAGCTCTGCAGCAGCTTGTGCCTCTGCAATGGGCAGGAGCCAGCACTGGAGGGCATTCAGATTTGGGCAGGAGGGCAGTCTGTCAGTACTGTCAGTGTCCCCAGGGTCACCACAGCTGTCCCCACAGTTCCATGGCCCACGGATTGGAGCACTGTACACCCGCAGCCCTGGCACCGCCACCCCGCTGCACCCCATGCTCTTCGGAGGGGGACAGGAGAGGAGTTTCCGGCCAGGGTAAGGGGACAGGTGGTTATTGGAGATCTGGGCCTCTGGCTGTTGGCCAAGCTATGTGGGCTGCCTTGCCTGAGCTGAGCTGGGAGCTCTGTCAATTGCCAGCCCTGGGGTGAACAGCCCAGCATGGCAGGGAAATGGATCTGTGCATGGAAACTCCCTGGAGCTCAGGCTCTGCAAAGGGTGTAACCTCAGGGTGGAACTGCCTCCTTCTCAACCACCTCACAGAGGTGTCCACGAGCCCCTGCTAGTTCTGAGGGGTCCCATGAGGGAATGTCTGTGTCTCAAAGCTGGGTTTCTGGTCTGGGGAAACAACTCACTGGTTCCTGTTCCCTTCCAGCACTGAGAACACCCCGATGATTGCCGGCCTTGGCCAGGTCAGTTGGGATGGTGAGGAGTGAGTGGTGCAGACCCAGCACACAGACAGACACTTGTGCTCCCTGGTCAACAGAAGGGACAAACTCAGGATATGGGAGGGAGGGTGAACTGGGAAAGGTGGTGGGACTTTCTGGTGCCAATCCAAGGAGGTTCTTTAGGGCACTTGCCGTGGGTTTGCAGCCCTGATAGTCACCCAGCTCACATGGCACAGGGCACTGAGAGGGGACACAGGGGACCTGGCACTGCAGAGGCTGTTCCAGGCTGGGCTCACATCCTGGGAACCATGCACAAAGGGAGGTGTCCAAGGGTCACTGGTGAAGCCTGTCTGTGTGTTCTCAGGCTGCAGAGTTAGTGAACAAGAACTGGGAGGCCTATGAGGCTCATATGCGGGATGTCCGGGATTACCTGGAGGCCACACTGGAGGTAAGCACATCCGGTCCTTTCCTTCAGACTGCAGGGTGTGGGGCCTGGAGCAGGGTGGGTATGTTCCTCTGGCCCTGCTTAACCCGTCATAAGGACAGAGCTGCTTGGAAACCCAGAGAGGTTCACAGCCCTCTGATTTCTCCAGGCATCCTTTGGGAAGCAGAGGATTCGCTTCAACAGTCACTTTAAGGGCTCCAAGCGACTCTGCAACACCTGTAACTTCTCCATCCTGGGCCCAGGCCTTCAAGGTAGCTCTTATCCTACTGCTGTCCTGTGATGGTTACACACAGCCAAGCACCCGTCCCTCACAGCAGCTGTAGTTGAGACTGGCGGGCACTTGGTGTGGCTCAGGCAGGGAGGTCAGGCAGGAGTAGCCCCTGGAGAGAGCCTTGGCACTGGGAAAGCTGTTCTTGTGTTGCTTGTGCTGCAGGACGAAGGGTGCTGGCTCACTGCAAGGTGCTCCTCGCCAGCGTCGGGGCTGCCTGCCACTCTGAGAAGGGGGATCGGTGAGCACATGGCTTTTGCAGCCCCTGGGTGTCTTCCCATAGGACAGAGGTTTGGGAAGGACAGAAATCAGGACAGGGAAAGGGACAGTAGGTGGCTTGGGCAGCATCACCTGTGTGATGAGCAAAGAGGGTACAGAGCTTTCCAGAGGGGCTGTGAAGGGGATTATTGCAGGAGACACAGCTGGAACGCTCGATTGCTGCTTGGAAGGAGTTTGTCCCTCCCAGCTTTGGTGATCCAGCTGAGCTTGGAAGTACTTTTGAACTCCTGGCACTACCAGAAGAGAGCATGCCTTGTGTCTGTGTGTGCCTGGCTGTTCCAGCCCTGCTTGGGTCTCCAAATGGCTTCTTTAGGGGATATGGGGACAGTGGGTGCTTTTGGCCTGGTCTGGAGCAATTACCCGTGGATGTGGCAGAGCTGCCAACCCACAGGGACATGGAACAAGTTCTTCTTAAAAGAGCCAGATCCTCCATAGGGCAAGAAGCCCAGTGGGACTGGGTACCCCTGGAAAGCAAACAAGGGTCCTGAAGTGTATCTGCAGATGGGGTTCCTCCTGTGGCTCACTTGTTGAGGATCCCTACTGATGTGTGGAGCTTCCTCGGCCTTCAAGTCCAACCTCCTCCTCTTGGCTGTGTTCCAGGCCCTCCCCAGTGCTGCTGAGCTGTGGGATTCCCCCAGAGGTGGCACAGAATGCGCTGAGGCTGAGCGTGGGGCGTGGTACCACACGGGCAGATGTGGACAGGGCTGTGCAGGACCTCATGCAGGCTGTGGAGCAGCTGGAGCAGGACCAGGCTCCATAGACCCCCCTGAATTGCTCCGTGGACACCACTAAGGTTCTTGGGGTGGACCCCTGGGTGTGAGCTGCCTGGGCTAAGGGGTGGCAGGGGGAGGTTCTGAGGAGGGGGCTTGGCTGCTTTGGGGCTGGGGCAGCTCCAGGGCTTGCCCAGGACTCCCTGCTGCATAGTGGAGGCTTTTGGGGAGTCCTGCTGCTTAGTGCCCCTGGTTTGCCATCTAGCTGGGTGCCCGCACACGTATGTGTTGGCACACCTGAGCCCCTGCAGAGGGACAGGCGTGGAAGCCATTGAAGGAGGAGCCTCGTGACCTGTTTGCTTTCCACACAGGAAGCTTTCCTGCTGCCTGAGCAGCCAGAGGAAGAGAGACCATCTGCCCCAGAGTGCAATAAGGAGTTGATAGAAGCACAGCAGGATTCTGGGCTGAGAACTGCTCTGCCCTAAGCTGTCAAAGGGATTGATTACTGGCTGGGCAGAGCTTTCCCAGCACTGCTTTGCTTTATCTGCTCCCCTTTTCTTATGTCCTTCCTACAGGGGGCAGATCTCCTGTTGCCAGCTCCACCTGCTCCTCAAGGAAACAGTTGTCCAGGAAGCTGTGACTGTGCCAGCACCTGAGGGAACCCTATGTGGCCCAGGGGCTCTGTGGCATCACCAACACTGGAGGACACAAGTGTCACATGGATCAGAAGCATTGCCAGCTGGGCTGGCTGATGTCAGGGAACTTGGTCTCCCTGGGTATTCATAGGAATAAAGCTAACTACTGCTTTTTCTCACAAGTAAAATGTATCTTCTGTGTTGGAAGTGGAACCAGTTGGAGCCATCTGAGTGATGCCTTTTCCCTCAGAAAACGCTCATGTCACACAGAACAGAGGTACAGGTGGCTGGAGTGGGAGGTGGCTGCAGGGCCTGGTTGGCACAGAGCCCATGGACACAGATGCTGGCCTTTCTCTTTACAGCCACACATTAGAATGGCCAGGAATACTATTTGAACTCATAAAACCCTGGGGCTCTTGACAAATCTGATATCTTATTGGAGTTTTAGGATCCAAGCACCCTGACTGACAGTCACTGATCCTGACATACTGATATCCTGACTGATACTGACAGTCACAGGTTGGTCAGTATTACCATGCTGCTCACATCTCCATCTCAAATGCATTCTTTTATTTCTCCAATTTTTCCCCTCCCTTGGATAATAGTCAAAACCTCCTTTAGAACACATGGTTCAATAGAAGAGATTTTGGTCTGCCACAGGGCTAGATCTTTGATCTGTCATGGACCTTACTGTTCCTGGGGTCCTGTCACAGCTGTGGCACAACCAGAGATTCAGCTTTTGGGGCTTACTTTCCCCCAGAGGACATCTGGGCTTCGTGCATTGTTTCAGGCAGAAATTTAGCCACAAAGCACAAAAAACTTTACTGACTTCTTTATACGCACAGGAAATGCAAGTTTTAGCCACAGAAATTCAGCATTGCTCCATTTAGAATATGACAGCCAAAGCTTAAGAAGCATTACAGAGGAAATGACAATTTGGGTTGACTGTTGTAATGGTTTTGCTGCTCATCTTCCTACTACCACAGCACACATGAATGAGAGTCACTTTGGAGTCCCTGTGTATTGCTTTATCCAGAGAAGGTCAAGAAGAGCTTGGCCCACATTTCAGTGGGCCAGCCTGTGCTGGCTGTGCATGCTGTGAGCTACTCTTTTGGGCATGACAAAATGGTTGTGTGCAGCAGAACAAATCCACCTGGCATGGGAGCCTGGAAATACCAGCATTGCTACATCAGCTGAGAAGTGAAATGGTAGAGAAAGGGCCTGGCCACTACACTCAGACACAGGAATTGAAAGGAGTCATTTCCATATGGTCACAGCCAGAATCAGACACTGAAAACCAACATTCATTTAATGGACAAATCCACAATCTCCTGATAATCTTGCCTTCTGAACTCCTTCCAGGAAAGCTTATAACACGCAAGGAAAAAAACACTCACCAAAATAAGCACTGCCCCGACCAGATCACATGTGCCTGGGAAGCTGTGCAGCACAAGGAGCTGCAGGACCATGGCGATGACGATCTCCAGGTGCTGCACAGTGCTCACCAGAGCGGGGTGGAACTTGCCCAGGGCATAGTAGACCCCCAGGAAGGCTGCAGTGGAGCACAGGCAGATGGTAAGGAGATAGCTCCAGGTTTCCCCATCCAGTGGGACGATGGGCTCTTGGAGCAGGAACATGGTGGATGCTCCCCACACTGTTCCCGTCCAGCTGAAAGTGAACAGCGCTGTCCACATGCTGATGTTGTCTTTGATGGACCTGTAGACTATCATGGAGAGGGCAGTGGTCAGACCTGCCATGACAGTCATGGTGTAGCCAAAAGCTTCCTTCCAGGTGCTCAGCAAAGAGTTCTCCTCCTTAACAATGTTGGGGATCATGATGAGACAAACACCGAACACACTGCCAACGACAGTGACTATGTCTATATAAGCCATTCCTTCATCTATGAGTAAAAAAGCCAGAATGGCACTGAACACTGTGGTGGTGGCCCTCCACATGATGGTCCCATTGCTGGGGGGCACTATGGAGAAGGAGGTGTAGGCACAGGTGATGGAGATGACATTGCAGACCCCATAGAGGAAGAGCCGGAGCCTGTAGCCTTTGGGGCCAAAGGGAGGCTCGTGGTGGTAGCACACAGCAGTGAGGGACAGCAGCTGCAGGACCGAGCGGATGAAAATCAGCTCCAGAGATGGCACTTTGGAACGGTCAGAAATTAACCTTGTGATCAGAGCCACGCATCCATGAGCCACAGCAGACCCAAAAAGCACTGCCCATGTTTTCCTGGATTGCAGTACATTTCCTTCAGGGAAATGTTGGGATTGTCCGACCTCGTCACATTTTGGCAGTTGTGCTGGATTGGTGTCTATTGCACCAAAAAAAGTCTTTTCTCTCTTTTTCCCATCATTCAATAGTCTTCTCTTAGGATTATCCTCCATAAATACTCCAGTATCTTCATTAACATCCTCGTATCCCTCTTCTCCTGGCTGGGGGTAATGAGAGGTGTATTTCACTGTTACTGTGCTGGGATGAATTTTCACTCGCTTTTTGACTGGGTATTTTTCGGAAGATGTATCCATTTCCTTAGAGAAATGCCCTGGTCTTAAGAAAAAAAATGGAGATACACTGTTATTTAATGAATAGTGAGAGATTCATTCGAATGTAAGTGCTTTTAGTGTTTACAAGCTGTTTTTAATCAACTAGTTCCAAGTACTAGTAGCCTGTTCCTGGTTTTGCTTTAATTTTCCACTGAGTAACTGCTAAATACCTTTGATGGCTTTGAGGGCCAATTGGATCTCCTTAAAAGTCAACCATGGCACTTCAGTCACTAATTTTTGAAAATAACATATTTTGTCCTTATGTATGGTATACATAATGAACTCTAGTATATTCTAATAAGAAAGTTCTCTTGCGAAGCTTTTTACCCTGTAACTATGTACTATTAATAGCTTACCAGTGTTACAAGATTACAGGAGAAATTTGGCTGGAGGAGATGACAGAGGGTAACACAGGGAAATAGGGGCAAGTCAGCAGTTTTCATATGGATATCAACACATCTTTGAACACAACCGGGACAGTGTTAAACCTTTCTGTCCATTTCTCACTACACAAACAGTGCCTGTGATGTGGGGTGGGGCAGTTGTTCAATTAAGTCAGGGGAATGTCATTGAAATGACTTTTCATACCATCTGTGCAGAGCTTTCCAAGTGAAGAGGCAGCAGAAGCAATGAAACCTTCCTTGCCTTCTCTTCACCCCAGCAGATAAAACCTGTGTAGACCATACCTGTGACAGAGGCATTTGATCCCAAGGCAGAGGGGGAAAACACCTCTTCATCATCTACATCTTCGATGGGCTATCTAGACAGAAACAACAGTTGCTCTCAGGTACCAGCAGGGAAGGTTACAACCATCTCGGCACAGAAAATAAAACCCAAGGGAGGCTCAAACCCCAAACCACTTTAGATGGAGAGAAAGCAATCAGTGGCATCCTGTCAAAACCACTCCTCAGCCATCTCCTAGAGTAACTGAGGGAACTGATCCAAAGAACAAGTGGTGGCTTGTGAGCTACGGGTCCTACAGCTCGACAACAAGCCAATCCACCCTCCCACGCCTGCTGTGCTGCCCCACGGGCTGCAGAGGAGAGGGAGCCCAGCAGGACCCACCCTCCCTGCCCGAGCTCCCCCCGAGCCGAGCTCTGCCAGCAGCAGCTTGGGCTCTGCGGTGGCACCGCAGGATGGCTACAGACAGTCCCTGTCCCCAGGGAGGGCCGCAGCATTCCTGGGGGTCCTGGAAGTGCAAGAGCACAGCTGCTGGCCAGTGGACAGCAGACTGTCGGGGACAACGCAGGTCTAAAGGTAATGGGAAAGTGCAGGCAATAGTTCGTCACAGAAACACTGAGAATACCGCGGCCAGGTTCAGCCTTGGCATTTTCTGTGCTTGTGATCTGTGACAGCCAAGCATTGCCCGTGTCTCTCAAATTAATTTACATGAGAATGGGACAATCTGCCTTTTTCCTCACAGGCTGAGTGTTCATTAACCCCCTGTTAGATCCCAACTGAGCTGTAGCCGAGTCCCTGCTCTCCTGCTAGGGCTGAACGGGAGCGGGGGCACGGGCGGGCACCAGTCCCAGCTCTGGAGGAAGCAGCAGCACCGGCTTGGACCTGTACGAGTACCAGGGGCTGAGGACCATCTCGAGTCCCCCTCGTCTCTCAGGAAGCCTTGCCCAGCACTGCTGTTCCCGTTTTTCTGCTGCAGACCCAGGGTCAGAGCACACCCAGCATGCCCAGCACGGTAAAGACTATTCCAGGGTGCCCGTGGGCAGCTTACTGGGCAAGGAACCTGAGAGCGAGAGGATGAACGCCAGGGAGAGCAAATAGAGCTGGGAATCAGCTGTGCTAGCGGGCCCTTCAAACACATCAACATTTACCAACACCTGCCAGAAATCTGCCCCAGGCTCACCTGATACCTTCACTTTTCCTTCAGTTAAATTGTTCATTTCCCAATCTTTTAACATGCAAATGTAAACCGCACTGAGGGAGCCTAGGAAGGCAGTGATTTTCACCTGCACAGCTTTTCTCACCTAGCATTTTCATTGTGCACTTTTGCCTTGCAGCCTTAAAAAAATTAAGACTTTCTTGCTTTAAGGCACAACATACTGGATCGTGAATAAAATAAGTGGGAGGAAAAGAAGACAAAAGTGGACAACAGGAATTATTATTAGATTGACGGTCGACCACTGGGTAAACTCATTCATCTCATTAAGAAACAGCTGGGTAAACGCTGCAACTGTTCCTGAAAACAAAACCAAAATAGCTCATTTGTTAGCATGAGCATACAACGGTAACCTTCTTGCTTCCTGGCTTTAGATTACATTTTCTTTCAACAAATAGTTGCAAATTCAACACAACGGTTGTGAATGTGGCACGGGACCTGTGCAATGTATTCAGGGATCTCTCTGGAGGAAAACAATAGATGGTGAGCGTGTAGCTCAAAATGGCTGTTCTGCACAGAGCTGCTCCCTCAGGACTGCTCAGCTGGGAACCAGAACAGTTGGCAATCTGGAAAGGGGAAGGGCAAACACGTGTGAAAGGCAGGAGATGGGAAGTAATAAAGAACAACAAAATAAATAACAGGAATGCTTAGCCCAAAATTTCATTTTCCCAACTAAATACTGAGTGTATGACAAATGTGATGCCAACAGTACATTTGTTTGTAGTTTTTGGTGACCTTGTTTTTCTTAACCTGTGGCATTTTCCATAGAGACTGGGATTAGGGCATATCCCAGATCCATTATGTGTGTCCCTGACACAAATTTAAAATAGACAGAAATCAGCACAGCCTATACAGAAAACTTGCTACTTCTCTTTCTGCCCATGCCTTTTGTGGAGATGACATGAGCTTTTTAGTGTTCCTTCATATCTGGAAACTTAATGTGGCTTATTTGCATTTTCGATTAAAAACACAAGTTGATTTTGAATCAAGTTTAATACAAGGCTAAAGATGAAGCACTATGTGCAAAATTCTCAAGTTATATAACAAAACAAACATTCCCAATTCTGATCGGGACACCCATTTAAATTAGCAGCTCACTGAAATCACTGACTTCAAAGTGTGAACCCTGTTTTCCCTTGGGGGAACAAATAATCAAATAAATGGCACAGATCATTGATAGAATACAAACCATGATTTCTTTTAAAAGAAAAAAATCCCCGAATACTGCCCTCCTTCCCTCAACCACTACAAGTGCTGGTTAGTCAGGTGGAAGTAGGTGATTATCTGTCCCCTGACTGCTGGGGCTAGATACTCCCAGCCTGAACTCTCCTTCTGTACCTGAAGGAACGAAGGCTTTTAAGTCTCGTGATTCTAACCACCAATCTTGAATAAATTCACAAAAAAATACTCTCATTTTCTACCAGATTGATTAAAATCAGTCATGTTACTGAAGTGTTATTATGAAAGACTCACAGACATGGCAATTCCAGCTACAGATACGGAGTTGGGAATGAGTCAGCTACCCCTGCACTCTGAAAGACAGGCCCCACAGGAATGCTTCTTTGCTCCTTCTGTGGAAAATCTCCCAATCCTCACCAGATAAGGCTGAAATTACCAGAGCGCTGTGAGCAGTCTCTACAGGATAACTACAGACTGACAATTCTCCCTGAATATCACACAAAGACCCACCCACCCCTGGAAACCCACGGAACTGACTGAACTGGTGCCACCTTCACTAAGCACACGTGTGCACTGACTTCTCCGCATAAGGGATTTTCTTTTGATTCCTTATCAGGTGCAGGAAAATCTCCAAAAGTCATGTTTCAACACCATTAAGCCACCTGGAAATTCTTAAGCGCTTCATACTTCAGACAACTGCACATCCTGAGGGATCTACACTTGTGTGGTGTACGAGTACCTTTATCTTTTTAGCCAGATTGACATAAATCAATTTGATCAAAAATACATTCCAAGAAACTCGAGTCTTTATTAAAATTTAATGAATAGCAAAAGGTATTTAAGAAAATGAAGGACCAATTACATGAAAGGAGTTTTTAGCACTTAAGCACAAGAGCAAATATTATACTCAAACCAACAAACCAATATCCTGTGTCTTCAAATTAATTGAGTCACATCCAGCAGCACTGCCTGAAGGACAAGCCAGCACAGCCTTCACTGAATAAAAATACAAACCCTACGCTAAAGTCCAAGAGTTGTCAGTACATTCCTCATAATATTTTGCTACCCAAAAAACGACCTCTGTTTGTGGTAGCTCACTGAAGCAACCTCCTTTGATGGGACATACCTTTAATTCCCTTTGCTTTCTCTATTCTCTTGCTGAATACCGTCTCCATTTGCAGCCGTTTCCATGAAAAAATACTATTTTCTAATTTCTCCATTCATGCCTGTTGCAGCTCCTACCTCTGCAGCAGCAACACTTGCATTGAGTGATTCTGGGAGAAGAGCCACTTTGCCTGCAAACTTCCCATTCCAAAAACCCTTATCTGAACAAACCCATAGCATTCAGATAGCAATTCCAGGCACGGGGGAAAGAACAGAGAATACATCAACACTGAAATATAGTCCCCTGCAGCAGAGGAAACCAGGAAAACAGCTTAGTTAGATGTAAGAAAGGCTTTAAGAGGTACATTACAATGGGGCGAAGCACGAGACGGCACCTTCGGTCCACGACAGCAGATAACAGGTCGAGATTAGAAAAACCTCACTCACTGCTTCGGATCCTCTCCCAACAATCTGTAACCCCCGGCAGCCAGCGGTGCTCGCGGGGTGTGCAGGAGGGGACAGTCGCCTGCAAAGCAACCGAGCCCGGGAGCGCGGCGAGGAGGGCGGCACCAACCGCGATGGCAACTGTCGCCGATAAGAGGGCACTCGTCAGAGGACGCGGGGCGTCTCCATGGGAACCCCGGCAGCGGCTCCAGGAAAGCCCCTCCGGGCAGGAGCTGGCGAAGGGCGGTGGCTGCCCGGGCTCTGTCCTCTCCGTGCCGCGCCCTCCGCGCCCGCCCCCGCCATGGCGGAGCGTGCCGGCCCCGCTCGGCCCCAGACACATCACTGCCACCGCCGTGGCGCCGCGGGGCCCGCCCACCCACCGAGGCACCGCCGCGGGCTGGGAAAGCGCTCCGGCCCACGCTGGGTTCTCGCCCCTGCTCCGTCGCGACAGCCACGACCCCCTTCCCTCGCCCATGTCCCTGGCCCCGCCGCTTCACGGGGCCCGGGGCCGTGGCCCACCCCCGCTCTGTCGTGACAGACGCCCCCTCCGCCGTTGCCGGCGTCCCTGCCGGCTCTGTCCCGACAGTCTTCCCCCCCACCCCACCCCCCCCCCCGGCGGTGTTGGTGGGCACGGGGCGCACGCGCGGCCGTTTCCGCGCGAAAGACGTTTTCCCGCGTGCCGCGCGCGCCGGGGCGGGGCCGCTTGCCCTCGTTCCCGCCCCTTCCTCTCCGCGCGGCGCGGCGGCGCGGGGCCGGGCGCGCGCTGCGGCGGCGCGGGCGGCAGGGGGCGCTGCGCGCCCGGCGCGCGGGGCGGCTGCGCCGTGGCGGGTCGGAAATGCCGCCAGGTGGCGGTTTAGGATCGCGGCCCCGCTGAGCCCCGCGCGGGCCCCGCCAGCGCCGCCGCCCCGGCCCCGGCCCGCGCCCGCCGGACCCCGCGCGCCGCCGCCGCTCCCGCAGCGCTCCCGGGGCGCTCCCGGGGCGCCGCCGCGGCGCGGCCCGAGGTGAGCGCGGCGCGCGGGGAGGGAGCGCGCGGGAGGCGCCGATCCAAGATGGAGGCGCGAGGGGCGGGGGCAGCGGGGCCGGGGCCGCTCGCTCGCTCGCTCGGTCTCCGCGGCGGCCGGGCCGGGAGCGGGCGCTGCCCGTGCGAGGAGAGAGGAGAAGGGGAGGGGAGGGAAGAGGAGGCGGCGCGGGGCGGGGCGGCTCCTGCCGGAGCAACGGGTCCCCCGGGCGCGGCGCTCTTCGCCGCCATCTCATTGTCCCCGCCGGGGCTTTGCCGGGGGCGCGGGGCCGAGCCGGGCCGGCCTCCCCCGCCGCTGGGCCTGCGCCCCGCTCCGGGTGGCGGCGGCCGCGGCGGGCCCGTGGGGGCGATGGGGGATGCTCGGGCGGAGCGGGGGTGGCGCTTCCGCCGCGCGGGGCTCGGTGGCGGCGGCCCCCGGCCGGCCCCGGGCGGCGGCGGAGGAGGGAAAGTTCCGGGAGCCGGTGGGCGGCCCGACCCGCCTTTGGCCCGGCCCGGCCCACGGGAGCGCCCGAGCGCCTGGCCGGAATCCAGAGGGGCCAGGCCGGGGTGCAGCCCCGGGGTCGGGGACCCCCGCCCGCCGCTCTTGTTGCTCATTCCCGAGTTTCCAGTGCGGTGGCCCCGGGGCGAGCGGCCTCCCCTGGGCTGGCCCGGGGGACGGGACCGTGTCACGCAGCCGTGGGGCTGCCCCGGGCTTTAAACGGGTGAAGCAGCGCGCTGAGCCCCGGGGGTGGCGGGACCGGAGCCGGGATCCAGGGATCAGTGGCTCCAGGAGCAGCCAAGTGCAGGCAGTGCCCTCTGGCCGGTGCTGGGAGTGGGGGAGAAGCACAAAACCAGGTTGGGGTCCTGCGCTGTTGGACTCAAACACAGCAAAGGTTGTGCATGGAGTAGTGGAAGGCTTCGGTGATGGGTCCTGGTCACTGGGTACCTGGCCCATCCCGGGAAGTGGTGGACAGCAGCACTCAGCTCTCCCTGTGTTCCTAGGGTGGAACAGGGAGTGTGAGCCGTGGCTGGGAGGAAGTGTGACTTGGGAGAAAGAAAATAGTTGTAGTATCCATGGAGCAGCTTAAAGGGACATGACTGCCAATACCAGTGTCAAAAAACTTAGTTTCTGGGAAGACAGTGTGAGTTTAATTGAACTGAATTGAGCTGCTTTGTAAGTATTGATTATTTTAGTTGCATTTCGTACAATTTTGTAGCTGCCCAGAGTTAATCTAGTGATAACATCTATTGTTGAGGTTGTTTAGGAATGAAAAGCCTTCTTCAAGTCACACCACCAATGCAACTGTTCTTAAACTGTGTCATATGTTTGGTGGGGTGGATGACATTAAATGTCTGGGTTCAGTAACTTTCCCATGTTATTATACTTGTCAAAAAGGAGTGGTGTGAGAGAAGGATCAATGCAGATTCTTTGGATCCAAAGCAGCTTGGTGTTGCCTAGTGCTATATCAAGGTTATCTGATGAGTGTTTTTACAGTATAACCCATCCACCTGTGAATAAATCACTGGGCCACAAGGCACTGTGCAGGTTGTATGTCAAAAGGTGTTTTTACCATGTGAAGAAGTTCTTCCTATTACAGAATTAGAAACCAGCTATTAGAAAACAGTTTATTCTTTCTTTCTTTTTTTTTCTTTCTGACTCAACTGTGGTGACTTTTTGTTGGAAAGCCTGAGAAAATGCACATAGGGGTGCAGAGGGTTTTGAAATGACACGCTAACCCGTGATGCAGCAGGATTTCCTTGTGAGCAGGAGCAGGGGGGCTGACTTCAGGATTGTGATTAATCAGAGAGGATGCAATTTTTACTGTCTGCTCAATAGAGAGTGTGCAGTTCAAATTCTATATTGCTGCCGCTGATGGACACATGGATTTACGTCAGTGAGAATGGGTAGTGGGAACAAAGCCTTTCTGAAGCTGGGTGAACAGTTAGTGCCAGTTCTGGAGGTTCAGAGCACTTCATCCATCTACAGCCCCTGCAGTCCATGGCCTCTGGTGCTTCCTAACGTTTTACAAAGTGCTGGAGTTACTACTAGCTCACTGAGGGACAGTATTTCTGGCCAAGTGTCCCCACCCAGTATGCTGTGGTTCAAAGTTGTGAGCGCAACTGAAACCCTGCCACTGGAGCTGTGTGACTGGGGTCTCTGAGCTTGTCAGCTCCTGTCCCTGTCCATAGCCTGTCCTTCATGTAGTGCAGATTTGTACGTGACTTCTTCTGCAGCTACAGTGCACCTTTTGAGAGTTGAGAAGGTTTGTAAACGATATTATAGCTCATATTTGGATGCACTGACAATGTTTTTTCCTTGGGGTAGTCCAAAACTCAACAAGTGAATATTTTTCATTTGAAAGAACAAAATGTACCTTGAGTTTGTGTTGGTGACTGTGGAATCTCTCGTTTCTTTTCCTTGTTTGTAAAGAAATGCTCTGATACAAGTTGGTGTACTGGTAATTTAAATAACATTTTAGTAGGCAGGTGAGCCCATAGAAGTGTAAGGATGCAGCGAGAGAAATGCTGAACTGAGATGACTTTCTAAGAAGAGTCCCTACACTGGGATGAGAACATGCCTTTACAGTAATATGGTGGTTTGTTTTCTGGTAACATGCACAAAAGCCTCTCCTACCCTGCTGAGAATTCCAGAGTACCAGATCTGTAGTTACCACAAGACATTGAAAGGGGCAAAATCCACTGAAGTTGTGCAGGAATGTCAAAGCCAGCATTCACATGCAGCAGTGTTGAATGGGTGATCAGCCTCTCTGGCATCTCCCCGTGCTGCACCTTGGAGTTTTGGGATGAGGCTCTGGCTTTTGGTGCTTGGAGTCAAACCCAGAAAATGCTGAATCTGGTGCCCAGATAAGGAAGTGCCTTATCTAAATCTGCTGTATTGACTTCAGGACTTAAAATGCCAGCTCATGTCTGCAAGATACTTCCTGCTTTCTTTAAAGTTTTGGGGATTTACTTATAGTCATTCTCATTTATCAGTGGAGTTGTGAAACTCCAATTGCAGGTTGTCATCTCTTGCTTGCAGTGGCACTCTGTCTGCTCATTTGGCTAAAACCAGAAAGGAGGAGAGTTGGTTTTTGTTCTTGGAGAAGAAAGGGAAATCCTACCAAGTTTGAGTTCACGAGCAGATAATTATTCTGTTGTTTCTATCCAGGGATATGCAGTATTTTGCTTTTCCATGCAGACGCAGTTTTGTTGGTTTGGGATTTCAGTATGTGAGCAGAACACAGAAACCTATTTCTTTGTTCCCTTAGAAAATATGTGGTTTGGAGAGTGTTACTATGACCTCTTGCAATTTTTCACTCAGAAGATACACTTTCAAAAATAAGTGCTGTTTTGTGAAGGCACACTGATTGTTTTTTTAAAGGCAGACTTCAACTTGCAGAAAGAGCTGAAGGGAAGGAACTGCAAGAGGGAATTTCAGCTGTGGTTTTGTAGTGACTTGCTAATTTAATTTCTGACATGTCCTGTTGGAAGTCTGTCTGTAGGCAATGGTTGCAGCATTTGGCAGCTCATGTGTCACTGTGAGAGAATACCCAGGAACTCAGGTTTGAAGGAAATGTGCTCCTGGCTTTACCAGCTTTGCCACATTTCCTTGTTTGCATCCCTGCAGGCATTTCATAGTTTGGAAAATGCTTTTTAATAATAACAGTGTGCTTGAAATAGGATGCCTTGGACAAGAGATCCATCAGGGCCCAAACAGTGTCACCTGTGTCCTGTTCTGAACTGTAGGTATGATATGAACTTGGTAAATTTGGTAACACTGCCTTAATTTTGGAATATCTGGGGAGAAAATGCCTATATTGAAATGCAGGTAATTCCAAATGAAGTACAAGTAGGGCAGATACGAGGCTTTTCATGCCTTCAGGCCCCTGACTTTGGTGGGTGCTGCTCTCTGTGCCCAGAGCTGGGAGCCATGGCTGCCCAAAACTACCAGCACCTGCTCCCTGACCTGCTGCTCATCCTGCCCAGAGGGGAATTTGGTCTTAAAAGACACAAAAAGGTTGCACATGGTGTGGTGGGACATGCTCTCAGCCACAGCTGTCAGCATTATTAGACGTGAAGGCTTGATGTGGGAGTGTATTGTGAGCTGCAGTCACACAGTTATTAATAATTTATTTCAGAATTAGGTGCAGGAGGTGGAATTCTTAAGCCTGTCCCCCTTCAGCTGAAGGGCAGGTTGTTTCAGGTGGTTCTCAAAAGTCATGTTTTACTAGAAAGCAGCATGAGGGAACACCCAGCCAACTGTGTTCCTTGCTGTGCAAGGTTTCAGCAGCAGATATGTTATTTATTCTATAAATAAATCTAGTGAGTTTATATTCTGTAACTCTACAAATGGCAGACTTGTATTATATTGGCAGGTTAGCTGAATGAAAACAGCATTGACAGATTGTTCAGCTCACAGGAAAAAGATATTTCTTTGTGGAGTTACTTAGGAATTATGCTGTGTGTCAGAAATGTTTCTAAATGTCATCTGTTTTTTTACAATAAAATAAAAAAAAATCCAACCAATTAATCTTGGATACATTTTTACATACTAAAGCATACCATGTGGAGGTGTTTTTTGAAACCAAAATCAAGTAACAAGCTGAGTGTCTGTTTGCTCTCCCCCACATGAGGGTTTCTCTCTTTCTTTTTAGGGTTACAATCCCCAAGGACCTGGAAGATACCAACATGTTTGTGTTTATAAGTGGAAAATGAAACTTCATTTGCAAATGGGTAATGAATTCCACCTTAAATGCATACTCAATGTGCCAGTTTTGCATTGTTAATTTCTAGATTTATTCATTAAGAGCACATGAGCTGGTTGCTGCCAGTGGAATTGCACAAGATGGTTGAGCTGCTCTGCCAGCCTGCCTCAGCTGAGAGGAATCTGTGTCTCCACAGCTGTACAGATCTCCCTTCCCTTTGTGCTGCTGCTCACTTGACCTTCCCTGGAGCTCAATTCCCTACCTGGCAAACTCCTCTGCTTGGGAGGGAGGTTTTTCTGCTCAATGAGTGAATGGAGTCAGGCTGTCAGAGTCAGGAGTTCAGAGAAGTGATGCAAGGTCAGTGGCAGGAATATTTTTGCAGAAAAATGGTCCTGGAATGGGGATCCTTCAGGCGGAAGGTTCATATTGGCTCAGCTGTGCGTGCCTGTGCTGGGTGTGGGTGTTCAGCATGGAGCCCATTGCTCAGTGTAAGGCTGGGATTCTGTGGGTAACTCTGACTTCACTGAACGCCCCCTGGCAGCTCTGCTGCCTGCAGCCTGTGTTTGTTCTTCCCTTCCTGTGGCTGGTCCTGCCCTACCAGAGTGGCCTGGTGCCATCAGCACATTGTTGGCATTCTTTTCTGGATGGAAGTGTCCCAGTCTGGCCTCCAGCTCACATTCCCAGTATCCTGGGGCTGTTTGGGTTGGAAGGGACCTTACAGATCATCTTGTTCCATGTCCTCAGGGACACCTTCTCCTGTGGGACTCCCCTGGGGCTTTTCTGAGTTGTCAGAGATGATCACTTGGTTTGCTCTTTGTCTCCTGTCCCTTCCCCAGGTAACCTGTCCATGCACGGCCTGTTGTTGCCATGGCAGCTATATTTCTTTAAGGGCCTTTTCTGAAGAATCTTGTTAAATGTCTCTTGGAAATTAAAGCAGGCTTTGTCAAGTACTGTCCACTGGTGTAAGGGAGGGCCTTGTGAGAAATCCTGTAGATTTGTGGAACTTGACTTTCCTATACAAAAAGAAGGTTGATTTCCCTTTCTAAATACTGTAGTTTATTTAGTTGCCTGCAGATCTATTTTCTAGAATGGTTTCTACTAAATTAGGCTCACTAGGCTGTAGCATCAGTGTTAGGTGAGAGAGTAAACATAACTATAAATTGTGTTCAAGAGTAAGCACTGCTTCAAGCAGTAGAATTTTATTTTGAAGGCTGTTTTTTCCCAGTTCAATTATGTGACTTCTTTGGTGTCTGATAGTTTTGTTTTTCCGATACCTTTGCTTTAATAGGACATTGCTTGTGGGAGAGGAATTAATCATCTCTCTTCTAAAAAATTAATATTTTTAACAATGGAGAGGTACTTACATATTTCAGGTTCTCTGTTTTCCTGAGTTCAGTGGAAATTGGTCCATGTACTGATAATTATTGATAGTGGAGAAAAGGATAGAGAGAAGGATATATGCACAGAATACTCACCTGTAGGCCTGTTCCCTTTGGCTTCTGGGCTTAAAGAAACCCAAACAAATGGTTGCAGTGATACTGTAAAACAAATAATGTAGCACAGGGAGTGCAAATCACCACTGCACAGATCATCCTTGCACGCAGAGCTGCCTTTGACTGCTTCCAGACTGTGCTCAGCCATCTGTAACCCTTGTGCCCTGCTGTACAAAGTGCTCTGGCAATGGCAGTGAGGGTGGAGAAGGAGAGCTCCAGTGCTAAGGAGGGAAGCTCTTCCCCAGACTTGGCCACAGTTTTGGGTACTCTGCCCTTTGGGTCTCAGATACTGGCTTGTTTATTCTTCAGCTCCTTTCAGTTCCACGATCTTAGCATTTCCATTAAGCTCTTTGATTCTTTTTCTGTTTTAGCATTATCTGATTGTTCTGCTTGTATTTACATAAATCAAATAGAATTCACCTATAATGTGTCCTTTCCCATCCCTCTGAGAAGGGTCAGTGTAACTGATCAGAAGAAATGCCATGATTTCTGTGGGTTTACACATCTCTTTTGTTTCCCTTGTCAGAGGAGTGGTTTTTGGTTTTTTTTTAAATACCTTTAGTTTCTGTAAGCTCCATTTGCAACAGTTTTCTCTGAAAAAGCAATAAAATGGAGCTAAAATTTAATTCCTGTTTCAAAGTGGTCTAGGGAAGTTTTGAATGCTAATTACTGTGCTGTTGTACAAGATACTGGACATGCTCAGAACGTGGAAAGGTGTGTTTCGATACAGAATTGTTACACTTAGTTTTCTTCCCAAAAGAAACCAGAGAAGATGCTTGTTTTAGCTTTGCAAAGGGAAGTTTTTACACACTCAAGTTCATATTGAGCGCCAGCATCAAGGACAGAAAGCACTGGTGTGGAGGTTTATGTAAATCCTTTTGCCTGACTGGGTAATGAATTGGGAATTTCTTGTCTTGGAGGTAAATGTGAATGCCAGAGCCATTAGAGCAGGGAGGACAAGCCTTTTCCATTGGTATGCCTGACTTTTCTGATTTCTCATTGCTGGTTGTTGGATCAGAGCTGTTGGTGTCCTGGTGGAAAGTTCAGAGGGAAAGACAAGGGCTAAGAGATAAGGCTGAGGGATAAGAATCAAGAGAAGCAAAGTGTCACATTTGAAAGGTGGAGGGAGGAATTGTCACTTGCAGCTGCCATTATTTCGTGGACATTTTGTTTCCCCAAGGCAAATGTGTTTTTACAAAACTGCTAAGACTTGAATATGTATCATTTTCTAAACTTTAGACTAAGAATGTTTTCTTGGTGATCTCTACGGTTGAGGATTGCCAGGCCTTTTGCAAGAGTGTGCCATTCATCAGCATCATCCATAGCATTCATGCAGGACTTGGAGCCCCTGTGCAATGGCGGGAGGTACCCACCAGTTTTTTCTGCAGTAAATGTGCTATTGGCAGGGTATGTCACTGACAGAGTTTTATTGTGAAATACTCAGCTGAGAATAACCTTTCACATCTTCCTCGCCCATAAATTTTTGGCAGTCAGCTCCTTTGTTGTCTGTCCCTCAAACAACTTCCTTGACCTAAAGTCATGCATTGGTAACACCCACATCCAGGGTTGAGCTATTGTGTCTGCCTCTGTCCTGAAGGCCACGTATTGCTCCTCTTTGTAACTCGTGCTTGCATTCAGGCCAATGTCAAAAGATAATGACTTTGTGTGGCAGTGGTCACAAAAAGCATTCAGCCTGTGGGACAGTCAGCTCTGATTTGTAGTTCTCTAATTCTGATCTCTTCACCCACAGGCCTGGAAAATGACAAGGAGCACCACTGAAGTGTCACAGAGTGTGCCACTGCAGTTATTTATGCTGCTGGAATCCCGAGCCTGTGTGCAGGTTCACTGGTACTGGCTGATGTGAGCCTGACACAAGGAAGAGCTTGTGGAACTAAGCTGTAATGGAACAATCACATAAATAAAGAGCATGGGAATGTACAAAACCGGTGACTTCCAGCTCTTCAGAAGAAATAAATTCATGATGAGCTCTCTTAGCACTAAATGAGGCATCAGGGGTGAGCAGAACAGGCTGTTCCCATCCGTGATGGCGGCAGCTGGGCTAGAGCTGTGATGTTGTGCCAAGAAACTGCAGCTCCTGCAGATCCTCAACTAGCTTGTTTTATATATGTATATAAGAAAGAGGTGTCTTTTTTTAATCTCTGGTCAAGCTATTGCTGGTGTTGGTGGCCTGCCAGGCTCTTTGAGGGAAGACCCAAGAGCAGCATGAGTGTCTTGAGGCAGTGCAGAACCTGTCCTGCCCTTCCTGCAGCTCCTGCATCTGATGCTGCAGTCAGAGCTCCCTGAAATGGGGCCTCGGTTGGGAAGACAAAAAGCTGTGGGGAAGGAAGGGAAGAACATGCTGGTAAAAGGCTAGAAATTATCTGAATATCATCTTACATTCACCACATTTGCCTATTAATAGCCAACAAAGAACAAAAATTTAATACACAGGGCAGCCTCATTTGTATTGTTTTTCCTTAGCTGTAAGCTCAGGCAGTTTGGAACTTGGTTGCTGAGGATTTTTTTTAATCCTCAAGGGGAATGTTGGTTTTCTTATTGTTATGGATGGCTCAGATGAGCACGCCTGTGGTTGAGATGGGTATTGTTAGGCAGTTACTCCCATCTTGTTTCAAATAACACTGACAAATTGACTGTCCTGACTGGAAAGTCCTGTGTTAAGTTTTTAGCTGCAGATTGCTTATTTTTGTGGTGTTTTAAGAAAAGTTATTCAAATTGATTTTTGAATATGAAATTAAGGTGGGTTTTTTTGTTTGGTGTTGTGGTTTGTGGTTTTCTTTTTGGTTGGTTAGTTTTTGTTTTGTTTAGGTTTTTTAGGTGTGGTAAATACATTTTCTTCTAAGGATTTCAGCGGGAAATTCCTGCTGAGTTTTCATACTTTAGGGTAAAGGCCTGTGGCTTTAATGAGATTGTTGTTTCTCAGTTGTTAAAAAAAAGAAAAATCCACATTGCTTGATCATTTTATGATTGTCTGCAAAATGGTAAGTGGTAGTTTGGTTTGACTCAGATATCTCTTTCTTGCAGATTTTGTAGTTGTGCAGGTTTTGCATAGGAGCAGGTTGCATGTGTCACATGGAAAGTAACCTTCAGTGCATCCTTCCAACTCTGGCAAGGACAGGAGTTGGGCAGACATCAGTCTGCTACTTGTGAACAGAAGCCATTCCTGAACACCAGACTGTGTGAGGCAGAACTCCCCAGGTTTGGAAACCAGGCTTTGGTTTCTTGATTTCTTGCCATAAAGTTGCCAAAAGGTGGATCTTGTCAGTCGGGTGTCTTTTGTGCTGTATCCTTGTTTCCCTCCAAAGCAGGCAAGTTACCGAGGGCTCAGATAAGGAACAAATGTTTTTCCTAACTTTGTTTAGGAGAGAACATTTATTTTGGATGAAATCTCAGAGGAACTTGAACAGACAGCGGATGGGAAGATCAGTAAACCCAGCAGGATATAACAACATTGTGTGCTTGGGCAGTTGAGAATGTGGAATATGAAATAAGGGAGCAAAATCATGTGCTTTTAACCTGGCCAAGAGCTGAGAGGTGGTGTTGAGATCAGAGCTGGTGGTGCTCAGAGTGCATTCTGAGGGTGCACAGAAGGGTGCACCTACAGAGTGTCTCAGTTTGGCTGCGATCCCAGGTGGAAGGTTCCTGCCTTGGCGGACAGTATACCTCTTTTTTTTTTCCCTTAATTTTAAATTAAGGTGCATGATATGTGATGACAAAAATTGCTACCACCCTCCATCATGTTCTTTTTCTTGAAATATTTTTTCCTTACCCTGCAGCTGTTAAGAATTTCCCTGTATTTAAGGGATTTAACCCTGCAGTATGATTTCTTGAGGACTACTACCCAAAATGTTGCAGTGGTTAGTAGTTTCCTATAATACCTGCTCTGCAGTCCTCTACTCCTGGCTTTCAGGCAGAAGTTTTCTGTTATTTAGTCCTATAATTATTTTCCTTTAAGAACAATAGTTTACTTTTGAAAAATTGCAAAGTGTTTATCACTTATACGTCTCCATCCTCTAACTGGAATGTGCTGTGTTGTGAGAATAGATGCTGGAAATACTTTTATTGCTGTAAAGGAAGACTGGTACTGTTGGTTTTATTTAATGAAAGAAGTGGTGGAGTGTGTTTTTCTCTAATTATTTTATTTGAATTTTTTTCACTGATTTGTTTTGTGCATTGCTGGAATCTCTAGGATCACGACTCTTAAGTCCAAAACCATCTTGCTTTTACAGCCATTAAGGGATATAAAAGCTGCAGACCTCTGTCAGTCTTGTGTTTTACTGGAACAATGGACTTGTACTAGGATGGTTATTTATTTACTTTTACTTTTGTGGCTCTTCCTGGGCTTTCTTTGTTCTTGGAAGAACACAGAATAAAAAAACAATGGAGCGAGAGCTTGAGTTAATCCCTTTGTCTGTCTTTGGGTGTGACAATTCACAGTATTCTTGACAACGCTTGTCTAATCTCTTAGTTGCTGGAAGTTTCACTGCATTTCCTAAGCAGCTTAGCTATATATTTTTACTGACTGGTTTGTTTCCAGTGTTTAACTGACACATTTTGCAGTTAACTTTTGGGTTTTATTTCATCACAGTGAGGTATTTCTGGTGTACCTTAGTGTCCATGAGTTGTCATATTTTTTTCTCGAGCTCTAACACAAACCGGGTCTTTCAGTTTCTCAGTGTTTTCTTCTTCCTCTGGTTTTCTTGTCCTTTGACCCAGCTTACTGCTTTGTAGACTCTCTCCTGGCATTTCATATCTCAAAGCCTGGGCCCCCAAACTGGGCACTCTGTTCTGATGATTTAGTGGTGCAAGGTAAATTGTTCATTTATTTATTTATTGTGACGAGCTCTTCACAAGAGTCCCTTGCTCTTCCCTCATCCTCTTGCTTGTTATTCATGGAAGGCTTTGCAGGCCATCCCAGAGGTCGTGCTTGGGTATCTGGAGTCACTCTGGATTCTTTCACCGAGAGACACAGTCACCCTTGTTACAGAGGGAGGGATGGAACCCGCACGGGAGGCGACTGTCTCTGGCGAAACAAATGGATATTTGCCCTGGGAACCCACATGGAAGGCGACTGTCACTAGTGAAACAAATGGCTATTGGCCTGTGACAGGGACAGCTTCCCTTGTGTGGTTAGCAGGGGCTGCAGCACAAACACAGGATCAATCCTTGGCTGAGATGGCATCAGAGAGGAGCCCGGGCTCTCCCCTTGCTCCTGGGGAGGAGTGTGAGGATGCTGCTGGCTGATGCAGTTGTCTGTGCTGTCATTTGATTAGCTGCAGTCTTCAATATTCATGAACAGCACTGAGGAAAGAGGCTGCCTTGTTTGTTCAGCATCAAGCTCTTGGAAGCATACATGGAACATTGGTTTTTTCACCTCCTTTGATTTCAAATGCTGCTTTTTTGTTATTATAAAATGGTACAAGTCTTCGTGACGACTTTGACAATACGGGAAGAAAACTTGGGTTTTTTTGTGGTTAAAGTATGGTAGCAGCTGTAAGAGAAAAAACTGGGGAAGAAAATGAAAAGATGCTAAAAAAATGAAGAAGGGATGCATTTAATGTGGATGTAATCTGTGTCTTTCACAGACTTGCCCTAAAATTTTCGTAGGAAACAGCTGTCTTCCAGCATGGATAGCATTTGCAGCTTTTGTTTATTCCAAACTGAAGGTACATTTTTGTACCAAGCAGAGATGTTTTGAGCTTTGAAACCAGTCTTCTAGTTGTGACATCATTAGCAAAATTTATTTGCTGTCTGCTTGAATTCTGAATCCTTTATATCACAGCATTTGTTTCCTATCAGTTTATAATCTTCAGGGAATAGCTTCAGACATTGATCTGCTTTGGTACGCTACTGTTTTGAGTGCATAATGATTTGAAACTTGGATTTCACTCCTTGTTTCCTTATTTTGAAGCTACCTTTTACTGAGTTTTACAAGCTAATTTGTCGTGGGACTATCGGTAGAGGTGGAATGAAAGTTAAAAATTGATCAGTTTATAAGTAAAGAAACGGAACTAGATTGTTCTTTTTAGGCTTTACTGAATTTTGTTCACTTAGTAGCTTTATATTGATCAACATACCTAACCTTTCGTATTTTTTAGTGCTCTTTTGTTGTCAGTTAGTGCTTTCCCACCTCTTTTTTTTTAGGTGACAGGCTATCACCTTTGCTGCCCCCCTGTCACCCCCAAGTGTCTGCTTTTGACTGATGAGCCTCTGTCCCCCTGACCATTGCTACCGGTTCCTTGCAGAGCAGTTTGTGTCCTTGGAGCACGAGGTTGTGTTCCTGGCAGGGCTGGAGCTGTTCGAGGCTGTGCCTCGGAGAGAGGACGAGTGCTCTGTGCAGGTCTGGGATGAACGGGGGTACTGTGTGTGTGTCAGCGGTGCCGTCTGCCTTGGCCAGCCCATCACAGCCGCTGCACTTGTACAGGTGTTTTGGAAACACGCTGAGGAAATTTGTCAGCAGATGAACGGGACTTTGAGTAGCAGAAAAATGCAGGGGATGGTGACTGAACAACCTTCCTTTGGTGCCACATGTCCTCCCTGTGCAGCTGGAGCTCCCCGGCCGTGCTGCTGTGCTGGGGAGTGTTGGCAGAGATGTTTGGGAAGACAGGGATTTACCTTTGCAGGTTAGAGAGCGCTCTGTGGTGTGAGGATGGGAATTGGTATACTGAGGGTTGGGCTGGAGAAGCTGTTGATGTTTTGGGTCTGTACTTCTGTGGTTCCCAACCTGATGGAGCACGCTTTGTTGTATACTTGGACATTTTACTGGGTGGGGCAGCACAGAGTACAGCACAGAGTGAGTGAGTGCTCAAGGAACTTGGCTAGTTCTCTGGGAATATGGTTTTAGTCCCTATCATTGCAGCTGGGAAGCCATCAGCACTTTATTCTTCCAGTGTACCTCCCAGGGAAACTCATCTCCATGATTACATCACTTATCTTACCAATATATCTCCCTTTTTCATAGACTAGGAGGAGCCTTACCATCAATCTCTTACTTTCCCTTCTAAAAGCCCACAAAAATCCAAAGGTTTTTGGGGAAAAAAAAGGTAAAAAAAAGTCAACTGCTCTCAGATCTCTTGAGAGTTTGGCACTGTGTGTGTATAAGAAGCTTGAGCTTTAAATGTTTAAATCAAAATCCATTCAGTCTTAGGATGTTTTTATCTCTGGTTTCATCCCGTAGCGCACAATTCTGCCAGTCTCTCTTCTGCTCTGTTTTCTGTAGACTGCAATATTTTTAAGAATACTTTCCTTGATCAAGCTCCAAAACTGTTTTCCTGTCCCTCCTCTTCATAGTGGCTGTATCTAAGTTTTTGGTTAACAGACTCAACAGTTTAATGTTGAAACAAGAAAAAGTTTGTGCTGTTTTATCACAACCTTGTAACTTTCTTATCTGAAATTAAAATAAGAAATTAAAAAAAAAGAAACACTTTAACAGACCAACAGCCAGTAGGAAGGGGAAGGTAAATGACTAAATGTGGGGTAAACAAGGCAGAATTTCTTGCTTCTCACAGCCAAGAACTGGATCGTTTGGTGTCAGGAGCAGCAATCTCACCAGCTGCCTGACAGTGGTTTGTCCCTAAAATCATCTTTGCTTAGGAACTTTTAGACATTAAAGATTTTGTTTTCCCCTGTTACTTGGGGGCTCTGCTCAGAAAACAAGTGATAGACTTCAACAATTCATTTCAATCTTGCCTTGCTCTTGTAATGTCAATTGTTGACTTAAGGAAATCATCTTATGTTTGCAAGTCAGTACTTAACTACTGTGCTAATTGTTTTCTCTTCCATTTCCCTGTAATGGGGTTGTGGCGGTTTAGTTTTATCCAAGTCTTCATCAGTCTGGGAGTTTGCAAGCAGATTAGAAATTAAATTGTACCATAGAGAACAAGCAATAATAAATACCCTTTTAGATGTTAATTTTTAAATAATAAAAAGAATTATAAAACCTCTCCTGTTAAAAATGATACTTTGAAATATGTGCTGGGTACCATTTTTCTAGTGAACTGAAATCTCACTATGTTTTCTTTATTCTTCCTTTGTCAATTAATCTCATGACTCATTCTCCCAGTTCATTCTTTTAGTAAGGTCAGCAGCTACTCTAAATGACAATCTTTTTTGAAATGTGGCTGCCAAATTGCATTTTCATGTCAGATAAATATCTTCTGTCTGTAAAGAACACATGGACACTCCTGCTACAGAAACATTAGTTGTTCCATCTCAGCTCAATGTGTTCATGTATCAGTGCTCCCTCCTTTGAGGAATAAATGAAAGTGGAAGAGGTTTTTGTGCCCAGTGGTAAGGAGCTTATGAAACTTTTTATAGATTAAAAGACACAATTTTCTCAGCATTACCCTAGGAATTCTGGAGAGATATTTTTAGCTTCAATGTGGGAAATTTTGCCGAAACTAGTAACTGTCTTATTTTGCATTCTGTTAACATGCCCAGTGTCTCTGGAACTGCAAGATGGCTGTATTGACTGCAGTTAATATGTGAATAAAACATACAATTAAACATAATATTTTTTATAATATATATACAGTATATAAAATGAATAAACCATGGGAGTGTTGAAGAGTTTCCTGAGTTCTGACTGCAAAGGAAGATTCAAGGTTTGGGAGTGCTTGGGTGGGTTTCACTGGTGCTGTAGGTTCAGAGGGCTGGCACTGAAACAGGCTGGTTTTTAAAAGTGCAGTACCCACAGGTTCTATTAGACATGATGTCCAGGCTCTCTGTTGTCTCACATCTGCTCATGGTGCTTTGTCTACGAAATCACATCCTTCTTACAGTTCTGGTTTTGAATGGTACCTACAGAAATATGAAGTGGATGGGATTTGACTTCACTTTATTTTTTTTTTTTTTAATTGAAGAATATAAGAGCAAAAACCCACAGGCATAAAAACCTCAAACACATTAAACGGTGGAGTTTGTGCTCCACATACTGATTGGGAATTACCTGTGAATTCCCTGGGAGGTGTCAGGACCTTCTGTACTTAGGAAGGTTGTGTGATTTTCAGCATATGCGTTTTGGCGTGCTGAACGCCTGCTCTAAGTGCACAGTGAAGTCCAAATTTCAGCCTGCAGCTAAGACAGGTGCCTTCCATAGCAGATGCACAAGTAATTCCCCATATTCCTGCAAAAGAGGAATAAGCCTAAAAGCATCAGTTCAAAAAGGCAGTCAGTTTCCTTTTCTCTCTTTGTCAGTATTAATACCAGAGCATTTTTTGATAAAGAAATATAAAAATCGGTGCTGGGAATCGCACTAGTTTGCACAGCTTTTGGAGCTCCCATTCCTCTTGTGTTTCCTCTTGCAGCCAGGTGTGGGAAGGCCAGTTAGCAATCCTGCAGGGATGTGCTCCTTCCCAAGTGCCTGTGGGCCTGGGATAGACTGATAATGTGTTTTGCCATAGATTTTACAAATGCACATGAAAGCAGTGTATCCTGCTTGAAACCCATTATTTAGAAAGCTGAGTGTGACAGAGACAGGAGAACATGGTAATCATAGCAGAACCGGCCAGGCTGAGGTAAAAAATAAGAGGTGGGATTGCTCTTTTCTGTTGGTCATGGGCTGGAAATCGATTAGTGTTGGACTTGAAATATGTAATTAATGGTGAAAAGAGCCACTGGCAATTTGGAGTGTATTGAACATGAGCTGTGTAATGAAGTAGGGAGGTAAGCTCAACCACTTTAAATGGGAGAACCTGTCATATCTGTAATATTAAAAATCTGTCTTACTATTAGAAAATGGAAATGTTACAGTACTCAGTAATTTATAGTATTTTGCATTAAAAATCGGGACGAGCTAATTATGGGTATTAAAATGGCTGGAATAAAATTTGGACATTAAAAGTTTATAGAAGCACTAAGCAGTAATTAAGGATGCTATTTTAATATATAAAATTTATTAAAGTTGAGCAAAGGAAAATCCTCATGCAGCTCACAAAGGGAAGTGTAGAAAGAAAAATCTGCTTTTAAATTCTTATTGTCTCTTACTGAATTTAGTTGAATAACTAAGGAACTAGACTATCCTCTTCTCATGCATAGTATAATTTGAGATAGTCCCATGTCCTTACTAAAATTGGAGAAGATAGTCCTTTGCATGTTTATCTAATTTTATACTTCAGTTGATAGTGGATTAGCGACTAAGTTGAGAATTTTTTGTCTACTCTATTTTCTGGAATTTTTCTATTTTAGAGCTTCTGAGATCACAGCTGAAATAAAAGCTATACTTTTATGCCTAATCAAGCAGCTTCCTGATTTTTAGCTGGTGAAATATTTTTGGCACCCTTTTCTCAATCTGACCTTGCTGGGCTACTACTGCTAGGAGAATGGCAACTCCCTGGAGAAAAGGAGGAAAGCTCTGCTTCCAGCTGGCTTTGGATGACCACTTTGGTGCTGGAACCTTCTCATGGAACAGTCAGAGAAAATCCAGGCAACCTCCCTATCCACCTGCAGGCCTTTGGATAAACTCTAACAGTAGCCAAGAAGCTCCTGGGAAATGGCAAGAAGTTACAAAATCTCACCAATTTCTTCAGAAGCTCAGCAGAGGCTTAATGGATTGTCTTAATATTGAGTTGTCACCTGGAATGGCACTTTTCCAAAAGAGATTTACATTACGTGTGTTCTTGAGCCATCCACCCTCTCCCCTTGCAGACAGGTAATGGTACATCAGTGACACTGAGCTGGATTAAGTACATTGCTCAGTTAGACTGGGTAAGATGAGGTGAATAGAATGGGGCCTTTCAGTTTGCCACCAAGTTGGTTTTTAACTGCTTTTCACTGATTACCTGATTTTCCTGATTACCAAGATGTGCCCCTTTCTGCTAAAATTTTGGTGGTGTTTCTTTAGCACATGCAGGTTTGAAGGTTCAGGCTAAATAATTTGGGACAGGGAGACTTGCAGAGCTCATTTTAAACTGTGTTTATTGATGAATAATCTTTGTTCATTGATACCTGTGAATGTTGATGAGTAATCTTTGATTAGCACCAGCATTATTGACTCCTAATGAACATCACTGCCTTTCTCTAGGAATACAGGAGGATTTGTGCTGAATTCTAGCTGTTCTAGGCTCTATGCATCCCCTAAATGGAGTTTGAGCATGTCCAGTCACTCTTTTTGAAACCCAAAATAGAATTACTATCTCATATGTCCCTGAACAAATAATTCTGGAAATGTTTTTTGCTGTAAGTTTTACATTCACTGCATTTTCCTTGAGAGGTATTTCTGAAAAAAATTTAGTTGGCTTTTCCTCAAATCAGAAAGTGTTTGTTCTTGTTACATCTAGCTGTTCAGGTGGATGGATATTGCCTTGATCACTGGACTGAATTTTCCACAAAGTAGTGGCAGGGCTCTGAGAGCACTCCTTTTGAACACTGCAATTAGGTGCTCTTCAGCACTTCTCTTAGCAGGACCCTGATCAATACAGTACTTCATAATTTCTCGGGTTCAACTCAGAGTTAGAGAGGCTGTCAGTATTAATGTGTTCAAATTATTCTCTGGAAGCAATCGTGCTGTTAGTTCATTCAGCAGACAAAATCAACTTGACCTGGACCAGGAAGCTGCCTCTCATCCTAAACCCTTATCATGATTTACTAAACCCTCTGCATTCATTGATGTTGCCTGTTCCTGCTACTGCTTTTCATATTATCAGAGAAGTCATTAACAACTTCCTCTTCTCTGAGATTATGGTATGGTTTATTAGAAGCCACATATCAGTCTTTTTGCTTTTATCACCTGCTTTCTCTAATTCTTGAGCCTTTGTTTTTCCGCACTAAAAAATAAATAAGTAAAAAGACCAGTAACTCAGAAGGGTAAAATGCTGAGCATTAAATCCTGCGCTACTAAAGCTCTGGGATTAAGAGTTTTTTGACTGCTGAATTCTGGAAGATTTTTGGAACAAACCTTTGAATGTGTATTAGTTTGGAAACAGAGAAGTCAATCCTTTAAAACAGTTCTGCATTTAATTGTCTGTGTTTATTCCAAGTGCTTTTAAGGTAGAAAAGAAGCTTAAAGGTTCTTGGCAAATACGTGCTACTTGGATAGAAACCCAAGAATTTTAACAGCTGTTTTCTGGAGATTGTCTTGGCTTCTCTTGTTCTTGGTGATTTCTATCTGTATGGGCAGTTTGATGTCACCTTCTGCTGATTTGTGGTTTTCAGTTTGGTTCTCTCAGGCAGTGTGGCTTTGCAAGTGTTTGAGTCACTCCTGTCACTGCCAGGACAATGGGACAGAGGGGACAAGGGAAAAACTCGGGGTACTTCAATATTGCTAATTTTTGGTCCTTTGAATAGGGGTTCAGATTTTTATGGTTTGACATAACATGTTATTTAAATGCATTAGAAGGATTGAGTTGCTGCATGTCTCTTAGCAGCACAGCCACTAATTTCAATTAAATTTGGAAGAGGTGGGAGGTGTCCAAAAGACAAATTCCTTCAGTTTTTGTGAAGGCAGATAACTGGCCAAAGTTACTCTCTTAACATCTCTTTCCTATCCCTCTTCTACATACTCTTCTAAATTAAAGCAAGAGCAGGATTTCAGTTGTTGTTAGAGAATCCACACAGAGTTACAGAACAGTAATCCATGCAGAACCAAGCTTCATTGTTTCCACAGCTTGTGGAACTGCTGGAAAAGACAAACAGAAGGGAAGAGTAAGTGTGCAGCAGTCTCAGGCCAAACTCTACAAAGAGAGCTTTTATCAGTGTATCAGCATGGCAGCAAAGACTTTTGATACTGTGGTTCCTGAAAATAGAAATGATGTTCTGGTTCTGGAAGAAAATCTTCATCACAGTTTTAACTGGAACAATTATATTCCCAGGAAACGCAGCAGGAGGGAGAGAAAAATGTATTGTACCTCCTCAGAAATCCCCACAAAGCAGCTGATTAGATTTAGGATCTGATTTGATGGCACATGATGTGTTCTTGCAAATTCATTATTTTTAAAGTGGGATTGTGCCTGACTCTTCCAAAGCCACACAATCCATTTACTGCATTGAAAGAGTCTGTGTACCAATAACTGTTCTTGTTCTCTGGATCAGGAGGTGGTTCCACTGCTGCTTTTACACTTCTAGGTTCTCTGGTTGGTGAGGGCAGAGGGCTTGGTGCACTCAGCCTCTTACCCTCGGGCAGTAGAATGGGAATGCACATTGATCATAAGAGGGAATATGGTTTTATTATACTTCATGCATATTGTATAAATTGTTATGGATTAGTATTTTACTTCTAATTTAAGAAGCAGTTTATTTGTATTAATTACTTTTTGAAATTTGGCAGCTAGTTGGTAGAAATTATTCATTTCCTGGGGAAAAATTCAGCTCATTTGAGGTTTCAGGTTAAATTTGACACCTTCAAATCTGACTCTCCAGTGCAAACTGAGCTTTATGCAGTGCTGATGGCAAATGGAAATTATTTCTAGTTAGCTAATAAATATAACCATTGACAGCTTAAAAACAGAAAGGAAATCCAACCTTTAAATAAAAGGAAAGACTGTCCTACAGCCTTATTAGAAGTATCTTTTAAGAATTAAAATATGGGAATTATCTTAAATGACGAACAGATCACTGGAGAAAAGCTATGTAGGATTCATTTAAACCATCAATTTTTCATGTTAGTGCTAATGTATTAATTTAGTAAGAACTTGTTATGTTTGTGTGATCCTGATAGCAAAGCTGGCGTTAATGTGGCCTTTCGACTTCCATCTGAAGAAAAAGTGGAAGCCTAAGGACCACATGAATTTTCAATGATAAGTATCAGAATTTCAATGTTTAATTACACAGGCAAATTATGCAGAAAGGGACAGTGGGATTTTGTAAAACGTCTTGTTTGTGTGAAGGCCAGGGCTGTATCACCTTCTAACAGTGAGACAGCGGCAGTGTACAGGATAAAATGTAAAAGGTACATCTTTGGGATCAAAAGAACTCTAGAAATGATGGACCTGAAGGTCTGGTAGTCAGCAGATTATTTTTGAGGGGGAGTGTTCTGGGAGGTAGGTAAGAACACAGTTCAAGAGTGAGCTCAGAACTCACCGTACGCTGCTGCTGGAAGGTGCACTCAGCTTCCCTCCATCCTTCTGTCCTTGTTTGCCACACTGTGCTCTTGCCAGCGTAGTCCGCAGCACTTAATGTTTCAGAGGACTGTATTTTAAAATTGTGGATATTTTATTTTTCAACTGGAAATGTTTCTTAGAAGAGGAGGCTGAGGAAGAGATATGAAGTATCTGAGCCCCAAGTAGAGAAATGGATACTTAGAGAAGGTTTGCTGGTGTATCTTGCTGACAGGAATGTAAAGCGGGGCACAGACTCCAGAACAGGGGAGGGTTGGGACAGGACAGGATGGAACCTTCATTTGGGTCAGTGAAGGAAAAGAAGCAGAGAGGGAAGGTGGTGCCTGACAGGGAGGTGTCCTGGCCCTGGCTGGGTCTGTGGGAGAAACCAGCCTCCTGAAAATGCAAAGGAGAAGCTGAAAAGCTGGTTCCAGCATGCCCTTGGCTGTGTGGATGGAGAGGTGGGGATGGCTATGGCATTCTAACTGCTGAGGAACCACTGCTCTGTGAAACTCACCTGGTGCATGGAGATACCAGGGTGATGTCAAGACAGGCAGGGATTTTGTCCTGAACAAAGGGAAAGGTCCAGAGGGGAGAAGTAGATTTGGAAAGACATGAGAGGAACTTACAGTACTGAATGTAGGTGGTAGTGAAAGCTGACCTGCATTGTTTATTATCAGAGGGGTTTGTCAGAGTGGGATATAGCTACATTTTTGAATAAGAAAGGACCCCCCTATACATATAATATTAGGGAATGAAAACTATCACCTAAAAAGATAATAATGCAAAATCTAACGTGGGTAGATACAAGCAGTTGGGAAGATACAGATTTTGGGAGTGTTCTGGGGAGTGTGGCTATGCACATGCATTTGTCTTGTGACTAGGCTTTTGGCCTCTGTAGAAGTACAGGTCTTTACAGGTTTTTCTTCTGCCCCACGTGGTATTTTTATTATTGTAGATGTGTTTAAAAAAAATTAGCCAGAAAATGACACCACTTCTTAATAACTTAGAAGATTAGGGTATCTTGCTGTTCTCAATTATTTAAAGGTTTGATTCATGAAACTGTGCTCAGTCAAATTCTGGATTTAAAAAAAAATAAAAAAATTCCAGTTTAAAATTCCTGTTAAAAAACCTGAAGATCTGTGTCTGTTGGTATCTCAGGGGAAAGATTAAGAGAAACTTTATTGTTGTATTTAAACACTAGTTTTTAACTAGCCCTCTGCCTCATGACTGCTGCCAGCTGTCCACAGGTAAGAGGGAAAAAGTTCTTCAATCTTGATGTGAGAAAAGAAATTTTACGGCAGTGTTTTTCTTGCTGTTCAGAGACATTTCAGATTGTTACATTAACCATAACTAGAAATGAAACTGGTTGGTTGTGCCTGCTTTGCTCCTGTGAGCTGTCAGCCAGATGCAGTGAGATAGAATTGCCCCTGTACCCCTGCCTCTGGGCCTCGCTGCCTTGAGGAGATGTGTATCTCACAGCTCTCTCACAGTGTATTTTATATATGTGTAAGAATCAGACTTTCAAAGGTGGTCTTTGTAATCCAAGCTAAAAGGATTAGTTGTGATATGGTTTTTAGAAAATCCTCCCTGTGAAGTGCAGGACAAGTGGAAAGTCCCTGTAGGAATCGTTGCACACACAAAACCAGGCCAGGGTTCCTGCTGGAGCTCGCTCAGGCTGAGCTGCTCCCTGAGGTCACGCAGAACTTTGGGCAGGATTTCTGTCCCATCCAGCCACTGCACCTCAGGCCTCGCAGTCACTCGCTTTTCCCCACCAGCAGGGTTGGCGAGAGAAATGGAAGGGTAAAAGCTGGACAGCTCATGGGTTGAGAGATGCCCAGTTTAACAGGGAAAGCAAAAGCTGCACACAGAAGCAAAGGAAACCAAGGAATTCATTCAGCCTTCCCACAGGCTGGTGTTCCACACCTCCAGGGTAGCAGGGCCCCAGCACAGGTAACAGTGACTTGGGAAGACAAATGTCATCACTCCAAATGTCCCCCTTCCTCACTCTTCACTTTATGTACTGTTCATGAAGTCCTGAGGTCTGGAATATCCCTTGGGTGGGTTTGGGTCACTGTGTCCCGTCCCAGGCTCCCTCAGGCCCTGCCTGGTGGCAGGAAAGGCCTTGGCTCCGTGTGAGCTCAGCGAGAACAGAAAAATCTCACCATTAACAACCTGTGTTCAGCACAAACCTGAACACAGCCCTGTACCAACCCCTGTGAAGGAAATTAACTCTACTCCAGCTGAAACCAGCACAGTCTCTTACTCTGGGTGTCTGTTTTCTGACACCCAGGAGGATTTCAGCTGGCATCAATACCTGTATATTGTCAAAGACTGGGCGCTGTGAGAGTTTGATGTTCATCTCAAACAAGAAAATACAACAGGAAAAACGATTTTTATCTTTGTTATGTGAGAGAATAGTTTGAACTGGATTTAGAGGATGTGAGAAAGGAAATTGAAACACTTTTAAAGGTCACATTGGAGCTTGGAAGCTCTGCAGGCTTTCTCAGCATGTTATTATGCAGACAGCCCTTGGTGATCCAGGGTCTCTGCAAAGCTCACACTTACACATCATCTCTGTACATGTTCTGTACAGAGAATATTCTGCAATTAGCAGTGCACTGACCTTTCACTGGTCAGAGTAACAGTCTGTGGACAGCACATGTGCTGTAGCTGAGAAAGGCAAAGAACTGGAACTTAGAATATACACTTGACTGAAAATCAGCTGCTGGTGTAAGGCAGGGCTGTGAGAGGAAACAGCAGGAAATGAGCTGTTGTGGGTAGTACTGGAGTATTCTTGAGTTTCTAATTGTGCTAGTTGAATTTTCTTGAACTTTTCTCTCTGTGAATTGGCGTTTTAGATGTTTAGTTCTTTTCTGTGCTTATGCTTTGTATCTAACACTTATCACCAAAAACTGCTGGACACCTGCATCCAGAGAAAGGGACAATGCCACAGACTTAGTCTGATGGCTAATTAGAAATAACCTGGCCACAGGATTTCATGACGTGTGCTGAGGCTGAAAGAGGATACTCAGCTTTTTGTTTACTCAATGTGTTTTCAAAACCATTGCTTCTTATTAGAGATTTTACTCAAAACACGTAACAGAAACCTAAATTAAATTATATTTTCTGTGTGTTACTGTAGATTATTTTGCAACTAAGTTGAACTTGCTTAAATTAGACATTTAATGATATTTATGAGTGATTTTCCCCCTTTAAGACTGAAATGAAGTTTTTTTCATACTTCATTAATTGTGTGCACTTAAACAGAATATGGGAATTACATCTTGGTGCTAAATATGTGTCATTTGTTCATTTTTTCTATTGGTATTGAGTCTAAGCCCACACTGGGTTTCCCAGTACTTCCTTATGTGGACATAAAGCCTCTGTGTTTATTTGTTAATTTTTTTTTGGAGTATGTGGTATGTTCCTGTGAGCTATGGTTATTAATTGACAGATGAGTTACACTATGATGGCACTTAAAATGCACAACGTGTATTTCTGAAAGCAGTCGTTGCTATAGCAACTTTCTAGTAGGTCACTGGCAGTGTTGTGTGAGTGTGTGTGTATGATTTGGCTGTTAATGCAGACTAATACTGGTAGAAAAATGAGAAATGGGAGAGGCAGAAAGACGGGGTAGCCCTTCCCCCCTCCCTGTCCTCTCCCCTCAAAACAGCGTAAGAGAATTTTGTGGAGAAAATGCTTACTTAGGATATTGCATGTATTGTCAAGAAACTGGCTATCATCTGCTATAATTAGATGCTTTCTTTCTATTTATGTAAAGATTATTATAAAGCCTCCAAATGGCCTTAATCTGACTCTGCTTTTTCTTGGACATTTTTAGAGTTTGGTTTGGAAAGGAATCCGTATTCAGTTGATCCAAAAGTAATCTGTTGTATTTGTTGAGCATTGACACCTATTTTTGAAGTACATCTCTAGCATGCACTGGAATTTTGAGAAACTGGGGGGTTTCCCCTCTTTTTTTAAGATCTTTCATCAAGGTACATGCATTTCTGTAGCAATTCAGGCCAATGCAGATCTCCTGGTCCTGTTCTCTCCTGATTGTTCCTGTCTCTACCCTAGCCCTGGTCCTGTGCTTGTGCAAACAAGGCATTAGCCAGTTCAGGGAGCTGATCCAAATACAAACAATTAGAAAACAGTTTCTAAAATTGCTAGATAATTTCCTGGATTGTACAAATGGGCAGAAAGTCAAATGCCAGTACAGCCATAGGAGGGAGGAGCCACGGTGCCTGATGTTCTGGGCAGTGGACATGGATGGTAGTGACTGGCATTCCCAAACATTCATTCAGATGCTATTTTCCACTAACTCTGCTTTTCATTTTGCTCTGAAACTTAGCTAATAGTGGTGTGCAGAGGACTCTATCCCAAATTCTTTGTATTTTTCTCTGAAATAGTTCTCTAATAGTGTCTCCTGGGTTTTTCTTAATTTTTTAATTTTTACGGCTCTGATTAGAGAGCATTCATATATTCCTTTTAAAGTGATCAACCTATAGCTAGGCCATTGTTTTGAGTCTTGAATTAACACTGCCTTAAGATAATAGAAGGTGAATGATTTACAGGAGCATGTTCTAGATGGTGATAAATGAAAATGATGTAACGTGTAGGAAGTGTACTCTGACATTGTAATCCAATAGATTTTTCTCAAATTACAGTGTGGAGTGCTTAATGTGGACTTTGTTATGTATTGCCTCTTTTGTTCTGCAAAAGCCATGAAGAAGCTGTGCTGCATTTTCATCTGAACCAATATGGTAGAATTGCTTTGCTGCCTGGATGGGAGCAGGGAGGGCAGGAGGACTGGATCTGCTTGCTCCTTTCTCTTCTTTTCCAGTGTTCACTGGTTTGCTCGGAGTATCCAAGCTGCTGCTGCAAAAAAGGAGTAGGAACATGTGGTCAGGAGCAAGAGGAAAAAGCAGGGACTGCATTTTAAACAACAGCAACCAATCAGATTGGTTCAACCATTGTATGAAACCTCATCCCAAAACCCTATTGAAAAAAAAAAATCTGTTCCATGTTGTTTGTTTGTTTGTTTTAATTATTACTCTCTGATATGTAGTAATGTTCTCTGTGTTTTGAGAACTTGATTTTTGGAAGTGCCAAGTGCTGGTGTAACCCCTGGAAAAAAACTTCCTTGATACTTTTAAAGTATTCAAATGATTGCTGAATGCTTTATTAAATATACTTGTGTATACTGTGTGCTCTGGAAAAGCTTGCTCTGACTTTGCCTCAAGGGTGAAAGCAATGCTTATAGATTAATGTTTACATTTATTTGAATAATTTGTAAGGAAATGGAGGTAGGACCAGGTACAAGAAAAATGAAAACTTGTGTCTTCCTTGTATTTTCTGTTAAGGATTGTTCCTAGAAAAAATTTTCCCTTAGTTAATTCCTGGGGTTACAATTTTTAGCTAGAATTTGCTCTTGAGAATCTCATGGGAGTTGAGAATCTGTTTAAGGAAATACTTCAAAATATTCTCACTCTTGCTCTTACAGCCTGACAGTTTCAAATATCAGTTACTGGAGGCATTTTCATTTTATATAACTGTGTAAGATACTGAAAATCCTTTGCCTGTCTTTCTGAAGCACAGAAGAAAGTATTTGCAAATTCTTCAATTTTTAAAGCTATGTGGTCTATTCTCTTCTCTGCAAAAACAAAAGCCAAGAAGCCTTACAGGGGGAAATATCCTCCTGTGTGGATCAGCTGCTGGAATTTCCCCCCTCACTGGAGAGCCTCAGCTTCTCTTTTCCAGAGCTTCTGTTAAGTTTCACTCAATCTTACCAGCAGTGCTGAGAGAACTGTGCTTTTTCTATTTCCAGTGTCTTGTGTTTGATAGTTAAAGATGATTCTCTTTTCTTCTAGGCACGAGGTTTTTCTTTTCTCACCTGTTAATTTTTCTTTTTTTCTTAGTCTGTCATTCTCAGGGAAGAGATTTGTATGGCTGTGTGTATGTAAGCAGAAGGTTGGTACTGCTGGAGACCATCACTGTAGCTTAGTAGAGACTTCTGTGAGTAGCAGTTTTTAAGTTTCACACGTTGAAGACTGTGCTCTGAACACTGACCTTAACTTCACCACTCTGTCCCGAATGGAGCTTTGACCTTGCATAGACACAAACCAGGCAGCTGCCTCTAACCTCCCAGCACACTTCTGAACAAGCTTTGGTTGTATCAGGATAGCCTCAGGATCCCATGTTTTTCCTGTTCTTGGATCCCTCAGAGATGTTGGTTTGTGGCTCTTGATTTCATCTGTTAGTCTGCTACCTGTGAGGTTGCTCACTGCAGCTGCTCTGCTTTCTGGTGATTAATCCTTGGATTCTTCAATTCACAGTCAAGATTAACTATTTTTGGGGATCAGGTGGGGAATAGGTTTGGCATTATTAATTTCCTACAGGAGGGTAATGGGTTTAGATTGCTGGCAAAGCCCATGTTCCAGTTTTCCAGTACCACAGGGTTTCCTCTCTGTTTGGGTATCTTTAGAAAAATAAAGCACTTTGGCAGTTCATACTGGAATTGTTGATAGCTTCATTACCAACATCATGGAGCAGCATTTATCTGATGCAGCATTTCCAAGGGAGACAAGATCTTTCTTCTGTCTCTTTCTACATGGTCCATTTTGGCTAAGCTTTAGCTAAGCTATTTCATTAGGCTGAAAACTACTGCATTAGTCCAATGAACTGTTTTAGTAAGTGTTTCCTAGATCAAAAAATTCTTCCTTGTCTAGGGGGAAGGACTGCTGTCAGTGTTATCAGGAGAAAGTATTTTTGGCTAGGCTTTAAAGTTGGGAGCACAAAAATGAATGATGCTTACTCAAACACTGTCACACTAATTCCAGTTTTTGTCATCTGCTTGTCAAATAACTCCTCAGAATTAAAAAGAGGTGTTCCTGTATTTCTGTAAGCAATGCAAGATACCATTATAAAAAAAATCATCAGTGTTTGCAATTTAGAGTATCCAAGGAAATTAGTGATAGATTTGAAGTTTGAGTTGTCACCATGCCTTCAAAGTAAAGTATTTGTAGTGAGTCAGGAGGAAAGATACTGAAAGGGCAGTGAGGAAGATGGTGGGAAATCAGCTGTTGTGTGATCAGTGCAGTTAGCAAAGCATGTTTTGGTGATCCTGCTCTGTGCTGCACTGCAGTAAATCCACAGTTCATCTGTGACCTTGTGCTCACCATCTCTGTTACAGCATCATCTCAGCGCCTTCCCTGGCCTGGGTTGGGCAGGGCATGTGGGCTCTGAGCTGTGTGTCTGATAAACAGGACAAAAGCAGCTCTGCAGAGCCAGAGCACTGGGCTCAGCCAGTGCCTCCTTTCAAAAATCCCCTTTTGAGGTACTGTCCTTTTGTCAGGCCTGTTGGGTTTTGGCACTACAGCCAGAAATGGTCAGGAGATGGAGGGCAAACAGCCTGGTTGGATTTGAAATCCTTAAGAAAGGAGACTGAATTAGCTTCTTGTCCAGGTCATGCACTGGTTTCTGTGTTTTTTCCTCTCCTTCTTGTATTTCTGATAATGCTTGTTTGGTTTGTCAGTTTGTCCAGTTTGAACTGGCCTTTCAATTGATTCCACACAGTGTGATCATCATCTTCCATCTGTACTCACTCATCATTCCTGTACTTGGAACAATGAAAAAGCAATGTAAGAGATGTTGAGGGTTTATTCAAACATTTTTTTCCCCTAGAAAGTTTCCCTTTTAATGGGATTATTGTGCTATGCAAGGCATTTTTAAATAAAAAAGAGCTAGCAGTTTTGCCCCCCCCCCCCAGCTAGTCTTTCTGGATTTTTGACTAACCAAAATTAATTTCTGAATGATAAAGCTTTTTTTTTTTTCAGGATTATTTACTGAACTAAACTAAATCTCTTCCAGGTGCTAATTTGTCTTTTCCCTACTTGCTTTTTGGCCTGTTGCAGAAGTTGTACATAGTACTTAATAAGAAATAGGAACTAAGTTATTATCATTTCATTGATTTCTTGTGATATCTGTGTTAGGGAGTTCATTAGGAAATGTTGGTGGGTAGCCATCCCTATTTTAGCTTATATTTTATTTCTTGAGTCCTTGGATTCTTTTTTTCTCCCTCATATCTCAATCTCAGTCAGGAAAGTCTTGTAGGTACAGGTAATGTATTTTTTAGGTCAGTTGACATTGACATTGTGAAAAAGTAGGCAAGCTCCTCAATCACACTGCTTTAGACTGAAATAAAACCACAATCCTCAAGCTCAGTACAGGTAGAAAGCAATTCATTGCTGTGAGCTCTGCGGAGGTGTGGGGAGATATTGCCTGTAGGGCAGAGAGATAAGTTACAGGGATGGAGGAAACAAATGTGGGATAAAGCCACTTTCCCTTATGAGTCAATTATTTAAAAGGAATGTGTATTATTATTTTCCAGTTGTGCACCTTCCTAAGTGTTTTGAATCAAGAATGAGAACTTAAGAGTGGAGTGATTTTGTTCTGGGAAGTGTTCTGGCAAATTATCATTTCCTTGTTTGCTGCTTGTCCTGTTGCTGTTCACCTGTGCAGTGTTGGGGAAGCCATTGGGCTTTGGGGAATTTTGTTAGCCCGTGGATTTAGGTTTGAATTTTGGTTGCAGTATGAGGTCACCTGGGAAATGTGCTTGCAAGGCTTTTTATTTCTAGCTCCAGCATGGTTGTATGTGTCCACTGGAAAAAAATGTGCTTTTCCTCACAACTTTGTTGTGGTGGTCAGGTTGTTTTAAGGCAGATGAGAATAAATGTTTTAATGTATGCTTTTGCGGTGAAGGATTTTACTATACTGCTGCTACAGGTCAAAGTGCCATGTGTACTAATGCAGGACGTGCTGTTGGTGAGGTTTGTTCAGCAATGTTGGTAGGTTTTTTTGTGTGAGGGAGTCTTTGGGGAGGTTCTCTTGGCTCAGTTCAGGTACAGCGCCGAGTGCTCACAGGACACGCCCAGGCTCTTGGGGCACTGCCTCCGCTTTATGGCTTGTTTGAGTTTCATATTGTTGGCTTCGTGACAGGAGGTGTTGGCTTGGTGGACAGGAAACCAATCTCAGTGTGGGCTTTGGGAATGGTCTAGAGGTGTTTGTTTGGTGTCACATACTGGATGGCTTTGAAAGTGTATGAGTTTTCAGAGGAAAAATACATGTCATCTGTATGTTTCAGAAGAAGAGTAGGCTTGGTTGTACCTTTATAATATTTGTTGAGGTAAGCCCATTAGGATTTCAGCCTGTTCATGGGTCTCATCCACTGCTTTTAGAATGAGGCAATGTCAGGTTAGGATGGATTTGGGCTATTTAGCAGCATGTGGACTCTGGAGTTACTTTTAAGTTCTTAAGGTAAAATATGGTCAATGGGAAATTGGTGATCTGACTTAGTGAGTTTGTGGTAGCATTGATGGTTTGATGGAGGGATGATTTAAATTGTGTAGTTTGTCTTGCAACCAGCTCAGTGGGTGGTGAAGAGGGGAATACTCTAATGTGTTGTGATGGGTTTTTTTTTCCATCTGCTCTCCTTGGATTCCTTGGACCATCTGGTCTCTAGGAAGACCTGCATAGCCACTGTCTTGGGGAACACATAAGAAAATTCCTGGTTGAGGAGAATACCATTGATTAATTTACTGAGAAGGGAATCTGAAGCAAATTTTAATGAGGAAGAATCAAGTTAGAGTTGCCTGCTTGTTTTGCTATTGACAGGATTTGGGATTACTCACAGCTTTTTCCTTCTTGTCTGGGACATGGTGGGATTTGGGACTTAGGTGGTTTTTACCCTGAAAGGCTGCAAGTTGTGGATTGGTTCAAAAGAGGGATTGTTGTGGTACAAGATGTAGGTGGAGGGTGACTGGTTTCATAACAGGTTGAAGTTTGTCAAGAAAGTTGTTGGGGTTGGGCAGTAGAGGTTGATTCTGTAGTTTTTATATCTATATATATAATGATATTTTTTGATAACCTAAGCTTTTATGGTCTACCTCTGCTCCTTTTTTTGGTTATTTTTCAGTTTTCACAAATGCTTTTTTAGGAGGAGCTTTTCAGCTGTTTATAATTTAGGTTCTCTGGCTAGTGAAAATTACTCCCTCTCTGTGGTACATCCATAGATTCTGTCAGTAGTCCCACAGAATGTCAAGAATCAAGAATCATAAAATCTGTGCTACCATGACCTCTTTTGAGAAGTCTCTTTTATGCTAAAGCAAATGGGATTTTTTTTAAAGATCATTTACTTGGTTAAGAGTTACTTGGGCCAAAAATAATTAACAATGGACTAAAAAGGCTCTTATATTTCCTGTTGAAATGTATTCCTGCTTAAATGAAAAGCATCAGTGGAACTCCTGTCCACTTAATGCTAGTAAAAATGGTTACTAAAAGCAAGGGTATTTAGGCTGCCTCACTGCAGAGAGGTAGCATTATGCTCCTTATGAAATGCTTATTGGATTTACTAATCCCTTTTTTAAATGCAACATCACGTCTGAGCAGTTTGAAACATTATTTAATAATTTTAAAATATCCACATACCCTCATGTACACAAGAAGATGATATTTGAGTGAATAAAGAACTGTAGTGGAACAAATGCCAATAAGCTGCATCAAGTTGAGGGTTAAGCTGAGCTGGCAACCTGTTGTTAGACAGGCAGTAGTACAGGAATCCATGGGGTTTTTGTCATTGGAGCATTGCTGAATTCCCTGGACTTGGAAAAGCTGGTACACCAGGATCTTCCAGTTCCTGAACTGATAACATTAGCCTAAAACTTTGTAAGGCTTATCTCTGGAGTGGATGTGAATATTGAGGAGAGGCTTTCAGTGCCTCAGCCACTCTGAGATAATGGCCAGAAATCTTTGCTGTTTGAGGGTCTTGGATCAGGACATCTTTGCAAGGTTGTGGATCTTGATGGGTCTGGTAATGAAGGAGTTGATGGAGCTGCTCCTCCAAAGCTTGGAGTCTGAGATGCTGGCTTCCTGAAAGATCAGTTTTCAGTGGTGGGAATGCTTTATAGCCAAGTCCTCAAGACCAGCTTCTTTTTTTGAAGAACCATTATGAATTTGTGTTCTTTTGAGGACAGTAACAAAGGTTCCTATCAGCAAATTGGTGGGCTATTACACATTAGAGTGGTCCTACATTTTCTTTTACTTAATACATACAAGTCTCTATATTAATCATTAAATATCCTTTCTCTTAGCAGCTTATTATTTTAGCGACCTTGTTTTCATCTAGCCTTTGTGCACTTCCCCCATAAGTCCAAATGAGTACCAGAATCAGTCATTTCCCAGAGTTTTTAATTTATATGTGACTTCAAAATGCTTGTATTCTTTTATAATCTGGAAATAATGTTCTGCAGTTCTTTTTGGCTTTTCTACTCAGAGTCCCCCATATGAGGAGAACAGAGAACAAAAACGTGAACCATTCTGAGAGTCTTTTCCTTTATTCTAGCATTCTGTATGTCAGGCTTTGCTTCCTTTTTGTGAAAATTGGTTTTATTGTTGGCAATTTTCCAGATGCAATGAATAATAGAACACCAGATGTCCACTGCTGAGAAAAATTACAGATGAGTAAACACTTTTCTGAGGTAGCATAAAAATCTATTAACAGTGCTTCTGGTGTGCCTGCAGACAGTGTGAGCTCCTGGCCTGCTGTGCTTTGTGCTGCTCAGAGATGAATATCTAAAACCTCTGTGGCCCTCTACATATCTGACTACCAGGGATTCCTGCCTTCCTCTAGATGTGTGTTATTTTCTAAGCATGAGCACTCACTGCAGTGCTTGAGTGTGAATTTAATCACTGGATTTAGTGTTAATTATTATCACACATGGGTTTGATTGAAGGTAAAAGTCCTAGAAACACCAGAAGAGACAAGGATGAGAAAAGGTATGGAGAGTTGGCCTAGTCCCCAGCCTTTCTCTCCAGCAGGCACAGTTCTCGTTGTGCCATGTTTTCAGACCCAAAGCAGGCTGTGTCCCAAAAGCCTTGTCTGTTTTTTCCCAGCTGTTTCAAGCTCCTCAGAATAAGCTTTCACCACAGACTTTGCCTGTTTCATGTGACAAACAAGATGCATCTGCTTGGGAAAAGCAAAAATATTCAGTGGTGGGTAATTCACATTTGATTGAGCAAACTATTGGAGAGCTTCACTTGTCATTACCTGGTTTGTATGTGTCTTACCTGAGTTTTCCTTGCTGCATTAAAACCCACTGCTTGTGCTCCCACTGAGAAAGACACTTTATTCTCCCTTTCCTTTGCCTTTGCAACAGTTTTTACACATGGGAGAAGAATTCATCCTCTTTCAGTCTGGTCTATGTCCAGCTCTATTTTCCTGTTGCTTTCCTGTGCACAGGTGTGTTAGGGTGTCCTGGAACACTGGCTTGGCCCACTGAAATCAACTGTGCAAAACTTGAAGAAGCTTTAGGTCATTTTAGTGAGCTGAGTCAGCATCAGCTGAGCAGGATGGTCCTTTTGGGGGCAAGCGCTTAATTACCTTGATAACTTTAATTGTCTTGATAACTCACACTTAGACTGTCCCTTTCATTATTCAGTCTTTTGCAAATTTTTACTGATTGCTCAGTCTTCCGTTTGGAGGATGACTTGACTGCACAATTTCTACAATAAGCAAAATCTTTCTCAACTTAAAACTTGTTCCATGGACTTTTTTTCATGATTGTCAATGCTCTTGCATCATCTTAAAAAGACAATTGAGTTTCTCTTCTCAAGACTCCTAAGTTTTGGAAATGGAAGTGCAGAAAAGCAGAAGGGTTCAAGGGTCCATCTATTCATTGTCACAGCTTGAGGACAGTAGAAGTATCTTTATAGAGCCCTTTTTGTTTTGTGTACTTTAAGTACAGGGCAGGTAGGCATGAGGCTGGTGAGTAGCTGATGTTATCATAGTGGACAGATGGGAAGGAGAAAGTTGTTGATTTCGACCTTAATCATTCAGGTATTGGACTAACATTAGAACTCGGTGCCTTAGCTCTTAGTCTTGTGCAATCAGCCCATAATTATTTGCCCTATGAGTGACAGAGTGCCCATAGCCCCCGGTGATCTCAGTCACAGTTATGAATGCTCAGTGCTGCAGAAAATCAGGTCAAGTGTCTCATGGAGTGTCCACAGAGGAAGGAGCAGTTACGTCTGAAGAATCTGTAAGAATAACAAAAGGAAAGCAAGCTTGTTTTCATATGCTCAGTCCATCAAATTTACACTTACTTAAAAATATTCTAATTACAAATTGAAATGATAACATTTCTGTTCTTGAGCAAGCCAGATCTACAGGCAATTGTTTTCATGAAGCATTGATTAGTATTTTTAATATTAGCCATCCTAGGCATTAGAAGAAGCAATATATGATAATATATTTAAAAGCTATTGGACTAAACACTGGAGATCAAACAATTTCTGAGTGATGTGTGACATTTGAATTAATTATGCTATTACAGCCACAGTTAAAAGATTGTATCAGCTTTGCTGTGTGATCTTGGTGTCGGTGCCTTGGCACAGACCAGCACAGTACAGGAATTAGCTGCTACCTTTTGGAAACGGCAGCATAAGATACAGAAATAACTGATTGGTTTTGGCAGTTCACACGTTTTTAAAGACAGAAAACTAAGTATAGAAATGTGGTAGTATGACTCGGATGTTTTTGTCACGTACAGATTTTATTCCCAGCTCTGGAAGAAGTGATTTGTGTAGCCTTTCAGTGCAAGGTCTTGAGTTTGGAATGTCGAAGAGCACAGAATAATATCTCATGCTATGATGTGACACTTCAGATGATTTTTCTGGCTGACTGGTCAGGACCTGTCTAGGCTAAAAGCATTTGGTGAGAGGAGTCAGCAACAGCTGTTTTGCCTGGAGAGTCAGATCTGCATGTTGGTGCAGCTGAGGAGACAACTGCAATTGAAGGCAATTTAAATGGACAGCTAGGGGTTGCCACTAGATAGTTCTTGATCCCACAGGTATGGGTAAAATGTCTTGTGACACCTTTAAAGAATGGAAGAAAAGAAACTTCAGTCAATCATAATAAAAATCTGCTAAATACTCCAGTTTTGTTACAAGCCTCGCTGTGTGATTCTTGGCCGTACATTTTATTGACCTTCATGTGATTCCTGTGTGTCCAGTGCTCCAGCCTGCCCAGGTCCCTCTGAACGGCAGCACAAACATCTGGTGTGTTAAACAGCTCTCCCAGGGTTTTGGGTTTAACATTTTGCAGGCTGGGAGCTGCAGGTTGTACCGGAATGGCTAACAAGAACAGCACAGGCACTCTGGAGAGGGATGTGGGGTTCTACTAATAATATATCCAGGATGATTTTGATGGGTGTAGGAAGTGAAGCATTGCCCTGCTAGTGCTAGCCTAGTCGATGCTGATATTTCTTTCTTCTGTCATGGTTTGACTGGATTAGGAAAGCTGCAGACACATGGAGAGCTTGCTATGCACCATGAGAAGTGAGAGACTCACTAGTGCTCAGTGACAATTTTTCTATCATTTGGGCTTTCAATTTTGGTATAAGTACTTATTATAATGTGATAGAGTGAAATACATATTGTGCACAGAACTTCAATGAAATTATTTTAAAGACGGGCTGAATGAGTGTTATGCCTTGTTTGGCCTTAAATGATGCTATGTGCTTTCAAAATCAGAGCTGGGAGTGGTGATCTAATATGGCTTTTAATCAAGTTGCTATAGGGTCAAAATGAATAATATGTTACAAATTCCAAACCTATAGCAGAAATAAAGCTTATGCTTATAGAAATATTTAATCCAGATCAAACAAAGATTCCTGAGTGATGCAGAACGCATCACGGCATTTGGTAAATTTGTTACAAGATTAGTTCCTGATGATTATTTTTCTATTCCTGCAGGATTTAGAATTCACACTTGCAATTTCTAGATACCATTTTCACTTTGCAGATGGGTAACTGGGCAGGAAGGTTTCTGTGGTGTGCCCAAGATGTTGGATGAAGCAGTGAAGGCTAGAATTGATCTGCCTGCATCTGATCCTCTCTTCTCTCTCATCTGGTTGATGGAAGCTCTGCCTGGGTGTATGGTGCAGGATTGTTGTTTGTGCTGATGTCTTTTCCTAGCAGTCAGATGCAGGTTTTGGGCAAGAATATTGAGGTGACAAATCTCATCTCTAAACTATGAAAAACTAGAGTTTTCCATGTCTTGTTTTCTGGTGCTGTGCAGGGGCATGACGCACCATCATGTACTCCAGCAGGGAGCACGGAGGGAGAGAGCAGAGTCATTAGAAATGGGAAATGAAGGAAGGGGGTAAAGGCATTGCCAGTTAATTGTAGAAGACATTGCTTCATTTGTATGAGCCATTGTTTGAATATATTCTGCACTTGGAAGGGATAAGGTGACTTGGTCAACAAGAAAAGGATTTTGTATTAAAAGTCAGCCTAATACCTGTTACCTTTTGTTTTGGGTATCTTTTAGCCAAAGGAATTAATAATGTAGTAATTGCTAGATTTTTTAGTTGATTTTCTTTGTTGTTTAAGTTTTGGGTTCAATTTTATAAGATGTAGGTACTTAGTCCATAATAGAGTTAATTGAACTTGATTTGGTTTTGTTGCTGAGAGTCGCTTGGAAGGACTCTGTCAGGATGTTGTCAGTCTTTTAATTTGTTTGTTTTTTGGCTAAAATGGGTGGATTATTTCAGCACCAGAGAGGCAAACAACCTAAGGACTGCAAAAAATATGGGTAGCTTTGTGTGTTAGTAAAAACTACAGGATATATTGATTGGATTCAGTGTTGTAAAATCCTAGAGTCTTTTTAAAACTGAACTCATGATGAGCTCGCTATTGAATAAACACTATAATAAACCAAACAATCTACTAGAAAATATGTTTTTTATAAAGGCAGCTTTATATAATGATCATTATGTCTGCCCTGATTATTGTGCATGCTTGGAAAACAGGCAAAAAATGGAAACGTTTACTTGTTTCCCATTGTATGTTTGAACTAAATGGTGTCTTCTGCTGCCTGCTTTATATTCCTCTATAGGTAATATTAACAGGACCAGCATAAATTTATGTCATCTTCAAATATAGAGGTACAGGTTCAAAAAGCTGCAGAGGTACAAAGGTCATTATAATTAGGTTTGAATGAAAACATCAGACTTTTTTTTTCTAAACTAAAATAGAAGCAGTTGACTGCATGTTAAAGGACTGTATAGTGTTTATCATAGTTTAAATAACCCCAAATGCCAAAGTATGAAGTATTCCTCCCTCTGTTCTGTTCTTCAGGACAGGTAACAAAATGGTTATGTGTCTCAAGCTTTCAGGACTTTTTTATCAATGACTTTGTTCTCAGGCAGAAGGAGAGAAAGAAGGGGGGAGAGTTTGATTTTCCTGGTTATGAGAACATCATCTTTCAGAAACAGATATTTCTTTTATTAAAACCAGAAAAACACAAAAGTTCATATTTGTGATCCATAAGGATCAATGAATTTTCCACAGTTGTCAAACAGTTCTTGTATTTTGTCACGCACTGGCTGTATTAATACAAGAGTGCAGAGGCGTAATTTTGTTGTCTTCTGATGGTCCAGTCTGAATTTTACCACAGAGGGGTGTTTTCTTCCTGCCCTGTTTTGCAGTTTCCTGCTTAGCATAAGGACAGGGAGAAAACAGCACGGGCCCTTGCAGTTCCCTGGTGTCAGGTTTTCTGCCCTTAGCACTGTGGGTCCAGCTGCCTTGGTCCTCTCTTCTGCTTCTGGCTCTCTACACCCTTCACTCCATACTTCTAAGTCAGGACTTTGCTTTTCAAATAAGATATCTCTGAGCAAGTATCCTTTTCTTTGTGTGTGAGAACACTTCCCTAGAGAGCTGAATGCTGCTGATTACTACATGTGAGCATGCACAGCCAACAGTTCAGAAGGGTGATTAGGTTAAAAAAGAAAACTAAAAAAATAAATCCCACGTAGCAGTTGAGCAGGATGCCATAAATGTCTGTGGAAGTTGCCTTACATGGAGCACACATAAATTTCCTTGAACTTCTTTAGAAAGCTTTTCTGAAAAGTAAGATTACCATGAATCCTGCTAGAATTAGATAATCTGGAGATCTAAGATGGATTGGTTTCCTTTGAGGTCCAGCTAGCAGAAGTGTGTGTGTGTGTCTGTGTGCATGCTTGTATGAGTACAGAAAAATACTTTTTTCATCAGTCTTGTTCCACTTGTAGTGAACTTCCCCATTTCAGAGATCTGAACATTGCCTTTGATTTTTCATATAGGAAGTCAACTTTGAACTTGATTCAGTCTAATGCTGTGTTTCCGATAAACTCTTACCAGTGTCTGAAGTAGTTGTTTTATGTTGTTGACTGGACAAGTCATTGCCCCTGTTAGGAGCAATCACATCCTTTGAAACACAGTAATGAGCAGTGTCTAATGAAGAAATGCTTATGCAAATAGCACAAATAGCATATATGTCATTTTTGTTCACAGTGAACTCAGACTAACTTCTGTCTAATAGTGAAAGTGGAGAGCTTTTCCACCAGCCTCGTCTATTGGCCCCTTTAAACCATTAGTGCTAGAGTGGTGGTTTTAGCTCCAAACAAAGTTTTTGTTTATTAACATGTGTTTTGCAACAAAATGGCTTGCTAATTGTATGGTGTAAAAAAAGGTAAATTTCACAATGAGGCGCTGTAAGTAAAACTGTTGGTAGTGCAAAGTAGTAAGTACTGGAAGAACTAGTTGTATGCAACTGTGAGTCTAGTTGGAACTGTAATATGAAGAGGTAGAAAAGTCTGTTCTTCTGTATGGTTTGGTAAATAAACACTGATGTGTGTGTAGTAGGATGGAAATTATGCTTTGTATGCTGTACTCTTTTGTTTAGAAAGGTGCACTTTCATTTAGATCCTTCATTTGGTGCAGGTTACATTACCTCTTCCTGGCTGGATTGTCCTCCTGCCCTGTGCAAAGCTACTAGAACACAAGAAAAAAATGCCTATCAAGAGGAAATTAAGTATTTAAATAAAAGAGTTTGAGCATATTCCATGTTTTAAAAACACACAGTAGAGTCCTTGGTATTCCTTGTCATTGCTGAACTGCAGTGCTCCAGGCAGCTCTTTATATTACGGCAGGACCTGTACAATGGGAGACGGGAACAAATGTACTTAGTTTCTCCAGAACTTGCATTTTCTGGAAGACTAGGATGGCAGTTCTGTGTTTTATTACAGTGAAGATTATTGAATCTGTCACATTGTGCCATTATTTAATGGTAAAGTCACATCTGCTGCCATTAGTCAATTCCTTTTGGGTAGAGAAATGTTACTAGTGGGTGTAGTGACACCACAGATGCAGTCTACTTTATTATTTAAACTTCAGTTTCATTAAGTTAAAGTACCTTCTGCTGCAGTTAGACTCTTGCACAGCTTCTGACTATTCTTTGAAATTCAGTTACATAAAGCTGTAAGCCAGAGGGTCTGATTAAGTAGGTGTAGTGCCATTTAAACACACATATATTAGTAAACAAGTACAGGATGTAATGCAGAACATTTATTTTTAAATTTTTATTTAATTGCACAAAGTTACCTAAACAGAAATGTAAAAACTGAATGCAAGAACATGATTCAGCTGTTTCAAAGTCATCCATTCCAAAATTCTTGTGGTTTAATAGTGATGCTTCTTAAAAATTGACCTTTTTTGTTGACAGCATATTTAATTCAATGTATTACTATTTCAGAGTCACATCTAAAAATTTTTTTTCTCTCTCTTACAGACTGGACTTTGACATTCTTTTCATGAAAGAGGTTTCCAAGTAGTTGTCTTATAGTAACTTTGAGAAGGAGTTCTATGCAGCTCTTACTTCCAAGAGTCCTGCAAAAATGATTACTTCAGATTTGCCAGTACTACAGTGAGTATACACTTCTTTCTACATTTGAAATCTTGGCTTTTAAAAAGGTTAAAGTAAACAGAGAGGTGATTGTGAGGAGAAAGCACAAGCTTGAAAGAAGTGCATGTTACTGTGACTGTTCCAGGCCTCCTGTATTTTCATGTGCTGAAAAACTGTAAAAAAACTGCAAAACACTTAATCTAAAAAATACTTCTTTCTCTGTATGGAGATTTAACTTTGCTGTGCAAAGCAAAACAAGGTCTTTTCTACTTTTATGCTTCTGAATGTTGTAAGATTTCAGCAGCATGTATTGGTTTTGCTCCTAATGGACCATATTGTGTATTCCAGTTGTGTACTTTCTTAAAATGAGCTGAATTTGTTGTGCAAAAAGCCTTTGCCTGCTACAGTTGAATATAGCAAGTGTCATGAACATGTTTTGGTCCTCCTGGGAAATAGGAGTGGCTAATGCACATGGGAATATGGCTGTACTCATATAGTGAGCTACTGGGAAGAAAAGAAATTTGTAATAGGAGGAGCTGGAGAGTAAATCAAGTAGAGTGAAGAAGGAATTTTAGAGACTGGAAGTTCCTCCTCTCTTCGCAGGGCAGGGAGAGACCATACAGTGAAGAAACTCATGGGGTGAGGTAATGACGGGAAAATAACAACAGACCAAAGGGGCTTGGCTTGGAGAAAATTAATTTATTGCTAATCAAAAAGGATTTGGATAATGGTGAAAAACAAAGGCAAAAGCTACCAGGTGTTCATTCTACCTCTGTCCTTACCTCAGTTCACCTTCATCCTTTCAGGCCACCCCATCCCCTCATGCCCCCAGTGTGGGTGCCCAGCCCACTCCAGCATGGGCTCCTCTCACAGAGCCCCCCACCATCCCCTCACAGAGCCCCCCACCATCCCCTCACAGAGCCCCCCACCATCCCCTCACAGAGCCCCCCACCATCCCCTCACAGAGCCCCCCCACCATCCCCTCACAGAGCCCCCCCACCATCCCCTCACAGAGCCCCCCACCATCCCCTCACAGAGCTCCCCACCATCCCCTCACACAGCTCCCCCACCATCCCCTCACAGAGCTCCCCACCATCCCCTCACAGAGCTCCCCACCATCCCCTCACACAGCTCCCCACCATCCCCTCACAGAGCTCCCCACCATCCCCTCACAGAGCTCCCCACCATCCCCTCACAGAGCCCCCCACCATCCCCTCACACAGCTCCCCACCATCCCCTCACACAGCTCCCCACCATCCCCTCACACAGCTCCCCACCATCCCCTCACAGAGCCCCCCACCATCCCCTCACACAGCTCCCAGCCATCCCCTCACAGAGCTCCATGTGTGACCACCGTGCTGCCAGTGCCAGGCACCTGTGCCAGGTAAACTTGGTAACTATCTAATGTTTATTTTAGCTTGGAACGTTTTCTAATTTTTTTTTTTTTTTACCTTAGTTATCAGGGTTGAGTGGCATTCCAAGCTAAGATTTCAAGGCCTGTTATATAAGAAACCGAATGGCTGGACAGTTGAAACCAAAGTTGTCTTAACATTATTAATAGCATGCTTTGCATTACAGTTTTCTCTTGTATTTTTCAAACCTCTTTAAAAAAATTTAGTTGTGGATGAGTACAGGCTAAAGCTGGGGATGACCTTGATGGGCAGCGCTGAGGGCGGGGTGTCAGCCTGAGGGGGTTCTTGTTAGCTTAGGGATTAGTTGTGGAAGAACATTTTCTTGGTTCATATTTCCTGGATTTGCCACATTTAAGCAGTGAGGGAATGTTTGTCAAATATGCCAAGAAAAAAAATCTAGGAGAATCTGTGATGGTAGTGGTGGGAAAGGGATATTTGCATTTGCACTTCAAGAACCCAGATGGACTTAAAAAGTGAATGGAATATCACAGAGTTTGAAGTTAAAAAGTGCATATTAATGGATTTGGTAACTCTACACACCAGCTGAAAAACCTGAGGGACTTTAAATATACTGGCATATTCTTTAGTCAGAACCACTGATATTAAGCAAATGAAAGAGTGAAATAAAACATGAATGTTGTTTTTTCTGGTAAAGTTGGGAATAATTTAATGCTGCTCTGTGAAGTGTTGGTGAGATGTCATCCTCAACAATACATGTAGTTTTGATAGCTTTTGAATAAGAGGAGGTCTTTCAATTTACACAAAACTCAGCATAATTTGCACATAAAAGTTTTGGGTCTCTCCTGAGGGCTCAGAAAGAACATTGGCTAGTGTGGATGAAGTATCAAAGGAAGTGATAAATTCTAATTCAGAAGGTCCCAGCCAGGCTTTCATCAGGAAGAGCGCTGGCTAAGGCTGAGGAAACCTGAAACAATTTTTGGGCTAGGGGGTATTAGCTTCACACATTTACAGATACGGGAAGACACAGTCCAGTTCAACACAGAAAACCAAGGTTTTTCTAGCTCTTAAATTAATTATTTGAAGGATTATATAATCTCCCATTCCTGTCCTTAATTTCTACTTCTTTTTTGTAATCTTTTTGGCTATCCTCTTTAAAGAAACAATGCTAAAGCCAACTTGATATGTTAATATACATTGCTTAGGACCATATTATATATTCTCTCCCAAATTATTATTTGTCGAGGGAACATGAAAGGAGAATCTTTAACCTTTCTAGATTCATAGAAGTGGCTTCAGAACGCAGTAAAGACAGGATTTCACTTACTGGTGTTTCAGATGCTTGGAGAAAACATCTGGTGTATTTGATCTGTGTGACAGGTGTGAATCTTCTCTCAATGACATGGCTCATATTTGCTCCTTAGATTTTTTGAAAATCGACCATGAGAACTGATTCGTCCATGATTCATGAGCCTGTGCATTTAGCCATTTTTCTTCATGAATGCTTTTTTTCACAAGGCTGAATCTGGTGGTAGCAATTACTGAATTTATCTCTGCCAGAATGTGAGCCCCTCAGCAAACAGAGATAAAAACTTACGAAGTGTTTTGGTTTCTTTTTTTTTTACAAAACCATCCATAAACACAGGTTTTTGCTGTGGTATGTTTTTAAAGGGGCATGATCTATAAACTCTATAACTAGGGCTTTGTGGAATAGTAGAAGAAAGGTAAATTAATTTTAGTTTGTTTTACAGAGACGTGAAATTTACTGTGTTAATGGAAACATATTTTTCAGAAGCATGACGTGGTCAAGGGCTGCCCAGTGATCTGTTAACTTTTCATTAACATGGATAGTGTCAAGGATTAGTAATTATAACTCTAGAATAATATCTGGAGTTTTTAGAAGGGATTCTGGAGTTGCTGCACTTTTCTAGGATGCTTTAGTCACCACAGAAACCAGAAAGCAAAGCAGAGTATACCTGAGCCCTGAAAAAAGCTTATCACTTGTCTCCTTTGCTCTGCTCACCCCTATCTTGTAGGTTCCCCCCCACCTCTGTCAAATTCTCTCATGTCCCTGTCATTTCAAAGGAGTCTTAAGAGAGGAAAGGTTTAGCTTTAGGCACTTCCACCTCTCCTTAGATGAGGCAGGTTTCCTTAGGCCCAGATTATTTTCCCTCCAACAGCTTCAGGAAGGATAAATTATGACTAAGCCAAAGTTTCCCCCTCAGGTGCCTAGTCACACACACGTGGAATGAGGACAGGATAATTCTGGTCTATTAAGACGTGGATAACTGCCACCAGATAAATTACTTCTTAACAGTTCTGTAAGATGTGTAGGGAATGAGGGAGATGGATGCTGGCCAGCTGCTTCTCTCACTGAGTGTTACAAACTGTCAGAACTGCAGGCAGTTAGGAGATGCTGTACTGCTGCTCTGAGTTCAGAAATAAGAGAAAAAGGGGCATGTGTGTACCCAGAGCAACTGCAAGGCTGGGACAGAAGCAAGAGGCACTACCTCCCAAACTGAAGGGGCTCACAGCCACACTGGAAGGGCCTTTTCGTGTAGGAGTTGGTTGATTCAAACAGAATTCCTTGCTGCTTGAAATTACATTTATTTTCATATGAAACCAGCTAAAGACTGCAGGTTGTCTTTGATCCTGTCTCCTTACTCCAAATAACGTGAGGACTGAAGGGAATCTAGTTTTTGGTGTTTTCCTCTTGCTGCTTACATATATTCTTTGCTGGAAAGATGTTTCCTTTCTTCCTCACATGTTGTTAGGGTGAGTTTTGTTTAGTTTAATTTGAAACATTTATATTCAAGCTGCTTGTCTTGATCACCTTATTATCAGTGGAGAGAAAACAAAATTTATAAGACTTAAACTGTCTGACCAGTTTTCAACACTGACCTTAGCGTGAGGTATCTTGTACATTAAGATTTTCTGCATTGCATATGTTTCTAATTTAGATTAGATGAATCTCACCCTTAGTACTAATTTATTGAGCTTTTCCTAAAAAGGGAACTGGCCAAAGAGGCTTCCGGCAAATTTGAGAAATTTTATCAGAAAAATAGAAAATTATGTTTAAGGCAAATCTGTTTAAGGCAAAGAATAGAAGGTGGTTGATAACTGTTTCTTTCATATGCAGTATTTGGAAAGATTTGAAATTTCCAGAACTAAATAGACAAATTTATTTGCAGGTTGTGCTAGACCAGACTGAGGCTGTATAGGAAAGTCAAATTCTCTGTGGAGTAGATGCATGTGAAGTAGTAGTAGAGTGTAATTTATTTATATAGCTCTGGTGTTTCAAGGGAAGGGTTTGAGCTGTTTGCCTAGGAGGATTGCTGAATCTGTTTTTAATAGAAATTTTTATCCTGATGATCCTAGGGGTGCAAGTTTAAAAGCTAGCAAAGCACAGATTTCCCCAGTAGTGTGGGTATTGTTTAGATAGACACACCATGCCTGAAACTTTTCCAGTAAGGATCTGAGCAGACCAGAGAGAAAAAAATTGTTTTTTTTTTTTTTAGAGGGAGCAATAGAGAATGGTTTTAATTTCTCTCCAGCAACAGAAGGGAACAAATATTTTTTATGGGGTTCCTTACTTTTATATTCAGAATCTATTAAAATTGCCATTGTGAACCAATGTACATTTTTGTCAAATTGACTTGCAGTGTGACGAGGTATTTGAGTAAAGGCTAGATACATCCATCTGCATAAGCATGTCTTCAGCTGTAGTTACTGCATTGCTTTTCTCTGCTGTGGCCCTAATCTACCAAACAATTTTGAACTCTGTTTGGGGTACCTTTTATTTGATTTTAGTATTTTTATATTTTTGTGTGTTTTTCCAAATACACAGCTTGATACTAAGTTTTTCAAATTTCATATTTTATGAAGTGAAAAAGCTTCTTTTCAATTGTATCACAACAAAGCTGCATTTTCAATATTTTGTAGAGGTACTGCATTACAAGCATGTAATTTGTGAACTCAAATGCACTTGAATAGTGGTTTTTCATCTAGGGTGCCTGATTTTCTGGGATGTGTAGAGTATTTAGAGATAATCCACTGAAGTTACTTTCAGTAAAAGAGATTCATACATGTTCTGCATTCTGGCTTTTGTAAAAGATTCTGTGGACCCCTTGATGTTTTTCTGCTTGCAAGTAGGAAAAGGTAGGAAATCAATGTCTTAATATTAGAAATTCATCATAGTTCTGCAGAATTATTTAAGTGACAGCAGACCTAGGCAATACAGTAATTTCAGTAAAGAGGAGTATGAGAACATTCCCAGTTCTGATACAGTGATATCTTTCTGCATTGTTAAACAGCTTTCTTGGTGATACAACAAATCTGTGAAGTATTCCCGATCTCTAGAGCAAAATACAAAATAATCCCCAGACAACCTGGAAGATCTGTGTTGATCTTGGCTTGCTGGAGTTTCTCAGTTTCTCTAGAGCAGATCACTAATGCTGCCATTGATGTTTGAAGCTCTGTTAAATATGGAATAAGTCTGGTTTTCACCTTCCCTTTGCACAGGTTGTACAGCAACTGAACTCTTTTCACTTCAATGAAATTATTTTGGATTTAAAGTCTATGGTTATAACTACACTTGACCCATCGTTGAGTAATCTAGGACATTATTAGTTGTAAATGAAATTTTTTAGATATCTGGTGCACTGGTGGTCATGCACAGTAAAATTAAAGCCCACCAGTAACAAGTGGGGTTTTGCATGTGAACTGCTCTTGGGTAAGATATAATGCCTCAAAAGATCAATTAAAATGTGAGTTTCTTCAAGCATCCTCATCTATTTGGAAGGCAGAGGAGTACCTCTGCATCTGACTGGGAGGGGTTGTGAAAATCAGAGGAATTTTATTTTTTCTTACCATGATCTTAACTCGGAAATGGAAACAAATGAGAAATTATTGTTCGGGCTTCTCTGCTAATAGGAGTTGAACAATGTCAAAGCTTTTCCATTGTACAAGCGAAAATATTTTTCTAACTGCAAAAATTATAAATGTCTTCAGATCAAAGGGAGTTTTTGGGTTTGGGCCTCACAGTCAGCACGAATCCTCTTTATTAACAGCTGCCCATGCCCCTAGTCTTGGGGTGTGAGAGCGTGGTGTAAGCTGTGTGGAGCCTTGTATAACTTTGCTAATGATGAGACAGCTGGATTGGACTCCACATTACTCTTGGGGCCTTGAGAGCAGCTCAGAAGCAGCTACAAAGAATAAAAGGAAGTTCTTGGTAGTGAATACATTGTGGGATTGATGAATTGAGCATATGCTGGGTAATGTAGCCAGTTTTGAAGTGTAACATGTTTTCAAATGAAAATTAATTTAAGGAATTCCATTCAATAAAATGACATTGCAGCCAATGAAAAGGGAAGGCCTTTTGCCAGGGATAACAATGCTCTGTCCTTGGTTTGCAGAATAAATGGGGAAAGCCTTTCAATGCCGACTTTTTTTTGTTATTTGTTTTCTGGCTCAGGACTAAGTATTTAATTGGTCAGTTACAGATTACTTGTTGATTTCAAATAATTTGAATTTATCTAATGTTTTCCCCCCCTAGGGATTCTACAAACGAAACTACTGCACATTCAGATGCTGGCAGTGAGCTTGAAGATGCAGAAGTCAAAGGAAAAAGAAAAAGGGGCCGTCCTGGCAGGCCTCCAGTATGTGTAATTTGTTTTGCTTTTGTTATACATCTATGTAATTTATTTTTGTTTTGTTATGCATCTATTTATAATTGACTGCAGATTCGTTTTTCATCTGATCATCTTGTGGTCACATAAATAGGCTTTTAATGAGTCCTATGTCAGACTTCATGAAGACTTGTAGTATGAAATATTTATCAAATTGATGTGCAAACAATGTTTGGAGTGTTTAAAAAAGGGCATAAAAATGATCTCATAATAGCTATTAATTTTTCTTCTGCTTTCATGAACAATACAGTTTTGTTATTACTGTTGTTACAACATTCTTGCAGATATGAGAATAACTTCAGTAAGTACGGCCACTTTCTTCTTGAAAGTTGTAATGGACTTTAAGTGACAAATGCCATTTGAGCCATCTTTTTATTACTGATAATATTTTAATGTGAATAGAAGAATTGCAGCATGATATTTACTAGATTCCTGAGAAAATCTATTTTAGAAGTCATGTGATTGACATGCACTGCATTCTACTTACAGAATGGGAGCTCTTCAACGAATCCTCTGGCATAATGCAGTAGGTGATAAGGTTGTCTTTGTCCCTGCTGGCCTATCAGTAGGAACATACAGAAACAGTTCTCTATTACACAGGGTATTAGGGAGGCTTTCTCTCTTATTTTCATTTATTTTATAAAATAGCCAATTTATTGGAAAATAAAGGGAAAGTTCTGTGTGTCATGTTGTCCTTCATCTTTGTTCTTGAAGATATCAGTTTGGTTCTTTTGGCTGTATCGCTTGAAGTACACAGAGTAAGACTTGGTGGGAGCTTCTCTGTGTTTGTTTGATTCACCTCTTATTGTTGCTCTATGAATAAAGTCACAATATGAATGTGCCATCTATATAGCACTAGTAGATGAAGATTTTTTTTTTTTTAACCCTGAGGGCTTTGATCCTAAGGCTTATCTCAAACCATGGGCTTGGTGAGGCTGTAAGAATGGACAGATCCATGTGTTCCTCAGGCATGCTGGCCAACCTGGAGCAAATTCCTCTTTACGGTTGGTTTTCAATTTTGCATCACAGTCTCTGGACTTAGTCAGGGTGCCAACATTTTAAATCCTGGTCTTTTCTAGGCATGTTGTCTTCCTTTCTGAAAGCTTTTGAACACTTTCCTATGATGCATGTATTCTTCATCAGATAAATGGATTTGCTCATGAACATGAAGCCTCTTCAGAGCAAGCCTTAAGTGTTTAAGGAGAGCAGCTTATCTGTTTACATAGCTTGTAAGCAAAGGATAAAATGAAAAATTATCTTATGAATACTTCATTAGCAAATCTATGGGGTTTTGTAGCTCTAATTAAAAAAAGCAACCTGATTGCTAACCCAGAATGTTGTCACAATATAGGAATTGGGGTTGTAGCAACACTAGGGGTATTATGTACCCAGCCCACACTCACTGGAAGGGAAAGGTGAATGTTACAAAAAGCATTTCTCATTCCTCTGCTTCAGTTTATTAGTAGCTCCTATGGGAACATTTACTGAAGCACTCTGCTGGTCCTGCTATCAGGTTTCTAAGGGAGGAATTGCTCATTTTGCTTAGAACAACTCCAGGCTCATTAGGTATGTATGATTGTCATGTGATGAACGTGCAGAGGAAGCAGCCATTGCTTCATTCACGAAGTGATGGGCTGTGAGCTGCTTGCTGCTGCAAGACCTTAGGGTTATCAAGAGAGATTCTGTGGAGGCTTCATCTTAACGCTCAAGAGGAGTCAAAAAACCCCAAATCCAGTCTTAAAACTTAGAGGAAGAAAATAGAGAATGAAACAAATACAGTGTCCTTTATAAAACTGTTGCTTGTCAAAATTTGGAAGAATTTTCTCACTTCTACTTTTTCTTTCCCTTTTGACCTCCATCCCAAAATCTCAGGAAAGCATATATTAGGACTGGAAGAGTTTCAGAGAAGAAAAACAACATGGTCATTTATGGAATGGGACTCAGCAGATCTCACTGCAACCTCCTAGTCAGAGTGGGGCAGCTTTGGGATCAGACCACATTGCTCATGGCTTTTCCAGTTTGATTTTGAAAACTGCCAAGGCTGGAGACTGCACAGCTTCTCTTAGGTGCCTATTCCATTTTACTTCATGATAAATTTCTCCTTTGATTCTTCTACCAAAAAAAAAAAAAAAAAGAGCTCCTAAAGCAAAAAGTCACTCAATGTCTAATGTCTAGAGGAGAAATGCAAAAACCTTGGAAAGGCTAATCTAGGCAATTGAATTTACAGCATTATTTGATGTTAAGAGCCAGGGACTTGGTAATTGTATTGCTTTAGCAAACCATGTTGCTAACCCAGTCACTTCCCTCAGGAGAACTGCCTGGTTCTTACAGGAGGTGCAGCTGTGACATTCCCACCCCCCACCCCTGACTCTTCACTACTGTAGTTTTTGTTTCCCTCACAGGTACTACCTACCTTTACTGCCAGATGTGAAACAGATTGAAAGGTTTAGTTAAGTTCAGAAATGTTTTTCATAACTGAGATTTAGCTTAGATGATTTTAATTTCTGTTATAGACCTAAAGAGGGTAGCCCAAAGGCTCTTCTGATTTCTGTGGCTGGGAATTTTTTCTAACTAAAATATGCTCTAATAAGATTTAATCTCTTCCTGTAAATGCCGATTTGTTGAAGTCCTTAGGCCACCACAGCTACAGTGGCACATCTGCCATAAACATACTGACCTCTTTTGGAAAGGGACTTTACTTTGTGCTGCATGATCCTATTACAGAGCTGCATGGAATGTATTCCATCAAATATATGTATGTATTTTAAACAGGTTTCTGCTGAGTGTCACAGAATGGACTTGACATTTTATCAGAAAGATACAGTACTACAAGAGGATTTTTCCAGATTGTTTTCCAAAGAAAGACATCCTCTGCTGATTTGAGACCTTTGTAGGAAGATGGTGCTTATGAAAAACTTCTTTTGTAGCAAATACCTCTTCAGTTCATAAAGAACTGTAATGCTTTGGGGGTGCCTTTACTTTCTAAAACACTTGGAGCTAGTTGATTTTTAGGATTTCTGTTCAATCCAAGTCATTCCATTCTAAAGCACTGCTGTTTAAGTAGCCCCTTCACTTCTATACACTGTTCTAATGAGTACTTGACTGAGTAGTCTAGAGAGTCAATTTGCAAATAGATTAAGTGCATTGGTCTTGCAGAATAGCTCTCAGAATCAAACCTGACTGTTTGGAATTCCCTGCCCTTGCTGTGAGTTTAGCAGGGGCTGCTCTAGTGGCTGGGGCTGGCTATTGGCCAAGTACCCTCCTAAGCACTGAGTCTCCTAGAGCAGATGCCCATGGAGTGACTGGCCAAGAGCTGAACCTGTCCAGCCAGTAGGATATTGTGGTGCACGTTTGTGATACCATCTCGGTATGTATTTAAATGAATTCTGGGGATCTATTTAAGGAGTGAATTCTAACAGTCCTCTCCTTGAAGCTCCTGAGTAATACTGGCCAAATTGCCCTCTCTGCCTGCTACATTATTGAAATACATGGGTATGGATGTGCTCTCCTGTTCTAGGGGATTTGAAAGCACAAGGGCTTATGATGCAGCGTAGTATTCACATCAGTGAGCTCAGGCTCAGATCAGTTATTTACCCATCCTTTTTTGTCTCCTCTTTTGGATCAACACTTTGTTCAGCATTGTTGGCATGCTTTATTTTAAGCTGCTCAGCCTCACTTTCCCAGGAGCTCAGAACAGCCTGGCTTAAACCTCAGCTGCTGGAGGTTGAGGCAGTGAGAAAGATCCCTGGCTGTGTTTCAGATTTGAGGTAGGAGTAGACAGTTCTAATCTCTAATTCAGAGTACAGGGAGAAACATCAGTTTGTCTGTTCCAGAGGTGGCAATTTGGAGATCTCTGCTGGTTTCTCTCTCATCCATACTCAGAGTCACTTAAAACAAGATGAAACAAGGCACTTCTGATGCTTTTGTCCCCAGAAAAGCCTGTACAATTTTGCTTTCAGGTCCTTTTGTAGATTTTGGTATGGAGGAGACAGACCACAGTGCCTTATCTTCGCATTCATATTGGAAATTTTAATTTTGCAGCAGATTCCTGGTCTTATTTTATCTTGCAGTATAGATGTTAGATACAGCAGGGGATTGAGTTTTGCTTCTAGTTCCAAGTCATACGTGTCCTGATTAATAACAGAGAGGAATCCTCTTAGAAGAATTTCTTTTCATAGCAGTGGAGGTTTGTGGTTGGTGTGACTTACATCAGTGTCCTGTTTCAGCTTGCCTGCTGCCTGGTGGTTTAGGTCTGTCCCTTACAAATGAAGGAAGTCTGTAGTTCAGTAGAAATGCAGTGCATCTGTAGCATCTTTGTGAAGACTTTTCTATCCTGTTACCTGTAGAATTAGTTTTCTTTTTAAGCTTTTGATAGGATGGTTCTTGTATTTTTGGCAATCTACTCTTAATTTTTCTGTGGAAAGAAATCTTTTTTTGGTACTAAATGCCTCAGCTAGAGGAATTGAAATTATTCAAGCATTTATAGTGTACTCTCTTGATTCTTTAAGATGACTTTTAGAACTCTTGATAGATTTTTAAATAAGGGTGAAAAATAGCACCACCACTCCCCAACACTCCTACTTTTTTCATCCTAAACTGCAAGGGCTGCAGCTGAAGCAGCTCTGGATGCACTGGGTGTTAGGGGACATGCGCCTGTCTTTATTTGTAGGATGAAACTTTTCACAGGTAGCACCTTGTTTGTTTCTATGACCAAAACAGTCCACAGGACTGTTGGAATCCAAGAACCTTCTCCCTAGATAACCGTGATGATGGTATGAGATGTGTCGCAGTCTTTTTTTAATCAGAATTAATTCATGAAGACCTCAGGCATTACTCTTCTGCTTAACACAGGCCTGTAACACAGAGCCTCTTGAGGGGCTGGTGCCTTGGAGAGGCAAGTTCTTCAGTCTTATTCAAATGGAGGTTACAAAGCTTCTTCCACCTTCCCTGGGAAATGGGATATTTATTCCTCTAAATGACTGCCAGTGTAAATGCACATACAGGTCATTGTTTCCAGGTGGTGTGTTAAGTGAAGTTACTGACTCTAGGACTTTATTTCTTCCTGAAGTGCATCACATCAACTTGGGGAATGTTAATGTAAAACGTCAAGCCACCTTCACTTTTTTTTTGGTAGTGTGTGAATTAATTTTCACTGTATTACTTGATTTTACAAATGTGGGTAAGTTTATTTTCTTCTTGGTAATTTTAAAGTCATAAAAGGAAAAGTATTGTGTAGCTAATTTGTTAGAAAATCTTGAACCGTCATCATTCTAGTTTAATTGCAGTCAAGGTGAGTGTTTTGTTTCCTGTTTGCATCTGTTGAAGCCTTAAAGCAACAGGTAAGGTATGTGACAATCAATATGGCCATTTTTGGTTGTTGCTTCTGTGGCATATTCTGGAACTTCTGAATTTCCTAATGCTGGTGTATATAAATTCTAGGCTTTTGTTATCACAGATTTCAAAAATCATCAGTAATTTCTGTTTCATTTTGATATCACACCAGCCAAGCTGTCCTGGGTTTTGGAGTGAAATCACAAATGCAACTGCTGCAGCCTCTCAGCTCCATGCAGCTTTTTTTTGGGGGGTGTGATTAAAAAGCCTCAAGCATTCTTACCTTGTCACGCTGCTTTATCCTTCCCTTTGTCAGTCCTAATTCCCCCACTTCAGGGGGGAACTTTCTGGCTGAAAGCTATAAAATGGTGTGCAATAATAATGATTTTTGTTCCTGTTAGGACTCAGAGATTCTGTTTTTCCTGTGTCTTGTTGAGCATTAGGTGGATCCGGGGGAGGAGACCTGCTACATTTTCACTCTGATCTTATTAAACATTTCATTTTAGAGCTGTCAGTGATAGTCTGACAGGTTTACTGGGACTGCCTCAAGCAGGTCTGTTTCTGTGTGGAATCTCTTCATGGTGTTAGAGAATGGGTTCTGGTTTTGGTTTTTTTTTTGCAGAAGGATCACCCTTTCCTCTGAGTGTATGTGTCTCTTTTCTGGGATGCACCGTTACCTGTGCCTGTCATCCTCAAAAACAAACATAATTCTTAGATTTGTAGCTTTTGCAACTTCTACTTCCAAGAGCACCCTGCCTTTGGAGATACACCACAGATGTTCTGTACCATGAACGAGTCTTCTCTGTGTTTCTGCGGATGTACCAGTCCTGCCTTTTCCTTCACTTGCTCCGGTGGTGGTGGAGGATGTCTCCACCCTGGGATAGAATCATAGAATACCAGGTTGGAAGGGACCTCACAGATCATTGGTTCAACCTTGTCTGGCGAAAACACAATCTAGGAAAGATGCCCTAGCAGCCTGTCCAGCTGAATCTGAATTATCCAATGTTGATGAGCCTCCAGATTCCCTGGGGAGATGATTCCAGTGGCTATTTGGTCTCTTTGAAGTAGCATTTCCTACTGAACTTTGTGCTCAGAGGGAGGAACCTGTATGAAGCTCAAACCTGTCAACATGGTCTACAAAGTTTCTTGATGTAAATTCAGAGACATTATGTGCAAATAATGTTTGACAACTGCATTGTAATATTGTGTGTTAATGACCAAGGAATGCCATGTACTTTGTGCTTGCAAAACTTTAGAGCACCAAACAGTTGGTAGAGGGCCTATATATGACTTTCTTTCATATTCACACTCTGGAGTGAGACTGAACTTGAGCTTCCTGCCAGATGCCTGCTGGGTGGAAGTGCTGGAGGGTGGATGTCCTTTCACTAGTGCCTTTCCACCCCACCTGAAGACAATGTTAATCCTTTCCTAGCTCAGAAAATTCACGTTTTGGACTTTCTTCAGTGTTGAGTGGAGCATCTTGTCTACTTGTTTTGTCTCTAGAGGCAGGACTCAATACAGATCCTGCATCTGGATTTTGCTACCCCAGCTTGGATACACAATGGGTTTTGTTATATGCAAGATTTTTCTCCACTCTGAGAGATGTTCTCATTGCCAAAAGAAAACCTACACCAGAGAGAAATTTTATTTAAGTAGATTCAGTAATACATCTGGTGTTAATTCAAGGGCAGGATATTAAGGTATTTACTTGAAGAATCTGGCTTTATCCAGTAATTTGTCAGAAGTACACCTGTCAGTTATTTCTGTACCTCTTCCGAGGGCTCGGTGGTGATCTTGCCCTTCCAATTCAGACAAGGAGCCGTGGTCAAAGCACCTCCCTTTTCCCAGGATACCTGACAAAGAGAATTTAAACTAGGCATTTATATGCCTAGTGATTGCACATTTTGAACCTGTGTCTGTAGTACTCATGCTCAGGTACTCACACAGGTGCCTTTTCACATTGCTTTCATTAACAAGGTAGCTTTGGATATGTGAGTGTCACATCCATCTCTTACTGCCTTTCCCTTCATCCTTGCAGTGTTTAATGCCTCTTTCAATTACACATTGAGAAAAACTGAGTGTAGAGGGGGCTTGCATTAGTTTCTGTAGAGGGAGTTTGCATTCAAGCTTTCATTTAGCAGTTCTTGTAGCTAGGTGAAATGCTTACTGTCTCCCAGATGGAGTAAGTGTATGGGTTATATATCTCAAAGGAGTCAATTTACTTCTAATTCTTTCCCATTTTAATAAATAGTGATCACATATCTTTCAAGCTCAGTAGTACTTAAACATGTTGTATGTTGATAATATTCTTGCTGTTACCGGGAGCTTTGCACATATTTAAAAATTCATTGAGGGAGATACTCTTTTGATCCTAAGTGCAAATGTTATCCAGAAAACTTCACAGAGATTGTACCATTATTTTAAGCTTTCTGGCTTGCATTTCTATGCAAGCCCTTAATTGAATATTTGCAAAAGGTGGTTGTGCTCTACCTTGCCCTTTGCTTCACCCCTCTGGCCCCACTTCTTTTAAGGCAGGGATCCCTCTTAAAGCATGAGGGAAGCTGGACTTGCAGGGCTGTCTTCTGGCAGCTCTCTGCCAGAAATTAGATTCCTTTCCTCTGCAGTAGAATTCTCAATGTGTCTTGAGACATTGAGACATTCTTAATATGCAACCGAAAATGTTGACTTTGTGTTCTTTACTAAAAGCATTAATAGAAACTCAGCGGACAATATACCTGAGTAAAACGGTGTCATAAGGATATTGTCCAAGATTTAATTTTTGAGTTGTTTGTGTGTTGTTTTCTTTAATATAATTCCTCACAATAGCTTCATTGTTCTGTGGGAAACAGCAGATTTTGCTTTTGTTTGCCTCATGGTAGGGAGAAAGAATAGAATATGAAAGTAAGAAATCTGATGTTATTTTCCCCAGAATTTTTTTTTGTTTCTGTTTCACAAGTGACTTAAATTTAGAGCAAACTGTTCAGTAGGTGAGTCTTAACAGACGGTGTCTATACCACCTGATTAAAACCTTGAAGAATGTAGAGAAAATTTACATTAAATAATTTAAACTCAAAGGGAAAACATTTTAACTCAAAATTTTGAAGCAAGAGGCTGTTATGGTGATCTACGAAATCTGGCTGTACAAATTTGGTGATTTGAGTTGAAGAGCTGACTATGTACACAGTTTCTTATAAAAGCTGTATGAAAATGAAAATACAGAAAATTAATGTGGCAAATGTATTTTTAATAACTTACTGTCTTAGCTCATTAGTTAAGATCACCAGTTATTCTCAATGTCTGTCTTGTGTAAGACTCACATGGGGACTGACATGAGCTCCAGCATTGGGAGTCCATCAGTGTCTTGGGGTGACCACTACTTATGTTGGTGTGGCAGTGGCTTTTAAATAGTCCCTCAACAACTACTGATAAATAAAATTTTATGTACATGACTGGATAAAGTCCTGTGCAGCCTGGTTGATTTTCCTAGCTGACCCTGCTTTGAGCAGGAGGTCAGGCTGGAGACCTCTGGAGATGCCTTCCAACCTGGCTCATCCTGTGATCTTTGTGTGTATAAATGTGTGTGAGGGTGTAAGGTTGTAATGTTTATGGATCATTTATAAAGAAATGCTGGGTGATTTCAGATGTTGCTGTAATAAACTTTCACTCTGCTGGTTTTCTTTGCCCAGTCTGCCACTAAGAAACCCCGGAAGTCTCCAGCGGACAAGGGGCGTTCCGACGCTGGAGCTCGAGGAGCAAGTCGTGGGAGAGCCAATGGCCACCCGCAGCAGAATGGAGAAGGGGACCCTGTCACTTTGTTTGAGGTGGTTAAGCTGGGAAAGAGTGCTATGCAGGTAAAATGTCTACTTGTGTTCCTCCTCACAATTCAGTGTATTCTGACTGGAGCCCAGTCAAAGCTGTGCTTTTGTAAACAGTAGTATTTTCTCATGACTGCATTGGTCCAACAGACTGCATATGATAAAGTACAGGACTGAGTGGGTTCTGATTGAGGGCTGTATCCTGCTGAAGAACAAGAGACCTGTCAGAAATCCATGTGTTTCAAATTCTCCATTGTTGATTCATTACTCTGAAGTTAAAAATATCTGTTGATAATAAGAAGTTCATTAAAGTATATCCTGTAGCAAGCTTTATATGGGAAAAAAGTATATGAAAATAATGATGAACCCAGGCCTTTTTTGTTCACTTGTTTTTTCAAGAATACCTGCTCACACAAGCAGTTTGGAGCCCTTTGCACCGGAACTTGCATTCCTGCTGTCCCCATCAGGACAGTAGGTAAAGGCTAAACTATTTCCCTAGACTTCCACTGGGTCTGAGGGAAAACACTGACACATTCTGAAGGCAAATTTTTCATTGTATAATAAGTAAGATCATCCTAGTTGCCTCTAGAAATGTTTCTTATCCGCTTATGTTTTGATCAGGTCAGAGGTCTATACAGGATGTGTGGGGCCAGGTGAGTCACACCTCAAGACCCTGCACAGAGGATTGGTTTTGACAGTGTTGTGTGGTTTTAGTAAGCTGCTGTGCTGCAGCTCTTGGTTTTGATACTCAAAGGAGAAAGAATGGGCCCAGAACACTTTTCATCTCATGCAAAGCTGACAGTCATTCCTACTCTGAAGGATTGTTTAAGCAAACCTCCTTTACTTTGCATTTCAAGAACACAGGACTTAGCCAGTATCAGTTAGCTTGTTTTGATGCTGACTAACATGAGAAAAGTACAAATTAGGAAAATTTATGCTAAGTCCCAATCTCATTATTACTTCTGGTGTAGCCAAAAGCTGAGCCTCTTTTAAGTCCCAGAGGCATCATATACTTCAAATGAGTGAAAGTTGTTGAACATTTCCTGTCTCAAATCTGTGGAAAGTCTGAGATGTCATTTTAAAGAAGTAATACACAGGAAGGAAATGAGAAGTTTTGTTCTTCATAGTTTCTGTGTTTACACTTATTCAGGATTGACCCTTCTTATCTAGAAGGTGAAGACAGAACAAATTTACTCCTAAGAAAGCTATGGATTCCTTATGTCTTTTTTTTTCCTACAACAGAGCTTCCAACTTTGTTTGGTTTTCAGCACTTTTTCAAGTTTTGTTTTTGGCAGAAATTGAGGAAACATCTGGAGTCTATTTTCTGGTTTTACTGTGGTACAGAACATACAATATACTTTGTACAGTATAGTTGACTTAGAGTTATTGATATTTGCAGAAGCCAAATGGAAGGGAATGGGCAATTGCTTTGATATTTGATGACTCTGTGTGTATGTGGTATTGACTTTGATACTTTTTATCTATATCAAAAGAGATGCTGAAACAAGTCTTCTGCAGATTAAATACAAAAAAAAATAATTGTCTGCATGTTTGTATTAAGAACCCTGTGGAAATCAGATAGAAATAAATTGTTTTTAGAAGTGGAGAATTTGTATATGCATGTGTAGGTGGATGTCTGTCTGTATATTCCCATATACCTGTATCCACAAATCACATATGCATAGGACACACACAAGCGTAACGTGCCCAGCCTGCAGGTAGGAGGAAAAGTATACAGCACCATTTAAGCAGGGGTGAGATTATATGCAAATAGTAAAGGAATAAGCCTTTTGTATTTGAGATATATGAAGGCCTGGGGTACAAAAAAGCATAAATTACTTGAGCCCTAATTTCAGGAGTATGCATCACTTGAGCACCTTTGAAAGATTTACTGTTGGTAAAAATATTCTGAAAAATCAAAGAAACCCTACAGCAGGAAAGAGAATGCAATTAAAATGTGATTTAATATTTTTTAACTTGCACTTTTGCACAATCATCGCATGTGAAACCAAGGTTCTTTAAACCAAACTTATTAGTGTCTTTATACTTGTGTTTTTCCGTAATATATTAGGATTTTGATGTAACAATTAGGAATGCTTGGCATATTTGTTTTTCATAGTTTTGATGTAGGTTTTTTTGTTCAATTTTAGCAATTTTGTCAATATTGCAGTTTTCAAACAAGTGCCATATATTTGTATTTGGCAGAACATATTATTTCTCAATATTTAGTTATTTCCCTGTAGTATGAACTTGTAATTCCCTCTTATATAATTAATTTTTTTGTTCTAGTGCTCCTAAGTTTGCTTTCAGCAATGAAAACCCAGGAAAATTCAGTTGAAATATTCTGAGATTACATAGAAATCATGTGCTTTTGTTTCTGGTCTATCTGCTCCTGCTGTTTGCTCTCAGAATTTTTTTTAGTTGTTAGATTTTTCTGGCTTTGTGGTGCCAATTCATAAAAGTCTGTTGCTGAATTCAATTTTCACTTCTTCTAAGCTTCTCTATTTTTGTTCTCACAGCAGGATTTGTTTATTACTTCTCTTCAGGCTGGTTGCTTCTTCCACAGAAATAAAATCAGTTAAATTTTTTGTATTTGAAGTATACATAATTTCAGGGTTGTTCTTTGCATAAAATCTTTTCCTCTGTCATGGGGTGCTGCTTGTGTCTTGCTTGAATTCTGTATATCTGTTTGATGCCCATGTTAAGTTGGTATCAGACGGTTGTCAATGTTTTTCATTTGCTCTGTAACCTTTTGTACAGTTAGTGCTTCAGAAGTTGTTCTGTCAGCAGCTCTCTGTGTATGAAGTGTGACATGACCTTCTGCTCATGCTTTCTGCAGGTACATTTTCAGGTGTTACTCCATTAAGGCTGTTCATAGAATTTCTTCAGTGATTTTTGTTTTCATAGTCAAACATGATATTCTTCTGCTTTTTGTCATTTATCTCTTCCATATATTTATTTTTTAGTTATATCATTTTATGGTGACAGCTATATTCTCTACATTTCCCTACTTTGAACCTCCACATGCTGAATGGTCTCTATCAGCATTTGTCACGTGCTCAGCTGCCTGCTGGTTGGAATGAAGGCTTGGGTGAGCCTCTGCTCTTCCAGCTGAGCCACCCAGGCAGAGACTGACTGGTAGCTAAAATATGCAGACATTTCTACATTGGTCTCTGACCCTGCTTTTAAGATGACAGGGACTAAAGAAACTGTGATGAGATCAGATTTTGTTTAGGACTCAGACTGCAAATTTCTCATGAGTTAGTTATGACCAGTTATCTATAGTGAAGTTTGTACTACTGGTAGTCAAACAGAGCGCAGAAGTGTTCTGCTTCCTTGTCTGCAAAGGATTTTGTTCCCCCTGAACATCAGAGAATGCATCATCAGTAATCCTAGCAGGTGTTCAGTACTAAAACATGAACAGATCTGTGCCTTGATGTCTCTGCAATACTCCATGCATTACCAGGCACCCTCAGTTGGTGTTGGCAGCTTACTACAGAGTAGGGGCTGATTTTGAGGAAAAAAACCATAAAAAATTGCTGCCTCTGCGTAGGCTCAGCTAATAAAAGGTAATCTTGGTGTTGATTAGACATAGTTCAGAATAAATATGGCTGCATTATATTGCCAGCAAGTATTTTAAGAGAAGTATCCAAGTATCTAGTGTGTTGAAATGGATTTTTTTATTGTGCCACCAGTTTTTCCTTGTCTTTCCAGAAATCAAAGCTACATGGGGTTCCTCACTGTTCTTACCTGCTCATCTAGGCACATGAGGATTTGTGTCCTTTGAGGTTCCCTCCCTGTCCAAATAAAGCTGTATTTGTAGCAGTGCTTACCCTGCCTTGAGAAATCCATCTCTGGCAGACTTATTCCTGATTAGAGTGATTATATAACCATATTTACCTTATGCAGGAGGAATTACGTGTGTTTTTACATAGATCCTTGAGATTAAGAACATCAGAGCAGCTTTAACTGGATTGCACCAAAAGCCCAACAGCCTGTCTCTGACAGTGGCAGAAAGGGAATAAGATGGCAAAAATGAGTTTTAGGTACTCTCTCTACCTCTGACTTTTTGCAGCTCAGAGCCACTGTGGTGTCTGTGTTCTCAGTGGTCTTAAAGGCTCTCTCTTTTCTGAGTTTCTTTTCTCCATCTAAAAGAGTTTTTTGCTGGATCACATCTCTGTCTCCCTCAGCTATTTCTGAAATCAGAGGTCTTTGAAGATTAAAAATATACAGACATACATTAAGTATTACCCATGCTTTTTGTGTTAAAGGCAAGGTTAGTTTAATTGTCCTTTATTGTATTTTAACTGCTGTATTCTCCAGCTTGAAGGATGGATTATAACTTAGGGTTTCCCCAGATTGTCTCAGAAATTCTGTAGGAGTTTCAGCATGCAGGCTTTAAAGTTTACTGGGCAAAATGACTGCATCTATTATTAACATTTAAACTAATATTTTCATTTTGTTAGGCAGATTTCTTCTGTAGCCTAATCTTGCTTTGCTTTTGATTGTATGGTACTGAATTAGAAGAAAAAAAATCAAAACTAGGTACATGTTTTTATAGTTGTTACACTTGGAACAATTTAGCCACCAAATGAAGCATTAATTAATTAGAGGAGTATCCCTTAATACCAAATGAATTTTTCTGCAGTCATCAAACAAGGCTTTTTTTCCCTTGTGATTTAATAAGATGTGAGATGATTTTGCTGTTAACGTGAACACAAATGCCAGTAGTGCAGTGTGTGAAAGCATTTGTACCTGAAAATACTCATTATATTTGAAGGCAGAAAAGTCTTTGTCTCTCTAGAATGTTGATGTTTTTTGAAGTGTCTGGGGTGATCTGTGAACCCTTTACAAACTATTCTAGCAAAGTAGTATGAATCATGTGTTCTAATAAATTGAAGGGTTTCTGACTGGAATAACTACATTTTGTTTCAACACTCCTCCAAGTATCTCTTCATTCCATTGTTTAACGTTTATGAGCAGTTTTGATGCTTTGTAACATCATTCATGCCCATGATTGGCTCAGTTTAAACAGACACAGCCCCCTGGAAACAGTGTAACATGTCAACTGCGAGAAATGAGCACCTTAGAAAATCTGTACCACCTTAGAAAATCTTGGTGAGAACTTTGCATGGTGCACCCACCTTTTCTGAGCACTCAAGCGAGGAACTGCTCCTCTGACTAGTGTGGGTCTGCTGGGCAAGAGTGCTCAACCTCAGGACTTCCTGTGATTTTAGTCCATTTGAAAGCAGAATTTTCCCAGTACCTTTTATGCACTCAGTGTAATTCCAGTTAACCTTTACCATTCTAAGATTCTCTTAAGGAAATAATTTATTTTTTTTGGGGTAGCGGTTTTTTCTCCCAAATGGTTCAATGTAACATGTTACATTGAATTCCCTGTGTAATGATATTTAATACCCAGTCTACTGCATAGAAATATTTATTTACACAAAATTCCAAATAGATAATCCTGTATGGAGAGTATAAATCCCTTAGTTTTATTGGGAAGAAATACTTCTAGGATTGTATTCCTTTCTTCTGTGTGCTTCAGAAAATAAAAAGTTACATAGGTAGACACTGCATAAAACAAGTTTTTCCATTTTTGCTTACTGTTATCTATAGTGAGATTTTGGTTGGTTTTTTTTTTTTTTTTTTAAAGGAATCATTTTGGCTTCTCAGGAAGTGCATGATAGGTCTTAGCAAAGTATGAACTCTTTCATAATTTAAAATTATGATCCTTAGAGAAAAAGAACGAAGTGCATGTCCTTAAGCTGCAGTTCATTTTTATTATCCTTATATTAGGTTTTCACTGGGTGTATATTAGACTGCAGTTTGGAATGCAGCCAGGCACTCATCCTGGAGTTTACTGTCCAATCTAAATTGCACTTTCACACATTAGGAACTACCTTCTCCCCTGTAGCCATCTGTGTAATTTCTTCAGTTTTTACAAAATTTATCCTTAAAAGTCTTTTATTCTTTTTTTTAAAAACCCAACCTGAACAGATTCACTTAAAATATTTTTGCTGAGTGTTTTAAGTCTCTCACTACTTGTCTTTTTTCCCCTGGGTCCTTATTTTAAGTGTACTAAGTTCTTCTTATTATCTGTTAAAGTATATTTTCTACTTTTCTATTTTAGTTGCTCTTCATACAGGTTATTGAAATATTTAATTTCACTGTGCATTCCCTTTTTAATCAGTTTCAAATTTCATTTGAGTGACTGGGATTTTGGCAGAAGTTGTTAGTGTAAGCTTTGATTATTGGATTTTTTCCTACCTTGATGTAAACACATTGCACACACATTCTAGAGTAATTTTTTTTCTTTCATATTCACTGTAAATGAAGCATGTCCATGATCAATTGTATGAAGTGGCAAATTATTTAAAGTTCCATATACTCAATTTGCCTTGGTTTACAGTTGACTCAGATCTTCCATTTTAACATGCACTTTGTATATGGTGTCATTTGTTTTCCCTTTTGTTTTAGCACGGTTGCCAGGTTGTTACTTAATTGAAATTGTGAATCGGCTTTTTTTGAAATCAGCTTTCATTAATATTTAGTGGGACTGTGCTAATTTACATGAACTGGCAATGTGTCCTCTGTAGTCAGTCCCTCTGGTTCCTTCAGTGCTTAATGCTCCTGAATTCTCTCACACTGAAGGAATATGAAGTGGATTCATAGCTGCAAAGCCTAGAGAAGGTAATAAGACCATTAGCTTCATTATTTCATTCATTGCATCTGACTTGCTTTTACTGGAAGCCCCAAGCTGCTATTCCTTTTCAGTACTGTAAAATGCTTTGGTTTATCTTTTAGCAGACTTTGACATGTGAGGGTCAATATTTCTGCAAGTTGATCGATTTGAAGTTGTTTACTCAGACTGTGGATCTATTCTGCTACTTGCTTGATTTAATTTAGGCTTCTTAGTTCTATAGGGTTTCTTACCTGGCATATTCTTCAAATTATGTTCCATGGTAGTTCTTAAAACAGCCTCATCAGAGAGTTCAGTTCTGTGACATTCTCTTGAAAACTGTTGGAAGCTTTGGAAAATCTCTGTACTGACTCTGTATTTGTACTATACATCATCTGCCATTTGCAGGACACCTTGAATTTTTACTCAGTTCTCATAAGAATAGAAGCAATTTCATAATTTAAAAAAAAAAAAAAAAAAAAAAAAAAAGTCTGAGTCTTATTTTTGTAATGTACCTGTACAGCCTTGTTGACTGTCCCAGAGATGTGATGCATGTATGTGTCTAGATGTGTCCTGACAGCAGGGAGTGGAGGAGGATTGTTGGTGTTACTGGAGTCATTTGGAGGTTTTATCTGTGTAATTGAGCTTGTTGCCAAGGGAGCCTTTTCCTTGTGCATGTGCCTTGAAGTTGGTGAATCCCAAAAGCGTGGATGTGCTGCCCCTGGGAAGGCTGCAGCACACGTCCTCTAGATCTTGTGCCTCCCCAGAATGCTGAATTTATTATGTATTTCACACACAGCATGTAAGTGCACATTTCCATATGGTAAATTCATGCTCCCCACTGCAGCTGAAGGTAAAAACATCTGGAAGCAGATGGGTACCACTGGAGCAGCTCATGCAATCTATTGCTGCCTTCTTTCCTAGATGTTTTGTGGAAGTAGGCAGGGAGACTCGTAAGGATGAATGCTGGGGGGTGGAACCTGCTTGTAGCTACCTCCTTTCTGAAAGGGCCACCTGGTCTTTCCCTCCTGTCACCACATGTGCCTTCAAGATTTAATGGTCTGTGCTTGGGACAGGTGACAGGGAGGGGCAAGAACAGGAGATCTCTGGGCAAGTTGATCAAATGTGGGTCATTTCCCTGAGTTTGCTCTTGGATTATGTTAAAAAAAGGGTTTGCTGTAACCTGGGGCCCGTTGGTTAGAAATAGTTGTTTTTAATGGGAGTCCTTCTCTCTATGCATATTTATGCAAAATAATTCAATTTCTGGCAAGGCTTGCATGTTGCACCATTTGCTACACTGCTGCCCCTGCTTTGATTCCTTTTTTGCTTTTATTCAATTTTTTTTCCTGGTATTTGGGTTACTGCTGTTTTGTCTTGTTTCAGTGTATACTTGTCTCTCTTTTGGGTCTGAGGTGTGTTTTATTTATTCATCTAGTGTTTTCAGTTCTTATAGCTCTTTTCTGTTACATCAAAAGTCAAACATTTGATTAAAGTCCAACTGTTGCAGCATATGTAGACTGGCTTCATTATCTCCTGTTGCCTTAAACTGTAATCTCTAACAAAATTAGGCAGCCAGCATGCCAAGTGTGTAAGAAGGGGTGAATGTGTGGGTCTGTGGGTGTTATTTTGGGGCACTGATTTTTAGGGCTTAGTGAATGCAGTTTCTGTGTCTCTGTGTTGATGCTGGCAGGTCAAGTGCCTATATGTGACTTGTCACCCTCAGCCCCTCAGTCAGTGGGGCTCTCCTGGGGTAAACGCAAGCCTTGTGCAGCAGGAGCCCTCTCTGCTCTCCACAGATGCCTGTTCAGAGCAAGGAGTTACACTGACAGCTCCCTGAACACTGACTGTGCATGTGTGTCGCACACAGTGGTGAGTGCCAAGGCACTGAGGAGCTTGTGCATGCCAGCTTAGATCAGATGGTCCCACAAATTCAAATTTTACTTACAGCTTTGTCAGTTGTCTGGGAGGTCAAGACAGTCTTTGCTTGATATCCCTCTGGAGAACCTTCACTCTGATTTTTCTGCTTTTCTTATCTACTGCTGCCACTAAAGACTGCATTGCCTCCAGTCTGGTCTCCAAGTCTGGAGATGAGCCACTTCTTACTTTTCTGTAAATTGCATGATGGTTCTGGGTTGAAAGTGCAAGTGCCAAACTGGTAGGACAGAATGGGCCCCCAGTGCCCAAGGACACAATGTGTCCCCCACAATTCTTTTTGTACAAGAGACATAAAATAGAAGTGAGAGGAGCTGCATTGATGCTGCAGTTTGAGATAGTGCTGCAAAAATAAATAAATAATTGTATAAAAGAAGCAGAAGCAAAATTTAAAGGTATTCCTTTACACTTCTTTCCTTGTGTCCCCCTTTTTTAAATCCAGATGGGTTCACAGGCAGTATTTATAGCACAGTCCATGAGAAGCTGCAGTGGTATGGCTGAAGGGGCAGTGTGTTGTAGCAACAAACAGGAGTAGGACTGAACGTGGGAGGGAATTTCTTGGGCCAGCCTTACTTCCATGGGGAGTGTTTTCTGTGAAACTCAGCTGTGGATAATGAACAGATGCTGGGAAACTAGTTATTAACACTCAGGAGAAACAGCTGAGGTTTCCCAGGCTCAAAGAAGAGTATAGTAGACTTCAGAAACTGTTAAGAGATGTGTGACAGGAGTGGGCAAGAATAAAGATACAGAATTATTTCTGGGCAAGCCACATGGCACAGAGTAGGATTATTCTGCCTGGAAAGAGGTGACCAGATGGAAGCATGGAAAATGCAAACAGGGCCTTGGGGTTTGTTTTTTTCCTTCTTTCATAAGAATTGGGTCACACCAAATGGATCTAACAATTGGCAAGTTTAAAACACAATTATTCTTTTATTTTGCAGTGAATAATTAATTAACCCTTGCATACTGCTGCAAGATGATGTAGATATAAAGCTGGTTTAGACAGACACATCCATGAGAGAAGAAATTTGCTGTTTTAAGGGTCTGGGACAGTAACTCAGAAATATCAGTGTATTCTTGCCCTTATGCTTCTTAAGCTTTTCCCTGCATGTAGGGAAAACTGTAGGCCAGTGAACCTGTCATCTGACCAAGAACAGCTACTGTTTTCTTTAGTGTAAAAAATAACTTTGGCAATTGCATGTTGTTCTGATGTCTACAGTAACAGAGCTGTTCAAACAAATCTTGTAAATTGGTAGTACACCAACAGCCTGGTCATTAAGCTCTGTCAATATTTGGTGTAGTAAATACTTTTTACGTTTGGCTACATTTGGTTTATGTGCCCTGGAGAATTTTGCTGATTGATTGAAATGATTGATACTTCCAGGAACAGGTCTGAATTCATGATAAAATAACAGTGAGATAACATTCTAAATAAGTGATTTTGTACTGCTGCTTCATGCTTCCTCAACTTGTGTGAAGCTTATTTAGAGGCCAAGATTTGCTAATTTCTTCTAAGTAGCAGATGGACCCTTTTTAAGATTGCTTCTCCTACAGGGTGTGTGTGCGCGCGCGTGTGTGTTTTGGGAGACAAAACCTGTGAAAACTGAGTTTCCTGGCAAATTGGATGTTGAGAGATTTACGCTGGTTGTTAGATAACATGATAGTATCGCTAGTCTGCTCCTGGCTCAAGGGTGAGTGTAGTGATGTGTGTTAAACATGGAGAGCTTTGGCTCAGTACAGAGTTCTGTGTATCTGGTACATACACAACTGGTTTGCATCCTTTTCCTAATTCACCTGCCAAGGGCCCACTGGTAGTCTTGGGAGTTTGCACTTGGATAAGTGGAAACTGCAGAGGGATTTTTCAAGATCACTCCTTACAGCTACTAATCAAGAAAAAGGCTGATTTTTCTAAAAGATCAAATTATTTGGGTTTTTTTTGTTGTTTTTTTTTATTAAATCCTTTTCAGCACGCTAGAGGCCACTTGTTTGGGCATGGTGGGGTGTTTGTGTGTGTGTGTGGTTTTTTTAAATTTAATTTTATAGAAACTCATTGTCAACCTGAACTGTCCAGAATAAACTAATCTATTTGCAAGTTGTGCTCTGATAATATAATCAAGCTTTTCCTAATGAATGCTGTTGCATGTGCGGAACAAAATAGTTTGTCTTTTCCCTCATAAAATAAGTCAAGTGTTTGATTACATTAAATATACACAGTTCCTTACCTACAGTGTTTATGTAGCTCAGGAGCTTGGAATATCAGAGATTTTATATATATATATATATATATATACATATAAATAAAAATATCTCCTGGCCAACTGTAGTTCTGAGGGCAATTAAAAACTGAGTTTCCTATCCTGTGATCCAAGTAGCTTTACAAACACCCTAAGTCAAATTTCTCTGTATTATTTTATTTACTGTGTATTCCTCATTATATTTTTATTCTCCTGAACTATTTACAGTGTTCCTGGGTGACTGATGTACTACTTTGGCCTTTATAAATACTGAGATATTCACTATGCAATAGAAAATCAGTATTTATCTCTAAGTATTTCTACTCATCCATTTTCTGGGAATATATGTTGGTCATTCTGGAGTAACAGTGTTTGGTTTTTTCAACACAATTTTAAAACTGAAAAAATACTCTAAGTAGTTTGGAGGATTTAAAGTAATTTCTATCTGAACTTGTGTTTATACAATATAATACCAGAAAATGGTGCATATAGTTCTGCTCTCTCTAACTATATTTGTTCTGTCTCCACCTTGAGAGAAGGTGCATAGATTTCTGATTTTGTACACATGTATAATTATACAAAATAAATGCTAAATTACAAAATTATGTTCTGAAAAGAATAAATCATTTGCCTTTAATAAAACACTTTTTAAGAGTCTCTGATAAGTATTCTTTTTTTCTTGACAGTCTGTGGTGGACGACTGGATTGAATCATATAAACAAGACAGGGACATAGCACTTCTGGATTTAATCAACTTCTTTATCCAGTGTTCAGGATGTCGAGGTACAGAACATGGGAAACAAGTTGTATAGAATAAATCTGACCTACAAACGTGTTAATGCAAATGCTGGTAAAGATGGGGGAGACGCTTGGATTGATACTCCTTGTGTGCATGGTTTGTATAGAAATATTGTCTGCATTCCAGAATAACATTATTTAAAGCTTGTTTGTGAAGGGCTACCCTTTCTCTTTCTCACTTTCCTGTCATCATGCTAAAGTATACAAATCCTCACAGAGACACTCTACTCATCAGCAACAGGAGACAAAAGATCTGGTACTCCAGGTAGGCGTATATTTCCCCTTTCTGTTTCTTCCCAATTTTCAAACTGCAAAAGTTAGTTGGTAACTATACCTTAACTTGATATTTTTTCTTTCTTTTTAGGAAATTTTTTTTTTTTTTTTAACTGAAGAGGAAGGAGTCAGCCTTCGGTTCACTTTTCTTAGCAAGAAAGATTTTCTGTGGATGAGGCACCAGAGTTATTTATTCCTCTGTAATACTTTATCACGTCAGCAGCGAGTGCCCTGCCTTTTATACCCTGCTTAAGCAGTCTCCATTACCAGGCATGCAGCAGTCAGCCATTCTAGCATTCTGTTGCCACACTGTGCCTTCTAATGAATTTTTCATGTGTTGTCTTTTTTCAGTTAACTCAGCCTTGAAAAGAGACAGAGCTTCACTCTGTCTGTAGTGCCCAGAACCAAACTATCTACTGTTTTCTGATGCTTCCTAGAATTTACTTGGAATAGAGTTGAAAACAATCAACAATTCAGAAATTCTTTTTCTTCGTTTTGTATCTGATGTGGGAATACACCTTTAGGCATTAAATGGTCTGGACAGAAGTCCTTTTTCTTCCTTAAGTGTAAGGTGAAGTCTTGAGTAGTTAAGAGTATCAGAGAAAAGAAATAGGAACCATTAGCAGCTTCAGCAACCCTTTTTCATAGCTGAAGGAAATAAACGTATTTTGTGGATGACAGGAGGGACTGAATCTCTGGGAGCATTCTGTGAAAGAGCTGAAGGTTAGGGCTTAGGTTACCAGCCTGTGTCAATGTCTGCACTGTTCACACAGAACCCCTGAAACATTTTTCAGTTGTGTTTGGCAGCTTATGTGAAAGTAGTTGTATTCTGTGTGCTTTTTCTTTTTCTTTTTTTTTTTTTTTTTAACTCCTGAAAGTGTATGTGAAAAAAAAACCACTCTACAAGCTTACTTGTAAGAATTTGGGCAGCATTAAACCAAAGGCATCCTTGGCCATATGTTTATATTCTTGTTGATGCAAGCTCTTGGTGAAGGCATGTCATAAATATCTTCATTCCCCTGCTGCTCTCTAATTTATTCTCCCTTTCATTCTCTTCATTAGAGAAAGCAGCACTCTGATAAGATTCCTATTTTTTATACCCCTTGTTGGTGAGTGATGCAGGCTGAATGCCCACTGTCAGCCATATGCTACTGGAGCAAGTGCTTCCCAGAAAAGCTTTCTGTTATTGGCTGGGAGGCAGCAGCGCTGCGAGTGCCTGATGTCATTGACTTACTTGGCTTTTCTTTGAATGGTGACTTTCCATTTTCAGTGCTCTGCTCTGCATCCCAGGGCTATCTCTGCTGAGCTTCTTTCAGTGCCTTCTGGTCCCAAACTGCAACAGTAGGAGAAAGGAAGCAGAAATTACTTAGTCCCCAAGTCTATAGTGTGTTTGAGAGATTTATTTCTGTTTTGGAATTTTTTTGCAATGGCTACAGTAACAGCTGTAGAACAGGGTTAAAAGCCTGGCAAACAGTGCAGTTCTTTCTGGTTTCCAGTAATATGCTTGTTTTCTAAAATATATAAATAAGAGCTTTATCAGAAGAGAGTGGATTTTATTGGTAGTCCACTTAGGATAAAGTGCATACCAAGCTTTTCTTTATGGAAGTGAGAAATAGGGGGTTGTTTTGTATCTTGTGAGAAAGACTAAAATTCTTTTTCATGGGTAGATGATATATTATGACATCTTTATTTCCCTTTAGAGATTTCATTGACATTCTTGCTTATTTCTATTTCTGATAAATAACAGCCCCTTGTGAATCTCAATGACTGCTTTATCTTCCTTGATTTTGTTCTTTTCAGTTTGCTCCACTACCATTGTCTTGGATTCTCCATCCTCCTTTCCCAAAGTTGGATCTAAATGCTGGCTGAGAATATGTCTAAGTTTGTGATCATTAACTGAAGGGAGGAGGACAGCTAACTTGGGATGAAGTTTCTCAGGGAATTGTGATGCTAAGTTTATAAATCTACCGTTTCAGTAGTGCTTAGAATCACTTGACATCTAAATATATGTAAAGTACATTTAGCTTGATGTATCTTTCAGAAGTTTTGAGCAGGTGGAAGAGTGTGTTCCCACTTAATAGCTTTAATTAGAAATGGAGATACCAAACTGTTTTATTTAGAAGCACTTCTGACCCTAAGAAAAAATATCTTTCTGTTTAGAGAAACATTGAAACATTGATTTTTGTGTATTTATCTCATTCTCTTGGGCAGCATAGATGAATGAACCTCTTGGCATCTTCCAGCTTTGCTTGTAGCTGTTGCTGAAATGAGAAGTGATCTATTGTAGATATGAGTAAGCAGGCATATTATGTAAATTGTTAATACTAACAATTGTTAAATTAGTGGCTTTTGCAGGTGAATGTAAAAGATCTGTGCAATTTAAAATTCAATAAATATGCACCACATATTCAAGTATGTCTGTCCTTTGTCATGTCAACTCTTCTGAGTATCTAATGTATATCAATTAAAAACATAGGAGATTAGGTTTTAGTGTGACTCCAGTAATCCTTCTGTGTTTTTAGAGTGCTGTTTAGTGTAAATGAGAAGTTTCTTGTCAAAACATCTCAGTTAAATAAGCAGGTTTGCATGGGAGTTGGTCACTTGTCATGTCATCTTTCCTCTAGTGTGCCTGCTCAATCTGTACATATGTTGCCTTTGCTAATTTTGATTACAAAGAAGTGCAATGGTTATGTAAAGAATTTTTCTTTATCTTGCTTGTTTTTTTCTTCTAAAAATACAAAAAATCCCTGCCTTTCACAGCTTGTCTGTGTAGTCTTTTCCATTGTGTTTTGCTGAATTTCTGTGGCACAAAATGGTTAACAAGGACAGATACATTCACCCATTCATGTTTTATTTCTGATCCTTTTAAAATGTGTTGCTGCTTCTAGAAGGAAGATCTTGTATCAGATAGTACCTTAAAAAGGTGAAAAGGTAAGTGTTTACTTCTTTGTGGAAAAAGAGTAAAATTGCTGATGGAAGTCCTTGAAAATAAAACAGGTATGTCTGTTGGTAGTAGGTGTTTATTTTCCATAGGATTTACAATCTGTAAAGCAGGTGGTGTTGCATTTACTTTCTTATTTCTAAGTCAGGAGCAAAATTTCAGAGTTTTCATTATTAGGTAACAAGGAACTTTTTGACATAAGCTTGTTGTAATGGTAAAGCCCTTTCTTCAATTAAGTGCCACTGGACTGGGATAGTATCCACACTACTGAAATTTCCATCTCCACTGTTGTGCTTTGGTCTGCAGCATTGTGGATTTAGACACCCTCCCTTGCAGAAGTGTTGCAGATCAGTGTTCAGAGTTTTCTGGGAGGTTTTGTGAGCTCTTTACCTTTGCTTTCTTCTTTCTACAAACATATTTTTGCTTTTCCCCCTTTTTTCTCTTCTTTCTTTGAATGTTTATGTAAAGCACAGCATTGAGTGCCGAGCTCTCTGAGCTGCTTGCAAGCAAACTGAAATGTCTAATCAGCAATATGTACGTGAGGTCCCAGAAGGATTATAACTGTGTCAGTGTGATGCTGCATCAGGCCTAATTAGCTCTGCCTCTCAGACTGAGTAATTAGCTCAGGTATCCTGCTCTGCTGCTATGACAACCAGGCTGTTTCCATTTCTGGAGCTCCCTGGATTTAGAGCTGACTTGGGTATCTGCATGGCTGTCAGCTCGTGCCTTCTGTTATTGATAGAAAACAAACAGAAAGCTCCTCGAGCACTCTGACCTTTCTACATTTTAAAGGCAGAGAGCCATGCTTGTGGAATAAATATTTTTTTTCCTAACCAGAAGCAATTAGTGGTTGAAACAGCCTCTTGAGCTGTGTAGGAAAACCAGCCACTGAGTTCATGGGAGAAAAGCAGCTTTCTTTTGTAGGGGAAAAGGGTCTCCCATAATTGAAGAGGAAGCTACTTGACTGCTTTCAAGTGTACAGTGAATTTATTCCCATTCCTTCTCTCCCATCCATCTGCTTCCGTCTCATTTATTTTCTGCTGGGTAAGACAGAAACATACATTTTAAAGCAGGTTTTCAGAAGTGGTCTTTGATGAGCAAATATTCCAGCTGTCACCTGCTGGCCTGGATTGCTGGTGCTGTTTAAGGCTGGGTTTTTCTTGGTTGTGAGTAAACAGAGATTTGTCTATGACTCTTTCCCTAGGGGCTTAAAGCCAGACTCCTTTGTGGAACTTTTCCTGTGAATTAAACACCTGGGGTTCCACACTCTCTTCCCACCTTCCTTGAGTGCCTGGTTGTTCCTCACCTATTCTAGATCTTCTGTCAAATTCTGATTGAATGGTGCAAACTAAGCCAATAAGTGCAGGAGTTCTGAGTTACCTTGATAACTTTGGTTTTTATTAATGTTCTAATTAATGAGCTTAATTAAGGGCAAACTAATAGATATCTGCTTTGCCAAAGGAAACTGAAGGCTAAAACCAGGAAAAAGTAGCATAGAGTGGCCATTATATGGTCTGTCAAAAGCAGTGAGCAAGTGCTTGCTTTGCTGTTGGAAAGAATTCCAGAAAGCGAGTTAGCCAGGAAATAGTGTTATTTACTTTTATTAATAATATTTTAATAGGGGGTATAACATGATAACTAGAGAAATGGTCAAAAAAAATTAGTTGTCCATGGTTCTGTTTTGTGATTGATGGAATCGTTGTTCTCTACAGGATGTTATGGACCACAAAGAAAACTTTGTTAAATCTAATTCCCTGCATATGAACCTTTTGCAAGGAATTGCAGAGAGTGACAAATGTTGCTGACTTCAGTATTAAAAGGCTTTACCATTTCAGTCATTCAATTATTATTAAGAAGTTGATTTCATAAATATTTTGTATTATGACCAAATTAGAAAATACTGCAGTTCATTGCATTGGAGCTTGTATTTTTATTAAGTATATAAAGTCTGCTTTCCCACAGTTTCATCAACAAAATGCCTTTTCAGTGTGTGAATATAGGGGAGAATGTTGCAAAGTAAGAACTAATATACATTTTGAAAAATTGTTACTTACTTGTGTAGGATTTAAGTGATAGCAATGTCAAGGATTTCTGAAATATTTTGTATGCATAGTATAAAGAAATAAATGCACCCCAATAACTATAAAGCAGTTAAAAACATGCTGTTAGCCACATTCAAAAATTGGAGGATAAGACTGTAGGATGGAATTGGCTTAATCTTAATTTCATGTGTAGTGTAGATAAACAAGAGCTGAACTTCTTTCTGAGCCTTGAGGTAATTTTTACAGTGTGTTTATCTTGAAGTGAAAGCTTAGAAAATGCAAACTGAAAATAAGATGCAAATGGCTCAGGTGGAAGGTAAATCACATTACCAAGCATACATTAAATGTTTCATTAATTCTTTAAATGAATATAGGTAAAGTTAAAAAGTTCATATCAGACACTTGACAGTTATGGTTACATCAAAATCAGTTTTTGTGAAGAAGTACAAATAGTTAATATCTGTTGACATTCTGGAAATTAAAGCTTCGGTTTTGTTGTGTGTATAGTTTTAAATCAAAAAGGTTTTTACTATTTCTTCCTGTTTGCTGCTGAATGTATTTGTACTTGTAATTTACTTTCAGTGCAGGAGACATGAAGGAAGGGCACACTGGTTTGTGGTTTGAAAATCTGAATGAAATACCTCCTGTGCTGAGTTCTGACTGCAGTCCAAGATTTCCCTCTATGAACTGATAACAGGAGCAACAGTAATTTAAACCAAACATATTTTTCTTTATTACTTGTAAACTATTTACATTGCATGTACAACAGCAGACCAAAAAGGAAGGAGCTAGCTTAAGATCAGCTATTAACTAATATATGGGTATGAATTAATACCAACTTTCAAATAATTTAGAACAAATTTATTGAAATAATTGACAGAACTCGTGGTACTAGAGTATTTTGGAGCAAGTCTATAATGTAAGGAAAGACAAATTAGCTTTGAAATGAATTCTGCACTGCTAGTTCTGTATAAGTTCAAATCTCTGCTGAAAATGAAAACACTCCTTTTAAGCTTGGAACAAAGTCTGTGTTCTGCCCCTGTCCACTACTAAACTCAGAGCTCGTAAAATTATTTTTGGCACTGCTCACTGGAGAAAAATTGTGCAAGGAGTTCAAATATTCTTGCCTGTTTTCCACTATATTAATTTAATTACATTCATATTGATCTGCGAAATAGCACTACTCACGTGACTACAGAGGTAAAACTTGAAGACAGCCTCAGTTAGACCATGCTTTTAATACTACAGCTTTTCAAGAGAAGAGCAGTAAATATCTCTTGGTGTTAGTAATTTCGAATAGTTGCTGCCTTACTAGCCAGATCTGTGCCATTTCCTCTTTATTTATGGGGTTTTTTTTCTGTATTGTGTATGAATTTATTACAGGAGGAACACCCTCTGTACTAAGCAGGGGAGTAAAAGCCTTAGTCTGATTTATTTTTGACAGTATTATTCTCAGGCTTGTGAACGAATTATGTCAGTGTATGAGTTTGCTAGCTGTGTGTGATACACATTGCTGGATTTACTGTAGATGACAGGTGCTTCCTGAGAAGACAAGAGCTAATTATAAAAAGCAACCCAATACCACTAGATCTTAGATCTTTTCTGACTGGATTACAAATTGGAAAAGTACTCATGTCTCTGGCCTTTCCAAAGATGCAAATTCTGCTGAAGGTTTAGTCAGAATTTTTGCAGACCAAGGGTAAGAATTAAATTGCAAAAATTATATTTCTCTTAGCAAACACTGTAATTATGATTCTCTCTCCTTTGCTTTATTGAAGCCATAGACTTTTTTGATAAAGTGCAGGGCTGATACACTGTAGTAATTATGTCTGAAGAGAAGGAGATGGGGATGATAAGAAAGGGTCTGTATCCTAATGAAAACGTGGTATCTCTGGCACAAAGAGAGTAGTTAAACCAAATCAAATATCCTCTTAATCTGCAGGCATTCAGTAGTAGCTGGATGTAGGAAAAAAAAAAAGCTTGGATTTCAAAGAAGAGCCTTAAATTGGAAGAAGTGGACTCTGAAGCAGATCCAGTCCTGCTCACGTTCTGCCATGACTACTTCTTTCTTTATTTATATCAGTCTGATCAGATTGCCTCAGTTGTCTTTAACCTGAACTATGACCAGCTGAGCCTTACAATAATTCATGTCCTTTTAACTGGAAGTTACAGCATTTTCTGGCACTGCCAGAGTCGAAGCCATTGTAGGACAGAATGTTGTAAATAACCTTTACCTTGTCTTTCCTTAATTGCATGGAGCAGGTAATGTGGTGGAATGTTTTTGGGTGTCTGGAAGGGTGGAAAATGGTGTCTGTACAGCCTTTACAAAGGAGCAGTCAGGAATTCCCTGGCTAGCAGTCTCCCTTCTCTTGTTTAAGGACTGATAAGCCCAGCAGAGCTGAGCCCAGTTCTTGGGTGACTGTCACCAGCTCAGACACAGGTGTAGAGTTTTGCATTTCTTTCTGGTAATGGCAGTAGCTTAAATTTCAGCTTTCAACTACTAGTGTTGGCCCTCTACCTGTGTATCATTGGCTTTGAAGGGATGAAGCTTAAAGCATCTGGGGCTTAAGAGAGTCCTTTCCCTTAGGAGCAGTCACTGGCCTTTAATAGGCACCATCCCTTGTGGGAATTGGCTTCTACAAAGCCTTCTACAAACTTCTACATTTTTTTGGAAAACCTTTAATGTAGTTTGTCAGATTTGCCACTATCTACTCTTTGTTTTGTTTATTTCATCATTATTGAAATAAATGTTCTGGATAACTTCAAAGTTCTTGTGACTTAGGTAAAAGGGCCTAGAAATACTGTCAGCAACTTATATGAGTGAAAACAAACTGTATATATGTTTAGTGACATAGATACAGATGTAGTGGAATTTCAGTTCGAGGTGACATAAATAATGGCAGTTTCTGTACTGTTGGTTCAAACCTTCTTTGCCACCCACTTCGATTTTCAGCTTATGTTCTTCAAGTCACTTTAATTAGCCATTTCAAGTGACATTTTTTTCATTGATGAAGAGGAGGCAGATGAATTTCAAGAAAACAACATCTTTTAAGGTTAACAAAGTATTGCTGTTATTCCTGTGTTCTCACAGCCTAACTTGTAAGCTGCTATTTTTTTCCTTATGGTGGAGAAGACTGAAAAGTGCAAAATTTAAGACATCAGGTAAGTCTGTTTCCACAGATCTCCATAAAACCAGAAGTACTTTCTTACAATTAGAGCTGGACTTAACTTTGGAAAGAAAAACTCTTTTTTTAAATGAAAAATAGAGAATCTCACCAACTGGAGCATCTGTGTTTCCCATGGAAGTCCTGCAGTAGGCAGTGGCTCTGTGTGCCACAGTGTACTTTTAGGGAGCTCCTTTGGTTCCAAGGATATTGCTCACATGACATGTTTGAAGAGATGTCAACCAGAGTCCTCAAAGTACTCCTTTCAGATTTGTTTGACAACCAAAACAGGCATGGAATCCCATGCCATTGTTTAAATTAGCCTCTGATCTTGGGAGTCTCACTTTTGGAGTCTGAAACTGTTGCTGAATGGCAACAGTCAAGTTGCTCAGTGACCTTTTTAGTCTTAACTCCATGTCTTGTAACAAGAATTTAGTATTTTATGTATCTTGGTTTTACTTACTGTTTAGAACCAGCTGTAGATTCTCACTTCTTGTTCCCTATCATTAGGAAACATAGTGGATATCATTAAAATTCTGTCTGTAGAGACTTTGAAGACAATTTACTTCTGATCTGCAGTGAGGGGTTATTCTAGAGCTGTGGCCTAACAAAACAAAAATCTTAAGTGATTTTTGCAGTTCACAGAACTGTAAAATGGGTTAGGTGGGAAGGGACCTTAAAGCTCATCTTATGCCACCCCTGCCACAGGCAAGGACACCTACTATCCCAGGTTGCTCCAAGTCCCATCCAACCTGGCCTTGGACACTGCCAGGGATCCAGGGGCAGCCACAGCTTCTCTGGGTAACATCTGCCAGGGTCTCACCACCCTCACAGGTAAGAATTTCTTCCCAATATCCCACCTAACCCTGCCTTCTGGCAGTGGGAAGCCATTCTCTGTGTCCTTCCCTCCACCCCTTGTCCCAAGTCCCTCTCCAGCTCTCCTGGAGCCCCTTTAGGCACTGGAAGGGGCTTTCAGGTCTCCCTGGATCCTTCCCTTCTCCAGGTGAGCACCCCCAGCTCCAGAGAGGGGTGAGCAGAGAGGCTCCAGGCCTTGGTGCATGTCCGTGGCCTCCTCCGGATTTGCTGCAGCAGCTCCATGCTGGTCTTGTGTTGGGAGCCCCAGGGCTGGAGGCAGCCTGAGCAGAGGAGGAGAATCCCCGCTGTTGCTCTGCTGCCCATGATATGGGGGATGAGCCCAGGGTGGGGGCTCTGTGGGCTGTGAGCACGAACTGCTCGGTCACAGTCAGTTTTTCATCCACCAGTTCAAATTAAGAGTCACATTCACTGACATATTTGTGTTTAAAGAGAAAAGAAAATACATTCAACTGTTAACGCCTGTCTAGACAGCATCATTTCATCCTGGGATGGCACCATCAATAGAATCTCAGCAGACCACATTCTTTTCAGGTTCAGAGGAAAGGAATCAATTTGTTTTCATATCTTGTTTTATAATTTGGTGAATTGGGTAAGTGGCCAGTGATGGAGTATCTTTTTGCTCAGAATAGTGAGAAGGTTTAGAGTTGGCTTCGGTATATAATTTTCCAACCATTGCAACAGGTTGAATTGTCTTTTCAACCAATCACCATGGAACTTGCTTCCAGGAGACGTAAACCTTGTCATTAATATAGAGAAGAAAATATATGTCACTCAATTACTGGTATCACCTGTGGGTATTTCAGTACCAGATTGAATCTTAAGTCCTGATAAACAAACAACTGCCATGAATTTTTTATCTGCCTTACAAAGAATTTTATCTTAGTGATAATGGTTCAGAAAGCCAAGCTGACTAACTCTTTCTTCTCAAGATTTGTTAATTAATGTGGGTTTTTTTCTTTCTCACTTTTTCCCCCCCTTTTTTCCCCTGACGATGCCAGTTTTGTGGGGGTAGAACTGAAAAGTGAAGGTCTGTTGTTGATGGAGAGATGCAGAAATTTGCCTTACTGGTGTCATATGCTTATTCTGAAAGAATAAGAATTTTTATTAATGATAAAGAAACAGTGTATTCTGATGTATCACTCTTGAATGTATTTGTTGTCAACTTCTAACTAAACCCATGGATTAGAATTTAATTTTTGATGTTTGCCTTTGGAGTTGCTTACCCTTCTGTCAAACAGATACTTCTTTTTTACTCCTTTTTGTGGTGTATAAGTACACTTGGCCTGTAAAGATTTTTGAATATTTTCCCTGTCCTGTGTTCAGCTCCACTTGTACTTACAGGAGAAAGTGGCTAACATGAAAGGTTCCAGCCCAGACCCATTAATAGCAGCATTTGCAAACCATTTTGTCTAATAGCAGTGATGGATATTCTCACTCTCAAATTTTAATATTCAGCCTTTTTTTCCCCCTCTGGTTTCCATGGTAGCCTGTAACAGCAGGATTATTCATCAATTATGTGCTGTGTGTAAAAATCACTTCATAGAGTTCTGAACTGGCTGCTTCCTTGGGAAGAACTGGCTGCTTTTTGGGAAGGAGAGTAGTCCTCAGCCCAGGAAGTGCTCCCTTCTGCCTGTGCTGAGCAAAGCTTCCAGTTCTTTCTGACTGGAAAGAAGGGGGAAACATCATACTGTGATGAAAAATGCATTTAACCCTTAGGGAGCTGGAGACTTTGACCTCATGCAAGCAGTTTAAGATGGTTGGTGGGGATTGTGAAAATGTGCAGTTGCCCTTGCATCTCTTTCTTACTCTTGTCAGCCTGTAGTAACAGCAACCAGTATTAAATGTCACAGAATCACAGGATGATTTGTGTTGGAAGGGACCTTGAAGCTCCTTGTTCCACCCCCTGCCATGGGCAGGGACACCTCCCACTATCCCAGGTTACTCCAAGCCCCATCCAACCTGGCCTTGGACACTTCCAGGGATCCAAGGGCAGCCACAGCTTCTCTGGGTAACCTGTGCCAGGCCTAACCACGCTCATAGAGAGGAATTCCTTCCTAATATCCCATCTAGCCCTGCCCTCTGGCAGTGGGAAGCTATTCTTCATTGTCCTGTCACTCCAGGCCTTTGTCCAAAGTCCCTCTCCAGTCTCCCTTTATGCACTGGAAGGTGCTACAAGGTCTCACTAGTGACCTATAAAAATTAATTACATGTATGAAGTCTCATTTGTAGGGAAAATGCAAGGAGGAGAAAACATCTGTAACAGTGGAATGAAGGATGGAACGGTAAACTTGTGCTTTTAAATGCAGTAAAGTATAAGGGCAAAGGAAAAAATTATGGATTCTGAAAACTGCAAGAAAGGAATAATGTGTTCTTTTGAGGACACATCTCCACAGCGGAGCTTAGGTAGCAGGAGGAAAGAGAGGCAGGCAGGCAGGTGTACATCCTAGTGGTTTTGCTTTCCTTCAACAGCCAAAATAACAGTTTTTTCACCTGATGAATACACTGGAGGACTGCTTTAAGCTACTACAGAATGATGGAGCCAGAACATACCACTGAACAGGGCCAGAAATTACAATGTAACTCAATTTTTGTATATTCTCATCAAGCAGATGATCCATAGTGTAACACCCCTTGGTGTTTATGATGTGACCTTCAAGGACAATTTCATGGGGGAAGGACAGGAAAGCAATTAATAGGTAAGAATCTATGTTGACAAGAACAAGAATATAGTTATGCTCAAAAAAAAGGGTACTATATAGAGAACTCAGCCTTCTGGTTAAACTTAAAAATGTGAGCATGTTTCAGGAAAGGCATCCTGATATTAAGGCTTCCAGACATCTCAAACTTACAGTGGGGTAGAGGGAGCTCTGAAAAGTCATAAAAAGGAAAATTTGCTGAAAGTTCTGAAAGTTAGGGGAAAAAAATCTTGTTTGTTATAAAATACTGAGAAAACTGCATACCCTTAACAAAATAAAATACTTGAAGAAGGGTCTGTTAAAATGTTTTGTATTACAGTATAACTCTGTATTTTCCCCCTTTAAAGATTTTTTCCACCAAGCTGTAAGACACAACCAGAGAAGTTACAGGGTTCGTTAACCTGGTTTGGTGGAAGGTGTTCCTGTCCATGGCAGGGGCTTGGAATGAGATGAGCTTTAGGGTCCCTTCAACCCAAACCATTCTGTGAGTCAGCTGGCTGCTTTATTCTATGTCTTGCATTTGTATATCTACCAGGAATAGTATGATAATACATGGTGTTTACACGACATTTTTAATTTGCACAAAATACACCATTTCAACTAATTCTGGTAGTTAAAATTGTAAGGTAGAGGATCCAAAGCAATGTAAGAGGAGTTATAACTCAGAATTTAAGACATTTTTCTGATTAAATATGCTTTACTTGCAGTGTTCCTCTGTGTTTTTTCTTCTTTCCTTTTTCCTTAGCAGCACTTGATTAATTTTCCCTCTTGAGTCCACTATCTTTATGTTAATTAATATACTCAGACTTTTCATTCCCTCTTGTATTTAATCTGCCGTTTATTACTATTTGTCTTTCAGCACTCTTTTCAGGGCCTGCTGCTTTATTACTTATGTAAAGTTTTGGGTTTCTAGTATTAATAAGTTTATACAGGTAAATCTTTTTTATATTTTGCTCTCAAATACTCCTTAGTGAATCTTAGACACAGACTGTTGAGAAACATGTTGTATGTTGAGCTTTTTCTGCTCCTGTTTCCACATTCACGTTTATATTTGTCCTGTCAACACTTGCTGTGATCTCTGTGTGTTCCAGCAGTTTATCTTTTCTCAATTCTGAGGTGACAGTTCCCTCTTGCATAGTATTTTTAGAAGCATATCCAGACTTTTATGGATTTTGGCTCTAATACATGCTCTCTCATTCTCTTACCCATGCCAAAACATGTTAAGCAACTATTCGTTGTGTTGTTTTAACTTGACTTTTGATATGATGCTTCCTCTTATTTTTCTATAGTAGCCAAGTTCCAGTCAAAAATTAAAAAACTATAGTGTTCCTTAAGGATGTTTTATCAACAGGGTTTTTTCTACTTATCTTTGTAAATCCCTTTTAAGTAAAGATCCTGTCTCTGCTCTGGAAATGGCCAGTCCATGAACAGAGTCATTGATATCAAAAGCTTTTGAGGCAGCAAATAGAGAATCTGTGTCAGTCCCAGAGGGGAGGTTTTTCAGATTATACGTGACATGTTTAAACCATTGCTGTTACTGGTCTCCTGTTCCTCCTCAGATTGCTCAAAGACTAAGCTCAGAGTGCTTAGACTTCTTAAAGCTCATGGAATGGAAACTTGAAGTTCTTGATTTTTTTCTGATAGATACATATTTGCAATAAGGAAAACACAGGACTGGAGCCTGAGCCCTCTTCCTTATATTCTTTGACAAGGAAGGCCCTTTTCCTGCTTTGCCCTTTGTTCTTATGTTTATGATTTTACATACCCAAAGAACGGTGTCACAGAGTACCTGGAGTTACAGTTGTTTATGTGCTGCTCTTTTGTACATTCATCCACGAGACTGCTAGGGGGATACCTGGAAAATGGGGAATATGCAGTTAGGGACTATCTTGGAGATAGTTTAAATTGTCCAGACTCCTACAGGAACCTCAGGAGTAAAAGCAAAAGCAGCCTGCAGCATCCTTATCAACCCGCTTGTAAGAACCCCCCTTCCTGCATTTCTTCCTGGGTTCATTGGCCGCAGCAGAGCTGCACACATCAGAGAGACAACAATGTCACCTCCACAGCTCCTGTTCCCAGATCATTCTGGTATCTGTGCTAATGAACCCACACAGAACAGCAGACAGCCCTGGGAGGTTGGTGACTCACCAAAGCTGACACACAGAGAGACTAAGTCAAGGTTACACACAGCATCTGAAGTTTAGCACTTCTTTATTTCTGCTTTAATTTCTAAGCACAAAGATAAGGGGTTTTTTTGCACGTGACTTCTCAAATTCTTTGTGTTTCCTTACAGAAAAAAGCTCTATACATGGTTCAGACAGCCAGAAGGTAAAAAGGGGCTTTGGAATGGGCTAAGAGCTAAGAGAAAATGGTTTGGTTTCCTAGAAAAGCAGGAAGAAATAATTATATGAAAAAGGAGGGTTCCTCTCATCTTGTTTATTTTTTAAATGAGGAGGGAGAAAGATAAAGACATTGCTTTGTGCCAACTCAGCTAATTTTTTTCATTGTCTTTTCACACGTCATTGCCAGTAAATGCTTTGGTCTTTAATATAGTCTAAATAAGTGATTTCATGAAAAGCAGAAGTAATGAAGAGGGATTTCTAATATATCTGTAACAATCTGAATTATACAAAAGCAGGTGAATGTGCTCATGAAGTGCAGCATAAGAGTATAAGAGACAGCATTCTGCATGTTGTGTAACTCCAAAAAAGATTGGGGGGACACACAGCTGGGCAGGAGGTGGTTGTGCTACAGGTGAAGCTGTTCCTGAAGAAGAAGCAGCAGCAGCATTTCCAGTGCGTGTTCCTGTCCATCTCCAGCTGAGTGAGTGGCTGAGATTAACAGAGATTGGGGTCATGGTTCACACTGTTCCCCAATGACCTCATTGGCTTCCTTTCAATGACCTGCTTTTGTAAAATTCGTTGGGACACTTTATATCCAAGACCAGGCAGCTTTGGTTAAACAAAAAGATTAGAATTTATTAAGCAGCACAGTTAACAGACAGAGGTGCATCCAAGTCTCATTTCCTTCTTCCAGGTTAATAAAAAAGCATAGAAATGTTGTGGGCAGATGGTGGCTTTCACTTAAAGAGGAAAATCAAATGTTTTAGATATAAGTTGTTTCCATGATGTTTCTGTATCTCCAGTCTCCCTTTCTGAAGGAGACCAGCGTTCCTCAAATTGACAGATGAAGTTCTTCACCGTTCTGCAGCAGCTCTGCAGTGCTTACAAGGCCTGTGTTTTTCTGTTGTTTAACGTGTTGGCTTTTTTTCTGTCAAGTGAAGGGTATGGGAGGATACCAATCAGCCCTGACCTTGTGGCTCGCTGGAGGATGCTGTTGAACACTGAAAAATAAGGATTGGCTCTGGGTAACCTGGAGGTCAGCAGTCTCTTTGGTGTGCCATTGCTAAGAGGGTTTGGCACTGTATAGATACCAAATGCAGACACCCCCTGTAGTGCTGATCCTTCCCTTCCATGTGCTGGAGCAGCAAACAGTTACAGAAAATGCAGAGACCCTGAACTGAGGGTATTTCTTCAGAGCTGTGACTGGGAAGCTCTCATGCAAGTAACAGAAGCTTCCTTGAGGAAAATGAAGAAAGCACAGTTCTCTCAAGGGAGAAGAGGCAGGTGAGGAAGGAGCAGAGTATGATGGTCCATCAGCAGCTGCAAGGGACTCGCATATGGCTTGCTGAGCTCTATCAGATCTTTGGCAACTTTCAGGTGTGGCACAAAAGGTCTGGTCTCTTGTTTCCTTAGTTTTATTACTAGATACTATGTTTTGTGGACTCTGGAGCCTGTCACATCAATTGTAAATCTTTAGATAATAACTTCTTTTTTTGTATTTATTAGGACTTGCCTTTCGTCTTCCCTACTTTACTACTTCTGAGAAACACTGAGAAATACAGGTAGAAATAAGAGTAACAGATGTCTGAGGAAAGGATCAAAACTCCATCAGGGAAAGCAGAAAGACTGAGGGAAAGAGGATAGACTGGCTATCTAATCCTCCTGTGATCGTCTTTTGCCTTCTGACTTTCTGGAAAGTGCAAGTACCATGTTTTATGGCTTTTTGTTTATGAGCTGGAGAGATGTTGACACTGAATAACAAGAGGTTTGTTTCTCTGATAAAGAAAATACCTTTAATAAAAAACTTGAGAAGGCATGTTGCTCTGCTGACAATGTGGGTTACTGCTGAGCTCTGGGAACCTGCAGATGAGACATCCATAGAAAGTGGAAGAAGGGTGTACACTGAAGTAAATGTCCTTGGTTTCTGTGAAAGTGAGCTTGAGGTTCTTTGAAGCGTGAAATGTGGGTAAGTGTAATGGGATTAAAAGAGTCAGCCTGGATTTCCAGGAGGTCTTCTGGGGAGTCCTCACTCTACTGTGCAAGGAGAAACTGGGCAGCAGCATTGCTCAGTTTTAAAAAGGCCGAAGGAAGATCTTGCTGCTTCCTTCAATTATTGAAGGACTAAAGAGAAGGAGACTGCAGACTCTTCATGCAGTTCTGTGGCAGGTAACAGGCACAAGTTGAAACATGGGGAATTCTAGTTTGACTAGGATGGAAAACATTTCTGCCATGAGGTGGTCAGGCACTGGAGGCAGAACTCCAGTTGTGGGTGAGCCTAGTGTGGGTTCACTGTCCTTGGACATGCTCAGACTCACCTGATCTAGCTGGGATATCTGCTTTGGGAAGAGTTTGGATAGTGACAGTCAGGAATCCTGCCACCTGAAGTTATTCTACAACTCTAGACTTCTAAGGAAGCTAAGAAGCTCTGAGTTTGTCCTTCTATGGACAGCATTTGGTAAAAATCATAGGAAGTAGAACAGGGATAAATAATCTGTGTTAATATAGTAATTATTTACTTACTGCTTTTAAAATTGGTGGATTAAATATTTTAGCTATCCAGAAGAATGCATAATAAAGAATCTATAGTATATGAAACATATTCCAGTGTGGTGGAACAGAAATACATTATTTTTCCTTCAAGAAGTACTCGTTAAAAACTGCTCTGGGGTTTATTGTAGAAAGTACAGTAGTGGTACAAAGCAATTGCTCTCCCTTGAAATGAGTTTATCAGACAGATTGGATGTTTTCAAGGCCTTTGTTATTACATTATCCTACGCCTAAGCTTGTGTTATAACAAGAGACACCTGGTGCCAAGCCCCTGCTCACTCAGCAGGTACTTGTGGCTAGTGGAAAAACTCCCCCAAGAGCCCAGGATGGGGGCTGTGCCCCAGGGACAGGGCACAGGTAGGATGCCTTTTGTTAGCAATGGCAATACTGTTTTCTCTCCATTGGTGCTACAGAAATGCTTACACAGCAGGGATGTGCTCGTGTTTGGCTTGTCAGGCTCTTGTCCTCTCACCTGAACCCACTGAGAAGCACCTGGTGCCACTGTCTTTGCCCCCTCAGATCAGATGTTTAAGCACACAGACAGGTTTTTCTGTGAGGAGGGAAGAACTTGTGCTCACACTGGGCCCCTCATTTCAAAGGGAAGCTTTTGTGGGGCCTGTTCACAGGGTAGGTGAGGTGGGGAGAGCAGATGTGAAAGCAGCCTGTGATGAAGGCACTCAGAAAGAGATAGACCTAAATGGACTTAGTGCAAATATTTACATTGTTGTATCTCACACTTAACTTGGAGCTCAGCCTCCACACTACCTATGTTTATATTGCTGGATTTGAGTCACTTCTGACAGCAGGCAGCCAAAGGCTGCTTCCACACGTGTACTGATAAGCTGTAGTTACTCACATTCTGGTCTTGGAGCCTGCTGTCATTGTGAATAATCTGAAAATACAACTTGTGTGCTTGGCAGTGCTCTGAGAGGCAAAGTTAAGAATTAGAAATAAAGGGCAAATTTATGTGTACATATATGAGACACAAAAAATCTCTCTCAAACTTACATTGCACCTACACCTTGAACATTGAATCCAGTTATAACCATCCCACTTCCTAAAAGATAAACACATTTCAAGAGAAAAACCCAAGCAATGTGGGAAAGAATGGCAAATACAAGAATAATTTTTCATGCATTGGAAAAAGAAAAGATTCTGGTTTGTCAATAAAAAGCAGTAATTTTTGAAATACAATGATGTACCTCCTGAAGGAGTATGGGGCTAAACTGCAGGTTGCCTTGATGCAAAGTTCTGTGGAGATGGAAAGTACAAATGAGTTAAGAGATGATGGATCCACTATCAGCTGTTAAATCCAATAGTCACAGCATGCCTTAGCACTGCACAGCTTGGGTACACTTGAACTACTGCCAAATGTGACATTTGTGTGATGCTTACTTGTGCTTGCATTCTGCCTAACATCCCGTGCCGATTGCTGAGTACAGGAATCCCAAAGTTAATTTGTTTCGTCACATCCACCAGACTTCTTAACAAAAGTCTGCTTAGAACACATATGCAGGAAGCACAGTGTGAGCAGTGCTCACAGAAATGAACCTTGGAACCAGCCCTGGGGAAACAGGTGGAAAGTTTCAGCAGAGCATTTCTTGGATGTGTGCTTTTACTTCTCTCCTCAAGTGTGAGTGTCCTCTGTGGCCACAGATTCCTCATTCAGCCAGGGTGACCCGGGACAGTGCAGGGCAGAACATGGCTGTGGGGTGACTGCAGAGCTGAGGCTTCCAAGAGCAAAAGCTGTAAGACATTGCCAGAATAAACTGCTGCCTTTGGGGCAGCAAAGGCTCCTCAGCTTTTCACTCATGTTCATGTTAGTGACTGCTGTTCAAAGTTACCTGACAAAGAGGTTGGTGCTGTATGAGAATTGCTACTTTAAGTCATCAAAGCATGAAAAGATCTATCTTATGAAATAATTCAGTAAAAATACTAGGTTGCAAATTTAGCCTCTTTAGTTGGTAATTATGTGGCTTCATGCAAATTGTCTCTCTGAGGATGCAAAGCATCTTACACTTGGCAAGTGCAAATGCTATAGAACCATTTCAAACCAGCCTTATCTGCCTTAAACCCAGAGCAAGGGAGTTTCCTTTATCAAAATTTTAAGACTTAACCACATGAGGTGTACTGTTTCTGATGCACTGAATTATGTAGGCCTACTTCTTTCTCTACTAGCAGTCTGGGGACTGAGCATGCTTTCTTCCTGAAGAACATATTACCAATTTCTGCCTATGACATCCTTTGGCAGTGCTGGCTGGCAGCTGTCAGTCTAGCTGTTCTAAATACTTGTGTCACCAGCAAGCTATCTGCTTCATCATTATCCTTTCTTTCAAAGCATTTATATCTGCTATGGAACATATTTTATCAACATCTTTACGTAGATGTTTTATTGGTAGTGTTCACTCTGTTCTAAAAACTGACCATTTTTGCTATCTCTGTTTTCCTGGTATTAATCTGAAAGTTTTCTTGCATATGATTATTGCACATCAGCTCCTTTAAGAAAATGAGGGAGATCATTGTAGGATTGTGAAAATGTCTCTGTGTTGCATAAATGTATGACTTTCAGCTGGCTATTGATGCCTCATAATGCTCCAGGGGGGTTGTGAAGCATTACTTGACAGAAATAGCATCAACCCTTGAACAGAAACGCCAGATCTGTAGTACAACACCTCCCAGTCCGATACAGAAGTCACATTTAGTGCTGTGTAGTTCTTTGGGTCACTCCTGAATTCTTTATTTTTTCCCTTTATTCTTCTGACACTCATAATTTAAGCAAGTAACAAATTCTCACGCATAATTGTAGTTTCAGAATTTCATAGGATCTGTTTTCTTTAAAGTAGGGATGAAGTTCCTATCTCTTTATGCTATAAGAATATGTACTTTTTCTTTTCAGGAAGGAGAAATAACTGGATTGTCAGTGACATACATCATTCTCCATAAAAATCTCTGATTATCTTCAATATATTTCTTTACATACTTGTACTGAGGGAATCAGTGCCATCACTGTTATCTTCTGATTCAAATAACATTTTGGATTTTAAAAGAGATTAGCAGTTCAAATCATATGAAATGCTACTTATGTATATAAAGTTATTAACTCCTTAATCTCATTCAGAACTTTGAACTTCTAAGTGAACTACAGAATTGCTCTTAATATGAAACAATTGTTGTTGAATTTGAGTATCAGAAATAGCAGGGATTTGATATTAAATTCCACTGTTTGGAACAGTGACCCCTGTTAGTAAGAAAAAACTAATAAATCCTCCAAGATTTACTGATAACGTTTAATGATGCTCACAGATATTGACAGTATTAACATTACTGATTGTTTTAAGCACAGACTCATGGAACTGCTTAAATTGGAAAAACCCTCTGACACTACTGAGTTCAGCCCTTCCCCAGCACTACCAAGGCCATCACTATCCCATGTTCCCAAGTGCCACATCCACATGGCTTTTCAATCCCTGTGATTGTGATGGGGGATGCACCACTGCCCTCCTCAGCCTGGGCCAGAGCTGGACAACCGTTTTGGTGAAGAAATTGCCCCTAATATCCAACCTGACCATCCTCTGGCACAGCTTGAGGTCATTTCCTCTTGTCCTCTGGCTTGTTACTTGAGAGCAGTGACTGATCCCCAGCTGACTGCCATCTCCCTTTAGGTGTTCCCTGCACCTTCTTACTGAGAGTGCCTCAATCCCCTCATCCAGATCATGACTAAAGATGCTAAACAGGACTGACCCGAGCTCTGGCCCCTGGGGACACCACTTGTGACCAACAACCACCTGGGCTCCATTCCCCACTGCTCTCTGGGCCCACCATCCAGCTGGATTTTTATCCCGTGAAAACTCTGCCCATCCAAGCCACGAACAGCCAGTTTCTCTAGGAGAAGGCTGTGGGAAATGGTCTGAGGCTTTACTGAAGTCCAGGTAGACACCTCCACAGTCTTTCCCTCATCCACTAAGCAGGTCATAGAAGGAGGTCGGGTTGGTCAAGCAGGGCCTGCCTTTCATAAATCCACACTGCCTAGGTCTGGTCCCTAAAGCTAAAATTTTTTATCAACTCTGAGAATATATTGAGATTTCCATACTGGACAAGATGTCTTCTTCTAGGCTAAGTCTGGTGTGAAAGGACAACAGAAACAATTAAGATAGTTTCTAAATGACAGTAGGAACAAAGTGTTTCCTTATATCTAAGTTACATGAACCAGAATAGTAGTGGATTTCTGAGCCCGGTGTAATGAAGGAGGTAAAATTGGACATGCTTTGGTTGTGGTCCCTTGGAATGTCCTCTTCTCTCCCAGTGACAGTGTCTGTTGGATGTACATGCCATCGTGGGCAGAGAGTGGGCTCTGTAGGTGGCAGTCAGGCACTGGGAGCAGAGAGCACTAAAGGGCCATAAGGACAGTGAAAGGTCTCTAACAACCAAAGTTTCCTCATTCCACAGTCAAGATTTCCTTTCAAATTTTCCCAGCTTTAACAGCACCTTGCAGTAAAGGTGGCAATGCTAATGTAGTTCTCTGTAATGACTTTTACTGGTCTTCATTCAATTCCAAAAATTGCATGGAAGGATTTTTTAGCAAAATCAAAATTTGAAAATTCAGGGAAAAGGGGTTTGCCACTAAATCCTTGTCCTGTGTAATGTTTTACATTTGTTCTGAAATCCCGAATAACTTTCTTGAAGATGTCTAGGTGACAGAAGGGGAGAGAAGGCCAGGAGTTTCTGCTAGAGACATCTCCTATGTGCCATCAAAACAAGAAGGCCAGATACAAAAGCTTCACTGTTTATACTTGGTATATAGAGTTGCATGGTGTACAGTAAGGTTGGGAGAGGGACTCAAATTAGTGAGGTGCCATCAAGGAGTAGAATAGAGCAAGTTAAAAATTGTCCAGTGAATTCTTAAAATGTTAGTGCTGACAAGTTTTTGATACAGAAAATGAAGAATACATGTGGGAAATAAATCCTCTCTAGAGGAAATTCTCATCATTGGGATGGAAATTTAATGAGAGTAATAATTATAATAATGACAGTAATGATAATAGTCCTAGTTCTATGAGAGCAGAATGAAGAACAAAACAATAAGGGTCTTCAAAAGAGGAGGAGAAAAATAGATACAAAATTTCTGTGTGGGAAACACAACCAAAACAAAAATATAAGAGTCCTGTTCCACGATTTCTATCTGAGGCTCAACTGCAACCTAAAGCAAAGGAGGAATAGGAATTAAAGCAAGGGAAAACTTGTTTTATTCATGTGCTGTGCAATGGTCTGAAAATCATCATGGAATTTGAAAAATCAAATTACTAAAGGTAAAGATAGAAGAATTGCGGGAGCATGATGATTATAATCAGAGCAATTAATTCACATACGTAAAAACTGAAGTGTAACAAAATTTTATTCTGGCCTAAATAGAGTTGATAAGCAGAAGTCAATCAGAGAATTGGACTGCAGCAAGAGAGTGCACTTCACATGGCTGTACTGTGTATAAGGCCTTCAAATTGCAAAGAGATTTTCACAGGACACATTCAAACATATTTATGGTTTTGTTGTAGGAGGATAGACTTAGGTTAACCATTAGAATTCTTTTTAAAAGTTATCTGTGATTCTTGTTTAATGAAGTTTTAATTGCACAAGACTGTACTATTTTTCCACTGGGATTCTTGCTGATTCATTCAGTAAGAGTTCACAGGCAGAAGCTGCTCTAAGGATGAATTGGCTGTGTGCCTTATAGGAAAGCATCTGTCTTTTGAATATTGCTTCATTGGCAGCAGAAGATGGGCAGTATAGAGTCCATGCAGCAGGAAGAATTGGGGAATAAATCAATAAAAGAGTACTTCTATTCCTACATGTGCGGAAATTCAACCAAATGATTTAGACTGATGTCCTTTCTCAAGTCTTGACCGTCTGGTCTCAGCAAAGAGTTTCAGTTTTCAGGTGACAGAAGTCAATAGAAAGTCAGGAGCCCTGGGGGGGATTTAGGAGTTTCATCATCTATTTGGATATGCTGTCAACTACCCAAGTACTGCTTCTATTAAAATTAATGATTAACATCTATTGATTCCAATGAGGTAAGAGCTACTTCAGTGTTCTTACATGATCGTGAGCAAAGTCACAGAAAATGAACTTTTCTACTGGCTGGTGTAATTTTTGGTTAGTTCTCTTTTTTTGGCAGTTCTCTTCTGGAAGCAGTCAGTAGAAATACCACAGCAGAGTATCCCTGACCCAGGCTGAGCACTGAGAAATCATGTGATGGTTTGACTTCAGTCTTTCTCATCTGTCATACGGAATTTGTCAGTACCACTTCTCAGATGATTGAAAACTGCACTTAAGGACATTACAGAAGTGGATTATTTCTTATGATCTAAATTATAAGTGGGGCAAAAGGTATAGGAGTTGCACATTGAATGGTATCAAGGGAGATAAATACTTCCTATCCAGCAGTTCTATAACCACCATCCATCCTCACAAATGTTTTATTAAACTTGCCCTCTCTTGGCAATTTCAATTAGGTTCTGGTGCTGTGGTCCCCACTATTGGACTTTGAGCTGATGCAAAAGAGCACATTGTGTTTTTCATGTACTTTCCTGGGCAAATTTCCGTGTGTCCTTCTTCTCAATGCCTCTATAAATCTTTCTCCTGTTTTTCCAGTTTTTGTGTTTTGAGACATCATTACCATGAAATTTAAGGTACCACAATTAATCCTCCTTCAGCAGGAGACTGTGGGCTTATTTCATATCCATTCATCTCAGGTCTTGAGCTGCAATTTTCCCGTTGTTTTTCTTGCAGTTTACTCAGCGTGGGCAGGTAGTCCAAAAGAGAAGGGATGAAATTGTCTGCAGCTTTCGTGAATAAAGGTCCCACTGATGAAAATTGACCATATATTATAGGTAGTATCTTCCATAGTATATAATTTATTACCATCAGCAGTTTAGATTTTCAGGAGTAAATGACTGTGGGCTGCTAGAGTTGATGTTTCCTTATCCAGCATTTCTTGTCCTGTAGAAATTCCAGAGCTGCCATTTGCAGGAGGGCCATGGGATTGTGGCACTTGGTGGGGATGGTGTTCCCTGATTGCCAGCAGTGGTCAGTACCAGTAGCTCCTGTTTGCAGCTGGAAAGGCAGTCATGGACCACCCACATCCCAAGGGAACCCTGTTCAACTCCTGGTAGTAAAGGCTGGTTTTTGCTCAGACTCGAGGCTTACACATCCTATAAAGCTCTTGGAGATCTTTATTGTTGCTTGCTTTGCTTTTACAGAGCTTGCTAATAAAACCAGTTACTCTCACTCTAAACATGTTTTCAACCCACTGAGTCCATGGTGTGTTATATCTCCCAGAAATACTCTATCTGGTTTTGTACACAGTTAGGGTTTTTAAGGTGTATTCACCCAGTTTTTTATAGGCTTCTCTTCCTCTGCCTTCTCTTCTCTCTTCTCTTCTCTTCTCTTCTCTTCTCTTCTCTTCTCTTCTCTTCTCTTCTCTTCTCTTCTCTTCTCTTCTCTTCTCTTCTCTTCTCTTCTCTTCTCTTCTCTTCTCTTCTCTTCTCTTCTCTTCTCTTCTCTTCTCTTCTCTTCTCTTCTCTTCTCTTCTCCTTCTCTTCTCTTCTCTTCTCTTCTCTTCCTCTTCTCACTTCTCTTCTCTCTCTCTCCTTCTCTTCTCTCATTGATATTAAGTTTTGTGCTCTGTGTGGGTTTTTTCTTCTCACTCTTAAAGGCTACGTTGGGCGCTGTGATATTGACAAGTTATATTGATAACTGTTTCAGCTGAAAGTTATACTGGAATTTAGTCATTAAGGAAATACACTTACATGTCAAAGAGAAGACTTTTGAAAACACAATGGGTGTAAATAGGTTTTTAACTGAGAACTTAGTCCTGAAGTCAAACAGGCTTCTCAGTTTTTAATGGATTAAGACGATTTCCATTCTCTTCACTAAATAGAGTGAGAGCTTTATGACAGAGGTAAAACTCAGGTTAGAAAAGGACATGAAGCAACTTGAGTAAGGTAAAGACTTCAAGAATGCATGCCACTCCTTCAGTTGTACTTTACAGATAATCTAATGTTTTAAGGGTTCACCTGAAAAATGGAAAAGTTTTGCTTTTCACTAGTCATAAAAACTATGAGTTTGAATAATGTTGACCATTGAAGTGCTGAAATGTAGTGGTGACAACATGAAATCTGAGCAAAGTGTTTGTAGCATACTCCCAGTGTTAAATGAGTTTGCCAGAAAAACATATGGGGCTGTGGTGTGGTTGGGTGGGGGAGAGGTGGTGGAAGGGAAAGCAGTCAGGCCAGAGCCATTGCCTACTGCCAGATAAGCAGAAACACTCCTTGTGCTTTCCATGACTTCTGTAAACTGAGTCCTGAAAAGTGGGGGAAAGAATGGGACAGGACAGTGGGTAAGTGCTGTTCTCCACACCGAGCCCTTGCTCATGCTCCCTTGGCAGTGCAGAGCTCTTACCCACCCTGGCAGCCCTGGGAGATGTCAGGAGTGTGTCTCACAGTGTGCACACTCCTGCCTCCTGGTCCCAGAGAACTGCACCATTGTTTGTTGGAAGCTGCTGGAGGATCTCCCCATCCTCACCTGTGACACCTCTGGATGGGGATCAGACACCCTCTGAGTGCCCAGGGAGAGATGGTGCTCTCTCAGTTCTGCTCACACAAGGTAAACAGCCTGGCCCTGACTGCAGAGAAACTGAGACTATGGCAGGTTATTAGAAAAAGCCACAAATAGATATGGATAAAATTAGAATCAGGGCTATAAATCAGTAAAATAGCAAAGATCAGTAGGTTACTCTTTGACTGAGGGGTATGCTGCCAGTGGGAAGAGCAGCAGATGCCATGAGAGAAAGGGGCATTCCTGCAGCAGAGGGGGTTTGCAATAGAACCTGTTCTGAGACATACTGGGAAACTCCTTCATTTAGCCAAAACAAAACTTTCAGGATCAGGGGAGAGATTAAAATATATCTGCAAGATGATTTCCAAGCTGAGAAATACATTTTCAGCTGCCACATGGTGGTATTCTCTTGGGTTCCTGGTTTTATGTTGATGTATTGCATTAGTAATTGTTTATTAATGATATGGAAATTACCGTGCACAAATTTAAATTGCCATTGTCAGAACTGAGGTTGACAGTATTTCTCAGTATGAAATAGATAACAAATATTATTTAATGAAGAAGCAAAGGCAATTCAAGAAATCGATATTTAATTTGCTTTGTAAAACTGTACCCATACTAACATAGAGACTTGGTGTGCTCTGTGCTTGCATGTTTTGAAATGCATATATTTCCAATGCTCTTTTTTAAAGAAATAAAATACCAGAATTAAACCATTTGCATAATATTTAGTATGTTTAAATTACTTGTCCTTTGTAGAGAGACTATTACTGGTAGCTATTAAGCTGCTTCTGTTATGGTCTGAATTTTTGAATCCATGCAGTGGATCATTAATCCAGTTGAACTTTTTGCAAAAGCTGAGAGACTTACTCTTTGTAACATTAATGACGTTGGGATGGATTTTGTAGCTCTGTAGTTTGCTTAATTTTCTGAATTTCCTCCATTAACAAAAGAAGATTGTCAAGTGATGAAGAGAAGATCATGCAGGAGCAGCAAAAAAAAAATCTTTACGTTGCCCTGGGTTATATGGTTAGATATTTAGATAGTGTCTAGTTGCAGAGGCAGTAATGGGCCCAAATACTTTATTTGTATAATGAGTGAATTTTGATCAAGACACAAGAATTTTCATTTGCAGCTATTGTGTTGTTCTATTTTTGATTTTGGTAACTTTGATTTACAATGAAAAATCAATCCAATCAACTCCAGCATTTAGGTAACAAGGGGGAATGGAAAATCTGCATGAAAGAATAACAGAGATACAGTTGCTGCTTCTGATGCTGAGCTGGCTCACATCTTGACTGAGCCCTTTGGAGCCTTTGGGTTTGGAAGATGTGCCTCAGTCAACAAATGCTGGTCCTGAGCTGAGCAGTGTGAAAACCCCAGTCGGTGCATGGAGAACATGGGTTTCTCATCCAGGACATTCGGCATGGAAAGTGCAGAACCACCAGGAGTGTCCGTGACACTGAAAGATGCTGCTCATTTCATTTTGCACACAAAATTAGAAGCCTTGGGCAGCTGCAGACATGACATAAGTCCTCCAAGGTTATCACTGCTTTATCACACTTGCTTGGCTGCAAAGAGTGAAAGGATGGAAAGTGGTAGTAATTCCTTGTTTGAAAGCACATTACAGGATAGATGAGTTCTCTTTCCCTACTTCAAGAGACAGCCTTTTTCAAAGCATTCCTGTTATTGCTGCACTCTGCGTAGTCTTATATGTATCACTATTTGTTTACCAGCAAAAAACATTGATATTTTGATGTAATGTAGCAAAACCATGTTGTGTTCATTTCTTTTTGTTCTTTCATTACATTATAGGTACGGTAAGAATTGAAATGTTCAGGAACATGCAAAATGCAGAAATCATAAGGAAAATGACAGAAGAATTTGATGAGGTAGAGTATACAAATAGTCGTTTGAAGCATTATGAATTATATTACCATATACTTCTGGTTTAAATTAAAAATGCAGTGGGCCAGTGGAAAAATAATGTCTCAGTATGGGAAACGGCACTGACAAGCAAAGCAGCAACTTCAGCTGTTGGGTGCAGAGTAACAGGGCAGAGAGAGGTTCATCAGAGTAGGCAGGAAGAGGAACTGGAGAGCTCTTATCCCACTGAGAGTGCTGCTGGCACTCTGGGTGCTGAACTTCAGCTCTTGGGAGTGCCATCATACAGCAAAGAGCTCCAGATTCCTGACACATCAGATTCATGCGGCAGGATTACAGCATTCTGCTCTATTTTCTCTGTGCAAATTAATGTTTTGTGCATTTTAAATGCCAGTTTAAACCAAATAGGAACTTGACATGAAAATTATCATTTTGGAACAGTGATACAGAAAGAAATACTCTCAGAAGATCTGAGCATTTTCTTTGAAACAAGTAAATTACAATTCAGACTGGGTATCTTCTGTCAAAATAAACGTGTTCCTAATGGTGGATGCTTTTTAGCTTTGAGATTTTTGAACTGTGTTTTCTTTGATTTTTGATGTATAAAAAGCTGAATATTCTGAGCACTCATTTTGTTTAGTGAGGAAAACTAAAGCTGGAGCAGGAATTTCTGTAGGACAGCAGTGTCTCTGACCATTTCTAGATGAAATGCCAGTGCTGTTATTCAGAAAGTTAAGCAGGAAAACAATAAATACAAGAAATGCTCTTCTTCAGAATGTACTGACACACAATTTCCTTCTTTGCCATGGCCTTGAACAACAAAATGTCTCAGTAAATGCCTGACTACAGCCATAGGGGTGCTTCTTTTGCTGTGTGATTGTCCCATAGTTGATGAAGAAAGTATTTCTCAAAAGAATCTTTTTTAAAATGCCAAAGTTTTTTCTCACGGGAGGAAAAATTTCCTATGAATCCAATTGAAAGCAACATCTCTCAAAGAGTTACAGTTTCTGGTACATAGTCTTTCTCCATTACTAAAACTTTTCAGAACTTCTATAGTCCTAAAAAAAAGTTTCAGTTCTAGTTTTTGCTTTAACGTTTGAATGGATTTGTGAGAGAATTTGTGGGGCTTAGTACAAAAGCATAAAACCATTAGTCCTAGGCTGCAACCCCGTTAATATTTTGAAATCTGTTGGCATTTCACCTGTAATAGCTCCTCCAGTACCTCAGAAATCCCAAACTGTCCTATTGTTCCATGAGTGCTGCAGGAATCAGCTGGCTGCTATCCTGAATTTTGCATTTATGACTGGGATTAAGTATTGATTTTCCTCCTCATGAGTGGAGAAATGCTTGTGCAGGATTTAAATGCTGGAAATAACTTCGTTCACAAAGTTCACTTTGGGACAGGGAATTCCATGGACATCCATTGGCTGCACTGTTTGGCTGCTTGGCTTAGGAGTACAGGTGTTTTGTAGGTGAATTCTCTCATAATTCTTGTGCTAGAATTGGCAGGTGAACAAAGACTTGGTTTACTTTTAATTTTCTAAGCACTGGGCCATCAAGTATTGTGACAGTGTCACTAACACATCACGTTTTTATTAGTATTCAAGAATAAAAGATCCATGGTGACTTTATTGTAAGTTTATTCTTCCCATTTCAGCCAGATGAGGTATTCATGGGACAGTCTCCATAGACTTTTCAAAAGTGTTGTCTGGTATGTAATTGTAGGTTAAAAATTCACCATACAGAGATGAGTAGTTACACACAGCACTAGAGATTATGAGGATCTGTTCCAAAAGACTGCATTTACACACACCTTGAGAAAGCATATATTATGTACCAAAGTTCACATGTAAAGATCCATCAGGTTATTTTGGTGAGGTTGAAATGGATGTGATTTGCTTCAGTGTGATGGCTAAAGGGTTTTCTCTAGTGGGATGTTCATGAAGTTTGGGTTCAAGATGTTTGATTGCAGCTCCTCTGTGCTGATGTTGCTGCCTTTGCGTGTTTCAGTCTGGGTCATAAGTCCTGAGGAAGAAAGTTTGTTCCTCACAAAACCACAGAATAAATGTGTACAAATGGATATAACTTTGGTAGTACTGACTTCTTATCCTGGCTGAGAGATTCAGGATGGAGCATTACTACCTTGATGTTTTGGATACTCTGGAACTGGCTTATAAATGAATCTTACAGTTGTACACTTACAATCCTGATCAGGGAGATTTATACTTTTTTTCACTGAGGGAGAAAGCATTTTCTGATTGTGAGGGGACAGTCTGCCTGTAATGCAGTATACATAGTGGATGTAGTAAGAGCAGACCTGGAGAGGCATTAGATGAACATGCCTAGTCCAATCTTGTAATAATTTTTTGAAGATGAAGTGTATGAATCTGTAGTAAAAATTCCATTACTGCCATCAGAAGACACTAGAAAAAGGCTGCATTTACAAGATAAAACAGGGCAGTGTTTGCTTTCTGATAAGGAAATGATACTTAATTTTGAGTAAACTATACTCAACTGTAAGCTTCAGCAAAGCAAAGTTTAGGGGGAGGGGCAGCCAGCTGATTAGAATATTAACCTAGAGTTGAAATGGGGATGGAGAATGACACAAACTGTCAATCATACAAGCCTTTCTTTAGGTTTTGACCTTAAATACTTCGAAATATTCCTGTCTCATCCTTTGCTCCCACTTCCTAACCGAGGATACAAGGAAAAGAACTGAATCTTGATACTTATTTTGGACTATACAGAGCCAATAGTGCAAGTGGAAAACAGTTACAATGATGTCTTTCCAAAAGTGTTGTCATGCTAATGGGCCTCCCTGTTTATTGAAGAATAATGTGCTGTTTTTATTTGTTATTCTTCCTTGGTTTGAAGGAACTAAGATGATGTTTCATTTAGAACCCTAGACCACAATGGCTGTGCTAACATTAAAATAAATTAGATGGGGAGACCTTTAATACTTGATCTTTTCCTTCTGTTGTTCTGCAGGACAGTGGTGATTATCCCCTGACCATGCCTGGGCCTCAGTGGAAGAAGTTCCGCTCCAACTTCTGCGAGTTCATCGGGGTGCTGATCCGGCAGTGCCAGTACAGCATCATCTACGACGAGTACATGATGGACACGGTGATCTCACTGCTCACCGGCCTCTCCGACTCGCAGGTCCGGGCCTTCCGGCACACCAGCACACTGGCTGGTGAGTGAGCTGCCACAGGAGGGTTCTGTCACAGAACTTGCTGCTGCTTGTCCACTGCGAGAAGTCCTTGTAATTTGGATTGAGGTGGACCCTGACCAGCATTAAAACTGTGGAAAGCTTCATCAAATCCAAGTACCATATATGGTACAACTATACTTAAAATACTCATTTTTTATTTGGAAAGTAGTGTGCTGAGGCACTTAGGGATGCCTGTCATCACCAGGTCCTGCAGTGAATGCTGAGAATCAAAAGTGGCATGCTTATGTCTTGTATTTTATTATTAACTGTTCACTTGTTGTACAAAATGTTGGAGTAATTTTATATTTTAGAGTATAAATTTATTCTAAAGAAGTATCAGGATAAAATTTATTCTAAAGAAGTATCAGGATAATTGTATTATCAAAGAGCTTCCGTTCACCAGAAAAAATAATCTGTGCCTTAACTCTGGAGAAGCATAAGGTTTGGGATTACTGGGGCATGGTAGTAGGGTTCACTGTCTTTGCCTGCAGCCACACCACCTTTCAGTGCAGCTGTCTCACCTAAGGAAAGCCCTGGGTGTATCATTGGATAGAAATGGGCTTTGCTTATGTATTTCATCACACCTATATGAGATGTATTCTCTAAGAGGGATGAATTGCTCTCTACAAAGAACTGTTTTTCTCAATTGTAAAGCACTATTAGGGTGGCTGGTTTGGGGATGGGTGTCTACAGCTAGTCATGTCAGGTGATGAGAAATTAATCTTATTGCAAGGTTCATAGATCATGCCAGATATTTGAAACTCTTACAGCAGACATTTGTCATGATCTGAATGTTTCTATGGCCAGTATTTATCACTATTTAGTCTTTCTGCAATCAGCCTCATACACATACTTTCAGTTTCAAGGGTACCAATACCCAGTGTTAAACAAATACAATCAGAATTTATTTAAAATTTAATTTCTTCTTATGAATCAAATTAAGGAGCAGATTTCCAATGATATTGAAAAAACAAATCCAGATTTGAGTGAATTTTGATTTTAAAACTAAAACCCAAAGCCTTCAACTCACAGTGACTGAGCTCCTTTGGGAACACATTCCCTTGTGTTTTTCACCATACTTAGCAATGGGATGGTAAAACTGTGAATTATACAGGCTTAAGCTTCCAGGTTTGGAGTTTCCTCTTCAAATTCAGTATTCCAAGGTGAGCACTGTTTGAGCCTAGATAACCTGCTGGAAACCCATGCCTGTTATTTAAACTATATTCCCTTCCATCTGATGCTGTCTGCATTTCTGCGTGGTTTTGATTTGCAGTTTGCTCAGACTGTGGTTGATTGGTTCATAGGGAAGAATTTATGGAGTGAGGTCTTTACTCTGGTCCCTGGGATTGTTTGGTCCATCCCTGCATGGGCTGGTGCAGGGATGCCCATCATGGATGGGAGTTGCCAAAGATCTTAGCATTTACCAGTGACAATACATGCCATTTATTTATTTACTTGCTTGTTGTAACAAGCTTGAGGCTTTGCTTTGATTCGACAAATTTCCTTCAAGCTGTTTTTAGTACTTTTAATTGTTTTGGAGTCCCAAAGAGCAGAGGTCAACATGATGCCATGGAGCTCAGTCTTGATAAAGTTTTTGAAAATCCACTTGTAGCCTGGCATTTCTTCTTGAAGGAGTGTTTGTAGGTCCTTGTTTTCAGTTTTCCTCTATGCTAGTCAGTTGGAATGAGAGATGATTCACTGTAGGAAGAAGTACCTGTAGGTTACCAGTTTTGAGCCATAGCAGTGTAAATCAAACAAGTAGCTCACTTCTCCATTTGTGTGGTTGCTTTTCTACCTTGAAGCAATGCTGCATATTTAGAACAGCATGCAGAGAGGATGTGGTAGCTTGTTGCATTATTTTGCTGGTTTTTTAATATTGTAAAATGTGTTTTACTGTGTAACCACACAGAACTTGGGAAAAACCCTCATTAATGTTTTTTTGTAAAAATAAATGTTAGTGCTGAAAAGCAGACACAAACAATATCATCATATCCACCATGTGTGAAAAAAAAATTGCATTTTTATATGGCTGTACAGCTGACTTTAGAGCAGTGTCAGACCTGCATTCAGAGATGCTGTGCTGAGGTCCCTTGTGAACTGAGCTGTCCTCAGCAGCCACTGGTTAAGGTCACCCTTAGTATGGATGCATCTCTGCTAGTACTCTTCCGTGCAGAAATAGCTGTATCTCCCCAGCAGCTGCCTTCATGGTGCCTTGATGCTGCAGGCTCACTTGCTGGCTCCCTGGTGCACTCAGCTTGTCTGGAGAAGACAGCAAGGAGCACTGCCTTGCAGCTCAGTGTGGGGTAGACTCAGCTTTCTGACCATGGGCCAATGACCTGGGTATTGCCTGGGTGGAAGTGCCTTTCCAGATGGCTGTGCCAGGGTCGAGAGGCTTTTTGCTTTGAGTATGGGTCTGCTGAGGAAATACTTTCTGAACTCTGACTGCAGGTAAAGAGTCATAATCTGTCTTATGCCTTTGCAGCTATGAAGCTTATGACTGCTCTTGTGAATGTTGCCTTAAACCTGAGCATTCATCAGGACAATACACAGAGGCAGTATGAAGCTGAGAGAAACAAAATGATTGGCAAAAGAGCTAATGAAAGATTGGAGCTGCTGCTTCAGAAAAGAAAAGAGGCAAGTGAAAAGACAATTTTTTTTTCCTGGTTCATGTCCAACATTCCCTCCAACAGAAAGCCCAGGGCGGTTTGTGAGTTGAGTACCAGAGTGAGAAAGAGCTTAGTTCTGCAGTGGTGATTTGTGTGGTCTCAAGCACACTACTTAACTCCTGCATTGCCACATTCAGTTGAGTTTGTGGAGCAGTTCTGCACACAAGCAGAATTCTGTTCTCAGGCTTCTATGTATGACCAGATAGGAAGAGTCTCAAACTGTAAGCAGTCACTGTTCTGAAGATGCAGAAAGATTCTGGCAAGAGGATCCTCAGCTCCCTCCCTGCATTGCCCAGTTTTCCCCTTGATCACTGCAGTTATTCCACAATGTCTCATTAGTACTTCTTTTTTAGCTGCTTGCAGGAAACACAGGAGTTGAGGCTATAGCACCTGTTCTCAGGGAGAAGGAGCTAGGGAAACATTAAAGTCACCTTTAGTAAGTACCAGTCTTGCATTAGGTGAGAAAAAACATTAGAAGGCTTCTGTAATTATCTCTAAATAAAGTATTATATCAGAGGAAATTTCAGTTTTAGAGATGTACTTAAATTTAAAGATGACAAGTAGAAAATTAATACACATACACCCAAACAACCATAATGTGTAAAGATGCCAAGTAAAACTCATAAGAGAAATTGAAAAATCAAAGTTTGTGTGGCTTAGACTTAAATGTATGATTTTTAATATATTAGTTTTGAATTTTCTCCACCACTGTTTTACTCTGTGGCAATTAAGGATGTCTGGGTGCTTTGCCTGTGTGCACCCTGAATTCCTTTAGGTGTAACTTTGACTCAGAATTGCTTGACTTTGTAGTCTTTGGGGATAATCACAATACTTCTTTTTATTTTATATATATATATGTGATCTGTACCACAACTTTATTTGGTTTTCATAATTCTTGAAAACATGCATAAGGTACAACACAAGAACAATCTCTCCTGCCCAAACTGCAAGAGAAACATTTGTAATTAAATATTAAATTGAATGTGCGTTCCAGAGCATTATAAAAAGCAAAATAGGTGGAACAGAGTTTGTAGTCCACATTTGTTGATTGTTGCTCTGAATTTGCAGAGGATTAATTGCACTGATTACCTTGGGCTGGTGGCTTTGTGGTTAGGGACTCCTCTGTGCCCATTCCCCCAGCCATTCTTTCAGAGCTGTAGGACATCCTCTCTCTGGGGAGCTGTAGCAAGGATGCTCAGGCTGCATGGGGCTTGGGAGCCTTGACAGCAGAAGGAGCATTTCTTAGTCCTTGCCTTTGACTCTGTGTGTTCAGGGGCTCTCATCTCACTGCTCATGACAGCTGAGCAGAGCATTGCCTGGGAATAGCCAGATTGAGTATGTCCGTGGGGTCAGCACCCCAGGGGCACCTGGGCAGAAGAGATCTATTAGGATTAGATGGCTTAATGCTCTGTGGAAGAATTCCTGACATAATACTGTATATTCCCAGTGTTTAAATACTCTGAACTGACAGTGGCATTCTGTGCTGGCACTTCCTCAGTTGCTTCTTTGATGAAGTGCCATCCTAACAACCCCTCCTGAGCACAAACATGTGCATGTGTGTCTTCATAAGCTGATAGAGGAACAGTTCACAACTGAGTGTGGCGAGTTAGTCTGAAGCAGAGGAGATTGAGCACTTTCTGAAGTGTTTCATTCTCATGCCATCATCTACAAGCCTGGTGGAAGAGCCATGCGTGGAGCTCTGTCTTATCAACAAGATTTTCAGCTCAAGTGGATGATTTATGTAGCAATATGCCACAAAGCAGGGAAAGTTGTCTTTTTTAGTATCTGCCAGTAATAATTCAAATTTTGTGCTTCCAAACCTGCTTGCAGAGTCAACAAGAGCACGTTTCCCTCATTTTTTTATTCTGTTTAAGAGGGGGGTGTTAAATAATTTTTGCATTAGTAAGAGCAGGAGTACTAAGACACAGATGCTCTCTTAAGATGCTTGAAGTTAAGCACTCAGATTCAAGTGCATGGGTTAAAAAATCTTGAAAGTGTAGAAAGCAGTTAGGGTTTCAGAGAAAATTCATTACTGAATCTAAAATACATTTGAGAACTGTATCCTTTAAAAGTTAGTACGCAGAGGTAAAAGGGATCTCAGATGTACCTACTGAACCTTTGTTTCTGCTTCCACACCAGCTGTGCCCCAGCATTTGGATACCTCTACCAGATGATAATTCACTATGTTTATAGAGAACTGTAAATTCTGTGCAGAAGAAGAGGGAGGAAGCCTGTCCCTTCATCTGTGCTGCTTGGGCCTCTACCTTGCTATTTCACTTTATACTCAGAGAGATGTCAAAGTACACTTTTTTCAGAATCTCAACTTTCTCATGGCTCAGAAAGTTCATCAGTTTCCTACCAGTCTTCTCTGGTGTTGTTTTATACCGGGAAATCATTCCCTGAGTTTTGTGTGAGTTTCCACTCCCAGGGCCCTGGCAGATTTTCAGAAAGCCTCCTGAATCTTCTTGGTTTGTTCCCATCCTCATTTTACTGCACAACCTGTGCTAGGCTGTCTCTACCCCCATGTTGCTGTATATGTTTCCCTGCCTGTAGCCTGTGGAGTCATCCAGCTGAGGAGTGATTACGAACTCACAGTCCCCTTTGGGTTATGAATTCTCAAACAAGCATTTAGTCTGTACATATTTGGGTTGAGCTGATGCTGCAAATAGTGCTTTTCCCAGAGGCCATGTCTAAATATACTTGGTTCATGTATGCAGAGCTGGTGTGGACCCAGCTCTTCCCTTTGTACATAATCCCTTTTACTGTGAAATTAGTTTCTTCAGCAGGCTTTTGACTATTTAGTCAAAAGCCCTCAATGCTCTGGTTTCTTCCACATGCAAAATGGAGACAGCACCCCCTTAAACTTTCGTGAACTGGGAGACTTTACTCCCTGAGGTCTGAAGCTACTAGAGCTGAAAGATGCAGTAGAAATATTTGGCTGAAAAACAGAAGCCCTCAGGTGAAAGTGTTTCAGAGCTCATGCCATGCAGGAGGTCAAACCAGCTGATCACAATTTTGCCTCTGGCTTTAAAACCTTTTATTTGTTAAATATATACATCCATAATTATACAGGTTTAATTATTTTATGCATATATCATAAAATATTTTAAATTAGTAAGGCTCTGTTGTGGTTTTCCTACTGTGAGAATGTGGGCAAATTTACATTCCCACATTGTGGTGCCATGCTTGGGCTGTAATGAACACCTTGATGGAAGAACAGTGGCTGCTCCAAAAGCTGATTGGGTAAAATTGGTGTCATCTTTTAACATCTATTAACAAAGCTGCATTTAGGTGTAATTAAGTTATACTTAGTTTAGTACAAGATCTGACAGTATGAGAATACTGTAATTAATTCCAAGTTGTGTTAACATATCAATTGACACAAGATACACTTCCCATAGTACTTGCAAAACCTGCTCATATTACCCAGGAACTGAAAAGATTTTTAAGAGAATGCTCTTATTTATAAAAGCATGCTCATAGCACCTTTTCATTTGGAATTGGGTTTGGTTTATTGCAGCCTAAGGCCTGGATATCAGGTGTGCTCCAGTCCTGGAAATCTTCTGAAACCCAGTTATTGTGGGGTTCTGAAGTTTAAGGGACTGACAGTCTTTTATTTAAGACTGAGAAGATATTCAACTCCTTTCCTTAAATAGAACATTATTTTTTTCAAAACTAATCTGTAACCAGCTTTGTTTCTGCAGCTGTCATTCACTCAGCTCTGTTTCCCTGTGAACAGAGCACTGCTGAAATTACTGCACACATTGTCTCTACTTGTCTCATTTTCAGTAGCAAAAGTTGATGATCACTTCAAAGAACTAATTTGAGAGACTAAATTGATGTTTGTAGTGAATGTTAATTTTCTTCCATGAAGACATTGAATATATAAATGTAAATATTTGTATGTATATGTACACAATATAGGCGTGTGCTAGAAAACCAGAAACGGTGAATTTACTTGGGTGATCTTCAAAGGTCTTCTAAGTTTTCCCAATAGGGAATTGCAGAATACCAAATTATAATAAGCAATGATCTTTTATTTATTTTGTGTTTTGTTTTTCACAGCTACAAGAAAACCAAGATGAAATCGAAAATATGATGAACTCTATTTTTAAGGGTATATTTGTTCATAGATACCGGTAAGAAAATGCATGTTCCAGTAGGCTCTGCTAACGAAGTGTGGTCATAAGGAAAGTCAAGGGCAGTTTCTGGCTTGCTTTTCTTCTGATGTAATATTCTAGATGCTGCAAGGTCACTGTCAAAAACACTTGAAATTATGGAAGAATATACAAATTGTAACCTCTATTAATTACTCAATAGAGCCATCCACACCATTCTATTTTAAATCAGTAGACAGCTTGAAAGGGTTGTGGGAGATATGGGCTTTGAATCTTTGCATTTTGAAAAGAAAAGTTATCCATGTTGGGAGCTCAAAAATGACATAAGAATAATCAAATAATTACTGTGTATCATAGGATAGCAGTTGTCCTACAAGCCTGCATTTCCTTTTGTATGTCTTGGGTGTAAATAGCAAATTTGGAATATGGTTTACCAGAGAGCAGAAGTCTTTTAAAATAGATTTAGGGTTGTTGTGTGTCGCAAGATGCCTCAGAGCATCTGCATCACCTTGGTGCAACCAGCTCTTTAAATGTTAACTGACTTGTTGAAATCAAAAGATAAAATTCAAGGGTACTAAACCATGCAATTAACCTTTAAGATTTCAGTTCTGCTTTAGAACTTTATAATTTACGGAATCTTTTAGGAAAATGGCAGGAAAAAAGGGTGTATGAGAAGAGGGTTAGAAGGTGAAGAGGAAGCCATAGTTCAGTTGGACAGAGGGATGGTTGTAATTTGGAGACAAGACACAGAAGCTGGGAAGGTGCTCTTGCTGACAAATGTGTGAGTGTGAGCAGCACAGTGGGGTTGGACAGCATCTCCTCAGTACCTGAGTGTGGAAAGAAAGTTCATGGTTTATGGTCAGGAAGCCTTGAGCTGCTTAGCAGGAGGAGGATGGGTGTGCAGAGCCAGCAGGTAAATGAGTGTGCTAGGTCAGCATAGCACTGACATCATTTTGTTAGGAGAGCAGCTTTCGTGGCATAGGTAAAAAAAGCTGAAGAAATTAAATTCTAAGAGTTTTTCCATTTTTATCCCCTCAGAACTTAGTGTATTATATTGAACAAAATGTTGCTTTAAAATATTCTCTTAGTAGTTCATGCTCTTATGTGGGGTTGGAAAAAGATTCAGCCTTTGGTGGTCTGCATTCTGGTGCTTTTGCTTTTTCTTTTGAAATCCTCTTTTTGTAAAAAAAATTCTTTTCATGCCTCCTGCCACCACTGGTGAAGACCTGATTTTGATGATGTTGCTGTAAAAGAAGAGACGCCAAATAAATAAAATCCATCCATGCTCTTGTAAAAGGTGTCCATGGTGGCCCTGTTAGACCAGTGGGGAATTGACTGAAATCAGACAGGTGGTGGCACCACTTGTGCCTCTATTCAGAGGGGTCAGGAGGAACCTGTTCCCACCCTGCCCCCAGAGCCACCTGTGTGAGCACTAGCCATCCCTGACCTTTAAGCCCCAAAGAGTCTCTTACAACATACACCAAACTACGAGTAATGGTACACGACAGAGAGCACAGAGTTGCACTCACAGCTGCACGAGAAAATGGAGGGGGAAAATGTCTGTGTGAGACCCAGCTAACTGACAACAAAGCCCAGGAGGGATCAGATATAAAGGATTTTGAACTATTATCTGCTTTCATAACTTCTTAATTTCCTGAACCTTCCTTCTCTCAAATAGCTGGAATTATTTATAAACGTCATATGATTTTAGTCTGTAGACCATGCACAAGTGGCGATGGTTTCGAAAGAATGTTATTTCAATTATTCCCAGAGAGTAGGTCCCATCCTTCAATATGATTCCTACTCAGCCACAGTGATTCATGCTTAGTGACCTTTGTAGCTTAAATAACAAGTCCTTGACCTAAACAAAACCCCCAAAACTGTTTCACTCAGAATGTGTCTTCTGACAAGTGTTGCAGTGAGGTTACATCTTCTTTCTGTAGCCTGGCTTCCAATTTACTGGAAGATTTCAGTGCTCACTTCTCTCATCAAGAAAAAAAACAAAATTGCAGAAATAGCTAAATAGTTCTCTAGGTACAGTGCTAGTCTAGTGTGAGCAGCAGATTTGGTCAAAACCTGAGATATTCTTAAGAAGCATGCAGGAAATGTACCCACCTCACTGCATGTTGCCATTTCTCCTTCCTCAGCCAAAATCCTTTACAGTTAGTAAATTTATAAGGTTATAAATTGGATTTGTGGAGTCCTAATTAAGGTCCAGAGATGAGAGTCATAGAAAAAAAAGAAGTATAAAAGACATTTTTGTCTAGTTCTCATTATAATTACATTTTCAAAAGATTTCTAAATGGACAGGCAGCCCAAGAGATGGGCCCAGTTCTGCCCAAGTGGCAGTGGTGTGGTTCTGTGCAGCTGCTCCATTTCCTGTTCCTTGAGTGGGAGTTCGAGTTTCCATCTCACAGGAAGCTCAAGGCAGTGATTCACCCTTGGTTCTGTCCTTGTTAGAAAGTTTTCCTGTAAATTAACTCTCAGCCCAACCCACTGACAGAAATACCTGTATTTTTCTGTTCATACTGGTTTGCCTGTTGAGTAATACCACTGTCTTCTGATGGTTATCTGCAGTTCTGGCTGTTTCAGAACAAGGTGTGAGAAGCAGCATCTCCAGAGGTTAGATTGGGCAAGCAGGTGCAACAACAGCAGTGAGGCTCCTGTAGGAGCTTCCAAGAAGCCTTGAAGCAGTTCCTGCTCCGCTGCTCATCCCCAGGTCATGCCTTGGTCTGACTCAGCACTGGCAGTGCTGTAGGATGTGAGCATCCAAGGCACTGCACATCAGCCAGGCTTGCTTAGAGGGCTTTCAGTTTAGTTGTGATTAACCTCATGAGTTTATGATTAAACAGACTGAAAGAACCTGTGAGCTGGAGCTGAAGCTGGAAACCACTCCAGCAAGCCTGAGGAGCACACTGCTCTGCACCTGATGTTTTCCAGATAACCATCAGAGTCTCTGTGACTCAGGTCCTGAATACTTCTGGCCTTAATCACAATTCTTGTGTGTATTTCGGCATGAAAGGTACGCTGAAGTGGCACTTGGAGTGGCACTGGTAAAATCTGTTTCCTGACATTGCTGTGGTTTGTCCTAAGATTTATGGGCCTGCCTTGTCAAGCCAAGATTTCAAAAGGAAATGCAGAATTTCTTATCTGAATCACTTCTGTCAAATCTTATCAGAAGTTGCATCATGGAGGATCTCTTTACCCAGAGTAGGAACTTGGACTGTGAATTGTGCTGCAAACATTTTCCTCTTGTAGACCTTGCTTTGCAGTTTGTGCTGCAAAAACGGTTAAATATATTTCATGTCTAAGATCCGTAGATGCCACATTAGTTTTCACCTCTATGCTGGACTAGATTCTGTTTCTTTCTATATGCATTTGACAAGCTTACATCATGCATTCATTATTCCAAAAACACTTCCAGTGCAGGTATATTAGTATTTATGTTTTTGTATCATCCAGAATTAATGTGTATTTTCAAAAAGCTAAACAATTCATAGTGACTCTGACCAGAAGCTAAAGGTATTTAACTGTACAAAAATTAGAAGAAAAGAATTACAGTTTAGTGACAAGCAATTACCACATTGATAGTAAATGTACAAAGAGTTTTTTGGCTGTATTGTGTTTGATACAGCATTGGATGGGCATGGAGTCTGTGTTAGCGATTCCTGGAGGAACATAAGTGATTCTGATTGGTGATAGTTACCTGGAAGGTGATTTGGGTGGGAAGTGGTGTCTCACAAGTTCCCCTGCTTCTCCAGCACCTTGAGTCTGTTTGCTGGTCTCACATGCCTTAGCCATGATTCTGTCTTATTTTCAATTACACTAGAGATGTTAAATTCTTGTTATACTTAATCTCTTAATCAGCTGAATAGCTTTCTTCTTCCTTTCTTTCTTCTTTTTTTTAATTAGCAGCTTGGAGTGAGTCTGTAGTGCCAAGGGATCCCTGAGAAGGCTTTTGAATCAAGAAGCAGTTTTTCACTGTCTGCCTAGGGAAGCTTGAATGCATTCTTAGAAAAAACACGATTTTTCCTGCTCTTTGGCTGGCTTTGTGCTGCATGATTAAATAGTTGTTGACATTTAGGTTCTTTTTGGGATTGCCATTGAATCCTTCCAAAATCCTTTACAGTTAGTAAATTTATAAGGTGATGAAGTAACCTTACTTGGATGTGAGGACTCAGGCTGTCATCCCCTAGGAAGAATGTCTTCCTCACTACTTTGTGTTGCTGCAGATGTGGCTCCTCATCTTTTCTTGATTTATATTTACTAGTCTTCGGGTTTTTTCCATAAGTCTTGCATTCTTCCAACTATATTTTGCTTTTAAAATAGTTTAAAAGTAACTCCATATAAGAGAATTGCTAATCTACTTCAGTGTGAAGCAATGTACAATTAAGTACACACACAGATATACATATATATATATATATGTATATGTGTGTATATATATGTGGCTATAGTCATAGTTAAAACTAAATTAAGCATAACTAAAACTTGTTTTCATTATGGCTGCCTTTCCCATAAGGAATGCAGTTTTTAACCCGTGATTGTGATATTTAGCACATTGCTCTTTACACTTAAACCTGTTTGAGAAATCCCGGGTGGGAGCAGCTTGTTTGATGTCCTGCCCTGCTCCTAGTGCAGCTTGTCTCCATTGTGGATTGCCTCTTTCCTTGGTTCTGGGATTACAGAGCCTTCACAAAGTTGGGGCAGGCCAGATTTACTGATGCTGTTGGGAAATTGTTCAAATTAATGTTTCTCACAGGCAAAGAGAGACAATGACAGTGGTTTGGTGGCACTCACACAGGTGTCCCCCTCATGTTATTGCATTAAACGGATTACATGCTGCTTATGCTTTTCTGCTGTTACAGCAGTACAGTTTCCTCCCTACAAGCTGAATTCAAATGCCAGGACTTGCCTGGAGAAGTGCCCCCGGCCGTGTGTGATGCTGGGCTTGGTTCATGGTCCCTGTGGGAGCCGTGGGTTCCAGCTCAGGCTCTGGAAGGTCAGGGACAGGACAAAGGCACTGGATCAGCTGGGCCAGCCTGCAGGAGGGAAGTACATAGTTCCAGTATGGAGTCACCAGGGATTTGCTGCATTGGGTTGGGACTATGAACCTGTGCAGTTTCTTGACCAGAAGAGTGAATGCATTTTATTTGTATTTTGTAAAATTGCTGACTTTCATAAAAATGCAGTTTTCTCATTTTTGCAATAATTCTCTTGCTTGAAGCTTGGAATTTTTCTTTCCTTCCCATAAATTATATTTCATTTTGGGGCTCTGGTTTAGAATTAAATTAATATTTATTACTTTCCCAAAAAAGCTTTTTTAAAATAAAAATACAAAACAAAGGTCTCAATTACAAGCAAGTACAGTGTTTGTGAAGCACCAGACAGTCCCTTCTTCTGTGCAGTGACTCTTTGTGTTCTTCTTGTATTACAGCTGAAATTTAGAACTGTGAGGCAGTGCCAGCTGGAGTGGCACAAGTGATTTCTCATGGTAACAGATGTCCCAGAGATGGAATTACTGAAGGGACAGATGGCCCCCATCTCTTTTCCCATTGTTTCATTATTAGTAAAGATGCCATGCTCCATGTCAGGCAGGCAGGAAAGTGCCACTCAGATGAAAAGCATTTCCATCCACTCTCCTTAGGTGACCTCTCCAGTTTCCTGCCACCCCTCCTCACTGAGCAGCTGATAGGTCTGCCTGAGATATGTCTTTGCTTCTTCCATGACTTGCCACAGTCAGAATGTAGGATCAAAACAAGAAAATTGGAAGAAACCAATGCTGAAGTGCAAAATTCTCAAGGGGAAGTAGGGGTGTTCATGGGGAATATGAAATGAGATCTCTTTGTATAGTAAATTCCATTGTGCTCCTCTGGCAGTTGCCTTTGGCTAAACCAAATAGTTTCACCTACCTTGAAATGGTTCTGCACCTCGAGCTGGAGACAGGGCTGCAAAGCAAATGTCAGTGATGCTGTTTTAGAAATTATTGCCCAGAGGAGGTTTATAACTTGGGTTCATAATTCTCTTTGGAAAGAGAGAGGTTAAAGATGGAGTAATAGACTAAGAAGCAAACTAGGGTGAGAATTTATCTATGTAGAGGAAATGTAGGAGCATATATAAACTCTGAAATAATTAGATCAGTGAGTTCAAGGATGTCGAGGAACAGAAAATCGGTGAGATGGCAGTAAGAACAGTGACAGGCCTCACATAGTGAGGTTCATGACAAGTAAAAGCAAAATATTATAGCTATAGGAATGAGAAGTATATGTGTCTGTAATCTGGCTAATCCTTGTTCTTTTCTTTTTCCATATTAGTGATGCTATTGCTGAGATTAGAGCTGTCTGTATTGAAGAAATTGGTGTCTGGATGAAAATGTACAGTGATGCCTTCCTGAATGATAGTTATTTAAAATATGTTGGCTGGACACTACATGACAGGGTGAGTATTGTGTATTCCCACACTCAGCAGAGTGCTCTGGAGGCAGCTGCTGCTGCCGTGCTGCTGCCCAGCACAGTGTCATCCTTGGCTTACAGAGAGATTGTTGTTTCCTCACCTGCTATCTTTCAATCAGGTCACTTCCAGGTATTGGCTCAAATTAGGAGGCAATACTCCCAGTCTGCTTGGTCCCTGTGCTTTTCATGTGTCCAGTCTCTGATGAAGTATCTTGACAGAAATCCTTCCATGGGGCTTTTCTGTTGATTACAAGAGAAAGAGAAGTCTCCTCAGAGCACCCCTGAGAGCCTCTGTGTCTGAAGCAGAATGGAAAAGGGATTTCCATGTGTCTTCCACTTACATTACCCAAAGGTTAGAGGAAAAAAGGAGATCTCTGGGCCCTCAGTAGACACCACTGGTTCCACAACCAGTGGAGTTCTCCTCAGTTCACTTGTCCTTCCTTGAAGAATCTTTTTAGTTTTTTCTTAAGAAAACTGTTGAAACACCAGATTGAAGGAAAAGAGGTGCTTTTCTGGCTCAGCACAGTTCTTAGTTCTGATGGTATCCACCCAGTTCCTGCAGCAAGAGGAGCCCATTCTGGGTGCTGACAGAGGACTTTGCAATTCTGCCTGGGAGGTTTTATATACCAGGCAGCAATGGGACTGGCTGTGCTCCCACTCCCACCAAAACCACTGGAATCAGTTGTTTTACTCTGAATTCCCTTGCTAACACTATCCAAGGAATACAAAGGAGACTTAGAGTGCTGTTGAAATGCTCGTCAAATTCCAGCATCCTGATTCAGACTAGTCTTCTTTTCTAGGAGCACTGCTGGAAAAAAAATTGTAAGTCTGCAAGTTCTTTCAGATGACTTGCATAACTCATAGTTAACAGCTGATTCTTTAAAAATAATACTTTTTTCAATAACTTCAAGCATCATCTTAATATTTAGGCTCTGACTCGGTCACTCTTATGCTGAATTCTGAGTTATGCAGATGTTGGCTTTCACTAATGATAGAAGTCAGCTGCTGATGCTGGTTCTTTTAACTACTGCTGCCAAGAATCTGAATCTTCCTTCATTTGGACGAGCACTTCACTTGATAAGAGTATCCTCTAGACAAGTGATTTCTTTCCAAATCTGTAGTTCTCAAACTTTTCCTTTACAAATTTTCCCCAAACTTTTACATTAGGTCTCACTGAACAAAACTTGATCAGGAGGAAGATCCTGCTTACTGCTTCCATCAGCCCCAGAGCTGCCTGCCCCAGAGCCACTGCACTGTCTCAGTGAATGCTGGACATGGAAACACAGCTGTGGCAGTGCCTGGAGGGACAGAGCTGCTGCTCTGTCTCCCTTGTTGGTGACACTGCTGTGCCTCACAAGCTGCCACACTCCAGGAGAAGAATCATTGTTCAAGTTAGTAAATAGGTCACCTCCTCAGGTTGGAGGATCAGGATTTAAGGTGTGTGGAGGGATTTGTTTCACTAAGACTTGTAATTTAAATAAATTACCCCTTGAATAATTGCAGTGGATTTTTGGGAGCACATTCTAAACCTTGTAGAACATTTCCACAAAGTAGCACCTCTGGAATGTAGTGGGGTTGCACTTCACAGCTCTCAGCCCCCTCCTAGTGTCTCTGAAGTCCGTCCATTTCTCACATCACTCCCTTTACCCATCTGTGGAATCTCACACTCTCATCTGTCACAGCAATTTCTCATATCATGTGCAGTATTTTCTCACATCCTCTTCAGTTTAATCTCAGGCCAGGGTCTAATCATCTGCTGCAGCCTTAACACATACCTCAGCTTTTTTAAAATTAATTTGTCCTTTCATATCAGAGAAATTTTGAATTACAGTATTAGGGTAAAAAACTGGACCATTTGTACCAGACACAGCAGAATTCGATGAGATTTCTCTCCTGCCTCTGTTTTGTAAGATTTTTTGTTGCAGGCCACAGAAGTGTCTTGGGATTCTAAGTCTTTAAATCACTAATGTGTTTAATGTCCCAGTCCACCTGATAGGTGGTGGGGTTTTATTGATGTGGTGGATTTGTCATCTGTAGAGTGAGATTCTGTAGGCAGAATGGGGAAGAGTCTGGGGCAGGTGTCAAAGGATGAAAAGGGAGAGAATGGAGAGAAAGAGACATTTTGGGAGGCACAGAACGGAGGATGGAGGTGCAATAGGAAGAATATATTGGAAAAAGATGGAATAAGAGCCAACTGAAAATGCAAAGCCTCCAGAAATACAAGATCCCTTAACATCATGGTTTTCATTGGCACCGCCTGAAAAAAACTTCCAGCTGGTACCCAAGTTTCTTGATTTTGCTTTGCTTTGATCAGGAGATAATTTTTGCTATAATTGGTGTTTAAAAAATGAAGGCTGAGGCAATAGCCATAAGCTATTTCCAGTTCACATGAACAGCAGTCACCCCAAAATTATTAACTTCTCTGGAAGTTTGCTGTTGCAAAAAGGAAACAGCAGTGCAGGAGATTCCTGAGCAGTTTCATATTTTAATTCAGAAGACATACAAATTAAACCACAGGGAAGAATAGCTCTTACACTTTGTAGTAGCTCCAACGTAGTCTTTCAGAGGTAGAATAGAGTTTAGTTCTCTAACTTGGAAAATCCTTATATTTTGTTTGTTAATTATGTCTCCCAGATTTCAAACAAATGTCTATAGTGATTTTTGTTTTTTATAGATTCTTATTTGAATGTGGCTTTCAAGTTTTGCCTTCCTCTGCTTTTAAGCATCTTTTTTAGCTGGGAGCATAAATTAAAAGTGTGTAAACTATTATATAATTGCATTAAAAAAAACCCTTGAAAATAAAAGGGTTAAAATTAGATTGTTCAGTCTTAATTTTCACCTACTTCATTGATGTGTGGAACTGTTTTGAAACCATAATCATCTCTAGATATACCTGGACAGTCATGGTTCTTAAAACCAGTTCCTAACACATAACAAAATGCTTTTTTATTCTTTGCATTCCTCTTACTTTGCTTATTGTCTGTTTCTGTGAAAAGGATGAACCCAGGGTCCTCTGGAACAATTGTTCCCCTTGTGCTTGACCTCCTAAGTAATTAATAAATAAGTTAAAGTAAGTTCATCTCTAGTTTACTAAGTCTCTTGCTGGCCTTCTTGTCCATCCCTGTTAGCAGCTTTTATGCTGGCATAAGTTTCTAAAGAATCACCCTAACTTGAGCATTCTCACCCAATTACTTCTTGCTAGAAGGTGTTTGGGGTGTTCAAAGCTCCTGTGAGGTGGATGATTCTCACAGTTAGGAAGAACCATCTTGTGTGTAGCCTGTTGAAGGTCTATGGCACATTGCTAGTCCTCCAGTCTGGACTGGAGTGCATCCACACACACCTTCACCCTTCTTTGCTTCCTGTCCAGCTCACTGCCCTTCAGGCTTCCCAGGGCATTCCTGCCACTCATCTCCACTGACTTTGTTTTAAAACCTTCTTACCAGGATTAGCAAGCTGATGTGCAGGAGCTCTTCCCCCTCTAGAGAGGTGAATTCCATCCTTGAGAAAACAGTTTAAAAAAAACAGACACAGAGAGTCAGTCCTCCTTCATCATTCTTCTGCCAGAGGAGCAGTCATTTCCAGGGTTTGCCTCTGTGTCTCCTGGTCCTGCTCCCAGCCAGAGGGACCAGGTGTAAAAACCTTTCTCTCTCTCTTCCTCACCTGCTCCTGCAGTCCCTTCTCCTCAGATCTTGTCCAGGACACTTTGGTTAGGACCTGGCTGCAGTCTTCTCACTGGGCATGTAAGGAGCCATACAAGGAGCATGTGCTCAGTGTGTGCTTCCTGCCGGACTGACAGAGAGCCCAATACAGGGCCTGGACTGAGCTCTGGGACCATTGATCCATGGAGTTTGGGGAAGTCTCCAAGGCCTTTGGGCTCTATGGGCCCAAACAGTGTGAGCCCATTCTGCACAGGTCTTGAGTCCCATTGTGGGTGAGTTTTACATCTGGCTGTTGACTCAGAGATGGGACAGGCTCCAGTGCAGCTGTAACTAAAGCTGCTGCCTTACTGTGCCTTACAGTGTTCATACAGGCCAGAACTAACCTGGACTTGATCCTCTGGGGCTCAGTAAGCTGTGGCTATCAGAGGCTCGTGTCCTGTGAGTGGTGATGATTCCAGACATCCTGGGCATTATGAGCACCACAAAAGAGAGGAGACACCATTTCTGGTACTACCACAGAGGTGCCATTAAAAAAGAATGTCAGGCAGCATTTCTCTGGGCTTTTTTAGCAGTTGATCACATCCATATAATTTTTCTTCAAGAAAGTTCTTTTCTGTACCTTGAAAGATCTTATGTTAGATCCCTTTAAACATAGCTTTCATCTCACTGACTTTCTCTGCTGTGGTAGTCAAAAAAATCCCTAGAAGAGAGCATGATTGCTCAGACACTCCTCATGGATATAGGAAGATAATTTCTCAGGAACAGTTGTTCTTCATGGAACAACTTCTGAAAATCCAACTTCTGTGCTTCTTTTGTCTTCTATTTCAAATTTTTAAATAGGTGTGAAGGAGGAAAGAAACTTTAAAATTTGGATTTTTGTCTTCTGTTTTTATGTCAGTTTGTGAATGTTCTTTCAGTTTTTAGTGTGAGCACTTTTTAAGTACAGACTGGATTCTGGAATAGACAGTTTCAGACATGAAGCCCTCTGGGTATGGAATTTTATTGATGAAGTTCAGTAGCTCACTTTAGTTCTTGAGCATCTTAAGGCCTTAGACTTGGTAGTGTCTTCACTTCCATAAACTTGACACTGCAGTGAACTCTACAGATCATATTTGAGTAGATTCGTGTTTATAACCTTTTCGCTATCCACAAATATTTTTCAAAAAGAATCCAATTTGCCAAGATGGTGCAGTTGATTTGTCCACCTGCAGCACAGGGGATCCAGTCCCTCTCTTCATCAGCAGTGTTCCTGTAGGACACAAGCCTTGATGCACAGACCTTGTCCTGTGACACCCACATTTCCTGCTGCAGCCCACCACACCAAAGCAATCTCCAGCTGAAGAGCAGTTGGGAATGAGCTGCTGCCAGCAGCACAGCTCAGACATAGGGACACAAGCCACCCTTTTTCCCACGGGCTCCTGTGGTTCACATGTGGCAGCAGCCTGCTCCCCACTGGAGGATCTCTCACACCTTTTGCATCCTTCAGCCAGTGCTGTCCTGTTGTGAGAGATGTAATGTAAAACATTTGGGGATAACAAATGCAATGTGTGTGCCCTGTGTCCCTGCCCTGGTAGCTGGTTGAGCTGCTGAGCCCATGCCCAGTCATTTTGAGCCCCTGAGTGCTGATTGTGAGCACGAGTTGTCAGTCATGAGGTGCCTGTGGGCTCCTGCCTGAAGACAAGCAGCAACACTGCCTGCACCAGCCACCTGGAGAGCCTACATCTCTGTTTTGGATTTCCTTGCTACATTCTTTATCTTTTTGTGGAACCACTTGAAAGGGAAGCGCTAACAGACGTCTAAGTGATGACACATTAATTCTTTCTATATGCAAATAGGAAGTAACTTAACATTGTAGGTGACTGCATGTGGGTTTTGGTTTTTAGCTAAATTGCAAATTGGCTTTGGTCATTTGCATAAAATTTTAAATTACATTAAACAAATGACAGTATTATGTTTTTTAATATTCATATGCATTTGGTTAAAGTATTCTGACAGCTAATCTCAGTGTTTTTTATTTAGCAAGGTGAAGTGAGGTTGAAGTGTTTGAAAGCTCTACAGAGTCTGTATACCAACAGAGAGTTGTTTCCCAAACTGGAGCTGTTCACTAATAGATTCAAGGTAAGAGGAAATACAGTTTTTGGAAGGATGGCAAAAGTAAAAGTGTCATTATCCTGTTTTGGTCTTTGAGTCACATCTATTAAGAATAAAGTCATTAGTTTGTGAGGAGGCTTGTAACTGCACTACTAAAACTGTTACTGAATGCTGAAATTAAGCCAAGTCCATTTCACAGGGTTTATCTTGGAAGATTTGTCAGACTTAACCAGGATGATTATTTGTCTGTATGTATTATTTATAGCTTCTATATTGTCCTTATTCAATCTGCCTGTACTTATTTAATGTTCGATTTATTGAATTAAAAGGATGTACACAATTTAAATTACACAATTTAAAATATAGCTGAAAGTAGCAGCCTATAATGAAAGATTGTTTGTTACACAGCTTTTTTAGCTCAATATGTGCTTGTGTTTGGAGGGAGAGTCACTTGGATGTGCATCACAGTCCTCTCTACACAGTGAACTGGCCTTGCTGCAGAACAGGAGTTCACATTATGCTTCCACACCCCTTGAGCCGGATTGGCTTTTCAGGAGAGAAGTGCTGGGGGGGATAATTCACGGGGTTTTTATCAGCACAAACTTTTTGCGTAATATCTGGGTAAGAATGTGGCTCTTAATTCACTTTGTGGTCTGACTGCTTTATTGTACAAGTGAACTGTCTGGAGGGATGGGTGTGGAATTGTTCCTGCTCTTTTTTGGATGCCTGGTGAGGAGACTTTTCAGGCCCTGCCACCATGTCAGCTGCTACATCTCCCCATGGCTTTTGTGTTCTGCAGAACACACTACTGTGGCAAAGGCTACCCCCAAGGAAAAACTCATTTATCTCAATTAAATCTTTATTAGAATGCTGATGAAAAAATTTGTTTAGAAAAGAAACAGAGCTGACTGGTTTATTTTAACTTAAATCATTATTATAATGCTGATAAAAAATTCTGTTTAGAAAAGTGGAGATTAAAATATTTATGAATACTGTGCACAAGACTTAAACTTCTCCCTGTAGATTTTATGCCGGTTCACTGGTTTTGTCTGCCATTTCACAATTAACTCCTCCAGTCTGATCTAGAAAACAAAAAAAAAAAAAAAAAGGAAATTTGTCCTATTTTCCTGTATGTAAACAATTTATAAAAACATGATAATCAGCATTTTACCACATTCACTTGTGATGCTGAAAAAAGATGCTTAACCTTCAGTAAAGCCTATATATTAAGGAAGGCTTTTTTCCAAATGATAATTATATAATAGAGCAGACTCTTTATTGATAGTCTCCTTCATTTAAGATAACAATCTTAAAGGGCAGATTAAATAAATATCTATGAAAATGAACTAAGTATAGTTGACTAAAGTAGGAGATAAAACCAGATCATTTTATGGGACCACTTAAGAGCCTGCATTCTTCTAATTTTATAAAGCCATTTTCTGGGACTGTCAGTAAAGGCAAAATTTCCTCTCGTAGGAGAGAACCTGACAAACAGGTTCAGACCTCAAACTTCTTCTCTAATGCCTCCATAAGTCTGGTTTCCTCTATCCTCACAGGACAACCAGAAAAATGGAGCCTCCAACTCTGCTGCTTTTCCTCTTCGCTCTGTGCAGATTTAGATTTGTTTATATTTGCTGCTTCTGTAATTGCACCTATTTTTGAATAGGCCACTAAAGCTCTCATGGGCCTTCATCTACTTCTCTTTACTAGAAAATATGCTGGATGCTTCTTTGTCAGGATCCCATAATTTGTAAGGGAAGAGACTTCTTTGAGGCTGAACCTCTCCCATGCACCCACAAAACTTTCAGGACAATTTGGGACACTTTGGGTAATAGTTACTCTGTAATATATTCCAGGAAAACTACAGGAACATGAAATGAAACCCCAAATACATTCTGCCTTTCACAGCACGGACATTTCTTTTAAAGGAAGCCAGGTTAGCCTGTCCATTGCTGCTTGGCTTGGACAGGGAATTTTAATTTCTGTCAAAGAGCTTCAGAAGGAAGGGGGCCTTGTTAGGAATTTATTTTTCTTCTGTCCCATAAAAGCTGGTTTTACTACAGAAATCTGTATCATTATGAAAAAAGTAAGAGGAAAAGGTGTGTTCAAAGTCTCTGTGAGCCTAGAGAACAGATTTATTTAACATAATCATTAATCACTTTCAGTTTCTGCCACATCAAGAGAACAAAAAGCTGGCTTGGCCCAAATGCTTGGACTTGGATTTACAGCTGTGCTGTCAGGGATGTGGCCTTTGGCACGAGGATGGAGCAAAGTTCCAAATTAATGCTTTTTGAATCTCTGATACATTAGCTAAATGTCTTGCTGCCACAGACTCCACCACCACCTCTTTGAAAAATAATTGACCTAACTGCCATTTTCAGTTCCTTGGCTGCTTATTTATATTTCTTCATCAGAATTTAATCGACCTGCACAGTTCAGCTAGTGTTCAGCTCAATCCATTCAAATGGAGAGAAATCTCTCTAGAGGTCTTCTAACTGTTTAAAGAATAAATTAATTTGATCCATAGTGCCTTGTACTGGTGTGTTAATATTTCACCATCTTCCAGAGAGCTGTGACAAGGATGTGATCCTGTCTCTTTTTCTGTGAAAAATGCCTGTTCTTTCCAGCATTTGTGTTTCTAAGGTGATATGGTGGAAAATAAGCTTAGTCCATCAAAACAAAAATTTGTCCATCAAAGAGAAGACTTTTATTTTCCATTAAGATGTCCTGTCCAATACAGACATTAACTGACCCCATATGAAAAGGTGGGAATTAACTCCTCTGCAGTCAGTGCCAGAGTGCTTCATCTCTCACCCTATGCTGTCTCCACAACCTGGGAGCAGAAGGAGAGATTGCCTCTTCAGTCTGCCTTGTTCACAGCCTAATATAGAAAGGAAAAGTGATCTTCAGGGACACTGAGAATTAGTATCTCAGCTTAAAAATACAGGTCTGTGCCCTGTTCTGCTGCTTTACAATGGTACAGGGAATCTCTGTAAAGGCAGATTGAGCAGATAGGGGTTGGAACTTGCTCAGCCGGAAGTTACACCTTTCATTCAGGGGAATGAAGTGGGGCAGTTTTTCTGCTGCTGTCCAACCCAAGTTCATGACTTCAGGAAAGACCTGTTAAATTAATCCAACCCAGAACAGTGCTGTAACTCCTAAGTCTCCTCCCTCCCTTTCTGGCAAACACACAAGGATAAGGACTGTTGAAGCACTTGTTCCTGTTGTTCCACTGTGCATATGGCACACAGCTGAGGGGTACATTAAAAGGCTGGGTAATGTTGAGGGGCTCTCATTGTCAGCATGCAGTCGAAACATCTTTCTCCCAAAAAGTATTTATTTTGTAATCTCTAGAATTTTCCACCTGCTGGCTGTGCTGTGTTGTGCCCTGTGACTGACCTAGAGTTGCCTTGCAGGACCGCATTGTGTCCATGACCCTGGACAAGGAGTACGATGTTGCTGTGGAAGCCATTCGATTGGTCACGCTCATCCTCCAGTGAGTGCTGCTCCAAACCCTTGTGTTCCCTTGGAAAATTACCTAAACCAGGAACATTTGAGTGAATTGAGTGCCTTGCTTGTGTATTGAAGTGAATGTATTACTTTACACTTAGTATGAAGTTGAACTGAACACATAATATGGACATGAAGCTAAAGTAAGATATTTAATTTAATGGAAATATAGGAGGCAAAGTTTCAAAAATGTTTGGATGTTTTGGAGTCATCAGTGCATCCATAATGTGGAAGAATGCCAAAGGGCATTTCTACCTTTTGCCAAGGGCAGAACAACTGTCCTCCCAAAATGAGTGTCTGTGGATTACACTTGCTAGAATAACTCCAGCAGTAACACAGATGCAGCATAGGGAGATTTGATTGATTTCCTGACACAGCTGGAAAGTGTCACGTGGTAGGACACCTGCTTCCAGGCTTTTCCATGTGGGGATGCAGTGGCTCCCCTGAGGTAAGGAGCACCTCAGACATCCTCCCACATGCTGATGTGGAACCAGCCTGTCCCCAGCAGCCTCATGAGAGTGCACCTGGAGGGGCACTGCTAGGCTTTTATATTTATTAAAAACTGTATTAAAGAACATCTGGTTTACAAGCAGATGCACAGAAGTTTTGCTTCATATTTTATATCCAGTGGCTCCACTTAGAAGAATGGTTTTGGACATGCAGAATTTGAATGAAGTTTACACTATCATTTCCTTAGTAAAGAAGACTATACTTCAGCTTTTTATTTTTGGGTCACTCTTTTTTAAAGAGATTAGCCTTGTAATATTATCAAGAAATTAAATCTTGCATCTACTGTTATATTTTTAAAGTAAATATAACAAATATGATCTGAAATGATGTGTAGAGCACATCTCTGCATTATCAGCAATTTTTGGGAACACAGTAAGTTTTAAGGTCAAAAACTACCCAGTGCACTTTTTTTTTTGTCTGTTCCTGCTTTCTTTTTGGTTGCCTGTTGAAAGCACAGGCAAAGCTAAATGTCTTTAGCACCAGAAGGGTCACCTTGAAGAGCACAGGGCAATATTCTGGCAGATAGGAACTCCAAAAAGGTGTCTGGAGCAATCCTTATGGAGAATGACCAATTAAAATTATGCCTTGTATGAAGCCAAATTATTTAGAGTCCTGATACATAAATGGTTCTGATGGATGCCAACTAAACAAGGATGGAGGTAATATCCTGATTGTGACAGTGCTGGTATTTTTATATCATTTTTGCTAATATTCTGGGACAGGCTGCCCAGGGAAGTGTTCAAAAGTGGATGTAGCACTTGGGGACATGGATTAGTGGTGAACACAGAGGACCTGGGTTAATGGTTGGACTCAGTGAGCACTGGGTCTTTCCCAGCCTAAAGGATTCTGTGATTCCAGGTTTCCAGTTTATGATGTTTGATGAGTGTTTGGCATCTTCCAGTATGTGCATTGAAGTTTGTGTGATGGTTAAAGGAATAAGCAGGGGAGGGTTTGTATGGCAGTGATTCTGATCCTTTCATAATATTATTTTATCTCTCTATTGATACAACTGGGAGAAGGAAATCAGAGAAACTTCCAGTCTTACAGGCCCTTTAAATACTTCTCTATTCTGAAATTGGACCAAAGCTCGAAGTCCTTGTTCAACCATGTAGGATTTTGTGGGAAATGAACCAACTTTGTAGCTGGTCCAAGTGAGCTGTGGGAGGTGTGGGATGGAAATGAAACCTCTGCTGTAGTTCAGGTGTTACTGTGACTCTTTCAGTGGGAGCGAGGAGGCTCTGTCCAATGAAGACTGTGAGAATGTTTATCACCTGGTGTACTCAGCACACCGGCCTGTGGCAGTAGCAGCTGGGGAATTCCTCCACAAAAAGTAAGTCATTAGTTGCCCTGGAATAAGACCAGATTTGTGATTGCTTCCTAGAGAGGTAACATCAAAAAGCAAAGAAGCAGTGGAGTAAAACATTGCAATTTAGCAAATCAGGTATTTAATTTAAATTACAGACTTTATTCTCTTGTTTAAACAAGATCTGAGGACTTGAAGAAACTGAATATACATTTTTCTTGCTGTACAATTCAGATAACATTTCCTAGCAAAGGCTGCACAAACTTCTAAAGTAGGTTTAAGTCCTGCAGCACTTGCTGAATTCCCAGTGTGATAAGATACATATATTGGAGCTGTCCTCTGGGGTATCTACCTGATACATACACAGTCAAAATTTCTAGCAAGTTTTAAGCCAGTTTATTTCTCTGTTTTGAATTTGAGAGGTTTTTATGTAACAATAATTACAAAATTCGTTTCTAAACTCGCTGTCTTCCCCTGAAAATACACTGCATTATGTTACATCTCTCATGTCCTCACTATTCCAAAGGACATGAGCCAGCTTTTCCATGGATGTGAGTCACATCACCCCAGTAACTGTGACCAGGGCATTGCCACATCACAGGAGTTAACCTCTTCCTTTTATTGTTTGCAGTTAAAAGTCTTTCAGCAGGAATTTGATTTTTTCCCCTCATGGGTTGTGACATTAGATTTTTTTATTACATGTATAGAGGATTTTTTTAGAACCCAGATTGTCTAATTTTTTCATGCCAAGATACAGGTAGGAAAAAATACACAAAAACATCTGTTTTTCTTTGCCAATGCTCTAATTCTCTATGGTTTATTAGGGATTTACAACTCCACATTGTAATTGTAAGCTTTCATTGATGGATTTTTGGAATTCCAGCTTTCTGATCAAGCACTGTCCGTTTCAAGGAATATATGTGCAGATCTCCATTACCAACAAGACATTGTACTAGTTATTGGAAAGGGTTAGGTTCTCATTAAAAATATACACTAAAATTCCTTTATTAATCAACATGTGACAAAATAATTTTGAAAAATGCCTCAAAGGTAAATAACGACATAGTTGCACCTCACTGCACTTAGGATAAAAACTTCATTCTGACTTCTTTTGTGAGATACTAAGCTGTGTTCTGTAAATGTGTCTCAAGGCTAACAGCATGAAGACAAGATTGTCCCATTCTTAACTAATTTTGTCTTGGTTTCTCCAAAGAAAATCTCCAGTTAAGTAAGTTAGAATCTATTTCAGGCACTTGAGGTGTGATTTATCTCACCTAATTTAATACATTTCACTATCACTTTCTCTGTGATAATCGTCAGACATGCTCTCTGTGCTTAGCAAAGGAAAGCAAACAGTACAGAGGATATAAAAGATGACCAAATACAGAAGATCACTGGCTCAGCCCTGAGGTGCAGGTTGTAAGTTATCATCACCTGCAGAGGTGTTCATTGCTTATCTGTTAAAATAAGCAGGGGGATGAGGTAATGTTTTTAACTAAAATACAACATTTGTGTGGAACTTATCCTTCTCTTCAGTGAGTTACAGCAGTGAAATCAGAATTCTGTGTTTCATGTGTTAATCTGCTTTGTGATTTCACTGTAAAAGTCAGGAACAGCTTTCAAACTTCTCCAAGTAAAACAGTCATTGCTGTAAGAGTTATACCAGCATACCTGAGGTCTCTTGGAAAATTTGAGCATTGAGAGGATGTTGGGATGGGCCATGCATCAGAGAACTGAGTGCAGAGTGTGTCACTTACTGTAAAACCCCAAAAATGAGTAGGAGCTGGTTTTATCTTTGATGCTGCTCCTGGTACCTGAGGTTGGCTGTTTGATGGATGTCAGGTTTGCTTGTACCATGTCCAAGCCAGAGTGATACAACCTTAGCTCTTGGCACACTGGTGCAGTAGGTGCTGCTTCCACTGTAAGACTGGGTAAGTTATAAATGCAAAAATGTACAAGTGATGCAAATACTTAAAATTCTGCAAAGCCTTCAATATAAGTAGGCTTTGGAGAACTTTTTCCTGTGTGAAATTTTTCCAGCTTTGTGAACTCAAAGACTGAAGATAAATTTGTCTCTTCAGACAGGCAGAGGTTGTGCCCTCTTTCCCTTGAGGAAATATTCCCTTGAAAGAAATATTGAGATACTTGCGCTGTTTTATGAACAAATTTACTAAGAGTGAATGCTCTTCGTATTCTTGCAGAAATGAGAATTGTTGTGATAGCCATGAGCTCCTTCTGCTTATTTTCAGGCTGTTCAGCAGACATGATCCCCAAGCTGAAGAGGCTCTAGCAAAGAGGAGGGGGCGAAATAGCCCAAATGGAAACCTTATTAGAATGTTGGTTCTTTTCTTTCTTGAAAGTGAGGTAAAAAAGTAATTTTTAACATTTAAATGTTTAATAAAAACTTAAATAGTGATTTATCAACATACAGTAATAAGTTGTCTTTATTTTCATTTTTTTTTAATGTTTTCAGAAATACTGTAAGCCCTTTTCCCTGCCCCTCCATTCTCTTGTCCATTAAGGAAATTGATCTGAATGTCTTCCTGGTTTATTTAACTCATGCATGTCCCCACTGTACTCACACTGCATTGCTGGTGCTTTGGTGGCTGCCAGGGTGCATTGCTGCACACAAATGTAAATGGTTCTTTGCTTACAAAACCATGCAAGGAGAACACCTCTGGACTTATTCTTTGTGGAGTAAAATAGTTTGAATCAAGATGGAACAAAAATTGCATAGTATCTCCAGTTCTGATTAGAATCATAGATGAACTCAGAGTGGGAAGGACCTGAGGGTCCTTAGCTTAGAGCAGAGTCAGCTGTGAGATGAGATGAGATGAGATGAGATGAGATGAGATGAGATGAGATGAGATGAGATGAGATGAGATGAGATGAGATGAGATGAGATGAGATGAGATGAGATGAGATGAGATGAGATGAGATGAGATGAGATGAGATGAGATGAGATGAGATGAGATGAGATGAGATCTTTCAGGGCTTTATGCAGATGCATCTTGGAAACATTGGAGGATGAGGAAAACAAGCATAGATGTGGTGACATGAAGTGTTTAATGAACACATCCAGGATGGGATTGTGCCCATGATTTATAGAGACATTTATATGGGAAATTTTATGGTACATGTAGTAACAGTAATACAGATTGGGAATGGCAGTGGAGGGAGGAAAATTGAAGAAGATACTGTCAGGTACAGGATGTTCTTAAGATAGAGGGGGAAGGTTCAAAATTTTACATTTGATTTGATAAGTAGAGTGAAAGAAAGGAATGACAGAAATGTTTCTCTAGAGGAAGTATATTAGTATATAAATATAATAGAGGCAGTATATTTTGGGTAAAAAGCAAAAGGAAAAATACTAAAATTGGTTATTTTAATTGTTATGAAGCCTTGAACAAGAGACTTGACTGTGAGAATGAAAACACTCAGAGTTGCTGAGAAGGAAGGACAAAATTTTGGTAGAGTGTTCTTGTTTTTTGGAAACACCTCATAAAACCTGCAAAGTAATCTGGATGAAATGTCACTACCTATGTGAGCCTTCCATCTGCCACCTGAATGAATTTTTAGTTCAAGTTTCTTTAAAACTTAAATTGTACAGTTCATTGTGTTTTACAGTGTAGACACCTTAGATCTGAGTGCGTGTGACTGGAGTTACTGAGCACTGACTTTGTTCTTATGAAGAGAAAAGAAACTGCTCCACTCCCAAAGCCAATACCAGCAAAGGGCCTCCCGTGCTGCTCCCTGAGGGTCACTTCTCTCTCAGGGCCAGTTTTTGCTATGGTTGTTTTTGAGAGACTTGTTAGGAACCAAGTAGAATATCCCGACTCCAATTTTAGTAAAGAGTAAGAGAATTGGGACTTTGCATGTGGGTGGGACAAGTTAACGCTGCAGCCTGGGGGTGCAATCTAGTGATTGAACCTTGCCCAGCAGCAGTTACTCTGTGACATTTTACTCAAAGCTGTCAGAAACAGAGGAGGGGAATGTACTGACACCTCCTTCTCTGTACTTGGAGATGTTTTCTAGCTAAGGAGTCAGTCCGTGGCAACCACAAACTGCACGTTGTGCTTGTTACTTGTTGGTAGTAGTTAAAGATCAGTTTAGAAAACAGCGGAAGCCTATGGATTATTTTTCTCACTTTACAACAGTTGTGTTAATTCACATAAAAACATTTTTTGCAGTTGAAGTTAGTGTTAAATCTATATGCCCTTAAATCACCAAGGTTTTTACTCTTTTTTTATGAGCACATAGCAGCATGTATGAAAACCAATTGCTTGTTCAAAACAAATACAACTCTCATGCCTCACCATCTCTCCTTTTTATAATGCAGTGAGAAAGTGAGGGACGGTAAGTTTACAGCTTCTAGGTCAAAACTCCGGGAAAGATTTTTTCACAAACAAGGAGCTTTGTGCAAAGAAGCTCAGTTTGGTTTTATTTCATTTCTATTAAAACATAACCCCACTGCACTGATGTCATTCAGTTGGGATTCAGAAATTCAGTCATTCAAAAAACCTTCCTGAATTAGTTTCAAACTGAATGTTCTTTCCAACTAACATAAGACGCATGCCCAGGCACTCTGTGGCCATGTGATTGTGAAAGTTGAAGAACTGGTGCTTACACCAAGAGCTGTACTGATGATTGCTTTGGATTTTCTAGTTGCATGAACATGCAGCCTATTTGGTGGACAGCTTGTGGGAGAGCTCTCAAGAACTGCTGAAAGACTGGGAATGTATGACAGAATTGCTCTTGGAGGAGCCAGTCCAAGGAGAAGAAGGTATTGGCTGAATCCTGTGCTTCCTTGATATTGCACAGTATTGTTAATTATTCCTTAAATACCTCTGCCACCCATAGCAAAAGATCTTTTTATGTTGTGGTTTGTTTGGAAAGCATATTTGAAGATTTTGGGTTAATCTGTTTTTAATGTACTTTCCTTCAAAAGCAGCAGTTTGTAGTGTATTTTTCTTTTTATTTGTACTCTGGAGGTTTTTTTTGTCAAAAAGTTTGCTGTACTCTGATTCCCTGATATTAAAGGATAATACTTGATTTTGCTTGAATGTTTAAATAACTATTTCAATAAATTAAATAACTAACAGAATTTTGAACAAACAAGCACTTCAGGTGATGCTAGTTAAATATGGGACTTTTCCAGGCAATGTGAACACAATGAATTCTCAGGAGAAAAGCCAGAGGGGAATATTTCACCATTAGTTTCAGATTTCCTTTTGCTAATAATAGACCTGGGTGCACAAAATAGCCAGGGAGGCTGGGGGCAAAGCATCCCTAAGGTTAATGAGTGTCATTCAAGATCCTTTGTAATTCCTCAGGATTCTCCTGCTTCAGGAACCTTCACAAGGCTTAGGTGTTTGAAAAATGAATGTTGCTGGCAAGGTGTGCTCATCATGTCCATGCTTCAAAAGCTGACCTTTTGGTATGCAGCTGCTACCAAAAGGGTAATATCCTTAGGAAATTAGGCACTTTGCTTCCTTGTTTTTCCTTAGCCTAGTGGGGTTTGATCCTCCAAATGTCAGCAGAAGCACTTGCCAAAGAGCAGAGAATTTATGAGGAAGTGATAGTGAATTGTCTGTCACTGTTTGTCTTCTACGACTCTGCCTTATTTTGTAGATCTTCCTTATGTTCCCTTTCATTGATCCTTTTCTCCAGCCTACATTTCTCTGTGCTTCTTTCACTTCTGCCATGTCCATTTTGAGATGATGCAAAAGGCAAATGAAAGAGGAGGCAGGAGAGCCTCGATAAATGTGACAGAGCTCCCTTGTGTGCGGTGTTGTGTGCTGCTGTGTGTTCCCCTGCTGTCCCAGACGTGTCCCCAGTGATGCTCTGTTCTCCCCGCAGCGATGTCGGACCGGCAGGAGAGTGCTCTGATTGAGCTCATGGTGTGCACCATCAGACAGGCTGCCGAGGCACATCCCCCCGTGGGCAGGGGCACTGGCAAGAGGGTGAGTGGGGCTGCAGCTGCCTGGCTGTCACCAGAGCATGGGAGATACTTGTAACACCACATTTGGGCATTCCTGCAGCAGAGTTTTTCACTGGTGTTTGCTGTTTCATCTGAACACTTCTAAGAAAAATATTAGAAATTCTGTTTCTGGACATGTTTGGTTTTCTCTTTGATTTGGGAGTTTGCATTGCCAAGTTAAGCAATATAAATTTACAGCTTAAAAGTATTTTTTATTATATTTTTGGATGTTCCTTTTATCAAACCCCTGCCTTATTTTTGTAATGTACCCACATCATCAGCCCCTAATGTTAAAGCTAGATTAGAGTGGAAAGTGTAGGAGCAGAGCAGACTACCTCTGGCTGTCTTTGGTAAAAACAAATGTGCTGCTAATATTAACATAAAATTTGCACAAAAGTCACCAGGATCTTCATCATGAGGGTGTTTAAGCACTGGAACTGGTACTGGGAGTTGGTGCCCTTTCCATGCTTGGTAGTTTTTGAGAACTGACTGGACAAAGCCCTGATCCTCCAGGATGACTCCAGGGCTGGCTCCACTTTGAGCAGGAGGGGTGGGACTGGGACCAGTCTGAATGTGTCTCTGGGTTTAGGGATCCATTCTCGTAGGCCTCTTCCACTGAGTGCCCTAAAAATTTCAGAACTTTACATTCTGGCCAAACTGCCTTTTCAGTTTATTTTATAGTGACAGTTTGAGCACCAGTGGAAGGGCATTCCTAAGGCTGGGCATGCAGTTTTAAACACTTCATTATAAGTCACAGGATCAGGGTAATAACAGGCTTTCAGCTGTATTCTCCATAAATACAGCATCCATGTTCCAAATCAGTCTCAGTTTCTTAAACATATTCCCCTGATTTTTGGTAGTCCCCATCTTATTTAGGATAGACAAAAATGGAATAAACCCACGTGAACATATGGTACTTCTTTTAGCATCCATTCTAAATAATCATAACTAGTTTGTTAAAGCCACAGATTTAATAAAGATGAAATCTGAAGAGTCTTGGCATTCTCTATTGCTAAAATAATGTGGTTACTTAACTTCTTAATTTTTTTATGTGCCAGAGCAGATTAGTCTCATGTCCAGAAACAGCATCCCAGGAAAAGCTCCAAGAAACCATCAATTTAAACATGCTTTATGATCCTTAATTTATAAAGCACGTTCTTAGGAATTCCAAATTTATTAAAACATTTCAGGGTTAAGGAGGGAATCCATGAAAGCACTTACTGAAATTTACACAAGCATATCTTATCTTTTGTTATGAAAACTGTATTGTAAGCATAGCTTTTTATGTCTCAAGCTGCAAGTGTTTCTAGCAGTCAAAGTGACCTTTAAATTTATTTTTTAAAAAAATACGGTGTTGATGTTTTCTGTCTGAAGCACCAAATAATGTCAGTATTAACTTTCCAGGTATCTTCTCTTTCTCAAGAGATCTACAGCTCAATTCCCTGAAGTTCAGCAAATTGCTTAGTGTTAAGTTTTCAATGTCTGTATTTGGAGCTAAAGAGAACAGATCAGTAAAACAAATTCCACCTTCTGAAGGATGATCCAAAGAGCCTGGAAGTCATGCTGGGGATCCAGATCAATTCCCATTGCCAGGGAACAGCAGTATTTGGTCCCAGAACATGACTGGGCTGTCGGGGTTGGGATTCTGACCTGGGTTTGCACTGCTCTGAGCTTGGCTGGTGTTGCCCTGGTGAGTGTGGAGGGGTTGAGGCTGCTTTGGGGCATCCCTGCACCAAGCCCTGTGCAAGTGGTCCTGGTCACTGATCCATTCCCCCTCGCTTCCATGGCTGTTCTGGGTTCATGCTGGCACAGTGCCTGGCATCCAGGCACATGCCTTTTGTCCAGCTGCTGCTTCTCTCTTGGAGGGCCACGTAGGGGTGACACTTAGCTTTTGCTTCTTTTCAGTTAGACCATGAGCTGTGGGATGGTAATTGTCACTGGAGATTTGTCCTGTCTCATGATCCCACCGACTTCTTCTCTGAGTTGAAAGGGGAACAGATTGCTAATTAAGCACCCACCTTGTGAAATAGTTTCTCCTCTGACTTTACCTTGTAACCGTTACTGTGCAGTCTGGGTGATTGGCTGTAGGTGAATCAATAACTAACTTGAGTATTTTATTATCACTATTTGTTTTCAAACGTATTCTTTTCTTTCCTGAAGCCAGGAAGCCAGATCTGAGCTTTTATGAAGCATGCTGGTTTGATTATTGTCTCTCTGGTCACTCTTTCTAGGGGGTTTTGTTCTGACAGCATTAGTGCTCCAGTACCTCACTGTGAACTTGGATGCACATTCTCACTGAGAATTCCATTCCACTTAAGAGAGGAGGCCATCAATCTGCTAATGAAAATCATTGTTACAGTGTGGTTTGGTTTTGGTTTTCTTAATTATACTTCAGTTTGCCCTGAGGTTTTACATTAACACTTGGTTAAATGTGTGAAAGCCAGAGTTCAGTACAGTTGGAAGCAATTGCAAAACTTCCACTGACTTGGGTTATATTTGAATTTCAGTCTTAAAAAGATGTTGATGTGTGGAGACAATGTCATGCTGGGTGATACGGTGTTTTCCTTTTCAATCACAGCTTCTTAGGACACACGGTCCTCCCACTTAATCACTCTTCAGCCCAAATGTGTTTTGAGTTTTTTATTCCCTCCTCTTTTGATTTATTAAAAATACACTTGCATGTTTTTGTCTGTAATCAATGTTCAGAAAAGTTAATGAATGCTATATGCAGAAAATTTATTTACTGTAGTTACGTTTGATCACTTCCAGGTCTTAACAGCAAAAGAAAGAAAAACTCAGATAGATGACAGAAATAAATTGACTGAGCATTTCATTATTGCACTTCCCATGCTGCTATCAAAGGTACAGTTTCAACAAAATCAGTCTTTCACTGGGATTTACAGCTGTCTTTAAACTTTTTCATTCTGTAGTGCAGGAGTTTATTTTTACTTCCCTGTTTTGTTTTGTTGCCATGATGTTCCAGTATTCCGCTGACGCCGAGAAGGTTGCAAACCTCTTGCAAATCCCTCAGTACTTTGACCTGGAAATCTACAGCACAGGCAGAATGGAAAAGGTATGGTGCCTTGGGCAGGAAGTGTGCTTGCTCTCAGGTGTGACCACTGTTCAGCCCCACAGTGCTGTGCCTTTGTTTGGCACGTGAACAATGCAGCCTTGGTTGGGTGTTCTGGCAGTGGCTTTGCTCAGTGTCGTTGTCCCATTGAGGGGAAAGCTGAAGTTCTTTTCTGCTCTGCAGCATCTGGATGCCTTACTGAAGCAGATTAAGTTTGTTGTGGAAAAGCATGTGGAATCAGATGTTCTGGAAGCCTGCAGCAAAACCTACAGCATCCTCTGCAGTGAGGAATACACCATCCAGAACAGAGTTGACATAGCTCACAGCCAACTTATTGATGAATTTGTGGATCGATTTAACCATTCTGTTGAGGATCTACTGCAGGAGGTTTGTTTTCTTAAAATTATTGAAGTTAACTGCCTAAAATATGCTAGGATAGGCTACAGAAAAATATTCTTAGCAAGCCATGAAATTATCCATCTGAAGATGAACTGCAGCAGCAGCAATTTCATAACTATTTGGAGCTACTTCTCCCTATGGAAAGTCCCTTACAGTAGCCATTAAGCCTTCAAATCATTGATGAAGACTAAGACTGTGGGACAGTCCTGCTTCTGAAAATTTAGTTGAGTGTCAAAACAGTCCACATAAGGAATTAATGGATGGATGGGTGAAAGATAATGGAAAATGCGGAGGAAGTTGTATTTACATTAATGTTTGTAGTGATTCCAGTAGTCCCAAATATATATGCGGGCAGCAAAATGAAGATTGGATTATGTTTAGAATGGAAGAGAGGATTTAAGAAAATATGTATAATGGCATATTAAAAGAGCCCTGGAAAGAGTAAAGATCCAGGTCTGAAACCTGGAATTACCTGGGATTTAGTTGTAAGAATTTACTCTTCAAAATGCGAAAGACAGAATCCATTAAATACGAATAGAAACTGTACTAATTTTTTCTTCCTTTGAAGCAATTTAACTTTGTATAGCACTACTTAATTTGTTGTAATTTTCATGCTTTTTAAACAAAACATGAGAGCTGCATAAACCTTTTTCTTTCCTTGTAGTCATGCACTGTGCTGTGGCAGATACATTTAATTTTGGTGTACATTTAGAGAAAGATAAGCTAAGTCCCTGATTTAGAATGGCATATTAAAAAACGCCTTTTTCCTTTTCCTATTTTTTACATAATGTGTTACATACAGGCACACTGTAAATACGCCTTGTCACATTGCAGAATAAATTAAAATATTTGTATAGCTGCAGAAATGTGCATTAGTGAAAAGGCAGCACATGCAGGAAACCTTCCACAACACAGAGGAGATGTGGCACTGTAGTAGTTTGGCAGTTTTTCTTATTTTAGAAAATTGCTGGGAAAATTAGGGTTGGAAATACCTTGTTTTTACTTGATTCTCTAAGAGAATTTGCTGTTTAGTTTAAAAAAGTACTAAAATTATGTTGTAGCATGTTCATCAGCTGGTGATTAAAGCTGGTGGTTCAGTCCTTTTTTGTAAAATAAGCTAGAACTCTGATTTTGGTCTTGGGAATGATTTCTACCCATAGAGGATACGGATATGGGTTTGGATATTAACACAGTGATAATGCTGAATATTGTTAGATGATCTTACTTTTTAGTGCTGTGCAGGCATTATTTAAATATTATGGAATCTACATAAAAGTCACTGGAAAAAGTTGGAGGCAGTTTTCATATTGGTATAAACCCCTAAGAAGCTGCTCCTGCCTGTGCAGTAATGTACTGGGCTGAACTGCTGGGCTCTCCTCATGGATTGCCTTTCCTTTGCAGGGAGAAGAAGCTGATGATGATGACATATACAATGTGCTCTCCACACTGAAGAGGTTGACATCCTTTCACAAGTGGGTGTTGTCTTCCCTCACAGATTTGTGATGCTAATTTTATCCTTTCCAGTATCAGCAGTGTCAGGTGTGGGGAAAGGAGATCACATGGCCTGAAATCTGAAGTGGAGATGGAGGAATGACTGGTGGTTTGTCAGTAGAACTGTTTGGGTTGATCTGTCCTTGCTCAGTTTGTGCCATAACCTTTGCAGATGGGATTTTCAAGTGGCACCCCTCCCTTGCAGCCAATGCCCTTACACCCATGAGTAAGTTACTAGAGGTCCTGCTCTTCTGCATGGCACAGTCAGAGCACAAGGGACACTTCTCTGCCATCTGTGCTTTGGGGCTCAGCTTAAGAGAGCCTGCAGGAAGCTGTTTCTCAATGCCTTTGAGCTACTTCAGCTCAAAAGAGATAAAGAGGTACCAGAATATAGCTAACTGTAGTGCAGAGGCTGTGCTTTAAGAAAGTTGCAGTTGAAAAGCTGTGTGTAACTTGTACATAGTTACATAGTGAATTTTTCAGCTCTGGAAGCTGAAGAGCCCTTCCTGAGCTCAGCTGTAAGGCCAGGCTGAGGGCAGGGAGCTGAGTGCCCCCGGCTGTGGGGGCATGGCCCCTGTGCAGGCTGCCTGATGAGGAATTTCCGAACTGAAAAAACAGGAACGAGACAGTTTTTCCTTTCGTATTCTCTGTAGGATAATCTGTGCAGATATCTGCCTCTGCACACCAAGGAGACTTTACTGCTTTAATTACAGTGCTGTAATTAAGGAGGTACCACTCTGCCTTGCTGGCAACCCTGTGATTTATTGAAGCAACATCTCTTTGCTTAATATCACCAGTCAGAGGCAGCTCTCTGGCAGCCTCTAATTTATCTATGAAACATTTTATTTTAGTACCTCAAAGACCATCTAAGTCCACACAGTATGTTTTCACTTTTTGCATATTTAGTTCCAATATTTTGTTTTAAGTTTTCCTATTCTTATATTTGTGGATTTGAGCTGGAAGTTAAGGTACACCTTGGCTTTAATGGCGCAGCCCTGGGGTGCACAGTGCACTCTGATGTGTTTTCTGGGAAGCTCTTACCAGTGACATTTTCCACAGCTAACACACTCCAGCGTGGGAGGTGTTTCATGGCAGAGCTTCCAGCAGGACCTGGACATTCCCAGTCCTGAGTTCAATCTCTTGATTGAGTCCCTTTTGGAACTCTAGAGAGTTATTCCTTCTGGCTGAGCAGGGCAGTTAATGATTTAACCCAGGGCAGGCACAGCCATGGGAGGAGTGAGCTTGGCTGAGTGATCCAGGTGCTGGGATGAATCAGATGCAAAAGGCTGCTGCATCCAGTTGAGAGTCCCAATTCAGTCTCAGTATCCCTTCTTCCAGGTGGGTATTTCAGTCAGCAAGTTTATGATTATTCTGAGCTAGTTTGCTCTTTTATAGACATATTATAAACTCTTTCAAATTATCTCAGTTTATTTCCACTGCAGAAAAATGCTTTAAACTTAAATTTACTTGCTGAGAGAGGGTTTTTGTCTTTCAGGCAACCTGTTTTTCCATTTCTTCTGTATTTCTCATTTCTCTATTAAAAAACCATTTCACGAGCTGTTGAGGTCTGTAAGGCTGTAGAGTATTTGTTCCTAATGTCACTTTTGTTCCTCTCACTGATGAAATCAGGTTGGTGCAACTGAAATGTGGAACAGTGAGTGGGATGGCAACCACCATCTCTATCTCATGTCCATGTGTTATCATGCCTATTGTCTCACTTCAGATATTCAGGGTATTTAATATCTAGTGGTAATGTGTATTATTTTTTCTCCAAATGAGACAGTAGAAAAATATACAACTTTATTTTGCTTAAAGCCATTTTTATTCAGTAGATATTGACAGAGTTTGGCTGTAGTTTCTGCTGCAATGCCAGGGAAGGGTTTTCTGGAGTTCTGTCAGTGTTTCCAAAAGCGGAAAGATAACTCAGAGAGAGTGAAGAAGCAGCTACACTTAAGTAGTCTTTACAGGTGTATGGTATGGAGAAAGTTTATCTCCTCCCTACAAAATTCCCATGTAATAAAACATTTTTCCTGGATTATCAGAAAACCTGGTTTGTGCTTTTAGCATGGAGTGAGCTGCTGTGCAGCTGCTTGGTCAGGCATAGAAACCACCAAAGCTCCCACCAAAGCTGGGGGTTCCAGGAACACAATTAATCCCTCTTTATTTCCTCTCGTTCCAGTGCTCATGATCTCACCAAATGGGATTTGTTCAGTAACTGCTACAGATTGCTGAGAACTGGAATTGAACACGGAGCTATGCCAGAACAGGTACCCATAACACCTGTACTGCATCACTTGGGTGTCCAAGGTTCTGAAGGGTCTGGTTGTACAGAAATTCTAAAGTTCAGTGCACTTCAGTGATGTAGGAAAAAAGAGCTTGGAATGAAATTTATAGTGGAGTCAAGTGCTGTCTAAGAGGTGGAAAACCTTGGATTCTGTGATTTTTGAGCTCCTTCCCTCACCTTTTTCAGCTGTAAAGTTGGGAATAGCTAATGTTCCTGACTCTGAAAAGCAGTGCATCAATCCTGGTGTTTACACTGAAACCCAACACTGTAAGCCTTGGCTGCAATCAGTATTATCACAAATTATTATTGTGCATTGGAGGTTAGATGAAAGCTAATAAAAACCAGGAAATTAGGACATCCTAGTGGAGTTCTTTTAGTGAACATATATTGGACTTTGTTCTCTCAGAGTTTTTGTTTCTCATGGATGAGCACAGGCACCATCTCATATTCTCCCATGATTCCTGTTTAAATGGCAGAATTCCTACTTCAGCATTTAAACACATTTTAAGTTTTGATTTGATTTCAGTTAGAAGTCAGTTGTTAATTTTAGCTCAGCTTCATTTAGAAAAAAATTAATTCTCATGAAATTCTAAATCAGAATTTTGTAGAAAGGACCCTAAGAGGAAGCATTGTCACACAGTGTGTGAAAGTCCTCTCTGCAGTTGCTGCTTCATGCTGGAGTTGTGCTACCTGGAGGGACAGGGCTGGCAGATAAAACCTGTCCATGCAGCTGCCAGCCATCCTCAGTTTCTGGGTCTGACAGTGTGTGGCTCTCCAAATGCCTTCATAAAATCTTAGGGGAAAGGTCCTGAAATCTGAATTCTGTTCAGTATTTCTTCCTGCAGGGATCCCAGAGGAGTTTGGCACTTGTAGCACGTAATTTGCATTTGAACTGTTCAGGAGACACCATGGATGCTTTCCTGGGCACCATGGATATGACTCTGGTCTTCTCCATGGGACAAGTTGTATTTTCTCCCTTTTTTTAGCAATTGGACTACGTGTTCATTTGACAGTGGAACAGATTTCCAGGCTGTTTAATAGTGAAGCTAGGTTTAGAGGTATTTAAACAGATGCTTTTGACCTGAGAGATGTAGATGTTGGGTTGTACTTCTGTCACGCTGTCACATCCCCTCTTGCTGTACCTCAGTGCACAGTTTTCTGGTGTTTCCCAGCATTTACACAGTATTTTTTTTTTTTGCCTCTAGTAGGCTGATTTCTTATTGGACCAAACCAACCAAGGAATAACGTGATGCCCTTGAAAAGAAAAAGTTCTAAGAGCTGCTCCTGTCTTTTCACCACAAAATGCATGATAGATTTTCCATACACTTCCTGCTGTGCCTGCTGTTAGCAGCATGCTGAGATTCTGTGTGTTCTTGTGTTACAGATCGTTGTCCAGGCACTGCAGTGTTCCCACTACTCTATTCTCTGGCAGCTGGTGAAAATCACTGAGGGCTCTCCTTCCAAAGTAAGTGACCATTTGATCATACAGATTTTACTGACAGAACCCAGCTTAGCTAGAAAAGTATTACACCTGATTCCTATGTAACGTTGAGATAAAAGCAGAAGATTACAAAGCAGAAGACAAGCTGAAAGCAATTGCTTGGTTTCTATTTAGATACAAATCAGGTAAACTCTGACAGGGAAGGAAAAGGTCATCGGTACCTATAGAGGAGAGGTGAGAGCAGAGAGGTAGTAAGAGAGTTAGGAGGAGAATTAGTGGGGAAGGAAGATAAAAGATTAAAATGGAGAGAATTTATAATATGTCATAAAACTAATCCTAAGTCTTTGATTTTCTGTATCCCATGGATTTATGAGTTTTTGTTCCCAGGCTCATGTTTCAAAGATGATTTTTTAGCTTTGCCTTGAACAACCAGACTGAGAGATCAGAGATGGAGGGATTGATTTGTAAGAAATGTTCATCTGCTGCCAGCTGGGTCATTTGTTTGACTTCATGCTGGCAGTAGTAGCTGCTCTGTTTCACCTAGTGAGGTCCCATTTAGGCAGTCAATACACAGGATAAAGTATATGAACATTTTGGAGTTCTAAGTATAGGAATAAAAGATGGAAACAAGTACAAGTATCTTGGTAAGTTTTACATTTTTTCACATGTGCTTTGCATCCATCAGGCGTACCTTTTATTGCAGGGAGTTTGCAGGTGGGATGGGGAATTCTGGTTAGGTTTCCTTCAAAGTGAATTCCCTGGCTACAGTTCAGAATTGCTCAGTATTTTTTGTATCTTGTACTGATTCTGTGGTGGAGTCATACCTGACAACCATAGGCATACACTGGGAACCGAGTTGTTTGGAATGAAGTTATTTTTTGTCTTGTGTTCAGGCATTTCTGTATGAGGAATACCTCATATTACAGCTGTTGGGTATGTTCTTGATCATGGCTCCCTACCTGGTCCAGATGTTTTGGACTCGAGCCTCCATGTGTGTGGCAGGGAAAAGCTCAACTCTTGTTTAAATCTAATTAGGATCAGGTCAGCTCGTTGATTTATTAACAGTACATAATTGACTAACAGCGAGTACAGCACATCTCTGGGATAACTATCAGCTCTACAGAATACAGGACCAGAATATTGGACACTTCTATAATGTTAATGAACACCTACAAATTCCAAACTTGCTCTTAGCTGGTCACAGGTTACTGAAGTCCCCTCCCCAAGATACACAGAGCTCTTGTTTCTCCAGGCTATTACCAGGAGGTGCTCTGCAGGTTGCCCCTCACTGTTCAGTATAATTTGTAAATAGAGCCAAAGGGAGTGTCTTTGATACATTTTTATCATCATAAAAATGTATCAAAGACATTTTAGCAGAAGGGTGATAATTAGTGATTATTTGAATTTTTAAGGAAGTCCAAATTCTCTGCCCAATAACAAAGATTTTGTGAGTTAAATACAGCAGACAGTTGGGGCAGAGTTATTTTGAAGCACTTCTTCAAGCTAGCCTGTGGAGAGAAGGGTGTTCTGTGGAGTCATCTTGGTGTCTAAAATCTGAAAAGGAAAAATTGCATACTGAAAGGAAAGCTGTAGCATGAAAAAATGAAATGTGTAAGACTCGAAATATCCACAGTCTGATGTTTTAACCTTCAGTCTCCCTCTGTTCCATACTCAGTGGAGGCTGAGGCTGTGTGGGCTGCTTGTGCAGACTGGTGCTCTTTGGGGTAACCAGCACTGTACTGGGGGAAGAAAGCTTATCCTCCATAGCTTGTGGGAGCAGCCTGTTGTAGCACGGAGGAAAACTCCTCCTCAGGTGGAAAGGGGTTTGAGGGAGGTTCCAGAGGAAGCTGGTAATTTGTCCCCTGGAGTTCTCTCATTTGTCAGTCTCGGGGAGCAAGTACAGTCTTGAGGCAAGAGACTTGGGGATTAGAACATGCACTGTTTCCAGCTGGATTTCTTCAGCCATGTCCCAGGTACCCAGGACATTGTACTTTGCACTGTATGTGTATGTACTGAGAAGGAAATATTTGCAGAAAAATACAGTTCTAAAACCTAGAATAGTAAAAATAAAGCATAACTAGAGCAAACATTGAGAGGCAAGACAGAGGTGAGCCAGATGTGAGTAAGCTGCAGCCAAATGCATGGCTATTGGAGTGTGATTAGTGGGCAGAGGACTTAGGAGAGGGGATTTAAGGGATTTAAAGAACAATGTGGTGACTTGGTGACTTTTCGTATTTATATGGGCATGATGACAGAAGACACAAAAAGCTGAAGGGAAGAAAAAAGCCACAAGATGCAAAAGGTTGGACCATTTTCCACAGTCGGTTGGAAGCTGAGGGTTCTTCAACACTGTGAAGTTAATACTGCAAATAATAAGTACTTTAGAGGAAAAGCAGTGAGCACATACAGAGAAGAGGATGGGGTTTGGGAGATGAGCACAGCAAAAGTACAGCATTTTAAAATTATTTCAGTGGAGAAAGTCAAGCTTTAATTTCAAGCTATAAAGTACCCGAAGAATTGTAGACATGGGTCTTTTGCACACCCTGGTTTGGATTTGGGTGGTGGCACAGACTCCAGTCCTTGCTCTCAGCAGCTCATTCCAGTTCCTGCCATGGAGCAGTTAAATTGCAGAGTTGTGACCCCGTGGTTTTGTCTAACAGCCACAACAGGATGATAACGTGGTTTCATAGCAGCTTTGCTGCTGAAGGCAGATCAGGTACTCACACCTCAAGAGCCTGGGCTGTGCACCCCAGAATGCTCAAAGGCTTTGAAATCTAATTCATTTTTTTCTTCCCATTTTCTCTGTTGAAAAAAAATCCCCACTCTTCAGTAGTCTGGGGATTTCTCCATGTTCAGAAGAGTTCCAGATGGCTCCATTGCACTGTTCAGTTGGGCTTTCTCCTGCTGTCTGTAACTTTTCAGTATGAATCTCTATCATGCTATGCTGTCAGGAGAGAGGGTAATAAATTCCATGTACCTGCCTGTTAGTCACTTTGACAGAAAGAAAAATGGGAGACACACTCATTCCCTTTTTAACCTGCATGTAGGTTTTTCCATAGATTTTAGTTTCTCTCTTGAATTCATGAACATCTAAATGGATGGTAATTGTGATAGAAAGTAGAAAGCATGAAAGTGATTGTAATCCCAGTGCTTGAATCAGGTGATTATATAACAGTGAACTGATTGGCTTGGCATAATCAGTTAGATTCTAGGTAGAATCTTGGAGTGGGAGATAGACAACACAGTTGGTACAAGGCTGAAGGGCCGACAGCTAAGATTGGAAGAAACACATTAATTTCTTGTTGACAAGGTTGCATTTTTGACTGAGAAGAAAACTAATTGAAACACCAATGTCTGTAAGACATCGATACCACATTGCATTTCAGGTGCATGTTTGAATTTAATGTAGCTCATATTCAGTAGCTCAAAACTGATCCATATATTAAAGAAAAATTGTAGGTGAGCAATCCTTGCACAGTGGAATAGTTTCTGATGCATTCTGGGAGAGATCTGTTCTCTGCTAAAAAAGGGTCATGTTTGTCAGTCATCTGGGAAGGCCCTGAAAATGGGGATGGTACAGATTGATTGGTGAACAAAATACAATTTAAAACTTTTAAAAAGAGGCATCTTAATGCTGCCAAATGGAAGATTTATATCCAGGAAAAAAGAGAGGTGATTAATGGCAAGCTGTGGGTTAGAACAGAGCAGATCTGTCCTACTGATTCTGTAATGGCAGGGTAATGCAGTGGCACCATGGCTGCATCATCAGAGAAAAACTGATCAGGAATAGGAAGGCGAAGGAGTGCACAGACCTTCAGTGTCCATATCAGCAAATCCCACTCACTCCATTGGAAGTGATGAGAAATTCAGAGCTTTAGGAACTGTCAGGGTGCTTGGGCATGCTGACAGTCCTATCTTGTGCTGTGAACCAGCACAGGGAGAACATATGGACCACAAAAAGGCTCTGCAGTAAACACAGAGCAACGAGAACTCGTGGCAGGAAACATAAGAAAAGCTAAAACCAGAACAGAGACACATGGGCTGAGCAGCCAGCATCAGTAAAACATTTCAGCAAGGAAAACACTGCATGTGCATTATGTAGGTTCTTCACATTTGCTTGGAGGTTGTTCTGCAGGACATTCTCTCTTCCATGTGGAAGCTGAAAGGGTTGCTCTGGGCGAAGGTCTGCAGAGCATGGGCCAACCATCCTGCTGTGAATTCATCACATTCCATTTAATTTGGGATTCTCATTTTCTTCTCAGTGATTGGTTCTTCATCACTGTAAAACCAAGGGACAGTTTCTTTGTGTGTTCGCTTTGAATAGCTTACTTCTTTCACAGCTTTTTGTTGAATGTATGAAATCATCACCATTTCTTTATTTTGCTTCCTCTGAGAAACCTCTTACTAATTTTTTTATACTTTCTTTTTTAATGTTTTTTCCAGGAGGACTTGTTGGTATTGAGGAAAACTGTGAAATCCTTCCTGGCTGTCTGCCAGCAGTGTCTATCAAATGTCAACACTCCAGTCAAAGAACAGGTAAAGAAAATGTCTGTCACACTCTTAGAAAAGTGTATGTGTTAAATTGTAGTAAAACTCAAGACAGCATTACATCAAACTTAAAGCAAAATCATCTGTGCTCCTGTCTAAATAAACCTGAAAAAACAGCCCAGAAAAGCAGCTGTATTAACAGAACTTCCAAAGCACAGCTCATGACAAATTAACTTTTGATTAACAGTAAAGAAAGATTATCTGATGCTCAGGCTCATTTCCAGCCCTTGTGACTTCAGGCATCTAACTCAGTCACCTCAGATGAAAGACTCTTCCTGTAAACACTGGATTAAGAGATGGAAATAGGCACTTTGGGAGGGTGACTGAGACCTCAAATGGGCTGAATCTTTTTAGATTTTTTTCCATTGAATCAAAGCGTTTACTGAAATAATTAAGTCTGTCTCTGCAGGACACAGTAGCTGGTTTGTTAGCTGAGGTTATGTGAATATACCCTTGATTTATGTCAATGACATTTTATTTGTCTACAAATGGCATTTCTATCAGACTTCCCCAGACTTTGTAAAGAACATAACTAATAACTGGCCTGTGTTTTTTGCCTGTGGTATTTAAAAGGTAATACTTCTTTAAAGACTTATTATATATATAATAAATACATATTATATATATATATATATATATATAAAATAAAGATTTATTTCTTTTAAAGATAGTTCTGCTGGGCATTTGCTCTCTGTTCTTCAGGTTGCTAAATATAAACATTAAATGCTCAGAGATGTCAGTCGTTTATATATTTCTAAAAGACTTGTGTGTCATTGGCTTCCAGCAGATTTTACTTTAGTAATTGTTTTTTAATATTCAGAGTAGTTACTCTTGGCATATTATATGAATACTTTATGATGTGAAAATATTTTCTAGCTCCATGCAAATACCTCCCTTCCAGCTCAAGCTGGACCTGACATCCTTCCTGCCTCAGCAAATGGCAAATGTTCCTTCCCATGCCTGCAGTGGTTTGTTCTTGGGGGTGTATTAATATAGGCTTGTTCTCTTTTTACCAGTGGCCACCAATTTAGACTTTTGTTCAGAAAGTCCTTTGCAGTCCCCAGTTGTGGGGACGTTTTCAAGCCTCAGCCAGACAAATCCACACCCAACCAGACCCAGAGACAGCAAGTGTCCCAGGCAGAGTAGGCTGGATGGAGACTCCAGGCACCCCTTCCAGCTGACTCTTCTATGATTTACTCTTGTTTTCTAACTCAAAAAGTATATTTCTGTGAGTGCAGGACTGCTACTTATTCCTCTTGTTTTACTGGATTCTTTTTGAGAGTCATGTGCAAATAGTATTGTCTCCCTACCATACTTGATCCTTACTCCAGACATTCTATCCAGACAAAGTTGGTGTCCATATTAAAGGAAGGAAAACCGTATGAAGTATTTAGAGAAACAGGATTGAAACATTTCAACTTTTCTATGAGTGTTTGAGGGAAATAAATATCCTGTGACTAAGCCAACTGCTGCCTTTATATTGGACAGGACTCAGCACCAGCAGTGCATTACTCATCTGCTCTTTTTTAGAGGTCTGCATTAGGAAGAGCTTCAGTTCCATTGAGTATCAAGGGAGTTTAGAGCAGGTGAGATCATCACTGGAATGAATCACAGACTTTTGCATCAAGGGGAGAAAAATCCCAAATAGCAACATCTGTTCCTAAGGCCTCAACAGAACATAGTTTACAATGATTTGCATCTGTTCTTGCCTGACTGTAGCTCATTCAGAAATAAGGGAGCCACTAGGAAGTTCAGCAGATTTTTTTAGTTTTTTCTTTTTTTAGTTTGTAAAGTATTTAGAACCTAAAGTTAAAAATAGAGAAGCTATGAATAAAAAGGCCTCTGAAAGGTGCTGAATGTGATCAAATGCAGACAGCTGGCTGTGAGACCCCAACAAAAGCCATTTGGGGGCAAAACAGTGTTACTGCCATGCAGGAATGAGCCCTTGGAAGAAAGGAAGGTAGTGACATCTGCCTTCTTTTCTGTCTCAGGTAATGAGGGTTTAACAGTAATGAACATAAATCATGGACAATTCTGCTCGGGTTAGCTTTTGTCTGGATTTGAAAGCTGTGCAGATGAACTTGGTTCTTTTTTGCAAGAGCTGTTGATGAAATTCTGCAAGAATTTCCTTGCTGTGGCTGTTTGTCTGTATTTTTGGGGCCTGACAGTGACTCAGCTTGAATTTTCCCTCAATGCTGTTCATATTTTTACTTGTTTGATTTTTTTGACTTTTTATCAAAAGAGGTGTCTTCTCTTTACTACAAATTTGGCTGCAGGCCTTGGATCAGAGGTACATTTAGAATTCTTTTCATGGAGAAGAAATGGAAGTTTAATATAGGTCATCTGGGACATGGAGAAGGTGATAACCACAGTTCCTGACCTAGGAACCAAAGGCACAGCATTCCAAATTAGAGGAAACCATTATGGAATACTTTTCACAGCACATAAACAACTACACCTGAGAACAGTTTAAGAAGCTGTTTAATACTAGCAGGCAATATCTGGAAATTAGATCAAAGGTATTTTAAGTTTTCCTTACTTGACTTTTCACTGCAGTCATTCTCTTTTGCCTTTCAGGCTTTCATGCTGCTCTGTGATCTCCTGATGATTTTTAGTCACCAGCTGATGACGGGAGGTCGAGAAGGGCTCCAGCCTTTGGTGTTCAATCCAGACTCAGGCCTCCAGTCAGAACTTCTCAGTTTTGTGATGGATCATGTGTTTATTGACCAAGATGATGAAAATCAGAGCATGGGTATGTTTAGCTTTTTTTCATAACAGACACAGAAGAAAGGAGAAAATAGAATTTTCTGATCAGTTTGTTCAGATGTTTTCAGAAGTATTCCTACTTCATTTTTGGAAGGTTTCTGCTCTGAAGTTTCTTTTATAAGTTGTGGAATATGCTTATATTATATGATAACTATATTTAAGATTTTATCTGTGTAGTTTATTTTTCATTCACAGATGAAGTCTTGCATAGGGACTTAATACTTCTGGCATTGCCATTCAATGTTAATGCTTCTTACAAGTGAATTTTACTTCCTGTTGTTCAGAGCCATTAATTTCACATCTGAAAATCCAAGGCATGCAGAAGTACTGGTGCTTCTGATTTTTCTTTTGTTAAATATTTATAGCTTAGTCATGTTAATGGAGCCTCTCTGAATGTCCTGCATTTGAGAAGTTAATCAAGAGCATTCAGCAAGTGTTCACTGTGGCCTTTTACAGGATTTAGGAAATAAATGACTCAGTTCCATGTGGATTATATTCAGGATCTCCTCAGGACTATGGAGAGCAGCCTTGGTCAGTGGTGTGTCACGTTCCTAAACTTCCCTGGAAGTTTTGAAGTAGGCAGGACTTAAGATGTATCACCTTTATCTCCCAACAATCCTGCTTGCCTCATGTTGAAGAATTGATTTTTTTTTTTCTAAAAGCTCCCCTTTGATAATGTTTTAGAATTTAACAGTTACTTACAAACATTCTCTTGTTGATGATGCTTTCAGAGGGAGATGAAGAAGATGAAGCCAACAAAATAGAAGCTTTACATAAGAGAAGAAACCTTCTGGCTGCCTTTAGCAAGCTGATAATTTATGACATTGTGGATATGCATGCAGCAGCAGATATCTTCAAACACTATATGAAGGTACAGGCTGTGCATCCTCCTGTTCTGACTGAGCCCAGTCTGCAGTGTTAGGGCTTCTCCTGCCATCCCTGCCAGGACTGTGGTTACAGCCCAAACACTCCTCAAAGCTTTTTCAGCTTTATTTGATCCTGTGTAATAGTTTTTCCTTTCTAAATGAGACCTGGCACTGAGCAGCAGTGAGCAATGACCTCAGCCTCTTTGTAGCACATAAGCTTTTTATTTATGACAGCACCAAAAGCTGGTCCTGAGGTGCTGAGTATTTCCAGAGAGGCCCCACTCTACAGTTTCTTACCCTGCTCCTCAGATTCATCTCTAGAATCCCCAATAAATTACCTGTTCCATGTCATGTTCCACTTTTAGTCTCTCAGGCTTGGTGCTTGCCATGAGGCAGCAGAGCTCTTCTGAGAGGAGGTTGCTTTAAACAGGACAGCAGGGAAAAGAAGCTCTGTATGGTTGTGCTGTAAGTGGGTCTGTGGTAACTGAAGATCTTCTCAACTTCCACTGCTTCCACAGAGCTTTTAGGCCCAGTGAAGGTCAGAGGGACCTCAGCTCCTGCTGCCCCTATACATGGGAGTTTTTTCCTGCCCGAACAGGCACCTCAGCAGTCCTGCCACTGACCCCTCAGGTCCTGTCCCTGCAGGGGACTGGTCATCACAGAGGTGACAATTCAGGGGGAAGAACTGGAAAACAGAACAGATCCTTTACTCCAGACACTGTTTGAGATGTTGACGTGAAACGTAAAGGGTTTAACTTGAAATTCTCTTCCTGTTCATCAGGCGTACAGAGCACAATAAAATCCCCAGGACACACTGTAGCCATCAGTCAGGGTTAGTCTTGCTTAGGAATTGTTTGCCAGGGTGGGAGTTTGAAACTGGAGCTGTCACCATCCAGGCGAGTTCCCTCCCTGCTGCTCTAGGCTGGGCTTCTCTCCCCACGCCCTTTCTTCTCTTAAAACTGAGGGAGAGGGAGAGAAATTTAATTTAAATTAGTACCAAAGAAGGCAAAAGCAATATTTTGAAGGCAATAAAAATAAGTGACTACAAACGCAGAGATATTGATGAGGCTGAAAGAGCACTGTTGGGAAAAAGAATTTATTCTCAGCTTGGAATTTGTAATGATAATACAGCTTTTCTACCCAAATGGGCAGCACCATAGGCTGTGGCTTTCAGCAACCATTCTGTTAACATAAAGAGGACTCCATTCTGACTCATTCCTTACTCCACTTTCTGGCTTCAGTGAATTCCTTTGCCCTCAGTGTTCAAGGAGCTCACGCCTGCCTCATAAGGGGGTGTTGGATCAATGTCATGTTGTTGGTTGGAATTGGCAGCCATGGGTCACCTTCATCAAGTGCTTAGTTTGGGGCAGGAGATCTTCTTTCATTTGGTTTTCAACATACTTGTTACAAAAGATAATAAATACAGAAGTTCACTACCTTATCACAGGGTTCAGTTTAAATTTTCATACTGAAACATTGTCTCTCACTCACACCAAAAATTCCCACCAAAAATCTGGATTTGAGCAACTGCTGCCTTTTCAAATCAAGAATTAAAAGTAATCTTTCTCTTGGGAAAACTGTGAGAAATTGTATTAGAGATTTGATTTAAAGTTCTGTTGTTTTTTTCACATTTCTTCTTAGTACTACAATGACTATGGAGATATCATTAAGGAAACCCTGAGCAAAACCAGGCAAATTGATAAAATCCAGTGTGCAAAGACACTCATTCTCAGTTTGCAACAGGTAAGAACATTGATTTTTTTGTTAGAAATGCCTCACTGCAAAAAGCCCTGGCCAGGATTTCCTCTGGTGCACTTTACAGGGAAGCAGAAATGCTGCAGTTCCTTAGGACATTTTCTTCGTTTTCCTGCTCCCCAGTTCAGTCTGTCACTTCTCCTTTGTCTCAGTAATCTCTGTCTCCATAGGCCCACACTGGCAAAGTTTGGGCACATAAAATGGAAGGGAGGGAGAGAAGAGCCTTGGAAGCCATTTGGTCCAAGCTGATTCCTGGCATTTGTTTATTGATCCCGAGTCAACAGGAAGAATTAGGATGGCTTTTTCTTCTTAGCATTTGCTGAAGTAATTTGCTGCATCTTCCTTATACTTTGTCTAAACACTGATGAATTTTTCAAATTTCAAGCTAATTAAGTCTTTCAACAGTGTTAGACATGTTTTTTCCTGGAAAAATTTGCTTTACATCAACTGTAAATTACTGTCTGGTGATGAAATCTATCAGCCAGCAGCTCGAAGTGCACTAAATACCACTTAGGCCCTTGAAGTACCAGCTATAGCCATTTCACAGAGAAATTACTTTTACTAATTAGATGCTCTCAAATGAGCTGGACCTCCCAAAATTCCTTCCTAAGTTTTTTCCTGTAGCAATCTGGAAGCTGAAAGAGATCTGTGCAAACCTGAGAAGAACAGATGTACTTCCAGAAGAATCAGGGAGTGTCAAAGCCACTCCTGTCTGTAAAACTTGGAGAGGAGGAAGCAGGTGCCACAGATCAATCAGCCTGACAAAATTCTGTGAAAAAGTAATGAGGAGCTCTTTGCAAGTGCCTCAGTGATAGGTAGCAGCCAGTGTGGATTTGTCAAGGAGGAATCCTGTCAAATTAAGCTGCTGTCATTAATTACATGGTAACAGAGCTTGTGAAGATGAGAGAAACAGTCACTGTAATCCAGCCTGATTTAATATCATCACTGGCACTGGCTGCCAGGGTACTCTCAGCAGTGTAAATGGCAGTGCCAGGAGAGGTGGAACTGGCTGGAAAAGCACCAAGCACTCCATTACTGTGCTGGGAGGGCCTTTGAGGCAGCAGTACTGGGCAGACAGGCACTGAGGCTACAGTGGAGGAGCTGAAGTTTTGATCACCAAATTCAAAGCACCTCCTGATCTGATGGGTGATGGAGGTGCTTAAGAGAACAGCATGAAAATGCAGGACCTTCTTGATGAGTTGGGAGAATAATACATGGGATTCAGGGAAGGTGGGTGCAGAATTCCACCCAAATAACTCCACACAAGTACAAGATGGGGGACAGCTGGCAAACAGCAGTGGGGCAGAAAAAATTCTGGCAAGTGACAGGGACTATGTTATGTCTCTTCACAAAGAGACAGTCACAAAGGCCATTCTCAGATGGAAAAGGTTTAGAGCCCAAGTCTTTCTCAATAAAAGTGTCTCACAGATATCAACCTCTGAACTCTCTCTGCAGCTGTTCAATGAGCTTGTTCAGGAGCAAGGTCCCAACCTGGACAGGACATCTGCCCACGTCAGTGGCATTAAGGAGCTGGCCAGGCGGTTTGCCCTCACTTTTGGCTTGGATCAGATCAAGACAAGAGAGGCTGTGGCCACACTACACAAGTGAGTGGTGGTAAATAAACTAGATTTTTATACTACTTCAGACTGAACTTCTTGTTTGGCATTCCCTTTCTAAAAGCACATAATCTCAACAGGCCATGGAATAATTATATATTTTTTTCTACTTTTAACTGTAGGGCTCTATATGTATGTAGGTAGAAAGGAAACGAACTAGCTGCTACCTAATTATTTCTTGGAATTTACTGACAAGGCTGTGTTTATCTCAGGTGGGTTGTGTCTAACAACTGAGGATGGTTCTTTGTTCCACACCACTGTGGATTCTGGAGGAACCAAGGGCTTTTATAAAAAGATACTCCAAAAATATTTTGGAAATCATTTAAAGTGGACTGGAACTTTTATGCAGCTGCTGCATAGAAAAGTGTGGAAAGGTTCTGGTAAATTTAAATTACGACTTTGCCATGCCATAGAAAATTCAGGTGCTAAGGTCTGCAGTCTCAGAGACTCAGGTGGCTCGGTCAGGATGCACCAGATACTGTCCTTAGCCAAGCAGGAGTCAGGGGACACTCGTGCCTTGCTGGGTGAGGGAAGGGAGAGTGTTCTCTTTAGTCCCAGATGACAAAGCAGAGCTGAGTGTGTCCCTGCTCTGGGGACTCAGTTCTCTGCTCTGGCTGCAGAGGTTGGCTCCTGTTTGATCTGACACATTCCATGGAACTTCTGCCCCTGGGCTGCACCTGCCCAGTTCCCACACTGGGCAAGTACTCTCTTACAGGGACTGGCCATGTGCTTATCTGAATGGGGGCCTCACAAATCCACAGGGAACTCTGCATTCCCCTTTGTCCAAAAGCAGCTGTTTGTTAGTAGTGGGGAACAGCGTTGTAATGGGATCTGAGGGTACAAACAGTTTCATCACAGTTCAGATGTGGGGCAACTTGTTTGGTTTCCAAGTTGGCTTTTTTTGCTTGCTTTTTTTGGTGTTTTGGGGTGGGTTTTTTTGTTTTCTGTTGCAAATGTCTGAACATGTTAATATTTCTGTACTATAGAGATGGCATAGAGTTTGCCTTCAAATACCAGAATCAGAAGGGACAAGACTATCCACCTCCTAACCTTGCTTTCCTGGAAGTGCTTAGTGAATTTTCTTCCAAACTCCTGCGACAGGACAAAAAGACTGTGTAAGTAATGCTATGTTTTCTTCCTCAGCCTCTGTTAATCCCTGCAGTGTGGGTTTCAACTCTCTCCTTTGAGGTCTCTACAATCTAACCAGGGCTGCAGAAAGTCCCTTTGAGGCATTTCACATATATACTTACTTGTCCTTTTATGTCTTAAAGTAGTAAAAATAAATGGGGAAAGAAAAATCAGACCCACTAATGAGGTGAATTTGAGATATTCCAAAACAATGTTTAAAATTTCTCATGGGGTGTTGAAAATAAAAAGTCCTTTTTTAGGCTAGAAGAAAAGAAATTATTAAACATTAGCAGTGCAGGGAATTTACAGGCTGTCACCACTGCAGTAACAGCTGTTTCTGTTGTATATTTACATAAATTGTAAACCTATACTTGTTTCTTTTAATATATTGGAAGAGGACTCCATTCAAACATCAGCCAAGCACTATGTGCCCAGTGTGGAACTGAATTCACTGAATAACTTTATGACCAGTTTAAAAGTGCAGTTGCCAGATCTGCTGATTTATGATTGTAGGTGTCTGTGCAGTCAGTTATGTGACCACACTGAGTGTTAGTCAGAAAGATCAACTGGAATGACCTCAACTGACTGTCAGACCTTGCTGTGAAGATTTGACAGATGTTTTTCTGTAAAGACATTTCTTTTCTGTTAGGGTTAACAACTATGAACATTACAGCTTTATCTGTTCAGTAAGAAATGCAGCTTGGTTAACTTTGTATATTTTTTAATATGTACACACTTTAACCAATTTCATTATTTCATTTTATCAATAATTTCTCAATTCAGCAAACATTGTTAGACAAATAGTTACATGAGCTAGGGAATGGGATGATCCAGCTAGGCTGTCTTGGCACTCCATTTGTGCATCCACTCTTCATTTTTATATCCTGGAATCTTGTCAGCCTCTATCCTGTTCTTCAGGACAGAAATTAAGGATAACAGGATTTTATAGTTTGTCTTCCTAGCTGAACAGTAGATTCTCCTGCATGGTGGTCTCAGTGCCACTGGTCTGTTTCCTGTTGAATTTAGTGAAGTTTAGCCTTTCAGCAGAGTCATCCCTTCCACAAGTTTACAGTGTCTGATATTTAAAGTTAGATCATGCTGTCCCTGACAGCTTCTGTTAACCTGAGCCTTTGAGTGAAATTCAGTTCTTGGGGACATTTTGTTCCTTCACCTTGTTGCCATTTAAATTCTTTTTTAAAGGTTCCCCTGCCCACATATACAGCTGCAGGCTGCTCCTGCAGGACTATAAGGATTGCTGTGGTGGAGTATCTATACCTGAACTATTGACCTCAGCTGAATCTGATGACCATGAAAAGAAATAGGTCCTTTATGGCCTGATTTCTCTGATCTGTGCCAGACTCTGTGTTGGGATGAGTTCAGCCCTGCCCCAGACCCTACAGGCTGTGGTGACCATGACACAACTTGCTGACATGTAAGGATTCTGTGGAGGTGGCTCCACTCCTGCCCAGAGTGCTCCACTGACAGGACAGGACTGGGATGCTGGATTTGCCCTTTTCTGCAGCTCCTCCAATCCATAGGGACCTCTCTCCCACCACAGGGGCTGCCTGTGTGCAGGAAGGTCCGTGACCACCATCTGCTGGAGAAGTCCCATTTTTGGGATCACTTCCCTCCCTCCCAGAGGCCCTCCCCAAACTCAGCAATGGCCTCTTGCCTGCAGCCAGAAGTGTCCTGGAGCCCTCAGTCTCAGGAACACGTGGCTGCCCACGTTCTCTAGCTTAGCTTCCCTGCCTCAACCCCCAAATCATCCACCCCAGAGCCTGCAGGTGTTGGGCCATTGCTCCAGAACACCCTTCCTGGCAGAGTCCAGCACACGCTGCTGTTCCACAGGGCTTCTGCTTCCTTCTGCTGGGCTGCTGGCTTTTTTTCTCTGGGGCTAGAAAAGGGAGAAGCTTCCAGTTTGGGAGTGAAGCAGCAACATTGATTGAATTTAATTTTCCTAGCCTGTTAATATGGTTACTCATTTTATGAGTAACTTCAGAACTGGTGATAGCCATTTATGGATTTATTCTAGTCTATGGATTTCACATAAAACTGTTCATGTAAGGTGCCAGACTCATACAGCTGGAGAAAAAAAAATTTGTACTAACACTGTTACAAACCCATTAAGGCAGATACAGGCAGGGAAATCCTGAGGAACTAACACAGGACAGAATAGAGGAGATTGTCCTTGGAGGCACTTATTTAAATTTATTTCTCTCAAAGACACAGTTGACTTAGTCTGGACACTGACTAGTGAGTGTCAGGTGAGTCAGAGCCTCCGCATAGTGTTGTCACTTCAGGAAATTCAGAACTGATAAGAACTGCCAGTGTGAAGCTCCCCCAAAATGCTGAGCAGAAGATGTCTCAAGTTTGGCATCTGGGCAGGAAAGAGCTCCCAGGTGGCGTCATATTCATCCTTCACAATTTGACCATAAACATGCAATCTGGTTCTATAAATACAAACTGGAGGCAGAAAACTTCTTACTTTCCAAGACTCTTCTGCAGGTAGATCCTCTAAAGCCGTGAAGCACTCAAGTGGCACGGTTGGGTACCATAAAATAGAGAATACACGAAGAATTTCCCATTACTGCCAGGTTTGGGAGTTAATATACACATGAAAAAGGGAAGAAGGAAACATTGACCATATTCAATAGAACAGCAGACAAGAACCTGCTGTTTCTTGAACAAAGTTACATCATTCATTGAATCAAAAAATTGATGTGATTGTTACCCTGGCATGAGCAGTGTGTTCTGGAGCCTGTTCTGGAGCAAGCTCCGAGCTGCCATGAGCTAACAGAGGAAATCCATGCTTTTCCAAGTGGAATATGTGAAGCTGACTCCCACTGCTGCCAACCTGGCAAAGTGGTATTAAAGGAAATTGTGACTGAGGGGTGCAGGAAGTGATGCTGAAGTACCTGAGTTCTCTTACCAAACTTCTGAACATTTGCAGCCTGAAACATATTAGAATTACATTTAAGTAGATTTGCATGTTCATTTTAGAGGTGACTTCTAAGTTCATAATTAAATAATCAGTGGAAAAAGAAAACAGTTCTTATGGCCTCCAGACCAGGAAGGAGTTGTTGACTCCTCCTTTCAGTTAACACTTGTGCATTGGACTTCTCATGGCACTGGACCAGGTCTTCAAATTTTTTATGGAAAAATAAATGCTTGCATTTGACTAACCCATTTCTCTTGTTCCAGGATGCCAAAGGACATCCTTCATCCTGGCAGCAGCAGCTCTGATGCAGCCTGGCTGCTGACACAGTGACCATATCCAGGTGTCTGTGGGGAGATTGCTGCTCCTCTGTACTCCCTGTATTTCTTTTCCAGGCACACCTACTTGGAGAAGTTCCTGACAGAGCAGATGATGGAGAGAAGAGAGGACGTTTGGCTGCCGCTGATCTCGTACCGGAACTCGCTGGTGACGGGTGGCGAGGACGACAGGATGTCTGTGAACAGCGGCAGCAGCAGCAGCAAGGCCTCCTCTGTGAGGAACAAGAAGGGCCGACCCCCCCTCCACAAAAAGAGAGTGGAAGGTTGGTGAGGGGGTGCAGGGCTTTGTCATTCTGGACACTTAGGAGAGAGGGATTTACAATTTAATTAAAAATTTACGATTTTAGTTCATGCAGAAATAGGTGATACATTCTGGATGTGGCCAGAACCAAGGCAGCTGTGGTACAGATTCTGTCAGGCCTGGGCATGTCTTTAGGGGAAATACCACCACAGCTCCCTGTTCTTGTTTGTCTTGTCCAAAATTGGCAGTCAGAACTGTTTAGTTCCATTATGCTGGTGGAAGAGGTGTTAGTGAAGTTACCTGCTCTTTCTCACTCCTGGATTGCTGGGATTCTGCCTGTGCTTCCCTCTGGGCAGTTCTCAAGGATTTGGAGCAGATTGCAGGCAGAAATTCTGGTAACAGATCTCTGTTGTTTCAGAGCCATTAGGGAACATTAAAAAGACACCATTTTTGTTTAGAATAGTACTGCTATCTAGTGTTCTCTGCATTTACTCTTTCTGGGGCCTCTGATACATTCATCAGGAATCTGGCTGTGATAGCAAATTTCTTACAAGGCTGCATCTGTTCCTGGTCAATCTGTACAGGTGATGTAGTGTGGACTTTTGTGAATACTAATTTGTTGTTCCACTATGCAGTAGATGTGAGTAGGATTTAAACTTCAGTTTTTCCAGGGTCAGTATCTATGACAGTAACCCCTCAGTAAGGAATCTAGTGCCCATTTGCCTGAATATACAGGAATTTCCCAAAATAATCCTCGAAAGTTTGCCCATGCAGCCAGGTCCATTTTCCACTGTGGCTCATGTTGAGCAGTACCTTCACCAAGTCCTTTGATTTCTCACAGCTAGCCTCGAGTGTAGGTACATAAAACACTGGCTTCTTTCTTCAGGCACTGTTTTTCTTCTTTCAGGATGCCAAGATTTTCACAGAATTCAGTTATTGAGGTTTTCTTCTTTCCTCTTGTTGCCATTTTCATTCTATTGTATTTCTTTCTTTTTTTTTTTCCTTACTCTGGGAGGTGTAGTAGCATCTTTGCTTCCCAGTAAGGCAAATCTCAGTATTAAGATGCAGTTTTTAGGCTTTGCTTACCTCATACTCTTTTGTGTCACCCTCTTTCAGTGATCAATAGAAGGGAGAATTGATTTCCAACACTTGGCATTTGAGAATCTCCTTTTTTTCTGTTTCTTTAATTTCCACTCTAAAAGATCTAGAACAGGAGAAAGGTCACTGCAGAAACTACTGTGGCATCCAAGAACCATATCCAGTCACTTCTGGTTCCTTTCTCACCTAAATCCAGCACAGACCAGCTTGGAGAGTATTCCCTCTTGCTTCTGAGAGGAAATGTGCTCTGTGACATTTCTTGACAATTCCTTAAGAAAATCAATAGGTTTTTAAAAAATAATCCTTAATATAAAAATGATTCAAAAATAAATTTATGAAATAGACTGCTTTTCAGACATTTATGCCTAAAGGGTAGTAAAAGGCAATAGAAGAATGAGCAGATCCAAAGAGATCCCCATCTACTTTTCTCACCACACATTTCCTGTTAGTAAATCTGTGATCTTGTCATCTCTGTTGTCATCTCCTGTCTTTCACTCCAGTAACTGAATTTTTCCTGTGTGTCTCTGGCTGCACTCTTCCTGCTCTAACCCATTCTCAAGTCCTCCCTCTTCCCTCCTCTCTGCTTTGCTCCCTTCCCAACATAAGCACAGGATCCCAGCTAGACCTTCAGTCATCTTTATCTCACTTTTATCACTGAGTACAGTGTCCCCTTCCTACTCCAATCCAGTGGTTCTGACAGTTCAAAGATCTGGACTGACCAGATTTTGGGGTTTGTGCTCCACATTGTCTTAATGTTTAACTGTATCTTGGTTGCTACAGGTGCATGAGATTAACAGTCTCCAATTATAAACTCAGGAATTGGGAATTACCTTGGTTGTTTATGTTCAAGATACCCAGCAGTTGAGGCTGTGCTGCAGTATGACTTTGTTTGCAATGGGGTTTGTGTTTGTTCCCTTTAAATTGTTGTTATTGCTGGGAATAGGGGGTAATAATACTTAAAACAACAGAATCTAAAACCAAAACTGAAAATCTTATCATTCCAAGCATTTATCCAGGTGATCCCTTAGTGCACGCTTGTTTGAATACTGCCCTGCATGTGGTCAGAAATTAGCAGTGATTTCAGTGTTCTCTCTCTAGATGAGAGCCTGGAAGGCTCCTGGCTGAACAGGAATGAGAACATCCATACTCCAGGGGCACTGCAGGCACCTCAGCTCACCTCCACTGTCCTGAGAGAGAACACCAGACAAATGGGAGAGCAGATCCAGGAGCATGAGTCGGAGCAGGGATCTGAACAGGATTTTTTACACAAGTAAGTTGGAATTTCACCATCAAATACAGTCAGCCAGGCAAAGGAATTGCTTGTGGTTTATAGTGATATTCTTAGCCTGTGGCTTCAGAGATGCAGTGTTGATTTGCAAAGCCACCTGGAAATGCCTTGACTACAGCTCAGCAATACTTGGATTATCTTCAGGTCTCAGGAAAAATATCTTGTAATGAAATAATAGTAGAAGTTCCTTATGTTAAAACTATCTCAGAGCATAGCCATGCAGTTCCAGTTAAATCCTCCTAGTGTTTGTGTCCCAGCTGGGTGGAACTGTTTCTTTGGAAGACCTGTAGATACTCTCTTTTCTTTCCTCCTTCCTGATAGCAGAGTTTAGGTTCTCCTGACACCCTGACTAATTCCTTCTGGATTTCCAGCTGCTGTGCTAGTAATTCCTGATTTGGGTAATTGTCCTAATTATATATTCTTTTTGTCCCTTTGCTCCCATTTTATCACCTCCATTTAGAGAGAAAACATTGGTTGGTTTCTGTCAGTGGTTGCATGGCTGTGGGTGTTGGCAGCAGGTGTTGCCAGGATGCAGCAGGTGAGCACAGGCTGGTTGTGGGTCACAGGTTGGTGACCCTGGCTGGACACAGCAGCACAGCCCAGGCAGAGCCCAGGTCACATCTTCCCAGAGCATCTATCCTCCTTGGTCCCATGGCTAGGGAGGGCTGCACTCATGGCTCCTACTTGCCTTTCTGAGGTCAAGGATTTACCTCCTATCTCCTGCCTTCCCAGGTGGGGCCATAACTTCAGGTGATGAGGAAGATGTTGAGGCTTTCAGTTTCTCCTTAAGAATTTTCTACTCTGCAGTAAAACCAGACTAAACTTAGAACTTCCTTTCTGTCCCTCTGATCCCACCCTTGGCCCAGCTGAGTCTGTGACCATTCCATTACTCTGGAAGTGGGACAGCTTCCCAGTGCTGTGGTTTCCTCTCAAGCCTGATGAGCAGCCAGCTTTAAGCTGTGTGAGACCCTTCCGTGTTCCTGGGGGAGCTGAGCAGGCTCTTGCTCAGCACTCGAGCCCCCTTTTTCTCTGTCTCAGGCCGTGCTGTGAGCACAGAACGGTGAGCCAGGGCAGAGAGCACCTCTCTTCTCCCTGCAAGAGTGGGATTCCAGGTGGGAGTTCCCAGTGTGAACTGACAGTAGGGAATGGGAACCCTTCCTGTTCAGCCCTGGTTGGCTGTCACATGTCCTCCAGGTCAACTTAGGAGAGCTAACACTTGCCACAGCTACAGAGCTGCTTAATCAATGACAGGTTAATCATATTCAGGTGTGGTTCTAGGCTGTTTTCCCGTGGGTTATCCCAGTTTATCCTGTCAGTCTTGTTAGGGTGCAAGGGTGCATAGTACAATAAAACCTGGTGCTGCTCCAGAAGAGTGACACAGTGAAGTACTATTTAATAATAATAAACTTTAGAGGTGCTCCTGCTCCAGGTGCCTGTCCCTAATGGAGGAACAATGTCAGTGTTTCCATACCTGCTTTTATTGCAACAGTTAATTGATTTTTTTGTGCACATACAGTGAGAGGAGACAGACTCTGGAAGGGAATCCAGAAGATGTGTACAATGATGGATGGAAGTTAATTATCCTGATCTGAAGCATGACCAGACACAGAATTTGGAGAGAGAAACTGCCCCAAAATAGGCAGCTCAGAACTGTTACTGCTGTCGGTCCTAACTTACTCCCTGTGTGTCAGTCCCCAGATGCAGATCTCGTGGCTGGGCCAGCAGAAGCTGGAGGATCTCAATCGAAAGGACAGGACAGGAATGAACTACATGAAAGGCAGAAGTGGCGTAAGGCACGCAGTGTAAGTGGTCACAGCCTGATGCCTTCAGCAGAACCATGTGCAGGACAGCACAGTGAAATGTTACCTTTCCTGTTGGTTGCAAATCATTTCTGTGCCATGTCACCCTCATGGTAAAGGCAGGGGGACAGTTTGTAATGCTGGGACGACTCCAGCCCAGCACTGCCATTCTCTGACTGTGGCCAGACACCAGGCCCAGTGACAGGGTGCAGCTCCCCATGCCTCTGTCCCAGCCTTCAGCTGCTTCCATGTCAGAGGGGTTCCATGATTTGTGTGCTGCGTAATTCCCTGTGAGCTCTGCCCACGAGCCTGTTCCTGTGTCTGTGCTCTCCATGCTTTTTTTGCCAAGGTATCCCCCTGTGCAGTAATGGAGGAAATACACGTGGATGAACACTGGGGCACCACATGCTCTGTGCTGATCCCACTGAGTCCTTCAGCAGCGGGGCTGGAATCCTTACAGCCTTTAGAACTGGGCTTGAAGGCACTGCTGCAGTCTCAGGGTTTTACCAGTGATCCTGGCAAACAGTGTCACTGCTCCTTGGTAAAAGGGCAGGCAAACACAAGAGGAGTTACTGCCCTGTTCTTGTTGGGGACAACTTTAACTACTGGTCATAGTGCTGTCAGTGGGACTTGCTGCTTTAGCCTGGGCCAGGGCTTGGGGGAGGGGAGTTTATGTGCAATTTTCCTCCTGTTGGTATTACAGAGAGCCTGTTGGCTTTACCCTCAGCATCAGGGTTTGAGTGAAGGCATTAAATGATAGGATTTGAGCATTCTTTTCAATGACAAAGATCAAGGCTGGGAAATTTTTGTCTGGAAATGACTCTCTCTTTATTTAATCAGACGAGGTCTAATGGAAGATGACGCTGAGCCCATCTTTGAAGATGTAATGATGTCCTCACGAGGCCAGCTAGAGGACATGAACGAAGAATTTGAGGACACAATGGTCATTGATCTGGTCAGTAAATCTTATCAATGGCAATTTAAAACAGTTAAAAGCTAATTTTAAAGGAATTTTAGAAGTGTAAACAAAAATTTTCAGAATTTTGAGCCTGGCCTCTGGTTGTCTGAATGTTAGAGTAAAAATGATGTGAGCACTTCCCAGAGCCTCCAGCTGCAGGCTCAAGCCCAGTGGGTTTGTTCCATAGCCACACAAGGAGCATTGCTTAGTGCTCCTTCTCCCCAAGACTGTTCTTGGGCAGCTGCAGGCAGCAGCAGCATCACACACCTGGTACTTGTCAGCCTGCAAGAATCAGGTTATGAGTTACAGGCTGTGCTAACACAGCTCTTTATGCAGCCACAATGTGTCAGATTGGCACAGCCAAGCGGTCCCTCTCTTTCCCTTTCCTGGTTAGTATGATTTTGAGGAGGTGGGCTGGGCAGGGGATCCTTACTTGAGGTCTCAGTAGGGCACAGCTAGAGTCCTGCTGGCACAGCGGGAGGGAGCACAGGCACTGGTGTGTGGGTGGGAGTTTCTTCAACAGGAATTGCTCCCAAACAGGTCCCATTATCAGTGGCAGCCTCAGTCCCTTCCAGTACTGCGCTGACTGCTGGGAGAAATTCCTTGCAGCACTTAGAACCTTACCTGGCCTCCCCTCTGGAATGACTGCTCCCTTGTAAAATGGGATAAAGGAGCAGTTTGCTTTACACACCTCACCATTTTTATGCCTTTCTGTTTCTCCTTTGACATCCAAACAATAAGCCCTAGGTTATATTAGGACTGGGCTGCAGTCTCTTGAGAAAGGCTACTGCATACTCAGGTTATTGCCAGCACTCATGTGATTACCAAGTAAGTAACATCCAAGGCAAGGAAAGGAAAGAATTGATCGAGCTGGTGAGGCTTATATTTACTCTTGCGCTCCTGGGGAAGGAAACCATCAAGGGTTTAAGCCTCAGAAATATTTCAGTATCTTCAGTACCCTTTTTATTGGTAAATCCATTTTTGACCACATCAGAGTTCAAGTTTCACTATGAACTTAAAGTATAAAGACAGTTAAGAGAGAGTTTCTGTGCAGTCTGGCCTAGTCCCAATACAGAAACATCTAAGGATGTAAGTCAGCAAGAGCCTTAGGCAAGTCCTTAACTGTGAGCACAGAGTTAGAATTAGAATCCCTCAGCTTTTACCCCATTCTTTCAATAACAGAATTGAGGGAGTGCTGTCCTGTCAGGGCCCACCTTTGCCCCAGAGGTTTTGTGGCACTGGGAGGGAAGGTGAGGGCAGGCACAGGTGGCCCTGTGGCCGGCAGGGCTCCCTGTGCCCCGTGCTGTTCCAACTCCCGTTGTTGCAGCCGCCGTCGCGGAACCGGCGCGAGCGCGCGGAGCTGCGGCCGGACTTCTTCGACTCGGCAGCGATCATCGAGGACGATTCAGTAAGGCCTGCCTTGTTGTGCTTGCTTTCAGCTCTGCTCTTGTCCCAGCCCACGTAACCGCTGTTTTTTCCCCCCTTTTCCAGGGATTTGGCATGCCCATGTTCTGAAGTCTGGCGAAGACCTTTTACAAACTTGGAACTCTATTGTTTAGAGCTAGAGGCCTATATACTGTGATAGCTTGTATGAAAACCACATTTTTGATGTGATACGGTTTGATTTTTAACCAAATGATTGAGGTCAACCCCTTGGTGTAGGGACGGAGAGAAGAGGAGCTTCTTAATGACACACGGGAATGTTGGCCAATCCAGTCACCTCAGAAGGGCTGACCTAAAAAATCATTTGTATCCCTGTTCTTGACTGTCCTAATACGGATTTTTTTTTTTTTCTGTATGAGGAGGAAGTTTTAAATTGTTAAGACAGCTGTCAAAATAAACACTGTTCTACATATGTTTTCTGAAAACAACATTGAGTGAAAACAGAACTTTTTAACTTTATTTTTCTGCTGTACAATTTAAAACAGTTTTAACATTTGCCTTTTTATGTTTTCAAAGCTAGCCATTTTTATTAAACCTATGCCTATCAGCCACTGACTAGCAAGGCTGCTGTAAGCAGGTCGTTCTGGCTACGGAAAAGTGTTTTGGAACACACTGGATTTGATTAACATTATGGTACGCTTATGTCCTCTCATAGGCATGGAGAAGAACACTCTCAGAGAAGAGGTTAGAATTCTAATGATGTGCATCTCTGCCAAAAAATTTCAGATTCTGATATGATAAACCCAGATTTTATACTCTTGAGAAGATTTATTTTTATTTATAATGGGACATAAAGTAAGAGATGTCCATGAAGCCACTTTTCCAACAGATGCTGTGTAACATTCATTTTATATAGCACATGGGGACACAAAAACAGTAAATTTTCTATTGGTACTTGCTCTGTGCATTTTTAGCAACTTATACCAGCAAATAAAGTATTCTCAGTAAAACACACAAACGGTTCTCAAGTAATCACTTTGCTGTTTTTACTACCTACTTCAAGCCTGCCAACACAAGGTACATAAACAGCAACTTTCCTATTAAAAAAAAAAAAATAGTTCAAGGGTGGGGGAAAGGATCACTTTAGCATACTAAAAGTAATTTTAACTGTACCATAAAACAGAGTCTACTTTCCATGCCGTAAATACCCTTTTCTGCTATTTTTGTAAATTAATTTTGCCAGTTAGAAGTACTGTATGTGCTGCATAGAAATTTGTGCTTAGATGGTGAAGTTCTTAAGCTTACAATGGAATACAGCTACATTTTCAGTGTTAACTGTGCATATTGAGAGTAATTCTTTGGAAAAAAAAAAAATATGATTTTTCAAAAAAGCTAAAAACGTCAAAAAAAATTCCAAAAAACCCCCCAAAACATTCTCAGCTAATTCATTGTACTAAGATATTTTTCAGTGTCTTCAATAATTTGGAATTTCATTATGCTTCGATTTTATGAGTCGACATAGTAGCTGCTCCTTACCCAGCCTGGCCTGGCACCAGCAGTGCTGGCCTTCCACAGCTCCAGATCTCCAACAATTGGCCCCAAAACCTTCATCTTTCTGCACTCAGTAGCAGTTGAGATACAAAGCAGACTGACCCACTTGGAGCACAGCAGTTTCAGAGGTGCATTAGTTTTAGCAGCTGCAGAATAATCACGGAGCTTTTTTCTGTTTCAAGCTTACTGGACACCAGCCCAACCCCTCAGTGCCCAGCATGGGCAGGGAAAGAGCCCAAATTCACCCAGCCCAGCACCTCACCCAGCTGAGCTTGGCTCTCACAACACGTGCAGTTCTCGGACACGGTTGCCAAAAATGTTTGACCAGGTAATTCAGCCATTCCTTAGTGTGGGTTGGGGATGTATTGATCCCAAGAAGTAGCTGGAACTTTATAAACCCTCTTACCTCCTTCTGTGCACCCCCACGGCCTGGGGGCAGGAATGGCTGCAGGACCTGTCCCAGGGTCACTCTGTGAGCATGGTGGCACAACAGATGCTGCCCAGTTTGAGTCAGAGTCTCAGACAAACCTTGTGCTTCACAGTCCTCTGTGTGGAAAACTGATTCCTAATTTAACATTGTAGAATACTGTATAACAAACATTTATTATCATGGTACCTGCAATGGGTCTCCAGTTCAGTTTGCAGTCAATAGGTTTTTGTATTATGAGTGTCTCCTTGATTGGTTTTGCTAGTAATTCTGTAAATTGTACATTTACAATATGAGGTTTTTTTTTTCCTTTTGTACAATTTAAAACTGATGCTTCACCTTTCATTTAATAAACTATTCAAAATCATGAGTATGATGAGCACCCTCTTCACTATAGTTTTCTTTTAAGTGATTGTTTGGACCATCACATTTTGTCATCCCATTTAGTAGTAGGAATTCAAGGAATTATTAAAGGCAAAACTGACAGGTAGCTTTCATGTAGTCCAGGCTTCACAACCAGACCTGTACCCACTCCCTTACCCACTCAGCCTCAAGAGGGATGGAGACCCACTCTGGGCTTCTTCCTCCCCTCCACAATGGTGTGGTTTGGTTGTGGGGGGTAGAGGGTGGTTAACATGAGATTGCTGTGAATCTGGAAAGGGCCCACACCAGGTGCAAGTGCCACACTTACAAAACTTACAATTTCTTGAACTGCCACAAGGTTTGAGAAGAATTTCTCTCTTCTGCCCTATTCGTCTGAAGTGACCTGGAATCTCTGGGAAGAAACTGCCATGGGAAAGGCTTGAAAGCTCTAACAACCAGCTGGGCTAAATGAAGTTTCACAGGTTCCTGAAACAGAATGTCCATGTTACTCCCATGTCTCAAGGAGCAAGGTGCTATTTTTGTCCAACCCATGAATGATTTAATCTCTGTAGTGCTAAAGAAAACTGGTTTATCACCTGCCCCACTCCCTAAGGAAAATTCCCTGGAATCAGGAAAAGGAACAAGATGCAGCAGCTGAGGCACAGGGATGATTCAAAGTCTCAACTACTCTCAAGACAGAGCCTGAAAGCTCAGTCTCCAACTGCTTGTAAGTTATGGCAACTCCTGCTGCATGAGGAGCACAGTAAGTACCTTGCCTTGCTGCTAAGTTCAAGTGCTGTGCGCTGTTGACGGGATTTCATTTTGTACCTCTTGGTTTTTTTTAGGTGGCTGGACTTTGAGGAAATTCTCAGAAGCCTGATGAGAGCAGCTTTCAAGCCTGTTTGCAACATGTCCTGATACAGCAACTGCCTGTTTGGAAATGGAGAGGATTTAAAAACCCAACTCTTGTGCTGGCAAGGGCTGGGAGAGAGGATGGGGTCTGTAGCACTACTGAGGATAGGAAACAACTAACAAAGCTGTACTTTTCTCTTTATGACAAGTGGATTTCTCATGGAGTGTCTCCTTCTGACTCTGGGCAGGCTGATGAAGCTGAGGAAGCTGTGTATGTATCCCTTCACCTATCACAGCTTCTGCTTCTAAACCACCTTTACCTTTGAAAAATCTTCTTGGGCGTGATAAACCCTTACAAATTTGCTCACAGTTAACTAAGAACTCCCACCATGGCCATGACACCCAAAACAGTAACATTTTGATTTACCTTCCCCTGTTGCTGTAGTGGCTTCTGTTCCCTGTTCCTGCTGAGACACAGACATGCAGGCTCATGCAGCTCCCTTGAATGTGCTGCAGCCAGGACAGCCAGTGTGTCTGCAACCTAAAGGTGCTGCCTCCCATGCATCCAAAACCCTGGGGAGTTGGGACTCCTACTTGAAATGCTCCTTTTATATTGTGCTTTTAGATGATGTTTGGCTGTTGTTTTTCCCCCCTCCAGGCTGAGACTCCAAGCTCCACAGCTCTACTCACTGCACTTTCCTGGGAAGAGAAGCTACCTGGGACACAGCTGTGCTACCTCTCTCCTCCTTCAGGCTCGTGCTGGGGAGTGAGCAGCTGCAGTGCAGGTAGGAAGGTTCTGTCTCAAAACAAATGTGAGTTACTCACAGCAACCAGGTTACTACAGCACCTCCCGTGCCTGGCAGCTGGTGCAGCAGCACTAAATGTGACAGTGGCTGTTCCTCACTGCCTTGAGGCTGCAGAAAAGTTGCAGCTTCTACTGAGCAGGTGAGCACAGACCCAGGGCTGAGCAGAGTAACACCTCCTGCAGTGGTTCCTGGTGAGGCTGGCAAATAATCCCAGAGAAAGGAGGCTGAAAGGGACCTCTGGCCGTCTGTGTTCCAGCCTCTGCTGAGGGAGGAGGGTTGGCATGTCACACCAAAACTCCTATTTTTTGTCTGCTATCCTTAAGAGGGGGCTGGCTGTGCCTCCCCTTTGCTGCCCACCTCTGTCGTGGGGCTCTGAGACCCAGCTGCTGTAGCCAGCAGGGAAAAGCTGCCACAGGCCAGACTAACAGAGGAACAGAACAACTGAGCCCAGGATCAGCAGAGCCTGGTCCCCAGGCACTGGAATCCCAAAGCTAGGGTTTTCCTCTCTTGAGTCAGTGGTGCAGGAAGTGGAGTCAGACACCAAGGTCTGTGGCCAGTGGAAAATCCTTGAACTCCACAGGGGTCCAACTTCCCAGCAGCAGGAGGTGCTCAGCCCTACCTGAATGTTTGACCTTGAGCAATTAGTAACAGTTCACCTGCTGCAGACAGGGAAGGGCAAGTTGAGTATTAACCACCAAAAAACCCTTTGGTTTAGAGAGGTGAGCTGGTCAGACCCCCAAATTAAATATATAGTATGATTTATTGATGATTATTGGCAAAATCAAAATGAAAATAACTGTTTCTATTGCCAAGCGACCTCCATTAATCAGAGAGTTAATCAGAATTCATGTTCAGGATGTCTCCCAGCATGGACAGCACCTGCTCACCCTCACAGTGGGATGTTGGCATGTTTCTTCCAAGGACTGGACTGGGATTTACTGGCCAGTACGTCGAGGTCATGGCAGATGCGTGTGCGGGTGGTTGAAGGCTGGATGATGTCATCCACAAACCCTGCAAAAGAGTAAAACAAAAAAAAAAACCTTAACCTGACCAACCATGAAGTGTTTGCCTCCCAGCCTTCTATATCTAGGCTAACCCATAAGTTAGAAAAATCAAAACAATGGCTGGAATAAATAACTTCACAAATCATAAATTACCTAAATTTAAAATAGCCTGAGAAGAAAACATTCCTGAGTCAATTTTTAAATTTTAAATATAACTTGCCTTTTAGAGCACAGTTATTGCTCCAAAACTGGAAGTAAAAACAGTGGAAAAACTTACTCTGAGAGTTGTGGAGAACATAACTGAACTGGGCCCTACTCTTTCTTCAGGCCACTGCTTTGCATCTAGGGCTGTATACCAGACTGTCAAAGCACCTGTGCTATAAAGGAAAAGGCTGAATTTTGAGACACTTTCTACTACCTACACAACTGAAAATGCACTTTGCAGAGCAGTCCCCACTTTTCACCAGGCTCTTTGCAGCTGAAGGTGTCTTGTGTCCAGATGTTGTCCACAGGTACAGGCTGTAGTTATGCATCACCTTTCTAACTCAGATACAAGAATCTTACCTAAATAACTTGCTTGTTTACTCCAGGTTTTACTAAAGATTTACTCAATAGCACAACTTTATCCCCACGCAATGGCAAACCAAGTGGAACACAGTGTGGGAGACAACCATACCTCTCATGGCAGCAGGGAAGGGGTTTGCAAACTTATCCACATACTCCTCCTCTGCATCTGCCTCCTTTCCTCTGAAGATGATCTGGACAGCACCCTGGGAACAAAAGGGCTCGGGTCAGTGGTAGTCCCTCAGCCCTCTGCCCTGCTAACCCTTGCCCACCTCACAGCCGTGCCCTCCAGCTGAGGGCTTGGGAGCATCCCTGCTTCCTGCAGCACCAGGACACCCCACAGTGCTGGCATGGCACTGGTGCTGCTGGCAGGGCACTGCTGCACCACAGTGAGAAGGGCCTGGACTCACCTTGGCTCCCATCACGGCCACCTCAGCTGTGGGCCAGGCGTAATTCACATCTCCTCGTAAGTGCTTGGAGCTCATCACATCATAGGCACCCCCATAGGCCTGTAACACAAACCAGGGCATCCACTCCAGGAGTGGCCTTGCAGCAGCAACAGCCTGCATTGCTCCTGCAGCATTTTCTATTCCAGAGACAAGCAGCTGGGGCTGGATTTTACCTGAAGGAGAGCATCTCCATTTTGTGGCAGCAATCTCCTATGAGTAGACATACTTCAACTAGAGCCCCAAAAGAGCAAGGAAGAGGGCTGCTGGTGGTGACCAAGCCCATTCTGCAAGGCAGGCAGGGAGGGGGCTGTGTGTATCCAGACCAGCAGGCTTCGACCTGCACCCTGCACATGCACACAAACCAACCAGCCAGTGTCCTTCTGGAATTTCCTGGCCAGGGAATACAGCACTCGGGTTCTGCAGTGCTCCACTCTGGAACTGGAAATGCTCCAGACAGCAGTGATGAACAGATACTGCAGGACTGCAGAGCAAACTGCAGTGCAGTCCCTGTCAGGACAGTACTGAATGGTGCAGCAAGGCTGCAGGATTGAAAAGTACTGCATGGAAATACTAGGAACATTCAGAGAAGGCAAAAGAACAGAAAGGTTTTTTTTTATTTTTGCCATGATAAGCCAAAAGCATATCAGAAAAGCAAGCAGGAGGGGCAGAGCAGCCAGGAGAAGGCTAAGACTGTAAGGTACCAGCCTGAGCTTATGGCAGTAGGGTGTTGGGTACCTTAGGAGAAAAGATGAGGTAGAGCATAGCAGAAGTCTGGGGAGGAAAAGAAGCCACATGAGTGTTCAGCCTGCAGGCACAGCAGAAAACAGATGCAGCCAGTGCAGGGTTTGCAGAGGGAGGCTCAGGAATCAAGACAAGAGAAAGCAGAATTGCTGCAAACAGATGGCATGTCCTTAGACAGGCTGGGTGACATGGGACAGGTACTTGAGTGAAGGCATTCCAGAGAGAATGCAGGGAGCAGAAACTGGAAGTTTCAGAAGGGTGCTGAGACAAGAAGAAGAAGGAAGTGAGGTAGTGGTCTGGGAATAGAAGAAGTGGCCTCTTGTAACGTTATACAAAAAAGTGTTACAGATGTGACAAACAGAGATGTGACAAACAGAGATGTGACAAACAGAGATGTGACAAACAGAGATGTGACAATGATAGAAAGCACCACTGGGACAGACAAAGCTTGGTTTAACTAAAATTGCCACTAGTGGAAAGAAGAACTCCATGGAATTTGCCAGCTTACCTTTCTGGTGATGACAGTGATCTTAGGCACAGTTGCCTCTGCAAAGGCAAACAACAGCTTGGCGCCATGACGTATAATCCCACCGTACTCCTGAGCCGTGCCTGCAAAGGACAAGGAATTGCTTCACTCCAGGGAATTCACACAATCCTATTATCCATCACCGGCAGCAAACCTCACCACCACCACAGCCATGTTAACACCCTGGAGAAGATCATGCCAGGCAGTGTTCTCTGCAAGATACTCAGCAACTCAAAAATCAGAGCAGCTTGTTTGTATGGAAGGTCACAGAAGCAAAGCTCAGCAGATGGGACCTTCCTAGGAACAAAATACAGTCAGAGCATTTTCAAGACTCCAGATGTGAACAGCAGTAGGGAACAGCCTAGAGTCACTTCTCCAGAAACCTCATCTTCCAAGCCCCCTCTTATCTAGACCACACAGAAAGCAGCTTGGCTGCTCTACCACACTGAGGACCTACCCTAGTTGTCCTTCAAGGCAGCCCAGGATGATGGACCTTAAAAGACAGAGTATGAATTCCACAGCAGGTGCTTCTGGAGAATGATCATAGGCAGCAAACAGGAATGCAAGCCATCCAGGATGCTCAACACCCTTCTGTCCCAAAGACAGGCGGACCTAATTGGACTTGGAATCAGCAATCCTTTGTAATTTATTTTTAGGACTATGAATTTCAGAACACTGGATGTAACTCTACAGTAACTTTATTGCAGTTTATTCACCTCCTGACTTTAGGTTTTAGCACACGAGATGATCCCAAATACTCTAAGAGGGTGTTCTGTAGATTTTTTTTTAAATGTAAGTAAAAATCCTTTTGTGAGATTGAAGAACTTATTTGGTAGTGTGTTTGCTGGCTTAACATTACTGTTTCCCCTCAGGTGTAAATTGAGTGTCTGAAAATTTCAATCTACATTCACAAATGTCTGCTCTCAGCTGCAATTTCGCTTCTGGTTCTTGCCTTTCCCTGCAGCCAGTGGGACCTGCCAAGCTCACAGACCCTACAGTGAGAATCAGAACAGCCAGGGGGGTTCATCCCCAAGGAGCAGCCTGAGCACAGGTGGGACACCCAGGCCAGGAGCTGGGGAGCACTCCCAGACCCCATTTCTAGTCACAGCCTGCTTCTAAAGCACACCTCAAACAGAGCAGCCAGTTTCCAGTGTAAGCTCATTCAGTCATTTGAAGTAATTTCAGTCATTTGAAGTATTTACACTGCCATGACCAATTAACAGAAACTTTTCTGGCCACAGATTCAGTCCCAGCCTTGTTCTAAATATGTATTTTTATCCAGTTACAGGTTATGAACACCTTAAATGTCATCTCTGTGCACACTTGTGAAAACTGGGGCTATTCAAGTGTTTGGGTCACTGATGCTGGGAGAAGTTTTGTACACTGCTGTGAGCCAGTGTGACAGGTGCTTTCTCCTTCTGTACTGGACAGGGAGATGGGATGATAATGCCACCTTCAGAAATTGTTACTTAATCTGTGATTTCTAATGCTAATGGGCTAATCTTGTCAAATTCCTTAACACAACAGATCATAATCAAACCTCAGGTCTCATCTCTTCAGGTTTGTCTTTTTTTCTTTCCATTTACATGCTTTCAAACCAACATTCTATTGTGCAATATCAAGTCAGTACTTTGAATTAGCTATATGAAAATAGTTATTGGATTCTGAGCAACTGCTGAAATCTGGATTGCTGGAGTGTCCACTTACACCAAGCCACTGCCTGGCCCATATCAGAGGAGGAGGCTGAGCCTACACTGGGGAGAAAGGAGAGGAACTCCTGGTTAAAATGTGCCAACTCCATTGTGTTAAAGCAAGAACTGGAATGCTGAATAGTCACATTCTGATGCCTTGAGAACTACAGAGGCCTCAAGGTAAACCATGATTTATACAACAGTATTAACATTAGATCTGATTGTATAACATTTATAGTCCTCTCTCAACCTGTTTTGTAATGGGTCATTTTATTATTACCTGCTCAACAAGCCTGTGCTGAAAGCAGGCTCATCATAGCCCTTTCCTCACCAATGTACCTCTAAACACAGGCATTTTCCACTGAGGAGTGTCTTGGAGCATCAAAGACACGGGGGGGGCATGTATAACTAAATCAAAGCAAATGAAAACACTTTTCCCCTCAGAGCTTCATCCTGTCCCCTCAGAGGCTGGAAAAGGTAATCTGTTCCGAGGGATCTTGGGGGCTTTGAATGCATGGTGGTGGGTGGGTCAGACCTTGCTCTGGTGAGCTGTAGCCCTGCCCCCTGTACCCCCAGCCCCACAGTGTCTGTCAGCCATGGCACACTGAAGGCAGCTGCCCCAGAGTTGCCTGAGTGGCTGAGAGACTGCAAGTCCCACCAGGGAGGAAGACCCAGGATAGGCCAAAGCTTTAAGAAGCCTGACCATGAGGAAAGCATGTTGTCCTTTAACCCTGCCTTCATCTTAGAGTTTTACATCACTGCAACCTAGGACCTGGGAGCTGTTTTTGTGTATCTTTTCCGTCTTCCTGTTTTTCTCCCCTCTTTCTTCTAACTCTATTCTTACAGAACATGACATTGAATGGGTTTAAAGGTTTTCTATGTTCAATGGTCTGTCTATGTTGTGATAAGTGATGTTATGTTGCATTTACTCATTTGCAAATATTCCTTAATTTTCTATAGTTTGCCAGTAAACTTTAGTGTTTTTTATCTCTTGAGACTATTTGGTTGGGATTTTCTCCTTTGTGTCCATCCAGAGCAAAAGAACCTTGGATTAGCCCTAGGTCTGAGCAAGGGGGCTGTAACACCCCCACTGGGCAGTAGGTACAGGAGATGGAGGAGGCAGGTTATCCTGCTGCAGCAGAGCCTGAAGAGCAGCACGTGCCAGGACCAGCTGTGGGACTGCAGCAGATGTGGGTGGAACATCCTCGAGTGGCCCCGGCTGCCACTGCTCCCTGCCCAGAGCCGGCGGTGCCAGCTCTCCGCTCATCGTGTCCCAAGGGCTGGGGACAGCACTAGACTGCCTCCCCTGGCCCAGCACAGCCTGTGCAGGGCCTGCTTTTTTCCTTGCACAGGTCACAGTCACAGCTTTTGGCAGTAGGACAGAGCTTTCCAGAGCATGGTATCCCCAAGCCTGGCCCTGGCAAACTGGCCATCCCAGTGTCTCTACCAGGCTGCTGGAGACTGCAGTATTACCTGACTGCATGATGTGTCTCTCTCCTCAGGTAACTCCAGCAAAGCTTTGTAACTCATGAACACACTGGTTAGTCAGGCACTATTTCATTTTCCTACAATTTTTGCCCTTTTTTTTACTATCCTTTGTGATGACTAATGTAGTTAGAATACAGAGTTTCTGTCCCAAAAAGTGGGATTTTAAAACCTGGTTTATTTAAGTCTACTGCAGCAAAAGTCTTCTCAGAGTCCTGAAAATGGGTTTTTAACACCAACACCACCATGCATCACACTAAATTCTAAGGATAAGGCATACCTGGCAGAAACCCAGGGACATCCACAAACGTGATCAGGGGGATGTTGAAGGCATCACAGAACCGAACAAAGCGGGCTCCTTTCACGGAAGAATTTATGTCTAAGCATCCTGAGGTTAAGAACACAAAAAAAGGAGTTAGCAACTCCAGGGATCTACAGTAATTCAAGGTAACTCAAAATCACACTATTTTAGCTGTATTTTCTTCTTAAAACAAAGGAAAAGCTTATCTGTAGATAATGTGGAGATTACCTGCCATGAAGTTTTCCTGGTTTAGAACTAAGATCACAGAACAAGCTACACTCAAAGGCTCATTTTATTTTTCTGATCCCTGTGTGCAAAGACTTTCTATCCCAAAATGTAACAGTTTAATTACATACATGTAATTTAAAATATTTTTTCTGTAACTTTCTCTTCATTAGTATTTTTCAGATCAGTCATATTGAAAGGTTACAGAGTTTTCCATTAAAAAAACAACCCCAAACATTAAACAGTCCAATAACATATTGTGAAAGAGCAGCATTTCTGGTAGACACACTTCAAAGTGTTTCTGTTCTGTCTCAGTGCCATTTAGAATTATGTTATGCACAGCTATACTAAAGCAAAACACATTTTGTATCAAAGCATCTATATGAAACATTAAAAAGAGCTATTAAATTTTAAAATACTAAACAAAGATTAAATTTACATTAAAACCTTCTCTAGTGTCTTGATAGTCATACCTTGTAGAGATGAAACGAATGAAACACCGTATTGGGTCATCTGATTTCCCCAAACAGATACAAGAATTAAAAACAAGGAGTAAACCATAAAGTTCCAATTGGGAAGGTCACTTCAGAAATTATTCACTTAAGGAGGGAAAGCAAAATCCCTGGATAGTTAAGAAAGGTGATCTTAGCTAGAGCTGCACGTTGTACCTTCAGATCGAAACCATGTGAGGTCAAGAGTTCCACACTTGAGCATCTGAAGGCTTTGCACTGTTCAGCTACAGTGATAACAGAGATAACAAAGTCCCCTCACCATACAGATGAGTTTTAGGGATTTTGCTGCCATGGAAGGAAGTGTACAGTTTCCATGCTACGATTAACCCAGTTAATTGGTGCTCTTCCTTCTCCCCCAACCCCCACCCCCTCTCCCCCACTGCGTGTGCAACTGCTGCTCCTCTTGGGCTGGATGCAGCACTGATTCAATTACCTGGGAGCAAGATCACCTTGTTGAGCCACTAAATAAATGGTTTGCAGTTCGTTTCACAGCTCACAGCTGCATTACAGTGAGGTTAAAGACAAAACGAGCAGTGGAAAAACACAGAATGAGTGGAGGAGCACACAACACAACAGCTCTGACCTTACACAGCATGCAGAGAGAGACACAGGCAAGACACTGTTGAGAGTCTCACACTAGACTCTAACCTGAGGCTACTTTGGGCTGGTTGCCCACGATCCCAACAGTCCGTCCGTTCATTCTGGCAAATCCCACCACAATGTTCCTGGCATAGGCCGGCATGATCTCAAAGAATTCCCTCTCATCCACAATCTGCAGAAGGGAGAGGCAGACAGAGCCCATATGAGGCCAGACAGAGGTGCATAAATACACAGGCAAACACAAACTCAGTTACTTTAGTATTGGAACTTTTTAAACAGTTCAGAACTTGCAGAATTTTGAAGGAAAGAGAGGGAGAGAAACCTTTTAGTCTTTGCAGCCTTCACTGCAAGAATTACATAGTCCTGCAAAAACTACCAAAACAGTTCGTTAAGGGATCCATCAGGGAACACCTTTATGACTGAAGGGAGCCTTTCTTCCTGGCTTAGAATGAAATGCAAATCACATGTTAAGAACTTCTTTCTCACAAAGTAATTAGCAGCAGCCTTACAGACCGATTTCCAGTGACAGAACAGTACTTCCTGGAGCTCAGAGGCTCCCCATGATACGTTTGATGTAATCTCTCTTGGCAAGCTCAGAGCCCTTTCTTGGAGCAGCCAGCACAGCCCTGCTGCCCCAGGGTCAGTGCTGGGTGTGTCCCAGAGAATGCAGGGAATACAGTGTCCAGCCAGCATCCACCTGGAAGCACACACCTGTGTGGCTGCACTTCCCTCGGGCTGGAGCTCAGTGTGTGCCCTGCCAAGAGACAGCCCTGGTGCATGAGGAACGATCAGAACTCACACGTTCCAACAGATCAGAATTATCCATGGAGCAGTAGCGACACCTACACATGGCTGCATGGGCTTCCAGCAGGATTCCCCACTTCCATCTGTTTATGGCAGCTGTTCCCATACACACTGCAGTGTGCCAGTCATTTCATTAGCCTCAGTCTTAAAAAAGTTGTGAAAAATGTAAGCACTATAAAAGTGGTGTTATTTCTTCCCTTAATACTTCCCAAAATCTGTGGGAGGACTTGGGGCTTTTCTCCTAATTCACCTAATGATTTTTATTTCATGCCACCTTTTAACTTTATTTACACATAGTGTGGAAATTCACAGTGGAAGAATCCAGGGATTAAAAACACCTTAAGCTTGCTTTCATTTTTTGCTAAAATGAGTCTAAATGGAGCCAGTTGCAAATTTTGTAATTTAAAAAAAACAACATGTATTTTCTTGTACTGTGCATGTACATAACTGTCTCTAACCAGAAACAGGGAAGGGTAAATCTCTGCATTCTGTATACTTTATTACTTTTATATATAAGTGCTGGAATCCAAGACAGAAGCACCAAGGTGCAGGGAGGCGCCAAACAACTCAAGGGAGGTTCTAACCCCAGAAAGAACTGAATTGCAGCATCTTTCATCTGTAGAGCGGTGTATACAGAGTAAGATGTATCCTGAAAAACAAATCTTGGGATTCTACTAAAATCTTTTTTCCCCTGCAGTTTTTGTTGCCCATTCACAGCTACTGCACAGGTGGAAATAGTCACTTATAAAGACTGAAATAAATAAGTAATAGTATCTGTATCTTCAGTGCTATTCTACTGGTTTTTCTCAATTATTTAGACCCAGAATGTAATATATGCATCTTTAACCTGAACACCATCAAACTTACAGAGTGTACGATATCCAGCATATCATAGGCTTTGGTTGACTCACTTGGGACAATGGTGTCCAGCTCTGGAACCGGACGGTCACTGTGGAGAACAAGCGTGAGCAACAACATTTAAAGACCAAATGAACACCAAGACCAAAAACTCGGGTAAACATTTCCACCTCTCGGAAACTTTGGAAACCGCCTCAAATATGAGGAAAATAACCGGTTCTCCTCATCTCAGGCATCCTGAGCCCGAGCAGCCTCTTGCACAGGCACCTGTGCTTGGGAAGCCCCGAGCAGCACGGCCCGCGGGGCTGTGGGGACACGGCCGGGCTGCAGGGGGCACTGCCGGCTCGCGGGACAGAAGGGTGTGGGGACACGGCCGGGAGGCTGCCGGGGACACGGCCGGGAGGCTGCCGGGGACACGGCCGGGAGGCTGCCGGGGACACGGCCGGGAGGCTGCCGGGGACACGGCCGGGAGGCTGCCGGGGACACGGCCGGGAGGCTGCAGGACCGCTCAGCAGGTCAGGGGCGGCTGCAGCACAGCCGGGTCCCTACAGCGAGCCAGGCAGAGCCCCTCTCCAGGGGCGGCCCGAGGCTCCCTGTCACACACCAGGATCTCAGGAACTCTACACTCACCCTGCCCTACCCACGCTGTCACCCGGGGATTTGAACACACTGAGCTGTAGGAAACCTTTCCATGTTCATTTCCCCGTCCCCAACCAAGCAGAGAGTGGGGAAAAAAATAGGAAAGACACTCTGTATCTTCCCTTCACTGGCTGCGTTTAAAGACTTTCTTAGAGTGTCACTTAGAGTGACACATTTTCACGTGGAGTTTTCCTGTAACAGAGACACTGTCCTGCGATCAGCAGTGACAAGATCAGTTCCCCACCTTTGATCACATTACCCTCATTAGGGACCCACTCAGCAGTGGCACCCACTGGGTCTGAGGATTTAGTGCAGGGGTGTCAATTTTTATGAGTTGCTACTGAGGTTTCAGGGAGTATGTCTGTGCTATTCCATAAAAACACTGATCTCTGTTTGTTACAAATGGAGTTTCTGTGGAGTTCTTACTGAATTAATATTTTAACAATGTCATGCTTTAGTACATTTTGAATAAGACAGCACAAGGCTCTAGACACACAATTTAAAACTGAAGAAAGTGATGTGTGGTTTGACAAAATCAGACAGAAGTGCAGGCCCATGGCTGTCTCTGTACTCCCTCAGACACATGGGACGAGGGAGGCACAGCCCCTTGCAGGGAAGGGAAGAAGCACAGCTATTTATAGAACAAAGCTAACAGCAACACTTCAAGTGCTTTTTCCACAGAATACAAATATTGCATACAAACACTTCCATAAAATGATACAGTGGAGCCTTAATCTGAAGAAGTTAAATTTGTTTTAACATACTAAACCCTAAGATAAAAACTATTCCAAACTTTCTTGTCTGTAAAGTAGATACAGATGCGCTCCAAGCTCTGCCCTGCAACCTGTGGTACCCCAAAGGATAGAAGTGGGAAAATGAAATTACTGCTCCCATAAATGCACAGTGCTGAAGGAAATTTTAACAGCATTAAAAGAGCCATCAGCAAAATGAAGACATTATTCAGGATACCACATTTGAAAAATCTCCGTCAAATATCTACAGACACAGGACATCTGGACCTTGCCGCTGCACTCATTTGGCTTAAAAGGTGTTTCTTACAGATCCCACTTAATGGGACAGAACTGCTACTCATTGTTAAAGCCTGTGACAGCTGGATGGACACTCGGTTTCATTCAATGCAGAAGTGAAAATGCACTCGGCTACCAAGAGTTTGCAATAACCTCCTCCAGAAGTTTGTAGAGACACAGAGAGAGGTAAAATCCCACTATGCCATACAGCAAATGCAATGCATCAGGTACCTCCCAAAGGCAGGATCTTCTAAATCCTTGGAACCCAGGCCACCAACAACCCCAACACAAGCTTCAGCAGCCAGGGCTGGCATTTTTCAACACCAAAAAGAACTTACCAAACTAGAAGGAAAACTAAACCAACCAAACAACTCCCAACAGCCCCAGGACTTCACAATGAAAGCACAAGTAGGTTACATTTGATTTGCCTAATTTATAGCAATTTTTTTGGTGTGAAAACAATGCAATAAGAAAGTAATTATTCTAGAGGAAATGGATGGGGACTGGAGCAGCTGTAAGGATCAAACACAATCCCCAGCAAAAGGAATCTATTAAGATGTCAGAATGTCCAGATGAAATAATACCAATCCGTGCATCATTTAGGACCATAAATGGGAGAACTACTGGAGATGCTGCTATAAAACCAGGCAAATTTAACAAACAGATCTGCCTTCACATGTATAAAGGCTACTAATTTCAAGTTCTTAGTACAAATTGCACTTACTATATCTCATGCCTTGTAAAAGATTAGCTCTTTTTTTCTTAAGGGAGACAAATCTCTTATACTTTAGTAGCTACAACCTGACAGCTTCTCACACATAAAATTGTCTGATATAAAGTACATTGATTTAAAAAATGGACTGTTGCTTCCATAGTGAAATTAAAATACAAAAATCAAATTTATAGAGAGCAATTATCCCAGTACAACCTGTTGAATGCTTATAAAAATCATGATAACCTCAAAGATAATCCCCCAACTCAGCAAATAATACAAGAGATTTGCTTTGGTTTTGTCACTATCAAACCAGAACAGTCAAGAACAGAACAGAATCAGACCACCACAGTTTAATGAACTCCTAAAGATGAACAACTACCTCAGAAAAATTTAGGACTAGTAATTAATTCACCTGTCTGGCCATTTTCTTAAAGAAAGTGGCAAATTTATTTTTAAAAAAGTGAAAAATGTATCTCAGGGACCAGCACAGTGATTTGTAAATCAATCCAAAAGCACCTCCCCAAACAAACTGTTACACAGACACTGAAAAGCACAGTGAAGAATGAAGAGGAAATAACCTTCCAGACTCACATGTTAAAATCATCACACATGAAGAGCCCCAAGACACCTCACACACATGTGAGGAGCTGAAAGGAACATATTCAGGCACCACTCCCATGCAGGAGAGTGCAACAGCCTCTTGAGGGTTCCCTACAGAAAGGGCTGAACTTCAAGCGCAACTGGAGCTTGGGTCAAAATACTTTTACTCTACTTACATTCTGTCTTCCAGTCCTAGCAAGGCTCTCTGCTCAGTGCCCTGTGCTGTCTCTCTGGCTGTCTCTCAGCTCTTGGAAAAATTCCCTGATAAAAGTCCAGACAGTTGCCATTTTTCCACTCTTGAAATGGCTCAAGTCTTTTCTGTATTATGTTGCCAACTCCACAGTGAGCCTGAGACAAGTACATAACACACAAAACTTTCTGCCTCCTTGTTGCCTGCCCACCTCTAACCCTTATGAGCAGAACTCATCCAACAGACACAGCTGACAGAACAGGGCAAGTTCTCCCCACTGCCACTCACTGTGCTGTTTCCTACCTCTCTCACTTGTTCCAAGGGACTGGGCAGCCCACCTGGACAGATTGATTTTCCCCACATTCTCCACACAGCCTGGACAACAGCCCTTTCAGAAAACAGAATTCTACCTAATAGTGAACACACACATGTTGGAAAACTTCCCATATTCACATACCAGAATGCAGAATTATCTGCCAAGATCCCAGGCACAGAACACCCGTGACTCAGTGTCCCTTAGGCCAGAGAAGCCATGAAATGCAGTGCTCAGAGAGCACCGAGCTCAGGCAGGCTCCCCTTACCTGGGATCATGGCACTCGCAGACTGGAGCTGGATCCCGGTTGCTCAGGGGTAAATAATTAAAGAACTCTCGGAGGTTCAGCAGAGCATCGATGTCATTCTCAAAGGCTCTGTGTGCAACTCCTGCACAGACACAGTAAAGCAGGTATGGAAACCATCGTGCACGCTTTCCTTTCCAAATACATACCAGTAAAGATAGAAACAAGCAACAGCAAGACTCTTTAAACTTGAGCTATTAACAATGAGGAGTCTTAAGCCACTAAATCTGACCAGCTAAAAATATCTAGAAAACACGTGCTGTATCAGACTTCCTCCAGAACAGGTCAGCATTGTTGACCTCATATTTAAAATGATGTGAAGTGGTTTATCAGCTGGCACAGCCCTAGCAGGACTCCAGTGTTCTGGAACCCTGTCCAGGTTAGTGTGCTGCACTCAAGTGTTGGACTACAAGTGCTCTTCATAAAAGGGCTGGATCTGGGTAGCATCTGTGTGTGTGGTTTTGGTTCATCGTCAGCTCGGTTCACACAGAATTTGAGATCCCACAGTCATTTGAGTCTTGAGAAGATTCATGACTCACAAACGTTTTCATAGAGAGGAAAAAAGGAGAGAAGTGCTTCAGCTCACACTGCCACTTGGTTTATAGTTGAGCAGTTCAATCAATCACTTTAGTGAGCTAAGGAGGGACTGTTGAGAATCCTTCAACCCATGCAAATGTCTGGACAACAAACAAAAAAACCTCACCCCAGGCTGACTTTGTTGACCCCTGCCCCCTGACAGTCTTCCCACTTCTAGCATCTTTTGTGGGTTTGCTACTTTCTCTTCCAAATCCCAGAATTCTCCCATATTCCCACTTTCCCTCCTTTGTGTTCTGTTACTAAACAGAAGCTGCAGGAGAGCATGTGCAGAGCTAGACCCTGTGCTTAGGCAGAGCTTTGTCCCTTAGACTCATCTGCATGGGCTGTTTAGCCAGAACTACTCACATTTACTTTGTACATAATTAGCATGTTCTGTAAAGCCCCCAGCTCTCACCAGACACTGCAGTGTGTGTCTTTGCACCCCCCAGCTGCTCCTGGGTGACATCTTCATTGGTGACAGACTTCACCACATCAGGCCCAGTGATGAATAGGTAGGATGTGTCCTGGGGGAAGTGGAAAAGCAAAAACAGTGAATGCCAGAGCCAAGCTGCAAAAGCACCTATGGAACAGCTACAGCCTCTAGAGACTTCCCCCAAAATAAGAACAGAGGGACAAATTTTTTAAAAAGGCTGCATTGCACTAAAAATCTACTGAAGATGCAATTGTCCACAAGTTATTTGGAAAAGTTTTTCTCAACTTTTCATGCAAAATAAAAATTCAAAGCAGAAAATCATCTCAGAAAATACCCATTTGCATGTGGTCACTTAGTGTGTCATCACCATCACCAGCAGCAGCTCAGGACACACCCTTACCTTCACCATGAATGTGAAATCAGTTAAGGCAGGAGAATACACAGCTCCACCAGCACAAGGACCCATGATGAGGGAGATTTGGGGAATGACACCAGAACACAAAACATTTCTCTGAAATAGGAGAAAAAAAATCTGATTTTACCAAAGAAATGTGTCTTTAAATCTGTGCCCAGGTCCTGCCAAGAATTCACCATCACAGTGACTGTTTTATCTACTGGCAGACAAATATCTGGAGAGAATCTCTTGATGCAAATTGAACCAAAATGAGTGTTATTTCTGTTTTTCTCCTTTCTGTTTCCCTACAGTTGATTCCCTATACCATACAATGACTGCAGAGGAGATAACATGAGCCACCTCAACAGATACTGCAGGGGCAAAAACTGCACTGAGCCTGGAGGAAGGAGTGGATGTTCCTGACATTTGGATGTGCAGGTACACTGTGCTCAGAGGTAGAAGCAATCTTACTGACCAGCTAGGGGAGAGATTCTTTTAAAATCAGGTTTCTGCACCAGCTTGAATTTTACACAAAAGTGAATGGCTGCCATCCAACAAGGATGGTGTGTCATCCAAAAAAACGCTTCCATTGCTTGTTGCTCAACTGGGTCACAAAGACTTCTGTAACTGTTCCTTCCAGACTGCACCACCCCAAAACCTGTCAGCATCTGACTGACCTGACATGCCACCTACTTTCCTACTGACAGGACAGTGTTCTGTGCACACAATTTGATGCAAACTATTTTAGCAGGCATACAAAAGAATATCATTTCCATGAAAAAATGAGCAGCAGTGCACCTAGGGGAAAAATTCTTGCATTAACCACAAAAATCCTCTGGGAACATACATCTTTCACCAGTTGTAATCAACACTGGACATCCCAAACCAGCAAGGTTAACACTGACCTGCATGCTTCTTTGAACAGAAATCTTTCTGGCTTGCATGCCTTCTTTCCCTGCTGCCGCAAACTCTATTTTGTTTTCCCTCCTAACCCCCATCTTGACAGAACAAGCACTTCACTGCTTATGATCTGAGCTTTTCAAGTTTCCAGTCTGTCAGTGCACAGTGCTTAATTTACTTTAAGTTTCTCTTTCTCCAGTGGAAATCCTTCACCTTTTACAAGCCCTATTGAAAATAACTGCTGTGTGAAATTGATAACATATCTTTATTTCAAAAGAGACATAGGGAAGCTGATAGTGCATCAGAACCAAAAAAACACTGAACTATGGTGTACCCACTTGCCTCAAACTGATAAATGCTCAGAGAAATTACATCCCAACGCAGACAATTCAAAATTGATACAAACCAAGAAGTTAAGTAGTTGCTTGGGGTTTTCTTCCAACTAAGCAAATTGCCTGTTCTGTCATTCTCACTATGCATTAGATCACAGAGTTTTACAGAGCTCAGCATCACCCTTGTTTAAGACATGGGTACATTTACGCAAAGCCAAGAGAACCAAGGTTTGAGTTTCACACACTATTTTATCCATTGGCTGAAGAAGAATGATAACTTTAACATTTACTTACAAACACCCACTTGCATGTTTTGCCCACCTTTATGGATGCCAAGCTCCCTGTCCATCCAGCAGCCTACTCACCAAAAATATGTCTGCATAGCCTGCCAAGGACTCCACTCCCTCCTGGATACGGGCTCCTCCAGAGTCATTCAACCCAATCACAGGTGCTCCAACCATGGCAGCTTGATCCATAATCTAGTGATGAACACAAACTCCTCAGTATTGGCCCAGCTAAGCTAAACCCCAAAAAAATATCTGCCCTCCCAGCTGTGCATCTCCACACTCAGCACTGGAGATGGATAATGCAGTGTGAGTGACACTGTCACGGGAGAGGGACAATTTCCCCTTCTTCATAAGCAGCCTCAACTGCACCTCAATCATCTCCTCATCTACTCTTCAAAGTTTGTTGCAGCGGTGGCTGTGGAATCTCTCTAAGCTGTATATTCTAATGCTTGATTACCTTAGAACTTCTTTGGGAAGATTAAATTAAATCTTTCCTCCAGAAACTTAAACATTCCATTTGTCTTGATACACAGCAGTGAGGGAGACCAATTAGCTATTCTTGGCCTTTACTTTTGTGAACATTCAAGTACCTCAAATTTCCCTTCAGTCTTCATGTTCCTCTTCATGTTTCTAGGTTAAGCACCATCAATTCAGTCCCACATCCTGTTTTCTAGGACTCTGATCATTTTGGTTACTTGCCTCAAGATCATAAACAATACTACAACAGAGCCTTAAGTAGGAGGACTGAATTCCTTACATTCCTTGCACAAAATATTCCTGATTACTGAATTCCAATAAAATATTTGCCATTTTCATAACACTACAGCACTGGCACATTATGTTAAGATCTGTTTTAACATCAAGATTTGCTTTAGCTCATAAATAATTTTTGTAAAACATCAGTTAATCTCCATTTTCAAATTTGAAGTTGCTTTTCCCTGCTCTTTTAATCATTCTTATAAAATTATTTTAGACAATCTTTAACTTTTTAAGTGATTTACAATTCCACTCCCATCTTTCAGAGTGCCTGTAGAATCAATCTTGAATTTTATATTGCCTAGAAACACAGATAGCACACTTGGTGCCACTCATGTCAGTGGTATCTCAGGAGACCCAAAACTCCAGCCCAAACAGGAACTGGTGGTAACCACCTCTGTACAGTCCTAGAATTCACTGACACGTTCTGCTGTTTTCCAGGGACTTATATATGGACTTTCTTTCTCAAGGCTCTTCCAAGTTCTTTCTAAAACACACCTCAAAGACTGAACCCCAAAACAACTGATGTCCTCAGAGCCTTCCAGCTTTGGAGCCCACCAAGAACAGCACCAGCCAGGAAGGACCCACATTTTTTCTAGTTCTGTGATCAGACCCTGCTGCTTTAGAAAGAAGAGATCAAAGAAAACCCTCCAGAAAGCATCCCATCATTCCAGTGCCATTCCATCCCTCCCCAGTACAGACACCACAAAGCTTCAGTGTTAAAGGGTAATTCAAGTCCTTCCCAATATCAAACCCTGGTAAAATCAAATAGTTGTTATCTAGCCCGAAGTCTTCATGTTTTCTAGTTTTACACCCACACACTCCTGAGGAGCCTATGCCAAAGAGTAGTTATTTCCACAGCATAAAAGGCCTTGTGCACCAAAAATCTTGTTTCTGATTCCATGGCAAGAAAATTCAGGAAGATTTCCCAGATCGCATCACTCAACACTCATGCATGAAAGAGTTCTTGTCTCCCCAGTCCTGGGATTCAAAAACTCTTCTAGCAAGACAAGCAGACAAATAGAAATAAATAGCCACAAGTGTCTGATAAGAGAAAATCTCAGGGTCAAGGTGACCTCCAAGCTGTAAAACTGTTTCTCTTCAGGCTGTTTACTTGTTACATTTGCTTATTTTTAACTATTACACACTTTGACAGCACACTCTTTAGAGGAAAAAGTTTCTCTGAATTAATTTCATATTTCTCCAGTGTACAATGAGTAGTACATTTATATTTGTACTTGGCAAGTCTCTCATCCTTTGCAGTAAAGTAGAAGAGATAACTTAATGTAACAAATGTGTATTACCTGGAAAGGCTCACTCACACTCAAAAAAGTTTCCAGAAGCACCACTCTCAGGCATGGCACATGTCAGAGCCCACTAAAGTAAGTCACCAAATACTTTGTCTAAAGTCATTATCACAACAGACTGAAAAAAGGATGCTGAAAATTGTTTTATTTTCTCTTGTGTCATATTACCTTGCAGATCTTCTGAGCATGAACTCCAGATAAACTGCCTCCAAATACAGTAAAATCCTGAAGGTAAAGCAAATTTTCAGATAAGGGAAAGAATAATTTTGGCAAAATGTTGTCAATTATTGCCAGTAAATAATATAACCCTACAGTGCTCTATATTTGGTATGCTGCTTCAAAACAACTGACTCCCTCAGTGCAGCCTGCAGATCATCTCAGCTCAATAAAGCCTCCTTTACAAGGAGGAAATGCAATCCTGGACACACATCAACATTCTAGACTCATGAGTTATGTCCAGGAGTTATTATGCTCTGGGGTGCTGTAGGGACTATGCCAGCCAAAAGGCCTAAGCAGAAAGATCTCTTAACAGGCCCTGGACTGATCCAGAAGAAAAAGAGGATATTGACACCTACTGGCACAAACACAGCCCAGAGCCAGCTCCTGGGAAGTTTCTCTGCTGCATTCCCACTTAAGTCTTACTCCTAAAGAAGCCCCAAAAACTGTATGGACAGAGACAGCATGTCTCTGTTATCACTGTTATGTTGTATGTCTCTGTTACGAATAACAGTTGAACCAAAAAGGTTTGGCATCTCAGGAGACAGCTTAATTTGGAGGGAAAAAGGTCTTTAAATATAAAAAGGGAGGGGTGTATCATGAAGGAGCACTCTTAAATTCTACTAATACAAAAACTGCCCTCTAGTTGTGTTCTAAAATGAAGGTTTGTGTTTGGCTCCTCTCCACATGTTCAGCCCCATGTAACAGTGTCTCTCCTTGGAAGGAGCACACATCCAAGACAAAAAAGGCAGACTGTACCCTTGCTCCAAGGTAACACAGCAACAGCCACTTCGGCCATGAAAGCAAACGGAACAAAGGCTACTTTGTGGCCCAGAACAGAGCAGCACTTACTAATGATCTGAAAGAAAGCCTTTCTTTCAGACCAAGATAAGTCTTTACCTAAGATGTTTCCTTTGAAATAATTTTATTTTAATATAAAAATATATTTTAACATACAAAAATATATTTTATCTATTTATATGCTATCTATCACAAGCTTTTTTGCTTCTTCTTGTCTGAGGGTGCACTGCTTCCTTCCACATTGCTACATGACCACACTGAACTATTGTGAACTTATTTCAAAGGGTAAATTCCCACTATTTAAAAACAAGTAAAACTTTACCTGACTGAAAACATAAGCTAGTCTCCCGTTAATCCGTCCACGGCCAGTCACCACACTGTCACCAGGATACTGCATTAAAAACAGATAAATTAACTGAAAATAAAAAAAAAAAAATCAAAGCAACAATGACATCCAATAAAATTTCCACAAACTCCTACTAAGACAAAGCAAAGACTGATTTCCTGGGAAATCTTATCTTCCATGTTTGCAGTGCAGACTCCACAAAGATTTTCCCCAGCCCTGAAAAGGAAAACTAGAGGTAATATCACATATTCATTATGCATTAAAGATCAGTGAACTTAACAGCTTCCCTTCAAATTTACCACTTCTGGACTTAAGGCAAATCATATCCTCAGAGACAGGATGTACCCTTTTATCAGGACTAGCTGATGTTTTTGAAAGAATGGACATGGTGCACCTCTGAGGTGTTGATACAGGATAAAAAACAACCCTGGACAGGTCCAAAAATATAATCACAGTCACCTCAAATGCTTGAACTTGACCTGTCCCATTTTCCCCCTGTAAACAAGGGAAGAAAGAACTGGCCAAGGAAATGGAGCCTATGAGTCTTAAAAAATGTGCTTCATCTATATTATATCACTTTCTAGTAAAGAAAATATATAGAAGTCTTTTGAGACAAGAGTAGGAAAGGAATTTTACTGGGCTGTCAGTAAAAAAGAGAATTTCAGGCACTGAAAAAAAAAAACAATCTTTTTGTTGTTTGGTACTAAAGATGAAAAAAAAAGAAAAGAAAAAAGGGAAGTGTGTGGTGCAGGCCCACTCTAAGGGCCATTTATGCCCAGGTGGTCTGTTGTCAGGAAGGTCACACCTGTCTGGTGCCTTTTCTCAGGCTGCACACACAGGACTGCTCTCAGCCCCTGGCACACAGAACAGCAGCACATGCCTGTACTTCAGCCACTGCCACGTACAGGTGACTCCCAAAAGCCCCAGAAGCCCACAGAGCAGCCTGGATGTGAACACAAGTCCTACCCTACTCTCAGAAAGTTCCAGGGACTCTGAGAAACTCAATGCTAAACCAATATTCCAGCTCAGTGGCTACAGTTAGGTCATCTGTTGTGAAACTGTGCTCTGTAAACACAATCTGCAGCTCACTCAAGGGTGAATTCTGAAGCACAAGGGAAAAAATTAACCCTATTGTCACACTCAGGACTGTGCTGCTCCTCCTATTTTCAGGAACAGCAATTTGTTATCAACAATGTTGATATGTGTGGGATGCAGCATGGAGTAACTTGATGAGAGGCAATGTGGCAGTTATTTCAGTTTGCTGGGGAACAGAGTAAAAAATGTAGAGGAAAAAAGATGATTGCTCTGCTACTCCCTGAGAGGGGAAGAGGTCTAGCACAACATCCTTCTCAACACCAAGTGTCATCAGCTTTCTGTCAACAACAAACAAATCCTTCACCTTTGCTGTTCCCAGTGCCCCTGCTGGAACCCTGCTGTCCCCTCCCTCATCCACAGGCTGCAATCCTACAACCTAAAGGACTGAAACCCAACCAACTGGTTTAGAAACTCCACAAACAGAAGTTGTAGCCACTGTGTGCAGCACAGGGCACACAGAGAGCAGCTCCTCACCCAACACCACAACCCACAGCCAACAGCCTTTGGCTACAGGAAGATTAATGGTGAACAGGCACATTAGCACCAGCCATTGACCAGCAGCTCACTGGTCCCTTCTACCAAACCACAAGAGAACACTTTTCCCAGGTAGCACATTATCAGGAATCAACATTACGGTGAGAGACTTTGTGGAACCACGGATTTTCCCCGTGTGTGTGGAACTCCCTGTATCATGCTGGTTTAGGATACATGGCCACATAAGCAAAGTGCCTTAGCAAGCAGGGTGTAGCTGGCTAACAGAGCAGTACAAATGCTGGGACCTCCAAACATCCAGATCAGATTGTAAGGCCCTAAAGGATTTAATGACTGTAGTTTGGCAGGCATAAATATCGATCTGAGCTGTTTCATCCAATAACTCTAATCCTACCTGTAGGGAATCAGAAGTATCTACCCTGAATTGTTCCTCTTATCTGATTGACAAAATTGCACCAACAAAGCTCTGCAGCCTCCTCTACTGTTTAAAATGCAAATATAAGACAATTTCCAGGAAGGTAGTATTTAAACTGAACAGGTGACCTTATAAAAAAGGTACCAAGTTAGGCAACAGAAAACTCTGTAAGCTGTTAAATGGAAACTGAGAGTACTTAGAACAAATTTACAAACCAAAATTATACATAAAAAGAAAACAAATAGTAAAGTCACATGTGAACAGAAGAGCTCATTTTCAACCAGCAGGCTGGCTGCACAGCAAAGGACACAAAAACAAGAGTTATATGAAATAAAACTACCTTATTCTTACTAGAGTCCATCCCAAAGTCAGTACATCTGTGTTCCACAAACATGTCATATTCATCAAAACTGTCAGGGTCCAACAGCAGCAAAATTCGTTCCCTTGCTGTCAGCTTTCCCTGAAACAGAGCAAGCAACAATTATCAGAGCCGTCAGGTGGTTTTGGTTGTTTGCTGACCCCCAGCTGATGCAGTTTAATCAAGCAAAACCTCACTTGATCTGCTAGACTGGGTCCATTAAGTAACTGCAGGCCCTCAAAGCTGGAAATAGCCTGTGTAGTGATTATCCTCCTCAAAAACAAACATAATGCAAGCCAGACTCTGAAAAGAAGGCTGACTGTGGGAGCAGCACTACCACAGGAGAAAGGAAACAATTGCAGAGACTTTTCAACAGGATATAAATGCATCACAACTATTTTTGCTTACACATTTAAATGCTGCTATAAAGGCCTTTTTTATATTCTTAACCAGGGAACCCTTCCACAGCTAAAGCAGTCCACTCCAACAGCTCAGGGTTCAATTCACCACACTCAAATATTATTTGACTACAGTAAATAAAAGGGAAGTGTGTCAGCCTGCAGGGATCTTTTGACAAAATCCTTCTGTTCTTTTTCCTGCTGGACACTGTTACAGGCAAAAGTAGGGTAAGGGCCAAGAACAGAATCAAAGTGCCTGCAAAGTTCTTAACCTACCAAACAAATCTGTTATTTCCAATCATGGTAAACATCTGTCTGCAAAGGGCAGGGCACCTGGGCTGTTTCCTTTAGGGGATGATGTGACCCTGCACCAACATGACATAATACAGCTCAGCTTCTACAAAACATCTGACCAGTAGGCAAAAAGATCATGAAAAGCAGCAAACACAGGAAAGCCTAAGGGAAGCCATAGTTTGAGTTTATATAAAACATAAGCTGTTCAAGGCCCTAGACATGCAGAAATGCTTGTATATTGGTATGTCAGTGTCCTGAATGCAACTTAGTGAGGCTGAACTCTCTTCAGGTGTTGTATGACTGGGGAGGCACACTGCTGACAGGCAGACTGATCACTGAGGGAGCCTTCATGGGAATCGCCATTCCCACCTCCTTGATGCCTACGAGCCACCGAGCCATCGTGGTATCGCCAGGGCCGTCCCAGCAAGAAACAATAAACAGAAAATAGAAACGGGAAACCTCTGCTGTCACCCACATCAGGACTGCCTAAATTTTGAATGAGGCAGGAGACTAAACACCCACCTGTTGTCATCCCTCCCACCTGTTCTTGCCTTCTTTTTACTCTTCTAACTCTTTGCTCTCATCTCAGCTTAAATTTGCAACAGCGATGTGAAGATGAAGCTGCTGCTCAGAAGTGTTAAGCAACCTACAACTGACTTACCATCACACTGACAGGCAGAAGTTGCAACTTCTGTCTACGCTACCTCTCCTACATATTACAGCCAACCTCGGTGACCACTCTGAGGCGAAGGAATTAATAAAGCAATTGTTCTTTTTTCTACTCAGAGTAACAGGCAATGCAGTCTTTAGTGCTGCTTGAGGAAAGCTTCCCGCAAAAGGGCGTCTGCAGGTTCCACGCGAAGCCGCGAGTCCCCAGAGCCGAGCGGAGCCCCGCCGTGCACGGCCTGCCCTCCCCGGCGAGCGTGCGCCCGGCGGCAGCAGGACGGGGCTTTGTCCCCGCCGCCCACCGTGCTGGGCTCACCCGCTTGTGCTGGGCGTCGATGCGGGCCTGGCCGCCGCCGAGCAGCGCAGCGCGGCGCTTCTCCTCGATGCGCTGGGGCACGGGGGCCGAGCGGGCCCCCGAGGCGGCGCGGCCCCGGTACAGCCCCACCGCCCGCCGCAGCACCCTCACAGCCGCCATGTCCAGGCGCTGCGCCTGCGCGCCCGGCCCCGAGCCCGGCCCCGCTCCGCCGCCCGGGTGTCTCGGCTACGGCAGGGCCGTGCGGGGCACACGGCTCCGCGGGGCCCGGGAACGGCTGCTGCCAGCACGGGGCCCGGCGCAGGCCGCTGCCCGAGCCCGGCACTCCGCGGCAGGCTTGTTCATCGCTGTTGTCTGTGCGCAGAGACCAGCAGGAAGAGGCATCGGCTTTTCCCTCTTTCCTGTGTGGCGGAGAGATTTGTGGCGCTTCAGAAGTGGGGAGGCAAGCAGAGGTGTCAGCTCGCAAGATTAGCTGCCCTCGCTTTGTTCCAAATGCCAGAAAGTATTTGTTAGGAAAACAGTCCTTGTGACACACCGGTACCGATTCTGTGCCGCCTCCTATGCCTCCTCAGGCACTGTGGCTCTTGTCATGGCACACTTTCGGAGGGATGAGGCGAATCGAGACCCTTTAAGAAGGGAGTGGGTCAGGATGCGCGGGGAATACGCAGCACACACAGCGAGTGCCCGAGCTGCAGTGTATCCGCAATCCAGAGATCTGATGTCATCGGCTCCCAGGCAGTTCTCCAGTGGGCAGGCACAGCCATCTGTGCAGCAGATCATTTGTTACCCCTGTAGGCCACCTCCGACACCGACCACCAACAAAACACCGGCCAGTTCCAAGTAGGGCGAGGTGAATGTTGCTATAAGTTCGCACATATCACACATGAAATGCACGAGCATGGCCCTGTGGATACCACAAGTCTGAGGAATCTCCAAGAATGGAAATTCTTGGATTACATAGCATGTACAAGCTGTTGTACGATAATTTATTTTGAAAGGGCTCTCAGGCTCCAGTCCAGCCTCCTACTCAGAACAGACTCAGCCCTGAATTCATACCAGTTTTCTTAGGGCTTTTGTCAGTTGAACCTAGAAAGTCTGCAAGGACAGAGGCTGACACACCTTTCCCAATCCGGGTTCCAGTGCCTGACTGGCTCCATGGGGAAGTGATCCCCCTACACTCATTCTACTCAGTAGCAACCTGCCCTGTTTCAGTTTAGGACAGCTGCCTCTTGTCCTCTGACTGTCCCCTTCAGCCAGGCGGGGTTAGTGAGGTGACAGCCACAGGCTCTCCAGTACAAGAAAGCGGCTGCTAGGGATGTCCCCAGTGTTCACTCCAGGCTAATAAAGCCCAGTCCCCCCGCATCTCCTCCTGGGGCAAGTGCTCTGGCCCTTCACCATCATCCTGCCCCTCCTCAACATAATGTGCTAGCCTGGATACAGCTGTATAGCAAGAGATCCTGTCAGAAACCTTGCCCTGGGTAAGACACCTGACATACACTGCTCTTCCCTCATCCACAGAACCCCTCACTTTGTCACCAGAAGGCACTGAGGTTGGTCACACGATTTATTCCTGGTTAATCTATGCTGGCTATTCCAAATCAACTTCTCCATGTGACCACAAAATGCAGCCAAGAACACTTGTGCCATGGCTTTCCTCCCAGACCAAACTGAGGGGGATCACCTTACAGTCCCCCAGGCTTTTTGTAGATGGGAGTAAGCCCAGCCTTTCCCCAGCCATCAGGGGGGATCTCCCTGATCTCCATGACCTTTCAAAGATAACTGTGGCATCACTGCAACACCAGCCAGCTCTCTCCACCCACTTGGATCATCCTGTCTGGTCCCCTAGAATGTGTCAAACTTTCTCAGTAGCTGATGACTCAATCATCCCCACTACAGGAGCCCTCTCCTTGAGCCCTGCCTGCAAGCACAAAGGCCCAGGGAGATTTTGGCAGTGAAGACCAGGACAAGAAAGGCACCAAGTAGCTCAGCCCACACACTGCTGAGCAGGAGGCTGTTTCAGCCCCCAGCCAGAGTAGCTGCAGGATGCCAGCTGCATTCCTGACCTATCTGTGAGATAGCTGCGCCTCGGCAGCAGCCAAACAGGCATTTCACCCTCCCCACTCAGGAAGTTTCTCCTGAAACAAAACAGCCCAGGCAGAAATCAGACAGCAGATACTTGAAGCAAAAGCTTCTACTATCCCCCTCACCTGGGTTCAGCATCACTCAGGCTGCCTGCAATAGCTTCTTCATTAAAAATACACTCAAAAGAGCAACTCTGTGACTTCAGAAATTAAAATAACCACTATTCAGAATATGGGTCACATCTAAAAGAGGTTGGGAATCTGCATTCTGGGAACAAAGGGGTTTCAAAAAGCCCCCATCTGGAAGACAAGGCTGACATGGCAAGGGGAGCCATGCTTGCTTTTACTTTTCTGTACTTCCTTTTTACACTTGATTTTTAGTCCCCTTAGTTTCTGTGTCTGGAACTAGTGGTCATGAATTTGTCCAACCCCTCTTTGAACCTGATGATAATAATTCAGCAGAGGCAAAAGGGCATTCTTTGGATAGCTGAAGTTATGCCCAATAGAAGAGTAGAGGGGGAGACTGAATTGTCAAGAGTTGCAGGTTACATATTAAAAAACAGGGTGAAGAGTCCAAAAAATACCTTTGGAAGCAACTTGCTGGAAGTATGAAAACTAGTAAATTCTTTTTCAAATACTTGAGAAGAAAGGAAGCATGCCAGAGATTCTGGCAATAAGACAAGCCAAGATTAAAGGGATTGTTCAGACTATTAAAAAAAAAAAAATAAAATAAAAATTTTTTTTGTTTGTTTTATCTGAATTCAGTGCAAAGGAACTTGAGAAGATTTCTGGGCTAAAAAGCTTGTTTTTTCTTGGGTTTTTACCTGGATGTTTACTGGGTACACTGAAGGTCCTATTTCACCCCAAAGAGTGAAGATTAAATTATAGAAGAAATCCTTAAGGACCAAACTGTTTTCACCTCAGTGTTATAAGGTCCTTCAGTGATAACTCACTTAAATATAAAGTCTCTTGCTAAAAACTCCCATGGTAGGTGGCTATTGTCATGTCAGTTTTTAAGGCAGGCACTAAGGGACCTAAGAAAACTTAAAACCTGTAAATCCAATATGAATTATGAAGCAAAATGCCAAAAAGCCCACCAACTCCACCCATAAAACCCAGTATTAGCAAACACATAAACAGGACATACTGGGGAACACTTGGCAGAGATTTTGTACAGATTCCTGCCATATACATCTAGTGGCTTTATTTAGTGAAGTCAAACATATAAAAGGGAGATCCTGTTCATATAATAACTCAGATTTCTAGAGGCCTTTCAGAACTTTCCTGATTAGGAGCTCTTGAAATTAAGCTGTCATTAGAGTAAAAGGAATTCACCTTACAGAGCTCAGAGAGAAATGTAATTCAGGTAGATGTTAAGATACACTGGGGAAAACCAAACCCCAAAAATACACATCTGTTCACAAAAGGAACAAGCTCACAATACCTCTGCAAAAACATCAGCTCCATTTTCAGTAGTGGCCAAAGAGTCAGAAGGTCCTGGACACACTAATGGAGGAGGAATCTACCTAGGAGTATAAAATGAAAGGAGCTGCTGGTCTCTGTAGGTCATCAGGACACAAATTGCTGGAAGACTATGCTAGGAAAATATCATAATATGCTTACAGTATTATTACTGTTCCCTACATATTTGTCACTGCCTGCTTTTGGAAATGGGATACTAGACTCAGCTCTGACAGTCATTCGTACAGTCCATTATTGTTAGAATTGTCAAGCTAGAGATTGTCACAAGGATGCATCAGAAACTGAAAATTCTCCAGGCGGTTTCTCAAGAAGCCCCCACAATGCAAATCAGTGAAAAAGAAGCAAGTATTTTGAAGCCAAATCCAGTTAAAAGAGGACTTTAAACCATGAGAAAATAGTCTCCTGATATTAAATTTTTCCATATTCAGTCAAATAGTAATTTGTGCTTGGTTTTGGTAAACAGAAGTAGGGAATAAAACCCAGTTCCATCATCAGTTTGTATTCCTGTAGGGAACCACCCAAAGTCATCAAAGTCAGCGGGGTAACTCGGGTGTTTAAGAGGCACATTCTTCTTGTATGTACAGTAGGATTCTCCCTAAACCCATAAACCGGAGTATATGCAGAGTTGAACGAGTATTTCTGCATTAGCAGTTTGGCTCAGGATCAGCTCAACTATTTAGTGCTAATCCAGGTCATCTCTATTTGCTCTGGGCTGTTCCAAAGTGAGAGGCCTGTTCTGACAAAACTCCTGCACTCCTGGAAGCACAGGTTTTGACCAGACTCACAACCCGCATCAGAGACGAGCTGGGCACTCACAAAAGGAGCACATCTCCAAAACTGGATTTATAGATACTAAGGCCAGAAGTGACTGCTTGTGATTACATCAGACATGCTGTACAACATGAGATTGTCTCAGTAAGATGCTCTATGAATTACATATTTTAATCAACTATCAAATACTTGTATTGCATTGTTAAAAGGAGAGCTTAATATTCTTTAATACAGTGAAATAATCAGTCTGTACTGCTTTCTCAAAAAAGCCTGTCAGAAGGCCTTCAAGTGAAGATAAAGGGTTTGTCAGGGGGTCACTACAAAGGACCTATTGAAGATGTAGCTGTTGTCTTAGAATAAGAAAAGTACCAAGTGGATTAACCATCTATCTGACATCAGGCCCAAGACTTCTCACTACAGGACACCAGAAATGCTCTAGTCAAAAAAGAGCTGCACAGAGGACATATGGATCTAAGAAGTCACCTTTAGGAAGTCACAGTAATACTTATTTGCCTGGACTTATTTGCCACCAAGCTAAAAATTTATGTTTTGGAAGAGTGTGAGTTTCTGTAGTACTTCTCAGCCTCACAGCTCAGTGGGCAGTAGGGAAGAAGAGGATGCGCCTGGAAGCAAAAGTCAACGGCCAGCTCAATTATGTCAATTCATTTATGCAAATGGAGAACTTGCTCACATGCCCCTCCCAAACCTGAGCCGGCAAACAGGTGTAAGAGCTGCAGCAGGAGTAGATTGACAGAGGGCACAGGATCCTCCTAGCCCATAGAAACCAACAAGAACCCCCAGCCTAAACAACCAACAGCTGTCTTTGGATTTACAGCTCTATTTCCAGAGAGCAACTTTACTTTCTTTGTTTAGCAACATCAGAAAAACATTAACAGCTTCAGTGAGGAGGTGGACTGCTGGGAGCTTTATCAATGCCCTCCTTCTTCTATGGTTCTAGCATGCATACTGGGAATCTGTGTTGGAATCTGTGTTGTGACACTTTGGAAAGGTAAGCTAAACAGATTTTTTTCATTAACTGCAATATAAAGTTTACTCACATGGTCCATTTAAGTACAACTATAAGGCAAAACAAACTGAAAAAGAGGGATTTGATCTCACCTGACAGAACTTCAGAGTTGCACACACGTATCTCTTGACTTCTGCTTATAGAATTTAATACCAACAAAAGGAATTTGATTACCAAAGATCTAATATGATATACAAAATGCACATACTTGATGCTGATTCAAATAGAACAACTATTAGGCCAGACATGCTTACACAGCTGGAGAAAAGCTATTGCAGCTACACCTACTAGCCTGGTTCAAATTGGGGAAGGGCTGGGAGAACTGAAAGAGAAAGGTGTGCTGAATAATAAATGCTGGAAGAGATGCCCTACAAATTCATCCCATGAAAATTCCCTTCAAATATATCACCCAAATGAAGTAAATGAATTGTGGGTGACTAGCTTGTGGAGAACAATAAGCAGACTCCTTAACAATGGTGTAATGGGTGGGGTTTGGCCTGAGATCCAAAGGACCTTAAAATTGTTGGGGAATATTCCTTTCAGGTCCTTGTGGATCCAAACCACGAATAGATTCCTGTTTGTTTGCTGGGTGTTTCTGAAAGTGGTAGATAGTTAAAAGAACACCAAACAAACAAAACCCCACACAGAGTTACGAAGAACTGGTGGGTCTAACAGGCAGTGCTATAAAACTGTACAGCTTTGAATGTTCCAATGTCCAACAACAGGTAAGAAATGTTCTGGCTTAGAACAAGGAATTCCTCCTACCATTAATGACACAAATTGTACTGCACTATTCCAGATCTCAAGACTGATAACAGAGATGCCTTTTTTGTTTTGTTTCATTACCTAAAAAAAAAAAACAAAACAAAAAACTTAGAAAAAACCAGACCCAACTAAAAAAGCAGAAATTGGCTTCATCACATGTGGAGGTGAACTTCAATGAAAGGGCCATTGCAACCACACCTATAATCCATAAAAAAGGGTGTCCCTGGTGTTGTGGTTGTGAACCTCTCAAATCAAATCCAGCAATTCTCAGAGCTGGATATTGATAAGAGATTAGTAAGCAACCAGAATACGTTTCTAAAAAGCATGGCCATTCTGGAATAACATAAAAGAATACTTTTGAACACAGAGGAGAAAATTTGTTATAGTGGTGAAGTCTATGGTTTGTTCATGAATATAAAAGGGAGGCAAAACCAATGGACTGGGAGTATGCTCTGCTTTACCAGGATTCCAAAGGCATTTCATGGTTGGGCACCCCCTGGAATATCTGGGAGTTACAAAACTAAAAGGACAATCCTACGAGACAAATTCAAGGTAAATTAAAAAGGCACAAACAACTGAATTGATGCAGCTTGTATAGCAGGAGCGGTCTCTGCAGCTGTGTCTCGTTGGGATGGTAACAAGAGTGAGCAGGTAGCAGTGGATCGCTTAACAAAGGGCGACAGGCTTTGCAGAGTTACGATAGCCATCCTGAGCTCCTCTGACTGCTTTCTGGCCAAAGTCAGTCTGTGTCTTTCTTAGAAGCTGTGGGAGATGCTTCTTCTTCCTTTCTTCTGCACTTACTATGATTACCTATTTGTTGGTGTTTGATTTGTTTTATTAATTCATTAATAGCATCAGGCCAGAAAACACTGTGTTGTTGGAACTGTTACAATCCCTCTGATCTTACCCTGCCTCTCTTCACGATACTCAAAATGCAGTGACACAGAAGGAAGCCTACATCAAGTCAAACAAGCAATTCTAACCTAATCTGAGCAAGGAGTCTAGTTTTTCCCTAAACACAGCCACCAGCAGAGCACTGATAGGAACTGGAAACTGAAGTAACATTCTTATTCCACCCTTATTTTCCAGTGAAACAACAAGGTGATTTACTCAATGGTTTATTGAGTGTTTCAGTGCTTGTTCAACATTAAGCACCTACCACTGGCTTGGGAGGGAGACTGTCCCACAAGGCTGTAGCATGAGGGAGTACCAAAGGTGGCTGCTGCAGGAGAAAGGTGAGAATGGGAGGTCAGAGCAAAGCAGGCGGGGCAGTGCTATCAGCTACAAGAGTCACATGGTAACGGAGTGAGGAGAGCAAAGCAGGGCTAGCACCAGCAAGAAGGGTGAGCTCCTGACCAGCAGCCATCTGCAGCAAGGGCAAAGCAGACAGCCAGCAGGGCAGACACAGGGTCAGGGATCAGGAAAAGGCCAGCTCTCATGCTTGAAAGAAACTCCTAAGGCACAGCAGAGAAGACTCAAGTGGAACTGCTCCCCACCTGGATGTTTCTCAGCAGCCTGATGGGGGTCACACAGGTGCAGCACATCAGGGCTGCAGCAAGCCCGGGGGCAGAGAGGCTGGGGATGGGGTGGGGGTAATCAACCTCTCACATTTACTATCACCGCCCTATTTGTCTCAGTGGTCACAAACAGCTGAGGCCCTAACCCACCCTCCTGAGACAGCAGGACTCCTCTTGCAGGATAGTGATGGTTACAGACTGGAAGAAATGATCAACAGAGGCAAGAAAAATTATATCTGCTTATTGGACTGAACTATTACAAATGAGCTCAAGGATCTGGATAGAAAAAAAGTGAAATTCAGCAGATTAGCCAGCAATAATGGGGGAAAGAAAAGCACTACGGCCTTCCTCTGGTCTAAAAGGTATGACCTAGTCAGTCTTGCTACTCTTGCAGTTTCATATTCTATTATTACCATAATTTTCAAGAGTAATAATTCTTTGTAGTTCTAGAGAGTTTATACTATCTGTTTTGCCAGGATTGCAATTGTCCTTAGATGGAATCCAGAGCTACTCATTTAGGTCCATCAGTAAGTGCCAGAACAGCGCAGGTTAATGCTGTGGATGGGGATATTGAGGTTTGGCCCTGGAACCCTCCTGCTGTCAACTGCTGAATCCTAGCCCATGGATGATACCTCAAAGGAGTGTATCCCAGAAATTAGACGAGACTGGTAAGACTGGGTGTTGGGTGTCAAGTAAGCTCCTTGCCTAAGAGCTAGAGCAGCATGAGAGGGAGCTGGGAAGGGTTGTGAGTGTTCAGGACACAGTGTGTTCAGAGTTTGGCAGAGGAGTAATACAGGGAGGTGTGTATGAGAATGCAGACTTGGTGGGAATTTGCTCGGATGTTATTTCTGTCTGTTGGCTTGGCTGAGCACAGAAGGTGTTCCTGGCAGTAAGCTGAAGAAGGAATTGGGCATTTTACAGGCAATGTAACAGCAGGCTGAGGGTGAGAACAAAGATGCCTTGGAGTGAAGTCAGGTTGGGGATTCAATGCATGCAAGGAGTTACAGTCCAGAGATGGCTACTGAGTGTTTGCTGGGAGGCAGAAGAGCATTATTGTAGGTCTGCATGGTAATACAGAGATGCACCCACACGGCCTGTACCTGGCCCGAGTGGGAACAGTGCCAGGTAGGGAATGAGCTTCTTGATCAGGACCACAAATGCTAAATGAGTATTTAGAGTCAACATCCAAATTCCTGTATTTTGTGTGTACACTCATTTTGTGTTGGGCTGGAAAGTTGGGGGGATACATGAAGTGAACAAGGAACTAAAAGATACAGGTGGAACTCCTTGGTTAGTTTCACATGGGCAACTCTAAGTGAACAGAGGGCCAAGTAGGAAAAAGGAGAAGCTCTGTCAGGCAATTCCCCAAAAGGCCAAACACAGAAGCAGGGAGAGGGCTGCCTGATGGTGCTGGCAGCATTGCAACACAGGATCTGGAAGTCTGCGGAATGGCCTTGGTGCTTACATAGGAAATAAAACAAGTTCCCTCGATAAAAGTCCCGCCTCTGCCTCTATCTTGGTCATACCTGCCCTCAGCCAGTTCATCCACAGCTGTGCTATACGTGGGGTCTCCAGCAGGAACACTTATGACAAACTTCTGTCCACAGAGCCGTGCGTGGGGGGGTTGGCGAAGTGCTGAGCGATTTGTGCGCTCCGCAGCTCCCGCGCCACCTCTCCCAAAAGCTGCCAGGCCCCACAGCTCCCCGGATTCGCTCCGTGCCGGCGGTAGGGGGTCGGAGCGTCACCCGGCAGCCTAAGGTATTGACAGGCCTGGCCGCAGGTTCCAGCACGGCCTGAGGGCAGAGGCGGGGCCGCTTCCTCAGCCCGAGCGGAGGCGCTCGCCATGACAGGGGCGGGACGCGGCGTCCGCGCCCGGCCGCCGTGAGGGGGCAAAGCCGAGACGCGGCGGGGCGGTGGCGCTGGTGCGGGGGCGCTGCTGCGTGAGGGGCTGTGCGAGGCCAGCCCTGTACGCGAGGAGCTCGCGGGGCCATGGCGAGCGCTGAGGCGGCGCGCGCCCCTCCCGCCCTCCTGCGCGCGGCCCCCGCTGCCAGGCCGGGCGCCGCTAGAGGGCGCCGGCGCCCCCCCGCCCCGCTGCGGGCGCGCATGCGCGGCGCGGGCGGCGGCGATGGCCCCGCAGTGACGGCCGGATCTAACGGCGCCACCGCGGAGCGCGCGCGGCCCGCCCGGCCCTGCCCGCGCGCCCACCGGCCCCGCGCAGGAGGCGGCGCCGCCGCCGCGGTGATGCGGCCGCGGTGAGCCCCGGGTGCCTCCGCCGCCCTCCCGCCGCATCGGGCAGCGCGGCCCCGCCGCCGCCCCGCGCCCGTTCGCGGATCCTGCCTGCGGCCGCCGCCATGCCGGGCCGCCGCTGAGGGAGGCGCCGACAGCAGCAGGGGCCCCGCGGCGGGGCGGGTATGGCCCGCAGGGACCTGCAGTAGCGCCGCCGCCGCTGCCGCCCGGGCCGAGCCGCCGCTCGGAGCGAGGCCTCCCCCGCGGGAGGCGGAGGAGGAGCCGGCGCGGCCCCCTCTGGCAGGGCCGCCGCGGCCTCCGCGCTGCCGCCGGCGCTGCCGCGCGGCTCCAGGTGGCCCCGGACCAAGGTGACACCCGGCCGGCCCCCGCCCCGGGGCCACCTGCCCCCGCGGCCCGCGCAGACCTTCTTCGCACCGCGCAGCCGGCGGCGAGCGAGCGGCGGCGATGAACCCGGTGAATGCCACTGCTCTCTACGTGTCCGCGAGCCGCCTGGTGCTCAACTACGACCCGGCGGACCCCCAGTCCTTTTCCGAGATTAACAAGCTCCTGCCCTACTTCAGGCAATCCCTCTCCTGCTGCGTGTGCGGTGAGGATCTTTCTTTTGTTCCTGCACAATGAGCGTCCCCGGGGCTCCCGCACGGCCCTGGGCCCGCACCGGGGCTGGCTCGGCCTCGCCTCGCCCGGCCCGGGGCAGCTCCCAGCAAAGTTTGCCGGGCCCGGAGCCCCCGGTGCCGCGGCCGCCGGGGGGGCGGCTCGGCGCTCGGGAGCGGTGGAGTGGGAACAGCCCGGGCTAAACCCGCCCCCGGCGCGGGGCAGCCGCGGGCAGGGCCGGTCACAAGGGCAGGGAGGCGGCAGGGGCTGTGTCTCCACAGCCGCGCACGCTGCGAAGGCGGTAGTGGCGTGGAGAGAGTGTTTGCCTCAAAATGCAGCTCTTTATTATGAGCACGGCTTCGTCAGGGGTACGGCAGTTGTCAGTGGTTATTGAAATACCCTGGTGTATTGGAGTTAATCGCTTTAAAAAAACGATGACTAAGAGCGAGTGTGGTAAAAGATACCCAAAACCATATACAGACCATAGAGGCAGGGGAAGAGGAACTTCGTAAATTTTTTTTACCCTCCTTGAAATGTAAACAATCAGTAATTCCGATTGAAAGCCAGGAATTTTGAGCTGACAGAAACAATAATGTTTTGGGGTTTTTTTTTGTGCCTAGTAGATAATTGTTCTGTAACAATAATTACCATAAAAAGCAAACAGGCTGGAAGCGTGCTGGGCTTTCCCCACTCCCATCCCCAAAAAAGAGCCTTCTGTGTGCTGTGGGCAAAGGCAGTATCCGGAATTTCGGTGCTATAGTCCGGGGAATACTGCGAAGGAATTGCATTCTGCTGTGTTTATGGAGTGGGGGCATGTGTCCGTTCCTGGGAGGAAGCTCTGGAATAAACTGAGGTTTCCTTGAACTTCCTTTGAAGCCTTGGTCAGAGTCGGGAGGGGGCTCTGACCTGTTAGACCTCTTGGTTGTTGAATTTTTGTAATTCTCCTCTTCTCCCTCAGGTAGTTTTAAGTCCTGCCCTGTCTGTGTTTTGTATTTTCCTGACAGAATGGTCTTATGCCCACTGTGTTTGTCGATACCGATGTATAGGTTACACTGAATTTGAATTGAATCACTGGGGTTTAGAAAGTTAAATATTTTATTTATTTACAGGATCAGGATTTAACTGTCGAGACAGCTAAAGTAGCGTTAGATGCTTCCTATCCTCTTGCTACTGGCTCCTCCCACTTAAAGTCTTTGAAAATAGAGATCTGTTTGCACTGGGAAAGAGGGAGCCCGTTCCCAGGATCTCTGCATCGTCATTTCCTGAAGTAATTTGTCTTAAGGTTTTTTCCTCATGGAATCCCGATGCTCGTATTGATGCATCTCTGCTTTTTATTTCGTATCACCTTAGGCCCCATTGATTCTAACCCCAGCTGTGCTTTCTTCCCATAAATTCTTCCTGCTTTTAGTCAGTCACCGAATTGCTTTTGCCAAAAAATATGCAAATATTGTTCTGATTTTTTTTAAATAAGATATTTGTGTTGCTGTGCTCTCTGGCTTCTCCACTTTGGGCTTCGTCTTCTGAAATGTGTTCTTTGTTCTCCTTGCCTTCTTCCTTCTTGGCCTTTGGCAGTCTTAGTTTTACACTCTGTGCTCTTGAAATTGTCTATCTTTAATTTGTCCCTACCCAAATTCCTGAGCTTTTTTTCCCCCCTTTTTCAGCTTTTCTTACTTGGTTTTTCTGTCACTCTTAGTTTGGTAGAGCAAACCACATTTTTAGTTTTCTTCTATTTCCTTTTGCTTCCATGGATATTCCTATTCAAAAACTACCTCTTGATGGTTCCACTTTGTCTCTTGACCCTTTATTTTCTTTGAATATTAAGGTTATTCCATTGGTGTATATTTTTTTTCCTACTGTGGCCAGCTTTCAGAGAACTAGAGCTGCTCTTTAGTTCAAATGTTTTGCTTACAGCTGATTAACCAGTCTTATCTGTGCCTCCTGGACTCCTGTTTGTGGTGTGTTAGTATCCAGAGGCCTCAGTAAATTCCACACTCTCTGTGAAGCCATGGAGTAAAACAGAGTTACTCAGGTGTCTGTCTTGAACATGAGGTGGTCATGGGGGAGTGGGCCTGCCCCACACAAAACTGCTCACTGTGGTGTTCCCAAGTGTCGCAAATCTGCAGTTCAGACTTGTAAAGGCCAGCCCATCTTTTTCTCATTTGCTTTTTGTGTTCCTTTTCTCTTAGTGCTGAGCTGTTACACTTTTTACACATTCTGAATACTTCAGGTCATTAAAGCCTGTGCAACCATCAAAGTCTTTTTAGCTTTGGTGTTTTAAAAGATAAAAATTTAAGTACTGAAGTAAAGGCTACATTGAGAGATCATGACAGTGTGCACTAGGACACCTAAAACTCACTCACAGTCCCAGCATATTCTGAGTTGGAAGGGACCCACCAGGGCCATGGAATCCAGCTGTTAGTGAGTGGCCTGTAGAGGGACTGAACCCAGAGCCTTGGTGTTCTCAGCACCCTGCTCTCACCAGCTGAGCTAACTGTGTAGTGTGGGTTTGGGTTGGGATTTTTGTTTTCATACTTGAAAGCTTTTTAGATGCTCTCTTCTTTCTGCCCTGTTTTTATGTTTAGACTATGAGATCCAAATACCTGGCTCTGGGTCCATGTACATGGAGCTTGGAGTGTCTGGTACTTTCCTTGCACAGATCTTTGTCAAGTGCTGGGTGCAAAGGTTTTAAAACTGCTTTGTTGGAGAAATGCTGCAGGAAGTATCAGAAGTAGTTAAAGTCTCAAGTGCTGGGCTTCTAGGAATTCCCTTGGGAAGTTACTCCACAAATTAGTGCTCCTTATGTCATCAGCTTTTTCTCAGTGTGTAATCTCTCTGGAGTGCACTCTGTAACGCTTTTTATGCTGTAGGTATTAATTCCATGGTCAAGATTGTCCCTTTAATTTTAGGGAATTGTTTTTAGGAGAAATGAGTGCCAGCTACATAAATCTGCTAACATTCCTGGGCTTCCACTGTGCTCCCAAAGCATGAGGCATAAGCCAGCTCATTTCCTTGTGATCCCATAGTTTTTACACCAGCTCACATAGCAGGGGGTGGCAGAAGTTTTTGGACCCACATAATTATGAAGTTCTAATTAAAGCTCTGATTTCAGATTCAGATTGGCACACATGGAGTTGCAGCAGTAGAAAGCCAAAATGTAAATACAGTATGTCAGTGTAAGTCAGCTGAATCAGTTCTGGGTGGATTCAAGGTCTCTCTCTTGCCTCATGATGGGTGATAAGGGTTCAGTTCTGTAGCTGAAACAGCTGTGTGTGTGTTTCTAGGATTTAAGTGTGATCATGTGACAGTTTCCTGGACAGTGCTGTCGGTAATACATCATCCTTTTATAGGTATGTATAAGACAATATTTCCTAGAGCTTTTAGAACTTGAAAGTAACTGCTCCCAAGTGTGCATTAGGCAGAAGGGCTGTGCCTTGTGTGTTTTGAGGATGTGAAATTCAAGTTTCAGCCTCTGGAATAAAGTGATTATTATAAAATTGCATGTTAATAACACATTTAGTTTAAAAGTAGCATAGTAGAATTTATGCAACAAACATTTAAAACATTCTATGTTTTAAAGGTGCTGTCTGTTGGGATAAACCTAGCAATGCCATTCTCTGGTTCAGATACCTTGCAGGTAACTGCAAGTCATTGGTCTTTTCAGCATTAACAGCCTTCTCTAAATTCAGTTGAAATGCTTGTAAGAGATACTGTTGCCAGTCAGATCAGCTTAGTTTTTTATCCATAGAAAATTTCATCTTGGAAATCTCTGAAAGATTTCAAAAGTATATGGAAGATTGTTATTCCTGATTGAGAGATTTCTTGGAAGCTGGCAGGTCTGCAGGACAACGTTTTATGCTTGGCTGGGAACCCAGCTGGTGCTGGGAAATACAGGATGAGAATACAGTTCTTGTCTTAAACATCCTGTAATCCCAGTAAGGGGATGTGAGACAACATGTGGCTTTAGGGAGATTAGGGGGAGAGGAACAAAGAAATCCATGGCAGCACTGACTGGTACCTCACAGAACTCCATCCGGTGTTCTGAGGCAGCTCTTGATACTTTTAGCCAGGGGGTTGAAGGCTCAGTGGTGCAGTAGCATTGTGGAAGCAACTCCCAAGCATGAGCAATGGCATGGATTGCCAAAAAAATAAAATGAAAAGCTGATGACTTCTGTTTTTCTATATAAAGATTAGTGTAAGGGTGTTATTTCCCTCCTGCTCTTGTGTAAAAGCAATAGCCTGTTTTGAGAGTTTTTTATTGCCAAAGCAAGTTGAATGGAGTGTATAATATAATTACATATTATAATCAATTATACTTGGCACTAGATCTAAAATGTCCCCATAGTTGGTGGTATACAGTTGTGTAAAATTTTCCACTTTGTGCCGTTCAATCCATGTGAAGGCTTTTCTTCCTTGCCTCTCTCTGAGCTAATTCTCCCTTGCTTCTGCAGTCCCTGTGTCCCCCAATGCCCTTCCCTGGTCGGCAGCTCTTGGGGTGTGGTTCCAGGTGCCAGGAAGAGCTCAGTGCTGTGGGCTGCACTCTGTCACTGGGAAATGGTGTGAACTGGGCCTGGACAGTCAGACTGAACTTCCCTCGGAGAAAGGGAGGTACTTGAGTGACACCTAAACAGATGGAAACTTCCTGGAAAATCAGTTTCCTGTCACAGACGTGGAATAAGGGACAAGAAAGGAATTCCCATTATAATAAAACTTAATTACATGGATGATACTGGAGTTTCTGTTGGGGATGTGAGCCATGGCTAAGTTGGGCTCGGATAACAGAGTTTTAGAGTGGAGAATGTAAGTTTTTTAAGTTTTGTGATGGAAAAGTTTAGCTTAGAACTTCTTCCTTGTCCATTCTCCCTAGGTTGAGGAGAGTGAGGGTTGATTCGTGATCTGCGCTGCCAGATCAGAGTTGCCTTTTATGTTTGAAAATTGGTCTGGTGCTGTGGGGTTTTTTAGGTATTTTCTCCATTGACATTTTCTTCTTTTCTTTATTTTCAGTTATGAGAAATACGGTAAATAAAACTACTGGTAGTTTTAAAAAGTACATTATTTTCCCCTAAAAAATGGCATGAGTGGTTGCCAAAATACTTCTGAAAAATAATCAGCATCTCTGAAAAAACCATCAGGGAGCATTGACTAAAGACTAAGTACCTATCAAATATATTCTGCTGCAGATCCTCTGTGCTTGGTCTGGGGAGCAGTTGTCTATAAAATGTCCAGTTGTACATCTCTGTATACACCAATTTTTTCTCAAGAACATGTTGGGTGATTTCCTCTTAAAATCTCCCTACTCAACTTTGTTTCCCTTTCCTGTTTTCAAACCCTGTGTGTGACTCCTGGGAGAACTGCTTTGTCAAGGTTGTCTGCATTGTACTGCAGAAGTTTTGATAACAGAAAGTTCTGCCAGTAGAATTTAAATTGGTTTCTAAACTAAAAATACTCCTCTGCCTTAGAAGAAAATTGAGTGGGAAGAGAAGTAGCTGTGGTCCCCTCGGTGGCAGCTGGTTGACAGTGGCTTCCAAAGAGGGTTGCAGTGCTGTCTTGTGCTGGGACTGGAGAGGAATGTTCCTGCTTGAGGAGCTGGGAGGTGATGGATGGGTTTGGTGGTGCCTGAGGATATTGATGAAACCGATTGTTTTCCCGAGTGTTTAAAGAGGAATTAATGTGTTGCCAAGAGGCATCTTTATTGAGATGGCTGAGCTGTCCTGGTCAGTGGGCACAGAGCAGTCCAGCACACCTTCCTCTGCCTTTGTTTTCATTGCTACCTTACAATGCACATCAGGCCATCTAAATAGGGACTGAGTGACTGAGAGTTCCTGGATATTGTGTTGGAGTCTTTTGTAAGGCCAGAAAACATTCCCTGGGGCTGGGCAATGCCTTGAGAAGTGATGACAGTACAGCCTTTCCTGAGGTGCAGGGAGCAAAGGGCAAAGATTCCCCTGCCCTCCTGGAGGAATTACAGAGTCCCCCAGTGATATAATTTGGTATTTGGTGTCTCCTGAGCCTCGCAGCCACAGCCCACGAGCCTCCCTCTCACACTGTGGCCCTGGACAGTACACTCCACTCTAAGATTCTCATGTTCAAGCATTTTTGTTCAGTGTGGAAAAATGATTTTCATTGCTTTTTGTTTGCTATGGGAATGTGATGAACTTGATCTATAGCTTCCAAAGCAAGTTCTAACTCTTGTGTTTCTGCAGCTTAGAAACATGTTATTATTTTATACTCATAGGAGAAATGGTAACTACTATTTGAAACTTCTCAAAATACAGCAATTGTGACTTTTGGAAAACATCATTATGTGAAAATTTTACACTGCATGGTGAAAAAGATTGATTTATCCATCCTCTTAAATCCTCAAAGTTTGAACTTTACCACCTAGTTTGTTAAAAATACATTTAGCATTTTTCCTGTCAGGGACTTTGTGAACACAAGGACTTTCAAACAGAACTATAACTTTGATACAGGACTTAGTAAAAATGTTCTGTTGTTTCTTATGTGGGGGGTGGACTCAAAAAGAACAAGGCAGTCCCTTCTGCACTTAAAATGCAATTTGTTGTAGTTTTTTTCCTTGAACTTCAGCTAAAGAAGTTGACTGTATTTCTCCAGATATGAAGAAAAATAGTCTCACTGTCTTCTGATGATGGTTAAATTGGGTTCCCATGGTGTTCAGGCAAAAACAGTGCAGTTTTTATTTTTTCAAAGAGTTAGACAAACATTAATTTATTAGTCACAACTGTCCCTATATGAAGGTAATAATGTCTTTAGCAATTTTTCATAGCTGTGTGTTCACGGAGGATGTGAAGTAATATTCAGTAGCCAGTAGAATGTTTTCTGTGATAAAATTTTGAGATACATATTTTTAGTTGATTTGGGGGTTTTTTTAGTGCTTTTTTTGTGTCCCCCTCATTTCTATTTCACCCAACAAGGAATTTATAAGTATTTGTGGATGCCTTGGTCAAATTCTGGTGGTGTGGTTGGGTTGATCTAGGGGCAGGGTGGTGTTTGCAGGAAGAAATAATTTTTCATAGTTCACAGGGAAACTTTCATTGTTTCTCAGAGTTCTGTGCTGGGAGTCTTGGGGAACATTTTTTCATTTCTACTTTCTGGCTGAATTGAACAGCATCTCTGTACAGAACCTTGTGTCAAAGCCCACAGGAGGATCACACATCTGTAGTGTTGTGAACTGCCCTTAGCTCCACGCCGTGTTCTGTAGCCGTAGGTGCAGAGCTTTGCCCCTGGAATATTGCAAGGATGAGTTTGCGTCTCAGCTAAGAGTGTGGCCGCTGCACATGCAGATGTGTTTTGGGAATGTGCTTTGGGAATGCTCTGCACTGCTGGGTGACAGGGGATCCAGGAGATTTCACTTAGAGGAGCTGCCCAGCATTTTTCTACCTGGGACAGCAGGTAGGACAGACATGGGTCTGGGGCATCTGGCTCCTGACTTTGGTGCAGTTTTGGTGAAATGCATCAAATCCAACATGGTCCAGCCCACCCCGAGTGTAGGTGTGGAATTGGGGGGTGTTAGGACTTGGGATCTGTGAGATTTTTCCCTGCTGTCATGTCCATGCACCAACCTCTGTGAGTCTGAATGTGTTCAGTTTTCTTGTTTTTTAGGAAGTACCCAGATCTCCCACCCCTCTAAAACAGATCCCACACATTTGTTGTATTCCTCTGCAGATGGCTGGCAGACCTTTTTTGCTGCTCATCATATGCCTGCCTGTCTGTCATCAGATAGTTTTGCAAATAGTGCTTTTAGGGGGTTTATCCAATTCAGGAAATGATGCTTTTGTGAGGGTGTTTTCTGTTGTGTTTTGCCTTAAAGCTTCGTTGAGCTGCTGTTCATTCTTCAGTGGGCTCCAGCTGATCATTTCTTGGGTGAGAGGATGCTGTGTGGCAGGGAGTAGTTCAGGGAAGGTGGTGGGGAGAGCAGGGCTTTTCCTTCCCACGGTGCTGCAGCTGAAGCTGTGGAGCTGCAGGTAGAGGGGTGGCTGGGCACAAACCCCTGTGCAGTGGTATCACGGTTGGTGGGAACCTGTTCCTGTCCTTCAGAAGCTCCTGAGCTCTGAAGCTTGGACGTGACAAGTTGTTGGAGCTTTCTGGCTGTTGCTAATATTTTAGTAGAAACAATCAGATGATGTTTAATCGCAATATGGAAAGGCTGACAAGTGTAGCAGTGCTGCTGTCAAAGCTGCAGCTGTGGATATGACTTTGGGGTCCTTGGCATGTAGAAGTCTGTGTGTGCTTCAGGTGGGTAGAGCTTCCTGCTCCTCAGAGCTTGGTAGAGGCTCAGCATTTCTGTTTCTGTAATCATGGTTTAAAAATAAACTTGTGCTCACCGTGCTGTTTGGTGGGCACAGATTGGTGGGTGAGCTCCCTCGATGCCACAGTGGCTTTGAGGCTGGGCTGGCCAGCCCCCAGTGCTGGCTCAGCACCACAGCACCAGAGCACTTCTGGTGATCCCAGTGCAGCCAAGATCAAAGGCTGACAGACGGTGGCAGTGAACCCCAGGGATACATTTGTATTTGTAAAAAAATGTGACTTACTTTTTTTACTTTGTGAAATTGAGATTTAATAATGAAATAATTCTTAAGACTTTGGGTTGTTGGAAAAGCCAAGATAATTTTCAGTGATTAATGTTCCAGTAGCATTTCCAAGGACCCTAAATTAGATATTTGTGTTTAGCCCTTTCCTGCCTTTCCTGAGGATAGGTGAGAATGGCTGGAGGTACCTGTTCAAGCCTTTTTTTTCCAGTGAATTTCATCCATTAGGAATATATTTGCTGGATACAAACACCTAACAATTGTTTTGATTCCCAGTTCTTTTCCTCCCTTTGGTCTCAGAGACACAATTTGCAAATGCTTCCCCTGTCTCTGTGGCTGTGAAATAATGCTCATTAAGGACCTCAGCAGGAAGTATTCCCTGTGGTTTAAGTACCCCTGCTCCCTGGACACCCTTTTCAGATCAGCCAGGATGTTTGGTAAATAATATGTTAAAAATTTTTCCTCTGTATATGCTCCTTATTAATTTTAAGTGCTGATATTAATGTATGTGTTTAGTTAGTCTTTCTGAAATCAGGATAGCTAAGAGCTGATGTGGAAGGAAAGCTTCTTATTGGAGGCCTTGTAAGAATGTGATTTTGCTTTTGGTGTAGTGATAAATCCCTTAAAAAAGAGGGTGAGAAAAGACAGAGCAAGGTTCAGTAACACCAGGCTACTCAGGGCTGTAAGACTGAAGGTCTGCAGTGAGTAACTGTGGAAAGTTACTCAATGTAGGTGAATGGCTGCACAATAAAATGAAAAATTACATTTAGCTTAGAGAAATACTAAGTTACAAGTATGGGAAAATATTAACTTCAGGGCCCACCATGTTTATATCTTGGAGATCTATATAAATTTTTCAATTTCTAGAGAGAAGCAGCACTGATGGCCACCAGGCAAAAGTGAGATCTTGGCACTGCAAAACCTGGAGGTTCCAAAGCAGCTCAGATGCTGTTTGTGCTGCTTAGTGCCCCTCCCTGACTATTACAAGTAATGAAACTTAATTTTATGGGAAATTAGCATCTCATGGTTGACTTTTTTTTAACTTGACAGTACTAAGATTGAGGAGAGTGATAGTGCCACAGAATCCATACCAGAGAGAAACTTTAAAGAATGAATATTCAATGAGATATAAATTGAAACAGAAAATATTCCCACAGCTCAGACATTCCTAATGTCTTTCCAGTGTAGGTTACCTGGCATTTACTGGGAATAGACCTTGCACTGTTCTTCCAGTCAGTGAGAGCATGTGAAGTGTTTTGTCTTGTCAGTCTGTCTGGTTTTTTTCCCTCAAAGCCTCCAGAAATTTAAATTTTCCTGTATCCTCTTTTAGCGTTTGCACTTATTCAGGAGTTTCAGCCAGATTTATTTTGGGAGAAATAAAATGCACTGTTGGTGATGCCTTTTTTAAAATATAATTAAAAGTTAAGGTGGTATCTTGTTTATTTGGTGCCATCTCTGAAGGATGTTAGTTCTAGCATCATTTAGCATTTTAGTTAAAGCATTTTAACTCAGCCTTTTTGTCCTGAGGAGCCAAGAGAGGTTTCTGGTGGATGAGGAGTGCACCCAGCTGCTTGTGTCATTAATGAATTGGGAATTAATTAACGCTGGTGGCTTTTGGCCCTGGGAACACTGTAGTCCCAAGGCTCTGAAGTGTCGGCGCTGGCCAGGGCACAGCTCATGCTGGTCCTGTTGGACTCAAGATCCAGGGGGGCTGGACCATTGCTGGTGAAGTCTCTGCTGAAGAGAGGACTTTGAGGAGCTGGTGGGATTTAAAGTTTTCATTTTGTTCTCTTCAGGGAACTTCTGTCCTAAAATCCAGTCCCATCTTAGGGCTACAATGGCCGCCTCTGCCTGTGTTGTTGCTATATTGTGTCATTTCGAGGGAACTTGGGGGAAAAAACCCAATAATTCCCCCTGCAAGTTGGACTATATGACTTCATGTTCCATCTGTTTGCTTTAAACCTTCCCAGTTTGATATGATGAGTGTTTTCTGTCTTCCTCTGGTGGGGTCTTGTCACACTGTTACAGCAGGGCTCATTCTGTGCCACTGTCTGTGCCACCTGCCAGCTTGCTGAACAACTGTATTTCTCTCCTCTTATTAAAAATTACTGTGTAATGGCAACCTGAGCACTGACTCTTGTGATTTGTTGCTCAAAACCCGGTTTACATCAAGCCACACCCACTGAATGATGGCTCAGGTGGAGGACTTGGAGCAGCCCCTTCCCAAAGAGGGATCAGGGAATGCAGGGAAAAGGGATCAGAGAAGTAAGCAATGACAGAAAATGCCTTTGATATTTTGGGGGTTTTATCCTAGTCTGATATCAATATACACATATATATATCAATATACACTTTGCTTCCTCTTCCCAAGTGGTTTAATTTTATTCACTTGTTGCAGCAGATTGTTTTCACTTCGGAAAATCTGGGTGGGAATTCCCTGATGGCTGTAACTCATCCAGCAGAGGCTCCTTATGGGAGAAGGGTCTGATCAAAGCTGAGAATGTGCTGCTGGGAGGGGAGGGAGGCCTGTTGCTGGGGAGGACTATAGATACTCTGCAGTTTAATTTAGGAGATGGAATATCTTTCTGGCCTAGAGCTGCCTGGAAATAGCAAAGCAATAGTGTCACTTTCTGGATATAGGAACTAGTTGGATTGTTTCTATACAGAATTTAGTTTCACTTGTTCTTTCATATTTTATCCTTAGGTAATATTTGAGTTGTTCATAATGAAAACCAAAACCCTTCTTCCACGTTTTCATAGTTTTGGGGATCGGCAGACAGAACCTTCTAGACTGGCAGTGCTGGGGGTCTGAAACTTTCTGGGCTGTCAGAGGGTGTGTGGATTCCTTTACTAGCTGATTCTTATTAGTTTTTTATTCTAAACAGTAAAATATTGAAAAAAAAATCTTTATTTGGATGGCTTCACTAAATGCTAAGTGGAAAATAACACAAAGTCTGCTGTGTCTTCTCTTTAGGGGTGGATATTTCATCATTTTTACATTCCTTTCGGAGTTTTCCCTTTGCTCTCTTCCCATTTGTTTTTACTAATTACATTAAAATCTTTGTAGTAAGTTGTTATGGGAGTTTATTCTTTCACTTTGGGTAAATTCATAGAAATCTTGTATGTTCTGTAAGTTTCCATGGAAAAAGCTGAAGGGGAGGAGTCGATCAGTAGTAGTGTAGTTGAGAATGTTTCTAAAGGCTGCAGCACACAACAAGTTATGGTGTGATGGCTTTCTTAAAATTTTATCGAATGTTTTAAAATCAGGTTGGCACATGTGAGAATTTGTACAGGAAGTTGTTTGGATGGGATGTTTTCTTGTGAATAACTGAACTTTTTGAGTAACTTCTTTTGATAGTACAGGAAATTCATCCAATAGTGTCCCAGAAACCTGCCTTAAGTCCATTGTAATCTTCCTCTTTCTTTTTCCCATAGGAAATTTGCTACAAGACCCTATTGCTCCTACCAACTCCAATTGTCAGCATTATGTCTGCAAAACGTGTAAAGGCAAGAAGATGATGATGAAGCCCTCGTGTAGCTGGTGCAAGGACTACGAGCAGTTTGAGGAGAACAAGCAGCTGAGCATCCTGGTGAACTGCTACAAGAAGCTGTGTGAGTACATCACGCAGACACCACTGGCCCGGGACATCATCCAGGCCGTGGATTGCTCTGCAGACCTGCTAGCTCTGCTCAAGGATGGGGCGCCGCTCCACGAGGAGACGGAGAAATCCTCGGATGCAGCCCTGGCTCTGTGTCTGACGCATTCCCCAGTCCCTTCCACCTCGGAGCTGGCGACGGACGCGCAGGGGGGGTTCACGGCGCTGCCCGAGAGCACCCCCAGCCTGGACCTGCGGGGCTCTGTCATCAACGGGCTGCCCCCCTGTAACGGGCTGTCGGTGGAGAAGCTCGGCGTGAGCATCCCCTCTCCTGAGCACGCCAGCGCCATCGATGTGTGCGGCACCGGTGATTACATCAAGACAGAGGACATCCCCGGCAGCCTGCAGCCCGTGTGTGACACGGTGGCCACCAGCGACCTGTGCCCCGCGGGCATCGACATCTGCGGCTTCAGCGAGGACATCAAGCCGGGCGGGTCGCTGCTGCTCAGCGTCGAGGAGGTGCTGCGCAGCCTGGAGACCGTGTCCAGCAGCGAGGTGTGCGACTCCAACCTGCAGCCTGGCTTGGAGGCAAACATGGCCAACGGCCCCTTCCTGCAGCTCTCCCCCCCTCCCCTCAGCCATAACATTTTCATGTCCACAGATGCTTCTCCTCATGGGCTCTCCTGCACGGCAGCCACACCCAAGGTGGCAAAGCTGAACAGGAAGCGCTCTCGCTCCGAAAGCGACAGTGAGAAGGTTCAGCCTCTGCCCATCTCCAGCATCATCTGTGGCCCGACGCTGGGAGCATCGGCTCCTGTGACAGTCAAACAGGAAAATAAAATGTCTTTGCAGCCTATTGCGACTGTACCTAATGGAGGAACTACTCCCAAAATCAGTAAAACTGTGCTCCTGTCTAACAAAAGCATGAAAAAGAACTTAGAACATGCCCCTAAGAAATCCCACCCAAAAGCCAAACCAGGGGTGCTGAAAACAAAAGATAAGGCAAAGGAGAAAGTTCCCAGCAGTAATGTTATGCCAGGAAGCCCAACAAAAACTGTGTACAAAAAGCCACAAGAAAAGAAAGGGTGTAAATGTGGTCGTGCCACCCAAAATCCAAGTGTTCTTACATGCCGTGGCCAACGCTGCCCTTGCTACTCTAACCGCAAAGCCTGCCTTGACTGCATATGCCGTGGCTGCCAAAACTCCTACATGGCTAACGGGGAGAAGAAGCTGGAGGCCTTTGCAGTGCCAGAAAAGGCCTTGGAGCAGACTCGGCTTACTTTGGGCATTAATGTGACAAGCATTGCCGTGCGCAATGCCAGCACAAGCACCAGTGTAATCAATGTGACAGGGTCACCAGTAACGACGTTTTTAGCTGCCAGTACACACGATGAGAAAAGTTTGGATGAAGCTATAGACATGAGATATGACTGTTAAACCTTTCTTTCTTTTCCCTGCCATCCGTAGGGGAACTGCTACAGGTTTAAGGCAGCTATGGTTCTGTTTAACTTGCTGGAGCTCCTGCGTTTAGATCACTTGTATCAAGTGTTTTTCATTGCTATGTTCTGTGTATTAGTGTCTGGGAAATAGTTGCAGATAATGGAGGAGTTACCCTAAAACTGTTTTAGTTCTTACAGCACCTCATAGTTTGAGATCGATTGCTGATGTAAATGATTTTATCACACGATCTTCTGACAAGGAATATATTTGACCTCATTGTACTTGCTCATGCTTTGTGCTCAGTCAAAGCTTCAGCTTCGGTGTAGCATCCAGATAGTGCATCTCAGCTGTGCTAGATGATGGTGTAGAAGAATAATCATTTGATGGGTTACTGTCACCACAAGCAGGAAATGACCTGATGTTCCTGTGGGAAGGGCCGCACTGAACTGGGGGATACACTCCGGAAAGGGTGGGTAGTGCTGATTGTGAGAATTGGTTGTGCCCTCTACTAAACAGCAGACAGTTAAAAAAAGATTAATAAATAATACTGAGCAAGCTGGTGGGCCAAAAGGCGTCTCAGGCTGCAGGCGAGGCTCAGCAGGGTTGGGTGGATGCAGAGGTCGAGCTCCAGCTTGGATACCCCATCCTGGTAATGACATCATCCTTGGGGTGTGTCTTCCTGACACTTCACAGGTCATGTCCCTGCTCAGTTGCCCCTCTGTGCCAGCCCCCTGTGTGTGACAAGTCACTGAGGGGCTGGGCTGCAGGAGAACATCACTGGTACCCTACGAAGGCTCAAGTTCTGTTAGCACCATCCTCTCCCTTTCCAAAGTTCCTGCTGTCTTACTGCTGTTGCTTCTAGGGTAGAGAAGGGGTTTTGTGGATTACAGGGAGTCCTTGGCTGATTTTCTCCCCTCTGGTGCTGATCAGTGCCAGGACTACAGGGAGATTCTGCAGCACTTACCACCACTGGGGGGTTGCTTTATCAGGTCTGTAACAGAGCTGGGACCCCTCCTGCAGAGGTGAGTTCCTCACTGACAGGCACCTCCCAGCCAGGGCATGGGATCGAGGGTGATCAAAGGTCATATTTTTGGGGTGTTTGCTAAACAGAATAAGCTATATATAACTCACTCCACCCTGAACCTATCTCATTTTTTGCTAAAATGTTGAAAGCAGCTTTTGAAGGTCATTTCTTTTCAGCCTGGGCCAAAAGGCTTGAAAACAGAAAAAAACCACAAAGTTGTCGAGCTTATCTGGAAAAGTGTTACAGTGAAAGAATTCCTGTTAGGAATTCAGCTTTGTGCAAAAGTGGTTTATTTCAGCGCAATCCCTAAATAAGAGTGCAGGCACAATATTTAGTTGTGCCTTCAGGGCTTCGTTGGAAGCCTAAAAAGTTGAGATTTCTTTGTGAAAGCAGAAATTCTCTTGGAATGATAGAGCACAACCCGAACATGGGCTGAGTCGAACACAAACATTAGTGTCTGATTTTAAAGGCCATTCCTGTTTCAGCAGCATGTTAAATAGTGTGGATTTTTTTAGTTCCTTTCCTGCTTCCATCTTCCCTTTTCCTCAGGCAGAGCCCCCGTGGTGCTTTCCGGCCCGGCGCTGGGTGTGCTTTGATTTGGCACAAAGCACGTACAATGACGGTTCCTCACCGAGAAATGAGCAAAACCCTTTGGACACAAATGGCACCTCCTTTTGTTTTGTAGTGTACCATGGTGTCATTTTCTGTGAATGTGGTCAGAGCTTTTTGTTGGTTTCGGTTTGTTTCTCCCCCCGTCTTTTTTGTGGGGTGGGCAGGGTGGGGGGTTAAAGCCATAGGAAGAAAAATGTGATGTATGTGTCCAGTCTGTACTTTTTTGTTTTTGTTTTGCAAGAAGAGTTGAAAAATATTTTTGATAATGAGTAAATGGTGGAAAATGCTTCTTAGTATTCTTGTCTTTATTTGCCAACCCAAGTACCTAAGATCTGTGTTTTTTAGCCCTCATGAGATTTAACGATGTCCTATTAAAATGTATTTAGTTAAACTTGTATGTGATTTTTGTGTTGACCCAGAGGGATCCTACAAGTCTCTAATTTGGTGGTTTGATCGTGACCTACTAATGTAAATCTGTTTATTAGTCCACTACGTGTAAGCGAAGTAGCGACCCGGAGTCTGGGAGTGGCTGCACAGCACGGGTTGTGTCAGAATGCTTTTGCAGAGCTGTTCAGTTTTGCCAAGATTGTTGATGGTACATTTTTAGGACTTTCATTAAATTAAATACAAAGTACCTTTGCTCCAGAAATGTGGGAGTATTTGGAATCTTTACTATCTCACTGCTGCATTCAATGTGGTACCAAAAGTTGGATAACTTAGGTCAAGAGTGTTTCGGAGCATCAACAGGAGAGCCCTGATGGTTAATGTAAAACTGCAAATGGTAGATTCAGGTTGTTTCTAAAAACATTTCCTTTTATGCTGCCACATTCTTGAAATGTATATTAAAATTCAAATTGATTTAATAAATGTTAGTTTTCTAATTCTATTTTGCAACTGCTGAAGGCATCAGTGTGGCATATGTTGAACTCACTGTCTAAATACTACTTAGTGTGTTGATGATTAATTCTCTAATTGTTTAAATTAGGGTTGGCTTGGTTTGGTTTCCTTGCCCTCCTGGCTAGTTGTTTGTGAGCTGAGCAATGGAAAGGATCGTCTTGGTGCTGACAGGAATTCCAGCAGCTCCAGCTGGGAAAGCATTCCTTCCACGGCAGCTTCTTGATGTGGGGCCTTCCTGCCTTGGCTTGAGCAGAGAGCAGGGTGAGAATGTGGGCCAGCACAGCCCAAGAGGGACTTGTCCTTGCTGCCATCCTGAGGAGCTGGAGAGTCACTGGTGGGGTGCAGCTCAATGATTGTTTGAACTCCAGCCTGGCCCCAGCTGGGCTGCCTGGAGTTCCTGGTGTTCCTCCTGTGGGGCTCTGGATCTGGGGTGCTGTTCTCAGCATTAGCACAGAGGGAGCTGCCTGGGGACTTCTTACAGAGGAAGCGTGGGATACTTCAGTTTTCTTTCCAGTCCCCTTGAAGGCAGGGATTAACTGCCAAATGTCATTGAAACCCTGTGATTTGTAGAGCAGCGTCAAAAAGAAAAAGCAGCAGTTTGTGGTCACGTGTAGTGGTACAAAATACGGTGCTTCTGACCATCCAGATCTGAACATGGTTCTGAACAAGGAGGAGATGCCCTCTATTCTTCCATGTGGAGTGGAAAGGCTTTTCCCAGGTATCACACAGGACATGTTCAAAAACATTGAAACATGCAAGTCAATGTGGCCATTGGTGATGGGGCTTAGAGGGCAGGGTGGAGCTTTGTCAAAGGTTGGATTTGGTGATCATGGGGGTCTTTTCCAGCCTTAACAATTCTGTGGCAAACCAGGGGTTGGGATTAAATCCCAGATGAGGGGGGACAGGAAGACAAAAAATTAACTCCTGGATGTGTTACCTTGTGGCTCTCCCAGCAGGAGCTGTTCTCATTCCCTTGGCTTGTCTGACCACAGTCCAGAGCCAGGGACATTGGGGGCACAGCAGCCTCTCCCTGCAGATGTTCGTCCCTTGCATGGAAGCTGAAAACACTGCCAGGAACAAAGGTGGCAGGGACCAGCTGCCTCCTACACAGAGGCTCCCCTTGGTGCTCTCAGCACAGCCCGGGGCTGCCCCTGCTAGACCCAGCACTTGGTGGTGTGGGAAGAACCTGCAGAGTTACAGAGCAATAAACCCGAAAAGCCTGTTTGCCAAAGCAGGTACTTCTGGCACAGCAGGGAGCTGCTCCCTCTGTGAAACTCTGAGAGTTTCAAGGAACAGATCCCACAGCTGTGGCACAGGGATGGTGCAGAGCTGGTGTGGGCCAGCACAGAAGCATCCTTTTACTGCATGCAAGAAGCACCCCCTCCCCAGATAATTAGTATTTAAATTACCTATATAAATGATCTATATATTATCTATATATTATCTATATAAGTCAGTTAGAAAATAATTTTTATTTGCTAAATTGAAAAACTCAAAGGATACGAACAAACACCTTTATAAGAATCATTCCAAATGTGTGGCACAGCTGAGGAAATCCCCTCTGAAAGGCAAGTGAAGCTGTTACCAGTACTACCAAGAACATCACAGGCAGATCTTTGGTGTTAACTATTTCAATTTAAAATTTGAAGTGCTTTTGATACCCTAAAGAAACTCACCAAAAGGTGACAGTTCTATAGACAGATTTAGGCACCCTTTGGTGAAGCAATAGAAGAACACACACTGACTCTGCTTGAGCATTTGCATATAGGTAAAATAGAAAAGGCAGTAGTAGTTTTCCCTGGTTTTTTTGGTGGTTTGGTTTTTTTTTTTTGCTTGCTCATTCCACTTGTGAAAGATCCAGGAGCTATCTCTTTCTTTTTTTTCAGGACAGGTTAAAGTGAGGGAGTTGGGTGTTTTGGTAAGGCATCACAGGGACAGTGCTCCAGAGGTAAGTGGTCAGATTGCTTTATCACAGTATTTTTGAGAAGCCTGGGATTTTGGCTTTGGAAGGCATTTGCTTGCAGGTGCTTGGGTGGTGTGCACTCATCACAGCAGGGCAGGAGAGTTTGGCACATCAGCTGGAGATGAAGTGAGCAGTAACACTCTACCCCACCACCGAGACAGGTTCTCCTTTTTAAATTCAAAAATCCTTTATTTGCCAAAAAAGAAGAAAATATAAAGTAAAAATACAAAGATCAAACCATGCCACCACAAAATGTCTCCAAAACTACTTTTACAAAGTATGAGAACCTTTATTATTATTATTAAATATTCAGTTTCTAACCCCCTCACCCAATGATACAGTGAGAAGATGAGCACACAAGGGGAAGCTCTGTTTGTTTTTCTTACAGTAGCTCATGCTCATCACTGAGGTTCAGTTTTGTTTGCATAGACCTAAGATACTGATCTAGAAACTCCAAATCCATGCTGTTACAAGGACAGTTCAGTGAACTTAGCGTTGGTCTTTCAGGACTATTTTGTTTCAGAAACTAAGCCCAGTACCTTGGTTAGAGTGTCTTGAGTCAGCTTCATTAAAGCCTTGGGTCAGGAGAGCAGGAAGGCTTTGGAATCCCTTTTTTTGCTGTCCATGTCTGTTCTGCAGCACTTGCCCCTCTAAGGCAGGAGGGGAAGTGGAGCAGTGCCCAGGGTTCACTGCCAAAAACTGGGGTGCAGCACATACTACCGAGATTTTAGAAGAAAGAAAAAATCCAACTAGTACCATTCTAGCAGTAATACTGAGCCATACTTCCCATCTTAGTACTGCAGAGAGAAAATACTTATGATACAACAGCAAAAAGGGGTTTGTAAGAACACGGCTTCATTTTGCTAGACAAAAGCAGACTAGAGAGAACAAATAAGCACAATCACATTTTTATCATGCAGAACTGAATTGTACTCACTTTTCTGACTACTCATAAGGAAAAAGCCTTCGGTGTGAGCTGGATGTGCACTGAACAGTGCAGGATGTGTCCTTCCAGGGATGCAACATCTGAAGTGGCACTGACATGGAGTCAGGAGGCAGAGCCAGAGCCAAGGGACTCCTACAAATCTTTTGGGCAGGGATTCTGGACACAAGCAAAGAAATCTGACTATCTCAGAAAAATATCACAGAAAAATGCAAAGAAGTAGGACAGGAGTTCCCAAATTTACCTCACTTAAATCCTGTAGAGTTACAAACCTTCCTTCCAGAACAGCTGGGGACAGGACTAAGTCATAAATGGGGTGTAGAACACATCCTCTATTAATGCACTTGTGCCTGCTGAATTATGGTTATTTTCAAGTACTTTAGGGACAGAGAATGGATTTCCATTCCTGGAATATTACTGCAGATTTTGCACTGCCACCACTGTAGCAGCAGCTTCTGCAGCTTGTCCTATTCATGCAGAATGCAAAACATTTGCTGTGAATTGGAGGGTTTTATGGATTAGCTTGTGTTGACCTACCAGAAAGCATGGATTGGGTTTGGATTCACTCTGTGTTGTTGTTGCAGTACTGTCTGTTTGTAGGAGAGAGGGGCTGGGTTTGGGCTCAGCAGAGCAGCTATCAGCTTCCTGTCTCCATTAACTGAACCAAACCTTGGGAAGGCAGCTGGTGAGTTTTACCAGACTCTGGGTTCTGACTTCTGCAAAGAAAGGCATCAGTTCAGGCTGCTGTGGTGTGAGGTGGGAGCCTGAATTCAGGGATGGGTTGAGTTAAAGGCCCTCTGCAAAAGGCAGATAAGAAAGACCCTGAAGTGGTGGATGACAGAATGGCAAATGAGACATTGCAGTATTGCTACTGCTGGAGGACCATGAGGGCTCTATTTCAGCCCAGAATGGGGTTAGGTTCTTCTTTGTTCCTTTTGAGGAATCTGAGTCTTTGGAGAGATGTAAAGGGACATCAAACTGAAAGGCCCCTCTGGGCAGTGAGAGACGGGTGAACTCCTGCTGTGCCCAGGTTCTTCTCAGAGAAACGTGGCTGGAGCAGGTTACAAGCAGCAGCTGTGGGACTTGCATCCTGTGTCCATTCCCACAGTCAGTTCCTCAGTGGTTCTGCATTTGGGCATTTGTGGAATCACCCTAGGGAAGATTTTCCCTTCGAGGTTATGGCAGTGATGGAGAAGGCATCCAGACCCACTGTGTGCTTGCTGCATTCCAGGGGCTTGGTCAGAGTGCTCCCTGCTTCATCTGTTACTATGGGATGCAGATCACCTGGCAGGGCCTTTGCTAACAACGTGGGCATCCAGAAGTTTCCCAAATACCAAGTCCAGGATCCTGGGCGGTGTGCGTGCATCTGGTCATTTCAACTGAAACCCTTCTCTCTTACCGAGTTTGATTGTTGGAGAATTCTGACCCCAGGAAGGCAGCAGCACATCCCCCTGGGCAGTGGCAGGCAGGGCTTGGGCTTCAGAGACTCCTGGAAAAGCCCAGACTGCACTGGAGTGATCAGCCCATTCCTCATTTGGATACTGAGCCCTGGAGGTACCGCAGGGATCCTGTCCTGTCCCTGGGGACACTCCACTGCCCGGCTGTGCTCTGCCTCCAGGGAGGGCAGCAGGGGCCTGCTGGGAACAGGGCAGGCATCTCCCAGGAATTCTGGCAGGAGGCACAGCTTGAGGCTCTCACAGGGAGGTAACAGGAGATAGATGATACAGTGCACACACAGCAGCCCAGCATTACACACTGGGCACAGATGGGAGGGCCCAGACCTGATTGTATGAGGGCTAAAATTAAGAATTTATTCTAATCACCCCTGTGCTGAACCACAGACAGTTCCTGCTGGCCAGGAGGGGACAGCTGCAGCAGCAGTGTGTGCTGGGAGCAGAGATACCACTTTTGATTCTAGGGAGAAGATGGTTTAATTTTGCACTTAAAGCAAGAATTCATTAGTTAGAGCATTTCCTCCCTGAGCCGGGAGAAAAATTAATTCTGGCAATAATACAGACTAATTCCTTTACTAGTTAAAAGAAGGTGGTTTTTTTTTTCATTATCTCAGCTTAGTCTCTTGGCTACAGGTTAAAGAAGACTACAGGAGAGGAGGAGAACACAGCAATGGACGGAACCGGTGCACACCAAGCACAGCAGTCTCAACACGGTAGCTCAACAGCAGAGATCCATATTTGCTGTGAATACTCTGCAAAACACTTCCACCAAATAGAAATCTACACAGACAAAGCTCTGGCCAGAGGCAGATCAGCACAGGAGGGAACATAGAACAGGTAACTCTATCTCAGATTCCTAGAGAACGTGACGTGGTCTAGTGCTGAAACTGCTCTCAGATCCACAGCAGTGAAACAGTCCAGCAGCCAGTGTTAAGAGCTTGGGGGCAAAGCACAAAGGGACTTCACTCTCCCCATGCACAGGCACATTCCCTTCATTTCCAGGACAGGAAGGAAAAAAAGAACTTCACTATGACCTATGTTTTAAAAGATTTCTAGACACACATTTAAGTTAATTTGGCAGCTCTTTTGTCACTCCTGGTATAAAGCCAAGGGGACAGAGTGGCATAGGACAGAACTGACTGAGAAACGACCACTATCGATGTTGCATGCAGCTGTTGCAGGTAATCGTTAGATGCTGGCATTTATTGCACATCTGGGGACATAACAGAATTTATATATAAATGAAACAAGGTGCAATCACCATTTTCAGTGAGTGTGCACAATAATACATTGTAAAAAGCCTTTTCATAGAAATTACCTTATTGCAATTACACAGGAAGACAAAAAGGGGTCTCAAGTTTCAGTGTACAAAATAAAGCACATTGTTCCAATGACAGATTTAAGGAAAACCCCCAAGTGCCTTGGGACTGAATGCTATCCAGTTTGAAAGACATGAGCTGTCTACCACTTCTCTATGCTCAGAGATCTGAGATAACTAGTTTGTCTGACTTGTCTCCAGTTTCAGGGGGAGGTAAGACTTCATCTGTGTCATAGTCTTCTTCACATGATCTGCAAAGACAAAAGGTGTGTCTTTAAAAGCTGTACTTTGGTTTTCACAGCAGTTATTTCAGTGTCTAACTAAGCCAGCTGGCTAAAATGCAGTAGCATGTGAGAGGTGAACCTCGAGGAGGAGATTCCTGAGGCATGGGGAAGAGGGTGGGAGTAATCAGTACTCTGACAGCAGACATGGATCTGTGCTCCTGTCCAGCCTCATCTGAGGCTTCCAGAACAAATTCTCACTGGTGTTTAGCATTAGAAAATTTGAATCCAGCTTCAGTAACAATTTTCAGGAACTCCCAGAGCCTCAATAGTTCAGTGTAGAAATAAAGTCATCCAGCCACAGCCCCAGGCCCCAGAGGAGCCTTGGCTTAGAAACACCTGGTCCAATGCATCTTCTGGCTGACGTGTGTTTTGACAGACATACAACAACAATTGTGGCCACGCTTTCATGTTCCTCTCTCCCTCAGTCTGAAGTTTGGTATCCAGGATTGAGCATTTATGGTCCAAGGAGGTTTGGTGCGAATTCCCAGCTCCAGCTGCACTATCCAGGCTGGTTGGGTTCCATGCCCTGCAGCACAGGATATGGCTCTGGGGCTCTCAGCCCATTCCTAGTCCCAAGAAATGATGTCTTTAAGATGTTTCCGTTCAGTCACAACATACTATGGGTTAGTTTTGCAGGGCTGCCAAGAAATTTAAGTTCTTCCTTTTGTTCTAAAGCAAGATTGCTCACAAAGGAGATGCTGGAGCAGGTGCTCCAATGGCCAGCACAGAAATGGCTCTCATGTTCATTGGTAAACTGAGCTGCAAAAAGGTGAACTTCTTTGATAGCCCAGCATGGATGTGCCAGGAAGGAGCTGTCTACCCCTTCCTGTGGTGTTTTTCCCTTGGCTGACCCATATGCAGGAACAGCAAACCCTTGGGAGGCTGTCAGGGTCTGTCCTGCTGTAGGCAGGAAGCTCCCTGTGTGGAGACCAGCCCAGACCTTCCTGGAGAACACTGTCCTCTCTCTTCCATAGGGAAAGTACCTGCTTAGTAATTCTGCCACCTTCTGGATTCTTGCATAAGTGGGAGAAGGTCTGGATCCCGCACCAAACCTGTTCTGATCATGTGTGCAAGGTTGCCAAAGTATGTGCAATTTGCACCCTTCTTGCCTCAGTGATGCCTGTGGGAACTGTGTCACCCTGCCTTCCCCACCAGGAATGGATTGGGAATGTTTGCAGGTGCCTCAGCTTCTCCAATCTCTCCTTGGTTTAAAGCGATGCAGCTGAGGAAAACTTTGTATTTCCATTTGAATGCTGTTCTTAGAATGATCTTTTTTTATCTCCTTTTCCTGCAATTCTACCACCCCTTCTGTTAGCCTTGTCCCTTTCTCTCCTACAAATGCAATGTGACTTCTTCCCTGCCTTGCACAGTCACCAGTAGCTGGAGCTCCATTATAATCTTTTTCTTCAGGTGTCTTGCTTCTGCACTAAACCCTCTCATGTCTGCTTCAAAAGGGACTTCCCACTGTCCTTTCCCAGTGAGTTTCTTTTCCACTGCACTGGTTTGCTCCTTAAGGCTCAACAGTGCCTGCCTTTCCCATCTTGGAATAAATGCTTTCCACCTTTATAGCTAAGGAGTGTCTCTGGGATGCTTTCGAACAAGATCAGCACTAAAGGTAATCAATCCTTGCTTTCCTCCCAGGCCAGTTTCAAAATTTCAGTCCCATAAAAACAAATATGGGCTTATGTAGGTTAAATACCCATTCCTTAAGACTCATCTGTGGCAACTCTAGGTTGTTCAGAGGAGGGAAATTACTCCAGGGAAGCTGAAGCTTCCAGTGAAATGTGATGCTTTATTGTTGTCTCAAGCATGACAAGACCTTCCTCTTACTTTTGGTGACTGCAGCTCTTGATGGAGTCCAGCATCCTGGAAGTATCTGTGGATACTGGGAATATTCACTGCCTTGATGAGATTCCCATTCTGGGAGCAGGGCTCTCTCCTGGGCATGCCTCAGCCAGCTTTAGATTGGCTTTAGAAACTTTCCCTCCAGATAAACAGGGACAGGGCTAATCACAGAAGTGGGACACACTAATGCATCTGTGATTGCTGAATGATGGTTGTTTTCAAATGTCTTCATAAGACAAAGATCAGATTCCATGTTCTGCCAGCTAACTTAGCCAAAAATCTTCCAGTCTCTCCCAGAGCTCACCAAGGAATTGTCTTGGTTCTGTCTCCACTCCCTGTTTCTGTCATCCTCAAAACACAGCAGAAATAATGTATGTGCAAAAACTCAATGGGTCTTTCTAGCAAATTTGTCTGGGCATCCAGCTCTTTGTTTTTCTTTTTCCTTTCTTTTTTTCTTCGTGGTCTGTTGCTATGCTCCACAAATGAGATCTAATCCTGCTGCCATGACTACAGAGGTTTTCAGGGGCTCTTAAAGGCTGGCAGCCAGGTTGCTGACATGCTCTTTGCAGGAAGACACAGAGCTGCTTCAGACCAGCTTCAAAAATCTGACATCACCCATCGCTCTTCCCCTGGTTTTGGTGACTTTAGGAATTTATGATCCTGCATGAAGCTTTAGTGGCAGCCTCCTGTTTCTTTTCTGTGCTGAGGACACAGGTGTTGCAAAACAGCTGCAGGAAATGCAGCAATTTCATCTTCCATCCTGCCCTACATCATCTTCCATCCACCACAGAAAGGCCAGGCAGCTCAGAGGGGCTGAGGGAACAGCCTGTTGCTGTTCAAATGCACAGGCAGAGAGGGGAGCAGCTCTCAATAGCTTTGCAAATCTCTGTGCCTAATTAGTAGGTGCTACTGTTATCCCAAGCAATTTCCAGTGTGGGAAGTTTTGAAAGTGATGCAATCTTTTCAATACTCTACTGGCTCTATAAATACTGCTTAAGACTGGATGCAATCCTGAATCATGCAGGATTAACACAGGCTAAGCATTCTTTGAGTGGCTGAAAAAAATATTCTCAAGATGCCAACACAGACACAAATCTAAAGGGAGATTAGACCAAGTCTTCGTTTATCTGCAGAAAGCTCACAGAGGAGTTCTGGAACAACTGCTCTGCCTAAATTCACTGGCTAAAGATAGCTGGTGTGTCTGTCCAGAATCTTACTGAAGGCTGAAAACTGAGTGTAGGTATTGAAGAAACCAAATGTTTAAAAAAAGTCTCAACAAACTTAGTAAATGAATGAAAATATTGAAGTATAACTTATGAAAAACACAGACTAATAGACAAAGTTGGACTAAAGAAAATCTCTGCTAGGTATAATAAATGTAACAGAGCTATAGCTTCTAATCTATGACAGTGTGACATGGTCAATACATGGCCAAGACCAGTAAAAGTTATTTGATCTCTGTTTTTGCACAGTGACCAAAAGAAATAGGCTTTGCCATTTTTCCCCCCTTACTGATGTGTGCAGCTGATCCAAGTGGCTGCCTCCCAACACTCCTCCACTCCTGCTGTAGGGAGCAGCTGTCCCGGGCCTCATGTGCTCCAGAGTCCAGTCCAATTGTTCATCCCACTACTCCACTCCCTCTGCTGGCAGTGGCAGCACTGCTCCCCCCAGAGCCCAGCTGGAGGCAGCTGTGTGTGCCCAGGGCAGTGCCCAGGGTAGTGCCAGGCCCGTGCTCACCCCTCCTGGAGCTGCTCATTCCCAGACTCCTCGGCCACCAGGATCTCATACTCCTCAGCCGCATACCTGTCCCAGTCTGAGGGCTCGGGGCTGTCGCTGTCCATGTCCTAAAGAGATCACACAGTCAGCCTCTAGGGTAGTAAGGAATGGATGGAAACAGCCAGGCAAAAATTGCCTTAACTGAGACAGTCACAATCATCTTGGAGTGTTTTAATATCTGCACAGAAAGGACTATGAAAAAATACCTCTCAGGGTCGGTAAAGCTCAGCATGTGACCTGAGATGCCAACAAACTGCATCTGCTCCACTTCAGAAATGTAACAACCACGCACTTGCTGTGCCCTAGCTCAGTCTGTGCACTCCATACAGGACAGAAGAACTTGGTGGTTTCAGATCTGTCCATCAAAGGTTAATTGTAACTGATCTTTTAAGGGACTCTACAGTTTGCTATGTTAGAGCAAGTTTTAGAGAAGATTACAGGATAACACCTCTATAAATACCTGGCCCTCTGCCATTAACTACAGAATGGGGATAGTAAATTATCTCCCTGGTCCCACTTGACTGCTTTCATGATGATCCAGTTTAAACAAATAAACAAGCAAACAAAAAGGGTGGCTCTGTCTTGGGATGTATTTAAGCCTTGAATCATGGAGCCACAAGGTTTCTATTGGAGATTATGTGGGAACAACTGTAAGCTGGTTTTGGCATCCCCTGCACTTTTCTGTACTTTGAGAAGATAAAAGGCTTCTGGGAGACAATCAATAAGCTGTACTCGTGAAAAAAGTGTTCTTTTATTCAGCTGGATTTTCCCCACATCCAGGAGCACTCCAAAGATGAATGTGAGATTTCCTTATTTAGAAATAAAGGTGATTTATACCTTTTGCACTGCAAAGGGATCCCTCTGTTCATTGTCCAGATATTTCTCTAAATTGAAGAAGGTGTTGAAGAACACATGAGCCATTCTGCACCTCTTCAGGTCTCGCAAGGTTACTCGTCCTACAGAAAAACCCCACATGGTTGTGTTACTGAGTTCTTACAGAAGTTTTAGTTGTAACACCAGTAGGCTTCAATAGCACAAAATTCCTTCCCAAGTCAGTCAAGGATTTTAACATTACTCAATAAATGGGTGTGTTTATTAAGCTTAAATCTCACATACATATGGAGGCCTCTGACGTTCATGTGAAATACGAAGGCATGAAGGGGATGGTTCAATTTTATAGTGTAGACTGTCAGCACATCCCAAAGCTGGAGCACACAAGAATTGTTGATTCAGTCCCAGGCACTTAATTCCTGAGCTCTCTTGTGTTAGATTACAGATTTCCTGATGCACATCACGGCCCAATGTGCAGTAATTTCCGCCCTGGGACTCTCACCAGGGCTCTACCTGTAGATGGGTTTCGCAGTGGCTTTACCTTCTCAATCCCCCACAAATGAAAGGGGGCGAAAGCTCTGCCTAAACAGAACTTACCTTCCCTCTCTGGCTTAACAAGGTCCAGCATCTGGCACAGCAGGTCCTGGAAGGGCAGTGGCTCTATGCCCATCACCTCCATGCGCTCACACTGCTCCTCATAGAAGTATTCCAGCTCGTACATGGACAGCACCCCGTCCCCATCCAGGTCCATGCAGCGGAACCAGTACTCAATGCTGGGAACAGAGCAGGGACACTGCAGCACTGCCCTGGGACATCCACACAGCAGAGACTACAGCAGTGCACATTCCCCCTACCCACCCCCCAAGGCTCTTCTGCCACACCCTGGCATAAACCTAGGGATGACAAGATGCGTTGGGAAGGGTCAGGGCACAGGCCAACACTCCAAGTATCTCCTGTTAGTCTCCCAGGTGGCTGCAAGCAGCACAGCCACACTCATCACCTGTCTCACCTGTACCCAGTGTTCAACTGTGCTGCAGCCCAAGGGGAACTCACGTAAGGCAGGGAGTCCCTGTCTGACCCAGCAGCAAGAGTTGGCCAAATAGAGCCAGCTCTCAGCCTAGGACACTGCAGGGACCCTGGTGAGGGACAAGGCAGCTGTGTCATGCATTCATTTGCTCCCTTATACACAAGGAAGAGCTCTCAGGCAGCTGCATTCTGCATCCCTCCTCCTGTCTGGAGGGTCTAAGCCTGCAGTTCTGCGTTCTTCTTCTCTTGTTATGCGCAAGATTCCTTGTGCTCACGTGCACATCTGGATCACCCCTGCACAGCAGTCTCCCCCTGGCTGTACAAACCAGGCCACAGGCAGGTTTTACAAAGTGTCACAGTGAAGTTGCCCCACAAACCCTCCTTACACACCCAATCCACTTGTGAAGGGATGTGCCCAGCTGCTGCTGGCACCTCAGGAGTGTGTGCTCAGAGCCAGTGCCTTATGGCATGAGGTGATCAAAGGCACTGGTGACTACCAAGACATAAAAAATTACAAGAAAACTCTGCTTCTACACAATTTTTCCACAAGAAAGGCAAATGATTTGATCAACCATGACCAGTAAGATCTTTTCTTCCTAACAAGCTCCAGACCACAAGTTGGTCTCTCTTGGAGAAAGTGGTAGGTCACAGAAGTTTCCATATCTTATTTGTTCATCTCAATGTTTTTACTGAGACACAGAAATCAGTCTCACCTTGTAGCACTCCTTTTGTCTTCCTCCGAAATCAGGAGCCACACAAAATCTGCGTAACTCATGCGTCCTTCCTTTTGAACTTCAGTGCCTCTAGAAGACAGAGCAGAAAAAAAAAATTAAAATCACCAGGCCCCTAAATACTTAGGATGCCATCAAAGATATTTTTCAAATCATTAGTGAGAGAAAATGGGGCACTGTCACCTATTTAGCCTGTACTCCCTGCACCCTGCAGCACCAGGCACAGCATTTGCTGCCTTTTATCACTGCAGAGCTGAAGCTCATCTGCCACCTCCTCTCCCACAGCAATCCCTTTTCAGAGACTTCAAAGCAGTGCTCTCCAGTTATCCCTGTGCCATGTCTTCCAGCTATGCCCAGTTATCCCATCCTATGGGATTTTTATTTTGTTTTCTTAAGATACCTAGAATTATCACTCCATGTTCAGGCAGCTCCATCTGGAGCACCCTGTTGGAAACCATCCTGACCTGGGGCATTGCTGAGAATAACTTGTATTTCTCAGCCTGACAGAAACTCCCTTCCCTTCTTTCCCCAAGCCACGTGCTATTCCTCACCTCACCACAGCACCGCTGAATATCCGCTCAATGATTCTGTTTGACAAAGCTGGAAACAAGGAAAACAGAGAAAATGAAGCTCACAGGAATAACTACAATCAGTTGTTCATGCTGAATCCACACAAAGCCCTTTCTCATTGTTAAAAGAAGGCTCTAACCACACTGCCTGTGTAACCACCCTCTGTTTAGCAGCATTTTCTAAAACCTCAAGATGATTCCCCCAGTGCATCTGCCTTTGTATCCTTCCAAACACCACATTGTCCCACAAAGATGGCAATTGTTATCTGCATCCTTGGAAATAGGCATGTTGCTCCTACTTTGCTGCAGTAGGATCTGTCACACAGAAGAAGGAGACTATCCCAGTGTGTACTGCAAAAGAAGTTCAATTATCAAGCAAAAATGACACATCAAATTCCTACAAAATGCTTTTGAGGAAAGGACAGGCTGTGGAAACCATGCTACAGGGAAGGGAAGACCATGAAACACCAGCATAAAGGTGAAGCTCTGCCAGCCAGGAGAAATGTGAGATAGATTGTTATGGCAGAGCACAAGCCAAGCAGCAGGTACCACTTCTGGGCAGGATTTGCACAGTGACCACACCATCCCTGGCAGCCAAGCCCCACCTAGACTCCTCCTACACATTCTCCATCACTCCTGTGGTCCTGGCACGGTTCTGGCACTGCAGCCAGGCAGACCCAGTCTGCTCTACCCTCAGGTGCCCTGGCATAGCTGACACCATAGGGCACTGCACCCATGGCTTCTCCCCTTAATCCTTGGCTCCCCAGCACCCTAGAGATCTCAAGCCTCCTGTACAACAAATATTCTATTCCACACTGCAGCTTCCCAGCAGGGACCAATCTCCCATATCACCCATCCCAAGGGAGGCACTTCTTCAGCCCCACAGAGTTAATTTTTATTCCATTAAATTATCTATGGCCCTTGAACCTTCGAAAACAAATAGCATCTGCTCAGCTTCTGGAAAGGAAGTTCCATGCTGAACTGCAGAGATACTCTCCAGAGTCCATCTGCAAGCTGAAATCCCCCAGGCTTCACTGGACTCTGGATTCCTCTCATGCATAATCAGATTGCACTTCAACAATCTCTGAAGTTCACACAGGATCATGCTTCTTGTCCCTACTTCTAAGTTCCTGCAAAGCCCTCAGTAAATAATAAACAAGTTTCAGGACATTATTTTAGCCTGTCCTCCTGGCAGGGACCCACACATTAACAGGAGCTCCATCTGTAGCTACTCATGCAGAAAATAGTGTGTCCTGCAGCTCTCTGTGTCTAAGCTTGTACAACTTCTCTAAATCAATGTTTATTTAAGAGATGGGTGGCTACATTAAAACTTTTTCTCTGAGGTATCAAATCAACCGAATCAAAAGCAGGCTTTATTCTTCAGTAGGAACATTCTGTTTTCAGCAATGCCCTCACTCCAGCACATTTGCAGGCAGCATACCTTGATCACTGTACCTAGCCAGGTCCTTCTGGCTGATGTAAAGGTCATGGTCAGTATCCAGCTCCCAGAATTTGCAGTATATAACATAAAAGTGCTCATAGGAGAAGTAGTCTGTGATCTGATTTATGTCATCCTCTTCTTCCAAGAGAGCAAGAGTCTGAAAGAGTACAAATACAGTGGGAAATTAAACCTGGATGAAGAGGCAGCTGAAGAGCTCCAGTTTCTCAGGAAGCTGGGTGAACACAGCCCTGAGAACTAACCCAAAGTGCAGCCTTTCCCCAAAAGATGTGGTTGCTGTATTCCTCAGCAGGTATTTACAGAGCACCTGGGTTGGCCATCCCGCTTAGCACAACATCTCTGCTACTCCTGTCAACCAGTTTTGCTCATTTTCAGCTCTAGTGAAGTGAGGCAGAGAAACAGGAACACAGAGTGCTGTGTCAGCTGGGATCCATGGTCCGGGAAACAATCCTGACCTGCACCAGAGACTCTGAGAGCCACTTCCAGCAGCAAGTCCACAGATTTCCACAGGAACTGAGATATGTCTTTACACATTATACATCCCTGTCTGCCTCCTGAAGGGCAAAATAAAGTCTTGAACAAGACTCACACCTGCACTGGGACAGGTGGGATGGACCCCAAACTAATCACACCGACTCCCCTGTGCTGTTGCAGGAATCATTCTGGTTTAACTGGGAGGCTCAGACAGATGTCCAACCCTAACACCTGTTGACATGTCTTACTAGGTAACATTTAGTGCCAATATCCATGTTTTCATGGATTCATGTTTCACTTTACACCTCCCTGTCCCCTTCCCAGCAACAACAGGGCATTGCATGTTTCCCACTGTCACCTCCCTACTTTTCTTCTTGGTGCTGAGGCCACAGGACACCAGAAGCCTTCTTGTCTAATAAATCATGGCTCCAGTGAGCTGCAGGCTTGGCCTCCCCTGCTCTCACAGCCTCTCCCAAGGGAGCAGGCAAAACACAGCCTGAGTTATCCCAGGGAATGGTGTCCCCAAGCAGGCAGGCACAGTGGCCCTGCTGCCCATAAACCATAAAAACAGATGCTGTGTTATGTGTTGGCACTGGTATTTCAATATCAACTTCCAGCCACCTCCACATACAAGGAATCCAACTGAATCCAAACAAAACTCTCACAGCCTGCTATCCACCAGGTTCAGTGAAATTTCTGGCAGGGATAACAGGATGGCACTGCCAGACCTGCAGTATTCTGACTTGCTGACACCCAAGTCTCAACACCTTTGATCCATCACTCACTGGCCTCTCCAGACTGTGCGTGCCTCTCTATTTACAGATGACAATCACTTGGGGAGCTTTTGCCATAACTATTTTTTAATTTTGTAGCTCACAACCAAAGATGTGATTTACACATGCAGCAAGGAGCTGAACCTCCCTGCTGCAGGAGATGAAAGGCAAAGTAGATATGGAAGGAGAAAAATAGAGTGTTTAAGGGGAGAAAATGAGTGAATAAAGATGCTGAATGATCTGGGGAGATTTATTTGTTTGGGAAGGAACAGGGATCCCAGGGCTTGGACTGGCATGAGCCAATTCAAAGGAGCACTAATTTTTCCAGTAGCTGATGGGGTCAAGTAGGGGAGATGACATCTCAAAGGAGAAAGAAAGCAAATTCATACTTGAGGGGTTTGAGGAAGACAGTATACTACATCTGGAAGGGCAAACAGGACACAGGAGGGAAATGCCACTGTTTTAGCCAGTCCTTCACCTTTCAGCCTCAAGACTTTCTGGCTTTTTAGACTGGGCTGGACAGGAGCAGGCTGGGACAGTTTTAACCTGATGCTCTTTTGGGCAAAATACACAAGAGGACAGAGATCCAGATCATGACATAAGGACACACTGCAGGCACTGGAACAAGAACTAAGCTCTATTCATTATCCTGTGGAGATCAGCTCCTGAGGTGCCTCGTCCTGCAATTGCAGAGATGTTCCTGACCAGCTGTCAGTGGGCTGAGGGCTGCCTAGGAGACAGGAAATTGGCTCTCCTACACCTGGCACTCCTGCAGCTCTTCTTGGCTGCTTGTGAGCCACTTCACATGGGAGCAATGCTGTGTCCTGCTTCCCTTCCTGCTGTCAGGACCAGGAGTCAGGCTGCTGCTCCTTGTGGCCTCAGAGCTGGAGCACCCTCACGCCCTGACCTTCTCTCAGTGCCATGGGGCCACTTCTGTCCCTGCTCTTCTCATCTCAACTCAGACACAGCTCCTCCAGTAGCCCCAGCAGCCTCCTGGCAGTGAGCACCTGGCTCATCCCACTGCAGCCCAGGTACAGCTCCCTCACCATGCAGCCACAGGAACAAGGAATGCTGCACTCTAGATCCTGTTCCCACAGAAACCCACGTACTTGCAGGAAGTTGCTTTTCCTCAGCTCTGTTAGAGTGATCTTCCCCGACCAGGATCGATTGACTGTGTAGAATATCCTCTGTATAACCTGCAACATATGAACAGTGCTCTTGAAATCAACTCCTGAAACACAGCAGATTGGGAATTTTAATGCAGTACCTTGGTTTATTCACTCATCTTAAGGAGGCCTCTTTTGAAAATGTTTCATGATTTTTCTGTAATACTACTATCTTTAACTGACTACACAGTCTGAAAGCAACATTTGCTTCTTAAACAGTATTATCCCTTTCTAGTCTGAAAACATTTTCACTGCTCTAAATTCGGCTCTTTGGGCATGCAGATGTATTATTTATGTCAGGGAACATGTTCAAAGTGCTGCTGAATCACTTTGAGTTTTTCACATTTAAGGGGACATAGTTTGCATGGATCCCCAATAAAATAGGGTTATAGGGAAAAAAAAAAAAGAAAAAAAAAAGAAGAAACTTCCAACTCTTCTGGTTCCTGCAGAGGAAGCAAGACATGTAAATGAAAGGCACAGTTAATGTCTGACCCACTGTAACTATAACAATGCCTCTATTGCCTGTAACAATGTTCCCAGTGCCTTTGCTGAAAGTAAGCAGGAGAGGTTCTGTTTGCAATTATTTGGGGCAGGTGTTAACCTCATTTGCCTCCTTTCCAGATCTGCCTCTGGTGAAAGCGAGCAAAAATCATGGGGGAGAGGCACAGAACCCTCAGAAGCCAAAAGCAAACAGCTCCCAGTGTGAGACTGAGCTCACTCCCCAGCTCCTCAAAAACCAAACAGCCCTTCCCAATCTGCTCCTTGTCAGTTGTCAAGTTTCATCACAGAGTGGGGAAAACAAATGTGTGAACAAGCACATGCAATAAACCTAACAGGGCAAACAACAACATATAAATAGCACTGGTATGAGAAAGGAGGAATAGAATTAATTTGACTATCAACATTGAAACCTTGTGGACCAAATCTACTACAAACCTTTGATGTCTCTGACATGTTTGCACATTACCCCAGAATTTTGGTAAACTTTAGTGCACACTATTCCAACACAAAAATTAACTTTACACAACAATGTGAACATTATAGGGATTAATCCAGTTAGCAGATACAATGGGATGGATTTCTCTTTTAGCCAGAACTAGTTTCAAGTGGGCAACCACTACTGAAGAGCCATCTTTGGACTCAGTCAAACAAGTGCTGGTTCTTAGTCCAGAACAGATCCAGAACCAAGTATGAGATTGCTCCCAACAGTGTGCTTTGGGATACACAGTGAGACAGTAATTGATGACCGCGCACACAACTCTGAGAGCAACAAGAATGATGTGAGGATTCAAATGTACCCTGAAGAGAGAGAATTGATAGATTCATCTTAGCTGAACATGACACCTTTTGGTGACACTGCAAGCCCTTCAGCACTCCAAGCCTAAAAGGTGGATACCCTTTTAAAACTGGGTGTCATTTTAATTAAAAACAGACAAAAAAACCAGATCTATCCTAACTGTAGCAACCACTGAGCAATGTTCTGTGGCCCGTGTAGCACAAGAGGTCAGACTAGGTAATCACAATGATCCTTTCTGGTCTTAAGCACAATGTTTGTTTCTTCTTTCATGCCTCTGGCAGCCACTGACATTCTGATCTCTATTTCTGGACTTTGTTTGGCTTTGTCAGCTTGCACAGGAGCTCAGAAACTGGAGTGGTCTCACCTCACACATCACCCATTATCACACCTGACAACTTTGTAGCACCTCTCAAAAATACAGGGTGGTCACACCATTCCAAGGACTCAAAAATAGCAATCCCAAGAATCAGAAACAGGACCCCATACCAGTAATTCTTCTTTACCTCTGCCTGCAGGGTAGTAAAAGACAACTATTCCCATTTGTGACACAAACTGTTTGTCTACCAGACCACATTGATAAAGATGTTCCATCTCCTCACTTATTTGTAAAAATAAGCCACTCAGAGGTAAAATGGGATCTCTTTTCATGTCTCTTACCATGTCCAGTCACTCAGTGAAGGCTTTATTATTCAAATAATGGCCTATGTTTTTCCCTGGGCCAGTATATAGTATATATCTCACTATTAAATCTCAGTACTTCTCTTTTTCTTTTCCAGGTTGTAAACACCAAGCTGTCAAAAAAAACATTTGGGAAACATCCTAGAACATCATTACCCAGCCTGAGATGATGTGCAGCATGCAAGTCACACTTGTCACTTAGGCCATAGCTGGCTTCATTTGTCTGAGTTCAGTACACAGCCATAGATTCAGACTCTATCTTGAGTTGGAAGAGGGCACAAGGATCATGGAATCAAATTCTTAATTAGCCTTTGGAAAGAGGAGACTCTTTCTTGTTGCCCATTTTCTCATGTAATTGACTTCCAGGCCCAAACCATTCATGGATGTGTTCCAGACCTTTCCCCAATCTTCCCACAGAAGAACAAAGGCAATACCATTTCTGGACAAAACAGGAACCTTTATTAATCCCTGTGGCCATTGTCCCCTTACACATTTGCATTGGTGCTACTGTATAAACTGAAGTACTTTTCCACAAGCTTTAATCCTTGAATTGTTTTTAGCTCACAGCTTTCCAAAAGCAGCATGCACTGCTAACTCTGAGCCTGGTTTGAAAACTCGGGTAGAAGTCACACTAAAGCTTTACAACAAATGCCACAGGACATTCTGTGCTGTTCTGCATCATCTTCACCAGCTTTTGTCTCTGTTGAAACAAACACAACTGGTTTAGTAATACAGTGACCAATAAAACAGATATGATACAGATAAAATTCCAGCTTGTTGTGTCCAAAAAGCCCCTTTAAGAGGTTCTGAGGTGGCAATAAGAACTGAAATGTGCATTCACATCTTACCCATCCTAGACTGTGAGGTCATTCTCCAGGAGATTTCAGCCAAGTGATGCTGTACCCAGCAATGAACACAAAGCCATGTGTCTTTATGGCCCTTGTCTGCAACACAAACGTGAACTGTAATTCTTGTGAGGCAGCAAATATAGCAATCTGTCTCTGTAAGGAGGTATAAGGCACTCTACCTTGAAACAATGAAAATGATCCAAGTGGTCTCAAAATCCAAGGATAAAGCTGTTTCCTTCATTGCCTCCTGGTGAAAATACTGGATTTTGTAACATTAAAGAGGGATGTGCTGTCTGTGAAAGGAGAGGTGAGCAATAGGAACTCCTGCTATCAGAGAGCAGAGTCACTGCTGCAGAGGACTGAGTGCTGTCCCTCCAGATGGGTAGAGCCTGCCCAGCAGCCTCCTGCCTCCCCAGGGGCTGGCCCTGCTCCAGCGCAGGGGGATTCTGCTGTCAGCACAGACCCCCAGAGCTGTCCTGAGAGCTGAAAGGCAGCTCACCTTTGTCAGGTGTGCTGCTCCACAGCTCTTTCCTCAGCTACAGGCACCAGCATTCCCCTGCTGCCTTTGGAGCAAGCCTCGGAATCCACCTCTGTCCCAGCACTGCCAGTAAAGGATGCCCAAAGGCTCCGACTGCAGCAGGAAAGCACAGCAGACATACAAGCAGGATCAAGAAGCTCTGAGGAACTTCATGTACTTATGAAAGTCTGGTTCTGTGACTGCTTTGGTGACAGAGCACCAAGACAAGGCACCAGGGAAGTAGTGCAAAAGGAGAGAGGAAGGAAAAGATGCTGCCCTTTAGTAGCAGCCTGCACTTCAGTTATCTGGAAGTGGAAGTTGAGCTTCACACAGTTGGCCTCAGCCACACCATGCAGTGCCCCTGGTGAGTCCAGAGGGCAGCAAGGGTGATCATGTGAGGAATTACTCTACAAAGACATTTGTTTTTTGCCTGAAAAATACAGGAACAGTGTGTGGCTTAAGAAGAACCCATAAAAGCAGATGCAGAGGATTGCCTTTGTCAGCAGCCAAGGCAACCACACATGGCATTGACCTGTGGATACTGTAGTCAGAAACCAACCCTAGTGTGACCTTAAACCTTTCCATCTCACCCTTCAGTGCACTTGAAACACCAAATACCAGGGTGCACATGCCACAGGGACTTTTCCACACTCACCTATTCATGTGCCTCCATAATTACCTGGCCATTCCTATACCTGTTGTGGCTTAATGCTTATGTTGCCTTGCTCCACAGGGACTAAACATTGATTATACACTGCTGTTCACTATCATGTTCAAATACATCTAATACATTTAGAACGGATTCTCATTATATATTTTCATTAGTTCAGGGTTTGCCCTGAAGAAGTGTCTTTGTGCCATCTGCTCCTTACAGGAAAGGAACAAGCATGTTTGTGCCAGGAGCCTCCCAGCTGCCATGTGTGGTGCAGCCCCAGGCAGGCCCTGGCAAGCAAACAGGAGAAACTTTAAGCCCTGAGCCCTATTGGGATGCAGCTCCCACCAGGTCTGTCATTATTTGAATTTGTTACTGCTGCAGAGATAAAACTTCCCAACATTTATACCTTTTATCCAGATTCACGGACCAACATGAGTCAAGCTCAAGGCTTTAAAAACCTGCAAACGCACTTAGGTAAAATACCAGCCTAAGTACTGACTGCTGAGCTGGAACAAAGCTACTGAAACAAACCCCAGCCACAAGCACAGTTACAAAAGCTTGGGGAGAGAGAGCCTGGAGAGGCGTCCTGGCAAAAGAAAGGTCAGACAGCAGACCCCTGGAGGCAAAGAGCACTTTGTACTGAGCAAAGCCTCAATGACAAAAACCTTCAAACAGGCAGCCTTCCATGTCTCGGCAGCCCAACACAATTCAGGGTGACTTAGCAGCTCCCAAAGACCAAAGAACTTATTTTCCATTCATCAGGCCAAAAAAGATTTTCATTGGTTTGCTTAAGACCAGAAACAACCACTATTAACCTTTGGAATAACCCCTTGCACACACAAGCAGATTACTTTTCTTTTGGAAGCAGTTGTTAAAATACCTCATGATCAGTAATATCAAAAACACTTATATTTTTAATTAACTGAAGGATTTTCTGGTAGGAACAGTGACAGATCCCAAAGGGAGGCAGAGGCATCACAGGGGATCAAACAGGCAGCCTACCGTTGTAATATACCGGGAATGGAACTCCGGAGCATCCTTCAGGAACGTGAGGCCAGGATGTGTTTCCACCACATCCTGCAAGGTAAGAGAAAATGAAATGAAATAGATTTTCTTCTCCTTTTAATGTTTAGAACTTACTGGGTTTACAAACCAATTATTTTTGGTTACTCTTGCAACTATTTGCAGCATTAACAATAAAACTGCAATCTTTTTATCTATCAAGTGAACCTTCTATTACAGTAATATAATGCATTTGCTGGGCAATACGCACCTGGTGGGCCAGTTTGATTTACTTAAGGACAGAAAAACAAAGGAAGAGAGTTAGTGAGTAGATGAAAACTCATTTTCATTGAACGAGACAAAAATTAATTAGTTGACCATGCAACTATCTCCTCTCCAAGATTTTTGTTTTCCTCCATTCATTGAAGACATTAACATTTGTAAGAACTAGGTGTCAGAAATAAACATTCCTTGAGAAAGACTCCTGTGTCCAATGAAAGCTCTGTGAGCCTCAGAATGCTTACAGATACAATTAGTGCTTTTCCAAAATTCACTTGGACTATGTGTGGAGAGGCCTCTTTCTCAAGACCAGCTTTTTATAAGTCAAACACTGGCTCACAATGCCAAATCTGCATGATCAAATCCATGGAGAAACTGCTCAGATCCTGAATGAATCAGTTCAGATCCTGTATGAATCAATGCCTGTGTAATTTCTCCATGTCTGACTCCTCTACCCTTTAAAGGTGTTCCAAGTTCTGCCGTTCCATGCCATGGTGCCCTCAGGGGTGTGACATGCCCAAATTTTGGGTACTATAACAGGATGTCTCAGATGGTGGCGTAAATCAGGGTAATTTTGCTGATCTCTGGCTGACTGACAGACAGGACTGTGCATGCCTTGGATTGCACCAGGAACTGAAGAGCAGAGCTGCAATCCACCAGGAAAGGCAGTGTGCCCAGTGGAGAAGAGATGAAGAGCAACATGAGAAAATTTACTCATCCCAGCTCCAGTTCTGTTTGAGAGACAGAAACAGCCAGTGCAGACACAAAATCTTTCCCCAAAACAGCATCTCCACAGAGGTTTTACCCAGAGGGCAACACAGTGTGAGAAGTCTAGGGATGTGTGGAAAAGATCAGAAAAAGTGCAATAGCTGATCAGAGGAGCAGATGGACATGATTTACAGACACTATAGAGAAGTCCTAAGGCTACCCAGAACCTGCCTAAATGGCCACAAATAATTAAAACAACTGTACTTTATTAAAAATTAATGGAAGGGAAAGAAAGACATGAAATGAGGATGTGTAGATTTAGCCTGAATATTAGGGAAAAAAAATAAGCAGTGAGATTTGTGCACCATCAGGTTTAGAGGCATATACAGAACAACTGGAACTGCAGAAATTTTGCCAAGATTTCCATGTGATACTATATCTGGTAGTTTGGCTAGACAAATTCAATTATAACTGTCTTGCCAAGCAACTTTTATAACTTTTCCAATAAGCTTTTATATTGTGCTTGACTATCAACAGCAACAAGCATTTTTCCCAATATCCACATAGAGAAATGGGTTTAATTCCAGCCTGGTTACCAGGCACTGATAAATATGAATCCTGGCTAGAGACCAGTCCTCAGTGCCTTTAGCAGCTGGTTTGGCACTTAAGCACTTACAAAGCTTATTTCTATTTCTCTCCAAAATTAACTCCACCCAGATGCTGCTCAAACCAAAGGTCTTCTCATCCTTGGTAAACATTTAATGCCATGGAAATAAAGAAGGTGCCAAGTGAACATAGCTCTGTGCCCACCATCCCTGCAGAGCTGTGGCAGTACCTGGAGCAGTGGGATGAAGTCCTCCTGTTGTAGGCAGTCACAGCCAGGCTTTGCCAGAAGGGAAGTGAACCTGGAGGCATCGTCGTGGCAGTTCCGCAGGATTCTGCAGGAGAAGGGAGGAGTTACTTCCAGCCTGCCAGGTGTCCCAGGAGGGTCACAAAGGTCTTCCAGCATGATACACTTGTGCTGGGACTACCAGCACTTCCTTTAAAGTCTTTCAGCTGCACCAGGGCACCCAGAGGGGATTTTTTCCAGGTTAACACTGCTGTAGTAAAGCAGGTTTCTTACTAAGCACCTGTGGAATCAAAGTAACCTGACTCTTGCCAATGCTGCAGGCTCACTCCAAGAGAACAGCACTAACCCAATGGGATGCCACAGGATGTGCTCTTCAGTGGAACCCTTCACTACACTGCAATATTTGGGGAGATTGCCAAACTACAGGCACTGAATATTCACCCAGAAAAATCACTTTTTAGAAGGAAAAAGGGCATGCCCTGTTAATTATAGCCCATCTGGAGCTGTGCACCAAAGCCACAGAGAACAGCCTAATGAGGGCATTAGCAGGACTGAGTATTTGGAGAAGTGTGTAAACTCAGTCCCCTTTGGTTGGCAGCATGCATCTGACACACCAGTTCTTGTCTCTGTTTTATTCTCACACAAAATAATGCACTGGCCAAAGGCATCACAGGTATGTGATTTGCTCCAGAGAAATTCATGAAGAGAGGAACTCCATGCCATTTACCAAACACTGCTAACAGAACACAACATTTGGATTTTTCAAACACTATGTTGTTCACATAGTATTAGGGAAACTCAGAAAACGACACTGTTTTCTTCATTAAGTGTGAAAATACAAATGCACTGTGATCATTTACTGTGAGTGATTATTCACCACTTTCCTCTCCTGAAAGTGTATGAACATAGTACTGAACTGGCTGTAGTTCTCCAGCAGAGATCACACTAACTTGTTTCCTGCGAATTCTGGCCTCATCACCTTGGGAAAGCCAGACTTGACAAAAAAAAAAAAAAAAGGTCCTTTTAAATAAGCAAAAAAATATTTAGGAATTCTGTTGGCTGCACATTCATCTAATGGTAGCTGTCAATTAACAGATATATTCTACATCAGCTGCAGAAAGAGGTGCTAATGTTTCACCTTAAAAAAAATCTGGCACATAAAGATGAATCCCAAAGCCCTGTTTTAGCCAAAACCAGGATCTGACATTCAGAAGTGTTTTATATTGAGCAATTCCTATAGACTTGAGAAGCAGTGAGCATGTGACATTTTGAGAAGTCAGTCATCTAGTAAGAAAACTGAAAATAGGCTTCAGCAACTAGAGATACCTGGTTTAAATTTACACCTGTGTTCACATAGCTGCAGTTGAACTTTACCAGAAATACTACATTTCTTCTTTTTTTCAGCTTGCCAGAAAAGTTTTTCTAACTGTCAGAGGGGGAAAGGAAGGGATAAAAAAATACTATATTTCTAAAAGAGCAATTAAGTAAGAAAAGCATACAAAGCTTGGCTTGGAAATGGGGTAGTTAAAAGGATACAGAAGAGGGACATGACCACAGGCTGTAAATATCTGAAGGATGTGAAAGTCAGAGAAGTGAAAATGTGGTATCATACATTAGGGATTAATTAGAAGTAATTGGAGGAACCTAAGGAAGGAAAATATATTGTTTGTGTCAAGACAAACTTAGAGATCACAGTCACCCCTAACATTTTTGTAATTTTGCCAGGGTAACAAGAAGCTGTTTTGACAACATCATCACAGGAAATACTTTGGGAATTCAGGGTTAAAGGCTACATCAAGAATCTTAAGAGCAATTGTTAAGTAAAAAATTAAAACTCTCTCTGGAAAGGAGATGGAGATGCTGTTCAGGTGTCTCACAAAGTACACTAAAGCCTGAATTGCCCTGGAGGGAAAAAGATTAGGCAAGAGACCAAGTCTGCTCCACATCAGAGCTGACTCCAAGCACAATGCATCCATCCAGAGCTCTCCATTTCCACAGTGTGGGCTGTCAAACCCCACAGGTGAACTCAACAGCTTGCTTGGGGAAGGCAGTAACTAGTAAAGCTTCCAGAGTACCCAGTTGTATTATGATGCATATTTCCACATTCCTCTTTATGTCCTGTAACTATCACACATCTCTCCCAATTCCCAAATGGCACTTGCTTAGTGCACCAGTGTAAAGCAATAAGGCTGAGCACAAATATACCCCAAACCCACAGACAACTACCAGCTATCTCAGAACAGCTAACATTTCTGGGGAGCTTGTAAATATATTTTATACACTAACTAACTCAAAACATCTTACTATCCATACAATTACTTCCAAGTTTGTGGATGTCACATGGAAACAACTGTTCAGAGAGTTTGGGGGAAAAAAATCTTAAGCTGATGGAGATTTTTTAAGCTGCTTAAAGAAGAGAAAAATTATTTTAAAAGCTTGGAGGAAAAGAAGGAGAAAAAAATAAAAATACTTGTATGGAAGGTTGATCTCTTCTTCCAGAAAGAGAGTTTTGCATTTGCTATACTCACTTTCTCCACATGGAAACGAAAGAGTGCACAGAGACACGTCCTGTCCTCTCTCCCCCTGACGCACTGAACAGAGGTGCTTTCCAGTAGAGTGGGCAGCCACATATCTGTAAGGAAAAACCAGGGCAAGGAGGAATATAAAAGCAGTCCCAAGGAGAACCTGCTTGTTTACACACCAGATTCACCACTGAGACTTTACATACGGGAAACAAAATGGTTTTCTGATTCACCTGTGTGCCATTTACTGCATGCCAAGGTTGAGAATTCACACATAACTTTCTACTTTGTCATGTACCTTTTCAAGTGTCTGAGAAACACGTCCTCTCAGGCTAGGAAAAGGATGTGGACTACTCAACCTCTTAAGCTTTGTCTGAACTGTTTAGCACAATTCCCTAGGAAGTAGAATGGAGAGACAGGGACCTCCTTGCAGAAGGACACTCACACCAGCTACATCATCCACCCACCCTAAAAGAGGACAGCCCATTCTCGTATGATAGGGATGATCTCCCACAGGCAGCAAGGGAACCTCAAGTTTAATTACAGACAATTAATGAGTAAATGCCTAAAGGTGAAGTAAACCTCATCCTGCAATTTTCAGTGCAGTACCTTCCACCCAGCACAGTCCATTCTTCCCAACACTGCAAGGTCTCAGCAGGGGAACACAAAAATTAAAGCACACATGGAAAGAGAATGATTCCAGCCAAAGGACTCCCTGACCAGCACTTTTGAACCAGCCTCTGCAGAAGCTGCTGGCTCTCAATGGCAGTCCATGAAAGTTCTGGCATTGTGGACTCTCTGAGGCCTTGGCAAAGCAAGGCTTGGCTTGGAAATGGTGTCAAACATTCAGCTGCTCACACTGTCAAGCACCTCCTCTTTACCACAAAGACCTTTCCAGCCACTGTCCTAACTCCAGACAAGTTATCAGAATATCCACAAAACACTGGCTTCGGAGGGAGTGCAGCTGACTCAAGCCAGATTCTTGCAAGAAGGATGTTACAACAAATGGAAGCAGGAATGTTTTGAAGAAGCAGTTGAGGCATCATTCTGCCACAAAGCCTCTTTCACCTCTCCTGTTAAGCAGGACTATCCTGCAAGTCCATCCTCATCCCTTTGTCCACACCTGCACATTTCTTTGAGAATCTTAATCAGCCCAAGAACTGCTTTTGGATTTATCCATTTCTATGTCAGGTAGCTGTGCCTCTCCAGGTGTTTGGCTCCTCTGAGGAAAAAATGATATTTATTTTTTGTTGTTTTCTTTGTGCAGCTGGTTTTGAAGCATTTATTTCAGAGCTCCAAATGGCACCATCGACAATAATCCCACAGAACAGAACCCAGCATTACAATAACTAAGTGGCAGGGAGCACATCCGTGTAGAGACCAGATGGAAAGGCAGAAGTCTCTTCTGCATCACCCTCTTCCTTTTCCCTGTTCAAACATATTCTGGTCAAGCAAAGAAGATCTCCTATTCGTATTTTCAGAGCAGGTTTACAAATAATGAGACTGTATTCCTTTAAAAATAAAGAAAACCAACTAGTCTCTCCTTTCAGGAAAGCCTTCCTTCTTGCAAAACAAGTGCTGCTCTTGGAGAGAGCATAATTGCTCAGTTTACAGTGCCAGAGACTCATTCAGGACAAGCTGATCATCCAGGATGTGTCTGATAAATGCTGGTTTTAGATCAGCAGTGCTGCAAACTGCAGCTGAAGGAGAAGGAAATAGAAGGGACCATGTGCAGTACGCTCCCACACAAGTGCTGTGTGCTGTCCCCTGAGGGCAGAACTCATCCCCAGCTGTACCACATGCCCTGTGGATACTGAACTTGCACGGCTCAGGGGCTGGGGGCTGACTGGACATTTCCCCCTTCCACATCCAGGGAGCTGGAGGCTGGAAGCTGCTTCCTCACACAACATTGCAATAGAACCTACAGCTCATGCTAGCTGAGCAGGACAGCTACAAAAGGCCACAAAAAGGGCAGCTGATACTACCTGAAGCCAAAGAGGCAGACAAGTTTCTGCTTTGAGCTTCTCAATCTTCTGGGCAGAAATATGAAGGAATAAACAAAAATGCAATTTGTATTTACTAAGAAATCTTAGAGAACTGCTTCATGAATCAAAGCAAGAACAAACACACACATCTGATGTGACAATCAGCAAACTGAGCTCATTTTTGTTTACTATTATCTAAATCTAAACAAAAAACTTCAGATCAAAAGGATAACAGTTCTTTTTTTGCCCTACAACAGCTGTGAGATAGACTGAAACTAAAACAAAGTATCTCCCAAAATCAAAAACCTAAAGAATAGAATCATAGAACCATTAAGGTTGTAAAAGATCTCCAAGACCATCAGTGGTTACCTTAGCAATTTTCCCCATTTCACAGATGTTTGCTTTTTCATCTTCAAACTCTGTAAAGGCCTCTTCAATCCTGGCAATGATTTCTTCATGGTTAGTGCAGACATTTGGGAGTCCTTTAGGGAAGTAGAAACGTGGAATGTTTATGGGCACAGGGGTACTGCTGGTGGCTTTATTCACAGGCAGAGGAGTGTAAGTGCTAACCACAGGCTGCAGAGGGGCTGGGGATGAAGTTCCTGCCTTCTTCTCTTGTTTACTTTGAGCCTGAAAATACAATGAGTAACAAACACATTTTAACATCATGGTACATAGAGCAGGAGAAAACAGTTTGTGCTTCCAGTAATTAGGAGAAAATTAAAGCCCACCAATAATTAAATCATGGCATGGGGATAAAAATGCACCTTAAATAGGCAATTAAAAATTTCTGCATTATGAACCAGTGTGAATTTAGCATAAAAGCAGGTGTGGCCCATCCTATCTCTGAGCATTTTACATATATAGCTGTGGATCATGATTTCCTACTGAGTCACAGGAGAACACACTGCAACTCAGTGTGTTCCACTGACCACAGACAAGAACAATGCTTTTTCTTCTCATGCTGGTCTTGGTCTTGTCATTCTGCCCCATGAACAACAAAGTATCTGCTCTTTAGTATTTCCCCTCTGAACCAGAGCACCCACCCACACAAACAGCTTGCCTAAAGTATGTGCAAGCTTACATTCAAACAAGGACATTATCTATCCCTTGGGCACATAATTAGTTTTGCCAAAGCTCTGCTTCAGAGATAAATTAAGAAAAGATTTTCAAGACTTCCTTCTCAATTTCAGCAAGTCTTTTATTCTGTGCCCAACTTAAACAGTCCCGGACCTAATTTTGTCAAAGGTACTAAGCACTGGTAAATCAATTTTTCCATCAGGAATTAGGAGCAGCCAGCAGAGTGTCATCAGGCACTCACATGATGTCTTTTCCTCATTCCTGTCTCAGACAAACATATGGCTGATCTGCTGATCCCCACTGGATCCCCTCTCCAATGGATCTCTAGTTCTAGCTCTGCATCAAAGAAAGCATTTGTATTTAAGTACACAATGAGACTCTAAACCAGGGAATTTTTCAGACATGGGAGGGACCATTTCTTAAACTTTGACAAGTAACTACAGTATAAGCTGCAAATTCAGCTGCTGGAATAGGGAGGGATGAGGAATTCCCTGCTCCCCCACAGAGACACTCCTTGGGAAAAGGCAACAGGCTTTCCCACTGCACAATGGTTCCAATGCAAGAGTTCTATTAATGTAACAACATATGTGATAAGGCTCAGAAGGCAACAGTCAAGTAAATACAGCTGCGACTTTCAGTTTGTTTATTCTAACTATTTTAAAAAAAAATGGTTTCAGGATAAAGCAGCCAAGTCTGAGTCCACTAAATGCAGAAGAATGTATATGATGAACTGACTTTCCCTCATTATTTTCTGTAAACTTGGAGCTTTTTTTCTCAACACATACTGAATCTCCCAACTAGCCACAGATTTGCTTTCAATAAGGTAAAGAGGTAAGAACTGTAAAAGCTTCTTTAAGCACTACTTTTACCTGCAGTTTATAATACTTTATAACCCATTCATCAGAGACCCATGAAAGAAGAGAGAGAGAAGGATTTTCCTCCTCTTTATTCCTCTGCTTCATGGCTCTTTTTTAAAATGGGACGACCTCTTTCTTCTCCCAAATGCTGTCCCATTTCAGGACAGAAGAAGGGGGTCAGCTCTGAGGCTCAAGGAGTTCCTGGACTCACGAGTACTGGAGAAGAGTGAGCATCAGCCGCAGTCACTCTGTCCTGCAGTAGGACAATGAAGGTGATCTGAGGTGGTGGCAGAGGTTAAGCTGGGGAGAGCTGGACACTTACTCTGAGAGCACAGTTGACTGAGTTCAATAAAAGACAATCCTTCTCCTGGCTTCTTTCCTCAGCAGAGCACCAAAAGCGAAGCCCGGACCAAGTGGATGTGTGTAGGGAGGGAGCAGCTGGCCCCAGCTCAGGGATCACACAAATCACCACTTCTGCTTTTACCATCTGCTCTCACCCTGCCTGCCCTGCCCAGCCAGGGGCTTCTCCAGCCAGGACGTAGCTCTGCTCAGGAGATTTTCCTTTCTGGATCCCAGCAGAGGGGAAGTCCCTGCCAGTCTCTCACAACACCATATTCATACAAACAATGCAAAGCTGGAAAACGTCGAGGTGCCAACTGCAGCCACTTGACTTCTATAATAAGACTTCACATCAGTTTGCTCGAAGGCCACTTCTCACAAACAAATTTATTGCTCCCTAATCTCTTCAGGATACGCAGGCCAGCACCGGGAGGAACAAAGAGAAATGACTCAAACTTAACAAAAAGTTCCACTAACCAAGATTTCTTTCAAAGGACACTGACTCTTCACTGTAACAATCCATCCCCTTCCCCTACAGTACAAGGGAATCATGAAATTGTCTTTTTGTTTTCTTGGAAGGTGAAGAGAAGTCCCCAAGCAGAGCACAACAGCACTGGGCCATTTTCCTCCTCTTCTGCATTTTACAAACATCCCAAAATGGCATTTGGCCTGAGCTGACCATGCTGGAACACAACTCTGCCAGGTCTCCACCTCCCAAAAACCTGAGCAACTCTTCTGCCTCCAGGTACTCCCAGAGCCAGCAATGCTTGGTACCAGCTCACACAAGTCAGGACCACAGAGGATGTATGAATTTCCTGATTCACATCCACCACACATGCCAGAAGGTCAGATACCTACAGGAGAAATACAGGGAATTCTGCAGGGCTTTGAAGGAGGGAGCCAGTTTGGACACAAGTTCCCAAGTGACCTTCCCAGTAAGTCTGACTCACTCACTCCTGCTCAGGGATAGCTGCTTTTCACATTCTGCCTCAGGAATAGAAATACAATTTTTGAACTTTGTCTTCCTCCTCCTCTTAGAAGAAATGAGCTATTTATGACAAAGAGAAAAAAGCAGCAACTAGTCCTTGAGGATTTTGTTCCCTAGAACAACATTACAAATTAATACTCTGGGATGGCTATAATCAGATGCAAACCACGACGGACACAAGAAGAAGTTAATTACAACTTTTTGTGGAAAAAAAAATTTAAGAAATAGGTATGACAAGAAATTCTGTGGAAATTCCTTGGAAATAAACAGTTTCTCATTGCAAAAAATTAGCCTTAAATGCTGTTTGCCTAGCAGAACACACTTCTCCAAGAGGGATGTGCATTTTCAAAGAGGACAACTAAGAAAGGAAACGACAAATAGTCTAAGAAATCTTTTAGCTTTATTACAATCATTAACAGATAAACTTTTTTCTTTTTTTTGTTCAAGAGAAAAGGTGAGATTAAAGGCTATTTTTAAATACCACTCTAGCATTCTGTAATTTACCCTAACAAAAATCCATCCATCCACTATATCACCTTTTGCCAGCCATATAATTTATTTACGGGCAGACAAAAATAGTGACATATGTGTTATAAATAAACCAGACAGAACTACAGCCTCATTGTAGCTACACAAACAAAGCACAGACTAAACCTCTGCCATCCCAGCCTGTGTCCCGGGGATGTGCCAGTCCCAGAAGAAAACTCCATGGAAGGAAGCAGTATCAACATCAACATCGAGTGCTCAAATTCTTTCTACTCCTTCCTCCTGGTCCCAGGCTCCAACAGGGTACTAGGTAATACATTTACCAGTTTCTTGCTTTATTTCCAAATGGGATATTGTAATCCTCTTTTCTAGGGTACAGTGACTCAGCCTGGGTTCTCGCAGTCCACAGTGCTGACTTAATGTCTCCTTTCATTTTTCAGAGTTCCTGCCTTCCTGAAGTCTGATGGTACCTGGCCACAAGCCATCCTCAAAGCTCATCAGTTCTCCAGCACTGGTTTGTATCCATCACCCAAGACTTGCCCTCCCTGAAGCCCTTTCCCATCAACAAACCTTCTGCTGCCTCTTTCTTATCCATTTCTAAGGACAGCAAACAAAGGCTCATCTGCACATGGCTCCAGACATCACAGACCTATGAGAAAATGCATTTCTGGAGAGAATATTTTCTTTTAGAAAGCAAACTCACTAGCAGAAACAAAGTCCAATCACAGCAAAACAAAAACGGAAACAAACTCTACCTAAGCAACTCAGAAACCCAAAAGGATTTAGGTAGGAGTAGACACAGTGTTAATTGTAAAGTTGGATCAAGTCCCTCATGGCCTTATCCAGTTGAGTTTTGCAAACAGAAGCCTCACATGCCCCCACTGACAAGTGTGCCTATAGATCTTGGACACAGCCCCCAGCACCAGTGTAGGCTGGGAACCCACTGGCTGAGCAGGAGACCTGCAGAAAAGGGCTGGTGGAGGGGATGGTGTGCACAGGCTGAGCATGAGCCTGCAGTGAGAGCTGACTACAAATAAGGCAAATGACGTCCTGGACTGCCTTAGGAGTAAGGCCAGGAAAACATGGGAAGTTGTTATCTCTCTGTCTGACACTGGCCAGGCTGCATCTGGGTTCCTGGGACCAGTTTAGGGCCCTCCCTTCAAAAAAGTGACGGGAACAGACAATTCAGAGATGTAAAGGAAAGCTGGGATCAGGATCAGGCAGGAGGAGACACTGAGGGCTGGCCCTGGATAGCGAGGGGAAGGCAAGGGATGGGCTAAACACAGCCTGCAGCTCTTGGAAGTGCAGTTACAGTGACAATGGAACCAAACTGCAGCTTGGGAGGGATAGGCTGGAGGACACTGAGGGAAGTAGAGCCTGTGAGAGGTCACCAAGAGAGGCTGGGCAAATCCCTATCCTTGGGGAAAGCCAGTGCTGATGTGACCCAGTATTAGAATTCCTAGAGATGAGATGTTGGATTAGAGACCTCCCTTCCTCCCAACACTGCTATGGGAGGCTCTCTGATCTGTCCATAAACAGTCTTGCAAAGGATAAGCATAAGAACTGAAATTTCCACCTCCTGAGACGAAGTTTACCAACACTCTTCTCCCCTGCCTTCCTGGCCAACATCGGTGCGTTCCACAAAGCACCTCTCACTCATCCCTCCGCTCCCTTTCACCACCTAATCACCTTTTCACCTGCCAGCACTTTTGTTTTCTTACTGGGTCCAGTTATCTCTACTCTCAGCTCATCCCAAGCCCCAGGTAGAGCCCCACAAGGCACAACATTTAACTACAGCTCACTGCTGCCACGTGGGAGAGCTCCCATCACTGCCCTCCACCTCCAGAAGTCCACTGTCCGATGGGAACCGATTTAGCCCCCTTGGAAAGGCAGCAAACAGACTTGGCTTTGCTGCTGGATGATACTCTACTGTGTTATGAATTAAGCCAGCGCACAGAAAGACCTGTGGGGCAAGAGAAGGGTTGACACAGTGTGAGGAAGTAGCAAGAAAAGAAGAAAAAGACCATTTTTTTTGAATACTGCAGGTGCCCACAGCAGTATTTCACTTGCCTTGAAGCAGCAGCCCCAGACCAGTCATTCCTAACACACTCAGCAGCGAAAGTGCTCCTGCTTCACACCGGGCAGAGGCTCATGGACCAAAGCCTCGTCCATTTTTCCAGCTGTTCTACCCGGAGCTCTCAGCCCTCCCTGCAAACCCTACCCTGGCTATATCCTTAGTGATCTGGAGAGGGAATTTAGCTGTGCTGTGGTTCCTGACGGTCTCTCCAAACTGCTCGGCCCCGCCCAAGCCATTACTGCACATTATTACCTCATCCAATTCTCCCCCAGGGAGTGAAAAACACACGTTCCAGAGATTTAACCTCTGAGATGTACTTTAACCTGTCACCAGAACGCATGAAAAAATGTGCCACGGTATGTTTTGGAGCATTTTTAATGCTGTTTCTTAGGAAACGGCTGCACTGCTCCTAATCTCAACTTTTTAACTTCCTCACTGGGTCACCTATTACTTAAATACAGATAAAGCTCAAGATGGGCCGTTTTCAGCAAACTGTGGACCTTCTAAATCTGGAGTGACTACACGTCCATTTGGTGTCCTGGCACATCCAATCTTTTGTCAGTTGTTCCAGAGAGCGAGTACAGCAGCTGGGATTTACCAAAAACATACAGCTGTGATACAATTTCCATTTCTTTGGCTACACCTCTGTGATCTTCAGGGTCTTTTCCAGACTAAATGGTTCTATAATGTCCTTCAGGCACAGCCCAGAGAGGGCAGGAAACAGCACAAAGATGCACCTCGAGATGGTAAAATCATAAAATCCAAAGCCAGGTAGACTGGTCTGCACAGATTTGTACACAGCAGACAGCAGAACATTGTGGTTCTTCCAACATGCAACAACAAACATTCAGAGCAATCACACAAAAAAATCTCATAGAAAACAAGACTTACAATACTTCTCCCCATTATTAAATCACTGCCCTTGCTGTTAATTTCCCCCCTTGTTTACAAAGACATTTTAACTCAGCAATCTAAGCCTGGAAGGTTTATTTTTAAACCTGCTGGTATCTAGCTGCAAATAACTTTCTGCAAATAGACACGCCTAGAGGGGATACAGATTGATTCTCTGATCCAATAAAAAATACAAAAAAAAAGATAAAAGAAATGTCAAGCATCCAAACCTGGGCCTGCTGGAAGGCCTTGAGCCGCCTCTTGAATCGAGATGGAAGAACAAAATCACAGCCCTTGGAAAGGAAAGCTAGCTCCCCTCCCAGATCTGGGTCTCTCCGCAGAGAACTCTCCTTGATCATCATCCTGGGCAGCTCCTAAGCAGATGTTGACCTTTCCAGAAGGGGCACTGCCACTCTGTAGGAGACCACGTCAAGACCAGCACGTTGCTTTCTTGGTTTTGATTTTTTTACAGGCAAAAAATGACAAATGGCTTCAACATATTATGTCTTCTCTCTCTTCACAAGGACAACATCTAGCAATTCATCTCACTCCTGAAGCCAGAGTTCTCTATTTTAACCAATATTCAAAGTGTCTTTCAGTACCACCAGGATCTTCTGCCTTCTTGTAATACTTTAATTGAGAAACATGATCTACAAGTGAATCTATTTCCCTGCTGGCTACATGACAGACAATCTGTCCTTGGCTTGTAATAGGCCAGGGGTGACATGAGAAAGGAAGCACCCACCACCACTACCAAGAGCTCTAAAATTAGATGCTCTGCAGAAGTGGCTAAATATACCATCTTCCCCAATAGTTCCTATTTTGTGTGCTCCAGTGCTGAGACCTGAGGGGCACCCCTGGGTCAGTCAGGCTCAGCTAGAGTTAAACCAGGCTCAGACAAGGGCCCTGCCTGTGGAATGGCAGTGGTTTGAGGTCACTGTGGCTGAGGTGATGAAGCAGAGGAGCAGCATTAGTTCCCACTCTTGACTGAAGGCTGTAATTTTCAAAAAACATCATTTTTTCTTTCTTGCTGGAAAAACCAAATCATCTAGTTCCTTTAATGCCAAGCAATAAGGATGATCATGAAGTCATTCCTAAGCAGCTCTGAAGAAAACAGTTTCCTAAAGACATCAAAATGCATAATTCTTGTTACTCACATTCCCCGTAACTCTCACGAGGCAAAGGCAAAGCAATTCTCAGGGGACAATAGTCTGCTTTTTCTCTGCACAACTTGGAGCAAGCAGACTTCAAATCCTTGCTCTAACTTTGCCTAGGCTTCTTAGAAGTGTGTTCTCCCTCCTTTATCATAAGAATGGTGCTGAACAAGGGCCTAAATCCAATTCTTCCCACACAAAAGAGTCCCATGGAGTGCTTCCCCTACTAGACTGTAAAATGTGAGCCACTCTGCCAGGATGCTACGTTCAGTAACACAGAAAAACACCCAATTTTGAGCTAGTAGGGCTTGCTTTCATCAAGGTATTGCATTTGAAATGCAAAGATCTCAGTGAGCCTCACAATAGAAAGCTTTTACTGGACACGTGCCTCTGATGTATTTTCCTGGGTTCCTGTAGAAAGCCCTAAGTTAACACAAAGCCCAAATGAGAACAAAGTCTAACAGAGTAGCACAAAGAAGATGGGGATGAAAAAATAACCTCCAAAAAGAAAAAGGCAGGCAGGAATATTTGAAGTGGAACTGCCACCAAATAAAGGATATACAGATCCATATGCAACACATTTGGAACAAATTTGGTTTTTCTTTCTCTGACAATTTTTATCTAAACATTAAGGCAATACCTAAAGAGCCCATGAGGCTGCACTGTACTGGGAGTGCTGCAGATCTCATGGAGCAGCATGTCAGGAGGTGATTTATTGTAAATCAACTGTGGCAAGTGATGAATTACTTCATGTTCTGCTTACAGCCTGCAGAGGAAATGAAGCCCAAGGAACCTCTCTGACCTCCAGCTGCATCCAGACCAGCTACAGAGACCTTTGACAGACGTATGCATTAAAGAGACACGCTAATCTGGCAGCCACTAGTTAAAAATCCAGTACATCCAAGTACTTTTCATGCTTAAATTAACAAGTCACAAAGGATCTCAGAAGTTTGGGAGGTTTTCACTGATAACCTGAAAAAATGCAAGTAATCCAGAGGCACAGCTCACTGTGGCTGTATTCCAGTGTTTTGGAATAGCAGGTTTCTAACATGCTACTTCCTATCCTCAAAACACATAAAGTGGGTATAAATAAAGATATAGAGTAGTGTGAGAAATTGACAGTAAGAGAATCTTGTTTCAACAGCTTCAAAGCCACCTGGACAAAACCCACAGCAGAGAAGTCTGGTCTCAACAGCCAGACCAACTGCAAAAACCACAAACCCAGAAATCCCTCCTTGATGTAGGCGACCCAGGTTAAAGGTGAGAGATGCCAGATTGCCTCTCTTAGTCACCTTTCATTCTGAGATACCTTAGATTCACTTAATACTTGTTATTTCAGTAACCATTACCAACAGAAAAAAAAAAAAGCCCCATGTTATTCACTATTTGTGTTAAGAGGTAATGAATAATTGATGTTTGAAATTGTGAATAGCTTAAATGACAGATGTTATCACTATTGGATCAAAGCAATTTTTAACATATGTAAGATGAAAGTTGATTTTCCAGAAAGAGTTTTATATTATATTTTAGATACATTTTGAGAATATACAATTATTTCAGAACAAAGTTAAAGCAACTGTGACATTATAGAAGCCACTTTTTACAATTAATCACCTCATGCAAGATCCTTGATAAGAATATCATTACATTTGCGATACAAAGAAGTGCACGAAATATGAGGGGGCAGAATTACAAAGTTGCAAGGTCAGCCTTAACTTTCCATGATTCAGAAACAGTTAATTCCATTCTGAGCCTTCTTAGGGCCCCCTGATTTAAGCACACAGCACGGAAATTTTGATGCAAAAAAGCAAAGTGTGTGGCCGTGAAATGGTGTTTCAGAGCACAGGGAGTTCAGAACCTTCTGAGAGTCCCAGAAACACCCACTCCATCAGTCATCCAGGAGAGGCAGGATTAGACAGAAGCTACTTAGAGCCCACCCAGAGGAAATGTGGAAACAGGGAACAGCCTCTGGGTACTTCACCCAAGGCTCTACCACTTGAGATACAGCACGATTATAAAGGTGGTCTTATCAACCCCACGGACCCTCTGCTCCCAGATCCACAGACCCTGGCCAGAAACGGTTGGATTACCCATCTGACCTCAGCCTGAGCTATTCCACTTGCTAAGCTAGCAGGAAACAAAAATGTTAGTTAGGTTTAACTTATATATAAGCACCATAGTCAGTATAAAGAGGGTTTCAGAATCATACAGTAAGAAGCAGAGGTATGTAGGAGAGAGAAATGGGAAGCAGAACTGCTCTTTCTGGCCCACTCCAACACAATAAATGCTCTTCAGGAGATCCCCAACAGTGGAGGGACAAAAACCAAAAGGGTCTCTTTGATACAAAGTCTGGCCCTGACCTCTGCTCCCAAAATTATTCATAAACTTTATTCAATAACTCTTAAAATACAACACATGAGCAGAATATGCAGCAAAGCCCTGCACCACTCACAGTTGATTCTGAAAACAGAAGGACCACGTTGCTTACAGATTTTTCTAGGGTTCTTTCACTAGAGCACCACTCCAAGCATTAGCTCAATTTACTTTGTCAAATAAACCAACCTGGACAGGTGCCAGACCAAGGACACAGGAGGTCAAAAACATCCACCAGTAACTTCTCCAAGGACTTTGCATATGACATTTTACTCAAAGGTAGCAGTCTTTACCTTCCAACACACCTCAACACTCAGCATTTCTGCAGGTCAGCTCACAGCATCCCAACAGCCCCATCTCCACCTTCTTCATTGCTTACTGGTCCCAGTTTCCCCCAGTTCCCTCAAACCTGGATGCTGGTCCATCCAGGATCCTTATAGCCCTCCTCACTACAGACAAAAATACAGGTAAGTACTAGGGAGCTTGCTGGCTTCTAAAAGGCAACTGTACTGCTCTCACTGAACTATTTTTTCAAAACCAACATACTAAAAAATCAGCTTAAGTCAGGCACAGAGAACAGGAAATCCCAAAACAAATAGTTAGGAGGTTTAGAGATAAGCAACGGAAAACTGGATCTCAGAATGGGAAATGTTGGACAGTCTAAAAGTATGCAATGCTTCCTGGCCTGCCCAAAAGAAGCGTGATGCCCTTATTATGTGCTCTGCAAAACTGATGGACTTCTTGAGTATTCATTTCCTACTTTCTAAATATTTGGCTTTTGAAGATGAAGAGGCAAGTAATCCTATTGTTCTCTGTGGAGGATCATAATTGGGTTTATGATAAAGAGGAAGTCTGTTGCTGGTATAAGTTAGCACAGATTTAACACAGGCCAGCTGAGCCAGAGAACAGCCTGGGCTGAAGGATTCTCCCTCTCCTTTTTCATTGCTTAGCATTTGAGGGATATTAAATCTGTCAAAACTTTCACGAATGAAAGGTATGCTGCGTTTTCATCAGTCTCAGAGCTCTGGGGTTTCTGCATATGTGGCCAGCTATTTGACAACAGTTTTATGAGCCTTAAGAAAATACAATAAATACTTTGCATAATTGAGGCACACATGCGATACCAACTGAGAATCTACATGCAGCTTCAATAACATCCAGAGTGGTCCAGGAATATGGATGTATTCCCTAGATGCTACACCTAATCTATGCCACAAATAACAGCAAACCTCAGGGCAAGTGCAGACCAACAGCCCAGTGCCTTGTGCCCACTGCTGAGGGGACCAGCTGCCTCCACATCCTCTGCCTCCCCAGAACAGCTCTTCTCACCCAGGATCTTTGGTTCTGGGCATCTGCACAAGGCAAGGGCTGTGTGACTGCACGGAGAAGCAGAGCTCTGGGAGCTGTGGAGCACATGTCCATAGAAGGCAGGTTGGGAGCAAACTAACACACAGCTAGGTGGGATCAGGGGAACACAACCTGCCAAGGCACCACACTGAGAAGCCACTTGGCAGCATAAATGCATCCCATTTACAAGCATTACATAAAATCTGCCACAAACCCAGCGTCACACTTCATCAAACACATTTTTGTTTGAACTCACAAGTTAGAAAATTTTGTAAAATAATGTACAAGGCAAGATTACAAGGGATTACTTTAGAAATTTTAGAGCTGTTTAATTCTACACTCGCTGAGGAAAAAGATTCTTTCCCTTGCTGGAAATATCAGAATATCATTTTCTGTAAGCAAAGTTGCCCAGAGCAACAACAGAAACTCTTGGAAAGCCTGGTCTAAAAGGATCTCAGTACCATCATGTAGGGTAAGACACAACCCATGTATGCAGTTTTTCAGAACTGCATCGAATTTTGGGCAAAAGTGGCCAGTTTTGAAAACAGGCACATTAAGCTCCAACTGGAAGAAGCTGTGAAAGTTCACAGGGAAAGCAAAACTAAATCCTCTGAGATTCTGTCCTTTGTCTCATGAAGGATTGGTCTCTTTTGGAACCAGTGATAAGGAGGACAAGAAAAGCTGCTCAGAGATGGGAAAGGGAGAGGTGGAAGAATCAGTTCTTACTGGACTGCTGAGAGGAAGTCCAATATTTGGTCCCAGAAATAAAGTAATTATTTTTACTTATAAATTATTACTTCACCCTATTATAAGGGACCCATTTTAACCACAAGCAAATAGTCTACAAAAGCACCAGCAGGAAAGGGTCAAGCTCAAAGGTGAAACTCCATGTCAGGACCTATTTTATTTTCTCATGGGTTTCAGTTTCCTTTTTTTGTTTGTATTTAAATAAAGGCTACATTTCTGCCAGGTTGAATACATCATTCCACACTGCAGCATTCAAAGCACAATGCATCACTTATATGTAATTCCCCACACTCCCCCCACATTTTCCCACATTTGTTTTATTCACTATTCCATCAAAAGTTCTCTTACCTTTATTACTTCTGGGGCCTGCTGAATTGAAGCTGGAACAGAGTCTCTGGAAGTGGCCCCAACATGGCTTTTTTGCCCTGCAAGTAGGGACTGTGAAGGAGTTGCTAAAGTTTCCTGGAGAATTTGCATCACTTCCCTCTCCTTGGACAAACTCCCCTTGCCTGTCTGGAATTCCACCAGCTCCTGGGCAAAGTCCTCAATGCTTCCCAGGATACGCAGTAAAAGGGCTTTGTCATCCTCTTCCATTTTATGACCGTTGGTTTCCATGATTTTTGACAAAGAAGAAGGGGGATCAGCAGGTTTACTTTTGGGCTCAAGAGCCAGTGGTGGAGCCTGTCTACCCTGCCTGCCAGATAGCTGCAGTGAGGCAGGTTCACCCTCCTTCTGAGAGGGTTCCCTCAGAGTACTCTCCATTTTCTGTGAGAAGCACTCCAAGTCCAGCAGCAGTTTGTCTATCTCCTCCTTGTCCACTCTACTGCATGTCTGGGCTCCCTTGGGGACAGCAGCTTGGGCACCACAAAACACAGGATCTGACACTGGTTTTAAAGGAGCAGTTTTCTCTGGAGCATCTCCCACCCTGGCCTGCTCTGCTTTAGCATCAGCAGGAAGGTCTGATGCTCGCTCATAGCTGCACTCCAGGCTTTGCCAGCCCCTCTTCTGCTCTGCCTTCTTCTCTGTCCCTGCTGCTCTGTGCCCATCAGACTCCTCCTCGATGTACAGTGCCTCGGTGGCAGATGTGCAGTCGCAGGGGCTCGGGGCTGGTGACTGAGGTAGAGCATCTTTCACAGCTCTCACGCTGCTCTCTGGAGGGACACCGGGCAGGGAGTTAGAGGTGAAGCTCACAGTACCTGTCTGGATGGACTGGGAGGTGCTTGTCACCTCACTCTGACCTGGTAGAACGAGAGGAACTGCACTTGAGGATGGCAGCTGAATGATATCTTCATACCTGGGTGGCTGCTCATCACCAAATACCAGGGGAAAGGGAGTTTGCTGCAAACCATGGAAACAGTTCACCAGCTCTGCCCAGTCACTTGCTTCTCTCTGCCCCGCTGTCTTCAGCTCAAAGGGCAGCTTTTTCAGGTAGGAAGAAAATCTTGTCATCAGATTCATGTATATCATCTCTGAATTAGCCAGGGGATCATTGCTGCTCCCTCCACCAACATCTGCAGACTTCTTTTTGATGCAGTGTTTGATTATGTCTGTGCACTTTTTCAGATCCTCTGAGCACTTGAGCAAGATGTCCAGGCACACCTTAATGTCCCCACCAGAAGAACCATCTAGCTTGTGTTTTTCTAAAATCTGGGTAATGAAGTTTTCTTCAGGGAAGGAATGAGGGCTGAAGGGAACCACAGGATTCATGGTGACTTCTGGAGCATCGTTGCTCTCCTGCCATTTCTCCACAGGTGAGGGACTCTGCAAAAAGCCACATGGAGGGCAGTTCTCATCATTGTTAAAGTGCCCGTAAATCAAGTCAAAATCAAAGGATCGTCTGCTGAAAGATTCTGACCGAACTTTCCTTCCCTTTCTGTAGGCCACATGACTGGAAGAGTTTTTTAGCTTTTCAAAGGAGAATTCCTTTATTTTACCACTGGCAAGGTTTATTGCCTCACCAGTAATGTCTTTTAAACTGCTGGATGCTTGCACTGAAGAGCCCTTCTTGATTCTTGGATTATTTGGGTGGATTTGGTGATAGTCCTCATTTCCAGCCAAGGCAAGACCATTTTCAGGAACAGGAATTTTATGGTCCAGGTTGGTATCTTGGACACTGAGCTCTGCACAGACACTGTGGTGTGCAACTATGCAGGTGAGTCCCTGTTTGAGGAGCTGGCAGGAGCCTGTGCAGTAGTGCACAGTGTGCTGGGAGTGCTGCTCTACCACCACGCTGCTGTAGCAGTTCACTGAAGTCACCATCAGCCTGTAGGTCGCTGCCATAGCACAGACCACACTGGGAAGTGAGGCTGCAAAGCCCACCATGAACTTCACAGGGAAAAGCTCACTTTTCACAGCCACACCAGATTGGATGAAAACATTCAAATGTCAATCAGAAACATCCAAACTGTGTGAGGAGCTACTGCCTTGGAAAGCCCTGGAGAAGTCTGGAGTGGTTTCAGCAGTACAGTTACAACAACTAGTGCAACTTGCATATGGTTTAACTTAAGGCACCTCGATGCTTGTATTCCTTGCAGAAAGCCTTGCTCAGCAGAGGTGCAGCACGAGCTGCTCCATTTCCAACCATCCAGGTAGCTTCTCCAGCAGAGGCCATAAAATCCAGTCACTTATTAGGCAGAAGTGACAAGTCAACAATTTCTTTTCCTCTCCTTTTGGGTGTGTCAGTAAAAGGTAGATGTAAATCCAGTAGCGGTGGATAAAAAAGGTGGATGCTAATCCAGTAGCATGTACAAATAATCCACAGCGTGCTTGGGAGATTCCTCTCTCACACTGGTGATACAGGTCCCTGCAATAGAAATAAAGGTGACAGTCATTATGATTGTCATGTATTATGCAGCTTTGTCTACTACTGAACATCTGGCACCAGATAGAACAACCAGCACACAGGCCTGCACAAAACAGAGCAGACTGATAGTCTTCTTTCACTCAGATCTACCATATAAGAGCAGTGCTGAGGAGCTGGCCTATATTTATACACAGGCTGTCTGTGTGCTGCCATTTTAACAGCTCTATTTTAGCTACCCATTATTTTTTTTTCATACTTGCTTTTTTTCCTCCCCGGACTGAGCAAAACATTACCTTTAATTCTAATAGAGCAAAACATTTTGATCCTGTTGTGAATTTCTGCCTTTCACTTTCCAAGGCTCTAAAGATAAGGCAAAGGGCAGTAGAGAAAAGCACTTTCAGGATTTCCAAGCTCTCTGGATTATAAAAAGCTGCAAAAAGCCTGCAGCAAAATAGCTGAATGCCTCTAAGAATGCACAGTCTTTAGTAAAGGCCACATTGGCTTCCATCAGCCTTTCACCAAGGTCTCTGGGACCAGAGCAATATATTTTAAGGAGGAATAACTGTTTCTCTTACAACCCATAAATAGCAGCATCTTTAATACACTAAATCCACTGCTGCAGACATTGAGGATAGTAACATTTTTATAAAGGTTAAGCCCATGAAAACTAGGGGTTGAGTGTCTTACACTTAGCACAGTCATTTCCAGCTGCATTTCCTATCATCATGGTCAGAACTGCACCAGAAAAAAAAACTCAAAAGCTGTTTAACTTTGTTATGAAAAAAAGCAAATCTCAGATTTAAGAGTTTTGAATTTTAAACATAGCCTCATCTTTCTTTAATACATGAACAATCAAATGAAAACATCCCAGTGAAATTCTGAGCACCCTCTATTCCTGTAAAAACAGAAATCTATTTAATAAAACATTATTATATCACACAGCTAAGTCACTCCACAGCATGGGTTTATTTTGGTTTCTTCAAAGGCAAATATCCAGCACTATGAAAGGCCAGGCCTGCACCTGATGAAAGCACTGCCCTCCCTACAGTTCCATCCTACCAACTTAGCTCAAAGCCTGGACAAACACAGCACACACAAGACAAGTGCCCTAAAAGTTTGGTGCTGTTGTAGTTACTGACTGGGGAGAGCACAAGTCTAAATGTTCACATTTTACATATTTTAAAGCCTTAATTTAAAATTGAGTAGCACTGATTCGAGAGTTCAATGGAATTTGTGATGTGCCATGTCTGCTCATTGCAGTTATGTGGAGTGGCACAGGTAAAGAACCTTTCCCATTTTGTTCTCTGGATTATATAAGGCATTGAAAAGATGGCATTCAGGACGAAGAGCTAACTGCCATGCTGGGCTCTGTAACAGGCTGCCACCTGCCCATCCCAGCTGCGGGCCAAGCAGCTCCTCAGCTCCTCCTGTCCTGGCCTGCTCCCCTCCACACCCATTGGCACTGCCCCAAAGCCCCTCTGGCGTGGGAGGGCCCTCCCAAGGGATGAGCAGAGGTATGAGGTGTGCCCCTTCCCGAGGGAACAGCAGTGGTACCAGCTGTGCCCCTTCCCCAGGGATGAGCCGTGGTACAAGGTGTGCCCCTTGCCCAGGGACAAACACAGGTACCAGGTGTGCCCCAGCCACTGCAGTGAGTCAAGGTGCCAGTGGAGAAAGGGCGTGCACAGAACCCTTTTCACACTGTGAGATGCTCACACCATCACTTGCAAAGGCAGGGAACACACTTCACACCCTCCACTCACTCCTCTCAGGCTTCACTGTCACTGTGCTAAACCCTCTGCTGAATCAGATCCACAGTTCAAAAAGAGCTGTTGGCTCCCCAGTGCCTTCATAGGCTCTGTCAGGAAACTCATGCTAGCCCTCCAAGAAGTCCACTGATTCATGGACTCCCTTCAACACATCAGGGTAAGAGGTCTGCTGTTTTTCCTTTTCTGAGCCTCCATCAACTTCAAACAAGCCTTCTGGCATTTCCTGAAATGACTGCTATATAATATTTGGAGAAAGGAGAGGCTTTCAGGACAGCAAGTTTGATGAAGAATTAATATTACTTCTCAAAAAGCATAGGACTTCCTAAGGGCTCCTTCCTCCCTCTGTCATACACAGCAAGAAAAGACTGGTCTTCCTTTTAGCAGCAAAGAACAGTTTGGGTTTATACCTAATTTGGGCAATAATTACATCTTGATTAAGTTATTTCTTAATTAGAGTAATAATGTATTACTCATTGTCTCCTCCTCTGTCACTCCAAGCATAGTTTCCTCCCACCACATCACTGACTAAGCCAGTTCTAATTCTTTAAGCCACCTTTAAGCAAATTAAGTTTTTGCATCTGTAAGGTTATTCCTTCAAGGAAAAGGTCTCCTAGATTCCCAGCCTAAATAGACCATTTTTTTTCTGTTCAACCTTGTATTGCCAGCTATGCCAAATAACAATTTTAGGTGTTTATGCAATGATTGCTGCACTCTCTAATCCCTTTCCAGTTTGCCTGTATTGCTCTGCTACTATCACAAACCAACACAATGCAAACACAGATTTGCTCAGGCCAACACAGGATTGCTGCCTCCCGCCTCTGCTGTCAGCACCTTTTACTGCTGCAACAGAGGAGGAAGTAATCAAACCATCAATACAAAACCCCAATATCCTCTTTCCTACCACACTAACTAATGTCTTCTCAGTAATTATTTACTAATTGCTTTATTATCACTGTCTGCAGAAACATGCTTAGGTTATTCAAGGGCTGGAGCAGCACTAATTTCTCCTTTCCCACTGCCTTGCCCAAGGTAGGACATGCTCAGTGTGCAGCTTTATTTGAGTGTGATCCGTTGAACATGATCCAGCACGCAAACATAGTCAGGACAAAGCCTAAGAGAGGAGTAGCCCTGTTTTCAGATCTGGGACCACGGCTTCAAGCTGAGCCTCAGTTGTGACTCTTGGTGGCTAACTCAAACCTGTGACTCGCGTAGAATGAAAAGACCAAATACATCAAGAAACTTTCCTACTTGGCTCTTTCCAGGCTGCAACTTCATTCCAGTTTGACTCTAGAGCAGCCCCCAGTTCAGAAACACTGCAGAAAGATTCTGTAATTAGGAGTGCTGCCACGAAACCAACCCAGCCCCGGGGATACAGGACTGGCTTCACAACACAAACTGTGAATGAATAGTGCTTCTTGTGTGACTGCAGAATAATGCTTTATGTCTGTCCTATCTCTGCAAGATGACATGAATTATTTTCCAAAGGAAAAAATTATTGCAGATACTAATTATATAAAAGGTTATTCCACAAGACACACAAGAAATTCTATTCATGCAAAGATTATGCAGAAGTTAAATAACTGAACAATGACAATCTGTTCAGATTGGGACTGTCAGCCAGCACTTGCAAACTGAAGACTAGAAAGCTACAGGACAGGGCTCCCATACCTCTGAAAGCCTCTAACTCAGCAAAAGTCTTCTTGAACACTAATCTGCAGCACTAGCAACAGGAGGCAGAAACCACCATAGCACAGTATTGAGTAAGCCAGCCTTTCTGCACCAGGATATGGCCTGAGCATCACTGTGGAACCGCTTGTTTCTAGCGGAAGGCATGGTAGGACCAACCCTCCAGTTTGGTACTCTTGCAAAAGAAAACAAAGAAAAACAGGTTTGTCATTTGGAAAGTCACCAGTATAGCTTCAGGTGCACCATCATGCCTGTGTAATCAGGTGCCAGGTCTTACCCCCTTAGAAGGGCTTGTAGTACCAAAAAGCATTTAACTGCACCTTCTCTTATTTAGAAATTATTGGGTTTTGTTTAGAATTTACTGAGCAAAGCAGATTTTGGAGCAAGCTATATGGATTATAGAAGAAAAAGACAGGCAAACAACAAAGTAATGGTTTCTTTCAAATAAAGTTTTGTAATGAATCCAGTTCTGCTGAATTAAGTGAAAATTTTACAACCAGACACTTAATAAATTATTATGGATCCCATCACAAAGGAACTGATTAACAACTTGCCATCACTTGCACAACTTACTACTTCTCAAAAAGGAACAGGAGACTAAAAGAGTAACTTTTCTTCCTATACTGAAGAAATTTGGAAGAAAAAAAAACTTTAGTTGTTCCTTTGTCCTGTATTTCTTATATACTTACAGCTTATAATATTTTGATGTTTTGCTTGATGGCAACAGAAATATTTTATATGTAGGACTTAGGTGAGAAGTGCAGCTTTTCAGTCCTCAGGACTAGCAGAAATTTGATGCACATGCAAACATTTCAGGGACAGTAGAAGAAGAAGAAACCGCTCACAATTGCACCTGAACAATTTGGGGGTTACGGGGGCTTATACCACTGACACAGCAACCACAACCTTTAGAATCTTTATTTCTAAAAGGTTTTAGCTCCAAGCTATTTCATGTTTTAGAAACTGCAACAAACTGTGATGGCTACAAATCCCAACTCACCTCATAACCCCGGTTAGAGGATCTGACCTACTCAGAGTAAGCACTTCTATTTGAACCAGAGGACACTTCCTCATATTCTCAAGTGCTTCAGTATTTAATTACACACATTCTTGAAAAAGGGTCATCATTTCCCATTGAAGCATGTTCAACATCAGGTTCCACAAACAGCTATCCCACTTTCTTATGCTAAATTAAAAGAGCTCTCAAGAAGACAAATTTCCTCACCTACAAGTACTAACACAGTGTAATCAAATAATCTCTTAGTATTTTCCAGGAGTGCCAGAGACTCAGAGATGTCTTCAGAGTCATTGCTATAAATCTTTGTCTGAGTTCTGCCTGCAACTTGCTACTGTTCTTACAAAAACATGGCAGAAGTGGGATTCATCTCACCTACATAGCCATGAAGTGTTTGGTGCTGCCTGTAGGCAGTGCAGATAGGGAGGCACCTCAAAAAGAAGGATCACCCCACTGAGTTCAACAATCTAGTTTTGAGATGATGAGTTACATTAGATGAATCCCATCCTTCAGGATTACACAAGAACACAGAAAAAAACCATTTCTGTCTCCAACAGTGGTTAAATGCCAATACTCAAGAAGCAGTATTAGAAAGACATACGGTATTTCCCAGGAGTATTCTCCTGACCTCCAACTGTTTCCAGCTCATGAGAACTGTGAAGCTGGATGTGGTTTGTGTGTACTTATTAACCACTGGAGGATTTCCCTCTTATGTGCTTGAGCACCCCTGCACTCAACAGAAATTTTCTGCAATCTGAGCATCTTTTGTCAAGACATCCACCACCCCTTTCAATCCTGTCACTCACCAGCTTCAGTATGTCAAGATCTCGTACTAAGACACTGCACAAACACTACACCTCTATGCAGACTGTCCACAGCATTCCCAAATTTACAGAACTCCATGTCATCCCTCTGCCTCCTCTTAGTTTATTCAGTTCTCTTAGTGCAGAAGCCACTTTGCACCTCTAAGCATTCCCACTGCCCCTCTCATAAGCTTTTCTGGTTAAATTACATACTTTAAGACACAGGAACCCAAAGTAGGCAGAGTATTCAGGGAAGATGAGAACCACAGGGAGAAATTAATATTTGAGCTGCCTTTCAAAAATCAGTATTATCCCTATATAGTGTTTTCCCCTTTCCAGCCTCACTGCTTTCAGATAATGCATTCTCAAGTGTCTGCTCTCAAAACCACCTGGGTTAACTCACTCCATCCTTCTTCCTACTTGTCTTCCAAGAGGAAATAAAGATACTATTGTCCTTCGTAAAATGCTCAGAGATCTACTGAGAGAACACTCTATTCAAGAGGAAGGTGTTCACTTTTAGAGACCAATATTTTCATGTAGTCTCAGAAAAAAGGTTCAGAGATGGGCAGCAATAATGATCCAGAGGTCTTGAACAGCTATTCTGTGGGGAATAATGGAGCAGGACCAGGCACTTCAGGTCGGAAGAGAGGTGACTTCAGAGATATAAGATAATCTCCAAGGTCATGAATGGTATGGAAAGGGCAGATAGGGTCTGACCGCTCACCTACTCCTCAGCACAAGAACTAGGTGGTCAGTGCCACAAGAAGCAGGTTAAAACAAACACACGCATGCAGCAAACCTGGGAAAGTCTCATCAAAGGATGCCACAGACCCAGAAAGGTTCTAGAGAGTCAAGAGGCCATGTTTTTATACCTCTCTTTGGAGAAGGGAGATTATCTGCCCCTAATTTTGGGAGGGTATGTTATTCATTACACAAAACCACAATGGATTTACACCATGGCAAGCTGGTTTGCTTCCTCTTCTTTTCCTAGAGATGTCATTTCTATTTGGCTTTTTTTGTTGTTTTTGACTGCTGCTGAGCGAGTTTCACAGAACCTTATCTGCATTACTTAAAAGATCTCTTTCTTGAACGGCACAGATTCTCATGAGCTCATCACTGCACAGGCACAGGGAGTTGTTTATCCTTTGTGCACATTAGTTTACATCTGCTGGTATCAAGTACCTACAACCAAGTACTGTGAGAGCCTTCTGCAACCGCAGCCAGCTTTTGTTTCTGCTACCCTAATTCTGTGATTTTCAGCATATACTGTCACTTCACTACTCAGCCTCTCTTCCAGGCCATTTATAACTTGGTTCAACAACACAAGCCTTAACACATATCCCCCCAGGAGGGAAGAGTGATCACTCTTCCCTAGAAAAGCTGACAGTCCTTCCTATGCTTTAACCAGGTATTAATTACTGAGAAAGCTATGCTGTTGCTCCTTGCCAGTTCATTTCCTTTCAGAAGCATTTAAAAAGTCCTTTGTTAATCTCTCTCTGAAAATCCAGAGACAGCAGAATATTTGCTTGTTTGTCTCTTATGCCTTCTTGTCCAAGACCTCCAGACCATCGAACTTTACCAGCTGTAGCTGGACTTCAGCATTCCTGCAGTGACCCATGGAGGTCACTACAGTGGGAACACTTACCAAGGCAGGCTTCCAAGCAGACATGACCTTGAGCCTAACTGTCCGTGGCAGGACCATTAACACTGCTCTGCAGTCACTGTGCATTCAGAGAAGTCAGTTTTTACACTGACAAATCTGGTTTGGTAGACTTATCCTAAAGAAAAATAATCCCCCAACACTAACTTAAATACAACCTCTCCACATTTACAGCAGCAACATAAGGCAAGTCCACCACATAAAAAGATCTGGGCTAGTATCAATAATAATAGTCTGCACTGATTTTTAAAAATAAACCTGGCAGTAGACCATAATCTATTGTTTTAAAATACTGACTTGCAGTTAGTGAATGCATTATTATTCAGTGTAACTCCTCCAGGTTAAGTGACAGGGTTATCTAATACTCCAGTGCCTTTAGCCTCTTCACAAACACCAGCAGAGTCCCTGAACATGAGCACACCAGAAACTGCTGGGGAGCCCTAGTGCACAGGCCGTGCAAAGCTTGTCACTGGGGGTGACAGCTGGGAAGAAGAGTTAACAGTACCAGGAAAGATGTCACCCTTTTCAGCTTTTCTGAAATACCTTTCTTCAATTTTCCGTTTGCACAGTCTTGGAACTAAAACTGACCAGACAGGAATTTGTGCCCCATGAGACTGGTTTCCAGTTAGACAGATGAGACAGCAAGAGAGTAAAAGCTCACACGATTTTTCCACGTAACGCCAACCCGTTCCACATAAATACTTTGCCAATTAATTTTTATTCCAGCCCCATGTCTGTGTAGAACCACCAAACTTGCTCACTTATCAGGACCCAAATACATTCACAAACATGCTGAAGTTTAGCAAGGCACAAGAAAAATTAATGCCTGAGCTCTGACACACTGACAGAAAATAAGGTGACCAATCAGTAAAACACTGGAGGTGAACAAGCTTCAAAAGCACATAATTAGCAAGGCTCAGGGCAAAGGTCAGAAAGCCTGCTTGATTAAGTAATGTGTCTCCTGGCTGTTTATAACCGTATATGGAAAGAGATAATTTCATATTAGCAAGATGAATTTATTGTTCCTGAAACATTAATGCAGCATTAAGAGTATCCATTCACTTTACATGAATTAAAGTGATCTTATTTAAGTGTTAAAATAACAAAGGAAGATTGGTGTCCAAGACAGCATTCCCTTGGTCATTAACTTTTGCTGGCACTGGGGTTACAATTTACAGATTCCCTGAAACCATTTTTGGAAACTTACTTGGAAGTTAAGTTTCTCCTGTAGCAGTGTAGCCATCTGCTAGAGGTCTGCAGAATAAATACACTTTTAATAACAACTAAAAAAAATTGCTTTCATTTATTGCCCATCTATTCAGAGCTCGTGCATTTCTCATTGCCGACATATCTAACTTCTTCAGGTCATACATGTATCACACTGGGGTCACTTAAACCCTCAGGCATTCAAAATTTTGGGTAAAATTCTCTTTGTCTAAGGTGACAGCCCATTTCTCCAGGGCAGCCTCAGTTCCCGGCCCATATCTGGCCCCAGCTGGAGTTCTACAGCTATTCCATGGGTCAGAAACAAGTGTCACAGAAAAGCTCTGACTCTGTGCTGCATTCCCACCCTCTCCTCCGAGGCACAGTCCCAGGAGCCAAGAGCTGTCATTCCCACCAGCCATACCTTCCACAAGCCCATTCATTCCTGCCAGCCTCCATCTCGCACTGGGAACAGCAGCAGTTGCCGAAATGCAACAAATTACACCAAAAGGTGCAGCATGTCCTGACATTCTGCAAGTCTGGCACTGCTACAGACTTTTGTGCCTGTGCCTTCAATAAGCCACCCCAGAGGCAAAGAGCAGTGTGCTCAAAGCAATGCACAATTTAAGGGAGCCTAACTTTTCTGTCCCCTGTCCTCTACCAAGGAAAACTAAAGGTGTTTTTACCTGACATCCCAGTAAGATTGAGGAAATAATTTCTCTTGTGTCTTTATTAACCCAGGGAGATTTACAAAACAACAACAAAGTAAAGAGAACTTCCATTAATTTCTCTCTTTTCCCTGTGTATTTAAATAGAAGCAGATTAAAAAGAAAAGCAAGACACACAGGAAAAAAAAAAAAAACAAACCGAAAACCAGACTAATGCAAAGATTCCCTCACTGTAAGCAGACAGCCATGTTCGCATTTGTGAAGCTGCATCTATCTTCATTAAAATGAAGTAATTTTTAACTAGCTCATGTTTTACATGTGTGACCTCAGATATTACCTCCTGCATCCTACCCATACACTGTTCTGCAGTCAGAATTATTCTTTTCTCCATCAGCAGAGTATTTGCATGTTAATCAAACACCAATTAATCGTTAACACTGTTAATTACTAAAACTGATAATGTTTTCCAGTATTACCCTCACTTTGACCTAAAAAGAGAACACATCCATTTCTGGTGCTCAAGCCCTGATTTTCCAAAGTATGTGACATTAGTGAGTGTTTCATATGGTCAAAGCAAAGCACCTGCTTAGTCACAACTGCCCTGGCAGTCCTAGCTCAGAAATTCCACAAACCAGACCCAGGGACATAAGCAACAGAGGAAATACACAGTGAATTCTGCTGGAAGACTCTCGTCCCATAACACACATGAAAACAGTTTTTTATGACAGCACTCAACTACGTTAATTATGGATGAGAAAATTCCCCTCCTTCCACAGTTCTACTTTGCTGTCCCATTTCTGGCAGATTTGGAGCACAGGATCTAAGCTCTAACTGAACCTTCAGAAAAGTTCAGTTTAACAGGAGAAAGCCTGGTCTTCTGGGGAAGAAGAACATGCAGTCATTTAAGTACAATCAGTATTGGAAAACATTTACACAATAAAGTCAAAGCAACCTCTGTCCTGCATCAGGACATGCCAAGTTCAGAGTTACTTCAAGTCAGGTTTTCTGCGTAATTCAAGGGCAGAGAAGTTCTCTATGAAGAATGGTCCTTTCTAAAAACAAAAAACCACCAGCCAACACTCACCCCACCCATCATAAAAAAAGGGAAAACAAATTCCACCATGCAGCATCATATTTATACCTCCAGGGCTACCAGCAATGAGTGTCAGACAGCAGGGCTCCACCACAGAGCTTTCTGAACTGCCTGAGCCACATTATTCATCACCTGCTCCACAGGCTGCAGCTGAAGGAAATGAAATAGATGCTTTACCAGAAAATCTCTGCAGTGTTTGGCATTCACACATCAGTCAGCTGTAATTTGAGGAGCTTTGCCCACAGCTACCTTTAACGTTGCACCTCTGTGCAAATTACAGGTACAAAATAATATGACACGACAGTGGTTGCAAAGGTCTAGGTAATGGAAACCAGCCATGTGCCACCAGGGAACTTCGACTTTTCTCTTTCATTTTCAGGCAAATATAAATCAGTTGTAACTGATACACAGTGTTACCATTTCCAGATATATAAACAGTGGGAAAAAGCCCAAATAACTCACCACTGTCTCATGCATCAGTTTTTCAGTATCCCGCAGACATTAAACACATAATTTTACACAACAATGTCTAACAGTACTGACAATCTTCTCGAAGTTCTCACTAAAATAACCTCCCCCTACAGAACCTGAGAGCAGACCTGACAAGCTAGAGAGACTGACAAGAAATAATCAAGAGAATGTCTTCTTTTTCTTAAAAGAAATGGTTAAGTAATTTTTTGCAAGAGTTATTTCCTGAAGCAGGCATCACGTCATGTGAGCTAAAGCCATGAGACCACCACCAAGAAAAATGTGCCCTGCCTTGTAGGCAGCCCTTCACAGCAAACATCTTAGGGGACTACCTGCCTCTGGAATCCTTCCCTAGCCAGCATTTCTGCAAAGATGGGAGCACAGAGCAGCACACCTCCCAGGGTTTCCTTCTTCAGCAGGAAAAACAGAGGTAATATAATTAGTCCCAGGCTTAAAAATATTTACATTACTTGAGACCAACGCAGTCTGATGACCTGCAGAGAGAATTACTCCGGCAGGAACACCTCCTTCATAAATCATTCCACTCGTTATTCGAACTCAGTTTCACAAGTTTATGCTCAACTTAATCTCGAATTCATCTGCCTGTGAACCAAGAAGTCTGGTAGCCAAAGCTGTTCCCTTTCTTGCTCATGAAGAAATACATCGGGGAAGAAAATTAAATCCTGCTTTCACGACCACGTATTCATTCACAGCTGCAGTGAAGATAACGGAAGGTCCAGCTACGCAGGGTACTGGGGCAAGTGATCACAGAAAAGGAACAGCCTGAGGACCCCTCACCGGAGTTAACCTCCAGCTCTCGACAGTCAACACCTCCGGGCCAGCCCGGGCTGGGAACACGCTGTGCTCAGAACCTGCTACGCCTAAATCCCTGGGGACAACTCTCCGGGGGACAGCTCACAGCCCCGGCCCGGGACACCACGGAGCGCTGGTGCTTCAAGGCGTCTGGGGCGAGCATCGCCTCCCGCGTATGCGCGGCACCGCCGGCCCCCACCGCCCTCAGCACACCCCGCCAGACCCTCCAGAACCGCGCCAGCGCCCACACCGGCACCCCCGCGCCGGCTCCTCATCCACAGACACCGCCCCGGGACCCCGGCCCCGCGGGACCGACCTACTGTCCCGGACAGGGCGAACCCCGGCCCCGGGCCCCGCCGCCCGCCCGCACGTACCCGCCGGGACAGCGCCCCGTCCCGTGCCATGCCCAGCGCCGCTCCCGCCGCCGGGCGCGCTCCGCCGCCCGCCCCGGCCGCCCCTTCCGCACGGCCGGGCCCGCCCAGCGCCGGGGGCGGGGGGCGGAGGCGGGTCCCGCCTCAGAGAGCCCCCGGGCCGCCTCACGAGCCTGGGGCCGCCTCACGGCGGTGCGCACCTCAGCCCCGCCTGCGGCTCTCCAACCATCGCGGACGGCGGGTTTTGCTTTGTTTTTCCCTCAGGAACGCCACCAACGCCCTTATAGAATCGTCAAGGCTGGAAGAGACCTCCGAGATCATCCAGTCCGACCATGCAGTCAGCACTGCCACTGTAACGCCTAAACCACATCAAGCAGCGCCAGATCCAGACGCCTCTTGTACACCTCCACGAACCATGACTCCATTACCTACCTGGCAACCTATTCCAGTGCCTGGCCTCTCAAACAGTGAAATTTTTTTCCTAATAGCTAATCTGATTCTTCCCTGTCTTGCCTTAGGGCCATTTCCTCCTGTCGTCTCACTGAAGGGACGGCAGAGACCGGCCCCACGTCACTACAGCCTCCTGTCAGGGAGTTGTGCAGAGCGATGAGGTCTCCCCAACCCGAGCCTTCTCAAAGCTAAACAAACCCAGCTCCCTCAGCTATTCCTCATGGGACATGTTTTCTAGACCCTTCCCGAACCTTTTTGGCCTTCTCTGGATATGCACAGTCCTTTTAGAGGTGAAGGGCCCGGAACTGAATGCAGTGCAGCCTCACCAATCCTGAATACAGGGGAGGAATGGCCCTACTGGCTACAATGCTCCTGATACAGGCCAGGATGCCATTGGCCTTCCTGGCCACACTGCTGGCTCATATCCAGCTGCTGTCAAACAGCATCCGAGAGTCCCTTCCTGCTGATCAGCTCTCAAGGCATCCCTGCCCCAGGCTGGAGCTGCAGAGGCTGCTGTGACCCAAATGCAAGATGTGGCACTTGACCTTAGTGAACCTCACACTGTCGTCCTCAGCCCTTTGATCAAGACTGTCCAGGTCTCTCTGCAGAGCCTTCCCACCCTTGAGCAGATCAACACTCCCAACCAACCTGGTACAGCCTACAAATTTACTGAGGGTTGCTTCATCTCTTCCTCCAGACAGCTTCCAGCCCTCAGTGGCTGGAGGCCATCAGTAGTGCCCTCCGGCAAAGCAGCGTCTTCTGGCAAAAGGTACAAATTATGAGGGAAAGAGCCCTGTTGGTGCAGCTGGAACAGGGAGGCAGCTGCAGCACCTCAGCACGGAGCAGGCCCTTTGTTGGCAGCTGTGTTGCTGCACTGCAGATCATGTTGCAATCATCAGACATGATCTAGGGGAGGAGATGCTCAGAGATACCTGGACACAGCTGCAGGTAAGCCATTATTCAGTGATATTCAAGCCAACCTCATGGGGTCTTTTCCTAAGGGAGCTTTAGTCTTGTCTGGTTGCAGCAGCCCCTCCCTTCAGTTGCACACACAGGCCAACCTGCCACCTCACATGCCCTCACAGTTTATAAGGGCAGCTCCAAATCTCAGCTGGAACACATCAGATTTGTCTCTTGCACTCCAGTGTTTCTCTCTCTCCCTCACAAACACTGTCTCCCAGCACTTCTCCTTGTACCTCCCTTCTCAGCCATGCTATCCCTCCCCAAAAGTCAATTACAGATGCCTCCCTTTTGCTGTTCCTCTTCATTTTAGTAATGTGTGAATCATGCTAGAAACCTGTTAGTATACTCTAAAAACACTAGGAAGCACTTGACAGAAAAGTCTTAAAAGCTCTTCTCATTCCATTCTTAGAGATGAGGGAAGCAACTCTGTCATCCACAGCCCCTTCAGATGCCTTTTATTCTTAATTTCTCTGCAGAGGTAAATTCCTTTCATGGTACTAAACTATCATAATCAGCTCAGGAAGAAAACATTACTTACTGATCAGTGCAGGCAAGCAACATCCAAAAGGGCAAATATCTCCTACCCAAGCAATCTACTGACCTGAACTTGCTTGTTGGGACTTTTCCCTCCTTGGCCTCACAGTTCCCTGGCCATTCATGCAGGACAGGAAGTGCTCTTGGTCCTCTGCTGCAGGACTGGACATTCAGGCATGAGAAATATGCACAGGCAACTGGGGCAAGAGACTGACTGCAAAACCCAAACCAAGGCCAAACATGGGTCAGTCATGCACTGGAAAAGAGCTGTGCTTCAGTCACATGGGTTTTCAAACAGTCTTGAAGGACTGAACAAAACTACAATAACATAGTTAAGCATTAACTTGCTGCCACCCTGTAAACAGCAGCATGGCTGATTCCCTTTGTGCTCTGAAAAGGTCAGAGCAGTTTTGCTCAGTGAACACTGAGTTTAATTAGGGATATTGAGATGCATCCTGAGTGGTATACAAATACTAAAATACTAATAAAAGAAACCCAACTTTAGAGACTCTATTGTGCACCAGTTCACTTGGGATAAATGGCACAAAGAATATAAGAGTTGAGCCCGAGCCAACAAACTCAGGAAATACAATATCAGCTTACCTTGCCTGGCTGGGGGTGAATTTGGGTGGGCAGGTATCTCAGGAAGTCCTTTGAGACGGTGTACCCTGGGTAAGGTGGTATCTTCAAGAGATTCATGGACTTTTTCTGTCTCTCACCCCCTTCCTTTCAGGAAATCTGAGAGGTGGCAAATGCAGGAGGTTGCTGTTCTTCCCCAGAGAGTTGGAAAGCTTTCCCAGGAGAGGTGCTGGACTGATGAGTTCTTGCACTACTCCAGGTGGGTCTAAGCAAAGTTCGTAAAAGAGCCAAGTGCACCCGAAGTGCTGTGGTGTGCTCTTTCCCCTTGGAGACTTGTGGGGTTTGGAAGCCAGAGGAATTTTCCCCTTCACTTCAGCTGGGTTTGGACGAGCCCCAAAGTACACAGAGTAATGCAACACTGTGAAATGATGAAATGTAGGAGACAACACTCATATTTTCTTAGTATCAAAACAAAGGCCATTATGTAACGCTTGCTACTTTAGGAGAACAGGAATGTTTGCTTGGTTCCATGATTACAGGGGAAGCAGTAGCAAGTTAATGCTTAACTATGGTTTTGCAATTTTGTTCAATCCCAAGACTTAAAAAAACCTCTGAACCAGTCTTGAAGCAGAAAAAGTCTGGAGTGGTTTTGCTACATGACAATACAAGGCCGCCCTACAATCCAATCCACCGCTCTTCCAAAGCAGGAAATCAATGCTCTCCAAAGAGCCTGTCAGCCCGCAAGGAAAAAGGGGAGATGCCCGATTTCTCACCCCGCCTCATGCGCGCTTGCCCTGGTGATGTCACTGACTCTTCCTGTCCCTGTGTGCTACAAAGTGACAGAAGCCAGTGCCACTTTTTAGCATAGTGGCGATGCTAAAAACACGCCTGCCTGAGACTGAACTGGCCCCGACTCGATGTTTCATCAGCTCAAACGCCAGCGTGCACGGACACTGTTCGTGCTGCTCCATCACCACTTTGTGGTCTGTGAGCCACGCAGTGAGGGATAAGTACGGCTTGTGCTGCTCCCCACAGGGCTGGCCGAGGAGGTGCGGGGAGTGCCCGGCGGGCGCTGTGGTGCCGGGGGAGCCGGACAGCCCTCCTTGTGCAGCCCTCCTTGTGCAGCCCGGGTACCCCTACAGGGGCTCCTGCCCCGCTGGACAACCCCACTCGGTGAGTGTGACGAGCCTTCCTGACCAGTTACGGCCCGTGGTGCTCATCGCTGTGCCAGTGTTACTGCCCAGAGTGAAGGTCCCAGTGGCCAGCTACAGAATCACAGAGTCAATCACTAAGGTTGGAAAAGACTTCTGAGATCATCGAGTTCAACCTGTGGCCGATCCCCACCTTGTCAACCAGACCAGGGCACTGAGTGCCACGTGCAGTCTTTCTGTAAACGCCTCCAGGCGTGGGGACTTCACCAGCTCCTTGAGCTGCCCATTTTCCAGTGTCTAATCACCGTTTACATGGAGGAATTCCTCCTGATGTCCAATCTAAGCCTCTCCTGGTGCAGCTTGAGGCCATGTCCTCCTGTCCTGTCCCTTGTGTCCTGGGAGCAGAGCCCGACCTCCTCCTGGCTGCATCCTCCTGTCATAGGGAGCTGTGGAGAGCAGGAAGGTCCTCCCTGAGCCTCCTTTTCTCCAGGCTGAGCCATCCCCGCCCCCCCAGCTCCCTCAGCTGCTCCTCTCAGACTCTAACTTCCCCAGCTCCAGAACACCTCCAGGGACAGCGACTCCACCACCTCCCCGGGCAGCCCATTCCAATGCCTGGCCATCCATTCTGTGAAGAACGGGCAAGGCTGTAAGGGATCATCGGACGTCACCGGGTCCGACCTCCCTGCTCGGGTAGGGCGGGAGGGAACCACCGGAGGTCACAGGGCAGAGTCCCTCAGAGCAGGGCTCTCGGGAGCCCGTGGGCAGCGGTGATGAAGGGGCGAGCCCAGGGCCCCGCGCCCCCAGCCCGTTGTGTCCCCGCGGCCCGTGTCCCCCACACGGCGCAGGCGCGGCGGTGACGCAAAGGGGCGCGGGGAGGTGACGCAAGGCGCGCGCGACGGTGACGCGGAAGGCGCGCGCGACGCCCGCTCATTGCGACGGTGGCGATGAAGGTGGCGGTGGCCGGGTGCTGCCACGGCGCCCTGGACAAGATGTACGAGACGTTGGAGCTGCTGCAGCGGCGCCACAACGTGCGGCCCGACTTGCTGCTCTGCTGCGGGGACTTCCAGGCCGTGCGCAACGAGGCGGACCTGCGGTGCATGGCCGTGCCGGCCAAGTACCGGCACATGCAGACCTTCTACCGGTGAGAGCCGCCGGCCCGGCCCCGGCCCTGGCTCCCGACCTGACCCACGCAGACTTGGTCGGGTCCAGCAGCTGCCGTGTCTCCGCAGGTACTACTCGGGCGAGAAGAAAGCCCCGGTTCTCACGGTGTTCATCGGCGGAAACCACGAGGCTTCCAACCACCTGCAGGAGCTGCCCTACGGCGGGTGGGTCGCGCCCAACATCTACTACTTGGGTAAGGTCCCTCTGCTCCAGCCCCGGTCTCCCGGCGATTTCCCCCATAGCCCCTGCCCTGCCCGGACCCTCCGTGACGCCCTCCCCTGTCCCGCAGGTTATGCGGGCGTGGTGCGGTTCCGCGGCGTGAGGATCGGCGGCATCTCGGGCATCTTCAAGTCTCACGACTACCGGAAAGGTACCGGGGCAGCCGGGCGGGCAGCGCGGAGGGGAGAGCCGGGGCCGCGGCGTGGTGTGAGGCTCTGGCTGTGCTCAGCCCCGAACCATCTCTTAGCCTGAATACCACCCTTGGTTCAATACACGGATTTTTCTGGAGTTGGTAGATGAGTCTGTAGCTGCCCGGTGACCACAGCAGGAAGCAAGGCGCCTTTGGAACGTTGTTGGAACAGTGTTGATTTTTCCATGGCAGTGTCCTTTCAGCATGCAGTGCAACACTGATTTTCCTTGAGTGAGATGGTTAGTTTATAACAGTGACACTGTGTAAGTGTATTGTCCTGCCCTGAGGTTTAGGGTCAGTACATCTGGTTCCTCCTGTTTATGTGGGTGTGTATTCAAGAGTTCTTCCTGGGAAGGGTGGCGAAAGTCATGTCACAGATGATAACCCATGTTAGTGAGTAGAAGATAGCTTATTTTTTCTGATCTCAGGACTTGAAAGAGTGGTCCTTGTGGTTACTGTACTGTGCTATCTTTACTAACAAACGGCTTCAGAGAAGCTTTGCAGGTAGCTTTCAAGCTGCAAAGTAACCAGTTTTCTAGAACATTTGTTTCTGTCTAATACCTGTCAGCGCTAATTAAACTTGCTGTCATTAAAGGAGCACTTTATATGCCTGAATATTGCATGAGAGAGATTTTGGCAATAACTAAAAAAGCAATTTATCTGTTAATTCTGTAGAGTATGTAGGAGCTATGCTAGGCATTCATGTTTTTTGTCCCAAGGCAAAGTTGGAAACTCATCCCTTTTGTCAGGGTACATGTTGGCGCTTCCGCAGCCTGTGGTGCCTGAGGGCAGTGACAGGGATGTTTAGGCTGCTGCTGAACCTGTTACGCTGTAATTTCATGGTGGGTGGCAGCACTCTGAACAATCATGAAAAATCACAGTCTTGTATTTGGCATTACACTAGGTGCCTGTGTGACCCCAAAAAGCTGCTGTGTAGGAGGGAACTTGTGATTCAGGCAACTATTTTTCTTTTCAACATTTTAGGCCACTTTGAGTGCCCACCATACAACCAGCAGACCATTAGAAGTGCTTACCATGTGAGGAATATTGAAGTCTTCAAACTCAAACAGGTCAGTGAAAAGCCTTTTTTAAAACAAGGGTAATTAATTTTTCATTAATTTAGAAGTAGGAAGTTAAAGCTGGATATTGAACCTAAACATGCTTTAACACATTGATCAGACATCTGAGGAGTGTGTCCTTTGAGGAGGAATATTGTGCTTAGCCATTATCCCTTTTAAATAAAGCTTTTAAAATTTTCATGAGGAAGAAGATGCCTTTGGTTGTGGGCAGAGGACTTGCTCTCTAGCTATGATTTCCTCTGAATGCCTGACTTATAGTGATGATATGAACTCTTTGATAAGGCAGTATAAAGCACAGGTGGCTGCCTCAAGTAATTTCTAAACTTCTTTGTCAGATGTTGTATTTATGCCATGTGCTTTTTGACCTGACAGCTAAAGCGTCCCATCGATATATTTATGTCACATGACTGGCCAAGGAGCATCTATCACTACGGAAACAAGAAACAGCTCCTCAAAATGAAATCCTTCTTCCGTCAAGAAGTAGAGAGCAACACATTGGGAAGCCCTGCTGCTTCAGAGCTTCTGCAGCACCTGAAACCCACCTACTGGTTCTCAGCACATCTCCACGTTAAATTTGCAGCTTTCATGCAACACGAGGTAAAGTGGGGCAGAAAATGAATTGGTCCCAGACACACTTTAGAATTATTCTGGTGCAGGTAATCATGTCCAGAAAAGCAATTTAGTGTTTTTTGATCTTAAAACTCAGTTAAAACAATGAGAGATTAAGTGGTGTTAGGACTATTGTTTTATGTAAATGAAAAAGATGTTATGAATGAGGGGTGTAATTCCCTAATCTTCAGGAACAGCATGAAATAGCTGAAGTTATTGTTCTTGAAAGTTGTTAATTTAACTGTATAGAAAAGCACTCCTGCTCTGTTGGAGAGGCAGACAACTTCAAAATAGGTGAGAAAAAGGAGATAGCTTCAAAAAAGGTGCTAAGGGAGTGATTGAAGAGGGTGGTTATCTGAGGGTGGGAGGATCCCTGTAGCACAGTTTTGCAGGTCTGGTAGCTTGAGCCAAAGCCAAAAACCAGCCTGTAGCTGAAACAGTTATTCCTGAAGTAGTGCCAGTGCTGTTCCTATTTGCAAGTTATTTATCTGTAAAAATGTAACTCCAGACCTTGTAGGCTCAACAAATCTGTTTTCAATTAAGTTACAATTTTTCTTTTTGCTCCAAGGCTGGATTTGCTCAGCTGCCTTGGTTAATGCTGAAATGTAGCTCTTGCTTTATCCTGCTATCATCTACATCCTGCTTCCGGTTAGACTCCCAGTGAAGTCTGTACTTCTCTTTGTCCCTGCTAATTTTTTATTTCAGAAAGTATTTTTCTGTAGAAATTATACCTTTAAACCTGTCTATACAGCTTGTTTAGAGTGGTCAAATTTCACATAAGTGCTAATGATTGTGTTAACGCCATTTGCTTCCTAGACAAACTCCAAAGAAGAGTTACCAAAAGCAACCAAGTTCCTGGCTCTGGATAAATGCTTGCCCCACAGAGACTTCCTGCAGGTGATGAACATGTGTAGAAGGTTTACGCTTTAAGTATTTTGTTTGTTTGAACTGCTAGTGCTGTTCTTAGATATAAGTTGAAGAATAGTGCTGATAAGTGGAGGGATTTTAAAGAAACTAGGACTGCATGAGTGGAATGGTCTTTGTGGGATTCTTCCTGAACTAAGCAAACTGTGTTGTGTAGGCACAGTGTTTCCTTAATTTTACCGCTTCCATCCAGCTGAGAGCAAGTACCTGACTTCATGGATGAGTCTAAAATAGTTTGCTGTGAGAGTGAGCTGCTGACAGTGTGTTTTGAAATGCACTCAAGTGTTTTTACGAGTCTTAGAGTGGATTTTATTTATCATCCCAAGGGGAAGGTGGTTCATTGTCTGTCCTCTGGATGTGTGGTGGGATCCATTTGCCCTAGTAACTACCTTTGAAGATGTAAGAGAATATGAGGATAGGCTCTATCTGTGCAAAGGGACATGAGTCCTAGTCCAGACTAAAATCCTATAACAAAACTCATCTGGATTAGTACTTCCTCCAGAAGATCTTAATTTCTATTCATCATGAAAGAGTTTAAAAACATTTCCTGTTAAATCATAGCTGTGCTAAGAGTGGGTGTTCCTACAGCAGAATTTGAAATTGACAGTTCCTGTCAATTCTTGGTTTGTATCCACATAGAAGTGTCTTAGTTTGAAAGAGACATGTCTTTCAAGGAAGATGGGAACCTCCCTTGGAATAGAAAATATGACCCCCTACCCTCCAAATTATTATAACTTTTAGATTATGAGACTTTCAGGCGAAGATAGGAAAAAAGTAATAACAGTTCTTTACTATAATATATATGTTTAAATCTGGCAGTACTTCTGCTTTTCCCAAGAGAAACACATGTGCACCCCCATCTCTCTAAGAGATATAGCAAACTGCACCCCCTCTCTTGTCCTGGCCACATTTTTGTCTCTCTTAAGTGTCTATTGTTCCAGTCTCTTAGGCAACAAATGGGAGAAAAATTCCCTAAAAGAGGCGAAAAAAAAAATAAAAAAGGAAAAAATCCTAACCTCCAACAGAAGGCAGCATGAATTTAGGATCAGGCGCATTCTATTTCTAAGTTGCATCACTATCCAGCTGCTGGCAGTAAGGGAGGGAGTGTGTTCTGCTTTTTAATTGCTGTAAGCTGAAATTCAGAAATGTCTTTTTTACTGTTACTGATTGTCCTTTGTTAGCCCCTTATAGGGAGCTGGCTTGAGAGGACTTGTTTTGAGACCACTAGCTCAGTGTACTTTAAACTTCATTAAAACCCTGTACAGTGAAAGTAACATTTGAAACTTTAATCAGATTCTCGTGTCAAGAGAAATAACTCACTACATCTGTTTGCTGTGTGTTTTTAAGTAGATAATAGACGTGGAACATGATCCCAATGCAGGTGACTCACTGGAGTATGATGCTGAGTGGATTGCAGTCCTCAAGGCCACCAACAGTCTTGTTAATGTGACCCAGAGCTCCTGGAATATGCCTGAAAAGAATGGCCTCTATGCCAAGTAAGTTTTCTGCAAAATAGAGATGAAAATGAGAGGTTTTTGTTTTTTTTTCTGGACTGGAAGTTATACTGGAGATGTGTTTCTGTTCTGCAGCCTGTAATGCCTGTAGGACTTGCTAAATGCCTTGGAAAGAAAAGAGGATGTTGACAAAAGACGTCGTCTAAAGCATACAACTTCTTTACTGCTCTACCTGGGCAGTTAATTTTATTTTGCAAACTTAGATACCAGCATTTGAGGGACAGAAACTACACCATGAGGCTGAAAAACAGGCTGGGTTATGGGTGTGGGTTGACATAATCCTTGGTGGGGAGAAGGGTGTCTCAGTACTGACCAAAAGAAAATTAAAACCTTCCTGCAAAAGCATTTGAGGAATAAAGTGTCAGTTGCAAAATGAATTTGTAATCCATCTTTGAAGGTTACACTCTGCGGTGGGAGCCTTTTGACTTGCTGCGCTTGTTTAAACTTTACGCACTTTTTTAGGTGGGATTACAGTGTGACAGAAGAAGCCATTAAAGAGGTGTTAGAAGAGCTGAACCATGACCTCAAAATTCCTTGCAACTTCACACTGACAGCTGCTTGTTACGATCCCAGCAAGCCCCAAAAAAACATGGAGCCAGTTCATACCATCAATCCACAGACCACTGAGTTCTGTGCCCAGTTTGGCCTCACTGACATCAATGACAGGATCCAGCAGGCTAAAGAAGAGAGCTCAGGACGAGGTGAATGTGAAGAGGAGGAGGAAGAGGAGATGGACAGTACTGGGTCAGCAGAGGAACCCAGTGAATACAATACAGATAATTCTGGCCTGTCATGCTTTAATCCAGATGAAATAATGCTGGATGAAGAAGGTGGCGATGAAGACTTGAGTACATGCTCTGTAGATCACTCCCCTGATCACCCTCCTGAGTTCTCTACGAGCTTCTCTGACATCCGGATCATGCCAGACTCCATGGCGGTGTCGTCTGACGATGCCATGGACTCCAACAACGAGGAGCTGGAGAAGTCTGGTGGGAGCAAGCAGGTGGAGGAAAAGAGCTCCACTGAGAGGTCATTAAAGCGCATTGGTGGTGATGAAAACGGGAACAGTGGTGTTAAAAAAATCAGGAGAAGGAACCAAGCTATCTATGCTGCAGAGGATGAAGATAAAACAGATTAAAACTTCACAGTTTGTGTAACTAAGTTCTCTTCCAGCCTTTCTGTGGGAAGGTGGTGAGAATTTTAGTGAACTGTGTGTGCTTTTAATGTCACATGATCTTAGTCATGTTACTTTCTCAAGCTCAGAGACTGGATGTACTTCTCACGGGGAAGGTGATTTAGAATAGACATCAAAGGAAGAAGCTGAGACTTTTTCAACAAAGAACTTTGTCAAAGGATGTAAAGCTCATATATCCTTGATTTTGTTTCAGTTCTTGGTGTATGGTGTATACTCCATATCTTCAGCTGAACAAGACTCACCATGCTTGTTTAACAAGAACTCTTAAACTGTAGCATGAGTCCAAGTGAGAGGATGTCTGACTTCCTGGACTAAATGATTTTATTTTATTGCTTTTGTCTTGTTTTATACTGAACTATTAATACACTATAGCATACGCAATAACCCTATGAATGATATTTGAAAATAGAATTCCCATTATAACAAAACAGCAATAGAAGAATGAAGATTTTTATTTCTGGTGATAGTCATGCCACAGAAAAACTTTGTGGTCATAAGCAAAACAATATGTATTGTCCAGGATTAACTTTTAATTACAGTTCTGATAGTAAACCAAGTTTCTTGATTTGGAGTATGACGGTTTTATGGGGACCATGGAAGACTGCCTCTCTATTCTTAAAAACTCACTTTTGTTCTGTTTCTTAAATCTTGAGAACAATGTCTTAAAATGGAAGTAGTTAGGAAGGACAACTTTCTAAATGTGCATAGCACCACTGTCTCAGCTCTGATTAATCAGGGCTGTGTTTTGTGTTCATACAAGGTGATGGGTGTGTAAGTTGCCTGAGACAGTAACACCTCCCATTTTCATTAGTATCACTTTTCACTTGTCATTTCTGTAGCTGTAATTTGCTGTAACTTCCAAAGCACCTTTGTAATCTTCAGCTGAGGGAGAACAGGAGCTGCCAGAATAGAGACCCTCTTGGAAGTTTTCTGTTTATTTTTTTTTGCCCTGAATTATTAAATGGCACTCCTTTGGCCTAAGAGGCCACGGGGACAAAACTGAGTGAATTCATGAAAAATGAAAATGACAATGTTTTCAAGCATATGTCATTAGATTCATTAGCCTTCCTGATAGATGGAATTCCTCATGGCCATGCTGCCCCAAGAGCAGAAGGAAAAGCCTTCTTCCCCGAGAGAAGGAGGAAAAGCTCCTGTGTTTTTCCTCCCCCAAGGCATAGGCAGTGTGAAGGAGAAAGCATCCTGACAGGAACAGGGAGCTGGATAGGGAGCAGTGAGTGAAATGCATCTGTGAGTTGTGTATCAGACTCGGGAGTTCTGTCTTTAAATCACTTCCATGGTCTGGGGTTCATCTTGCTTCCTCTCCGGTCAAGCAGCTCACTACAAAAACTAAACACCTTAAATATTCAAGGGCTAGAAAAGGGCATAATTAATGCTCTCAACAGTTCAATTAACAGCTCATCTGTCAGAACGGCTGCCAAAAGAGCTGTGCTTAGGTATGAGGAGAAACTGGGAGTAACCCGGGTGTGACACTCAGGGTGTGTAAAATGGCTTTGAACTGTCAGATAATTTATTGAAGCAGATGAGTCTCTTTAAGGGTTCTGGGTCTGCACTGGTAAAATCTTAATCATGCCTCATGATCTGAACACTATAATGGAAATAAAGTATTTTAAATATAAATTCTGTTGTGGACTTGAAAAGCCTCCCAAGGAACCTGAGCATGGTATTGTGCTCTCAAGGTTTCTGCACTGGAAAAGAAGATGTATCTTGCATGACTTTTCAGTCTAATTCCTTATGTTTTTAAAACAAACTGTTCTGCCCTGTGTTGTCCCATGCCTCCCCCCCTTCAGATAAATGTGTTTCTAAAAAGCACGAGACTTGGACAAGATAAAATATTGATTTTTCAACCTTTAAATACTTTTTAATGAAGTATTTCAGTGTCCATTGAGCAGAGTGCAGCTGGTAAATACAGTGAACATAAATGTTTTTGAGTTTGAATCATATCTGACCTCCAGAGGTGACCTTTCTTGCAGTCATTTGCACCCTCTTTGCAGTTTGCAGTGTCCTCCCCGTCTTGCTTTCATCCATTATGGATTTTCCCTGTCGGCAAGATTCTCTGCTGCAAGGAGGATTCAGTAGAAGCTGAGCTTCTTCAGTAAAGGCCAGATATTTCAAATAGTATTGAAAACTCTAGGGAATGCTGACACATTTCAACTTGCTTTTAAGACCTAGAGTCTCCAATCCTTTTTAGAAAGAGGATTTAGAGTCTCTCTGAGAACTTTTGAAATTTTTATGAGAAACCTATGGAAGACATTTCTCTGTACAACTCTTGTATTGCATTTTTTTTCAGTGTCTGTAATGAGTCTAAAACGGTTTTTGCTGTTACTAGCACTTGGGAAAAGTGTTCACCTGTTCCATCCCAGGCCAGCACAGAGGTATTTTCACAGCATGTCGTCAGTCTACTCAGAAAAAAACAGTGAAGAGGTATAGCCTTGTTTCATAATGGAGTAATTTTAAATTAAAGCTATTAAAGTCATCTTGTGACTGCTTCCTAAGATATGTTTATTGTACTCATGTTATCCTGTGCAATCTCTAGCAGCTGCCAAACCTCCGTTTTCTTAGGAAGGGCATTGGTTGAGAGCTGTGAACCCGAGCTATGATGCTTCTGCTATTTTTTTGTGGTTTTACCATCCTCCTCCCATTTAGTTCTGACTTCAGCGTGGGTACAGTCAGTGATCCCATGCCTCAGGCTGTATAATACATTTGGGCTAATAAAGAAAAATAGCAGATCTTAGGGAATCTGTAGCACATCTTAGTGAAGTCCTGGATTGTTTTCTGTGAAAAACAAATTCAAAACCAAAGAAATCAATGCTGGCAACAAAAGGCAGCATTGACAAACTAAAGGAGCCCAAGCCATTTCTGCGCAGCGAGGCTGAGGGGAAGGCGGGCTCGGGCTCGTTTCGGTTCGGGTTCGTTTCGGTTCGGGCTCGGACAAAGGCTCGGCAGGCTGTGGCTCGTGCTCGGCTGCGCTTGGGCTCGTGTTCGGCTCAAGTTCGGATCTGCTCGGGCTGGGCTCGAGTCGGGCTGGGCTCGAGTCGGGCTGGGCTCGAGTCGGGCTGGGCTCGAGTCGGGCTGGGCTCGAGTCGGGCTGGGCTCGAGTCGGGCTGGGCTCGAGTCGGGCTGGGCTCGAGTCGGGCTGGGCTCGGCTCGGGCTCATTTTCACTCGGTCTCTGGCTCCACTCCGCTCCGCTCGGCTCCACTCGGTCTCCGGCTCGCCTCGTTTCCGCTCGGCTTCCCTCGGCTCCACTCGGTTTCCGGCTCGACTCGGATCCGCTCGCCTCAGGCTCACGTTCGGCTCGGGCCGTCACTCTCCGCGGCCCGCGCCGGCCGCGCCCTGCCCCGCGCGTGCGCACAGCGGGCGCCGTTCCGCACGCGGGTGGTGTGCGGCGGCGCAGGCGCGGTGGGGCGGCAGCGGGGGTTCGGCGCCGGCCGGCTCGCTGGGCCCGCCCCGCTACCCCCGGCCCCCGCCCGCCGCGCGCCCGCCATGAGCCCGCGCCCGCCGGCCTGAGGCGCCGCCGGTGCCGGAGCGCTCCGCCAAGATGGCGTGTGTGCTGGAGGCGCCGCTCCGCATGAGCGTTCTCTCGGTGAGTGCCGCGGGCCGGGCCCTGCCTGACCTTGGCCCCCGCTGGGCCCTTCTGTCCGGCGGCGCCGGGAGCGGCCCTGGGGCTGCGCCGGGAGCGGGGGCGGTGCGGGCGGCGGGGCCGCGCTCCTTCCCTCTGTTCCCCGCGCCGCAACTTCTCCTGGCGCTGGTTTTCCCCCTACGAGGATCCCGTTCCGTGGCTCCGGAGGCACCGGCGCTCTGGACGTGTCGTTCGCTGCTGACACGGTTCGGGCTCGCCGGCCCCGGGCAGCTGCAGCTCGGCACGCGGAGGGCCCTGGCGCTGTCGGCGCTGCCCTTCCTCAGGGGCTGCGGAGCAGGGCTGGCGCTCCCAGGTGGGCTCGCAGCCCGCCCCGATTCGGGGGCTGTGCCGGTGCCGGAACCGGGGCTCTCTCCTCGCAGCGTCCCGGCTCCTGCGGCAGGGAGGAGTCGCCGTGCTGCGGGAGCCTCTGACAGCCGCCTTCCCTTCCCCGGGGACGGCCCAGGGCGCGCAGCGGTCCTGCTGCATCGCACGCGTGCTGGGAGCAGCGACGCAAAAGGTGCAGCCCGGGTGCTCCCCTAAGAGCGGAGGGTTGGCGCTTTTCCTTCTCTTTGAAAAATTCGTGTTGGTTAAGAGATCCGTGAAACTGATTATGTCGATAAAAGAAGACTTTTTTTGGGGAGGACTGCCTGCATATGAATACCCTTCTACATATTGCAGATCTCGTAGCTGGTGGTGTAGAAGCCAGGATATTTTAGAAACAGAAATCTACGGGATCTTTGAAGTCTAGAAGAGTTTTACACGTAAATACATAGGTCAGATAGCTAAAAGTCTGTTGTTGTTCTCAAAAATGCTGTCTTCGGTTGCACAGTGAAAGTGTATCTGTAGGATTTACGTGGCATAATTTAATAGTGTTTCTGGAGACAAAGGAGCCCTGCTGCCTCTAGATAATTCTTCTCTGTGATGTGAGACCACAGGCAAGAAGCTGCTGGTGCCTCTTGACATCGAGATGGGGAAGCAGGAGTAGATTCAGCCCCATAGCAGATACTTGCTAAAGCAAGGAAGAGTTTTCAATTCCCTTAGAGCTTCTCTCAAGGAAAATTCATAAAGAAAAAATGGGCAAAGCTTAATGAAAAGAGAGCTGGTGAAAAGAAAAAAAAGGTGAGATAATGGAAACACACCTTGGCAAGTGTTCGTGAGAACCTGCAGGGAAAATTCCCTTTGCCTTTCCCACCCTTGTATTTTGGAATGCTTGCCATCTCTGACTTTGGATCTTCTCAAAAGGAATAACAAATCAGTGGTGCATAAGTGTGTAGCTTACAAGCATGGTCCTGTTCCGAGAAGAGAATTTGCTTTGTCTTATACAGCACTATGAGAATGTTGTGGGCAATACTGTCCCATTGAAGGTGTGTGGCACAGGCTTTGAAATGTAGATATGTTGTGGCAAAGTAAGTTACAGAAAAATGTCTTGTTAGGAGCTTCCCTCTTTTGGAGAGCTTGTTTGTGGGTATGATTCTTGAGCAACATTAACTGCTCTTTGAAACTTTTTCTTCCAGGTTTTTTTATTCTATATAGTAATTAAACATAATAAAATTGCAATTCAAGGCAGTGCTGATAACTGCAGTTCATAAATATCTCTCTGTTAACTTGCTTTGACAGTTGCCATGTTGTCATCTACGTTAAGCACCTCATCTTCTCTAGATTACACTTGAACACAGTGTTATCTTTGTGTGATGTTGCCCAGCAGTAATGCACTGCACATTTAAATATAATTCTTTGGGTTCCCTGCCTCTTGCCTGGGAAGTTTTGTAGACTTGCTGCTGCATAAGCCATTGTATGAATTGATACAAATTATTGCAATTGTTTGCTCTCTCTCTGCAGGAGGTCACAGCCAGTAGCCGCCACTATGTCGATAGATTGTTTGATCTCGATCCCCAAAAAGTCCTGCAAGGTGTCATGTAAGTCATTGAAACACTCTTGGGCTCTTGGTTGTGCATAGGGCAGGTGTACTTGATCCTACTAGAGTGATAGGTCAAGGGCAAGAAACTCTTCCTATGTTTTTTTTGAGAAATGTAGTTGGCAAATCTTTATACAAATATGTCAGTATTGATGTAGAGATAGTATTGATATAGACTCTCACTCTGTAGTGCATATGGTTTATAACACAGCCTCCCAGTTGCCAGAAATGAGGTTAAACATTCTGTGAGCACTGAAATTTTTTTTGGATATATTTATGCCTTTTGGCCATGTTTTGCTCCTCTTCCAGGTCTGTTGAGACTCTTTTTTTCTTACTGCACTGCCAAGTCAGTGTACCTGCCTCTTACTCTTTCCCCTGCTGCCATGCCTGTGTGTTTGCTTTGACTTTTTTAGTGCTTGGCTTCTGTCTCCCCATGGGAACTGCAAGCTGCAAGAGAATGCTTCTGTAGACCTGAATTTGGATGCAAGTTATATTTCAGTACTTGTGTTTCATGCCAGCAGTCAGGGCAGTGACTGAGAGGGTGAGACAAGGAGCAGGAGTGAAACTGCAGCAAAGCTCTGGTTGTTCCCTTGCTGTCCTTGGGCCATGAGCTTTCCATTAGAATCACTTTTCCAGCAAAGTGGCAAATGAGAGGCCTTGCCCAGGACTGACTTTGGTGATGGAACCAGACCTTTTTGGGTTTACCAGTAGCTTGTTGGCTGTGGCAGTCTAATAAAACACCAGGAGAAATCAGAGGAACAAATGGGTCAAATAGCCAAGAATGTTGGTTGTGTTGCTTAGCATGACTTGAGGTGTTCCCCAGTAGCAGATGAAAACAATTATTCCAAATGTCCAGGGGCAACATGTCAGTGTCCCTTTAAAATATATGAAGAACACAGTCTAGGTAAAATTGTCCTGGAAGCTTTTTTGATTGGAATACCCCCTTTCCTGCATAAGAACTTCTGATACCCTGCTGTAACTATGAACAGGTTCTTAACTCTGCTCTAGGAGAGTCTGGTTTTGCTTCCACCCCTTGGCCTTCTTAGTCCCCTCCTCATAAGGGTGGTGGGGTGGTCCTGGGGAAGGAGATGTCTCATCCAGCGCCCCAGTGGGGTGACTTGGCCCCTGTTTTCTCCCTGGCAGATGCTCTGAGCCATGGCTGGTGCTCCATCCCTGCTCTCCTTCCTTTTCAAAGGACTGGAGCCCACAACCCTTGGTAATCTCTTCCCTATCTTTTGATATGTTATTCTTCTTTTGCAGTCTAACTGATCTCCCCAAAACAGGAGTTTCAGGCAGTATCTTTGTCTTGAGTAACATCTGAAATTGGTCATCTTGTCCACGGGTGTCAGTGGATTCTATGCTGAGATCCTTTCTTGTATTTAAAGATAAGAAAATATCAATTTATTTCACAAAATTTCTCACAGGGTAGATTTGGATGGTAAAACTATTTGTGATGCTCTGGCTGAAATCTTAATTGTGGGAGTATCTTTACTGACTCTGAGCCAGTCCTTTGTGGCAGATGTGTTGTTTTTGAAATATTGGTGGGTGGGTGTGTGACAGTCCAATTTAGAAAAATTTATATAAAAGAATAAGTATATGAAAGAATATAAAAATGTATATAAAAGATGGAATTTAGAGTAGTATATGTATTAAAAATTTCTGTCAGTCCAGGATTCTTTTTGGGCAGAAAAGTACTACTTTGTCCTTCTTTCTTTGATTTCAGGGTATATGCAGAGGTATTGAAATTAGAATGATCTGGTATTTGGGGTGGAGTAGGAAAGGATTAAAGTTTTTCCAGAAGTACCCGTCAGAAGCTTTACCAGATATGCTGCATCCTTTGCAGAAAATCTTTGTTTCCTAAGATGTGCTGGTTTTTCCCTGCATCCTGGCTGGAAATACTGATGACCTAGATTTTTTTATTTTGATTGATGGAACTGTATGAATATCAAGGATCAGAAAATGGGCTGTTGTAAGAGGCTTTGTTTCTGCAGATTGTCTTCAGTTACAATAGTCCTGTTTTTTGTATGCTTGAATGAATAACTTGGGCTTGGGGCTTTTTTTCATTGCATCCTTGTAATTATAATGAAACCAAACTTATGAATGAGCTTTGATAAAGGTAAAATGTACCTAAATGCTTCTTGAACTTGAAAATCATGCCAGTCCAGTTTTCATCTTGTAACTTGAGAAAGCTTTAATTACATATTCTGAAAGTATTTAAATGATTAAAATCTATTTTTTTTTCCTTTGCTTTCCCATGAATTTTCAGAGAGGTGGTGTTCAGAGTTTTCCTTGTCCAGAAAATAAAGCTTTACCTGGTTAGGAGTACCTGTTTAATTTTCCTTCTAATGAGAAAATAGAAAACATTTCCTTCAATAGACACACATCCATAGCTGCATGTGTGTCTATTGATCTTATTTCAAAATACCAAGTTTCTTACAGAACTTCTGTTCACATGATTTCTATCCTGCTCATCTGGGTATGGACAGTGGGTAGGATGGGGAGAATGGTACCTACCACTAAGTCCTGAAATTCTGATCAGGATTTGAAAAGTTGAGATGACTACTGCCTTTTTTACTGTACCTGGTAGGGCACTAAAGTGTTCAAGGCCCATCTCCATACCCCCATCTGTGTGGCTGTGTGTGCATTTGCCTTCTATTTACTGTCTTTGGAGATGAGAAAGGTTACTATAGTGGTTTCCTTCTGTAAACATGAACTCTACATTGTGGCCAGGCTTATGCTTGAGAGGTCTTTACAGGTTTGCTTTGTGTCTCCTCAGGTGCTCCTGTGACCCTTTCCTCTTGCTGTTGTAGAGCTCAGGTTTTCTCCAGTGTGCCCTGAGTGCATTCTGCAAGGTCAGCACTGATGTCAGGTGTGCAGCTATCGAGTGCAGCTCGTGTTGGCAGTGCATACATTGCCTGACACAGATACTGCAGTGCATTAAAGGCTGTGGTCTCTCAGAGGTTCTCTTCAATGTTTTGCTGTTATTGGCAGAGGAACAGAACAGAGGTGGCTCTGTAAATTTCTGTGTTTTTATGAGAGCTTCATTTGTCCCAGGTTTGTTCCTGCAACATCATCTTCTGCTTTGCAGTATTTTATTTCTTTTATTAAAAGCATTTCTGGGTTGTGATCCTTAGACTGTCATTTGCTTTTCACCTGCTGTTAAGCCCAGGACCACATTGTTCAGGTGCAAGACTGATACCTGTTTCTATCCTCTAATTTATTTGCTGGTAGGGGGCTTCTTTGAGAGACATTTTATCACGCTTACGTTTAGCCTGGTGCCTTCAAAGTGGCAATATATCATTTTATGGAGAACTCTGTAATCCCACCTCAAGGCTGCTTTTGAAAGGAGCATCCTTCCTGACAAGCCTGGCTTACTCAAGGTTCCAGCTGTTTCTCATCAGACTATTCCTCAGCAGTCAGAGGGTGTCATCCTTTAAGACTTGTAAATTACCATCTTTGTGGTGCACTGAGAATTCCTGTGCTACTGCTGTTCCTGTCCTTTATGACCAGTAGGAATTAGAAGACAAGTGTTTTCCAATCTCGTGTGAGCATTTTATTTCTCAGCACAATGAAAGAAACATCCTATAGAAATGGCACATGGTCCTCACACTGTGTGTTTTGAATCCAACTATCAGTAGTTTGGGTCTGTAATAAATGTTCCAGGCACAGGTTTAGATGGCTGTGTAATAGTGTGCTGTGTTCTCAGCTATGGCTGTTGGAGGGATCATCAGTGCAGTGTTCACACATGCCCACAGCAAAAATTCTGTGAAATATGAGACGCAATAACTTCATGAAGTGGGAAGAGAGGAAATTCCCATCTCAGTTATCCCCCTTCAGATGGCTGTGAAGAGGCTACTTCTGCTTCTTGTTCTTGTCTGTTAAACAAACTTTCTGTAACACTAAGTGATGAACAGCATTTGTTTCCACATTTTGCATCCCAAACAGCTGCATCAGATTTTCAGTCTCAGTGGTCACTTCTGCACCTCAGTTTTCTGCAGGAGCTGTTCTGGTTTTGTGCATATTCCCTTAGCTCAGTGGAAACAGAGAGCAATCCTTAGTGGGCTGTCATAGTTTGCCCTGTACATTTTGGTCAATTCTGTTGTCTCCTAGACAGTACACTGTAGTAAGTGCATATCCTGTATGAAACTTGGAGGTGTTATTGGCTAACAACAAGTGATGTAATTTTTTGAAGCATTGTTTTTGTGCAGAGTCATTCATGTGTTAAGGGAAGAGTCTCCCGAGTCCCTCATAGACGCTTTGTAAACTGCAGGATGGGCTCTTTGTGGCTTGGAGCTGGGAAGCTGCAGGATCTGACAGAAACTGGAGCAGGTTTAGGTGGTGCTGGGAGCACTGCTCAGCTTGTTGGTTTTTCCCTTTCAAGAGGTGAGCAGTGAAGGAAGGCATTTTGGAAGGAGAGAAGGAACTGAAGGGCTTAAACATCTAGAATTAAGTAGTGCTTTGTGAAGAGGGGCTTTCAGTGCAATGGTTTTTGTAGTCAGGTGTAAGGATGGTGTAGACAGAGGGAAGAGAGAGAGATGCACTTAAATGCAATTGTGTTCCTGTCAGAGAGAAAAGGTGCTCTCACTTTTGCACGCTTTTATAATGCAGCAAAAGATGCTTATGCAGAATAGGTTTTTTTTTAGCAAGTAAATTGTTATGTATTGTAACTCCTGGTATAATATTTAGAGGTGGGGTAAACATCAGGTGTACCTATGATACTTGGCCATCTTCAGCCTTACAGGGATGTTTAATATTTCAAGGCTTGCAGTGACTGCTCTGAGCCTATGAGAGAATGATGGTTATTGACTCTGTTTCACTGCTGCTTTTGAGATGGCTGTGAAGCCACTTTTCTCCAAAACCCCTCTGTTGATACTATCCTCAGTGTAATGATACTGTTCCTTTGATGTCTTGAGGCTCAGAGTTGGATGAGGGAGGAGGAGCAGCCTCTGACAGACTGGCTCTTGGAGCTGTAGAGAATGGGGTGAGCATTGGTCGCAGGTGTCCTGAGGTGGGACTCAGTAGCAGACCTCAAGCTGAGCCCAGCTGAACATGACATGGCCATTCAGAGTTTACTTTCCCCGTATTAATCTGTTATACAAAGGGAGTGGCTGCCTGCAAGGGAGGGTGTAAGCAGCAGGCAGCTGGGGAGAAATAATTCTGCCCTTTGGGAGTGTTGTCAAGACTGAACTTGGTGGTTGGGCCTGAGGGATATGTGCCACAGAGCCAGAAATGCTGCTGAGTTTGTGATTCTTCATATTTGGCATTGGAGTTTTTTGGTTCCAAGCTGCTTGTTGGCACTGATTGGAATCAGTATTAAAAAATTTTGAATTTAGTAGCTTTCCAAAAAAGCTCATTTTCTATTTGCTGTATGGAACTTTTATGCTAATGTCCTGTAAAGGGCTGGTGTTTGTAGCAACATGCAAAGGACAGTACTCTGTTTACCAATTAATTTGTGTACTAGATGATTCAGCTGACTTTAGTATGTGTGCTGTGTTGCTGCTGCTGAGCTGATAATGTCAATTGTTGAGATTCTTTTCTTTGGGGATTGTAACAGGACGGCTAGCTCATAGAATTACTTGCTAAAATATACTTCAAACAGGCTTTATCTCAAATGCCCAGGAACTCCAGAATGAGAGAGTTTATGGACATACAGATGTTAGGGGATTTCTGTTCTAATGAGAACTTAGTAAGAGCCATTTGAAAAAGGGAATTTAGGCTTGACTAGGCCAGTACATCATCTTAGCTCTGATAGCTCTTTGGAGATAAAAATCGGAGGTTTTGCTTCATGACAGAAGGACTTTAGATTATTATAATCTAATGGGTAGCAGCTATGTTAAATTAATAGGGTTTGGTGATCCTTTGGTGGTTGTTGGCCTAAGGTGCAGTGGACAGTGTCAGACAATATTCCAAGCTCACATCTAGAGCAGCCAAACACATTCTGCAAGGCCGTTTTAAGGTATTTTCCTGTCCTGAATGAAATTGTAAACTTCTCCATGTGGATCACTTGTGGTGGGCAACATTCTGTAGATGAAGAGTGGTGATCTTAAAATGGGACAGTGGATAAAAGTAACTTTAAATTAAGGGAGAATGTATGAAGAATAGTGCAGTAAAAACATAGTGTTACAGATACCTCTCATTTTAATGAAATTTCATTTGATTTTTGCTTAAGCACTGCTAAATGCTGAAGGCAGTCCTTTATACTGGGAAGTGAAATGTTCTTGGGGGTAGATAGAGACAGTGAAAAAAAAAAAGGTACCACAGTTACTTGTATTTGATACTTTGGGTCATTCATGTGAAGCAGCAGTGGTGGAGCTGCTCTTTTCATGTGGTTTGGCTGTTTCGGGACAGTTGTGAAAGTAGTGTTTTGCTGATCTGGCGTCACAGAGCAGGGATTTTCTCAGTGAGGATTTGTGAGAGTTCTGCAGAGCTGCAGCTGTTTTCCCCACACCTCTGTTGGGGTAATTCTTTACTCTTAGAACCTAATGTGGTTGAATAGTAGAGATTGATGCTGAAATTGAAATGCTGATAATACAGAGCTCTCTCTAGCTATAGTTCGTGTGGTTTTGTTGGTTTGGTTTTTTTGGTTTATGTAGGTTACATAATATCAGTTAGCTAAACTCCCATCCACCACTAACTTCAAGCACTTTAAATTTGGGTTACATTGTTTTTAAAGCTGAGTGAAGTAAATTGTCTATATATAGCATTACTGATCTCATGCAACTTGTAGCACGATATCTAGGCTCAGTGCAAAGGATGAGACAATAAAATGTGCTTGGGAGAGGTGGGAAAAGAAGCATTTCTCTTTTTTCAGTCCAGGTAGAGACTGGAAAGGAGCTTGAGTTGAAGCTGCAGCCAAAGACATGGAGAGCTGACATTGTTAAGCTTGATCAGAAGGGCAGCACGTGAATTGACTGATGTGAACTCCTATGTGGAAGTGAAGGTTTGGTATGAGAGGTTTCTTCAGTCTGTCACACACAGCGAGAGGAGCACTGGAAAACAGCATGAATTCAGAGTAGGAGTAAGCTATCAATATCTCTAACTACAGGTATGGGTCACTGAAACACTTGTCTTTCTGTTTGGTAGATTTTCTTTGTCAGGAATCTTATGACACGGTAAGTTGCCTCTCCAGAGGATACTTGAGATAAGAGTTCAAGCATTTTCAATGGCATTGCAATATGGAGGAGTTGGACTGAACTATCACTTTTAGCACTGTGTGTTAAATTCTACTGTTCTGCAGTGCTGTAATTAGAGACAGGTGCTGTTTTTCTATAGCACTTTGATTTTATGCACTGAGACATCAGAATTAAGATTGAGAACAATCATGGATTGAGGGGCTTTTGTTTAAATGTTGTTTGTTTAGTTTGCACTGTGCGTTGATTGTGTCAGTTTCTAAGGACTTTTTCAGGGGAGTTGAGTAACATTGTCTTGATGTGCTGTTTTGTTCTCTCCTGTAAAATTATCTTTTTTGTTGTATCTACTAATATTTTTGAATGGGATTAGAAATCTTGAAACTTTGCTTCCCAACTTGATGATTGACCTTAAAAATAAGCTGATTTAGGACTTCTGGGGTTTGCTTGAGTTGGCAGGAGTTTGTAACATTTTATTCACTTGGTTGGACCAGGAATCATGTTAGTACAAACACTCCACTTACCAAAGGAGTAGAAAACAGCTTAATGCCATAGTAGTGTCCATCTTAGAAATTAATTCTGTGAGAATAGTGATGGACATATTTTCACATGCAAAAACTGGTCATTAATTCCTGAGGTTGTTTTGCATCTGTCTATAAAAATGGGAGACTGGAGGAAAGGGAGCAGGAGGAGAAGGAGACAAAAGCTATAGGAAGCGTAATTGTCCAAACTTAGGTCCTCCACAATGGGCTTCTGGCTGTAGTCCAGCCATTATAGGTGCCATTTGCTTATATGATCCTGAAATTTAGAAACTCTCATGCAGTTGGGGCAGCTGGTTTTTGTCTGAGCTGTGTCCCTGGTACCTCATGTACCAGCTGCCAGTGCCTCAGCTTTTTAGAAAGTTGCATTTTGAGTTTTTGAAACCTTTGAGAATGCTGCTTTGTGTCACTCTATTGTTGGTGACTTTGGGCAGCTCCTGGTAGATAAATCTCCAGCCCTGACTGCTTTGTGTTGGGAGCCTCATCAGGCTGCGTAACTGGCTCAGAATCTTTTGGAGCTATTTCTTGCTAAAAGTGAAAGCACTGGCTGGAGGTGCCCAGGGCTACTTTTCCTTCTGTGATTGTTCAGGTCATGTTTGACACCCTTCTCTGTCTAGGAACCCCTGAGATATGTCTCCCTGCTGTTCTCAAAAATCGTAAGATGAGGAAATGTCATGCAGGCTGTTTATTTCCTCCTCTTCTGTGAAGTTCCTGTGGCTGCTTCCTCAAATCACTCTGGCTCATTTCAAGATCTTTTGTGTTGCTGTGGTGGAAGGTGACGTAGGAAAGCTCCATGGCTTCCTAACAGAATTTTGTATTTGGTCTGTTTGTGCTTGATTTACTATATTTAAAAATGGAGGTAGAGCCAAATTGTCACGTGGGTGTCCTTGTATCCATGCTGCTTTCTCAGGATTTCTTTTGCAGGAGAGATGCAGATATGGGGGCTTACTGGGGATGCTGTGAAAGTCTCTTCTTTCTCAGTTAGGACCTGAGCTCACTCTTCTGTTTCATTGGGGTTTTATTCTATGGAGGGAGTCCCAAACTTACAACTGACTTCATGAAGATGTTGAACTTCAGTAACTTCTGCATAGGATGAAGGTCAGCGTCTCAGCTTCCTTCTGCAGTAGTAATTTTCATTTACTACTAATTTTCTCAGGATGTAGACATTTAATAATGTTGGTTTTTATTGGTTTGTTTTCATCGAAACTGAAAGACCATATTTTACAAACTGTTTTATTTAATATAATTTCTTGCTTATCTGAAGTGGCTATATCTGGTGTCTTTAAACAATTACACACTAAATATTAGAATAAAACCAGAACTTCATACACAGTTGGCAAATTAGTTCCTCTTGTAACTCTTGTCAAGCTGTATTTAGATGGAAATTAGTTTAATGTAGTCCTGAAATATTTTAAACACTCATGCTGTGTTCATATACTAGCATGCACTGCACTTTATTTATAGCTATTTAATTGAACTGATTGCTTTTGGGTTCCTATGTTCTGAAACATTGTTAGAGCTGATAAGCATCACCCAGTATTTTTTTCTGCTTTTCTCAAGTTTGTAGGAAGAGAGTTAGTCTTGCTGATTTTCCAGTCTCTAAGTTGTTTCATAACTTAAAGCTTGGATTGGTCGCAGGGTTGAGCTGATGAAACAATATTTTTATTTCTTTAAGAAGCAATAAGAGATTGAAAAAGCTGGTTTTTAGCACTTCAGGAAGCAATATTCCCAAGCACTTAGCTAGGATCTCTGCAGTATTTTATTGTTGGCAGCTTATGTTATTCCTTCTTGCAGTTTTTTTTTTTTCCATGTAAATTGCTTTATTGCACTATAATGCATCTCAGCATAAATATCAGATTTTAAATCTATGCACTAAATTGATTGTAATTCAGGTTATTTTGTTAAATGATTTGGAATTTAGTTTGAATCTAAACTATAGGATTTAATATGCAGGATATTAAACAAACCCCAAACCAAAAACCCAGCCAACCTCAAATGCATCTTAAGGGCTCTGTTTTGTGTAACTCCAGGTTTGTCTTTGAACTCTTCACAGAGTTGCTGTTCTGAGCTGAGAAGCTCACTAATGCCAAGGTGTTCTGGGTGCGGGTGCCAGCTCTGAGTTTTTCTTGGGAGGCTCCTCTGGCTGTGCTGGTGCGTGGCAGCCAGCTCATAACCTGAGCTTGGAGCTGGGAATTGGAAAGGCTGGTTCTCCCTCTGGATCATGGTCCTGTCACAGGTTAGGCCTGGAGCCACCACAGATGTGTTGTTCTTCTGAAGTTCTCATCTCCCTGTAACTGCATTGTTACTGCTGCTCCCTTCTTCCTGATGCCGAGGACTCCTTTGCACGGAGGAAATGGGAGCAGGGTGCCTGACATTTGGAAATAAAGTGGGTGTTAGTTTTGGACTCAGTTTCTGAGGTTTCTTTGTTACCTCTCCTACAAGATAGTGATCTTTGCTACTTTTGTTCCTTGGATGTATCTCATGATGTCTTGGATCTGAAATCAGTCAAGCTTGAACTTGTTGGTGGTTATGTTCTCAAATAAGGGAGTTGCCCTCAGTTTTTCCAAGTTTTATGATTCACCAAGGACCTGGTAGTCTAGGACAGCATGTGGTAGCTCCTTACTTCTTAGGCAATTAGCTTCCTGATCAGGAAAATCTCTATAAAATACCACATGGAAATACATAACTATTTTTCATAGTACACAAAAAAAGTCTACTACTATGCAACATTCAAATATGGCATTTTAAGGGTGTTCTTGCTTTCCATATCCATGGCTCCCCGTGTATTGAATAGGGTCACTTCTGTAGGTGGCAGCTTGGAAGAGAGAAGTGTGGCAAAGAACTCAGGAGTGCCATAATGCACACAGATGTGGGGACATTTGAGTCTTGTCTCTGACAGGTTTTGGTCATGTTGCCAATCTGAAGGTATTTGACTTGCCTGATGGGTTGAAGTTGGTCAAATGTACACGTGTTGGAGCTGTCAGAAATCTCAAGCTTGTGCTGTTTCTTACCTATCTGACATAACTTTTCTGAGGAACTTTATGAACGTGGAATAGAGAAATTCATCCGAGTCATTTACAGATCAGGACTGTGCCCTCACTAACCCTCTCCACTGGAGTGTTATGGAACTTGGCCATACTCCTGCCACTTGTGAAAGGGTCTCTAAATCAAATTCTAATAAGCAATACTTACTAAATGGTTTTAAGGTTAACATGCTATTCTGTTAGGGATTGGGGCAGGAGTCACAAAAGCTGGGTAGTGTTGTTTTCAGTTTTGTTTGTTGTTTTTTTTAACACAAAATACGGTGTAAAATCAACTGAGCAGAGCATTAAAACATCACCAAAATCTGTTTGTTAATTTTCAGAGTGCTTGGTTAGAGTCTCCTCTTTAGCTGCCTGAGATGCCTTTGCAGATTGTGGATATGGTGCAGCTTTCCAATGACTGGTACCTCAGGGTAGCAGGGAGAGGCAGCCTCTTCAGAAGTCCTGGAGAGTGGCCTGAGCACTTTAGTACCTGAACTTGACACTTCTGTTGGTACAGTTTCCTTTATTCCTCTGAGACATTTGACCTTTGCTTCTGCCACTGTTTTGGACTGACTCTTGTATTTCACAAACTTTTAAAAATTACTTTTAATGTGAAGGGTTCAGCATAGAAACCACTGAAGTACTGTTTCTGATTTTAATGACAACTTCAACTCCATTTGTGGAATTTTCAGGGGCTTCCAGCTTAGCCTGTCTCCTGACCTTGCTCTTTCTCCTTTACTTCCTGCCTTGTGGTGTGAAGTTACCCACCTTAGGGAGACACAAGAGGAAGGTGCGGTATTTCCCGCTGATGCTGAGCTACGTGGAGCTGTGCTGGGCTGGCAGTTGCTGTTCAGTGATGGCTCCTTGGCAGGGGGGTTCCTGACTCTGCTGGATTCAGGTGTGCACAGAAGTGCAGTTTAGCTGCTTTTAGTGATGCTCCTGTGCTGGAACTCCGAGATCACAGGTAGACTTGGAGCTAGCTTGGAATTCCTCGAGTACTCTTGTGTATGCAAGGAGAGAGCACGTGGAGAAATTCAGGGAGAACAGGCAATTACCTTTTGCTAATTGAGCTTTATGAAGGTCCTGTTTGTGCCAGTAAGGCGTTGCCTGCCTTGGCTAAGAAGTTTTTCACAGCTCTAATGGAGAGAGTTGTTAAACTTGGGGCACTTGGGACAACTGCTTGGTGCAGTGAAATCTGCTTTTGCAGTGGACACCAAAGGACTGTATAGTGTTCCTGCTGGCCAGGGCAGATCTTACAGGACAGGGCTGCTCTACGTTTCTTAAAACTTTCAGATAGCAGCTGAGAGATATATAGAGGCAAGAAAACGTGCTCACTTAAAGCAACCACTAACACTCCCAAATTGTTTGAATAAATTATATGCATAGTGATTAACTTATCAGTTTTGCTTCTAACACCTTAAGAAATCTAGTTTTGGATTTTTGTTGATAAAGAATTACCTGAAGTTGATCTCTCTTTATTCTCTGCTCTTAAACTCTCCAACAGCTAGAAAGCTTCCTAGATATGAATCATCTTGATTTTCTGAAACCAGTTCTAAGTTGCAAGCTTGCTTTCAGATTCTCTGGATGTTCATGTATGCTCAGTGTGCTCATATGAAGACAAAAAAAGACAAGGTTGTGATAGTTTCTAGGATGTAGTAGCAATTTTCTGAACAAGGTTGCAAACCACATGTTTTTACAGGAGTTCTTAGTGTGTGCAACCAGTGTCCACTTTCCAAAGTGCTTCCTGTGTTCTGGTACCATAGTATGAATGCCTGTAATGTGTGTAACCTTGCAGTGACTCTCAGGTGGAAAAATGCTCTGGTTTCCACTTTATTCCTGAGATTTTGATGTACAGATGTTCAGGTGTCTTGGTGAAATACATGAGAGGAATCCTGGGGTGAAGAGGGGAGTAAAAGCCTGGTCTCTAGAGACTGGTGATGGTTCCTTTTTCTTAGCTTGCCTTTTTCTGCACCCACTAGACTATTCAGTTAATACTTTACCAATGTTTGACTTCCCAACCAATAGTGGGATTTTAAAATTGTTTTAGAAGTCTAGTGACTATATGGGCACAAAGAACCAGTATATCTAGTTTTTCTCAGTAATAAGACTTCTTGGTGTATGGTGTGCATGTGAGAGAGTTTGGGTTTTTGCTTAAATGCAGGAGTTGGGGTGTAGTGGAATCCCAGAGCTCTGGGGTGTTTTCCTGTGGGCTGAGGAAACTGTGCCCTGAAGCACTACCCAGTCTGTAGCTGCAGCATGGACATGTGGAATACTGCTTGATAAGCCTCATGGAAATAGTAAATTCTATAGATAAGCCCTCAGTACCTCAGCATAATTTACCAGGGTTTGTTTTTCTTTCTGGATTTACAGAGATATGAAAAATGCTGTAATTGGAAACAACAAACAAAAAGCCAACTTGATTGTTTTGGGAGCAGTTCCAAGGTATGTCCTTTGCTACTCTCCTTTTCACTGATTCACAGCAGGTCTGGAATAATGATCCTTCGATCACAGGCACTTTTTTGTTTTAACTTTGATTTTAGTTGACTGAATACTTTCTTCAACGTAACTGAGAGAGACTTGAAATATCTGTTAAACTCATGTATTGCAGAACAGGCTGCTGAGTAATGCTTTTTATGTAGAATTTCATAGAATTCTCTAAAGTAGTCTTGGTGTTTTTATTGAACTTTATCAGTTCAGGAATAAAATCTATTTTTTTGACATTGATATTAATGATGGATGGAAGTGGTTGTATCTTAATCCTGTTCTTCAGCCAATTGCCTGGTGAGTTCATAACTGAAAATGTGTAAGGTTATGTTAAAGATTTAATTTAAAATATTGAAAAACATCTAAGATAATTTGCTTGTCTGCTCCACTTGCTTCAGAGAATTAAAAGCCATTGATCATACTTTATTGTACCTTGCTGCTTCAGCTGATGTTAACATTTTCTGGACCCCGATTCCACTAGTACAAATTGAACAGGTAACTTTAGCTCCTAGACTGCTCGCTTTCATTTCATCCCTCTTCTCCTCCAGCTTTCTTTCAGCCTCAGATTGCAGCAATGGAGAGTGAAACCTTGAGGACTGCAGTCCTTGTGCTGTCATTGTGGCACCAACCTGTATCTTTTTTGCTTAAATGGCAACCAGGTCCCAAACTGTTCTGCCTGAGAGCTGCTGCTGCCTTGTCAAAAATGCTTTTTATTTGCAGAGTATCTTCTCACTGACAGACCTTGTGCCATGGCTGGCCCTTGAAATTCTCTAGGGATTAGCAGTGGAGCCACCCCCTGTACAAAACCTGCTGGATTATCTTCCCTTTTGACCAGATACAAACAGGTGCAGAGAAGACTTCGCAGGAGATGAAAATGGACATTTGTTGAAGATGATGAGAAATTTAAGGAATTTCTATCAGCAATGGGCCTTAAGGGGTTTTTGCAAGTCCTGCTGATTCTTCTCATTCCTATTTTAAAAGCTACAGAAGATCTTCACCTTCCAAATCTAGAATCTGCCTGTTCTTAAGTTTTGTGGGACTTCTGTTCCCTCAGTTATCCTGCTTTTTGCTGCTGCTTGTTCTGTGCCCAGTAAGGAAAATTCAAAAGTGCTTTTTTCTTCATTGTTGTTAATGCCTTCTGGCTGCCCAGGTAAATTATACAGTTAATTTACAACTGCAGAGAAATGACTGGCCCTGGGAAATGTTAAAAGGTGAACTATCACACTTGTCCTCTCTTCGGGACAAGTTATTCTCGAATGAGCGGAAGTCTCTTTAGAGATCTTCAGAGAAGGCTCTTGAGACTGGAGGAGTAGCTGAAATACATTGAGTTACTGTGACCAAAGATGATCCTCCCTGGCTATATCCTGGCATCATCTACCCCCAAGTGCCTTTCTTCAGGCTTTACAATTTCCTCAAGGTGTTGCAGGCAGACTTCACTAGATTATAGACTGTTTGCATTAGAAAGCTCCTTTGGTTGTTCTCTGTCAAGGAGGTGGGAATCCATTGGCTCTTTTGATGTGCCTTCTAATCAGTGAAGCTGGTGGAATACAGGGGCCTGTGGAATTCCATTCTGCAGAGCCAAGCCCCTCCCTCAGTGATGAGAGGAGTAACCAACCTGGCATTCTTCGGTTTAAGTCTTCAAGAAGAGTTTTCTTTTCACAGAGTTCAGTTGCAGGCTCTCATGGGAAGTTGATTCTCTTCTCTCATGGGAATTGTTAGAATTCTGCTGCTGCTTTGTCCTGTGGTTCAGCTTGTTATTTACTCATTTCTTGCTTCTCTCTCCTTCTCCAAGTATTCCTCCATCAAGCTTTCAGAAAATACTCTGTAGACCCAAGGACCCTCTACAGACCTGTCTCTCAGTGGAAAATAAAACAGTATGTTCAGATATTAGAACAGACTCGTACGGGGTTTGGAAACAAGTCTAGGAAGTATCTTTTGTTTGAAATCGGGCCAAATACTGCTGCTGGAATATATGAAATAGCCCTATTATTTTAAAATATTGCAAAGAAATGCAAAGTCCTTTGAAGATCTCCCTACAAAGGAAGCAGTTGCTGTGGGAGAATGGATGGAAAACACTCAGTGGCCCTCTGAGTGTTTGAGCTGGCTGTTCAGTGGTGTCATCTTTGGAAAGGGACATGTATCAATACCTTAAATGAATTTTTCTTGGGCCCCTTAAAGTTCAGTCTGACCTGTGGTCACCTCTGGACTGCTTGTTCTGAAGAGGATGCTAGGAAAAACAAAGTTGATGGAAGAAAGCTTGCAGAATTTCCAGGTCTGGAATTTAAAACTAAGAGGTGTTAAAACTGTACAAATGTGTGCACAGACTTGGCCCTGGATGTTTAGAATGGAAATAGCCAGCCTGTGTGTGGATTTTGTTTCCTAAGAAGTGATTTTCTATATCTCTTCCTAGAATCATAGAATTTCCATTCTCATGGAATGCTGGCCTTGGGCCCCTGTCAGGGCTGCAGAAATGTTACTTTTTGAAATTCTTGCTTTTTAATAGTAGTGCCAGAAAATAGAATTTTTAAAGTTTAGAAGGGAAACAGCCAAGTCCTTTCAGTGGCAGACCGGCTTAAAGCTAAGACAACAGCATTGGCAAAAATAGTTTCCTACTTGTACTGTCCTTCAGCCTTTTTTTCCTTCTACCCCACATTAGTGCTAGCAGAGACCAAGAAGTCTACAGGAATTGCTGGTGTGCCCCTCTATGCAGCAGTTCTATAAGAACAAATCCTGTAGCTTTTGTGTCTATCACCACATCAGACACCTCTTTGGTGTCCAAGTTCAATATTTAATGCTTTCTGTTAGTTCCTCTTACAGCCTAAATCTCAGGGAAATGATTGAATCATCAGTTCAAATGTAAATTGTGCTTTTCCAAGTCATCTTGACAGGGCTTCTTATCTACCAAATTGCTGTTCATCTAGTCTGTAGTTCTGATGGCTCCCAATCCTCTGAACTGTAAATGGCTCACAGAGGTGGAATTGGAAGAGAAAACCCTTCAGTGAAGTGAGCACGAGGAAGTTGCTGATAAGTCAGCATTGCAAGTCTGTGGAGCAGCTTTTGGTGCCTGGAGGGATGCAGCATTGCTGGTTTGCCATCCAGGCACCAGCAGGGGCTTTCAGTCCTGGGATAATTTCTTCCCTTCTTTCATGTGGGGGATGGCAGAGTACGGGGAAGGCAATGTTAAATTCCAGTGAGCAGAGCATAGTTCTGTCTTCCTGTTTGTTGTAGTTACCTGTTGAAGCTCTAATCTGTGTGATTTTGACAAAAGACTTCACCTGAATCAAATTATTGCTGACCTAAATATTGCTGAGAGTCCAATATTTTAAGTCTAATCCACTTCATTAAAACCTTCAGTTATTCCTTTGCTCCAGAATGAATAGTTTTTAAACCAAATCTTAATCCCAACCACACAGGGCCTTTAACAAAACCCCTAAATCATTCTTGTCCCTTACTGGAAATTATTTTCTACCTTCCAGCTGATACTCTATCACATAAAGTCAATTATTTGGCATTGTAAGGGGGTAGTGCACTTCTTCCCAAAGCTTTCTCTAGGTAGGTGCACCTCAAAGAATTTTAGTTAAATTTAGTTAATTTTAACCTTTCCCTGTCATTTATTAGTGATTCTGTTTAACTGTTGGGTTTTTAAATTTTTTAAATTTCTTTGGAGTACATTTTAAAGGCCATGTAGAACAGCTGAAGGACTCTTTACTCTTTTAATTCATCACTTGAATTTTGAGTTCTGCGCAGCAGAATTAGGTTGCCTATGGAAGTGAAAACTAGTAAGAATTTATTGGGATTTTAAATTGTTTCTAGGGCTGTAAACACACCAACATGAAATTTTATGTTTAATTTTATTGTTAAACATAATCAAATTCCTTCAGGCAGTGTTCTTTTAGAGCTTGCCAAAAGATTAAAAGATTGCTGCTTTGATATCTTTGTAACTTCATAAAAATGTTGAGAAGGGAAATGCTTTAGGTGGCTCTGCTCCTGGCAGTGCGGGTGAAAAGCCAAGTTGGTGTAACAGAGCTCTTCTCACAGAACCACCCTCTGTGCTTCAGACCATGTCCTACCTCCACTTCTTGTGCTGTGTTTGACTGCACTGAGACCTGCCTCAGCTCAATAATCACACAAAACGAACTCTCACAAAAAGCAGGTCTTGTTCTGTGGAGTTAAAAACAGGACAGATGAGCAGAGAATGGGGAGAGCAGGACTTGCCCTACAGCAGTGGGGAAATGTGCTTTGAAATGCTGAGGGCTTGCTGGGGTGACAGTGACACAGATCTCTATCAATAGGAGCTGGAAAACCAACCAGGACAGCCACTTCAAATGATTCCATGTTTGATCCTGCCTTGGAGCAAGGCCTGAGGATCTGTCGGAACTCCTCAAGCCTCCAGTGCTCCTCTGTGCCCACCTGATGGCCCTGGTGCCTGCAGGAGCTGAGGTCTGGCCTCTGCTGCGGGTGTTAGTAAATGTGCTGTTATCAGGTCTGCACATCTGGGACCTTCATCATCCCTGGCATGTTCCCAACTTGCTTCCAGGAACTCCATGCACTTGGACACAGTATTGTGAGGTCTGTCATGCACATTAGGGAGTGTTTAGTCCAAACTTCTTGGATGTCCTGAAGAGGTCACGACGCAATTGTTTCCGGATGCCTTGTTCTGATGTTTGTGCAGTGTGCATTGGCCTTTGCCGTCATGCACTCCCCAGGGTAGGGATCTGTGCACAGGTGCTGTGGTTTGCTGTCTTAGGGGAAGGAGCTTCACCTGCCATGCTGGTGTTTTCCAAGGCTTGCTTTGCTCTAGGGTGGTGGTGGGGAGCAGAGGCTCTCTCCTGTGCTTGTCCTTTGCTTTTCTTCAAATCAAGTCAGGAGTCAGGACCTGATTGCATAGTTAGACATGTCTTAAAGAGGGATAATTCTCTTCACAAAAATGATGTATTTAACTGGAACAAGGTATTCTTGTAACTCAGCTGTGGAGTACAGGTGAGTCAAGGCAAACATTTGCAGTCAGCAGAATTGTATGAGAGCTGTTGTTTAGAAGCTGTACTACCCCATATCTCTGAAGTGTCTGTTCTGATAGGAAAAAGAAAGTTGTTAATACAAGATGTACTTCTAATGCCACCTTTTCTAGTTTGTATTTTTATTAGAATTTTAACTTTCAAGTTTAAAAATACCATGTAGAAGGTAGCTTTAAGATACCTTGTGTTACTTGTTCTCAAGGAGATGGAAGAGTCAAATCTGTACAAAATTACTCAAAAGTGTATTCTTGACATCCTTCTTTCATGTGCTGATGGAGGATGTTGGCTGGTGATAAACTCAGTGAGACTTCAGTGTAATCTTTTTGTATACAGTGGAGAATTTCAAACTGCAGGTGAATGGGAAGTAAAAACAGCTTGATTTTTGGTATATGGTCACTCAGACAAAAACCTTTTAGAATTGGTTTATCTAAATGAACAGTAGTTGTTCAGATGGTGGTCATAAGCTGGCTGATAAGCTAATTCAGACAGGAGTTTCTGGAAGACTTAGAATGAAGTTTGAATGTGTTTTACCAAAATAAATGGAATGAGCAGTCCAATGGTGAACATAGGAATAAGACATGGGTCTTGAGCAAAGTGATAAGATAGTTGAAGCAAGACTAGGTGAAGATGTTACTTTATGTAATGCCTATTAACACACTTTTTGTGAAGCAAAAGGCTTTTATCATCTCAAAAATAGTCTTAAACTGAGCCAGTGTAATTCACTGTGTAAGTTAAAAAGCTCTGAGTGCTGTTGGTGTAAATTTATCTCTGTTTGGTTTCAAGGGCTGTGTGTTGGTCCCACCTATTCTGGTATAAATGGCTGCAAAGAAAGGATGTATTTATGTTTTGCTGAGTGGGTCATGGAACAGTCCTAGGGGGAAACATTGGAATAGATTCAGCTCAGACTGGAGATCTGCCAGTGGTGATGCACTGGGATGGAGGGTTTTGATCTAGTAACGAAGAGAGGCTGTACTGCAGCCGCCTCAGGTAGCCTTCAAGCCACTCTAGAAGGGGGTGTGTGAACACCTCGAGGGAGCTGGGAGCATGAGGGTAAGAACAGGAATCCATGGGGTGCTGGGGGAAGTATTCCTGCTGTAAACCAGGCTCCATGGGGAGGAGCCAGGGTTGTTTTCAAATTAAACATCATTAAAGAGGAAGGTGAGGGAAAAATTGATAGTAGTCATGAAAAATGTGGAGTTTCAAATCCAGACCTCTTGCAGCTCAGTAGATATTGAAACTCTCCAAAGCTGGATTTAGTTACATGAACAAGAATCAGACTGGGGTACAGGTTATGTGGTGCATATAGAAGAGCTCATGGAATATTAATGTTAGTGAGGATGTCTAAGCATTAGGATAAATTACTAGAGCTGCAAGGTGAGACTCCTTGTTTTATTCCTAAGGGAAAGCTTTCTGTGCAGCCAACTTCCCTACTTATACACTGCATACTGCTCAACTTGGCTCTTTTAAAAAAAATATTTGCACCTTGTGAAACGTTTCAGAAGCAGTTATCTTTGCTTTGTAGGGCTTTTTAGGGAGTAGAAGTAGCCCAAGTCCTTTGGATCCAGACTCTGGATATTTGGAATTACTATTGCTTCCAGAAGAGGAACTGGCATTTCACTTCAGAATAAATTCCTGTGACTAGTAGTCATAAAAATCACTCATTTTTTGAGTCTTCATGTGTAAGAATCTATAGCTATTTAATTTGTCACTTTAGATATTATTGTACAGAAATTATTCTGAATGCTTTTAAAATGATACTTAGTTCTGTCTTTGGGAAGTTCTGTGGAAAGTGATTGCTTCCTGTTATGTCTGACAAGTAGTGCTTTTTAGCACTAAAAAGAACAGATGGAAAAAAAGTTTGTTGTCCTGCCTTGTTTAAGCTATTCTCAATACATTAATTCCATTTGCAGTTTGGGGTTGACTCTCACTGGGAATTCCAGCGCATTCTACCTCTATGCATGCAGAGACTTTTTATTCCATGTTCTGTCAGTCAGCAGGGGTAACTCACCTCAGCAGTGCCTTCATCTGTATGTTCATCACAGGGCTTTTCCAGGGGAGAGCTTTTGGGTCTTCTGGCAATGGACTGGAATACAAGCATCTTCCAAGGTAGAATAAGATATAATAAGAATTGTGTTAATTCCGCAAATAGTGTGTTCATCCCCTTGCAAGGGGACTGGTAATAAACGTTCACATAATCATGACTCAATTAAAGCTCTGATTTATTTACATACTTCAGTGAAAGATGTCTTAAGCTTCATAGCACTCAAACTATTAACCTAGGCTCTTTCTCCATAGTGCCTGCCTATGGGGTTTGAGGAAGTGCTGAGTTTCATCTCCTCACCCCAGGTGTCGTAAGAACTTGAGAGGTTTTTTTGAGCTTGTAAATGGGATGGAGTGTGAAAAAGAGCATTTCTATTCTTTTTTAACTGTGATGTTGGTGCTCAGACTGTATTGAGGAGATCTAAATCATGCATGTCTGTGTTACAGTATGGGACTCCAGTGCATCACACCTGTCTCGGTCATTGTTGAAGGGAAGGCAAATCTGAGTCTCTTAGTTGCTAAGCCACTGTAGTTTCCTTTTGTTCAGCAGCTGCTTCCCTTGGAAGTTTTCTACTTTAAAATAATCCATGGCTTGCCCAGGTGTACATCGTGCCTCCAGCTGACCTCATTTCTGTTTCTTGGCATGTTTGTTCATGGAGACCAAGTATCTCTCTACATGGATTTGCTGTCCTTCCTCATTTGGATATGATTTCCTGGATATCGTTCCTGGCATCTGAGAAAAAAAAGCCTTAATCACTTAATTGCTCTTAGAAGGGCAGGGACAAATGGCAGAAGTTGTGTTTTATATAAACGTAAGTGGAAAATATCTGAAGAAGCCTTATAGAAGTTCAAAAAATATCCAAATACTGAATTTTAAAACCTTGGAAAATGCTCATGAAGATGTTGTGAGATCTATCCGTCAGCTTTATTTAATTTCCTGTTAGTTGTAATGAAGTTTGCTGCAGGACCACAGGCTGAAGAGTGTCAACAAGAGCATTAGCAATTTTTGGTGATTAGAATGCCTTTTCTGTATGTCTGTGCTTTTGTTTTCCCCTAAAGCACACAGAAGTGTGTTGAGGTGGTTCAAGCAGAGCCTTGTTCCAGTATTTCTGCTGGTTTGGAATCCAAAGGCTGGCTGATGAGGGATAAGGCTGCAGATCAGGGAACCAGGTTATGCAGAGACACCATGATCTTAGAACATGTGAACTATGAGCTAAGGTATGAAAGTGCCTTAATCATATTTTTAAGTTTCCAAAATCCAAATTATGATCTTCTCTTCTGTCCCCTGCACATAAATGCCATTTTTCTACCTTTTTATTCTGATGATATTAATGTAAAAGAGGAATGCATTACATCTTTGCTGAATTTGTGTAGGCTAAAGCCTGGGTACAACAAACCAGTCCAGGATGTTCCCATGGTCAACAGAAGCATGTGGATCTTTGCCTTTAATGCTTGACAGTACTTTATTAATTAACAGTTTTATCTTTAGTGACTATGTGGATTCTCCTCACTTGAAACTTTTTGTAATTTTGTAGTTTGTCATGGAACTGCTTAATTTTCAATGTTACTTGGTGTCAGTTCTGTCTTTTAAAGACAGAAATAGAAAATATTACAATATGCATGTCTAGCTCTGTGGAACACCTGATCTGAACCTCAGACTTATTTTAAAGATGTAGAAAAGGATATTATCAGTATTTCAAAAACTTATTGTATGTAAAATGGGAACTTAAATTTTGATCTTCACTAATTATAAAGTGTAGGTAAGGCTTTCTATTTTAAGCATGTTAGACTTTAGATTGTAGTCAGTGTTTAATTTTTGCTCTTTAAGAGAAGCAGAGCTGTAACATTTGTTCCACGTGTGGAGTGTTAATGGGAAAGAAAATAGCAATTACTTTCCTTGGAAGAGAAAAGCCTTCAGAATTTCATGTGCTTTTGAATTTTTAAAAAATCCTTTTTGGGCAAAAAAGTCTTCTTAGGACATAATACTGAGGGGCTGGAGTGTGTCCAGGGAAGGGAACAGAGCTGGGGAGGGGCTGAAGTGCCAGGAACAGCTTGGGGAGCTCAGCCTGGAGAAAAGGAGTCTCAGGTGGGACCTTCTGGCTCTGCACAACTCCCTGACAGGAGGGGACAGCTGGAGGGGGTCAGGCTCTGCTCCCAGGGAACAGGGACAGGAGGAGAGGGAATGGCCTCAGGCTGTGCTAGGTAGGTTCAGTTTGGATACTGGGAAGATTCCTCCTGGAAGTGCTTGCCTAGCCCTGGCACAGCTGTCCAGGGCAGTGGTGGAGTCCCCATCCCTGCAGGGATTTAGAAGCCATGTGGATGTGGCACTTGGGGACATGGGTCAGTGGTCGCCTTGGCAGTGCTGGATTAACAGTTGGACTTGATGATCTGAGAGGACATTTTCAACTTTAATGATTCTCTGACTGAACATTTCTGCATACAAGGAGCAGGTTACCTGCAAAGGAGGTTAATGCAAAGCTACCTGATTCCACAAGATTGAGGGAGTGCTATTTTTCCTTAGTGATGATTTTGCATACCAGTGATTATGTATTTTGCTTCTTGGTACTGTAGATATAATCCAAATTGATTTGGACCCAAACTGTACCATTGGCAAGATGTGCCTTAGGCTTGAAGTGATCCTGCTTAGCCCCAATACAGCTGCCTTTGTGCATGTAAAACTTTACTGGGCTTTCTTTGTGTATGTGATCATTTCTCAGTGTTCCAAACTCAGATTACTCTCAGCCCTCCCCATGCTTGTACTTGGTGCTGGAGTTCCTTTGCACTTGTGACCCAGAAAAAATCACTGCCAGAGATAACCATCCCCACAGTGGTAATCAGGGGTTAAGGTTCCCTTTCCCATCAGCCTCAAACTGCAAACTCATTTCCTTTAACTGAAATTTGGGATCTCTCTGTTATCCTGAAAGCCCCATCCTGGATGTCAGTACTGTGACAGCACCTTTTTAAGAAAAAGCAGTGGGGTATTTTTCTACACCAAGTAAAAGTTGTGTAGGAACACCCAGTGTGAAAAGGTTGTGAATGAAGTGTTACTCTACTCTTTTACTCAGTCTACATCTTTCTATTAAGGTTTTCAACCCCTTCACATAGCAGGATTCAGATTATTTTCTTTTAGACTTAAATTTTCTCTTCCATATGAATTTTCCTCTAAAAATACTTGTGTTTGCAGGTTGCTGTATTTACTCCAGCAAGAGACCTCAAGCACAGAGCTGAGAACAGAATGTGCAGTGGTCCTGGGCAGCCTTGCTATGGGGACAGAGAACAATGTCAAATCCCTCCTAGACTGCCATATTATCCCAGCCTTATTGCAAGGTACTCATCCCTTAGCGGATCTGTGTTAGTAAATGTTCCTAAAGTACTGAAATAAACAAAGATAATGAGACTGAATTTTTGGTTTGCCCATATATTTATAGGATTGCTATCGCCAGATTTGAAGTTTATTGAAGCTTGCCTGCGATGTCTCCGTACCATTTTCATCAGCCCTGTAACTCCAGAGGATCTGCTGTACACAGTAAGTTGTAAGCAGATTATTATGTCTTTTTAAAGGCTATAGAGAGGGTGGGAGTGAAAAAATATTGTTATCTGGAGTAGTAACAAGGCCTTGTTTGAGCAACAGCATTGGCACTCCTCACCTCCCTTCAGGGTATTCAGTGCCCCTAACATTTATGGCTGGTTTGATATGAACTGGTCACCTACATAGCCCACTGACAAAGAAAATACCTACACGTTCAGACTTGTGTGCAATCTTAAGGAGGAAAAACTGTCTCTAAATGGTATTCAAAGGTACTATTATCAGAGCTGTACTGGCAACAGTTACTTTCTGGAAGTTAAAGTTTGATCTAACACTGTTTTCCCTCTCCAGATGGGAGAGGGCTTGCTCAGTTTCTGCACTTCCAGTGGAAGAGCTTCACCTCTAAAATGTCTCTGCTCTTAGTTGGTATATGTATGATTTGCATTTCAGTGACAGGAGGATAGAAAATGTGCTTCTCCAGTTGCTGTAATCCTGAGTTCATCCTGGAGCATGTGCCAGCAGGGCTGTTGGTGCTGGCCCTGGTTAGGGGACTCGGCAAGGCCCTCTCTGAAGGTACTGCTGTCTCTGGGGTTTGCCCAAACCCAGGCACTACCTCTTAATGGGAAGGAGGGGCAAGGAGAGTTTAGCTGCTCCCTTTGTCCCAGTGTAAGGGATAAGGTGAGCCATGGAATGAAAGCTGTAGTGGACCAACAATCTCTTCCTGCTTGGAAAATGGGAGCATTGCCTCAGTGTGGGGGAGGTCACAGAGCAGCTCCAGCTTGAGGTTAGCTAGGTGCCACAATGAGAACCACTCTGGTCCCACTCATAGGGAGCTGTTGCTTGCTGAGGAGGTCTTGATGCTTAAAGAGAAGGGCACAGCTGGGCTCTCATGTCATACTTTCTCCAAAGTTTGGCTGTTAATAGTCAACAGATTTTCTTTATGATTTTTTGTTTAGTTGTTATGCACTGCTGCAACATCTGGTTTTGTTCTCTGTTCCTTTTTCCAATGAATTTTTACATTTTCATTCTAGACACAGGTATGCAAACTTGTTGTTTTTATGGACTCACCGTACAGCTATTTTGAATTTGATCTGCAAGTTAGTCCATCTCAGAAAGTCAGCTTGCATTTAGTGTGTGTAGACAATCAACCAGCTTTGTCCTCCACTGTTCACTGCCTTTTTTCCAGATGTTTTATGATTGTTCAGCATGGAAAACCTCAATGCATATTGTATGTGTGAACACCAAAGGCACCTCTCCAGAGTGATCCAAGGGCTTTTTGTCTTTCCCAGATTCCCCCAAATCAGCCTCTGAGAGTTGATAACTGCAGAGGCATCTGCTTCCTGGTCTCAGCATCCAGAGAGGGGTTTAAGATGACTGTATCCATTAACAGTCCATATCTTCTCCTGGGGATCAGTCCTCAATAAGGACTTTTAATTGCTCCCTATTTGGAGGAGAAATTTGATGTCTTGAGGGGAGAGGAAAGGGTAGAATATGGATGGAAATGGGAAAGAACCACCATTACTGTAGAAATAACCACTAACATGGCAACAATATGCCTGAGAGACTGGATGTGGTGTTTCATGCTTTGCTTTCTTGGCTGCACAGCAATGACATCAGCTGCTCCCCCAGTCCTTCAGGCAAATGGGATGTCCTGGAAATAACCATTACTACAGGAAATGATCATCTGATGAGGAGTCCTTGCTCCTTAGTTCACCTGTAAAACCCATTTTCCCATTTCCCATTCCAGTTAGACACCTCAAAGTTAAGTACTTTATGATTGTTTAAGATCCTATTTCTGAAAATCCTTTTTTTTCCCTTCTCTTATGAGGATACTCAAAGCCATGCTTTGAAAAGTACTGAATACAGATCCTTTGAAAATATGTTTTTCTTATCTCTTGGAAGGTACAGCCCCAGCCCACACTGCTGCAAGCTGTGTTTCACAAGGCAATAGTTGAGACATTGGCTTTGCAATTAAAGAAGTAATTATGGTCCTAATGAACACTTCATGGTAGACATTCCAACACTGAGAACAACAGGAAGAATTCAAAGTTCCCATTTAGCCACCCTGCTCCCTCTTTGTTTCTGGTCCCAGCAGCTCCGGGGAGGCTGTCACCATCTCTATGCAGCTGCAGCACTTGAAGGTCTGTTCAAGTTCTGCCCTTTTCAGGTCCTGTTTTGAAAGGTAGGAGACCAAATTTGTCAATGGCTTTTCATTCCTGCCCAGCAGTTCTGGAAAAAACTTCTGAAAAGTTGCATCTTGAGTTGTGTCTATTGAAACGTTACCAGAATCTTTTCATGGTTTGACTGCAGAGAGAGGATGCTCTCTCAAACCTTGGGCAGGACTGTTTCCAAGACAAGGTATTGGGAGCTAGCTTAACATTTCCAAACCTCCTCATTCTGGCCGTTTCAGAAGACCTCTCAGTTAAAATCCAGTGTATACAAGTGCTTTAAAGAAAGCTGTCTAAAACATTCCTTTCTGTTTGTAACAGGTGCACATCATCCACAGTAACCAGAATATTTCTCCCAGCAGAAGTGCTGGGTGTCAGAACTACACCTTTCCTCTTGAGCCTTTCCTTATGGACAGAAGCCTGAAGGATAAACTGCTGACAGTTTTGTGTAATTAATTCTGTTCAGTTCCAAGGATAAAATAACTCTTCAGAGGTGGAATCATTTGGGCAGTTTCCTATAGGAATTTAAAGTTTGTACTGAGAAAATGTGCAGATGCATCCCTCTATCATCTTTGTTGAGCTGGATGAACACTGAGCTCTCAGAAAGGGCAGGCTTTTAGGATCTGATGCTGAGCTGTGACACCAGGTTATATCCAGACCTGCTGTACCAGAGGAATCCTTGTTAATGGAGGCTCCCTGCACAGGCAGGGCGCAGGCTTTGGTGCTGAGACCCAGTTAGTGGCCATGCTGCACTTGGAAATGAGGAATGACATGGAGTCCAGGGGGAGATATCTGTTGAGGTGCAGATATATGTTCAGACTTCTTTAAATTCCAAGATTATTGTCCGTGTGAACCAGCCAGCTCACCATAGCTGGGTATGTTTTGGGTTGCTGAGTAGATGGATGCACTAAGATAAATCCAGTTTGACTGAGATCCTGTTACTTCATCTCCTGATATCTTACTGAAAATGAAAGAATGGATTCAGTGGCAGAAAATGTTTCCAGCCCATGAAAGCATTCTGCATGTTTCCTGACAGATGTTCTCAGTTGTGATTCCATTTTCCTTCCTCGGTGGGACCCAGATACAATTGCAGTGGGAACTTGCTGTCCTTGACTGCTGTGCTGGCCATGCAAGAGGAGGTGCATTCCCTGCTGGGAGTCCTTTCCTTTTACAGGAGTTTGGGGAGTGAAGGCACTGTAGCAGGATGAGACTCTGTCCTGTTGAAACAATGAGGAATCAGTTTCAGAAGCCTCAGTCTCTAGAAATTATGAGTGAAAGACATTCCTGCTTCCTGGGCAGGTTTGGAATGGAAAACCTGATGTCACCTGGTATTGGCCAGGCTTGGTAAAGGGGAGGAGGCACACCTGAGAGGATCAGGATATCTTACACTGGTTAATAACCAGGTGTTTAATGAGCAATGTACCCACGCTGCCAAGCATACACGTGCTCCACCACAGCTCAGTGATCCACAGATCCTAAGGGAGGAATCTGGGTCAGCCTCTCATGCCTTATTCCTTCTTTCCTTCTGGCTGTTTATTGTGGCTGAGCCAGGAGCAAGACTGAATGTTCTCCAGTGCACACTGCTTCCTAAATATGAGAGTTGTAAAAGAATCAATTCTAGCTTATAGAGCTTGAATTCAAATTATTTGGGTGGATAGTAGCATTTCAGTTCTCTGGCTTGGGAAAAAGAATAGCAACCCTCAATTAAAAACAAATGTTTTAAGAATAGGTCTTTATGCATTTTGTTTTGGTGTTGAAAGGGAATATGAAGAAATTAGGTATTAGGATCCAAGTAGATGAATTTAACTGTTAATTCTCTCTGAGTTCTGTTTGTATGGACAAGACAATATATGTGATATAGAAGTATTTGTCCTAAGCTGCCTGGAACTACTTTGTTAGCGGTCAACATTTTAAGGGGTTTGTGAATCTCATTGTTTTAACTGTAGTTTATGAGTGTAGACTCAATCTCACTAGGGTTGCTAGGAAGATCCTTTGTTACTTAGGTATCAATGCTGAATAAAAGCAGAATTATGTATCCTCACATTGATGCCTAATCACTATTCACATTTAGTTGTAAGTCAGTTATGTCCATACATCCCTTTGTTCTTTCTAGGTTCTTTTCTGATCAACATGCCAAAATTGTTTTACAGGTTGGATATTTTAGCAGAGTTGTAGAGCAGAATTAACAATTTTCTTACAGACACATTAAAAGAGCACTCTTGGAACTTCCCAAGAGTTTTTAACCTTTTCATACTCACAACACTTCAGATTTGATGGAACATGATGAGAAGGTGTATAAAATATATCTATGAAGAATTGCTTCTTAAAGGTATAGTCAAGAATATCTAATATTACACTTTTTTGTGAATTGGCAGAATTTCAGGGGACTGTCACTGTGTTAGTTGCAAGGATTAATTAACTCTTATATGTACAATGACATTGGTGGGGTGACAGTGGCACCACAAGTACCCTCCCACAATGTTTGGTGGCAGAACAGCCCTGTCTCATAAATGCTAAATGAAAATGGTTTTCACCATCCAGTATGAAAACCTTCCCATCCAGGAATTTACCTCTGGGTCATGGTGCCACACCGGTCAGTAAAATGTTCTCTTACACAAATCACGTGTGCCATTTCATTCCCATTTCTGTAGCTCTACTGTAGAGCTTCCCAACAGTTTGAGGCTCAATTTCTGTCCACTTAGATCTTTACCAAAAATCTATAAACTGCAGCTGGAATACTCCTGTGATCACTGCTGTTGGATTTTTAGGTGAAACTGGACCATTGCACAAGGATGTCACTGGCGAGGATGCGAAATAAGTGTTTGTTGGTTCCTTCCCTGGTGTTAGATACAGATGGAGAGATGTTGCACATTCATTTGTGTTGATTAAAAGAGTTTAACTGAATAATTATTTTATTCAAATATGTGCTGCTTTAATAGTTGTAGTTGAATCCTTTGAAATAATTCAGGTTTCATAATCGGGGATTTCCCTGCAGGAGATTTCAGGTCTTGCATCTTATAATTTGAAGCTCCTTTTTTAAAACATTCCTGCCTGTGAATCCTGGGGTGTCTTTCTTCTCTTCTCCCTTTCCTCCTGGCTTCTGGATGGTTGTGTCTCAGGGGAGCTTTGTAACTGAGCAGTCTCTTAGGAATGAATGCCATGTTGTGTTGAACACTGATGGGGCCTGATGCCTTCAGGTGCTGAAGATTTGCAGAAAAGGACAAGAATCTGTTTCAATGGGTCAAATGTATTAAAACACAGAGGAATCCTGGGTATTTTATCAATTGGTTTTGCTTTAACTCAGAAAGTTGGGAATAGACAGCCCAGAGACAGTGTAAAGTGTCTCTCACTGGAGGTATTCCAGTCTGACACAATCCTGTGCTCTGGCATGGCCCTGCTGAAGCAGGGAGGTGGGACCAGATGACTGCTGACATTCAATCCATTCTGGGATTGAATGTCCACTATTGCACTGCTAGGAAACCAGTCCCTTGCCGGCCTTTGGGTTCTGAAGTTTGGCTTTGGGCTGTGTGTAAAGGCAGATCAGATGGAGCTGCTGTTGGCCAAACCCTGAGAATATTGCTTAAAATACGTAGTCCCTTGATCTTCGTATGCACATAAGCATGAAATGACCATGGATATATGGCTGGTGTACCTGGGAGAAAGTCTTCATAAATAACTTTCTCTCTGTAGGATGCTGAGATGCCAAATGAGGCTGTTGCATGTTGATCCTTTCCAGTTGGTGAGAAACAAGCAGTAGAAACATGTTTGATTTATGCTCAGTGTGTTTTGGCTCTCTTGTCCTATTGTTTTCTGTAGAGAATGAGGGCTAGATTGTCAGCAGAAATGTTTTTTAAAATAAGTATGATAATTGTGTATATACATAAATAAAAATTATTAAAAAAATAAATACTGCAAAGCTTTGTATAATCTCAAATATTTGTGCAAATAGGGGAGACTGGTACATGTTTATTTTGACAATATTAAAAAGTCTGGTGGGAAATTTCCCAGGTAATTGGGAAATAAAACTTCTCATAACCAGTGTGTCTGTCTGCAGATAGTGTCACTGAACAGTCAGGCTGGTGCTGCTTTCAGTGCTGTCATGGGAGCTGAGGTGCAAGAAGGTTTTGCTCTAATTTCAGTTCATCTCTCTCTAAATCAGAGGGTTGTAATTCATCATTGTGCAGATAAAACAGAGTCTAACTTAGATTTTTTGGGCCAATATAGCACATGTGCTTTGGAAAGGAAGGCTCATTCAATCCTTCCCTTTGCACAGCTTCCTTTATCTCATGGAAGTAATTTAGTTTATCCCTTTCCAAACTAAAATACTCAATTGTTGTTTTTAATATCACCATAGTTCCTGCCACTAAAACATGCTGGTAAAAGTAACTGAAAGCTTTAGAACACTATAGTTTTGTAACTCACCACAGAGATAAATAACTGGATGTGTTTGCAGAAGAGAACTTGCCACAGAATCATGGAGAAGTTTGGGTTGCAAGGGACTTTAGAGATCATCTCATTTCAGCCCCCTGCCTTGGCTTAGAGAACCTTCCACTGGAGTATGAGGGTTTTCTTTCGCTGATTTATTTGGTGTTCTCTGTCACTAGTGTCACACACACTGACAGTGTCTACAGTGTGTGTTTGCCTGCAAGGCAAAGGACATGATAACTCCCCATGAACCAGTTCCAGGGGACTGTGCCCTGTCCAGGCTGGCACCGTGTTCCCTCCCTTCTCCCTTGGACTCAGAGCTGGGAGAAGAGCTAAGTCAGCCACACTGGTGGTAAGACAGCACTAAAGCAACTCCTGGACTAATCCTGTCAGTGGCCATGTTTGATTTTTATATGTTTTCCCCACCCATTCCTTTATTGGTTTTGTCCTAAATATTCTGGAGGCAAATTGCAGTTTTATTCTTGTTGTTCCTATTTATTCAAATTACACTGACCTTTTATTTCTTTTCCATGGGGATTTGGCTCAGAACTGTCATTTGTGCCTTCAGCTTTTAATGAAATGCTATTAATGGTCTTGCTCTGTATCCGTGAAAGTTTTGGTGGAAGGGAGAACTCTTGAGTGCAGAATCAGGAGTGCTCCTTTAAGTTACAAACTGCAAAGAAACTCTGCTGAAATCCAGTGTAAACACTCTCTTTTTTCTCACTTGTTTGCAGGATGCTACAGTTATCTCCCACCTCATGGCACTGCTCAGTAGGTCTCGATACACACAAGAGTACATATGTCAGATCTTCTCCCACTGCTGCAAAGTAAGAAGGACAATTCATGTTCTCTATGCAACTTGTGTTTCTGACCTGTAAGAACTGTGTGTGTGTGTGCTACTTTTCATGGCAGGAATTTTGGGCCAGTAATGACTGAACTGGTACCACTCTGCATTTGCTGCAGATTTGTTGGGGTCAGTATATGCTGCTCTGCAGTAGAAGAAAATGTGCAAATATGGAGGTTTTATAGGCTTCGGCTGCTAAACAAAGCTGACAGTCTGGGCAAGTATCAGTCTTCACTTTTAGCACTTTAAATCTTGTAACACTTCTGGTTTTCCTCTGAAAGTCTCAGGATAGTGTGAGCATCTCTTTGCAGAGGTTGTGCAGCTGCTTTCACTGTTTTAAACACAGAGACCGTTCTCTCAGAGGTGCTGTTGGTTGAGAGGAAAAGAAATGCTATTCTCAGCTGAGCTCTATCAATTACAGGTTCATCCAGATACATGTTCATTCCTGCTATGTAATGCAATTCTGTTGATATGAGAAAACTGATTTAAAACCAGCAGCAACTCCACCCCAAAGTTTTGTCTTCCCCTCCCCCTCTCCAGGTTTCTACACATTACTGTCTTTTATTGTTGCAGTTTTTTGGGAGTTACTGTACCAGTGAGTTATACAATAACTGTATCAACATAATTGGGGGGAGGGGGTAGGAAATGAGCTTTTTACAGCATCTTTCCCTTTTAGTAACAGTTTAAAACTAAAAAGTACACACTGTGTACTAACAAATGAGAAAGTTCCTAAGTTTATGAATTTGTAAGTATTTACCTTGAAAAATGTCTTTCTACCTTATCACTTAAAATGAGTCCTCTGGAACTGTGAATTCCTCCTTTGTTAATTATCTATGTTCTCCTGCCTTGACTGTTATTTATGTACACCCATCCTATTGCACTTCTTCTGCTAAGTGAAGCTGAGGACTGAAACTGTCCATTTAGTGGGATATAGAGATAGAACTCAGCTGCTAATATTTAGGGAAATGTTTACAAAAAACATGAAGATGAAATCCTACACTGGACCATGAAAGTTGACATATATACCTAATAGTGGAAAAAATTTGGTGTTTTAGGAAGAAAAATGCACAAGTGAGGCACCTCCTGTTTAAGTGGCCCTTGAAAGTCTCCTTAACAAGCTGAGGAGCTCAGACAGGTGAAAAATCAGGCCATGTTGGCCTACGAGAAAAATAACCCAGGACTAACTATAGGATGGTAGAAGAGTTGGTTTGCACAAGCAGGGGTTGGCTCTGGTTATGTAAACCCTGTTAGCTGGGACAAAGGAAAACGGTTATCATCATCTTATCCCAAAGGAGTTATTTCCTTGCAGCTCCAGCAGTTCCTGGTGGCTCGCATGTCTGAAATGCTATTTACAGCGCAAATGCCCAGTCACTTCACAAGTGAGGATGGTCTTCTGAGCTCACCATTCTGTTTTTGAGTGCCTCTCCCATCCCCCAAATCTCTTAGATTTTACAGTGAATGTCTGGAAAAAAATCAGGTTTTTGGAAAGAAGTTGTTGACTGTGTAAACAGGGAGAAATTAGGCTGCAAAAGAAAGACGGTGATGGGAATGAGTGTTAGGGAATGATCGTATTTGCTGAATAAACAGCTGCATAACAAAGAAAAATATTTGAGGTTGAGTAAACAAATCATCACGAATATTAAATTGATCAAGAATTCATTCTCTTGCCCAGGCAAATCCAGCTGTTCAGCAAAAATCTGAAATGTCCCCTTCTATTTTGTTTAGTTTTGGGGTTTCAGGTTTATAATGCCAATTATTGTATTTTCAGACAGAACAAAATACATCTAATACAGTGAAGAGAAATTTGGAGGGGATTTTCTCACTTCAATGAATAGGCAAAGTACATTCTTATAATATATATATATATATATATATATATATATATATACTGTAAATTTCAGTATTCACAGCATTTTAAATGAAGACTCCATCTCCCTCCAAAAGGCCTGAGTGAGAGAACCTTGCTTACTTTTTTCCCTGGAGCAATAAGTTACTAGAAATAAACCTTTGTATTTAGGTAAGGCTTAGCATATTTTCTAAGAGGCATCGCTGCTTTTATTTCTCTTTTTCCTCATCTCAATAGATGTATTAATTGAATTAATAGTGACTTAGCTCCTGCCTTCCTTGTTCTGCATTGTTCTCAGCTCACATCTGGTGTAGCCATTTCTTTCTCTGCCTTTCCAGCATCTTCTGTTGGCTTCTCAGGTTTCTGCCTTGCCTTCTCCCGTTTCCCTGGAAAAGCTCAGACCAGTTCTCTAGAGCTAGGAATCCATCATTTGGTTCCTAGCATATTGCTGCTGGTTTCTGCTTTTGCTGCTTTCTTTTGCTGCTTCTCCCTGCATGTTTAGAGTTAAAATTAATGGCAGGGGAGCATTGCCCCTGGAGAAGAGCCATCCTGAGCAAGGGAAAGTGTTGATTTACAGAGCAGCAAATGCAGTTCTTAATATACAGAGCCAGGATTCTGTCAACATAGAAGCAAATAAGTAAACTGAAATGAGGCTGATGTACCTGGGATGTGAAAATGCAAGTCAAAATTTACTTTTAAAAAGAGTCTCTCTATCTCAGTTCATTTGTTTTCAGAGTAAGTGGTGTGAGCAGGTAGAATTTACTGTTTGAGTGGTCAAACTAGAGAGGTAAGGTATATGTTTGGAAACACATGGTTGTATGAATAATTAAAAAAACAAAACTTTTGAAACTTAGACTTGAAAGTGGTGACATTTCTGCATAAGTAAAAATTTCATTGCCGTGTGAAAATTAAAATCACGTGTCTGAGAAGGGTCCAGGATAAACCTGTAATCAAGGCAGCTTCCTCCAGGCCTTCTTCTCTTGGGTGACCTTGGGCTGCTGCTGGATCCCTGCCCCAAGGGACAAAGGCACTTAGGTGCTTGCACATTATGCTACCCTCATGTTTCCTTGAAAATTGGTGTTTTATGATGGAAAATTGTGCAAGAAGTGATGTCCATTCCTCAAATACCTCAGTCATTCATATTTGGAGAACAAGATCACCGTCAGAGGAGTGGAACTCTGCCACTGTACCCAAGATAGAACAAAACCAGGCAGCCTTGCTGTTAAACTGGGACCTGAACTGCTTGGAAATGCTTATCATCATATTCTCAAGTTTTCACTTTCATATTTGCAGCTGTCCCTCTTTATGGATTAGTGCTTACCTGGTTGTGCTGATTGGTGTGTGCAAACACAGCATGTACAGACTAAATATTTTCAGTTGTGCAACTCGGATACACCCAGGTGTCACCTCTGTACAGGCATCTGTCCTGCTTGCACAGATTCTTCCACTTGCATCCCATGGAGGAATCACTAATACTTGGGAATTTACTAAATCTAGGGCAATATGATTTCTTTTACTTTAAACTCACTCATTTTTTTCACGTATTTCAATATCTGTTCTTCAGTTCCAACACTGGCATAGCTGCGGCTTTAACTCATTGCCTCAGCCACTTCTGTGTGCCAATGTAAGTGGTTTTCCTCCTTCAACCATGCTGTTTTAATTGCATTTTTTGGTAGAAAGCTCTTGGTGGCAGTAGCAGCTGAAGCATCTCTTAAAGCACCAGATAGGTTACATCTGAAAGTAATTTTATGCCTTTTTCTTAGAGAAAAGAGATCCTCTAAAAATGTTCTTTTGACTGCAAGAGGAATCTGATTTCAGCTGTATCAAAGATTTGAAGATAATGTGTCACTGATGCCTACCCAGGATGTAAGAGCTGGGCTTGAACAAGAGATTAAGGAGTGAAGGGACTTTCTTCACTTGAAGATTAGCCAAGGAAATGCATGGGGGGGATGATAAATGCTGTGGTGTCCTATAAGCTGAATTTAAATATGCATAGTCTATGCTTAATGCAGAGATGAGCTGAGCTATGAACCTACTTTTAAAGAGAGGTTTCCAAGTCACAGATCAGCTTTGGCAAGAGACTGCTGAGGGCTGCAGGTATTGAGATTTCATGGTGTTTTTTCAACCTTATCAAGCCTTGTCTTGCTACAGAAGTTCTGAGACCTTTCTCCTGCAAAATTTAGTATTTGTGTTTAATTCCAAAGGCTGTTTTGGCAAAAAGATGACATATCAGCCATTGCCAACTCAGATCTTGAAGTCAATAAATAGGTGATGGCTGGCTGGATTTATGGCCAAATATGCTTGAAACTAAAATAATAAATAATGAAAGATTAGAGAAAATGTCAATCTCCTCTCAAAGTACTGTTACTCTGTCTGGAACCAGTTTTAGAAGAAATCCCTTCCCTTATGCATTTAGAATTGTTGAAAATGCTTAATATTAACAGTGTGGAAGACATTAGTGACTGGTGATCTTTTATGTAATTTGTAGAGAAAATCAGGAGCTTTCAGTTGTTTCCAGTAGGAAGAGAAGAAACAGAAGTTCTCTATCCATGTTTCTTCATTTGTGAGAACTAATGTCATTGCCTATTGAAGAAGAGAATGGAAATGATTACCAGAAAAGGACAAATGCAATAAAAATATGAGTTGAAGTTGTTTATATAAAAAATAAAATAAAATTGTTATGCCAGCTGATTACAAAGTAAATGTTAGGAAATGTGTCTTAAATATTTAACAATGAATTGTAGATAGTGGAAATGTCTTACATGTTGTTTTAAAAAGCCTGTGTTGTTTCCTTTGAAGGGTCCAGATCACCAGACAATCTTATTTAACCATGGAGCTGTTCAGAACATCGCACATCTGTTGGTCTCCACCTCCTACAAAGTAAGACATTACAACTACTCTATGTTTAACACATGTTTATGAAAGGAGTTCAAATGGAGATTGTAAAAACGTCTGTGCCTGTGAACCAAAGCTATAAACAGGTATGATGTATATTTGTAGAATAACAGTTGTTTTTACTTGTCATATTCTGTCAAAACCGGAGCTATTGTACTGTGAAGTTAATGCAGCAGTAATGAAAACAGGGCTGCCTACATTGCTCCAAAGAGGAACAGGCACTTGGCAACCCAAATGGTCTCATTTGTTGAACAATAAATGAGATTAAGAAGTTAAGCTGAAGAGAAGCAAATGTGGTCTGTCCTAAAAAGGAAGTCATACCTTTAAAAATAGATGATTGTGGAATGTGTGGAGGCCACCAGCTGCCTGTGTGTTGTGCTCCCTGAATCCCTGAGTCTCAGCTGCCTTGTTATGTTTTGGAAGTCCATCCTGGACCATCTGAAAGTGCCATCTCAGAGGACAAGCATCACACTCTACCTGTAACTTGGCAGTCAGGACAGTCAGCTCCTCCTCAGTTCTTCCACTTGCGAAGACAAGAGTACAGTTTAAATATGTGAAGCTGGAGAAAGGCAAGTCAAAGACTAATATCTGACCTAATCTAGGTTCTGTGATCTGGGAAGGTGATAATGGTTGATCTTCCCTGTGTCAAAAAAGAAGTCACAAAGATTTCAGAAACTAAGCAGCCATGAAACATGGATTAAATCAAAACTTTGGACTGAAGAAGGAGGAGCCAAGATGAGGAAATTTGTCCATCCTTTTCATCCAGGTGGTACCTGAGGCTGTGTAATGGCAGTAAAACTTACGGTGTATATTTGTTTTAAGATTAGTTTGGAATCACTTCAGTTGGATGGCTCTCTTTAGACATTTTATTAAGCCCACCTTTAAAGGCTTCTGAAATAGAAATCTCAAGGGTACATATTTCTGATTCTCTAATGTACTTATGAGTCCTGAAAAGTAAAAGTGCTATTGTTACATGCTTCTGTTCTTCTGTTGTTTTTTACACATTTGTGAGGTATTACAAATAAGACCAGCATTTCCTGTTTAGTTCCCAAGTTTTAACCTTGCTGGTTTTCTTCAGAGTTTACAACATCCCCTACAGAAAGGTAGTTCCAACAGGGAGATGACAAAGGTCGGGGTGTGAGTTAGATGTTTCCATCTGCTTTTTATTCTCCATCTCCATATCTTGTTGATTATACGGCATTGTTTTCTACAAGCCTATCCAGCAGTGTAGCCCAGTTTTACTTTGAAGCCAGTGTTAATATTTCATATTATTATGTTTTTACACAGGTCCGAATGCAGGCATTGAAATGCTTCTCAGTTCTAGCCTTTGAAAACCCCCAGGTATCCATGACTCTGGTCAATGGTGAGTGCAATGTTGCTGCTGCTGATTTGACACTCACTTTTTGCCTGGCTGAATGAGAATGACTTGGAGCTCTCTCTCTTTGCAGTGTCTGTTGATGGAGAATTGTTACCACAGATTTTTGTGAAGATGTTACAAAGGGACAAGCCCATTGAAATGCAGCTCACGTCAGCCAAATGGTAATTGTCTTCAGGAACTGGGGAAGTAGCAGGGAGTTTAATCCTTACTGTTAACTGCTCCCTTCTTCCTCGTTCCAAAGTAATACGGGATGTAAAATCTTAGGAGTAATTAGAGATACTGTTTGCATTATCTAAATCCTTGAGCAAGTGGCTCTCACCCCATTTTGTAATGTAACTTTCACTCTTTGCTGTACATAAACAGGGAAAAATATCACTGGGCAGCAGTTTTGTGGGGAATGTGTGTTCAGCCACATGGGTTTTCACATGTATCTTGGATTTTATAAGTTTTGCTTTGAACAGGCAGAGCACAGTCCTGAAGTATTATCCTTGGTGGCTGTGCTGTGTTGGAGACTGTGTACCAAGATGATGGGAGAGCAGAATTAGTCCCTCTACTCAACTGTTTTAAATAAAATAGATTATTCTTCAGGCTTCATGTGCTCATACAGCAGAATTAATGTTGTTAATTAATTTTGTACTTCAGCTTTCCCTGCTGGTGTGGGCACATTTGTGTGTTCATATTCATAATGACTTCCTACCCAGTGACAAGATGTGACCCAGTTCCATAATAGCAGCACCCTGGTTATGCTCATGCCATAAGCTGGGATTGCCACCCTTTAGGACCATTTTTCTTTTCTTGTATTGATAGCAGTGAAATAAATCACTCCAGGGGGTTAAAGAGCTAAAATCACCCATTGCTATAAACTACTAAAATTAAGTTTAACTCAGGAGTTTGGTCGCTGATGAGTTGTTTGATTATTCTTTTAGTTTTTGATGGCTTTTGTTGACAAGGATCAGTGAGTTCTCTGAGTTCACCAAACAATTTCACAGCTACTTGTGTCAGTACAAGTCTCTTGATTCTGGATGAGGAACAGGTAGGGTAGGTAGGATCTGTGACTCTCTGCTCATGCTGCCAGATTGTGATGCCCTAACTCATTCATGAGAGCAGTTTCAGTGATGTGCATGTGTATGAGGGGGGTTCTTGGGTAATCCCACTCCATGTAGGAGGTATGTCATGGGACCTCCCAGCCTCCCTTCCAACCACAATTGGCCCAAGCAGTCTGGTTTTTCTGGTTTTGTTAGGCAATTCTTAGTGAAGAAGGCAAATTAAATTAATTGCACTGTAGCAGTTAGTTCTGATTGATTTATGTGTTTTTTGAGAGGTCAGAAGGTACATAGAGAATGACATACTTAAAAGTAATTTTTTTTTACTAATCTCGAGATTTAAAGCAGTTGACAAGTCATAAAGACAGACTGGAGTTAAGGATTGTTTTGAGATGGACATTCCCAGTTCTACTGGTGTTCTTTGCTGATTGAAGGAACCAGGTACACAACCCAGGTTTTGCTGTTGCTTTGCAGCACTTTGGCTCAGCTGGACCTTTGAAAGCATGAAAGTGAGTGATGTGGTAAAAAGCAGCAAAAGAAAATTGCAGGAAAATGGCAGACAAACCAGTGTCTTGAATTTCAGATTTGGTTTCTAATTAGTCCACAGGGCACTCATCCTTCTTAGGGCTCTCAGTTTTAGAGCAGTCCTGAAGTTTGCAAATCCCTGCTGGTTTTCCTTCTGTAGGTCCATCCCCTACCTAATTGCCTCCAAGACAGACTCTCTCTTCCTTTTTCCTAGTAAGAGTAGTAGGTGAAATTGGCACAGATCATCTTTTTTTCCTGCTTGTAAATTAGATTTTACTCCTACCTTGCTATCTTCAGTCAGTTAATCTACAGTTCCTCTGATTTATCATTAGACTCCTTGGAATACAGATCTAGAAGGGTTTTTTCCTTTTGAACCTTCTCTAAAATTTCTATTTGAATCCAGACTGGCATACAAGACTACTTTAAGAAGTTCCCTTTCTTTTCCCTCAACAATTGAAGTAGATTTGGTCTACCTCTTGATTGAAATGGAGCAAAGATCCTTCCCTTGAGCAGCAGTGTTGGGACAGAGGAAAGAGCAGGATGCCCCATGGGAGAGTGCTCTGCAGCTATAAGTGAAGCAGTAACCTTTCCTGATCAAATCACCAGAATTGTTTCCACCTAAGCCAAGCCTATGTTACCTGAAGTCGAAAATTTCTTTCATTACTGAAATAGAGCTACTTTGCTTAGCAAATAGGGTCTCACCAGACTAAATGGCAGCTGCAGGATGGGTGCTTTCCTCCTGATTGTGCAGGTGTGAAAATGAGTTTCCTGCTGTTAGCTGCAAGGCTTGGGCAATAAAAGTTTAGTATGTAAAAGTTGGTACAAGTTTAGGTCTCTGTGCATTCAAATCTTATCTCTTACTTTCTGAGAAGTAGTATATTAAGAGGGTTCTGATTGTGGAATTTTTAGCGGTGGCTGTATTTAGAATGAGGATCAGTGAAGGAACTCACTCTGGGCCCTTGGAAGGAGCTCAGGGATATGATGAAACACATGGTTATATGAGCATATTGCTGCTTCTTAGCTGAGCAGTTCTGATTGACCCTATGTTCAACTTCCCACCCAACTGAGGGTCCAACATGTTAGTTTTAAGTTACCTTTACTGTAATACAGTTATATTTTTTAATCTCCACTGTGACATGATAAAAGCCAGTTCCAATGGTTAGTTCAGAAGCTTAAACAAGGTATACTGGTACTCAGCAGTTCCCCTCCAGCTGCATTCCACTGCCTTGTAGCTGAGCAGGTAAAAACAAAACCACTTCAAAGTAGAACACCTTTTTTTTTTGTGGGTGAACTATTTTGCATTTCTGGTAGTTTGGAGCTCTTTACAAGAACATTAACAAAGAACTCAGAATTTGTCTGATGCTGTGTGCTGGTGAGACCTTGTGGTTGTCATGTCCACTGTGAGCTGTTGTCTAATAAGGAACAAATGCTGGCTTGGTGCAGTGTCAGAGCCTTGGCTGGGTTCATCATTAGTGAGGGTGTGCTGGTTTCTGCAGAGTGTAAAGCCCTGCTGTGGACAGGCAGCACAACAATTCCACCTCTCCTGGGCTGGGGCAGGGCCTGGGTGTTTGTGCCTGGGCTGTCAGGCTGTGTTCCTGTGCTGGTTCTCTCCTGATGGCTGCACACCCCAGGGACAGGTACTTGCAGGAAGATCTGAGTGTATTGCACCTTTACATTAGTGCAGGTTGTTCCTTTTGTGTTGGGGGGTCAGACAGGGTGGTGGTGTGACCCTTTGTGGCCAGTGCTGTGTGTATTGATCACTGCTCCTGCATTGCAAACCTGCCTGAAAGTGAACCTGTAGGAGTTTGTGTGCCCAAGCCTAGTAAGCTCTGATGTATTTAAATCAAACACAGGGGAGGATGTTTCATTAGGACAGGTGTTCTGCAGCAGCTGAAGTGCATCAAAGCTGTGGTAGGTGACTGTGTCTTGTTGTGTTGTTGCAGCCTTACTTCCATGTGCAGAGCTGGAGCAATACGGACGGACGATCCCTGCATCGTTCTGAAGGTGAGCTGTGTCCTGCTTCAACTACCTTGTAATTGCAGAATAATTCTTTTTGTGCTAGCCATGACAGCTGCTTAAACAGTTCTCTGTTCAAAAGGTTTTCTCATGTAGGTCTATCCTGATTTTATTTTTTCATATAAAAGGTAGCATAAAATCTGTTATACCAAAGATTGCAAAGCACCAAGTTCTTCTGACTTTAAATTAAAATATAGTTCCCTGATTTCCCTTTGTTTCCAAGTAATGATAGATAAAAAAACTACGTGCTGTCTGAGACAAAGGCCCACCCCTCCTGTCTTTCTGTGCAAGAAAATGTAATGCACAGTTCATTCCAGTGTGCATATTGGCATCTGTTCTGCACAGGCACCTGGTACTGCGCAGCTGAGGAAGCCAAGCTGCATCCTTCTCCCTCATCCTCTTCCTTAGCTTTGTTCCAAATTGACACTCCAATTCTCTGCTCTCCTTTCTCCTTACAACACCTGCAAACAGGGGACAGCAATTCCATTCTCCCAACCTGTTTCTCCTGCAAACCTCTTTCTTCTTTGGAAACGTCTTTCCTTCTTAAATCCCCCGTTTTGTGCTGCACCCTGGTCAGGATATGTGTGTTGCAGAACTGCCCTGTCCTGGGACAGGGAGCAGGGCCTGCTGGCAGTGGCAGGTCATCGTTGAGAGCTGGACACTGCCCTGTGGAGCTGCATGTGCTGGGCCATGTGGGCCCTGTGGAAAACCACCATCATTTCAAACCTTTGTAAAGGGATTTGCTTGGGCCAGCTCACAGCAACAGCAGCTTCAGCACAAATCCATGTTTGAGGCTCAGGAATTAAATGTGTTGTATTTGGGAGTAGACAAAAGTGTGAAGGGAGAAGGAAGGCACAGAACCTTTGCCTTGTTCAAACCATCCCAGTGATTCCTGCTCCAGGAGCTCATACTTGCAGTGTCCCTGTGGTTAATCCAGTCACAAATCCTTTGACCTCTGCTGAACTAAGTCATGGCCCCTTTAACATTCAGGAATTATTGACCCTTTGCTATCAAACTTTTTGCATTTGTGGGCCAGTCAGGGATGTGTGTTTCCAAAATGGTTTTAATTTACTTTCATTGCTCAGTTTGAGTAGTGGATTGGCCTGCAACATGGGGAAAAAATAAAATCCCTTGAGAAGGGCAGAGGAGGCTGATAAATAATGTATTTGATGGGAAGGGAAATGATTTCTCTGGAGTCCTAATAATGGAACTGTCCAGATAACCCAGATACATCCCATCCCTAGCATGGAAATTAGATATTCCTTTTATCTTTACAGTCCATTTCCAGACATTTATCTCCTGGCCAGGTGTGCATTGTGGCTTTCCATCTTACACCCCTACACAGCCCTCTACTCCTGTGCATTAATTGCACTGATCTGTAATAATATTAATGATATTTATTGTACTTATTAATGATATTAATTGTACTGATCTGTAAGTCCAATGGAACAGTTAAAATGTGTCTGTCAGAATTCTTGCTTCTGTTTAATTTTAAACATATGGAATTGCTTAGTGTCGAAAAACATGAGATCTGTGTTTCTTGGGTGCATGCAGCCAGTGACTTAACAATGCCCAGCCCTTAAATTCCAAGAAATAACTCATTTCAGGCCATTTGACCTTGGAAAGAATTAAGAGGTATATTGTCTTTGTGATTTAGACATGGAATTCCACTTATTTTCTTTTTCACTCCACATGAATATAATTTTTTGAGAGCCTATGTACAATCTTCCCTGCTTGCTCAAGGCCAGGTATGCAGAAGGGGGTGCTTTGGCTCACTGGATTACCTGCAAGATTCACAACTTCAGTGATAATCTTTGAGGTGGCATCTGGGTTTCTAAAATATGTAGGCACATCCTACTTCCTGTGCAATGGAGATAAGATGTTTATCTATCTAATCATTTGAACAATCAATGGGTATATGTTATTTCAGGTCCCCAAAACATAACTCTGAGCAACATTTACTAGAGTTACTCTGTTGAACTTGGTGATGTTGCACAAGCACAAACCTTGGTGTTATTCCTTGTCCACTTTCATATTTGGGAAGGCTTGAGGGAGCAGAGTCCCAGCCCTTGGAGAATTGTCTTTTCCAGAGTTAAGTACTTTTCACTGAGCTTCAGGTAAAGAAAGACTTGATTGGTTTTGATGTTTCAGTAGAGAAAGTATAATGAAACCGTTGTGTTGTGGGTGTAACCGAGGTAGGAGAGATGTCAGGGAAGGCAGAATGAACCTGGATTCCAGGTTAGCTTCTTTTCTGGTTGATCAAATATGCTGCTGAGGAGTATTCCACCCTTGCCCTCTGCTGCAGGCAGCCAGTGTGTGGGAAAGGAACCCTGAGATTATTTCTGACTGCATTGTCCTTAGTTAATCCTGGATCACAGAAGGGCAGGAGGGGTCAAGTTCTTCTTGAGGGCAGCTTAGGTACTTTTGGTTCTGGTACGTAGTAAGAACAAGCCTGTGCAAATATCAACTTTTGAGGGTTTTTTGGGGTTTTTTTTTGAGGTTTTGTCAAACTTTGTCCATGGTCACTTCTAAACATTGCATCATTTTGGCTGTGTGAGAAGTTGTTTGAAAATAGCCAGTTGTACACTTAGCAATGCCTGAACAATTCCTCTGCGTGTGCAGTCTTTGTACCCGTTGAAATGTATGTGTGTGAAAGCTCTTATCTGAAGAACAATGCTGTAGGACAGTTGTTTCATTTCTCTGGAGTTTCTTTATCAATGTAGCTACACTAGAAAGTCCTTTTTTTTTTAATCTCTGCAGACTCTGCCATGCTTGGTTCGAATGTGCAGTAAGGACAGACTGCTGGAGGAGCGGGTGGAGGGGGCAGAGACTCTGGCCTACCTGATTGAGACGGACGTGGAGCTGCAGAGGATGGCCAGCATCACCGACCACCTCATCGTCATGCTCGCAGACTACTTCAAGTACCCCAGCTCTGTCAGTGCCATCACCGACATCAAGAGGGTGCGTTCCCTGACCCGGCTCTGAACCTGGGGAAATGGGCAAAACTGAAAATGAATGAGCTCATGATGGGTTTTTAATTTTGTTTAAACCTGATGACTGAGATCCTCAATTGAAAGTCCAGCAGGACTTAATTCTTGATGTTTGTACTCTCCAATATCTCCAATATCCAATATCTCCAAATATCAGTCACTGCTTTTTGGAGACTTCATTAACCACACCAAAGTGTGTGTATCTGGTCTTGCCATCCTTTAAGTTTAAACATCTTGCCTTCAGGAACCAGTACATTTCAGCTTCATAAGAGATAATAGTCCCTGTGAAGAGAGATTTGTTTCCAACTCTGAGGTCAGGTTTGTGGAAAATCTGAAGTTCAGAGATGGTTCTGTTGTGTTGAAGCACAAAAACGTGTATGTTTTGCACTGTTTTGTATTATGAGTTATCTGCACTTGCAAGACGTTGGATAAACAGACCAGATACACCTTGGAGTCTTACTGAGTCTGGTTATTAGAAAGTACCAAAAAATACCTTACAGATCTTTGCTTTTTTTATGAAACTGGCCCAAGATACAGGTTCATTTCTCTGACCCTTATAGAATGGGGTTACTTCTACACAGAGAGCCTCTTGAATTCTCTGTAAAAATGCAAATGAAATATTAAAAAATTAGTTACAGTATAAAAAACTGAGCAAAAAGTAGTCTAGCAACTTATTGAGGAATAATGGACTTTGGCTGTAGTATCAAAACTATGATCAGATTCCAAAAGAGAGTGGGGCAATTCTAAATATTATGACAGTGCTCTGAGTATGCAATAAGTCTGTAGAAGCAGCCAGCTGGGAATCCAGGGTGCTGGCTTTGGACAGAGTGCTTGGAATTGCACCCCATAAGGTAAAACTACATGAGGAGTGAGCAAGAAATCTGCCAAATAGAGAACTTGTCTGCTTAAAATATTTATAACAATTATATAATACTTTTGCTCCAATATAGCTGCACTAGAGAGAGTTACTCATAGAGCTTAATTTTTGACATTTATTTTATATCAGCACTTTGCTATCTTAGACTGTCATTTTCCTGGCATTTTGTGTAGACTTTGAAGATTGCATTGTTTTGTAGAACACTTTGGTACAGAGTTTTGAGGGCAGTGAGAGTCACAGAATTATTCTCACAGTGAAGAGAACATGAGGAGATCGGGGGGCCCAAATTTGTGTTCCAAGCACGGTCAACCTCAAACACGGCTATTTTATGATGCCTTTAGTTCTCCCATTAATTATCATAAAATCACAGAATATCCTGAGCTGGAAGGGACCCACAAGGATCATCCAGTCCAGCTCCTGGCCCTGCACAGACACCCCAACAATCCCAGCCTGGGCATCCCTGAGAGCATTGTCCAAATGCTCCTGGAGCTGTGGCAGCCTCAGGGCCGTGCCCATTCCCTGGGGAGCCTGGGCAGTGTCCCAGAACCCTCTGGGGGAAAAACTTTTCCCTGATATCCAACTTCACCCTCCTTAAGATGGCCTGAGATTTAGAGACCAACTTTGGCTCCTGCTTTTGCTTCAGTTCTCTTTATAAAATTTCCCTTGATTCTCTCCCAAATTTTTCACTCCTGGATAGTTCCTGTAAGTTTCTGTTGGGAGATAAAAATAGCTTTTACCTGAATATGGTCTTGATAGAGACCTAACCTAACCTTGTTTTGGCCTCAAGTTGAAGACAAAGTTGTCTGCTCTGTGACTCAGCAGAGGAATGAACCGTATTCTTAGCTCTGGTTATTGAATTTAGCTGGTAAATGTGGACATGAGCAGCACTTAGTGCGTCTGGCTGCCCCTGGAGCAGAGAGAGAGTGGGTAAGCACCAGTTAAAATAAATCAGAATATCACACTGCAGCTGCTTTGGTGGCTGAGCCTGGTGTCTGTGCTGTATTCCCCAGCTGGACCATGACCTGAAGCACGCCCACGAGCTGCGCCAGGCCGCCTTCAAGCTCTACGCGTCCCTGGGGGCTAACGACGAGGACATCCGCAAAAAGGTGAGCCTGGGGAGGCTGCTGGGACAGTGCTCAGCCAAAGGGGCAGCTGGAAGGCAGCAATTCCCAGCCTCCCAGCCATTTTCCCCATTATGATGTAAATAGCTCGAAATTGAGACCTCTTTCCTCCATTAATATAAACTTTCAGATTGCATAGAATTGGAACAAAAATTAATGTCTTGCTATCAGAGCATAACAAAAGTTTAGTTATGTAAGCATCTTCACTTTGATGAACTACACTTGCACAAGGAGTTGTCTTTCAATGTTTTTGGTACTTGGCTACTCATAAGGAATATTGTGGCATATGAGAAATTTCTGAAACTTGTGTTCTGAGAGCGATAATACGCCTCTGTTCTCATTTATCCTATTATATAATAACTGTTAAAAAAAAAAAAATAAACCCTGGAAAGTCTGCTCATATTGGGAAACAAAGTCGGAATTTGTTTCCTGATTCTCAAGTGACCACGGGGCCTTGCACTGTCATAGTTGTTGGTGATTCAAACATTACAGCAAAGAGATTGGTTGCTTGGAGCACTCACATAGTTAAAAATTAATGTGTGGAAAGTGGAGGGAACTTAATAAATGAATGATTAAAAGGAGCATTTGTTTTTAAATTAATCATGGATTTAGTGTCATGTAGCAAGTTTAGAGGACAGGAATGTTTTCTGAGTATATTTGCTGGTTAAAGGGGAAAAGCAGAAGGAAGGGGGCAGAAAAACACAGGGTGCAAAGATAACATCAGGAGGATTTATCAGTGGGGAACCACTCAGGATCTCCAAAATTCAACCTCATAAGCTCCTCTTTTGTTGCTTTAGTTAATAGTGAGGATCCTTCTTTTACACAGCTTTTAATAAGCAGTGGGTGTGTACATGCTAAAGTAGATTTATTATGCAAAATCCATCATTCATCCAGGTATTAACTTCCTTTTATACTGGTCTTAAGTGTTTGTGCTGGCCTTGTCTAAATATGGCAGATGAGCCACTGGATATTTTCTATCCACGCAGCTCTACAACCTGATCTGTAGTTGTATATGTTGTGTGCACTCACACATGCTCACTTTCATTTTAATATGACATTTAAGGGTAATCCATGTATATGTGTGTATATAGATAGAAGATTTGTATATATATAAAAATCACCTTCTTGTTCCTTGATGATCAAAAGCCACGGTGGAACAGAGAATGCAGATTTTTTAATTTCCGAATTGTCTGTAGATAAACAAAACTTAATCTGGCAAGAGAGTTTGGTGTGCTGGTTTTAGCTGCAGTTTTTATATGTAACATTCAAAATACTGTAGCCAAAAACCCAGCAAGCCATGAATGCTGTTGAGTTGTGCACTGACCTGAGTTCTTTGGCCCAGATCATTGAGACCGAGAACATGATGGACCGTATCGTTAACGGCCTGTCTGAGTCCAGCATCAAGGTGCGCTTGGCTGCAGTCAGGTGAGCCTGTCCTCATCCATGCAGAACCTCTGTCACAGTCTGTGCTACACCTGGGACAGCTCCTGCTGACTGTCTGAGAGCTGCTCTGAACTCAGTTCTGCTGTTGGGAACTCTCCTGGGGGAGAGGGGCAGTTACTCTGGGCTGGTGTGGGGTTTTCTCTTGGCCGTTCCCAGGCTTCTCCTTGCCTGCCTCCCAGCTCAGTAATCCTTGTGGAGCAGCAGGGTGTGTTCAGCAGTGTCCATGCGGGTGTGCATGTCTCACAGAAAAAATTTGTCTTCTATTCCAGATGTTTGCACAGTTTGTCCCGTTCTGTCCAGCAGCTCAGGACAAGTTTTCAGGATCATGCTGTATGGAAGCCTTTAATGAAGGTAAGTGAGGAGCAGTCAGGTCTCAGTGCCTGGAGTGTTCTGGTCCATTCAAGGAGCACAGGGTGTCCGTTCAATGGGCATGCCTTGCTGTAGAATCATGATAAAAATTACCTAGAAATCAAAATCCCGTGGCCTTCTCTTAAGAGAGTTGTAAGTCACAAAAAGCAACATCAGCAAATGTGTGATTCATGCTTGGTTTTTAGTTGGCCTTTTGTTTCCTTTTTTTCATAGTTGTTTTTGGGAGGGTTTTTGTCATCAGTGAGTGAAGCTAAATTATTCTCAGTGTTCATACAGGACACTACAAGTACCAGATGTCCCTTAATTTCAGACTCAGACTAGATGGCCCAGTTCATACTAGGTCTGTGACCCCTGCAAGAGAATTCAGATCTGTATTTTTTCCTGTAATTCTCTGCCTCTTGCATCTCAGTGCAGATTCTATAGCTGAAACCAAAGAGCTCAGAAAGACCTTTAAAAAGACACATTATCATATAGTGCAATTTTCCACAAGATTAAGTGAGATTCAAGTGTTTAAGATGTATGTCATCTCTCATCCTGTAATGTCACTGTCATAAATGCAGATAAATAAAACAGTTCATCAGTTTCAACATCTTACAGATCTTGAAAATGCAGAATAGACGAAATCTGCAGGCTTGGGCAGTATTGACACCTATAGGAATCTCCTAAAGTGAGTTTGACTTGACTGTTCAAAAGTGAAATGGCCAGAGCACAGAAAGTGTTGTTTGCAGTAGGGAACAAGGGAGGAACATGTTTGGTTTAGGAACTGATGCTGCTGGAGATCCAGGCAGAGATAAGGGACTATGACTTGTCTCAGGCTCTGAGAGGATGCTCGTTCGGAATTTGCTGTGTTGTGCTTAGCATGAGGTACAGAGGGGTTGAAGAGGCTCCTCCTGGAGCTTCCTCTGCATATGTATCCTCTGCAGAGCAGGGCCTGTCCCCACTGATTTCTGCTAAATTGGACTGAAAGCTCTCAAATCTGACTTCCATGAAATAATGCATTGCTCCAGCTTGCCCTGTGACGTGTATCATTGTCTGTGTCTGTACTGCTAGCATCAAAGCACCTCCTGAAGTCTGGAATATCCAGCTACAGCATAATTTCAGATATTCCATTTTAGTGGTCTCTTCATTATCCTACTAACAGAATTCCTTTTTCTCCCCTCTGTGACTGCAGGTTTTACAGAATGCTCCAAATGAAATTCTTGTAGTAGCATCTTCCACGCTATGCAATCTTCTTCTGGAATTCTCTCCAAGCAAGGAGGTGAGTACTTAGCCAGCAGCAGGGAAAGGGGATGGGCTGAAGTGAGATTACACAATGGTTCAATTAGCATAAAGGTGTGTTAATTGGCAGCCATTGCTTATGACATGTTAAGGAGCTGTGATGTTACAGAGCCTGTGCCACTGATAGCTTGGGAACAAAAAAAAAACCATCTGCTTACAGTGCTGTGACAGTTACTTTGGTCTCTAAAGAAAAGACGTAGACATGAAGTTTTGTCATTTCCTTTTTACTTGTAAAACACAGTTATCTAAAAAGATCATAAACAAGAAGAAAACACACTGATAATTTGCAATGTGATCCATTGTCTTAGAGAATTACTGCTACTGTAATGCTGAAAATGCTAGCATAGCTGAGTCTTGTGGTTTTATTGTTCTCAGATGAACAGTACAGGATGTCTGGTTCTGCAGAGTCTGTATTTCATACAGATTGTACACACAGATCAACACTGCATAGCAGTGCAACAACTCCCCAAGTCTAAAATACTTTTTAATTACAGAAAATATTTACAAGATTGTGCTGTATGTGGGAACCTGCTGGGCACTTTGGATTTCCAAATTTTCAGTTGGTCTTGGTGGTTTCAATTATATCTGTGAGACAGAAAATTAACAGAAATAATGCCAAGAACAGTTCACTGGCCATGGGGCTTTTTTTGTTGGTTGGGGGTTTTGGGTTTTTTTTGTTTGTTTGTGGGTTTTTGATAGTTTGGTTTAGTGGTTTTTTTTGTGTGTGTGTGTGTTTTTTGTTTGATTGGTTTTCATAATTTGGGGTTTTGGTGAGGGGTTGTTTTTTTTCAGTGTTTCTACTTCAAATTTCAGTGAAATACTGGATTTTCTGTCAGGATATTTGTTTCATGTCAAAAACATTGTCAAAAGAAAATTGATTTTGTATGGGGAAGGAATATTTAGAAGTACTAGATTTGAAAGCCTCTGTAAGGCATCTGATATTTTTTTACATTTTACCCTTTTCTTCTACATAATTTTCATATATGCAGTTAGTCTAAGTAGTGTTGTAAAGATCTGTTTTTCCCTCCTTCTTTCAGCCTATTTTAGAATCAGGAGCCATAGAACTTCTATGTAGTTTAACCCAGAGTGAAAATCTTGCCTTGCGAGTGAACGGCATTTGGGCTTTAATGGTGAGTAGGACACCCCAATGAAATCCCACTTGTCACTGTGTTCCTTAAAAAGGTTTGTGAACATATCTTGTAGAACTTGTCAGTTGTTATTAAAAATTACATAATTGAAATCTGGCTTGTCGTTCCACCAAACTGCAGAAGCAAAACAGCATCAGCCTGGAACACTTCATCCATTAGTCCATAAAGTAAAATAAATTCTTCAGTTCTGGTACTAATTTTGTTGCCAGGATCATTCAGGGAAGCTGTTAAGTAGTGTCAGTAGCATGCCGGGGTAAATAAGAGCAGGTAATAACCGGGTTAGCTGTAAGGCAATGTGGAAATTGAATTGACTGTGTAGCAGTTGCTCATAAATTACAGCCTTTTTTCAAGATTAATTTAGGAAGGATGTATTCTTGTAGGGAATAGTCTACTAACAGAGTGAAAGCCCAGGTGTTCAGATAAAAAAAATCAATTTCAAAGTGTGTCTGTTTCAGAATATGGCATTTCAAGCAGAACAGAAGATCAAGTCAGACATCCTGCGAGGTCTGAGCACAGAGCAGTTGTTTCAGTTGCTTTCTGATTCCGATGTAAATGTTCTGATGAAAACTTTGGGACTGCTCAGGAATCTTCTCTCCACTCGCCCAGTAAGTAGAGCTGCAAACAGACCTTCTGAAAGCTGACCAAACAACAGCCAAACCAGTGCTTCTGTGCAAGACATTTTCCTGTTTTAACACCATTTGGATTTATTCAAATATCTGTAAGCAAACGTGCAAATCAGTATGAGAAAGTATTGGAAAGAATCCTCTGCATCCATGGAAACATTGTAATTATTATCAGAGCTAGACATTTTCATTTAATGTTCAGTTCCATTGCATTTAGCTTTTAGCAATATTATTTTCATAGCAGTTTCTCTGTGAAACTTGTCCACAACAACACCGAGGGTTGCACCGTTGAGTCAGTGTATGGGAAGGTTCAGATCTTAGAGATACCTGTCTTTCTTCTTCCTTGGCACTTGAAATACTTCTGTTCTTATCCATCTACACAGACAGTACTGTCTTTGTGAATTTGGCTGTGGGACTGTGCCTTTACAAAATGCAGACATTCATTTTGCACCCTGAAATAAAATGGTTGGAAAATGTAAGCTCGGGAGTTGTTTTTGACAGGGAGAAAGAAATATTCATGGAGGAAAAGAAAGGTAATCCCCTGTGAAGAACAGAGGGATGCAGCAAACATTTGGCAAGCCAACATTTTGGAGGGGAAAAAACCCATGAAGCCTCTCCTGTCCATTTATCACTTACTGTGTTTCTACCAGAAAAAGGTCGCTGTAAAAAAATCTTCTGATATTTTTACTCATTGAGTCTCAATAACCTCCATAGAAAATTAGCTCTGTCTTAATGTGAAGGCACTTAATAGCCTGTCTTTCATTGAATTCACCCTGACAATTCTCACTGTCACTTAAGGTGTTCTCCATCTGTAGCTAAGGGCCAGCTTCACTGCTTCCTGTGGTAGGTTTTAGAGCCAGAACCAGCCATTTTCAACCTCTACCCAAAACTCACTTCAAAGTAACTCATTCAGCAGCTTTCCAATCAAAACCCATTTTTAGCAATTTTAAGAAGTCCTACAAGAATCCCTGAGGTCTTAAAGAATTTTAGTGTGCCACGTGCTGGTCATCTCTCGTGCCTGTTTGCTGCCACTCCTAAGGTTGGGTATAGTTAATCCAGTAGATCTTGTTTCATCTTCTCTCATAATCTGTCACCAAGTGACCTTTGAGCTGTGACCCTGTCAACTTAGGGCAGTTTTCCCAGACAATAACCAATGCATCTGGCTTATTTCTCTGTGCCCTCTAAGGCTTTGGAAAGGTGGCTACTGGACCTGGGCACAGTATCCCTTCAAGAGTAGCAAATACCAGAGAAGAAACATCAGTTTTCTGGCCCATCTCTGATATTACCCCTTGGTTATCAGAAGAGAAGTGATTGTTTCCAACTGCAGCACCACCCATTTAGAGCCTGGGTCAGCAGGGTTCAGTCCTCAGCCTGGCTACTGGGACAGCAGTGTCTCCTCTACAGGTGACAGGGAAAGCACCACCAGGGCCCATGCAATGCTCTCTCAGACAAAAGCAGGCTCCACATGAAGAAGAATGTTCTGAAGTGTTTCTGCATAAATTCTTGGTTTGGGAGAGCTAACTGGGAGCAGTGCTCTGTGTGCAGTGTTGCTACTCCTCACTTGGAGTGATTCAAGTGGGAATGTACCTTCCTTTTCCGGGGAATTACACTAAATGTATTTCATTCTTGCTTTGGCAGCACATAGACCACATAATGAGCACTCATGGGAAGCAAATCATGCAAGCAGTGACCCTCATTCTGGAAGGGGAGCACAATATAGAAGTCAAAGAGCAGGTATCTTTTCTGTTTTGTGCTGTCTTGGCAGAATAAAATATAAGAGAGCAAAAAATGCTTACTGTTCACAACATGTCATTTTTGTTTGGGATTATGATGTGCTGTGAATATTTTACTGAGATCTGTCAGAGGAATAACCTGAGCACCTACAAGAATGCTTTTCTTTCTAATGGATTGTTACATAATTGTTTGAACTGAATTCAAATTGGTTTTGCAAATGTAGGTTTGGCATAGAGGAGGGATGTGAGAGCAGAAGAATTAAACTGGGGCCATTGCATGGCAGGAAGGGATTAGTAGGAATAGAAGCACTAGCTGGGGAAAGAGCATCCTGGTGGAGCCCAGGAAAAAGTGGGGAGGGACCTGGCCTGACAAGTTAAAACTTAAGAAAAGCAATCTGCAAGAGGAAAGGCAGAGGGAAAGAGGAGATGGCCAGTGGGGAATGGCATCCTGGAACCAATGTACAGAGACAGCTGCTGTGGGGGTGCTAAAGCAGCAGTTTAAGGATAGGTGGGCAGGATTTGGCTGGGTAACTCATGCCAGACAAGATGGGTAGTGGGAGAACTGTGTTCCTCATATGGGGTGTGTAGTGGGGAAGGATGGGGGGAGCAAGGAGCTGTGGGAGATACCAGAGGATTGCTTTGGCTTAGGTTGATATGGGTAGCAAACAGCCTGGGAAATGAGTGTAGGAGTAGAGCTAGTCTAAATCCCTGAACAGGCTGAAGACCAACAGGCCTTCTTTGGTGATTTAAGTGCAAAATTAGTAAAAAAAATCCCCAAAGACTCCTGCTAGCAAGTTTAGTGACACCATGGCTCTGGTACAGATGAGAACTAACCATGTTTGTCTTTCTAAATAGGTCTTCCTGATAAAGCTGTGGTGACAGGAATGGCCTTTATTGCCATAGGTTATTTACCTTGCCATGCCTATCTCAATTACTTTGCAGGAGAACCAGCATACCTGGGAAATAGTCTGGAAAAGGGCTGAGGCCGAATATGGTCTTTGGAATTTGAGGCCTATATCCACTGAGCATTTCCTTTGTCCCTGTGGTGCAGCTGGCTCTTATTTCAAGATCCAGTACTACCTGTCTGCACACCAGAACCCCTACTTGCAGCAGGACAGTGCTTGTCTCTGTCACTGCCAGCCTCATCAGGATGTAATTAGCAGCTTGGAAGTAATTAGTCTCTGCAGCTGCTGATGCAGCACAGTGCAGCTTAGACACAAGCACCATACAAGTGCTGATCATACTCCAGTGTCCTCCCAGCCTGTCCAGAAAACATGGTCAAGTTCTTCCAGAGCTCTTTGGGAAAGAGTTTGTGAAGCATCTGCTGGTGCCCCTGAGAGCCAGGGAAGGGGCTGTGCCAGTCAAAGGTCTGTGCAGGTAGTGCCAACATGGGCCAGGGTGCTTCAAGGGCATCCTGTGAGATGGCTTCTCTAATTTGCAAGAAACAAGCACCTGCAGAAGTAGCTGGAGTTACCTCTGCAGGTGACAGCTGGGATTGTGATTAGACTTGTTGAAAACAAATTACTCCTCTGCTAGATCAGCAGAAAAGCCTCTGTCTCTCCTTTTCCTGGCCTGAAGAACAAGGTGGAAATGGTTGGGGTTTGTTGTTTTTCCTTTACCCCCAGCCACTGCTACAGAACAGACTGCTCTATATTCCAGGGCATTTATTCTTTTCTGTATGTTGCAGATTTCCATAACAGACTTAAAATGTACTTCCTTGCAATGAATTAATGAGTGCTGCTCTTCATTTTAAAATGGTGATGAATGTTTTTGGCCAGGGCTGCTCCCCACAGCTGGTAACTCCTTGGCATTGGCCCTAGATGTGAGCAAGCTGGAAACTCCAGATTAAAGATATTAAAACTAATTAAAGGAATTGTTTGTCCTGAGTTCAGAGCTGTCAGGGAAGCTGTCATGGGATGTGATCTGGTGCCAAATAACTTCCCAGTTTTTCTCTCTTTCAGACATTGTGTATCCTTGCCAATATAGCAGATGGCACGACAGCAAAAGAACTGATTATGACCAATGATGACATCCTGCAGAAAATCAAATACTACATGGTAGGGGGGATTTCTCTTAAAGGAATTGTGTTGGTCTTTTGCAGGAATGAAAAGGGGAGAGTGCTTTAGGATTTTGTGAATTATTCACTATCATGCATTTAATTCCCATATAACCAGTGGGGTGTAAGTGCAGTTCTGTATAGCAGAGGTGTACAGAGGAACTGACTAAAAGGAAAATCCAAGGATTATTTCCTATAAAAACATTACAGTGACATCATCTACATAGAAAACATTTAATGAACTTAGAAAAGTCATACCTTGGAGAGGTCAGTAAACATTTGGAAGGAAGTGATTGACCACTCAAGTGCCTTGTATTATGGCCCTATCTTTGAGAGAAGTTGTAGATAAGAATTAGTCTCAGCTTTGCTATCTTAATTTATTACATGATGAATGGCAAAATATAAGTCTTGTGAATTTCTGAATTTCTTCTTCTAAACTTGAGTTCTATTTTTCTGTATTTAGAGTCATTCAAATGCTAAACTACAGCTTGCTGCCATGTTCTGTATATCTAATCTCATATGGAATGAAGAGGAAGGTAAGAAACCCTCCTTATTAATGCACAAACATGTTACTATCCCGATCAAAAAGCTTTTGGTGCATAGTAATCAAAATTTGCAGTGCACAATGCAGTGGGATCCAAAGTGTAAGGGAAAACGTCATTTTAGGTGTAGTATGGAATACTTGGGTGTGGTCAGGAGACACTGAGGAGGATGCAGAGAGCTTTCAGGGGGAGACACAAGGACACAGTGACAATAAACAGGAGCTGGAGAGACACAGTGGGAGGTTTTCACCTGTAGCATTTCTGTGAAGCCTCAAAATAATTGAAGTGGAAGAGAATTCTTTTAAGAGCTTCCTGTTCTTAAAGGAGCTGTAGAAACTCATTTTTGGAGGGACCATGTTCACTGGAGAGAATAAATGGATTAGAAGGGGTTTTCTGGCAAAGAAATTTTCCACAGTATGGATGGCTTGAGTGGCTTGGGCTGAAACCAGCTAAAAGACTTGTGGGTGGAACTGGGAGCAATGGATAAGGCATTTGGTGAAAAATCATGGCCTGGGAGAGTAGGAGGTTACCAGGAGGGGGCTGAAGGATGGTGCTGCTCAGGGAGATATGGTGAGAAGAGGAGAGGGCAGAAGACAGGCTCAGAAACATTTCCAGGGGAGTGTTCTCTGCGTCCAAATCCCGTGAAATCACAGAGATAAGAATAAAACAGCTGAAGTCAGGATACCTTAGAATAAAGATTTTTGCCTTCAAGATGTTCTTGGCTCCAAACATGTGGACACAGAGCACAGCAAAAGAAGCTGGAGCTCTCTGGGGAAGCAGGCAGAGCTGAGGGAGTGTTTCCATGGCTGTTCTCTAGCTGGACATTGCTCCTTACCCCCACTTTAGCTGGTTTCTGTGCCCACCCCTCTCTGTTCTCCTGGAGACACTTGGGCTGGTGCCACTCCCAACAATGTGATTTGTTGTTCTTGCAGGTTCACAGGAGCGCCAAGACAAACTCCGAGACATGGGAATAGTAGATATTCTACATAAACTGAGTCAGTCCTCAGATCCAAATCTGTGTGACAAGTGAGTATGAAGATAATACAGGATCACCACAGTTGTTAATCACAATTAAATTATTTTAAACTAATTAAGCCCAGCAGTAACTTTGCACACACCTGTGCTGTTACCTGTGTTAGTATCCACACAGATCATCTGGCTGCTTCCCAAACACATGTAAAACCGAAACAGTTACTGACAATTTCTGGGGTTTTATGTTAACCTTTTGCAATGATCCCACCTACAGTTAGCAACAGCCCATATTTTTTCCATGAAGTAAAGGAGAAAATCTGATCTTTGGAAGATATCACACTCAGACAACACAACTCAAAACTGTGCAGTTGTTTTTAAAATGCATTAAATTCGGTATTCTTGGTTTTAAGAAAGATGTTCTAGTGTTCTTAGACATCTTTGTAGTAAAGTTAGGGCTTCTCATCTTAAAATCTATGCCGGAGTATTAGCATTGAAAATGATAATCAGAAACGTTTTGATGTCCTACCTCTGCCACACCAGCCCCCTCCTTGAGCTATTATGGCTTGTGATCACGGCAGGAAGCTGGGAAGAAACAAATAAATAATCTTCTTGTGTGTTGATGAGTTGTATCAGGTCCTGGAAAAGTCTGTTAAGGTCATGATAGCAGGTTGGGAGCTGTGGGGGACAAAGGAAGAGCAAAGCATCTCACTTCAGGTGGGAGGAAACTCAGAATTAGCCCATGTGATAATGGAACTGTAACCCCAGACTGGTAAGAGGTGGTTTTGTTTTAACAAAAATGTTGTGCAATATTAAGATTACATAAATTGCGTTATTAGACTGGCTCCTTCCTCTCTCTCACCTCACTGTAAGTTTTTGGTGAGGGCAGTACTCCTACAGGATTCCTAACAGGACTAGTATGCCTTCAGTGTATTTTGAGTTGACACTCCTTGATTTCTCAACTCAAAGACCTGCTTTTCACGGTACACCTGTATTATAGAAAGCAATTGCTCTTCAGTGACTGCTCTTTGAAGATTTTGGAAGGTGTATGTATATAACACACATCCCGAGCCCCACATCTAGTGTCATTGGCTAGATCAGGTTATCCTTGGATGCCAGGTGGATTCTTTAACAGTTACAGCCCACCCAGAGCATTTCTCTACCACAGGCCAGATCCTTCCAAAGTGAGGGAACCTTTTCTTCAGCCATCCTCCCCCCTTGTCTGCTGACACACTCTGAGCCTGCCCATGAAGCTGCTGCTGCTGCTGAAGCCAGACTCCTGTAATTAATGGGTTGTTCTTTCTTGCAGGGCGAAGACAGCACTCCAGCAGTACCTTGCATGATCAAAGACTAATTGAATCTATGGACACCCCTCATGTCTACTTAAGGAATAGCAGGAGATACTCCTGACTCCTTATATTTGCACAAGTCACCTTGGGCTGCATTTTTCTCAGGTGCAGGGAGCTGCTTTGCAGAAACAGTTCACATGATCAGGTCTCCAGTGCACTTGAGAATTTTCTTGAGGTAGTTTCTTTACTCAGAGGACTCTGGGGGGGTTGTTTTGGTTTTTTGAGATTTTTTTTTCCTGAGCTACCTGGACTCTCAGATAGAACAATCAGTCATCGTTTTCCTTTTGGGCCTCCAATTCTCTGCTTTTGCTGCAGCCTTGTGTGGGTGCGTGGGTGCTCGAGTGCGTGCGTGTGCCGGGCTGAGTGTGTGGGTATGAGACCTCACTTTTGGTTTTCCTTTTTTTTGTGTGAAAATCTTTTTCTACAGGTTTTCAAGGGTTAACCATTGTTTGCTGTACGAATACTTTGAATTATATACCGTTTGAATGAAAGGTTATTTAAAAAAAAAAACCAAACTGTTGTATCCCATAAAGTTTATTTTGAATTTTGAACAGATGAATGTTTTTAAGTAAAATATATGCATTTCTGAACTTCAGCTTAACTTACATTATACTTCCTTTTTAAAGAGAAAAATAGAGGGAGACAATAGACTCCAAATTCCAAGCAGCACATTCTATACTGACAAGGTCCAAGAGTTCTTTGCCACAATACAAGGCCACCTGGTATGGATGACATGCTCAGATTCATGGAATGGGCCAACTGGATTGGGTTTGGGTTTCTTTACATTTTTAGAAAACAAGCTCATACTTCAGGGTTAGCATGACTGATGCTTTCCAGAAAGGAGCAGGTGGCTGCAAGATCAGCAGGAATAAGGTCTTGCTTTGCCAGCCAGGAACTTGGTCAGCTAATTGCTGAAGGATTGGCTTATTCATGGTCAGAAGGATTTGCTGATCACTGATATCAGCGGAGCAGTTTGTTGTAGAAGTTACACCTTCCAGAGACTAGAAGGAGCTGGCAAGCAGGATTAAGGGATTGCTTTTGTTTTGCATCCTTTTTCTCCACAAATAGTTAAGCGACTTCCAAATTATTTCCAAAAATGATCAGCTGGGTGCATTAAGTTGGGGAAGGGATGGAAAAACTGGGGCTTCGGTCTTGTTTTATAGCTCAGTAATGTTGCTACAGATTTTCTGTATATATGCAGCTATACACATGTGCATGGATTTAGATTGCTGGATAATTGGTGGGCTGTGACTGCATCCAGAAGCCCTGACTGTGTATATTCCTGAAATGGTGCCTGCAAGTGTGCAGGGGGAAACACAAATGCAAGTGAAGGGGACTGTGTGAGGTCAGGCTGGAATGGCAGAGCCCAGTGGCTTCCCAGTCTCCTCAAGCAGTTCAGGGTTCTGACTTTGCCCAGGTCCCCTTTCAGTTTAGACCACAGCTCATAGTCAGACTCTCCAGACACTGTATTTACATAGCACTAACAGGCACTAGAGTTTGCAGCCAATGTCTTAAACCAAATCCTTCTTCTCTTACACTGAGCTTCAGGAAGGCTGCAGCAAGAGGAGAAGTCTGTAACTTCGCTAACCAATTTTGATAATTATCTAAATATTTTATTTCTAATCAGAAGGTCAAATTGTGATGACAGCCTTACTTTTTTCCAAGGTAACTCTTTGTGTCAGAAAATGTGACCGCAGTTTGGCCTGGAATTTGAATGTGCTGTATATCAGATAACTGTTATCACTTGGTTGCAAAGGAGAATATCTGCATTTCATGTAACTTCTTCCACTCTCAAAGACAAATAAAAGTGAGCACCTGACACTTTTTCCCCAGGCATTGCAGTAAGTGACTGGCAGTTTTTTAACGTCCTTCTGCAAATGTTTCATGATGGACTTTGGGGGTTGAGCAAAATGGAAAGTAAAAATATGTGAGAACTTGTTAAAACTCAGTGCTCAGAAGCAAAGTCTTGTTTATAAAATTCAATCAAATATATTTTTGCTTGAACAGAGAAAAAAGTTCTGAGGCAGGTATTGTAAATGCAAAACTGTCCAGTGGGCATCTCCCTGCTCCATTTGCACTCCTGTCTGTGTTTAGGAGCTCGAGTTCTTATGTATATCTTCTTATCCTTCCCCAACTCACATTCTGGAAGCAAATCTGTTTGATTCTATAGAACTTTGGTGCCTACAGGTGTTAAGAAAAAAGGTGAGTAAAAGTATCTCTGTACAAGTTTTGAGGTTTCCTAAAATTCTGCAAGAAAAACTAAAAACCAATGCTCAGACAATCTTGTTGCTGCATGAGAACAGTTGGCATTTTCCACAGGTATAGAGAGGACAAACTGTTGGATGAGAACATTTTTACATTCAGTTAAACTTTGTGAATAATTTTTGATGTTGCTATAGGTATGTACAAAAAGAAGAATACTGTAAATAAAAAGAACTTTACCAGAACATCTAGGTTTTTCTCAGCTTCCTGAAGAAATATGAGGTCTTTTTGCCAGCTTCTCTACGGCCTGAGATTCACAGTGGGACTGACTTTCCTGGTCACCCAGAGCATTCCCAACTTAATGAGGTAGCAGCAGCTTGTGAATTCCAGGGTTGCTTACAGAACCAAAGCAAAGTTTGTCTGGACATCTTATGAATCACCAGGATTTCTGCTGTTCTTGGGCCATTTCTCTGCTGAAAAGCCATCCTGATGGATGTTGATAAGTATGTCCTCTCTTTATATCTGGGTCTAGTGATGGGAGTCCTTCTTTCAGAGGTTACACATGCCATAAAGTGAACAGTTGAGCAGGGGATTTGGGACACCAGCTGTCAGACATTGGTGACCTTGGCTCTCCCCACCAGCTTCATTCCACGTTTGGACTGTTTTACCCACACCAAAAATCAAATAAAACATCATGTGGCTATTGTTCCAGTCACAGATTTGTGTTGTGGTAATAAAAGAAGCCAAGTAACCTGTGTAAAGCAGCTTGTGCCACAATATTCTAAAGGCAAACATTTCATATTTAAAAAAAAAAAATAATTTTTTTTTACAGAATTTACCCATTGCTGTGGATGCTGTGCCTCCACAAAACTGCTGAAGCAGTGACACAGCAGGCAGAGGAATAGTTGAGGTGCCTGAGGGTAGGTTCTTGAAGAGTAGAAAATGGCTTTAAAAGGGCTTTCTTCGGTACTCCTGAAATGTGAGCACAAGAGCTGTCAGTTTGCAAACTTACAGTGGCAGTCAAAATCATCAGGGCTTTTCTGCAGGCAAATTGCCTCCAAAAGAGACATTCTTGGGGCATTGATGTATGAAAACCTGAATGCTCAGCCAGGAGGATGGTGAGCAGCTGGAGGACCAGGCCAGCAGGTGTCGTGTGCTGGGTGACAAGAAGCAGCTCCAGGGTGTGCCCCTGCAGCCCGGTGTGCTCTGGTGTGGGAAGGGATGGGGTAGGAGCAGCAGCCCTGCCTAAAAGTAGTGCTGGGCGCTGGCACTGCTCTCACTGCAGGGAGGGAGGGAAAACCACAAACCTCCCCAGACCGAGCTTGTTTCGGAGCAGTCCCCTTTGCTCAGTGCTGCGCGGTCACGCCTGGATCCCACTCCTTGCTTTGAGCCCCCAGTTTAGGAGCGAGGTGGGCAGACTGGAGTGGAGGGTGAGTTGGGCTGGGGGGTGCCAGGCAGCTGGGGCAGGCACAGGAGGCAGAAAGGCTCCACCTGCAGCTGCTGCTCCAGGACTCCCAGGGGAGATGGAGCTGAACTTGCGGGCTGCAGCCAGTGCTGGACGCGGGGGAGGGACGGCGTGGGCTGGGCTGGGCTGGGCTGACGCTGCCCTGGCGATGCCAGCGCTGCCATGGCAGCCTTGGGGTCCTGCCAGCTGCTGCACAAGGCCCTGGAAGGGAGCGGCAGCTAAGGCCCCGCAGCAGCACCTCGGCTCTTGGAGCGAAGGTGCGTCCAGGTTTGGGGCACTGCAGCAGGGCCGGGGAGATACTGTGGGTGCTGTGTCTGGGCTGGAGCAGCAGAAACAGGTAAAAAGATCTCTCTGTGGTGCAGGTTGGCCAGCACTTGGATCCAGGTGATTAGAAGCCACCTGTAGTGCTTTGTGCTTGGGACAGCTGCTCAAGGGACCTTGTTCCTGCAGAACGATGGCCGCAAAGAAAAAGGAGGTAGTGCTGCCGGTCAGTAGTAGCCAGGCCTTCAGCAGACCTTGTAAACTCAGAAAGTGCTAAGGATGGGGTGTGGTCTTGGGGAATCTCAGATTCTGCTGGCAAAGCCCCACTGCGAGATCCTTGAGGGGAAGAGGCGTTCCTGGAGGCAGCTGGGAAGTGTGGGAGGATCTGGCAGGTCACAGGTGTCCCCAGGCAGGGCTGTGGGCTGCAGAGGGGGCTGCTGCAGGTTGTGTTTGGGGCTGTTGGGGCCTTGCACAGGTTTGGCTGCTGTCAGAGACCAAAATGCCTCCGTTTTGTGAGGTAATAGCTCAGAGCATGTTTAGGAGTAGAGAACTGGGGCTGGCACATCTCCTGGATGGCAAGAGTTACTGGACATTTCTGACCAGGTCATGCATATTCAGAAAGATTTCTGTAAAGGTAGAGAAGCTGGGAGGTACAAGAAAGACTCAAAGGCTGAAAAATCTATTTCACGGTGAGGTGTAGAAGAATTTTTCCTTTTAACACTGCATAGATGACCTAGTGATGCTTCACAACTACTAGATGGGGAGAAGGGGGTTCTAAGAGCAGTTTATGTTGCAAAAACATTGAAAACCAAAAATGAGTTCTGCAGGTCTGCTTCAAATTTAGAGAGCAGTTCAGTCTTCACGAGAGAGAAATAATGGAAGAGTTTATGGGCTCTATGATCTCGTTTATTCACTGTTTAAACTGGGAAATGTGAACACGTGCAACAAGGAAACAGGCACCTTATGAAGGTAGGAAGAGTTTCTGTTGCTGCTGTGTTCCTGTGGGATGGGGAACTTGACTCTGCCCCTTTGGCAGTGAAGGGAAATCCAGGTCTACATCTGCAAAACTGGGATTTTTTACATCTGCAGATGAAAGCTGAACCTGTGTAGGACATTAGGGGATGTCCTGGAAGGGGTCTGGTTTTGTTAGAGAAAAGCCAAGTCCAAGCAGCCTCAGGATATCCAAATTAGCAAAGCATCTTGAAGAGTGCAGCAGTGCTTGAGTCCAGCAGTTGAAATTGTGGCCAAATTCATTATCACAAAATACTATCATAAATCATTTAGACTCATTAGGATTCTGTGAAACACTCTGAGGGTGGTCCCAGCACTAGGAATAATTAAATTTTGTAGTTCTGCAGATGTTCTCTGAGAAAACTAAGCTAGGGGTCATGTGCTGAACAGGCAAATAAAATGAGATATCTGAACACCCTGTTCGCTGAATGAGACAGGGCCCTGGAGAAACTGCCCTGTGTGACCCCTAGTGACACAGCTCTGAACACCTGTGAGAGGGTATTTCATTTGCACTGGAGTTTCCACTCTTGGAATTCTTGGCTGTGAGATTTTAGCAGCCCTTTGATGCCCATTGGTGTTAATTATTGTGAAATAGCTGGCCTTGGTGCAACTTACTGTCTTCCACTGCATTCTAAATGTAGTTGGAGTTGGTAATACCCACTAAGGAAGGAATTAGGAATCTTCATTGTTCAGGATGAACAAAACCAGATTAATTTCTCAAGAAGTCTTTTTTATTTTAACTTGCTATGTTTTTCCACATACTGAAGGTCAAGTCCTGTAAGATGGGGAAGATGCTAAGGATGATATCCTTTCTAATAACAGAATTGGGAGTGTAGAGAGGGTGGTGCTGTGTATGGAATGATCTAGGGCATCCTTGACAGGGTCAATCCCTGAGCAAGCTGATCTAACACTGAGTTTTGTGCAGGAGATTAGCTGAAGGGCTCCAAAGGCCCCTCCCAGCCTAGAATTTTGTGTTCTCTGTTCACTGTGCTTTGGAAGTCTTTAGATAACAGCTGGGAATTCAGGTAAGGATATGCTGGGTTCAGACCACCCCCTAGTGCCCACACATCATGGAACCTGAGTATTTACTAGTTTAGTTTATCAAGGCTGAAACATCTCAAATAGAAGAGTTTGTGTGCAGGCAAGGTGAGAAAATGGTGCTGGAGAATCAGGTATTCATAAACCCTGTGAGGACTGGGCCTGAACAAGGTGTGGTTCAACTGGAACCCTGGGCAGGCTGATGGAGATCCTGACAAGGAGCTGTGGGTCTGGGATCGCAGTTTGGGGGTCCGAGCCAATCCCCAGAACTGCTCTCTGCAAACTGAGTCTGGGATCCCCAGGCAGCCACTGTTCCAGTAGTGCCACTAAACAGGGGAGGACTTGCCCATGGCTGGATGCTACTGCCCTTTCCATCTGCCTTTCCTTGGATCTTGTGAGACATCCCTATCAGCTGGACAGAGGTGAGAGAATCACAGTCAGGAGTTTCCTGAGTGCTCAGGTAATGCCTCTTCAGGCAAGTGTGTCCCTCTGGAGGGATTTGTCAGTATGTTTGCAGCAAGTGGATAGTACCTGATGAACTACTGTGGCTTTTACCGTGTTTTTCAATTTTCCACACAGATTAACATTACTAGCCAGGAGCTTTGGGAAGAAATGCTGTGTCTCAAAGGACTCATTGGTAAGGGTTTGGTCAGCACACTGAATTGCTCTTGTTCTGTGTTAAAAGGACAGCAGGACTCTTAGGAATTAGTAGCGCTAAGGATGTTTAGTCAGTCTCTCCATTCCCCTTACACTGAACGGAAGGAAAAAAAACTATTCTAACCGAGTTAAGACCAGCAGGAGATTATAGTCCTCTTCATTTATATGGGACAGTCATCATGCAATCCAGGCAGTGCTGGTCCAGTCTCCACTGCTTGGAACAGGACTGTCCCCAGCACAAGGAACAGGCCTGACTCCCAAGGTTCTTGGGAAAACCTCATGTGCTCTACCTCTGTGCAGTGCTTTTCCCTGGGAAATCTGCTACCTCCAAGGTCCCAGCTATGTCCATGTTTCTGTTTAAGACTCCTCCACGTCATTCTTAGCTTGTTATTTTGTAAAGTTATTTTGTCCTCTGATGCAGCATTTCAAACCTTGCAAGGATTTCTAGTTCAGAGCTAAATCCAGCCCTTCTAGCATGTGGTCTATTGGTCTGTGTCTAAACGGACCCATTTGTACCTCCTTCTGACCTATTTTCCTGCTTGCAGTTGTTGATGTGTTTCAAGCCTGGTGTGGTCCATGCAAACCAGTAGTGAATCTGTTCCAAAAAGTCAGGAATGAAGTTGGCAGTAATCTCCTGCATTTTGCTGTGGTAAGATCTCACTTGGCACTGCTTGAAATACCCAGTCCTCTGAAATCAGCTGAAGTCTAAGGGCTGAAATCACTTATCTTTCCAATATTTAGCCTGAACCATAGGAGTGCAGGAATTGCAGCTGCTGGGAGTGAACCTGCCACATACGGGGGCTTGGGTATATCTATAAGAATTAATATAATTATGTATTTTCAGGTTTCAACTGCTCTATGCTTTTCAGATTCCTACTTAAGCAAGTAACATTATACAGAGTCATTAATACTGCTTCTGATATAGAGGAAGAGGCTGAAGGAGCTGGATTTGGTCACCCTGGAGAGGAAAAGGGACAGATGTCCAGTGTGGGGGCAGGGATGGAGAAGGCAGAGACTGATGTCTGTCAGGGAAACACAGCAACAGGACAAGAGATAATGGGATAAGTTGCAGCTGGGAAAAGTCCAAGTAAATAGAAGGGAAAAGTATTCAAGTGTGAGTGTAGGACACTGGGACAAGTTTCCAGAGTGCTCTGCAGAGCTGATTCTGGGAAAAGCTCAAAACTGACACAGCCTTGAGCAACCTCCTGCATCACTGAGAACAGCCCTGCCCTGGGCAGGGTGTGGAGCTGGAGCCCTTCACAAGTCCCTCCCTGCCTCAGCCATGTGATGACTCTGTGTGTTGGTGCCTTTCCTGGCTGGTGGCAGCTCTGCATCGAGGACAGAGCCGAGGGCACTGACGTTTCTCATGGCTCAGCCCTCCTGTCTCTGCTGCCACTACAGCTCCTCCTGGCACTTGTCTCAGTCCTTATGGGCAGGAGGCCTGAATTCACTTTTCAGGCTCTTTCTCTGGGACTCACCCAGGCGAGCTGCAGGGAATGGATATCCCTGTCCCACAGGAGCACTGCTCCACCTCCTGCAGAAGCTCTACCTCCTTCTCAGGCACTGGAACTGAGCTGTGAGCTGGCTGTGCCCCTGGTTCTGACCAGTGTCATTTTGTCCCCCTAAGTCTGGGACCCAGAGGTGTGTGCTTGTTTGTGGGGGGTGAGTACCAGCCAGCTGAGGGTGTCTGAGTCCAGGCACTTGTGTGTGCATCCCTCTGGAGCAGAAATGCTTTTCTAGAAACATCTATTTTATTTTACATTCCTTTTAGGCTCAGGCTGATTCCATTGATGCTCTGGAAAAATACAGAGGACAATGTGAGCCTGTCTTTCTCTTTTATACAGTGAGTAAAAATACTTTCCCAGTGGTTGCATAGCAATAAACATGACCTGCTGGTGGGAATAACAATTCTTTTGGGAGGATGTTTTATTTCTTTAACATGTGATGGGACAATTTTATTTGCTCTGTATCTGCTGGTAATCAAATGCTGTGCAGATAAGAATATACAGCCAATGTGCTGCCCTGTGGAGTCTTCAGGTTCAGCACGCTGCTTTTGCAGGACCTCTCTCCTCTCACAAGCTGTGTTGCTTCATCCTGAGGCTGATGAGGAGGCAGAAAAAAAGGTTGTTCCAAGGTTTTCCTCTTGCTGTGGAGCAGAGCAGCTCTGAGGGGAGGAGGGCCTGGTACATATATTGTGGGTGATATGCTGCTGTGGGGAATTCCAGAGCCCAGAGAGCACAACCTGAGCACTTGCTGACCAATTTGCTTTCCACACCTTTCAGGGAGGAGAATTAGTGGCTGTTGTAAGAGGAGCAGATGCACCATTGCTGCAGAAGACCGTCCTGAAACATCTGGTAGGGGAAAGGAAAGGTTTACATGGAGGAGAGCCTGTGGTGGTAATGGGTCACCAAAGCTTCAAACACCTGTAGATGTGCATGCAAGAGGAGAAGTTCAGCTCCCCAGGGATTTAGCATAGTGCTAAAGCAGAGCCACTGCCTTGCAAAAATCCCCTCCCCTGTGCAGGCAACCTCCTAAGCCACTACCACAGGCACTGCCTTTCTGTGTGTGGTCTAAGGTAATGACATTTCTGAGGAGCAAAACTGTCCTACCTGTGTGTGCCCTGCTGCCCCTAAGGCATCTCTAAAGCCTGCAGCTCTCTGCTGGCCTGTCCCTGGGAATGCTTTTCCCCCAGCTCTTGCTGTCCCCTGATTGAGAGCTCAGCAGGTGACCCTGGAGAGGCAGATCCTCTGCTGTCCCTGCTGACCTGGCCCAGGACAGCAGGAGGGCTGTTCTGCACAGGGGAAGGTGGGACATGGGGCCCTGTCCAGCCCAGGTTCACCTGGAGGGCAGGTGTGGGATGTTCCTGTCTCATCCATGTGCTCTTGCTGCCAGACAGAACCTTCTCCAGAGAGCAGGGAAGCACAGCTCCCCTTCAGGAGGAACAACGGGAAGGACTAACAGGTAAGGCAAGGCACAGGTGTAGAATGTTCTCTGTACCTCGAGTTGGAACCTTTAAAAGCTGGAGCAGGGATTCAGCTGCTGCTGGGACACCAGAGTGGCCATTCCTCCACCTGGGCACACGGGGAGAGTCACCTTGAAACACAAACAAAAGCCCAACATAGTTTGGGTGTCTGGCATTGTGAAACTGAGGGTATTCATCCTTCCAATGTGTTTTATCTTACATTTGACCCTCCCTTGGCTTCTGGCCTGGCAAGGGCTCTTGGAGACCCACACGGCTTAGTGTTTTCAGGTGATTTTTAAAAGAAAACACAGATGCTTGGGCTCCAAATCTGCTTACAACATCTCCTTCCTTGTCTAAAATTAGCCACGAATTCCCAAAGGTTTTTGCCTCCTCTCCTAAAAGGGACATTTTTTTCCTTGGCTTTGCTGGGACAACGCTGCATCCTGGCCCTATGCACACCAAATCTTAAGCTCCAGGATGTGGGACTCGAAGCAAAACCCTCCTGGCTTTAGCTGAAGCACCAGGGGATGAAGAGGTGCGGGGTCTCTGCCTCTCCTTTCTGCACCTATTGTTAATTTTGTCCATTTTCTTCCCTCGGAGGCTGACACACCCTTCGGGTCCGGGATGACAACCGCAGTCGTGGAGCATACGCCACCTTTTTCAATAAATACAAGATTCTCGTGTGGCAGCAGCACCGGTTCCGTGTCCTTGGTGTCCCTCGCTGTCTGCCGGTCCCCGCCGGCGGCGCGCGGCCCCTTTAAGGCCGGCGCGGGGGCGGTCCCGCCGCGCTGCGGCTGCGTGGGGAGAGGTTCGGATCGCGGGTTCGAATCCCGGCGGAGCCGGCCCGGCCATGGCTGCGGCCCTCGAGCCGGCGGAGGCCGAGCCGTGCCCGGATCCGCCCGCGCACCGGCTGAGCGTAGCGGAGCTCGACCGTGAGCTGGACTCTCGGAGCGAGCTGGTGCGTCCCGAAGCGCCGCGGAGGCGGCACGGCCATGCCGCGGGGGTTGCGCCTACCCGGGCGCTTCCCGTAGGGCCGAGGGGTCCGCCGAGGGAGGGTCGGTGGGTCCCCGAGACACACGGCCGTGAGGGAGGGTCGGTGGGTCCCCGAGACACACGGCCGTGAGGGAGGGTCGGTGCGTCCCCGAGACACACGGCCGTGAGGGAGGGTCGGTGGGTCCCCGAGACACACGGCCGTGAGGGAGGGTCGGCGGGGATGTCCCAGGCTTATCTGTGCCACTTCCAGTATTGTGACATGGGTCACTATAATTGACATTAATTTCGCGTGCTTTGCCGTATATAGGAAAAAAACCCAACAGCCCCCAAAGTTCTGTATGGCGGGTGCCTCATGCAGCAGGTACAGTCAGTCATTTAATTTCTCTCTGGCTGCAAAACCTTTTATACCGCAATAGCGTGTTTACTCTCAGAACATCAAAAGTATTTCATGACTATTTCTGGAAATAAGTCTCACACAGCCTCCAAGAAGGAAATAATATCCTCACTTAACCAGATGAAACTGTGTGACCCTGCCCTCGGAGCTCTTGCCTGCCTTTCCGGGCAGAGGCGTATGTGCGTAGCTGCTTTTTATGCGGCTTTAATTACGGTTTGGAAGGTAGAATAGGCAACCTAAACTCAGGCTGTGGTTTGTGATGTACAGATTGACGACAAAGAATTCGACATTCCTCAAGTTGATACCCCTCCAACGCTGGAGAGCATCCTAAATGAGGTGAGTGATCCATTGGACAGGGGAGAGGTCAGGTGAGGCAGCATATGCTCCTTTTCCTCTATTCTTACTGTGTTTTTCCTGAAAAACCCAACTGTAGAGCTTCATGGTTTCCTGATACTGATAGCTAGCAGGTGCATGCTGAGTGGAGTAATTGCTCTACAGTGTGTCATACAGAATTTTGGTGTTTTTTTTTTTTTTTTTTTTTAATTAAAATATCCACAGCTGCAGCATAAAAGGTTTTCATCAAGTCCAAGCACATTCATCTGTAGATCTGGAAGAGTCTCCTGAAGTCTAGACAGCCTGTTAGAGGTCAGGGTCACTGAACAGCTCTTTTTAGTTAAAAGTAATTGCAGAGTATTCAGAGTAGTTCTGAAGTTGTGGGAGGAGATGAGAGCTAGATTCTTCACAGCTTCATCTGTGTTACTCGTTTCACATATGTGGCTCTCTGGCAGAAGCAGGGAACGGTCTCAGTATCTGATGTTACCTGTGGTACCTTGCAGTACCTCTGTCTCGCTTGTATCCAACTCAGTATCCAACTCTACAGTAGCTATGTGAGTGTATAATCCTTAGAAATACAGAGAAGGGCATGCAAGTAAAGATAAACTCTGAGAAAACAAGCTTTTTAACAAAATGAGGAGATTGGTGGCTGGATTGCTAGGATGCTAGTATGAAGGAGAAAGGAGCCTGCTGGAGGTGACAGGTCTTCTAAAAACCCACATTAAAAACACAGATAGAAGGTGTCCAAGACAGGGACAGTCTAGAAACAAGAGGAGTAGTAGGGATAGCTATGTCCTGTTTCCAGTGGTGATTTGAGTAGCAGAAGTATAGTAAATTTGGGTCATCTCAAGCTGTAAGGACATGCAGTGACATCCATGTCAGAGGAGTAGATACCAAGTCTTAAACTTGAGATGTAATAAAAAAGAAGATATAGTTCAGTGCAAACAAAGTCTTATTGCAGTATCTCAGTAAATGGAGGATGGGAATGACTGGAAAAATATTTTCTGAAAAGGATTTTAGCAGAGAAGAACTTGTCTGAACCAAAAAGACAAACAGCTGCAGTTCAGAAAGAGATGCTTAATAGGCACAGGGCTGCCAGGTGTAAGTGAAATGAGGGGCAGCTGCTCTGCTTCCTGCATGTTTGGCATCAGCTGGGGGATTGTGTTTGGTCCTCCTGGCTTTGTGCTGAGAGACAAGAGGAGCTGCACTGGTTTTAGGGGGAATGGCCTTTTGAAAAACTGTAATAAAAAAATCCAGACTAAGACTGAAAGGAGAGAGAGATTGCAAGCAGAAGAGCTGAGAAAAGAGATAAGTTAACTCTTGTGACAGCTGGAGGGACTTCTGGGCTCTTAGTGCCACTTGATGAAGTGCTGGAGGAGATGATGATAATTGTAGGCCTTCTCTTGGAAGTTAGGAGACAGCTGTGTTAAAGGTCAATTAAAGTTTTGATGGAATTCATAATATTTGGGGAAGAAGGGTTAGTTGACTTATTCGCCAGCCCACTTCTGTGGTTTTTGTGAATTCTGGAAACAGGGTCTTCCACAGAATCAGCCCAGTAAAGTAATAAATAGTTCTGGCTTTTAAATATGAGGCTTTCTTGTCCTCTCCTCCTCTATTTCCCTGCTGAATTGATGCTGCTTTGCTAATGTTTGAGTTATGCTGTTGTGTGTTTTGAATATTTAGTAATCTGTGGTGATTCTCACCCTCCAGACTGATGATGAAGAAGAGTCTTTCATTTTGGAGGATCCTTTTCTCTTGAACATTGATAACACAGATACACACTCCTATGACACCTCTTCTGTGGCCAGCTCTGACAGTGGGGACAGGACACACCTGAAAAGGTACTGCAGCCTCATGCTCTGGGAAGTCAAACCATTTGTGAAGGCGTACTGCTTACATCCATTAGAAACAAATCCTCCTTTTTTTACTGTTATTCCTCCAGGATCAAGTAGGCAAAGATAGGATTTGTAGTTGCACTGAGGGCTGGCCTGTTTGAGCAAGAATGGCATTTTATGGGAGGTGGATTACTTAAATCTCTCTGAATTTTAATGGAATCTTTAAAGCACTGAGTCATGATGACTCTAAAGAAAATGTTTCAAAGGGGTGTCTGACCTTGTCTGCAATCAGCTGGTCGTTATTTGTAAAAGACAACTGCTCACTTCTGTGATTGGACTGCTAATGTTGACATCTAAAATGTGCTAATTAGCTCTAATACTGCTGACGTGTGCCATTAATTACTCAAATGATGGCCTGAGCCTCTCCCATGGCTGCCTTGTGTGCCACGAGCAGTTGCACAGGATGTAAACACTCTGATGGTTTATGTTGGCGTATGGTATTGTACAGACTCTCTGTCCCTTCTTTTTTCAAGTAAGATCGTTTATACTGAGAGAAATGTTACCTGGAGTGGCTTAAAACTTCCAGCAGAGTATGCAGAAAAACCTGTGTTCCTGTCACCTTTGGGTATGGCTGGTTGCCATGGTTATGGGTCCTTAGTCATAACACCAGCTATTAACAACATGCTTGATGAACCTCTGTGGGTTCTGCTTGCTTGTGCACCTCTGGAGAGAGAAGAACCCAATGTTTCCGCGGTAGTTTTGGGAATTTGGCTCTCTGGTGGTGTGAGCTTGGCAACAAAATTACAGCTTTGCTGGGGAGTTTTTCTGTGGGGCCTGCTAGAGTTTACCAGTGCTGTTTTGAAATTACGCTCCTGTGCTAGTTAAAGACATTTGCTCTATAAACAGAAGCACTTAAGCTTTCATATCAGGTGTATTAACTGAAGGCTGTTCTTCACAATACACTCACTTTTCCTAGGGGTCTGTATTCTGCTAAGGAGCCTTTTCCAATTGTGCATTTTCCATAGGTACTCACCTTTACAGCCCTGAACTTCCTCACTCACTGAAGGAGCCTAAGTATTGCTTTCAGGATGTATTAGTGAATTCTAAGGTTTGCAGATATGTGCTTGAAACTAAACAATTGTTTGAAGAACTAAGATTTTTTACTCCAGGAGATGAGTTAAAACCAAACTGTGCAGGCAGAGCAGACTTTGCTGATTATCTGTAGCCCCAAGAAGAACGGAAACTGCATGAGTTACAGGTCTATGCAGAATTTACCTGCTGGCTTAGCTGCAGGTTAGGCTCCAAAAGTACCAAGCTGTTATTCTGCTCTAATGCTTTTTGGTTTGTTTCTTAATTCCTTAGGAAGAAAAAACTCCCAGATTCTCTCTCGCTCCATGGATCAGTGATACGGCTCTCACTCCTGAAAGGAATTTCTGCCCAAATAGTGTCTGCAGCAGTAAGTGTCATCTTCTGAGCACCTCCACTAAGAAAAATTTGAAACTCTTTTGGTATATGTGGGTGTGTTCTCCTGCCTGGCCCTACTATTAGTGCTGTGTAACACCATGTTAGGGGCATGAACTACTAACCAGTAGTCCTAAGCAGCAGTGAATCAGGGCTTAGCTGACTTGCTGAAGCAGTGATGTGGTGGGTTACTTTTAGCACTGGTTTGTGTTGCTAGATGTCATAAAACTTGGTGGGAAATGTTCATATAACATGAAAGTGTGCTTGAAGGTGCTGGAACTGGGTTTGCTTAATGCCTGTAGCATGCTCTTCTTTAAGAAGAGCACAGTAACTTTCACATGGAATCACAGGATATTCTGCTTCCTCTCTATTTCTGGGTGTTAATAGCTAGTGGTTTCTTCAGCTCTGTCTGCTCTGCTGGGGTCATTAAAATGCAGCTGGTGTTGATTTTTCTTTGTGTTGTAGTTGTTCTAATTATTAGACATGCACAATCTGGGAGTTGTCTCTCACTCATGGGTTCTGCTGTTTCCCCAGGACAAAGTGGATGCTGGCTTGCCAACTGCAATTGTAAGTACTTTCACAATTACAAGAAGAGTATGTTTAGCTTTCATACCTATTTGTTAAAACACTAAATTAATACAGCTGATAAATGCATCTTCCTTGACTTTTCAAGTGCGAGGAGCAGCGTGAAAGCTCCCTGGGGACAGAGTCCAGCCTTCCTTCACTGCCTAGCTGCCCCTCCTCTGAGTGAGCCCTCCCATTTTTATATCATCACTAGGGCTTCTTAGCTGAGCACCTGACCTGCCCCCATCTATTGGGCACACAGAATGTCCCTAATTGTTTCTTCTTTGACAGTTATTGCTTTGACTCCTAACAATTTTTTGTAGAAACAAACTGGAGTGCTCCAAGTGATGGGTTCAAAATCTCTGTCTCACTCTGTCTGAAGGATATTCCTGCTTAGCAATTTGCATCAAAGTTGTTGAAGTCAAGCATGCTAATCATGTCTAAATATGTCAGAAGTGAAACTGCCTGTAGTAAAATGAGAAGAGAAACATTTTAATGGGGTGAAATACAGTCAATATTTGTTTTGCCCTTGTGAAGTGAGTTTTAATGTTTTGCAAGGGAACTAAAGATGTGCTCGGTCACTTCCAACTGTGATAACAGCAGCCCATAAGAAAATATATTTTTGTTTAGAGAAGAAAAGGAAAACATAGTCACTTTTAAGGCAAAAGGCTTCGCAGTGAAGTTGGAAACATGCTGTGACTGATATGTACATAGAATAAAAACCTGTAATTTTACATCCAGACATTAAGGCATTTGAATTTTTTTAATCTAACTTAGACTTGTTGAGAAATAAAAAGTAGAACAAGATGAATGCATCTACAGCATTATGCGATTTATATTAAGTTTTATTTCATTGAGTGCAAGTTTGCAAGTGCATTAGGATCTTGGAGGATGTGTTTAATAGGATTTGTTTAATTCCCCATGGAACAAAGTTGGAGTCTCTGGCTTGCTGTGGACTGCTCTTCAGGGGACCAGCACTGGCCAGGGTTTTAGAAGAGTTCAGATATGGAAGTAGCAGTTGATTTAGGATAAAATCCCGACTATTTATACTCAGCAACTACACCAAAATAATGAGACTGACTTTAGAGAGATGAAATTTTGCTGTGGGTAGCCCTCTGAGCATTTGAATTTCAAACAGCAGAGGGAAAAGCTGCCCTCTGATCTTAAGATAATCTGTGTGACAATTGTTTCAGGTGTAGTACTTATCTGTCTTCATGCAGGAATTGTGCTTGTCACTTAGAAATTGAAAAAGTTATAACCTTTGAAATCTTCCCCTTTTGGCAGACTTTGCTTGATAAGTGGTGGATTTGTGAATGATGTTTCTTCTGCTTTCAATCTTCTTGTACGACTCTTTCAGGCAGCATCAAATCTGATAGCAGTGGGGACTTCCCATGGGTTAGCACTGATATTTGGTAAGTTAAAAATAAAGTTTGGAATTTTTTTGCATTTTAATGATCTTAAAAAAATTCAAACACAAGCCAAAAAATGCCAGCCTGATTTATAACTGCAGGCTGCGTTTCTTCTAAGATGTTGTTTGTGCTAAATGTGTTTTTCTTTCAATAAAGAAATTAAGCAGAAGTAATATTTGTCATCCTTCATATTTCTTCTGCATTGTTGGGGCTTGGCACTTCGATATTGAGAAATTTAGCCACGTGGGAATTGTCTAAAGAACCTTTTCTATGTTTGAATAGAAAATACTCTGTTTTCATGTGAAGGAGACCACAACCTGTATACAACCATCATCAGTAATAATCTTCTGCCCTATGTCTGAATAGGTGTCAGCTTTATGGGAGTTGAGATGTGTTCCCTGGGAAGTGGGACTTCTGACCCCTGGCTGCCTGCAGACCTGTGCCATGGGTGTCTCCTTCCCTGCCCTTCACCTGCACCAGGCAGGCACCTCTGGGTCCCTTCATTCTGTCATTCTGTTCTTCCTCTTATCACCAAACTTTCTTACAAGGTTTTCTGAGCTTGGACCAGAACAGCTCTTGAACCGTTCCCAGTCACATTCAGGTTTTAGAAATTTCAGTGTATTTATTGAGGCTGGTTAAAATTCTTAGAGACCAAAGTTACAGGGGACAGGGTACTCCAGAGAGATGGGAAAGACTGTGACAGTGCAAGACTCACCTTTGTGTGTATTTAGACATTAAACTATGCCATTTGCTTCATCCAGTATTGAAACAATTCAAGGTGGATTGAAGAGAGCCTCAGATCCCTCACAAAGGTCCATGGTGCTGGGTAAGGGGCAGTGGACCAAGCTGCACTGAGGGGAGCTCTGGTGAAGATTTTCATCCTGAGGGTGCTGAAGCATTAGATAAGAGTTGAGACAGGTGGCACAGTATCTTTGCTTGGGGATATTCAAAATTCAGCAAGGCCCTGAGCTGGCTGATCTCTTTAATCTTGGATGGAGCAGCAGGACTGGGCCAGAGACCTCCATGCACAGCTCCCTTACAGCTGAAGTTACTTAATGACTCTGTGCTGTAATTTAAAAGTGATGAGGAATGGAATACAGTGTCCAGTTTTAGGAGGCTTCCTGGACACTTATTCTCTGCCGAATTCCTTCAGTTTTGTAACTAAAACTTGGGTATTGACCCCAGTGCTCTCAGATCTATTTAAAGAGAGAATAATCCTGGCAGGATAGGGCTGTAGGAGGCTTTGTTGTGTGCAAAGAGAGGATTGGAGATCTGGCTTGGGTTTATTCTGAAATTTAAACAGAGACTAAATTTCTGTAGACCAGTTGATATCTGTACTTTTTTTTTTAACTAGATGCGTAAATTAGGGTCAGACTTACTCCCTGAAGGTTTGTAATATGTGTGCAGGGTTTATACTCTACAATGGGAACATAACATCTTTTTTGCATGCAAAAGTGTTGGTCCATTTTCTGGTTGAACGAATTTCTATGAATTGTTGTGTCACTAACACATTTTCTAACTTTATTTTTTCTTTCATATGTTTGATTTCAGCTAATTTGTCTCTCCTCCTAGTTCCACCTGTACTCATGATTTGTCTACTCTGTTCTTATTATAGAAGACTTGGGAAACTTGCATTCTGCTTTTCTGAATGCTTCTGTTGGCTCCTGAAACATTATCACAGGACAGTTCTCAGGCTGTGTGTGTAATACTGAAAAGCAAACTTTCCTTCTAGATTAGTGTTGGATTAGATGCCAAGTCTGACATCCTGGAAGTATTGCAGAAGAGGTGGTAGGAAGGGATGTCTGAAGGCCTGGAGACACTCTTCTCTGGTACCTGCTCTGGGGCCACATAATCTGGCAGGGGGAAAAATCCTCTTGACCCATCTAAATCTCTCCATCTGCCATTTCTGGGATTTGCTGCTTGTTACATGATCTAGCATGAATGGGAAGGGTTGGTGCTCTCAGTTTTTACCTATCTTTCAGGTAGTTTATCTGCTGTTTGATGCTTGGTTACCACATTTGGATAATTACAGGGTTTTTATGCCTTAGGAAAATTACCCTCAGTTTGTTTCTAGGGCTGTGCTAGCTTGGGGGATTTTATTTTTAATTTTTGATACAAAGGAGGGCCATCTTTTTGCCAGAATCTTTCTGAAACTCGTTTGGAGTTGTGAATGTTGTGAAAATGGACAATTATGCTATGTGCCATTACTTGGCTTGAGGACTGCCAGCTGGAGTGGAGCAGTGCTCTCCCAGCAAGCCTACAGCAATACACAAATACTCTTTGGAGGGTTTCTTTATCCATTTTTCTAGATGAACAAAGAGGTTTCACACTACTCAAAAACTAGGTCTTAAACACAACTCAATGAAATACATAATTTTTCATAAAAACTTGTTCCAGACAAAAGAATTCTATATAGCTAAACTATTTTTTTTTTTTTTTGTTTCCTCGGTTGCTTGTTAATCTTGTGTTGAGTGTCCTGAGTCTTTGTTGCAGTATGATGGCATTAAAACTAGATTTTGGGGATATTTTTGTAAAATTAATTGGGAGTTGATTTACTGTCTGGTGGTAACTGGGTGAAAATAGTTTTACCAATTATATTACAGTGAACTTCCAGTTTTATTTCCTCTCAGATTTCTGTATTTTGATCTTCAATGCAATGAAGTTTAAATTTATAAGCTTACTTTTTAAGCTGCCTGGTTCTAGAACACTAACCATCACAGCATCATTTCTTGAATAAATCAGAAGGGGAACACTCAGCAAAATCTGAAGTTTCTCTGTCTTTGGAGATGGTTGCATATATGCTGTTCATTGCTTCACTCCTTCCTTTTATATTGATTTATGGCTTTTTCTCTCCTCTTTTGGCCCTTTCTGTGTGGACTGAAAGGCAAAGGTACAGTACCACTGCTGTGTGCATGTCCCTGCATGACCAGCCCCTGCACTGCTCGGGTTGCATGTTGTCTGTGCCAGGATTTCAGGGGCAGCTCAGCGGTGCAGGAACCACTCTGTGGATGATGCTGCTGGGAGTTGCTTAGTGAGTGTATGTGCACTGCCCACTCCCAAATTCACCAGGCAGGGACAGCAGAGGAGCAGGTAAATGTGATTTTTATAACATCTTAGGGCAGCAGGTCTGTAGCTGTTTGTGAAGGTGTTGTTTTGGGGCAGGACGAGGCTCTTCCTTAAGATCACCATCCACCCAGAGCATTTCCTGGCACTGTGCCTAATAAAATTAGTAGTGTGTCAGTAATTCTGCAGAAAATCAGTCAGGCCTTTCAAACTCAGGAAAATCAGGGCATAAGGAAAACATCTTGATGAAAACCCAGTGATCCGAGCAGTATCAACTTCTGCAGTTCTATGCTCATTTCTTTGGTTTGGAAATCGACTTCTTTCACATTTACAAACTTGTCTTTATTCTGAACATGCAGATTGTATTTGAGCACCATCTCATTTTGACTTCAGACTCTGAGAGCAACACAGTCACTGACAGAAAATTCTCAGATGAAGCATTGCATTACGTAAATTGAAAAATTAAAAGCATTTTTTGACAATTGATCGCCACCTTTGTTTCAAGCATTTGGCAAAAGCTTTTTATGTTTAATTCTAAATGTGCCTTACATCCGGGCTGGTAATAAAAGTCTGGAGAATCATCAGATCAGCTTTTATAACATTTTGCTTTTGTCTATTTTTATTACTTTGCCAGCTTATTAGTAGAAGCTCATTGATTTTCTGATCTTGCTTTGCTTTGGAAGAAATTTCATCCATTTTATAGCTGAGTTTTTTTAAAAAAAGTCTTATCTAATGGCTTTTGTGTGTCATCTTTTGACTGTCTTGAAGCAAGAACAAGTACTGGATTGGTCATACAAATCACTTAAATCTGGGATACAGTACAGGTCTTGTTTGTTTTGAATTGACATTGTGGGTGAGGGAAAAAGAGAATGGCTTTTGAAAGTTCTTGTGGGGATGCATATAAAGATGTAAAATCTTTTCAGAGAAGGCTGTGGAAGATGCTCCTTTTTCATGCCTGAGAGGAAATAAGTTATTGAGTCACTGACAGGCTTAGGCTGAAGTGGAAGGTACTTCCATGAATGAAGTCATCATTCACCTCTAATATAAGGAGCTGCAGTATTCTCCTATTTTCAAACAGATTTTTATGGTTAGCAGGTGGTATTTTTGTAAGTGAACTGCATTTCCAAGCCTCTGGAACAGGCATTTTTTCTTTGGATCTTGACTCCACTTGGAGAATATCTCTTGGTGAAACTTGTTTTCCAGCTGTAGCTCTGTTTTCTCTGAACTTTCTCTGAAAGATGGAAATCTATCATGATTGATCTTCTCTTTACCTGTTCTGATCTATGTCATGAACACCCTGTCACAGTGATGTCAAGGTGTGTCCTAGTAGAATGGCCAGGAGTGTTTTCTCCTCACCCTGAGCAGTGCTTCTGAGTAATCCAGGAGTTCAGCTGTTCTTGCTGGAGTTTATTTCTGAGGTCCACTCATGCCTCTTCATACAGGTGAGATTTGAAATATTTGACTCCCACTCTCATCTGTCTGAACAGACTGATAAATGCCTCAGTTTGGGCAAGAAATGTATGATACATCCATGTTCCTTCACAGCAGCCTGTGGCTCAGGGAGGGAGTTCTTTTATAGAGTAAGAGCTGTGTGCACCAGAACTCATAGGGTGTGTTAATTGTGCAGCTTGGAGACAAAAGTGCCTTTTCCTTCTAGCCTTTGGCAACAAAACCAAGGAGTAAAATTACAAAATAAGAACAAAATTATGACATAAAACTGCACTTACCAAAAGCCTCTGTTGGGGTTTCGTAGTCGATGTTCAAATACAGAGATACAAGGCTCAGAAGGTAGAATTAATTTTTTCATCTTCATTGCTTCAACTTAAGCACCATTGCAGAATAGTCAAAGGAAATCTAGATACTGCTTTGATTTTTCTAGTAGTTTCTTTTTCAGTATGTAATACCTCTGTATTTCCATATTTTCTGTCCCTGGTTTGTGCTTTTAAAAATAATTTTTGTATTTTCCTGCAAGACAGTGTCCCACTCCTTCTGTTCTAACATGAGCTCTCATCCTGTAAACCCCTTTTCAAAAGAACTTAACTGTAAGTCTGTGAATTGTATGTGTAAATAATTTTAATAATTTTAACCACTTTTAATTTTTTTTTTTAACCAATTTAATTTTAACCACTGCTCTTCCTTTAATATTTTACCAATTGTTGTGCTCCAGATCAGAACCAGGCTCTCCGGCTGTGTCTGGGCAGCACCGCAGTTGGGGCCCAGTATGGGGCCATCTCTGCTCTCAGCATCAACAATGACTGTTCCAGGCTGCTCTGTGGCTTTGCAAAAGGACAGGTAATTCCCAGAGGATGAGCTGCTCCAGTGCTCTGTCCTGAGAGGTTAGCTGGAGGTGCCGACAGCTCCGAGCCAAGCCCCCTCTCAGTCTGTAGCTGTGTGTTGGCTGGTTCGGTGCTCGGAAGCAGCACATACAGTGTGATGTGCCCAGAGCTTTTTGGGGCAGCCAATTCCTGCTGAATCAGTTTTTTGTGGAGGAAGTGAGTAATGCAGAATATTGCAAAGGGTTCAATTAATTGTAACTAATTCCTGTTAAACTGAAATGTACAATGGCTCACTGGGACAAGCAGTTTAGTCTTTCTAGGTCACTCTCTAAGGTCTGTGCATGATAATTAAAGCTGTTTTATACTGTGGTGATGACTTGAAATTCTTGAAACTCATGTAATCCCAAAATTAATTTTTGCTAATACCTTACTTGTATGACAGAAGTAGTAAAGCTTTTGAATGTGGGGAAAAGGGGTTGAGTCTGTTGTAGTTTTATGCCCTTCTCAGAAGCAAAGGAGAGACAGCAATTACTGAACGAAAGTCACAGGACTAAACCAAAACAGGTAGACATTACCTTGGTAACATTTAGAGGAGTACAAAGAAAGCTACTTTCTCTTTTTGCATTCATTTCTCTTTGCTCTTTGGCTTTCACCTTCATAGTAGATAAAACACACCTTTGTGCCTATGGTAGGACTAAATGAAAGCCTGCTGCAGGCCATGTGGAAATACTTTATCCATGCAGGACAGCAGCCAGTTTTAAATGATACTCAGCTAAAACATTTTGGAACAGCTCTGAAACACATGGTCTAGAAGCACTGATAGATGATTTATAGGATCACATAAACTACTGTTTCCCTTAAAAAAGTTTCTTCAGATTGTAATCTCAGCTCTTCTGGGCAGTTTTGCAGTGAGTATTTAATACTCTTCAGTCATGCAGTGAGCAGTTTGGGACTTCCTGCTTCTTAGCTGAGAAATTGCTTGAATTTTATATTGAGTACAAGCCAAGGTCTGTCCTCCTACCTGCCTTGTCACACCGAGCAAGCTCAGGAGAGGAGGGATAAGGTTCATGGTAGCTGTGGAGATGCTTGAATTTTGCTCAAGGGTGTTAGCAGAGATTTTTCACCTGTGTATTGGTTCTGTGAGAGAACTAATGCATTAGACTTGCTGGGTGGTAACAAAGTTATCTTTAATGTTCTTATCAGGCAGATAGCTGTGAGCTGGGAGAGATTGGGCAGGTGGGGAGAGCTAGTCAAAAGGACATGATTCTGAGTTAACACATGATGTCAACTCTAAGCAGACAAGTGAACTGCTTGGAGAAACAGGACTCAGGTCACTTTTCTTTGATATGAAAGCCCTACTAACCCAGGGTGATAATGTCAGTGTAGGAGTTTGTTGCTGTACTGTAATGCACAAGGTGATGGAGAGAACCTCTTGACAGTGAATATGTACTGAGCATAATCTGCTTGCAGATCACCATGTGGGATCTGGCCAGTGGGAAGCTGCTGCGATCAATAACAGATGCCCACCCTCCAGGAACAGCCATTTTGCACATCAAGGTAATAAACTCTAAATGTACTACTTTTATCCCAGTTTTCTTCAGCCAGATGTGGTGACTTTACTTGTGCAGCACTTCTAGATTTTAGATTAGAGCAGCTACCTATGGCAGTGGTATCAAGAGATGAGAAAAATGAGCAGAAATTCTATTTTAAAATGAAACTGAGTATACTGACATAATAGTTTTGGCTGTGAGTTGTACTGTAACAAACAAGAGTTGTTGTCTGTTACAACTCCTCTCTCCAATGCCAAAATGTATGAAGAATTAGTTGTTAGAACACATTTCTCTAAAACTTGCAGTGTTTTGACCTGAATACATGACTTTCCAACTTTCAACTTAAAAGAATCTGAGCTGTAGAAAGTAGCTTCTGTAAGCAGTTTTTCAAATAGCTTGTTGGGAATGCTTTGGGTTGAAAGAGAAATAATCTGTGGCTTCTAGTTCAGCATAGTGTTATTGTCATACACAGGAAATCATATCTGAGTTTGTGCCTGACTTTGTTTTACATGGCCTCAGATGTTTGTGGACTTACAGATCCTGGATTGTTAACACCTCCAGAAGTGTCCCCAGATGAGACTGTGATCCTTTATTGTCTGAATTATTTGGTATCATTAGAAGTTCTGGATGCTTCTGATTTGGGTCTGTCTGTAACTGCAGCCCATCCACCAGCTCTGGCCCAAGCCCATGGGCTTGAGGCTGAGAGCTCTTCCAGAGGCAGCTCAGGGCTTGGTGTGCTGTAGTTCTGAGCTGCAGCATAAAGTAGTGGGGCTTTGGTACCAAAATCTGGCAACAGGGCTTGCTGTGGAAATGAAGGTGAAACACAAACTTTACTTTTCCTGCACATCATAAATAACCCCAGTAATTGTCTCAACTCGGTATGTTAAAGGTGCCTTTCTTTAGGTGCCCTGGTTGTACTATGTGTGTTGTTAGTACTGCCATAGCATGTATTTTTACACTGTTGTTTTTGTAGTTTATATCTTAGGGCCATTTTAATCTTGTTTTCTGCTCAGTTTACAGATGATCCAACTCTCGCAATTTGCAATGACAGCGGAGGCTCCGTGTTTGAACTGTCATTTAAGTAAGGCAATAACTCTACCCAGAGGAAGTTACAAGAAACCAATTTTGGGTCATCATTTCTGAAACCTAGGGAGAAAAAAATCCCATTGAAACCAATAAAGCTACTGCCTGAATGTTGAAGGTGTAATTTAGGGCTGCGGTGTCATTTCTCAGCTGAAGCAGGATACTGTGTGGCAGTGCAATAGCCAAAGAATAGCCTTAGTTGTTAAGGTGTCACTGTATTGTCCTGAATTTGGCACTCCTTGTGGGCTCTTGGTAGCTGTCACAAAAGTGCTGCCTCTTGTTTTTCCTTGGCTCATTAGAGCAGTAGCTGCTCATTTTACTCTTGGCCTCTTCAAGAGGAGGAAGTACAAGGAGGAAGGATTGACAGTCAGTCTGATCAAGTCCAGGAATTTCCCAAACCTTATTGTCAGATAAGATCTTAAGGAATTCTTGTCTGTATCTGAGCAGCTGTATGGGTTTGCCTCCAGTGACACATCAGAAGTGATCCCTGGAGCCGTGCAAAGGACTTTTTAGAAGGAGTTGTTATGAAAGATCAGTCCCGAGATTATTGGGCTGCCACCAAGCTGATCTCTGCTCTTTGCAGGAGGGTTATGGGAGTGAGGACGTGTGAGTCTCGGTGTCTCTTCAGTGGCTCCAAGGGGGAAGTTTGCTGTATTGAGCCATTACATGCAAAGGTTGATTTGAGAGACCATCCTATCACCCAGTATTCACTGCTGGCCATGGCCTCCCTCACTAAGGTAACTTGCTGCTTGCAGGAGGCTTGATGTGAGACATCACAAAGGAGAAATTCTCTGTTGTATACTCAGACATTTTATTTTGCCTTCTTGCTTTCCTTGAAGATCCTGGTTATTGGCCTGAAGCCATCTCTGAAAGTGTGGATGACCTTTCCCTATGGTCGTGTGAGTAATAATGTCAAACAGGTGCTTTTTGGGTTATGGCTGCAAACATTTTCATGGAGGGAAAGAGATGAGATCGGGAACAGGTGTTTGGTACCACCTCCTTCCACAGCACTGTGGAATTGCAGTGATAATCTGTGGGTCTGATGTGTGGAGATTGTGGCAGAGAGGATGAGAAGGCTGCTTCCAGCTGTACCTCTGTGAAGATGCTGATTTTCTCAAACAAGCAGGAGGGAGTCCCTCAGCTTCTTGTCTTTCCTGCTGCAGTCTAGATGCACCCATAGGTGGGATGTTGACCTGATTATGGCTACAATCGCCTTGGACTGGGGCCACTGTTTTATATTAGAACCATACAACACCCCTTAATTACAGAGACAGGAACCAAGAGGAATTTGAGTATTAAACAGTCTTCTGAACTCTTTATTATTCACTTTCACTGGTCAATGACATAATTCCTCTTGGAAAAGCAGCTGGGGGAAGATGTGGGATAGGTTATGTTGGGAGTGTGGAGACAAGGGGGTTATCAAGCTGCAGCTTGGTGTAGTTCATGTATCCATGTGGGATTGCATCTACCCTGAGCAGCTCAGACACCAGTGATGTTCTGCCTGGGTGTCCACTTTGCCAAGGGCACATGCTACTCCCAAATGAGTGGCTGGACCAAAGAGCACAAACTGCTTTCCAGGAATTTGGTGTGTGTACCAGGCACAGTCAGAAGTGAGAAGCAGCTGATGAGCCACGTGTCCTGGGGCTGAGGGTCTGCCTGGTGTGTCTTAACCACTGTCTGTGCTTTTTGTGTGACAGATGGACCCCTCGAGTGTCCCTCTGCTGGCATGGCACTTTGTGGCAGTGCAGAACTCGGTGAACCCCATGCTTGCCTTCTGTCGAGGAGATGTCGTGTACTTTCTTCTGGTGAGCCTGAGCTGTTCTCTGCTGCTTTCACGTGGTCACATCTCATCCACACATTCAGGGATTGAGCCTCTATCTCAGTGACAGTATGATAGCTGAGCATGCTGGGAACAGCTGCAGCTTCCTGCTGGCTTGGGAAAACCAGCCTGGTGGTCACTGCTCTCCAGGTGCAGTGGTGCCTTTGCCTGGAGGCTTGAGATTTATCTGTTCCAGAAGTATTCATCTGCAGTGTGTTTCTGCTGTAGGTACAAGTGTGTGGATTGTTCTCAGGGAGAACACATAAATTTGAGACACCATCTTAGTTTTTACTTTAAAAGATGAGTCTGGAAAAAAATTGTATAAAACACTAAGAAAAGAGCTTTTAGTTCTCTTGGTGTGTAATTTGAGGCATGGTGCTCATCCTGTTTAGATCTGCAGCAGTTACACATGCAGATATGGTTGGTTGGAGATAATTTCATACTGATTTCAGTATGAGAGCAATACCTAGGCTTCTGAAAATCTGTCATTTTGGCTTTGGTGTGGTAAGTTTCTTTCCCAACTCTGCTATCATGTCGGACCTTAAGCTTTGTTTAAGAACCTGGACGAGTTGTCTGTATTGAATCCTCTTTCTCCTCTCTCATCTCTCCTGGTAAAACTGGGGAGAAGGAAAAGGGTGCGTGTTTAAACTTGTCTTGCTAAGATGCTTTTCTGGGGGGAGCTCAAGATTCCTGGAGTCAGTGTGGTGCCCTGTGGAAACTGAGAGGCTGAACTGAAGGAAGCCTTTGAGTCAGCCTTGTCTAATTTCTCTTTTAGGTCAAGAGGGATGATAGTGGTGCAATACATGTCACGAAGCAGAGGCAGCTTCATCTGCACTACGATCTCATCAACTTTACTGTAAGTCTCAGTACTAGAGAATGGTTAAATTTTTTTGCGCTAGTTTTCTTGTAGATGTATCTCAGTAGCCCTTAGTTCTGTGCTCTTGGCTGTGTTTATCTGGTGATAACTAACTGAAAATGTCCTTATACCTGGGACTCTGTGGAAAACCAGCACAGTGCAATAACCACCTGTGAACAGCTTGGTGTAGTTGTCTTGGCTTTGACAACTCTGGATAGAAAGTGTGCTGGAGCATAAACAGTGTGCCAAGAGGAGAGGAGCTGTGGTGGATTGCCAATTGTATGCAGCTGTTTTCTGTGAAGATTCCATGTAATTTCTCTCCAGAGAGACCCTCCTTATCTCTGCCTTTGAAGTTACACGTATGTGCAGTTGTGAAGTGGCTTTGTGTAGTAACAAAGCTACAGGCTCCCTCAGAATTCCCAGTAGGGGTACTCAGGGATATAGCCAGAGCCTGCTTCCTTGGCTCTAATGGAGAATGCATTTGTGAAATGTGGAATTTGGTGCTTTTGCAGTGGATCAACTCACGGACAGCGGTGCTGCTGGACAGTGTGGAGAAGCTGCACGTCATAGACCGTCAGACTCAGGAGGAGCTGGAGACCATCGAGATCTCAGAGGTTCAGCTGGTCTACAACAGCAGCCACTTCAAGTCTCTGGCCACGGGGGGCAATGTCAGCGAGGCCTTGGTAGGCACTGGTGGCCTGTTTGTATTTGCAGCTGTGTTAAACATAGGCCCTAAGTGGAAGCCTGGAGGGAGAAGGCCTTTTGGGAGCATCTCAGAAGTCAAACATTGTGGTCGTGTGGGCAGCTAACAGACAGATCATGTTTCCCTTTGTGCCTTGAAGGTTGAAGGAACTGCTCCTCCTTTACCAAGCTTTGGAATGCTCTGTCTAGGATAAAACCTAATGTACTTTATACTTTAAGAGGATTTTTTACTTCATACACCACAGACTGGAGCAGTGGTTACTGGCAGTCAAACTGCTGTTGTAGCAGCTCTCACTTCAACAGTTGTCTTCCCATCTTTGTGCCCTACATGTTTGCTCTTGAGGAAGATGTGTGAAGAAGCAGGGGGCAAGGAAAGGGCCCCCGTAACCTTGTGGCACCTGAGGGTAGAGACAGAGCCCTACTTCATCATGTCCTTGGGTAGCCAGAACTCAGCAGCACTTGAAGCTGAGTTCACAAGCAGGAAGGAGTGACAGCAGAGCTCTTTGACTTACTACTGCCCAGCAATTTGTGGTGTTCTTTCTCCAGCCTCATTTTGATTTCTGCATTACAAAGGATCTTGGAAGTGTATTTATGTTGCTTTAGAAATTTTTAAAAAACAAAATGCAGTTTTACTTGCATGTGAATTTTCTCCCTGTAGGCACTGGTTGGAGAGAAAGCTTGCTACCAGTCCATCAGCAGCTGTGGTGGTCAGGTCTTTTACCTTGGAACTAAAGTAAGTGGGGGAATTTTTCAGTAAAAATACAGGGAATTCACTCTTGATGGTAGCTCTTCTAGAAAAGGATAATTTATCTTTTGTGGAGATGTGTATTGGGAAAAGGTTCTGTGTTCACTTTATGTTGTGGGATGAAGGAAATGTGCAATAATTTGGTTTTACCAGGGTATGGGCTGAGTAAGACAGTGTCACAGTTTCACAGTATCCTGATTCATTCTGCTCCAGGGTAAACTTAGCCTTACTTTATTGACATCTACTCTGTCCTAAGCTTCTCAGTCTCTGTTATAAATGTGCTAGGGAATAAACAGAAGAGAATAAGACAGCAGCTAAAACTGGGCTCCAGTTTATACTACTTGAAAGTTTTGTTATTTAGTCATCTGTACTGGCATGCTGTGGGTCTGTGGAGTACTACAGGCTGCATGAGCATCCACCAGTAAATAACATTCAGTTTCTTTTTTTCTTTCCTAGTCTGTTCATGTCATGACATTGAGAAGCTGGAGAGAGGTATGTTGAGAAGGAGACTGTACGGCTTAAGCTTGAATTGCTTAAATCTAGCTCAAAAGAGGGAGGGAGCATTTGTGAAGCATTTTCTGGGCACTGTGTTCAGGATTCCTGATTGCTACACCGAACCAGTGCTGTGGATACACTGATTTTCATGGGGACACTGGGACTCCTGCTTGCATAAATTTCCAGGCTGAATGGAGACCCTGTTCTCCCAAATAAGGCATCAGGCCTTGCTCTGCATCAGCCTTTTTTTAGTGCAATGCATGACTTAGGAGGAGTGTGTGATGCATGCTTTCTATCTGCCACACAAGCATCCAGGAGTGAATGCTTCACTGGAGTTTGTCTCCAGCTACTGCACGAACTGCATCATAAAATCCATCAAAAACTACCTAGAAAGTTGACAGGATTTTAGGTTCTTGTTGGTTGAAGATTTTTTTGGAACGTCATTTCTCTGACAGCTGAAACCCCACCAGTGCCCACACTAAAGTTCTTAGTGATCTGTTTAGATTTGTTCCTGTGTTGTACTTTTTACTTGACTCAAACAGCTCTTTCCTTTCTGCATCACCACTTTGCAGTATGTTTATTCAGTGTGTGCATTTTTTCTCTTAGGCTTTGTTTTGCAAAGCTGAGCAGAGCTCTTTCAGCTCTCTCTTGTGAGATTACTTTCCCATTCCTTTCTTTATTTGTAATTCCTGTTCTCTGTGTGTCCTGTGTGCTCAGTTTCTTGGGCATGGGCAAACAGTTTGCCACATATTGCTCTGGGTAAGGTCATTCTCCTTCTTCACAGTCTCTGCTAAATATGTCATTTCTCATGCATCCTTGGATCTCATTTTTCTGTTCTTTGGCTACATGATGTCAGTGTCTTGGGCACTCTGGAGATTGACTAGTGCCCTGTAGCCAAACTGATTTCTGCTGGAAGTTGCTTGTACTGTTGGGTAGCATCATTCTTCTGTTACCAGTTTTAGGGGCACATCTCTCATGTCTTTCTGTTCTTGTGTCTCACCTCACATGCTGCCAATTGGTTGTCAGCAAACTTTAAATTTAAAATTTAAATTAAATATTAAAATCACCTTATGCCTATATGCAGAAGGCTTCAATAAATCAAAAATCAACTTCTAGACTGATTCCCAAGGAGATCTGGTAGCCATTTCTTTGCAAACTCATAGTTCTCCTTTAAGCCATGACCTTCACCATTTTTCCTCCTGCTTAAGTTCTGTGGGGCCCTTATCCTCATCTGTGGTTATAAACTCCTTCATATGACATTGTATCAGGACCTTTAACAGGATATGAACAATTGAACTGTGTTGAGCTTTTAGTTACCAAGATGGCTTCTCTCTGCTAGTCTTTGTTTTGTCTTCTGCCATTCACCATGAATGGCAGAAGACAAAATTCACCAAATTCATGAATTTGGTTTAGTAAGCTGTAATGAAGAACCTTGTTCTGATCCATGATTTCAGGTACAGATTTTCCTGGAATTCAGAAGTCAAACACAATTTGTGCTCTGAGACAACCCCTTTCTAAATTACTATATGATTTCTGCTGTGTTGCAGTTGTGCTCCTTTATCACAGGGGACTTAACTGAGAGTTTGAATTAAGTGTGTGGTGATTAGGGTGAGCTGAGAGTTAGGTCTTGCTGCAGGACAGGATGCTGGGCTGGAATCTCTCTTCTTCAAGCAGTTCTTTGACACTGACCTATCATACCAAGGCCAGTGGTGCTGGACCTTGGGTGTCAATAGTTCCTTAAAGCAGAAAGTACTTGTGACTTGTGATCTACTTCAGCCCTTCTGACTATGAACTCAGGAGAAAACAGGAGGTAGGATGAGAACGTGCTTTGCTGAAAGCATGGCAGAACTGTTCACTCCAAATTGTGCTCCAAGTGATGAGGCAAGGATGGGGAATGAAAAATTTTTATCCTTTGTTTATCAGACAGTCAGTAATGCTGGGGGTCTCCATCCATCAAGCATCTGGCTTAAAATGTCCCCCCACAGGGGCTTGATTTACTGGGCCTGACATTTCTTAGCAGAAAATGTCCATTTGAGAGAATCTCTTTGCAATCCTGTCCTTTATTGCAGTATGGTGAGAGCTTCTGAGGTCTCTTGTTGCTTGCTGTCAGGAGCCATAACCCACTGCTGGGAAATGCCAATATTAAAGGGCAGGGAATCATATTTACTGTGGTTCTGAGGTCCAGTATACCTTGTTATTTTAGAGAGTGGACCACCTTCTGAAACAAGAACGTCTCACAGATGCCCTGGCTCTTGCTTGGTCCTTTTATGAAGGTAAAGCAAAGGCTGTTGTAGGTAAGTTTGGGCTTTTTTGCTTTTAACTGAAACCTCTAGGGATAGTTTTAAATATCTGCAAATACAGGAATCACAATTTTAGGGAAAGAAAACAGAATTGAATTGAATTGAAGAAGAGAAAATAGGATATGTTGCTTTGAATTTGGCAGAAGCAACCTTTATATGGAGTAGTTCGATCTTTTTGGATGTTTTTTTAACCATAGTCCCTTTAGCAACTCGATTTCAAATGAAAGCCAGGCTTGATCTGGGTGTGACTCCATCCTGTTGTCACTTTGCCATGAAGGAGGTGGATCCAGATGTTGAATATCCAACCTGCTAAAATATTCCTGAAGGCCATGCATGACCTGTAGGTATGTTTCAGTGTGATTCTCTGTCAGCTCTGCCAGGCAGGTGCTTTGATCCAGGTCTCTCCCCTGACTGTACAAGGAACTGAAAGAATCACGCTGGCTTTTGGCACCACATTTCCTATGAGGGAGGTTGCTTGAGAAGAATGTCAATTGTGCCAGAAACTGCCACTTGTGTGGTCAGATTTGTACTGGACACATTGATTTTACAGCAAATAGTTTCTGATGGCTTTGACAGATGAGATGCAAGTTCCCAGGACACAATCCTGCTGTGAAATTGCTGGTATATGAAGATGTGTTTTGTTTTGATGCATGGATATAGCCCAATAAAGAAGATAGTAATGCTTTGAGTAATGAAAAACTGTCTTTTTGAGTTGGCTTTTATGGTATTTTCCCCTTTTAGTGCACTTCATTCAGCTTCTTTGCGTCAAGACCTCCATCAATTACCCTCATGCACAGTCTTTGACAGCTCTCCATTAATTGTTCTCACAGTGTTAAACAGCACTTGTTTCTTGCTTGTTTTCACTTGCCCTTCCTGTGCTGGAACAGTCTTTGAGTGAGGAGCACAAACCTTTTAGAAGAAAAGGGGGCTAAAAGTAGAATACAAAATTGTGTGTTTACACATCCTGACCTCTACATCTCAAGGGTAGTTGTGTTAGCATCTGAACTGTGGAATTTTTTTATTTCTACTGGTAGCTTAGATGAGAAAAGCTTTGTTTTTCACCTCACTGCCTGATTCTTTCTAGGCTTGACTGGGGACACGAACAAGAGGAAAGCAGTCATTGCTGACAGAGTGAGTCCCTGAGCTCTTCCCACATGGATTTTCATGTGTGCTGGTGTGATACTGTGTTCCTGAAAGGAAAGGTTTCTGTTGAGTTAATCCAACTAACTCTAGAACATGTACATGTTCCTCTCTTGCTAAAATTTGGAGCAGAATTTTAGAAGAAACTTGGAAATACCATTTGGGTAGAGGTGGGGATAAAATCTGCAGCATTAGCCATCCAAAAGGAGACATCATCATCCAGGTCTGGAGATCTCTAGTCCCCTCACAGTGAAGAGAAACCTTTTGCATAGGTGACTCTGTATTTTCCTGACCTTTGTTTGGCACATGTCCAGTAGTATGTAATTTGCTGACTCTCAGGATGGAAAATGTGTTTCATGTTTATATGGACATGGAATGAACTCTTACAGTTGTTACAGGAACTTGCTTCTGGGAGGGGTGTGTTTAAAGTACACACTTACTGCAGTAATTATTTAGCTGTGCTCTGTTCTTACTGTATTTGCAGGTAGCTATGTTTTGCTGTGTAATATACTTTAACTTAAGCTTTGGGTAAAGTCATGGCCTAGATGAGCCTTGTGCTTCAGGATGAGTTCACCAGCCTAAAAACTGGCTGTTGGGCTGGCTGCCCAGCTCCAAGATCAGTTAAAGTTAGTGTAGTCAGTATCCCTCTGGGCACTTCTGTGCCATTGTCACACCACTATCTCTAGGCAGCCTCTTCCCTCTGCTCCTTCCTACTCACAGCACTTAATACCCAAAATGGGACAGCAGAGTTTACAGTGCTTCCAACCCCCAAGCCAGTCTGAAATGTGCTACCAAGCAAGGCCTCAGTATAGGATTTGAATGTGTTTTCTTATTTATTGTAATGCAGATGGTTGAAATCCTTCTCCATTACACTGATCGGACTCTGAAGAAATGTCCTGACCAAGGAAAAATCCAGGTTATGGAGCAGCACTTTCAGGTATGATGCTCCAGAGGACTCTCTTTTGGCTTTTTAAATTAATTTTGTTTTGCTGCAAAAATTACTTGTCTATTTTTGAAAAATCCTTGCTGTGGTTCAGCTCAACTCTCACCTGTTGTTTGCCCTCACGAAATCAGGACTTTGGTATAGTGGGTGGCAGAGCAGAACCTGTGTGCTCTCTGTGCTCTGCAGGAGTGTCAGCAGAGCTTTTTTCCATATGCATCAGCATATGGAAAACCTGTAACTGTGCCAGCTACCAGCTGAGTCAGATACCTCATTGTTTCTGCTGTGTTGGCCAGGCTGCATTTCATGCTTTGCAGGATGTGCTGCTTGGCAGGATTTTTGCCAGTCAGTCCCTACAATTTTGTTGTGTTTGTTCCCCAGGATGTGGTGCCTGTCATCGTGGATTACTGTCTCCTGCTGCAGCGCATGTAAGTCTGGCCTTGCAGGCCTGTCCCCCAGGGCAGACCCCAGGTAGCCCCCAGTGCTGTTTCCTGTGACACCACGTGGAGTAGAGGAATTCCATCACATCATTCCATAGCACATGTAACATCACAGTTCCTAGTGCCTAAAGTCAGTACCAAAGTCAGCAACTCAGTACTCACACAAAGCCATCTCTTAAATTTGCATTGATGTGTTGAGGAAGAAAAGTTGTTTCGAACCAAGAACCTGCCTTGATAGAGTTTCCTGTCATCCTCATCGCTTCCTTTGATAATGATAAACATAACATGATAAAAGCATAAAAGGTCTAGCATACTCTAATTCTTCAAAATACTTGTCTTTGCATATGTGAGATATCAAGTTTGATATAAATTTCTTACCTAAGCTACCAAATTCAGGCCATGTCTCATCATTATCTAATTAATAAATTGGCCACATTTTTTCTGTTAAGTTTGGAGTTTAGAATCAATGACCCTCTGCCAGTTAGCTCCCACCAGTTTTTCAATACTAGACCTAAAGGGCTATCTCTCGGGGTAGTATTATTATTCTCACAGGGGAATACACACCCCCTGTCGTAGTGCTTATGCACTAAGAAAATCCGCAGAAACTAAAATAAGGGAGAGAGAGAACAAGAACAACAGATCTGGCTGTTATAGATAGGGGTTTAGAACTCAAAACCTTGTGAGCAGCAGTGTGGAGCTAACCCGCTGTGCCACCGCTGTAAAAGCAGCTCCATCTGGACCCACTGGGATCCTTCTACACTAAACAAAACAGTAAGAGATCTCTTAATACCTAACTCGGGTGCTAAAACAAACAAAATTCCACCTTTATTCAGTTACTCACGTGCCTCTGTGCCAAGTCTGAGGATTCTTGGGCTCTGATACCCTCTGGACTGCAGCTGGGGTCCCCTGGGAGTGCCAGTGAGACTGGGGGGCAGGAGCTGGGTGTTCCTCTGGTCCAGGGCTTTTCCAGATGCCTTGCCATCCTGGTGGGGTGGCTGCCTAGAGCAGAGGCTAGACAGTGTTAAAGGAATAAAGTTGGTATTTATTAGAAAGACCTTCAAAGGATACACCTGGGACTGTACAAGAGCCTGGCCAAGGCTACACACAAGATGGACTATGGGTCACACTCTTTCACACTTTTATAAGTTTTGACCCATTTACACATTGGGGTTAATTGTCCAATTACAGCTTATGAAGTTCCTCCCAGATTGCTCTCCTCAATTCACTGTTGTTTATACTCTTTGGGTCTGAAGCTGAAATGGTTTCCCTGGTTCTCAGGCTGGAAAAAGATTGTTTTGTCCAACTAAACTGTGTAGAGAACTTGCTAACACTTTCTAGGAAGTTCAGCGTTATGTACTAATTCAGTACAGAATCTGGAAAATAGGAAAGCTAAAACCCAGGCATCACTAACAGCACTTTTCTTGCTCCAACATCCATAGCTGATTTATGCTGTGTAACTCCTTGGTACAGCAGCTGAACAGGAATTCAGTTCCTGAACATGGGAAATACAGACAAAATAGAGTTTAATCTGGAGCCCTTGGAAAGTAGATAAGCAAGGAGATTTTAATAAAATTATTTGATAACTAAACTCTTCTTTCCTCCTAGGGATCTATTATTTAACCAGATATATGACAAGATGAGTGAGAACTCTGTAGCCAAAGGCATCTTTCTAGAGTGCTTGGAGCCATATATCTTGAGTGATAAGCTGATGGGAATCACAGCTCAAGTGATGAAAGATTTGCTGCTTCACTTCCAAGACAAGAACAGGTTGGAAAACTTGGAAGCCTGCATTGTGCATATGGATATCACCAGTTTAGACATACAGCAGGTGAGTGGTTGTGTTGCCTACTGTATTGAGCTCCTCTAAATAAATCAACAGTTACAACATCTTGTGCTTCTAAGCATAGCGTGGCATGTGGGGTTTCCCTGTGTCCCTGGGATCAAATTCAGTGAGTTGGGAACTGTGCAGCGTGGCTGGTTTTGCTCCCTCACTTTTTGTCCTGGCATAGGTTAATGTATCAGGAGCAGAACGTGTTGGAAAATCCTTCAGGATTATCATTATCCCCAATCACTCTTTCCCATTTTGAGTACCTTACCTGACATCAAAGGCTGCAGGAGCGCAGGAAGCTGGAGTTTGTCAGCTTGGATACTTGCTTTTGCACAACAGTTGGTGGAGCAGGGAGGTTTTCCTGCTAAGCACTCCTATTTTCTGATGGCATGGCTTTCCATTCCAAAGGTGAAGCTGTTTGGAAATTTGATGTTACAATTCACTAACCCAACCAAAACAAAACCAAACAATGTTTTTTAAGAACTGGATTTTTAAAATTTATTCTTTAACCTCACATGAATGCTAGAATCTAGACAGTTAGATTCCATGCTTGCTGAATGAGCATTAAATTGGACACTGCTTTGAGGGGTTTGGGGTTTTCACAGAGACTGGTTCTGAAAGTGGAAATTGTCATTCTGCTTTAAGTTGTACTCTTGGATGATGGAAACACAAGGACAGGGCCTGGGGAGTGAAAAAACTGTGAGATGGGAGCAATGGTGTAGATGTCCTGTGCTTTACTGCCTTGCAGGTGGTTCTCCTGTGCTGGGAAAACCGCCTGTATGATGCCATGATCTACGTCTACAACAGCGGGATGAACGACTTCATCAGTCCCATGGAGGTAGGAGAGGTGTTCCTGCAGGAGGGGTTACTGGGATGTTCAGCACACATCCTTTCTGAGAAACAGCATTTCAAACCCAAAGCCTTATTTTGTTCTCTGTATTCTGTATTCTTGCTCATTTCCATTTCAAGGGGGAAATCCTATGTGATTCGTGCAGTTTATTTGACTGGATGCAGTAGAGGAGAGAAGTAATTTGTAACTACTGTGCTTTAGAACACCAAATTCCCTGCTGAGGCAGAAATCGTCTTCAGAGTTAGGGCAGGAAATATAGTCATGTTAATAAAATAAAAAGGAAAAGCAGCAGAAGATAATAACATGATTATTTAAGGAGACTGCATGTACACAATTCATACAAAAGGCCAGAAACAGCCCTTGCTTGAGGCAGGCCTTGTTCTGAGCACTTGGAAGAGATCTCTCAGCTGGACGTACAGGACTCACTGTAAGACTCTCTCTGAAGACCCTGTTGATTCTGCTGGTTATTCTGGAAATGTGCCAATGGCTCTATAAGCCCAGTGTGTTTCACCATGGAAGCACTGCTCTGGTGTTTTCTCAGTAGTGCTGAAACAGAGAGCGACCATTGGAATGGGAAAATCTTCACCTGACTAAGTTTTAGCAGCTGTAATCTCGTTTGATTTTTCTAAGGAAGGAGGCTCTTTAGGTCGTCGTAATTTTAAAAAGGACTTTTGAAAATTGAGCAATAGCTGTTTGAGTACAAATAACTTTGCTTTCTAGAGGCAAGTTTTAGACAAGTCTTCATTCTACATGCCCAAACTAGGCTCTGGTGACCCTGCTGAGTGGGCAGAAGGTTGCTTTAGTGACAGAACATACAGGAACAAGATGTGGGGCTGGTGGGTTATGCTCTGACTGACCTCTGGGACTGCTGAGCATTGCTTTGCTTTAGTGTAGCCTGTGCTTAGGGTTAGAGCTGATGGAATGAAAGCTGTATTTTATGAAATGAACTGTGAAAAGCATCTTTTGCCATGTCTTGGAGTCCTCTGTGCCTTTTAATTAGAAGACATGGTGATAAAGAGTTTCTGTGGGAAGAGGCCCCACTGTTCTCTGCTTTAAAACCACACAGGTTCTTTGCTTTGAGCTTTTCCAGCTGCTTGAGCATTGCCTTTTTTCTTGTTACAGAAGCTGTTCAAAGTCATTGCTCCTCCACTGAATGCTGGAAAGTCTCTCACAGGTACAGCATGCTTTCCCTTTTAAGGTTTCTAGTTTTGATACTTGATATTTTGAATATCCCACGTCACTTCCAGCAAAGAGATGTAAAAAGGGAATACATACCAAATAAAAGGGTGTTGGATAACAGAAGAGTGTTCTAGTATTGTTTACTGTGTGTAAAGATGCTCAACTTTGTATGATAAACTCTGTATGTGAGAGAAGAACTGCATCTCTTTCTCTTGTCTTGTGAAGAAAAGGTGACAAATAATGTTTTTTTTGTAGATGAGCAGGTGGTGATGGGCAACAAGCTGCTTGTGTATATAAGGTAAGGTCCTTCAGAAAAGTGTGGGGTGTTGCCTAGTGGTGGCACCAGATTTTAAATTTTCTGTAATTGCAGAACCTTATTGGGAGCTTCAGGTTCTGAGAGATTGTGTAGAATAGCAGTGGGTACTCACTACAGCTCATTTAAATTTACAACCTCTTCCTGTTGCATGTGGTATGCATGAATAGGAGGGATCAAGTTGGATGCTTAGTCCAAGTTACTGCTGATGGACATTTTTCACTTCACAATTTGATTTTGTTGTGAGACACAGAGCTCCCTGACCAAGGGCTCTGTAGCCTCATGTTTTGCAGCAGGCCATGTTCTGCCCTGCCTTTTGGGGTAGCTGTGCTCAGCTGCTCCTTGCTGGGTTCCCTGTCATTTGCAGGAGCTTGCACAGGAGGGATTCATTAGTGGATTCCTCTTTCTGGAGTCTATGCAAGATTGTGAAGTTAGCTTCCTAAAAGTGAAAATTTTATGAGAGATACTGAGTTTTCCCATTACTTTCCTGCTGTGGAATGACTGCAAATGCATGCAGTGTGTTGGCTCAGTGTGTATTAACAGCAGTGCTGCCTGGGATGCTTCTTGCTTTCATGATTTACAAAGTAAATTGGTTTGCCTTGTGTTAAAGCATCCTGAAAATTAAGTCCAAAAATGAACAATTCTCAAGCTCTTTAATGTCAGGTGTATTAAAATGCTTTTCCCTTCCTTTTCTGTAGCTGCTGCTTGGCAGGTCGTGCATATCCGTTGGGTGATATTCCTGAAGATCTGGTGCCTTTGGTGAAAAATCAGGTGAGAAACCTCTTGGAATGCAACTTTCCCATTTGAGGTTTTTAGAAGAAGGTGAATATGTCTTATTTCATGGGTTTCCAAGGAAAACTATTATCAGTCTGATAACTGTATCTTTGTGATATGAGCATACCTTGCTGTAATTACAAAATTAGTTTTTAATGGATGAAATCAAACAGTTGTTGCAGTCTGAACATTTAAATGTAATATTTTTCTTTCAACTGTAAATTGGGGTGTGGGAATACAGAATTCTCAGTGATTGGGTTTTTTTGCTTTATTCTTTACCACAGAGTTTACAGAAATGTGAAGTTGTTTCTTCTTTGTAAAGTTAATGTGTCAAAGATGGGAGGGTCTTCGCTATTTTCAAGTGCATGTGACACAGGATTGACACTGGGGAGGAATGTCTCTAAGTAGCTCGTGGTTATAGGTTTCTTGAAGGCTTTTGACTCCTTTGGACTAATCTGACAATTTCTTGAAACAGAGGATGTTCCTGATCATCACTTTTTGTTCTCACAAAACTTCTTCCTGAGTTTCTGGCTGGTTTTACAACAAATATTTTTGTGTGTGTTTTTAGCATTTCACTTCAGTTTCAGGCTTCCAGTGAGAGGAAGTGCTTTTTCTTTTGCACTTTCCCTTTACAGTACAATGGAAGAGTCAGTTTTTGAATGTGGGGTGGGTTTTTGTTTGTGGTTTTCCTGTGTCTGGATTTTGTTTCCTGGTCCAGAACTTGTAGCTATGTATGTGGTAGCTCTGGGATCCTGCAGCCCCTTTCTTCAGCAGCTGTGCAAACCAGTTCACTCCACCTTGCTGAGCCAAGCACTGGCTGTTGCCCTCTCCCAGGGTTGTTAGGTTGTCCCCTGCTCAGGCTCTGAGGGGAAACAGGAGCCCAAGTCAGCAGCAGCAGCCCTGAGAAAAGCCTTCAGCCTCTCCTTTCTGTGGTTCCTGGTGGTGTTCCTGAGAGCTGGGCTTAAGTAACACCTTTTTGTCTGGTGGGTTTGTTTTGTTTTCTTAAGCATTCCTAGCTGCCAGATTGGGATCCAGGAGGCCAGCAGGGAAGGTGTGGATCTGAAAGGCAAGCTGCTAATTCCTGCTGGATTCACTGTCACTGTGCTGACAGAAAATTAACTCAGAAGAGGAGTAAATGAGGGAATATGACACTTGCAGAGGGTGGCTGGGAGAGCACATGGCCTGTCAGTTGTCTGTGGGTTCCCAGTGTGTACCTGACACGTATTTCTGAGTGCTGCTCCAGCCTGGAGCCTCCTGCTCCCTTCCTGCTGGCAGCCAGCTCTGCTGTGAGCCTGGGTGAGACACCTGCAGCTTGCCCTGCCCCCTTGGTTCCCTGGGATGGTCTGGGCACCTCTGTCAGGAGCTCAGTAAAGGGAGTTTATTTTGGAAGATGCCCTCAAATTTAATGAACTGCAAATTCAGTGGAAGAGACAGAGTTGAAAAGCACCTCAGTCAGTCTTTGCAAAGTGCCAAAAGCTTTGTGCCTCACAGTGAGGGGGCAGATTGACTGGCTCTTCCCAAATGAACTGCTGACAAGGAGAGGAGCTGTGCCCTGGATAAGGAGAAGTTGCACAGCTTCCCAGGAAAGCTGCCAGGAAGGGGGTGGAGTTTTCCAATTTCACACACTTGTCTGCGAGTATAAATAAGGCTTTATGTTTGTTTGATCTTACATTTTGATTGATCTTAAATTGGTTGGTGAATCTAAGGAGGGCTGACAAGCAGCAGAAAACACCACTCAAATAAGAACTGATGGACTCCTAAGGGGCTTTAAAGCTTAAGTGCAAAGCAGATAAGAGTGCTGCTTTCCCACACACTTGTGCTCCCACTTGTCTGAAATCCATAGGAAAGCTTCTTTCTTTGCTTGCCTTGTCCTTGCAGGTGTTTGAGTTTCTGATCCGGCTGCACTCAGCTGAGGGATCTGTGGATGAGGAGGTGTATCCCTATGTTCGGACCCTGCTGCACTTTGACACACGGGAATTCCTCAATGTGCTGGCTTTGGTAAGAGACCCTGGCTTTCTGAGAGCAAAATGTAGTGCCAGCTTGCCTGTCATCAGTGAGGTTCTTCTCAATAAATCCATGCTTTAGCTAAAACAGGAGTTCCTGGCTTGGGGCAGGAACAGTTCTGGTGCTTGTTCTATAAGGTATCAGAGGGAATCACAGTAGTCTTTTGTGGTCTTAAATACAGAGTGATGAACATGACAGTACATAGTGAAGTTCTGGCAACAGAACAGAAAAAATAATGTATTTGTAAAGAGTGTTCTAGTAACTATTTCTATCTCCTGCATGGAAATCTCTCTTTCCAAATTTCTAGAATTTCCTATGTCTATTTGGACCCATTACTTTTACCTGAATGTGTAAAAACCATTTTAGTAGTTACAAAAGAGCATATTATATCTTGGAACCTGCTGCTTAGGGATATGCAGAGAAAGGACTTAAACCAGCATTGTCTGCTTTGTGGTGTGGCTGCTGCTTTGTGTTTGCTGTTCTGAGGATTTCTGCTCGAAGTGTCAGTGTTTTGCCTCTTGCAGACTTTTGAAGACTTTAAGAATGATAAGCAAGCTGTGGAGTATCAACAGAGAATTGTGGACATTCTTCTGAAAGTGAGTGGGCCTAAAAATGAACTGTGCTTGTATTTGATTGTATGCAATGCTCTGCAGTACAGCCTGTAATCTGGAGGAGGTGTTTGCAGTCCTGCCCTGGCTGACACCTCTGAGAAGGTGCTGGGCCAGGAGCATGGATTCACCTCAGCCAAGGCTCTCAGTTGGATACTCAGAAGTGATGGATGATTCATGTGCTTTAGATATGCTGACAGAGAGGTCTCCTTTCCTGTGATTTCACCTGGGTGGTACTTTGTCAAATTTCTTGTATCTGCACCATTAAGCTGATTTTGACCTGCTTTTCATTGAATCTACTCCCTGATTCTTTCTGAGCAGATAAAAAGGTCCCAGGAATCCTGTGCTTGGCAGGGTGCCACTGCTTTTCTGCTGAATCCCTGCTCCCCATGCCTGTAAATGCTATGTTTGGGATGCAGCATTTCCAGGATGACAGGCCTATCTTTAGGCGAGAAGAGGAGTGTCAGTTATCAGCCTGGTGCTCTGGAAATGACTTGTCATCCCCAGCCCCTGTTCCCAACAATGGATGTTCCCATTAAAAGCTCTCACTGCCAAGCACCGTTTGCTTTCTCCTCCAAGCTGTAACCATTAATCATGAGTGACTCCACTTGGAAGCTGTTTATGTATAAACGTACCATAAGTAGCATTTTCCTGTCCCTATCATCACTGATAGATGAGACAAGGGCATGGTGAGTGAGTGACTTGGGTGGCAGTGCTGCTGCAGTGGGCTGAGACAATGCCACTGTGAGGGCTTTTGTGAGCCTGCCCAAACAGGATGTGCCTCTGAGGGGTATTTTTGCCCTGTGCTGGCTTAGCCCCTCTGGTTTGTGTCCTGAGCTGCTGTTAGCAGGAGGTGGCACACTGCAGCCATATTCCAGAGCTGCTGGGGATGTCTTCTTGTCATGATACCAGCAGCAGGAGAGCAGCTTGAGAAGGGCTGCAACATTGCATCTTCAGGCAAACAATGTGGTATTACAAAAACTGTCAGTCCTTTGTCTTGAATCTGCTGTCCTTTTGGATAAAAGTTAAAAACTCTTGAAACTTTAAATTTGCCATTAGCAAGAAAGAGAACACCTAGGAAATAGCTGTGCTTTTGAAATAGTTTGGTGAACGTAGACATTCTGCTACAGATCTGCTCTGATCAAAACTTTCCCAAATGTATCATCTATGTGGCTGGCCTGCAGCCTCTGGGAAGTTGCTCTGTTCCAGGGTGCGGTATGTTCACCTTCACATAGACTGACAAGGACCCAGTTTGTGAAAAACAAAGCTAAAATTAATTAAACACTCCACATATTTCAGTGAATAATTTTTTAATGGTATTAAAAAAGGTAGTGCTGTTCTGACTAGGCTCCTGTAAGAAATTGCCTTTTTAGACAGAAAATGGAAAGTGAAAAAGAATGATTACATTAGCTGGTAATCTCAAGCAGAGCTCTGCTTGACTCTAATGTGTCTGGCCTGCCTGCCTCACTTGTGTCACAAAACCATTAGCATCTTGTGGGGGTCTGGAACTTTGGGTCACTTGAAGAAATAAATTGACTTCCCCCAGCTCTGACTGAATGAGGTTATAAACTGTGAGCTGCTCCATGGTGAGGCTTTGTTGCAGCAGTTCTTAGATCTTAGCTGACAGAGTTGTCCAGGTGATGGATTTCCTCCCACCTTAAACACACTGCTCTTAGAGGGGACTCTCCAAACAGGGGCATTTCACTTTCACGTAGGGTTTAGGATTTTTTTTGAACCAGGAGACACCAAGTCAGGACACATCAGGCTTGTGTTCTATATGCCAGACAGGTGAAAAGCACTTCTTGGTTTCCAATCCCTTTTGTAGTGCCTCCTAGATACTCCTTTTTTTCTGTAATTTCAAGTCAGTACAGCCATAAGTTTCTCTAAATATTGTTAGAGTAGCGCTAATATAATGTGAGAAAAACTTTTCCCCAAACCTGCAGTCATTTCTCAGCTATTAGAATAGTTCTTTGCAGGCCACAGTTGAAGTGGTCAGTGCCTGGGGCTTGAAATGAGGTGTTTGAGGTTATTTTCTCCTATAATAATTATACTTTAGTAGTGTGACAACATTTCTCTGTTCGGAAGCTGTTCTATGTCCCGTGATCAGCACAGGCTACAGAGGCAGAGGTAAATGTGAGTTTGGAGCCTCTTCACACCTAAAAAACAGGGGCAAGAATTTTTCCCTTGAGTTTATGGCAGAGGTGGAACTTCTTCAGCTTTGGGACATAAGTGCTTTAGCAAGGACACATCCACTGCCTGTGTCTTCAGGTGACACAGCTGAATGTTGGGGAAGGGGACTTATGTTTCACCTTCAGGATAGACTAACACCAGGAGATGTCAGGGGTACATGATGTGTGGAGACATGATGGCTCACAGGGATTTCTTGTTGTCCCAGTTACTTTCCCAAAGGCAGCTGCAGAATCAATCCCTTAAGGGTTTATTTTTCCCTTTTCTCTCCAATATTTCTCAGGTCATGGTGGAGAATTCTGACTTCACCCCATCACAGGTTGGCTGTCTTTTTACCTTCCTTGCCCGGCAGCTCGCCAAGCCAAACAACACCTTGTTTGTCAACAGGACACTGTTTGACCAGGCAAGTATTCCTGAGTGTGTGACATTGCAAGCAGGATGCACCACTGCAGAAAGCATGGCCAGTTCTGTAGGCTGGAGGAGGTCTGGAGCTACTGGTGCATTTTAACCATCAGGTGGCATCTTGCTGGGCCATTGCTGTGGCTTCCCAGGAGCAGAGTGCATGTGTTCAAGGCCGGGCTGGGTGAAGCTCTGAGCAGTCTGGTCTAGTGGAATGTGTCCCTGCCCATGGGAGAGGGGTGGAACTGGATGGGCTTTAAGGTCCCTTCCAACCCAAGCCAGTCTGGGATAAGAGATGTCAACTAAAATTACATTTGTGAGCTTATAGAGCACATAAATGTACTTCGTAATTTTTAGTTCTGGTGGCCCCTACCTTCTCTGCTGTTTGAAAAAGGCATTTGCACCAATGCATGCCCAAAGCTTGCATGAGTTAACTTTGTATCCCAGCTTAAGTCCCAGCAGTTGTGCTGTGATAATAGAGATGTATGAGCACTAATAAAAATTAATTAGAATATAGATGTCCTTGGTCATAATTTGAGACTGAAGAACTATGTGCAGGCTAAACATATTTGCATTAAACACTTTCATTCCACATTAAATTTTATGAATTATATTATTTCCTGTTTTCCTGATGAGATGCCACAATCCAGGTGAGAGGGTCAGTGTAGTGATGCCAGCTGTTTGGTGTGTAGTCTGAAGAAGAAACGTGGGCTTCCCTGAGTTCTTCTGTATTCCCTGGGTTCCCTAAAGTTTGGTTCTGGATCCTGGTGCAGAGTCCTGTGTTTCCCTCTCAGGAATCTTTCAGCAGTTCTCTGCTATTCCAGTATTCCCAGTTTGGTTCCAGGACCAGGTGCACTCAGATGGCCCCGTTGTGTGGTGGTTTGCTGTTGCCACTGCTGGGGCTCGGGGTGTGCTGGTCAGTTTGTGCTCCCAGCTGTGCCAGCCAGGCCTGGCTCTCACCAGCCTCTACTCCTGGCACAGGTGCTGGAGTTCCTGTGCAGCCCAGATGACGACTCCCGGCATTCCGAGAGGCAGCAGGTAAGGGCCTTCCAGGGAACACTCCTTGGAGCACCATGCAAGGCTAGGCTGTGGAATTTGGCCTTGGGAGTGAGTATGGGCTGTGGGTCACATACCAAAGACATGAGCATGGGAATATTGGGCAGTGCTGGCCACAGCAGGAGGGAAGAGTCCCACCCCAGCATTGCCTCCAGGAGCAAGAACAGAGGCAAGAAGGTTCTCATAAGCTCATGACCTTCCTAGTGAAAGGACAATCAACTAACAAATCAGTAAAGTCAGCCCTGTGTTCTCACCGTTTGATGGTGCAGGAGCAGTGTACTTGTAGGGGCTCTGGCTGTTCAGCTGTTGTTGCTGCCCTGTTAATAACTGGTGTTCAATCTCTGCAGGTCCTTTTGGAGCTGCTCCAGGCAGGAGGGATCGTGCAGTTTGAAGAGAGCCGCCTTATCCAAATGGCAGAGAAGGCTGAATTGTGAGTTGCTGGACACAATATATAAAAACTGCCTTTAAATGTCTTCCACAGCTCTTTTTTGGCTCCACTTTTATTGTTTCTACTTTGCAGCTCTGTTTGGGGTTATTTTCCCTCTGCATTCACATTATGCTTCATTTAAGATGTTCATATTTAGTCCCAGACTTTCTTTCCTGGGTGTTCTGAAAGAAAGCATTGTTAAGAAAAGAAGGGGTAGAGCTGTGGAAACCCTCCAGGAGAAACCCTGTGGGACTTGATGAGTTTTGACATTCCCTATCCTAGAGCCCAGGCTGTGTTCAGAGGTACAATTGTATATTGGAATGCTCTTCCCCTGGCAGATGGAGATGCCTTGTTGGGGTGAGACCCACAGGTGGATTTAAAAGCATGAAGGGGTCTGGAGCCACCCCCATGGTACTTGTTTTAGAACTGAGTAGGAGAGACAAAAACAGTGTCTGGAAAGGCTGAAAATTTCCAGCATCTCCTTTACATGTTTTATGATTCCAAAAAGAGTCTGTCATGCCAGAGCAGAGCCAGCCAGGGAGGGCATCTTCATCCAGGCTGTGAGTTCGGGTGTTATATGAATGAATCCATCATGCTACAAAGGACCAGAGGGAGAGCAATGGGGTTGCACCATGCCTGTTCTCCTGTGTGTCCTAAAAGGAGTAACTTGATCAAATTTTTCAGATTCAGTAAACACTTTTTTTTCTCCTCGCTTCAAAGAATTTACTGGGTAATGAGAATGAGCTGGGTCCCTCAGTTCAGCCACTTCCATTAGAGCTGGAAGAGCTATAGTGTAATATTAATTAGCAGACTCTTCATTTGGTTTGACTCAGTTACATCTGATTATATGTAAAGTCTCAAAATACTGAAAATGTTTGTTAAAATGTGAAGGTAGGAAGCTGTGTCATAACACATTGTTGAGTCATGTTCAGTGAATTTCTTCAAATTAGTGTAGTGGATTGACCTAGCTTAGAGCAGAGTGTTGTGGAAACAAGGAAGAGCATCTCTGACAGCAGAATTTGTGAGACCTGATTTCATTAAGAATTGTTGTCCTCTGTCCCTTGCCTCTCCCTTAGTACCTCTTTACTCTGTTCTGTGTGATAATTTCCCAGAAGAGGCAGGTTGATGGGCAGGTTGGCCTGAGGCTGGTACAAATGGCACTCCAGCACACTGGAGCCACTCAGCCTGTGTGCTGAAAACCCCAAAGTAAGATACTTCCAAATGCTGCTTGTCTGTTGTGCTGGCTCAGCTGAGTGGTTTTCCTGACATGGGAAGTTTCCCTTCCTTTCAGCTATCAGATTTGTGAGTTCATGTATGAACGTCAGCTTCGTTATGACAAAATCATCGGCTGTTACCTGCGGGATCCCCTGAGGAAGGTGGGTAATTCTGGTGCTCCTGGCCTTTCTACTTTGTGGTCATGCAGCCTGTCTTGCTGGTCACAGTGACTAGGCACAGCTGCCTTGCTCTTCTAGCATAATTACCTTAAAAATGCCCTTAACAGTTGAGGTTTCTTAGTTGTAATCAAAGCTGTTTGTGCTTGTCTACTGGAGAGAAGCTGATTTTTTAAAAAAAAAGTTTTAGAGTTTTGTAGTGCTAGTACATCAAAACTGAGTGCAATGTAGGATTTACTGCAGATGTGGCTAACTGCAGTACTTTTTTGTTTCTGCCGTTGTTCCCCACATTTCTTCCCCTGGGCACAGGCTCTCTGCCCTTATTATCTCTCTGCCATTATCTTTGGCATGCATATGTGCCACAGTTTTTGAGGTATTTCCTTCCCTACCATCAACAGAAGTTGGGATGAGAGTCTGGCAAATGGGACCTCACCAGATCCTTATGAATCCACAATGGTGAACGTTGTGTGGGTGAAGGAGTCAGAAGAAGACGTTGTGATAGTGAGGTGGTTGAAAACTGTAACATAGGAGAGCACCTGAGCTGGGGACAGTGCAGGAGTGCCTGGGGGAGAGGCCAGTGTCAGGGAGGAGCTCAGGAATATGCTGGGAAAACTGAGCTACCCTCTGGCAGAATGTTCTCTCTGCCTATGCTCCTAGCTCAAGTGATGTCCTGTCCCTTTTCCCTGTGGGTAAGAGGGAGACATTTCCAGTAGGGGAAGAACAATTCTCTTTGACCTCAGTGCTTAATGCATTAGCATCAGGCTCCTCTTGGCTGTTTTTTCAATTGCAGTTCTTCAGGAACTCTTCAGGGACATACAGCCTCCCTGCAGATAACTCATCCTGACCTGCTTAGAGAGGAGTAGCCCTGAGGTCATCCTAAGGCTGTTGGAAACACTCTAGTTTCCAAAAGCCAGTGCTGTCAGTGGTGCTGCAGAACACACTGCAGCATTTTTGGGTTTGTGCCTTACAGGAAGAAGTTTTCAACTACATCCACAACATCCTGTCCATGCCTGGCTACAGTGCTGAGGAGAAGCAGCTGGTGTGGCAGAAAGCTTTGGACCATATAGAGGTAGGTACAGTATATCCTGCACCCACAGTCCCTCAGCTCCTGCTAATGGCTCTTGGATCTGCTCGGTGCTTTTCCGTAAGCGCAAGTGTCCGGTGCTGAGTCACAGCTGCTGAGACAGCTCTGACGTAAGCTCAGAGCTCTCACACATTAATGTAAGTGCCTCTCTCAGATTCAGGCTGACTTCCTTGGCTTCCTGGTTTCAAGTGCTGCTCTTTGGATAATGGAGCCTTCTCAGGGATGTGTAGTGAGTGCTGTGGAGTAGGAGAGGGGTCCATTAGCAAGTGTTCCATTTCTCAAGCGTGCAGCAGCAGCAAGGCAGGATATGGACAACACTGACCTCACAGGCTGTGGGATCCAACTGCTCACCCTGGTTCCTCACACTGATAAGTGCATTCAGCCCTGGTGCCCTGGCACTGGTGACCTGGGGGACAATGAGGTCATGACTTCTCTATAAGACACAGACTGCTTCTAGACTTCTCCAGCTAATAATTTTTACCATGCCTTCAACCTCTGTTGCCTTCAGGGAATGAAGATGTCTGAAATGTTTGTTCAGTCAGTAGATGTGGGGAATCTATACTGTTTCTAGTGCCTATAAGGTGCTCTCGGTCCCCACCAGGGTGATCTGGAGATAAGCCAGGAAAATAATTCTGTCTGTAAAACAAGCTTCTCAGACAACACTCCTTAGCAGAAAATGACTACAGAATCTATATCCTGTGAGGCAGACAAAAAGCTAATGGGCACATCCAGAGCACTTCTATTTTCTACCAGCATCTTCAAGTAGTGCATGACTAATGAGAAAATGGACCAAGAGGGAGAGTTATTCAAAAGGCAATGCACAAAGAAACCCTGTGAATGCAGCTGTCTAACACATGTGGCTCACTGAGCTCACAGCCCCTCTCCAAAGGCACTGGCAGAGCTGTGGGACTGGTAGGGATGGTTGTGCTGGGACTGAGCAGGCCTGGCTCATTGCAACCTCATCAAAGCAACTGGGGTTCCAGGTTGGGCAAGCTGCTGTCTGCTTCTTCCTTCTGCTTCATTCTTCTACTGCATCCTTGGTCTTCCAGAGAGCTGCTGGGCAGCTGATAGGCTCTGTGGGTCACCTTTCTTGGGTGTTGTTACCAAGATCCCTCTCTGATTCATTTGGCATCTTCTACTTCCCAGGATTGGTAAACCATGTGGTTTAGCAGCCTGGTGGCTGCTGTGGGCTTTTGTCCTTTTCCATTGTGTTAAACCTGCTCTCAGGCATCCAGGACACTTGGAACAGTAAATAATACTTTACTTTACTGGGGTGGAGCTGTGATTTCAGCTCTTAGGACAACTGTCATTTGCTGAGATATGAGTGCAGCAAACCAGCCTCTTCAGGCAAACCTAGCAGTGTCTGGAGAGGATTTCCTCGTGGTTGTATGGCAGAAAGTGGGGTTTCTGATAATTTTCCCCATCATCCCACAGCCATTATTCCTTGATGCATGTCTTTAAAAAATAAACTCTGTTCTCTTCAGTTGCAGTACTGGTCCTTTTCTACCCTCATACCCACAAGCCTTGTGTCAGTACTGTCAGTACTGTCCCCTCAAGGGCTGTCTAACAGTACCATGTTTGCAGGTTGTTCAGACTTGGGAGAGGATAGAAACCCAAGCACCAAATGTTTTGCTGGGGGATGAGCTCTGAAGGTTGCACTGATTCTAAACAGGGAGATTGGGCCAACTCCCTCCAGCCTGGCAGTCCTACCTTCAGTAGTCCCAGAGACTCCCAGGGGGGTTTGTGCAGAGAGAGAAATAGGTTGAGGCTGTCCCACTGCATCCTTTCTGTGTCCCTCTGCACTGCTGTGCTTTGGATCGCGTGGGGCGGAAGAGTCATGGGGATGCAGTGAAGGGCTGAGCTTGTGCAGTAAAGCTGTGGGGTCAAACACTGCAGAGCTTCTTATGGAGCAGGCAAGTTTTTCTTTGGAAACCTCACCAAAGGCATTCTCTGTGACAGCTCTCCCTAAAGAGCTCACTGAATGGTCAGGCTCTTCCTTGCTTCCCTTCTCCCCAGTCTGTTGCTGGCATTGGCTGTATTCAGTGGCTGCTATGTCTGTCTAGAGGCCAAGCTACTACTAAGGAACTTCTTCAGTTTGGGCTTTTTCCCAGGTGTACATTTTTGAAATTTTTCTTTCTTTACTGCTGTAACAGTTATTTTTGTTCAGTAAAGAAATGTTCTGTCCTTTTTAGGTTTAGCGGGGGCTTTTGGGAAGGCTTACCAGATGCGCAGTATTGTTTTGCCACAGTTGCTTCTCATTTATTTGCAAGTGTGGATGTATTTGGAAGGGTTAGAAGCAAAAAGCTCACACTGCAGGTTGTATAAACTTTCATGATATGAAGCCTTTTAGCTCAAGCTTGACAGAAAGCAAACCCACAGGCATCTAAACGATTTTTGTTTCCTTCTATTACAATAAAGAAATTGCTTTTTCATATCTGGACAGGTATCAGTTATGGTGAACAATTACAGGAAACTTGCTTTTAAACCTCTGCTGTGGTTCAGTTCAAGCCAGTTAAATGGTTTCCATTGGACTCAGAAACTCTCAAGGGTTGGTTGTTTCCCCTTTTCTGCTGGCTCACAGTTGGCACTGAGAATGTCTTGGTGGCAGGGGGGAAAAGGCAGTTGTCAGAAAACTTGATGGAATAACTTTCTCTCCTTAGGACTAAGATGGATTCTTGCTGTGAGGAGTTTTGTCTTCTTCAAGGCCTTGTGTGTAGCAAAAACATCAACTCTTCAACCTCCAAAAATCCCTTTTTACCAGCTACTCTTCTATTTTTTTTACATCTGTGTGTATTGGTGTTTGTTATCTTAGACTTGAATCTAGGCAAAGATGCAGTTACGGTGTGGATGGGTTCGGTGATGCTGTATAATTATATTGCCTGTGAAATCAAAAGGAATTAATTTGGTTGTGTTTCCCCCCAAAGGAGCTGCTGGTGCTGAGCCCAGGTAAAGCAGCTGACCTGGCAGCCATTCACTTCAGTGAGCAGATCGAGAGCATCATCTCAAACCTTCAGGTGAAGTGTCAAACTCCATTAGTTCGGGGTTTCTGTACAGTAGGGATGTCATTCCTGTAGGAAATTATTGCTAAGAGTCATGGTGAGTTATTGCTGTGTCAGAAACAGAAGAAAGATAGGCTGTAGCTACTCACAGGTAGGAATTGCTACATCTCAATTATTTGGCCTGTTGGTAGAGTTCTGGCCATAAAAATGTATAAGATCAGAACTGCTGGCTGCTGCTTTTAGTTTGGGTTCAGTATGGCTTAGAGTCCCAAAGCAGAGCTGTTGTCATCAACCACATTTTCTGAATATTTGTGCAAGACCTGCTTAAAGCAGCTCCTTCAGCAGGCAGCAGCATGGCTGGGACCTATGTTTTCTTCAGTGGATATGGTTCAAGGATCGCTCTTTTACAGCACATTATTTAAAATAATAATACTGTGTCTCCTCCTGTTGTACAGGACAAGTTCTTGCTCTTCCAGTTCCTGAGGAGTCTCCTTGATCCAAGGTATGTAGAAAATTGGAGTGTTCTCAAGCTGCAGCTTTATGTGGATTAAAATCAGTTCTTTGAAACAGTGCATCGATAGCCAGCCTATGGCCAAGGTCAGGCTTAGGAAAGGTGACCTGCTCCTCAGGGAGCTGCCCCAAGTTGAGAAGGACAGCCCAAAAGAAGCATTGTGGGGAGTATCCTTCAGGAGAGTCCCTGCTTACTCCCTGCCTGGGAAGTGCTGTGGGCTCCAGTGCATGGAATGTGCTGCCTCTGGCATGTGGGGGAGCTTGGGCACTGCTGCTCCAGAGAGCTGTGGAATGCTTACCCTGGGGCTGGAGCACCCATTTCTCTTCTCAGCCCACAGCTATGGTTACTTGACTGAGGTGCCTGAGCTTACCATAAACAGAAGAGCATTTGGGTCAACTGACATTTTTAATTTCTGCATTTTTCTGCATTTTCATTTTTAATTCACTGCAAGCTCCTCTTTTTAACTACTTGGTTGCTCCACCTGCTCATTTTCTTTCAGTGCTTCAGCACTGAGTGTTCTCTTTCTGTTAAATCAGTATCAAATGCACAGCTCCAGTTGCTTTCAAACAGTTGTTAATGCAACTGAGGGAAAGATCTTGGTTTATCAATTAGTTACAAATTAATTGTGCTTAATGGAGAGGAGGAGTAGGAATCCAAGTGTCAATGTTTGTTTTTGTTGAAGTGGAATAAAAAGCATGCTTTGGAAGCCAGAACCTGGAATTAATCAATCACCTCTTGGATTTTCTTAGCATGTAAATTAAGGAAAAAAACCTACCAACCCAAAGCAAAACCAAAACCCCAAACATACATTTTGTTATTTCCTGAGTTTTACAGACATGTTTGTGTGGAAGATGTTCATTTCCACACCTCCTGTTTTCTCTGGGGCCAAAACAAAATAAAAAAAATATCTTGGTTGGGTTTTATAGGAAAGAAATCAGATTATTTAGTTAATCAATGATTTATTGGGAAGAAAAAAAATAGGTTAAGCAGAAATGAAACCCAGCTGGATGTTAAGTAGGACTTTGTTTATGCTGTGGTATCACTTGCACCCAGTGAAGGTGGTAATTAACCTGGATTCTAATCTTATGCACAGAGTGCCTCCCATAATCTCTGAGTAATAAACATATCTAATTTCACTCTACCATAATTAGAGCTAAATAGGCCCATTTCTCCTGTAGCTGCCTTCTGATCACGGGCAGCACATGATGTGTTCAAACCAGCAATGGGAGGCAATGTTCTGCATCTGTTCTTCCCACGGGTCTCTGCTTTTCCCTCAAGGATGATGTTCCATGTGGTGGAGAGGGCCACATGGCTTTTTCTTAATAACACTCAGATCCTGAGGTCTGTTCTCAGAGCTGTGAAGTTGTTTTCTTCTAAGACCTATTGAAAGGAGCTGAACTGTATCCTGGGAGAGGCAGGGAAGGAGGAAAAATCTTGCTCTGCAGGCCTAACTGCAGATGTACCTACACTCTGTAGTATATTTATACATAAAATAGTGATTAGGCTCTTCTGCAGCATCTCTTTTCATCCAGTCTAAATGTTTATATGCTTTTGTGAAGCAAAATTCTTGTCAAAATAAAAGACTCTTAGAGCAATAAAAGAGCTTTTTAGGGTCTCAAGTACAAATGATTGCTTGATCATATGGGGACAAGACTCATCATGCTGGTCTAACTATCCGAGTTGGTGGAATTGCATTAGGGATTAATTTGGCCCATTTAATTTAGCTAGAGATTTATTTTTAAGGAGGTGGAAGGGGGAAGGGAGGAAACAGGGTTAACAGGAATTGCCTGGGGAAATTAAAACCAAATGCCTGAATGTTTGTAGCATAAAGCAGCCCCAGGAAACAGAGAATGTAGTAGGGATTGCTCAGCTCATTAATCACAGTATTTACTATGTTTCCATTTTAAACTCTGGAGTTTTTTCCTCTAAAAAAACCCAACACAGTGAAGCATTGTCTGTTGCCATTTGTATTTATGTATTTTACCAACAAGATGAACTTATTTAGCAACACAGTGTTCTGGCTTTATAAATGTAGTAATAGACTCCTAAACCATGAGTCCCCAGGACTCTCTTCTGGGCCCCACTGCCTGTGACACTTGCAGGGTTTCTTGTGCCAGGTTTTATGAGAAACCAGTGCTTCTCTCTTGCTTTTTGTAAAGACTATGGCAGGGGAGACATTGAATATGGTTATATTGGAGTGAACACGAGCCCATGTAGCCAAGCAGGACCTGCAAGTCACGACTGTCAGTTAGTTTTAGAAATTATCAAAATCCAGATTTCTTTCCATTGTCTCTTCTCTGAATTTCTTGAGGAAATAAATGGCTGAGGGAAGGGTGAACTTGCTTTTGAAATCATGGATGCTTGCTGCCCAGAGTATTTCCAGACTTGAAGTTTGCTCTTATGCTATAGGTGCATGACTTGCCATTTTTCCTATCTTGGTAGACAGGAGATCATTTTAGATAGAGAGCGTTTATTTTTGTCTACTCACAGAAAGAGGAGAGCACTCACTCCCTTTCAGGCACTGGGGGAGTTTACAGGGTGTTTGTTGTGGGAAGAGTGGATGGTGAACGCAGAATTCAGGGTTCTTGTTTGGTCCTTCAAGGTCCATTCTTTGCTGCCAAAACACAATAATTTGGCCACAGTTTTTGTAGAGTTGTGCTCATACTTGCACACTGTGATCAATACATGGGTGAGGCTTTTGTTTCTGGGCATGTCACATTTATAATCATTGTAATCACAGTAAGCTGCTCTCTTGGCTTGCTCAAGCCACAGCATTCTCCTGGCCTTTCTTAGATGCTAGTATGCCTTTTGTAGCTCCCAGGAAATAGAGGATATTGGATATCAGACCTTTTCCATCCCATGGCTGTAGGGTTTTCACACTAACAGATCTTTCCTTGCTTAGGAATTTGTGTTCAGAAAGATAAGAAAATTGGATACATACACCCTGATCCATTTCCTTTACTAACAGGAGCTTCAGCAGAAACCCCAGTTTCATAGCCAGGATAAACTTCCACTGTTTCTCTATGTGATGCACTAGAACTGCCTTGAGAAGCGTAACGTGCAGTGGCAGAGAGCTGCTGTTCATTTAAAGGTTGCAGGTGCTGTATCTGACTTCAGGAAAGCATCATCCTTTCCCTCCTCACTCTGAAGTCTCCTTTTTCATGTTGCTCTTTTTAAAAACAAGATCAGTAGGAAACTGTCATGACAAAGGGACATGAGCACTGCTTACAATTCTGTTCTCCCTTCTGTTTCTGCACATGAGAAGTTTCCTTAATAATGAGCCCAGGGATTGAAAAAAGGGGATGTTTCTCTGAAGGAAGTATGAGTTCCTTTCTCAGTAAGGCAGATAAAAGGGATGAAACATGAAAATGTGGTAAAGGAAGTCAAAGAAGAATTTCAGGAACAATAAGCAAAAAGCAACAAAACGTTTCCTCAAACACATGCAGAGCTGGTCTGTAGGACACAGGCAACCAGGATCTGAACAGAGCACTCAGACCATAAAGTTTCATTGAGGAAATGAGGCTAACTCTTTGTGCCTCTTTGTCATTGGAGTTGCTGGAGATGGGTCTGTGCTGGTCTCTTTCTTCACAGGGGTCTTTGAGAATTTAATTTGTACTGAGGCATCAGGAGGATGTGTTGTGGAACGAATTGAATGGCTGCTGAGAGACCTCCAGCACCAGTAACTAGGAGAAACAGCATAATTTTCCTCTTAAAGGCAGATTTTTTGAACTTCTGTATTAAGGACAAAAGACAACACACAATTGAATAAGAAACTCTTCTTCCCAGCTAGATTTCTGGGCTAGAGTTTGATTTTAGTCTCTTGTGCCTGTTTTATTCCAGAGAAGGCATTAACCAAGACCTGCTACACCTCCCACCCTGTATCACTGAGCAGTTCATCGAGCTGCTCTCTCAGTACAGCCCTGACCAGGTTTTGGAGACACTCAAAGTTCTGGAATACTGCAGACTGGAGGAAACCATCCAGGTAGGAGAGAGATGTATGACAACAAGGGCCATGGGATGCATTCAAATCAGCTCCTACCCCTTTAAACTGCTGTAAAGGTACTTTACCTTGGGCTTGGACTGGTTCCTGAATGCTCTTCCAGTCTGTTTCTAGCACTCTCTGTCCCTCTGAGCTGCTAAACTGCTCTTCTGCAGCACAGCTGGATATATTTAATAGACTAACACTGTGTTGGGTCTCAGGGCTAATAAGATAGGGCCGGTAGTGGTCTGAAGCTGCTGAGAAACTGCAGAATAGAGGGTGGCTGTATTGCTGCTAATTAATCATGTTGAAGGTATATAAAATCACAGCCTGGGGTTTTTGGAAAGCAATGCTGCCAAAATCTGCCTTGTGCTGGGAAAGCAACTGTTCCTTCTCCGTGTGGAAATTGTACCAGTAATTTTTGAGCACTGGTGGTGGCAATAGTGCAAGCTCAGAAATGAAAGGAGATGCAGGAGAGCTGCTCAGCCTGGGTAAGGTGCCTGTAAGCACAGGCACTTCCAGCCCTGGCCATCTGCTTGGCATTGTCTTGTGGATAAACAAACACTGGCAGCTTTCTTCAGACAGACATTTACCTTTTTTTTCCCCTCTCAACTCAGATAACCCAAAAACATCAGCTCCATGAGGCTTCTTCGTATTTGCTAGAGAAGAAGGGAGATATCCATGGTGCCTTTTTGGTTATGCTTGAGGTACAGTACTCCCAAATCCTGAATGTGGCATTGTTGCCATGCCATGGCATCAGTGTGGTGGCCTGTGATCAGGTTGGGTGTTGTCCTTGTTCCTCAATTTGTTTCCCACTAGAATCCATGGAAGCATTTGCCTTCTGTCAAATACCAATAAATTGAGGTGTCTGCATACTCAGAACATCAGTATATTTTTCTGACAAGTCTTCAAATATTTAGAAAATAATAAATGCTGAAATTCGTTTTTCATAGCCAAAATCATCTTTCACCTCCTGTTTTCCTTTCCATATTTGGAAAGATATTTATGCCTAGTTAATCGTGCTGGGGAGGAAAAGAGGGGAGAACCTGTGTAACCACACCTTTGACAAACATTTCTATCAGGATTCTTGGGAGTGAACTCCCAAGCTGACTATTCTGTGTCCTCTCTTTTGTTTCAGCGATTGCAGAGCAAGTTGCTGATGCTTACTCAAGATGATGGAAGTAAGACTTACTGAGTTAAATTCCATTTTCCATTAAAAACAGATAAACACAAAACTGTGATGTGCTTGTGTCTGCCACCTGGTATAATGAGATTGTTTCAGGTTTCTAGGCATGGTAGTGACACTCTTCATATGGTAGTTATTTGGATGACACTCCCTCACTCTGGTGTGCTGACCTTAGTAGGGACCTCAAACACTGTGAGGGATAGTTTGCATGTGTGTGGTCAGCTGCCTTGTCAGCTTTTCCCATTGGGAACAGTCCTCTCACTGGCTTACCAAACACATTTCCCATGTCAGAATCCATTCAAACTCATTGCTGAGCTTCAGCTGGCATTATATGGGAACAGTGATAGGAGACAGCTTTTTTGAAAGCAAATTTCTCAGATAAATAAGAATGTTCTGCCCACAGAAAATGAGTGTATGCACAGATGTGCTATTCACTAGCCCAAGGACTCATGGGCACCTAATTAAATGCAGTTGTTGTTACTTAATTTATTCTGTTAGTTGTTACTTAATTTATTCTAAACCACTGCTAAGATCTTCCTTATTTGATTAAATGAAATGTTTTATTGCCCAATTTATTGTGCTATTCAGGAAAAGTGCCAAAAATCAAAACTTTTCTTAATAATGTAGATTCTGACAGTAGTGGGCAGACTTAGATGAAGAGCATGATTTTATTTTGCAGAAGTATTGATAGTTAACTTATCTAATGAGTGTTAACTTGTCTAATAGTTTTTATAATTGCAATTTACTTTTTCCCCCTGACACTTAGGCTCAGTTGAACCATCTTTGCTAGAAAACATTGAAGATACTTTAATGAAAACAATTGCTCTTTGCCAGAGGAATTCACATAGTTTAGACCAGCAACAGCGAGAGGTAAGGTAGTCAAAAACGTGTCACCAGTATCAACCAAGGCCTCTGTGTCTCCTGAAGCTTTGCCTCATATGGCTCTTGCTCTCCCCATCCACTGGATACTGCTATGTCCAGGCAGTCACCATGGGGCTCTCCTTGTGTTCTCCCTGTGCTGCTTCAGGGTTTGGAGACATAAGAGTGAAATCCTCACTCGTGAGGTTGAAGCACAAAGCAAAGTTCAGGTCAGAGGGAGGAAGGGATGAGGCCATGGCCTTTCCCCTTTTCCAACTCTGGACAGAAGTTGGGCACAAATGTCAGTCAGATGCTGCCGAGGCACTGTGAGCTCTGAGCCAGCTTCCTGGTGGCAGAAAGCTGCTGCTGTTGTCACTGTGGCTGCAGAGCTGTTCACAGCCCCTGAGCTGAGTGTCAGCCTGGGCTCTGAGAGGGGAGGCAAATGCAGCTGCCTTGAGCTCTTGCACAGGGAGCTGGCTTTGCCCATCTCCTCAGACTGAGGTTATGTTTCCCTTTTGCCCATGTCAGTGACACAAAGGCATCTTTAGTCCTAAGATTCTGCATAGTCTATGCAATTTCTGAATTCAGAACAGAGAATGTTGTTTTCCATGTCTGAGGAGGTGATATGGCTGGAAGTCAAGAACTAATTTCTTCACAAGCACTGCCCAGTGTGAGAGGTGACCTTCTCCATTTCTTCCCTGCAATGGTGTCATTGTACAACAGATAGGAAGAGAATTTAGATGTCTCTTTCCATTTGGGATCCATTTACTGTGCTTCTCACTCTGTGTGGGAGTTTGCCTCTCGCATGGGGAGACTGAATGAAGCAAGTGAAGCAAACACAGATTGTTGTCACAATTCTAGTAAAATGCTTTTCTCTGAGGTTACTTTATCCTGTTTCAGCTCTGTCCCACAGCAGTTATCAGAAATGCAGTTCTGTTCTCAGAATGTGGAAATGTGTCTTAGCCAGTGACCTCTGATGTTGCTCACAGCTCATTTTTAGCACTACCCTGTTCTTACTGGTTCTTTCCTCACATTCCATGATTCCAGGCCCTCTGGTTTCCCCTGCTTGAGGCCATGATGTCCCCACAGAAATCCTCTGGTTCATCGCAGTGTCCATTCTCTGAATGTGAGTACTTTGGCATTTGTGACTCCAAACAGTAAAAGTTGTGTGCTGTCTCTCCTCTGATGAATGAATAGAAGTTTTGTTACTCCATTCCTAAATATTCTGCTCCCTGACTGGCAGGGAGCTCAGCTTGGGTGTGTGGTCTGCAGCTGTTGGGTGGATAGGGTTCTTTTCATTTACTTTTTGTCCTGTGTGGAAGAGGAAGCCTACCATAGGCTGTGCTAATAAGTTGGTTGTATTAAGGATGGTCTCTGAAGTAGCCAAGGTGCACAATGTGTGTACAAGGGCTCTGTAGGTTGTAGTCAGCACTTGGGGAACTCCTGACTTAATACACAGTCATTGTGCATGCCCAGTCCTTTTGTGCACCTCTGCCTGCACCTGTCTGCCATGGATAAAGTCAGTGGGACTTGAATACACCAGCTAAATTCTCTACTCCACTTCTGAGTCAGCAGCACACCTTGAACAGCAGCCTCCCTTTGTGGGAGAGATAAGAATAGCAAAAAAGGAGCTTAAATGCATTGGTTTTGGCAGTCTCCAGCACAGGAAGGACGTGGAGCTGCTGGAGTGAGCCCAGAGGAGGCACCAAGGTGACCAGGGAGACGGAGCAGCTCTGCTGTGAGGAAAGGCTGAGGGAGTTGGGTTAGATGGGATATTGGGAAGAAATTGTTCCCTGAGAGAGAGGTGGGGCCCTGGCACAGATTGCCCAGAGAAGCTGGGGCTGCCTTATCCCTGGGGGTGTCCAAGGCAAGGTTGGATGAGGCTTGGAGCAACCTGAGGTAGTGGAAGGTGTCCCTGCCCATGGCAGGGGGTGGGACTGGATGAGCTTTGAGGTCCTTTCCAATCCAGACTACTCTTGGATTCTCTGAATAATGTCTTTTGCTCCGTCCCAGACCCATGCTGAGGATCTAGGAACGAGTTTCATGCAAAGGTCAGTGCTGGGAAGTTTTAGTCTGTGGGCCATAATGCTGATAAGGATACAAACTAGGATTTGGTAGCAACAGAAAAAGTGAATGGTGGTGTTACCAACTAAGTGAAAAAGTGGGTGTTCACTGCAGGGGATGTGGAAGGGTATACAGAGGTACTGTGGGATCAAAACCTTGTAACACCATACTGCAAAAAGCTGTGTGTTTAGTGCAGTACATGCAGGAGGAAGAACATAAAAGCTATTTCCAAACCAGAAAACGTGACCTGAAATGAAACTTCTCTATCTGTAAGACTGAACCTCTCTTTACTCCTGGAATGCTAATGAACTATTGTGGCTGTTGTGTTTGACATTCCAGCTTTGAAGAGTTTGACAATGCAAGTGCTGAACAACATGGCTGCATTTATTGCTCTTCCCTCAATCCTGCAGAGGATTCTCCAGGTGAGTTCCTGAAGAGAAGGAAGTTTCACCAAGCTGTGCCACTGGGTTATTGGGAAAAGGTATTCCCAGGTCACTGGAGATCAGATCAGCTGATTGTCTGTTCAGTGTTTCAGTAGAAGTTCTGTTGGTGGAACATAAGGTGTTAAAGCTGATAGAATTATCTAGGGAGATATGTGGGAGAACACAGACCTGTGAGAAGGTAATTGAAGTAATTCCTGCAAACCAAATCAAATTGTACCTCAAAGGTTGCAGTTACTTGGAACTGAAACTTGACAGGTTTAAGGGTAAAGCCACAATGAATTTCCCAAAACTTGGCACTGAATTTGTTGAAAGCCTTTTAGTGAAGGCTCTAGGATGGACAGTTGTGGAGACGCTACCCAAAGTGTATAGGCTTTGCAGAAAGATCATGATTGGGCCCAAAATATTATTGATGGTGCAATACTATCTTAGAGATGCAGTTAGTGAGTAGCAAACTTGCAGAAGAGCTGATTTTAGGCAGGACCTTGGGTTGAGTGATCACAGGCAACTGTAATTTGTTAATTTGCAAAACAGATGAAAGCTGATGTTGGGATTTAATAATAAGCTTTCAGAAATACAGAAAAGGAATTAGAAGAACTGTCTGTGTTGTGGAGTGGAATGATTGAAGGGTTGAGACAGTGTTGAAACATTGTGCAGGGTTTCTGTTCCAGGTGAGAGAGGAGAAGGGCTTACAGGGTGAACACACACCTCTAGCAACCTCTCGGTTTGATCTTAATATTATGCACGGTCTTGGATTTTGAACAAACTCTTAAGATAGCAAAGCATGTTGCATGAGAGTGGATAATAAGTGTGTTCAAATGAAATGGAGTTTTATCAAAGGAAGTGTCAAGCAAACCTAATGGCTCTTCAATAACTTATTTAGTCTACTTTTAGCTGAGGTTTTGGTATAATTTCCTGTTGGGCTTTGTTTGATGTTTAATGTAGGCAGGAAAGGAGGGAGAAGCTGTGAGTGAGTGGGAGGTTGCCAGGGAAGGGAGGCTTCCCTGGGTTGTGCTGAGAGCTGTCAGGATGGGGTAGGAATCAAAGCAGTGACCACTGCAGATAACACAGCTGGGAGGTGTGACAGTGTGGAGGAAGATCTGTTCTCCTTTGGGATGAAGGGAGAGTCTTGTTGATGGCAATCTTCACATATTTCATTCTATTTCTGTTCTGATGGACTCTTTTAGCAGCAATAGAAAATCCTTTTCCAGGGGCTGGCACTGATGTCCTGGAGGCAGCAGGGGAGTGAAATGTCTTGGTCTGTTGTAGAGGGAAGTGGTTGGTGTGATGGCTCTGCAGAGGAGGCTGAGGGGATGCTACATCAGGTGAAGTGCTTTACTGAGGACAGGAATGGGTCAGGCATCACTGAGAGCAGCATGTGCAGCTCTGGTCACTGGGTTTGGAGGCAGGGGGGAACTGCTCCTGCTCATTCCACCTCCCTGGTCAGCCTGACAAATTCAGTCTGACTAAAGAGAGTTTTGGAAAGACAGATTTTTGAACAACTAGAGCAAAAAGTGATGACTTCTTAAAGTGCAGAGAAAAGGACTGAATTCCAGGTAAAGAGCATTAGTGTCAGAAGTTCATAAAATGGGGCAGTAATTGGTACCTTGTAGCTGAAAAAGACGTGTAGGAAAAATAACATTATAAAGATCAAGAGAAGATCCTATGGAAGGGAAGGTGGTGTTGATATACAGGATCTCTAAGTTGACTTTGCCTCTTAACACTTAGCCTCTGTAGCTTTCACTCACGCCCATGTATTTGCAAACTCCTGAGGTGTGTGGAGTGATGTGACCTGGATTGTTTGTGGGCAGCAGAGAGGGTGTGAGCCCCTTGCTGCATCCTGAGCATCCTCTGACATACGCCAAGAGCTCAGCTGTGTCCTTAAGAAATTGCTGGCTGTTTTCACCTCTGAAGATTTTCACTTCTGAAGCTCACTTAAGCATCTCTCAACTTCTTATCCTCCTCATTAGGAGATGGGCTCTTCTCCTGAGTGCTTGCCTGTGCTGAGTCTCACCAGTCTGCAGCCTTCAGTGCTTGGCACCTCCTCTGTCCTTTGTTACAAGACAAACCCTTCATTGAACCCTTTGCTCTTGTCCTTAACCTCACATTTCCATTTACTCTGCCTTCACACCAACCCTTATTCCTGGGTTGCTGGCACTGCCCTGCTCCAGCTTACTGTTGCCTGTGGGTTTGTGGCTGTGTTTTGTTAAACTCTTGCTCCAGGGCTTGCAGTGGGTGCCTGTGGGAGGTTTCTGTGAAGTTTATTTGAATGCACAGCTTGGCCCTTGGGAGAACTTTGCTTTGAATCTGGCTGGGAAGCTGGTGTTGGGATGGTGATGAGCAGGTCTTACTCTGTGGCCTTGTCATGAGTGCCCAGCTCAAATGTTCAGGGACTCTGAACCCTGGCCCTGCTGGGGATCAGGAAGAAAACTTCCTTAGAGCTGAGCAGCAGAGAGCACTGGATTTTTTTGCCTTCTAGTCATCTGTTTCCTTGGGTTATCTGGGAATGCCATTTAAATGCCCTGCAGGGAAGAAACACAACATGGCAGGCACAGGTGGTGCTTTCCCAGACAGGAAGATCCTTGTGTTGTTAGTCCTGACTAGGTGTTCCTTTTGCAGAGCTGTGTAGTTGCTCTTTGAAGCCATGAAAAATTCCAAACCCTGGTGCCAGACCCTCCTGTCTTGGCTCTGAACTCTCTGCAGGGCACTTAGATGTGTTACTGATGTGCCACCTTAACTGTGACCACAAGGAAATATTGAAATCAGCCTTTCTGGGCCCTGGAGTGCACACAGCCTTTCCCAAGCCCTCCAAATATTTTGATGAAATGCAGAATTACAAGTGGTGCTTGTCTGACAGCCTCAAATGCTGTTCCAGCAGAGCTCAAAGCTTGTGATAGAGTGTAGACATGCTGGAGGTGCAGGCTGAGAGGTGGCACAGCTGCCCAGGAATTCACTGGGAGTTTTGTGGGAAGGTGGGTAACATCAGTCAACTGAGGTAGATTATCTTGCCTTTTCTGAAAAGGAATTAGAATTAGAAAAGTATTCCAATTAATTAGAATTCCAATTAAAATTAAATTTATTAATTATTTATTTATTTAAAATTCCAATTAAATAGAATTAGAGTATTCCAATTTTAGCTGACTGGTTTTCTTCCTCTTCTGGGCTTAACTGCTTACAGATTATACCTTATACATATGTTAACTTTGCAACCAAAGTGTTTGGCCAAAGGGCACCTTGCAAGGGCTGGGGCCAGACCTGCAGCTTTCCCAGAGAACAAGGAGGCTTCTGGCACCTGCCTATCCCAGCAGCTGGGCTCAGCATTATTGAACCAAAGTCATGTGAAATAACAATTGAGAGATTTGCTGCTGCTCATCCTTTATAGTGTTGGGGAGTTACTTATTAACTGGGAAGTCTGAACTAACCGTATTAGGAGAGATACCAGAGGAATCCTCTTGAGCATTAAGAAAAATTCCATGTTATTAAGGATGTGAGTGCTCTCTGAAGAGGGCTGAGGTTGAGTGTTAATTCCCTTACAAAGCTGTAATCCTTCATGAATGTTTTGTAAGCAGATGCAGCTGATGCCTCCTACAAAATGGAGAACTGGAGAAACCAGAAATGTAAAAGCTGCTTGTAGGGACCCCAAAGAGGGGAAGGAAGGATTCTCTAAAAACTGTTACAGAGTGGAAGCAGAAAGATCCAGAAAGCTTCTCCTTATATTCTTTCCAGTCCTGCTTAGGGCTTTTGTTGTTTTCTTCCTAGTCTGGGAGATGAGCACTACGATTAGCTGTGTGTGGAGTGGTTGCTCTGGCCCCTTGCAGAGGAGAGAAGCTGAAATAAAGGTGTTTGCAGAGTGCATTTATCAGCACTGGTAGCAGAGCAAGTGCTATTTCCTGGACCCAGGAAGAAACTGGAAATGGAAGAAGCAGAGCTGGCTGAAAGGGCTGTGTGAGCACCTCTGGGCTGTGTGTGGATCCTTGCCAGCTCTCCCCCATCTGTTTGTTGGTGGCAGCCCTGGGCAGCCTGTTTGGCTCTGGCTCCTTGTGCTGATGCCACATTCCCAGGGCAGCACCAGCCTGGGAGCAGCTGCTGAGATCTGTTCCTGGTTGGTGCAGTGCCTGTTTCACTGCATGGGATGGCACATCCGTGTCTGGAGTATGCCTGAATTCCAAACCGAGACCAATTTTATAAGGTGGAATTAATGAAAGATATTCCTCCATGAAACTAACTGATCCCACATGGCTTTTGTGGCTGGAAATTTTTTGGGGTCTGAAGCTGCAATTTTAACTGTCTGGAGAAGTGACCTGGGAGCTGTGGGTGTGATGCTGGAGGCAGGCAGGCAGCTCCAGCCCATCCCATTGGATGACTCCTACAGGGAATGGCCATGGACTCACTGCGGGCACTGGGCTGCCAGGCTCAGGGTGAGACTTGGCCAGACCATGGGCCTCCTCTGTAAAGAAGAAAGTCCATTTTCTTCCCAGCTGCTGTTATTTTTAGAGCTCAAGCATGACTTGAGGAAGAGACAGCAACTGAAAGCCCTCAGACTTGTGTTCTCCCTCTGCAAAGCTGGACGTGGGTCTTTATTCTTCTCTCTTCTTCGCATCTCCTCTTCCTCCACTCTGTGTCCAGACAGGAAACAGTGACTTTGAAAATCTCCACTTGCAGCTTAGGAAGTTTGAGGTGCCATATGGAAATTGTGGGATTGGGACAGTTTGTGAGTGACCTGTTGGCCATGTACTTGAGGGCTTTAGAAGAAGAGATGCTGGCTGCCTGCCTAACTGCTCTGTGCTCTGGATCACTTTCCTGCTGTCTGGAAATCCCAGTTGACTTCATAATCCCTTCAGTGACTCAGTGCAATGCCCTTCCTGTGCTGTGCTGCTAAATGGTGCAGGAAGAAGGGAACCATGGAGTGTTCAGGCTGTGCTGTTTACCCGGCAGAAAAGGAGCCTGTGCAGCACATCCAGCTCTTCATGCTTCATCCAGCATGCTTCAGATCCTGGTTTTGACTCAGTGCTGTTACTCAGGGCTGCTTTTATTTAGGTTTGAACATTGGATTTCTGCCTGTTACATTGCCCATGAGGGCTGTTGTTCAAGAGTTCCTTGACTTGCTTTCTGTAGCTTTGGTGATCTCTTAGGGTGTCATGCAGTGTAGCCTCCATGCTGCTTTAGTTGTCTTTGTCAGCTGGCTTTGTCACTCTCGATTCTTCTTGCCCAGTCCCAGCATGGAATCAGCCTTGCTCTTACTCCTTGTCTCATTCATCTTATCCAGAGCTTGTTTATCCCATTCCTGTTCCTTTGTCCATTGTGTCCCCACCATTTTTCTGCTTTCTGGGTTAGTTGACTTTCCACATCTTGCTGGTCTGTTTCTGCCAATTCAATTCAGTTTTGTTGCCCCTTCCACCAGACAGCTTCTCTCAGCTTTCTGATGCTTCAGAGGGTGCCAGGATGGATGTGCAGGGCTGTTTGGGCTGGAACAGGCTGGAGGAAGGGGGACATGCACAGATTGGTGACCTGTACCACAGCCCTGTGCTTCTGCTGCTGGAACATGGCAATAGAGCTGCTCAGGGCATGTGAAAATCAGCCCTGCAGCACCAGGAGAGCCCCTGGGCTCTGTTCCTCCTGCCAGCTGGGCTGTGGGCTCAGCAATGACTGGGGTGTGCTCTTCCAGCCTGCAGATGAGGGTCTGGGATGAGCCTGGGGATGAGGCACCACTGGCTGGACAAGAGCACAGGGCAGTGGCAGAGCTGAGAGCTGGCTGGCCATGCTGTTCCCTTCAGTATTCCTCAAATGTACTCTCCAGTCACCTCCTGCAGCTCCTAAATGGAGTTTCCAGTTTTGACCCAGGCACACTAATTTATACTGATGTTGTTATCTACTGAGTTTTGCTAATTACTGATTTTTCCCACCAGTATGTGGGATTATTCTGCTGTCCTTGTGCGTGTGCAGCATATTTAACTCTACAGTTGTAGCTTCCATTTGCAGTTCCATTCCAGAGGAAAAAAAAGACCTAAAAAGAATCAGAATTGTCATATCCTGTGATTCAACTGCAGCTTTGCATTTCTTCATACAGGATCCAGTTTATGGAAAAGGGAAACTTGGAGAAATTCAAGGGCTTGTTCTGGGAATGCTTGACACTTTTAACTATGAACAAGTAAGTTGCCTGTGTTTCTGTTCTGTCCACTGCTGCATGCAGCATTATTTTAGCTGCCTGGCCTACTGCTCTCTCTCATTTCTGTCTGCAGGACAAAGTCAACAGACATGTGAGTGATTTCTGTGTGATTGGGGGATGGGAAGGGTGTTTGGTTTGCTCACAGATTGCAAGTGAAGGGATTGACAGGTACATGGTGAACACCTCTGCAGCTCAGTTCTGTGTTAAATGTACCAGAAGGATAAACATCTGCTTTTTCTCCAGCTCATCCTGCAGTTAGGAATTCAAAGGCACAAAGCTGATATGTTTTGTCTTTATATGCAGTTTTAAATAACAGATTTTTAAATTAGGCTGGTTTTACACTTCCAAGTGATAATGCTGCACTTCCTTTGTGACCTGGTGAGATTTCCTTTTAGTCCAGTCCCAAATCCCAGGCAGTCTCCATGCTTCAGCAGTTTTCTGAAACTCGTTTCTCCCTAAACAAGATGCACAGTGTTCCTCCAAGCCCCTCTCCCCCATCATGAGGCAGTGCCATCCCAGCTGCTGCTCAGGGCAGGCTGCCAGGCACCAGCAGCCAATGCAGAGACACAATGGGAAGTAGCTTTGCTATGGAGGCTGAACACCAGGAGCTTTTATCTGTGTTTGGGTTGTTGCAGAAGGTCTGGGCAGCTCCTGCCCCCTGTCCCTGCCTGGCAGCTCTGAGACAGGCTGTGTCCCCAGATGGGATCCTCTGGTGCAGCCTTTTGCAGCTGCTGCTGTGGAGCATGGATAGATCAGGGAGCAGAGCCCCTGTGCCTGAGAGAAACTGGATACTGGAAACTCAGGGTGGTTCTTTGGGTTCTTTGAAAATGAGCATCTATGGGAAGACAAGCAGATGAGCAGTTGAGTGGATTTTTTAAAGACTTTAATTGCCATAGTGCATTTGAGCTTTGATTTTTATTAGCATGTTTCCCCTAACATGGGGATAAGCAGTGTAAGCTTGCCAGGTAGAAAGGAAAAAAAAGGAGGTTTGATGTGGAAGATGACAAAATGAGCCTGCCATGCCTCTCTTAATGCTCTTGGGCAAAAGTCAATACAGGACTCATCTATTTGAGAGTGCAGAGGAATTGCTCCATTAACATGTGATGGAAGGATAAGTGTTTTGAGGTCAGTGGATAGAAAGTATAGGAGGAGAAGGGATTTTATTGGGTTGTTTCTGCTCCTAGTGAGCTGCTAAGCTGCTTGTTCTGAAAAACTTCTTGGCAGGGAGTTTCTGCAGTGTGGAGGTGACAAGACTGACCTACTCTGTGTGTGTTGTCTTCCCCACAGACCCTTCTAGAGACAACCACGAGCCTTTTAAACCACGATCTTCACTGGTCCCTGTGTAACCTGAGAGCCTCTGTCACCAGAGGCCTTACCCCAAAGCAGGATTACTGCTGCATCTGTCTCCAGCAGTACAAAAGAAGGCAAGAAACAGCTGATGAAATCATTGTTTTCAGGTAAAGTTAAGAGGTGGGGTTGCAGCTTCGATCATGTTAATAGTTTTAAAAGGGGAAACAAATCTACTGGTTGGCTTCCTTGAGTAATGATCTGTATTCCTGGGAGCACATCTCCCTGCTGCCTTGCACTGTGAGAGGGCTGGCTAATCACACCCATCAGAGCCTGCTTTGCATGCAGCCAGCTCTGCCTGGCTGGGAGGAATCGCCTCCAGCTGGCTGTCAGTTTTCTGTCCCCTCTCCCAGCAGTGTGCTTTGGGCACTGCAACACCTGGGCTCGTTTGTGTATTTGTACATCTTGGATTTGCCACAGCCCTGGCATCTCCCATGTGCTGTCTGTGCCCAGGTGTCTGTAAAATGAGGTGAAATCGTTGTTACCTTGGTGTTACAGTCTGTGGCTGTATCAGCAAATGGGCACCAAGTGTTGATTCTGTGAGTCTGGAAATCAACATGAGGGTGAGGATACATTGCTGATCTGCTGATCCCCAGATACAGCCCCTTCCCCTCCACCGTGCAGAGCTCAGGAGGTGCTGCCCTGCTTCCCAGCACTGACTTCTCTCTCCCCAGCTGTGGCCATTTGTACCACTCACTGTGCCTGCTGAGCAAGGAGTGCGGGGTGGTCACCAAGGGCCTCATGAGGTGGATGTGCTACAAATGCAACTCGAGCAACAAGGGAGGGAAGCTGAGTGAGAACTTCTCAGAGCTGAAAAAAGGGACTGCAGCATCCCTGGCACAGGTAGGTTCTGTGAGGTGTTTTTTTGTCAGGTGAACTTTCATCATCACTTCATTCTCTGTCTGTCTATGCTTCCAGACAAGACTCTGATCAGTTCCTGTCACACTCTCAGCAGCTAATTGGTCACTTTTCTGAATGTTTATTTTGGTGGGGGTACAACTCTGGAAGTCATGGAAATTTGTTCATCCAGAAAGTCTAGGAGCTTGTGTAAGGGGCAGCTGGATGCTTGCAGCTGCTTGTGTGGACAATTCCTGTCAAATTATTTTTAGGTATGTTTTGTATAAAACTTAAATTGAAAGCTGGCACATTCCTTGTGACTGGATTGTGGAGCCTCTGTTCCACCTTCCTAACAGATAATCTGGCTCTGGATAAAAGGTCTAGGATTGATTTGACTCATTAAGTGCTTGCACAGTATTTTAAGAAGCTTGAGCATAACCAAGATTGATGCAGCTGGATTTGGGTAAGAGAACAGAGAATTAATTTCTATTCCTTGTCAGTATTTGTGCACTAAAGTTTCATCATCACTAATTGAAACTGGAGTACAGCCTCAAATATGCATGGAGCTGTCTTTTCCCTGGGCTGGTGCTGTGGATGGTAAGCCCCCATGGCAGGTGGTTTGTTGGGTTATCTTAAGGGATGTTGCATTTGGGCAGCTGAGCTCTGCTGCTCCATGTTCCAGTGGCCCCTGGGTGAGGATTTGTTCCCAACTGCTTCGGGGTACTTTGTGCATTTGTCACCGTAGGGATGTGCACAGGGCAGCATTTTCACTCCTGGAGTCAAAATAATTCAATCTTGGAGTATGTTTTTATAGTAGTACTTTGGTTTTATTCTAGAAGATGATTTCAATTGCTGCCAAACCCATCCCAATCAAAAGCTGGCTAAGGGCCTTGGTCAGCTGCTGCACTCACAGGAGAGGCTTCCTGCTTGAGGGAGATGTGGGGAAAGGGAATCTTGCAGGCCTGTGTGGAGCACCCTGCAGTCTCTGCAGTCAAGGCTGTGTTAGCCTTTGATTAGGTGACAGCAGCAAAGCTTTCCCAGGAGCTTGGAAATGGAGCGTGGTCCAACCAGGCTGAGCAGTGTGTGTGCCCTGTCCTGCTGCAGTGGGATGTGGGCAGTGCATCTGAGGCTGGGAAGGTTCAGCAGCTCCACATCTCACCCTCTGCACTCCTGCCGCAAAGGAGTGGGCGTAAATGGGAGTGACTGGCTGGGGTGTGGTTTAAAAACTAAAGGCAGAATTAAGTACTAAAACTTCATTCAGCATTCAAGTGCCTGACACTTGATTCCAATGCTTTATTAACTGGGTTATCCCTGGATTACTCTTGGGCAGTCAGTTAGGGAGCCCCTGTGGCTCCCCTTTGACATCAGTCTGACTTACCCCATAGAGAAAGAAGGGGGAAATGTTCCACATGCCATGGCAGTGATTGGAGTAAGGAGCAGAAGGTGCTTCCTTCTATTTAACTGATGAAGCTGAAGGGCTGGCTGGGACTCAGGGCCTAAAGGGAGATGTGGAGAGACTGGATGGGGAAGGTTTACAGTATGGATCATCTACTGCTAGCTGGAAAGTGTCCATCCCAGGCCATCCCACTGCAGGATGGTGCCCTGCTGCTTCTCTGCTGCTGTCACGTGCTCTTGGCAGGGAAGTCACGGCATCCTGTGCTCCATACACACAGCCTGGCCCTGGGCTGGGTTCAGCAGAGCCCCAGCACTGCTCGGGCCCCCAGCTCCTCCTCCCTGTGTCCCAGATCCTCTCCAAGTCTGTGATGTTCCTCACATATCGAAATTACAATATTTAACTGTTGTACTCACATGTGATCAAACTGTTGCACAGTCACATCTTAAAAAAGCTGAGTATATTTAGACTTGGCAGTAGACTGGAGAATCTCCAGCTCCTGCAGGAAATTCATTTGCTGAACAATCACTGCTCAGCAGCATTTATTAACCCTGGGGGGTGGGGGGTAACAATTCCTCTGGCCCTGTGTGGGCTGTTACCGAGTGGACTTTCTGTGCTGGGGCAATGCAGACTGGGGGAGATGGGGCTTCTCTGTGTCCTCTCTTGACTCTGCTGGCCCTGGTCAGACCCAGAGCTCTGGGTTGAACAAGCTACTCTGGCTCCACAGCTGGTGTTTGTGAGCAGGAAATCCTGAAAGAGGTCCTGCTAACAACATTTTCCAGCCCTGCCCTCCTGAGAGTCAGATCTGGGGCTTCCAGGCCCTTCTGCACAGAGACCTGCAGAGGGAGGGTGATTGGTTCCAGCCCTGTCCTCCCTTGATCCCAGAGACCAAACTCCAGAGCTTCTGGGCCTCTTCTGCACAGAGATCTGTGGGGTGGGTGTTTCCCTGTAGCCCCTTTGAAGACCCTGAAAGCTTATTCCTCTCTTGGCAAAATCTAATATGGTGATCTTCAGCTGAGGTATTTATTTTCTTAGGAAGCCTTGAATTAGGAGTAGAGTCATACTGAGAAATGCCACTGAGCATCTGGAGTGCATTTCACAGCACTAATTCTGCCCTGCCCAGGCAAAGGCTGTCAGTTTGAATCGTGCAGTGTGGCTGAGATGTGTATGTGAAGCGACAGCCCAACAGACAGCGCTTCCTCTGCCCTGTGCTCTGTGTGCGATGCTGGGGCCATTCCCTGAAACTGGGGAGATGGAGAGATGCCACAAGCCAGCACTGACCTATTATGGGGTCAGTGACAGCATGGATTTAAGTGAAACCTGGCTGGGATGAGGGCTTGGCACACTCTGCCCCAGCCAGGGGAGCAGAAAGAAGGGCACAGGGGAATTTCTTTCTTCTGATTCTGCTACCAAAAGTTTGTGCTTTGTGTTACCCCTGAGCCTCACTGGCTTCCCAAGGCTAATCCTCTGAGGCTGGACGATCATCTGTCCTGCCCTCCCTACCTTGGAGCATACACCCTAATGAGAGTTAAAAGAAATGGGAGCTTGTTTTGATGGTGTGTCTCTAATCTGCTTGCAGAGCTGTGTGTTTGTTGTGGTGTGTGGAGCTCACTGAGGCGTGGGGGTGAGGGCTCAGCAGCTGGGCCACTGCCTGCATACCTGCAGGAAAGGCTCTGGGTGGCTCAGGCACCGATTCCCAAAACTCATTTGCCTCATTTCAATGAGAAAATGTTTTCCATTTGTTCTGCCAGCCTATGCACTGGAGATCAGGGAGAGGAAGAGTCTTGGCTGCTGGGCCATAAGCTCTGCCATGAACCCCTGAGCTGCCATGCTCTGGTTATTCCGTGCCCGAGGAGTTCCGAGCATGCTGTTGTTGGAGCTGTCCAGATGGCAGATATGTTTTATTCAGGAGTTTAATCCTGTCAAGTCACGCCAGGACGGACAATGGACTTGATCCATAGTTAATCCAGTTTGTCAGGCTCTACCTTTGGGCTTTGTCCTGCAGTTTTCCCGTGTCCCTCCCTATGACAGCCTTCCAGAGCCTTGGGAACAACTCCCACGTGTGAGAGGCTGGGTACCACATCCTTCATGTGACCTTAAAGGTCCCTCTGTACCACGTGCTTTCTGTTGGGCAACAGTGAAGGTTTAGAATGGATTTTTTCACCTAAACTTACTTTAGAGCTCAACAGATGTTACACTACCTCCATCCATCAGGAGACAGAGCCAGTGTTACTGTTTTCAGGGTAACAGTGACCATCAGTTATTAACTTATCTTCAGCAATATAAAAAATTTCCAAGGGGTTTGTAACTTTGAAAATATCCAAATGTGATTCCCACCCCCAATAACACCATAGAGATAATTAGTGTTTTACGTAGTTACAAGGATTCTTCTCTGTGGAGAATGTTCCCATGTGCAAATTAACTCAGCAAACATCCAGTCCTTTGGCTTTGGAGATGGATTTCTTCACTTCAGCAGTACACAGGAAATCCATGTGAGGAAGGAACTGGAGACACAGAACATCTCTGATTGCTTGTAATGGGAACAATAGTGATCTAGTAAGAAGAATACTGAGTGCAGGTGTCTTTGTGAGTGGGTAGAGGAGGACTGGCACCAAAGCTAAAACTGCAAACAATACAAATTGAAAAAGACTGATTTGAAAACCAGAATTACTCTGTAGCAGCTTTTAAATCAAAATTTACTGTTTTCTTGAGCTTCTCATGCTGGAGGAGTTGGGTGAGTTTTGTTGTTTTGTGGGGTTTTTTTGAGAAGGATCAGAGTGAATTGTAATTGTGTCTCCTGGCTTTCCTTCAGAGCAATCTGCAGCCTGGCAGAATGCTCCTTCCACTGCCTACAATCCAAAGACTGTGGGGTCTGTGAGATGCTGGCAGGGGGCTGGGACAGCTGATTCCAAACTGTCAGGAGCAGTGAGACCAGGATTACCTGGGGAAGGATCATGGCCTGGTTAAGTGCAAAGATGGCAAAATTGTAGTGGGGAATCTCGGCTTGACTTTACATCTCAGTTTCTAAGAAACTATTCCTACCGTCTGATGAAAATTTCCTCCCTTATAATAAAACATTCCAGTCTGGGAGGATGTGTAGAACAGACTCACTGGAATGCAGTGGCAGCTGCTGGGCTGCAGCAACCTGTGTATGTTCCCATAAATTGCAGCAGTCCCCATTGGCAGTGGTTCTGTGAGCTGAGCTGGTGCCCCACAGCCCAGGGTGTTCAACAGCCTCTTGGCTCATCTCTAGAAAAAGAATTCTCTGCATGAGGCCTCTGAACTCTGAGGCAGGTGCTGAGCTCAGCCTAAGCACAGGCCTGTTGGGCATCATCTTTCACATGTAATCCGTGTGCTGCCATGCTTCCCTCGGAGCTTACTGGATGAGGAATGAACACCCTGTCTGCTGGGCCATGGTGTCCAGTGTGGATGTGTGGGGGTTGTGTTTGTCTAATTAACTCTGAGCAGGGTTATTGCTCCTTTGGCTGAAGGCATCAGTAGCAGTCCAAGGGAATATCTCAGCAGTGCCTGGTGAAGGCAGGAGCAGCTGCCCCAGAGTGGGAGCACAGGGATGAGCCTGTGTGCTTCCCTGTCTAACACAGAGTGCCCTCCTCTCCCCGTCACTGCAGTCTCACGTGGCTGCAGCACCGACTCTGTCAGAGCACAAACAGACCTGTGCTCTCCCAGGCCCTGAGTGGGAGGCTTGCTCCTCAAGTTCAGCTAAGTTCAGCTGGAAATAAGAGACATCTGCCTTTCCCCTGGTGCTGCTGAGGAGTGAGAGGCCAGGGCTGTGTGACAGACTGGCTGCTGGGGAAGCTGCTCTGCCCCGGCCACTCGGGACTGTTGGCTGTCTCCGACGGGGAGCAGGCAGGGCTCACCTGCTGCCAGGCCAGGTGTGTGCTACCACAGGTGAGCTTCTGGAGGCTCTGGGACTGTCCCAGGGCAGCTTTGCCCAGGAGCTGCCAGGCTGTTCCCTGTTCCGGAGTCTCGCTGGCAGGGGCTCTGCAGAGCTTGGCAGCAGCAGCAGAACACTGCTGTTCTCAGAGGGACATCCTGAGGTTTCCCTGAAGTTCCTTAACCGCTCAGTAATGTCACTGTCATTGTAGTGACTTTGGGTCTCAGCCTGCCTTGCTCTCTCTTTGGTTGATTGTTCCAGGTTCCTGGGAGCACCCTAAGAACAGCAGGGCCTTTTCTGACAGAGGAGAGGCAGATTTACTTAGTTTAACATTAATTGTCTGGGTTTTCATTAAAGACCTGAATTTGGGTACCTGTTTGTAAGGCTGATGAGCCATGGTGAAGCAGGGGAGGAAGGCCAAGGGTGGGCTTGGTGTCCACTGTCTGTGGGCTCAGCTCTGTAAATGGGAATGTGGAGGGGGTTGCCTTTGTCCCTAGGAATCCCAAAACTTTCCCCAGGACTTCTGGCTGAATCTCTGTGTTAAGGAAGCAGCCTCTGGGGCAATGGGGTACTGTGAAGCTCTAACTGATGCAGCAATATCTTTTGTGGAAGGAATGGTAGCTCTGGGATGGGTCTCTTGGCATGACGGTGCCTCTGCTCAAACTGTTGGGATCTGCTTTGCTTTAAGCACTGGCTGATGATGGAGTTTGTAGCTGTTAAATTGAAGATAATTGCAAGCTTGGGAGGGCTGTGTGGTGACTACCAGAGGGGGTGGAATACGTGCAAGAAAAACATGCAATAGAGATTAGCATTACTGGGGGGATCTAGGAGAGCTGGAAAATGAAAAAAGCCTTTTTCCTTCCTCCTGGCCAAGATCCTCAGGAGATGAATTGCCTTTCTGAGGTTCTGTGTCTTGTCTGAGGGCTTTCTGAGGGGGTGTGGGGATATGGCTGGAAATGGGTTGGAGGTGCTGAAGGGTCCATCTCAGAGCTGGCCAGCCCTGGAGACAGAGGCTGTGATGTGGGGTGAGCCCAGCACCTTCCACTGACACCTGAGTGCTGCTGCTGGACCCCAGGAGCCTCCCATGGCTCCTGGAGGGAAACATGCCTTTAGTGACACTGTTGAAAAAGGAAAAGGCCTGACAGCAGTTGTTTCCATGACAACAGAAAGAATTGCCTGCAATATTTCAGCTCATCAGCTTGGGAGCAGCCTGATTGATAGTTATGTACGCGTGGTAGGGAGAGAGCAGGAGAGGGGAGGCCAATTATATTGCATTTTCCTTGCCCTTGAATGCTTGTGGCCACAGGAAGTGTGGAGGGCAGTTTTTTCTTGCCTTTTGCATTTTCTAAGTGAGGATGACCTGTGTGTCTCTGGGAAGCACTGGTACAACATGCTGGCTGAGAGTCCCTGACCCTCCCTGTCCCAGGCTCCCAGGCTCAAAGCCTATGCCAGGTATGCAGGGAATGGGGACATCTGGCTCTCTGACTGGCAAATAGTTATTTACACTACAGAGAATATCCTGGAGGAGAAGGAGAGAGTTTGACTAATGTTTCCAGCATAAGTGATCTGCGCTCAGGACATTCCTCTCTTCACAGACTAATGATCAAAGGCAAGATGTGCGTGGTTTTTGGGATGGTCTCAGAACTATCCAGGCTTCAGGAAATCCATGGGGACTTCAGTGCATTTCCTGTTGCCAGAGCTTAAAATCAGTGCAGCTTCAGTCAGTACCCACTGACAGGATTGTAGCATTTTTGGTTAGTAGCCCCTGGGAAATGTATTTTGGAGAAGATATTTGAATGTTCCCTTAAAAATAGATCCCCAGAGACAACAGATGCCAGCCTGCTGCTCACGAGGGAGGCTGTTCTCCTGGCTTCTGTTGGGGTTTCTTGATGATTCTTTTGCTTTGCAATATGAGCAGAAACATTCAAAATAGAAACACTGTGGTGTGATAAATGGAAGAAACCTACAAGAATCTCTGATGCTTTGTCATCTCTCCCTGGGACCTGTAAATGGTGCCATTTACAGCACTCTGAGTGTGTGCAGCCCTCTGCCTTTGTGCTCTTGGTGCAGCTCTGGGCCCCCTCTTTGCCTGCACCTGCAGCTGCCCCTCTTTACTGGGGTACACTTGGCCTTGTACCCCACAGCTGGCCATGGGCTTGGGGATGTGTCTGCCACTGCTGTGACTCACCTTGCCTCCCCCTTTCCACCCCTCATTTCCCAGCTTTCAGTCTGTAACACCCCACTAGAGGACAAGATGGGACCTCCTGATGCCATCATAGGATGCCAGTAGTAGTTAATAGTCATTGGCAGAGTCATGGGGTGGCAGGCACAGACAGCTCCTGTCCCCTGGCAGGGTTCCTGTGCTGCTGTGTCGGGCTGGGCAGGGCTGGGACACAGGAAGGGGCTGGGGGAAGCTGCTGCTGCCGCCTGGGAAGGAGCCTGGAGAGGCTGATTAGCCATAGAGGCCCATTACTTCTCTTCCCAGCCAGCTGTCAGCAAGTTTTCCCCTGCCTTTTTTCCTTCCTCAGAGGTATCACAGTACTGTCAGTCTCTGCCATCAGGGACAAAGCCCAGCAATAACTCACTGTGGATGCAGGGGTGTAACTGTCCTGTAATTTTTTTTCCCCCAAACCTGGGGCGCACATAGTGGCTTCATGTCAAGGGAAAGATGGCTAAAAAGACCTCCCAAACAACTTGTGGACTAAATGCACCCAGCCCAGGAATTAATTTCTCTGTGTAGGAACTGGCTGCTCTGCATGGTTTCTGTAACTTTTTTACTCTTTCTCAGATGAGTTCAGAGTCTGCGTTGGATCCTCAGCAAATCCAAGCTTTTGACCAGCTCTGCCGACTGAACCGAGGCACCTCCCGAGTATGTACCCCCTGTTTTCCTTCTGCTTTTAAACTGATGGTGGGCATTTTTCATGTTGCCAAGTCAGACACTGGCACTGGCAAACGAGGGCTCTGGCTTTTCTCTGGTGTTTGGTCTAGTGCTGGCACTTGGCTGTGGCAGCCATGCTGGGGAAGTGACTAGCAGGGAAACCATGGGAATGCCTCTGGCTTTGGGGCTGGGTCCATGGGGTGGTCCTTTGTGGATTTGTAACTATGCTCCCCTCTAGACACCGTAGCTCCTGTAGTCACTGGGAACACTCCCTCCTCCTACGCCCCTGCTGTCCTAAGGAGAGCGCAGCTCCTTCTGGCCCTGGCATTTCTCTTGTGCCTCCTGCCTCTTTTGGCTTTGGTTGTTGGCACTTTCATTTATTTCTGGGTTTGTTTTTCAAATATGTGACTTCAGAGCAACCTAAAGACCCCGGGAGAGTTGTTCAGTTGGGGACTGGTGACCGGCATGGAGCTCCATAGGGTCCCTCGATGTCACACATGCCTTTGGCTTTACCTGGGTTCAGGTTTCTCTCTCTGCAGCAGGGACACAGGGACGCCCTGGGCTCTCTGTACCCTGCAGAACATTCCCAGGGTGACCAGGGGGGTTTTCCTTGCAGCTGGCTCTCCTGACGGAGCTGGCGCGTGGGGGTGACAAGCACGGGCTGCTCAGTGTTTCCCACGGGGACCCGGCCACCAGCAGCGTCTTCCAGAATGAGAACTTCCAGCTGCACCTGACTCCCCCTCCGCTGGCTGAAGAGTAGCGCTCCTGCCCTGGCCAGGCCAGGGCTGCTCCCAGGACATGGTGCTGGGAAGCCTTCCCACCACAACACAGGATTTTCCCCTGCACCACCTTTCCCAGAACCCGCTGTGCTGAGCCTCGCTGGGCACCGGTGGGTCATAGCTGGGCGATACCCCAGCTCTGCTTTGGCAGTCCTGGGGCAGCTGGGCTGGAAGCTGGAACTCTGGGACAAACCCCAGCATGCTGAGGCATGGGAAGGGCTGCCTGTGCTGACCCGGGGGCTCGTGGCAACAGCAGGAACTTTTCCAAGTAACCAGCTCTGCCCCACTGGAGACGCCTGTCCTGTGCCCAGAGGCCCGGTGTCCCTGTGCTGGTTCTGTGGCTGGGGGCCACACCTGAGTTCTGTGTTCTCCTAAAAGCAGCTGTTCTTGCAAGGCCTGGCCCTGCTGTCTCATGGCAACAGTCATGGGGTCTGAAGGCACAGAATGGGCAAAGCTGGACAAGGCTGAAGAATGCAGGAAATGGCACCTGTGTGAGCAAACTGACCTGCACATGTTCTGCCTACCTATTAAAGAGGCCCTTGGCTGAACTTCCCTGTGTGACCTCTGCATTTCTGTGGGTGGGCTGTGGGTAAAAGACACATCTTGTGCCTGTGGGTGAAACTTAAACCTCCCCTCTCACCTCCTTGTACCTGTGTTGGGGGTGGGAGGAGTGTGTGTAAAAAAGGTGTCTCAGGCCCTTGGGAGCTGCAAGGGGTAGAGGGTGGGTTTGATGGGCACTGATGGTCACAGACCCTTTAGCACTTTGCTGTCAGCACCACAGCCCAGTGTTGGTGGGGTTTCTGTGCTGTCACACACACTCCTCTTCCCCGTGCTCACTTCAGCACTGGCACTTGGGTGTACTTGAGCTACCCTCAGGCTCCCAGCTGCTCCCAGCGCACAGCACCAGGTGAGTGTTGCTCTCCCTGCACACAGAACTCCTGTGGCTGATCTGTGCAGAGCTCATCTGGAATGGCAGGAATATGGAGCAGCACAGCTGCCTCCAAGGAACACAGAAGCACCAGGTGTTGTGCAGAGCTCACCCGGGCAGTGCCAGTGCCCATGGGCCTGTGTGCTCACCTCCTGCTCATGAGCAGAACTGCCATGGAATGTGTGCAGCCTGCAGCCACACCTGAGCACAGGTAAGTCAGGGAGCTGAATCTGGCTGCACTCAACTGGGGCAGCTCCTTCCAGCTGAGTCAGAGCTGGGCCACGAGGCTGCCCACCAGCCCCAGCACTTACCAGGGCCTGCTGTGCTGCCCTGCTGATTCCCTTTGCCAGGCTCTGGGGGTGTGCCAGGGGCTGCCATCTGAAGCTGTGAGCGGCCCTTCCCTTGCTGGAAGTCCAGAATGCTTCTCTCTAGCACGGAAAGCAGTTAGGACAAGCAGAAGGCCAGTTGTTCAGTATTTTATTCAAGAGGAAATATACACACACCTCTCCCTGGCAGGGGGAGCAGCCAGCCCAGGGCATGGCTGCAACAACACGGCCACACCCGTGTTTGTGCAAAGGAAGGAGCCCCATTTTCCCTGGGAGCGTTCCCGAGCCGGGTGTGAGATGGAGCAGGAGATCCCCGCGGCTGGGCCCTGCCCCAGTGCTCTCCAGCAGCCCCGGCACTCCCCAGAGCGCCGATGACATTTTCCAGGAACAACAGAAGGAAGAGGCAGCTTATTGTGCTTAAGACATCTGAACAAATCCTGGGTTGGAGACACTCACAGCTTGTGGGTATTGCTAATACTTACAGTTAAGAAAGAATGGATCCTGATGGGGATAAGGGCCTTGGGGAGTCTCAGCCACCAGCACCCCCGAGGCCACCGCGCTCCCAGCCAGTGCCCAAGCAGGGCTGTGGCTCCTGCTTGCCTGCAAACAAGGTGAGCTGTGCTGGGCAGGGGGGTCCTGCTCACCTTCCCTGCCCTTGGTGCCCCAAGGAGAGCTGGTGAGGAGCTCCCTGCCCTTGGGACAGGCTGTGCTGCCTTGCCCATCCTGCCTGGGAAAGATAAGCCATTCCCAGGGGAGGAAGAGCCTTCCTCTTTCTGAGAGGAAAGCTCAGAGGCAGGGCATGAGAGTGAGCTCGTTCAGCTCTCCACTCAGGTTACAATAGAAAGATTAAATATGAATAAATGCTGTAGGTTTATACATAATGTTTCCTTCTACCTATGGAATGTGTCTGAATGGTCCAAAGACACCAAAAATGTTTTTAGAAACCGCAGTTAGCCAAGAAAGACAATCCCGCCCTTAAAAATGAAATAAATCCTATTTAGTTTTACTACAGCCTTTGTTTAAATGCGCTCAGAAAAAGAGTGTTTTCAGGTGCCTTGTGAGAATGTATCCGTTCATGCAATGGCCCAAGTTCCTCGTTTCACAAGCATTGCACATTTTTATGTAAGTCATCAAAACTATAAAACTTATTATTTTTGTCTGAAAGTCTTAGTCTAAAAAGTACAGCATTACTTTATATCCACCCATGGAAACTCCTAGACACGCGCATGTGCACAGACACACACTGTTGCCTAAATGTCTTCTAAAGATACTGATTACAAAGTGTATAAAATCGGGAATACATTGTCAGGATACAGTGAGAGATGAGCCATCCTCTACCACAGACTATAACCTAGGATCAGTCACGAACTGTACACGTTTATATAGCCTTGGATTCACCAGGGACTCCTGAAACGCAAATGGCAACTACACAAAGGACAGCAGTAACGCTGCAGGAACACAGGAGTTACTGGCTCCAGCTCTGTGAAACTGGCTGCAATCTGAGCGACATTTTTGTTTCCTTCAAGCAGGGCTGAAACTGAACCTCCTGTGAGACAGGCCCACTACCAGCTGGGTGAGGGACCCCTGCTCCAAACCTGCTCTCAGACTGGGAGCGACAGAGCGGAGCCAAAGCCTTCTCTCTCCACTAGGATGACCTTAGGTTGTATTTTAACAAGCTCACATGCCACTGAGCCCACGGGCCACCTCCCAGGGGCATCTCCACGCTGTCCCCAAGCTCTGCTGACACAGTGGTGTGGCTGGTAAAATACTTTTTGTTCAAACTTTGTTATTCTTCAGGCAAACGCAGGCCCTGAGGCCATTTGGTCCTGAGTGTCTGGCCAAAGAGCCCAGGAGGAGGCAGAGGCGGAGCCGAGGGCGGGTGTTCGGAGGTAGTCGCTTCTTTTGCCTGTCCTGGTTCTCCCCAGTCCAGTGTGGTATTGGTTAGATGGCCATGCCCCACCTGTGCCTGCTCCCACTCCTGCCCACCTGCAAAAGCCAGACCCCCTTCCCAAGATCCAGGCAGAGAAAAGGGACCAGCTGGATTCAGGCAACTCATCCTCCTCCAGAGCAAGACCTGCCTTCTCAGGAGATTTCAGAGCCTGGCCTACCTCAGCAGCTGCTCGGTGCATAGCCTGGAGAAAAGTTGGAGGCACTTTGTGCATTCTCTAGCCTGCCATTCCAACCTGCTGGAAGCGTGGTGCCGACAGCCTCGGAGAAGGGTTGCACCAGCACTAGGGAAGAGGCTGGAGAAGGCGCTAGGACAGACAGAGATGGGAGGAGCCTCATGTAGCTGTTTGGGAAAGACTAAGGGCACCTCGGTTTGCTGCTCCAGGCGTGCACCCCCATGCTCTGAGGGACCCTGCCAACAACCCGACAGGTGGAAACATCTTGAGTGGCGCGTCCTCACGTGAGAAGTTGCGTGTGGGGTAACCCAGACCAACAAAAGGGCCTATTTCTGCTAGAAAAGTCTTAAGATTTGTCACTACCTTGCGTGCAGACGTGGGAGAGCTGATCAGGCTGAGAACGTGTTAAAATTGCTCAGGCTGCTGCTAGTTCACCATATGTAAGTCCTGTGACCGCGCTCCCATGACAGGAATCTGAAATATCAAGTGCACTGGAAAAAAGGGATTGTCAGAAAAAACAGAAAATAGAAATACTACAAAAGCAACATTACTGAGAAGGAAGTGGACTGAGCCGATGCCAACTTGCGTGGTCACACAGTGGTTTCTATAGTCTCAATCACTTCCATCTCGCACTGCGAGGGCGACAGGAGCGGGCACTCGTCCGGCTCCCAGCTGCTATCGGGGCTGTAATCCTCCTCTGAGCTCAGCTCGGCCACCCCCTCCGTGTCCTCGTCACACGACTCCATGTAGTGAACCCCCACCGCATTGATGCCGGAGTCCTCAGAGCTGGAGGGGGACGAGCAGTGCTCTGTTTTTGGCGTATTGCTCTCCTTTGTGATTAAGGCATTGCGGACGGAGCCCTCGTCAGGCTTTGCCCTGTGCGGGGCGGGCGGCTGGCGCTGCACGTAGCACATCTTGCCGTTGATGCACTTGACGCGGTAGTTGTCGATGAACAGGTCGGCGATGGTGCAGAACTGCGGTGCCTCGGGCGGCAGCGGCGGCTGGAACGCGGGAGCGAACTTGAGGAAGTGCTCAGTGAGCGACACGGAGATCTGGATGGTGTTGGGGGACTCCCGGGGGCGGACGGGGATCTCGGTGCTGGGGAGCTGCTCCACAGGGGTCATGGGCTGGTAGACGTATTTACCTGTGGGGACACAGAGCAGCTTTTAAAGGTTGTTGTCCTTGAGTTTCAACAGAAGTGATGAGGTTGACACTCCTGCGCATCACCACCAGTTCCCTGCTGGCAGCAGCCACTGCTTCTCTCGTGGCCTCTCCAGGTCTGGATCCTCTGATGCCTAATGCTGCAGGTAATCACAACCTCCTGTAGCCCAGGGTTGCTTCCCCCCCGACATCCCTGCCTCGAGGACAGCTGTAGGACATGACTGACTCTGGAGAATTTACTCCAGAGGCACAACTCCATAGCCATGAAGTGGAAAAGATGCCAAGTCTGCCCACCCTACCTTCTAGGAGAAAGAAAACTGACAAGATTCTCAGAGGCTTTTTTCCCCCCACTGAACATAATGTGTAAGCTCTAGCTTACATCTTCGTTACAATGATCAAAATTTTATTATATTATTATTATTCCAGTGAGTCTCCTTGCACATGATTCCATGTTCTTCATTTCTGGGGACTAAATTGTGGTTTTCCATATTATAAACCAGAAGTTCAAACATGAGTACAATTAGAATTTTAACGCAGAAAATAAGGGAATTTCCAAGCTATAGAAATGCTTTTGGCATCTTGATTATCTGGTTAAATAGTAAGAAAATAGGATTATGTTGGTTATATTGAGCAGAACAAAGTGTGAACGGAACATCTTCACTAACAGAAATAAATAAGAGAGCAGAAAATTGGGACTATGTCAGGAAAAACTGAGAAACCCGAGGCTATGCCTAAGACTGTAAAATGCTGCATTTTATTTGCATGAAGCCTCTGAAAGATTCATGTCTCCCCAGGGGCTCATCCGCTGGGAAAGCACAAATTTCCAGAAGCCTTGTGAGTAGTGGGGCTGTCGGAAGAGTTTTGCCGCACGCGCTGCAGATCCTGCTTTGCACAGGCAGTAGATGCACCAAAGCGCAGAGGGGCTGTGCAGGTGCTTGGAGCTCTCCAGGTGAGGGGCAGAAAGCTCCTGCATTAAGGAAGGCTGAGTGCTGGTGTGTTTCCAGCTCAGTGGTAGATGCAGCCTTTTCCCCCTAAATTACCCATTCTTTTGGAATATCACGGAATAGCTTGCGTTGACCTTAAAGATCCCGGAGTTCCAATCCCCCTGCCGTGGGCAGGGGCACGTCCTACTTGCCCAGGTTGCTGTAAGCCCCAGGGAAGGGCTCGCTCCCCCTGCAGAGCCTCTCGGCAGTAGAGAATCCCCCCTGGGGCTGGGAATCCCTCTCAGCCCTGGAAGAGCTCTGTCGGCGCTCCGGGGCCCACGCACAGCCTGTGCTCTGCCAGCTCCGGGAACCTCGAGCAAGGCTCTTCCCACCCCGCAGTGCTGCTGGAAGGGAAACGGGTCATGTGAAAATGGGCTGGGACTTCCGACCCCCGGTACCGCCCAAGGACAGGGAGCACAGCAGAAAGGCCAGGGAAGTGAAGGAAGAGCTCTGGAGCGTGGGAGAGGCTCCAGGCACGACGAGGGAAAAGCCCAGCCGTGTGCCATGGGAGGAGAGCGCAGACAGAGCTGTCAGCAGAGGGAAGTGTGTGAATAGCTTTGACCAGCTCGCCTCGAATACTTCATCCAATGTTTTCTCTCTACGATCTGTGCAATGGTAATTGTTAAGAGCCACGAGGAAAGCTCAGTGACAACAAATCAAGATTTTCCCCTGTCTGCTTATGGCTGGATGACAGAAAACACAAAGCCATCCTCTCCGTTTGCCATCTCTTTACCATGGTGTAGCTCCTAAACCTGCTGTGACTCAGAGGAATGAGTGCTGGCATCCAGCAGCTGCACGCTCCAGCCACAGGCAAGCACAGCTCTCACTCCTCCAGCACAGATCCTTGGTTCTGGCCATCTCTGAGCAGTGGGGTCCCTCGGAGCTTTCTCAAATCTTGTGGACAGAACTTCCCTAGGAAGCTCCTCACCCTCACAGCCACAGCAGCAGCCCACGGCTTCCTGCCATCTGCTGCTTCCCAGAAATCCTTCTGTGAAATTAGTGAACATTAAATATGCCATTGCCTTGCAAAGCCCCACAGCTGATGATTACTGTGCTGCTGGCTGGGATAGTATCTGATAAATTCAGCTCATGGAAACTGAAGTGCAGCCTGCCCTTGCCTGAAACCACGATGCTCTATTTATCCATAGATTTGGAGTGCTTCTGTGTAGGCTCCTTTGACAACCAATGATAAAATAAAACCAGATACTGGTGAAAAGTGTTTCTTCAGCTCTATTCTGTGCTGCCTCTGTTTGAGGACTCCAAGAAAGGGCCCGGTGAAGATTTTACCAGGATGAAGAAAAAAGGTGTCTGTATAACAGGACTCTGTTTTTCTACTCAGCAAAAGGCCGAGGGATGTTTGGAATAGAAAGTAATGTATTTAAGCCACGGAAGCTTACAGCATGGGCATGAAATGGTAAAGCAGAGACTCCTCAGTTTGACTTTTTTGGTGTTTGTTTTTCCCCTTTTGGGAAAAGGAGAAGAGCGGTGGCCGGGTCAGCTGAGGAGCTGCTGGGAGCTCAGCTGGTTGTTTCTCCACTGCGGCCGCACGCAGCAGCTCCCTGCGTGTCTCAGGACTGCCCCGCTGGCACTAATTCCAGGGCACGAGCGAAGAGCGTTCCCTTAGCACAGGATTTCAGAGCCTGCCTGTGTGACCTCACAGGGGCTGAAATGTTCCTCACCTTCCAAGGACAAGCTCTGCCAGGATACAGCAGGAACCAGCCAATACACAGCAAAGAGAATTTTCTACATTTCTTTAGAATTCTGGTACAAGTTTGTCAAGTCTTAGCTGGTTTTAGAGGCAATTTTAAACAGAATAAACTTGTTTCAAAACATGACCAGGTGCTCAGAACTGGGACTGTCAGACTGGATCATGGACACAGCCTCAGTTAACACTCCTCACCCTACATAATGCATGAAAACACATCAGCCAGGATGCAGCCTATGAAAAATAAATGCAGAAATTAGAAGAAAGATTGCCCCCAACCCCTGCGGCTTGCAGGATTGCCAGGCTTTTTCACTAGAAATGCCCCTAGAAGCACAAGTCCCCAAATTCTCTTATAATCCATCTCAATCTGATCAAATACCCATGGAAATCAACAGCAATATTTTTGCTGACTCTGAACAGCTGGCAACAGTCTGTGATGAAACGGTACTTTGAGCACCTATTCTGCTCCATGCCATCTAATACACTATCTCAGAACTCATTGCCTGTTTATTCCAAGTCAGCTGAAGAACTCTGTGGCTGCACTGTGCTGATGAGCACTCCTATGAATGACAGCGTTCTGTACAAACACAGATGCTACACAAGACACTGCTTCCCAAGTTGTCTCCTGGGTCACTTCCCCACCACTGCCTATGCGGAAGGTGGTGAAGTTAAAATACTGCACATGTCAAACACATGTCCAAAAATCAAACTCCAAGTCCTGTGATAAGAAATCTGCTGAATTTGCAGAAATTTGGGAAGTTTTTGTGCACTTTAAGAGCTGCTGTGAAGAGATGTCACCGTTCTGGCTCTGCACTTCCACCACTGTGGCAAAAGGGCTCAGGGAAACAAGAGCCTGCTCCTCTCCTGGAAACAGTGACTGTGTGAAATCAGGCACTGCCAGAATGACTGCCATGGTAAGTACTGACTGTCCATGACAGCCACTGGCTGACAGCTGAGATGATGAAATAAGGGACCCCAGAAATAGGTCTATAGGCTACACTTAACCATTTATCCCCCTGAGCCTGCTCCGTGCTCAGGGCATTATCCCCCACCAACACTGCTCCTCCGTCTGACCCTCAAAGTGACAGCAGCCTGTGCACAACGAGAAAGGGACAATTGTTTCTCCATTTCTTCAGCTGGCCCTTGTGCCAGCACACATACCAAATCCTCAGGGACCTGGCACACGCTACAGCCAACACTCAACTGCAGAACAACTATTCAACTGTGTCCAAGGAAGTGAGTGATGGGCAGTGCTCATCTCCCTGTTGCTCTGTGCACAGGAGTAGGATTTCTGTTGCCAAATCGGATGGATGCTGTTCCCCAAAGCCTTGGCTCAGTGCCTCCAGTGAGCCTGCCAGCAGGATAAGGCAGGATCCAGCAGAGCAGGGAGCTCTATCATCACCTGCACATCTCCAGCAAACTCCGGCAACTTGGAAAATTTCTTATGTTTGTGGCACTAATAACCAGAACTATGTGGCTGATTGACTGGAAGCTGTATTACAGAATCTCCTGCTTCCAAAACCCCAAATCAAGCCTTGAGAAACAAGCCACGAGGTCATTTCTCTCTGATTTTTTACTAATTAGGCAGTCTGCATGCATCATCACCAAACAGACACAAAACGGCAGCAATTTCCATGGCTAATACAAAATAACCATGAAATAAGCAGAGGTGCAGCTGGAAAATTTTCTTTTCCACTTCCCTCCATCCCAGCATTCTGGTTTACCTCTAACACTCATTAACATGCTTGGTGTGTTGAAAAAAAAAGGCCAGCTTTCAGGAGGGAGGTTTCTTATAACAAATTCTCAAGTTTTACCCTCTCAAAAGGAGAACTTAGTCCTGACAAATAACACCATGAATTACACTGCACTTCAGAAAATGGTGAGAGAGAGCTGTGGATCTTACGAGTCTAAGTCAGCAATACATACCATGGATATTTGTTCACATGCAAGGCATTTAGACATCTATTAACTGAAAGAGAAAAGCTTTTTTTCATGTGTATTTTTCCCCTGCAGCTGCTGGAACAAATATTTCTACAGCCTCCCATCTGCCAGCTCGTCTTATCTCCAAAAATCAGCAAGGTTAACGAAGACCTGTGAATACTTGCAGTTATTGAACGTGACCTGGCTCAGCTTAGGAACTGCTCCTGTGTGGGCTGAGCACTTGTGGAAGTCCCAAGCAGAGGTCTGCTGGAGGTGAACTGGCTCTGATCCCAGTGGAATCTCCATGCCTTTGGTTGTGGTGGATGCTCCAGAGGGGCTGGAGCTGTGACCCCAGGGCACAATCCGCAGCTGCCACAGGCCCCCAGTGAGGGTGTGGAGGGATGTGTCCTGTTCACCAGCACCGAGCTGCTCCCTAAATACTGGTGACTTGGTGCTGCCTGAACATACACCTGTGTAACAGCACCAGCGATCCCCCCTGTGCAGTACAATGGAATTCTCACTCCAGCTGTGCCAGACTTTGCTATTGCCACTCGCAACCCTGCCAAAAAATTCAGTTCACATGGGAAGGGAATCAGTCCCACTACGAAAAACATAAAAACCCTCTAATTAAATACCACACAGCTCTGAAGGAGTGAAGGCAAAGGAAGCATTCATAATGCATGTGTGACAGGAGACAGCGCTGCCTTGGAGGGGTTCTGCATTATTCCAAGGAGAGCTCCCTGCACAGCTGTTCTGTGTGTGGAAACCTTGGAGATGAGCTTCTCAAGCACTGGCTTTCCTCACAGCAAGAGATGGAGAACCAAGCGCTCTTCTGGCAGCACTTGTTCCACATCTCCTGGGTGTGGCAGGAGAGCCAAGTCTGGCTCTTGGGGAAGCCCTGGCTGCATGCGCGGCGCTCCGCTGCCTATGGAAGCTGTCTGGCAGGTGGAGACAGCTCCGAGCGGGAGCAGTGCCCTGCTGGCGGCGCTGGCACCGTGGCCCCAGGACAGTACAAAGGTTGTCACACCCACCTGAGTTTCCAGGGCCCCCCAGGGCAGTGGATGGCACAGGTTTGCCAGCCCAGCAGGAGGGCACGGGAAGGAACCAGGTAGGGATTCACCACTGGCACAGCAGAACCTGGGGGCAAGGGAGGGTTTCCTCCTTCACAGACTAAGGCAAAGCTCGCTGCACAGCCTGGACAGGCTTATGGAGGGCACTCAGCATCCTCAGCTGCTCGAGGTGCCCACCACAGCTGCTGTTGCCAGTTGCCCAGCAGAGTAGAATTCCATTGGGAAATGTGATGTTTGGCTGAGTACCTACCAGGGTCATGGCCTTCCAGCCCTGCCAGCTAAACAGTGAACAAAATGACTGCTCTGGCTTTGCTCCTCCTCTCTCCAGTTGCACGCACAGCTTGGAACAACAAACCCTTGCAAACAAAGCTTGCCCTACCCATAAGTACTCACCGAGTATCACAACTCCAAGCTACACTTAGAGCACAGTACTAACTTTTCTAGAGGGGTGAGAACAAATTGAAGGAGAAACCTGGAGCACATTTACAGATGGGACATGTGAAAAACCCCATTGATCGCCCAGTATACACTTCTTTGTGATGTATGGAATAGACATCATGTCATATCCAGCAAATAAAAAATTCATGGGCTGCATGGTGAACAAAAGATGTTGGAATGAGCCACCAGAGGAAATGGAAAATGTTTCAGGACACTGAAGCACTGCCAGATTTACAGGCTCAAGTAGAGCTGAACTGGGCCATTGGTAGTTATAACAAGGCATAACTGAAATGATTGTCCACCTTGAAGAAACCTCGTAGATAAAGATATGCAGCACCTCAGTGCAAGTGATATTTCTGCCCTGCACGTTGTCCAAACAACTTTGAAAAATCACTGAGATTGCTCAAACAGATTTCTAGTGTGGGGAATGCAAACAGAACATTCTGCATACCTGCAGGAATTCTGGCAGAACTAGAAGACCCAGTAAGGGATCACAGAAGAGACTCCAAGGGAACAAATCAACTCGGCAAAGGAACAACAGAAAAAGTAGCCACGCAGCAGGACCTGAGCAGGCTGGAAGTGCAGCAGGAAGGGCTGGCAGGCTCTGCCCTAACAGAAATGTATCACTGCAAAGGGCTCCTTCTCACAGAAGCACCTCCATCTTAGCACTGATGAATCCATCCCATTCCAGACCCCAGTCCAGCGATGTTTTGGCAGTGGCTGCCTAGGAGCAGTTCCATACAGCTGGTCAGCTCTCTCCAGTGGAGGAGAGGTGTTCCCTCCCTGCTGTACAGCCAGACAGCTGTGCCAGCCCCTGACTCGACACTTTTCACAGGAAACCAGCACAGAGCGGGGAAAAAAATCAGGAAGTTTTTCTTCGTCAAATTTGTATTTTAATGCCCTTTTGTCTTGATCTGTCTTAAATACAAAAAGGATCATGACAGTACATGCTGTGAGCTGTCTAAGCCTTTGAGGAGTTGCTGTGCACATCAGCTTAAGAGCAGGTAACACTTAAATGCAAACAGACCCTGGAGCTTCCTCCACCATCCCTGCTCTTTACTCTCATTGCTTACATGGATTTACTGGACTTAAAGAAAAAGCAGCCCTGAAGGCTTGAGAGATGCAGCCATAAACCCTCTTAAAGGGGCCGTAGTTGCTCACTAACCATTGTAAGGGAACAGAACACCAACACCCAAAAAGGCAGTGAGCAGCAGCACACACCACCTGTGTGTTCTGGATGAGTTCTTTCCTTTCAGTATCTGGAGAATGTCACCCATACCACAGGTGCTACTGACCCCTGCTCCATGCTGGGTTCCAAAAACATGGAAGCACGGGCATGGAGAGTGTGGCACAGCCCTGGTTACCTCTGCCAGCACAGCAGCTGGGCAACACTACCCAAGCTCTGAATCCAAGGATATTCATCTTCCAACATCCCTCCCAAACCCACCCCCAAAGGCCAGAACAGCCATTTCTTACACGTTCCCCTGAGAAATTTTATCCCCCAAGTTACACTAGATATTTTTAAAAATCTGTACAGAAAATAGCAAAAAATGGCTCAGTGCTAAATATTTATTCTACAACCCCATCCCTGTGCACCATCTGCTCAAGCTTCAGCAGCCCATGGTTTCCATGCAGCCAGTCAGTGTGCTGACAGGGAAACAAAGCAACATAAGCACAGCTCCATGACAAACTACCCAGAAAACCACAGCATTGCCTGGAAATCAAATGGACTGGAGACACAAGATCCAGTTGTCTTCCAGTTATGTGGTACGTGCTGCAGGGGGGCACCCTGAGCCTCTGCATACGATGGAATGCTTCCTTGGGAATTCTCAAATAGCAGAACAGCTCAGCAGGTCCTTGAAGGAAAGGTCCTCTCTAAAGACCTGCACTCTGCACCTAGAGGGGACAGCTGGGGCAGGAGGTTGGGTTTCGCCCCTTAGAACAGACACATCTCTGTGGCCACAGTGTTTTCCCGGTGGCTGACAGGAAAAACAATGGCCCATAGGATGTGCTGTACCTGTGCTGGTGCCTTCCTGTGGCCAGAGCCCAGGATCTCCTGCTGACACATCATCTGTGCAGTGGTTGTGTGAGAGCAGGAGCCTTCAGGCTGGACAGTACCATGTTCTTCAGCTTCAGTGCTGGGAACAGGGTCCTTATTCCCAATACACTCTTTTAACCCTCTTCCATTCACACACCATTCAAACCATTTCTATTACAAGACTCTAGAGAACCCATTTCTGGAGATTTTAAAGGACTGCTCTCCCTGCTTGTGACAAAAACATGTCACCATGTGGAGCTAAAGTGTGCAACTATGGGCACCAGCACTCCCCTTGAGCATGAACAGCTCTCAGCAGTGGCAGGGTGAGCCAGTGCTAGGAGAGGTGAGAGCATCACCCTTGGCTTCACATCCAGAGTGTCAAGATCCCACAGGACCAGCTGGAAAATGGCTCCTGTGCCAGCAGATCAAGGTCTAGTGGCACAGGGAGAAAAAACAAAGCAAAAGGTGTCTCCTTCCACCTGCCTGCCTACAGCTGGGCTAATGCTGGTGGACTGCAGGAAGGCTGCACAAGCTGCTCAGTCCATCCTGGCGCACCTGATGCTGTCCCAGCCTTTCACCAGGGCCCAGGGGAGGGAGTGGGGGAGGAAGTGCAAACACTGGGAGTGGGGCTCAGGAAAGCAGGAAATCCAACCAGGCAGCTCCACAGTGTGGAACAGCCAAGCACCCCGCCTGCAACAGTTACAGGTGTGCACCAGCATCATGTATGGCAGGGGGAGGGACAGACAGAGCCTGGCACAGAGCTGGGCTCAGCACGGAGTCATTTCAGGGCTGGGTGCAAGCACACAGCCAAACAAGCAGCTTCAAGAGCAGACGTGTGGGCTCTCGAGCTCCGCAGCCACCAGTGAGAACAGGAATACAAATGCACGCTGCTTGCTGAAATTGTTTTACAACGTAGGTTACATATAAATTCCAACTGTTACATGGCCTAAATTAAAGTATGGCTATGTTAAAAACAAGGCCCAGTTGCCAAGCAATCAGTTTTCACTTTCCCAGTGGGTTTTTGACTACCATCTATGTGAATATACTCAACTGTTGGCAAAAACATCTACAAATTGCACGAACTGCACTTCTTGAGTTCTGTGATCAGTCACTACATAAAAATTGATTAGTGGAAGAATCAAAGCCATTATGAAAACATACTCTGTATCTTGTGGGCAGATAAATTCATGGAAGAAAAACCACAACTCATTAAACCAGGGTCACTTTATATGCAGAGAGAGGGGTGCTTTACCTGGAATCCAATCTACTGTAAACCAGCTTTTGCATTAGGACAAGCTTGTGCCATCCATCAGCAGCTAAGCCCACACTGTCACAGCTCTCGGGAGTTCGGGAACATCTTACATTGTTTGTGAGTAAAGCATTTTGCTTTTTATCCTTTATAGAAACACAAATTTCTAGTACAGCCTCACCAATGTGCAGAAATAAGTTACCAAGGCTGGCAGTGAGTCATGAAGTGCTCGGCAGCACTGGTTAAATCGAGAGCCATTACATAAGAACACCCCAAGATGCCCCTGCTCTACAAGCCCGGCTCTGCTGGTTGCAGCAACACGAGCGGTGACAAAACGTGTTCTTGATGAGCACACAGGTGCTGCCAGGAAATTGGAGGTCCTGTGCCAAGCACCTGAGAGGCCTCTTCAGTGCTTCCAGCAGACCTGAGCAGTGTCAGCTCTGCAGACCTGCAGGATGGAAGTCACAGCGACAACAATCTTGTGACTCAGTCTCATGGGACAATGCAAGGCTATGACCACAGGCTGCCGTTTAAGACCCATAAAACATCCATCAAGAACCACAAGAGGAAGGAGGATGTGACAGCAGGCACTTTTGCATCGGGCACTGGCATTAAGCAGGCTCACAGATCCAGGCTGGCAAAGAGATTCCCTCACCTGCAGAGTCCAGGAAGGAAGCCACATGCTCGCCACAGGCACTCCATGCTCCATGCAGATTTTATCTTTAGGCTGTTCCTCTGCAGTGACAAAAGTGCCAGCAGCCTCTCACCAGCAGGAAGCTCTCTGAGCAGGAGCACAGGCCAGCCCTCACAGTGCAGGGTTCAGGAAACCCTGAATCCACCAGCTGATGACACACAAGATTAACAAACTTTTTCTTCAGAAGTACTTGCTTCTGGTAGGAAACATCCCCAGCCTTGTCCTTTCAGGCTTCACAAAACCAGCACTTAACCCTTCAAGCAGCCACAGAGGAAGGGTGTCAGTTATCTGCCACTCTCAGAGGTTCTAACCAGCAGATCACTGAGTCTGGGGCAAGCAGATTAAATTCTTTGTGAATTATGCCACTCAGATGGACAGACAGATTACAAAATAGCCTCAGTGTCATGCATGACAAAGAGTTTTTGGCTGGAAAAAAGCATTTTGGTACACAGATCCCTTTTTCTTAGACTTTTGGAGAAAGAAGCACAGTGATTTCTGTTCAATCACATATGAGCTGTACAAGAGTTAGTCTTATGAGACACACTAAGCAAGTAGCCTGAATTCATAGAATTCCTATGGTTTAATTCTGTTAAGTGATACCTGGACCTTTGTTAATAATAACCGAACATGCATGTCTCTAAACATTAATAGTAAGGATTCAAAATTAATGCCAGCAAGTTCTTCCAGAAGCGCTGACATTGCCACAGGGTACAAGGAATTGACACATGTGGGTTCTCTTATCAATGGTACATTCATACTGTGATTTCCAGATTATAACTAAAACCTGAGGAACAAAATCCCATCCCCATTTTAGGAGGTGGACCCATAAAAACTGGCAGCGTTTTCCCTCAGAGTAGCACTTCAGAATATATTAAACTGACATTCTTTCCTTGGTTGTGTACAGCTTAGTGAAACGAAGCTGGAATATCATAGCTCTTCAAAATACAGGTGAAGAGAAAATCTTGCACAGCCACAGGCAACCAATCCTCATTAAAAGTCTTTTCCCAATACAAGCTGCAACATCCACCTTTCTGCAGCTCCTGTCTTGCACTCAGCATAATGCCTTACTCTCTGCACAAACATTCTGTCCAGATACATGGACTTAACAGGGTGAATGTTCAAATCCTTTTCAAAGCAGAAGTAAATTAAAAATGCCTATTTGTCCCAGGACTTGTGGTCATTCTCCCTCTAGACTAAGCTGTGTTTTCTGGGAATTCCCAGCCCTAGAGCTCCTAGCCCCACTGCTCCATTCAGCTTTAGACATGAGTTTTCCATGAAGAAAAACCTATGAGCTCCTCCAAATACTCAGAATTTCAGATATAAGCATATTACAACTCCATTTCCCTGTTTATCCAACAAATCAGCCATCAGGATGTAGTTTTGCCCAGTGGGACAGTACTGTTGGAAACTCAAGTTGCCATCACCACTGCCAGGCTGGCTGCTTCCAGTCCATCTGCACACACAGAGGGACACACAGAGCATTGGAGCACTCTCATTCTGCTCCCTCCTGGAAATGAGTTTTGCAGCCACCAAAAACCAGCATAAGGAAAGCCCACTGGAATAAGAACAAGGCTTTTGGAGATGTACAGTGTATTCTGTGCTGCAGAGAACCCCAGAGCTGTGGCTGCTCCTCCAACACGCAGAGATCGACAGACCCTGGCTGCAGGCAGGCACAGCTCCTCTTTAGACCCCAAGCCCTATGAGGATGCCCCTGAATTCCTCCCCATACCATCTCAGCTCACTTACCAGCTTTGTCACAGGAAAGCAGGGCTCCCTCACTGATTCCCTCCTCACAGTTCTCACAGGCAGACTGGGGTCTGAATAATTACATGGGCTTGGGAGATTGTCAGAGCCCCTGCTGATAGCTTCTGTCACTGGAGAGAGGGAGAGACGCCTTGGAAATGCTGCTGGTGTGCATAAAGATACTGAAATGCTGCGTACATCACTGTGTGGACGGGGAAAACACTTGCACCTGGGCCAGGTGTGAGCCTGCCAGAGAGCAGGCAGGAGCTGCCATGGACAAACACCACATCTCCCTGGAAGAGGTTTGATCAAGGATGGCCTTGCCAGAGAACTTTCACCAGCCTTGTGTGACAGACAACAAATGTTTTCATTTTAAAATGTTATAAAAGAAAATCACTAGTGATTCAAGCAGAGAAGAATGTGAGGAGCAGTATCGGCTCAAAGCACACCCAGGTGCAGTGACTCTGATTTGCCTCGTTCCCTGGCTGCAGCTGTGGATAAGGGATAACCCCCTCCCCTGGCCAGCATGCAGCTGGGACTGATGAGATCCCAGCCACAGTCCCTGTGCCTCTGCTGGGTGCCCTCAGACACTGAGAGGAAGCAGTGGAGCTCTGAGAGCAAAGAGAAACCCTGGGCTGCTGTTCAGGTGAACAACAAATGGAAATGTACTCTAGTTCTACATTCCCAGAATATTCCTAGCATAGCCAAATTTGGAGAAGCCCGTCTCCCCAAAACCAGCCAGAAAACACGTGCCCTTTGTGGCATGCCATCCATCACACAAACCCATTTTCTCCTCTTGGCTGAAGGGTGATAGTTCCTTGGATCTCTTGCTAGGCCTGCCTGACCTTATGCAGAACCTGCCAGGTCTGGCTGCAAACTCCAGCTGAATGGTGCCATAATTTGTGATGCATGCTAGGGAGCAGGAAGTTAATCCAAGGCACACCTGCAAGTGCTATCCACCACCAAGCAAACTGCAAGGGTCGGGGAGCAGGTGTATTTTTTAAAACCTTTCCTGCCACCATGATCTTGTTCCTTGCCTGAGCCTGGCAACTGTGTTCCCTTCCTGGCCACCCAACAGAGATCTCATACTTTCCCCATGCTTGGTTTGTTTTCTTGTAAAGGTTCCAAACAGGTGAACCTGTAAAAGTGGTGAAACTGAAATTTATTTGCTGCATTTACTTTTCAATATAAGATATGCAAGAGGCTTTAGGAAGCTAAAAGCTTGCTCTTTTGATGCTGAATCGGGGGGAAAAAAAACATAGAAAGGCTAATAGAAGGTGGCACAATTACTGTCTATCGATGCAACTGCTGTGGAATCACAATCCATCATGTATTATTGATAATTGCAGCATAATGTACCAAGGGGTTTGCAGGATATCTAACAGAATGCAAGATATCCAGATTACAAATGAACCCAGTTGCAAGAGAATGCTCTTAATTGTATCAAGCATGATGCCTTCTCTCACAGTTAATTCTTAGGAAGTAAAATTAGCAAAATGCAGTCGAAATCCTGCTGTCAGGTCAGGACAGATGCAACCCTGAGGATCTGATCCCTTCTGACATAAGCAGGTACCACCTCAGAGCCAGAAGCCTCACAGCCAGCATCAGTGCAAATCACAGCTGCAGTGGAAATCCCGAAGTGAGGAAAGGGAGGGAGGCACCTTGCTGCAGACCTGCCTCTGGCATGTTTTCTCTGGCTCTGGAAAAAGTAGATCAGAGTAATTTAAGGCTCTCAGCTTCCATCTAATAAACAAAACCTCACAAGGCTGTCAGAGGGGAAGGGAGGAAGGTGAACAGGGGGCTGCCACCCTGGCAAAGGGAATGCATGCAGGGCACAGAGCAAGCAGGAGAAGTGTGTAGTGGGACAAACACAGGGACTGATGTCAAAAACACCTCCTGGGCAAGCACCTTCTTCCCTGCTGGGAAAAGGACTCCAAGGCTTGAGCCCTCATCCTGCTTCCACATGGAGACTGGAGTCAGCACAGCCTCCTGGCAGCACTCAGGGGCGGGGTGTTGAGGGCAGCTACAGCAGCAGGGACGAGGTGCTCCTGTGCTCCTGGGCAGAGCCTGGCGCTCCAGTGACACCCGAGGCACCCCAGCAGCCTCCCACCCCAGCCTCCCCAGGCACACCCATCCTGCACGTTTTTCATGCACCTCTTATGGAGGCTGTACCTGGGTTCAGAGCTCCTCACTAGAGAAACACCACACTGGGAAATCTGCTCCCCACCAAGCCTGAAACAGACTGAAAAGGACCTAAAATAAACCCCAGGCTTAGACACAGAAGTCATACAGACACCCAGGGCAGCTGAGGCTCTCGGAGCTGTTTGAATACAACAAACAGTCCCTGATCTCCCTGCCAGCTATTATTGCCATTTTACAGACAGAGAAACATCTGAGGCAAAGAGAGCACCTACAGTACTGCCTCACTTCCGAGCATGCCAACCACAGTGGCTTTGGGGAATTCAGACTGGGTTCCTTCTCAATTATTCCTTCCATAGCCAAGTGGCTCTGCAATGCTAAATTGCTCCTGTCACTGAAGGAAGCAGATGTGATCCTGAATACACGAGGAGACAATCTACTCATCATGGCATGGTGAGTTTTTGTAATTTCTCAGTGTAAGTGCACTTTAACTCAGTTGACATTCTCCAGGACCTTGGTCACTGATGGAAAATAATACTTCAGTGGCCCTTTTAATTGATGTAGAGTTTCCTGTTCCCCTATACAGCTCTTAAGAGTCACAGAAAAGCACTTTCAAGGACCCTCTGAGGATTCCCAAGTCGGTATTACAGCACTGCGTTTATGCAAGATAACTCCCAATGCTGTTTAATTACATCTCTGACCTCTATACAATTTCCCATTACAGACCTCATTCTTACCCCTTTTAAGTCCAACTCAACTCATTCCACAGGAGCAGGATACAAAGGGATCCTTAGCTCTGAAATTTGCATTAGGAAATGAGGGGCAAGAAGGGAGCGCACTTCACCATGGCTTTCACAAGATTAAACAAGGCAATGGAGTGTGTGACTTTCTTTAAAATCCTAGTTTCATGAGGCAAAGGTATCTTAACTTTTCCTTAGCCATAAAGGAGAAATTGAGAAGAAGTCTGTACTTCTTGCAAATGCTATAACTATTTTTAAATCTTATAATTGCCACACAGATGCAAAGGGTTGGATGGGATCTCAAGCAGTCTTTCCAAGAGGGAACCAGCTCCATGTAATAATGCCTTAGAGACACCAGTCTAAGCCTTCCTTGAAGGACCATGACTTCTCACCTTCTCAAGTACTCTGTTCCCCTGATGCATTTCTCTTTCTAGTTATGATACTTTCCCATATCCAAACCTAAACTCTCCTTGTCACATGTTAGAGATACCTGGTTATCTGCCACATCTCTGCAGAGGACTGGAACACAGCTGCTCTGCAAGGCTACCTTACACTTTGCAAAGCTCATCATCCCTTCCTGCTTCTTCCTTTCTCCCTCCCTCAATCTTTTACAGCCCAAACAACCCTTTCTTTTGCACCCCCTTGTAAAGCATATTTTTCTAAGCTCATCTTTGTGATCTCCTCCCCAATTCTCCTACAGCTCTATAAAGTGCAATGCTCAAAGCTCAGCCCATCAGCCTGGTTTCCTCATCACTGAGCTGAAGAGACTAATTAAATTGCACACTTGCCATGCTCCTGGTAATGCATCCCAAAGCGAAGGCTGGGGTTCTGGGATTGGCTTTTCTGCCACACAGACCTCCCGCGGCTGATGCACAGGCAGTTTGTGATCCATCCTAATCCCCAGATCCCCTTCTGCAATCGTTTCTCCAAGTGTTCCCAGTTTCATGTTTGACTTCCCTATCCCAGGACCATTCCCAGATGATTTTGGGTAACATCTCCAGTTTATAAGGACCACTTTGAGCTCTGATCCTGTACTCCAGAGTGCTCATAAGCTTTTATATCTTGATGGTGGCCACAAATAACTGAGACCAGGGAAATGTTGGGAAGAATCTAGGTCATAACTTAAGAGCTTTTGTGTTATCAATGAAATGCCAGTGAGACATCTCTATCCCTGTGCAGCAGGTGACTCTGGCACCTTCTCATACAGCCAGTTGTGCCACACAGTATTCAGGGCACAGACAGAAGAAAACCTTTTGTCCTGAACTGCTTTCAAATTAATCCCAAATCCAGACAAAATTCCTGAAATGCATATTTAATTGATATAGAAGATTGCATCCAAACAAAAGCTGGCTTTTGGGGCAGCCCCTTTACCTGTGAAACAAAATTTGTAAAAAGTGCATGTGAAGGGGAATCTGTGAAGGTGACTAAATTGCAAGGAGAGATGGTAATGGCAATGGATTTAAAAGGAGAATGGGATGTCAGGAGTCCAGGGACACCTTCAGCAGCACCAAGTAACCCTCACACAAGGGTCCAGTGTTAACCTTGTCCATCCAAGCTTTAAGATCTCCAGAACACAACACAACCCAAGTACATTGCTCCATCACCATTTCCTGACCTCGCATCAACACGCTGCTGGGAAAGCCTGCTCTTCAAGGCTCTACATGATTAATTATTCATTAAACTATGTTTGGACATTCACAGTTCAATCTCAGCCTCCATGATTAGATACATCAGGATCGTGAATACCAATACTAAAGTCATCGGGCGCCTTTTCACCAGAGTTGGCTCAATACTAGATTTTGAAGCTATCTGCTATATATAGCTTAAAGCAGCTACCTCTCTGCTCAAAGGGGTTTATGCCTGTAAAAAGAAAACCATTAGCACCGAGAACGAAGTGGCTGATGCGAAGGACAGCGGTGCCCAGCCAATGCCACAGCCCATCCTATGGCCGGCTGACAGGGGCGAGGGGCACTGGGACTCCAGGCCCCAAGAGAACTCTCTGGGCAGCATCTCTGGGCATCATCTGATGCCCCTATGGGAGCAGCGCCCGAGGTCCGGGTCCCACTGGGGCAGCCTTGGCACGGACAGCTCCGGGAGCGGGCTGCACCCGACCGCGGGACAGAACGGGACGGACGGGACGGGACGGGACGGGACGGGACGGGACAGGACAGGACGGGACGGGACGGACGGTGAAGCAGTGCGCGGGGACCGACAGGACATCCGGGACGGCCGGGATCGCTCGCCCCCCGCCCGCTCCCTCGCCCCCTCACTCACAGTGGCACCATCCCAGGTGGCAGCACCAGTGCAGGCGGAAGCAGCGGCCGTGGCTGTGGGTGGCGCAGAGCGAGAGCCCGTCGCAGGGCTGGAAGTCGGGTCTGCCCGCGCAGCTGCGGGCGAGCGCCTGAGCCTCGTCCAGCTTCTCGCTCTTCGCCGCCGCCGCCGCCCCGCTCATGGCGCCGCCGCTCCGCCCGCAGCCCCCGCGCCGCAGCGGCCAGAGGAGGAGGAGGAGGAGAAGAAGGAGGAGGAGGAGGTTGAGGACGAGGAGGAGGAGAAGGAGGAGGAGAAGGCGCCGAGCCGCAGCGGGGACCGCCCGCTCGCCCAGCGCCGCGGGGGCAGCGCCGCGGGCAGGGCCCGGCCGCCCGCCCCGCCCCGCCCCGCCCCGCCCCGGCCCCGGAGCACCGCCCGCGGTACCCCGGTGGCTGCAGCACCCGGTGGCGCTGTCCCGCGATGGCCGTACCTTCCGATGGCTCTGTCCCTCGATGACCATGCCCACGATGGCAGTGCCCTGCGGTGACCGTGGCCCCTTATAGCCGTGTCCACGATGGTCGTGCCCTCGACGGCAGTGTGCCCTGGCGGCCGTGTCCCCTCGATGGCTGTGCCCCCCATGGCTGTGGCCCCCGGCTGGGTGGGAGGGTGACCCGCTGGCTGCCCTGCGCGGCGGGGTGAGCCCGGCACGGTGCCCGAGGGCGCTGCCGGCAGCTGTGGGCCGCTGTGAGATTTCACTGCTTTCCCAAGGCACGGGCGGGAGCGGCCACCAGCCCTGGGCGAGTCAGCCCGGCTCCCAGCAGGGCTGAGGCCAGCTGTCAGGCTCCCCCGAGCACTCCCCCGGCCATGTGGAGCTCCTCTCCAGACACCACCGAGCTTGATAAATGGGATCCGCTCACCCTGGCACCGGACAGCAGCCTCCGGGGAGTGTGGGCAGCAGGCAAGCAGCCTCGGTTACAAGCGACCTGGGGCGCTCCAAGCGTGCAGCTCTTTGGTAGCCTGTGAGACAGGTGGACACAGATCACCCCTGCAATGCCAGAGACAATTGAGCAGGGCACTGAGCTGCTTGCACACGTGGTCCACAGCTCATGCAGGTTTTAGTTGTTTATTTTTTTAATGATACTACTTAATCTAGTTCAGAAACCCATTTATTTCTAAGCACGCAGTGATTTAAAAAAACCCTGATAAATTTGTCTTTCATTTTGTAAAATAATCAGCAGACATAATTTTGATTAATAAACATATGAAAGTGTATTGTTATTTTCCAACAATCATGTCTTTAGGCCAAATTAAAGTTTGGATTTATCTTGAGCTGTGGCTACATTATTTGTTTCTTAAGTGTGGTGGTAGACTCGTTTCCCTGCTATGTTTGAAAGAAAACTGCAGTTTTATTGCTGCTCTGCTCAGCCCTGGGAGTTGAAGTCAGCTTTCTGTTAGAACAGAAATCAAATGGTCATTTTCACAGTCCCTTATCTTTGTACAATACCCAATAGCTCCATGTCAGAAACAGTCAAAACATTATTTTTCTGTGTTCTCCAGAATATTCCAAGACAGTTCATATGGGTCTGTCCTTGGATAGGTCCCAGAGATGTCCCCATCCTGTACACCCTCCTGAAAGTGCGCTGAGAGAACCATTTGCTTCTTGCCAATAAGAAGGGCTTAAGAACAGCCAAGTTGCTGGTATCTGGCTGTGATCACACTTTATGGGTCAGACCAAGGGATGTGGGTCATAATGGCAGAGCACAGAGTTGCACTGAGGCTTTGAACCACCTCTATGATCCCTGACTTACAGTGCAGACCTGGTCTCTGCAGTGCTGCTGACCCTTCCTGCTCATCCAGGGTCCCCTCCTGCAGCACCTCAACGCCACATGACTTTGTCCCAGCTGTGCCCTCACCTCCTCGGATCTGGAATGGCTACACCATTAGACTCAGCCTATCTTGGAGGAGATGGGTGCCCAGTTGCACTGAGCAGGGGCTTTGGGCCTCCTTTGGCACTGGTCACCAGGAGTGGGACATCTTTACAGGTCTGCACATTTTAAATGTCTCCAGTGTTTATTAAAATGGAGAGAGAGTATTCTGACACTCCTGGAGGCTTATCTGCCTTTGTTTTGCTGAAATCCCACTGAAATCTGCAAACCTTTAGGACCTTGCTCAGCTCTTTGCAAACAGAGGAGAAACTGATTGCAAATCCAGGTGTTTCTTTGACACTGTCCTGATGTCCCCCTGTTCCCTGGAGCCTGCCAACAGCAAACAAGGGATGCAGCTCAGCTCCCATGAGAGCCCTGGCCCAAGGAGGAATGACACTTCTACCTGCTGGCATGAAGTCCTTCCTCTCCAGCACTGTCTCACCTCCAGAAGTGCTCTCAGACCAGCCTGGACTGTCAGATCACTTTCTGTTCAAGAGAAATAAAGAAGGAAGGTGAAGTGTAGGTTATAGAAAGAGGGGTAGGTGTTTCTGGCAAGACCCAAGCACCGCATCCAATTTGGGCATGCACTGCAGGACAGCACTTCTGAGCAGCCTAAAGCAGGGAGCTCTCTGCCTCCCTTTGAAGGGCCAGTGCTTCAGGGGACTCTGATCAAAGCTAAGGCAATCCTCCCCTTTGGTGCACTCCCATTCGCTACTGTTTTGCACAATGCCTGTGGCTGAGCAGTAAGTGGAGGCATCTGCTGCACTGGCAGAGTTCACCGACTTAATTAAAGATATCTAACAATCCTGCAGCTGCATGAGAGAGGCCACGGGTGCTCGCAGGGCTGACACTGAATCTCCTCAGACTGAAAGCAAGCACCATGCTGTTCAGAAAGCATAGACGTGCAGCCAGACACCACAAGAAAGCAAAAGCAGGGCCCAAAGATTAAGGATGGACTAGAGCCAGCTTACATTGTGTGTTGCCACAGCCTCACCGTGCCAGAGAACTGTATAACCTCGGCTCATGGATACCTTGGAATAGTCAGACATACAGCAAGTGTGCAGAACTGGGGACATTCCTCACTTGTAGGGATGGTTTTACCTGGAAAACATTTTTAACAGATATTTCCCTAATGAGTAAAAATGGTTAACTGGTTTTAAAAAGACAGGTGGGAAAACTAATCCTGTACCAAGTGGTTATCAAGTTCTCCTCTGCGCGAGGCTGTGTTCTCTCCTGTTAAATGAAGAAACATTTCACTCATGGGTATATTTCTGGCATCACTGCACATTTGAGCTGATGGGGACTGTGCAAGGCTGTTAACAGTTTACCGAAGAAGCTCACAGAACAGGCAGGTGGTTGCTGCTTGGGCTGCTTGTCAGCAGGCACCAAGGGCTTTGGATCAGGCTGCCCTGCAGGGCTGAGGGCCAAGGAGCTGTGGTTGCCCCGCAGCGCACTCTGCCCTGCCGGGAGCGGGGCAGGCCAGAGGCCAGGGCTCCCCGCACCGCCCCCGCCCTCCCGGGGCTGGCAATGTGGCCTGGCGGCGGCAGCAATGTCACCGCTGCCTGCTGGGACGTCAGGCAGACAGAACGATCGATGCTGGGCTGCTTTGGTCGATGCGAATTTACAGATGAACTTCTGTCAGGAGAGACATTACTGGTGTGAAAAACCTCTGTTCTCAGCAATTCCTGATGAGGGAAACGGACCCATCAAAGGCACCAGCACACAGGTGCTGCAGGTGATGAGAAGCATTTTCACCCCAGGGTAGAAGCTGCTGTTATCCTGGGATAACATTACTGCTCCAGAGGAAGGGCACGTCCTGTGCTCTGCAGCCTCCTGCTGCAAGAGAATTGCCCTTTTCCAAGTAATCCCCAGTGCAGATGAACACCACAGCACAAGGCACAGGAGAAGGGAGATTAGCTCAGGTAGGGCATCATGTCAGAGCTGTCCTGGGACGACAGAACAGCCACCAGCACAGCCAGGGATGTTGTGTAACGTGTCATGCAGAGCCTGCTCGTGTGGAAGTAGTGCTTCACCTCTGAGCCAAGCTGGATTTCTATCAGCTGTGGCACACGAGTGATTTGGGGCAAACTGCCGGGTCTAGAATGACTCCTTCTCCAGTCCTGGAGAAAAGTCCTCCCAGGAACCAGGCACTTGGGTTGGCTTGTAACTCCTGATGGGTTTCCTGCTCTCAACTTTGCTCTCTCACCCACTGGTGGACAGGAGTAGACAAAGGGCAAAATAAAACATATTTAGACAAAAGAAGCATGCAGTCTTTTCAGACACAAACTCCTCCAGAAACAGGAAAATTGTCTAGTTCCACCATGCAGAGAAGGGATGGGGAAAAAAAAAAAAAATCAAGCACATTTGCTTTTTTTCCACCATCTCACATGATACCATATAATCCATCATTAGATAATCAAAGCAATTTTATTAAATTAAAATCAAAAGTTAAACATTCAATATTCCTGAGAAGGGAATACAGACCAACCTATTCCTCACACCAGACTGAAAGATACATTCACTAGACATGTGAAATGGGAGACTTTGTCCCAAAGCATCAAGTCTGGAGCTGGTTTAGCTCCCTCTCACTCTGCTCTGCCCTTTGCTAAAGATCTGCCACCTCCCTGCCTGCCTGCAAGCAGTGTCCCTGCCTGCACAGCTCTTGTGCCGTGCCCTTCCCAGTGCACTCTCTGATCATGTGAAAACCTAGTCAGTGTCAGGCTGTGTTTCAAGCTGCTCAATTAGAGCCTGTTGAGCCCCAAGACCTGGTAGCTGTAGTCAAGCAAGATGAGAGGAGTGATGGCAACATATTTCCACACTGAAGAGATGCCAGAAGATGTTTCTGCTTGGACAAAGCTAGGTGGGGATAATGGCAACAGAGGATGGAGTCTGGATGCAGAAGGCCAGTCATGAGCCAACGCCACAGGGTAGGTTAGTCAGGCTGATGGATTTGTGGCTTTCCTGGCATTTATTAGAGCCTCCTCTGCAGCAGGAAGAAGAGACAGTACCAGAGGGCAGCAAGGGACTGCCCCTTGCTCTCTCCTGCTCAGACCTGCTCTCTCCACTTCATTTGACTTCACCTCTGAAAGCTGCTACACCCTTGTGCCATCTGTCCCCCAGCAGCAGGAAGGGAGCAGGTTCCAGTTGGCTGGCTGCAGAAGAGCCAGGGAATTGATGGGAGGTGGCTGCACAGGAAAGAATTGAAACAAACTGGGAAATAAGTTGAAGACAGGATTTGGTAGATCCAGCAGGTCTTGGTTGAACTGTGATGGTAATTTTCTTGTCTCCAGCCATGATTTGCATTGTGGGCTGTAAATGCTGCTCCCTGCCTTTCCCAAAGACAGACTACAAGCAGTGCAAAGTGAGATGGGCCTTTACACAGCAGTGTGTGAAACAGTGGGTGAGGTTGGGCCTGATACAAAAGGATGGATTAAGGCAGTTGTGACCTGCAGCAGGTGGGGGACTGAGATCAATTATTGGCCAAAATTATTCCCTGCAAAGGTCTTGGAAGGCCTGTGATTTTGTTTACGGGCCTGTAGCACTTTGGGTTTTATTGGAAGAGGTAGTGCAATTGAAGCACTGGTTTCATGAGATCAGCCTTCATCAGAGGAATCACAGCTTGGGGCTCTGCCGACTGAGGTAGGACATCCACTCCTTGAGGGGGGGATTCCCCAGAGCCACCAGCTTTTTCAGAAAGGCACTGGGCCGTAGCCCAGGCACATCAGGGTGGTCCTCAGAGTATTTCTGCAGTTTAGCCAGCACGCGGGGGAGCCCCACGGTGGAGGCGTAGAACATGGGGCCACCCCTGTGCTTCGGCCACCCATAGCCATTGATGTAAATGACATCCAGGTGCTCTGGGCCTGATGCTATTCCCTCAGCCAGGATGGCAAACCCCTCGTTGATGAGGGAAAACAGACACCGCTCCAGGATTTCCTCCTGGTCTATAAAGCGGGTCTTGATGCGATGGGTGTCTCTGTACTGGGACAGGAAGTTGTGGAGCCACGGGTCTGGTGTGGCTGTCCTGCCCCCGGCCTTCTCGTACTGGTACCAGCCCTTGCCGGTTTTCTGGCCAAAGCGGCCATGCTCACACAGGAGGTCTGGCAGGGGGCTGTAGCGCTGGCCGTGCCGCTGCCGGGCCGGTGTGCCTGCAGCGAGGGACGGCCCAGTCAGGCCCTGGTCCTTCCGAGACCTCCAGCCCACATCCAGCCCGGCAAGGTCAGACATGCGGAAAGGGCCTATCTTAAACCCAAAATCTTCAAGAACCTGATCTACTGCTTCTGGTCTGCTTCCTTCCTCTAAAAGGAAAACTGCTTGCTGTACGTACGGAAACATCATGCGATTCCCAACAAACCCAAAACAGTTCCCTACCACCACTCCAACTTTTTTCAGGGCTTTGGCCAGCTGCATAGCGGTGGCGATGGCGGTGGGGGACGTGTGGCGGCCATAGATGATTTCCAGCAGCCTCATCACGTGGGCAGGGGAGAAGAAGTGGGTGCCAATGACCTGCTGTGGGCGGCTCGTGGCAGAAGCTATTTCGTCGATGTTCAGGGCTGATGTATTTGTGCACAGCAAGGCTCCCGGCTTGCAGATCTTTGACAGCTTGTGGAATATTTCCTTCTTTAGTGCCATGTTCTCAAACACAGCCTCGATGACGAGGTCTACATCACGCATCAGATCAAAGTCCACAGTGAACTGGAGACGTGCAGGGTTATGGAAATCCAGGGTCTGGGCACCCCCCTCCATTTTCATAGCCTCCCGTTCCAAAAGGAGCATCACAGCTTTTCTTCCCTTGTTCAGATACTCCAGATTCTGCTCCAGGGCTACCACAGGTATGTTGGCCTTAACCAGAGAAGTCACAATGCCTTGGCCCATTGTCCCCAGCCCTAGGGATAAAAGCAAGATAGAATCAAAGACTATGAATAGAAAATTAATCTCTTGACAGTAGCATTTCCTTTGTATCTCCAGGATAAAAAGTGGAGGCCTCTGGAAAACAAGTAGTGTAGACACAGAAAACAGATATTGAGGACTGGGAAAAAGGAGGGTGAATTTGCTCTTTCAGTGAGCATAAATGTTTGAAAAGAGGTAGCACAAAGGCAAGCTAGTACCCTCACAAGCTTACAAAATGCCAGTGGGATTCACCCAGTGCGCACTACCATGTAATTCATGTCTTATCTCTGCAAAGTTTTCTACCTACGGAAACCAGGGTCATTGAGGAGTGAGAACCTGGGGATCAGAGAGAGAAGCTCTGAATTACAGCTGAAACCCTGTTACTGCCTTCTGCAGGCAGGTTCAAAGCAAGATATCACCCTGAGGGTATCAGTGCCTCACTGTTCCTGTGAGATGGTCTGTTATGGGCATTGAGCAGATATACCCCCCTAGAGATTTTGACACCAGCAAAGTTCAAAGAGTTGGTTTCTCCCTCGTGCTCCCAAGTTTCCTCTTTGTCTCCTTCCTTTTCTCCCTCTGCGCTTCATTGCATGATCTTCGAAGAAAAAAAAATTGTGGCTGCTATTTTTGTAAAGACTTGGATGCTGAACTGCTCTAAACTTTGTCTCTAATGTCTCACATGTCTCTCAGTGCCTGGTCAAACTAGAACTAACACAGCATTCTTAATCTAGTTCCAACGTCTTCTCTCTTCTTTTAAACCATGCTGCCACATCAGTAGCCTTTTGCTTGCTGTTCACTTTCTGACAGGTATCTCTGCCCACCAGGAACTCTTTAAGTCCTCCAACACAGGCCATTCCTAACTTCTGAAGATTCTCAAAGTCAGTCTTCCATGTCCAACCACACAGTTAAAGCTCTTGCCAAGAATTCCCGTAACTGAGAATCCATTCATACTGTAATTTTTTCCCCCAGGATCCGTAAATGTGCTACCCCCAGCTTCATACCCCCAGGAATATCAGTGTAGAGATTACTGCCTTGATCCCTTGCACCAGTTCTATCCTCTGTGACATTAAATGAAGCTGCACTTCCCTGTGACACACAACCCACGCCACTGATCCTGCTCTCCCACAGTGGAGGCTTTTCCAACTAAATTAATACAAACTAGTGAGGGAAGGTCAGCACAATTTTACCAGCTTTGAAAGTGCGAAGCCTCTGAATGGGAGGATTATTAATATCCTAAATAAAGCAGCAACCAGACAAAGTATAGGTTTGTTATAATTCTGTAAAAATGATTTTTTTAATCTCAGGTTTACAAATGAAATTCAGCTCAACAAATAAACAGAAACAAGGGGATTAAAAATTTTGTCTAAATCAGCTTTGTAAAGAAGAGCTGAAATTATGTCATCATTTAAACAAATTCCAGCAGCCAAGGTCAGACAAGGTAGGATGTTTTTCCTGCATGCTGCACACTCTTGGTTTAGTTTTGCCTACCTTCAGCTTGTATGCACACAAGACATTTCAAACATTCCCTGCTTAGCCACCAGAAAATAGTTTTTACTGGCATCACTAGCTGGCAGCCTGCTTACAAACCGTCATTACACTCCCAAGCAAGTGCTGAAGTTCCTTTCTAGGAAATTAGATTTGCTACTTCATAATCAAGTTCTGCTGAAAACTAATTTGAAAATAAATCTAGAATAACATGAATCAACTCTTAGTAATTCAGTGTCTTTGGTTTGCTGACTGAAAAAACGTGAACATGAGTAGTTCCTCCCACTGTGCTCACACTCCAGAGCCTTTGATGCAGGACCAGGTACAATTAGGGACAGGTTTTCCCTGGCTTTGTTGAGCCACACAAGGTGCTTTCTTCCTGCAGTTCACCCCTCAAACCCAGCTCCATCTGTCAGGCTCTCTTTAGGCATCAACCTGAAGTGTTTGTGGTTCCACATAGCTCCCTCTTCAAGTCTCTTCCTTCCCACCATGGAGGCCAAGGTTTTCTCTCTAGAATTTCCAAGTTCTCCACACATCCTAGGTCTTATTCACTCCTGATCCTCCCAGCTTCAGTTTCGTGACTGAAATCTCAGTGATTCTCTTGCCATATGAACACACTGCCTTTTCCTAAATCGAAACCTCTTTTGTGAGCAGATGTTCCCAAAGCTTCTTTCCCAGGGAAGCTCTGCAGTGGTGCCAGGTGATTCCCCTGGTTGCTTTCATCATGAGTACTCCATGTAGGTTTTAGCCATCCCATGAGAGACAGGCACACATGCTTGTAGTACTACGCTTTCTAGGCCACAGGAACAGGCTTATAGATAAGATATGAGCTTGCCAAGCTTGTTTCTGACCTAGAAAAGCTGTCTCTCAACTTCCTACAGAACTCTGCAATGGCCTGTATGAAATGATGTTTAATGAAGCTGGCAGAGAGAGTAATGAAAGCCCCAAGGGGTTTGTTACATTAGAGCTTGCACAGCATGATTCCCCTGGAAATATTTTCTAAAAGTGGGCTATAAAACTGAGGAGAGCTTTGGCTATCTAGCAGCAAAAAAGGCATTTCTGAGGACTCCTCTTTTGCAACTCAGAAAGCCAAGTGATCTCGGGAAGATTACGGAATATGTTAGAGCAGAAAAAAATGGCAGGGGATCATTAGGCCTTACATGTGTAGAAGGCTGTGGAAGAAAGAAGAAGGGAGATATCTCATGCTCAGCTCAGATCACACAGACTGAAACATGGTGAGGAACTGCTCCAGAATTTCTGCTGTATGTTCCATTTTCTTACCCAATAGTGTTCTCCCTTCCCCCAAACCAGGAAAATCCCTATATTCTCATCTTCAATGCAGGGGACTATTTTCATGTGCAAGGCACATCTTTCCAAAAAAGACTGAAAACTGCTTCAGGAGCAAGGAACAGTGCCCAGCCATCCTGGTCCTGGTCTTTTATTGTGAAATGAAGCTTTGACATATAATTAAAACTATACTTGTGCATATGTAATTTCAGGCCAAATATGGGTATGACAAATCCATTTGCTGGGCAAGTTGAGTGAATAATGATGGTTAATTATTTATCTGTCATGTGAGGTACTTAGAATATGAAAAACCATACAAAATTAATTAAAGGACTTTAAAATACAAATTTCAAAACAAAAGAACTTGAAATATGTACAAGGCAGATCATGTACTGTCACACATTACAGAAATACCGATCAGTGGAAAACACTCTGAACTATAATGAATATTTGGACGTTAAAATGCCTGGCAATTGAAATAATCCTTTATAGATTGGTAAAAATATGCAAGGACTGTTCCGGTTTTCCTGATAAAAACAACAATAAGCACTTGGCAGTGATGGGCTGCTGCAGGCTGGGGCTACTGCTTTCTCTGTTTCAGGGTATTGGTTTCAAGCAGAAATAATATGATACTCCAGGCAAGCAGGGAGCTGTGGGGAGATGTAGTTGCAAGGGACAGAGAGAAAAGAACCTTCTTTCTGGGGCTGAGGAACCAGAGAAAGTAAAAAGAAGTGGGAGCTGAGAGTTCAGAACAACAAAAGCAAAGGAAACAAAAAGTCAACATGAAAAAGTCAACACGATCTTCTCAGTTGCTTCTCCCCATGCAGCAATAAAAGATGGAAGCAGCAGCATAATGCAATATAGGTTTAGTGTGTGAAACTGCAAAGCTCTGTCTGTGGGATTGTGGGGTCTGCATGATTTCTGAAGAGCCTAAATTGAGGCAGCATCTTTCTCTGACTGCCCTCCTCTCTGCAGTCTCTCTCTGCAGAACAGAAACCCTGGGTCACCCAGGTAGACTCAATACTTGCATGGATGAGCAGCACTATTTTAAAAGATATCAGTCCCTCAAAAATCAACCCTAGGATTTTGATTTTTGGTGCTGCAGGGATGTGCTTCAGATCAAAAATAGGAAGTGACAAAACACTGTAGAGCATTGTACTGTGTGGAGAATGACTTTTTGTTAAAGTAGCCTGAAAGAAAAAATACAGTTGTGTTGGCATGTTCTCTGCCTGTCTCTAATGGACTTACCATTTCACTTACATGAAAAGGCAAAATAGGAGGGAAACCTTCCAGAGGAAGGAAAAAAAGCACAACAAGATGCAGAAAGAAGTGATAGAAAGCAGTGACACTTTGGTGTGGGATTCAGGGTTAAAAGGAGGTCAAGATCAAGAACCTCCAAGATAAGATATGTCACATGAAGTATGACATGAACAAGAGCATAAGAAAAACAAGCTCTACTGGTGGGATACAGGGGCTGTGTAATGGGAGTAGTGATTCAGCAAGGACTGGAGTCTGGGTGAGTGTCAAGGCCCTGAGTGCACTGATGGAATTTAATGTCCCTGACCAGCCACACCTGGAGCCTCCACCCACTTGCACTGCCCATTGCCTCTGAGCCCTGTTTAAGCTCAGACCTGGGCTTGTACCCGCTTCTTAAGCTTCCTTGGAGGAGTTCTGGTGGCTTGCTGTGGCTATGACCACTGTTGATGCAGACCTCAGCCTGCCTTCCTATCTTTACCTTGGACCTGCATTATCCTGGGAACTTTGTTTGATCACTTGTATTCCCAGTAGGTCCTGGCCATGACCTCTGGGCCTGCCCTACCTGCCTTGCCCAGGTACTGTAAATGTTGATGCAGCAGTAGGTTGTGCTGCCATCCAGAGGGAGAAATGAGTGGACAGGACCTTCAGGAACAGGGAAGTGTGAAGGCCTGTATGTGGGGAGGAATGGTACATAGTGGGGGCTGGCTGCTGGGAAGCAGCTCCCCAGAAGAGGGTCTGGGAGTGCTGGTGGACACCAGGTTGACTCTGAGCAGCAGTATGACCTTGTGGCAGAGAAGATCAGTGGTATGTGGAGCTATGTCAGGAGGGGTCTTGCTGGAAGCTTGAGGGAGGTGATCCTGCCCCTCCATGTGATAAGACCACAGCTGTAGTGCTGGGTCCACTTCTGGGCTCCCCAGTACAAGAGTGATATGGAATGATTGGAGTGAGTTCAGTGAAGGGCAAATAAGATGATTAAGGGACTGGAGTATGTCTCATGAGGAAGGGCTGAGTGAGCTGTGACTTCAGCACTGAGAAGGCTTGGGGGAGTCTCACCCATGTATATATGAACACCTGAGAGAATGGTACCTGGTAAAGGAGATGACACCAGACTCAAGTGGCCTCTGGTGATAAAACAAGAGTCATGGGCACAAACTGAAACATGGGAGTTCCATCTGAACAAAAGGAAACTATTACTTTTAGTGTGGGACTGATTGAGCACTGGCATAGGTTGCTCAAAAAAGTTGTGGAGTCCTCATCCTTGGAGATGTTCAAGAGCTGTCTGGACATGGTCCTGAGAAAGTGGCTCTAGGTGACCCCATGTGAGTAGAGATGTTGGACAAGATGACATTTAGAGGTGCCTTCTTGTCTCAAGGATTCCGTTGTTGTGCCCCCATTATTGCCACTGGCTCCCCATCCTGGGGTGCAGCTGTCAGTAAATAATTTACTGGATGTGTTGGACCTGGCTAATATCAAGGTTGCCAGTTACCCTGGGGATACTAAGCAGGAGCAAGGAAGAAACATCTTGGTACCTGGTCTTGGTGTAATTACTCTTGGAATGCTGTTCTGACTTTGGCTATGCACATTTTATGAAGTGTTGAAAAATTTGGGAAAGTTCAGGGTGTGAAGACCAGAGAGTGACAGATTGTGCTTTGCAGCAGAAGTATCAAGGCACTTAGTTTATTTTATCTGAAGAAGGAGGAGTTAAATCGAGCATGGTCTGTAATCAGCTATGAAAACACTAAAACCTGGGGGTGAGGTTGGGGCAATCTCAGACCGTAATTCAGAAAGCTGTCCAGAGGTGAGTGGTAAATACTTAATTCAATGGAATAGACATGCAGCCCTGCCAATTCTGTCTGGATACAAAGTACAGATTATGTTTCTAGTAGAAACTTTCTAATAGAGGTTGCATTTGTCCTCAGAATTCCTTCTAGCTCAGTTACAGCCCCAAAATAGGCAGCTCAGCTCTAACAGCCCTTCTGGCTAAACTGTCACTGTGATTAGATCTTTGCAAGTGTGTTGTTCTGGCATGGTTTAGCAGCACAGAGCAGAGAATGTCCCTCCTGGTCACCTGGTCATTCCCCCAAACTCCACAGGAGCCCTCCTGTGAAAGCACACACTGCAGGACTGACCTGTCTGGGACTGACAAAAGTGCATGTCCAAACTTCTATGCTCTTCAAGTCATAGAATAAAACTGGTAATAATTGATGCCTCTTTACCTGAATGCTTTAACAGCCACAGATCCTTCTCACAGGGTTTGTGGACCAATGTTTAAAAACCCATTTCTATTAAAAATATGGCATAGCAGCTAATGAAGAGAACTTTCAAAAAAATCTCTATGGCCTGAAATGAGTTGTCAGACAGCTCAAGAGCCCTGAGAAACACCCAGAAAAAAAAAAAAAAAACAACCCAAAAAACAAAACAGTGTTGATCTGGTGAGATTTCCTTCAAACAGAATGGATGTTTTCCAAGTGCTCCATTACTTGTCTAACCATTTTTGAGTGCTACTATCAACAGCAAGAGCTGAAAGATTTTTTTTTTTTTTAATCTCAGCAGTGCATTGAAGGTTTTATTTAAATTGCTCTTATAAAAAATTAATGAAGGCATTATCTTGCTGGGCTACAAAATGGCAGGAGTGGATCCCAGTGAGATGAAATCTTCTTAAAATACAGCTGTCAAAACATTTTTGTATTAATATATCCCTGAGTGACTCTGAGCACATGCACTTGCAGTACAAAACTAGACCAGGAGGAGGAGAATTTCCTACAGACCTGCCTGTAGAACGAAGCAAAGTCAGGTCTCGGTGCTTAAAAGGGAGCAGACTGCTTATGGTCCGCACAAGAACCTGTCTCTGAAATAAAAGAAAGCTATTCTTCCAAAGGAAGAGGAGACATCAGGCGCTAATCTAGCGGCATGCGAGCTGCCATCTGAATTTGGAGCTTCCCAGTGTAGTGACAACTTCAACAGTGGGTGTGAAGTATCTGTGGCTGCGATGGGTGTGAGTGACTGCTGGGGACTCCCGGCTGAGCTGTTGGCTGCGGGACTCCCACCCCGGCAGCTCCCTGTCCTTACCTATGACGGCTGCCTGGCGCACGGGCTGTGGGGCAGCGCTGCTCCAGGAGGCTCCGCTGGGAGTTGCCCACCTGTGCACGGCTCTCTCGGCGAAGAAGGCGTACTGCAGCGCCTGGGCCTGCCCCGAGGTCAGCAGCACCCTGAAGAGCTCCCGCTCCCGCCGCACCCCCTCGGCAAAGGGCCTCTCGGTGGCGGCTCGCACGGCCTGGAAGCACAGCTCCGGAGCCAGGCACCCCCGCGCCTGTTTCTTCACCTTCACGAGAGCCTCCCGCAGAAACGCTTCCATGTTGGGCAGTCTGGGAACTGGCTTAAGGCTGAGCCTGCGGGGTCCCAGGGGCTGACCTGGCGGGAGAGAAATGGAGTTACCAAACAAAGCATCCACATCTTTTCAGATGTAGCCTTTTCAGACTTCCAGACCCTTTTCCACAGGTTGGGAAGGCAGTCTGTCTCTTCTCCAACTCCCACTGCGTTAGGGCTTGCATGGCACAGTGAGCTGGGTCTAGAACTAAAGCTTCTGACATTTCTCCTTATTTCTGTCTGCTCTGACAATTACAATTTTTCAAGTCCCTTCTCAGACTTCAAAAAAAGTAAGGCTTTATTTTCAAAGTAATTCTCTCCTTCCTTTTCTCAGCTTCAGAGTGCCCTGACGTTCCAGTTCTCTCCCTCTACAGTCCCAGCTGCTACATTCGTATGGATCTTTCTATAGGCTTCATTAATGAAGCTTTCCTCCAGTATTGTTTAGTATTCAGGACCCAGTTGACACTAGCCAAAGGCATTCCAGCCACAGGCCTAACCCAGACATTGACAAGAGAGTGGAAAACACACCCTGACTTCTTCCCTGACTGAAGGAGCCCCTCAAGTCACTTTGGGGCTAACCAAAAGGAGATCTCACTCAGCATGAGTTGGGCAGCAAATGAATAACAAGGGAGAGTTCATGTTTGTGTCAGCAAGGGATGAATCAAGCAGACACACAAATATGTGAAATTCATTACAGAGAGAGGTTGCTATGGTGATACCTAGAAAGGATCTTAATTGAGAGAACTTAGTTACATTTCAGATGCCAAAATTCTCTGTCTTCTTTGTAAGTACAGGCCTGGCCATACTCAGGAGCTCCTCTGCTCTTAATGGCAGGTTGCTCAATAACGACCAGGGAGGATGAAGATCAGCAATTCGGAATGGAACCCCTTGATACTGCAAAGTTCTCACAAAGACCCTGCTGTCATCCTGACATATCCAGATCGTTAACTGTAGCATGGCACTGCGTGGATTGCTAGTGCTGTTCCCAGAAGCAGCCAGGACTGCCAGAAAAGTCAGGTGGTGGGCTGAGAACCTTGTGCTGAAGCTCTCTGGGGACAATGTCTCATTGCTGTGGGCTGTTAGATGAACTCTGCCAGGGGGGCACACTTCCTTCCAAGGTGGCATATTGCATGCAGCTCCCCTTTCTCTTCCTGTTGTCTGAGCTAGGGCAGTGTCAGTGCACCAGCAGAAGACTCAGGAAATCCTGCAGGGGATACTGAAAAGCAGGAATAATGGCAGCACTACAGGCATAGTTGCCTGAGGAATGTGTCCTGACTCTAGCTCTTCCTCCAAGACTGAGCAATGCTTAGGAGAAACAGAAATACAAGTTTCTAGGATGAGTTATTAAACTGATTTCTTGTAATAAAGGTCTTCAGAGCTCAGGTTTTTTAATTAAGCCTCTTAGTGAGCAGAAAAAGATGATCACTCACTGTGTAAGTAGCTTCCCTTGTAATCAGAGTTCATAAAAATGTTTTCACATTGACAGTGGATATAATTTGTATCTGCCAGTACTGCAGGATTTAGTCAGGATAATGTTTCTTTATTTTGGAATAATTATTTTGCCTCTAAGTTTTTAACCCAGAAATGCTCTTTATCTGCAGTTCTTTATTTAGCATTTAAATAGTGGGTTATATTCCATCACAAGAGGAAAGCTCAGGCTTGTCCCAGAAAACTGATCTGATGGCTGGAAGATTGGGCAGATCAAGGGACTTCATATGACATCCAGTGGAAAGGGCTGGTAAAAAAGGAATACCATTGGGAGCCTTTAAGCTTGGTCTTCAGACAGCAAATAATACTGTAAGCACAAATACTGATGGGGGACAGAAAACAGTTCCTCAGACTGAAAAAAATAACTCAGGGTCCTGAAATAAAACTCCCATTTTAGCTGCAAACTAAATAGGTTTTCCACACCACCTCTATGCAGTATCATAGCTTCTGCAATGACAATAAGAATACACAACATGTTTGTGATCAGGAAAGAATTATCAGAATCCAAATCTGGGAAGAAGAGATCAGTGTGGGACACCTGCAGCTTGATTTCTGAAAGCAAAGCAGCAGGAAGATGATGAACAGTGTCAGACATCAGTGCTGCAGGAAAAGCACTATCCACACACGAGATAACACAGACTCCTGCTTTGTTTGCCAGGTTTTTAGTCCAGGTGACACAAAGGGCAGATCGAGTCTATAAAATTTCTGTCAGCAAATGCACCACATATGCATACAGTATCAAATATTATGTTATTTAAAGAAAGAAATATCATCCCAAGTAAACCCTTGGGATACTATGGGATGGCACATGCAAGAGAAAGGGCCAGACTAATGTTCTTCCTCGTGCAGGGAACTGCTTGTGAATTTTTGAGGAATAAAGCTGAGCCTGGCCACTGCCCCTCAGGCTATCAGAGACAAGTCCAGGCCATGTCAAACATTTCACAAACTCTGTTTGTGTCCAAAGGACACTTGTCTAGGCCTCTGTCTAAGGAAGGTGTCAGCCAGAATCTTGAGCCCTGGGGAGAGATTAAAATGTTTTTTGATATTGTGCATCTTGGCAGAGATGATTCACGGAAAGGCTTTGCAGCTCTAAAGGAAAGCCTTTCCTCCAGCCTCCATTTCAAGGATGCAATTACCCACCAGCGGCATCTGTTCCGCCCCTGGCTTTGATGTGCCTCAGAAGGAACAACTGCTTCCTCTACAGCAGCTCCCAATAGCTTACAGGCAGAAACTCATCATCTTTCCACACAGATTAATACCTGGGGGACTTGAGCTACTCCAAATTGCTCTGGTTTTCCTTGGCTCTTTGGTGCAAGGCATTGGTACTGCTTTGCTCTGAGGTCAATCAGCAGATGGGGTCAGAAAAACAAGGGGTGTATATGGAGAGTTTCAAAGTCTGCTGTGTAGAGGTCAAAAGCCAATTTCTCCTCCAGCTGAGGAAGACCAGAGCAGTCCAACAAGAAGTGGGCAGGATGAGCTGCAAGTTGCTGACTGCCACCAGCAGTTCCAGCCATTTGTCAATTTTGTGATGCCATCAGCTGGGAAAAGCCTGAAATGCAGCTTTGGATTACTGCAGTGATCATCAAGCACATTTAATGAAAGGACATTCTCCTTGTCCCCAAGGATTTAATTCCTGTCTATTCCTTTTTAAAAATGCCTTCAGAAGTGAAGATGTTTTCTTTAGCCTGGAGAAGCCAGTTTGCCTAGAGAGGTCAGGGAATTATTCTCACTTCCTATCTGCAATATATAAATACTGGCTTTCAATAAAAAAATCTAACTCTGAATCAGTAATTGCCTCTGTGTATTCCTACACCCACTTACTGTTTCAGAGCATCTTTTGAAGGTGTTCTTCATTAGGAACAATCCATAAGAATGTATGGAGGAGAATGCTCTCCCAACATGCCATAAAAGTAGCTCTGTCAGCTGTGTATCACAACAGTAATCAAGGACCCCTGATACAGTAAGGCAGTCATTTGAGACTGATCTCTTGCCATGAGATACTGCAGCCCCAGCACTGAGAAAGCTTTAGAAGAAAATTATTTCAGAATTGATTCTTTGGGAGTTATCTTGCAGTACAGCCTTCCCAGGAATAGAAATTCCAGTGGTGACAACACTAGTTATTTAGCCAGACTGCTCTGTAAGAAGTCTGCAATTGTAGCTTCATGTTTAAAAAAAAATCTCATCAGAAACAAAATGCTGCGTGCCACACAAAGCCAGCAGAATTTTGTGATGACATTTTTTTGGTACATTCACTTTGGTTTTATTATCTGAAAAACATTCACTGAAAACAGAACTCCATGTGAACAAACTCCAGACCAGCTATATAAGACTCTCATCTCTTCTGCAGTCCTGTTAGTGCTTGATGAATAAAGATGAAGGTGCTGCCTTGCCTTTGTGTGACAGGAAAATTACTAACTTTAGGCAAAGACCAAAGCAAAGAATGGCTCAAAAGGAACATACAGGCCCTGGGTACACCAATCTTTCAAATTATTAGATAACCTGAGGGTAAATGGTGCATCAAAACTTGTCATGGTCTTCTGCTGGGTCTAATGAGAAATTTTTCAAGCACGAAAGAAATAGATGAGCTGGCTCACCAGTGTTTTCACTGTTAAAACATGTATTTTAAATGCCAGTAAAGCTGTTGGAAAGAGTCTGAAAGCATTTTTAAAGTCCTGTGGGAGCTGATATATAGCGTGATGTGAAACACCATCAATGATATTAGTCATTTTTGCTGGGATAACTCAAACCAGCAATAAACAGATTGAAAATCTAATAATGAGTAAGACTGGGACAGGCTACCTGCTGGACATTCAGCCAGGATCCTTGTATGCTTATACAACTCAAAAAAATTTAAAATAATAATAATTTTAAAAAAAGTGGTAGCTGCAATTTCCAAATAAGAGGACTCTAAAGAACAGGATTTTGCTAGTATTGGTAGTGGATATAAGCTCCAGAAAGCAATTTACCCAGAGAAAGAGGGTGGTCAATGCTTCCTTCCTGAGGGTCTCCTATAAGGCCAAGCTGGCTTTCACAACTGTCAGCCACTGCACAATGTCTGTCATGGAAGAAACAAGCATGCAAATATCTAAACTTCACCCAATTGCACATAGCATTTGTTGAAATCCAGAATGTTTTCTGGTTTGCCAGTTCCAGCAGTGTATCCATTACTCATTCATGACACACTGCTGCTGCTGCTGCTGCCATCAGTACTGCCATAGATCTTGTGCAAAGCATCATTCAGAGCCCAGAGGGTACATCACAGGGAGCACTGTTTGTTGGGTTAATTTGCCTAGAAGAGTGGTAATATTTCACTGCTCTCCCATCAGATGGAGAATTCTCATTCAAAACAGACAAACCCAGCAAACCAAAGTACCTTTGTTTTTCTTAGAAGCAGCAGTGAAATACATCACCCATCTCTTGCTAAGGAATTATATTTAGTCTGATGACATACAGGAAAAAGAAAAGAGGACTGCTTATGTCATTGATTCTGCACTAGAAAATGAAGCCCTAACATACTGTGGTATGAATACTGTGAGAAGGATGGGCATCTGCCATAGAAAACCCAGTCAAAGAATACCTTGGCAGCTCTCTGGTACATCTCAAGGTATGAGGAAGTATACAAGACACTGATATTTAAGAAGAGTCCATTCTTTGAAGTACCTTGAAATATGGTGCACTCTCATCTAGGACAAAGCTTAGGCTGCCTCAGCTTCCAGCATGGAGAAGGGGCCTTGTCTGTAGTGAAGGGAAGCAAAGGAGCAAAACCAGCACCTCAGCTTGGAACAGCATTGACTGTAAACGCCATGTGATCAGAGCAGAAAGGGTATTTCACTTTCCTGCATTCATCTCATTGTGACAGAGCTCCAGATGAAATACAGTGGTCAGGTTCCAGAGGTACAAGGAGGTCAGTAGTGGGAAAATGCCCTGTTTTCTTTCAAGGCAACATTCCTCATGCTGCACAAGGAATGTTCCTCTTCCTAAGTTAACTCCAGTGAATTTGATTCTGTTATTTCTAAGATGGGGAAATAAATCTCTCCCCATCCCTCCTATCTGCATTGGCCTTTTTTTTTTTACATGACACCCAAAGGATTAGGGACAGAGTCACTTACAGACCATGGATCATTAAACTGAACAGAGGATGTGCCAACCCCTCCACTACAGGGAGAAAGTTATTTTTGCTCAGCCATTATGGATGGTGCAACCAGAATGTGCACAATGCCAGCTGGGATCCAGAACTATATATGGATAGAGCACTTATTCCCCGAAACCTGGAGAGTGCAGCATCCCAGAGGAGCATGTGAGTTTGGATATACAATTAAAAAGCAGGAGGACTTGATATGTATCTGTTCTCTGAATCTCACATGAACTTCTGCAGCTTTCCAGCATTTGATTTTTTTCACTTCAGATAACAGGAAGCAATTCTGCAATTCTGCAATTAATTCTATCTTACATGGATGCCAAAACTCAAGAATGGAGCATATAAATTGGAACAAACTAACGGGCTTTGTTTTGACTCTTTTCAGCCCTGAAACATCACCAGTTATTTCCTGGCACTGCTACATTTTGTTCCTCACCAATCACTTTGTTTGCCAAACGGATTGCTGCCTCAGTGGTGTTTTCTTCCACAATTTCATCAACCAAGCCCAGCTTCAGTGCTTCAGTTGCTGGAATGTGTTTTCCTGCCATAAAAAGAGAAATAAGGTGACTGCAGTGGAGCCTGATGTGCAATTTTGTTCTTTTCCATCTGAGCAAATAACTTGTGCAGCTGGTAATTAGCCCCTCATGGGTGGAAGGAAGTAGAATTACAACCCAAGCGGCTACACAGGTAAGAGATTCCTGGTTTTTAGACCAAACTGTTATAATTCAATGCCATGTTCTTCTATACAGACACAGCACTCACCTGTAGTGATCATATCCAGAGCAGCTGGTACTCCAATCAGTCTGGGGAGTCGCTGGGTGCCTTCAGCACCTGGAAGTAACCCTATGGTGACCTCTGGCAATCCCATCCGAGCCTAAAATGAAGTAAAAATTAACAAAAAAACTGATTAGAAAGAGTGACAATTGCAAACTGAGCAACACAGAGGAAAGCCAAGCAGATGTGAGTCACATTGCTCCTCTAAGGAAGCCTCAGAATTTCTATATTGAAACTTTATCCTTGCTTTTTGCTACATAAAAGATATAAGAAAAAAAAGCACTTGACCATTTCAAGGATTTCTGTGTAAATGCACAATGAAAACATGACCTTTCAGAGGATTTCTGTGCTAGTGCAGCACTGGGGAAGAGCTGTAGGGCCAATAGCATTCCCTAGATTGACACATGTCAATAATGCTTTCAAGTAGTTGTTACCAACTGTTGGAGGGCATGCTGGCTTAACTTTCATCTCCCTACTCTAGTTCTTGCAAGTTTAGTAAAGAGTTGGAAGGAACCTTAAAACTATCTTGTTTCACTACCTGCTATGGGCAGGGACACCTTCCACTACATGAGACTGCTCAGAGCCCCATCTAACCTGGCTTTGAACACCACTGAACTCTTTGCTAACCTTCCTTCAAATGTCTCTTGGTGAATTTGACATCTGGTAGTCACGGCATATAAGCCAGGGACAGCAGTAAGTGTATGGAAGTCTTCTCTTAAAAAATTGTATCTAAATTTTTTTGCCTTTAAAAAATAGTTTGCACATTTTCTATTGAGCTTTTAAGAGATTTTGAGTTACTTTAAGACCACTACTTATAGTTCCAGTAGTCATGGCACTTCATCATGTGGTTCAGTGGGTATGGTGGTAATTAGTCAAAGGTTAGACTTAGTGATCTTGGATGGCCTCTAAAAGAGGGCTCCAAATCCTCTTGGAGGTCTTTTCCAACCTTAATGATTCTGTGATTCCATGGCCCTCACCCTAGGTGGCACAGAGCATGATGTGGAGTATCTCTTTATGCTGTTACAGCAACCCACACTGCCACAGAGAATGTGAGTCACTGCAGAAGTGAGGGGATGGCCCTGTCAGTGAGGAGTCTATTCAAGGAGACAGGTACTGCTCAAGGTGGTTCAGCATTCCTGAACCTTGAAGGAGGGGATTGAAGAAAAAAACCCAGATCATTGCTGAAGACTCTTCAAGTTGTCTTTTGGTCAAAGTGCTCCTTGGGGACCCAGAGCTCATGAGGAATCTAACCATAAATGCTCCACGCTAGCTGAGTTTCAACTACCTATAGAAACTAGGCCATGAGCAGAAAAATGCAAAATTCACAGGGCGGGGGAAAAAAATAAATAAGAGAAAGTCACGCTGCATGAGTCAGTAAGATGCAGCTGTCTGCATCAGAATATAGATAATGAGACCTAGGGCAAATTAACATTTGGTTACTGAAGTTTCTATGCAGCCGTCTTATCATACTAGTTGCTTTATATTTAGAAATGACTTGAAATTAGTTAGTTAGTAAGACTTAGGAAAGATGTCAAGGGTGGTGGTGTAGGGGAAGAACGTCTGAGTGCACAGCCTTGTATCCTATAGCTATAAAGCTGCTCTCCTCTGGACAGTGTTCCAGGATAGGCACCCTGTCCCTCTGCTCGTGCCATCTGTACCTGGCTCAGGGATGCCTTCAGCGGCCCCTCTGGCCCGCAGTGTTACCTTCACGTGTGCAATGCGGTAGTGACAGCCCAGCGCCACCTCCAGGCCTCCTCCCAAAGCGACGCCTTCGATGGCCGCCACCACCGGCTTCTCAATGCTTTCGATGAGAGCCACGATGGGGCCCAGAGCAACTCCCTGTCTCTTCGGAGATGAAAATCCTCGGATGTCAGCTCCTGAGAGAGCACCAAGAGATTAGGAGGAATTAGTAGGCGAGGCGGTGGCTGGAACAATCCTTCCCTCTGTGCTACTGGACACAGCTGCTCACAGATGCCCAAGTCCTTGCAGAGCATGCTGCTGGCAGGAGAGTGGTTAACAGGAAGCAACCTCTTTTGGGACCATCTTCAAGGAACCCTGGATCCTTGATCCTGTTCACAGAGCTCCAAGGAAGGTTGAGTACAAAAATACAGAGTAACTGTAAGGATCATGAGGTCACTGCAGAAATTTGCAAACATTCTTGGTGTAATATTGAGTCTGCAATAGTTAAGTGGAAGTTACTAATTACAAGCAATGTAGAACTCCACAGAAATCCCCTAGCTTTTCAGACTTTTTCAGCTGGAGATCTGTTATTCACCACTGCCCAACCCCAGGCACATTCCATACACCAGAGCAGTGTGGTTCAGAGATTTTACATAAACAAAGCTTTGGAGACAGAGGAAACACCAGGATGTTATGGAGTGGAGCAGTGGTCCCTCATTTCAGTAATTACAGACCAGCTCACTTCTAGCCTATTTCAAGGTCCAGCTTGTCATGTACCCCATGTCAATTGTGGCATAGCAAAATAGACAAAGCACCCTGTCTTGTGGCCATTTCCAGCCAAATCAGGTCTTTTGTCAGCAATGTTACAAGGCAGAGAATCTTCCAGATATGATGGGTAGAGAGAGTTTAATCTTTTGCTCAGCCTGTGTTTGATGTCTTACCTGCACTGAATTTCCCATTTTCACCACAAATCATAACAGCTTTCACTGAGGGATCTGCATCTGCTTTCTTCAGCCCATCCTCTAAAGCCTGGAGAACTGCCAGACTGAAATAAAATGGAGATTCAGTGAGTAGCCATCAAATATATCCACCTTCTGAGAGGTTTATGTTATGAACACCGAGCAGCCCAGTGAAAATGAGCACCATGTCCAACAGGCTGTCCCCATGCCTGGCTGCTGCCATGGCTTCTCCAGGTGAATCTTGTCCTTAGTCTCCCTCTTACTCCAAGGACAAGCACCCAAATCCAACAGGCTGACTGCCAACCTGTCAGTCACTGCCTGGAGACTCATCTTCAGGCTATGACACTGCTGTTTCCACAATAAGCAGCACAGGGAAATGTTCTTTTGAAGATATCTTTATGAATTAAACATTCAGATTTTCAAGAAAACAGTTTAGCATAATTTAGAAGTAATTAATGCTAAACCACTGACAATCTAAGAACTTTTTTGAAAGGAGCTCTAGGGATAAAAAAGTTACCTTTCAAACACCTGACACAGGCTCTGCTGATGTTAATAATGCTTTCACCTTGTGAAAATCTGCACCTAGGTCCAGACTTAAACTGGTGTGGGATCCTGTCAAAGGGAATTTGGGCATGAAGCACTACACAGAACATGTCTTGACTCATCTGAACAGGTAGCTCTGCAGACACCAGCAGTAAATGCGGCCAGCAAAGAATTAATGAAGAATTTAAAAATGAATCTGTAGAAACATAAATAGTATTTTTTTTCAAATCAGATATTTAAAAATCTGACCCAACTGTATGTCCACTTCTCATTTGCCTCTTTAAAGCTAATTCATGTGTTTGTATAGATGGACTTGGAGAACCTAGTCTGTTTTAAAAGGTGGTAACAATAGTGATAGTAGGCAAAAATAGAAGCATTTACACTTTAATAATAGAAATATTAAAACAAATTTTATGTGTATACAATTTAGATACTAAAATGTACTGATATACACATATACTCATAGAGTTTGTGAGAGACTGTTCTGTGTGCTGTGTAGAGATGCCTCTGATAAGAAAATCTGACCACAAGCAGTTGGAGGCCGGAGGAATATCCAAGTATCATCCACACTTGCCCAGACCTTTATAAAACCAGCTTTTCTTCCTACACCTTCTCCAACCCTGAGCCCAGCTCCACATGTAAGCTTGGTGCTGAGGAAAAGGGAGCAGAGCTCTGCTGATGCCCAGTGGAGAGGAGCAGTATTAATTACACAGAACTAATAAAAAGCCCTGAGGCATACTCAGCTTGTGCATGTTGCTCTGTGTGTTAGAGGGTGTTTAATCTAAAAAGGAAGTCGTGAAGTAGATGAAAAACACATCATTGTACTCTTGTGTACAGACATTTTTACAGAGCAATGCTTTCAGAAGTCACATGGGGATCCATAGTCCGCAAAGGGAAACCTGTGAGCCCAAGGAGCTCCCTGTAAGCCAGATGTATGAAGGAATCCCAGCCAACCTCTGCATATTCCTCAGAAACCTCCGCAGATTCCTTCAGAATCAAAAATTAAATACAAACCATAGGCAAAGTCTAACAATCAGGGCTGTTGACAGAGGAGGGTTTTCTAGGAGGGTTTCCAGGACCACTTGCTGCTTGTATAAGGCCTTGCTACAAGAAGAGTCAGTGGGAACCCTGAGACCTGACAGCCAGAGACTGGGAGAAGTGCTATTTTTTGGAGAGAGAACAGTTATGTACCAATTGCCCAATCCAGACACCCAAGACAACTCTGATGTTAGTTCTGGTTCTGAAGGCTGAAACTTAAAATGAGAATAATTTGGTCATGCCAAAGTAAAACTGTGAGGTGAGTCAGTAAAGGTCCCTCCACTGCATGTAGGTCCACACAGCAGAACACGAAAACCTTTCCAAATTCTATACACTAAATGTGTTTTAATAGGTTAAAAATTTGTGGTTTATCTCCCTCCTTTTGGCATACCTGTGGTTGCTGCTATTTGAGGAGCACTCACAGACTGCACCCAATGCTTGCTGCTCTTTGAGTTCTGTTTGTGCATCAGTGATGAGCCAGGCCACAGCAATACCAAAATCACCCAGGGGCTGGCAGATAGCAGGGAAAGCACTTGGAAATGTCATTATACTCTACAAACCATGGTGCAAAGAGGGAGAAAAAACATGTTCCATGATCTAAACAAATGTGAAGTTACTAATTTGCAACTATTGTGTAGACAAATGGCACAATTCCATCAGGGACACACAAGAAGCAATCAGTATTTCTGTGTCTGTTCCAGGCATGTGACCAACAGATGCAAAATGCCCATCTAGAAGGGTTATCTGCAGCAAATGGAACGGTTCAAGGTTCTATGGAAGAAATCAGTTACAAGTCCTCAGCACTTACAACAACATACTACTACCAAAATAAAAACTAGTCATCAAGGCTGCCATAAAATCAGTTTGATCCCTGCTTCACCTTTATTAACCCAACAGGACTGTTTATGGCAGTGAATAATTTGGTATTTGTGTAAATATCTCTTCTATTTCCATATAACTTTATCCCAATGGGAATTTTTGTGGGATAAAAAGGAAGAAAGATCAGACTTTTTGAAGTTTCTTGTTTTCCTAAGATGGAGTGATAAGTTTGCCTTGGATATGTCACAGTCCAACACACAGACTGCACTGCTTTGTCACTCACATATTATAACTGGCAGTAAAAGATGTAATTTTCAATTAAAGCATCATAGTAAAATATATGACAGTAGAATTATAAAAATGCTCAGGAGAATCCCAGCTTGAAACTGCTAGAGCACTGAAGAAACAAAAAGTCACAGTAATTTTCGTAAGTATTTCATTACTGTGACACTGTCATTCATTTAGCAGTAACATTGCAAAAATTCCCTCCATGCTTCCCAAGGTTGCATCCCATGCCATGTAGTCAGTTCTACCATGGGTACTATTGTGACTGCAAAAAAAGTGATTCTGCCAAGGTGATTCTCTGTTCCAGGTTTCAGGAACTCGAAACAGGTGCTTTTAAAGAGTAGGTGCATACCAGAGCAAGAGAATATTCTTGGAGGTTACCATACCAGGTTGTTTTTATTTTATGGAACTCATTGCAGTGATTATGATGTGCTAGATTTGTAACAGGGTTTTATAATTTACCTTAATTATTTCACATTTTAGCTGGAGTTTGTGAATGTGAATTTCTCTCATTAAAAAAAAAAAAAAAAAAAAAGCAATATAAGGCAATCCTGAAAACTGACAGTCATATTCAAAGAAGTGAGAGTCAAATCCAACGGTGGAAAATGTTGTTTATGTAAAACATGCAGGTCTGATCCTTTCCCTTTGTATATTTCTTAGCTTCTAATATACTTTAAAAACCTGGAAATCCCAAACCTGGACAACAATCCAGGCTCTCCCGTTGTCACAAGCTTGCTTTCCTTTGGATACCTTCCTGCAGTGTTTTTCTTTGAACTACCTGCTGGGTATTACATAATCCCCTACTTGGAACTGAGGATTTGTGTGCTGGAGTTACCTGCTCTGCTCTCCTTTGCTTCAGCGTCAGATCCAGCTGTGTGGTAGCTACTGTCACACATTGTTGTGACAGGTTGCTAATACAGCTTGAACGGTCCTGCACATAAATTAAGGCCAGAGCCAGAATGGCATCTTTTGGGTGGAATTTTAGTTGTTTTAGGGAGCAGATGTTTATTCATCCCAGAATTTTCTCTCCATATCTCATCCTGATGAGGTGCTGATCACATGTAATCACATTCTCCACACATTGCTACCTGTCTGAAACTGCAGCTTCTCTCATCTCCTTTACATTTCCTGATTTTTATGGTGATCAGGGTTAGAAGGACAATCCTGGCAGCCAGGGAGAGCCTTTCCCAATCAAACCTGTTATGCTGTCACACTTCATAGCTCCACACATAAGCTCCCCTATTGCACGGCCTCCCCTATCCTCTCTGGAGCCTTTCTGTCCTTGTCAGCTCAAATGTTGAAATACTCCTTTAAGTCCTTCTAATTCCCAGTGCCAGCAGCCTGCCCCTGCTGAGAAGGGGTAGTCAGTCCTTCCTTTTCCAAGTCTTGTCTTTCTGTTCCCCCAGACTCACAGATCTTTGCATATCTAAATCCCTTCTCTCAATGCCATGATCTCGTAAATGCAGATCTCTGAATACTAAACTTCTGCAAGCCAGGAAAAACCCTCCAAACAAATCAAATCTGGCACATACCACCTCTGCTGGTGAAGAAAGCAATGAGCTTAAAGGGGAGTCTGTGTGGGAACCAAATTTGCTGCCAGATTCTCGAGTCAGCACACATTTCTCAGGAAAGCACTGCCCTGCAGGTATGAAGCAGAGGATGGTGTCAGACAGGAGAAAGCAAATTCCTGCCCACCAGTGGCTTCTAAAGTGCTAATGGCCAGTGTGATGGCCCAGGAGGGGGGAAATGGATAATGGGGAGAGGTAGGGGAGGCTGGAGCACAGCAGCAAAGACTCACCAGTCTTAAAAAAGCATTTGTGCCTGCTGTGAAAAGAAATTTTCAGGATTGCAGGACATGGCTCCTGTCTGTAACTTTCACTGCCTGCTATCACCTGTGCAGTCAAATGTTTCCAACTGCACTAATAAACCTGCTCCCTGTGGTCCAGTACAGAAATGTGCAGAAGCAGGAGGAGCACTCAGGGATCAGAGTGTGCTCTACCTTTCCTAGCTGCAGACAGATCTCAGCTAACACCTACCCAATGGCAAAGGTGTGAGAATTATGGATCTCTTTTAAAACAGGTGTTACCCTGGCAGGCCACCAAAGACCACAGACATGTCTCAAGTTCTAATTTAATGGGTCTGAAGTCTGACAGGGTCTTCCTTTCCTGTGGGGCTGAGGAACAGGACCACAACCACACTATCTGTCACCCTTGGTGTATCAGAACTGCACCTTGCTGTGAGGGTACTGCATGGCCAGGAGAAAAGGGCAGTAAAGGCAGAGATCTGTCCTGAAGAATTTCTTGTGCTGTTGCTGTTCAAAGGCAGAGGTGACTTTGGGTTTTCTTCAGGACTTCTCAAAAGAGGGGAGTTAAGGTTCCTTAAGCACATATCTGTTACTGTTGATAGTTGGACTGAGTGATTTTAAAGATATTTTCATCCTTAGTGATACTATGATTCTTTAGGTCTGTATTTTGTATTTTTCATGTTAAGGATTGAAAATTTATTGTGAACACAGCCTGGAGATCTTCTTAGACTGCTCTTGGGCACAGGAGGTCCAAAGGATGTCTTACACTGTACTGTTCTGGGAGTCCTACATGTCTGGTTCATCTAAACTCATCAAGGCACTCCCAGTTTCTCATGGTAATTACCTGAACATGTGAAAATGTTCTTAGTGTACTTCTAAACAAGTTGCAACAGAAGAGTGAGCACTGCCAGCTATAATGTAGTCTTGCTACAGAAAAGCATTAGGTTTCATCTCCTTTTCATGTTCTTCCTTATCTCAATGAGCTTCTTTTAAACAAATTTTCTCATTTATAAGTCAAGCACAGCTGCAGTGGGGTTTTTTTTGGCTTGTGAATACAGATTGAATATACACTGTGGTCACTGTTACTGAACAAATACAGCTGCTTAAAAAGGGTTTATGTGCTACTCAGAACTAAAAGAACTAAAACCCACAACTAATGTAAAGCCAAAAGCACATAAGTCCTTTTCAAGACACATGAAAAACTAAAATTTCTGAGGCTCCTACAGACTGGTGTTTGACCTTGTTTTTCACTGGCTCATGTTTGAGACTGCATGGGGCCCTTCTTGACCATGATCCGTATTTAGAGGTCAATTCCTTAATAGTTTTTAAAGGCCAAACGAACTGCTTTGTGATAGCCCTGGCTGGGTTTAATCCTGGTGCCAGCTCCTCTTGCTGAACCACGCCTGATATCCACAGAGCCCTTTGCCCTCTGCCCTGCACACACTTGGATAGTGCAGGGATTTGCCAGGTAAGCATTTAGCAGTGCGTGGGGCAGGCAATCAAACCAGGGAATCTGCGAATTGTCTTGTACCAAACAGCGCTGAAGGCACCCCAGACTGAGTTAGCGCTGCTGTGCTGTCTTACTGAAGCAGTGTCTTGATGTTTAAAGACTGGAAGGCGATGAGAAATAGGCAAAGTTTTTAAACATCCTCCAGGGTAGATGACCGAAAGTACGGTTTGCTGAGCCTGGCACCCCTCCTGTGAAATCCCCCAACTAGAAATTATAAGAAAGAGCAGAAGTTATGGCAAAGTTCAGCATTTTTGCAAAGCGAGATCCAAGCTACCTCTGAAGGAGCTGCCCGGGCCCCTGCGAGTACGGAGCGGTGTAGAAATCCCGGCTGAGGCTCTCTGGGGCCGCCCAAGCTCCGGGACCGGGCGGAGCCTCGCTCGGGCACGGAGAGAGGGAATGAGGTGAAAAGGAAGGAAATCGGAGAATCCCCCACCCGCTCACAAGGGTGTCCCCAGCCCCGGGCCGGCGCTCCCCGCGGGCTGCCGGCGGTACCTGAGCGCGTTGACCGGCGGGTTGCGGAGCCGGATGACGGCCACGGCCGAGCCCCTCGCGTAGTGCGCCATGCCGAGCGCTCCCGCTGTGTCCCCGTGTCCCCGGGCCAGTCCCCGGCGCGCCCCGCCCGCAGCCCGCCCTCAGCGCTCGGTCACCGCGGGGCTGGCCCCGGCCCCGGCCTGCAGGGAGCTGCCTCCGCTGGGCTTGCAAAATGCGGAATACGGAAATTTTTCTTAAGAAAGGATGTTCGTTAATGTTTGATCTTTGTAACTTTCAAGCCTAATCGACTAGGAAGGAGATCTGACCCGTGAAACAGGAGCTCGCAAGCTCTAAGTGATGTCCAGGTGTTGGAAAGAGAAAATCCATTTTGGTAGAATTGCCTTGTTAAGGTGTAGGGCTCCACATGTTTCAATGATCTCAGTCCTAGGGGGGAAGATTGACAGCATTTGGGAAGAAGGATGTGGCACTGAGAGTGGGCACACAGAATGCAGAGCTTAGAGGCCACAAGGACATTTGGCAGAACCCCTGGAATAAGGAAGAAGCCAATAGAGCCAACCCAACAATTGTACTGAAATAAGCTCTATTGGGTAAAAAGTAATTTTGGCAGGGGCAGATCATGACCATCGACTCACAGGCCACAGACCCAAGAAAGACTGACCCAAAAGAAGAGGAAGACTGGGCTAATTAGCATGAGAAATGAGAGAATCATTAATCAATAGAAGATAAACTACTAATTAATGAGAAAACAGTGTAACTTGCAGCCAATGAACATCAATACCTTCATTTGCTAAAATGTATAAAAAGCGAGAAGTTTTGATAGTTGTGCTGGTTTTGTGAATTTGCCATCCAGCCTCCTTTCTGTATAGAAATGTAAATAATTCAAATACCTCAACTCAGTGTTGGATTGGAATCTTGTATGCTGGGTGAAAGAACCTATTCTGGGACAACACTGGGATTTAATGTGTGCTCCCAGTCAAACTCTGTCCCCCTGGTCCCCTTGGGCACCACTTCATACCAGCCCCTTAGCTCTGTGCAGTGATGCCACTGTAAAACAAGCTGAGAGGTGGGGAGGAAACATTGTTTCTAATGTTACAACATGTATCTGTTGCTCTAAAATGTTATTTAAGGGAAAGAGAGGATTCTTATCTACATATTATTAGATTCTTATTTATATTTCTATAATCTCCCCTTTATGTCTCTTGGCTTTTAAAAGTCAGTCCCTGGGCAGAATGGCTACAGCTCCTTCCCTGGTCTGGAACAGGTGTACACAATTTTAGAAATTGATTTACATGTACAGAAAGGTCCTTCACTCAAAGCCACCTTTATTGCTGCTTTTATATAACCTTTATTGTTATAGCTGTTGTGATGTATCACTCCAGCTCTTCTGGCATTTATTATGTAATGTTACAACCCCCTACAAACTAGCGGTAATACTCTGGCATTTGCTTGTAAAGCAGCATGTTCTGGGAGTTAATAAAAAGTGATGCCTTGGAGAGCTAGCTGGTCTGCTGAATTTTTATTAACCAGAAAGAAACCAAGGATCACTCTAACTTGTACTTTGTGTTTGTAATTTACAGGTCTGATCTACTTGTCCTTTAATAATACAACTGCTCTAATTGTGATAAAACAGCCCCATTTCAAGCCCTAATAAAATCAGAAGAAAGCAGTGATTGGGAAAAGAGAGCTCATAGGAAAGAAACCCCAAAACAAATTTCTACATTGTCATGGAAAAGTTCAAGTAATATTTAAGGTTGTAGGCCTTATGCCTGTCTTCTTTTCCCTTTTTCCTTCAAGATGAATGGAGTTTGGTAGTGAGAAGAAAAGCATTTCAGTGTATATAGCAGAGAAATATTAAGCCTTGGAAGTTGTGCAATGACCAAGGGCAAAGGCCTGAGCTTAAATCCAGCTCCCAAACCAATGGGGAAAGATAAGTGCATGGCATAGGTCCCAGTTATGCTTCTGCCTGTGTTTTCCTCTCCCAGCATTGCTTTTTTCACGTAAATCAGACCCAAGACTGTGCAGTTCTGCTACATTTGAGCTGATCTTGCACATGGGAAGGGTACAGGTTGCAGAGTCTGCCAATGCACCTCATCTTGGCAAAATGTTATCAGGATAAGCAGTTTGTTCCTGTAGCTTTTGTGTGGTTCCCCAAGAGCTTGTGCAGGTCTCTGTCAGCCCTGCTGTTCTAAAGCTGTGCAGGGGCTGCCTGGCAGTTTGTGCTTCACTGGAAAGCAGCTGTGGGCCATGGAACCACAGGACAAGGTGGCAGCTTTCTCTAATCCTAGGCCTGCCAAAAGAAAAGAGATCTCACTATTCCAGATCCCTCTGGTTACTGGTCTTTTCACCATACATTAGAGAATAATGCCCAGAAAATACACCTAGCACCCCCCTCTAGAAAAAGGCTTCTAAGACAGGAATAGCAAACCCTTAGAAATTCCAATACTAGAAGTGGGAATGAGAGTATTCACCAAAGAACAGATTTTAATGGATGTGAATGTTGTGCTTTGTCTTCCAAACCCTTCAGAAAGCATCACAGTAGAGGAAAAAAGACTCCTGCTTCTTTCTGAACTGGAGCAATACAAATTCCTACAGCCCCCTGTGATCATCAGCTTGTGCAGGAAGTGCTGAATGATAAAAACAACTGCTTTATTTCTAGGAGCCTCAGCTTAATTTTTCTTCCAGTGTATCAGTGCTGCAAGGTACTCCAGAAGAGGCAGCTTGATTTCCTCTAATCTTATTTACACAGAACAAAAAAATCCTGGAAAATGCTTTTTTTGGCAGCTGTCAAACCCTGTCCATTTCTGCACCCAGAGACACTGGAAAAGATGAGTGCAATAATGTCCCAGCTGGAGGAGTAGAGTATTTCTGTGGGAACAGCCTCTGAAGAACATGGACAGTTGTATTATGCAATCTGAGAGGAGATTTGTGGTAAAGCTCACAGCCACAGTGCTGAGAGGGGCAGGAACTCTGAAAATTTACTGGTTCTTGTCATCAGCTAGTCTAAACTTCAGGCCTGAATTACACCTTGCTGTTGAAATGACAGCTTGGATGGCCAGCTAAATCCAACAAGCACTGTTTTCTGCTTTCCCTTTTACAGCTACAGTTTTTAATTTTTAGTTTTTCTCCGCTTAAGAATTATCTGCTGTAAAAATTGCTGTTCAACCTTTGTAACCTTTGTCTGGTCCTTTCATGTGTGGTAAAAGCCAATACCGGTAAACATTTGATCACAAAATAGTTTTCCAAGTCTCCTTTGGTTATCACACCCTTAGGAGGTGTCCTCTGATAACTTTAAGTTCCTTTTCCAAACTGTCCCCAAAACCCAGTCTCCCAGAGCCTCAGTGAGCTGGAGTTCAGTGCCTCAGGGCTGGCACAGGGAGCTCTCACAAAGGCACAGCTGGAGCAAGTGTGATAACTACAGTGACACAGCAAGGCACATTGTGGGTCATGGAATATCATCCTATTTCAGAGTTTAAATTTCTGCTGAAGAACCACAGCTTCTTTCAGCCATGAAGGTTGTTTCAGCTTGATGTGATAAAGACATATTTAAAAACCTTTTCATCCTAACTGGGTATCCTTTGAGGGTACCTTTTTTTTTCTGTAGTAAAAAATGGGTTTTAAATGTCTTGGACTCTCTGCTTCCTGTTTTGTCTTGAGAAGTAAGGCTGGGCATAATTAAATGCAATAGTTAACTTTGCCCCTGTTAATATATTCAATAATTTAAAACCTAGTATGCAGGTGGATAACAGCTGTATACCCAACTCTGCATTCCCCCTTAGAAAGAAACAGTTCATTTTTGTTTAAAATATGTGTGTGCAGGTGTGGCGAGCAATGACACAGCCCTGTGAGCACGACTTTAGCATGGAATCACAGACTGGTTTGGGTTGAAAGGGACCTTAGAGCTCATCTCATTCCATACCCTGACATGGCCAGGGACACCTTCCACTAGACCAGGTTGCTCCAAGCCCTGTCCAACTGGGCTTGAAGGACTTTTGTCTTACTGAGGCTTTATTCTGCTCCTTGGCTTCTTGAAACCCAGGATTATCCCTCTAAAGCTCCCCATTGCATCAAGCCTGGTCTGTATTTATGTATATTTTAGCATCCAGCCCTGCAGCTGCAAAACCATGAACAACTTTGCACACAAAGCTGATATGTTAGCAATGTACAAACTCACAGCAATTCCCCCCAAGTGGATTGTCTGTTCTGTATTTATCTCACTCTGTATCACACTCGGCATTTAAGATCTAAATTGTCTTAAACAAAAATCACCATTTCAAAGGTAGGACCTTGATTTTTCCCTGACAAAACAAAGTATGTTAGTTACTTTTAATAATACAAGCCTACCTCATGACTTTTGAGCTCTGATATTTGCGTGGTTTCAAAGCAACACCTCCTGGCAAGCCGTGGTATTGCTTGTACAGGGAGAAACCTTCCTTGGGAAGGAATCATTGCAGGATGACACATGACAAACCAGGAATGCTGTGGAGTGGTAGAATCACAGAATGGTTTGAGCTGGAAGGGACTTTAAAACCCATCTCATTCCAACCTCCAGCCATCGGCAGGGGCACCTTCCACTATCCCAGGTTATCCATGTGGCTCCATGCCCCATCCAACCTGGCCTTGGACATTTCCAGGGATGGGGCAGCCACAGCTTCTCTGAGAAACTGCTCCCAGACTATCAGTGACCTGTAGCAAAAACCTTTCCGTGCTTAGTGTGCACATCAGGGTGTGATGGATGTGGCTGTCCCAGCTTCCACTGGGGGAGAATAGAAGTTGGGAGCACGGTCCAGAATTCTTTAAAATGAGAGCACATATAAGCACTTAGTGCTGTCTGACAGGTATTGCTGTGCTTCTCCTTTGTGTGTGTGTGTGTGTGTGTGTGTGTGTGTGTGTGTGTGTGTGTGTGTATTTATATCACAGGTGCTGGTTTACAATGGGCAATATCACCACAACCATGCTCTTTATCCATAAAAGAGCAAAGCCAGCAAAGGATGCTTGCTGTCATCTCTATAAATAGTGAATGGATGTTAGTGCTCATCTTTGCCCTCTTAACTTCCTGTCTTTTCCCTGTCCCACCATAAAACTGACTGTAGAAGCAATAAACAGAACCATGAAGTGAAATTTGGAGCAGTTTCAGAAAAATTCCTTAGTGCTCCAAGAGTCCCATTCCTTGAGCACTAAATCAACGTGGGTGTCCTTAGGAGCAAACAAGAATACTACGGAAGACTTGGGAACACCACAGGACAAAGAACAAGGTGACAGTGCCCTCACTCACAGCATTACACGTGGTTCAAGGCGCTGTTGTGCTGCACTGGCATCCCGTGGAACAATCCAACACGCTGGAACAAAGCGAGGAGTCAGGCTGAAAAACAGCAGGCGATGGCTGCAGAAGGCTGAGTCACAATAAAGCCAACACAAGTCGCTGTAGGAAATTTCTTGAAGGAGACTAACATTGCAATGAAGGTGACGAAAAGATACATGTAACCAATATGTTTTTCTGTTCTCCATTCCAGACTCATTTGTGTCCAGTAGTAAACTACAGTGTTAAAAGTGTCTGCCAAAGCTTGGCACCTTAATATCTAGTTTGGCCACACAAGGCTATAATCTAGTGTTGTGAGAACTGGCAGGTAATAACAGAATACTGAGGCTGCTGTCATCAAGTACTAGAAAACAGGATAAACCTCAGGTAGCAAGTCGTGGTTTGGCCTCCCTTACCGAACTCAGCCACAAGTCTGGTGCTTGTCTGTCCGTACCGGCCCACACAGGTGATGCTGTAGCAATTCTCGGCAGCTCTGTCCGGGCCAGCTGGGATTCCTGCACACATCCCGCCCGGCCCAGGGCTGGTCGGGAGCACCTCAGGACGGCTCAAGGTACCCGCCTCGCGGTTCCGGCTCGAGGTTCTGCAGGTCCGGCCGTACCCGCCATGCCCGGCCCCTCACGGGCTCCACCCGCGGCCGCCTCACGCGTTCCCGCCCACCGCCTCAGGCCCCACAGCGCATTACACCACGTCCACAGACCCACCCCAGTGCACAGACTCCCACAGACCTCCCCCTGGCCAGCCCTCAGACCCCGGCCAGCCCTCAGACCCCCCCGATCCCACAGAGCCCACATACCCCGCCCCCTCCCCTGAGACGCCCCCGCCTATGTCCCGAGACCCCGCCTACACCTCATTGACCCTCTCGCGCTCCATCAGACCACGCCCACTCGCTTTAAACCCCGCCCGCGCCCCTCAGACCCCTCCCCTGCCCCTTCAACTCTTGCCCACGCCCCATCTACCCACCCACACCCGCAGGCCCCGCCCACAAGCGCAGCCCCGCCCACACACCTCATGCCTCATCCACACCCTCAGGCCCCGCCCCTGCTTTAAATCCCGCCTGCAGCTGGCGCGCGCCCGGAGGTGACGTTGCGGGGCCGGCGTGAGGCGGAGCGGTGGCGCCGGTCGGGGACGCGGGGTGTGCAGGTAACGGGGAGCTCAGGGGTATGGGCTGCGCAGGTAACGGGGGGCTCGGGGGTACGGGCTGCGCAGGTAACGAGGGGCTCGGGGAGCGCGATGCTTAGGGAGCTCAGTGTCCGAATGACGGAGTGCTGAGGGAATGATGTGCCCCGGGAGCGCGGTGCTCGGGGGTACGGAATGCTCGGGAGATGCTCCGGGAAGCTCGGGGTGCTGAGCGACACGGGATGCTCGGGGAATGGAGTGCCTGGCTTTCGGGGTGCTCCTGCTTGCAGGCGCGGAGCTGTCGCGCTTGTATATTTGATATTACAAAGGGATTTTTTCCATTTTAAGAGAGCGGTCAGAGGTGCAGCCGTGGCCCCGGCCGCCGCCGAGGTGCTGGCGGTGCCTGTTGTGAGGCAGGTGAGCAGTCCCGGGGTGCTAGCGCTGCTTTCCGGGCAGCAGGAAGCGTTCCAGTCAGTCTCCAGACAACCTGGAGCAAATCTCGCCGGAGCTAAGCCTCTGATGTCTGTCCTAATCCTGTCTGGGGGCTGTTGACAATGGCAAAGACCAACACAGGCTCCAATGGTTTTGTGCCTTCTCCAGTAAACAAAAAAAAGTGTAGGAATTTTGATGCTTCTCGCATCAAAAGTGGCAGAAGTTTGAGAGAGTGGATGGGATAAGTTTAGTGGATGCTTCTCTTGGGCTGTGTGGCTTAGCCCTGAGAAGTGCAGCTCTTAAACTAATGAGGGAAAGCAGGAACTGTAGTGCAGGACAAAGGAAATAGCTTCCCACTACTCAAGGGCGGGGATGGATGGGATATTGGGAAGAAATTCCTCCTTGTGAGGGAGGTGAGGCCTTAGCACAGGCTGCTCAGAGAAGCTGTGGCTGCTCCATCCATGGAAGTGTCCAAGGCCAGGTTGGACAGGGCTTGGAGCAACCCGGGATAGTGGAAAGTGTCCCTGCTCGTGGCAGGGGCTGGAATGGGGAGAGCTTTAAAATTCCTTCCAATCCAGACCATTCCTCTTTTCTCTTTGTAGGGCAGGGCGCTTCACCAGGCACAATCTTGTACTGTGCCTCATTTTTGCTAAATAGATGGCGATTGGGTGTAAGTAACACCTCTATGAAAGTAACACGAAAATAAAACCTTTAGCTAGGATCCTGCCTCCTCTCTCATTTCAGCTCTGTGAGAATTTTGCTGCTGGAAAGTGCTGAGACCTTGCTGTGAATTCACTGACAGTTGTTCTTTTAACCTGTAGTTTTACTGCTTCAGAGGTAGGTTGCTCTTAATATACTGATCGCATTCTCAAAGCGAAGCAGAAAAAATAAAGGTAAATACTTTCTTCATTCACTCCAAGATGGAGTGAAGTTGTGATCTTATTGCTCCAAGGAGACATTTGAGCCATGAAAACTTGAATTTTTGTGGTAACTTTATGGATCTGGAAGCGTGGAATTTCAGGAATGGGTTTGATATTACTTCTGGAAAGGGGAGCCCTGTGCATCCCTTTTCCATCCCTTTGCTTGTCTATTTTCTTTGCTCCTCAAATGCAGGTGTAAGTGGTGTGGTGGGCTGGACCCAGTGCCAAACCAGCAATTAGCACCATATGGGAGTTGCATCCATGGAGCTGTGTGTCTGTGCCTGTACATCCAACAGGGAGAGGCAGGCCCGCCCATTAGGCAGTGACAGGGATCCAAATCAGTTAAGCTGCTCCTGAAGGTGTTCCCCAAGGCTACACTTTGCTGGACTGTCCTGGTGTGTGTGGTTTGTCTTTTTGGTGGTTGATGTTTTGTTTTGGATTTTTTTTGGGATGAAGGCTGTGCACTACTCCTTATTTCCAGATGTTCCTAATTTCCTCAGCCTCTTCCTTCTACTCTTTTTGTAGAAAAAAGAAATATTTTTGTTTCCTGAAAAAGTTTCCTTTTCGGGTACTGACCAAACTGCTACCTGTGAAAGGTTAGAAATAGAAAAACTGGGGATTTTTTATAATGCTATCTGTGGTGGTTTTCAGCCATAACTACATGGGAATCATTGCTATAACAGATGTTCTGGTTTAGAGAACAAAACCAGTTTTCACTAAATGTAAAGGTGGGAGTGCTAACAACAAATAAAGAAATCATGGAGAACAGGTGGATGAAGAATAGAAACAGATGTAGGAAAGAAGGAATTATTCTCAGTTGCTCACTTTTGGCCTGAATTGTATTTTAACAGCTGTTTCTCACAGCAGAAGGCTCTCCATCCAAAAAGATAAAAGATGGGACTATTGGCAAAAAATTGTATCAGGTACATGCAGAGAATTTTTTTATTTTTTTTAGTATAAACAGTTTTTTTACCCTCACTAAGACTAGGAGCAATTAACCTGTAAAAAAATTACTTTTGTTTATTGTGTTATTTTAAAGTCTGTGTTAGTAGAGCAGTTCATGCTTAGTGGTAATTAGTGGAGAAGAAGTGCTTCTCCTTGTAATGTGCGAGACTTTTATATAAGCCTTTGTGACGTAGATTAATTGCAATGTTAAAATACGACTTGTGGGACAAATGCTGAGTTTCCAGACCTTGGTGTGGTTTGTTTTTAAATGCTTTTTGTCATGTGGCTCTTGCCCCTGCCCTGAACCTGGTCTGCAGTGTACACATCGCATTGTTTACATCTGCTTTGCTGGAAGCATTTTCCTTTAGTTCCCTTATTAAAATCACTTATGCTGGCTCTAACTGCTGTCCCTGTAGAATTTTTCTTCACAAGTTCTCATGAAGAAGAGAGCTTGCCTGTTATTATTTTTTGTTAGAAATGGCTGCATAACCTTTTATAAGTGACTATATCCAGTATTCCAGGTGAGTCTCAGCAGTGCAGAAGTCAAGTTAAATATTGACTTGTGTAGAACTTTGGTCTTGGGTAATCCCTGCTGAAGCTGCAGCCAGGAGAAAGGTGTTGTGGCAAAGATAATCACTTTAAGCCACCCCCTGCCAAACTGAAGCCAATCTGACTGTGGGGAATGGTCCTAGAGGAGACTCAAAAACACCCAGAGTGTCCCCATGTCCAGGGCTGGGAGTCTGCATGATGTGAGGAGACAACCACATCTGTACCTGGCAGTGGTAACAGCCCCAGTCTGTCTCTGTAGTGAAAAGGCTGGAATTTGGGGTCTCCCTGATGGTGCCATGTCTGGTGGTTTGTTCTAATCTTGCTCTTATTTGTATTTAGCTGTCCCTCGAGCTGGAGGGAATTGTGTGTGCCAGGAGCCCAGCTGGCAGGAGGTCTCTGCTCTGGGACCATGGCTCCTACTACAGAAGGCTCTTTGTCCTTTATAGACACGTGATCCCTAGAAAAAAATAAACATTTCTCATTCTTGCAGAGATTTGCTCTCAGATATGAACTAAGCAATAACTGTTTCAGCACTTTCAGCCTGCTACATCCTTCCTTGTGTTGTGGGCTGTTTTACAAAAGTCTAAAATCTGCTTGCTAAACTTTATTAGAAATAGAATTCCTCTGGGACTGACAAGATAAATTTTGTTCTTGGTGATGTAGCATGTATCGTTCTTGACTGCTTTGCTGTGGAGAGCTCAGCAAGCAACATAGAGCTAGATATTAAAGAAAACTAATTTTTCTCTAGCTAAGAGGCTTTCTAAGAGGTGGGAGACATCTTAGACTTTATTTCCTTGTGGGGAACAGGAATTTCAAACTAATCAGAAAGTTTTAGCAAGAAAAAGAATATCCAGTCATATATGGTGCTTTAGGTAAAATAATTTTGCCATCCTTTAATAGTAAAATATTTTGAGCTGTTTATACCTGGGGGAATAAGTTATTTTATATCTGTGGTAAGTCTGTTTTCTGTCAGAATCTGGTTCTAGGAAGATTTTCCTCCTGTGTTACTGGAAGAAGGTTGGGTCTGTCGTGTGTCAACTTTGTTTACTATAAACTGAGGTTTCGATGGAAGAAACATTTTGTTTTAGACGCAGGATTGGGTTGCTGACTCCTGCTTTTTAACTTTGTATTTTTGAAACCATTTCCTTAAGTGTGATGGGTGTGAACTGAAGAACCTGTTGAGTTCTATGGTTGGCTCGAGTTTTTAGCATTCCTGTCAACTTTCTCCACTTTGTGAATGCAGTGTAGCAGTGTGACTCACTGTCAGGTGTGTGTCACGGATGTGTGGCTGTCTGGTGTGACTGAGGTCAAGGTTTAGGCTGAGCTCCAGATGGTGGCCAGAGGATTACTTTGAGAGCTAATTACAAGGCTTCTTTGTGTAAGTCTGAATAGTTACGTCACAAAGATATTCTTTAATGATTCATCAGGCAATTTAGTGGGGGAAATAGCCCACAAGTTTTTAACTCTCTGATGAGGTGTGTTTTGTCCTTAGCCTGCCTGGCTTGTGTTGAGCTGTACCCCAGCACTTGCAGGCTATTTTAATGGGCATTCACTTCCTGACTCTGCCAATGGGTTCTCTGGCATCTCTGAACTCTGGATGTCTCTTTTTGTCTGCATGTGTAGCCTACATTTCTCCTTGCACCCACCTCCGGAGCAGGCGAGCTGCTGTGGTGTGGGCTGTGAACAAAGGCCTCTGCCTGTGGTTAGTTCAGGCGTGGACTCCCTTGAGTGAGCAAAGGCTATTTCTGGAGTTCCCTCGGGGAGAAAGTGATCAGGAATCCAACCTTGGAGCTGAGCAGAGGGGAGTGCAGCAGTGTCAGCCTTGGTCAGTGAGCTGGGTCAGCTGCTGGTGGTGGTTCTGTCAGAGAGGATCCTGTCTCCTGCAGAAGGGCATTGGCAAGGTCACCCGACAGCAAAGTGCTGAGAAAACATTAATTTTACTCCATTGGTTTGTTACAGTCACCAAGGTACGCCTTGTCTACATTTCAGAGCCTTGTGAGTTTTGGTTGCTCCTATCTTAGCTCAACAGATTTGCCCAACTCATGGATAAAGAACTTTGTCCCCAGCATCCATATCTCTGGATCAGTGTGCCAGCCTTTCTTGTGAGGTTGCATTGTCACTCTCTTAGTTGGTGCCACTGCAGTTGTGACCTTTGGCTTGTGGCAGGGTGGCTCAGTGCAAAGGGGGATGAAATTTCCTTGCAATGTTATCCTTCCCTATGTCTTGGCTACTCAGGTATCCCTCAAAGAGGAGTTTCCCACTGTTGCTGTGTATCCAGTGCTGCTGGTGGCATCAGGTCAGTCTGACACCTGCATGTTGGTGGAGCAAACAGAGTGCTGGGCTCTCATGCTGGTGGTGCCATGGACCTCAGCAGATGGCAGATGGATGGTAGAGTTTTCATAGAATCATTTGTTTTCTACCTGTTTTCCTTGTAACCTGAACACTAAAGTTCACCATGTTGCTTGGCGGCATTGGGACACTGCTTTGGAAATAAGAATGTTTAGCAGTTGCTTTAGCTGTAGGGTTGCTGGAAGGACTCCTGTGTCCCTGGGCACAGGTCAGTGTGTCACATACCTGACACAGAGCACTGTGACCTCCCTGGTTCCCTTATAAACAGAGCTGTCCTTTAATGGGGTATTTACATTCCCCAAGGCACAGTGTCCTGGAGTTTCGGTGTGCTTGTCTGTCTGTACTGGGAGGAAATACTGGTGTTGGTTAACTGATTTAGTGTGTTCTCGTGTGTTCTCCTGCAGCCTGATGGGCAGAACAAGGGTTCTGTCTGTAAGCTACAAGTATTATTTTTGTGTTCAGTCATCCATTGCATGTTCCTGTGGGCAGGAGCTCTCTGGGCAGAGATAATCCAAACTGTTGATGTGCTCTGTGTAGTGCAGTCAATAAGAGGAGCTCAGTGGACTGATGGGCAGTTGACAGAGCACATACCTGTATAGAAGCCTCCTAGTGCTCAGGGCATTAGGGAATGTTTGCACAGTCATTTTTCCCTGTGTCTAGGGCCGGAATGTACCATCTGCAACAGAAAGTCACCATGATATCTCTTAAGAGGTAAAAGGATTTGTATGGGTTTTCCTTTGCTTTGTCAGGGAATAGCTGACCTTGGGGCCAGCCATGAGCTGGCTGCTTTTCTGTGTTTCTGAACATACTGAAGCAGCAAAGATCAGTCCCCAGAATCCATGTGAGATTGAGTTAGGACCCTTTTCAGAACCCAGATTACCTTGAAGTCTCTGCTTTAATTTCCAAAATAATTCAGTTCTCCTTTAAAAGATCTAAACCTAAGCCATGGCTTCCTGGTTCATGGAGTGGGAGGCTATTGTGTACCTGACCTCAAACTGGCTGCTGCTCAAGGTTCTGCAACATGTGATGCCTGGTGTTGCATCAGGTGATGGATGGGGGATTTTGTTGATTCCCTCTTGGCCAAGGCATCCTTGAACCTTCTATTTTGAGACACCCATATGGTTGCAGGACTGAAAGAAACACAAACTTCAGTGTAGCATCCCATGGGCTGGTACTGGGAAGCTGTTGACAATTACAGCAACAGCCCTTGCTTCTCCAGACTGTCACTAGAACCAGGAAAGGTGGTGGTAAAGAACCTGCTCAGCCCCTTTGTGCTCAATGAGCTCAGGGTTTTCTTTGGGGGTCACTTCATACTCCTTCATTTCCCTTCTTCCCCTGTAAGGCATGCTTTTTCCAAGGTTGTGCCCTAAGATTTCATTTCATTTTTGCTGAAACCTTACACCTCCGAGAAGGTGGTGCTAGACCACGCTTGTTTTTCCATAATTAGAGGATTGAATCTTCCAGACATTCTTTGAAGCCACTGAGAGAGCAGGGCTATTGCCAGAATCACCTGGAGGTGCATTAGGGACTCTTGGGGGCTTCTTTATTCTCTGTGTGATGAGAGATATTCCTTGTCCTCCTTTCTCTCGGGCTAACTCAGATTATGCTGATAGCATTAGTGAAGAACAATTCCAAGTCCGATATCACTCTACAGCAAAAACTTGGAGGTTTGTTGAGACACTCAGCAGGCACTGGGACTTTACAGGGTACCCCAGGAATGAAAACGCATTTTGTGGAGCAAAATGTACTAAGAGTGATGTTTGCAGGGGGGACTGGTGCTTGTGTTTGAGAGAGCTGAAAGAAGGATCTCCAAGGCAGAGCTCTACACACACATGCATGTGTGCAGTTACCTGAAGTTCAGGAGAGCTGCTTTTTAAACACTTTTCTTTAATCCCTGTTGTCTGTATGACACTCTGCTCTTTCTTTTGTAATTCTTCCAGCAAGCTGACAAGGACTGTGAATTTGGGATATGTGTAAAACCTCTATACCTGTGAGCTTGCAAAGAGGTGTGGGACTTGTCCTGCAGATATTCCTAAAAAAGGAAACCCTTGGGGATACTTTGCATCTCCAGCAGTGAAGCGTGAAAGTGGAAATGGACAGTAGATGCTGAGCTGTAATTACTGGGAAGCAGGAGTCTTTTCTAGGCTAGTGGGAATGTTCAGAGTGTGACCTGAGTAATCTGAAAGAGTCGAAGGGTTTCACTGCCTTGAGCAACTTTGTGACTCTTTAACAGATGTTTCCAAAAGGACACAACATTGATAACGGGAACTGTGGGATGCGCCACGTTGAAATTTTATCTGCCTAAGTAGCTGCTAGTCCAATTCCATTAATGTTTGCATATTTAATAAACTTCTAATGTGGGATTTTAATGAGTTGGCAGTTATCTCTGAACACCCAGCAGCAGCAGCAGTCTCAAAGTTTAGGTGGCTCTCAAATGGAGATTTCTCTCACTTAGAAGGCATGTGGCCTTTCCTTGGGCAGTCAGCACTTGGCAGGCTCTGGAATACTTTGATTTGGTTTGTATTGATGTACATCAACAGTGAATTTTTAATTTGGATGGAGCCCTAGGGTTAAGTTTTTGGGGGAGGCATCTTTTTAGAAAGCCGGATGTAAGAGAAGTGACCTTGGTTAATCTTGTAACACACCATTTATCTTCTTGGGATGTTTCTTGCTAGTGATCTAGTTATTTTGGCTGCGAAATGGGACTGCCAAGGAAATTGCTTCTAACGTGGCATTTGCTCATTTACACTCCCAGTGCTTTTGCTTTGCCTTTTCAGCCTAATTTTGCAAAGGTATGTCCAACTCCTCATAGTCCCAAGCAGGGCAAGAAGTGCCCTGGTTGTGCTGCACAGTTGGACCCAAGTGTCTCTGGTGAGGAGAAGGAAGGTAATCTGTCATCAAGGGAACTGCAGCAAAATTCAGCAGAACAGTTCAGTGTTTATGCTTTTGAGATAAACTTGAGTGTAGTAAGTACATGTCAGTATGTCAAATGTAGCAGGCGAGGTGAAAAGGGACTTTTGATAACACAGTCCAATTCTCAGTTCTGGCACCTGTATGACTTTAAGTAAGTCCCTTGCACATTCCCAATCTTCAGGATGAATTCTCAGTATGCTGCTGTGGATGGTAGATGTGTAAGCTGTGAGGGTGGCAACAGTAAGGAAATAACTCCTTACAGCCTCCTTTGAGATAAGAGAGCAGTAATTCAGTGACTGGACTATCAGATAGGTTTCAGGCATCCTTTCAGTGGGCCTGGTAGAAAGCAGGAAAAATTTAGTGTTTATCTGAGCTGTATTTTAAATTGAAGTTCTTTTTATATCTCCAGAACACCAGTTTGGGAGGGACGGCAAAGAGAGTTAAGGACAAAAGCTGATGGACCATTACATCTTCCGAAATGAGCCTTTTCACACTTTCCTACTGGAAAATAACATGTCCTGAAGGTGAGTAGGTTTTGTATGTGACAGATGAGCTGCCCGATGTCTTGGGCCTTGACCAAAGGCAGATCCACCCTCATTCCAGCTTGGCCTGACACTGCCTCTTGGCTGGCACAACCCATGGAAACTTGCTTGTGAAAATGTGTATTTTATCACCAGGAGAAATAAGGAGAAATATTTTCCACTAATTAATTTTCATTGATTTAGAAGCCTTTGAAAAAGATGGAGTGCTTAGTGAAAGAGGTGAGCCATTGGGAACACAGATATTTTCTGGTGAGTGGAGAAAATGGTGTAGTTGTTTTATTTGCATGAAAAAGTTAAGCTTGTAAGACGAACTTTGGTTTAGTTTGGCGACTCTATTAAATTACATAAGGCATTTTCAAGTTTTGTTCCAGTTGTACCTCAAATGATATTTTCAGTGTTCAGAAGAGCTGAAGAAGAGTTCTTGCTATCAAAGATGATAAAGTAATTTCCCCAAAGTAAAGAACATAATGCTTGAATGAAATTAAATCAGAATTGTATTTTGTAGAGTTTGTGATATCTTTTATGTTATTTTTGTACTCAGCCCCTTAGGGCTGTAGGCAGTGACCGTACAGTTTTGTTTTAAAATCCTTTAGTAACAGAAATCAAAATGGGAAATGTTACATAAGTCCTGTACTCGACATAGAAATAAAACTGAGACAGTTAAGGTTTAAAATGTCTTAGTTTAGACTTTACTCTCACTTTAATAAATAACATAAAAGGAAGCCATGAGGTATGTAGGCCTAAGTTTGCCTGCTAAGCAGCATTAATTGATTTTTTTTAAAATTAGGCTAATAAATTTGCCTTTCTGATGGCTACTTTGTTAATAATTATTTTTTCTTTTTTTTGGCATGAGCCAACTTGCAGCTCTGAGCTCAAAGACAATAGTGGAGTGTAAATGGTGAAAAATAGGTGGTTGTCAGTAGGCATTCTGCCTGCACAGGAATTGCTTGAAAATGTTCAGCACTGGTGTCATGTGCCTTTTGTACATAAATGTGATTTGTACATAAATTTGTGCATGAATGTGAGGAAAAAATCCCAGTAGAAGTTCAGCCTGGAGTGAACTCTTCATGTGCTCTTATAGATTTGAAGCCATGTGAGTTCCTTGAATGTTTGTATATTTGGTAGCAGGGAGAGCCACTCAGGAATGTAGGACTTGACAGGTACAACAGGATGCAGTGTCAGGGGATTTTACTTGTTGAGGAAGAAAAGTCTTGTAGCTGGAGAGAAAAATGCTGTTCACCTTCATTGGTGCTCTTTGGTGTCTGGTATGATCTGCACAGTTCTGCATAAAAGGATGGAAGCTTGAAAGCCCCAAAGCAAAAGGTGTGACTGAGTTCTAAAAGCTCTCTTTCCTAAGTGCCTGTGTTTTCCAAGTGTCCTCCTCAGATGTTATCTGTGAACCTTTTGCCAAAAACCCCATAAAGCTGAGGAATCTCACTATGAAATACTTTTTCTGGTGTAGTCTGTGTTTTGCTGTTGTGTGGATGTTCTCTGCCTTTTGCTTTCTCGTTTCCCAGTCAGTAAAAATCGTGACTTTACTGTGTGGAGAAAGATTGTGCAACAGAGTGAAGAGAGAGAGTGAAACGAGGATATTTTTGCTGTTCTAAGGCTCCTTTGTTCTCAGAGGTCAGGAGGAGCTGAGCTCCAGTGATTTCATACACTCTCCTATTACCTGTTCTCATGCTGGCCATAAGCCTAAAGGGACAGATCCTCCTCTGGATGAGTCATTAAATAAATATCAGGCTGTGCTGGTATTCCTGCTCTGAGTACTTGTGTGTTGTTTACTTGCTGTTTTCTTAGCTGCTATCACAACCCCAGCAGATTTTGTCAGCACAGGGACTTCTCACGGTGTGCAGCTGGGGAGAGGCACCTGCACTGGAGCTAGGAGCTGTTCCAGCCTTGTTTAAGGAGGGATTTTCAACAGTAGCTGGGAAATGCTTGGAGATATTTCCAGTAAAACTGTTCTGGTTCTTGGCTCTTGATCAGAGGCACCTTGCCAGATGGCCTGTGGGCTGGATTTGGTGCCTGCTCCGGCTGCATCCCTCCTGCAGGACAGGGCATGGGAAGAAAGTGCATCCCGTGGGAGCACTGGAGCACAGAGTGTTCAGAGCTGTCACTGGAGTGACAGTGTTTGTCAGCACTTGTCTCTTGGTCTGTTTCAGCAGTTTGTTCCTGCTGGGCTGCTGCAGGGAGGGCTGGAGCTCTGTGAGCTGTGCTTCTCTAGCAGCTGCTGCAGCCAGAAGTGGCTCAGGAATGATTGTAGAATCCTAAAACCACGAAATGGTTTGTGTTGGAAGGGACCTTAAAGCTCATCTAGGTCCAGCCCTTGTCACTCACTAGATCAGGTTGCTCAGGGCCCCATCCAGACTGGCCTTGAACAATTCCAGGGGTTTGGAAGCCACAACCTCTCTGGGTAACATATGATGAATCTCCTGGCAGAGATTTGCAGCTTCCACAGGGACAGGGTGCTTCAAGTGTTTGTGCTCACTGGGAAGCTCTACTAGCAAGGGATAAGTTATGCTATCCACTGGCCCACCCATGCACCATAAGACTGACTTTTGCAGTGTGCACACGTTCTGATATTGGATAACCACTGGGTTTTGTCTAGAGTCTGGATTTGGGTCTGTTTTTTATGTGGAGATTTGACTGTATCAGGCTTCCATCCTAACTCTAAAACCTTGACTAGGTGTAGAGGTTCCTGGTAGGTTGTTTCCTTGCCTGTCTGCCCCAGTATGTCATCACTAATGGCCTTATGGGATTTGAAAATGCCTTGGTGTTTGTGGATGAAATTCTTGTCTCATTAGGACAAAAATATGCCATCAATTTCACCTGCATCTTGACAAAATATGGACAGCTTGAACCTTGGGCAAATACTAGATGATGCTGCCCAGCCAGAATCAGTTACCATCCTTGTTTTCTCTGGGAGAGGGAATGTTTCCAGTGCTGCATGGCTGAGGCTGTTCTGGGGGAGCAGAACCGTTGGAGGTGAGAGCTGTGAGGCAGAGCTGCATCAGCTTCTGTTTGCATCTTTATTTTCCTGATACTTCCTTCAGGGCTTTGCTTATTCCCTTCTGCCAGGGGAAGCCCTCCCAGCCACCTCCAAAGACACTTGAAGAAGTCCAGCTCATGGTGTGGTTCTCCCTCTTTCCTGTGGATCCCCCGGGTTCCATGTTACAAACTGCAAGCCTGGGAGGTGCTGCTGAGCTGTGGCACAGGCAGTGTGAGCAGCCTGAGACACACCAAGTTTCCTATAGGAAGATCCATAAGGTTCATCCCCACATTGAATTTACAGCCAGTGTTACAGCAGTGGGTTTGACAGCTTGGCTGCTGGGTGTTTGTAGCCTTTCTGGGATGTTTCAGCTGCTGTGTTGGGAGCGCTTTGTTTTGCTTTAACTGGATGTGAAATATCACAACTGTGGCCTGATGGATCCCACTGGTGGCACAGTGTACAATCAACATCAGCCTGGGGTGGGCTGTTCACCCACTGCACTGTAGTTACCTTGCCATGAACAAAGGAATTCCTGGTCTGGGACCTTTCTGTGCAGCCCAGTTTAGTTAGAAAGTATCAAAAAAAATGCTGCACATCTTTCTTTTATTAAGATCTGCTGTTAAGAAAATAATTTTTGCTAAGCAGAGCACTTCAGGCTGACATTTAGCGAAGGGAATAAACTGTAAAAACCTATATTCATGTTGGAGGGAAAAGGAGACATTGTTTCAGATCTGTGGTGGTTTTTCCAGCTGCCCGAGTAAAACAATTCTATTTTCAGTATATGTTTTTCCTACATTTAAATATTGTGTGGATGCATTTAGAAAAATGTTTGATTATGTTCTGGTCATGTGTAACTTTTGGATACTGATTAGTAGATACAGGTGCAGCAATAAAGAAACTGTAAATTTGCTAGGTAGCATTGCAGGTAGTCTGCAGGTCCCCTTATCAAATAAGATTATATTGTTTCTCAAGCACATTGCACTTGTCATCTTGAAGCAGAATTACATTTCTATTAAAATAATGTTTGCTCAGTGCTTCCAGGTAAAGGAGAATTCAGCATTACTGATAAAGACCACAATCCACTTTTATTTAATTCATTTACCACTTGGCTTGGTCTCCATTCTCTGGTGCCTGAGCATTGCATTGTCTGCTGTTTTGGAGTAGCTGTGTTTAGAAAGCTGCTCAGTTTTTTGTGTTCTGATGTCTGTTACCACAATTTTTTTTGCATTGAAACCTAGCTACTGTCTTTGAGGTGATGCATTTTTTTAAATCTCTAATCTCTGCTTTTCTCTTTTTTGGTTTACACAACCATGATAAAAGTTTATGCTGGGGTCAGTTTGATGGTAATACATTCCTTCTCTCCTTCCTTCAAGCCCCAGTGCAAATGAGGAAAGCTAAATTTACTGTCTGTTCTTCATGCCTTTTTGTCCAGTGCAGAAGAAAATTAAACTATTTTGACCTTTCTTTGACACTTGTAGTCAGCAAAGATGAGGGCAAAGGCTTTGTAAAAGTAAATGAAATCAGTATTGTTTTCTTCTAAAATTGTTATTAATGCGCTATAATGTGCTCCACTTAAAGTCCCAGCCTATGAAGGCAGGTGCAGGCAATCCCAGCTGCTATTTCATCCACCTTCAAGGGTTTGTCCATCTTTGAAGTGCCCTGTGGCAGAGGTTTGAGTGGGTACCACACACCTCTGGTGAGCTCTGTCCTGCCTTTCTCCTGGCATTGCTGGTACTGCCGGAGCATCACCTGGGTGGAGCCTGAGCAGGGCTGGCTGAAATCAGGGGCCCTACCACTGGTACACGGCATGGAGCAATTAACTGGATGGTTTCACAGAATCCCAGAATGGTTTGGGTTGGAAGGGACTTTAAAAATCATCTCATCCTACCCCCTGCCATGGGCTGGGACACTTTCAATTATCCCAGGTTACTCCAAGCCTTGTCCAGCCTGGCCTTGGGCACTTCCAGGGGTCCAGGGTCAGCCACAGCTTCTCTGGGCAACCTGTGCCAGGGCCTGCTACCCTCACAGGGAAGGATTCTTCCTAACACCCTATCTAAATCTCTTGTCTTTTAGTTTGAAACCATTTCCCCTTGTCCTTGCATTCTCCATTACAGCTGTAATTTAGGAGGAAAAAGACTGTGCATAGTTTGCCACCCAAAACCTGATTGTGTGCTGCTACTTTGTATTTTTTTGTTGTACTTGAAAAATGGAGCTGCGCGCTCTTAAATGGTTGTGCTCTGTCCTGAGAGGGAAGGTAAGAAGGGGAAAACTTAATTACTTGACAGAAAGTTGCAGCAGTAGCAGAGGATGTTGTGTCTCAATGCAGGTAATTTTCAGGTCTAACAGATCTCCTGCTTACACTTTGCATTCCTGCTTCTCTGCTGTGTATTTCCTAGACAGCTGTGCTAGCACTGGCTGCCTTATCTCAAGGGTGATTACACTGGTATCTTTATTTGCTCTGCCCTGTGCTGACACCAGCCCTCAGCCAGCCCTCTCTGTTTCCAGCCTTAGGATGGGCAGAGTGGCGGCTGCAGAATGAGCTGGTGCTCAGTGCCTTGCTCATGGATGGGAGAATTTTGTTCACTGAGAAACTGAATAGTGTAAGTTGGTGGTGAACTCAAACTGTGGTTGCTTGTCTCAGTTACAGGAAATGGAAACCAGCCCTGATTTTTTCCTGATAGAAGAGTAGTTTCCAAACAGGTTGTGGCTCCAAGTAAAGGCTTTTCTGGGTACACTCCTCTAGAAAGTCATAATACATTTATGTAGTGTGCTGTCTCTTGCAGTTAAAGTGATTGGCAGTTTTTGGGAATCTGAAAAATGCAAGGGATTTGCTTTATCATGGTACAGTACAGAAAATTTCCCTTTGCCGTTTCCCCACCAGAAATGGCACAGCTCTGTAACAGAGTAAAGTATAGGTCACTGCTCTGAAAAGAGCTTATCCCTTCAGAGATGCACATGGTGTTGCTCGAATACTGCTGCTGCCATCAGCCAAAACAAATTTGTAGTTATGTTGCTGTGAAAAATGGGGTTGTGCAGAAACAAATTTGCATCCCTTAAAGAAATTAATGGTGCCATGGTGTTGGTATTGGACAATAGGTGATACAAAGTAAAGGTCAGAGTTTGAGATGAGTGCACCTAAAAATTCCTTTCCTTTGGCTTAGGTGGATGAATGTGATAGTTTAGATTAAAACAGACCAAGGGAGCTGTTGTGTAGCCAGTGTTTGAAAGCCAGGCCTTTCAGCTCCATGCCTAAACTAGTGGATGCAATTATGCATTTCATTAGTCTGTAATATTTATTGAAGTTTCTGTTCTTTAGTGTGATAAATACTTTTGTATATTGCTTAAAAGGATGGGCAAAAAATCCATCTTGTATAAGGAGTAACTCTGTTTTAAGATTGGATAGAAATTTAGCTTACTGTGAGCTCTTGGAATGAATGCTGTTAAATCAGCTTTTCTGAATTTTCTTAACACTGAAGGATTTTTATACAGAAAGTTCTCATATATGTATGTATGTATATATATATGGCTAGAGACATGTCCAGTAAAAATGGGCAATTTGATTAAACCAGGAATTTAAGGAAGCGTTAGAATGGTTGCCTGGGGCTTCAGTATGATTTTGCAGTGCTCTGGATGGTTAATGCAGAATAGACTAACTGCTAGGACAGAGAAGCCCAGAATAATTTTCCTTGTCCCAGTTAAGTCAAGAACTATTAGAGCAGTGGAAATTAGGTTTCAACAAGAGGGGAAGAAAGGGTGAGGGACATGTCAGCTCTCAGTCTTGGTGGTGAGAGGGGATAGTACCAGAATTTGGAATGGAAGAAGGATGAGTAGCAGTTACTAGTGAAAACAGACTAATGTTGTGTGTAAGTGAATTAGAAGTGTTTTTCATTCTTTCTGGTGCTTTTAAAAAAAAAAAAAAATCAATCCCAAACTGAATATTTGCAGTAAGACATGGATGCTAAAGGAATATGGGATTTTCTTTGACATGCATGTTCGTCAGGAAAGGCTTTTTCTTGGCTTTCAAACCTGGTGTTTGAGCCATTTTGAATCATTTCTCTCCAGTCAAGTCTCACGAAATTGTGCCACACTGGCCATGCTGGAGTTTGACCCTCATCCCATGGCTTTGCTTCCCTGGTACTGGAAGCAGGGAGGGCACAGCAGCTCAGAGGCTCCAGTAAACCACTTTCACTGTCTAGCTTATACTTAAATGTTTGGAGGGGTGGCATCAAGTACTTTTTAGTACCTTTCCCACATTTTCCTAAGGTATATTTCTCTCCTGTCATGTCTCGAGGTGTTGGATTGTGACACTGCAGTAGAAGTAACATTTCTGAGCAGCATATTGAAGTACCAGGACCTTGACAGGGATTGTGTGAGAGGAATCTTTAACCTTCTCCCTGCAGCACCCTGTGGCTGTTCACTGGGAATTACTCAGGAAGCAGAATTTCTAGTCTCTTTTGGAAGTGCAAGTGTAAGAAGACAACTGGGAAGAATGAGAAGGTGTTGTGGTGTTAGACAACAGTCCCACATGCAGCTGTGAAGGCTGCAACCAGGAACCATGATGTTTTCTGGCTGATAGCCTTCTAGTCCAAGGTGACCATCAATAAGCGACCTGTGAGAAGAAATGGGCTCCTTCCTAAAGGAGATGTTCTGCTCTGCTCTTCTTTGCAAGGAGCTGACTCAGCATTGTGCTTGAGGATTGATCTTCAGGACTAATTTCTGATAGTGCTTTATCTTTATTCTCCTGTCAGCAGACTTCATAACCCTCCACAGCTCATTCCATTATTCCCTTGGCCAAGGGAGTGTTGGATGCAAAAGTCCTGAGCAGTTAATTTGATTGTTCTGCCCTGCCCTTTGCCTGTCTTTGGGGTGACCACAAGAACACGCATCAGTGTGTTCAAGCTTCCAAGAGATACTGCAGGGCCTAGAGAACATACTTCTACCCATTCTGAGCTGATGTGTCTGGAGCAAGAGAAACTGTTCTCACACTTGGGTAAAAATACAATCCCTTCTCTCACTCTCCCTGGTCATTATTTTGCAACATCAGGGTTAGTTTCTGCAGTTTTCAGGTTAAAATACTTATGTTCCTGTGTAGTTGAGATTCATTATCTGTGCAATACATTTGCTTTTAAACTACTGAGAGCAACGACCCTGTGTCTGCAGGTCCTCCCTCCCCATGGAGTGGGAAGGAAGAACTTTGATCAACCTGTTTGTTACAGAGGAGAGTAAAGGCAAACCCAGAGGGGAGGGCAGAAGGGACCATTAAGTGTTATTTTCTTCTCTGCAAGATCCTCTCATGTGCTAGAGGAAATTGTTCTACTTGTCATCTCAGATGATTATATTCACAAAATTCAACCCCGAAATATCATCCCTGTATTAGACACTGACCATCTACAGTTAGAATCTTATTTTGTGCTTTTATTTTGATTACCTTTGTTACCTCGGGCACTTGGCAGGAGCAAAAAGCCTCATCATTCTGATTGCTTCAGTTTCCCAAGATGTCCTTTGAGAGAAAATGTTTCCTGAGCTTTGTTGCAACCTCTTAAGTAGAATTTGGTCTTTCTGTGAATCATGTGAGATCAAGTGATTGCCTGGAGCAAGAGAGGGTACTGAAGCTCCAATAGCAAAGACCTTGATATCAAAGGCCACCTGCTACTGCTCTCCATCTCTTCAGCCTTATGTTACCAAGATATAAATTCACCCTGCCTTCCTACAGAATGGCTGGCAGCTACTCAGCAGGTGAACTGGGCTGTTTCTCAGGCAATTGTTCACATTTGTATCCCAGCCAGAAATTCCTTCCTGCATAAACTTTTGTCTAGTCTTCACAAGGCATACTGAGTTGTCTTTTGGCCTTCTTTCTGTGTGCTCCTTTCACTGTTTTCTTGGTTTTCCTGGTGTCAGTCAACAAATCCATGTCAGTGTGTAGCTTTGACGTTCAGGTTTGCAGCCCAGCTTACACAGACACCTGGTAGGAGCAGAAAATACTGTACCACAGTAGAATTCTAATAGTTGTCTGTTTTTTCCCAAACCTTGGTTTATTGATCAGCTTGTATAAAGAATTTCTTATGAAAAACTTAAATGAACTCCTGGATACTTCCTTGTTGAAGAAAATGGAGAAAAATGTCTTACTGTCTGTACTGATGTGGCTGAACTATACACACACAGACACACAGAGTATTGATTAACCTGGGTATTCTGCTCACAGTGTATATTTTCTTTACTGTGCTCAGTCAGAAACGCATTTCTAGCAAGCTGAGGTGGTATTTATGGAATAAACTGTGTCAGTGTTGTAATAGTAATGGAAAAATTTCTACTAGGACCACTGTTCACATCCAGGCCTGCAGTCCTGCGATCCATCTCTGTTGGTCTGGTCACGTACTCTTGTGGCCTTTCCTCACCTTGGATCTATAGCATGAAGGACAGAGCATCTTTTCAGTAATTTTGTTTATGAGCAGCTTTTGTAGTTTAGTTTAGCATAGCTGTTCTAAAATGCTTTCTTTTCAGCCTGAACACAGATGTAGTGGCCCCATCAATGCTGTGTAGGTTCAGCTATTGTGGTATATGCATGTGGCATTTTTTCCTTTGGTTTGTTTTGTCTGCTTTTTTGGCACAAGAGGGACTCCCCTGGCCCCCCTGCTGCCAGCAATTACAGACAGTTGCCAGTCCCCAGTGGGAATACATATTTCCAGCCAATATTTACAGCTGGTTCTGTCCTGGAGAGATGGAGCTGCTGCTGTCAGCTGGAGGTGAGGGAGGTTTCCTTTTGGTTCTCCAGTGAGAAGGAAGATGTAAAATGCAGCTCTGGTGATGGCTAGAAGGTGGTTTTGGTGTTTTTTTTTATGGCTCAAGCTATTTAATATGTCTGTGCGTTCCTCTGAGGCAGAGGGTCTTGGTTTGGGGAGTAACTGTGTCACCTTGGTCCTGGTAAGGAGGGAGCCTCCCTGTCACAAAGCATGACTGGCTGAGTCTCCTGAGGTGTTCTGTGAGTCTGTCCAAGAGCTGCTTCCCTGGAGTGTTCTCCTTTCTGCAGCCTTGGTATGAAATGAGGGTGAGGTCACCAGCCAGTGTTTGCTAAGAGATGGGACTGCTTCTCTTTCTTAGTGCCATCTATCTTGTAGATTCAGAGTGAGTTTCTCAGAAGAAAAAATGACATGGTTGTGTCACAGGAGATTGCAGTTACAGTAGAATCATATCCTAATGTGTCAGTGTAAGTGTTTAATGCTTTCTGTCATTTGAGTAGCAGCACAAACCAGCATTTCTCCTTGTCATCTGTATCTTTTTACTGTTGGACTTGGCTTATTTCTCCAGAGGCCTGCAAAGGTCATTGTTTTGCAAGGAGAAATGCCATGACATCAGCTTTTGGGAAGCTGAAAATCCAGCGCAGCCAGCAGTGACAGTTGAGGTCCTGCTTTATCTGAGGTGATACCTTCCTATGTCAGGTGTGCGTGGAAGAGTCCAGGGTGCTGTCCTGGCATTGCAAGGTTTTCCTCAGCAGCTTAATGCAGTGAAAAAGGGACTTCTGGTGTGTCTGTACTTGCAATGAGTAGTTGTGTCCTTGGAGGTTAATGGGGCTGTGCTATGAGTTTGTTTCCTCCTAATTTCTTTTCACATGCAGAAAACTACCTGTTGGTGTTTCATCTCATGGTCACTTCCTCAGATACAATCCCAGCTTTGAGAACAGTGCAAAATATAAGAATACTACTGTGTATGTTTTCAGATCTGTTTGTGCTTTTAAAAGAGAAAATCTGTACTGATGGATGACCTTCACTTCTTGTGGGGAGGTTTTCCAGAGGCTGGGCAGATTTCGGTAGCATTTGTCCTGCACTGTTCCATGCCTTACCAGTGTGGATGAGGCTCTCCTACTGGGAGTCAGGAAGGCCTAAACCAAAGGGTTTCCTGCTCTCATTCCAAGCTTGTCCAGTCAGTTTGGGCATAGCTGGCTTTGGGATAAGTGTCATAATTCTAGGAAAACAGGCTGCTGAGGTAAAATCTGTGTCTAATTGAACCTTTTTGCTTGGATTTAGTGAAGCCACATTTCTTTTTGGGAGACTGGGCGGAAGACTAGATATGCTGGTGGAGGCAGCAGAGGAGTTGTCTGAATTTCAGCAAGTAGATACAGATGCAGAAAAAAGAGTGAAGTTTGAGATGAGAAAGATATGAATAGGAAAAGGAAATAGGCTCCTCCTTGATTGTGAACAGGAAAGAAGCATGTAATGGTGATCAAGTCACAATCTAAGGGAAGTAAAGAGCAGGAAAGGGAAGAAGAGTGGAACTGGAGATCTCACAGGGGTCATGGAATACATTAATTACTTTTTCAGACTCTTGTTTTTTAGGCAGGAAGAAACACTAGCAACTTTTCTTCAGGATTTATTTAACCAATTTGAGCTTACTGTTTTGAGTGGGATAGGAATAACTCAAGGAAGTGATGGGGAAAGAATGATCCTTAATGATAAATTTTATTTGTTGGGAAAGGAGCACAGGAAGAGAGTCAGTCCTTGTAAGACAGTTTTGCAAGAGGAACAGTTCCACATGGGTTCTTTTTCTGCTCCTAGGACTTGGAGGATCCATTTTCTTCTGTGTTTCCATGTGCATCTTCCCTCTGTAGTTCTCCAGTTTCACAGTGTTCTTAGCAGGCAGCATTGCCTTTTATCAGTGATCTGCAGCCCTGGCTGCTTCCTCAGGTGTGGTGCAGTAGTTCTTGTTATCCCCTGCACTGTGCTGGGCTGGCAGAGCTGTGAAATCAAGGGCTGGGAACACTCCAGAGCTCCATGTGTGCTGCTCACCCTCCTGCTACTGGCCCAAGCACAGAGAAGGAGGGGAGCTGAGTGTGTTGCTGGCTTGTGCAGCTCTGTCTGTAGTGTCAGGTATGAAAAGCTTCCTGGTGCTTTTCTCCTATTTTATTTTTATACTTACGTTCTCACTGTGTGTCATCTAGAAGTCAAAGCAGGAGTGTGCAGTTCAGCAACAGCAGCAGAACTGTGCTTACTACTTATCTCCTGCTTTGTTCAAATTAAACATTTATGGGGCCAGAGGCTCCTCACTGCTCCATCTCAAATCTTTCAGCCTCCTACACTATGATGACTTTTCTCTTTGGATTTTGACACAGCTCCTCTAAGAAATACAGTGAAATCAAATTATCCTCCACTAGCCTCTCTCCCCATCTTTCCTTTGTGTACCCAGTTTGCTTTTTTCCCTTGACCATGACATATGGGGAGCAGCTGTTGGTAGAATCAATGCTTTTCTGTTCCCTGTGAGTTGAAGTTTCCCCTCCAGTCTGATGGGCAGAGATGTGCCCTCAGTTACTGGTATCTGTTTCTGTTCCCTGCTGTGTTCCAAGGTGGTGTGATTGGGTAGGAGCTCCTCACTCCTGGAAGCAGGGAATTACCCGATGCTGCAGCACATTGCCTGTTGCTGCTCCAAGCTGTGGTGGCTAACTTGGTCTCCATGGAGAGCAGTGGATACTTTCCAAGGCCTGGATCTCATCTGCCCCTGCTTTGTGGTCTGGAGTGAAACCTGGGCAATAGTTCTGTTCCTTGGGCACACTGGAGTGGAGTAACTTTTGCAAAAAAAGGGTCCAGAGACTTCTACAGGACCTAGTGCTCAATTTTCCCTGCCAGAGCATGGTCTGCTTATTTGATTTAAGTCTTCTAGCTTAAAGCAGTGTTGCAAGGATGCTGAAAGCCCACGCTCCTAAAATAGATTGAGTAGAACAAGCACTTTAGTGCTGACTCCTCTTCAGGAAAGGAGAGGGAAGGTAGCAATGAGCAGATGGCAGGTATTAGTCATATCACCTGATATATCTGAGCACCTCAGACCCCATGGGCACAAAGGTGATGGGGGAACCTAGAGGGAAGGAATCCTCCTAGCAAACCAGGCTGGCTGTTGGAGTTGCACAGGATACAAGCAGAGGGACCTGAGAAAATGAGGGGACTTGCAGCCAGGTGCTAACCTGAGGAAAATAAATTCACAGAGAGCCCTGGCCAGAGCCTGGGCCTACATTTACCTGCCCAGTTTTCCAAGCCATTCCCTCATGTATTTGACAAGCCCTCAGAGCACCACTCCTTCGGGCTTTGCTCCCTCTGCAAGATGGGTAGAAAAAAGTTCCAGCTACCTCAGAAATAACTGAATTCCCCAATTTCAGGATCAGCTGGAATGACATTATCCTATCTTGTACATTCTAAATGGAGTACAGAAGCTGCTTGATCTTTTCCCATAGTATCTAAACTGCCACTGTGCACCTTGCAGTTGAGTTGGGCTGGCCCAGCATCCCCTCCCTTCTCCAGGTCCTTGGTATCCACGTGTTGGCCCTGGCCCAGCTGGCAGTGGGCTCATAGGAGAGCCTGGAGATGTTCCCTCCTGCTGATGTGCTGGGAACACGGCGTGGAAATGAAATGTAGAATCTGTACAGTCCCTTATACAGCAGTGGCTTCCAGCAAACCTGACACCATGGAGCAAGTGGGGCACGGAAGTGCCTGCGGAGGCACCGTGGAAGTGCTGCACTTCCAGTTGCTTGCTCTGGCTGCAGTTTGTATAATCATTTACTTCAAACCCAGCCTGGTGAAAGGGCAGCTGTGGGCACAGTAGTGGGAAGGGAGGTCCAAATTTGGGCTCTTTTGACTCCCCTGTGCAGAGATGGGGTCATCAGGAATCATAGCACTGGTATGTTCTCCCTGAAGAATGGCTGTATCTTTATTTTTATTTTTTTACCCAGTTTGTTTTGGGTTTTTCTTGTTCTGAATTTTCAACAGCAGAGGCTGAATGTGTGGTCTCCTCCTTTTTTTTTTCTCTTTTGTTTCAACTTTTTGGCAATAATTCCTAAAGAGCTGTTCTGCTGGAGTTACTCCCATCATTTTTCACACTTGTGCTCAGCCCTCTGTGGAAGCCAAGCACCCTGTGGGCCTCTGAACTACAGATCCCATTTTGGTGGCACCTTGCATCCTTGGGCTTCAGCTTCTGCCAAGCACCTAATGAATGTAGGAAGCGAGTAAAACACTTCTGCTATGATACATAAGGGGTTAAACTAAGTTCTGTTTATTAGTGTTGATGCTTTAAATTGTGCCAGAGCATTTGAAAATGCGGCAGTGGACAGGGCAGCAGGCAGTAAACACCGTTAAATGACAATACTGTTCAATATTTGCTGTTAATTGAGAGAGGCAGCAGCTGCTGGTATGCAGCTTCAGCCAGGATGAATTAGTAATGAGTCTGTAACTGGGCTTTTTTTTTTTTCTGGTTTAAGGTTGCATCAGCCCTTTACAGTTCAGTAACATGGTTGGTTGGGAGAGAAATAAAAATCATAGCATGCCCTAAACTGAGGATTTTGTTTTGTTTTTGTTTTCCAGTGAGTTGTCATGGAGCTTGGTGTCAGTGATAAATTTGGCAGCAGTAATAAAACTGCCTTGTATTTAAGGACCAAACTTAAAGATTTTGGTTAGCTTTTCCATCCCGTGTGGCAGCCTGTGGGAATGCAGCAGGCAAAGCAAGCACCTCCTTTGAAAGAAAGGGGCTCTCAGATGTTTTCAGTTCAAACAGGAGTTTTGGTGGAAGTTTCTTTGCTGGCACTGCTGCAGGTCATGGGGTGTGAGAGAATTCTGTCCCTTGCTGCAGGGGCAGGAGGAGAGGGAGCACTAATTCAACATTTCCCTTGTTCTTTCCTTGCACTTTTGCCATGTATGTGTACTGAGATTAACCTTTGAAAACTTTCTGATAAGCTGTTATCAGCCAACAGTTATAACAGCAAACCTTCCTACCTTGCTGAGTTGGAATAGGGACTTCCCAAGGCTTCAGAGCCTGGGTTTGGAACAGGAACATCATTAATCCAGAGCAGCCAGGCTGGGGGCAAAGTTTTCTCTCTGAAGAAACCAGCCACAGCTGCTGCTTTCATGCTGTTTATGTAACCTGCCCTGTAAGTATTTATTTTGCACAAAACACTTTATTTTGAGCTGTAGATGTTGTTGTGAAAGGTCAAAACTCTGTTCTAGTGGTTTTTAGCAGATCTGAAGTGGGGTACAGGAAATGAAATTCCAGCTCAGTTGAAAACAATGCCAACAGTCCTATTGATTTCAGCACAGCTCGGCTTTCACCACAAGTAGAAGAATTTCGAAGCAAATAATGTTTTGTTTGTTCAGTTCTTTAAACAAAAATCCATCTGCAGTGGTTTGCACTTGAATCCAAATACTTGGAATTCTGCTGATATTTCTGCAGGATGAGAGATAGGAGATAGAGAAAGAATTCTTTGGGTCCATGATGATGTTAAAAAAGAAAAATAAAATTAAATCAGCGGGTGTGTTTGTACCCTTGTTCCCAGCTGGGGTGATATCTGTGTTGCACACCTTTGGCTTTTGGGTCTGTCCTGTTTACATGGGCAGTTTTTACCTAGTAAGTGCTTTTATGCATTCTTAAGAGCTTGAAGCTGCCACACACCATGCTGGCTTCTGGACTGGATTATAGAGGCATGAAATCTTTCAGGTTGGATGTGGGAAGCAAATGTTAAAAGCCAATTGAAGGCTATAAAAGGTGGTGGTAAATGGAACTTCAGGAAGAGCTGAACTCATCTGGTGCTGAAAGTCCTCCAGCCCCACAAGTCCCTTCCCATTTAGGCACTGTTTCCCATTTAGACCATTCCCACCTTGGCTGCCAGTTATCAAATGGTGGTTTCAAACCTGTCCTTAAAAGCTGTATTTTTTTCATGTGAAATGCAGTAATTTATTCCAGTGGCATTTGGCCAACTTTGGGCATCTGGTGTCTCATGTTTTTTATGAACATCTCTCCAGTTTTCTCTGCTGTCTCCTATACACATATATATATATGATTTGTGCTTACAAGGATAAGGTATTCCAATGCATTTTTTCCTATTTTGTGTGGTTTTGATTCTTTCAATCTTACTATTGTTTCATCTGTAGTATTGCTTACAGTGTTTATTTTCATAACCAAGAAAATAAACCTTACATTTGCATGTACCATTTCCTGTCTTAAAATAGTGGTAAAAATTATAATTACTGGCTTTTGAGGCTTTCGTCATTGATTTAGTAGAACCATGTAATTTTCTTGTGAACAAAGGTAAATATTTACATTTTAATACATAAAGTATAAACTCTAATGTTTGTCTAATAAAACTGTTAAGATATATGTATGTTTACTCTAGATTTTATTTGGAAATTGTTCTGTAATGAAAATAGTTCATGCAGGCCTGGTATGGGGCCATAGATGCTACAAATTGGTACTTTCCAATGTGAGAATATTGTTATATCATCATCCTCCTGTTGTCCAAATGGAGCCTCTGAATGTAGCCTAACCCTAACCTCACAAGCTTTTCCTTATTGGGAATGTGGAATTACCTGTCCTGTTTTTGTGGCAAACCAGCAAATGTAAGGAGACATAGAAAACGAAATGACAGTGGTCACAAAACTTAGTGTTTTTCTCAAATACAATTGGCCCTTGCTTCTACTTCAGCAAAAAATTAGGAATGTGCTGAGCTTCCCAAACTTTGGGAGCGGCCTTGAAAGCAGCTGAACTGTGGTGAGGAACGTGAGGCAGGTGGTGCCACGTGGATTTTTTGTCTTAAGTCTCCTAATTCTGGGAATACACTGGTGCTGGTATTTCTAACCCTCCTCCTCAGTGTTGTAGTAGCTTGGTTGTGTCTGAAGGATGCTGAAGGATATGAGGAAAACCATACGTGTGGGTAGAGAGAAACTCTTTTAAGACCAGGTAGTTCAGTGTCTGCATTAAAGTTCTGTAAGTTCAAGGTGTTTATTTCTCTTTAATTTTATGAAGGGCTGGGCTAAGTCTTGCAGCCTGTTAAATTTTTGGGGGGGAGAGGGGCAGGGGGGTGGAAAAAAGGTGCAGGAGGCTCAAGTCTCAGTAGTTGTTGTCTCTCTCCTTGCATGTTTCTGGTGGTAACAGGAATAATGATTTGAGTTGTATGCATGTAGGAGGACTGTAGTAAGTTATGCTTTTCTTAAAATTTAAAGTTAGGAAAACAAATAGGTTGGAGTTTGAGTATAGAATTACGTGTAAAATATCATTAATAGATTACCTTGAAGTATGTTATTTTACAGTCTAATCCAATCCTAATGTAATTTTGTAATGTGGTAAGCTCTGAGCTCTTTTACTGGAGCTGCTTGCTTAATTTAGATTAAAATTGTACCATAAAAGGATTATAGAGTGTGTGCCTGTGCTAAGAAAGGATGTACTAAATGTGTTGAGGTATTTTTCTACTCCAGCTCCTTTTTGAAAGTGCATACTTAATTTTGGATGTTCTCTGCTGCCTTTGAATGTGCCACGTCACATCACGATGTGCTGAGGGGATGTGTTGAGTTGATCTTGGGAGCTTTTTTTCAATACACTTCAGCAGGGTTCTGAGCTTTCTTGTTCTTTCTAGAGAGAAGAATTCAGTGCTGGACTGTCTTTAGCACTACCCATGGTGCAGCTTCTGAGGACAGCTTGATTTCTGTGACTTGAAGAGGAGGCACATGTGCAGTGAGCCAAGAGGACATGGGCTTCCAGTGCTTCTGGAACAATGATCAGGTACCAGAATTGTTGAGATTTGAATTGTAGTAACTAGTCAGAAGCTCAAAAAGATGTAAGATGATAATGTGCTCACTCCTGTAGTTGTCCTTAAATTCTAAATAGACTTCCCTTTCTAAGGTAGGGATGAGCTGAGTTCACCTTCTTGCTTTTTGTTGTGTCCAAAGCCATTTCCCTGCTGAGCCTGCAGAGACCTGATGGGATCCAGCTCCCATGGGAGTAATAGGAAGGGATAAGTGCCAAAGGGGTGGGTGCATAGATGGAGGTGAAGTTAATCCTAGTGTTTACATTTTTCCAATAGAACTTGGAGTCTGAAAGCATTTGAATCTATTAATTCAGGTGTATTGATTTTGTGAGGGGATAGCTTTAGCATATCATTTCCCATTGTTATAAGTACTTTTACATGGTATTTCCCTGGTGGTTGGCTGGAGAATGCAGATTCTCAGAGGAATCCAGGCTTTTGTAGCTGGAGTAGACACCAGCAAAGTTCCAGAAATGCAGAAATTCATGTTTTATTTTGGGTATTGCTTTCCTAAGAATATATTGTCTCTTGATTCTGTTTCATATATGCAGTTTTTCAGTTTAACTACATCTGTTTTATAAATTAAAAGTTAAGTGGTAAAACTTGTATGTTAGCAAACCACTTAGATCTGTCTGTATAAGAACTGAAAAGGAGCTAATTCTCTAAAAACTGTGTAAGCTTTGGGGAATTAGGTTTAGAAAAATATGTAAAAAATAGTTGCTTGTTTCTTTGTAGATGCTGCTTGAAAAATCATTTATTCTTTTTTATAAAACTAGCTAGAGTTTTCTTCAGTTAGTGGCTGGCTATCTGTGTAATGCTAGAAAATGTAGTTGTTTCACTCAAGGAGACTGAAAATGGGTTTGTTCTACACATTTTCTTTACGTTTGTGAGATCTTTGTTGTATAGAGATGCTTCATGCAGAGGAAGCTACAGATACATAATTTTAGGATGTGCCTGAGCCACCTCTGAGTGGGATTGCAGGAATATGTGAGATGGAGCTACATTTTGGGATTTGTTTCTTAATATAAAAGCTGTCAATTTTTACCCATTCTGTGAGGAGTGGTGGGTGCTGTAGAGGCAGAGCATCCATATATTTAGATTCTGGCTGTCTCTTGTTACGAGCTATAATTAAGGTGAAGTATTTTGCTGAAGAATTGAATTCTCCCTTGATTTGAACCTGGTTCCATCTCAGTGAAAGCAATTAGTCGCTTGAACCACCCTTGTCCTTGCTTCATCAGTGACAATTCATCAGTTGCTTCATCGACACTGTTGTTTCTAATTTATCTGATTTTTGTGGTTAATAGACAAGGCACTCTATATGGGAGTGCTCTCTATGACTGTGGTGAGTAGAGGAGGCTTGAGGATGGGAGGTCTGGCCCTAAGGGGGACTGTGACATTTACAGAGGACTGGAGGTTATAAAACACTCCCGCAAAGCCCTGGAAGGTCCCAGGGTTAATGCTTCAGCTGATGTGCTTTTGAACATGGCTTTCAGTCAGCCTCGCTTAGCCATGACTTGAATTTACTAATGTGGTGCTGGTTTTCCCTGGATAGGCAAATCCTGTGCAATGCAAAGCTGGTGGTTTGAGCTGGAGTATTAGGACATTGGCGAAGTTTGAGGAACCCCTTGGGTGAAGTCTGTTTAACTTTTGGTTGTCCCTTAAGATCGATTCTGTGATTTAATTCAGAAAATATTTGGGGCGCTGTGCAGTGACCCGTTTGGGATGCTTTCTCCATCCTACTGCAGTGGCCAATATTATGCTTGAAAATAAGGACCAAACCCCACTGCTGACAAGTTCAGTGTTCTAAACTCCAATATTCTGCTAATCATGACAGTAACTATTTAAAGTGCTGTCAGAACTCATGAACTCTGAGTAATTCTGCGTCGTGATACCTCACACAGATCAAGAGGACTCTTATGGGGTCTGCAGTGAGCACTGGGGGAGCAGAAGTCTCTTGGGAGGGAGGGGAAAAAAAAGCAGTGAGCTCTGAAGCAAAACCTACTGAAAGCTTCATGAGAGACATGGGTCTGGGAGGAAGATGCTGAGCAGGTTTTGTTTGCCTTGAGAATATTTACATAGAGCTGATCCACTCTTCTTGAAGGAACTTTATCACAGTACTACAGAGAAAACTGTTGGTACTAAATATAGAGCCTTATTCTGGCAGTCTCATGACTTGAGTTCTGCTATCTTAATGGGCTTTCAGCAGTTTCTGTAGGTTTTTTGGTAGAAAATCTGAATATTACTCCTCAAAAGGGTTGTGTAACAGTAGCAAGGACGGAATGATTTAATTTGATGAGACCTTGCACTGCAAAAGATCAGAGGAATTTTTCAGCTTCTGCTGTTGCTGCAAAGCTTTCAGTGCTTCCATATCTTCACAGAAGATCCCTCAGAGGTTCCAAAAGTTCACCTTTTGCATCAAAGCAATATTACTATTGCTGTACAGTTTTTGTGAAATTACTTGTTTCCTTTTTAATAGAGGAAACAAGTTCCTTAAGCTGGTGCTTCCCTGGTTACCATTTAGAAAAGTTCTTCTCACAGCCAAAGTAATTTTTTCTTGTTGCACTTTGAGTCCATTGTTTTTCCTGTTCACTGTAGATGTGGAATATGACTTCCCTCTTTCTTTGCAGAAACTGTTTCTGTATTTAGTTGAAACGTATCATATCTCATTCTTAGCTTCTCATTTCACTCTGTCCAGACTGAGCCACCTCACTGAGTTACCTCCCCCACCCTCAGAGCTCACCTGATGACCTCTTTGCCTTTGCTTGCCATTCTGGGGTGTCGTTTCTCACATTCCCAGCAAGCCTTTCCCAAAAGTGGACTTTCCCAAAGGCTTCATCAAAACTGAGAGGATCAGGAATTTGTATTCCTGTCAATGGATAGAGGTTGCCTTGTTTGTGACAACTGGATATTTATAATTTGTGCTCAGTCTCTGATCCTCTCCATCCCCAATCCTTATCTACAGTGCAGCTGCTCAGCAGTTGTTTCTATATTTATGCAGGTGATTTTTTTTTTTCTCTGAACAACACTTGACCTTGGGGAATTGGACTGAATTTTTTAATCACTTCTTCAGTTTCATTAATTCCTCCCTGCAATAGCTTCCCATTTATGCATGTCTTTTTGTGGCAATAACATAAATTATAGGACTTTTCTTTCCACATGGCACTAATACTAAGGCTTTATTGTCAAGGTCTCGTTGCTTTTTGCAGGTTCCTCATCTGGTAGAGGAAAAGTGACAGTGGCTCAGCTGGCTTTACAAGTGCCCCTTATAACTGCTGTTGATGAATACTTATTTTTAAAATTCTTTCCTTCAGTATTTCTCACTGCTGGTAACCCTATCTGAGTTAATTATTGTTATGGAAGATGTGATTTCAGCCTGGTCTCTGGGAGGAACATTATTTTGTGCCTGTTTCCCTGAAGAAATAGATCTGGTTTTCTCAAATGGCCTCTCCTCAGCTGGCCACCACCACTGTCACTGTGGGGAGGCTGTTCACTTACTTTCACTTCAGCAGCTGTAATGTCTCTTATGTAGCACCATTTTCCTTCCTGATGGAATTCCAGAGCTTCTCTTCATGTCTCAGGAGCTGGACTGCCATCCTTCACAAGAAGGTAGTCTGAAAATGTAGTTTTTTGAACTTTCCCTGCCTCATCAGTGCATATTCTTAACATTACAGTGTTATGTCTCCTCCTAAAACTATGCTGACTTGAACCACAAAGGCAGGGCTCACCTGGAAAAAAGAGGGGAAACCACTCAGAAACTCCTTAAAAAGGGAATCCTTACTAACCTCATGCCTAAACACATAATGCTTTTTGTCTTGTCTTTTAGTGCCTTTAGTGTCTTTATTTTACTTTATTGTTAGCTCCTGGTGTGTTGCAGAGGGCAGTACAAGGTTAAAGAAAGCCCCATTTGGGACTTTTTCTCTTTTCCTTTGGTCATGCTTCTCTGGTCGCAATGCTGGTCCTGTTTTGTTCACCTGCCTCTGCAGGGAGGATTTCTCAGAGTCTCAGGTCTGGGCATATTCTAGATAAAATCCTAGATGATAAATGCATAAATTTCATTTCTGGTCTTAGTAAAATGCCATTGAGACAGTTGATTTAAAATTGTGTTGTATTTGCCCTATTGAGTGTGTAAGAGAAATACAAAATCGCACAGAAAAGGGAAAAGAATAAAACAAATTGGTCTATACTACTGTGTTACATGTTCAATTTTTTTACAATATTCCAGTCTCCTGTAACTGATATTTCTGGAATGTGTGGGGCATCAAATAAGGTCTAGTCATAAATCTCTGTAAATAGCAAGTTTGGAAGGATGTGAAATAGAAGCTTTGCTCCTTAAACAAGAAGAAGGTGAGTTGCACCAGATCAGGTATGGACATAATGACAGCATGAACAAGAGTCTGATTCCATGATTCTGATTCCTTCCTTCCTTCCTTCCTGGACACTCACAGCAGGGATGTGTGTCTAGGGCTGGGAAGAGTGGATTCAAGAGTTCATGGGTGTTTAGAACTTGACAATGAAATGTCCCTCTCAGCACCTTATCTATGCAAATATTTACCCAAACATTTGCCTGTTGGAGAATCATTTGCTGTCTCACTTCACTTATTTACTCATCCAGGTAGGAAGTTTTCACAGAGCAGTCCCTCTTGTGCCTCCAAGTGTGTGCTGAGTAGGTTTATTAACAGCCTTAGTGCTGCATAATTATGAAATTAACCTTTGAGTCACTCCCATCTCTTTTCTAATTTTCTGCTGTTGTCAGTGGAATATACCACAGAAAGCATTAAGGGTTTGCTTTGGGTTTGTGCTTCCCTGTGTTGCTGTTATGAGCCACTGTCAGAGCAGGGTCCTTGGATAACTCAGCCTTTGGTCCAAGGCAGCAGAACCAACCCTTCTTGTTGAAGGTTGGCTTAGGATTTTTTCTCCAAATTGCCAAGGCCTATAAATAACAATGTATGCTATTTTTGAATATTGGCATAATATTGGTATTCTCAGTCTTCTGCAATTTTAGTTGTTCACCAGTTTATTAAAATTGAAGGTCACAGGATTGGAGAACTTGTTAAATGATTATTTTAGGACGAGGCTCAAATCAATAGGATGTGCCAACTAGAAATATTATGCCTAGCAGATGCTGTATAACATTCCTATTAGTTATTAATTGGCTTGGAAATACTTAATTATCTTGTATTTTTCAAATATGGTGAATAGTTAATTTTTAAAAATACTTTTAGCTTTCCTTTTTGCACCCATTGCCATCAGTTTGGCCTGTTATTTCTCCTACTGGCCTAGTTACTTGGTTGCCCCTAATTTCTTTCAGAAATCCTGCTGCCTGTCAACTTTTCACTGGCACTCTTGTGGTCCCTGAAGAACTTCGAATTTTTAGTATATTATACCCTTGTTGTATATAGCACATTTTCCCCTCTATTGTCACATTAATAATGAGCCAATAAATTGTATTTGGCATCTGATACTTGAGTTCCCTGCTTTTACCAATGACTTTGTCTGAGCGAGAGGGAGGAGAATAATTTCTTTCTTAATATTGATCAACTTATTTACGGATCGAAGGAGATGTGTAATGTGTACAATGAAAATACTTATCTGGTTGCAACACAACATAATTGTGTAGCAGCCATCAATTTTAGGACAATATATGTTGTTTCTTTGTTTCACAATGAGCTAAGATATTACCTTGTATTAAATTCATAACCTTTGTGTTTAAAAATTTTAACCTGAGCCATTGAGGTGTAGGTGACATCGAGTGTTGGGATACTGAGCCAAGCCACCATGGACAAGAAAATCTGAAATTCTATGCACAAGCTCTTTTCTTCTCCTGGAGTCTTCCTGGGGTTTTGTTCCCACTTATTTTCTCTGCTGGGTATTCTTTTTTTTTTAAATGTCACTGCAATTAACCCTTGTAAACCTCTGAAAATTATTTTCCTTTCTATTTTTATGCTGACTTTTCTTATTCTATAGCAGTATTTCTTCTCTTCCGCTTCTTGCATGTGCTACTGTGCTCCCCCTTTTAGTTCCTGAATTGATCCCTTTAGGGTAAGAGAGTAAATTAACATTTTTGCCTGTTTTGAAAATGTCAGGGAAACCTGGAAGCTGTTTCCATCTCGTGGTGGTGTAAAGCCGAGTGCTGGGCTCTGGAGGGCAAGGCAGGGAGTCAAAGCAGGTGCAGCTGGGATTTGAAATGGGGGCACCAAGTGATCCCTCTGGAGAAGAGATATCTCTCCCTATCCCTCCACTCCTGGTTCCCCTTGGGTACAGGAGTGCTCAGGCTGCAGCAGTGGCATTGTCTGGGCAGAAATCTTACACTTTGGTGACTTTTAGCTCTTAAAGAAAGAGATATTTCTAAAGCAAAACTTAATTTGTGGTTTCTTTGATCTTGAAAGTAATAAGACATTTGCATTCCTTTTCATTTTCCCTAGCCAGATTTATAAGTCTCAAATCAGAAACCACAGCCCAAAATCCAAGCCCTCCTCCTCCTCCCTGTGCAGAAGCTGGTATCAGTGGTGCTGGCTCACACGAGATCAAGTAGGCACAAAATCCTTGGTTTTTCGGCCCAGATCTGTGGTATTGTTACATCCCGTCCTGGTTTATTTTGGGATGTTACCCACTTTCCATAAGGAAAGGTAGGATTGTCTCAGACATTCTTTTCAGATGTGCCCCACCAGAGTAAGTTTGGGGACTCCCTGCTTTGGCATAATTGGGTTTTCCTGCTGGTTAGGAAAAGGCATGGTGAAATATGGAAATTCTGTCTCTTAATAATTTTGAGGCTACAAATTGTTCAGAAGGAGTTTGAGGCCAAATTGATGAGTTTTGGTCACCCCTGAGATGGTGTGAGTGCAAAGCTTGCAACCCAGGTTATCTTTCAAACTTTGACCTTCATTCCTTGTCCTGCTCATCCCTCCATTCCTTGCCTCATGTTTCAAAGATACAAAAAGAAGGCAGAACTTGTGCTCTTTCCCTGTCCATATCCGAGTGAAGCACAGCTGCTCTTGCAGGCGGTCACCGGGACTCTGCCAAAGATTTGGGTGTCCTTGCCCCTGGTCTGCAAAGTGTATTCCATTGGCTTGGGATTGGAGCTGGAGTGGGAATGGAAATGGGTGATGTGCCCATCATTCCTTAGCCCCGAATGTGAAACTCTGCCTGCCCTGATCTTTGTTCCTGGACGTTACCGAGGTTGTGAGCTTGTTCTCCCGCTGCTGGGAATGTTTGACTGGAGCTGAATGTGGGATTTTGTTAACGCTCCTATTTTTATTTTACTGGTGCTTTTGCATCGCTAATCAAACACAAGCCTCCTATTGTTCTCCTCGCTTCTTCCTCGCGCTACATGTTTATATTTAGTTATTTTAATAATAATACGCAGGGTTTGTAATCCCGCAAGAAGCCGGGGCGGCGATGAACTCCTTTTCTGCTTGCCGAATGCACTGGGTTCCCGTGGCAGATGGCTGTTATTTGATCCGCCGCTGCTCGGGAGCGGCGGGACCGGGGCTGCGGCGGGGAGCGGGGCTGCGGAGATGCCCTGGCCCGGCGCCGCTCCCGGGGGGCTCGGGCCGCGGCTGCCCGGGGCGGGCGGGGACTGGCGGCCGCGCTCCCGGTGCGCAGCCCCCGCCGGGCTCCATCCAGCCCCATTTCCATCCATTCATGAATCCGTGACGTCAGCACGCTCGGTGCTTCTTTGCAGCAGGCTGCAGGATTGTGTGGGTGGAATTTCCTTTTATTTTGCAACACTTCCTTCTTTTTTTTTTCTTTTTTTTTTTTCTTTTTTTTTCTTTTTTTTTTTTTTTTTGCCTTCCATCTTTTTAAAACAAGAAAATGGAGCATCACATAGGGAATCTTCATCCTTGTGAGTATTCGGGGGGGGAATGTGTTTCTGTGAGGGGTGTGTGTGTTTGTGTGTGGTGTTTCATGGTCAGCATTCCCCTTTCGCCATTTATTTCAGAAGGACAGATGGATGTTGCATTTGTGATGGGAAAGGGCTGAAAAAATGATGCTGAGGAAGGGAAGAGGAAACGTGGAACCTTAATTTATCCATCACTGGATATGAATCCGAGAGCTGGCCTGGCCTTTGCCTGTCGGTGTGCTGGACATTTTTCACTTGCAATTTTGCACGTTATCTTCTTGTGCCCCCCTTTTAAAGGGGAAGGGAATAGCAATGGAGAATGGATATAAAGGGAATATACAGGCAATGACATAAGAATTACTAGATAGTGTAAAGAGGCAGAATTGTAATTTTTGCTTTTTAGGGAATCGTAATTTTTTTTTCCTTGTGGGCTAATCAAATAATTCCTCTTGTGCATTACACTGTTAAATAATTGAATTTTATTTCTGAGATGAAGCAGGTGCATTTTTCTTTCAATCAGCTGGGTAGGAATTTGCTCCTGTATTATTGAAAATAGCAGTTTGAGCTGTCTCTGATGTGCTGAACACATTTTTCACCCCTCATTTTCCTAATAAATGAGGGAGCTGGGAGTACCTTTGCAGTTAACGATACTGTTCACTGGGGCAAGATTTGTCATATTCCTGCTCACCTGAATGGGCATGATGTCATGTTTTCTCCCAATGAAAAGAAGAGCTGCTCTTTATTTTTGTTTTGGGGGGTGGTTTAGGTGCTGCAGTAGCTTAATCATATCAAACCACATGTCTCCCTTAAGTAAATGAAAAATGGGATATTTTAAGTAGATCTGGAGAAAGATGACATCAGGCCCATGTGTTTGGATATACTGATTTTAGCAGTAGGCAATCTGTTCAGTAGAAGAAGATGAAGGAATGTATTTGGATCAATAATTTTGAGGGAAAAATATGAAAATGTTTCAAAGGAGAGAGATGCAGTCATTCTGGTTGAGAAATGTGAGCACTTTCCACAGTACCTGCTGTATGGGTAGCCACAGATACCTTAGGATACCCTGGAATGGGGAGGCTGGAGTTGTCATGGGTTTAAAAGTTTTTGTCACTATCCTTTTTGTTGTGCTCCTGGATGTATACGGGTTTTGTTTCTAGAGAGAGGCAGTCCTTTGAACCCTCTGTCTGTGACAGCCTTCCGCTGAGAAACACAAATAAATCCAGATTTTGATGTAGTGGGGCGTTTGCTTGTTTGTTTGTTTGTTTTGCTCTAACACCAGTTTTGTTTCCGGTCTTTGGGGCCTCCAGTCTGAGTCTTTGATCTAGAACGGTCCTGTCATTCAGATTTGTCTTTGTCCCCTGCTGCCCGATAGTTAAATTTATAGCTGGCATTCATTTTGACCCTTGTGCCTGGAATTAGCAAGTAACTTCTAGCACAGAATATATGGTGTGGACTCCCACTGTTCCCCAGCTATAGGTGAACTTGGGTTTAATAATGTTTGGGGTTTTTTTGGTTGCATTTTTAACCTCCCTTTTTCATCTCCTATTGTAAAGACTAAGTAAGTGGCTTATCTCCAGTGGATCAGAAAATTGAGTAATGGTTTATTTGAAAATCTCTTCCTAGGTAAGACCTTTCACAATTAGGAGTTATTTAAACATGGGTCTGCTCTAAGTAGTGGCAGGATAAGAAAAGTTTTAAGCATTTCCTGTTTGTTAGGACTTTATTTTTCATGGCAAATGTGAGATGGTGGCTGATTAGGCTTGAGTTGTTCCCGCCTTGTACCTGTTCCAGGCTGTCTGCAGTTGAGATGTGGGGGGTGGATTTTCAAGAGTTTCAAGAGGCTTCTCAAAATGGCAGAGTTATTAAATAAAACTTTTTTTTTTTCTAATATAAAAATAAAAGAAATCTGGCATGGCTTGTGTGAACAGATTTTAAATCAGTGCCGGTTGTCCTTCAGCTCTGGTCTTTGGGGCCAGGGCAGGCAGGGAAAGGTGCACTGAGCCTTTTAGCCAAGCTCTGACCTGAGATCCCCGTGGAGGAAGGGAGCAGCAGGTTCACTGCTTGTACAACTTCCAGTGAGTTCTCAGCCACAACTGAATCCAAATGAGTCAACTGAGGCAAATGTTACCTCTGAAGCTTTCAGGAGCTTGGCACTTCACCAAGCCCTGTCCAGCTTATGGGACTTTGCTTTTTATCCCTCCTTGGCAAATACATCCCGTGCAGGGGCTTAGGCTTTTGTAGGTTCCTGTTTTGTGACATTGGAGCAAATCAGTCTCATCTCCTGGGGAGTGGGGGGTAAATATTTCACCCAAAACACAGACTACTTAGGGCTGAATACCAAGTTGGCAGCTGGGCCAGGAGCAGCAGCTCTGTGTGTAGTTACTCCCACCCCTATAAATACTCAGTGTGTGCTTTGACCTTTGTGCTCTCTCCCTGCTACAGCTTCAACTGAGAAGTTGGTGGTTGGAGGGGGTTCAAAGGCTTTGGCAACAGTTGGGTGTAGGCCAGGAGGAAGAGCAGATTTGTCTGTGTAAAGTCTGTGATTTATAACCCTGTGGTGAAGCTGTGATTGTTGGTGCTGTTCCCTCTGGAGCTGCTGGTAACATAGCACTGAGGTGCTGTGAGGGAAGGAAGGAGAAAGTCCTGGCAGGGGTGAGAGGCTGGACTTTTTCCAGCATGGTGAGCTGGAGGAATGGAGGTCTCTGTGCAGACATTCTGTTCATTCCAAGGGTGCTTGTCCTTTCCTGAGCCCCATCTCTGTTATCTTCTCTGGAGGTCACCAAAATCAGTAAAGCAACTGTACAGCTGTGACTATCCTGCTGAAACATGGGAGGTCCAGGCCTCACCATCCTCTGTGCCTGGAGAGATCCTCAGGTGTTGAGCCATCAGCTGCAGCCCGAGCGGTCCACTTGGGGTGTGCTGAGTGCTGCTCTCTGCAGCGTTGGACGGCACGAGCCAGGCCCCAGAGCTCCTCTGGGCCGCACCCTGGGGCCGCGCTGTTTGTGAGTTACCAGCGCGTAAAGCTGTAGTGGAGCAGACTCACACCTCGAGCCCTGCGCTGTCTCTAATACAGGCTTACGAGAGGCTCCTGAGCAGGGCATTGTGCTGCCTCTGTCGAGGAGTAATCCTCTTTGCTCCTTGTGTATGGTGCTTGCTAAATACAACTCAGTACTGCTGTAATTTCCCATCCGAGATCTGCCAGCTGGATTTCCAGTGTCCTTCCCCTGCCCAGCAGGTGCACCCAGGCATGGACCTGCTGTGGGACACAGGGGCCGGAGCACTGCGCCTACCCCGGGAATTGTTCTACTTTCATGGAGAGCTGTTGAGTTACTTTAATACTGGGTGTGAAGCACATAAGCTCTTGGTGCTGAGAGAAGTTTGTGTGAGTAGCATTTACATGTCAAATGTGCTTTGCAAATGTTGAATAATTCATATCTACTATAAAAATAAAAACAAGCGTGGGAGTGAGCGAGTTTACCTGAGACCAGTCTGACACCTCACGTGAATTAAAGTGAGACTTTGATTCATTCACTGGATTCCTGAAAGCAGCACTGCGATATTGATCTTCATCCTCAAAGATCTTTCTGATATTAATTAATTTTAGTGCTACTCTTTGGAGGAAAATAGGGTGTTTCAGTTCTGTAAGGGGGGGGAATTGCAAGGTGTTGTTTATTGGTAGGACTGGAACATTTGGTGCCTTCATGTGGCAATGTCAGTGGGGCTGTAAGGCCTCTGAGAACTAAACTGGAAATTTTTCTGGTGTTTGTTGTTGTAAAATATTTCAGTTTGAATCCTTAAATCTGTTGTTATTGTATAGTAATATAATATGTTGTGTTAGTAATATAAAATATTGTATTAGTAATATAAAATATTATAATTATAATATGTTGTATAGTAATATAAAAGTGTTGTATAGTAATATAATAGCATATAGTAACTGTATAGTAATATAATAACATATGGATCAATAATAATATGGGGATTGTCAATAAGGTAAAAGTGCAGAACTGGGCAGGATGAAGAGAAGAGAAGCAGAGCCTGAAGCCTGTGACTGGGTTTGAAAAGTTGTTTCCTGCTATGGAGACAGCTGGAAAGGCGGAAGAGAAGAGTGTAACTTAAGGTCGTTTCTACATTTTAATCTGAGACAGATTTCAATAGTAATTCTGTAGTATAAAAGGCTAATCAGCATTTAGTCTGTCTTTATCCCAGCTGAATGTTTTCCAGTGCATTGATGGGCCTGGGATGAGGGTGTCAGTGGTGAGATGGTGTGTGGAGCTGCTGGTGTTCCCTGGGTGCACGTAGCTCACGACACGAAGCAGCCATGGGGAGGGGAGCAAAGAGCAAATGGGTGCCTTAGTTACGCTGATTTTTGTGAAGTGACTGTGTGGTCCTTGGTTTGTTTCCCTGCTCCCCAGAGACAGGTGCTGGTGGGTTCCCCTTTCTCCCAAAGCCGAGCACCTGGGCTCGGTGCCGGGCTGCTCTCCAGCAGGAACGTGCCGTCCCTGGTCCCTGCAGCCAATACGAGAGTCATTATGCAACACCACTTATTTCCTATGGCATCAGATTATGCAATTTCTGAGCAGAAGAATGCAAAGCCCTGGAAGAACACAGTAGCATTTTAGCAGATCCAAAAATACCTTCTGCAGGATAGAGGCAGCATTTCTGTGTGTAGTGCTGAAAATACGCTGTTACGTAAGGTGCTTATTTCCCAGCCGGTGCTTGGCAGGGCTGCCAGGTGAAGCAGGCCGTGCTCTCCCTGCCACTGGAAAGGTCTCCCTGCACTCAGAGGAGGCTGGATGGGCTCTTTGTCTCTCTTCTTCACCAAGATGAATTTTTATTGCTTTTTTTTCTTTTGGTCCTTTTGAAAAAAAATAAAAATAAGTGGATGCTTGATTTCTCTTTCCAAATCGAGCACTGCTTCACCACACCCTGCAAATTTGTGACCTTATGCTGAAGGAGGTTCTGGTGAAACATTTGTCTCATGGTGTCGGAGGTAGAAATTCATTCCCATGCTGGGAGCCAGGCAGATGCACACATTGCATGTGGGGATAAGAGTCACCAGTTCTTTTAAGGTGAAGTCTGCCTTGGAAATCTATTAAATTATTTTTGTAGGAGACAAGAGCATGCTAGGAAGGGGATCTGGTTGATACAATCTGTTGGGATTTTGGCAGGAATACTTACCAGAGACTCTTAAAGAGGCTAAACACCTATTAAATAACTGAGACACCAGGCTGGCAGACAGATTACTAGTTAAATGATATGGAATAAGAGTAGGGGTAAAAGGATGGTAATGCTGAAACATTTTTCTCTGCTTTGGAGATGGCACTACTCATATTCTTCCCACCTTTTCTTCCCTTATTCAGATATTTTAGGAATATTCTGTTTAGGCTGTGAGGCTGCACAAGGAAGATGTTTAGGGTAATGACTATGGAGGCCACCTGCAGGGAGTACTGGAAGGCTCCAGCGAACTTGGGTGATAAAATACCAGTTCAATTTAGTGTTGATTAAACACAATTCAATCTTAACATCCAGTCAGAATTAGGCTCTGATGGAGCTTTTCCTGCTCAGGAATGGGATCTTAGGTTGTAAGAGATCCATGGAAGTTAGCTCAGCATCCTGAAGAACCAAAATGATCATTGTGCCTTTGTGCATTTCTTTGTCATTCTGTCCTTTTTGGGAATCATGGCTGTGGTCTGACTTCCTCAACTTTCCAGAGAAGCTGCCCCATCCTTGGAAGTGTTCAAGGCCAGGTTGGGTGGGGCTTGGAACAACCAGCCTGGGTTAGTGGAAGGTGTCCCTGCCCATGAATTTTAAGGTTTTAATAGCTTTTTTCAACCCAAAGTACTCTGTGATTGAACATTCTATAACTCTAAGGTGATACAGGAAAAAAGGAAAAAGAGGTGATCAAAAGCTCAGGGGGAGTTTCATATGGTGAGTGAGAAGGTCAAATGAGAATTGTTAGACTTGAGAAAAAATGTTGGAGTGGAGGATGGGATAATTTTTAAAATCACAGCTGGAATTAAAGAGATAATATATTCAGGTGTGACTGAAGCAGGGAACAACTGGCTGTTTGAAGAAAGAAAGGAATTAAGGGCATGCAGAGTGAAGAGCAGCTGGTGTTACCTTCTGCAACACAGGGTTAAGCTACAAAACTCCCTGCCCCATAGCACAGTGTTTGTGGAAGTGCTCTGGTTAAAAAAATTCCTCGACACATCTGCACAGGACCAGTTCTTTGTGTGCTGAGGCACAGACACCAGCACAGTGTGCTGTGAGCTGGGGAGAGCTCTGGCTGCCTGCACACCCTTCCCTTGGCTTTGCAGCAGGATGGGGGGAGGGTGGATGAACCTCCTGAGCTTCTGTGGCTTCATCCCACTGCTGCAGCCCAGGTGCCACTTCTTTGTCCTCAGCCAGGCTTGCTTGGGACATGCAAGGTGCCGAGCAAACCTGCAGCTGGCTCTGCACAGAGCTGGAATTCAGCCCTTATGGACATTTCTTGGCTGGTACGTGGTGCTATTTTTGTCATTGTCAGAAAGGGTTCAGGCCACAGAGCTGGACAGGGTTCTCTTTCTCACTGGTACAACCACAGACAAAAGGATATCACAACTAAAATCACTTTTCCAGAAATTATGTGTTCCTGTTTTTGGATAGATGGAATATATTGGGTAAAGGCTAAATTATAAATTAAATTATCGCAGACTCAAGCTTTGATTGTGATAACACAGACTACATTCAACATAGTTACATGTCTGTGATCTCATGTGCTTAATGCCCATGACTATCTTAATATTCTATTAACATTTTAAAATTATGATGATTATGATAGTTGTGAGCCCTAAGCAGTTGTTACCACATCACTCAGGTGAGGATTATAGTGTGTGCCAAAGAAAGTTGTCTTATGTTGAGTTGGCATCCAAATATTTATTGGAGAGAGGAAGTAAAAGTATGTGTTCAAGTCAGGATTCTTCAGGAGGTGCAGGAGTACTGTAGTGTTTATCTGACAACCTGAAGGAGCAGTGTAAAGAAGAAAAAAGCCAGCGTGATAAGACTTCATTTTCCCAGGTAAATATGCTGTTTGTTTATATGCAAAAATATAAACAGAGCTATGGCAGTGACAGAAAATCTCAGCTGGGTCAGCTGAAGAATTTTCACTTGTTTTATCAGCAATTGATTATGTTCTGGTAATATAATTGTAATATTTAAAGATAAAGCTGGGGTGTGGCTTTCATGTGGGTGTGAGATGGGAAGAAATGTTCTTCCTTGAAGGAGCAATGTGTCTTGAGAAGATTGATGGCTTAAAATCACCCAAGCTTTTGCCTTGGGGTACTCCATAGTTGACTTAAATGTTTGCCCATAGCCTGGGCTGGGTTATACCAAGTTAATGTGAGCAAGCTTCATAGTGTAGTTTCTTTTTTTTACAACCTAACAGAATAGATAATGTAACTTAAAAAAATGTAATTAATTAATGTAATAACGTAACTTTAAAAAAAATTAACCCTCCTGAAAACAGTTTGCCTTTTGGTGATGTGTAACCCGTTCTCCATTAATAAATCTGCTTTTACTTTTTTGTTTTCAAAGCAACCATGCAAAACACAAGCCTATATTCCAAGTAATGTAAAAAGTGTGGCAGAAGAGGAGTATCTGATCCACTCATGTAGCATTTTCTTCATCAGGAGAACAGGAAAAGAAAGTCTGTTGTAATCCTGTGTAGTAAAACCACATGGTTCAAACCCCAAAGGTCAGAAGTGACAACAAAAGCTCTGGGACTTGCCAATTCAGCAGCTCTCAGTTATTCCTGTGCTGGAGTTGTACAGCCATGGGAGAGGACTATGCATCAATCTGTTGTAAAAATTCCCTGTAGAATTTGAGAGTGTCACAAGGAGCAGGAGAACGTGGTGTCTGTGCTTTATAGACACGCTTTTTGTGGTTTTGTTACATTTTAGAACATTTCTAAAGCATTGTCACAAGCCACTAGTCAAGATGATACATACATAAATTCCAGTCATGTTGTCAGTGAGGAAATGTGTAGTTACCTTGTGCCCACTGTAGCCAGGAGGAAATCACACTGACTACCAGGAAAAATCAAGGGACTACAGGGTTTGGCTGTAAGTAGTGATCTGGGCAGGAATCTCCTCTGTCCATGGTAGTTCCATGTACCAGCTGGATAATTTCTGCCAGCAGCTGTGTTTCAGCCCTAAACATGGATCAGACAATTGCTTTTATTCCCTTTGCATGTTGGAAGTGCAAGCAGAGATCATGCTTCACTGGCTAAGATAGAAATAGCATTAAAGGAAGCAAACTTGGTGTTACTGGAGACTTGGGCTGTCAGGAGACTGAGCGGTGGCCTCTGTGCCTAAATCACCTTTCCAGCACACTGACTTTTGGTTTGGTTTGGTTTGTGTGCTGTATCTGGAATGCTGTGTCTGATTTGCCACTCAGTCTTTAGCACAGCTCTTTAAAGGAGAAACTTCAGTAATGGTTCACAGAAGGCATTGTGTTAACTCAGCTGCAAACCTGGCCATTGCTTTGATGCTCTTACGAATATTGAACTTGTGTAGGCAGCCACGTGCTTTGGTGGCTCCTGGGGAGTGTGAGGACATTTCCTGGATGGCTGTTTCCAGGGACAGGCACATTACCAGGCAAGTGAGAGTGTACCTTGGTAGCTGATCCACCCACTTGGTGGTTCAAGTAAACTCTCACTTTTCTATAGTTTCAAACTGAATTTTGGGCTGTCCGACATGTTGAGGTACAGCCTCACTCTTCTGAGAAGAGGTGCATTTCATGCTGCTCTTGTCTGGGGGTGGTGGGATTTTGCCTGGAAAAAATACATTGCATGGAAATGGAGTCATTTGTGAGAGAAGTTGTGATCGTACAAAATTACATCGAGCCTTGAATCTCCTTCCAGTCAGAAGAGAAATTTGTTAGTGCAGAGTGCATGAACTCATCAAAACAGTTCAAAATCCGAGGGTCTGCCTTCAAGTCTGTGTGTGCAGCAGCACTTTGTGAAGTCTCAGTCTCTTAAATATGCACAGTCCTCCCACACATGGAGCTTCCAGCTTTTGACTGGGAGGCTGCTGCAGCAGGAGCATCACTCGGGTAGAAATAGCACAGCCCTTGGCTATGCCTTTCCCTGGAAAAGCTAAGGATGCACATGCAGAGCACAGATATGGGATCCCAGGCTGGCTTGTGTTGGAAGGGACTTTAAAAATCATCCAGTTCCAACCTCCTGCCATGGGCAGGGACACTTTCCACAGTCCCAGGTTGCTCCAAGCCCCAACCAACCTGGCCTTGGACATTTCCAGAGATGCAGGGGCAACCTGTACCAGGGCTTCCCCACTCTCACAGGGAGCAATTTATTATTATATAATAATTATAAATTTATTATCTAAACTAAATGTGCCCTCCTACAGCTGAATTCCATTCCTCCTTGTCCTGTCACTGCATACCCTTATGAATGCATCCTGAATGTATGGATGTCTGGATTTAATGAAACCTCAAACTTTCAAAAAAATGTTTTTGCTTGCCTTTTCTTTTATTGGGAAGAGTTCTGCATGAAAAATCTCAGTCTTTTGGTACTATGACTAAAAGAATAGTGGCAGCATGACAATAAAACTTGGAAGGTGCTCTTCTTCCCTTGTTTCAAGAAGATGGTGAGATCTAAACCAACCTATTTTCATTGGATTAAATCACATTTCGCTAAGGCAAGAGGTTGCACAGTGCAGAATTTACTGCAATAGAAGAGAATTAAAATTATTTTCCCCCCAACAAGTCAGCACTGATGTAGTGTGGCAGAAATCACCTTCTCCCCCTCCCAGGGTTTCTGCACCATTTTGCTTCAAATTGGCTTGATAGGAAGTTTTTTAAAAGAAGTTCTGCTGTTTCATGCTCTCCAAACAATGAGTTTGCTACACCTCTGAAAATCAGGCTGCTTATGTAAGGGCCTAAATACAGCTGTATCATGCCAGTTTGAAAATAATTCTGTAACTTTTATGTGCCTTCTCTCCCCATGCAGCACAAACAGGGGCATGTAAAGTGGCCGGACAGTGCCTAAAGGCTTTTTTTGTTTGAAACATCTCAGTGTTGGAGAAGGCAATTTGATCTGGGAAAACAGACCTGATATCCCTGAATCTGGAGCTTTGTTCTTGGCTGAGCTGTGTAGTGAAGAGCTGTTCATTCCCTGTTAAATTTCCACGATCAAACATTCTGGAGGCAGAAAACTAAAAATGTGAAAGCAAAGCCTCACACACTGTAGTAGTGTACTCTTGAGAGTCACATAACAGCAAAGTTATTTTATCCTCCAAGTCTGACTTAATCCTTAATGCACTTTCCAGTGCTTAAATTTGAGATATTTTGGGACACTGTTAACTCAAATTCTAGCCTTTACATTTGGGTTTCTTGCAGGACACCTGGCTGATGTTTTATTTGCATTGCTTAATATTGTACATTTAGAATATTAAGCAGACTTTAGATATTAGAAAAAAGCAGATATCTCTCTAGGAACATTTTGCTCTTGTTTAAACAATCACTTGTCAGTCCCTGACTTTAGGTAATGAGCAGAGTCTGTGCCCAGGAACACTGAGTTGAGCTGGGCCTGGTGTTTTCCTGAAATTCTGTTCAGATCTGAAATATGTTCTTACAATAACAAAATCTGCAATAATATAACAATTTCTGCTAGTGGTATTTGTACTATGAGGTCACACTGCAGCTTCCCACACTGGTGAATTGGTCGTGGTAATGCTGGTCACTGGCAGGTCAGGAATAGACAACTCTCCAGCTTCCCATATGAGTCTGATTCAGCTCCTGTACTGGTTTGGGCTGTGCTGCGGCCTCTGCCTCACTTGCTGTTTTGCTTTCTTTTAAACAACAAAGTTTTCAGCCTAAATAAAGCTTTTCTGCAAACCCCATGTGATCAGGCAGGATACAGGAAGGTAATCCAGGTTCTTGGCTGTTCCTGTTTGCTGCTGGAGAGGGGCTGAAGCCCGGGGCAGGAGCTTTTCACCCTGCAGGCTGAAGGGCTTATCTCTCCTCTCTGCAGTGACCTCATCTTGAGGAGTTAGGGCACTGAGCTGTTCCCTTGCCATTGGCTGTGTCCTGCCTGGCCACCTCTTTCTCCCTTCCAATGGCTGTTTGCAGAGCCTGGAAATTTGTACCTGCTATAACTGATCTTACTTTTTAACAAAATACTTCCTGTTAAGGCCTTTTTATTTTTACCCCACTCTCAGCGTCTTCTGGAATTTAAAACTGGACTTTGTTCCATGTTGCAGGCTGAATTCACTTAATTACTTGTGGCCCAGCATTAGAGCCTGTTGTTTCAGAAGGGACTATCCCAAAGCTGTTTTTGCAGTGGGCAGCATGACCCCCAGCTGTCAACCTGGCTCTGTGGGAAGGTGGCACAAGCATGGGTCATGGAAAAAAGACCTCTCAGTAGAGCATGGAGTGAGAGATGGTGGCACTTCTTAAAAGAGATCCCAGCTCTTGTTTTATCTGCACCCTCCCAGAAGCTCATGCCAGGCTGAAGTGGAGAGCAGTGGTGGAAGATCAGCAAGGAAGGTCTGTTGTTCTGTGAAACTCCAAGTTTTACTTGCTTATGAGGGCGATATGGATGTGGTTAGAAAATTGAACATATGGACATAATGAAAATTGCCATAATGGACACGGAGGGTCAGTCAAAGGTCTGGGATGGCCATAACTAGGTGGGACTCTGAGGGAGCAGCCATAAACCATCCCTTGGTGGAATCAAGGTACCTGTATCAAAGGGCTCTGTTTCTCTAACACTTTGTCTCGAGGGTTTGGAGAGGGATCCTGAGCTTGTGGGCTGTTCCAGGCCCAGGAACACTGGTGGGACTCAAACCATAGCTAAGTTGTGGCCAGCTTCAGCCTGATAATGCTATAGGAACTCTGCAAAGAATCTTTCACGACTTTGACCTTTAGGCTCTTGTTTAAAATTGTGGTGTTTGTTTACTGGGCAATTCCTGCAGTAGGTTACCGAGAGTATTGCCTGAGTGGAGTTTCTGTTGGAACCATTTGTATTTTTTTTAGGGCAGTAATTATTTACTAAGTATCAGCGACTGTCTGGAAAGTCTGGTTAATTATCAGCCCACCTCAGTGAAACTGCACGCAGTGAAAATACTTAAATAAAAAATTGAAGTTGTTCTTTTTCCTCTTGTTTCAGGTACTGGGCCCACATGTCACATGTGAGTTGTGTCCTACAAATGCTCTGAGCACCCCTTTGGGTCGTCTCCTTGATGCACACTCACGGCATCATGGCCAGCACTCAGGAGCGCCTGAGCCTGTCTTCCTCTCCCAACTCCATCGGCAAAGCGTTCTGTGAGGACAAAGACTTGGGGAGGTTCCCCGATGAGCACCCCGCAGCCGGGAGCCACGCGTCCCCTGAGCTGCTGGAGGACGTGCGGGAGCGGGGCTCGCTGCCGGCCGAGCTGCTGGAGGGTGTGAGCAGCCCGGGCACGGCGGCCGTGCTGACCAGCATCAGCGAGGACGCCCGTGACCAGTTTGAGAACAGCGTGCTGCAGCTGCGGGAGCAGGACGAGCCTGAGCCGGGGCTGCCGCAGGGCACACGCAGCCCGGGGGACGGCGACACCGGCGGTGCCACCGATGATGTGAAGGTCCAGTTCAACCGGACGGGCAGCGGCAGCGGCGGCTTCCTCGAGGGGCTCTTCGGGTGCCTGCGGCCCGTGTGGAACATCATAGGCAAGGCCTACTCCACGGACTACAAGCTGCAGCAGCAAGGTAAGAGGGAACGGCCTGCTTTGGGGTGAGGTGAGGCAAGTCACTCAGGGCTCTTCCCCAGCTCACCACGTGGCCGTTTTGGTCTTGCCCAGCCCTGTCACGGGTTTCCAGGGATAAATCCTGCGCTGTAGGGCCAACAGCCGTCATGTGTGGCAAAGGTGGCTCGTGAGGGAGTCAAAGCTGCCTGTTCAGCCCCGTGGCTTGGACCATAGTGACAAGGCCTGAATCTGAATGGAGCGTGGGGATCAGAAGGAATTGTGTTGAAGTACCTGGTACAGTCCCTGTGTTAATTTCCGGAGGTTTTTTATGCCAGGTGGAAAACGCAGACATGGGCACTTCCACTTCAGAACCTCCAGGTAAAGGCTGTCCCCAGTTGACCACCAAATAGCAGGAGTATCGCTTCTCTTTTAAAAAGACTTATATTTCTTTTTATTCAGGAGTATTTTTCCTCTTTAAAATATCATTTAGTACTCGTCTTTCCAGAAATATCTTCTTTAATATTTATACCTTTTCCATTTGGATGTGTAAGCATAAATGTGTAAGTGTATGTGAGTATAAATACGTATAAAATCTGTAGCTTGAGAATAAGTGATGTCCCAGTTGACTGCATATATATCTATATATCTATCTCTATATGTATCTTTAGGGGGTACTGAAAGCTAAAGAGCAGAGTATGCTCTGCTGTTGGTGTCTGATTTCTCCCCTAGCACAGGGGGAGGGAGGTGGCAGATGGGAAAAGAACAAGCTGTCATTAGAATTAAGGAGCTGAAATGGTTGAGGCTTATGGAAAATGCGAACAGCCTGGCCACCACAGTATCATGGGGCAAAGTCTCCTTTGAGCATCACGCAGTGGTAATCAGATGGCTTTTTGGCACTGACAAATTATAAGATACAAGGTCAGAAACCTGTCTGAGTGGTTCAAATCTTAACCCCAGAGGGATGGGGAACAGCTCCTGATACGAGGGAACAGAGCTGTTAAATAACATGTTAGATGAATTTGCCTTGAGATCAGCTTCCTAGAGTCAGTTGTTTCAGCAAGCAGGAAGTGTACCTCTGCATTCCAGGTGCCTCCTGAGCAGCAGCCCCTTGTGCAAGGGTTTGCTTGGTTTGAAATTCTCTGGCACAGTTTGGTTCTGTTTCGTTTGCATGTTGTAAATTCGGTGTGTCACATGTGGTTCAGACTATAAATAAAAACAGTGACAGGAAGTTCCTTAGGGGATTAAGGCTGCTGGGGTGATTGCACAAGGGGTGAACAGTTTTGAAAGGGGCTGTCTGGGTGGGGAGTCTCCCTTGGGAAGGAAAAGGAGGAAAGGAGGTTCTGAGCAGTTGGATGACATTCAGAGCAGGCATTGGGCAGTGTCTGTGTGACAGTGCTTTGGGTTGGATGCTCAGTGTTTGTAAGTGAAACTAAAAATTTCTGCCGATGCAGAGTGGCAGTGGCTGCTCCCAGCAATTCTCTGTGTGTCCCACACCTGTCCTCACTGCTGGCTCTGAGCCATCCTGTGCTGGTGTGTCCCTGTCCCCTCAGAGGGGAGGCTTTGGGAGAGCGGCCTGTGAGACACAGAGATCCCATTTCCCATATAACTGGGCCAGCAGATGCACTGGAGAGCACAGTGCAATCTGTGCTTTGGTGGCCCACAGGGGACACTCGCTTTTGTATGGAAGTCATCAAACTAAAAGATTGAAGCAGTAACGAATGAAAAGGAGCAGCTGAGAGCAGTACTGGGGCTGGAGGGTGCACACAGAGCTTGTTCCTGTGCACAGTGTCTAGCTGTTCTCTGTGTTGGGAGCATGTTCAGAGCCACACATCCTGGGGCACTCTGCTGTTTGCTGCTGGCATCAGGCCCTTCTAAAAGGGCAGATTTGAACTGGCTACAGATGTGGTAAGGCTGAGGATTAACTGGGATCAGCTATATGTAGTCTGTGTGGTTGAGCTGCATTTTCAGTGTCTTCACTGTTGGAAAGGGGAGTGAAAAGAAGACTTTTTTCAAAATGTTATTATTTTTTCTTCTGGAGCTGCTCAGTTGTCTGGCTCTGATGACATCTGTTACTCTGATGACAGTACTACACTTCTATTACTCAAGGATAAACCTTTTCAAACTGCTTCTGTGCTGAAACTTGAGGATTTTGTGAGAATATTCATGTTCTCTTTTCCAGATGATCTCATTCTTGCTTCTTGCCACCAGAAAATCATCTTTGTGTGCATTTCATCAGCTACATACAAGCCAGCAGTTCAGTAACTGATGTATGTGATTATTTTTATTTTTGCTGTCTTTTAGCAAGAACACAGAGGATGCATGGATTGTGTTTGTGCAAGTGCTGTGTGGCTGAGGAAATGTCTGGGGCTCTTTCAGCAGCAGGGAGAGGATTGTGGTGGCTTTTCATTTCCCTGGGAGCTGCTTTACAGCTTTGGGCTGGTGCCATGGATCTGTGCAGACCATTTCCCCCCTCCCCTTCTTTATCAGACAACTACTTAAAGCCTCATCCAGGAGTAATCCTTTGTGTTGGGCTGAATCAACAACAGGGGTAGGAGTCCAGTTTGGATCTGGAGCCATGTGGCCTTCCAGTACTTAAAGAGGGCTTATAAAAAAGGAGAGCAACTTTTTACATGGGGAGGTAGTGATAGGGCAAGAGGGAATGGTTTTAAACTAATAAAGGAGAGATTAAGATTAGATGAGGAAGAAATTCTTCCCTGTGAGGGTGCTGAGGCCCTGGCACAGGGTGCCCAGAGAAGCTGTGGTTGTCCCTGGATCCCTGGAAGTGTCCAAGGCCAGGCTGGATGGGGCCTGGAGCAACCTGGGATAGTGGAAGGTGTCCCTGCCCATGGCAGGGGGTGGGCTTTAAGATCCCTTCCAGCCCAAACCATTTTATGTTGTCTGCAGGTGCTTCATGGTACTTTTTGCTGCTCCCTGGTATCCCTGCCCACCTGCTTTGGCTGTCCTGCAGGCCCATTCTTTGGGGGCATAGTGGTGGTGTTGTGGTTGCAAGTAGTAAAAGACAAATAGGTTTCATGTCCTTTAGCCCATATTGCCTGGGAAGCTTTGGCTTAGTGAAAGAGGGAAAAGGTAAAACAGCTTTTACATGATTCTGCATTATCTTGTTGAAATTACTGCTTGAGTGTCCTTCCTGACACCCAAATGGTCAACAGGAGTGATGTGCTGCTCTCAGAACACAGGCTGGGCAGAACGCTGGTCAGCTGGGAACTGCTGCAGGCTCTGTGCTGGTTGATCAAGTGATGCCAATCCCTGCCTGGTGAGGAGTCATTCCTTCAGGGAATGTTTGTTTTTGTGTTGTTCAGTGCCAGCTGATTATCTGAGGTTTAGGTACTTGGGGTTTGACCCATAAAATCCCTCCCTCCTATGATTTTCCAGTTGTTTACCCTGATTTCTAAAGGCTGTTGCGGAGTGCTTTCAGGGAGACACACTCAGTTTTTCAATTTACATCTACCAGATATTTAATTTGGATTGTGGGGACTCCAGCACTTTAAAGCAAGACTTGAAGACTCGTTTGTGTTTCCTAGAGACTCATTAGACTTCCCAGCCATTTCGTTTGGATTAAGAAGCTGTCTCCAGGAGCTGCTTTCACCTTCCCTTCACAAGTTGTGTGTTTACCATTATTGTGAGGGTTTTTGTGTGTACCTGGAGAGCAAGGTGCCCGTTGGAGGGTGCTTGTGTTGAGGGGGTCTGTGTAAACCAGAGATGCTTCTTGTCACAATGCCAGTGCTGGAGAGCAGCCAGTGCTGGGAAACACTTCCTCCAAATAGATTGGTTCAATGGCTCAGGCTGCTCCTGCATTTCTTCCCCATGGGAAATAGATTCTCATCATTCTACTCAAATGGTTCTTAATCACCTCAGAAACGCAAGTTCTTGCGCAATTCCTGCTCCTATTACTTAAATTTATTTAGGGGAAGTATCCCACTGGTTTCTTAAGGTCCAGAAGAGTCTGACTACTGCACTGTATTTACCTATGGTTTGGCTCTTTGTTCTTCTTGATATTCCCAAAGATGTGGGATATTTCACAGTCACTACATGGAAACCTCTTTCTGGAACTGTGCTCCTGACAATCAGGGTGCAAATGGGATATGAGAGAGCATCTATGCTTCAAAATAAACATGAGATGACCCTGCAGAATGAACCACATGAACTTTTGCTTACTTTGTTTACAGCCCCTCTCAGCCTTTGCCATTGCAGAGGGACTATTAGGGGAAGGTAATATTACCTGGTAGGGAATATTAAGAGCAAACTAAGGTTCCAAGGTGATACAGTTATCCATTACTGCTCACAAACTGTAGATGCTTCATGGAAATGAATGTCAGTGTTCTGTGTCCTGTACAGGAAAGACAGACTTCCCACAGTTAAGGACGGAAGGAGACTCTGGACAACAGAGAATGGCTTCCCACTGCCAGAGGGCAGGATTAGGTGGGATACTGGGGAGAAATTCTTCCCTGTGAGGGTGGGCAGGCCCTGGCACAGGGTGCCCAGAGAAGCTGTGGCTGCCCCTGGATCCCTGGAAGTGTCCAAGGCCAGGCTGGATGGGGCATGGAGCAACCTGGGATAGTGGAAGGTGTCCCTGCCCATGGCAGGGTAGGAACTGGACAAGCTTTTAGAGCCCTTCCACCCCAGTCCATTCATGATTCTATGAAAGGAACAGCTATTTCAGTACAACAGAATAGCGTCTATGTTGTCCATATAAAAATATTGTTCATCAACATGCATGAAAATCACCTCTATTTGTCACCTCCTTTCAGAAGTGATGCATTTGTGAATTAAATAGAAATACAGATCTTCTTGATTTAAGAATGAATGAACGAATTTTATTAATTATCTAATTATTTTCTTTTTAAAAAAATCTTTTAGTGTTTAAATATCCAGAGACTTTAATGCAAATTTATGTTTAGAGCTGCAAGCAGTTCCATGAGTATGGAAAATAGCCTTGTATCTGTGAAGGAACATGTGCTGGGGGTTGAACTCTGCCCTGCCAAGGCGGAGGGAATTTCTGCTGTGGATGAGCAACGTTTGTGGTTTTAGTTCAGTGCGCAGAAGGAGCGCTGGGGTCTGGCTGTGGGGGAGAGCTGCTTTCCCATGGCCATGCTGGGGGAGAGCTTGCTCAACAGGAGACAGCACTGCCTGCCTGTTGCATGAATGATCCCAGGGAAAGCCTGGAAGTGGGATCAGGCCACAGACAGTTGGGATGTACAAGTTTCCTTTCAGTGATAACAGTATCTATAACAGACACTGGCACAATCCCAGCTGCAACCCTGGGAACATCCCAAAGGCTCCGAGTCTGGATGAGAGGAGGACACACTTTGTAGTCATGTGAAACAGAGATCTGTACAGGTGTGACTTCCTTTTATTTCGGAAATCAGTGGGTTACTTGTTAGGTTTGCAGCTAAATAATTTATTCTCCAAACTTCAACCTTTATTGAATTACAGTAAATAAACAATTGCCTGCCTTTTATCCTGCTGCTTGTGAGATTTGAGGTAATTTCAAGGTGACTGACAGGGAACAGGGCTTTCTGTTCTGATGGGTGCAGCTCTCTTGAAGTAGTTTATACAGTGCCACTGGACCACTCCAGCATTATACCTACAAATGTGTGTGGGTACCGAAGAGGAGGAATTACTTAAGGTTGTTTTTCCAGTTTGACATTGATATACACGATGTTGGTGTGGGAAGGACCTATTTCTGTGCCTGCTGCTGTGGTTGATGTGCTTTCTGTTGCCTATCTTGGTGGTTGCTGCTCAGTGTTTTGCAGCCTGCCACCTCTGACTTTTATTTCCTATTTTTGTTTATTTCAGGTAGTGAAAAAGGCACTCAATATTTTTTATATCACTTGCGAATGTTAAATGTTTCTTCTAATCTATGCTTTTCAATGGAGTCATGCACTTTGTTCAGTGTTGGAGTAGGTCTCCCAAAATTGCCAATCCAGGGTCCCTGTTATGGTCAGTTGCTGCCTGCCAAGCTGGAGTGGCTCACACAAGTGGTTAGCAGGGAGGTGAAAAAGCAGCTGGAAGGATGGGAATGAGCAGGCTGGAGGTGGCTGGGATGGCTGAAAGGGTTGTTGGAGCTCATGTGGTGTGTGCCTCAGCTGTACCAGGAGAAGATGTCACCTACTCCCTCCAGAAGAGCCCGTGCTGTGGCACAGGAGGTGGCAGGTGTGCTCTGACACTTTCACGGTCTTGACCTTTTCCGTTATCCCATTTTGCCCAGACACGTGGGAGGTGCCATTCGAGGAGATCTCGGAGCTGCAGTGGCTGGGCAGCGGGGCACAGGGAGCCGTCTTCCTGGGGAAATTCCGAGCAGAGGAGGTGGCCATCAAGAAAGTGAGGGATCAGAACGAGACGGACATCAAGCACCTGCGGAAGCTCAAGCATCCCAACATTATCGCCTTCAAGTAAGTTGTGACCCTTGTCAGCTTTATCCAGGCAAGAGCCATTCACTCAAGTTCTCTGGGAAGGTTTTTTCCATCCAGGAGCTAAGGTGTGACTAGGACAAAGTGGTGATCCAGCTGTCTGTCTGCTGCTCCTCACTGTGTGTTCTCTTTGACAGGGGAGTTTGCACCCAGGCCCCGTGCTACTGCATCATCATGGAGTACTGTGCCCACGGGCAGCTCTATGAGGTCCTGAGGGCTGGCAGGAAGGTCACCCCGCGGCTGCTAGTGGACTGGTCCACGGGAATTGCCAGTGGCATGAACTACCTGCACCTCCACAAAATCATCCACCGAGACCTCAAGTCACCAAAGTGAGTATCAGCTGCTTAAACATCCCTTAGTTTGTGTTCCTCAAGTCACCAAAGTTACACATCCCCCAGCTGTGGTTCTTCAGGTCATCAGAGTGACTCTCAGATGCTTAAACATCCCCCAGATGGGGCTATTTTTAATTTTTCTTGAGAAATAAATAAAAGTTTGGTTGAGGCTCTACTATTTTTTCCACAATATTGTTTCAAAACTAATGAGAGTGAAACTATTGCAGCTTGTTGATGCTCAACAAGAGTGGTAATTTTACCTGTATTTCATGATAAATAGCAGTCAGGAAATATTTAATGATTTGTTGATACCTGGTCTTTTTAAAAAGTGGGATATTCTGTTGCCTTCTGCCTTTTTATTTTTCCTTTTTATTCTACTGTTAATTCCCTGGCTTTCTAGAGTGTGTCTTCCTCATTTCTAGGTTGCTTTCTGACTAAAATGTTTTGGCTTCTTTATATTCTTATCCCCTAGATGTTTATTACTTCTTTAGTCTGTGACAGTGCATTAAGATAATGCTTTTAGATTATTTACAGCACAGTTTAAGGTACAGCTTTGCCTCTGGATCCTCAGTTACTTGTTAATTTGCAGTTTTATTGAGATTGATTTTTGACGCATAGCAGTAAGAAATGCATTTAAGGCACAAAACACAACCACCCAAAAGAGAGTGAGAGCTTTTAATGGGGAAAATACAAAAGCTTTTCTTTTGTACTGCACTTGTGAGCAGTGTGGCTTCATCAACAGGTTGTGTTGCTTAAGAAGGGATTACTCCAGTGGCTGTTGTGGTGCAAGAAAAATCACAAAATGCTGACTTTTTTTTTTTCTCTTCTCCAGTGTTTTGGTTACACACACAGATGCAGTAAAGATTTCAGATTTTGGTACATCTAAAGAGCTCAGTGATAAAAGTACCAAAATGTCCTTTGCGGGGACAGTGGCGTGGATGGCCCCGGAGGTGATACGGAACGAGCCTGTCTCCGAGAAGGTGGACATCTGGTGAGTCGTGTTCATGGGCAAGAACCTTCACCTTCTGTTCAGTCCCTTGGTTTCCCCTTGTCTTTTCCTCGTCCTGTGCCTGAGCATGGTTTGCTCTGTGGTGAGCTATTCCTTTTTCCTTCTGCCTGGTGCCCTGAGCTTTGGTGGGCTCTGATGGAAAGGGAAACGACACAGGCATGCTGGCTGGGTGCTGACCTGCAGCTTCCAGCTAAAGATCAGTGCAGACAGTCTGTGTCTGGCAGGAAGCAAATGCAGAAATTCTTTTCTGTGTCATTATCCAGCTGAGAATTTTCTCCTAGTGCTGTGCTCAGGGCCCCCTCAGCAGCCTCCACAGCCAGGGTGGTTTTCCATCACTTCTGGCCCTCTTCAGGGCCATGCTGGGGCTGTGAGGAGTTCCCTGCTCTGCTCCCCACACCCTTGTGCTTCCTGCACACCAGGCTGGTTGTTGTATGGGCAGCCCCAGGATTACAGTCCAGTGAATCCAGTCCCAGATCCAAGAGGGAGGAAACCAGGATAGGTTGTAAGAGGTTTGGAACCTGTTTCTATTGACGTGGAACATCTCTGTGTCCAAAGGAACACAAGGAATGGTTCAGTCTCTGTGCTATTAAAAATGCTTGAGAGGGCTCAGCCTTGGAGTTCCTTTGGGAGGCCTCTCCACAGGTTTCAGAGCCCTCAAGGGAACTGCATCTCTGTTTCTGCCTCATTATTTCTGCATATTCAATGTCAGTAGCCAGGACAAATGCCCTTGTCCCTGCTTTACAGCGAGGAGGGATTTTGCTTCCTGTGGTTTTTCAGCTTCAGATGCTGTCCCTTCCCTGGCAGGGCAGGGAGCTGCCGGACAAAGTCGCGGGTGGTCCAGGGTGCAGCGGAGTCAGGAGCTGCTGCTGGAGGTCTGGCTCAGGCCTGGGCTTGGCCGGAAGGGCAAGATTTCCTGCAGGGAAGGTGTTACCTGTGGTGTCCAGCTGCTCTTGTGCCCGTGGTGTCCTCTGTGTTTATTTTAGGTGTCCAGGTCACAGCACAGCCAGCCCCTCTGGGAGGAGCACTTGGGTTGTTCTGGAAAGAGAACACACCCAGCATTTGTCTGCTGAACCCCTCCCTTTGAATTGCAGGACTGTGAGGACGAGTGGTGCTGGATTTCTGTCCTTTAGAGTGGTTTATGTTCAGGGATATTTCACAGAACGTCCTGTCCAATAAACCCTTTGCTCCTTCCCTCAGTGACTTGGAGGTGTTGCTTTTTAGTGCCAGTTCCTCTGGAGTTCATAACAGTGGTGATTGCTCAGACTCTCCCTTGCCATCCATTCCTCCTTCAAGATGAATAAAAATGATGTTCATGAATGCTGCCAACAAATGAGAACAGTTCCTGAGCTGCTTATATGTCTGCTCTCTCTCATCCTAACAGCATGCAGAAAAGTAAATCTATAATCTTATCAGGAGTCTTGGAAATCCTTTGTCAGTTCTTAGTCATAACAAATATGAAACCAGATGAGCTTTCCATGGTAGTTTGTCCAACCTTCTGGCTCCCTGCTTTCCTGCAGCCCACAAAAAAGGATTTTGAGGCGAGAAATATTCAAATTCTGCTTGTTTGTTGCTTTTTTTATTACACATGACTTGAAGTCAATGGGCTTTAGAAGTGCAGTGTTTTTCACATGAAGTTATTTCCTGACTGATGGTTGTTCAGACCTGGTAGTTTGTCCCTTAGAAGTTCTTCTGTACTTAATAAAAGCACTGGATATTGGTACAAGCCAGAAAGACCCTTGTCACCTTCCACCTGGCTGTAGTCTCCAGTTTGTCAGGGTTGGTGTCCCACAGGAGAATGGGACAGTGGGGTAAGGTGGTGTCTGGCTTGGAAATGGAGATGGTTGTGCCTCACCTGTGTCACAGCCCAGTTGTTGATGTGCAGTAACAGTGGTGGTGGTTCTCAGCAGCATTTTGTTTACCTCTGTACTGACTGGTTTGGTGTTTCTTTGGTGTTTTATCAGGTGATGATTGTATACAAAACAAATGTTTGCTGTTAAAAATTAAGGTTTTGGTTCTTTCTGGTAACTCCACTAAGGACGAGAAGCAAAGTAAGTTTTCTTACCTACATCTTTCGGATCCTGTAGGAGGTTCTTTCCCTGACTGAGTTCTCTTAATTAATTATTTTTTGCTTTATTCTTCCTTTCTTCAGAACAAAAGGAATATCAGATGAGACCTCATGTGCTTTTGGTACTGACAGTTATGCAAGTAGCATTTGTTTCCTTATTTCTGTGTTGCAGTAGTTGTAGTGCTGAGTCTCAAACCTTGAAACTCTTACCTGGGACTACAGGTAACAGCAGAGGGAGCCTTTGGTTAGGGAAAAGAAAAGAAAACCAGTTAAATGAAATGTAAAAAAGCCACAAAACCTTTGTTGTGTTGTCTCTGTAAGACACTTGTCAGTCTGTGCAGTAGTCAATCATCTGTTCTTACCAGCAAGAACAGTCCAAAGTCTATCTGAGAGTAAACTTTGGAGTCTTTTCATTTAACAGGAGCAAGACTTAATCTGTACATAAAATGTGCTTTCAGGATCTTTAAAATCTCACCAAAAAGCAGGAAAGGGTGGGTGAAAACCAGTGTGGTTTTGTGCTTAGCTCAGTGCTGGAGCAGAGGAGTTACCTGGTGTGTTAAAAAACACTGTTGCACCTACTTGCAGTTTTGACATTCCTATTTCCCTGTTTTGCACAACAAACTGTTTTTTGAAGCCCCAGATGTTTCTGTTAACAGCTTCTGTGTGAACTCGATTTCTCCTGGTTTATTTCTTCATCAGGTCATTTGGGGTGGTTTTGTGGGAGCTGCTCACGGGAGAGATTCCCTACAAGGATGTGGACTCTTCGGCCATCATTTGGGGAGTGGGCAGCAACAGCCTCCACCTTCCCGTCCCTTCCACCTGCCCAGATGGCTTCAAAATCCTCATGAAGCAAACCTGGTAAGAGCCTGCACCCCATAGAGCATAAACCTAGGGCTGGCTCCCAGCAAAACCCATGATAGTCAGGGTGGGAATATGGAGCCCAGAGCAGAGGGCTCTTAGATACTCTCACACTTGTCCTGAGAACAAGTTTTAACATTTTGGATTCTGCTTCCTTGTGGCAGCAGGCCTGGACCCCAGGACATCTTCAGGAGCCTTCACGGAGGGTGTTGGTTTGCTGTAACAAAGTAGGGGATAAAAAGTGGCTCTGTGGAAAGAGGAAAAGAGCTGGAATGAAAGTAGGGGTAAAATTCCTTGAGGCTGCATCCAGAGTGAAGGAATCTGATTTTTTCACTCAGAAAAATGCTTGTAAGCAACTGTCTGTTGGACTGGACAAAGAGAAAAACGACCTTTCTGTCTGGAGCACAGATTTTCCAGGTTCAGATATGGAAAATGCTTTCAGCTTCCTCTGTGTACCAGATTAGAGTTGAAATTCTTTGTCTTGGGTTTCACATTGATGCTTGGTTTTTGTAATTACGTCTTGACACAGGAAAGGATCTTCCAGCATTTTCCCACTCCGTGGGTTTACCAGCCATCCTCCTCATGGCACTAAGGGGACAACAGGCCAGAGCACATGTGGATGTTTCCCAGTGGCTGTTTACCCTGAGCTGCAGCAGGCGGGCTGTGGCAGCTTGTGCAGCTCGGTACAACAGAGCACCTGCAAACACTTGTATCCCCACCTAGTGGAAGGAGGTAGTTGGCAGGGGAGAGTGAGCTCAAGAAGCTGCTCTTGCTCTCTGCAAGGTGGATTCAGTCCTGAAACTCAAGTGCTGGTCCTTTTTCTCAAAAATCCAAACGTTTCTGTATTTTTCTGCGATCTTTGGGGCTGTTCAGTGCATTGCAGTACTCAGGCATGTGCTGTGTGACAACTCAAACCTTTAGTGCTTCGAAGCACCCTGAGTGCAAGTTTTCATTTCTACTAGAGCTAGTCTTCCCATTACAAAATTTGGAAATTGATGGGACAACAGACCAAAGTATGTTTCTTCTTGACAAGCAAGTTAGGATAGAAACTGACACCGTTGCCATCTTTCACCTTGTAGTTACGTTTTCTGGTCTTAAACATTTTGCACCTCTTTTGTTTCTTCAGAGTGGGTCATCACAAACAGCTTCTAGCACAATTAAATTGTATTCAGCAAAAGAGAAAACGAGAAAAGCTCCTTTGCTCTAACCTGTCAGCTGCTTGGTTCATAGAATAGGATCTAGTGAAACCTTTCAGAAGGGCAGGAGAGGCTGGCAGTGCCCATCCCTCACCCAGAGGGGCAGGAGAAGCTGGCAGTGCCCATCCCTCACCTCACCCTGGCTGTTTCTGTTTCGTTTCAGGCAGAGCAAGCCCCGGAACCGCCCGTCCTTCCGGCAGACACTGATGCACTTGGACATCGCCTCCGCTGATGTGCTGGCTACTCCTCAGGAAACCTACTTCAAATCCCAGGTAACTGGGGAAAGGCTGTAGCCTGTGAGTGCTGGAATTAGCTACAAGGATTCGATTTTGGAGGGTGCATCGAGTAGAGAAAATCTGGATCCATGATTTCAGTTTGATTCTTGGGGAAGAGCAACCTGATGGATTATTTGAAAATGTTTTACCCAAACTTTTCCTAGCTGAGACTTCTGCTGCAGGAACCAGGGCTTCAAGGGGCAAATAGAGTATCACTCTAGACAGGCATCATCATGGAGCTTTCAAAATTATGAGTCTTTCTACTTATTTTCACCACCAAAATGAAAGAACATGTTCTCTTAGGACAAGAAGAGCTCTAGGAATTAAAAAAATTATTTCTTAGAAAATGCAGATATATTTTAAATTCTCTGTTTGGAGCACAAAATTGTAAATACCATTTGAAAATGCTGGCACTACATGTGCTGCAGTGTTGTTACCCACAATAATTCAGCTAACAAAAATACATTCTCAACCCAAAGCTGTAATTTTCTGCAGACATGAAGAACATTGCCCAAGAGTTTTTCTATGGTGCACCTACAGATCCCAATTCTTTGTAAATAGCTAAAAGTAAATTGCTTTCCTAGGCTGAATGGAGAGAAGAAGTGAAGAAACATTTTGAGAAAATTAAAAGTGAAGGAACTTGTATCCACCGGCTGGATGAAGAATTGATTCGCCGTCGAAGAGAAGAGCTGAGGTCTGGTCACAGTCTTCTGTGTTTACGGTTCACTTTTCCCATCCAGCCTTCCCTTCCCAGCTAAATGAGCCCTCAGCTTCTCCTCACAGGGCTTCCTGCTCTAGCCCCTGACACTTTTTATTCTCCTCTTGTACTGAGGTTCCCAAAACAGGACCCAGTATTCCTGGTGGTATAAATTTGGGCAGCCAAAATTCTTGTGAACCCAGAAACCAAAATTCCCATGGGCATGGCCTAGGCCATGAGCACTGCTCGGCCGATGGGAAGCTGGAGAGAAGCAGTGAGAACTGTCGCTGTTCTTGGGCAGTCTCAACAGTTTGCTCCAGACAAGGTGGCAGAGGCTTGTGTGTTTCCCAGGGAATATTTGTGCCTGAGAGTTAGTGTTTGTGATACCTGCACTGAAGCAGATACATTCATCTCCGTGGGAAATCCATCCTGGGGTTGGCTGTGAGCTTTCTCTGCCCTGATACTTTCTTTGGGTTAGTTATTCCAGAGGAGTGAACATGCTTCATATGAACAGCCCACTGAAATGCATTTTGAACATTAAACCAATTTAAAAATGAAAGCAGAAGATTTATTTAAAGAAGGGAAAGTGTTTCCTCTGGTGATACAGATTTGCAAATACAGTTGACAGAGAAACATAAAACTCTAGGAAGCAGTTCTGTATCAAACCAATTACCTTGGCTGGGTAATTTGATGCAGTGGTTGTTCAGTGTTCCCTGTCTCCAGGGAGCTTTGGGTGGCCATGTCGTTCAGCTGGAGCTGTGGGGACACCCTGCTGATAATGAAATACAGACACATGACTTTCCTGTTTCTGTAGAGGCTGGTTTAGCCCCTTCTCTGTGCAAACAGGCTGATCAGGGCTTAGCCAGAGGGCTTCTGGGTGTGTGTGAGGCATTTGCAGCTCTTATAGGGAGGAGTGTTGCCACTCTTTCAGGGCTGTTGAACACTTTCTAAACCATTTATTGCTGTGTCAGGCTCTCATCAATCATCATTCACTGTTAGCTGTATCTGGGATTCTGTGCGGTACAGCTGACAAATTTGACTTTCAAAAGGCCTTTTCCTAAAGCACCTGTACTTTTTCTTTCTCTTCTCTTGGTCCATCGAAGTCAGACTGGAATAAAGCCTTTTCTGCCTTTCAGACATGCATTAGATATCCGTGAGCACTACGAGAGGAAGCTGGAGCGAGCCAATAACCTGTACATGGAGCTCAGTGCTATCATGCTGCAGCTGGAGGTGCGGGAGAAGGAGCTCATCAAGTACGTGTCTGGGATTGGTGATATGCATGTGTCAGTTTGCACACTGCAGAGCACAAACAGTGCTTCATTGCTAAACTGGATAGTGGCACTTGTAGATTTAGTGTCCCCTGACAAACTACAAAGGTTAGGGAATTGCTGTTGAGCAGGGAGAGAGGTCCCTTCAGAGTGAATTCCTGCAGACCACTGTCAGTGGTTACTGACTTGGAGAAAGGCACCTTCCCATTTGGTGCTGGCATCCTTTGGCCCATGTGTGAAGGGAATGGCAGTGCTGCTCCTGGACTGTTTGCCAGGGCCTTGTCCCTGCTGCATGATGGCTGCAGAAGGAATTTAGAAGTGTCTGTGTCCTTTCCCAGCAGAGCAGTCGGGCATGCAGCGTGTTCCCTGCAGAGCCAGTTCCTGTCCAGTGAGAGCAGCAGGTGGAGAGACAAACAATTGATGTGGTTTTCTTTTTTTGTCTTTCCCTGATGTTTCAGGAGGGAACAAGCGGTGGAAAAGAAATACCCTGGGACTTACAAACGCCACCCAGTCAGACCAATAATCCACCCCAACACAGTGGAGAAGTTGATGAAGAGGAAAGGGGTCTCCCATAAACCAGGCAGCCAGACCAAACGGTGAGAAGTAACAACCCAGTCCTGTGCCAGAGCCAGTGGTAGATCCCCACTGGGCAGTTCCTTCCCTTTGAGCCTGCTGAAATGCAGGGTACAAAGGGGTTTCACACTTGAGCCTGGTCTGATCCTCAGAACCATAATTGTTTAATTATCTTAAGGTGAAAGGGATGAATTCTGCCATCCCTACCACCTGGGCAGCTCTCTGGAACTACAGAATCACGGGATGTGTTGGTTGAATGAATGAATTGTTGGTCCATGTGATTTTTGAGCAGATGATGGTGCTTGGACAGGAGGTATCTCTTGTGTTTTCTCAAATTCCTAACTGTCCAAGATCATCCTTTACTTGTATGGGAATAAGCAGGGCAAGGGATTGTGGAAATCAGGCAGGCCTCGGGAAGGATGGATTCATTGTTGAGGAATTAATTTGGGATTTGAGATTTGGGAATTCATGCTGTCCTTTCAGTTATTTCTCTTTTGCATGACTTTGAGATAGGGAGATTATTTTTTTTTCTCGAGGAGTTGTCTTAGTCTTTACATTTTTGGGGATTTCCAGGAGTTAGTTCTGATTACCAGTGAATAATCACTTCTGAATTAATATCCCCACATGGCTCTTAGATGAGCAGCCTGATCACCACCATTGTACATGCACAGAGTGAGAGCCATGCTCTGCCTCAAGGTCCTGGGAGGGAGCTATTTTGGGAGAGAACATCAAAATAAGAGCGGAAAAAGAGAGCGTGTGACAGCTCTTGGAAAAAGCAGCAAGATGGGAGTGTAGAGCAGGGTGGGCTGAGTGGAAAGGGCATTGAGTGGAGAGAATCACAGGGACCAAAATGCAGGAGTCAAGCGGCTGAAGGGGAGGGCAGCCTGTAGATTTTAGGAAGCAAGAGAGTGTGCTTTTGGCTCCAGCTGCTTCATCCTGGCTCTGTGCTGGTGTCACTTCTTCATTTGGTGGCTTGACATGTAACTTCTTCTCCCTGTCACCCAGGCCAGATCTGCTGAAGTCAGAGGGCATACCCAGCACAGAAGCAGCATCCAATGGCTCCCCAGTCTCAGGAAGTCCCAAGATGTCAACCCCGAGTGGTAAAAGCCGGTACCGCAGCAAGCCCCGGCACCGCCGGGGGAACAGCAAAGGCAGCTACAATGAATTTGCAGGGATCTTGAAGAACCAGCCAGCGCAAGACGATGCCCCCCAGCCTGGCCCTCCCCACCCTCCCCACACCCCCGGAGTGCCACAGCAGCCCGGCCACGGGCCCCACGGGCAGCACTCGCGGCTGCACGCCCACGGGCAGGACATCGCCACCTGCGCCAACAACCTGCGGTACTTCGGCCCTGCGGCCGCGCTGCGCAGCCCCCTCAGCAACCACGCCCAGCGCCGCATGTCCGGCTCCAGCCCCGACCTCATCTCCACCGCCATGGAGGCCGACTGCCGCCGCGGCCTGGACAGCAAGGACAGCACGGCCGAGCGCTGGGAGTGCTGCCAGGCCGATGCCTACGACCCCTGCCTGCAGTGCAGGGATGAGGACAGCGGCCAGGCACAGATGGCGTCTGTGGAACCAGGGGGGAGCCGCCCCCAGTCCCCGGCATCCGCGTCCCTCTACGAGAGTGCACAGTTCATGGAGGAGCTGGAGGAGCAGGGCACGGCGGCGTCCGCCCTGGGCACTCCCCAGCACTTGGCTTCCTCAGGGCTGCCCTGCAAAGCAAGATCCCTCCAAAAGGTAAGGATAGAGCACTGGGCTTTGAAGATGTGGTTTTGGTAGGGCCTGGTTCTGTTACGTGCAGTTTTGCATTGGTTTGAATTGCAACTTGTTCTGCTGAATTTTTGATGTTGAAACAGTCTCAAAATGCTTTCAAGCCTTTCTCCAAAGGAAGGGACAAATGCATTATTTAAATTGTTCTGTAATATTGCGTGAGAGTTTCTTTGAGAATCTGTGGTGCTGCTGTGTCTCAGGGCAAAGATTCAACATTTGCCATGGTCTTGAGGACATCCCTTTTGCTGCACTTGCCGGAAATTGTTCCCCTACACTGAAAGTCATAGCTCTCCTGAATTTTGTGAAGATTTTGCAAGAGTAAAAACAAGGTTATGGCACAGTTGTACAGAAGCAGCTCTTTGTTCCTCCTGCTTCCATCCAGGTGGTGAGAGAAGTAAGAACCAGTCTGAGTTTAAAGAGCATGAAAACCGGGCCTGGCTGGAAAAGTCAAGGAGAATAGCATAATTACCAGACCAAGAGTGTGGTTTGGCCCCAGCATTAAGGCAGTAGGACCTTGTAAAACAACGGGATGGGATAAGATAAAGGCTTAATCTGAACAAGGGGCTCACAGGTTGGATAGGATAGAAGGAGGCTGTAAAAAAACAACAGTGTGGGGGTAGATTTGGATGGGAAAAGGAAAATAAAAGGCTCTGTGCTCACTGAGGTATGAAACAAATCCCAAGTTCTCCTAGCTAGTGAAACCCGTTGGCAAAGGCTGTGTCATCCTCCATCCTGCTCTATTGATGGGCTGTGGTAGAAGAGGGTAAACCCAAGAGCACCAAATCTGCTCCATAATTTATGTGGCTTTCTATGTGATGCTAATTACTTTATTTGCTTCAATGAGAATCTGGAACGTTCTGTACTCCATACCTGCTAAAATACTCCAGTGTATTTCCTAGTCAGTCATGCCAGATTTGGGAATAGCAGCCTTGAGGCTGCCTGAAACAACCCCCTGGTAGACAATATCTGAGTCAGCATTCCTGACACATAGGCTATTTTCTGGTCTAGATTCTTGCAGCCTGTAGATTTTTGCAGTGTTTTGCAGTGACTTTGTCCTGGAGGACCAAGGGTCAGCCGTGTTTGAACTTCCCCAGACATGACACCTTTTTGTCCTTGTTTTCTGCCAGAGCGGGGATGAGTCGTCAGAAGAGGAGGAGGGCGAAGTTGACAGTGAAGTGGAGTTTCCTCGTAGACAAAGGTAAAAGGTGAATTCACTCTAATCTCTCTTTGGTGGGACAAAACTGAGAATTCTCATAGCAGCTGCATACCAGCACTGAAACTGGTGAAGGTGCTGGCAAGAGAACAGAATTCTGTGTGTCCCATCCACCCTCAGCTGATCCCTCATGTCCACTTGCTGTTCCAGCCCATCCTGAGATGTTCTCTCTGGCACAGCTTTCCTGCTGCCGGCTGTTTGCACTTGATAACATTATTCTGCCTCTATAAATGAGCTGCTGCATCTGTTTCACCAGGATCAGACTTGATGGATATGGGAACCCTTTGTGGGCTACTCCCAGTGTTGTTTATTAATTGTTACTACAGTGGGGAAAACTCCACCCCAGCACCTTTGTAGCTGAATTCAGATAAGATTGCAGAGCTAAGTGACAACAGCAGATCAAATTTGATGGTGCTGCCTGTAAAATAAGACTTAGGGGGGGAGTGTTCCTACTAAAGCCTGGGGAACAGCAGGATTTGCAGTCCTGTGCTCAGGAAAGACATCATGGACTTGGTGCTGTAGCTCCATGAAAGTGGCTGCTTGAAGTGCAGGAGTGATCCAGTAGGCAAACAGGTTGAAGGTTTTATTCAAAGGAGCAGAGAAGAAAATAAAGTCTTGTCTCCTGTTGTGTGCATCCACAGCACACCTGAAGTTTAAATCCTAATGCCCCCTTCATTGCCTCAGCTCAAAAACCACAGTAAAGTTTGGAAAGGTACTGACAAGTGTGACAAGAGTAGTTAGGGATGGTTTCTGTAGAAGAAGAGATTAAACATGTGAAATGTTTCTCTAGCAGGAGGAGAGGCAACACCAGAGGTGCATGAAATTCTAATTTATGTGGAGAAAATAGACAAGGAATGATTCTTCACATTCATGTTAGGGACAGCCAGTGAAGCAAATGGGACTTTAAAATGAACAAAAAGGAAGTGCTTTTTCCATCCAGAACATTTTCAGATGTGGAGCTCATTGTCAAGGTGTGCTGTGGAAATCAGACCATGAAGAGCTGTAAGTGCAGAATTTCTGGAGTGTGGATCCATCTGCAACTGTTAGCATTGTCTTCTGGGTTTGAGCTTCTGCTTGGAAGTCAGATCTGCTGAATGGTTCAAGCCAGGAAGAGATGCCAGGAGAAAGCAGGCTTTGTCTGTATACCCTGTTCTCATACTTCTGCCAGATTAAACCTTCCTCTCTGGGGTTGCAGGCAGAATGCTGGGCTGGATGTGTTATGTGACTCATACAGTTCCTGTGTGATGTTGTTTCCTCCGTGATTTACTGACTTGGAAGAATAGGAGGACAAATTGCCTGTTTCATGTGATGCCCAGTTGTGGGTCTCCTGGCATGTTCCCTCAACTGATGTGTTGCCTCATTGGTGTTGAATTCTGGCACAAGGCCATTTCCATGGCCAAGTAACCATGAGCTTATTTCTTGAGTGGATGGTCTTAAACCCTGCCTGGCTTTTGAGATGGCTGCCAGGTGATGCAGGTGGGTTAGCTTGAACTCACAGAATCACTGGGTTGGAAGAGACCTTTAAGATCATGGAGTCCAACTCATGCCCTAACACCTCAACTAAACCATGGCACTGAGTGCCACATCCAGTCTTTTTTTAAACACATCCAGGGATGACGACTCTACCACCTCCCTGGGCAGATAATTCCAGTACTTTATCAATCTTTCCATATAAACCTTTTTCCTAACATCCAACCTAAATTTCCCTTGTGTCCTCTTGTTCTGTCAGTTGCTGCCTGCAGAAAGAGACCAACCCCACCTGACTATAAACACCTTTCAAGGAGCTGTAGAGTGATAAGGTCACCTCTCAGTCTCCTTTTCTCCAGGCTAAACAACCCCATCTCCCTCAGTTGCTCCTCACAGGGCTCGTGTTCCAAGCCCCTCACCAGCCTCGTTGCCTCCTCTGGATGCACTCAAGCATCTCAACGTCCTTCTTAAACTGAGGGTCCAAAACTGGACACAGCACTCCAGGTGTGGCCTCACCAGTGCTGAGTACATGGAAAGAATGACCTCCCTGCTCCTGTTGGCCACACTACTCCTGATCCAGGCCAGGGGCCATTGGCCTTCTTGGCACTGCTGGCTCATGTTCAGCAGGCTGTCACCAGTACCCCCAGGTCCCTTTCTGCCTGGGCACTGTCCAGCCACACCGTCCCCAGCCTATAACGTTGCAGGGGGTTATTGTGGCCAAAATTCAGGACTTGGCACCTGGACTTATTAAACTTCATCCTATTGGACTCCGCCCATCCATCCAACTGTTCCAGGTCTCTTTGCAGAGCCCTCCTACCTTCCAACATATTGACACACACTCTCAGCCTAGTGTCATCCACAAATTTGCTAATGATAGACTCAATACCCTCATCCATGTCATAAATAAAAATAATAAACAGAACTCCACAGTACAGCCTTGCTTTCCTTTAGGAAAATGAACTGTCAAAGAAAATATGCTCCAGGGCAGATCAACTAATATGGACATATCAGACAGGGCCAAATAAGAACAGATTAATTTAAAGATGCAGGTCTTGAACTGAATCATTCAGAAGGGGTAGAATTATGTAGCTCTGGGATGTGAAAGGCACTCCACAAGGCCTGGTGTAGCAGAGCAGTGAACACAGCATCCAGGAAGTTCCCTGTGGCTGTCATCCAAGATGAACACTGAACTTCTCTCCTCATTTGCAGACCCCACCGCTGCATCAGTAGCTGCCAGTCCTACTCGACCTTCAGCTCTGAGAACTTCTCCGTGTCGGATGGAGAGGAGGGGAACACAAGCGACCACTCGAACAGCCCGGATGAGCTGGCCACCAAGCTGGAGGATGAGCTGGCTGAGAAGCTGGAGGACATGTTGTCCCAGACTCCAGAGATCCCCATTGAAATCTCCACGCAGTCAGATGGGCTTTCGGACAAAGAATGTGCTGTGCGGAGGGTCAAGACTCAGATGTCTCTGGGCAAACTTTGTGCAGATGAACACAGCTGTGAGGTGAGTTGGTTATCCCCTTGTCCTTCCACTCAGTGGAAAAGAACTACATAAATGTTATGGAAAAGAATCCAAGGGCCACAAAGTTGGAACGCTGCCTAGAAAATGCTGTGGTAGGTGTACTATGGCAAAGCAACTGCTGCAATACCCCATCTTCCTCCTGCTTGGCAAAAGCATGGCTGGGGGAGAGTAGCACAAACAAAGCTGAACATAATGTGCTCTTCCAGATGAGTGTGATCTTGGGAGGCCATCAGATTTGCAGTTGCATTAAGTGGGATAAAAATAGATAATGAAATGGAGTGGATATAAGCTGCCTCAGACATATCCATCAGCAGCCTTGCTGACAAAGCTGGGATGACTTTCTTCCTTTCTCTGCCTTTCAAGTGTTCAGGAGGGGTAGGGCAGAGCCTGCTGCATGATCTCCTCATAACCCTGTGTTTAAGAGTGCTCTGACCAACTATTTCTATGCTGTCCCCTCTCTTAGGGGAGACAAGTGACCTTTGGTAGGGCAGTTGTGTGCTGTGCCTCTCCCATGTGTTCCACTTACCTCCTCTGCAGGTGGTGACCTTTGCCTGGCTGCTGTGACAGACTGGGATGTGTGGGTGATGTGCAGTACAGGAATGGTGCTCAAATCTCCCCCTTTCCTTTTGTCTTGCAGAACCCACCACAGTTTGGAGAATCAGACTGTGACTCTTCTGAAGGGGAGTGTTCTGATGCCACAGTCAGGACCAATAAGCCCTGCAGCTCTGCTACTTGGTAATACAGATTTCCCCCAAAGCTTCCTGGTACTGGCATTTTGATTTCCCTGAGATTCCACTTCATTCCCCTTCATCACACTTTACAGGAAGAGAAGATGCTTCTCCTTCCCACCCCAGAAGTGATTTGCAATAACCCGAATCTCTGGAAAATGTCCAAATGAAATTAATTCTCTTTGAGCATTTCAATCAAGAATGGCAGGGATGTATTTTATTGAATAATCTAGTTACTGTAACATGGATATTTATTTTTTTGACATTTTAACACTTTTTACTGTAAAGAGTGGATTGTATTTATAGACACACAGACTCGTTGCAAAAAAAAAAAAGTTCAGAAAGCAAGCACACTACGGAGAAACATCCTGGGAGTCCTGCCTGGACAGCTTTGTGTACAGACGCGGGGGATTCTCTTGCTGCTTGCACAGGGGACCAGGCCTCGTGGCCCTGAAGATTGGAGAACAGATAAGAAAACTAAACCACTCAGTCTTATCACATGAGGAAAAGCAGAAAAAGACCTGACTGTAGAGTCACCTGTGAACAAAGTGTTTTCAGTATAACCAGCTGGGTCATTTTTAATCAGAAGGTGGACATGTTCCTGGAGAAAACTCGTACTGAGGTGCTAACATCCAGGGTCTTCTGAGTTGATACATCCCCAGGAATGTAATGATGGGTTTTATTTTAAGGATTTTTAGTTTCTTTTTTTAATCAGCATTTTGTTGTGAGATCCTGCAAATGTATTCTAACCTCGTCCTCTTGAGAATTGGTATCAGAGCACTTCTTACCACCGTCCTTGCTTCACTCTGGGAGTGTCAACCTCCAGCTGAGCAGGGAAACCTCTCTCAGATGCAGTGTGCCATTTCCCAGTTTACTTCCTCCTCTTACCTCCTGTCTGTTTCAGTCAGTCAAAGAAATCAATCAACTCAGTGTTGGCCAAGCAAGGACTTGCAAAGCGTGGAAAGCACATTCCGCAGAGCCTGAGCACTTCTGGGGAGGACGCTGGAGACGCCTGGACTGGACCGGGAGAAGCAGCCTCTCACCTAGAGCAGCATCGAGAACCAGCAGAGGGCTGTGTGTTGAGGGGGAAGACTGGGAATCACTGGCCTGGCTTAGAGCATCAGCCCTGCTCTGTCTCCTTATTCACTGAACATTCTTGGAAGCATTAGCAGCTTCCTGCCCTTCATGGCAGGCCTTGTGCAGGGAATCCTGACACGGCCGTGGCACGGCCGTGTCTCGAGTGTGCCCCAAGGCCTCTGTTTCTCCTCTAAGCTGAAACTCTGCAGGTGCAAGTGAGGATAGTATTGGTATATGACAGGCCGAGGCATTGGCAGATGAGAAAAATTTGTTTTCTGATAGAACTCATAGTGCCTTCCCTTCAAACACTACTCTTCTAAAACAATATTGAAAGAGAACAAAACGATAGAGCACGTTCCCCCCCCTTTCCTTAGTTGATGTCCCCCTGCAAGAGCTCTCCCTCTGCCCTTCCCAGTGTGCTGGCTGGCATGGCCAGCCGGAGGTGAACGGCAGGAATGGACCATGGACAGGTACTTCTGTTGCTTTGTTTGTTTACATTTTTATGTTAAAATATTGGTTTGAACTTAACTGTGGTAATTTATAGCCTCATGGCAAAGTGAAGGAAAATGTCTTACTTATACAGAGAGCAGTATTGTATGAGTTAAATTATCCCATATTTTTAAATTTTTGTAGCTGGACTACAGACAGATCTTAAGTTATGATGTTATTTTATTATTTATTATCATTTCTGTAGATCAGAAGGTTGGCTTCACCGCTAGCACAATTGTAATCTCTGTGTGTGATGTTACCTTCTCCCTGCTCGCCAGAGGGGTGGGAGCAGAGCTGGGCTCAGTGGCTGTCAGGAGTTGCTGCCTCGAGTGATCTCCAGGGCAGAGAACAGGGAGGAGTGGATGGCTGCAGTCAGGTTCCTTGGGGGCAGAGCTGCAGTTTGCTCACGTTGCTGATGGTCACCAGCCACTGAATGGGTGGGAATGTGGGAAGGATTGTCAGGGGGTGAGGGGCTTTTGAATTGATCACAAAATGAATAACCGTGACAAGATTCCCTGGCCAGAGCATTCAAAACAACATCAGGGAGGAGGGCAGCTGCCCTGGGCAATGGGTCCATGTAGTGGATCACCCTGGCAGGACCAAACAGGCTCCTGGAGAGGGAGTGACCTGCTCACCCTGCTCTGGGTAGAGGCAGAACCCTATGAGGAGTGGAGCTTTTTCCTGGCTCCTTCCCCCTCTCTTCCCACCCTTCATTTCTCCTCCCCAATGTTCTTGGTCTCTTGGCCAGTGGCAGGAAGAGCCAGCAGGGCAGAGATGGCTTTGCTGTTGTGGTGTGAGAGGGGGTTTGGTGCAGATGGTTACTCAGGAGGCTGGAGGCCAAGGTATGGGAATTTAGCAGTGGAGAACTGTGTGCACATAGCACACAGTGGTGTAAAGAGAGGTGGAGAACTGCCATTGGGTGTCCTCAGCAAAGGATGCCAAGCTCTGTGCCCCTGGGGAGACTCTGCTCAGACTTGGCAGGCTCTGGGAGACCCATGGACAGCACTGGTATCCTTGGGCAGTCCCACAAACAGCCCAAAAGCAGAGCTGCCCCCAGCACAGGCCTGTCACTGTCCCCAGCGCCTCCAGTCTGTGGTGATCCAGTCCCTGAGAAACAGGTTCCAGAGGGGTTTGGGTACCTGTGGTCTCTGCATAGGCTGCACCTTGGGATGAAGCTCCACTGGGCTCATAGAGCTTTGGTGTTTGGGATTTTGAGACCCTTCTGGGCCAGTTGTCCTGGGTGTGTGCTGATCCCTCCCCATCCTTGCCTGGGGACATGCTGGCCTGTTCTGCAGCCTGGGCAAGCAAAGCTGCCCCCTCCAGGCTGCCACATTTAACTCTATTCTCAGACCCCCAGGTCATTGCACTGTTCCAGTCCAGTGTTGCTGCTCCCACCTGCTGCCCCTGACGTTGCATCCCTCTGGGAATGCCACAAGGGCAGCCCCTTGCCCCACCCGTGGAGGTGTCACCCCAGCCTCCCCTGCACACACGTCCCATGGCCTCGCTGTGTGTGGGCAGAGCTGGCTCAGCACCCTCACATTCCCGGGATGATTGCTGTCAGTTCTGGGGGGGTTATGTAGGATTTTCCTTAGTGACACCTCCCTGGGATTGCACAGACACAGTCCCCACATCACTGTATGGGCACCTCTGCTGTGGTTCCTCACACTTCCTCTCCTGGCAGGGTCTGGGGTTGAGAGGTGTAGGTGAGCCTGCTTACTCCTTGTAGTAATACCGCATTCCAGGGCCGGAGTAAACTGTGGGTTCCCTTTCCAGCATCCCGAGTACCCTGATCCAGTTCTTGTGGCTGCTGACAGCTCCTGAACACTAGCCTAGATTTTCTCCCAGAGCTGAATGTTGCCCTCCCCACTGTCGTGTTAAGTACCCATTTCATCTTGGCCCTGTCCAGTAGTGTTCATCCCCTCCTCCCTGCTCTGTGGATTCCTGAGACAAACTTGATTTTTTTTTTGTATTGACCAGTGTACAGTGATGGAAACAAGAATGACTATCAAAGCAAACAATGCATGGAATAAAAAGCCAGTGTACTTCAATGCTGCAGACTGGTCTTGTGATCTGGGAATGGGTTCTCATGGACTTTGGGATGATGTCATGAGGCCTTGCTCTGGGGTCTCCCATCTGCCCCCTTCCATACCAGGAAGGTTACTTTATCCTTCAAATGGATCTCCTCCTCATGGAGAGCAAATACCAAAATCCCAAGAGCAGTGTCATCCTGGGGTGAGGAAGGTGAGGCCCTGGCACAAGTTGTTCAGAGAAGCTGTGGCTACCCCTGGACCCCTGGAAGTGTCCAAGGCCAGGCTGGATGGGGCTTAAAGCAATCTGGGACAGTGGCCATGACAGGGGTGAGGATGGGCTTTAGGATCCCTTCCAACTCAAACCATTCTGGGATCTTATGTTCTCCACAATTGGGACAGAGCCCACCTCTTTATTTGGAATCCTCCTAGTTATGCAGGAACAAATGTGTGGCTTTCAAGACACTTTTCAAGGACAAATCTCTGCCAGTCAGGCACATTCATTCCCATTCTTTTCCCTTTTAGTCTTTATGGGGTGTAGCAGCCAGTGGCAGACCAGAGAAGCAATCTCAAGTGTTCTGACATGACTGATTCTGGCAGCTCAAATCCAGAGCATTTTGCTGCAGGGTATGCTGGTTTAACACGGGAATCAAAGAAGAATCTTCTACAGATCCACACTGAAACACTATTATTTTCTCAACTTGGTGCTTGTACAGCTGCACAGGAGCACATGGCTCATCATTTGAGGCCAAAAATGCTAAATCTGTCTGGAGTTGGAGGGAGCAGGGCCTGCCTGCTGCCCACAGGGTTGTGCTTGGCCAGTGATCCACAGCTAGGTTCTGGTTTGCCTTCCTTACAGGATGCCAATACTCTTCCTTTTACTCCCCACAGCCTCAGGCACACAGGAGACTGATTTAAATTAAATAGGCAAATTAACTGAGTGTTCACAAAGCCCCTGTATCTCTCTCTCCGTGCAGGTACATGCACAGGTAAACATTCATTAAAAGTAAGAACAGACACCTCCTCTGAGGTGAGAAGGATGATTAAAAATTGCCACTGTCCTTAGTGGCACAGAGCATGCAGAATATAACCCCTGGGAACAGAGTCCTGCAGCTTTTACCCCAAAACTGGGGCACCTAAGCCATCACAAGCTCTTTCTGCCATTGAGTGTCTGAGCTTGCTTGTCCCCATCCAGCTTCAGGTGTTTCTTGCTGTATCTCTTGATGAGGGTCCCTGGAATCAGCGCTGCCACAGCCATGGCCAGCAGCTTGAGCAGTGTGTCCCAGGAAAAGATGGCATCCAGAGAGGTGATTTGGGACAGAATGGCCCCTGTCTGCACACAGATGAAATTATATGGTGTAAGGCCTGAAGGAATCAGAGCAGAAAAAAGCAGTTAGTACCCCCCATGGGAAAATTAGCTCAAATATGCCAAACACCAGACACAGAAATCACAGAATTGTAAGGGAGGGAAGGACCTCTAGAGATCATCCAATCCAACCCCCTTTGCTAAGGCAGGGTTACTCAGAGCAGGTGACACAGGAATGTGTCCAGGGGAATTTGGAATGTTTCCAGAGAAGACTCCATGCCCTCCCTGGGCAGCTGTTCCAATGCTCTGCCACCCTCCATGGAAAATTCTTCCTCATGTTGAGGTGGAACTCAGTGTTTTAACTTACAGCCACTACACAGACACAGGGGTCTGTCCTTATAACAGAAAGAACCAGGTGTAAAGCAAAATGTGCGGCACTGGGGACATCTGTTTACAGAATGCTCAAGGGCAGCACAGAGGAAACAGACCAAGGGTAGAGTCCCAGCTCTGCCCTCCCTGGCTCAGAGAAGCAAGAGCAGCAGTGTCACACTATCCCCTCAGGCCATGTCCCCAGGCCTTACCAATGAGGACGGAGAGAAAGAATTGGGATATGGGGATGTTTAAAATGGGAGCCGAGAGGTTCAGAAACCAGTTTGGTGTCATGGGGAACAGCCTCAGGAACAACAAGAAGAAAAATAAGCAGCTCCTGTTCTCTTCTACCTGCCAAAAGAAATGTTCCACATCATTCCTGCTCCTCAAACGGCAGTAACATTCAAATGGCCAAGATACTGGAGTGAATTTTCCTTCTAACATCCCACAGCATAACATCAGTTCAGAATTGAGGGAGAGCAGCAATATTATGTATGTTTGGGAGCCCAGTGGTGAGCCAGCCCTCTTCCAAGAAGGGGTGGAAATGGGATCTCACCTGAACAAAAGAACAGGAGGTCAAGAGCAGAACCACCTCCAGTGTACAACACAGCATGGATGGATAGAGGCAGTTCTGGAGTACAGGGGCTTCCCAAACACTCCTTTATTTCATATCTGCTTTTCCTTAAGATCCAGGATTTTCCTGGCAGCCCCTTTGCTAACAGGGTTGCTCCAAGAGAGCAGCCTGCTCCTAGACTGTGCCCTCAGTAGGCCTGATGCATCTCCTGCACACACTCATTTTCACTGTCACCGCAAGGGCAGCCTGGCCCAGGGCCATCACGGATGTCAACAGAACTGCCAGTTCTTACCTTCCCTTGCAGCAGAGCCACCTTCTCAGGGAAGAAGTGGACAATGAGCTGCTTGCCAAAAGCTGCAGAGAGCAGGTAGCAGAGGGTGGCTCCCACAGATGTGAGCACTGAGCACAGCACCAGCCCCATCCATGGTCCGAAGAGTGCTCCAGCCAGGACATTCTGTGGGAACAACATGGAGTGAGGCCTGGGGGGAACAGTGTCATAGAACCACAGAACTGTTAGGGTTGGAAAGGACCTCTGCAGATTACTCAGTCCAAACATCCTGCCAAGGCTGGGTCACCCAGAGCAGGTGACACAGGAACAAGTGGGTTTGGGATGTCTCCAGAGAAGGAGACTCTGGGCCCTCCCTTGGGCAGCTGTTCACAGTGCTCTGCCACCCTCCATGGAAAGAAGTTCTTACTCATATTGAGATGAAACTCGTGTGCTTTAGGTTATGGCCATTGCTCTTTGTCCTGTTGCTGGGCACCAGTGAACAGTCTGGCACCATCCTCTGACACTCCTTGGAGACATTTATATGCATTAATGAGATCCCCTCTCAGTATTCTCCAGACTAACCAGGCCCAGCTCCCAGTCTCTCCTCATCAGATCCGCACCTCTTTGTGCAGACCCTCTCCTTCTTTCTCTTTTCCTGAAGAGCCCAGATCTGGACCTGGCACTCCAGCTATGCCTCACCAGGGCGAAGCAGAGGGGCAGGATCACTCCCTAACCTGCTGGGAACTCTCTTCCCGGTGTACTCCAGGATCCCACTGACCTTCCTGGCCCTCAGGGCACATCATCCACCAACACTCCCCGGTCCTTCCCAGCAGAGCTGCTCTCCAGCAGGTCAGCCCCGACCCGTACTGGTACTAAGGGTTACTTCTGCCCAGGCCGGGGCCCGGTCGGGTCCCTCCGGCTCCTCCTGCCCGATCCGTGAGTGCCCGGCCCTTCGCCCCGCGCCGCCCTCCCCGTACCAGGAGGCTGGAGCCGGGGATGGCGAAACTCTGCTTGTACAGGTACGCGCCGCAGAACAGGGCCAGCGCCGCACCCCGGTGCTGCCGCTCGTAGTCCCGCAGCGCCTCGGCCAGATCCCGCAGCTCGTCCAGGTCCGCCGGGAACCGCAGCGCCCTGCGAGGGGAGAGACACACGGGCAGCGCCGGGGGAAGGGAGCGACACACGGGCAGCGCCGGCCCCCCACACCCACCTGCGCGTCTGCCCCGCACTCAGCCGCACCGACAGCAGCCACAGCGCGGCCGTGGCGGCCACGAAGACGAGCAGGAGCCCAGCCGGGCGCCGCCACATCCCGGCTCAGGGCCGCCGCCGCTGCCGGACCGAGCCGAGCGTACCCGGCCCGGCCCTGCTGCCCTCAGCGCCCCGGGCCGGGTGCGCAGGCGCGGGGCGGGGCCGGGGGCGGGGCCCCGAGGGACATGCTAGGAGCTGCTGCTCATGAGGGCTCCGAGCCGGCTCAGCCGCGGGTACGCGCTCTAAACCCACGTTTTAAACCCTCGATTTAAGCCCTCCTTTTAAAGCCACGCTTTAAAGCCACGTGCCGCCATGGTTTATTGTCGCTCCCCCAGCCCGCGTATACACTGTGCGTGGAGAGCGCGTCCCGCTGCTCGGTGCCCTCAGAAGGCGCCCGGGGCCCCCCAGGTGAGGCCCCAGCCGAGGGTGAAATGTCTGTCCAGGCACAGCATCCTCGGGACATCCTGCTTCAGCATGGGATGGGCTTGAAGGTTTTTTGGGTGTTCTCAGTCAGGACCAGGTCGTATCGGCACAGCTGGGGTCTGTGTGAAAACGGCCAAAAGTGAAAAAACGGCACTTTTCCCCGTCATCTCCCCACCTGCTGGAGGCTTACAAAAAGTAAGTCATCATCTCAAGAAAGCTGCTTCAAAGTGCACCTGAAGTGAGGTTGTCTTAAAACCAGGGATACCTTGAACATTTTGCCATTCTGTTCTACATTATCTTTTGCTTGTGGAAAAAAAAAAAAAACCACAAAAAAATCCAGCAAACAAACAGGCACTGGCTGCAGAGTCTGTAGTTCACTTTAAGTCAGTCCACACCTGTGTCCACCAAACAAGGTGGTCCTTCCAGTTCACCTGCCTGTCCCTGCCTCTTCTCCCAGCATGAGAAAGTCTGCCACGGCTCTGACCTGGGTCCAAGCATAGATCTGGTCTGGAGCCAAAAAAATTGAGGAAGTACTTGGGCTTTCACTGGGAAAATATGAGCATTAGCACTAAGTGGTGGGTTGAGCAACAGGGAAGGGGAGAGGGCAGGTCCTCCCTCCCTGGGGCAATGACTGATTAGTTGGTATGTTCAAAGTCCTGAATTGTGCTTATGGCCTGTGGCAGCCCCTCCTCAGGGAGAGACAGCATCCTCTGATTAAATATTAGGGCATTTGTGTCTGCTTTTTAAAAGACTACATGGGTATCTGGGACTGGAAGTGACTGTGGAGGTGTGGGACAGGAGACAAGGAGTGGCAGCAAGGGAGAGCTGCAAGATTTGGTTTAGTAGATGCACACAATCTTTTCCTTGTTCCAAGGCTAGGATAAGGGTAGCAGACCTCATGAAATACAAAGAAACATGTTCTGCATCTCTGTATGTCTTCTTGCTTCACCCTCCTGACCCTGTGATCTTCCAGCCTTGTTTTAACCCAAACTTAAAGCATGGTGTGGTGTCCACATCGTGACCTTGCACACAAGGTCAGCATGAGAGATTCTGCGCTTGCTGGGCTCAGGCAGAGCTCCCAACCTCCAGAGGTGGGAAGCTTAAGGGTAAGACAGCAGAGCAGACAGTTTAATGAGGTGGTAGAAATCTCATCAGCAATGTCTTGAGAGGTACTTCCTGATGCTGTGGGTACCAGTCAGGGCTTTGGGACAGAGCAACCAGCAGCTCTCACTTGCTGGAATTTCAGGAGTAAATTAATCTCCCTGCTTTACTAGCCATACAAATTGACTGGGATATAAAATGTGTATTTGGGGCTGAACATCTGTTCTTCCCAGAGAGCTGCATTTCCCTTCATTCTGCAGTTCAGGCTTGGGCAGCTTCTCAAAGGTCATTTTCCTGACCAAAGGTTAAGGTGTCAGGCCACGTCAGTCACATCACATGGGACATGTTCCCAGTACAATAAGACAACCTCTGTGTTCAAGTAAGTATTCAGCTGTGGGATTCCATTAAAGAGGAATTTATTCCCAAGACATGTGCATGAGAACTAAATGTATATTTAATATATTTATATTAATATATTTATATTTACTAAATGTAAAATAAATCTAATTCTTCTGCACAAACTCAGCCAGGCCAGGAGTTTCCTAGAACAACAAAGCAAAGGGAGATTCCTTTACTTCTGTCCAGTCTGCTCCAACAGAAATGATTTGTTTGTAAACATCTGCTCACCTTTCTGGGTTTGTCAGTGGGCGGAACCTCATTCGGAGAATCCTGAGTTTGAATTTTGGGCCGATGATAGATCCCGTGGAAAATGTCAAGGAAATTCTTTCCACATTTTCAAGATCCTGGTCAAACCCAATGAGCAAAGTGATTTGTTTGTACTGCTGGAAAGTGGCAGCTTCTCTAAAGGTAAAGCAGACAAGAGAGAGTGTCAGAATCACCAAGGGAATAGCACTGGGTTTAATGTAGCCACTGTAATATTAGAAACAGGGCTGGGGGAGGAGGCCTGAGCTTGTGATCAGTTTCTGATTTACAGGAAATGGGTATGGATTCAGGTCTCCAGTTGTCAACCTGCTCAGCCACTTCTGCCCTCAGTTTTTTGGGGTGGAAATGGGGACACAGAGGTTGGATGCCATTGGTTCCAAACCAGAATTTTCACTGTGATTCTGCTTTGATCCCAAGTGGTCTAGACCCAAGTGATATTTGTACCTGGCTGTCTGTGCAGGCCTGAACACTGAGTCACCTTGAGATATGCATGAAATCTGCACTGGCCTTGGTGTGGGAGTGATGCAGATCGCTCCATTGCAAGCAGATACCAGATATGCCTGAGGGAATTTGCACTTAGAGAAACTTGGGGAAACTAGTTGTGCAGGTTTGTTTGGCTGAAGTGTAGTTAAGATCACTCAGGAATTTGCATGTCACATAAACACCATTAATTTGTGTCTCTGAGTGGAATGGATTGATTTTGGATGTGACATATTCAGGCCTAGGTTAATCCCAAGCTGTCTTGGGCACTGGGAACTACAACAGAGCATTCCCTGAAAGGGGAAGGAAAGAGGGGGAGGTCTTTTTTCTTCCTGCTTTAGTGGAAGCCTAGGGCAGCTGTGCTGCTGGTTGAGATTGTCCACTTCAGTCCTTAAGATGACAGAGAAGGGCATGAACGAAAAGGCTGGGATGTCAGGGCTGTGTGCTGGGGGAAGCTATGGGAATTCCATAGAGCCAGGAAATCCACAGTCATGTGCACTAGCAAGTATCAGCAGAGAAACTGGGGGACGATGTGTCACCTCCTCCCAGATGCAGTTGTACCAAGGGGCGCACTAACACTTAGAAATGCTCAGACCAGTAAGACTTACGGATTAACTTTTGATTCTGCCTTCCTCCCAGCTTCATCAGCTAGCATGACGCTGAAGGTGCCTCTCCTGGTGCCTTTGTTCCATGTGATAATATCCACCAAGTAGTGATAGACTGAAGGGAGAGAGTGAGTGGGGTTAGACCTGTGGGCTCACTCTGCTGTCCAGGCTGTGCACTGTCTGGGAGCAGAGCTGTGGGTAGAGGATGGACACAGCCCCTGCAGTTTATCTCAAAAATCCCTGTCCTCCCTGCTCTCCATTTCCCTTTGCAGAGGTTTCAACCAGAAACACTAGGAGGTATCAGGAGAGCACTACAGCAAAGGTTATCCACACAGGATGGCCTCTCTGTATGGTTCCCAGCACACTGCCTTTCACTATCTGCCTTCCCCTTCTCTTCCAGATTGTATTTTCTTTCTTCTGTCCCCCTCTGAACCCCTCCATTTCTGTTCTTCATATCTGTCATTGGTCATCTCTGTCATGGAGCAGAATTGTCTGATCTGTGAGTCTGAATTCACTTGCTAACCAGCACTGGAGCTCAGGCCATAATCCCAGCCCATGCTCTGGTAAGTTGGTAATCACAGGCATGAGATGAAACCTTTCACCTTGGCAAAACCTTTTCTTTCTACAGATTCTCTTCCTTTCCCTGTACCTCTCACTTTTCTCCAAGGTAACTTGTTCAGCCTGTCTTACTTCTCATTCCCACACACCTCTTACTTTGACAAAAGAATAGTGTGTTGCTTTGAAACATGACTTGGGAACTTTTATAGTTAATTTGAAAGTTCTCAATCAGTTTCCTAGAACAACAAAGCAAGTTGGCTTTCCCAGCACTGGACAGGTTGGCAGATAAGGAAGGTCATGGCAAACCACAGATGGACACAATTCCATCCAGCAGCCACTGGAGTTTCTAAAATGCTGGCTTTAACACCACCAGCAAATAACCATCTCTGCTTGGCTGCTGCTGACACAGGCAATGCACAAAGAAAAATAATCTCAGAAATCTCAGTCACTTACTGCAAAATGGCTCTTTGTCCGCTGTGTCGAAAAACATACTTGTCACTGGATGGCTCTGTTGTGTTAAATAGCTTTTCCACTCATGGGCATAATAACCTGCAGGTGACAGTTTGAAAATGAAACTGAGTTACTGCACAGGTAGATGAGCCACTAAATGGCTGAAAATAAGCAAGTATTTAAGAAACAGTGCATTGTGTGCCAGCTGCCAAGTAGCACTGTGACACACATCCTTCTGTACTCCGAAGGCTTAGGAGTGAATATGCCTGGTTTCTATTCAGCACTTTCTGCAAGCTGATCTTTTCCCACATCTGTTATCCATGGTCAAGAAGGATTTCATTTTACAGTGCAGAATGAAAATCATCCCCTTGGCTTTGCTAGTTCCTTTCTGGAAGTGTCAGGTGTTTTAGCATGAACATTTCAGAGCTGCCAGCCTAAGGCTGAGCTGTCACACCCAGGCTGGGGCAGACAAGTCCAGAATTCCCTTTATTCACCCATTTGCCATTCCCTTTAGAGCACAAAAGGGTTTGTGGTGCTGGGAATTTACTTGTAAATTTTATTTTAGCAAGAACAGGCCCCTGTCCCTCAAACTCTGCAACTGAGAGTTTAATTTACTTTAATTCACAGTTTCTCTGACTTTATTGTAAAGATCCCAAGTCTAGTTTTGGCTTTTCTAGCTCTGGATCCTTTACCTGTGGATTTCTGTTCTAGATCATGACATGATGTGGTATTAAAAGGAGCAGGCCTGAGAGACCTCAAAGACCTGAGTAGAAATAACTTCAGTGCTTTTGCAAACACCATGTTGTGTGAGTCCTCCAGCAAAACATCACCCTCCAAACTACAGTAATGACAGGCAGCTCAGTATTCAGGATGGATTGATATTCCCTGGATCCTTACCTAGGATGGGGCATGGCATGGGCCAGAAGGGTTCGCAGCTGGTGCATTTGCCATTCCTGTAATTCCTGTATGAGTTGCACGGGTATGTGGTGATATTGCAGCTCTGTGTCAGGGAGGACAGGAACAGGAAAACAGACCTCTGGTGGTCACATTTAAAATACTGCAATCCTTAATCATGTACAGGGAAGAAATATTTCATTAGTAATCCTCATGCCTCAGGGAAACAGGATTAATGCCACAGGACACACCAGTGGACAGTCACTGACCATTCTGAACCCAACAAATTGCACTGGGGAGCACTGGCTTGTGGCAGAACAGTAAGTGGACAGCAGCCTCTCCTTTTGAATGCACTCAGCTCTGCCTATGTTTGCTTTGCCTTTCTCGTCTTTTTGGTTTTAAAAACATTTGTTTGTGTGGTTGCTGCAGTTCCAGAGGATCCAGCTATGGATCAAGTTCTGTCTCTGGTGTTGTCCTTTCCTCTCTGAGCTCAGGCCTGACAGCCGGATATTGCTTTTAGTTTTGCACATGGCCTTCCATTTTGGTGTAAAAAACCCTTTAGAAAGACATAACTAATAGAATGAATTGTTGCATGAGCAGCAAAATGAGCAAAATCCTCATTTCCTAGGGATTTTTGGCTGAGGCTGCTGTCCTATGTAGATTCTCTTGGGTCTGATAAGGGTTGAGTTCACAATACTGCATTTCCTTCCGTAAGGTATTTTCTTTCACCCAGCTTTCATCAAACCAGTTCTGCTGCCAGGCTGAAAGGAAAAAAGCTTTCTTTTATTCAAGACTAGGGCTGTGCTTTCCAGACTGCATGGTCTGTTACTGCTAAGGAAAGTGCCTTTGCTTTGGGATAACTGCCCGCTCCACATTCATCTTGAAGCTGTTTTCTGAACAGGTCCTTGTCACTGCTAGTCCTTGGGCTTTCATGTGTTACAAGTAATTAGAAACAAAAAATCTCACAGATTTCCTGGACATAGTCATAAAAAGAAGGCACACATCTAACTGATGACTTTTTGCACAGAGGATTAGTCCCACTTGCACTGTGGCAGAGGGAGGTCACCCTGAGTTTCACCTCTGCCTGTTGCACATCAGCTAAACTCCTGTCACACCAGTGCTGAGAAGAAGTTGCTGCCATGGCTTTCCCAGAATATGGATTTCATGTATTTTCTAAGCAGTGATGATGATGATGGTTCTCTGGCTTTCTCCTCTTTTTCTGATTGGAAACATTTTGTCAGAGTTTGTGCAATTGAGGGCAGGATTAATTACCAGAAAATATTGTCAGTGGACAGCCTGGTTGGTCAGTCCCGCCGTTGGGATAGAAGTCAACATGGCCCAGTGCTTCTTCGTAACCCAGTCCTAACAAAAGGGAATACCAGGGCTCAGGGAGGGAATATTAAATTGTTAAATGCACAAGAAGGAAATATAGCAACCTAACTGGAATAAAATAGTTACTTAGCTCTCAGATGCCTGCTTGTACATGAATACTAATGTCATCCGTCTGTTTAGGCAGCAGGCAAAAAGCTGTGTCATTTTAACAATGGTATCAAGTACCTAGAATAAGTGCATGCAACAGTACAAAATGTGGGGGGTTGTGTCACTTGTGTGCAGGAGAGGAGAAGGGATGTGAAACCTGGCGGTTGCTGTGCTGCTCTAATCTGACTTCCTGGAAGGGCTGGGAGAAGAGACGCAGCAGTTAGGTGGGAAAGCCAAGCTTTAAGGGTAGGATGGGCATGGGAGCAGCATGGGGAGCTTGGAATTGCACTGCTGGCCTGGCTGGTGGGTCTGGAAAAGGACAGGGCTGAGGAGAGTCCAGATTTGCCCTGGAGGAAGGTTTAGCTCTTGGAAGGTGTGATGGAAACATCATACAGGGAACCATGGGGTGAGGATAACTGATCTGCTGTGCAAGCTGTGGGACCAGCTCTGGAAATGCTGTGTGCTCCGATGCAGCCTGACCCCGTGGTGGGATGTTGGTGTGTCCTGCTCTGGCAGGATTGTGCTGCAGGACCTCCTCCACCGGTTCCTAAGTCCTTGTAAATCATGGGCCAGGTTATAACTGCAGTGTTTTGAAATGCAAATAAAGCAGCAGCTCCTGAGGGAGTGCTGGGGACAGCGTGGGCAGCACAGCGCCCCAGAGGCTCAGTGGGGGAGTCTGCTGTGCTCCTGGACCAAAGGAGCGAGGACCCCCGCACTGCTGTCCACCAGCAGCCCCCCTTCCCCGTGCTCCCGCTCGATCTCGGGGTTTCCGTGCAAAGGAAAGAGCTGGAATGTCACGTACCGTCGGTGTCGGAGTGAATGACATCCACAAACTGCGCGTCCGTGGGGTCCAGCCTCTCGCTCGGCGCCGTCCCCCTGTACAAGGGGCCCGCAGGGTCAAGGCCTGCAGCACAAAGCCATGGGCATGGCATCGCCTCGCTCCGAGCTGTCCTTCCCTGAGGTGACAGGACTGCTGGAGGAAGGCTTACCTGTGATTCTTCCCAGCGTGCCATCAAACATCTGTCCCACAAAGCCGGAGATGTGTGCTCCCAGACTCACTCCTATCATGTGCATGGAGTCAAGGGACGCTCCATCAATCTGAGATTTAAAAGTACTCATGGTCATGTATTTTTGGCAAACAAAAAAAAAAATTAGGAGGAGGAATGTAACATCTCCCAGATGTCCTACTCTGTGTAGGTATTTCCCATTTGACAGTCCCACAGAGCAGCCAGAATTCCTGTCTGAGGCCTATACCTCAGAGAGCTGTGATGAGAACAGTGCAGGCAATGGTTGTATTTTCCTGGGGCAATGACTTCAAGTGTGGACAGGAACCACTGATGGGCCCCAGGAGTAAAATTCCAGTTGCCCCACATGTGGTTCCTGCAAGGAATTAGCAGACACTATGATCCTAATGATCCAGCATCATCATTGTCATTAGAAGAGCTGTGAACTGTAGCTGATCCCCTTAAGCTGCCTTTGGATATACAGAAAGTGGAAGTAGGGTTTCTATGTATGGAGAAACATCTCTGGAGAGTTTTGTACCCAGAAATGTAGAGACTTAGAGTGTAAACTGAATATTGCACCAAAAGGAATCCAAGGGTAGGATTTGGCACTGCAGTACACATGCACTTCCAAAAATTAATGTATTCCTTTTTTAGGAGTTTCTATTCCCAGACATCCTGCTGGTTTAAGCACTTCCTTTGTGCCCTTTACATACTGTGCCTTAATGACTGTATCGTAGCGTGAGCGTCCAACTTACCAACATTTCATCTATAAGTTTCTTCAGAATCTCAGCAACTCTTTTGCACTTCCTGGAAGCATAGCTGTAGATGAGAGTTGTTGCCCCCTGGTTCCAGTCCACAACGATGATGTTCATGTCCTCTACAGAAAGCAGGAGATGCACCAGGTCAGGGATCCAGACCGGAGCAGAGCCTGTGAGTCGGTACCCGTGGATGATGAAGGTTGTTTTCTTGGTCACATCAAGGTACTTGGAGGCTGTTGAGTGGAGCTCCTCGGCACAGGTTGGGTTCTGCCTGGTGTAGAGCAGCAGCTTCACTTTCAGCTCTGTCCCTATCAAAGCATTCCCAAAGCCAAGGGCTGTGAATGTAGGACATGTCTCCTGAGGATCTGAAAGCAGCGAAGTGGCAATTGGAGTTTGGCACCAAGGCATTTTCTTTAGCCTGTTGTACCTGCCAACCCTGCACAACACTGCAGGAAGGTGTGTTGTGAGTTATCTGAGCAGAGGAGCTGCTCCTGTCTCCCTCTCCTCTCTGTCATGCTCATGACTGATAAGTTAATGAAACTTAGATTTTCTTGCTGTGTTGGAACAAAGGAAAAAAGACCTTTTTGGAGCAGCATTCCCTGAAACACCACAGCCCTGCTTCCTTTGGCAGCTGGGAGTTGTCAGGGACTCTGTCCAAAAGGTATTAGAGACCAACAGGCAGGATGGCTGCTGTACTGGTTTTTGAGCAGTGCTCTGGACAGGTTCTCAGATAAACAGGTGTCTTCGGGGTTGGTTTGTACCTCCAGCCTGGAGCTGCCAAGCTGCAGAAAGTCTTGCTATGGTGAGGGGCAGCTCAATGCTTCATTTGTATGTGCAGATGCAGCCTGGTATTCCAGACTGCAAAACAGGGCACCCTAGAGTCTCTGAGATGGTAACTGTGCTTTATACACAGCTGAAGTGTAACTGAATTTGATGTAAGTACTGCTCAATGGGATGGTCTGTGCCATTGGAAAGCCCATCTTTGTTCTTGCTTTTCCAGCAGAACACCAGCTGAGCTTTCAGAGCCCAATACAGTCTCCAACAGGGCACTGGCAGGGAATGGAATAACTGTCTGCAGACAGATACTGCTTATGAAGGACCTCCCAGGTTTTGTAGCCTCTTCCTGGCTCACAATCCTTTCCCTCCAATCCTCGTAATCTCATTGAAGAACCTTGTGGGGGAGAGTCTCTCTCACGCATATGTCCTGAGCTACAGTAATTGTTCAGGCTACAGTTCCTAGAGGAATCTTCCTGATCTTTGTTGCTTAAAGGACTCTGCAGTAGGTAGCAGGGTTTAGAAAACCTGCAGCTGTAAGTTAATTATGCTCTAGCAAGTCTCCAATGCTCTGTGCATTTTAATTTCTGAATGATGAAACTCTCACAGTTTCTATGAGCAACTTTCCCTTTTCTCCTCCTCAGGAAATCAGGAGCATGAGAGTGATATAAATGCTATGTGCCCAGCACATAAAACAATCTGCTCAGTTGCCACAGTTCTGCTAATTACTTTGTAGAAGCCCCAGGAGCTCCAGAAATAAAAGTTAATAGGCTAAAAGGATGTTGCAGTTAAGTCCAACTGAATATTTTAAATTGCTACAATAAATTCAGAAATAAATTTTAACATCTGAAATCCATGGAGTCCTTCCTGTATAAAGCCTATGGTAATATATGAATGGTGTGATAGGAGTGGTGGGAAATGTGCCCTCATCCAGGCCCAATGAAATCAGGGGCCTTTGAATGGAGGGTGTCCTGGCTCTGAAATGCCTCGCTCAGAGCTCCCAGGAGCAGTGTGACTCTGGGCCCTGCTCCCAAGAGGAAAGGTGACCTCGGTGGCTGCCTCCTGGCCAGCCTGCTCTCAGCTCATTCTTCCAGTGACAAGGTGCTCCAGGGGAACAGCAGCAAGAGTGCTGTGACACTGCTCTTGTGGAGATCCCAAAGTAACTAGCAGAGAAAAATTAGCATTTTTTGTTCACGCACACCAGCTCACACCGTGAGACTCTGTGGCTGTCCTCTAGGTGCTACTGCAGCATAAAAATATAGAGCTGTGTATTTTACTAATAACTAGGCATTGTTTCAGTTATTGTATAGTAGCACTATATAGTGTTGTTAATTATCTTTACTGCCACTGAAGCTGTAGCAATACAGGCAGAAATGCCAGGCAAGAATTACTTCTATATGGTGCAAGATTGCACTGATTGCTTAATTTGTTTCTGTATCTCCTGCACTGTGCTGAGGCTTGCCCAGAGGAGCACTGTGTTTGTCATCAGAACAGCCTAAACCTTCTGGTACAGAAGTGCTTTCAAAGAGCTGGTCAGCATTTGCTGATACCTAACACAGGGACTGTATAAAGAGCCTTATTAGATCTGCACCAGGTCTGTTAGATTGGTTCTGGTTTGAATAACAAAATCAAATCAGCGCTAATAAGGAGAGGAAACCTGCCAGCTTCTCTTCTGGCAAGCTGGTGCCAATGCCAGCCTCATCCACCATGTGTTCAAAAACTGACACATGAGGATGGCCAGTTATCCTGGCTTTGCTCTTCCTTCTGCTAAGCACAGTCACTCCTACCCAAATGGCTGGAAGTGTCTTTGAAACTCCAGGATGACTGGGGCAAGTGGCTTACTGAGATTTACTCTGCAAGCAAATAAATGAGGTAGAAACTTATCCCCTAGCACTGTACTTAACCCATGTCCAACAGATCACTTGCCTCCAGTAAAGGGGAACGAACATGGCCATTAACCCAGCATCCCAGTAACTCTTTTCTAGCCCTTCCTTAGCTTGCTGGATAGCCTCTGGCAATCCCCATTCTCCTTCTGCTCTGTTTTCTGATATGTAAAATTGGAGACAAACACTGTTTTGCTGGGCAAGGTGCTCTGATCTCCCAGAACCTGTAGCAGGGAGCATAAAAATGTGTTAAATCCATGTACCTGCCAGGGACCTGGACACGTTTGGTCCTGAGTCTGAGATCAGCCTCTAAGGTGCTAATACAGCAGTGGTGGCATCTTCAGAATAACTTGTTTCTGAAATTTTATATATATACACATATATTCTGAAGTTACATACTGCTAGGTGTTGCAGGGAGTGGAACAGTCCCAGGCAGACTCCTGGTATTTACTGCAGTCAGTGCTCTTAAGGCCTGCATTCTCCTGGTGTTTCTCATTTCTTTCTAGGAGATGGTGTTTGAAGGCTTTTTCTTTGATGTTGACCCTATGGACAGAAAGGGTTTGCCACAGTGGCTTTTTGGGGCTGTGGTACCGAGCTGTCTGCACGAATAAAGTAGCAGCTGAGATTTTTTCCAGCCTGTCCTTTTGAAAAGGGAAGTTCCAACAGATTTTTCACCTCGGTGGTCACTTGGCCAGATGTGTGGCTGTCCCAGCTGTGGTCCTTGGGACACAGAGCTGCTTGCCCAGTGAGCACCTCAGGTGAGCGTGTTGCTGCTTCTCTGGCTGCAGGAGCTCTGGCCCTCCAGCCCCTGCCACCTTGCCTGGGCTTTGTACAATGTCATCAGACCGGTCTTAACCATCAACAATATCTTTGCCCCTTTAAGCACACTTCACTACCACACCACGAATCTCAAGAGCACTAGTGGTGCAGATTTCCATCACTTTTCCACAGAGATGGTGTGCCCTCCACTCCTAACCTGGTTCTCAATAGCTCACTGCATTTCATCGGTACCTTTTCAGACAATTCTCTTTTCCCACTTCTAGTGGCTGCATTTCCTACAGAGTATTAAACAAACCAAGCAAAAGGCAACCCTGAGATTACTCCAGAGTACCTGATGAAACACAAGTTAGTATTTATAAGAGCACTGTTTTTTTTAACTCTGTTTGTTTTCCCTACAAAGCAGAGAGCTGTAACTTGCCTTGCTCTCATGTGTATGCTAATACAAGGCAGTACATTTGTTTATTGTTACACAGGTTTGTTCTTGTAGGGCTGTGAGGCTATCAAATGGAGCTTGCTGTTCATAAATGGTAATTCATCCTTCGCCTCTGTCATACATGACACCCCTGAGAAGAAATCATTATTCTCTGAAGATTTTGAATGACATTTTCAGTGTCGATGGATTGTACTTATATAAGAGAAATGTTTGCAAAGGGAGGAAAAGATAATAAAAAAATACTTCTGGTTTTCCATTTGGAACTCTTAGAACTGACTGCATTCATGTAACCAGTATAATTTGCTTTGCCAAAATAAATAATGCTAGTGAGAAACCCTGTTTAGTAACTGTAAATGCAGAGGGTAGGTACGTTCATGTTGCTGTAAAGCACAGAAAATGTGTTATATTTGACAAAAATATTCAAAACAAATGATTGAGTTCTTACCTGTTTTCACCCCATACAAAAGGTAGATGAACACAACACACAGCCTCAGCATACGGACTTCCACATGGAACTAACTTCTACAGGTAAGAGATTTGAAGGATCCCACAATTTCTCTGGCATGTGTCTGCTGGCTCTGACAGCAGTTTGCTTGCTTTTTTTTCTGCCAGTAACAGTAGGTGTGGCGAAAAGAGGAAGTTACCAGCCAAGAAATGAAGACCAGTCAAATGAAGCTGCTTCTTAAGAAGGTGGGGCACCTTCTATTCTAGCAGGTTTCCTTAATTTAAATATAGTTTGCCTCGGGGGATGACTAATCAAAGACACAAATGGGTTGGTATCATGCTGTAAGCAGCAATTTGACTACACCTGTTGAAACTAAGGAAATTATTGCCTGTCTATTTGTCTTTTGCAAAGAATGTCAGGAAGATTGTAGATGTCACTGCAAGTCTGATAAGCATCTGGGCGGGGTTGGCGCTTGGTTTCACAGTGCCCTGCCTTTGGAGAGCTCATGATGATCCCTAATATCTCCCATGTCCTTCCTGCTCTCCTGAGTGCCATAGCCCAGAGTCCCTTCTACAAATCCTGTCACCACCTCAGGCAGGAGACAGGTGCACAGCACTTGTTGTGACAAAGGGAAAGTACCACGTCAAGGTGTCTGGTTCTCCACTGCTGTCTTGGATGACACTCATACAACTGGAATTCCCACATTTTCTCACAGACCTGCTGGAACCTCATAAATTCAGCTCTAATTCAAGTAAGGAAGGCTTTTTCTTTCCTTGATGGATGGGAGGAAGGAGATTGCCAAGGAAAGCCAACTGTCAGGGGCAGGAAAGGAAGTCTGTAACTGAAGCTGGAAGGTATAGTGGCAAAATTGGGAAAATGAGGGTGGTGGGGAGTTGTAAAGGGACGAGAAGGGTGGGAACAGGGATGGCTGCTGGATAGAAGTTTGGTGGTAGTCTTGCCTGGCGTTTTCTTAGCAAATTCTTCTAACATTGGCCAGGGAAAGGGAATGTGGGGAGTATTGGAAATACATCTTTAAACCCAGGCTCTGCTTTCTTTCCCCTGGTGATGATCCAATGAGGAGCTGAACTGTTACAGCTCCCAGTGGCATAGCTGGTTCTTTGGTCCATGCTGTACTTATTAAGCTTTTTGACTTTGCTAATTCTCAAGTTAATCCTTAACTCTTCCTGCTGTCTGCAGCTCCTTTTCTTTCAGACAAGTGTGCTGCTCCTCTGGTGCAGACATGGATCATGCTTGAGGCAGAGCATGTGCCTAGCATGATTCTTTCACAAGCACCTTGGGCTCTTCAGCATCAAGCAGCTAAGCAATCTGAGTCTCACTGAACACGTGCCATGCTGTGATCCCATTTAATAATCACCCAGGCAAAAGTTGGGGCTCATTATTTTGAAGGTGATGAACACTGAGAATAGACACCAAATAACATCTGTGGATCTGGAAGCTCCAGGACAGTGCTTTTTCTGCTGCACTGGCAAAAGAATATAATTTAAACATTGTTTTCCTTCCAGCTCCTTTCTCACCTCCACCAGTAATCCTAAACTCTGTCAAAATATTTTCCCTTAGCAAGAAGTTCTGCCAATGGTGAGACAGAATTGGTCCAACAGTGAAACATGAAGAACAGAAGGCTTTTACCTGTTGCAAGAGATATCTGAGAACCAGAGATAAAATAAGGTAAATCAAGGGGGCCTTCCTTTTCATCTCAACACAAAAAGAGTTAACAATTTGTTCCCTGAAGCTAAGCCCTACTCATTTCTTTTCCCCATCACTTTTTTTTTGGATTTTCATTTCCCATTTGAGGTTGCTTATCCGAGTGGCTCTCACTTCAAGAGGCCCTACACTGGGACTGGCAGATTCTTCCTTGGAACTCTCAACCATCCCTCAGCAGACCATGATTCTGAGTAACCACCATTTCAATATAAATTAGTTCACTGCACACATTGGCAAACATTCCCAGGATGTCAGCACTGGAAATGCTGTCCACTACCACCATCAGATCCTGAGAGCAGGAATTCAAGTGCTTACAGGTTACTCCAAACTCTTGATTCTGCTGACCAACCTTTTAAAACTGCCCAACACATCCCGCCTCAGCCACACACTTGTTAAAAATGGAAACAACTCACAGCTATTTGGGTTTTGTACACTGAACTCTAGACAGTAATCCCACTGTGATCTTTGAAATCAACTGCAATTTGAGACAGTAAAAACTTTTTAATGATGTGCAGAAAACATTTAAGATCAGAATTGGCACCAACTTAAGAACAATTTAACAGAAAACATTAAATAATCTTATAAGCATGAAACATTTTGCACTTGGCTCTGAGACATCAGAGCCTCTGCTATTTCACATTCAAGAAAGAAGCATTTTAAACTCTTCATTGTGAGAAGTACCACTGTTGGAATCTGAAAGTTTCTGTAATATTGCTTCCTCCTCAGGGCAGCTTAGGACAGCAGTGGTCAGCTAAAAAATATTTTTGCATTGCATTCATGCATCCACTGTATGAAATTCCACTGATTCACTAATTTCCCGTGGGTGGAACGTTTTCATGGAGATACTGGAGAGCCAAATCTGTCCACTTCATTTCTTGCTCTTTCACAGACTCAGTGGTACCACCGTTGTCTTGCTCTGGTTCAGGGAGCTCATTCTGAGAACAAAACACAGGTACAATGCATTCCACACTTAATACACTTCCTGCAAGGTTGTTATGATTTGTATGGATAGATACAAAAAAGCATAAATGAGACCAGAGGGTGCATCTGAACAATAAATATCATACATACTGATCCACTTAAAAATATTGCTGAGCCCAGTCATAAACAGTATTCTTTTCATTTGAATATGGTGCTTAATCTGAAAGGTAAATTGTTTTCCAGGACCCTGGGGCCTTGCTATACATTCAGACTGCACATGCAGTGAGGGAGAATATACAGCAAATGCAAAGTAAGTAAATAATAACACTACAGTGCATTTATTTCATTGCTTGTTTGCAATTCACTGCTTCTGCTGTTGCCAAGAATACAAATACTGCAGACAACCGGTTCTGTAAAATGTTATTTTCCTATGGCAGGTGAAGTCCTTCCTGTCCGTATGCTGGACTCAGGTGTAGCTGTGCTGGATCAACAGCAGAAGTTGGAACCCCCTGCCAGGAGTGCCACAGAGCTGCTCATGGCATTGTAAGGGGAAGGAAAGTTTAACTGAGATTTCATTTTCCTTCCTTCTATTATTTGTATCTCCGTCTTGTATTGGTGTTGTCACACTGAGTGTGTGCTGTTACAGCAGATACCGTTTGGGCAGGAATTCTGAGTTCTAGACCTCTGGAAATCCCAGCATGAGCTAAATAAAATGTTTCAGCTTTCAAAACAGTGAATGATTGAACCCATTTGTTCCCATTTGGGTTCCCAGAAATGTCCTGAGTGAGCACTGGAACAGATTCACAGGACAGGCTCAAATACCACTTTCACAGCTATTCTGGTTGCTCCTTTGCAATGTCCCTGAGTAAGTCCCCTGTGAATTCATGCTGTTTTTAATATGTGATCAGCACCAATCCCATCTCTGGGGATCTTTATATTCACAGCCAGGCCTTTCTTTCTATTGTTAGTTGGTAAGGCTTCCTTCTCTGAGGCTGTCATCTGTATGTGACTGTAAGCCATCACAACATGGCTCTGAGGGAAGAAACAGTAATGTTTGGACTCGGGGTGAAGACAATTGTCAATAAGGAACCTGTTAATGATACTCAGCTTGCCTAATAAAGGTTATCCCAAGCAAAGGAGGGTTTGGGCTCTTTTAGCTGGGAATCATGCTTCTGCAAGACTCTTCCCTCAATCCCAGATCTTGGCAGGAAAATGTGTGCTGTACATATGGATTTTGAGCTCTGCAGGTGCTCCTTGCCCTCTCTGAAAAGCCAGTGGTGGCCGGGCTAAAGCTTGAGCCACATCACAAATTTGGAAATGTCTCTGTTCTGAAATAAACCAGCACCCCACAATCCCTGTGGCTGCTTTATCTGTGCTAGCTGGGGTAAAGCTCATGTACCAGAGAGAAAAAGGGAAAGGAAAAATCTTCAGCTAACTCTCACTTCCCTGGAAGTTTCACAATAGTTAAGGAAAGGTGTCAGTGTGGGATCAGCAGTAGCTTTTACCCTGCTGCCCCTCTCCAGCCTTGCAGCTGTACCCTGGATGAAAGAAGAGGTGCCATGCCTTGGACACAAAACTGCAGCAAGAATCCTGCTGCACCTGCCAGTCCTTCACTGCGGTCCTGGAACTGCCAACAGCAACACTGTATCTGGAAAAGACTGCTTTGAAACATGTATGAAAATGTCTCAGCTTATTTAAATGGCATTGTAGGAAGTAGAAATAAAGTGTAACCAAGACTGGAACTGTCAGTGTGAGACTGATCCTCTGCTCTCCAAACCAACCAGGAAAGTACCTCAAACACCAGGAACAAGAAAGGGAGGCAGAGAGAAAGGATGATTCTACTTCTCCCTGCCAAACCCAGGACAGTGCAATGGGAAGGGCACTTCAGTTCTGAGAAGATTCAGCAACTGGTCAGGGAACAAGGGACAGAAACATCCATGCCCTCATGCACACAGGAATGACTGGCATATAAGGAAGAAGTCAGATCCAGGAGCCTTTTGTACAAACGAGCTGCAGCATGAGCAACACTCTGTGCCTTTTCTTGGAAGGGACTCTGAAGAACACAGCAGCCTTAACTCAGATTGATAAGTAGCAATTCACCTACCAGAGGGATGGCCACATCCTCGTAGGGCAATTTATCTTCCCTCCACGCATCATCGATCAGATCCAAGATCCTGCCATCCCTCTGCACCTCGCTGTCCATCGTCACAGCAGGTGAGAGCAGCTAAATCTGTGACACAAAGCAGATGCTGTTTTAACAACATCCCCAGCCAAGGAGCTGGAGTCTGGACTGTGTAATCCATATGAAGTTTAAACTTGGAAGGAAAACCTTGATTTCCCTAATCAACTCAAAAAGGGGTTATAACCACAGGAGAACAACTTCATCTGAAAAGAACTCTATCAAAGTGAATTGCAGATTGATATGCATAAGAGATAAATATATAAAACCAGCTGGTTATTATTAATGGTATATACATGTGTTTGTGTCTACTGATTGACTTTTAGAAGTCTAATTTGAGAGAATTTGAGCACCTAGAAGTGCCCAGAACCCTTTGCTGCCTACTGGCATACAGCCCCTGACCAGTGCTGTGCCTCACCAACTCCTTCACATGTCTGGGAGAGTCACAACAAAGGACTTCAAGGTACCCAGAATTCTGCACAAACCTGAAATCCGGGAAACCGGTGAAACAGAAGCAAAACGATACCTATATTTCACCCCCAGCTACTGTAATTACGCCAGAGTATTTCATTGTACTCTGCCCTCCTTGAAGGGTCACCTCAGGCCCTCACCCCGGTGTGTCCCTGCAGCAGCGGCAGGCAGCCCGATCCTGGGGGACATGAGAGAACTGACACTCATTCAAACCAAGCCAGGCCCTGCACTCGCCGGCTGCCGGAGCCGCCATGTGGGCCTGAGCGCATCCCAGCCCCTGCGCGATGCGACCCCTGCCTCTCCCGACCAACACGGCTCCGTGACCGCCCCGTGTCCCGCGGTGTCCTGCGGTGTACCCCCAGTGTCCCCGCGGTGTCCCCAGGCCGTCCCCGCTGTCCCCCTTCCCGCCCTACCCTGCCCATCTCCGGGGCCGGCGCTGCGCAGGCGCCGCCCCAGCGCATGCGCAGCGCTGCCGCCGCGGGGCCGTGCCGTGCCAGGGTGGGAAAGGCGGAAAGGCGGCGAGGAGGGGGAAAGGAAGGAAGGAAGGAGGGCAGGCAGGAAGGAAGGAAGGAAGGAAACAAGCTAACAAACAAACAAACAAGGGAGGAAGGCGGGTCGGCCAGCCAGCCAGAGCTGGGGTGTCGGCAGCCCGGAGCGGAGCTCGTCCCGAGGGCTCAGGGCTGCTCCCCGGGGCGCGGCGCTGGAAGGGCCCCGGGCAGCGAAACTCCGCGGCGGGTGCGGGGTAAACGCTGTGAGGGCTCGGCCGGCGGGGAGGCTCCGGCTGGGGAGGAGCTGCAGTGGCAGGAGTGGGGAATGCCTGCCCGAGGACAGCCCCGCTGGCTGTGCCGGGGAGCACTGCCCGGGCACGCTGGCCCCGGCCACTTCACAGGCTTAACCTGCACCCGGGCAGCTTTGGGTTGGGCATTAGGAGGAATTCCTTCATGGAAGGGGTGATTAGAAATCGGAAGGGGCTGCCCAGGGCGGCGGTGGTGGGGTTCCCATCCCTGGAGGTGTTTTAAGGAGAGACCGGGCGCGGCACTCAGTGCTCTGGGCTGGTGGGCTGGGTGACAGAGTGGGGTCGGTCACAGGTTGGACTCGCTGGTCTCAGAGGACTTTTCCAACCTCAGTGATTCTGGGATTCTTGCTCTGGCGAGGGCTTTCTCGCTCCGGGCTCCTGCCGCAGGTGCCGTTCCTGCCGCTGGCAAGTGGCAAGTGCTTTTGGGAGGTTATTGCTCCTTTTGTGTTCATTGTAAGCATGCTTCCAGCAACGCCTTAAGATTGCATCTTTCTGTGTTTTTAAATGCGAAGTAATCCCAGTCTTTTCTCATGAGCACTATTCTTAATCCTCCTGCGTATTGTAAAGTTCTCTTTACTTGACTACTACAATTCAGCCTTGAACTGGGATGCTAAATGTGTTGTCCTGTTTTGGGCTTTTTTTTTTTTATTTTCTTCTTTTTGGCAAATACTTCAATTTTCTTCACTTTCAGAAGTGACCAGCTAGTTCTCCATGCTTCCGCTGTAGTTAATGAAGGAGATTGTTTCCTCTTGTGGGTCTTTACTCAGGTGCCTGTAACTTGCACATTGCAACTTGCAAGCATGAGAGGCCAAAATTTAATAGTAAGTCAGCAAAGCTTATGTAGCATAAAACTGGCTAGATGTGTCTGATTTTAAGGCTTTTCCCCAAAATCTGGATATGCCAGCAAAGTAAGCAAAGCTGGCAGGCTGTGAGAGTGGTAAGGCAGAGGCACAGAGAAGCCATGGCTGTCCTTTCCATGGACGTGTCCAAGACCAGGTTGGACAGGGCTTGGAGCAACCTGGGATAGTGAAAGGTGCCCCTGCCCATGGCAGGGGGTGGAATGAGATGGCTTTAAGATCCCTTCCAACCCAAACTGTTCTGGAATTCTCTACTGTCTGTCTCCTCATCTCTCTGCCCACTGAAAATTGATTCTGTGTAGGTGTGATTAGAATGAAAGAGGAGAGCTGCTACTGTCTAATGTCTGCTGTTGCCACCTGGAGAACTCTTGGAATGCTGTCAGCAGCTCAGGGGATCTGCTCATCTGCTCTCCTCAGCATCCTGCCCTCAGCAGAACCACAAAGTTGTTCTGCATACTGATTGAGCTTTGTTAAGCACAAACAGGACCAAAGACAGACAAAACACTGTCAGAATAGGGATAGGATTTTTTCTTTGCTTGTGGTTTAAAACACAGCTCTCAAGGACAGGTTTTAATCCCTGAGTTGTGTTTTAAAGTGCTGTAGGAGCACAATAGAAGATTCTTTGGGAAAGAGAGCAAAGCTGAGCCTGCATTTGTGAAAGTCTCCCTTGCAGTGACTGGCTCCCCTTTTGCTGATTGCTTAATAATGCCATATTAATCTTGGAGGAAATATGTTGGAAGGATCCATCTTCAGTACTTGGAAAGTGTGTATATTTTGGAAGCATAAGTTTGTGTTAATAGCTCTGGATGAATTTAACCATTTTTGTGTTAGATGCAGTTTCATGAAGGAGACATTGAAATAAATTTTGGCTTCCTGGCTGTGGTTTCATGGCAACTTTTTATTCCCCATTTTTAGCTTTAGTGTAAACCCTTCTTGCTTTCACCAAGATGTGAAATTTCTTTGGGTATGCACATGTTTGTGACATAAAAGGTGTAATTTTTACCTGAAGCAATGTACTGCTCCTGTAAAGCCATTCAACTTATTTTCATAATTTAAGGCATAATTTAAGAGGAATTTTTAAGGAGTTTGTGTTTTCTTGAAATTCCCACAACCATATAAATATCCAGTGTGTTCTGAGTGTGGTGGTAAACTGCATGGTCTCTTTAACATAGTCTGTAATAGAGGCTTGGAAAATACTTAATTTATGGATGAGTTCATACTGCTACTTGCTTGTGTTTTCTCTCTGAAGTGACAAACTTCCCTGTCAGGGGTGGATCTCGGGCTGGCCCCTTTCAAGCCTCAATGTTCCTGTTCCTCCACAGGCTGGTGCTCTCAGATCTACCAGTCCCTTTGTGTTGAGTTCACACAAGTGCAGATTCTTGTTGCTCCTCTCTGAATTTATTAGATCACATGACTATATCACTGCAATTTGGTAGTGCTGGATGATAGCATTGGGTACATTTTTCTGGGAAAAATCTGCTTTCCTCTATTTGGCTTGTAAGTTCATGAAGGTGCCGTTATTTTCCTTACCTGTAGTTGCATGCTCCTTGTATGTTTTTTAACTTCTTTGCTTTGTGGGCTTTTGCTTGTCCTGCAGTTGTATGGAGAAGCAGCCTGGTTTGTGCATTGCCATGGGTGACCAGTGCTTTCCTGTACTTCCCTAGTACTGAAGCCACCAGGATTCAGTGATGGAGGCTTTGCTGGAAGGAATGCAAAGAAATGGGCAGGGGAGGTATGTATGCAACTGTACACAGCAGTCATTCCAAATTATTTAAGTATTAACCTTGCTTCTTATTGAAAAGAAATCCTCTGGTACCAGTGTGCAGTGGCCTTCAGCTGCTACAGAAGCAAAGTCACTGGGGGAGCTGCCTCTGCACTAATCCCTGCTCAGGTATTATAGTCCTAATTGTCAGAAATTTAGTTCTGTGTCTTCTTGAAAACCTTGGCCTCCTTTTTTTTTTCAATTGTTGTTGTAAACTCTTCTTACTGTCCAACATCAGGAGCAGTAGTAAATAGAGTTGTGAATAAATATTTATTTTGTAACAGCCTTGCAAGGTTAATGAGATGTGACTTTGTTATCTGATTTCACTGAAAACATCTGATTATTTCCTGCTTGTGTTGAAACTGCAGAGTCCCACTCAGCTCTGAGGAATCCTTAATGCTCTGTCTGAGGTGAAAGTCTCTAGACTTTTTAAACCCTGAGAGAGACTGTAGTGACAATAACAGAACAAAATGTTTTATGTGTTAAACAACCGTGAAGCAAAAGTCACTGATGCCATTTTCCTAGTCATCCCTGAGAATGTGACACAAATTTATTTGATACTGTATCTTCTTCAGAGAGCTGGTTGCAGAAATCAAGTTTAGAATTTGCTACATATTAGCAGATGCTGTGAAGGAAATGTTCCTGCTCTGCATAATAGCTGCTAATTTTTGGTTAACTCACAGGACAGGGTGAACTTCAAATGTGACTGATTTTGGCTCCTTTAAGAAGTATTTCTTTTCCTATAGAAAACGTGCCAAGTCCTGAAGTGTGCATATGCCCTGGGGGAACAGAGAAATTTCCATCCCTTAACCTATTGATTTCCATTTCTTTTCAGTTCTTCCCTTTGACAGGCAAATTAAAGGGTAGAGATCATTATGGAGTTCACCACCCTCTAGGGCTGTGTCTGGCAAACCTTAATATTGTCCCTGTCTTGGCAGCTGGGAAGTTTTAGAAGAGTTACTTGAATTGACTTCAATAATTACTGCACCAAATTAGAAATCTGGGCATCGCTAGGGAGCTTGTGCTCCCCGATGGATTGCGAGGGTTTGATTCTTCATTATCATGTTGTCATCCAGCCCCCTCTGCTTCAGGGTTTGTCTGCATTTGTGATAAACTTCTGTTTTTGGGAGCTCATAGCTTGGCTGTAAGATTCCTCTGGTGACTGAAACCTGCTATAAAATGCCACTGCCTGGAGAGCAATTAAGGCAATACAAAATATGAATTAAACACGCTTTGGTTTCCTTACATAATGCATAGTACCCAAGGCAATAGGCTGAATGCCTAAGTGTGAAGTGATGTGGTTTAGTGGGCATGGATGGTATTGGGTAAAAGGTTGGACTTGATGATCTTGGAGGTCTTTTCTGACCTTAATGATTCTGTGATTCTGTGTCTGTACGAGCTGATTTGAAGTGAGTTCAAAGCACTGCATGTGCAGAGTTGGTGCCCTGGTGCCAGTCAGTGTGTTCTGCTGTCTTTGTTGGTTTGGGACACAGGATGTGTTGAGTGGGGCCTGCTTTGTGACTCCAGACTCTCTCCCCTCCAGTGGTGGGTTCTTGACCTCCTGTGAGGCTGAGCTGCAGGAGCTGATGAAGCAGATTGACATCATGGTGGCTCACAAGAAATCCGAATGGGAAGGGCAGACACAGGCTTTGGAAGCTTGTCTGCATGCTCGGGAGCAGGAACTTTCCTCTGCCAAGGCAGCTTTGCAGGAAAAACAAAAGGAGGTACCTTTGTTTCATACTATTTTTTGTTTGGAGTTAGCAGTGCATTTTACCTGTAAGAAACAGGAAATCAGGAATAGAATTTTTTAAGGACCTGTTGGAACAAGATGTCTGGTTCATAATTCAATCCAGTTCAAGTGATCAGCTCCCCTAGGGTTGATGGAAGTCCTCATATTGAACTGTTAGAGTTATTAGAGAGAACCCAGAGACACTGGTTCTGGCTACAGCAGTAATGGACAGCCCAGCAACCTGCAGTCATTGCTAGAAAAAACCCATTTCCTACAATATAAACTGCACCAAGAAAACCATTTCCTTCTATGAACTACACCAAGACATTGCTGGGAAACTCTCTATGGGCTGTTTTACAGAAAAGAGCTCTGCTTTTGTGGTCTTTAAATAAAAGCCTGAGGGAAGTGCAAAAAAATTGTGTTGGTGGAAAATTATTAATAAGTGAAGTTTTTGTGCAGGATGTGGACCATCAGATGCAGCTGAGCCATAGTATTTTAGTTTGCAAGAATGATTGCTTTTATCATCTAGGTTATTGTTGTTATTATCAATTATATTTTCTCAAGACACCTGAAATATTTCTTACCACCAAAAGTAAACATGGATTTCAAACTGAACTGTAAAGTATGTTTGAAATCACTGCTGGAGTATATTCATGCTTTTGGTTTAGTCATATGAATTTTCTGTGGGTTTTCTTTTAATTTTAATTTGTTGGCTTGTGACCACTCAGGTTGTGGATGGGAAAAGATGGGAGGAACAAAAAAAGGGAGAAAAATGAGTCACAGGAGCAGTTGAAACAGTGTCAGGGAAGTCTTTTCTGTGAGCTTCAAAACCCCATTTATTTCTTTTTCCTTGCTGTTAGGAATCTCTCTTTTGTGTGAGCATAGTAAGCTAATGATATGGGCAACTTCTCTCTTGGTTGATAGCTTGAAATCATAATGCATATTTGTGAAGAGTTTGATGAAAATACTGGATAGAAATGGGCTTTTGGCACAAACCAAATACGCCAGCTTTGTCCCCAGAAGTGAAATCCAGAAACTGGTTCAAAACAGGAGGCCACAACAGAAACAGGTGTGGCCCAAGCCTACCAAAGATCTAGGCACAGCCTCCATCTATTTCATATTGAGGGACCCCAGTGAAATGTCCATGTATCTACTGGCAACAGAGCCTTCTTCTGTTGTATTTATTTGCATTTTATCCCTTTCTTCAGATTGTCATGTTGCGTTGCCAGGTCGAAGATGTGGAAAAATCCAAGCAGGACATGGTTAGAGAGTATGAACAACAGCTGAAGAAATTCCAGGAGGAGGTGAGTTGCAAAGAGAAAAGTTTGGTTTCTAGTTCTCAGATAATGATGGACTAATTACTTTGTGTCATTGTTTTTGTTTCAATGCTGTGGTTTTAAAACTCCCCACTCCGTTAGTCTTTGTGTTCTTACAGAAAACAGCATTGAGCATAGATAAGGTAGCATCTGTTTTTTGTGATTTAGAGGAACTTGGTGACAGACAGAGAACTGTTGGAGTAGAAATGTTTTTGTATGTTGGACATCTGCAGAAGTTTACTGCAAGAATGTCCTGTGTTCGCCCATCCCAGTCACCACAGTGCTGGTTCTGGAGCTGCCACAGCTACAGGCAGCAGCAGTTTGCTCTTTCAGCATTTCTGAAATTCAAAAGGGGTGGTGATGTAACTGGCCTGGCTTGTTTGACATCAGGAAATAGCACTGGCATTTCTCATCTTTTTGCCTCTGTTAACACTGATGAATTTAGAACGGATTTTGTACTCTCAAGGATTATTAGTCTTAATACCCTTTATAAAAACCGAGTGTACATAGGAAATGCTGTTTGACATTAATATCAGAACTTTCATCTCAAAGTCTCTTGCTCAGTGCAAGATGATACCTGTCCTGCAGGTGGTATAACAGCATTCCAGGTTTATGCCTGAACTGTTTGCCTGTCTCCACTTGCTTGTAGCAGGGAGTGAACTGGCATGAGCAGCTCATAGAGCACTGACCTGTTTTCTCTAGAGGGCTGGGCCTAGTTTCTGCTCACTGTAAGCCATAAGTGAAATTAATTTGGTAGTCTCTGCTCTGATGACAGAAGGCATCTTTTCTCATTTAAAAGCACCTCACTATTCCATATGACTAAGTGTCTTCATTTGCTGGGTGTTCTCACTGGAATTGTGGATAAGCTGCAAAGAAAAGCTAAGGTACATTGGCAGATCAGCCTAAATTGCTAAAGCTGAAATACAGCCTGTGTGTTGTGGCCTAAATTGCAGTTTGTGGGTATTTTACCTACACAGTATTAATGCTGATGGCATCGAGCTCCAATATTCCTCAGTCTTCTGTTCTTAGTACTGTTTGGGGAAATTATTTCTGTCCCTGTTTACCACCATTTCCAGTGCAATTACAGGTGCAGTGTCTAACTTACTGAGACTGTTGAAAGAATAAACCTTTTATCTCCTGATATGTTTGGCAAAAACATAGTTGGTACTAACTCTAGGCCTGAACATCTGTCCCCACTGAACACACCTAAGTACTGAATGTATCAGGTCTTGAATCAGATATTTTTTCTTCTCATGGTCCTTCTGTTCATCCATGGGCTTAGCTTTGTCCATCAGTAAAATGGCAATGATGGCTTCTCCAATTCATGTGGCTATTTGGAAGCCTTTCATTTAATAGTTGAGTAGGGGGAGCTCATCATATGAAAAATTCTCTGCAAGTTGAAGGTGATTATTTGCACGGGGGGTCATTTAAATGTCAAGAGTTTTTTCCTCATTCCTGCTTCTGATACAACTTCAGCATCCTAGCAGCAGGCGTAGGAGTGATATTTTCTGTTGGCATTCTCGACTCATTGTGAAATACACAGTGTATCTAAGCAGAAAATGACAGATGAAGTGGTGTTGATATTATGGGTAATGGCAATTCTCAAATCTTCCTTCTCCCACTGAGCAGGAGAGTTCCAGTTCCCACCTGAGCTGCACAAGTGTATTTTGATCACACAAGAATTACCTGTGTGTGCTGTGGCGGGTGTGTTCCTGTGGGTGAGCAGAACAGCCACAGGCACTGCCGGCTCTTCCTGGGCTGGGAAGCACCTGTAGAGGGGGGGATACTGTGCTCTTGCTGCATTGACAGCTGCATGTAAATCTCCAGCTTATCAATATTTCAGTCATGCTTTAATTATGGTAAGACAGAGCTTTAATTAAAGCTGCTGATGTCATGACTTCACTGGCATCTTTCTACTCATACAACTCATGTGTTTCGCAGTGGTGTTGATACAAAAGACTCATTATCCAAATGGAAGCCTTCACTTGGGAGCTGTGTGGCCTTGATGAGGGCATTGTTTGTTTGAACCACTTTGTGTGTCTTCTTTCAAAGGGCTGTGTAATTCTTGCCTTGGGGCCTTGAGCAAAGCTCTCTCTTTCTCTGTATCCTGCAGTTGTCCTGGCTGAGGAGGAGCTATGAGAAGCTGCAGAAGAAAAAAAGCAGAGGAGAAGCTAACAAGGGACAAGAGGAGGACAAGTTTGAATTGAGCCGACTGACCAGGAAGCTGGAGGTATGTGGTGAAAAAGCAAGTGCTGACTAGCTTGTATATATTAACTGCCTTACTGGGCTTCACTGGTGACTGACCAGTCCACTGTGAATCCTGCTTAAGGGGCACTGCCCATCCACTCTCCAGGTGTGGCTTTTTTCAACTGCATGTGTGATGAAGGCAGTTTCATGTGCTGGGGCCCCTGACTGCACAGCATAAACCTTAATGCTGTTCTTAACCCAGACTAAATAAAAGGAAAAAGGTGTTGGAAGAGTAACTAATTATGTGAATGGAATGAATTCCAGTGTGGGGAGGTTGTAGTCTCATTCTTTTGAGGAGGAGGGAGCTACATGTGAAACTTCTTCTCAACCCTGTCTCCTAATCTTTCTGCTGTGTTGAACTCAACCCCACTCAGTTTTCTCCTCCTGAGAGATGTGGTAACAACACACATCTGACTGATGTAGTGCCCAATTTCTGGAGCAGCAATTAGCAGTCAAATTCGGTATTTAATTCTTGTGATCTTAGTGATTTTGACAACAGCATGTTTTGGACTCTAAAGCCAGTCTGAATTGTTAAACCCCTGACAGCAAACCCATGAAACCAGCCATGAATGTGCTGGCACTTAACATTTGTGAGCAGCTTTACCTTGGGAGGGGAAGGAATGCAGCGAGCACGGTGTGTGAGGGCTCTGCACTGCTGAGCTGCAGCATCAGGTGACTGGCTAATGGTTTCCCTGCTGGGGGAAAGGTGTGAGGATATGGTGGGCAGAGAAGGCAAACATGGATATGAGCTGGAGGGGGATGTACTGCTCCAAGCCACCCCTGCTGTCCTTGCAGGAGTTCCGTCAAAAATCACTTGACTGGGAGAAGCAGCGCCTGCAGTACCAGCAGCAGGTGGCATCGCTGGAGGCACAGCGCAAGGCTCTGGCAGAGCACTCCGAGCTCGTGCAGGTACAATTAACCTCTGCTGAAAGTTTCTGCTTTGTTTGTGGCAGGGAGGGAGAGGCTAATGAAATCTCAGGCTCCCATCCAGTTCAGATTGCCATTGAAGTGACTTCTAATGTTCCAGTGGAATAAGGTTTGCTTGTACGAGTGCTGTATGGAAAAAAGATGTGGAGTCTGTCATCAGAGATTAGATAATCCTTGTGGAGCTCCCCCTGCCATTGCTCTGGTTAGCAGAGAAGGCAGTAGGATGTAGATTTACCTGGGAGGCAGAGACCACAGCATATGAGACTTTAAAATATGTTACATCATGTTGTCTAGTTGAAAGCTGTGTACCTGCCAGCAGCTAAATACGTACCCTGTGGGTCCTGCTCAGAGGGTACTGATGGAAAACAGTCTTTCTCTACAACAGAGACTTCCATAAAATACTGAAGCAACAGCAGTTTTCAGCCCCCCACCCCCTTTTTTTTTAGTTCTCTCAAAGACAAGAAGTAGTAGGGCTGCTGTTCTGCAAAGCTGATGGCTCAGTGAATTAGTGGTGCTGCATCAGAGTGAGATGAATTGACCTAGAGCACAGCTGTGAAGTCACACAGACACAATCACAGCAGACACTGATAAGAAGCTCTTGCTGGGGACTTTGCACTTAATGGGCTCCTGAGTTGCTCTTGAGTGGAAGCTCCTGCGAGGAGGGAGACTGTGATGACAGGATTGAAGCTGGCTCTGACAGGGGCTTTGTGAGAGGCTGACACCAGGAGATCTACAAATGCAGAGAGTCCTTGAGCAGAAGGTCTTGCTGCTCTGCTGTCTGTGTGTCGTTGATAGCTCAATTGTTTGGGAACAGATGTGTCCTTGGAGCTCAGGCTGGGACACTGGGGCACAGAGGAACTTGTCTTACTGTGCAGCAGAAAACCAGGAGGTTGGGGAGGTTTTCCCGAAGCGACATAGGTGCCTTAGGTGCACAGGTACTGTGAGCAGACTTCCTGAACCCTCAATTGCTTTGAGAAGCACAGCATGGAAGTGCTAAATTTATTGTCTTGGATGTTTCTGTATATTTTATGCACTCAGTTGTCTTTCTAGCACGAGGTCAAGCTGAGATCCATGGCCATGGAGTACTTCCCCTCTCTCTCCTTTCATCTGGCTTCCCCTCATCTCTTCCAGAGCAGCTTAGGGAAGCCTGGAATTCTTCCCCAGTACAGGCTACCTTCTGGAACACCTGCAGCCTTTAAAGTCAGCCTTTCCTAAAAACCTGTAATTCTCTGCTGGCCTAGATGTTGTGTGGCTGGAAATAAGAGACAGCTTAAATGTTTTCTTAATGCAGAAATAAATACTCAGGCAGTCTGATACTCTGCCTTCTTTGGTGAAGAAAGGCTGTGCTTTAAACTCTCAGCCCTCTGGATTACCTTTTCTGTCATGACTATTTAAATAATAATAAAAGGCTGTAATCAAAACTATACCATAGCCTTGCAAATGAGCAGTTCTTAGAGTCTGTGTAAATCTGGGCATGTGGTGGTTCTGACAGGCAGTGCTACTCTTTGAAACTGGGAGTATAGGAGTGCTCAGATATTTTGTTTCAGCCTTTAAAAATTCAATGATTGTGTACAAAAAGGGAATATATGAAGCGAATGTTCCTAGAAGTTTATGAGAGAGCTGGCTTGTTAAATTTCACCAGCTAGCTGTGTGGAAAGAAATGCTATGAAATAAAGTATTGTGCCTATAAATTATAGAGCAGGTATTGTCTGCTACCTGTACGTTCCTTGTAACTTTTTTGTCTGCCATTAAAACATTGAAAAATTCAAAGTGAGCATTCCCCCAAGCTGCTGGAACCAGCTATTTACTGCAGAGAGCAAAGCAAATTGGCTGTTACACTTGGTTTGTTTTGGGGCTGTTTGGTGGTTGTGGTTTTGCAATTATGCACCCTGAGTTGCTTTCTCTCCTGATGTGGAATTCATGGTTGGGTAATCTCTGCCTTGTTTGGTTTACAAACTTTCTTACCTGCAGCCATTAGTCCTGGTCTACCCTCTGGCTCATGAGCAAAAAATAGCAGGTGGCTTTGTTGTTAGACAAATCATACTCAGGCAGCTGGAGTGATTGGAGATTCTCATTTTCCAGATTCTCTTTGAACTACCTTTGGAATCAAAGGCCCTCTTTTTTAATTTTGTTTTTTACATATTCTGTTTGCCTTTGGAAGTTTTATCCATCATGTAACCTGGAACAATACTCTCCCTAATTCCCTGGAAGGTATTGCTTACTTTTAGAGTGTGGCTCGTTACACCAAGAAATGAGTAGTTGTGTTGAATTTAGCTTTGGTACAACTTTTGTGCTTTTGCAGTTCAGCTTTAATGCAGATGATTGCTGTTGGCAGAACCAGCTGGCCAATCGGAAGCAGATCCTGGACTCGGTGGAGCTGGCGAGCCGCTCAGAAATCCAGCACTTGACCAGCAGGCTGGAGAGGGCCAACGACACCATCTGTGCCAATGAGATGGAGGTGGAGAGGCTCAGCATGAGGGTGGATGACCTGAGTGAGGACAATCGCCTGATTCTGGAGGATCAGCAGAGAGTTCAAGAAGAACTAAGGCAGTCAAAGAAAATGTTAGAGGTGGGAAACTTAGAGTGGAGGAACTCTTTAAGAAACAGGGTCTAAAGAACTGCTGGTGGGAAGGCTTTTCATCCTGGAGTTTTTGTCTCTTTCTAGAGCCTATGTAAAGTTCCTGATTGGCATAAAATTTTTTGCAGCCATATGCTGCTCTGCAGTATTTCCAAGGGTCCTAAAAAATCTGATCTACTTCTCATCACATTGCAACCAACTGGTTTGGTCCATCCTGCAGCAGTCATTCCTTCTGCCTCCTGTGCAGGTGCTGCAGGATGAGAAGATGGAACTGAGAGCCACCTTGCAGTCCCAAGAAGATTTTATTGACAGCTCCAAGCTGCACCAGGAACAGTTACAGAAAGAACTGGCTAAGATGACTGAAACGCTTCACACAAAAGAATTCCTCATCAGGTAGCATCTGTGCCTTGCTGGTACTTTGGCTCTTCAGTCCAGATCTATGTTTCAGGTTCTCTCTCTGAGGACAGTAGCAGCATTTTCATGCAGCTGGATCTGTGTTGGTTGTATTTAACATTGTGCACTGCAGTTTCTCACAAGCATGGTGCTGCCTTGCAACATTTTTCAGTTTGCATTGCTTTTGAAATTAGCAGATAATCAGTAAAGAACATGGAAGGAATCCACTTTCCTCAGCTGGGTTTCTGGAGGCAGTGCAGGCCTTTTGAGGGTGTTTCTCCCATGCATTTTCAGCTGAGTGCTGGAGGCCTTTCAGGGTTTGATAATGTGCTTATTAACCTAGGTGAAAGTTCACACTGGTTGGGGCTGGGTGAGGTGATTACATCTGTGACAAAATCATCTTGGCTTCCCCTTCTGCCCTGGCAATGTGCAGAGGCTGTTGGATTTTGGTGGCTGTGTCAGAAGGTTTGGGTGTTGGTCACCTACCGGCCTGTCAGGGAGGCCAACATCAAAATAAAATGTAGTCTTTTTCAATCAGCCTTAACTCAAGCAGGGGCTGTCATCCAGCTGCTGTGTTTGCTTATTCACACTGCACACAGTGGTCACCTGCTTTTAGGTGCTGTGCATTTTTCAGAGAATTCCAAGAAAACAGTAGTTATGTTCCCTGTAGCAGTGAACTCAGACATGATGGTTCTGTGCTGAGATTAAGCTGCTGTTTCTGCGCAGGGCCTTGGAGGAGCGCTTGCAGGGGAAGCCACTGTCCTCTGCAGGGCTGGAGCTGGAGCAGGTGCTGCTGCAGCTGGATGTTGCCCAGAAGAAGGAACAACACTTGCAGACAGAGGTGACTCGTCTTGAGAACAGGTAGCCCACGGCTTGCTCCCTCTGGAAGTGCAATTAGTCTTGGATAATAATACAACACCTAATTGGGTTCATCAAGTTAACCAGTGATTTTTGTCAGCTTGTTTTAAATATCAAAGGGCTAAAGAAATCAAGTGCTATTCATTTTGCAGTGTAATAGTGGCTGCTTTGGTAATTTGTTGGCTGCCTTTCACTGCACCTGGTGGGTGTTCTCAGCTTGCTTAGGCTGAGCACCTTCCCTCATAATAGGCTAAGGAGTCTTTGTTAGGCAGCTGGTAAGAACCAGATTCAGACCTTACTGTGAAGTGAGGATTATAAACAAATCTGTCCAGAGAGACGGTGGACTCCCCTTCTTGAGAGGTGTTCAAGACCAGGCTCGATGGAGGTTGAGGCAGCCTGGTCTAGCTCCTTGCCCATGGCAGGGGGTGGAACGACTTGAGCTTTATGGTCCCTCCCAACCCAAAGCATTTTGTGATTCTGTGATTCCTCTCCAAGTTTGTGGTTTTCAGACTTGTGTTTACATAGAAATTTTGTAATCTTAGTTTGTAAAGAAACAAGCAAAAAACAGCTGTTATCTGTTAGATGAACTTCCTGATCTCATGTGAAATGATTTTGGAAAACAAACCCAAAGGATTGGTAAGGAACTTGTAGGCTGAGTTCAGTTTCTGTTGTAATGGACATAAAAGACTGCCTGGAAGATCAAAGTTTCTCTGACCATTTCCTCCTCCTTGGATTATTCTAATCTATACTTTTGCATTTGGCACCCAGCCTGGTGTCTTCAAATGCCAGGTGTGTGCAGCTGAGCGAGGAGCTGGGTGAGAATATCAAAGAGCTGCAGTCCCTGGAAGAAGACCAGACTGAGTCAAGGGCAGAGATTAAAAAGGTAACGTGGCTTTGTTCCCAGGGAGTGGGATGGCACTGGTGAAGTGATCCCTGTGTGCCACGTGCCTCAGCAGTGGGCAGGGCAGGGCTGCTGTGCAGGCAGGGATCTGCTGGAGGTAAGGAACACACCTGGCAGAGGAAGGGTTGAGAGGACACCTGTTTGCAGGTGTCTGAACTGGCTTTGTGAGCATCTCATGGGCCTTCCCCAGTACTTCTGTACACTGGAGATACTTGAATTACTGCTGGAGGGGCAAATACATGAAAAAATGAGGGTCTGCAATCCTGAGTTTAAGCCAAGTACAGGCTCCCAGCAGGATGGAGAGCAGAGAAGAAGTGAATTTGCTGTAATACATCCTGTTACACTTGAGGCAGGACTTCAAATGTGTCCTGGTCCCTGTGTGAATAAGGGAGTCTGTTTCAGGCTTGGTAGCTGGACATGAGGGCAGGGGCTGGGAGAGATGGAGCAGCTCACCCGCCACAAGGGGCTCACCCCAGAGCTCTGAGCACCCAAGGGGGGCAAGCCCTCCACTAGCTTGGCTCTTTATAATGGTCTGCATCAGCTTGTATGAGAGCTTACACTGGAGCCTGGTAGAGGGGAAGCCTCATTGAACCTGAGTGAAAAACCTCACTTGTGTGGAAATCTTTCATCCTTTATTCTGAACATACAGAGGTGTAGATCTTGCCAGAGATGTGTGCTTGGTTACACATCTAAACAGCCACACAGTAAATGAATCTCCCACAGGCTGCTGGGGAGGAGGGAGAGATTTATGAAGGCTGTTTCTGTTTTATATACTTGGGAGGCATTGAGGTGACATGGAGATAAATCACCGTATGTACAGTATTTACATGGGTAGGCAGAGATCATCTGGTTCAATTTTCTAAAATGCTTGTAATTCTCAGAAAAATCCTGGGTGTTTGGGTGGTTAATATTTCTGACTAATGAAATGGAGTCCTGGGGAAGGAATTATGCTGCTGTTCTCTTGTGCCACTGAGTAACTATACAGTGCGCCTACTGAAATATTGTACATGGTGCAGGTCTGCAACCTCACAAAGCATTGAATAAACCAAGATAAGGTATGGAAAAAGATGACCAAAAGGATGGAGTGGTTTTTATACAAGCAACAGCTGAATGGAATAGGACTTACCAAACTGGAAAAGAGATAAATGAGATTGAATGGACTAAAAATAAAATCATGCCTGTCATCTGAAAAATAAATAGGGAATGATTATTCTCTCATAATGCAAGGACTAGTGGTCATCACACAGAGTTATGAAAACAAAGAGATGTATTTTTACCCTGTGTATAGCTGGCTGGTGGAAGCTTGCCATGGCAAGCTTTAGTTGCTACAAGCTAACATTGATTCAACTCTAATATCAATTCAAAAGACTTAGGGCAAATTAATTCCTGGAAGGAAAATCCAGCTTGAGTTATTTAAAGTTACCGTCTTTAAATGGTATCTTCAAATACTTCAGGAAGGCAGAGTGGCAAATTGCAGGGTGATATTTTCCAAGAGTTACTGTTTTTCCCCAGTCGTGGTGAGCCTTTGCCTCTCTGGTTTTGGCTACAGAGGTTGAATGATGAGCTGAAGAGGCTGTTGGTTTGGTAAATTGTGGGTCTTCTCAAATACTTCACATGGCATGAAACTTCTTTCCAGTTGGCAGTGTGTGGTATGGGAAAGGATTGGGATGAGATGGCTTACAATCAGGAAGGACAAGCATGTGGTTTGTTATTTAGAGCTTTTTTGTTTTCCAGAACTGAATTTTCATATCACCATGTGCAATACTTTTATTTTTTTTCTGGAACGTGTTTTAAAAGCTTGTGGGTGGTGTGTGTGTATGTCTTGCTCCAGCTGAAGGACCAGCTCTCTCAGGCTGAACAAATGCACAGCAGTGAGCTAGAAGGGATGAAAAGGGAGATCTCCAGGCTGACACAGGAGCTGCACCAGCGGGACATCACCATTGCATCAGCGAGCGGCTCCACCTCAGACCTGGAGCAGCAGCTCAGAGCTGAGATTGAAAGAGCAGAGAGGAAAGCAGTGGAGCACAGGGTAAAAAAGGCACAAGACTCTTATGCTATCTGTTTAAGGCATCTGAAGGCTTGGAACACCATCCTGGTTTTTAGCTACATTAGTAGTTTCCTTCTGTCTTTAGCCTCTGTACAAAAATTGAGACCTTCTGAAGGAATATTCTAATGGTGGTGTTCACTGAATCTGTCTTGCTGCTTCTTTTCAAACCAGCACCCTACAGTCCCACAGAATTCTTTGGGATCACTCATGCTAACTAGGCCAGGATGGAGAACATCTTTGAAAACTGTGCATGGTTATTTTTGTAGCCTTCTCTGTAGGGTCCCAGTACAACACTGAGCCCAAATCTTCCTTAGTACTTGAGTCTGAGGGTGAGAAATGCTTGGAGGGTGTTGTGGGCATGCATTGTGTTCTTTTTCTGAGCTTGTTGTTTGCCTCTGTTTCCTTAGGTAATTCTGGTCCAGCTGGAAACCTTGAGGCTGGAAAACCGTCATCTCTCAGAAATTCTGGAAAAAACAGAGTGTGGTAAGCTGAAGGTATGCACTGAGGATCAGGAGCTGGGAAAAGGGCTAGCCCTGTCTTCCTGCCTGGGTCAGAGTCTTTGCCCAGGCCTCTCAAAATGGGGGATAGAGCTCAGTGAACTTAAAACCCAAGCAAAAGAGGCAATTTGAGAGGAAACAAGGTGCACAAATATCAAGCATTTGTTCAGTCAGACAGTGGTGAAGAGAACTGCAGAAGCAGCCATCATTTCCATGTCTTTTCCATGGGCTTTGGCCCACGTTTTTTAGCACATTTCATTACACTTCCATTTGAAGCCAGTTTACCTCAAACCTTTGCTTCTCAACCTGTGACATCCTTTTGACCTGTCCTAGAGGTTTAACTGCTCTGGCCCTTGAAATACTTGAGGTGAGAGTGTGTTCTCCCCTGGTGAGGAGCCATTCAGCAGGAACCAGACTGGGAATATGGGCTGGATGTGTTGGGGCAGTGAAAGGCCCTGTGGTGGGCTCCTGCAGCTGAACAAAACCTCCACAGCTCTTGAGGCAGAGGGGAGACGAGGAGCCTGCATGGAAGAGGTACAACCTTGGCAGAAATAATGAGTTGGCTCATTTTGTGAAGGAAGAAGTGACTGGTTTGCAAGTTCTGTCTCAACTTAAGCAGAATGGCTGCTTCCCAGGGGATAAGGGCTGGATTCAGACAGCTGACAACCTCATGGGAGTATGTCAGAGCTTTTATGCTGTTAGATCTGTGGGAAGGAAATAGTCAGCTCTTAGTATTAGTTTGGGGTGATTGTCAAATGTGCCAAGTTCCTGGGAAAGTGCTGAACAGAAGCTTGTGGCTGGTGTGATGGATTAAGAACAGAGCTTTCTGGAGGGCTGTTTTGAAACTGAAATAACCTAAGGCCCATTACTTTCTGCTTGAAAAGTGCCTGGTGGCTTTTGCCTGTGTGAGCTCCCAAGAATGTGGTAGCAGTGTGTGAAGCAGGAAGTCTGCCTAAAAAAAAACCCCACAGCACTAAGGCACAGGAGCTGGATCTTGACCTGGCAGTCTTAATGCACATTCACAAAGACCTTAGATACAGAGGTGATGAGAATTAATTAAGCGTCTAAGTTTAATAGAAGTGGCAAAAAGCAAGTGGGACTGTCACAGGAGTAGAAGCAGTGGAAATTTTATCCATCTGGCCTGGTATAAAGAAGATGATGGGAAGAAGCAAGTTGTTCAGAGTTTCAGAAAGGCCAGAGGCAGGTACATCTAGGTCCATGTTTTCCTGTTTTAAAAGGAATCCACTGGTGACAGAGGCTGACCTTCCCAGGCAGATCAGCAGATCAGCACACTGAGTCTGGATGCAAGCCCAATAAGGCATATATATAATTAATTTTCTCCTAGGAAAAACTTGAAGGTTTTGCTAGTCAAAATGAGATTAGGGGATATGCCCTAAGGAATCTCTTGCTGGCCTTTGCTCTGGATGTGACTGTGGTGTCTTGTAAACCAGAACTTCTGACTTCTGCCCTTCTTTGTCTGTTAGGGGCGCGATGGCACCCTGAGAGCACTCAGGGAGGACTATGCTGTTGAGCTCCAGAAATTAATATCTGAGAACCAGCAGTTGCGGAAGGACCTCGCAGAGACCAGGGCGAAACTGGAGGTCACTGCACAGATGTGCCCAGATGAACCCGAGGGCACAGCTCAGCAGGGGCAAGGCAAAGAGCCCAGGGATGTACAGCACAGGTGAGTGACCCCAGGAATGCTGCTTCCTCAGGGTGGAGGAGAGCAGAAGGTGTGGGGATGTGTGGGGTTTAATGGCACGCTGTGTCTCTCTGCAGTGCATCGTGCATCCGGGAGAGCACAAGGACTGTTTGGGAATCTGCCTTTATGCCTTCAGCAGTGCAGTAGCTTTGAGTTCCAGCTGGTTTGTGTTCTGCAAAGCCAGCAGTGTTTGTCTTTTGTCTGCTTTTGCCTGTCTCTGGAGCAGCAGTCTGTGCTGTTTTTGGTGACAAGATTAGATGTGGCCCAGGCGGCTGCACTCCCTTCTGTTACTGTGCTAGGATGTGCAGGCTGTGGTTTTTGGTGTCTACAGTAGCAGAAGAGAGAGAGAATTCCACAGGGACTGGATGTGTGTTTGGAAGTGCTATGGAAACAAGTTTGGATTGCCAGGGTTGTTAGTAACATCTATGTTAATTGTTGCCTCTGTGTGAGTTTTTGCTGGAGTTGAGCTGCTAAGAGACAAACTCAGTGCTCAAACCTGCCTTCCAGGACAGCTCAGGAAACACAGCACGAGCACGATGAACACACAGCAAGGACACATCTCCAGCCTGACAGGACTGCTCAGCATCATAACAGGGACTCCCAGAGGTGTGGGGCTGCTGGAACAGGAGCTGTGAGCCCCGAGATGGGTGAGCCACCCTCCCAGAGCAGCAGCAGCAAGAACTGCAAGGAGTCACGTGCCCGGCTGGGAGCAGAGTCTGTGCTCCATGTGGTGGATGAAAACAAAGATTTTGCAGATGAAGCATCTAAGCAGCCTGCCTCAAATCATCACAGAGAATCTGTGTTTTTGGTAAGCAGTTGTACAGGAGCTAGTTGTTGCTCAACAGCTGAAAACAGAGCTGGGTTCTAATCTGGTGAAAGGAGACAGGCTTTTGAATGCATGACCTAACTGCATGTTGTGTGTGATCTTGTAAGTAAATGAAAAGTTAAATGAGGAAGGAAAGCCATTGCTGGATGGTTAAGATATGGTCAGGGGGATCCATATGGTGGCTCTTTCAGAGGTCCTTGGAGAAGAGCTTTGTGTTTGTGGGCTTGCTGAGTTAATTCCAGGAGCTCATGGTTCTCTCTGTGCTGGTGCTGTACCTCATTGTGTACCAGGACCTGCCTGTGTCCCCTCAGAATTCTGCTTCAGCTTTTGGCTTGGGTCTATGGTAGGGGCTCAGAGTGGATGTGGAGTGCTGAGTATGTCAGTATTTCACAGTCTCTGGGTGACTAGTTGCTGCATATCTGTAAAGCACAGGGTGAGTTTTACCCCTTTTCAAAGGGGCTGCAGCAGTCAGCACACTGAACTTAAAGCTGCTTATGCTTGCTGATGACAAAGCCTGAAATCTCTGCTTCACTGCACAAGGGGAGCCTGCTCTTTTTCCCAGTTGCTGATCATACTTTTTTCATAGGGAGCAGTGTTAGCACTTTCTCTGTCTTACCTCAGCTCAGTTGCTGAAGCACTTGACCAAGATACAGAAAATTTGTACTGAATCACTTCTTCCTGTCATGTTTAGGGAGGGGAGAATGCTGAGTGCTGGTCCTTGCTCCAGATGTGTTGCCCCAGCAGTGTTCAGAGCCATTTTTCCTTTGTTTGTGTGTTGGTAGCAGTGACAACTATTAAACGAATAGCTGTCTTTTTGTGGGAATCCAGAGAAGAGGCTCTAAGGCTAATGCACAGATAAGTGGAGGCTTGTCAGGTTTGTAGATCTTGATGAAGTTTACTACCAAGAATAGGCCTTGATTTTTCAAGACTAAAGTAGCTTGTGCACATACCCAGACAGCACTGTTGGAAACTCAGGGAGCTGCAGTATTGTAAATGGAAACTCTTCAGGTTGCAAGATTGGACCTAATGTGTGAACAGTTCCACTTCAGGGTCTGAGAAGCTCTAGGGCTTGATGCTTAATAGAAGAGAATGGGCTGCTTTTTATTCTGAGAGGTCGAAATAAGGTTTCTAAGGAAATGCAGATATTTTTCCTGGTGTTGACTGGGTCTCCCTGTTCATGGTCAGGCTCCAGTGTCTTTAAATCAATTCCTTTAGCGCTAAGAGAGGACTCTCATCAGTAGACAGTAGTGGGGTGGGAGAGATTTGCTTGTTGTCTGTAGGCTTTTCTGTTTCCCTTTGTTCCTGGCTGTTGATAAGACCTGAAAACCACGGGGCTCCAGGATTTGGAAATAACCAGTTATTATCTCTTGCCAAGACACTGAGACAACTTGTCTGTAATGGAAAGCAGCCCCTTAGTAACCTTAATATTTCCCGTGCCAGCCCCTGTGCACGAGGCTTCTCTTCATCAACTTGTACATTAAGCCTGGTTTACAGTGTTGTTTTTGTAAGTTAATAACTTGGGGGTAAGTGATGTGAGGAGCAGGAATAGTTCTTGACTGTAAAGGAAAGAATCTGGAGTAGTTTGTTGACCATTGCTGGCTGGACTGAAGTGCTGTTCCGTGAGCTGCAATGGGAGTTTGGCCTGTACTTGCCTGTGGGATTGTATCAGGAGCCCATTACTTTGGGGAAGAAGAGGAGGTATATGAAAGAAAGCAGAGATATTCCCAGTGTGGAATATCTGGTAAAATAATTACCAGTCTGGCTGTGCTTTCCCTTCCCTGGACCCAAACTCTGAGGTGCTCCCACTCGCTGGGATTTTTATGGAGACAAGGAGCAGGATATAGACCTTGAGTTGCACTGACACCCAGGGTAAACTCATTCTGTAGTGACCTTCTCTAGCCCTGATTTTTTAGTAGTGATTTTTTGGCAGTGTTGGCTTGGTGCATCAATCATTGCTGGCTGGAGGCTGTTGGGAGGGACATGACCTGTGATACAAGTGTGAGATCTGAGTGCTTAGTCTGGTCACTAAGATGGAAATGAGCCCTCTAGGAGCATGTTCAATTGTGTGGTGTGCAGATCAGTGGAGTTGCTGGCCAAAACTTGGAATGAGGGAATGCCTGATAATCCCTTTGTTTCCCTCTAGTGCCCCTTGCCTACAGCTTCTGTCGGATCCATTGCTGCACGATACCTGGAAGATGAAGAAGTGAGATCCCAGCACATCCTGGAGTGCCTAAATGCTCACATTGAGGAACTGAAAAAAGAGAGTGCAAAGATAGTGAGACGATTTGAGCACCAGGAATAACGTTTCTTGTGGAATTGGAATGCCGGTTTCCTTACGTGGTTCCACACCGTGACTGGGAAGGTGCCTGGATCCAGTTGGGATTGGAGCTCGAGTGAGAGGCCACGTGTTCCACTTGGAGCTGAATCAGCAGGGTGAGAGTTGAGGAAAAGGAACTCCTGTCTATCTGCTTGCTCTGATGAGGGGTGTTAGACCACAAACATTTTAGTCAGCTTGCCATAGGTCAGAGACCTGCATCAGAGCTATGTGCTCACTCACAAAGATTATGGTGTTTTTTAAAAGCAAACTGTTTTCTAGGTTTTATGTGAAGTATTTAAAGTATATTTTGTACTTGTAAAAACACTGAAATAAATCAGAGTGGCAAACGCCTCTTTTCTTATTCATACAAATACACAAAATGACTCTTGTGGGTTATCTTCCCTTCTCATCAGCAGCTTGGATCAACACCTTTTCCATCACAGCATAGCTATGTTCTTCAAGAAACAAGGAATGAAATTCCTCTTTCCTTTAGGCTATCTGCATTTTTTCCAGTTAATTTTCCCTTAGTGGGATTTCTTAATATTTCCTGGTGTGTGTGCTCTGCCTTTCCCACCTTCTCTCATTGCAGATGCCCGAGATAACTGAAAAGTCTGTTCCAGAGCTGTTCTCCTGGTGTTGGAACCTTGTTTGTGCTGAAGAATGTGCATTTTTTATGAGGGGGAGGAGAAGAGACCATGTTTATCCTGGAGGGAGATGTCACAGCAAGTGCAGACTTCTGAGGTGCTTTTATCTGGGGCTGCAGGGTTTCTCAGGCCTTCTCTGCCTTTGCAGTGTCAAATCTCCCTTGGAATAATCATCTGGCCCTGGAAGCTTTATAATTAATGTAGCTGGAGAGGGGGTTTGTGTCTTTGAACTTATGACTTCGATAGCACTAAAGAATTTCTTGCAGACTTGCAGGGCAGAACCAATGTTTGTTTTCTGTTTGAGACAAAAGTGTGGAACTTTATTTGCAGCGCTTCTTTCATCTGTAGAGTGGGAAGTTGTGCAGGCTTCATCTGTCTTTAGTGTGTTACAGAGGTACTGCTGTGGGTGTGACAGTGCTTGGGGTCACTCTTTACTTTGAGGGGTTAAAGAATTTGTGACTGATAGATGTGTAGAATTGCAGGTGCCTGGGTTTTGCAGAGTCGGGTTGCAGGAGCAGGGAATACTGAGGTTGTGCTAAGTAGGGGGCAATAGTACATAAATTGTCCTCTCTCTTGGGGTAAGTGTTCTCCCTGCCATCTTGAGACAGAAATAGAGCATATGGGCTTAGAGAGAGGGCTTGTGAAGTGAGTCTTTGATACAAGGAGCAGGGACTGCATTCATAGCAGAAAGGCTTTACCAAAGTGTCTGTGTGCTTGTGCCTATTTGTGTACATATAAGTGAACATCAAATGTGTGGTTCCATGAAGAGTGTCTGTACTTTGGTATCCTTGACCCCATTCTGTGGAAGAAGTTGTTTTCTTTAGTCACTAAGCTCTCTGGGATGCTTCCTTATCCTGCCATTGTAAGAAGTGACGTATTTGACTGGATCAGCTTGACCTGTGAAATGAAAACTACTGCAGTGTGTCCTCCTTGATCTGAAAAGTGGGATCTGAGAAAAAAGAACCCTTCTGCCAGGCACCAAAATAAACCAGGGCTGTCTGTGCTGACAGACAATACTTACTTTAGCCTTCAAGGTCCTTAGGCAAACAAAAGATCCTGGAGTCTGCCTTGCATCTGTGCTGCTCAGTCTGTGCTGATGCCCAGGGAGTGGGTGCCTGCTGGGCTCCATGGCTTGTTAGTGTTCCTGCAGGGAGGAGCTGCTGCCACCAGTTTTTGAGGGCAAAGACACTGAGCTGTTTAGGGGAGGACTTAAAACCTACTTTTATGTTGCATATGGTGCCTCTTGTCACCAAGTACAAAAAGACCCCAAAGCTTTGCTCTACTCCCAGCTTACCCTGGGGTAAGCCCTGTTAGCTTACATGTTGTGTTTATGCTTGCAAGCTCCTGTCTGCAGCAGCCTGCATCCTCCCAGAGGCTGCTGATCCTGGAATCCAGCTGCAGATATGTAACCTGCTTAAATAGGAGCTCAGCCCTGGGTGCTGGGGTCGAAGGAGTAAGGTAGGAGTAGGCCTGCTACAGGTGGGCAGCCCTGTAATTCCTGCCACTCAGTCACTGAGGAAGGAATGTAGGAATAGCCCACCTCTTTTGTGTGGAAAATACAGCAGCTTTGGGAAGAGAATTCATATTGTTTGGTCAATGAAACAGAGTGCAAAAACATAACAGGTTTATTTTCAATTCAAACTCAAACAAAATACCTCTTGGGTCATGCTAACGCTCACAGGCATCTGAATCAGTTATGAAAATGTTGCTCCATCTCAGGATGTGCAGTTGTGGTGGGATTCAGTAGAAGCCCCCTTTGCCTCGTGCATGGAGATGTTTTCCAAGAGTACAGCACCAAATGGTTTGTTGCATGATAATAATGTCTCTCATCCTGTTGTCCCACGTAACCTCGTCAGTTTATAGTTGCAGTATCGCATAGACAGGTTGGAGGAAGGAGTGATTTCTGAGAACTTTATTCTCATTTTTACTGTCATTTTGGTTACGGAAACACCCATATGCTTCAGATATAATTACAGCAGAAAAAGTGTCTACAATACTCTAATATAAAAAGGTAAAAATGATTTTGTTTATTGTATTGAAGAGTCAGTGTAAAAAGTATTTTTCCAGTATTATTGAAATCTGTAAGACAGTGAAGTGCACAAGGAAACTTCATGTTGTATCTTTTTCCTAAGTCTTCTCTCTCGAATGTATTTCTCAACTTGACTACAGTTATACAGAAACTTGGTTTAAATCTCCTGAAGTTCCTCATGTCCAATGCTGCTGCTCAAAACCAGGGTGCACTTTCTTTATCCTGCCTGCCCCATCACTAGGTGAATTCTTGGAGTAGCCCTCATAAGACTTTTCTTATGGTCCATAACTTGGAAACCAGCAATCCCTGCTGGCACAGAATGCCCTGCAGACAGTCAGTTGTTTTCTTCTAAATATTTGTCTGGACAGTGTTACTAAAACGTAGGTGAGGGTTTTATCTCATGTCTTCCACTGCTGCTCCTTTTTTAAACAGGATTTTCTGCTTCCTTGACCATCTTTGAGCCCGTGGTCTGGCAAAAGCCTGGAGGTGTTGTCCTGCATTTGTTGAAAGAACAGATTTGGTTGAGAGAATGAGCAATCTCCTAAAGCTGTGCTGGTTTGGGGCACATTGGGGAGGTTGGTTCATGCAGGTGAGTGAAAGAACAAGGAGTGGGTGTTACTGGGTCTCAACTTCGTATTTGAGGACGTGAGAGTAGAAGCTGTGGTTGGCATTCTCGTGCACCATCACAAACACCTCTCTGCACCCCGAGGTGTTGCAGGTTCCCTCCCAGCAGCCCTTCTTCTGGGTGAGAGGGTAGGTGTTCTCAGCCTGGACCAGCACCTTGGCAACGCCGTGCATTTTGAGTTTGAACTGGACGTTGCGGTTGGCGGGCAGCAGGCCCGAGAGCGGCTCCAGGATCTCGTAGTCTTGCAGCCACTTGCTGTAGCTCCGGGGGAAGGCTGGCCACTTCACCTCCGTGTTCAGGCACCTGATGAGGTAGTTGAAGATGTAGTCGTAATTACCAGGGTCCGACTTCTTCTTAGAGTAGATTTTGAGAACGAAGTTCCCCGCGTGCGGGAGATGGACCTTCAGCTCGATCTGGTTTCCGCGGTGGATCTGCAGCACGTGCCGCCTGCCCATGTCCTCCGTGAGGCTGCTGCCCTCGGTGTGCAGCGAGGTGAGGACACTGATGTCCTTGCCCAGGGTGAAGGTGAGGGAGCAGCGCCCGTCATTGGTGTGCAGGATGGGCTCGCGGTGTGACGGCTGCAGGAAGCCCTGGCGCTCTGAGAACCAGCTGGGCCCGACGGGCTGGTGCAGGTCCTTGGGGAAGCGCATGGCCTTGTCCACAGACTCGCACTCCACCACGTACTCCACCACGCACTTGAAGACGTCATCTGGAGCCTCAGCCTTGGAGGGCTTGGCAAAGATCTCCAGCTTGTGTCTCCCTGTCTTCTGTGGGTAGATATCCAGCTTCATCCCGCGTTTTTTCAAAGTCATCAAACCGTGTTCATCTGTTCCCTTCAGCTTAAACATAAATAACGTGCCAGGACGGCAGTCCACGGATACAGAGGCTTTTCCATTTACTGGGAAATACAAAAGAAAAGAGGCTGCCTAGGAGTGTCAGTGCACTTTTTGCATGCACCCCCTGTTCTGGGAAGGCTAATCTGGCTCAATAAGTGGCTGTTTTTCTAGAAGGGAAACCAAGAGCTGCAACTGGCAGGTCATGGCTTGTCAGCTGTCTGCTTAGACCAGTGTCCCTCTGGAAGAATGAGAGTGGCCTTTGTTTGGGAGATGTGCATTTATCCCGTTCTCATATGCCGTGATGTGGAGCTGTGGTTTGATAAAATGTGAAAGCCTGTGTGAAATATAACTGAAAGTGCCATCAGGCCAGATTGGACGGGGTTTGGGGCAACCTGGTCTAGTAGAAGATGTCCCTGCCCATGATGGTGGGGGTTGGAATGAGATGGGCTTTAAGGTCCCTTCCAACTCAAACCATTATGGAATTCTGTAATTCTGTGATGATGAAGGGCTGAATTAGAGGTAATTAGACCAAATTGCCAGCCCAGTAGTTGCTCCCAGGAGCTTCAAATTGCAGGAACTCTCCAGTATGTAGCTATGAGATTAATCTACCTCCCTGTGAGCCTGTTCCCAAAGCAGCTTGAAGTCTTCATTATGTCCTAAAATGTTGATGTCCATAGGTTTTAACTCTGTTCTTAACATTCACAAATTAGCCATCCAGTTAAATTCCTACAGCTCTTGGAAAATCCAAGGGAGAGGGTCTTAAACGTGGGCCTTGTTCAGTTGTGGCACCTGAGTGGTTTTATGTTGAAAGAGCTGCTGGACTCGCTCAGGTTGCTCAGTATTGCCTGAAGAGGTGCACGGTGGTGTGTGTTGGATGTGGGATGCATGAGGGAAGATGCTCCATGGCTTCTCCCTTACCTGTTTGGATGATAGGAGTCTCTGGGTGTGCAGCCAGCAGCCCCAGCATGTAGAAGTTGCTGCTGTGCAGCATGTTGTTCTCAAACTCCTTCAGCGTCAGCGTGGGCTTAAGAAGCTGCCAGTTACTGTTATCTGGGAAGTGATTGTTAATGAACAGGGCCGGGTGAGTCAGAAAGTAAAACTCATTGTACCTGGGAGAAGGGAGAAATTAGGGAAAATGAGTAATTACGAATAGTGAATTCTTCCCCCGCACAGTGGTGGTGGTTTCAGCAGGAGGATGTTGGAGTGGTTTGAGCTGTGGATAAACTGAGATCCGTGGGTTTGAAATTCCCCAGGCGGAAAAGAAACCTGAGCTTTGGTCTTCTGTTTCCAGGGCAAATGCTGAGCTTTGGGATAAGCCCTGGTATTTGCACTATTCCCTTGCACACACAGGCTCCTGGAAAGAGAGGGAGGCACTGGCTGTTGACTGCAATCGCAAAAGCTGTGGCTCGAGTGCCACAGACTATTGCCTAAGCTGAAGGTGTGACAAACAAACCCAGTTGGCTTTTAGCAGTTTGTGACTTGCTGCTCAGGGCTACTACCTCTCTACAGGCTATGCTCCATGCCTTGTACAGGTAGCCTGGGTACCTTGCTTTGGGTCTTCCTGTGACACCAAATGTGTCTGTTTGGTTTGCCAATCCTATCAGCTTTCCTTCTGCCTTTGTGGAGGGTTTATGTACTAGGATAACGGGGGTTCTTTACCTGTAGGTGAACTTGGTGAAGGAATCATCCACAGAACCGCTGCCCCAGGTGCTGTCCAGTAAATGCCACCTTCCCTCAAGGTAGACAGCATTCCAGGCATGGTCAGAGTCCCCTGTAAAGGTCTGCCCTGTCTTGTACCCGTGTCCCTTGGCATGTCCTGAGAGCTTCTTGCACTGAATCCCTGCAAGACTGAAAGGAAATGATAAGCTGCAATAGAAGAGTTCTGTTTTAAACCTGTCAGGTGCTTCTGGGGAAAGAGAAAAGGTGATGATGCCTGAGGTGTTGGGTGGGGCTGTTTGTTTTTGTAGTCTTTGCACAGAGACTCAGTATTCTGCTGGAGGAAGGTCCTTTCCTCTAACAATTTTGCACATTCCCTGTCTTTTTGCCTGATGCGCTATCAATTCAGCACTGTTATAGGATGACAAGGTAAAGTGTGCTTAATTGCTCTCTGTCTTGTTACTCAGTGGAATCCCTTTGCTGCTGTCCACAATTAGCCCATGTAATTACAAATTAAAAGCACAGGCTGTTCTCTCCCCGTGATGGTGGGCCTGGTGTTTGACACCAGCCAAGGTATCTCAGACCTCACGGGATTGTGGATGCTGATTTAGTTTCCTGAAAGAATGAGCTTGTGCTTGCCCAGGGTAGAAATGATTAAACAGTCTCTTTCTAAAGACATGATGAATACCTGTGTGGATGTGTAAATAAGATTTAAATAAGCACTGTGTTAATAAGCTCTCTGCTGATGGATTCTAACATTGGCATCTTATTTCACCATTAATCTAAAATTGCTTCACTTGGAGCGTTGTCTTTTGTGTAAGACAGCATTGACATTTTTCTTCTTCATTGAGAAGTGTGTTAAATGGAACAACTACCTTAAGTAATAAAGTGTGCAGGCTTCCAGAGCGAGATTGTCTGCATAATGTGGGTTTAGCTCAGGAGAAAAGTGATATTTATGGGCAAGATAATTAGCATGGTTGTTAAGAAGTTGAGGCCTGATAACAGATACTGGCTGGCAATTGGCAGTGCAATGGAGCTTGTAGGGAGAGCTGCTTTTTCCATGCTGGTTTCCAGGGGAGGTGGGCACTTCAGCAAAGGAGAGGATGGAGCAGTGACAGCAGGCACTGCCTGTTCCATGAGTATCCAGAATAAACAGGCCAGGCTGGAAGGAATGCCATGGAGAAACCTGGTGCTGCAGGTGGTCTGGAAAGCCCTTGCCAGCCTGCAGGCCTCTGAGAGACAAATTCTAACATGGAGCTGGGCAGTAAATCTGGAACAACTCCACTGACAAGACTGGTGAGAGCTTGGATTTGCATGATGTAACTGAGACTAGGAGCTGGCCTGGGAGATGTAGTGAAGATTTAATCCTAGGAGTTTCAAGGGGCTAAGTACCAAATTCCCACTAATTTCATGGGGATTGGTGTCTAATCCTTCCAGGCTTCTCTAGACATTCTTGTTAGCTGGGATTCAGAGGGAACATTAAGGGACAAGTTCTGCTCTCACGGTGCTCTCAATTACAGTGAGCATTGGCAAAACAGCAAAAAGAGTTTATGCTTGTATGTGTTCGAAGTTCTCAAAATAAAGACCAGAGCATTTAAACTGGTCTCTCTAGTAGTGGACAGACAAAAATCCAAGCTAAAATATCCTGTAAAGGAGCAATTCTGTATTGGTGAAAAGGGTGCTCGTGTCTCTCGTGTCAATGACTTCATGCAGATAAATTAAGTAGGCAGAGAGAAGATTGGGAAGATCTCCAGAATTGGTTGAAGTGGCAGTGTGAGATTGAAGATGACCTAGATACAAAATGGACTGGAAGAACTGAATTAAGAAACAGTTGGCAACATTTGCTTGGAGCAGCAAAGAGATTAAACACAAAGTTGCTTTTCTGCCTCAAGAACAGCAGGAAACAGTCTGGCTCTTACTACAGGCGTCACTGGAATTCAATGGCATCTTCTTCCCTTTGATTTTAGGTTGACTTTGATCATTTCATCTAAAAAAGGAGCAAATCTGACTTCTCCAGAAGGAGACAGAATGGTTTGTGCTTGTGGTTGGTAGGTGTACGCCTCTGAGCCTGAAAAGATGGAAAGCTACTGCCTGCAGGAAACGGGGGAAGCAAGAGGATGTGAAATCTGGAATATTTACAGACTGGGTAGGAAGAAGGAGCAGCTAGCTAACTGGTCAGATCCCCTTTAGGCAGTGAGGCCACCTCTCCTGGGAAAAATAATTGTTGTGCCTGGTGAGTGAGTGTCTCCCTAATCCCAGGCTGCAAGGTTTGCCCTAAACTGGATTCATGAATTTGCACTACTTCACTCAGCCATGCTACCTCCTTGTCAGCTGAGAAGCCAGTTCTTGATAAGTGCTGCTGAAATATTGGTCAGGAACCAGTGTTTGCATTCATTGCTATCACACCTGATGTTTGGGAAGTGATGCCTTATGGCCAGCTTCCCACTATCTGTGCCCACCTTTCCTCTGTGACAGGAATCTCAGCTAATGGGAGGAAGTTTGGCTGCCAGAGCTGTGGTTGGAGGTGACTGTGTTGTGTCTGCAGCAGGAATTGTTCCCTCTGGCACTGGGACAAGTAGGATTCAATCAATGTCAGCTGTTGCCTTCAGCAGGACTTTTGAGGGGACTCCTGGTGACTGGCAAATAGGTTTGTTTGTTCAAGTTCCCTCATAAGAGCTAGGAAAAAAAGGCATCTTGAAACACATTTTTCCCCCCCAAACCTGGCTCTGAAAAGCCTTTTTATAAGCTGAGCAATCTTTGCCTCCTGCCTTTCTGCTAAGACTCAGTGTAAGAGCAGCACAGAGAACGGGGTGAAGGGATGAGGAGATCTCTCTGCAAGAAAGAGGTATTGTCTTCAAGTACAGTTTTTCAGGACAGGAGCTAAACATTTTGCTAATATTTGACAATATAATAGTCTTGATGACTGGGAGATTTCCTGAATCACATAGTGACTAATCAGCCTGGAACTGAGGAATTGTGAGTAAATCAACAGAGCCTTTAAATAGTCAGAGATATCCTTGGAAAGATTAATGCTTTTAATGAACTAAGCATATGCTTTTTAACGAACAGATGAAAATTCCCCCCTTCTACTGCTAATAACTATTCCATAGGATGCAGCTATAAATGCATACTTCACCATCCTATTTCTTTACTCTTTAGAAAACAAGATCCAATGTTACAGAATAATTTGGGTTGAATGGACCAAATGTATATTTTGGGATATGTTGTTGGCTGGAAGCATTTACCACTTCAGCATGTGGCACAGTATGCTGGGGTTTTTTTTTAATCTCTCCTTTTCCCTGTAGATTTTGTCTGCTCCTTTGTGAAAACCTTATCAAATCCTTTTGGATGGTGTGGAAAGCCAATTGTCACTTAAACGTGCTATTAATAACTAGTCTGTGATTTTTCCAAGGGAATGGAAGCCCACCCTCTTAGGATTACTATAGGAATTCCCTTCCAGTCTCCTGTCCCTGAGCCGTCAGGTCCAGTTTTCTCCTTTCTGGCAACCCTTCCACCCAAGACTGATCCCCAAAACTCCAAGCACCTTCACTGCTTTCTTTGCTGTGGATTTCTGGGGCTCTCCTTAGGGCCTGGGTCTGCATCCCTGTGCTCCTTACCAAGGAATGGGCTGCCTCTTAGAAATGGCTTTGTGATTATAAACCCCTGCTCTGTGGGGAAGTTCAGGTGACTCATCCCCAGTGAAGTCCACGAGATTTTGTTGGCAGAACAAAGGATTTTAGTCATTAAATGCCAATGGTAGCTACAAAATGGGAGTTGCAGTATTGGCCTCAACAGTGCTGCACCTTGATATGGGGCAGAGAATGGAGAGGTAAGTGCAAGGCAGCACCCCTGGGGTGTTCCTGGAGGGGACAGGGCGTCTCCAGAGGGGTTAGGGAAAGTTCCTCCTGGGATTCTTCCTACCTCTTGCAAGGGAGCATGTTGGAGACGGCACTCCTTGTTCAAGTCTTGTGATGCTTTTAACCTTCACATCCAGATACCCCAAGGAAAATCCTACTTCTTCTAATCAAATTATCTCCGTGTTTTCATCTGCCATTATGTTAATGCAATGCGAAGCTCAGCAGATGGCACCAAGTAAATTATGCTGGGGAGGGGGGTGGAGGGAGTGGAGGAGAGAGCAAAATTGACCTTTCTAGGACTTGCTGTTTTTCCACAGCATGGTTGGAAAGCTTAAGTTCCATGTCCTGCTTAAAGTCACATCAGTCAATGCAAAGGCAGACAGGATAGGCATGGAGATGACAAGGAATGTTAACTCTCCCTGGCATCGAACGCTTCTGAACTTAATTTACCTGCACATATGTTCAAAGAGCTCGGCATAGCCCTCACAAATGCTCTTGCCCATCTGAAGCACATCTCTGGGCTTGCTCGACAGCTGGCTTTTGTTGTGGTAGCCCACGACGTCGTATTCTGGGGGAAGGAACACAGACAAAAGTTCATCCAAAAGCCTGAGGCAATGGGACCGATGGGCAGCAGGAGCAGCGCTCGGGTTGCTTTGAGCAGAGGGGAACGAGCCGTGGCTGTGCTGGGGAGGGTGGCCTGGACACTGCTGGGGCAGGGGAACAGCTCTGTCCCTCATCACCCTTTGCTCCAAGCTTGGGCTGGGGTTCAGCAGTTGAATCCCAGTGAGAGGAAATCTTTGATTTTTGGACCAAATAGGTGTCCTCGGGAATTGCCCTCAAGTGGAGGATCTACAGTCTGAAGAGCTGCCAGTGTAAACCTGAGCATGCTGCATTTGAAGGAGTCAGATTCGTGTTACCTCAAAAGAAGCCGCTGAGACTGCTCTCTTTGTAGAGAGAAAATTTGTATTAAAAGCAATTTGTATTTGTATTATAAAAGCAATTTGTATTAAAAATATTTTAAAAGCAGCTTGTTGGGAAACACTTGTAGAGTTTTGTTGCAAGTGGGAATGGTTTGGGTTGGAAGGGGCATTAAATCTAATTTCATTGCAAGCCCTTGCCAGGGGTAGGAACACCTTCCATCAGATCAGGTTGCTTCAAGCCCTGTCCAGTCTGATCATATCAATACCAGGAAATCTTGATTTGTTGGAATGAGTACACAAGAGCAGCACAGCAGGACTCCTTCAGACTGGACTTGTGGAACTGGTCTGGGAAGGTTAATTCAATACCACCAACCTTGGCCCTGTCCACAACCTCTTTCTTAAAATACAGGTGCGGTTTTCTGACAGAACTCTCAGGAATGCTGCATCAGCTGGTTCCCCCTCCCCTTGGTGCTGGGGCAGAGGAAGAAAAGTGGCAGTAGGCTGTGTGTGCTTTGATGAAATGCTGCCACTGCTTGTCTTTTATCCGAGGGCTCAGCCGATGCCTCCTCGGTGTTGGCTCCAGGCACTGGGAAAGGCTGGCTGCTCCACCCTGGCTGTTCATTGACCACCAGCAAAGCTACAGGGCCCTTTGAGGGGTGCTGGCTCCATGGCTTTCTATTTGTGCCCCAAATGACAGCTAAAATAATTATTTCCTTTAATGCTGATGCTGCATGGGCATAGCAGCCCATCACAGGTAGGAATTGAACAGAGAGCAGTGTTCTCACTTAAAATCCATCCAAGGAAGGAGGAGTTTATGTCAATGCAATTCCAGGGTAGATGCACTGCATTTTTGCCAGCAGTTTTAAATTCCCAACCCTGTTTCTTTTCTGTGTGTGTAAATAGGGGTCAGTCTCACAGGAAGGAATGACAGCCAGGGCCAAGGTGGTATAAAAGATCTTGTGAGGAGATCCCAGCATAGCTGTCAGGGCCAGAGACATCCCCTGAATGTTGAGGAGTATGGACTGACTCCAACCAGGCCTGGCCCAGGTACTGGGGACCCAAATGGGTTAACAGTGGAAAGATAGAATAACCAGTGCTGGGTGAGTCAAAGCCTGGGCTTCAGGACATGCAGTGAAATCAGCACTCTCCACATTTCAGGGCAAGACTAAAGCAGTTTGGGACTGACCTAACCATGATAACCCTGTAGCTGCTGATCTCAGTGGGTGTGAGATGAGGCCAGTGCTGCCCAAACTGCTGTTTTCCTCTCCATCACCTGTCCTGCTCTGCAGCAGGGCCCCATCAGGATATGCAGGAGATGAGGGAAAGGACAGCCCTGCCTCTCTGCCCCCAAGACTTAATGGGAAAGAGACATTTTGGCTTATGTTATATACAAAATGCCATCATGGTGCATATCCAGTTCCCCCCCATCAAGGCACTGGGTGGCAAGAAGCCCCCTTTGATGTGCCAGATGGTAGAGGCTACAAATGCTGCCTCTTCCTCCTCTTCCCATCTCCTGGTTATTGTGTAACCACGGCCTTGGGACTGAGTAGGAAAGGGCAGGGGAGCCTGAGTGGTTGCAGCTCTCTGGAGACTTGAAAAGGCACAGGTACAGGCAGGAACTGCAATCATACAGGTGCCAGTGTGGGACAAGGAGCAGGGCAAGGCAGATGGATGATTCCTGATGGTACCTGTGTGGCACTGGGACCCTCCCAGAGCAAAGGCACCAGCATCAGACTGTGCTGGAGGGGCTGTGTCTGGCTGTGGGGACTTGGCATAGGGATGGAGATCAAGCTTAGAATGGTTTGAGGGGGAAAGGACCTTAAAGATCATCTCAATCCAACCTGCCTGCCATGGGTAGGGACACCTTTCACTAGACCAGGTTGCTTCTAAAATCTGCCTGCTCCCTGTTCACCCTCTCTAAAACTGGGCTCTAGTGGTGTTAGGTGGCTCTGAAGGTGACAAGCAGGCCCCTGGTGTTGGGCAGCCTGGCTTTTGCTCTGGCTCTTGGATGGTAGGGCCTTGTGTAGTCCCACCTCAAATGGAGTTACAGGTTATTCATGTATACACAAACCTTGTGGGGCCTGGCAGTGCGAGGAGAGGGACTGGGACACACAGGTGGTGAGAGACCCTCTGGATGCATTTCTGGATAAAAAACCTTCAGAAAGCCTTCATTCCACTCCCCACATGGAAATAACCCACAAACACCGAGTAAACTGCCACGGCAGTGGGACAGGGGTGACAGTGACAGCCTTATCTTCAGCTGGAGGCCTCAGCCTACCTATGTGATGGCATATCCACATCCATATGGCTCGGACCTTTTCCAGGTCAGTCCGGGCTTGTTTCAGCAGGGCTTTGACCAGTTCCTCCACACTGTTCTTGACATTCACCTGTGTGGGGAGGAAGCATTGCAAGGTCATGGTGAAGAAATCCCTGTAGTATATCTCCTGTCCTCCCCATCTCTTGTTCTTCTGAAGCCAGTGAGACCCCACCTGCCAGAGACTGCTCTGCCTCCAGCTTCCTTAAAAACAGAGCTGCAGTGCTGTAGGCCCATTTATTTTTGGTTATAGTTCCCAGAGTGTACTTTCTTCACTAATGTTGAAAAAAAAAGTTTTTTCACTTGTTTGGGAGATTTTAATGCCATTGCCCCATAGCTCAGCCTAAGCTGGTGTTGGTGCTGGGAGCCAGGTTCATGGAACGTCACCATGGGGGAGCTGAGAGGAGGACAGAGGCAAAAGCAAGACTTACTTTTAATGCGTAGGCATCCAGCTTCTCAAATTGCTGCAGATCTACTGGCATGGATTTCAAAGAGGATTTGTCCCATGGATATGCTGGGAAGAAACGAGTTGTCATTGTTTTGGGAAGGGAGGGAGTGTTTTTCCTGGCAGTATGGTGGAACAAGGGGACAGAGCTCCTGCCTGGCCCATGGAGACATCCATCAGTGGGTGCTTAGGGAGCAGAGGACACAAGGGCACCCACAGGAGGTCCCTGCCAGCTGCATGGAAAGCAGGAGCCATCCTGTCTAGGCTGCTAGGATTTGTGCAGTGCTGGAGCATGAGCTGCCCCTGCAACTTTGGCACTGCATAACAGCATGGAAAATCCTGGGATACTGAATGGAGGGGCAGGAGATCAATGCAGAAGTATCAGTGCAAGCCTTAGAAAACACATGACTTCTTAAAAAAACCCCGGCAATAAAGGGCTGGGTTTCTCTAGGAGTTTTGCATGGTAAAGGGCCACAATTCTGCAGGAATTCAGGCACATGAGGAATGCAACACTGGGAGCAGTTGGACTGAACCTGCCATGCCTACCCTCCCCTCTGAACCTTTGCAGCTTCTGAGCTTCTGGTTCTATTCAGTGTGAACAAAGTGTTAACTCACCCTAATTAACCAGATAACTGATTTTTTTTTTAAGAACCTTGGAAGGAGCTGACACTGCTGTCTCCCATCAGTGAGCCATGGGGAATGGATGGACATAGTCCCTGTGCTGGGCAGGCGCCTGTCTGCCAAAATCAGTATGTAGGCACACGACACCTATTTCTTAACAGGCTGGTTTGTTTATCTGTATTTTCCCTGAAAAGAGGTGTTACACTGACCTAAAGAGAGAGAATGAAGATTTACACTTTTAAAGGTTCCCGCTCTGCAGCTCTAAAAATTACTTTTTGCCCCTTGGTAAGGGGATGATTTGTTGTTTTTTTTTGATGTGGTCATCAGGTTTTGTCTTTGGCAGGTTCTGTCTGCAGAGGCTCTTTGCAGGAGTGGGATCCACAGTACCTTGAACAGTCCTGTGCCTTGTGCCTGTTTGCCTTCCCTGGTACAGAACCCTGGGCATGGCTTGGGCACCTGTGATGTTCCCAAAGCCACTTCCCTCTGCCATCCCAATGAATGGGGGCTTGGGGAACTGGACACAGCTCGTGCTAAGGGATAGTTACCATGGAGGTCCTTTGCTCCCGGTGGCCGCGGGGCCTCAGTCTTCTGGAAACCTGCAAAGCAGAGAAGGGAGAGGAGGGGAGGAGATTATTGCCCGCAGAAAAAAGACAACTAGAAATAAATTATTGTGGGGAGCAGGATTGGGTGGAAAAAGCTGGAACTGAGGCTGTTCTTTGCCCATTCCCTTCCATTTGGACGTGGATGTCAGCACCCTGTGGAACACGCTCCGCTCCGCATCCCCTCCCTGCCATCCCACAGAGCCCATATTCCCCAGCAGAAAGGCACCTCCTGTTCTAGCCCGAGGGTTGGGGACATCAAACCCCATCCCATCATGGCCAAACCTCCCCAGGTGTGGAAGAAGGGAGTGCTGAGTTCCAGAGTTGTTAGATAACCCCAGTGGGAGCTCTGCGGCATGTGGGGGACAGCTGAGCGACACTGGAGTGTCACCACTCGCCTTATCCCAGGACCAGAGGAGGAGGAGACACCCACACCCCAACAGCAGAAGGATTTTGCTCCTCAAGCCCCAGTCACGGGCAGGGTCCAGCCTCATGTGCTCTTTAGCAGCCTCCCCACGGGAGGAATGAGGCTCTCCTCCTGGGAGCAGCCTCCCGTGGGAGGGAGAGCTTGGAGACACTGTGATAGAGCAGAGCCTCACCTTTGTTGTCGTGTCCTCTCAGCCTCTGGGAACCTGCAACAAGCCAGGCAGCGTTAGTGGGATCCCCTCAGCCCCTCCTGGGCTCCCTGGCTCTGGTGAAGGGAAGGGAGGATGGGCTGAGCCTCTATTGGGGTTTAAAGCTGGGGCTGTACCTTTTCCCAGGGAGAGTCTCTTGATGAGCTGGGGGCTGGTATCCTCGTGGTGAATCTCCACTGTCACTTGGGTTCCTGCAAGAAACAATGATAAACTCCCTAAAAAGGGAAAACTAATGGGTATATAGAGGAGAGGGCAGGAGTGCCTGCCTAGGCAGCTCTTAACTTTAGACAAAGCAGTAGCTCTGGTGATAGCCAAGGTTTATCACCATATTAAAGACCCTTGATGGAGCTACAGCAAGCAGAGAATCAATGTATTTCATTGATTTTTCTTGGAATTAAACAGAGGAAGTCTTGAAGTGATGAAAATGGTTGGACTTGTGATACTAAAATATCTGGCAAAGGCCATTGCCTGTAAGAGACAGCATCCTGGTGGAGCCAGCTGTGGTGCAGGCATACCTTGATGCTCCAAAAAAACCTCCCCTGGAAACCTGGGCTCTGCTCTTTAAAGTTTCAGAAAGGGAAAGACCAGAAAAAGAGTGAGGGAATCTCTTATAAAAACTACCTGAACTTTTTGACAGAGACTGCATTTTTTTGGCAGGTATTTCAGAAGGGTTTGCAGCTCTGGAGGTTCCCTGGAGGGGCTCCATGTGCTCCTGGGCTTTTGTTTTGGATCAGGCAGAAGTTACTCAGGAGGCTGAAGGTCAGGATGTTAATGCACCTCGGGGCAGCCATCCAGTCACACCTCCTACACGTTTATCAAGAGCCTCCTGACATTTGGGGTTTTCCTTTAAAGTCAGCTCTTGGAACTGACTAATTAGGTGGGAATCTGCATTTTCATCGAAGAATAAGTTTTTCTGCAGCATTTACCCCTAGAAAAGTGAAGTTTCTCCTATGATTATGCAGAGAGATTCAATTTCCTTCAAACCCCAAAACCAGCAAGAAAGAAAAACTGTATAAGCTGTAAAAACTTAAATCTTAGGGCTTTACTCCAGCTCTAGGATGGTTGCAGATATCAGGATGTCAGAACAGAGCTGGCTGGTGTATTTTGTCAGTTAATTCAAAGACAAAATGAAGTTGTTTCTCAAAGAGAAGACTTTATGCAAACGGTTTGATTTCCTTTAAGTTTTTATATTTCCAGGGGTCCTTTTTTATTGCTCAAGTTTATTTTTACTTTGCTTTTTTTGGGTTTTCTCCCCAACTTTCTAAGTTTCCCCCCATAAATTAAAATTCTTTGTTTTCAAGAAACAAACTTACTGGTGCTGAGTGCCTTTTGCTGATGAGTTTAAAAGACATTTAACAAATGAAAAATGCAGTTCCACAGGAATTTTTCAATGTGCTATATCATTACTTTAAAAACTGGTGGTATGAGCTGGTTGCTGGTGCTTTTATGATTGTTTATTTAATTATTTCTGATCGAGATACCTTCATAAAGAATCATAGAATGGTTTGGGTTGGAAGGGACCTTAAAGATCCTCTTGCTCCAACTCCCTGCCACTAGACCAGGTTGCTCCAAGCTCAGAGAAGCCCTTGCTGTTCTCCTTGTGTTTTGTGGCCAGACAAGTCCTTGGCCATCAAGTGCTTTGAGGGGCAGCTGTCCCACGGTGGGATATTTTCTCTCTTTTGGGATGTTCTGAGGTTATTTCATTGGAGAAAAAGCTTGTTGGGAACTGAGTGAAGCCCTGCTCTGTCTCTTGGGTCACCACTTACCTTTGTCAGGGCCCAACGTGATGGGTGGTGTCTGCTCACAGGGGTCTGTGGGGCCACGCCGGCCTGGGGGCACAAAGGGAAACATCTCAGTGCCTTGGAGAGAGGAGAACAGTCAGCAAGGATGGGGTTAAATCAGCCCTGCTCGGCAGTGAGGTAGGGAATGACTCAGGAAGCTCAACCCTGTTCTTCAGATTCAAAGCTCAATTGCTCCGGGGTGCCTGCCCCCTCTCCAGAAGGATGCTCCAGACCAGCCTGCTGCTGCTCAGGGCAGGGGTGCTTGGACCAGGGGATGTTTGGAGAGCTGGGTGGGACAGAAGGGCAGAACTTTGTGTGGTTGTCAGCAGCTGATCCTCACCTCTCCCTTCTGGGAGACCCTGGCTGCCTTGGACCTGGAGTCCTCGGGGCAGCCCTTGATGTGCTCAGGGTTCGCACAGGTGGAAGCAGCACAAGCCCCGGGGAGGGAGCAAATGCCAGGGCACACGGAGCCCTCGCTCCGGACTCTGCTGGGTGTTGGCCAAGGTGATTTCTCGCTCTTTTTCAAAGCGTCCTGCGATCCCCATCGCACCAGAGGCCAGGGGGAACCCGGATCTGACAGCTTGCCCGAGTCCATTCGTGCCGTGTGGCTGTGACGGGGACCAGCCCCAGAGCAACGGGATCTTGTGGAGTGGGGCCACAGCCTCTGACACAGTGGTGCTGGGGATTATATGAGCTTGAAAATATTGTTGCAGCACCAGGGGTGTCAGAGGCCTCACAGGGACACGAACACGGCTGGTGAAAGGGCAATTCATTAACCCTTGTGGTGCCAGAGGAGCCAAAGCTTTGCCTGCTCCTCTGGTGTCTGAATATCCCCCTCCCAGGGGTTTAAATTGTCCTTAAGGTAGAGATGCGAGGGAAGGATTCCCATGTGTGTGCTAAATACTCCTGCCATTAATTCAGGGTGGGAAATGATCAATATCAGCCTCTTACTCACTCGTAGAGGAGGCTGACTCTGCAGCTCTGGTTGCAGAACCTCTTGAGCATGACAGAGGGAGAGAACGCAGGATATTTATCTGCTTCCTAGAGTGGAGGCTTTTGTTATCTGCTTTTTAAAAAAAGTCCCAAAGTAGTGCCTTGCCATGAAGTGTTGTTTGCTCCCAGACTGTTTGCAGCCTCCAGCCACCACAGATTACAGAGGAGCTTGGATCAGGGCTCCTTCCAGGCATCCTGCTGGGAGCAGCCGTGGCTTTTGCACACTGCTATTACTTGACCTGTGGAAGCAAAGTTCCTCCTTGGTGTAACTAATATTCAGTGTCTGGTAGCATGAAAGTTACCAGTGTCTTGCTCTACCTTTGCCCCCTGCCTTTCTCTGCTAAGCCATGGTAGGCTTAAACTTCCAGGAAAGCAAGTGGGACGGTCTGAGTCCCTTCCCTGGAATCTGCTCCATGGTTCCAGGATCACCTCCTCAGATATTCCTCCTCAACTATTTTAAGGCAGAAGTCTGGGAATTGGCAGCAGAACATTGAGAACTAGAATCTACATCATTCCTGGTCAGCAATCCCACCTGCCTTGTGCTTGGTCTCTGAGGGGTGGAAATGAAGAAAGGACTGGTGGTTGAAAAGGTTGAAAAGGATGGTTGAAAAGGTTCTTCACATCCCCCAGACCCTACTTTAAGCTGTGTGAGTTCTGGGGAAGTCTCTGGAAGCTCTAGCTGCAACCTGAGCAATTGGGGTCACTGAATTTCCCCTGCCATCAGCTGGCTGTGAAATGTAAGAGCTCTGTGGACTTGTAATCTGACCGAGCTCCATGGCAGGAGAATCCCTGCAGATGGATGTGCAGAGGCTCGGCAGTGCCACCCCTGTGCATCCTGTCCATGGGGCATGGAGAGCATGGAGGGAAGGCTTCCCAGGGCCCTCTGTGTGCCTCCACTGGAGCCCCTGAAAGCGCTGGAAAGGGATGGGTTGTATGAAGCACATTTATGCTCAAGGGGCACAGCTTGGAGCTTTGGGCTGTGCACGGGAGTTGGTTTCTCACAGAGGGAGAGGGTGACATACCATTCAGGTCTGGGCCCTGAGGTGGCTGTGATCTGCTGTTTCCATTGCCATCACCCTCCGAACCTGTAAGATAGAAATGAGAGATTGGCAGGGTCCTCCTGGACTGAAGTGTTGGCTCTGCCTGAAGGCCAAGCACTCCGAACCATTTCATGCAACCCATTATCCCAGCTGATGCCAGGTGTCATCAGGATCCACCTTCTGTCTCATCTGCAGCCTTGGCTTGCAGTTCTTGTTGCTAAAGTATGGAATACCAGGGGGCAGAAAGTGCAATAGTCTGGGCCTAAGCTGCTTTGGTAGGATTTGCTCTTATTTGAGCAGGTGCTGAATGCCATGCTTGATGGAGCATGGACATGACGTTGTGATAGCTCTGCCTATAGTTGTTAGCCTGGGACTGGTTGTCTGAAAATTCAGCTTCTCTCCCAGGTTTTGGAGCAGAAACACTCATTCTCCACCCTTTACTTCTGCAGGGACGCTCCCCTTGCAATTGCAGAGCACAGCCGTAGCTTTTTGGAAGACCCTCCACAGGACAGGGAGCTGGGCCAGGGACACTGTCCCAAACTGTAGCTATAAATGGCTCAGGACAGTGAGCCTCGGAGACAAAGCCTGGGCACGTTGCAAACAAAACAGTTCTGCTCCTGTACTCCAAGGCAGAGAGTGCTGCTGTGGGGTGAACCTGCTGAGCCCTCTCTCTGCTCCCCTCGCACGGCTCAGAGAGCCCGTGAGGGCACCTCGGGGCCAGCAGAGCACACAGCAGGGTGCGAACACAGGGCTCGGATTAGTGTCCCTGCGTGTCCCTGCTCCGTGCGCACTGCAGCTGGCCAGGGCGCAGCTCCGAGCCTGCCTCCAGCGAGGCTCTGCCGCACCAGCGGAGACGCGCCGGACTGCCACAAAAAAGTTGTCATTTTGGAGTTTGGCAGCATGTGTGCAAAGAGGAGGAAGAAGGGAGGAAGCCCAAATCCTGCTCCTAAGCTACCGCTTCTCTTCTCCGTGTGCAGCTGCAGCCCTGCCCTCCCTCGCCCGGTGCAGGCGCGATGTTACCTGCGCCTCGGCCGCCTTCCGTCTGCCCCTCTCGCTGCCCCTTCTCCTTGCTCGCCGCCTCCTCGGGGCGCACAATAAGCAGCAGATTGATGGTGACTGCACTGGCATCTGTCTTAAAGTCCATGGTACCCATTAGCGCATGGCCGGGGCACCGGTGCTGCCGCCGAGCCTCCGCCGCGCCCCGCAGCCGCGAGTGCTGCCCAGCCTTGGCAAGGCGAGCGCGCTCCCGCCCAGCGCAGCCCATCAGGGCTCTGCCAAAGCCGACCCTAATGAAGAGGTTACAAGTCACCTTTGAAAGGAAATCGCAGGAGGGATCCGTTTCCTAAAGCAGAGGAAGGAGCTGCGTTTCGGGCGGGGGAGGGGGTCTGGTTTCAGAGCGTGCCCCCGGCTCCCTCCCCTCTCTTTGCCCTTTTCAGCTTTAAGCACTTGTCTACACTCAAATCCCCCAACACCACTGTTCGCTGGGGGGGATTCGCTTCCCGGCGCTGGCACAAATCCTTAAAAGGCTTTCTCTTTGGATCCTGTCCCCCGGCAGAACTCAAAGGATGCTTAGGAGCGTAAATAATAACAATAACTGCTGCAGGAGGAGGGCAGCTGTGGGGAGAAGGGGCTGGAAAGGGGAAATGAGCCTTCAGAAGCCTTCAGGTTTCTGCAGGACTGCCTGTCGTGGAAAGGGACAGCAGAGAAGGGAATTGCAGGCTGCAATCCCAACTGTCCCAAAGGATCCAAAAAACCCCATCTCTCTGCCCCATCAGCCCTCGAGCTCGGCTGTCTGGGGTAGCTGCACACAGCTGATCAAAAAGGAAAGCCCTGCAAATCCCTGGCTTTCTAGTAACTGTCCCAGCCCACAATGCGGGGGACATGAAGGGTTACAGTGCGGGTTAGACGGGCTCAGCTGGTCCCTGCAGCTCACAGAAGGGGCTGGCAGGGACACGCGTTCTAATTTTACCACTGGCCCGTGTCCCGGCCGTGCTGCCAGCCCCCGCCTTGGCCGGGGGTCCCGGGGGAGCGACAGCACCTGTGGGCTGAAGGGCTCTCCGGCAGCCTTGGGAAAGGTTGTGGGAGGCACCCGCTGGCAGAGAGGGGGTTCAGGAGCTTGGCATGAGCAGGGTGCCTTTCAGGCTTTTCAGGCAGGAGTGTGGGAGCAATGGGCTCCTCTGCCTGCAGGTGGGGAAATTTGTTGTCCTGGATCCACGGGCAGGAACTGGTACTATCACCTGGTGTTAGGTTACTGTGTTTGGAGACACGGGTTTTCCCGTGGATCTCTATATAAAACCTGTCCCCTCCCAATCTCCTGCCCCTTTTCTGTTCCTGAGTCCCTTCCAGAGCATGGACAGCTGATACGCCCCCGTGCTCGCCTGCAAATCCAGCCCTAAGCAGCTCCCCAGTCCATCCAGAAATAGCATGTGTGGCCGCAGGGAACCTGCATCCATCCAGCTCTGCTGGTGCACCATGGTACAGTCCTGAGCCCCCCGTGCCACCCTGGATGGTGCCACAGCATTCTTGCCAGGAAGGGAGCACCAGGGATGGGGCCCTGTAACCCCCAGTAATGCAGCCAGGGTCCTTTGCCAGGATGGATGACAATGTTTTTGTTTCAGGGGTCCCCAGTTCAGCTCTGGCTGTGAGGAGCTGGCTGGAGGTGGTTAAACCTGGTGAGGAGGAGGAGGAGGAAGAAGGGCCAGATGCACGCTGAGCCGTGCTGGACTCTGCCAAGCAGATTTCCAAGCCATCTGGGGCTTGCCCATCTCCATTTCAGGTCCCTGAGATTTATGGCTGGAGTGACTTTCTAATCACAGTTTCACCATCTGCCTGTTGGCCTTTAGCACCCCCCTGTCACCTGTCACTGAGCCCCACAGATCCTGCCTGGTCCAGAGCACCCTTTCCTCCCTGGCCGCTCACCTGGGGTGCAGCCCCTGTTCCTGCTGTCCCTTCTCCCTCACATTGCAGGTGGGACAGTCCGCTCTCCTCAGCTGTTCATTGGCACTGCTGAATCCTAAGCCTGGTGTCATCCAGGTCCTGCACCAAAATCTTCTCCAACCCTCTCCACTCTGCTCCTGCCTCCCATCCACAGGGATTTCCCTGTGTGTCCCGGCCTCTCTGCTCCTCCAGATCTGCTCTTGTTCTCGCTCCTCTCCAGCTCCAAAGAGGTGATGTGATTGCTCACATCTGGGGATGTTGGGAAGGGCCAGTTCCAGTGGTGCAGCCAGGCCATGCTGGGATCTAAGCTGACCTTGGTGTGGATGCTCTGGTGATGTTGTTGAGCTCGGATGTTTCTTCCCTGGCAGCTCTGAGCTGGAGCCTCCGCAGCCGAGCACATGGAGGTTGCTACCTTGGGGGCTGCTGCAGTGCCCTTCCTGCCAGGCTGTACAAATCACTTGAGTCTCCTTTTCTCTCTCTCAGTGATGAGGTGGCTGCTCCTGGCCTGGCTGCCCAGGGGCTGAGAACCCCCTGCTTCCCTCCTGCACCAGCCTCACCTGTGTCATGCCACAGGGTGCTTCCAGCACACTGAAAGCATCTACAGGGAGCTCCTGCTTTCCTAAAAATGCCAGTCTTCAGGGAGAAGGTAGCTGGGCTTGAAAGTCTCTTTTGCATTATCCCTTTTCCTGTTTTATCCTCTATTTTCTCCTGGAGAGGGGAAAGGGAAGGTTTCTGATGGTGAATTGTAGTGTATGCCATGAGGAAGGCACATCTGTGCCTGAGGTGGGTGCTGCTGCCTCCCATGCAGCAGTGAGCCCTCTGCTCCATGAGTTTTCCATGGAAAACAGTAACATCCTCATTGGCCTGAGATAAGGACATGACCAGCAATATCTGTCCATGGGTCAGGATATTTTTGGAGATAAAAATATTTACATTTTGAGGAGGGAAAGGAGAAAGCCTTTTATGCCATGTTGATTTTCAAATAAGGGCAGCTTACTGGATTTGCTGCAGGATTTTAAACACTCACCAAGGCCCCAGGGAGAAGAATTAATGGCCAGAGAGCAAAAGCTGCAATCAGAGTGCCATGATTACATGTATTTACAACATGGCTGGCATTTCTCTGGGGGGATCTAGGGGAGAGAGGGAGTGTACGAATGTAGAGCAAGAATTAGGTTATTTGAATCCCATTGGGTGGAAAGGGAAATTGTAGGCTGCATTGCCAGGAAAGGGTTTTGACTCTTGTGCAGGTGTTTTGCCTTCACAAAGGTCCTTAAAGACTCTAGCAGAAGGTGTGCTGGGAAGATATTCCACCTCTGCTTGTTGCAGGGAGGCTGCTGGGAATCTTGGTTCTGCCAGGGCCATGGGTGAGGATGTCCAAATGTTTTTCCAAGACTGGAAAAAACAGTTGTAGATGCCTGCACTGGAAAGAGTGCTAGGGCTGCTCTTCCTCTTGGTGTGGTGACGTGCCCTGTCTGCCCACCTTGGGACATGTTACACCCTGGTGTTTCAGAGCCTTCTCAACTGTCTGGAGAGAAAGCCTGGGCCTGTAACCACACTGGAGGCAGCACCAAAGTCATCTAAAGGTGAACTTCCCTTAATGTAATTTGGAACTAACATATCCTGATCCCTTTGATCAATGGCTGATACCCACTGTTTGAAACTTTTGCCTTTCATTGTGTCACACTCCTCGTGACACGACAAAGTGTCCCTGTTTTTGCCAGCTGTACTGTCCATGAAGCAGTTCCAGCGTCACCTCCGAGCTGCAGAGCCCTCCTGCAGGAGTTTTTCCCTATTGCTGCTCCTCCTCCTCTGAGCCCTGCAAGCTTTGCTGTATCCCTTTTGAGACAGGAGACCAAGGCCAGCTGTGCTCCATGTGCAGAGGTGCCAGTGGCTCCTGTCCTGTTCTCCACGCCCTCCCTGCCCAAGCCATCCCAGCCTTAGGCTGGCTTTGTTCACCATCCAGGAGCTGGGTGCTTTCACTCACCACCCAGACTCCCAAGATCCCTCTCCTCCTCAGAATGTCTCATTCAGAGCTCATTATCCTGTGTGTGTTTGCAGATACATTTGAAGTCTGGAGTTTGTTTTGTTTGTTCCCAGCCGTTACTTTGCATTTACAGACATTGAATCTCAGCTCCTTTTTCCTCTCCCAACTGCAAATGAGTTGTGGAGGGCTGGGACACATCCATGGTGTATAACACATTACAGCTGCACTCTGGTGAGTTTTAATCTGCTCTCTTGGCCTCCCTGTCCTTTCTCCCTCCCTGCCCTTATTCTCCTGCCGGCGTTTTCCAAGCCCAGGCTGCTCAGATGCCTCATTCTGCAGTTCTGCTGTGTCAGCAGCTGTGCTTTATGATTTAAGACGGCAGCAAAACTTTCCACTGAACTATAAGCCCATGTATTCAGTTTCCTGGTATCCACACAAGCTAACTGATGGCAGGGGCAGCCCTGCCAGGGAGGTCAAGGACGTGTTTAGATGTCAGGGAGACAATGAGGGCTGGTTCAGAACTGAGCCAATGCTGTGACCCCTGAGAGGCACAGCGGGAGCGATGCTTTGGAGGCGAATTCTGCTTCCCGTGGGGAAATACCTGTCCACAGGTGGGCGAGCCTCTGGCAGGAGGCCCTGCATTTTGAGTGGGATTGCTAGGGATAAAAGGCTGCTCCCTGGCTCACGACACTGCCCAGCACTCCTTCCATGAGGAACCTGGGGACACCCTGCCTGCACAGGATTGTGAGAAGAGCTGTGTGAGGAGCGGGGTGTGGCTCGGGGTGTGTCGCAGCTCAGTGCTCCGAGAGAGAACTGCGAATATTTCTGCTGGTTTTTTCTACTCTCCCTTTCTTCAGTGACAAAAGACATTGCTGTGAACATAGCTGCTCTTTGTTCCTACAAGAACAAGCACTCGAAGCAGCTGTGGATTCAGAAGATGTTTTGCTACTGTTTCTTAAAACAAAAAATACCACATGGATGTCCCGGGTGTCCCTGCAGGAGTGGCCGTGTGTCCTCGGGCACCTCGGGAGGCGCTGGCAGGGAGCTCCTCGTTCCCTGGCAGCTGCGTGGGGCTCTGCCTGTGGCACCTGGAGGCACTGCCCCTGTCCCCAGCACTGCCAGAGGCAGGGAGAGAGGAGGGGGCTGCTGGCAGGACTTCAGCCACCGAAGGCTGTGAGGCTCTCCAGAGCTATCCTGACTTGTCTGTCCGAGCATGGATCACTGACCTTAAGCCTGCATGTTGGGGTTTGCTGCTGGCCTTTCTGGATGAGGGGAGTGGTCCTGGCCAGGCTGCATGCAGTCATTAGACATTAATCCTTGTATAATCTTCAAATAACTTATCCTTTGAAGGCAGTGGGTGCCTGTGTGACCCTGCAGAGGGTTTAGGGTGTTTTTGTTAAGGTATTCTGGTAACCTGAATTATCCATTAGCTGTGCCCTTGGAGGTGAGCTTTATTGTCAAGCACTCCCCACAAAGCTGCTCCCTGACATGTGGGGGTGATGTGTGACACCAAATGCATCCAAGTTGGGCAGATGAAAACACACAGGAGAGAGGAAAATACACACTATTTCCTTTTACCAGCATTAAAGGTGAAGGAGGTTTCTCTCCCAGAGCAGATTGGCTTTCTGGACATACTCCTCCTCCAAAATTCTGGCTCTTGTACTGTGCAAGACTGGGGGAGATGTATAGCTGTTCTTTCCAAGAATCCCCCAGAATACCCAGGCAGGGTTATTTTTTTCCTTGGAAGGCTATTTCTGGTTTATTCAGGAGGGAGCCTTGCCCCTTCTAATTAAACAATCAGCATGGCATATCCTGGGAGATGCAGAAAGTCCTTTTTTTGCATTTTATCAACATCTCTCTGCTGCAGGGATGAGCAAAGGGTCACCTTCTTGGTGACCCAGTAGACAAAGGAGTTGTCTCAATTGCCCAGCCAGCCTGGTGTTCTCTAATACGATAGCAAAGGTAAATGTAAATGGAAGGCAAGTTTGGAAAAAATGCCTGGAGCTCAGTGTGAGTTGAGGTGTTTGAAGGGATGTGGACATGGTAGGAATCAACCCTTCTGGAGTGACAGTGACCTTGGGGGGTTGAGCCTCCAGCCTTCCTTCCTGAGACACCCTAAGAGTGGGGCTGCTGTTCCTTGGGAGCTTGGCCTGCAGAAGGACAGGCTCCAGGTGGTGTTTACCTGGGCTACAGCTGAAGGACCTGAGTGGTCATTTGGGGGCAAGGTCATAGAATGGCCCTCACTGGAGTTATTTCTTCTTAACCCAAGGTGCCAGGATGCTGTGGAAGAGCTGGATGCTCTCATGGTGATCTTGAACACCTGAGCTATTGGATGAACTGAGGACACAACATTGGCAACAGAAGCAAGTCCACCACTGCCTTGGAGAAGTGTAGAGGTAACTGGCTCTTGTTTTTGAGAAGCTCTGTCCATATTTGCTGCAGTGTCAGGAGTAAGAGTTGAACAGTTGGAATTTGCTGCAAGGCTTCATTTGAAGAAGTACCCCTGGTGTTTCTGTGGGCATCCCTCTGAGCTATGGCTACCAAAATACCATCTCAGGTGCTCTTGAGTGAAGAATCTTGTGCTTGTCAGGATGGGGTGAGGTGTGACAGTGCCAAAAGGAGATGTATGTATTTAATTCAGGGTGAGTCAGGCTGGGTTTTGCTGCCTTTGTGCATCCTTGGACCTGGAATCCTGCTGATTCTGTGTGTTCTCAGGACTGGAGTGACACGAAGGAGATCTGTTGTGTCCCTCACAACATGTGAAGCTGCTGGCAGGAAGAATGTGTCCCCAGGGAAGGCTGGACTGTTTCTTCTGCACATAAACTCATTTCTTTTGGCTAAAGCCCTGGAAGCATGGATGAAAACCTCCTTTCCTGCATCTCCTGCCTTCCTTGAGGGCCACACTTTCTCTCAGGTTGGCTGTTCCTGCCATTTCCATCCAAAATCCTGACACCACAGTGGTGTCCTGTACTCCTGCTGCCCTGCCATGGGGATGCTGGGCTGTTTGACATGGACTGGAATATGAAACACCTACCAGGTAAGGGCTGCTTGCACCTCCAGGTTGTGGGAGAAGCCCAAAACACCAAATCATTTTGTACCAGACAAACCTTCCAAAAATTCTTTTATCAGGTAGCAATACCTTCCAAAAAAAAAAAAAAAGCCAAAAATACATTTGCCAGGAATTTTGCTACCAGCTGGGAAGAGCCATTTGGCTCATTGCACAGGTCAAAGCCCCATGGTGTCTGATGTGGTGCTCCTCCAGCAGCCTGGGAGTGCATCAAGAGGAACCAGAGCTCCTCTCAGTTCCTTCTGCCCTTCCAAAAGACAGAGGAAGATGAACCTGGCAGCCTGCTGTTCCGACATGGACATTGTGTCCAGCTGGGATCAGCATCCCAGAGTTGCCATGGAGATGGCTGAGGGGCATCTCGAACTTTTCAGAAACGTGGCAGGATGCCAGGGCATCTGAAGCAATATTAACAATGCTGAAATAGATTCTTTCTGCCCCAGGAGGCCCAAAAGCAGTCAGGGAAGTCTTCTCCCCTTGGGAGGGAATGAGCTCACCTGTGGGGCTGGGCTGTCTGTCTTGTCCAGTCACTGCTCCCATCTCCATTTGAGCTGCTGGGCGTAAGAGAAAATATTATTGGACTCTTTTCTGGACCAGCTGCCCAGAAACCCCACTATGCTTTCTGCTCTGCATGCACAGTCCCAGGAAGCTGAATGCCAAAGGGCATGGTGTGTCTGTGCTGTGGTGTGCACTGCGCTCTGTGTGGGGAAAGGGAAAGTTGTTTTCATAAAGAAATGGGAGAAAAAGAGGAGGAGAGCACAGTCTGCAGCACAGCACATTGGCCTGAGTACCAGAGCCTCACCCAAAGGGTTAAAGCAGCCCAGGAAGCCTAAGGGGATCCCTCAGGATTCCTCCCGAGCATCTCCAGTAATGAGTTTTCACTCCTGTACTTTCATTATCATCATCCCATTGTCCCCCTTAGCTCTGCAGCACATTATTCCTGTCATTGAGGCAGCTGCAAGGACAGTGCTGTTCCCTCAGCACTCTTCTTGGAAACATGATGGGCTCAGCCTCAGGGCAGGAGTGTGCATTGGCTGTTACCCCAGGAATGATACTCTGCTTTGCCTCTCTCTCCCTGGCCCCTTCAGATTGCCCACAGAAGTCTCAGGTTTGCCATGGTGCCCAGCAGAGCCTGGCATTTGGTTATTTTCTGTCTTTCTAGAAATATTTTATAACTTCATGGAACTGGTTGCCCAAAGAGGCTGTGGCTGTCCCATCACTGGAAGTGTTCAAAGCCAGTTTGGAGAGTGGTCTACTGGAAGATGTCCCTGCCCATGGCACCACAAACCATGCCCTGATTCTATGAAAATTTATTAGTTCCCTGGAAACTGGGGAACTGGGGTGGCAATTTGATATTGATTCCACCATACAACACCACTTGGAGTTTATCCCTCCTGATTGGTAGGATCAGAGAAAGATCTTTTTGTTTTTCCCAAGATCCCTCAAAAGCAGAAAAGCAGAAGAGGTAAGGTCATATCCTTCATGAATCCTAGGGTGCTGTACTTAAGGTCGCGTTTTTAAGTACCAGTGTCACTTGGTCTATCTCTCCAGTGCTGGTCTCACAACTGACTTACTGAGGTTGTTGGGTTTGTCATCATCCTCACTTGCACAGCCTGGGCAGAGCCTGCAAGGAAAACACAACAGTCACTTCTCAGCCCTTGAGTGACCGAGCTGCAGACCTGCAAGGGAGTGGTTCTCCCTCAAATCTCTGTTTTGCTTCTTCCACCGGATAACTCAAGTGTGACAAGGGGACATTGGTGACATGCACATGGCAGCTGCTTCTTCCTCCTCCCTGCCCATGGCTCAGGGTTGTGTTTGGAGCTGGTGCCCTTGGGCTGAGGGCATGTCTTGCTCTCCTGCTCTGTGTCCCTTTCTGCTCTAGGCTTATTCAAGCTCAAAAGACCCAGCCTAAAGGAGCCAAGGAAATGAGGATCAGTCCTCATTCCGTGAGGGAATGCCTGGCAGAGGCAAAGCATCTTTACCTAAAGTGCTAAAAAAGTACTAAAAAGCTCTAAAAGTACTCTTTAAACAAGCAGCCCTAAAAAAGGTGAGAGAAGAGCTCCTGGATGTTAGGTGTGGGGGTTGTGCTTGGTGCATTTGGTATTTGGACATGCCAGTAAAGCCTGGAGTTGTGTGGATGCTGCTCCCCTCCAAACAACCCTCCTGTCAGCCCTTCCCGCTGGTGACCAAATGCCAGTGCGTTCACAGTGCTGGGGGCAAACTCAGGCACCAGCTCTTTGCTCTTTCCATCGGTGGTGCTGGGTCAGATGACAGCCCCCCTGCCACCCTCGGAGCATTGTTGTTGTTATTTATTTGTGCCATGGCAGTGCCTGGGAACATCCCCCGGGGCAGGGAGCGTTTCGTGCTAATGCAGCTCATGTCAGGACATGCAGAGCCAAAGGAGTAAATGCTGAGTGTCACTGCAGTGACACCACTGTCCTCAGCCGTGCCAGCCTGGAGGCAGCACCCAGCCAGCACCCTTAATGCCTGCCTGCCTTCTGGTTCCTTTGGTCACCCAAAATGGCAGAATCACATAATCCTTTATGTTGGAAAAGATCTTCAGGATCATCGAGTCCAACTTCTGTCTGACGCACACCTTGTCAACCAGACCAGAGCACTGAATGCCACCTTCAGTCATTCCTTGAACAACTCCAGGGATGGTGACTCCACCACCATCCCACCGACAGCAGAACTGGCACTTCCTCGGGAGCATGTTGTGGAACAACACAGAACTTTGATGGGCAGTATGGTCCCACTGTCTCTGACTGCAGGGGCCTCTCGGCAAAGCAGGGCTGTATAGACAGTGTGGTTTGCTGAAAGCAACAGGGCTTCAATTTAGCAGGAATTGGTTCCCTGGGTTTTGCTTCTCGACCTCAGCTGTCCTAATTGTCTGGCTCCCCTTACAGTGTTTTTCAACTGTACAGAGATGAGCCAAGGACACATGAACGTAACGTGATCCAGGAAGATTCCCCGAGTGCCAGGAAGTTGGAGCGCTGCTGCCTCTGCTCTTTATGGCCGTGCTCGCTGCTCGGTGCTCCTGGAGCGAGTTTGGAGCTGTTTGGCTCTCACGTGCTCAGGGCTATGTTGGTGCTGCGGTAACTCCCTGGTGCACCCCGATGCACCCCTCAACCCCGCTGAGCCCTGCCATGGGGGCTCTCAGGCCACTGCCCAGAGTGACCACTGCCCTTGGCCAGAACACTCCCAGTTTACTGGGGAGGGTGCAAAGCCCCTAACGGGGAGGGCAGGGAAGCACCAAGCGCTGCACGCAGCCGATACCTGCACATGGCTTGTCTCCCGGCAGCCTGGCTGCAGGATCTCACTCCCCGCCGGTATCCCCAGCCCGGGGGCTGGTGGCCAGGCACAGGACCTGCTTCCAGACATTGCCACCCCTTCTCTGCTCTTCCTGCAGCCCAGGACACGTATCCTGCTGTGTCCCATCTGCTTCTAGTGCCCTCTTTGTCCGAGGAACAAACGGAGCAGCGGATCCTTCCTGGGAGCTCTGGGCAGCAGGACGAGCCTGCATCAACAACAGCCACCACGGGCAGGTCATTACTGGGTGGTTGTGGCTTTTGAGGATTTACCTGAAGTGCTGTGATCCCTCTGCCATCCAACTTTACTTTAGAGTGTTTTTGCTTGCCCAAATCTGCCCACGGCTACCCCAGTCTGCCGCTCACACGGGAGCAGGATCCTCCACAGCAGATGGCGATGCTGGGAGGAGCGCTGTGATTTTGGCGACCCCAGTTCCATGCTGACCCCTGCCACGCCAGCAACTGCTCCGGCTTTGCCCCCGGTGGCTCGGTGTCCTGCCCGGCCCGCGGGAGGCCCAGGTGGCCTCGGTGAGCATCGTGAGAGGCGAGGAGCCGGGGGCTGGCGGCGGCCGCGGGCCAAGCGGCTCTGACCATCTGCTCCGTGCCGTGCCAGGCTGGCGGCTGCTCCAGGGAGCGTCCGTGCCACGGGGCGCGGGCAGCGCCGTAACCGGAGCCGCAGGGCTCGGAGAGGAGCTGACTCTGGCTTTTCGGCTCTGCCTCATGTATATTTATCTGTACTTGCAAACAGAGCCGGCGGCTGAGCTGAGTGCCTGTTCTAGGCTGAGCCGATGTCCCTCGTCGCCGTGCCTGCGGCTCCATGGGCCCCGAGGCCGTGGGGAGCGGCCGGCAGGGCAGCGAGGAGGGGAGTGGGGGCTGCTGAATGTGGACAGAGAATCTGGGGGGTTTCTAAGCCTCTTTGCAGTCCTGAGAGGCGGTGTTGGGGGTCTCTGCCTGCTAGTAATTCCAAATAATTCCAAGGGCCAGGAGCCGAGGCACCTTGGGATGGCGGTAAGGATGGGGGAAGAGCAGGAGCAAAGCCTGTCCTCTGCCTCTTGGGAGCAGCAGCGAGTGCCTCGGCCAGAAACGGGACTTTTATCTAAAGTACACACCTTGGCCACGCAGAGGAAAAGCAGGAGAGGGCTTTTTTCAGCACTATAGAGTAGCTGACAAACACCTGACTCTACATTTTTCATTTGGGCCAACCAAACGAATGCAGCCCAAGGAATGGCTTTCTCTGAGCTGGGGTTTGGTTTTTCGGGAGAGTGTGTTATCAAAGGGAGAAATGTGTCAAGAGGATTGAATGAGGACTGTTGCGGTATTGTGCGCCCAGGCACAAGGCACAGCATGGGACTGTGCTTTAGGACCTCAGAACTCGGGAATTTTCTAATATTCTGTCTTTGAACTTCAGTCCTTGTCTTTCCTTGTATCCTATAAAATGCCACTCCTAACTCCTTGTGAGCCAACCTGGACAAACCATTAATGCTAGTTTGGGTCAGAGTGAACCTCAAAGGGACACTCATTTAATCTCAACCTAAAAATGTGTCAAGAATTGCCTTAAAAGCAAGTCATCAAAATGCAGCAACATGAAAAAGAAGTGCTTGAAAATAAACCAGCACTTATAATAACTGAATTTAGGGGACCAGAAATGTAAATGGGGGAAGAAATGGGTGGTGGAGGCTCCCTGTAATGTTCCCTAAACTTAAAAAGGTCTTTTATTTCCATCCCAAAAGTGCAGCAAGAGTCAAAGAAAAAGAAACCTGAATCTAGTTGACTTAAAGGTCATGAGACTTAGCATTGGGATATTTGAGGTCTCGTGATTTTTTAAATGTTAATACTGTAATGCCTGCAGTGGGAGATTCACTGCCACAGTCATCAGCTCTGACCCAGGGATTTGAGCTGCTTCTGCCCTGCTTTAGTGGAGGTTTGATGGTGGAGTTACCAAATTACCTGTAGGAAAGGTCTTTTATACAATGTTCATGAGAAAATAGCAAATGGGATTTTTTTCTCCTAATTCCTATAACTATTCTGCTGTTTCTGCTGGTCACAGCCCCAAAAGTGTTTAGTTATTCAAGACTTTGGCAGCTGAAGTCATCATTGCACCTTTTTTTCTGTTCTCAGGGATCTCAGCACACTTGATGAAGTCACCTGAGCCCCTGCCCAAGTCTCGGAGAGTGAGGACCGAGGTCTGAGGGTGCAGAGCTGAGGTTGGAGTCACTTTTCTCTGCAGCACACAAATTTCTGAGGCTGCCTTTCATCTCCTTTCCCCAGCCCTGAATTTTACCCACACATCATCTGGAAGCTGTTGGTTGAAATATTTCATGCTTGGTTTATATGTAATGCTCAGCAAGTGCACAAGGCAGCTCTTAAAAGGTCAGGTTTATATAAATCTATAATGCATGTGTATAAAATAGATAATAAATTCTGAACCCCTGTAAAATATGGGAAGGTTTTCTTAGGGTAACCCATTTTAATGCTAAGTCAGGGGAGGCCTGCACCTCACCACCCTAATTGGGAAGAATTCCTTCCCAGTATCCAATCTAACCCTGCCCTCTGGCAGTGGGGAGCCATTCCCTGTGTCCTGTCACTCCATCCCTTGTCCGAAGTCCCTCTCCAACTCTTTTGGAGCCCCTTTAGGCACTGGAAGGGACTCTAAGATGTCCCTGGAGCCTTCTCTTGTCTGGGTGAACACCCCTAGCTCTCCCAGCCTGGCTCCAAAGCACAGGGGCTCCAGCTTCCACCGGACCCTTTCCGATATTGTGGACATCAAAGCTGGACACACACTGCAGGTGGAGTCTCACCTGAGTGGAATAGAGTGGCAGAATCACTCTCCTCAACCTATTGGCCTCAAGCCCTCTCCCATCACTCCTTTTCCTGGGAATGGCTCCAGTATGCACCAGCCACCAACCTCCACCAGCAGATTGTCCCCTTGGCAGCTCTTCCCCTGGGCTGGATCCCTGCCGAGGGATGGGGGTTTTCCCTCCCGGAGTTCCTCAGTGTACACAAGATAAGGAGGTGAAGTACAATTATGGCATGAGCAGAAGGGCTGTGATTCACAGGGCCAGTGACATCCCAGGGCCAGTGACACCCTTGGGCTGGATGGTTCCTGATTGACTTTCTTCTGGGAAAAGACATCACCAGTAACTCAGTTACTGACAAACAAAATGATGATGGTTCAGTGTTGCTGTACATTACTTTAAGTGAGGTGAATTCTTGTTCTGCACTTAAATACAGCAGGGCAGGTGTTCAGCTGCTGGAATCACGTCTGCCTCAGAGCAGATTAATCCCTGTAGGGCAGCAGAGCTGTGGTATTTACACCCTGGTTTACAAACCCTGGTGCCTCCGTGCAGCCAGGAAGCCTCTCCGGTGATTGCCCACATTATGCTCGGTGCCTGCCAATCCCTTCCCAACGCAAACACCTCATTAATTCCCATGCTTTTAAGGAAATGAAGCCATACAGAAATATGCCACCGGTAACAAATTACGTGGTACTGATGCCACCGATTAATGCTGCAGGAAATAATACTCTATTTCAGAAGCTGAATGGTTTTATCTTCCTCCTAAATTAATTTGCCACTGTACAATAAATCATAAAATGAATCACAAAATTGTTTGGATTGGAAGGGACCTTAAAGATCATCCATTTCCAACCCCCCCTGCCATGGGCAGGGACAAAAGTGCTGTCCTGCTTGGAAGATGCTAAAATAACATGCTGACATTGCCTGAAGGGCTAGAAAGAAACTTCATCTTTTCCCCTCTAGTTTTCACTCTCTGAGAGCAAGTAAGTGGGTAAGTCTGCAGTACCAGGGGTGCCCCAGTGCTTCCAGCCTCCAGCTCACCTCCTATCCCAGTGCTCCCATCTCACCTATGGATACTGCAATATTTCTAAAATCCAGCAGCTGCCAAGACACCACCAGTCTCTGCTGCGTTTGTCATTACCTCTTTGCCCAGATGATGCAGAAGCTGTGGAAGTTTCCCATGCTGGTAAGGATGCAAACAAGACCTTCTGGGACTCTGTCAAACTGGTTACAGCTTCGCTTTCTGTGGAGTAGATAGGATGAGTTATGGGAAAAGGAGGAAGTGAGATGAAATATATAGTGCTGGCAGAACTGATCTTTGCACCTGCCAGCCAAAGTGAGTGTCATAGGTGTACCTTGCTCCTCCATTCCTTATATCTTGTCCTGAGCATAACACTGGACATCTGGATCCCCAACATCCCAAATACCTGCTTCAAGATAAGGTTTTCAGAAAATAAAGCCCGATGAGTTGACCTCTGACTTCAGGACTGCAGTAAACACAACGGAAATCTATTAGACACCCTGCAAGGGAATGATTTCCCAGCTCGTACTGGACTGATCAGAGATGAAGTCTGAATTTGAGCTAGGGATATAAAAAATGCACAAATTAAGCTGTTTTTTTGCACGTGGCAAGAGATGAGTATCTGAAAGTTAAACTGGCCTTGGCTTGTGTTGAGTGGGGTTATCTGTGTCGGCCATAAATCGAACCAGGATGGCTTAATTGTTCCTTCGCAGTAAATAAAGCTCTAACTGAGATGTCTGCTCTATAATATAGAGGGGATCTCCCGGGCTATGGAGGATGATAGCTAGCCAGAGAAATCCATTTGGAGGCTCTTTGGGATCAATAAGCAGTTAAGGGAGCGGCGGGAGGATGACATTGCCTGTCTTTGTGCGCGGGCACCGCAGAGGGGCCAGGCTGTTAAACGTGCGAAGGGCAGCGCTTGGGCTTGGAGCCATTTGATTTATGGTGGTTCCAGGTGTGATTCTGGACACCTGATGTTCGAATACAGAGAGGTAAGAGCAGCCTGTACACCGGAGTAAAAGGTTCCCGATGCCAGGGTGATGGGCTGAGCCACCAGGTTTATTAATACTGTGAGGGCTCTGTGGCTCAGAGGGCTCTCAGGGCCAGGCCAGCTTGCAGGTAACCAGCCCTGGGGCTGCCTTATTTGGGCTGGAACAAATCCACTGTCACAGTGGAGGGAGCTCAGAGGCTCAGAGCTGGTTTCAGCTGAAGGCTCTGAAGGGGTGCTCTGGTGGGCAGCTCCATCCAGCTCTGTTGGAAGAATCCCTTCCACAGTCACTGCTGGTGGAATGGTGTGTGTTCTTGGAGTTTTCCTGTGCTGTTTCCCCCATTCCTGGGACGGTTGGAATGGGCCATTTTATCCATGGGAAATGTAAGTGGCAACAAACAGCTCCTCCCTAATAATTTACCTTGGAATGCTGTTGTGTAGAAGGGAGATGAATTGGCACTTGGCTTCCAGCTCCCACCCTCCTGCCTTTTAAAATGGAAATATTTCAGCTGTCTGCAAGACCCAGTATTCCTCACCTGGCCTGTGTTTAATTATTAATTCTTCTTTGATGGGGGACTGCAACAGGGGCTGGCCTAAGCTGCTGCCCCTCTAGCCCAGTCTTCTGACTGGGGTTCAGAAGAGACCATGAAAACCAAAATCCTGAAGTGATTTCTGCAGTGGTTCTGTTTAGTGACCCATAGGTGTTTCATCCGGCATCGCTCCCCTTGGGCACACATGCCTTCCTCACTCCAGGAATGCAAAAAGCTGGAATTTGCGGGTTATACCAAACTCCCACCAGCCCCAGGAGGAGTTAGAAACCCTTCTATCCTTTGAACTAACCTTTTGGAAAGAGGAAAGTTCTCCCTGATGGTTTTGGAGCAGATGCACCCAGCTCCATGATTTGCCAGCAAATGCTTGGGAAGGGTTGGGGGCAGATCATGGTGTGCAAAGTGATATATTACATTTTCCCTTGTAAGTAAATGAGAAAATGGCCTGGCTCACAATCACTTTGGAAGGACATGAGGATGTGAGGCTCTCCAGAGCTGATTTTCTTGGCCTTGTTTAATTTGCTGTCCTTGAGCCAATCTGCTTAAGTGGCACTGAATGTACCCATGCAAAGCCCAGACTCATAAAGATGGAGTTGGATGAGATGTCCAGTGAACCAAGGCACCACCACTTTCTGCCTTGATTTTTTCCAGCAGATAGCTGTGTGATCTGGTCACAGGAACGCTAATTATAATGATTTTTGGGGAGAGAAGGTGGGGTAAACCCCTGCTAAGAGCTTGTACATCCATATGCTCAATCTGGACAAGATTAATGGGACAGTTTGACATATGAGTCTGAACTTGGCTGGGTTTTTTATGTGTTTGAGCAAGTAGTGCCATGATTCTCCAAAAGATGTGGAAGTGTGGAGAAACCCACAAAGTGTAAGAACAGAAATTCCCTCAGACATCCCTGCCCACTCTGACCTGGCTAAAATAAACCAATAGGTTCTAAAATTGTGGGGTAAGGGGTGGGACTGGATGCAAACATGCTTCATTTCTTCAGGGAGGCCAGCTGTGAAAACTGTCCTTGGAAAAAGAAGGTACCTGTTTTGCTCTTTACCATTGGGAATGTTTTCCCCCTTGTTGTATCTATTAAAATGAAACTTTAATTGTTTAAAGTGATCCTGCCCTTACCTCTGTGGCCTTATTTAGATGTGCCTGCTGCCTCGCATCCCATCCTCGCTCCCTCCCTGTTGCAGCCCTGTCACATTGGCATGGAGCATTGGGATGTTGCACATGTACAGGTGGTGCTTCCAAAGGCATCTGTGGGGACAGACACTTGGATCCAAGCTGTCAACATGGACAGCTCTGTCTGTCCCATGGGGGCATCAGGCTGCCTTCCCTGGAATAGAACCCTTTCACAGCATCATCTTCCAGCCCTCTCCTGCCAAAATCCCTTCTTTGCCCTCATTCCTTTTCTGCTCTGGCCTCAGGTTTATGTTTGTTTTTTTTGTTTGTTTTGTTTGTTTGTTTTGTTTAATTTTCCCCCCAGAAATAACAAATCCCTAAGCTTGGAAGCATTGCATGGACACATGTGAGCTGGGAGAGGGATGGCAGCTTTGTCCCTCCCTTTGGCCACACCATCAGATGTGCCGTGGGCACGGAAAAGCCTGTGCAGGGGCATTGCTGAGCCTTGCAGCCATGCAGAAGCCACTCTCCAAATTCAAGATGTTCTCTATATTTATTTTTCTGTCTGGCTCTGCTTGCCGACAGCAAACGACCCGTGGCTTTGGGCAGCCGGGGTCTGTGCTACATATTTTTGTTCATCCGTCCCTCCCTGCCAAGTGCTGAAGTCAGACAAGTGGCCCCGGCTGGTGCCAGCTCTGGTTGCTCACACTGGGATTAGCACGTAAACTGGTTTGCTCCCCCAGTGGAGGCCAAGCAGGGCCTTCTCTCTTACCCTCCTGCTGCAGTGAAAGATGTCTGTGACTTTGCTTTTGACTTTCTGCAAGAGCTTGTTGTAAGAAAAGGCTTCTTCCCAGTTTTTACAGGTGTCTCTGCACCCTGGGTGAATGCAGAAGGGCATGAATGCCTCGTGGTACCGCCTGTCTCAGCTTGGTCTTGTGCTTGACTCTTAAGCTGGACACCAAGAGGGATTAAGGGGAACTGTCAGACATGGGGATCTCCAGGAAAGCAAGGAGCAATCTCCAAGTGCTGGGAGACCAAAGATAGCAAATCCTCCCTGAGATGGTGAACACAACTGGACTGCTCACTTACAAGTGAAGCTCTTGTGGTTGGTTTCCCTTTGTTTTCAGCTTTTGCTCAGGACTCCACAAGTAAAACTAAAATCAGCTGAAAAAATACAGGAGATGGAAACTGGGCAGATGATGAAGGAAGACAGTAAAACCAGTACAGAGATTCTGGGCCACCTCATCAAATAGCAGGAGCTGGTGTAGGGGTATTGATTTCAGGAGAGCTGTGCCAGTTTATGCAAGTTAGGGCTTTGACCTAACTCACCGTAATAAAGATATCCAAATGCTGGAAAACTTCCAGGGAAACTGTCTCCTTGGAACACATTGGTTATTGATGTATATGCATATTGATACACACACATTAACACCGTGTGGGGCTGTAAAATCCCACACTTTAGGCAAGTCACAGCTCAATTTCACCGTGCCAGGTGGTTACCTGAACAACCTCCCAGAGCGAGGTGTTGTCCTTGGCAGGACCAAACGTTATTCCTGTTCTCTGGTGTGCAGAGAAACTTGATCTTTGCTCTTCCCGTCACTCGGAGCGTGACCGGGAGGCGGCCGGGGGGGTTGAGATGTGGGATTTCTGCGAACCCGCTGGGGAACAGGCGTGAGGGGATCGCCAGGGTGGGCGCGTGGCTGCGGGGGGAATGTGCAGACTCAGTCCTTCCTTGGAGAAGCCAGGGCAGTGCTGCTGGCAGGGGGGGGCTCCTTTTGGGGTCCCTGGGCTGTAACCCTGCTTACCTGCTGCTCAGAAGTGCTGGATCTCATTGCAGGGAGCAGTGCTGGGCTGGGCCTGCCTGTGGCTCGCTGGGGGATCCCAATGTGGAGGTACTGGTTGTGTTGGTCCTGCCTGGGGTGCCTGTGGGTGCTGTGTCCTTCATCCATGTCCCATCTGCCTCCTCAGGGCATCCCAGGAAGTGCTCTCCTGCACTTAGGACCTGGGAGCCACCTGCACATTCCAGGACCATCCTCTGAATCCTACTCAGGTTTGGCTGCCAAAAGAATAAAGTGAGGTCTAAAGCTCTAGGTTTCCCGTGCTTCCAACAGGTCCTTGTGAGTGCTGAGCAAGATGCTTGGAAGCCGCTCAAGTGGGAATGGCTTGCTTCCATACTCTGTTACACCTGTTTTGAACAGCCTTCTTGTGACTTTTTACACAAAGCCCTCTCACCTTGGAGCAACGTGTCTGCTTAGGTCTAATTTCTTTCAATGGGACTTCAGCATGTGCTCAAGTACTTTGCTGATTTGGTGCCCCAGTCATTAGCTTGACAGTTGATTACTCAAGTGGATTTTAGGTGAGGGAATGGGAATGCTAAGATCCAGTGGGAAGAGTTGAGCCAGCACTCAGATTTAAATTGAAACCAGCCTCAAGGTGTTAGTGTGGGCCCGTCAGGATTGTTGGTCAGCTCGGAGTTCCAGTGTTGTTCCCATGTTTCCCTGCATCGCCCAGGTGTCCTCTGGCCCAAGGGAGCACCTGGGCAGTGCCTGGTCCTGGCAGCATCCTCCCCCTGCTTCGCTGAACAGTTTAATGGTGTTTGGCACCTCTGAAATCACAGTCGGAGTGGCTTCCCCCACACCAGAGAGGAGAACACCGCGGAGCTGATTGCGTGCACTGGAGGAGCTGATTAACTTTTGGCGTCACAGATCATCAGAAATGCAAACAACCTGCACTGTAAATATACATTTAGGGCAGCAGTGCGTGCGTGCTCTCAGGCCCTCACCAATTACCCAAATTGGTACATTCTGCTCATCACACCGGCGGATTCAGATGTAATATATCATAGAAAAATCAGTGGCTCATAGCTGAGGTTGGGCCATGCCTCTCAACTTTTGTTTTTTTCTTTTTTTAGAAGAAAGGTAAATAGTTTATTTGATATATATATTTATGAAGTTTGTAAAATTGCAGGTACAGGTAGAGGTGGGATGTGTCAGCCTCCAGGTGCTGCCTGGCCTTGAGGTAGTGGCATTATCCCCATTCCCAGGCTCTGGCATGTGTTGTCCTGGCTCACTGGTGCTGAGGTGGCGCAAAGGATTTTTTTCTTTCTCTGGTGGATGATTTGCAACCAACTGTGGGGGCTTGGATTCTGTCAAAATGACAACATTCAGTGCAAATGGGGAAAAAGAGTATTTTTGTCCCAGCACCCCCAGTTCAGCCTGATCTGTGTGCTGCAGCCTGCAGCCACCAGCCACATGGCCTGGAGCAGCAAAACTGAAGCAAACTCTGTGTTTTATCCCTCTGAAGGGGCTTGGCCACACTCAGCAAGATTTTACCAAATGGTTTTGAGAGAAATGAAGAGAACAAGCTAAATGTAACACGGAATAGCCTCAAAAGGGGTCAGTGTTCTGCTTCAAACATACAGACACAAACCTGCATGGTTGTGCTGACATTCAAAAAAAGCAAATGCATGTGAAAATCAGCTAATCTAAAATGAAGGCATGATTTTGTTGTTGCCAAAGAGGCTGAAAAGTGTTGCTTTGCTCAGGTTTATCTCTTCTCCCTCTCCCAGGTCTTGCTCTCGTGTTGTACCGTCTCCACACCCTGCTGGTGGGAGCATCGCACCTGCAATCTGGAGATAACCTCTGTGCCTCCAGCTGTGTCTGCCCATCCAGCCCGGGAGATCTTCTTCCCTGGTTCTTACTTTAGCATTCAGGATCACTGCTGTCTGTGCTGGCATGACCCGAGCATGCCTGGGGGCGTGGAGACTCCCACAGATTAAACACCATGTTTTGAGCCCGTGTTAAACACATTTCATTATATGCCTCCATTTTCTGGGGATGTGCTTGTCTGATAGACAAAGATATGCACCTCATCCCACGGTAACTCTGTGGGTTTTGTAAGGAGCTTGTGAGGTTTGGGAGAGAGGGGTGTGCTCTTTGAGCTGCTCTGATGACACGTTTGGTCCCCCTGGGAGGGCTCCCACCTCCACACCGGGTGCAGAGCCCTTCCCAGCACAGCGGCTCGACTCTGCGGGCAGCAAGAGGTGAACAAAACGCCCCAGAGCAAGGAGGTGGGAGATGAAAAGAAACTTTGATGAAAGAAATGAAAGAGCAGGGAAGGGGGTGTAGCATGATGTCACCAGGATATGCTTGAAGCTCTTGGAGGGAAATTGAGAGCAATACTGTGGGAGAGTGGAAGTTGCTGATTTGAAGGAGATGCTGATGAATGGGGACAGTGAAGGTGCTAGTGGCAGCCCTGTGGCTGGCTGCCTGGCCACAGCTACATTGTGGAGCGGTTTGGGTTGGGAGCATGTCATGATCCATCAACCCAACCCAGTCAGAGACTCACAGGATGGTTTGGATTGGGAAAGACCTTAAAAATCATCTCAGACCACCTTGCCATGGGCAGGGACACGTTCCACTAGATCAGGTTGCTCCAAGCCCTGTCCAACCTGACCTTGACCACTTCCAGGGATGGGGCAACCACAGTCTCCCCTCCTCCGGATTTTGAAGGATCTTCCTCAGCTCAGAAAGCCCAGGAACTCCTCCTGATGCAGCAGGAGGAGAGCTTTCACCTGGTGTCTGAGAGCTGTCACCTGGTGAGGAAGAGCTGGAAGTGGGACAATAGGGAGAGATGGTGCCCACTGCCTGTGGGTGCTCCCCAGCAGGGCTCTCCACCTGCAGAGGAGCCCTGCTAGGGAGAAATGAGTATCAGCTGATATGTGGCTGCAGGATAAAGAGGGGCCTAGGTGTGCTGGAGGAGGTTCTGAGTAGCTGAAGTGATGTTTATTGTCCCCTCTGGAAAAGGAGGAACTTTTTGTTCCTTCCACCAGAGTAGTGGTTGGAGTTGGCCATCTGCTCCACTGCCCTGAGCCTGAGTGATGCGGCTGAGCTGTCAGTGAGCTCCTGGGACATCATAGCCAACCCTTGATGGGACATGTCCTCTGCCAGGTATCCTCCATTTGTCCTCTTTGACCACCACAATTCCAGACTCGTTACCTGCCCTCTGCTTCAATCCATTTTGGGGAGTGATCTTGTATTGGTGCACAATGGACCCATCCACTTGTCTGCACTTGTGCTGTGAGCCTGGAGCTCTGAGAACACACCTAGAAATGTCATCTAAAAATAATGAGATTAATGATCCTCACCAAAAGTCACACTTTTGCTTTCCTAGAGAGTAGGATGGAAACAGTAATGGGAACTCTTTTCCAGCGGGCAGAAATGCTTGCTTCTAGCTAACCCAGAGTGAGTTATAACCCAGCCTGGAGGCAGCTTGCCACAGACTTGTTTGTGGAGAAAATCCACATTTTTAGTCAATATTTAGATACTGCATAGCAGAGCAGTGGCTCTGAGGGATGCTGACCCATAATATCCTGGTGATGCTCAAGGAAGCATGTCCCTGGGAGGAGGTGGCTACCTTGTCCTGGCAGACCTGCTGCCTTTCCCTGTCCGCTAGGGAAGGCAGGAGGATTTCTTCTGCTTTCCTCTTTTGATTTTTACCTTTTTGGACCAGGTGAAGGTTAGGACTCCCTTTTCTGCTCTGCACAAGTGGGTCTAGATGTGCTTCCTTCCATACCTCCAGTTCACCTGCCTAGGTTCTTGCTGGTGTTTCACATTGTCTAGAAATCTCTGTTATTTACCTGGAACATGGAGATTTATGCAGGACAATGTCAGATTCTGTGTAATAAATTTACCAAGAGTTTTTTTTTACATTACCAGCAACTTGTAACCTCTGTAAAATCAGTAATGATTTAGCTGTAAAGGGTTTGCTGTAGCGTCCTTCAGACATGAAATGAGCAAATGACATTGGAGGCTGGCAAAGTGAAATGGGGATTCATTCCTTTTCCCAGAACAGGGCTCACTTGTGGACAAACTGGCACGAGACCTGAAGATATTAAATGGGTGAAGCAGGCTCTGGAAATTAATAATTTCCTATTAATGAGGAAGGTCCTGCGCTCCTGCATTCCTGCAGGGAAGGAGAGTAGTGCAGGGAGGATGTGTGCCAGCCCGTGCAAACGTTTGGGGTCACCTATGGTGTGTAGAGAGCATTTTGTGTCCAAGCCATTGGGTCTTTCCCCGAGTTCCATTGCTTTCCTGGGTCAGGCTCTATTCCTTCCAGCGGCAGCCGCCAGTGCAGAGCCCCAGTGCTGCCGGCTGCTGACCTCCAGAGGTTGGTGCGAGAAAACCTCGGCCACCTGCGCGGCCCGAGGGCACACGGAGCGCTGGTCCCCAGGCTGGGCAACAGCAAAATGGGGTGTCTGCCCCCAGCCCTGGTTGATGAATAAGTGGGGAGAGGAGATGGCTGATCTGGGTCTTGAGCACCTCCCCTCGCTCGGGTGCTCACCGAATTTGTACCAGCCAGGAGTCCGTTCCTCAATCTGAGGGATCCACGCAGATCCATGGTCAGATCTGGCCACTGTTGCTCAGGCTTGGTGATCTCAGGGTGTGCTGATACCGTGGGAGTGGGGACAGACCGTCCCAGGGACCCGTGCTGGGGTGTGGAGCTTGAGACTGCCTCAAGTGCTGCTCTGTGAGATGGCCCTGCTGAGCTGCTTCTTCCTCGGACCATGTCCTGGAGCCAGGGATGTGCAGCCTGGAAAGAGGGTTGAGATGAACTGTGGCATACATGGGAGAAATGCCTGCAGAGAGGCAGCATATGCGTTCAGGCTTCATTAGGACAATTCCTCTGTAACTGAAGAGCTGCCTTGCTGCTGTATTGCCTGTTCCTCGTGAGGACTGTCACTGTCCCCAGCTGGCTGCAGCCACCCCAAGCGCAAAGCTGGCAGAGAGATGGAGAACACAGGATGCTGCTCAGGTGGGGATTGTCCTTATACCCACAATGAAACTATCTGGTCTTACCTCAAATGATGGTCTTACACAAACTGTCGTAACACATGACAGTTAATTTTTTAGAATTACCTCTGAATAAGTTTCAAGTTTTGGCTGAAAGGTCTCTTTTAGCTGCTTTTTTTGTTTGTTTGTTGTTGTTGTTTTTGTTTTTTTTTTTTTTTTAAATCCAAATTCAGATTTTCCTGTTGGTTTTCTATAACGTGGTATTTCTAAATGGAAATCATTTTATGTCCTTATTGGCTTTTTAAGAATAGAAATACAGGTAACAATTAAAAGCTTTGTTTGCAGACCCTGATCAAAAGTCTTTGCAGGTTTTGATCAAAAAGGTCTGATTTTGGAAAAAAAAAAAAGCTGTTGCTGTGTTTCTTCTTCCCACACCTGCATCGCCCCCTCTGTTCTCCTCCTGCTTCCACTTAGACAAAAAGAAATAACATTTCCACTGGCTCAGTCAGCATCAAAGAGTCACTTATTTAAAGGGAGGAAGAATATTGTGATGTTTCACTGCCTGTTTTGGATTCTGTGAAGGAATTTCATCCCTTCCCAGTTGCCACATCTCTGGCATCCCTCCCAGATCCAAACTCTCTGGAGGACGGAGGCAGAATTATCTCTGAGCTTTGCAGCTGCCAGATGTTAACCGATGAAACAGCAGCCTCGCTGCTTCCCTCTTCACTCTGGGTAAACCTCTGCCTGCCTGCCGTGTTTGAAATGCAAAACTCCCTCAAATCCCCTCTTGAAGGGTTCTTGATGTCTCCTGCCAATCAAGCCTGGCGAGGACTCCCTTTGTCCCTCTTCCAGCAGCCTGCTTTAAGAATTGCAATTGTGTGTGGCTCTGTGGAGCGCCTGGACATTCTGAGCTGTGGGGTGGAGGGGTGGGAGCTGAGGCTCAGGCACTTATCCTATCCCTGGAAGAAAACAGTTTTCCTCCCCTCCCTAGATGGAGAATCATGGAACAGAGATAGGGATATGCAGGTCACTGGCACCGTCATCACAGAATCGTTCAGGTTGGAAAACACCTCCAAGACCATTGAGTCCAAGCTGTGATGGATCCCCACCTTGTCACCCAGCCAAGAACTGTGGGTGTTATGTCCAGCAGTTCCTTGGACACCTCCAGGGATGGGGGCTTCACCTCCTCCCTGCACAGCCCCTTCTGATGCCTAACAACCCTTACTGTGAAGAAATTCCTCCTGATGTCCAGCCTGAGCCTTCCCTGGCACAGCTTGAGGCTGTTTCCTCTTGTCCTGTCCCTGTTCCCTGGGAATGGAGTCTGGCTCCACCCTGCTGAGTTGCACAGAGTGAGAAGGCCCCCCTGAGCCTCCTCTTCTCCAGGCTGAGCCCCCCCAGCTCCCTCAGCTGCTCCTCATAGGACTGTGAACCTCTGCCTGAGCAGGAGGATGTGCATGATGGGAACCAGGACATGGCATCTCATGGTCTTGGCAGCTGATCCCTTGGGAGTGACAGTGGGAAGGGTTGCCTGGATATTGCCAACGGCCCTGTGGTACCCATGATCCCTGTTCAGAAGGGCACAGCTGGGGCAGTTCAAATGTGTCCCTGGGCTATCAAAGCAGTAGCTTGGTAAAGACCTGGTTGGGAGGCAGGTTTCTCTTGCAGGCAGTGGAATGATCAAGGCAGAACTCTCGGTGTGAGGTTTGGTGTGTGCAGGGAGGACAGGGGGCTGCAGCAGGTCCTTCTGGCCTTCACCTCCTGTGTCTGTGAGACTGATGATCCAAACAGCAGGGAGCCTGCAATGCCTGCAGAGACATTCACTGGCTTGTATATGTGACTAGCGGGTTTGGGGCCTTGAATATTCCTGGTTTTGTTCCTTTTACCTGGGGAAAACTACTCTTAGTGCCCTGGTGATGCCAGCAGTACCAGGAACTTGTGTGCTCTGTGTAAGGGTGCAGGACAGAAGCTCTTGCCCTTGAGTGCAATCATCCATGTAATTACCCTATGAGTGATAGGATCGGGGAGAAAAATCATATTATCCTTATGATAGTGTTCATGGGACCATTGATCAAGGTGACAATTGAAAATTAATCACGATAAAGCAGGAAAAAATGGCAAGTTTTCTGTGCATGAGGTGAGCACCTGATCCAAGCCAGCTTTTAACACCCTGGTGTGTAATTTCAGTTGGAAAATATCTGAATGGGACCCTGAAGCAGCAGATATGGAGTGGGCTGGACCATTCTCCCTCCTCCCTCCTTCTTTGGATGGACTTGCACCTTAAAAACTTCCCACCCTTTGTGTGCTTCCAGATATGGGAACATGGCTCAGACTGGAACAAACCAAACGCTGTGACAAAATGAAACTCCTATGGCAGGTTCCCCTCCCTGCTATTTTTTTTTTTTTTTTAAGCTTCCAAAGATAAATTGCATTTCGCTTCAAGATAATGAAATTTCCTTGGAGGAGCGACATATTTTTCTGTAGCTTTTGCATTTGGAACATGAGGAGAGTTTTTATTTTAAATCTCCATTGAAAGTGTTTGTCTGTCTATATTTTGCTTTCTTCCTTGTGAGAGTTCTGACTTCACAGAGCTAGCAGGGACCCGGAGATGGAGTGTTTCTGTCACTTATTATAGCTTGCCTTGGCATAAAATTTAATATTTGGATTTTTTTTTTCCCTCCTAAAGAAATGAAAGTTGAAGCCAGATTAGAAACAGATAAAAAGATGTCATCCATCCTCAGACAAAGGAGTTTTTGTTTTTCTCTTTTGCATTTGCCTTTGTTAGTCCTCTGCCTTCAAAGGGAACAAAGAGATCCTTCCACCTGGAGATCCTAGCAAGGAAAGGAAAATGAGGAGAAAGTGGCATGGCTGATCTGTCCCATGGCTGGCAGGTCTGCTGGGACTTGCAACTGCCCTGAAAAACCCAGTTAAAATGAAAAGCCAAGTAGCAGAAATTGCACCATCTATGAAACAAAGTGAATTATTTCGCTCCTAAAGGAACTTGCTGATCTTTATCTGTCTTTGCTGTCCATTGCTAGAGGAGCAGGTGTCTCTGTGGCAGTGTAGAGGGGAGGATGTGGCGTGCCCATCCCATTACATTATGCCTGGTGTCACACCAGAGCTGCCTGAACACTGCTCCCACCAGTGATTAATATGTTCTCAGGCACTGAGAAGCTCAAGGCACTTGGCACTTGACTGTCTCCTATTTTGGAACTTAATAAACAGAATATTCCACCAGCAGAACCTGCAATTTATCTTTCTGTACTGTGTGAGGAGTTACTCCGTGGCCCGGCTCAGGCTGCGTCTCTTGCCTAGGGAATTAATAGACTCTTCCATACCCCAGCTCCCTCTGTTCTCACTCTGGTTGCCAAATTAACCTTCATCTCACCTACTTTTTCTTCACGTTTTGCTTCAATTTAGTCCACAAATTGTTCACATGACAAAGGAGTTGTCCTTCCTACAGCTTCTTCTGCTCTGATAAGACACCTGAATTTTCTTTAAATGCCTGGAGAGGACAATAACTTCTCTCCCTTCCTCTGTTCCTTCAGCTTCCCAATGGTATTTAAGCCCAGAAGTCTCCCTGAGGTAATTTCCCCTGGGAGAACTGTAAGCAGTTTGGGCTGCACTGTGCCAAGTGGCTGAGTTGTGCCTTGAATACACTGAGCATTTAATGCTGCTAATTAATGTTATTACATCATATTACATTTATTTGGACTCGCAGGAAGGGGTTGAACTGCACAGGAGGTGCTGCAGGGGCTGGATGCTGCTCACCAGCATTGCCCTTGTTACCTGTCTCACCTGATTCTTGTTATGTGGTGCACACCAGACAAATCTGGAATGCTGGAATATTGAAGGGATCTGCCTCTCTTATCAGGGAGAGGATTTACCAGCTCCTCAGGCTTTGACTCTTGGGAGGATGCTGTAGGTACAGGCTTTTCCTCTACAATTAATGCACATGCAAGCTGCTGGGAGCAGTCTGTGCTGCCTTGGCAGGATTAGGGATTCAGGAGCAGTGCTCCTGCGCTGTGTGAAAAGCTTTCTGCCCTCCCTGCAGGCCTGGCCTCATCTTGGAAAATAAACCGGAAGTGTCAGGGCTGCTTTAGCTCTGTGTTTGTCCTGGCTGGAGAGGCTCCCATGTCCTCTGCCAGCTCTGCTGCTCCGTGAGGCTGATGCAGGGGAGGTTTGTCTGACCTTTAGCGTGTTTTGAGCCACTCCTATGTTAGTGAGCGGCTCACAGGATTCTCCTGCCACCAAGGGCACCATCCCAGTGAGCTCCCAGTCTGAGCTGGGTGGTAGCTCTGGTGCAGGGCAGGAGCCTTGGGCACCCCTCACCTACTGTCACAGGAGATGTCAGGCTCCCAGAGCATGGGTTTGCTGCTTCCCAGCCCGAAGAGGTTGGGGTGACCCCCCCAGAGCCTCCCTTGTAGCATGGTTACTGCCACCAGATACACAAGGATGGCCTGATGGGATTCACGTTTGTGCTTCAGCTGGTCCTGTCACAGCCAGTGTGGCGGGGATGAACGGGGGCTGGCACAGGCTGTGACCCCTCTGCTCTCAAAGGTGGTTACAAGGGTGTTTTGAGAAGGAGATCTGTGCCTCACCATATGATAAGTCTTGACGCTTCCTTTCACTGGGATCCCAGATCTTCATCCTCCACAAAGGCTTTGGCATCGCCTGAAGCAGCATCTGAGAACAAAGGCAAAGCTGTTAATTAAGACAGAGCTAATTCTGGCAGCTGACTGCTGCCATCTCAATGCGCTGCGGGCTGTGAGCACAGAGGGACTGGCCGTGCACCCCGGGCACAGCTCCACCCCAAGCCTTCCCTCTGGGGGGCTGCTCATGCTCTGAGCAGGTCTGTGCCCCCTGTCCTTCCTGCACAGGGGCCTGGTGGGCAGAACTGGAGGTTGCTGGTAGCCTAGAGGGTGGTTTTGCCTTCCCTGGGGTGTTTGCCTCCCACACATGGCTGGCTCAGAGAGGAAAATAGAACAAAATTGTGCCCCAAAAACCCATCAGGCTTTAATGCCCTTGATGTGCCCTCCAAGGGGACACTGATGGGCACTGTCTCTGGGGCAGATGGTGACAATCTCACTGGGTGTGCAGGGAAGAGTGGCCCTGTGACAGGATGCTGCCACCTTCCCGCTTCCACCCCCAGATGGTACATGGCCTTTTTGGAGATGTGTCCTTCAGGAGAATCACAGCCTTGCTGTTGGGAGACTTGGAGCAAAGCTCACAGAACAGAAAACATTTTGAACAAACACAGCTGGCTTTCACCCAGCGCAGCCAATTCTTTGGCCAGCTGAAAAGAAATCAGAAGAATATTGATGTATTATTATATTTTTTCCCCTACAGAAATTGTCAGGCTTTTTTTGGTCAACTGTTAGTTTCTGAATGCAATGTTTTCAGTTGCTAACTATTATTTGGGAGGAAACCCCCTTCTCCCCACCCCCCCCCCCCCAAAAAAATGAGGCACTTTTCTGGATAACTCACAGACTCAGCTTTTTGCCTTTTGCCTCTTGTATTCTCAAACGATTAACATTTTTTTGCTTTGCACATCATGAATATTCTATACTTGAGCTGTTACTGAGTTGTGCTAGATCAGATAAATAACATGGTGTTGCTTTTATGGCAGACTGGATAAAGATGCAAATAATACTGACATTTACTTCACAGTTTTCTTTCTGTGATCCTCTGAGTGAGTAAACTGGATTGCTGAGATATTCATGGGAAGGAAATGAAGAAGGGTTGTCAAGATGAAAGCAAATTTCCTTAAAACTTAGCCAGAAGGTTCTTGGCAATTTTTTTCTGTTATTTGCTCAGCTGAATAGGAGCTGTTTGAAAATGTATTTTGCACAACCGCAAAAGGAAAACTCTTGTTCCCGTGGCACCACTGACTGTTTTTTGCACGCTCCCTCCCTGAAAAGCTGACGATTTTCCAGCGTTCGGTGTCTCTGCAGGGCTTCTGGTCCCACCTTGGTGGCAGGCGAGCGGCCGTGACCGGAATGAGCCCTCGCTGCCTGCCCTGCCCGCGCTGTTTCCCGTAACCCGCGTGTGCTCGGCTGCGCGGATCCCTGAGGAGGAGGGCCGGGGTCGGCTTTGCTGTCGGGTGGGGAACGGAGATGTGGCGGGATGCAGAGCCCTGCCAAGGCTGACCAGGGAGAGCGGGACGGTGCGAGCGTCCTTGTGGATGGTTCTTTTTGGAGGCCGTGGACGTAGATCGCTTCTGGCTGGGCTTGTGGGTACCAGGGCACGGCCCTGGGCTGGCAGTGACGGGGCTGCTGCTGAGGGGTGCTGAGCATCCCGGTGTTCCCCGAGAGAGGCCGCTGCTCCCCAGTGCCCATCTGGCCGCGGCGCCCGGAGCGATACCCAGTGAAGGGTGAGCGCGGTGGAGAAGGCAGGAGGCTGAGGGGGCCCCGCGTTGTGTCCGACCCTTGAGGCGGCAGTGTCTGAGCGTGAGGGGAGCGGACACGCCGGAGGCGGCTGGGCAGAGGGGCCACGTCTCCGTAGGGCTGACCGTTCGCTCCAGATTCCTTTCGGGGGTGAGAGAGGGGAGCGGGACTGCGGCAATGAGATCCCGCTGCCGCGTCCCCGCCGCTGTCCCCGCCCGTCCCCTGCCGCGTCCCGGCTCTGCGGGGCCGGGTCCGCCCCGTCGCGGGTCCCGCTGAGGGGAGACGCGGCCTGAGGGGGCGTCTTTGGGCCGCCAGGGGGCGCCGTCCCCCTTCGTACGGGCGCGCGCGGCGGGCGGGGGCGTGGCCGAGGCGGGGCGCGGCGCGGGGATTGGCGAGGCTGCGGCGGGGGCGTGGCCAAGCGGGCGCGGGGATTGGTGGGGCGGCGGCGGGGGCGGGGCCGGGCGGCGGCGGGGGCCGGCGGCGGCGTGGCCGCGCGCGCCACTCGCGGCGGCGATGTGACCCGGGCGGGCGGGCAGCGGCACCGGCACTGCCACCGGCCCGTCCCGTCCGCGGCCCCGGCCCGCCCTGCCCCGGAGCCGCCCGGCCCGCGGACTCACCCCCCATGCCCGCTCACGGCCGCCCGCCGGTAGCGGCTGACGCCTGCGGGGCCCGAGGAGGCGATGGCTGCGGATCTGGTGGTGCTGCTCTGCCTGGCCGCCGCCGCGGCCGCCGTGGAAGGTGAGCGGCGACCGGGACTACCGGGAGCGGGTGGGATGCTGAGCCGAGGGTCCCCGCGCCGCCCGCGGCGTCTGCAGCTGGGGAGCAGGCGAGGAGCGACTCCCCCGCCGTAAGGCACCGGCACGGGGCTGGATCCCGGCCCCGTGGCCCCGGCCTCCTGTGCCAGCCCGGGTTACCTGGCCCGCGGGCGGTGCTGGCAGCCCGTGCCCTCGGGAGGTGGCCGGGGCTGGAGGAGGGAACCCACCCGCATCCCCGTGGGGCGAGTTCCGGCTCGGCTCCCCTTCCCTGCGGAGCTCGGCACGGGGCCGCGGTGGGGTCACCTCCGAGGTCCCCTCTGGTCCCTGGGGCCGAGGTGGGGCCATTTTCGGAGCCCCGTCTGGGTCCCCTCTGGTCCCCGGGGCCGTGGTGGGGCCGCCTCCGGGGGCCGTGGCGGTGCGCGGAGCCGCCTCTGCCAACCCTCCCTCTCCCAGCCCCGGCGGAGGATGGATGCGCCAGGAGCCGTGGGCAGGTGGTCTCTGTTTCCGGGGATGAACTGAGCCGGGGGACGCTTGGTCGAGCCATGGTGCCACGGAGCAGGTTCGTGCTCGTCCTCTCAGCACGGTTCGTGCCAGTAGGCTGGGATCTTTTCCCCGTCTCCCGCTTGGTCGTGGAATTTGCTGGGCAGCGGGAAGGTGCCTGCAGCCGAGACCCGGGCTCCGGTCGGTGGGCCTGGTGGGACAGCCAGCTCACCCCAGCCTTGGTGCTGTGTCGCTGCTCCGTGCCCGGCATGGCTCCTGAAGTATTGTTTCGATTATTTTTTCTCTTTATTTTGCCGCTGCCACCTTTCTTGGCGGTACAGCAGCAGCTCGTGGCAGGGGCTGCCGAGCGCTGGAGCGGTGGCTGCGCGCAGGGGATGAGGTGCAGCCCCTCGGTTGTGAGCAGCGAGAGGCGCAGGTGGGGGAGATGATGCTCAGGGTCTCAACCCGCTGCCGGCCGGCGTGGGGCTGGCCCTCCACGGTGGGTTTTCATGTGAGTAGGGTTGTGGCTGAACTGGAAGCTTGTCAGAGATGGCAGGAGACTGGCTCAGCTTCGGGCAGCGAGGAGCTGGTTCAGGAGCTGGAATGCTGCTCCGGTGGGATTTGGCCGCAGCTCCGCTCTGCTCTCAAGCACGGCTGCTGGATCGTGGCGGGCAGGCCCGCTTGATGCAGCATCCCCTTTCCGCTGGCTTTTGGCTGACACGCGTGTTTGCTTTTCGTATTTCTTGGGGTGCCTCATGACATCTCTGTAGGAATACCTGGAGGTGGGAGTGCTGGTGCCATGCGTGATGCACCGAGCGCGCGTTTGCTCGGTGGCGAAGCCGCGCACGAAAAGACGAGACCTGTTAGCAGCGTTTCGCTCGCCGGCGTTTGCAGCGTCAGCGGCTTGAGGCACTGCTGGAATTGCGGCTGGATGGGAGACTTCGGCTCCCTCCTGGTCTGAAGGCACTCCTGGGTGTTCCTCAGGGTGTTCCTCAGCTCTCCCCGGGAGCGCTGGCAGAGTCGGTGTCCCTGCCCAGGACCGAACCTGTTGAGGAGGGGTGATAATTTCTACTCTGCTGAGGAAGTTGCTTGGATAGTAAAGTAGTATCCTAGGAGAGATCTCAGATTTCAGGGAAAATTTTGGATGGGGAATTTCTGAGGTAGAGCAATCAAATCTGATTTGGAGTTAAGGCGAAAGTCTGATTATGTGGTCATAATAAAGAAAATGCCTTTTTATGTGGTTTATTTAAGTCTTACTGAATCTTTTGATACAGAGGTTGAATTTGCTAGATTGAAACATGGTTTTCTCTAATGGATCTGGAGCATCTCCTAGGACCTGCCTTGCCCTGGGGTCTGGCTTTTCCCCTGGAACATCGGCGAGGCTGGATTAGTCGGCAGCCCTCTCTGACAGCACGGCAAAGCCGCGGCTGGCGCTTTGCTCTGCCCTGGGCTGCAGGAGCAGCTGAGCCAGGGATAGCTCCCTGCATCCCAAATCAGCCAACGAGACAAAAAGTCTTTTTTCCGTGATGTTAGGGGAGGCGTCTGGGGGCCTGGACCCGGCTGGAGTGGGAGGAGGATGCAGCTGGGGTCAGGGTGCAGGCTGCCTCCAAACCACCCTCGTTATTCTCCATGAAACCTTGCTAACTCATTGCCTGCAGCACGCAAACCTGGATGTAATAGCCACTTATCTGACTTTTTTAATGGTTCCTTAATTTTTTACTAAATCCTGTGGCTTAGCTGACCCCTTTTTGCTGGACACCTGGACGTTTGTAGTAATTTTAAATTTTTTTTTGTGGCTTGTGAAGAGGAGGAAGGATGTGAGAAGATGACAGCACCAAATACTCTGTCTCCCCCACACCCTGCAATCACTCAGGAGCTGCTGGTGTGCTCTCTCTCTGTTAGCTGAACCAAATACAATCCACTTAGCATATAGAAAGGGTGGTAATGGACTGATGTTACGTGTTTTAACTCGGGTTGGAGCTGTTGGTAGGTCAGATGAGGCTGATGACCATTTTGGTGCAGCTCCTCCACGTACTCTGTTTCTCCTGCCTGGCCTGCTCGCCTCTCCAGCATCTCCCTGCCTCGCACCTGCTCTTTTAAAATCCAGGTTTTTCTCTCTCTGCTTGCAGCATCACGATAAGCAGAGCACAGGAGGGAAGTGGAAAGCCCTCCTTGGGGCAGGTGAATCCAGCTTAGTTTTTCTTCCCCTGCTTATCCACCGGCTTCAGAACTGTCACCTGGGAGAGGAGCAGGGATGGGGTTTGACTGGAGAGTGACATCCCTGGCTCCTGCTCCATGCCTGGCCTCCCGCTCTCCTCCCTCTTGGCTCGGGATGCACACATCTGTTGCAGGCATCCTTCGGGCTTCCTGCGCTTCCGCCAGGCGCCGGAGCGGTGCCTGTGCCGAGCAGGCTGAGAGCCTCCCTTCCCTCAGCCCTGTGGGCTCCCACCTCTGGCCCAGCTGCTCCGCCCCGAGCTCAGCCCTTCTCAAGGAGAAGCTAGAAATAAGTCCTCAGGAGGGAATTTGTAAATGCAGATGGTAACCTTCATGGGAATTTGCAAGTGCTACTATTCAGCTGTCCGTTTACTCTTGCTTTCTTTGCTCAAACTAACTGAGGGGAAAAAAGAAAGCCCTAAGGGGAAAACCCTTATTCTTGGCATGATGAGTGAATCCAGATCCTGTCAGCCTGAAGGGAAAGTGTTTTGTCAAGTCATAGAAAAGGGGCCTGACATTGCAGGTGCTTATGTTGCTGCTTTTTTTTTTTTTTTTTTTTTTTTTTTTTTTTTTTTTTCCCCCCCACTAATTCCTGGTAGCTCTGCTCATGGAGAAGGTGGGGACTATGTTTTTCTGTTCTTTTGGATATTGGAGTGCTGCTTGTTCTCCCATGTGTTAAGTGGCCCTGTCTACTGTGGCATGAGCTGCCAGAGGGTTTGCCAGGTGTCCTCTCACCCATCCTGGGTGAAGCTCCTGACACCACAACAGGACAGAATAAAACCCTTCCATTTGCCTTAGAAATCAGGAGAAAATAGGATGTTTGATGATGAAAGAGGCCAAATATGTTTGTCTGGATCTGGATCCAGGCTATGGTGCTGAATAATAGATGTTTCTAGCAGAGATGGGTTCTGTAAGCTAAAGAAATGTTCAGATTTGATGAAGAAGGGGAAATGATGCTTTGGGCAGTGGGTAACTCGATGCTAGTCAGGTCAGCAAAGTCTCGGAGACCCAGTCCTGGTGCAGTGGGAGTGCTGTGGGATGAGGCTGGTGGAAGTGGTGCTCAGAGCAAGGCTGAGGCTCTCGTGGTGTGTGTGCACTGCGCTGGCTGAGTCCAGCCAGCTCTCCCTGAGCTTAGCACACATGGAAAGGGCATCCTGCAGGAACTCCCAAAACTGTGTAAGGCTGTCCAAAGGTGGTGCTTTGTTCCCTCTAAACAGACAGTGTTGGTGTGAGGAGTCATTTAACAGCACAGCAAGGCTGGGTAAATACTTGGGGTTGCGGGAGGGAACGCTTCCCCCAGATATTCATTAAGATTTGAAAGCACATTTCAATTTGACCTTGTTCTGCTGCAAACAGAGCTCTCAAGGGTTGCACGCATCAATACTTGGCCAAGGCAAATATTAAGGTTGGATGTTGGCTGGGTGGCAATTTGGGAAGGCATCTCCTCATCTGGAATGGTAGGAGGTTGGAGTGAACAGGCGTCCCAGGTTAGTGTGGGAGTAGAAGGGTGCAGAAGGGGATGGAGTGATGCCAGAGTAGTGTCAGGAGAGAGCTGTGACCTTGGGTGGCCCCTGGACCCTGAGCTGGTTATTGCATTGTTCAGCTTTTAGGGATAAACCCACAGTCATTCCAAAAGTGAGCAGCTTGAGAGGCTGCCTGGGAGTGTGCAGGGAAGGGAATGGGCACAGAGTGGATGCAGACAGCAGGTAAAGACAGCACAGCCCTTTCCTTGGGGACAGTGGGAGCAAATTCTTGCCCAAATTAGCTCCATGGCTTTCCAGATAAGTGGAAAGTGTGGATGGGCTCCCTCCTTCCCTGTAAATGTTTCTCACAGCCACAGCTAAGGTTTTGGAGCTCTTTTATTTTGGTCACCATCCATTTTCCCACCAAGTCACATCATGGGAAATAGTGAGAATAACAGGACACGTGTTTCGCAGGCACAAAAGGATCTGTGCTCTATTTATTTATTTCTCACAACTTTTGAATTATTAAAGTACGTTCAGGGGAGATTAACTTTCCCTGCTCAATATTTATTATTGTTTCATTTCCCTGAAAGTTGGAGCTACAAGAGCTTTGATGAATGGGCTGGAAGGTTCTGTAGTTTCTCTATTGCTAATCTAAATATGTCCGTATCCTTTGCTGAAAAGCTAATTTGTAATTTCCTATGGTAATGCTGCTTAGTGAATTATAATGATACACCAGGGCCTGCTTTTCATCCCAGCCCTCTGTCAGGGGAATAAAGCTACCACTGGAAAACGGTGTGAAACCTGGAAACTGGCCATTAGTCCCCTAAATTTTTGGTCTAATAACAGGAATCCAGAAAGCCTGTGCACCATCTGGTCTGTTTTCATCTGTCTGCCCCCAGGTTGTTTCCAGGCATGGGAGGGGTGCCCTGTGCTGATGCCATGACCCGTGGGTTTGCGTCAGCGACCAGAGCTGGATGGTGCACGCAGTCGCTGCTTCTGGAAACCTCTCCCACCACCCCAATTAGAACCAAGTGTTATCAGTCTTTTGAATAATTGAAGAGGCTTTCTGTTGAATATTTAATTACAATAATATTTGGTTAGCAGGGGTTGTTGGGCTCAGTTTGTGCAATTGAGAATTGCTGCAAGAAAGGCTGTTAAAAGAAAATGTTGTTGTCTATGATCATTGATTTATCTTTTTTTTCTTTTTAAGCTAATCAGTTACTTAGTTGAAATTGGTTAATTAGCTCAGCTCCATTAAGATTCTTCGGCATTTAAACTTGATGTTTCTAAATAATTATAGTTTTGCCTGCTAAGCCCACAACCCAGGGTGACCTAATTACTATTAAAGCAAGACGTGCTTTGGTCTGGCTTTAATAAGTTCCTGCTGGGAGCCCCACGGTGAAAAATCAGAGGCAGCAGTTCAAAGGGGAAGGGGCTTGTGCTGAGCCCTGGACAAGGAAGATGAGTGTCCTTCAGCCTCACTTATTCCAACTTAAACCAAGGATACTCTTGGTTTGGGAGGAGGAGAGTCCCAGAGCCATCCCATGGTTGACATCTCTGTACTGTGCGCTTATGTCACAATGGATGGTCATGGCAAGCAGTTGTTTGGAGGAGGTGAGGGTTAAGATTGGTTTTAGTTAATTGATGAGTGTTAATTTGCTTTTTTTCCTCTTCTCAGTCTTAATAAGCAGGATGAGTCCTTTCCGGGTCTTTCTGGGTGGGGGGAGAAAAAAAAAAAGTGGTATTAAGTTAATCTTGGTGATTTTTAACAATATTAAGGTTATTTAGGTTATTACTAAGATCTGGTGGAAGTTGTCCCTGCCCAAGGCAGGGCAGGGACAAAATGATCTTGTGGGTCTCTCCCAATCCAAACCATTCTGGGATTCTAGGATTTCATTTATTTATTTATTTATTATTTGGCAATATCCAGGCCAAATAATTAGGCATTAATAAATGTCCCAGGTATGTGCTCATTAGTTAGTGAAGGAAATGTTTCTTATCTGGGGAGGCATCCAGTCAGGGTTACTGGTGGCTGGAGCTGATGAAGCTTTAATTTGTTATGCAATGAGTAAAAGTGGAGTGTGGGAATAGGTAAGAGGCTGTGGAAATCTTCACTTGCAAGCTGTTTCCTGCCATCCTTGATGGGGGTTTAATCACGACTTCAAAGGATTGTTTTATGATGATTTCTCCTCAAAAGCCCTTCTCTCATCCCACCTGCTTCTCCAATGCACTGGTAACCCTTGTGCCACATCCCAGCAGCAACTGGGAACCAAGCTTTGGATAATTCAAACCATTTTGATAATTTTGATAATTTGGATAATTCAAAACATTTTCCTTGGATTGCTCCAAGCATGGCTGGGTTTTGGTGTCTTGGCCTGACTATATATTGTTTTTATGAGAGGATGGGAAGCTTAGCCCACTGGATGCTTCGTGCTTCTGGCTCTGCTGTCTCCCAGGAAGCCTCTGAAATCTTGCAAAGCTCAGGACCTGTTGCATGTCCAAGTCTTTCCCTCCCTTTCTCTATTTTCTTTGCAGGGTGGAGCAGTGGGATGCTTTTATTTGTGTGTCCTGGGGCAGGGCAAGTCGCCTTCAACTCAGGGTGTGGGCTGCTTCTCCTTGAGCCCCAAAACCTGGGCAAACAGGGCTGCTGTGTGTGCTTGGATCAGCAGGTCAGTGTCCCTGTGCTCGCTCTCTGCTGTGGGGTGACCTGGCAGGTGACACCCAAAATGCAGCCGGCTGTGATGAAGCTGGGGGTACCCGCAGCTGTTGTTGGTTGTTCCTCTCCTGGTGCTAAAACCCACACCACGGGTGGAGGGATGGAGCAGGGAATGGCAGTGTTTGAAGTTTTATGGAGGTTTCTCATTTCTTTTCCAGCAATCAGAGGCCAGGGACGGGCCTTTGATTACTCGAGGCCTCTGCTTGCTTCAACCACTTCCGTAGCTGCGGGGTTGGAGCCGGCTCATTATCATCCTCACTAGGGCCCTGTTGATATGAGGATAATTGCATTTTGCTCAAAAGACATTAAATCACCATGGAACAGGCAGAGGGGTGTGAATTACATCTTCCCCGGGAAAACTGGGAACTCAGTAGAGGAGTTAAAAGGGAAACCCTGTTCTCAGGGGGTTGGAGGAGAATGGGGCTGGCTGTGGGGGGCTGCTCTGGGCTCACTGGGCATTCTCTGCCCTCTGAACGGGGGGAACTGAGAGGGACACAGCCTGACGTACTGGAGACAGTCTGGGGCTGACCTTGGTGTTTTCACCAAAATTCTGTAGCTTCTTATTTCCAAATGCCCAAGGAACGGGATGGACATGCAGGGAGAGAGCACGAGTGGGATGTTCTTGGGGTGCTCCGTTTGGTGCTGGGTTTGCTTTTCATTTGAAACAAATGTGTTTGGAAGTAACAAAATTGTCACAATTGTACTGTCAGAAGTGTTTCCTGTGATGGTTTTGACTAGTCCAGGACCTTTCCCTCCCATGATGTACCCATGGAGCTGGAGAGGCTGCTCCATAGCTGTGTTTGCCCTTACCATGTGGCCACTCCATCCCTGCTCTTCTGCTGTGATTATTATTTAAGCAGTTTTTATTTAGTCCTGGAAATTATGAGCATAACCTGGCTGCAAGTGAACTTGGAGCACAGATCTCTTCCCCAGCTTGTGGAGTTTGGCTGAAGCTTTCCAGAGTGAAGCTCTACACAAGTGGGTGAATCTCCTGGAGATCTGTGGCCTTTACTGCCTGTGCTTTGCTCCTTGAGTTGAAATTGCTGGTGGGGGTCTAAGACGTATGAGCCCATCAGGCTCTCAACAGAGGCACTGTGAAGTCACATACAATGATGTTATTGTGACCAGAGATGGACTGTAAGTGGTCATTTCTGGTTTAATGAAATAAAAGAGGATCAGTTCTGTACTGTGTTTCCTGGGGAGGGATGTGTGGCTCCTTGAGCCATGCGCATTGTGCCAGGTAGCCTCCCTGTTGCTCAGTCAAGTGGAGAAAAGCAGGAATTAAAGGCATTAAAGTGCCTTTTTCTTTGGACCCAGCTCAGGTCGAGCCCTGCCAAGCTCTGTCCATGGGCTGGCAGTGCCCCCCAACCCCTGGATGCTGCAGCCGACTTGCTGGAGGAGAGGAGGTGGCTGCTGGGAGCTGTAAGGACACGAGCTAAGGGTGTTCAGTATCCTTCTAAACTCAGCTTTTATTCTCATGCCGTGCGTGGGTTTTCGCTGCGCTGGCGGCGCTGCTGCGCGCCCGCAGGAGGGAGGCTGCTCAGAGCCTGGCTCCAGAGCCTGCTCAAAGCCATGGAAAGCTGCTCTTAACTTCAGTGGGCTGTGGCTGAAGAAAAGGAGCTGCTTTGAGAGAGGTTCTGCTGCTTCCAGCCCTCTCCAGATCTGCTTTGTTTTTTTTCGTTTTCTTTGCTGGGCTCTGCTTGCCAGGGCTGATCAGGGATGAGGAAATCCCTGCTTTTTGCATGGTTGGGTCTTTAACTTGTGGGAAGATGGTCTGGCTGCCTCCCACCAGTGGGAACCACTTGGCAGCATCCCTGAAAACAGTCCAGCTGCCTCCCACCAGTGGGAACCAATCGGCAGCATCCCCAAAAATGGTCTGGCTGCCTCCTACCAGTGGGATGCACTCACATCATTCCCAAGATAATCTTATCTTTTGTTAATAAATCTCTCCAGCTCCCTGGCGATGGGGCTTGGGGAGTGATGAGTGGGTGCCCACCTCACCCTGTGCCCTGATAACTCCTCTGTTTTCCCACTCTGGGCCGCTCCTCTCCAGCCTGCATGGTCACTCCCATCTCCTGAGTCACCAGCCCAGCAGATTTTTGGAGGTGGTTTGCAGCAAGGCACGTTTTTATTTTGTTCTTTAAAGCTTTGTGGCGTTCAGGGGAAACTGGGATGTCTTTGAACCATTTAAGGTATTCCTAATAGGTTACCTTGAAAGCTTTCTGCAGTCTTGAATGAATCAAAGTGCAAATGTTTATAATGCAACACCCACACAGGCTGGGAGAGGAATTTTATTAAGGCAGGAGAGTCAGAAAACAATAATAATAAAACATGTTTTATGAAGTTGGTGAGAAACTTATAAACTAGGTGGAGTTTTACAGCAGATGAATTTGATACAAGTTGTAAATTTGAATTCCCAGGCTGGTCCTCAGGTCCTGCTCTTTATTACCTGAAATAACATTCTCCACTTTTAATAGCTGGCTGCGGCAGAGCGAGCGTGGTTTTATCTTTCTAAATGATCCACCGTGCGTGTCTTATAATCAAACTTCTGCCCATCCTCAGGTTTCCAGCCCTGTCCTTGAGCAGCATAGCTGCTGTTGCCAATTAGCAAATTGCTGCTCTTTGCTTTGCTGTTACAAGGGGAACTTTGAGAATCCTTCAATACATCCACATGTCTGGATTACTGACATTTTTTTCCAGCAGAAACCACTTTATTTTCTGATAAGAGAATGTTTTGTTAATACATCAGCAAAAAGGGACTGAAAGATGCTCTTGATAAATCAGTATTTTGCAGTATCAACCTGCTGTGTTTCCCTGCTCCTGGCACTGCCGGGAGGCACGGGGGTGTTTGTCAGAGCATTGTTGTGAGGGGATCAATTGCCTTTTGAGGTGTTTGGGGTCTGTTCCCATTTTTCTTTCCCATGTTGCCTTGAGAGCCCCCCTCTTTCCCCAACAATGTGGTGCAATCCAGGGACTGGCGAGGTGTCAGAGCATGAGGTGGCTCTGTCCATGTTCCAGGGGTGGCTTCCCAAGGGTGGCATGTGTTGACTTCCTGACTCCCCTCGGTTCCTTCAACCCCTCCGTGCCACTTGGCTGTCAGCAGCTGTACCTGAGGAAAGGGTATAAAAATTGTGTCTCAGTCCCCTGTCCTGTCTGTGCACACGCCAGCAGATTATTCCTCTTGAAAAATAAGTGATTACTTAAGTAAAGCATTCGAGCTAATGGCCAGATTATTCTCTTTAAAATGGGAAAGTAATTAGGGATGTTTTTTAAATAGGCTTCCCACCCTTGGATCTGCTGGGATTAGCCTGTGTGGGTGTGTAAATATTTAGTTTCCAAGCGCTGTTTTTTTTTTTTCCTTTTCCCCCCCCTCCCCTTCCTTGAAGTAACAGTGGCGATAAGTGACAGAAATGAGGCAGCAGCTGTTCTTGGACGCTTTCCCCAGCATCCAAAATATATTTGGAATTAAAGATGACCCTCAAAGGAAATCGAAATTGAGGTTCTGCTAGTGTGATGTACCAGGGGTTTCCTCTGTGTGTGTGTGTTTGTGTGAAATTGAAGAGAAGTCATTGGGTGCTGGGATGTTTGGGGTGATGGAGAACAAGTCCAACTCTGAGTAAGAGCTGTGGTTGAGTATGGTGGGCTTGGTTTGATCTTCTGCCCATGGCTGCCTGCTAGCTGGAGGGAATTTTTGAGCTTGTTCCCCTGCGTGGAGGTCTGTCTTTGACATCCAAACAATTTAGACTTCGTGCACCAAGGCGCTTTGATGTTTGGCTTCAAAACCGTGTCTTGTTTTGAAACTTGTTGCGGTGCTTGCAATGTGTTGGTGAAGCTGGGAAGGCGAGCAAAAGGAAGCTGAAAGCAGAAGCAAAATATGCAATTAGATGCAAAAGTGGTTTTAAGTGAGTGATGTGATGGAGTTGCAGATTAAAGGAACGGTTGGAAGCAGTCATTCATGCAGCTCTCTTCAAGGTCTGCATCCCTGGAGACTCCTGCAGCTGAGGAGCATCTTGCCAAGCCAGAGGAGGCCAGATCTTGCATTTCCCCCATCCATCCAATGGATAAATCCCAAACCCTAGTGAGCCACCAGAAGAAAACCTGGCTCAGAAGCAAACCTGCAGAGCCCCAAGGCTGGAGCTGTCATTGATATGCCACGTGTCTTTGGTCCCATCCTGCTTCTGGGAGGTACTTAGGAGATACTTCTGGGCCATCGGTGCTTCAAATCTTCATGCACCCATCATTTTTCTTCTGTCAGGGATTATTTATTGCAAGCATTAACCTGGAGCTGCTTTCAGGTGCCTCAGTCATTTTTTAAAGGCTTCATTTGTGCTGTTCAGCTGTTTTTGGCAATTTGGGACTTTTTGTTTGCTTGCCTGCCTGCTGGAAAGCCTTCAGAGGTTGTTTAGGAGGCAAGGGGAGCCTGTAGATCCAGATTTTTATTTTTTTTTTTGTTATTATTATTATTATATATTATTATAATTAAAACATATTTTTAGCAGCTGAAATTCAAACCCGTCTGGGTATTTATACAGCAAGATGTTTTGGATGAGGAATAGGCCAAGAGAGTCATGTGATTGGGGCCAACGTGAAACAAAAGAATCCATTTATTATCCAGGCAGGAAATTTGTTCCTCGGGATGTTGTAGCTGCAGACATAATGATTTCATTTCCTCTGGTTCACCCAGATTAATGGCTTGTGCTCTTTTGTTTGTGTGCCTGTGTTATTCCTGCAGCCTGGCTTCCCCTCCCACTCCGTGCCGGCGTGTGTGAACATGTGTGCGAGTGCCCTGGGCGAGGAGGGGGCACAGGGGTCTCCAGGCTGCAGCAGGATGCTTGGGATGGTGGGGTGGGATGCTGGGAGAGCTGAGCAGAGCCCCAGGGACCACCTGGGGAATCCTTCCTGGCAGTGATGGATGATGTGTCTGGGGGTCTTCTCCTGCGTCTCTGGGGATCTTCTGCATCTGTGGGGTTTTTCTCCTACTTATATTTCTGGGGGTCTTCTCTTGCTGTGGTCACCAGAGCAGTGAGGGGTGTTTTCCTGTGAAGGTGTGATGGGATGAGTGAAGTGTAGAGTTTTAGACAAGTGTGAATGTTGTGGCAGGTGTGACAGCAGTGTGTCTTCTCCACAGCTGCGCTCCAGGATTTTTGTAGGTGTTGAGTACCTGGTGGGAAACCCAAAGCTTTGCACCCTCCCAAACATCAGGCCAGGAAACAGCCTCTTTCCCCAGGGAGCTGTGCTGATGCACAGTGATGCAGGCATTGGCAGCATGGCTACGGGTGAGCAGCACCTTCCTGGCTGTGTGAGTTGGCCTTTCATTCCAGGCTGGTCCCAGCTTTCATGGGACCACTGGGGGCTGGTAGTACCTACACTCTGTCGTTGATAAAAGCCCAGCAGACCCATCTTTGTGAGCACTCCAAGATTAGCAGCAGCCTTAATCACTCCCTTTCTCTCTTTCTGAGTGTTTGCCTTTCAAAAGTGATGTGGCAGGAAACTGGTGCCTTTGTGTTGCTGTTGCCTGGTGGGTCCTTTTGGGGTTTTGGCAAGGAGCTTTTAATTTACTGTGTGCAGGATGACCCAGTCTTCTCTTCTGGATTAATCTGGAGCAACCTCATGGAGCTGGGAGCACCCATCCTCAAATGATGAGGACTTCAGTGTGGTGCTGCCTGGAGAAGGATGGGTGACCATCTTGCCGCTCCCATGCCTGGCTCTTCCTCCTTCCCTTCTTTAGATGTTTCTACTCCAAGTTGGGGGAAGAGAGTTTCTTCCGTTTCTTCTGGAGGAGTTTTTTTGCAGGGACAAAACTCACTGAAGGAAGACCCTCTTGGTCGTCAAGGTGCGTGTGCCACTCCTGCTACCATCTGTCTGGGACCTTGGTGCACTAATTCCATCTTGGACACGTGTTGCTCCTTCTTGGTTTTATGCCATGAGGGGTGCAAGCCCACTATTCAAACGCTGCAGATGAGAGGAATGGGAAGCTGGTACCCTGTCAAGCTCTGGGCGCTTTCTTCCCACCTGCCTGCCCTCCCAAATGGCTCCTGTGTCGCCCAGGTGACAGAGTTTGTGAGGATATGACAGCTCCGTTGCGCAGAAGATGATGAACGGTAATGAGACCCGGAGCACAATGTGCACTTAAAGTGATTTATTTCAGCAAGGAAACCACAATCAGGGAGGATGGGTCACCGTCATCAGGAGAAGAGGTGAGTATGGAGATGAGCTTCAGGGGAACTTTATCATCAACCAGCAATGCTTTAAAAATGAGCAGAGCTGGTGTTGCATGAAATGGAGCTGTTCTGGTTGTGCCGGGACCATCCCTCACCTGCAGCAGATGGCAGGCACTTCCTGGGCTTTGGTCAGTGACTGGGCTGGCTGACTGGGGGACTTCTCCTTGGTTACCTCCTGCGACTGTGCTGAAGATTTTTGGTGAAGTGTCACCCGTGTGTAAAGTCAGCATTTGGGAAAGGAGCCTGTCCTGAGGAGGAGGGGGAAAAATACTCCCTGAACCCGCCTTGGCGCGGATCCCGGCACGCAGATGGCCGTCCTCATGCTGGAGCCTTTTCCCAGCTTGCGCAGGCGCTGGGACTGGAGGCAGGGGTGTGCCAGGCAGGCTGGCTGCCAAGTGGCACCTCCTGCCAGCATCCTCCTCTTCCTCCTCCCCTTCCTCACCCCCAGGGCCTGTGGGAGCTGTGGCTGTGCAGCAGCTCAGCTGGGCACTGCAGCTTGCCCAAAAAACTCGGCCTAAGAATGAAGCTGAGCAAAATCTTGTGGTTTAAGTTTGGCTTGGAGTAGTGCTTGTGTTTCCTCCCTTCTGACAGAAGAGGCTCCTGGCCTGGGGGGATCCCTGGTGCTGCCTCTGTGCTGGCATGAACTGGGAAGGCAGGCAGCTGTTCCCCACTGCTTCTGGCATCATTTGGACGATGCACCACAAGCCTACAATGAAGGGTCCTGACCCCTGTTGATGAAGAGCATCTTCCAAGGTGGTTCCAGTTGCTGGTCGTTGTTGGGGAATTTGGGCAAGGATTTAACCCAGCCCCAATGGCCTGTCATTTGAATGGATGTTTAGAAATCTCAGCAAGCACTCACCAGGCCAGCTGTGTGTGTACTTTCCTAAAGGCGGCCCAGACTGATATGAAAGCTTTTTGGATAGGTTGCAGGATAGTTACAGATCTGGCTGCTGATTGTTTTGTCCAAATCTAAAAGCGGAGAAGAAAAAAAAAAAAAAAGGCAAAGCTGGGAGAGCCCAGGATGAGTTTCCAGGGCATTTTGGGAATTCCAGAGCATTTGGATGTGGAACATCCAGAGCAAAGAACCCAGCAGGGTCTGCTGATGGGGTGCTTTGCCCTTTCCAATGTACCTGTTGGCTTTGCCATGTCCATTTCTGATGGTGATGGGGACTGGTGATCGGCTTCTCCGCCAAGGCATTCTCAGGGATGCAGGCAGAGCTTTCCGCCATCCCATCCGTGTCCTGACGAAGGCTTCCCTGTGCTGCCGGCAGCCCCGTGTGCTGCTGTGGTGGCACAGATTTATTGCTCTTTGCCTCGTTTGCACTCGCGAGCTGACTCCATATGGTGCAGAAGCCGGAGAGACGATGCTCGGCACGGCCGGCGCCGGGCTGGGGGGCGGCACAGGAGCCGACGCTTTTGCAGCTTGCTCCGTTTGAGGTTCAATATTTCCACCTCCTCCCCTTGACGACTGTGCTCCCGCAGCTGCGGATCGCTCGTCATCTCCAGCGCAGCCAGAGCATCCCTGTGTGATTCCACTCTCACCCTGCTGCTTTCCCACTTCTCCCCCTGAGATCCCCTGTGCATGGGTGGACCAGAAATGCTATTTTTTTTAGTTCTTAGTTACTCATGAAATTTTTGGCTGGCCCCCTAGAAGTCTTTAGTGTGTGTCAGAAGCTGCATTAAAAAATAGAGGATCAATGTGGCTGCAGCTGGTCTGTGGTGGGGTGAAAAGTGTTGGTGACTGGGGGGAACACCAAGCCCTTGGCTGCACTGGGAACAGTTGTGCCTGGGCTAAGCTTCAGTCCCCTGGCAGTGCTTGCTCTGAGCAGTCTGTCATGTTTGTGGCTCATGCAGAATCCCTCTGACATTTTAAAATAAGATCTAGTAAATAGGAGCCGGATGGTGCCAGGTGCAGCTCTAGGCGCAAGGGCTCTCTGACAGCAGGGCTGGCATTTCAGATTTAGGGCTCCATGAGACGCCTGTTTTTGTAGCAAACGTGAAGCTTTCCGGAAGAACATGGTCCAAGACAGTGACTCATTCTGAATCTCTAAAGATGTGATGGCGTGTAGGGAAACGCAGGATAAATGTTTTGATTTTTAGAGTTTTCCTCACAGGCGGTGCTACCCTGGAGTAAGGCAAAATAAATCCAGTGGGGAAGGAGAGCTGTGGGGAAAGGGGGGGACAGGTCTGACACATGAATTCACCAAAGCTCGGTGCACCCACTGTACTCCAGCACTGGAAGTTGGCTTTGGAGCCAAGCATGTGGCCCCTGTAAGACATATGGGAGCCCACTTGGGAGATACCCTGCAATTCCATGGGTCTCGTGGATCCAGGCATGAAGACTGTGTATCCTTGTAATTCATCCTAACACATGTAATTGCAGATGCTATTGATGTTTACGGCAGCTCTATCTTCTCAGATGACTAGTTCTGTATTTAGAGGCTCTCATTTCCAAGGGAATCCCAGCTGATAAGGAGCCCACTTCCATGGAACTCATTAGGCTTCAATGGCCCTTGTCTGCAAAATCTCACATGCTGCTTGTATTTATTATTTTTTATCTCTTTTTGGAGTTCCTTGCTTTCTGATAGTGTGATGAAGTTCCCCTTTTCCCAAGAGAGGAGCTCCTGGCAGAATGTTCTTGTGGGTGAGCTTACTTGCGTCCACTGAACCTGGCTGGAGCACACCACATGCAGCCCACGTGGGCACTTGGATGTTGACCAAGATGTGAGCTATGGAAAAGTAGTGGAAAATAGGAAGTTGTTGGCATCATTACCCAACAATGTTTGGATTATTCTCAAGACTCTGTGCTGCCCCAGGATGTATGATGGGCTGGGGTTCTGGATCCTTCTTGTTCTCTCGGCTGGTGAGATGGGTGTCCAAGCCAGCTGGTCTACACCCAAAGAGTCCAGTGATGTGAGGCTGCTGTGCCCAGCCTGTGCTGGAACCACCTGACTACATGGACACAGGACAGAGTATCCTCAGGCTCCTGACCTTCAGCCTTCATCTGCTTTGCCCTGTGCTCCTGAGGGGTGATCTCATGGATGCTGAAGACCAGATGAGTGCTCTGCCCACCCTGAGTAATCTTTCTTCAAACCAGAGCTTCTCCACAACTTAGCCGGACCTTCTTGGAGGCAGTCTCGCAAAGATTTTTGGAGGTTAAGGTTTCTGGGAGAGCCTCTGCCCATCCCTGCTTGGCTGAGTTCCTCTTCCACATCTTGTGGAGGATGAAGTGAGTTACATGCCAAGCCTGACATATGGTGATTTCTGGGGCAGGCTGCGGCATTCTGAGAGGTTTGCTGGCAACCCAGCCTCGAGAAAGCAGGGATGGGGATTTAAATGCATAGTGACATTGTTCTGGAAAAATGTTCTCCTGAAAGACAACCACATCATCTGCCTGCCCTGAATGGGCCCTTGGCATGGCTGGGTCTGTCTTGGGCGGGGTGTTCATTAAAGTGCTCTCCTCAGCCCTCGTTGCTGCTTGACTTTGAGTTGCCAAGCCATAAATGATGATGTATGGACGGTGACCTGTGTGTGTGGATTTTGGGTATCCAGGGCCTGTGTGCAATTATAAAAAAGTATGGTATCAGCAACTGATTCTGTCTTGACAGGAGCAAATGAGTTCCTGATAGTTGAAAACTTGTTTCCAAATTTTCTAAAATAGGTTTGCAATTTAGAAAACAAAAGGTATTGAAAGCCCTATCTTTTTTTCTCTTATCTTTCCATTTGATTTGATCCCCTTTGTTTGTTTTTTTCCTGTGATGTGTGCATTTTTGGGTAATTCTCTGTCATTTCCTTCCCTTTCCCTTATCTCTCCCTCTGCAGTTCTCTCTCTCTTCCTTTCTATCCCTCTCCCCCTCTCCCTCCCCTCAGTAATTTATTTGCAAGCGGGTTGTCTCTTTGATTTACTGTCTCTCTTCTCAGTAGGATTATGATAAATGGATTGTATGGCTTCGTCTGAGCTTGCCCAACATCACGTACCCACGCTGGGTCAGGTCCCTTCAGAGCCTGGAAACTGAGGGAAGATGCTGGGGCTGGAGGTGGCGTGAGAGTTGTAAACAGGACTTGGTCCATATGGTCCTGACATGGCATCACCTCCTGAACTTTTTTGGCTGGGGTTTTGGTTTGGGTTTTTCTCTTGCCATGCATGTGTATGAATGCTTGCAAAAACGGAAGCAGGTATTTGATTGGGTGCTTTCAGGCACATCAAGCAGCATATTTCAACTGACTGTATCCTGATGTGGGGAGTGTTTGCCACTTGCAATTAGAGCGTTTCATCCCGCGGCACAGCAGGCAGCGCTTTATTGATAAAGTTGTTCTGTAGTTGCTGAGCAAACACCCCCAAATCTGAGCTTCATTAAGTTATCGCCTGCCCTGCTGCGATGCATCTTCATTGTGCGCTGAAATCCATGGCACTGACGGGGGATCCTGGAGGAGGCCAGGACTGTGCTGTGCAGCCACAGCTTAATGCATCCCGTCACAAATTGACAGAGCACACTTGTCCTCGCCTCATATATAGAAATTCCTTCCTTTACCAGCTGGAAGTGAGGGGTATTTTGGCCACCACAGGTCTCCTCATGCTGGCAATGGCTGGGATGTCTTAGCAGAGCAGGCTTGGCTGCTCCTCTCTCCTGAGAGGTGTGCACAGACCCTTAAAATACAGGAAGGCGATATTTTGTGTTGACTTGTTGTTGTTTAGCGCATCCTCCCCCTCTGTGTCTGGGTTTGTTACTTGGTGGGTAATCCTTCATAACGAACCCGCAGGAGATTGATGGGGAGAGCTCGTTATGCACTTCCAGAGCCGTTCCACCGTCGTTCTGTAGCAGCAAAATGCACCATTAAAGGCAGAGAGCCCTGGGAATGATGGGACGTAATTAGTTGTTGCTGTAATATTTTTGATTGAAAGCGCAGAGATGCTGGAAGCGGCTTGGGGAAGTCAGTGCTCTCAGGAAGCTGTGAAGAGCAGCAGCTCTTGTCGGAGGGGAGAGGCTGATCCTGCTCATATCTTTGCTGCTGCTCCAGTGCTGTAATTAAACCATCTGGGAGATGCCACAGCGTTCCTGCTGTGCAGCCGCTGGCTCTGGCACGGCAGCGCTCCCCTCACAGTTCCAAGCAGGAACCAAATGGAGAGTCCTGCAGCAGAAGAGACATTTTGGGTGGGACGTGCCTCCAGCAGCTCGCTGCCTTAATCCCTGTGGCAGAGCTGTATGGATTTTGTGTTCCTGCTTTTTCCTAGCCTTGTCTAAACTTCAGGATGTATTAAAAACTTGCACAGGCAGCCCTGGGTTTGTGGTTAAAAGTGTGGTCATGAAGAGGAACCTGGAATTACTCAGGCAACTTCCTGGTGTGTGCTTGAATGCTTTCATGGAATCCCAGAATCCCAGAATGGTTTGGGTTGGAAGAACCCTAAAGCTCCTATTGTTCCACCCCCTGCCAAGGTCAGGGGTACCTTCCACTATCCCAGCCCCATCCAGTCTGGCCTTGGGATTTCAGGGATGGGGCAGCCAGAGCTTCCCTGGGCAACCTGTGCCAGGGTCTCAGCACCCTCACAGGGAAGAATTTCTTCCCAATATCCAACAGAAATATACTGTCTGTCAGTGGGAAGCCATTCCCCCTTGTGCTGTAACTCCATGCCCTTTTCCACAGTTCCTCTTCAGCTCTCTTGGAGCCATTTTATCTACTGGAACACCAATATATGAGAGTCATCTCTTCTCCAGGCTGAACAGTCCCAATTCTCTCAGATTTACCTCATAGCAGAGCTGCTCCATCCCTCTAGGTGTCTTCTTGGCCTCCTCTGGACTCCCTCCAACAGCCCCATGTCCTTCCAAAGCTGGACATGGTGCTGCAGGTGAGATCACACCAGAGTGGACTGGAGGATAAATTATAACCTATGGTAGCAGGGAGAATTCAATTCCAATTATTCCACCGGCACTTGTGGGACTTTCCTTCCATTGGATGCACACCATGAGCATATGGAGTGGTGATGATGGAAGCCATGGTGCCACCTGCACATGGACATGGCTTAAAGTCACGATAGTCCCGGGAAGGCAAGGCTTGCGGTACAGTAGCAGTTAATGTTACTTAGTACTAAGCTTGAGAATAAAGCATCTTGGCTCTGTTTCCCTGTCATTCCCTTTCCCTGGTAATGTCACCAAACTTGGACAGAAGCTTCCAAAGCTGTGCATTTGCCTTGGGCTGATTTTGCTGAAGCTCTCGGAAGGGAAGGAAGAGGTAGGAAGCAGGCTTGGCATTTATGAGTGTGAAATAGAGGGGAAAATATAGAGCTTTCCTTATGGAAAAGAAATCTTTCTATTGTTCCCCTTAGAAAACCACTCTGTGGGGCTGGGCATGCCCAGGGATGTGTGGACCCATTGACACTTACTGAGGCACATCAGGAGGAGTCTCTGAGGATCCCACCTGTGGAGCATCCTCTGCCCCCTGGACCTGAGCACTGTGTGCCCTGCCCCACCCCTCACTCACTTGCCCTCCCATCTCCCCTCCCTCCAAAGTCTCAGCTATCAGCACCCACCTCCCTGCTCCCCACGTATCTTGGGGGGCTTATTTCCAGCAGCTGGCATCCTTTCCAAATCTCCCTCTCCCCATCTGTTGTTATCAAGCCTCCTCTCTCCTTATTTTGCTTAATTTCTATCTTTTTCCTCCTGGTTGTCTTAGACAAGCCTGTGTCTCTCTACATATGCCCAAGCATTTGCTTTCGAGTGCCTTAGGCTGGTTCCTGCCGTTATCTTCTTGCAGGAGGGAGAGAGCTGCTGTTCCTTGCTTTGGGAGAGGGACCCGAGGCAGTTACTGAGGAGTGATACACTTGGAGAAGTGTCTTTGTGGTCTCCCTGAGCAGAAAATTTGTTGCTGTTTCTCTTTCTTTCCAGATAACAGCGTCAAGATCAGGTTGGGTTAGTTTGGGCGTGTCTCTGCCTGCGGCCAGACCCTGTGCCCTTCTAGGGAAAAGTGACACCTTCTCCTGGCATGATGGGCTAGAACCTGCCATTGGGAGGTCTGGAATACGGGTTTCAGGCTGGGAGTTTCGGGAAATAAGTTCTGCTTCATTTTGGGCAGTTCAGAAAGGTTTTTCTGGAAGAGGCTTCAATCCTGCGGGAAGAGTGGTTGGCAAGACGGCATCAGCTGGTGTGAGATGAAGGCTATTCTCGCCCAAATAACTTATTTTTTCCTTGCTGTTGGAAGGATGCCAGCCCATCCTTCGCTCCTCTGAGGCGCAGCTTATCCTGCCGCAGGCATCGTCTCTGACCAGGTTTGCCCAGGAGGGTGTGGGGAGCCCGGGACAGCAGCGAGTCCTCCCCGCCTGGTTCACACGAGTGCCATCCCAGATGGATGCGCTGCTCGGCACAGGGAAGCTGGTGCATTCTAATTGCTGGCATCTTTACTTGTTACGAGTGTAATTGTGAGAAGACGTTTGTTTTTGTATTGATAATTAGGGACTGGAACAGATGGCGAAGGCTTAGTTTAAAGTAATGTGTCCATTAAAGAAAATCTACTGTATACAGCTGAAGATTCTTCACTCCAAGAGAGCTCAGCTCTCGGTAGCAGAGCTCCTCTATTCCTAATGAGGGGTTGGGCTGTCACAGCCTGGCCAGCGCAGCCTCCGATCCCGGAGACTTCTCCCAGTGAATGTGCTGAGTTCCCTCCTGACAACCGAGCATCCCCAGGTACCTGCTGTGCCCATGTGCAGGTGGGCAGGTGTGGAGGGAAATGCTGGAGGAGCGTGCCTGGGGCAGGGGAGGGGGTTGCAGTGTCTTGGGCACTGAGCCTGACATGGTGGGACTTCTTGATCCAGCTGACAAGTGACACGGTTCACTCGATGTGGTCTACGTTGCTGTGCTGGATGTCAGAGGCACAAGGGAAAGGATGTTCCCCTGGGGGTTTAATTAATAGCCTGTGCCAATTAACGAGGACTGGTCCTCGCAGAAGGGCAAGGCAGTGGGAGGGGAGGTGCAGTGTGTCCATGTGGCTTCTCTACTCATTAAGGCTGCTCAGGCACTGATCTGCACTAATCCCCTCGTTAGCATCGTTCCCTGCCTGTCCTCCTTGCCCAATCCCAAGTGATGGATAGGTGGGGTGTTGATCCTGTGTCCCCTGACCTCTTGGGATATTTTACAGGTGTGGGTGCTGGAATCTCTTTCTTGTTCCCCATTTCTCTGTGAGGATTTCGGATCTGTGAGCCCTTTCCTGTTTAAGGAGGGTGCTCAGCAGCCATAGCCCCAAGCAGCCTGGCCATAAATGCCCCACCAAGGTCACAGGGTCATTTTTTCATCCCAGAAAATGAAGTAAAACCAAGATTTCCTCCAAGAGGAAATAGGAGAGGTCATTAGGAAGTTGCTGAGCCATGTCCTTCTGATGCCAGTGCCTCTGCAGTCACAGGGTTGGGTGAACTCAGCAGGAATTTGAACTCAAAGCGGGGATTTAACCATCTTATTGTATTTAACAAAAAACTCACAAATTAACCATTTTGCCCGTTTATGGATCTTCTTGTCTATGGCAGTGCCCTTGCAAGATAGGACAGGATCTGTACAGGAGATGGTCTCTAGGGGGTCAAGATCTCAGCCTTCTTTTTCCTTTGCTTTGCAAATTACTTTGCAAACATGGAGCCATGGAAGTGCAAATGTTGTTCACAAATATGGGATCCAGTATGCATCAAGCCAATAATTACACACTTGAGAGAGACATTGATTATTTATTTCAGAGTTGCCCAAGCCTGGGTTCTTGGTGGTGTTCAAGCACCCCAACTACCAAAGCTTTTTACTGTTTATACATTTTAGCAATCAAAAGAATTAGCATTTATTGATTACAATCTTGTCTTATTAATTAATATTCTATCTTCTGTTCGTTAATGACTATCTTGTTTCTCATGCTAATTAGAGCTAATTAGCTCAGTCGTCCTCTTCTTTTGGGTCAGTGTTTCTTGGGTCAGTGGTCTGTGAGTCGCTGGTCATGATCTGCCCCTGCCAAAATTACCTTTTACCCATCAGAGCTGATTTCAGCACAATTGCTGGGTTGGATTTATTAGTTTCTTCCTTGGCTTGGGGATTCTGCCGAATGTCCTTGTGGTCTCTAAGCTCTGCATTCTGTGTGCCCACTCTCAGTGCCACATCACACACATCCTTCTTCCCAAGCATTATCAACCTCCCCTAGGACTGAGATCATTGAAACATGTGGAGCCCTAAGCCTTAACAAGGCAATTCTACTGAAATGGAATTTCTGTTTCCAACACCTGGACATCACTTAAAGCTTGTGAGCTGCTGCTTCACAGATTAAATCTCCTTTCTTGTTGATTAGCCTTGAAAGTTACAAAGATCAAACATTAATGAGCATCCTTTCTTAAGAAAATTTTACATATTCCACATTTTACATCACAAGTTCTGCATCTGTGGTGGAAACTTCTTGAATGTGACCTCCTTGGCCACAGAATTACCTAGGGACTCCAGAAACATCCAAAGTGAAAGCTTCTCTGCGGTTCCTTTCCATTTATTCATTTATTGTTAATTAATTTCTCTATTTACTTAGCTATTTTGAGGTCTTCTTCAGCATTGCTGCTGTGCCTTCCTGCTTTCCTTCGAGAATGTGGAGCCTTTAGGGAGGAGCTCAAGAGGAGGGAAGGGGTGAGACTTTGGAAGGGGTCCTGGTGAGTGTCATCTCGGAGCAGAGCTGGTCCTCGCGTGCTGCTGTCCCACAGGGCGGCTGTGCTTTATCAAAAGTACATTCCTCTGTCAGAGCCCAGGGAAGGAAGCTGTAAGTGTGTGCAACAGGAAGGGAGATGATGGAGTGAAAAGCCTTTCTGAATAAACCTTTGGAAGAAGTGCCTTTCCTGTAATGGAGCCTGTCCTTATTTATCACAGAGAGTGGATGAGTCAGCTTGGGTCCCAGCCTGGCCATGGTCCCCGTGTCTCCCCGCTCTCCACTGCCTCAGTTTCCCCTGCATGGCACAGGGACACCCTGTTTGCTTTGGTGGAGAGCACCAAGTGTTTCAGGGGCTCTCAGAGTATCCCTGACAGTGCAGCCCACTGACAGGGGGCACTGGGAGATGTTTGCATGGCCTGTCACTTCCACCTCTACACCCATTTATGCCTGTACACATCTTCCTGGTCATTTGAAGGGCTGTTGCAAGGATTAATGGCTGTTTAATTAGGGGCTGGGCTGTTTGGAAGGGAAAGAAGACATGGAGGTGGTGGGAAGGTGAAGGGTGGTGAGAGTAGAAACTTGCTGGAGGTCTGGAGCACAAGCCCCTGGCCCCATTTTGACAAGGGCCTGGAGTGACAGGACCAGAGGGAATGGGTTCCCAATGCCAGAGGGCAGGGTTAGATGGGATGTTGGGAAAAAGTCCTTCCCTGTGAGGGTGGTGAGACCCTGGCACAGCTTTCCAGAGAAGCTGTAGCTGCCCTTGGATCCCTGGAAGTGTCCAAGGCCAGGTTGGATGGCACTTAGAGCAACCTGGGATAGTGGAAGGTGTCCCTGCCCCTGGCAGGGAGTGGAACTGGATGTGCTTTAAGGTCCTTTCCAACCCAAATCGTTCCTCAATTCCATGATTCAAGACTGGAGAGGAATTGCAGCTGGAATACTTAATTTTTAGCTTAATTTTTTCTGCCAAATGGAAAATGACTGAAAACTACAAAGTGACGTGTGACAGTGTGAAAATCACCACACTCTTCTGTTTCCCACGGGGAACAGGAGTGAAACATCTCCTCTCTGAGGGCACTGTGAGCAGAAACAGCTGGCACTGTGCAAAGCAGGGGGCTGTGGCCTTTGAGCACCCCTGGCAGTGCCACTGCAGCAGCCCGGGGCCTGTTTGGGGTGCAGAAGCTTTGCCAGCTCCCATCTCCTTTTCACTCCATGCCTTGGGAGTGCTTTGCTCTCCCTGCCCCGGGGCCCTGGGAGGGATTTCAGGAGCAGCTATCACTGGTGTCAGGGTGGGGAGTTCCTGGTCACGCTTGTCCAGCTTCGCATCCTGGAGCGGCTGGCAAAGGGAGGGGTTGGAAGATTAATCGGAGTCTTGTTTCCCGCCTCTGATTGCTGGAGCAGGCGTGGACAGATTAAAAGCAGCAGCCTGGCAGCAGCACAGATTCCTGCGCTGATTTTTATTTCCTGACCTTTGTTTCTCTGGTTGCACCCCTTTTCCTGGCACTGCTGTGAGTACCTGGGACCATGCAGGAAAGGGGAGGGATTGGGGATGCTCAGCTCTGCCAGTTGCCAGCGGCACATCTCCTCCTGTTTGGTCAGGATGCAGGAATTGAGGCAATTAATCTGCATGTCTGCTTGCTGCAAACAAATAAATAAAACCTGGAGGGTTTTCCCCATCTGTTTCTTTATGGTGTTGCTCTCACTATTATTCTTGTTATATTTTGTTGGATTGTTTTTTTTTATGTCTAAAAGTAAGGAATGATGTGACTCTGTGAAATATAGCATCTTTTGATTTTTAATTTTTCTTTTTTTGTGTTGGTGATAGTATTTTCTTTTCCTGGGCAGGGAAGGGTCAGGGCTGGCAGTGTGAGCTGGGTTCAGGCCATGACTCCTTGCAAAGAGTCTTGTCCCCCACTGTTTGCTCCAGAGCAAAACTGCCTTGAGTCTATTGGGGCAGCTGTTGTTGATTCCTGAGCTCTCCAAGGGTCAGGTGCATGCCCTGGGAGAGCAGCTGAGTGTTTTCCCATGTCTCTGTGCTCAGAAACTAATGGAAAACTTAGGGAATAACTAGTTTACTTTCCTTTTCTTCTGTTTCCTCAGAAACTTTGATGGATACGCGGACGGCGACGGCCGAGCTGGGCTGGACCGCCAACCCACCTTCAGGGGTAAGTTCCTCTTGTCCAGCTGACCTTTATGTGATCTAGGGGGGTCCATGCTTTCAACCCCACTATTTATAGGGGTAAAATGCTCTTGGGAAGCCAGAGGAGTCACAGTGGGAACAGCAGTGCCCCATAGGGCTAGTGTGGGGTGCCAGGGCATTGCTGTCTGGCTGAGCCAGGCTGAGCATCCTTCCCTGAGCCAATCCTGGGGCCTTAATGAAGATGGAGCTTGTCTCCATCTCCATGCTCTTTCTTCCCCTTCCTGTCCTCCTTCCTCATGAAGGGTTCAGCCCCATCACTGCTCTCCATCCCCCTGCTCGTGCCTTCCCTCTCCCTGTGCCAAAAGGCTTGTAATTAGGAAACATTAGCAGGCTCCAAACAGCTTTCATACCTGGAACATCATCCATAATTGCACTCGGCAGTGCTCTTCCTTGGCTATTAATGTCACTTTTATGAAGTAATGAGGAACCAAACACCCTGAGGCACTTAAAACATCTTTTTTATATAATATGAGCTTTTGAGGAATGGAAGCATAAAATAACCTGACTCACATTCTCCTGGCAGAAAAAGTGAGAGATGGAGCTGCGGGTGGGAGGGGATGTGAGCTGATGGATGGGCACCACAGTGGGACAGGCAGGTTGGGAGCAGCAGCAGGGCCTCTCCCTGGTGACTCCAGGATGTGGCACCAGAGGGGAAAGGATGCCAGGCTGCATCTTTGGGTGTCACTGGCTTGACCAAGTCTTTGAAAGAAATTATTTTGCACACCATCACCAAAGCTGGGCCACACCTGCAGGAGACATGAAATCCACTCCAGACATGTCAGAGCCCCTTGAATTGGGGTATTTTGCTACTGAATTGCTTTGGAAAAATTCTGGGCCCAGATAAATTGATGGAAAAATGCAGGAGGGGCATGTGCAGGTGATGGAGACAGGATATAAATAGCTGCCTGCAGCTGCTGTCACTGAAAGCCTGTGTGAGGCAGGCGGGGAGCTTGTGTTGTAAGGCATGGTGGTCTTCAACTCTGCAGAGCAGCAGAGTAAAGCCTCTCCCCAGCCCTATCCCTGCATCCCACTGTGTGTATCTCTCCATCCCTCTGTGCCTCCCTGCAGCCATCCAATTCTCACTTCTCTGAGAGCTCCTGGGGAGGCTTCTACTTTACAGGAGCATGTATTAAATCTCCCACAAAGTATTTAAAATGCCAAGTCTTTTATCTAAAATCATAGGATCACAGAATCCTTTAGGTTGGGAAAACCCTCTCACACCATCAAGTCCAACCATTAACCCAGCACTGCCAAGGCCACCACTGACCCATATTCCCAAGTGCCACAAAAGCTTTATGGACAGCTTTTATGGCCCTCCAGAAATGGGGACTCCACCACTGCCCTGGGCAGCTGTGACAGTGCTGGACAACCCTTTCTGGGAAGGAATTTTCCCTAATATCCAATCTCAACCTCCCCTGGCACAGCTTGAGGCCATTTCTACTTGTCCTGTTCTCTGGGAGCAGAGCCTGACTTCCCCCAGCTGCCCGCTCCTGTCAGGGAGAGTTGTGCAGAGCCAGAAGGTCCCACCTGAGCCTCCTTTTCTCCAGGCTGAGCCCTCCCAGCTCCCTCAGCCTCTCCTGGTGCTCCAGCCCCTTCTCCAGCTCTGTTCCCTTCCCTGGACACACTCCAGCCCCTCAATGTCCTTCTTGTCATGAGGGGCCCAGAACTGGACGCAGGATTGGAGGTGCCCCAGCAGTGCCCAGCACAGGGGATGGTCACTGCCCTGGTCCTGCTGGTCACACTATTCCCGAGAGGATGAGAGGCTCCTGGCGGCTGCTGGGTGTCAGCTCCTTCTCTGAGGCTGCTCTCATCTCTCTTGGGGCTGGAGGCACAGGGATTTGATGACCCACCTCTCCTGTCCCTGGATTGCCATTGGCATGGGCTCTGTGCAGGCTTTGGGTCCTTTTTGGGTCCCTTTGGGTGGTGGCTTCTCCCCATGGCATGCTGAGCTCCCAGAGGGGCTGTTGACCCCAGCTCACAGACCTGGCCCAGGCTTGGGGAGGGGGCTGTTGATGTTCATGCTGGGGCCTGATACCAGCCATGCTGCAGGGGCTGTGGTCTCCCAGGATGGGCTGTGGCAGGATGTGGGCTCTCCTCCTTCTCTTCCTGATGGACGTGCTTTAAATCTTGGTGGAGACAGAGAACAACATTGACATAATCCCCAGCTCCCTGTGAATTATTTAGTAGTATCTCATCAAAATGATGTATTTGTCACTGTTAAAACATTGGTAGCAGCAGCTGCTGGCACTGTGGGTCCTTCCAGCCACAGGGACCTGCTGCTCCCAGTGCTCGGTATCTGGAGTGCTCAACCCAAGGGATGCACAAGGCAGTGCCAGGGTCTGGCCCTTGGAAAATGCATTTCATGCTGTTCCTAAATGCAGGAAACCTTGAAGTGAGGCAGTGGTTGTTGGCAGGTTTTGGTTCTGTGTTTTGAGGCTCTGAGGTTTTTGAGGACGAAGAGGAGGATTCCTGCCATGAAGACAGAGGCGCTAGGGGGCTGGTGTTAAAGCTGGAGGAGAGCTTGTTGTTTGGCCTTAATTGGAGGCTGGGCTGTAATGCAAAGCCCAGGTGGGAACAGCAAACAATGGCAACCCCCTTGGTTGGGGAGGATTGTACAGCTCCTGCTCTGAAAAGGTGTCTGGTAATGAAGGGGCACTGAATCCCCACTCCTTGTGAACAGGGGAGGGGGGCTTTTGCAGCGCTTTCCTGGCATGGGATGAGAAGGAAGAGCACTGGGCTGGATGGGGGAGGCTTTTATTGCTGGTTTGGTAACCATGGCTAAACAACAATGCACAGCCTTGGGTTCTGATCTTGGCTTAAGTGTAGCAGAGCTGAGTAGGTGGGCCTGGGAATGAATGTTCTGCTGCACTTGTTGGCAGCGTGAGGAGGACCCTGCTTTGGAAACAAAGCGAAAACCTGTGTTTTGTTACATCAAGGCTGTTCTTCACAGGAGGGAAGCTTGGGGATGAGTTGAGAAATGTGGTTGTTCAATGGAAAAGGGAAGAGAGGACAAATCTGTGAGGTTTCAGGGTTGGCTGTGGTGCATCAGCTTGTCAGGACTCAGTGTGACAGGGCAGGGTAGCATCACCCATTGTGCCCTGTGTAAACACAGGCGCGAACGCTGCTGCAGCATCGCTCCTGGAAATTATCCCTGATACTGAGGGAGCTGCTTAAAGATTGCCATATGAATAATGCTGTTATGAGGAGACTGTAAACATGGATTAGTTAAAATGAATGGATTATGAGGTTGTAAATCTGTCTGTAGGACTCTAATGCCATCATAGACTATTCACAGTTTGCCGCTGTCCCTTAATTGAAATTGTAGCCTGGATTATATTAATGCCCTTCTATAAATCGAATTGCGAATCTATATTCCCTCTCTCCACAGCAGTAATGTTTTATTTAGTTGGTTTTCTTTGCCGGGGGAAATGATCCCGTTGTGCCGGGAGCTCGGGGTCAGGCTTGCTCTCCAGCCCACGTACTGGCTCGGGCTTTAATGAAGCTGTAGCCTCATGTGCTGCCTTCCCTCCTGCCTCCAGATGCCTGGGCCATCTTTCCTCCCATTTTTTGCATCCTCTCAGTATAGATAAGGCAGTTGTCCACATGGAAAAGACATTTTAACATAAATTGGGAGCAATGGGGAGAGGCATGGAGGGGTAAGAGGGTGGGGATTTCATTCGGTCCTGGTCTGGTTGGTGTTCCTGCGTATGCATCACATTGCGTGCCCATGACCACATTCCTCGTCCCCTTTGGAGATTTGGGATTGTCTTTCCAGCCCTGGCCTGTGCAGGCTGAGTGGCCATGGCCATTTCCTCTTCCTCCTTCTCACCACTTCTCCCTGCTCCTTTCTGCAGTGGGAAGAAGTCAGTGGCTACGACGAGAACCTCAACACCATCCGTACGTACCAGGTGTGCAACGTCTTCGAGCCCAACCAGAACAACTGGCTCCTCACCACCTTCATCAACCGGCGCGGGGCTCACCGCATCTACACCGAGATGCGCTTCACTGTGCGGGACTGCAGCAGCCTCCCCAACGTCCCTGGCTCCTGCAAGGAGACCTTCAACCTCTATTACTACGAGACAGACTCTGTCATTGCCACCAAGAAGTCTGCCTTCTGGACGGAGGCGCCCTACCTCAAAGTGGACACCATTGCTGCTGACGAGAGCTTCTCCCAGGTGGACTTTGGGGGCCGGCTGATGAAGGTGAACACGGAAGTGAGAAGTTTCGGGCCCCTGACCCGCAATGGCTTTTACCTGGCTTTCCAGGACTATGGGGCTTGCATGTCTCTGCTGTCTGTCAGGGTCTTCTTCAAGAAGTGCCCCAGCGTGGTGCAGAACTTTGCCATCTTCCCAGAGACGATGACGGGTGCGGAGAGCACCTCTCTGGTGACGGCACGTGGCACCTGCATCCCCAACGCCGAGGAGGTGGACGTCCCCATCAAGCTGTACTGCAACGGCGACGGCGAGTGGATGGTGCCCATCGGCCGCTGCACCTGCAAGGCTGGCTATGAGCCCGAGAACAACGTGGCTTGCAAAGGTAACGTTGGGTTTGGACAACAAGCCCTTTGTGTTTTAGTGTAAAACTTTTGTCCCCAAACAAACTGTTTTGTGCAGTGGACAGTACTTCCCCTGATGTGGTTTTGCCCCAGGGAGCAGGTAGGAATTTGGGAGCAGCGGTCACTGTGGTTTCTCGGTGTGCTCTGGTCAGTGGTCTGACCTGGTGGGCAGTGTGGTGATGGCACAGGTGGTGGTGCTGGTGCTGTTGCCACCCTGCTGGAAGTCATCTCTGTGATGTGGTGCCTTCAAAGTTCTGCGCTCGCTGGACAGACTCTTTCATCTGCCTCGTTATTTCCGTGGCAGAGCCAGGCAGCTGCCATGAGGCCCGGCTGCCGTGGGGCTGCTCTGATTCTCGGTGTTAATTGGAATTGTTCTGCTGGTTTTTGGGTTCCCCAGCCATGCTGCCAGCATGCTGCTGCCTGCTGGAGTCCTGCAGTGTGAGGTTATAAATATGGAAACAGTGCTCACTGCTTTTCACCTCCTTTTACCCTTGTGGTGAATATTTCTCAAATACCATTGGAGTGTTGGTCTTTTTTTTCTGTTGGCTGCCCTTTCCTTCTCTCCCAAATTAAGGTATTGGTATTGTACACTGCTTGGAAGGAGGGGAGAGGGCTTTGTGCCCACCCTGTTTTATTAGTTCCAAATAGCTTCAAGAAGGTCAACAGCACCAGGACAAGGAAGGATTGGGAAGAGGGAGAAGGTCAAAGTGCTTAAGGGTTGCTTTGGCATGTTGTGATGGGAAGAGGTCCAACTTGGATCTCTTTTGATGCAGATGGGGGAATGTGTGTACCACCAGGCTTGGCTGTGATGCTCCCTGGGGAGTCCCTCAAGGTGTTTCTTCTCCGCCTGTAACGCTGGATATGTGAAAATAGCAAATCTGGGATTCAGGCTGTGGAGAAGCTTGTTTGATGGTTTGCTCTAAACCTGGGAACTTGTGTAGGTTTTCACCACGCAAAGCCTCATTCCTACCTGGCCAAGATGGGGGTGGTGACAGCTTCCTGTGCCAGGGCTCCAGCAACAAGGAAACCCCCAGAATCCTTTCTCAAACAGCATGGCTGAGGGATTCCTGTGAGTTTTGTGGCTGAGCCTTAGGGTGGTTTTGTTCCCACCAGGAGATTCCTGTGAGGAGCCGAAGCGCTCAGTTGGAGGGAGGGCTCTCTGCAAAACAAGCGTTTCTGGCGAGGCGTTCCTCTGCTATTGAACCAACACACAGAAAGCACACGTGGTTATATGGCAAAATGACATTTATCATCATAGCAAAACAAATACTAATTTTAGCTAAACACTGCTATTGGGAAGTAATGTCACTGCCAGAAATGGAGGAAAACAGTGACAGTGTAAAACTGTGGGTTTTGGTGGTGTTGACCTTTCTGCCAGCTGCAGGAAGGTGGGGTCTTGAGTGCTCCTGACCCATGGGAGGACCGTGATGCACCTTCTCATGGGAAGGGGAGAGGATTGACAACAGCAGGACAAGAAGCATGGGAGCAAATCTGCTGAGGGTGGGTGTCAGACCCATCTCCATGGCTTTTCTTGTTTCCTTTTCTTGTGCACACTCCAAAAAGGTTGTGAAGTGTTCATGCCATCAAAGCTACACCAGGCAGAACCCAGGAAATTGGGGATTTGCTGGGTTTTCTGTGCCCTGGTGCCTGTATCTAGCTGTGTTCCTGCTCCTCAGCACAGATCCCTAAGGAGAAACTGCTGAGCTCCTGGTGAGTGTTTTGCCTTTGCATGGGAGTGTGCTTTGTATTCAGACTCCTTGAGGCGAAGATTAGGGATCCTGGCAACTCCAAGGAGTAGAAATATCCTTTATAGATTGACTGGCAGTATGTATGATCCTGAAAGGCACCAGAGTACACTGTGGGTGCAGGGAAAGTGGGTGTTAAATGGTGCCAGGCTCGTCTGTGATGACAGGAATTTGCTGTTTGATGATTCCATGGGTGCTGGTAAGATGCTGTCTGTGGAGGGGAGCTCCGATGGCTGCCCTTTCCTAGTCCTGTTGAGTATTTTCTAGTTCCTGTGTCAGGAGGACAGAGAAAAGGCTGGGATTGCATGAGACCTGTGTGTCTGAAGGCCCTGCTCAGTGCTGCTGAGGAACCCAAATCCAATATATCCCCCATCCGTTTGAAGTTCACTAAAACCCCTCCAAAAAGCTTGATCTTCGGTTAACATCAGGAATTTTGGAAAATTACCTTTGTTTGAATAAAAATCTGACCTTGGGTTGGACTCTGGCTCTGTGGTAGTTCACTGGCCATCAAGCTCCTTCTCGTATCCCCATGGACCTTGGAGCTGGCCAGGGAAGACCTAAGCCCACTGCTGCCCTTCATGAAGGTTGTTGGGCAGGGGGTGGAACATTGCAAAGTTCAGAAATAAAAATTCCTTGGTTTTCTATGTGACTTTGTTTTCTCTGAAAGGTTGTATTCCTCTGCTTGGTTTGCCTGGCAGGGAAGCTGCTGGGATTGCACCCTGGCTGCTGGGAAGCACACACTCCTGACATCTGCTCCAAGCCTTCATCAGCCTGAGATGAGACACTTAACAAGCCTGTGGGAATTGTCACCAAGGAAAAAAAACCAAAAAAAGAAAATCCCTCAGTATTTGAAGGCTGAAAAAATAGGCTTAATTCCTGCGTGGTGGGGAAAAAGATAGGGTTGGATTGTTTAGCTCCCCCAGCTCCGTCTCATCCTCGCTCCCCTGGGAAGGAGGCTGTGCCTGTCAGGGGGCCATTAGACCAAAGTGGGTTCGTGCTGACAGTGGAGCTCGGACCACTCAGGGATTCATTAACCCCGGCTTTTAGCGGCGCTTATGGCTCGAGGGACACACAGGCACAACGTTGTCTTCATTGGGGGTACTCAGAGCCCTGAGGAGATTATCCTCGTGTTTTGGGGGTCATCAGAGGGATGGGGGGCTGCTACCACTGCCGTGCCAGGATGGGCGTGGGAGGGAGGGGAATTGTCTTTGTGGATCAGCCACAAAGTGGATTATTTGTTCCCATTCCAGGCTGCTTTGGCACTGACTCCCTGGCGCAGCTCTCAGCCCAGTGGGCTGCCCAGCCCGTCCTCTTGGACACCCCATGCCCGTGGGGGCGCTGGGTCAGTGTGAGATGGAGGCTCCGCCTGAATCCCAAATGAATAATTCATTCGGTGTGCGAGAGAGCCCACGCTCTCCTCGGGCTGATATTAAATCCATTTGTCTTGCTCTGCCCTGTCCCTCAGCCCTGTTTTACAGCTTCCTGGTGTGGTCAAGGGGCAATGCATCATCGTGCTGGGGAGGAGGTGGGAGGGAAGGTGGCAGCAGGGATCACTGGGAGGCGGGGGAAACCTTGGAGGAGCGTGCTGGGTGGATTTCGCTTTTTCTCCTCAAGGAAGATTGTTAAACCCTTTCTCTCCTGGTGTTTGAAGCCTGATGATGGCAAAGGAGCCCCTCACTAGGATATTGGCAGTTGTGTCTCTTGGCTTTTATCCCTATTGACTTTGAGGACTGGGCACTGCATTTCTGCCTGCTGGAATTGTGCTGGCTTTCTCTCTGACCTTCCCAGTGCCAGGCACTAACTCAGGTGCACGGAGAAGGAAAAAGTCTGGGACTGAACTCACTTTGTGCTGAATTTCTATGTTGTATTTATAAACCCAGGAAGAAGGGGTGAGAGAGCAGTCCTGCTGCTTCCCGGCCTTGTCTCACTTTCAGTTTTCCCCTCCTGGCAAATTCCTGTGCTGGCGCGTTCGGGAGCCTCCAATCTGCTGCTGCCGGCCTGTCTGCTACAGCCGCTGGAAATCTGACCTGGCAGGGGGGGAAAAATCAAAATAAACCCCACAAAACAAGAGCAAAGCTGGGCTGTGTTGCCTGCAATACAAAGGCTCCTCATCAGGCAGCCTTGCTTCCAGGCATCCCTGGCTTTCCACACAGCAGCCGCTCCTCCATCCCATCTCCAGCCCGGTCCCCCCATCCTTCCTCACCTGCTGACCGATCTGCTGGGCTCTGCCCAGCCTTTGCCAAAGCTCTGTGTGGGTTTATCCTCATCTCCTTCATCCCTTTGATTTCTCTGTCTCCTTTCTATGTTTGTCCTTCTCTTCTGCCTTTTGTGTGGAGGAATGGATTGGGGAAAGGAGCAGTGGGAGTGGCACGTCCGACCTTGAATGTTGAGGAGTGAGCAGCTCCATGCTGGTTCCCCTTTTATCTGCCGCCCCTGCTGAGCAGCCCTGGTGATAATTATTGATTTCCTCTACTTATCCATCACAGAAGATTGGAAACAATGTGATTTATAAAGTGATTTTTTAAATAATTGCAAACATTTTGCAATTAGTAGTAGAACAATTTGCTATCACTGAGAACAAGGGAATTGTCAGGTTTTCCCAATGAAATTGTTGCTTGTGTTGAGAACTGGGAATTTTTGGTCTCTGGCTGTGCCCTTGCCTGCCTTTTCCCTGCTCCATGGTCCAGCCTGGTGCTTCTGCACAATTTTGGGGCACTAAGGAGAGGTTTTCTTGGGTGATGTTGGTTTTGTCCCATGGGTGAATGGCAGCAAGGGAGGTCACGGTGACATAGGACCCTGCTCCCTGTGCCTTTAGCTGTATCTATCCCATCCCAGTGCAGCTCCATGCCCAGCTGCCTGGATGCTTGGGGCAGGGTGAGCACACCAGGGATTGGCAGGGGCTTCAGAAAAGCCTTTTTTTTTTTTTTTTCTTTTAAGGATGACTTAATTTTTAATTTTTAATCCAATCTTCTGGTCCATACAGTTTTCCGTGATGGAAAATCATCGTCTTTCCAGCCTCTGTGCTGACCTCTCCTCCCCACCACTCCAGCATCTCATTCCAGTATACCTTGCCTTTAAGTGATCTTTTTTTTTTTTTTGAGATTTTATCCTCTAAGACAGGAGGGGAAGAACAAAGAGGTAAAAAGAACGTGCTTGCCCTACCCTTCTCTCCTTCCTCCTGCCCTTGGATTTGGTTTAGCAGGGCACGGGATAGGACCATCAGCATCCCAGAGTGGGCCAGATAGAACAAGGGCTGGGAACAAAGAAAAATATTTGGGCTTCAAAACCATCAACATTTCCTCATCAAGCTCTTTCCTGGGGACAAGGTTTAGGTCAACCAGTTTGTTCCCAAACCTTTCCAAACCTGTGACAAGCAGCTGATGCACACTGGGGTCTCTGCCTGGCAGCTGGGTGGAGAGGAGCATCTGCAACTGATGCTCATGATGATTTAAGCGTTTTTCCAGGGAAAATGTTTCCCTGTGGGTTGGAATTGGGATTTCAAGCTTTCCTCATGCCTAGCATCCCATGGCTAGGCAATGTCAGCACGCTGGTGCTGTGGATCTCCTCCTCCTCCCTGTGCATTGCTGTGCCTCTGCTCCCTGGGGCTTGGGCACCTGTGACACACTACCCAACCATCCCAAAAGCTGATTTTAGACCCAAATCAGAGCAGCCGAGGCACTTTCCACCCTGAACGGCAACAAAGGTGTCCCGGGAGGGTTTTATTTCAGGCTCAGCTGAGCCACAGACCTCTGACTGCTCAAAATGGGCCGTTTTTTCTTTTTTTTTCTTTTTCTTTTTTTTCCGTTTCTGGTTTTTTTGGCACAATATCAAATTTCCTGCCCCTCTCGCATCCCACATCAGCCCAAGCCTCTCTCCCTGCTCGGGCTGTGCTGGGGAGGGGCAGCTCTGCCAGCTCCTGCCGAATCCTGGCAGCGGTGCTGGAGGGAGGGAGGGAGGGAGGGAGGGATGGATGATCCCTTTTGTTGGAGGGGCTTTGCCTTTGCCTGGAAGCGATCTCCCGGCTTCCACCACTGGGTGGAACAGGCAGCCCAGTTTTACCACGGCCACACTGTGGAGGAGAAACAGCGAAATCACAAAAAATAAAAAAAATAAAGGAGCAAGAAAAAGGAAAAAAAGTGTGATTTTTTCCTAAATTATGCCTTAGTGAAGGCATCCATTAACCTCTGTAATAATTTTGCAAGGAAAATGTCCAGGAAAACCTTGTTAACTTTTTTTCCTAATGAGTGTGATGGGTTTTAATGAAACTCTTAATTAGACATTATTAGCCCAAATGTGCCTCTGATGAATTCAGGCCCTTTTCCTTCCCCCAGCACATGGATGGGGAGGGTCCATGAGTCCTGCTGTCAGGGAGGAGGCTTGGGCACCACAGCCACCACTCCCTGTCCCCAAATCATCCCTGTGATCCCAACCAAGGAGAAAAAAGGGCAAAACACTGAAAATACCCCAGGCAAGGCATGAGTGGAGGCCAAGTGAGCATTGCAGGGTTGGGATTCCCAAGGTGGGATTACCACAGCAGTGACCTCAGAGGGATTAGGGAATGGTCCACAAGCTTCCATGTATAGCCATTATTTTTCTGCTTATCAATTTTTTTCTGCCTTAAATTGTTCCATGGGCTGTTTCTGTATTTCCCTTCCCTACCATGAGAACTTCTGAGTTCCAGTCTTAGAACAGGAAGAAAACTCCTCCTTTGATTTTCCCACTCACCCAAGGGTCATTCCTTGCGATTGTTTGCAAATGAAGGCATAAAACTGCTTCCAAACCTTGTTCTGTTAATGATCCATCCTTTTGGGAAACTTTCTGTGGTAGCTGAAGAGCCTGGGGAAATGTTGGGGTATTCTGGGGTGCAGAGCTCTGTGTGTGCGTGTTCATGAGCATCCCTGCAGCAGTGGGCTGTGAAACCCACCCATCTTTCCCAACCTTCTGCACACAGCCAGCCCAGGAGAGCTGGCTCTCACCCTGCTGCCAGCAGGTCGGAGGCCTTTGCTGTGCTGCAGGAGCAGGGATTGTTCTCCCGGACAATGGGAGAGCCGCAAGGAAGCGCCAGATCCGGCCCATGTCCGGCACCCGCATTGTTTCACCCTTGTTTGCAAACAGCCAGCACCTGGCAAACCCAGTGACTCAGCCAGGGTCTTTTAAAACCTTTCTATAACGTTTTCCTTTTTTTTAAATTTTTTTTTTAGGTTGGTTGTTCTGGTTTTTTTTTACAGTCACGAGAGAACTCCTCTGGGAATGGCTTTTTTGCTGCGGTTTGCTTGCCAAGGGGTGGGAATCTCATCCATGTTTGGGGCTGTGCTGCACCCTACAGCCCATGGCATGCTCCAGGCACCAGTGTCTCTGCCAGTAGGATAACTGTAATAATTTAAAACATAAAAAAAAGAGTTTCTACCCTGGCTGGGGAAGGGGCTGGAGCACCAGGAGAGGCTGAGGGAGCTGTGGGGACTCACCTTGTAGAAAAGGAGGCTCAGGGGGGACCTTGTGGCTCTGCACAATTCCCTGACAGGAGGGGGCAGCCAGATGGGGTCAGGCTCTGCTCCCAGGGAACAGGGATAGGAGGAGAGGAAATGGCCTCAACAGGTTTAGATTGGGAATTAGGGAAAATTTCTTCATCAAAAGAGCTGCCAAGCCCTGAAACAGACTGCCCAGGGAAGTGATGGAATAACTGTCCCTGGAAGTGTTTGAAAGCTGTGTGGATGTGGCACTTGGGGACATGGTTTAGTGGTGGCCTTGGCCGTGCTGGGTTAATGTTTGGAGTCAATGACCTTGGAGGGCTGTTCCAACCTAATGATTCTGTGATATTCTATAATAGTAAAATGAATTTTCCTCCTCAAGCCATGAGATAACTAATCACCACTCCCCTGTGTAAGGCATCATTTGGAAGCTGAGTTGGGCTGCAGTTGGGCTTTGTGGGTCTCCTGCAACCCCTGCTTGGGGAAACAGCCCTTCACAGATGATGCTTTAGGAAGTGAGAGACCCAGAGTGGTGAAACATCCATTGGCCAGGTGGAATGAGTTACCCTGCTTTCCCCTGTCTGTCTAAGGAGGTTTGTGTGGCTTGGATGTGCCAGCTGGGACACTGCTGAGGAAGGATGGAGCCCGCTAGGATGAGGAAAAGCAATCAGTGCAGAGAGCGAGGTTTTAATTTGCTCCCCTCTCCGAGCCCCGCCGTGCGCTCGGGTGGTGACAAATGGAGCGGTGCCGTGGGTGTCAGCTCCGAGTGTGTTACAAGTGGTCATTTGTCATGCCTGGTGCCTCAGATCGCAGAGGATGCGTGGAGAGAGGAGCGGGGTGATTAAATCAAAGCTCTCAAACAGGCCTTTGGAGGAGCCATGGGAAAACCCATCCATCTTCAGCCAGTGCAGCACTCATGGCCAAGGAACCTCCGTGACTTTGCTGTGAGAGCATCAAACCAGAGCTGTGGGCACCCCAAATTAAGTTCTGCACCCATCCCAGGGGGAAATTACTGTTCTCCCACCCTAGGCTCCAGTAGCAGCCATGAAAATGTCATTAATGGCATGGAGGGAGCTGCATCCCTTAGTTTTTGTGTTCAGCCCTGGACTCATCTGCTTGTGTCACATTTATGTATGAAATGGATTTGAGGCAGGACAGCTGTGGGCTGGAGTAGGAGCTGGTCACCTTGATGCTCTCAGTGTGGCTGCATCCTGCCTGAGCATGGCTGGGCTCCCAGCAGCAGCACCCCTGTGAGCAGGGAGGAATTCCTGGGATAACGCTGTCCTTCTCTTGTCTCATCCCTTCTTGCCCTGGGGGCTCTCTGGGGTGATGCTCTGGTCGGTGCAGGCAGAGCTCTGCCATCTCCTCACTCTTCTGGGGGAGAGCTGTGGAGTGTGGGGCACAGAACTATGTGCCAAGCTGGAGGTGGAGAGCTCCAGCCTCAGGTCTGGTCTCTGGACTTTGCTGCCTAAAACTTGTCTGTAAATGCAGGGGCATCCTGGAAAATTATATACAGGGGGAATTATAAATTGAATTTCCATCCTGGCTCAAGCAGCTTTGCCAGGTCTGCAGCCCAGAGAGGAAATTGCCCTTGAGAAGAGACACAATATTGACTTATGCTTTTATTTTTTATTTTGTACTTTATTATAGTACATACTACATCCAGGCTCAACAAATCTGCCCTGGCTCTGGACATAGCTTTGGTGGGGGTTGGTGCACACTAGCATGTGTTCCCTCCATGGTGCAGAGGGTCCTGGTCACCCTCCTCACAAGTAGGGATTAATCTGATGTTTATGAGTTTTGCACTGATGCAAAACAGGGAATTTGAAACAGCTCTGGCCATGGCAGAAAGGTTCTCTGGCTGTCTCAGTGTTTCCAGGGACTGTCATTCTGTGTATAAACCCAAATCTCCTGGTTCTGCTGTGGACATCTGTTTCAGCACACCAGGCAAGCGAGGGTGGCAGTGCTGGAGGAAGGGGACAGGAGAGACCTGGGATTATCACAGATCTCCTGCTTCACATTGGATCTGCTCCTGAGCTCTTAATCATGTGTTATTATTGAAGACAACTTATTCTTAGAGAGCCCAAGGTGCAAATTATGTTTCACAGCTAAGAAAAGCTTCCAGAGCTGCCTACGTACAGTAAATCCCTGCAATCTCGGGTGGCTTTGACTTATGTGTACCAGATGTTGAGGATGGAGGAGACCACTCCCTTGTGCCTGCTTCTTCTATCACCAGCATAGACACAGGTGGAAATTTAGGCAGGGAGAAGCTGTCTGGGCTCAGAGGTGGGGGTCAGTGAATGTTCTTCCACCCTGCAGCTCTGGGCATCTGTCCTGTCCCCAGTGCTGGCACCAAAATGGACAGTGCTAGAGTGTTCACACTGCTTGCAGGAGGTCCTTGCCCTGTCTAGAGCAGCTTGCCTGCCCTCCCCACTGTGGCACAGGGGGGAGTCAGTGGAGGAATCATGGAAGCATCAGTGGAGGAATCATGGAAGCATGGAATGGTTTGTCCAGAAGGGCTTTTCAAAGGTGCCACCCTTGCTGGTGCTGTGTGTCCTCTCTCCTCTCTGCAGCTGTATAGGAAGGTGCCTTTCCTCCCAGGAATAGTAATTGTGGCTTGTTCTGCTATAAATATTCATTGGGAAGCTCTCTTAATTGTTTTTCTAATTAATTCCATGCATGGCACTCTTGGGGCGGATGAGGAATATGCCTTGGTTGGGAGGTCCTCCCATGGCAAATCTATTCCTGGGCATAGTCCTTAAGCAGTCAGCCAAACCACAGCCCCCCGTGGTTCAGCTCCACCAGGATGGCAGTGTCCTCCTGCTCCATGCTGGGACATCTCAGCACTCCAGTGGGACCCAAGGCACCATGTCCTGCAGTGCTGTGGCAGGGACACAGGGAAGCTGTGTGTCCCCATGTCCCTGCCTGTGCTGGCAGTGCCAGCCTGGCCCTGTGGCTGAAACTCTCCCCAGCCCCATCCTGGGGTGACTCTTCCTTCACGGTGTCAGCACTAATAAGGAACCACTTCAGGCGTAATTAATGAGCACTTGATGTTCTCTAGGTCGAGGGGACACTGCATGGCATGAGCTGAAGAAGGACGAAGAGGTGCTTAATTAGTTCCTATTAGGGACAGGAGATGTTTGCTTCCCAGCCAGGAGGGGACTGTGCTTTGGGGAGCCCTGTGGTGATGCCACCCCGATTTCCTGGTCAGAAAAGGGGCTGGAATTACGGAGTGACATTGGTGGTTCCCCAACTCCCTAGCTGCAGATGAAAGATGCATCTTCTTCAGGGGGCTTTTAACCACAGCCCCTGCCAGCAGCTCTGTACCTGGGGGAAGAGCTTCTCCTGGAGATCCTCCAGGATTTTTTGTGCCTGTTTGAGCTCTGTTGATGAAGTGGCTCCATGGCTCATGCAGGCACTGAGGGGTGAACATGATGTGCTGGGTTAGGTGGCACATGGAAGTACCAGCTCTTCCAGTCTGTGTCTGTCAGCTCTGGAGTTTCACATTGCTGCAGTTCATGAGGGAAAACAATAATTCTCAATAGAGCCTGATGCCAGGAGCGGGGGAAGAACATCTCTGGGGGTTATGTTTTTGGGACGTAAGTCCTGGCCTGAATCTCAGTCCCCCATTTCTTTTACTCCAAACTTACTGTGAGGTTCATTGTGGATGACAGATGGTGGTGAGGCACTGGCTTTAGACACTTCCAGGGATGGGGCAGCCTCAGCTTCTCTGGGCAATCTGTGCCAGGGCCTCACCACCCAAGAATGTCTTTCCAATATCCAATCTAACCTTCCCCTCTGTCCATGTAAAGCCCTTTCTCCTTGTCCTGTCCCTCCAGGCCCTTAGAGCCCCTTCAGGCACTGGAAGCTCCTGCTTGCAGGGACGGCAGCCCTGGCAGAGGGAAGAGCCTGTGCCAGGCTGCAGCTGCTAAATCTGTTTTTAGAGAAGACTATAAGGAGGTTAAATAGCATGAAATCCTAGATGACGACTTCATCCCTTTTTCATTTGTTGACTCAGAATAATGAGCTGGGGCAGTGAGGATGGTGAAGAGCAGCCTGTGCCTGATACTGCCATGGCCACGTGTCTGCTGCTCTCTCTGCTCTGAACCTCCCTGTGTATGTGTATGAATTGTCTGGAATTTAATTTATTCAGTTTGATCACTCAAAGTGGATGGTTTATGGCAAGGAAGTGGAGCTGTGGTGAGGGAGCTGTGGCATGGGACTGGGCAGTGAGCCTGGAGCCCAGTGGAAACTAAAACAGAACAAAACCTGTGTGGGAGAACTGTGATTTGGAAAAGTGACCATGACAAGTGTTGGTTTTTTTCCCCCCTTCTGGCTGTTCTGGAGAGAGAAGTGAGTTCCCTGCTCCGTGGCAAGCTGGCAGCCCCGCGGCACCGTCTGCCCAGGGCGTGCCTGCTCTTCTCTTTGCATCCATCTGGGACAGATTTTCTCTTCAGACCTTCAGAATTCCCCCAACCATGAAAAACAGAGAGAGTGAAGCCCAGAGTGGTGATTAAATGGGTGAGCACAGACCTGTTGGGAAGCTGCCGGCGGTGAGCACATGAGAGCCTGAACCAGCTGCTTCCATGCCCTGCTTAAACTCCTTGTTTAGGGCCATGATGTCACCTAAACAGTTGGTGTTGAAGCTCCTTTGCATCCAGAGACCCTTAATTTTTCCAAGCAAGCCTTTCTGAAGGAAGACTGCTTCTGGGTGAGCATTGACTGCATTTTGCTTCCAGTGAAGCACGCGGGGCTTACTCTGGTGAGCATTTCAGTCTGTGAGCACCTTGCTCCATCAACCAGGTATTTGTTCCTCTGGGGCGAGGGCTGGGTTTTTTGGGAGAGGTGAACAGGGATGCATCCAGTCCTGCTGCCTCTAATATGCTTTGCACAGCTCCCTACCCTGCAAGCACCTTTGAAATCCTGCCCTGCTCCAATTCATTTCTCATCCATGAGAAGAAAAGCAGAAAGAAAAAAAAACTCTGAGAAAGGTAAAACCACATTGAATTTTACTTCCCTCCATGAATAAACCATGGCAGGCCAGCTCTGACTTTAATTTACATGTGTCCCAAGGCAGATCTAAGCCTATTCCTCCCGAGGTGGAGGGCTGGTTTAATTAAGCGGCTGCTTCACGCGGAGCAGGGGCCGCATTCCTCCGTGCAGCGGGAGAGACGGAGCCCGTGCCCGCAGGATGCCAGCCCGGATGCTGGGAAGCTCATGTTTATCTCATGAGTTTATCTCATGAGTTTCTGCCTATACAGTGCTGAAAGAAGGGAACACAATGGGGTGGGTGCTGTTTGTAATTTGGATGGCCTCGAGGCAGGATCATCTCTGGGTGATCCAAGATTTGTGCGTTTGGCTGCAACATGGTCAAGTTTGCACCAAAATGAGGTTTTGGACAAGGATCTGGGGACAAGGCTCTGCAGGGATGTCCTGTTCCCATGTGATGCCATTTCTGGCATGGCTTGGGGTCCTGTGCAGAGCTCCCTCCTTGGGAGCAGGAGGATACTTCAGGGCTGGAATGCTCGGATTTCCCTGTTCTTCCACCTGGGTCGCACTCTTCTTCCTACACTGATGCCTGGATGCTGGGGTTTGGCAGCTGACAGGTGCTTAAGGGCTGAGTCTCCTTTCTTGGCATGGTCAGGAAGGTGGGACACAGGTCCCCTCCCAACTCTCCTGGCTTGGCATTGTTCCCAGTATGGAAAGCTCTCTGGATTAATTTGTGGATGCCTGGTGGAGGGCAGCATGGCAGAGCACCCCTGGCACTGCTGGCTGCCTGCTGGGCTCCCCGTGGCCATGCCAGGCTGAGATGTCTTTGAGAAACACTTGGCTTAATAGAAAAGACAATCAGATCATTAAAAAGTAGGTATGGGGGCAAAATCCTCACAAAACAATCTGCCAACTCCCTCCCCAGCAGAGAGGCAGGAGGGAAGAGATGACAGGAAAGCCCCATGTAGGGATGCAATTAAACCTCCAGCACCATGTGCCTGCTCCCTGCTTGGATGCGTGCAGGAAGGATAACGAGGGAGATGAAAGCAGGGTGGGAAAGCAGTGCCCTTGTCACCCTTTGAAGGTGGGAGATGACAACCCCTGCCTGTGGGTGACAACCTGCCCAATTCTGCTGCTTTTCCCCCCAACCTGCTGCTTGTGTCATCGTCATATCAAAGGCATTGAAGCCCAAATGCTTGGGCTGGGGGTGTGTGTGTCCCCAGGGAACAGGGTGGCAGCAGTGCCCCGGCGCTGCCCCGGAGGGCAAGCGGGAGCCCTGGGGAGCCGTGCCAAGTGCCTGCCCCTGTCGTCACAGCATCCTTGCAATGACACTTTCCTGTAGCACACAATTTCATGTGGGTGTTTATTTGCCTGGGTGGTGTCTCTCGGCTGAAAGTGTCTGGGAGGGTGTTCTAGCTGGCATCTCGGCCACTCAGGGTGACAGCAGGATGGCAAGGAGAGCATTTTAATACACTCAGCTCTGGGGCTAACCAGTTTGAAGGCTGAAAAACTGATGTTTTTTCCCTTATTTTATTTTTTAATTTATTTAAATATAGATTCTGTGTCACTAGTGTCTACAAAATGCACAAGGAGTTTCTAGCAAGCATCTTTTCCCTTTTCTGGGGGGATTTATCAGAAAATTATGAGCCTCATGCACAAGGCTCATAAGGCAAGGTGTTGGGTTGAGGAGCCAGTATTTTTTCTTAAAGATAAATTATTGTTTGCAGAATGGAGGGGCCTTGAATCTCTTTCTGGCAGGCTGCAAATGCAGTGAGCCACAGTTTCTCCTTTTTTTCCTGACCTGTGCTGTCCTCTAACCCTGCTGCCCATCTCCCAGGGGTGCTGGTAGGTGCTTCCACATATCTTTTTGGAGCAAGGCTGGATCATCCAGGCTCTTTAGTACCTTTACACCTGACAGTGCTCTCCACACCTCCAGCTTGCTTGAGGGCATCATCTTGTGCAGTGCTGCTGCTTCTAACACAGCTTTTCATCACCTGCTGCTCCAGAGTGCCACAGGAGTGCTTAAAGACACTGGGATTGCTCTGGAAAGGTGATGGACCCAGAAGGGAACCCAAAACAGTGTGGATTTGGGGATACCCAGAAAATGGGGTTAGCTATGCCACAGCAGGGACAGAGGGGCATGGGACTGATGAGGCTGACTTGGTTTGCAAGGTGCCTGTGAGGGTGCAGGTCAGGGCTCTCTGAATCGCTGCTGAGTCTGCAATTCCTTGGAGAAGCTCCTATTTTAAAATCTGAGAAGGAAAAATGCCACTCTGCATCCCCAGGGAGCTTTAGAGCAAGTTAATGTAGATGCAGTGTCTCCTTTCTTTCTTCTTTTCTTCTTTCTTTTCATCTTTTGACTTAAGATTCCCTGAGAGAGTAATTAAAAATTGCAAGTTCCAGGTGCTGAGAGGATTTAGTTTGAGAGTGAAACGCTTGGATACCCCCGTGCTTGAATATCCCCACACTTGCACCCTTTCCACAGAGGCTGTGAGGGTGGCTTGCCTCAGACAGGAGCAGGGATGCATGAGCTGGGAGATCCTGCTTATCTCTGGCTCTTTCTAGGACTCCTGGCACCTGAAATACAAAGATGCAGGATACAGGAGAGTGTTAAGCAGTAAAAAGTCCTGCTGTGTGCTACATGTGCTTCCATAATCCATCCTGCTGAGCAGGCTCCCCAAGGAATGGGCACAGCCCCACAGCTGCCAGAGCTCCAGGAGCATTTGGACAATGCTCTCGGGGATGCCCAGGCTGGGATTGTTGGGGTGTCTGTGCAGGGCCAGGAGCTGGACTAGATGATCCTTGGGGATCCCTTCTAACTCAGCATATTTTGTGGTTCTGTGATTCTGTGGTTTTGGCATTCTCAGATTCTGAGGTTCTGTGATTCTGTGATTCTGTGGTTCTGTGATTCCCAGATTCTGTGATTCTGGGAGCTGCAGAGGGAGGTGGCAGTGGGGACACAGCTTTGTGGTGCCTTCACTGGGTGTTTGCCTTGTGTGAGATGTGACACATCTCTCCTTTGAGCCTTTGAGGGTGGGTAGGAGAGGTTCAGGTCTGGCTGAGAGTCCCCATTTGTATCCAGCCCTGTGGCCACATCCTTGCAATCACCCCTTGGACGTGACAGCAACTCGCAGCTATTTTCCCCCAAACTTCCACTGATGATGTCTTGCTGCAAGAAGCCTGAGTTTCACCAGCCCCTCAATGATGTTCTCTCCCACCCCCAGACATGTCAGCCCTGGAAAAGGGGTCCTGCTGGCAAACTGACACCTGGGATGTGCTGCATTCCTGGTGTGCAGGCAGGATGATGGATCCGTGGGCAGCTTTGAGTTGTGGGGGGGGGTTAAGTGCTGAGCATCCTCCCTGCTGAGCAGCACGGAGGAGTTCTGTGCCTCAGCATTTACAAACACACCCCTGGTGCCTAAATGTGAGGAAATGGATAGTTAAGCACATCATTAATCTTATCCAGCCCCCATAATCAACAATCAATTAATTCTCCTCCGGGCTGAAGAGATGCGGGTTGTGCTATAGTCTGGGCACTGCAGAAAAAACCCTTTCCCAAGGGAAAGCTGAGGCAGAGCCTCATCCTGCACTTGTCCAGCACACTATCATGGATGCAGGCCTTGCCAGCTCTGGGAAACTCTTGGAGCAGCCCTTAAATTAGGGCAAATGTTGTAGTGGCATTAGTGGGGTGATTTATTGCTCCCTCCTGGGCTTGAGTCCTCCATCTGAGCCTTGCACTTGGACTACAGGTTTGCCATGTGAAGGATTATGGATCCCACCATGGCATTGCAGGGCCCTGGGGGTTTGTGCTGTGTTTGCAGTATGAGGTTCATGGTTCAGCTCCCCCAGAAAGAGGGGAAACACGGGCAGCAGCCAGAGGGGACTGCTGCACCCACAGCATATTTGGGAGGGAGGAAAAGGCATCCTCCTCCCTGAAACTGTGGGAGGCTTTAGGCAAGCACAGTGTAATTACGGGAGAGTGAAGCTAATTGGTAATAATAGCAATTAAGAGCCATGTGCCTGCAGATCACAGAAATTTGTGGATAAGCGAGGTGATAACAGAAACCTGTGGACACTGGGGTGCAGGGTGCCATGTTCAGGTGTTTTGACAAAGCATCACTTGGATTAATTGTAATTAAACATTAACAAACCTCTTCAACAATCCACCAACATGCCTTCAAACTTAAAACTGGGGCTTGTTTATAGCACTGCAATCCTCTCATCATCCTCGTTCCCTCCTCCATCCTCTCCCATTAAAACACAACTGGATGTTCCCTGGTAGCACTGCCCTCCCCTTCCTGCATCTCCAAAGAATCTGGTGTGTTTCAGGTGTGTTCTGACACATCCCCAGCTCCAGAGCCCACTTTGCATGTCTCACAGATGCTCACCCTTCCTGTGGGAGCACAAGGCTGCTGGGACATGGTGGGAAGGGAGAGGTGAGGAGCTGGAGATACACTTGAAGCCTTGTGTCCATTTGTGGCTTTGTCTCCTGCCTTGTGTGTCTGTGTAACTCTGTGCCTCCTTGTGCTGTTATGGGAATAGGGCTGTGTGTGTGTATTGGGGAAGGTTCTGCATCCCTCTGCCTTCTGCTGTGGAGCATCCTGAAAATGTCCCCCTCAGACCCTCTGGACTGCACGGTGACCCTGTGTGTCTCACTGCCCATTGGCCCTGAGTGTTTCCTTAAAATGCCACAGGCATTTGGCTGTGGTGGGATGTGGAGGACTTGGCAGCCCTCCCGTGATGGGGAAGAGGAAGGGCAGTGGGAGATGGTGTCTGGTTCCTCTGGAATGCCACGTCCTCACCCAGCTGTTAGGGCCACTGGAAAAAGACAGTTCATTGCAGCCAGCTGTGTGCCTCAGGCTGGGGTGGGAGGGAATCTAATGAATAATAAAATTGTAAAATATTGTTTTGATTTATTCTTTTCTATCATCTATTAATATCTGGAAAGGCTGTGTGAGCAGGAGGCCTTCATGAGTTTTGAATGACAGGTTAAAGGGCTCCAATAAAGATTAGATGGTCCACTATCTCCCAAGGAAATTGCATCAAAGTGGTTACTCCTGCTTGCTCCTATTAATTTCCTCTTCATGGCTGCTAGGAGATGCCTCATATCCTGATGCAGCAGACAGGGGCTAAGAGGCACTTTCCATTATCTCAATCATCGCCGTGTTTATGAGACACGTCGGGTGTTTCTCTGCAGACCTGTGCCTTGGGGGGATGGCACCACAGGGCCAGAGCTGGGAGGTGAACGGGGCTGGGACCATCCTGGTGTGAGGCCAGGAACAGTCTCTTCTGGGCTGGATGGAAGTCTGATCCCTTGGGTACTTGTGCTAAAATACAGATATTCCCTTCTGCTGCCTTTGGTTCCGTCAGATTTTGTTAGATGTCAGGGATGGATGAGCATCCATTCATCAGTGCCCATTGCTGAGGATGGGTGGGGTGGGGCGGAGATGAGGGACCCCATCCCTGTCGCTCCCTCTCACCCTCTCTCCACAGAGCAGCGAGATGGTTGATTAATGGAACCTCCCCTGTGGCTGATTAAACCCTCACTGTAACTGGAACATCTCCGCTATGAATTAGTTGCCATTTCCTGCTTGAATGAACTCAGAGGCTGGGAAGCTCCAGCCCCAGGCTGCGGGGGATTAACAGGATGGACCCATAACACACTGTCATGGCAGTCACACTGACTTTTTAATTAAATATTTAAATTTTGCCTGGAAAAGAGCTATAGGACCCAAGCCAGGCTGTTGGGGTTGGTGGAAAGGGACCCATCAGCAGAAGAGGAGCACTGTCCTGCCCCTTCTTGTCCATGTCCCCAAGGGTGCTGTTGGGGACAAGGGGTCCCACAGCCCCCTGCCATCCCCTTGCCTGGGTACGAGCAGTGGGGAGCAAAGCAGCTACTGCAGCCCCCTTGCTCTACCTGGCTAAAGATTGTTGCCATGTGGTTGCAGTGTTTGTCTAGTGGCTTCAGGAATAATCCATAGCCAACATGGAAAATTCTGGCTATCCTACATTCATGGGAAGGTGCCACCCCATTTAGCACTGATACAAGTGTGAAGCTTTTCTGTGTCTCCTCTTCCTCTCCCTCTTTCTTTCACTCTCCTCTCCCTCTTCCTTCTCCTCTTTCCTTTCCTCTTCCCTTTCCTCTTCCTTCTCTCCCTCTCCCTCTCCTCTCCCTTTCCACCCCATTTCAAAGACAGGACCTGTTTTCTCCTGCATCCTGGAACAGCTCAGGACCCACGTGCTGTGCTCTCTCTTGCAGCCTGCCCTGCAGGGACGTTCAAGGCCAGCCAGGGTGCGGGGCTGTGCGTGCCGTGCCCCCCGAACAGCCGCTCCACAGCCGAGGCCTCGCCGGTCTGCGCCTGCCGCAATGGCTACTACCGCGCAGACTTCGACCCGCCGGCCGCCGCCTGCACCAGTGAGTACGGGATCGGGGCTGGGGGCTCTGCAGGGTCTTGCTCCCCTCTCTTCTGGGGCAGCAGCAGGGATAAAGTCTCAATCCGTGTGGAGTTTATTTTATTTTCTCCCCCTGTAACACTGTGGATGGGAGCAAGAGTGTGGCTGGGTGGGGTGGTGAGGGATGGGATGGCCCCACATCCCACCTGACTGGCAGCCTCTGGAGTTTATACATCACCCAGGCAGCGGTGGTGATGGCAGGGAGATAGTCCCCAGGATAAATTAGGATTTAAAGTTATCTGCTCTGGCTGTCTTGTTCATGGTCTTGCAGATGGAATATTTTTTAATAGGGGGAAGGCTGCATTAAGCATTGGTATTCAGCGATGCGTCGCTGCTCGGCTGCCTGCCCGAGCTGCCTGGCATGGCAGCAGTGTCCTCAAGCCTGTCTTTTGGTGGGAAAAGAGCCCAGCAGAGAGGAAAGAGCTGCTGTGCTCTTCATCCTGCTGGAAACCTAGGCCTCAGCTCACCCCCAGATACACTGCAGGCCCTTGAACCAGCCCATCATGGAGCTTTAGCACATGGATGCTCTGGGGCTCTCCATGCTGGGAAGTGCCCAAAACACGCAGCAAGGAAACAAGGAAAGGATTTGTGTGTTTTGCTGGATCACCTGAGCTCTCATACAGGTATTCAGCAGGTTGCACAACTACAGATAATCTACAGATCTTTATTATGCCTCGTTACATAACTGATTTACAGCAGTGCTGCGCTATAGGAGTACAGGGAAAAAAGTCTCTTTGCTGATTTTTATTTCTTCTCACCAGTGCTTGATTTTGCAGTGCTCCAATCAGAGATGCAAGCTGTTCATCCACGAAGTTCTCTGTGTCAGAGGAGTACATAACATTGTGGAGCTGCAGGCAGTGCCCTGGACTGGAACCCTTCCAGGGTGATCCCTGCAGTTCCTGGGCTCCTGCAGAGGAGGGAAGGGGCTGCAATTAAAGTGGGAAGAATTTGGGGAGGTAGCAGTTTGCTACTGGGAAATGAAAGAAATACAGGTTTTTTTCCTTTTCCTTGAAAAGATATTAACTGCTTAAGGTATGGAGGGAAGATTTGGATTAAGGCTTATGAGACAGGCTGCAGATTTTTGGGGTAACTCACTAATATTGATCCTGCAGTCTTGTTCCCCTGGGCAATCAAGGTCCTTCTCCCTGCTCCTGCCCCTGCTGTGGTCCCTACAGTTCACCTGTAACTCTCTTTGACATCTCCACCATGGGGGAGCCTGGCAGTTCTGCGGTGCCTCAGATACAGGAAAGCCCTTTCCAGCAAGGATGCTGCACTGGTGGCTGCTCCATAACAGACACTTTTACTCCTAAAGAGGAAAAGAGTTAAAGGGAATGGAATTCCATTATCTTAAATTTTTTTTTTTTAAGGCTGTCATTTCTCCAGACATTTGAACAAAATCTTTCATCTGCATTATCCACGCCAGCAGCTTAGAGAGGCTCCCAGGGTGTCTCCATGCAGAATGACCTCTCCATCCCACCAGCCACATCACCATGGTGCTGATGAATCTGCCCCTGTCCAGCCTGTCCCTGGCCACGAACGGGGCTGATTTATCCACCGCCCTAACGATGTTCCCTGGTGCACACACACATGTGAGGAGGGCTCCCGTGGGATGGGTTTCCCCAAGACAGTGTGCTTCTCTCTCTTAATCTTTCCTTGCAGGTCAAGTCCTCCATCATTTTTATTGCCCCCTGTATGGCAAAGTCCTTTTTCTTTCTTGGAAGTGCAGCCCCCAGCCCAGACAGCATGAGGAATTCCTTTCTTCCCTTACTTAATATAACCAAGCAGCTGAATTTTGTGGTCTTGTCTCTGGAGCCATCCTGGCTGACCCCACATCCTTCTCTGAATCTGTGCAGACATGTATTTGTACCTCAGTGATGCTCTCCTGGGTTCCTCCTGAACTGACTGCAGCCCCAATCCAGCAGTGCTTGCATTCAATTCCCACCCTCTGAAGCATTTGTGATGGCTCCTGATGGCTTTGATCAATGCAGTTTTCATCTCTTGTCCAACATGGGAGCTGTTTGCAAACCATGGAGTGGTGCTGGCTTTCCTCCATGCTGGGAAATTCCCGGGTTTCCAACTTAAGATATCGAACTCTTAATAACCACTTTCCATTTTTGACTCTCTCCTCTCCTCTCCTGCTTTTTCTCTGGTTCTTCATGGTGCTGGCTAAGTGATTTTTCTCTTGCTTGGTTAATCTGCTCGAGGTGCTTCTCCACGTGAGCACTGCAGTTATCTCAGCATCTCCTGATGGGATTAAAATGGGTCCATCTTCATGGATGGATCTGTGTGCGTTCCACAGGGAGGTTTTTTGGAGACTTAAGTGGGTTTGTGGCGTGGGAGTTGTCATCTCCATCTGGGAAACTTGTTTGCAGTGCAGGTGGTTGGTGTTGCCAGTGTGGAAAGTCTGACCCTGAGCTCAGCAAAGCTGTGGACACCAAATCCCTCCTGAAGGAGGAGGTGATGGATAGTGCAGAGCCCCGGGGTGTCCTCTGCTGGAGCCTCCACGGGAGGGCAAGGACCTGTCTGAATGCCTCTCCTTTCCCTCAGGTGTCCCATCCGGCCCCCGCAACGTCATCTCCATCGTCAACGAGACGTCCATCATCCTGGAGTGGCACCCGCCGCGGGAGACGGGCGGCCGGGACGACGTCACCTACAACATCGTGTGCAAGAAGTGCCGCTCGGACCGGCGCGCCTGCTCCCGCTGCGACGACAACGTGGACTTCGTCCCCCGCCAGCTGGGGCTCACTGACACCCGTGTCTTCATCAGCAACCTGTGGGCTCACACCCCCTACACGTTCGAGATCCAGGCGGTCAATGGAGTGTCCAACAAGAGCCCCTTCCCACAGCAGCACGTCTCCGTCAACATCACCACCAACCAGGCCGGTGAGAGCCGGGTGATGCCGGGGGGTTTGGCTGTCCCGCTGCCGGCTCCCTGTGGAGTCAAGCTCTGTGTCCAAAAGGAAAGGCTCCCGGGGTGTGAGGGTGTGTGATGGCTGTGGTGCCCCCAGGCCTGAGTGGGGAGAAAGGCCAGGAGAAGAGGGGGTGAGGGGAATGGGGATAGGGAAAGGGTTGCCTGTGCCCTGGGCAGTGGTGAGTGGCTTGTGGAAGGGTCACCTGATACCTGCTTTTATCCCACTCTAGATTGCTTGAGGAGGACAAGGCATCACCACCTTTCCCCTTTTCCCAGTTGGGAGAAGGGAGATGGGGTGAATCCAGCCTTGAAACACAGCCTGACTGTTACAGCACAGAGGGAGCAGCATCCTGGGGCTGAGCCCAGGCTCTGTCTTTTCTGGCATGTCCCTCTCCCATCATTTTCCTCTTGTCTCCTTTTCCAGGCTCCCCTGCTCCCTTTCCTGTCCCCAGTCAGGCATCAGGAGCTGAATGATCAGCTCTGGGTCAAACAGGGATGCTGGTGGATTGGGTGTGCAGATGGCAAGGGGGCAACTGGTCCTGGGCTGCACTGAGGATCTGAGGGGATGGAAACCCATGTGCTTGGGGTTTAAAAGGGGAATGGGAATTCCTGCTTTGTGCCAGGGCAGGCAGCCTTCGCCATCCTGCTTCCTCTGGGTAGCACAGTGGAGAAACCTGGTGTAAATATTTCAGTGTAAATATTTCAGTGTAAACTAGTGTAAATATTTCAGGCTTCTGGCTCCAGGGAATGCAAATCTACACTTGTGTCTGGCTGGCATTGCTGTCTGCTGAACCACGTGCAGCCAAACCTGCCTCTTGTTTCCAGGCTTTTTCTTTTCCTGGGGTGGATTTTTGGGGTGTTTCTTAGCTCTTCTCCCACCATGGGGAGCTGGAAACAGCCAGGTCACCCTCATCTGTCTGTACCCCAATGGTCCCTGTTTGTCTTGCAGAGGCTGATTACAAACAAGGAAATGCTGGGCTGTGGGGTAACCTGATGGAAATTCACCAGGGATATCCATGCCATTGATGCTCTCCCTCTAAAATCTCTTTGGCTTTGCAGTGGGTTTTTCCAAATGTTTTCCCAGCCCCATCCAAGCTAGTGGGAGTTAATAAAACAGCAATCAGAGTGCTTAATTTCAGCCCTTGAGCATCTTCCTGGAGCAGATGTGGAGAGATTAAAAAAAAAAAAAAAATAGGATTATATATTCTGGGTAAACAAAGGTAGTGCTGAACTATCAACATCTTCCATTAGAACCATGAGAAGCAGGGCTTCTGCCGCCCCCAGATTCCCTTCATGGCATGATCCCCTGCCCCAGGTTGGTTGTGCTGGGTTCAGGCATTCCCTGGATTCACACAGGGCAGCATTTTCCCTGCCCAGCACTGCCCATACTCTAGGCATGGTGAGGAGGAGGAGGAGGGCAGAGGTGGCTGGATTGGGAGCTGACTCTGTGTACAGGACATACCAGTGCCCCTTTGGGTGTGAACAGATACTTTGGATACCTTTCTTTTGATAGGATTAAGTGCAGGATCAGGGCTGTATTGGCTGGCTCTGCCCCTTATAATATAGCTTGGACTGCACAAAGCATTTGGAAAAGGGTCTCCTGACTGATTTAGTGCCTCAGTGTCCCTAATGGTGGAAGGACAGTGTTGCTGTTTTCCTGGGAGAAGCACTTTTGGGTGCTGGGGATGAGCATCCCCTGAAAGCCCCTAAGAGCAGCCCCAACAGCTTCTCTGGAGCCAGAGTTGGGCTGGGGTGTCCCTGCCCTGGTTCCCTGTCACTGTCCTCAGGGTGGGCAGATTTTTGCTCCCACACCCCATTTCTGAGAGCATTGCAGGGAGCAGTTGTGGCACAGCTCCCCGCGTGCCGAGTGCTGGCTCCCCAGAGAGGCTGTTACAGCAAAAGATGTCACACAGAGCTGGACCCTGTCACCAAACCTTGGTTTGCCCCGCTGGGGAGAGCTTTGCTGCGTCTCTCCCACCATGGGAGACATCATTGGAGCAAGCAGTCCCAGGGAGAAGGAACACCAAGGATTTCCAAGCCCCTAATTAAAGGGAGAAGTTGGTTTAAATAGCAGAATTCCCTCTGTGGCTTGCTGCTCTGCTTCCATGTAAAGCTGCTGAGATGTCGGTCTTCCCACTGCTAATGAGTGAGCTGGTCCCATGGGGAAGCCAAACACAGGCACGGGAGATTTGGGATGCAATGGGAATTTCCCTTCTCCTCAGAGCCATTCTTCCTACCCCTCTCCATTAATTTTCCTCACAGCCCCCTCCACCGTGCCCATCATGCACCAGGTGAGTGCCACCATGAGGAGCATCACGCTGTCCTGGCCCCAGCCTGAGCAGCCCAACGGGATCATCCTGGACTACGAGATCCGCTACTACGAGAAGCTGAGCCGCATCTGCACGCCCGACGTCGGCAGCACCGTGGGCTCCAGGCCGGCCCCGGTGAGCCCAGGGGGAGCCCTGCTGTGGTGGCTGGGCTGGGGGCACGGGGGCAGGGGCAACATTGATGGGCTCTGGGACAGGCTCTGCTGGGAATGGTCAGGTAGGACAGGCACCAGGTCACCCGAGCTGCCTCCAGAAGGTAGGAGTGAGTTGTGACTGCAGATGCTAAATCACAGAGTCCAAATCACAGAGCAGTTTGAGTTGGAAAGGACCTTAAAGCTCATCGAGTTCCAACCCCCTGCCATGGGACACCTCTCAGATGATCAGGTTGCTCAGAGCTCTGTCCAACCCGAGCCAGTCCTTGCCCGTGGCAGCGTTTGTCCAGCACATCAGTGCCCGTGGCTGCCTTGGCTCTGGTATTTGCTAGGATGAGCAGGGACCTGAATCATGGGGATGGCATCAGGAGGAGGGGGAGGGGATTAGAGAAGACCAGGGAAGGTTATGGAGGTTGTCCCTGCCCCAGGTCACTGCCTGCCACTGGTCCTGTCCCTGGCAGCTGTCCTGTCCTGCAGGGGACACGCTCCCGACCGCTGCGATGAACCGTGCCCGGCCCAAGCTGTTCCATCCCTCCTGTGTCTCGCCAGCTCTAATGAATTCCTCTAAGTAGGAATAATTAGATGATCTCACCAGTGGCCTCTTACCAGCAAAGCACTGGGGAATGTGGTAAAAAATGAGAGTAGAGACACATGAATTTTCCACCAAGGTCTAGGCCAAGGACCTGTGCCTGTAGAGCAGGACTGCAGGGGCTGGGGATCTCAGCAGAGAGTTGCCCTTGAACCTGCTTGAGCAGGCTCTCATAGGGCACATTATGGTGTTTAGAGGAATCACAAAATGGTTTGGGTTGGAAGGACCTTAAAGATCGTCCAGTTCCAACCCCCATGCTGTGGGCAGGGACACTGGGTTTCCATAACTGTGGGATGTTTCTGAAATGCACAAGGACGTCAATCACTTGAAGAGGAGGAATCTGTTGTTCATAAATTGTTTTTGCTCTGGATGATCTTGTTGTTTCCCTCTGCTACTCCATTCTGCCTGCTCTGGTGGGACCAGGGGGCTGCCTGGGAGGCACATGCTGCAAGAGCCTCCCCTGTTCCTTCTGGGGATGTTTCATAAAATGTCCTGGGTTGAAGGGACCTTGAAGCACATCTTGCTCCACCCCCTTCCATGGGCAGGGACACCTTCCACTAGACCAGGTTGCTCCAGGCCCCATCCAGCCTGGCTTTGGACACTTCCAGGGATCCAGGGGCAGCCACAGCTTCTCTGGGCACCCTGTGCCAGGGCCTCAGCACCCTCACAGGGGAGAATCTCTTCCGAATATCCAACCTAAATGTACTCTCTGTCAGTGGGAAGCCATTACCCCTTGTCCTGTGACTCCAGGCCCTTATAAACAGTCCATCCTTATCTTTCCTGTAGCTCCCTTCAGGCACTGGAAGGCCACAATTAGGTCACCCCAAAGCCTTATCCAGGCTGAACAATCACAGCTCCTGAAGCAGAACCAGAGCCTTTCCTTTATCCCCCTGCAGCCGAGCCCCATCCCAGATGGGCTGCAGTCCCACCATCCTCCCGCTGCCCCCCGTCCCTGTCGCACTGACCGTGGCTCTCTCGGGGTGCCCGCAGGACCACAACGAGTACAACTCGTCCATGGCGCGCAGCCAGACGAACACGGCGCGGCTGGAGGGGCTGCGGCCCGGCATGGTGTACGTGGTGCAGGTGCGCGCCCGCACCGTGGCCGGCTACGGCAAGTACAGCGGCAAGATGTGCTTCCAGACCCTCACGGACGGTGAGTCCCGCCGGGCCTCGTGCTCTCGCTGGGTTAAAGGAGCTCGTCTGCGCAAACCTCAGTCCCGGCGGGCAGCGTGGCGGGGGCCGGGGGATTTACGGCCGTGTCTCGTTAGCCGCCGGCGGGAGGAGTGAGCCGCCCTCCATCTCCCAGCTCTGGGTTTTCCCCCGCTATTTATTTCTGTCTCTGCTGCCTTGAGCTGTGGGGGCAGAAGGCCCTGGCAGCAGCTGTGGGTCTGGCACAGTGTGATGGGGTGGGAGGAGGGTTGTAGACCCTTGGAGGAAGGGCTCTGGGATGCTCTCCTGGGATAGTTGGAGTCCATCTGAGCCGTCAGGGCAAAGCTGGGATGGTCAGATCCATCTGAAAGCTGATTTCCCATGCCAAAGGGATGTGTTGGGCCAGCTCCTCTCCTTTGTGACTTCTTCTGGCCCCAGCCCTTCCCTGCACTCACAAACACTGGCTTCCTTTAGAAACTGCCAATTCATGGGAGTGTTTTCCATTAATCCCAGCTTCAGCACTTATCCAGAAGTTGGTGCATGAAGCAGGTCCTCCTACCCTGGGGCAGCTGAGAGCCCGTTCCCTGTTGCTGCTGGTGTGGTTCCTTCTTTGCTTAGGTGACATCCATGGCTCCCAGCCTCACTGCCTGTCTTTCCTAAACCTTTTCTTCTTCCCTAAAATGGGTCACCCCGTGCTTGCATTCATGTCGAGTGCCAGCTGAGGTGGGAAGAGGAAAACCATGCTGGGTGACCAAAGGGAAGGAAATGGTAATAAACCCCCCTCCAATGCCTCAAATATTCAGGATTAGAGAAGCGAGAAGAAAAATCCTGCCTCAAATAAGCAATTAATTGAAATTTAATAAGAATGGATTGTGTAGCTTATTAAATAATAATTGATTGTTAGATGAGAATTTCTCAGGATTTAAGCAGCATGCAAGAGATAAATCTAGTTGCCAGTAATTAACTGCAGAGTAGAAAATACAGATAAAAGGGTGCTAAATGCTTTTTTTGGATGAGTTTTATTTTAACCCTTGCATGTGGTTGCTGGCACAGCCTGGCAGATTTTGATGGGGCAATTGGAGAGAGGGGTATTTTTGGAATGCTACAGAAGCCTCAGGAATGTGGGATCTGCTGGATATACTGCCTGTTGAGAGTACCCACACCACTGATGTGGCACAGAAAAATGGGGAGACACATGGAGGGTGCCAGTAGCTTTTTGGGGGTCCTCCCAGTCCTCCCAGTGCCTTGGCTTTCACCCCAACCTGCTGCTGAAGGATATGGGGGGTGCTGAGCAGACAAAGGAGGTTCTGAGGGATGCTTGGTGGGAAGGGATGCTGTGGGTGCCATGGCTCTGCAAAAGGACTTGTCTCATGTTGAGATATTAAAACCTACGAGCAGACCTGTGGCAAGGGTTCCCAGGTTCTCCAGAGCCTCACTCCCAAAGTTCACCATTGTGTGGTGGACTCTGATGTCTGATCTGGGTGAAGTCTTGGCCCAGCATTCTCTGCCTGGCTTGGTTATTAATGGTGTTTTTCCTCCTTTCCTACAACTTGTAGGAATTCTGTGTCTGTGAGACCCCTTGTTAAAATTGGTCAAACTGGCCAACAGGTTGCAGTCATAGAGTCTCAAGAAGGTTTGGGTTGGAAGGGACCCTAAAGCTCATCTCGTTCCAACCCCCTGCCATGTGCAGAGATCTACCTTCTGGTAGATCAGGTTGCTCAATAAATTAATTTATTTAAGTGCCAAAGCCATGGACAAAGCCGCGTTATTTCCTTTCCCCTGTCTTTAAGCCAAAGGTGTGTGAGCCAAGCATGACAATCTGTACCCAGTGCAACATGGGTTGCACTCAGCTGAACCCCCTGCCTGGATCCCCCTTGTCCCACCACCTTGGGAACAGCACCCATGGAGTCAGAGGGGATCCCTTCCCAAAGGCTGCTCTCACTCCATGAGCACGCCAGGGAGGATTGACCCCATCCCTCTTCTCTCACAGACGATTACAAGTCAGAGCTGAGAGAGCAGCTGCCTTTGATCGCGGGGTCTGCGGCGGCCGGGGTGGTCTTCATCGTCTCCCTGGTGGCCATTTCCATCGTCTGCAGCAGGTGGGTCCCTGTGGGATCAGTGTCCCTGGAAAGTGGAGGTGCTGAGGTGCAGATTAGGAGTGGGAAGGGTGGGATGGGGGACCCATGAGGCCAGAGGGAGCAGCACGATGCCGCTGCTCATGGAGTGTTGCTGGCAGGGGAGCGGGCTGGGGCCACCAGTAGCTGCAGATCCCTGAAGCCTGGCTGTTCTCTCCCCTGTTCTCCCAGGAAGCGCGCCTACAGCAAGGAGGCAGTGTACAGTGATAAACTCCAGCACTACAGCACCGGCAGAGGTGAGCAGGAAAAGTGGGAAAAGCAGACAGGGGAGACGCTCCCAAACCTGCACCCAGCATGTGCCCCACTCCTCCCCTTCCATCCATGGTGGATGGACAGGACATGGGGTGGGATTGGAGAGGTCCACACGTGTCTGTCAGGGTGTGGGGGAGGACGGGCTGCAGTTGTGCAGCACTGTGGGTGGGATTTGGGGAATAATGATGGATTTGGGGGTATGTCAGGGGCAGGGGGCATATAGGGGACAAGGGATGGGGAGAAGATGCTGTGAAGACTCCCAAAGGAGGAAAGAAGGGAGAGAGGTGGTGTTCAGAGGGAGGATGAGCCCCTGATCTCCTGCCAGGCTCTGCCTGGGTCTGAATCAATGCTGAGCTCTTAGAGGGATTCTGGGAGCATGGCTGGGGTGTGAGTGCTGGTGGCTGGCACTGCTGCTGTCCTGGCTGTGTGGCTGATGCTTGCCCTGTACTTTGCTCTGGAAAAGATGTGCAGCCAGTGACTGGGAATTTTTAACTGCTGCTGATCCCCTTGGCAAACAATTAGGACAGCCTGAGCTTTTCCTAGGAGACCTCTGCAGCTGGTGGAGCTGTGCACCAGAATTAATTCCAGGTGTATTTGTGTGTAATGTCTGCTCTGGTGCCCCGCCAGCAGCCAGCACTGCAAATGAAAATAAAGCAGCAGCTTTGGGGGCCAGGATTTTCCTGGTGTCCACCAGTTCCATGCCCCATCCCTGCAGGATGTAAATCCCATTTACACTCTCCTGAAGAAGCTGCCCAGGTGCAATTTGCTTGTGTTAAGAACTATCTTGATCCTGGGTGCTTCCTTGGGGAAAAGAGGTGTGGGATGCAGGGATGGAGGAAGGAGGGGTGGGGAAGGCAGGGAAGGCAGGGAGCAGTATGGGTGAGCAGAGGGGAGAAATGGGGATGGAGCAATCTCGGCCTGGCAGAGAAAAACTGGGGGGGCTGGAGAGGGCTAAAGAGGGATTGGAGATAAGCAGGAGAGCCCAGCCAAGAGAGCAAAGCACACTGGATCTCTTTAGACCCTCTTGGCATCACACTGAACCCTCCCAATATTGTGGCAGCACTGTGGGGAGCCCTGAACCTCCTGGCAAACAATAAACTGTTTTCCAAACATCACCGGGTGATGACAGACCTGTGCTTTTCCTCCCTCTTTTCTCCACATTTCTGCACTGTGGGGGGCAGGGCAAGATTACTTTGATGCCTGATGGATAAGCTCACATCAGGCTGCAGGCAGACTGGTTTTTCACATTTTCCCCTTGTTTTGAAGCATTCCCTACTACACATGCATCCCTAGCTGGCCCCAAGAGCCACAAAATCCAGGATGCTCAACTGAGGTAGGGAAGCTGTGAAGCATGTGCCTGTCTTGGGTTTCTAAACCCGGGGGCTGTGAGGACTGGTGTCAGAAATCCGGGGTGCCAGCAATACCCTGTCAAGGTTAGTGAGCCACCGGGCGCTCCCTCAGTGCAGAGGCTGGAGCAAAACAGGTGGGAAATTTGTGGTGAGCAACTAATGGAGTAATGAGAGCATCCTCTGGAACAAATCACCATGTGTTCAGTGGCACAGCAATTACAGCCTCCCAGCACAGCTCTGCCATCCCTCCAGCAGCCCCTGGGATCACCTGCTGCTGGCAGAGTGTTCCAAGTGGATTTTGGGATGAGATGGGGGTCTCTCGGGGTGTAATTTCTTGTGGTTTATCCCTTCCATTGCTTCACTGGCAGCTTTGAGATTGGGGAAATAGGAAAAACGCCCTGTTGAAGCACCAACAATTCAGCAGGAAGGGTTTTTCTCTGTCCCCATGATATTTATTGCCAAGGAAACACGATGCCAGAAGGAATTGGCCACTGGAGTCAGGGTCGTGGTGCAGAGTGCTTCAACTTTAGAAGAGTGATAAAACATTTGCCCTTGTTTGCAGTAGTGAAAAATGGCCTAATCCAGTTTTCAGGATTCTTGGGATGATTTTAAGAGCACAAAGCTCTTTGCAGGTGGGCTCACCATGGGTACCTTTGGTGGTGCACTCCAGTACCCAGAATTTCACCCAGCTTTTGCTGGTGTGGGAATGATGAGCCAGGGGCTGATGTTGGCAGGGATGAGGAGTGGGTTTAGGTGCCCAATCCCTCATTTGGATGGGATAAGCATGAGAGGGGCTCATCCTGGTGATTACTGAGCCTATGGATAGACCCTGGGGCACATCAGAGGATGTTTGAAAACCAGCCTGTGTTGACAGGGGACAGGGAACTTGGGCATTGTTTTCTCCTGTATTTTTTCAATATTTTGATCAGGGAGCTAGTCTCCATTACGATCCTGTAAATCCCTTTGTAATCCTGGCTGGAGCATCAGCTGCTCTTGTAAAAGAATTTATGGGGCAGTTAAAGTGTATGAGACAGAGCCATAAAGGGATTTATGAACTGGGAGATGCACAGATGGCTTCATTGCAACCTCCCCTGCCTCCGAGGTGCAGAACTTCTGCCCCAAAGGCCCCTTTTGGGGGTGAGGATTCTCCTGCCTGGTCCTTCCTGAGTCCTCGATGCCCCACAAGCAGCTCTCCCCAGGTGGCTGTTTGTCACCAGCAGTGCCCACTGTGAGGCTTTCGTGCCTCCTCCTGAGTTGTTTTGCAGCTGGGAGCTGATTTAGATTCCTGGTGCAGAGGTGATGCTGTGGTCCGTGCATCCATCTGTGTCTGGCTCTGGAGGGACTGTGGGAAGCACCGGTGTGATGGGATCATGGCCATGGAAAGGTCCTGAACAGTGTAACTGGGGGCTGTTAATCCCTGTGAGGGTGAAGTGCCTTGGGGAGGGGGCCAGGCAGCGATGTCCTTCCTGGTCTCCTCCAGAGATGACCTTGAGGGGCTGCTGTGCCATCCTCAGTCCACTTTTTGGGTGAGAAATGGCATGGGAAGCTGACCCCTGGCCCAGGGGGACACCACAGCCCGTTGTGCCACCTTTTGGGTGGCAGTGCAGCACCGGGCTCCGGCTGAGCCCTGTGACCTCACTGTGCCTTGCCACCGTGCCCCTCGGGAGCTCCGTAAGCCCCTGACATCCAAACATGACATCTGCAAACCCATTCGGGAAATCTGGGGACCTGTTTTTGTTTTTTCCCCCTTTGAAAAGTGCAAGAGCCCACTCTCTGTGTGTCCCTGCAGCCTGGGCAGGTCCTGCTTCCACACATTGCCTCGGGCGAGAGGCCGCACGTGTGTCCCGGCGTCCAGCCAAGGCGTATTTCACAGATCCATACAGGTTGTTGGTTATAATTGCTGCACTCTGTCAATTTAGTAGTCGCCACAAAGCCATCAAAGGCTTTTTTGGGTAAATAAATATTTCTTCACTAACGTGTGGAGCCTCATAAAGCCTTCACTGTAAAGCCAGCATGCTGTACTCCAGGTCTGTGACTGCTCCCTTTGCCATGGAGGAGGAAGAGGAAGGATCATGGTACAGGAGAGGGGAGCAGAGAGGGAGAGGAGGAGGAGGTATAAGGGAGGGTGGGGTGAATTGGTGGCCCAAAGAGGATGATAAGGGTCTGTGGAGGTGGTATAGGTGAGCACAGTGATAGCAGCCACTTAATGGAAAGTGTGAGCACAGAAGGGTCTCCAGTTCTTGGCCATGGTACAACTGCTCTTGGTTTTCCAGGCTGCACAGGGACTGTGGGGATCCCCTGTACCTGGCATTGTTCAAGGCCAGGTTGGATGGGGCTTGGAGCAAACTGGTTTAGTGGAAGGTGTCCCTGCTCGTAGGGGATGGTATGGAATAAACTTTGAGCTCCTTCCAACCCAAACAATTGTATTAACTCTGTTTCTGTAATTCTCTCCCTTTTGCTGTTCCTATCTTCCCTGTAACAAGGGTCTCCAGGGATGAAGATCTACATTGACCCCTTCACCTATGAGGACCCCAACGAAGCCGTCCGAGAGTTCGCCAAGGAGATTGATGTGTCCTTTGTGAAGATTGAGGAAGTCATTGGGGCAGGTGGGTCTCTCTGTGTCCTGCTGCCCACCCTGCCCTGCCCTCTCTGCTGCTCCTCTGTGGCTGTCCACCCACCTGGAGCAACTTTGTGGGGGAGCACACACAGTCCTTCACCTGGAAGCCCTCAAAGAAACCTTGAAACATCAGGCTTTCCTGGGTTTGTGATGGGTTAGGGTGGACATGAGGTTTTTTAATGCTCTCAAAGTTCCTCTGAGGTGGGAAAGGCTCCAGGAATGTATTCACTAGCTGACCATGGGGCCTCTTGGGATTTTCCATGTGGCTTTTCCAGGAGATAACAAGAAAAGCCTGATCTCACTGTAGTCTGTGCCATATTCCCCTACATATGTATATATACACACATGCATGCATGTGTGTGTGATCTGTGCTGTTTTATTGCCATTTTTAAATAACTGTGTCATACTCTTAGAGAAGAAAGTGAGAAGCTGGGGAGGGGAAGCTGTGAGGAAGCAATTAGTCAGTTTGTTTGGGATCAAGTTCAGCAATGTATCACCTGCCCTTTGCTGCTCATCAAGGCAAAGTGACTGCAAGCATGGCTTAAATGTAATCCTTCCACAGGCAAATTTTGTTTTGGTGAAGTGAAAGCTCTACTGCTTTCTCTGTATTTTAAATCAGAGAGCAGCAACGTAAACAGCCCAATTATTTCCCACCCCAAGATAAGTGATGTGCAGAAAGGCAGCCAAGATTAACAACACAGACACTTGATATTTGAGGTACTCCTTAAATGTGGATGCGCTTTCCCTGCAAATCCTCCTTGCGGGGGTTTGCACATGTGGCTGCAGCCCCTGCCTGTGTCGATGTTGGGCTCTGTCACCTTGGAGAAGGTTGCAAACCTAAACATGTCCCCAGCAGCAGACACTGGCCCTTTTAAAGAGGACAGGTAGAGGAAAGCATTGTTGAAGTGTGAATTGGCTGCCATTTCTCAGCTGGGCAAGGACCCCTTGCTCTGTGCAATGTTTAGTGTGGAGGAGGAGGAGGAGGAGGAGGTGGTAGCTCTGGTGTTGATTGATCAAAGGTTGGTCTCCGTGATCTCAGGGGTCTTTTCCAACCTAAATGATTCTATCTTGCACACTCAGGGGAGTTTGGAGAGGTGTATAAAGGGCGCCTGAAGTTGCCAGGCAAGCGGGAGATCTATGTGGCCATCAAGACTCTCAAGGCTGGGTACTCGGAGAAGCAGCGCCGGGATTTCCTGAGCGAGGCCAGCATCATGGGGCAGTTTGACCACCCCAACATCATCCGCCTGGAAGGGGTGGTCACCAAGAGCCGACCGGTCATGATCATCACAGAGTTCATGGAGAACGGGGCCTTGGACTCCTTCCTGCGGGTGAGGCGAGGCGGGGCCGCGTGGGCTGTGGGATTTGGGAATGCGATGTTGGTGTCCCGTTTGTAAACCCCAGTCTGTTTGCTTAGTTTGGGAGCTGGCTGGAGCGTGCCACACCTCCAAAATGTATGTTTTGGGGTGCTTACTTCTGCTGTAATCAGGCAGGGCAGCTGGAGTCCTCTGGGGAGGTGCAGCATCCTCCTGAGGTCAGGGTGAGTGGCCTTGGTCCCACTGTGCTCACCCCAGTGCCTGCTCTTTCTGCTTGCAGCAAAACGATGGGCAGTTCACAGTGATCCAGCTGGTGGGAATGCTCAGAGGCATTGCTGCTGGGATGAAGTACCTGGCAGAGATGAATTATGTGCACAGAGATCTGGCTGCCAGGAACATCCTGGTCAACAGCAACCTGGTATGCAAAGTATCCGACTTTGGCCTCTCGCGCTACCTGCAGGACGATACGTCTGACCCCACCTACACCAGCTCCTTGGTAGGTACCTCCCACAGGATGTTCTCCTGCCCAGAGTTCCCTGTGCCCTGCACCTGCTGAGCCTGGGAGAAAGGTTCTGGATGTACAGTCTGGCATGGGTGGGAGTACCTCATGAGTGTTCCCACCACGTAGGTTCATGGTCCAGAGGTCCTGGCTGTGGTTTCCACAAATTATTCTCTTTCCCCTCCTTTTTCTTCCTCCTTTTTTAGAAGTTTTCCACCTCCCTCCTCCCTAAGCACCTTTCTGCCTTCTGCAGTTTCCAGATAAGCCCCTTCCCTTTTCTCTGGGGAGGAAAGGTGAACAGAGGAGTCCCTGGAGAGACAGGAAGGGGAGGCAGGGAGATCACAGCAGCTCCTGGCAGCACAGTGATGGTGTTTTGCCTCCCCTTCCCCCGGCACTCCAGGTCTGGTCTGCTTTTCCCTGCTGGAAACTTGTTCCAAGCATAAATTAAAGAACAAGCCTAATGGGAGCTCTGCCATTCCCCAGCCATCCTTCTCCTCCTTAATTAACTCATTTGTAGGTAACAGCAGCTCTCTTCTCCCCCTGCTCCTGGCTACCCCAGGGGACCCCCAGCTCCCCACCATGGCCACTGTTCTGCTTGTGAGCCCCTGAGAGGTGTTAAGGATGATCAGAGGGGAAAGGGAGGAGCAACTCGCTGACCTTATCTAATGGATTAAACAGAAGAGTGTGTGGTGGGTGCCGGCACGAGACTGCACCAGCTCCTGCCAAAGCAGTTCCTTGGGCTGCTGAGCTGTGCCCAGGTGCCAGGGCTGGCTCCAGCTGCCAAAATGGGAAGGCCAGGGACATGCCTTTAAGGCTGACTCAATGTTTTGGCCCAGTTGCAGCCCTCACTGTCCCCCCGCTGCTCAGTGGGATGCTCCTGTTCCCCCCAGACCTGCCCCTCTCCCTGCCCAGACCCTTCCTGCAGGCAGCAGCCTTTAAGCAGACACTCAGCTTTTATTTTTCCTTCAAAGACCCCAGTGGTAGCTGCTGAGATGAGGCATGAATTAGTCTTTTCCCCACCTTCAGAGATAAAAAGAGATTATCTCATCTGTGTTTTTATTTAATTTAGTCCATAATAGATCTCCCCGGCAGCTGGGAAGTGATGCTGTGCCTGCGATTGCATCACTCTGCCTCCCACAGCAGGCTTTTCGCTCTGGGGAAAAGGCAGGAAAAACAACCTAGCAGTTAATTTCTCCATTTGTAGTTATTCAAATCAAATTTTTTGCCATTCATCCTTCAAGAGCGGCTGACGCGTCCTCGGAAAGGCTACGGAAGATGATAGTGCTAAACGATTTACAATGCAGTCCTGCCCCCAGACAATTCCCATGCACGTCTGTGGTTTTCCTTTTCCCTTGGCTTTTTTTGTGGTTACTTTATGGAGCTTCCCCAGGCAGCAGTCCCTCTGTGCATGCTGCCCCTCCTCACATCCCTGCGCCCTTGGCATGACCATTGGCCCTGGGACCTGCCCTGGCTTGGTGGAGTGGCTTGAGATGCTGACCCTGATTTTGAGCCTTTGGGAGGAATGAGGAGCTCTCTGCCGAGGGCACTTTCCTACACCAGTGCTTTCCACTGGGTTTTAAAGGTGTTTTGCTTTTTGCCTTCCACTCCAAATGTAGGGCTGGAAGGACCTTCTGGCAGCTGTGGGAGCCCAGATGAATCTGTACAGGATGCTTTTAATTCAACCTTGTTTCCATTGAAGGCCAAGGGATGGGGATGCCTGTGGCTCCTCACCTGTGACACGCCCGGTCGTGCTTAGCCTTGTCACCTGGTGACTCCCTGGGAAGGGACCTGGGGACAGGCCACTGATGTGCTGGGTCCTTCAGGCAGCTGGAGTGGCGTGGTGTCAGTCAGTGGGGTAAATCCTTGGATAAACCCATTTGTTTTGTTCAGCTAAGCCATTTTAAACAGGTGCAAGATACAGTCATACAAGATTCAGTACATGTTTTTGGCTCCTGCCTCCTTGTCCCATCAGGTGGGGTCCCTGGGGACCCGTGGTTTGGGGTGTGTGGGATGGCCCCAACTCTGGCTTGTGGGCATCCAGCCTCCTCTGCCTAGGGAGATGTTTCTCAGCTGAAATCCCTTCTTCTGTAGGGGGGAAAGATCCCTGTCAGGTGGACGGCACCGGAGGCCATCGCCTACCGCAAATTCACCTCGGCCAGCGACGTCTGGAGCTACGGCATCGTCATGTGGGAGGTGATGTCGTTCGGAGAGAGGCCCTACTGGGACATGTCCAACCAAGATGTAAGCACTGGGGGTCATCCACACTGCTCTGGGGGCCAGGGGCTGCTCATTCCCAAAAGAAATCACTGTCTGAAGGGCCCTCTGCTCCTTCCTGGAGCCTCAGGAGCGCTCGGTTTGGAGATGAAACAGGCTGGTGAGTGAGAGGATGCAAGGAGGGAAATTGGGAAGAAAAGCCAGTGGGCTGGTAATTGGACTTCAGCAAGCTGCAGGGCCTTTGAAAATGTTCAGAGGGTTTACGAGCAGGGAAGGAGCTTTGGAAGTGTGACTGCTGTACTCCGGCGAGCTCCGCCGAGATAATGAGTGGCAGCTCTCCGCCGGGAGGAACTGCAGCCGTGGAGCATCAGAGCGGAGATTAACCTCGGAGAGCACTGGCTCCTCCCGCTCCCTTGGCTGCTGATCAGCCGGGCTGGCCGTGCCTTCCTGGCTGCCTGCAGCCCCTCTGCCTGCACAAGCAGCTCAGGGAGCCCCCCGAGTCCCTCACTCATCCGTCCTCATCCATCCTCAGGTCATCAACGCCATCGAGCAGGACTACCGGCTCCCGCCGCCCATGGACTGCCCGGCCGCCCTGCACCAGCTGATGCTGGACTGCTGGCAGAAGGACCGCAACACCCGCCCGCGCTTCACTGAGATCGTCAACACCCTGGACAAAATGATCCGCAACCCGGCAAGCCTCAAAACTGTGGCGACCATCACCGCTGTGTGAGTGCCGGGCGCGGGGACGCTCCCTGTCACCATCCCATGCCGTGGGGAAAGGCTCCCCCGGCGGCTCCAGAGTTCATAAATCCTTAGACGGGGGCAGGGGGTTCTGTCTTCGCTCTGCCTGACAGTCAGACAAAGAACATGCAGTTTTCAGCCAAGCTATAGCAATAATTCTTTGCTATTGATTCTTTATGGTGTGTGACCATTTGGGTGTGGTGGCTGCTCTGCCGACGCCTCATCCCTGTGGCTCCCACAGCTGGAATACAGCGTGTGAGCTTGCAAAGCCCTGCTCAGCAGCATTCCCATGGGACAGGCCTTCCTCATGGCCTTTCATGGGTGTGTGCTGGGGGGAGCACAGGGGTGTGGGGGTTGGATTGGGAAGCACAGTGTCCCTGTGCTGGCTGGGCTCAGGCAGGGCAGCCCCTCGGTGCCAGCCAGGCTTGTCCCCAGCGGTGTGTCCTGTTTCAGGCCTTCTCAGCCCCTCCTCGACCGCTCCATCCCCGACTTCACTGCCTTTACCTCAGTAGACGACTGGCTGAGTGCTGTGAAGATGAGCCAGTACCGGGACAGCTTCCTGACCGCTGGCTTCACCTCCCTGCAGCTGGTGGCCCAGATGACGTCCGAGTGAGTTGGCCATGCCAGGGCTGCCCGAAAGCGGGGTGCTGCCCGGTTGGGGAAGTGGGGAGGTCAGTTCAGGGCAAATGACAGGTGTGAGCATCCCTCACATTGGTCACCCAGAGTCTGGAGGTGGCCACATTCACTATTTGGGGATTAATGTGTCAGTGTCTTCCTGCTCCCAGACCCAGTGATGCTCATGGGACCGTGCTTGGGTTCTCTGTGGATGTTTCAGCTGAGCGTACCTCCCTCACCTCCTTTAGCAACAGCAAAGCAGGTTCTCCACCCTCAGCTGCCCACTGACCTTGTTGTCTGTCTGTCTGTCTTCCAGAGACCTCCTGAGAATAGGGGTGACTTTGGCTGGGCACCAGAAGAAGATCCTGAACAGTGTCCAGTCCATGCGAGTACAGATGAGCCAGTCTCCGACCTCGATGGCATGACGTCCCTTGTTCCATGGGGAGGGGCCGGGGAGGGCGCGCAGCGGAGGGCAGAGGTGGGAGGGGAGGAACTGACGGGGGCAGCACTGGGAGAGGAGCCGCCGCTGCCTGGGGACTGCGACTGCAGCCAAAGGATGTTCCTGGAACTCACCTCTGACTGGTGACTTCAGTTCCCCACCAACAGAAGCACACTTACCAATGTCATGGGGGACAGCGTATAAATACATATAAATATGTACAAATCATATATTTAAAAAGCAAAGCAAAACAAAAAAATCATAAAAAACAATGAAGACAAACCAATGTGCGTTGGGGAAGCCAACCCAAACCCTAGAGACCAGACTCCAATCCTGCCACCAGTGAGCAGTGGTCGAAACTGAGAAGGAGGAAGGGGCTGTTGGGGAAGGGAGAGGCATGAGATGGAGCATCCTGTCCAGAGAAACTACCTTCCTTTTTCTTCTTTTGCCCTTCCTCCCTGCCCCGGCCCTTCTGGCTCACCCCGCTCCCCTCTCTGCTCACGGACTGGGTGGAAGTGTCCTCAGATGTCTCCGCAGCTCCCTACCATCCCACCTGGGTGCTGCTCCGGCAACTACCAAAGGACTTCGCTGACCACTGCATGGGGGATCCGACTCAATCCAGTTAATGTCTTCATATTGAAGAAGAGATGTACCTTCAATAGAAAACCTTGGGTTTTGGTTTTTTTTTTCTCTTTTGCTTGCATTTTTTTGCAAAAAGGAAAAAAAAGGATTAAAAAAAAAAACAAACTCTCCATCTTGGAAAATGGAAAGAGGTGTTCCCGTGTGTGTGTGTGCGCGCTCGTGCGCCTGTGTATGTTGTCAACCCTCCGTGGACTCACTGCTTGTCCATGACCGAAGACCAGTGCTGACCCTGCAGCTAGCGGCCGGCCGGTCCCCAGCCCGGGGGGCCAGGGGTTGTGCCCACAGCCCCCAGGGGCGGGAGGCAGCCAGGAAGCCCCCGGCGATGAAGGAAGCTGTCGGCATTCTGCACGTGGGGAGGAGGATGCCAAGGGCCGGCCGGCGCGGCGGGGATGGGACGGGACTGGAGGAGCCACCGCGTGGCTGTGACTGGGTTGGTGGCTGCTGGAGGAAGAGAGATGCTCTGGGAAATGGACTGCTCAGGCCTCCAGGGCCTCGGTGATGTCTGGAAGATGGCTATGGAGGACTTTTTCCCCCATCTTGTGGACCTAAGGATTTTGATATTGATTTATGGACTTAGGTTTCTTGGCTTCAGAGGTAGGTCCGAGTGTCTCACATGTCTCTGTCCATCCATCCGTCCTGCTCTGTATATTTCTGCTCTTCTTTATAGCCTCTCCCAGTGGATGTTTCCCCATATTTAATTTGATCTTTATTCTTTGTTTTTTGTTCCTCCATTGGTCTCCTAGGCAAATTGATCCGGTTAAAATTGCCCAACACGTGTCAGTGTTTACCCAGAATATTGTAAGGCTGGGCCATCTGACGTCCCCCTGTGGATCAGGAGTTTATAAAACGAATGAACTCTTAATAAGGCTTTTACTTAGAGGGCTGTGTGCGAGTTGCAGTGATCCATCACCGTGCTCTCGCCAGCGCTGTGCCGGCACCCACGTGCCGGGGGAGCAGCGGCACAAGCTGGCTGTGGCTGTGCCTCAGGGGCTGCAGGTCCCAGCTGGGGTTTGGTGGTTCACACATACACAGAGATCCTCCGTTCTCCTCACTCCTCTGTCCCCCTCACTCCATCCCCACTGTGGAAATACTCCACCTCTGTGAGTGCCATGGGGATGTCCTGCATCCAGCCGTGTCCTGGGGGTGTTCCTGAGCCACAGGGGTGCCCCGTGTCCCGCTGTGTTATTGGGGCTGTCTGTGCCGCAGTGACGTCCTGTGTCCATCAGTGCTGTGAGCATGGCTCACACCCTCCTGGGCTGTGGTTTTTCCCTATGTCTGTCCTTGCCATGGGGCTGCCCACATCCAGCTATACCATGGGGTTGCTCCATGTCCGTCTGCCCCGTTGTATTCCCATCTATGCCTGGAGATCCCTCACCAGATTTGCTTGCTGCCACTGAACACAAGGAGACAAACCTGTGCTCTGCCTGCTGCCAGCAGCTGTCCACATCTCTGCATGGAAACACTATTCCTCCTGTGTTGGGACAGTCAGGGTCCTCTGTGGCTGGGTGGACCCCCAAGTATCCCATGAGGAGCACATGCTCAGTTCATGGTGGTTCATGAGGAACACGTTCATGCTCGTGGTTCATCACCACCAGCAGGTGAAGGACCCTTTGGGGTGCTCTTTACACCTCCAGGTTTTTTTTTCTCCGTTGCCCAAGGCAGATGACCTGTGCTTTGCTGAAGAACGGGGACTAACAAGATGCAGGAATGAGCTTGTTTCAATTCACTGAACTCCCCCCAGAGAAAGAGGCAGAGAAAAACACCCCTTGTTTACAACAGCAGGGACTGCTCCTCTTCCTGTCTGATAGACGATTGCTAATACCTCTCGGGATGTTGGCGGCCCAAATCTGTATTCTGGGATGTTGTCACACAGAACACAACATGCAGATGGAGCGGGCGCCGCGCATGCTAATGCACCGCCCCGCCACATTGGTATTCCCTGGCACTGAAGGGTCCTTTGTGGGGTTTTTTATGATTTCTCTTTTATTAGAAGGAAGCTAAAGGCGTTTAAAGGAACGAGTGACAGCCACACAGGCTAAATATCAATACTGCACCTTTATGGCTCCCCTGCTGCTGTCGCTGGCTCTGTGAGCACCTGCGAGGCAGCTGCTGCTGCTGCTCGGTGCTGTCCCTTCCCCAGCACACCACGGCAACCCTGGCTTGATGTAAACCCTTTAACACAGAACCACAGCGTCATAGGGTGAGAATGGATCTCTCAGACCATCAAGTCCAACCCGTGACTCATCCCCACCTTGTCAAGCAGTCCAGAGAACTGAGTGCCATGTCCACCGTTCCTTCAACACCTTGAAGGATGGGCATTCCACCACCTCCTTGAGCAGCCCATTCCAATGTTTAATCACTCCTGCAGTAAAGAAACTCTTCCTGGTGTCCAACTTGAACCTCCCCTGGCACAGTTGGAGGCCATTTCATCCTGAATATGAAATGTGAACCATTCAGTCCTGCCCATCCCACCCAGCAGACCAGGTACCCCTGAGGGATCAAACAGGCTGTCTGGGTGCTCAGGTGCTATCAGAGATGCCAAAATCTTCTCAGTTCAGTTTTCCAGGGTGGATGATGCTCCTTGGCTCTGGGCCACCAGCAGTGCCCCTGGGCATTGCTGGGGCTGGTGTCCTTTCCATTCTGTTGCCCTTTCCCAGCTGTCCAACATCTGATATCTCCTGAGCTGTCTCAGAGCAGATGATTCCCATATCCCACTGCTCCTAACCAGCTGTCCCCACATCTTGGCCTTGTGCTGGGACCTGGACGTGTCTCCTCCAGGGTCATGCAAGAGCTCAGCAGCACACTGGTGGTGCTTGGGGCTGAGCAAAGAGAGTGCAGGTGTGCTCAAACAAATCCCTGCAGTGAAGAGGCATCATAGGCCAGGGGAGCTGCTCTCAAGGTGACCTGAGGGACAGTCACCACAGGCCACTTGTTCTCTTGCCTTTCAACAAAAGTCGTTTCATCCAAACCAGAAGATTTCATGAAATGCCATCCGTCTGTTAGTGGAAAGCAAAGGGGAAAGTCCAAAATGGCCATGTTTGGATTTTGCTTTTTATTGAAAAAAACAACATAAAAATTTCAGACCACTTCTGACAGACCATTTTATTGTTTTAGAGGCTTTTCTTCCATGTAAAATCAGTTTTTCAAACTGTGAAGCCTTTCTGTCTGGAAGTGACAGTGCTATCCCTGCCTGGCCATGGCAGCAGCGTTGTGTGTGACCTGCTCCTCCTTTTCCTTTGTCAGATGCCAAGGAAGAGGTTCTCACCTTGACTTGGGTGGCACCTTGTTGATGCTGCTTTGTTGCCCCTACTCTGGTGAGAGCCTCTTCCTTGGTGTAAAGATGAACACTCCAATTTCACATCTTCTGATCCACACTGGTTTGCATTGGACTTCCTTTTTTTGATCACAGAGGATGTGATGGCTCAGAAGCTGTTTTCTTCCTGCAGAGTTTTAGTTTAAAGGGAAGAAAAAGGAGTTTTGGATCAAAGAGGACCAACTGCACAGGCCTTTCCTCTGGGCTGGGCTCCACCCATCACACAGGGTCCTGGTGGGTTCCTGTGCCATGTGGAAGTGCTGGAGGGGCCCATTGCTGGTGAACCCCACTGGGTTGGATCCTGACCCCTGCCACTGCTCACGAGTGAAGCTCAGTCAGAGTGTCTTGCTCCTTTGGCTGCATCCCACATGAATATCCATGCATGGATGTGGCTGCGTGCCCGGGTGAGCCCGCCTCACCCTCGCCCCTGATCCTGGCCTTTCACTTTGTGCTCTGCAGTCGTCAGCTCCTTCTCTCCATTTCTATGGCAACTGTAAAAACCTCAACCCTTTTTGTGTCTTTTTTAGGGTTTTTTTTGTGTGTGTGTGTCTGGGTTGGCTTTGTCCTTTTTGCATAGAGCATTAAATGAAAAAAGAGACTTTTGATTACCAAATCCCTGCTCTGAGCTTGGCCCAAGGTCTTGTGTGAGAATCAGTGAGCAAGATCCTCATAGCTGGACTGGGTGTTGCCGAGTGGCTTCACATTTCCAGCCCCACTGTTACTTCCCTCATCCCCCCCAAAACCCCCATTTGCAATTCAGCTGCATCATTCTCCCCTGGGGCTTTTCCATGCTTTTTCCAGAGCCCCATCCCTGGGTGTGATGGAGGAGCAGCAGGCTTTTCAACAGCAGTAATTAAAAGGAGATGTGGTGACTCTGCCAGGGAAGGTGAACCCAAGCCCCTTGCACATCCGAGGCTTGAACGTGGAAGAGGAGCATGTATTAATGGCATAATTATGTGCCTCTTTCCAGAAAAAAAGGAATGTATTTTATGCCATTTAATGACCTTCAAATTAACAGTTCTTTGAAAGCACTTATGTATATTTAATTTTAAATATTGCTGCAAGTCAGAGCAAGGCTTGCGATGAAAACAGCAGGCAGCTGGTTTTTAAATAAGAGTGATCTCAAGCCATTATTTCTGAGCCCGTCGGCTTTTGGTGCCTCTAATGCTCCTTTGCCAAGGAGAAAACAAGGCTATCCTTCCCCCTGTGTATCAGCCTGAATCTCATGGGATCTCCTCTTTTACTTTCTGCTTTTCCAGGTGTCTGATTCAGAGATAGGGCAGGGTTGGGGCTGGGTTGCAGAATCTCATCAATAAGTTTGCCTGCATCCCAAGGACATCTCTGTGGGCCCGTGGTCTGGGATAAATCATTGGGCATCACGTAGCAAAGGTTTCTTGCACTGCCATCAGCCCTTGCCATTGTTCTGAGATGGGGACAGACATGTTTCTCTTCGTTAAGGTCTGAATTAAGGCTTTTGCCTCTGATCCATAAAAACTGCCAATATATCTGAGCCACTCTGTGTTCACTTGGAAATCATTACTCTTAAACATTGAATTTGAGTTTAAAAAAAAAGGATCAATCAGCTTCTGAGACGAGGAATAGATTTACAGACCCAGAAATGTTCTGTAGCTCCAAGGCCACCCATCCTCCTTGAACTCCTGGAGTCACATCCAGCTCCAACACTCACCCAGGTGCTGCTTGTCCCTGCTGCCTCAGTGTCCCCACTGCATGAGGAGCTGCAGGGGGATTTAATGTTCAGGTCGTTGTCTGCTGTGGTGCCTCCTCTGTGAAGCATCCTGCCAGGGTGGATAGTGATCCAATACTTGGATCATTCCCAGTGAGTCTCCTCAGAATTTTGGAAGTGCCAGAAAATTCTTGAGTGATGATGGCGGAGAAGCCAACTCCACACTGATGGGACTCCTGCGGCAAGTTATTTCACCTCATCAGTGATTTCTTTGCTGCTCCTGTTTTGGCTTATATTTTTCATAATTTTGGGGTGTTGGAGGGGTCCTTTAGGATCATCTTGGATCATCATGCTGTGCTGGGAATGGCTACCATGAGGGAATGGCTCTGCCTGTCCCAGCTGAGCTGAGTCTCCTCCAAAGCCTGTCTGGGAGGTGTGAGAGCTGCTGTTGGGCTGTGCTCTCTCATTTTTGATGCCCTCAGGGTTTGTGTCTCGGGGGAGATCTGGCTCATGTCCATCACTGGACCCTGATGGGCTGTGTTGCCTTCCCAGAGTTTGATGTGGAAGGAGGAGCTGCTCCAATCAGGAGAGGAGCTGCTCTGCTTTGCCTGGCAGGAAGAGATGTGAGGTGGGAACCGTGAGCATCCATGGCAATCACTGTGGTGTTTTGGTTCCTGTCAGAGCAGCAGATCGGTGCTGCTGAGGGGAGTGCACCTGTCTTGGTGACCATGGTGCCCCTCACCTGTGCCTTTTGGGGTTGTCAGAGCTGCTGGCGCTTGGGATGGTGTCCCAGGGCTGTCACTTTTGGCTGGCTGTCCTCCATAGACCTGCATTGTGTGCAGCCCCTCCAGCTCAGACGTAGCTGCCCCCCTTCTCCCAGTCTGTGTCCAAGCATCACTGCTGCTTCTGCTCTCCTTCCTCTGGCCATTGGAATTTAAACTGCCCCGAAGCCCCTGGCTGTCCCACCCTGCTGTAGTGGCTGTTTTGGGGCCATCTCTGGGTCCCTGTGGACCCCAGCACATGGGCAGCTGCACTGCAGGTGCTGCAGCTGTGGAGGGGGTGGCCCCATCAGTGGCCAAGGCAGGATGGTGCTGAGGTCTCCTGGCCTGTCTCTGGAGGGAAATGCTGGAGGAGGTTAATCTGAACAAACCAGCCCTGTGAATTTTAAGTGGATTAGCTGAACTCTGCTCCTTCCCAAAACAGACAGTGCCCTTTTGGGGCGGATGTGGAAGTGGATTAGGCAAAAATCTACTTAAGGCTGCATTAATTCTAGATAAGTGTAGGGGGATTAACGCCCATCCACTTAAAAAAATTAATTGGGGTGAACTTTTCTCTGTGTCCCCAAGTAAACAAGACTCGGCAGCTTTCCCCATCCAGCAGCTGGGCTGTGCCTTTCCCTTCTCTGCTCTCCCATCCCCTCACATTGTGCAGGAGCTGCCATCGTGGTGGGAGAACCTGCTCCTCTCTGATTATCCTCAGGGGCCTCATCAGGCAATTGAACCCTTGTGTGAAGGTGGGGAGAGAGGGCAGGAAAATTATGGTCACCATCAGTGCAATTATCAATGCTAATTAGTGCCAAGCAGGACTGACAGCGGGAGGTGCAGCCCATGGCAAGTGCTGTCTGAGGAGCCAGATGAGCCTCACATCGCATCCCTGTGCGGGCTGCCATGGACAGGCAGATGTGGAACATGCATATATTGCTTGGTTTACTTCTTTTTCCCCACTGTGCTTTGGCTGAACTCTTCAGATTCCCCAGCCTAAATATTTGTGAGCCAGCCAGAGGCTGCCGTGGTCAGGGGCTCAGGCTAGGGTTAGTGCCTGGGTGGCAATGCCATGTCATTGGTGCCTGGATGGGGCTGGGGCTCTGGGAGGCCCCAGGGAAAACAGGGTGAGATGTGGCTCCCTTTGCAGAGGGTTTGGAGGGGGCTTGCAGGGTACAGGGACGGCCTTGGGTCACTCCCGGAGCTGCCTCCGTCCTGCCCCATTCCCAGCAGCTTCTCCCTTTTTCCATGGCACCACACGGGCACAGCAGCTGCGTTTGCAGAGCCACCCATCCTTGATTATTCTGGGTATTTGCAGTTCTGCCCTTCCCATGAGTGTGGAAAGGGAGAGCGCCCCGGGGCTGACCCGGTGCCCGCATCCCAAGCACGCTGCTGGGTTTCCTCACAGCACAAACGTGGCCTTTGTATCGCTATTTGTGTCACGGCAGCGCTCGGAGGCTGAGATCAGAGCCCTCCGCCCGCCTCGCAGGGGCTCCCACACCGGCACTCCGGGAGGAGGAGGAGGAGGAGGAGGAGGGAGGAGGGATGAGGGATGAGGGATGAGGGATGAAGGATGAGGGATGAGGGATGAGGGATGAAGGATGAGGGATGAGGACGTTGACTCGCTGGCTGCGTACCTGGGGATGAGCTGCGCTGCCCCCAGCCCCCCATCCTCCTCCACCTGTTCATGACCTATCCCTCGGCTCTCTTGAGATCCATCCTTTGGGATCGGCCCAAATCAGCTTTAGCTGTCCTTGCATCATTTTTGTCCCCACCAAGAGAAGGGCTGAGCCTGCAGCCACCCCCCACCCCGGGAGGGCGCGGGTTCCCCAGGGAAAACAAATCCCCAAAGCCTTCCCCAGCTCTGCCGCTGGCTCGGGGAAGGACGGTGGAGGAGCCGGGAATGCCGCGGGGGAAGGCGGTGGCTGAGCCGGGAGCAGCTGGTAATATATCTGGTAATATATCTGGTGATATATCTGGTAATATATCTGGTGATATATCTGGTGATATATCTGGTAATGCATCTGGTAATATATCCGGTAATATCTCCGGGGCCGGAGCCATCGCTCGCGTCCAGCTTTAATGTGGCACAATCCGGAGCCGATACAAATCACCGCAGCCCCACCTCGATTTGCAGCCGTCCCCCGGACCCGCCCGGCTCGAGCAGCATCCTTACATCCCTTGTGTTTCTGTTACGGCTTTTTTCCGGGTGTTTTGCTGTTCTGATCCCGTTAACGAGAGCTGTGAGACCAAACCTCCAAGCGTGGCAGCGAAAATAGCCCCCTGTGCCCAAGAAATATCCAGCAATATCTTTTCCACCAGCTGAAGTTCCCTTTTAAAAAAAGATAATCTCAATTTCTCTTCCCTTTTCTCTGCCCCTTTTTCCACCAAACACTACATTACTAAATAAAACTTTCATTACTACCTGGGTTTGCTAAAGAAAAAAATTATTTCCATTCAGGAGAATGATGAATTTTAATAGGAGTGAAATGTCAGGCACAGCTGGGGTGGGTTTCTGAAAGCATTGGTATGTTTGGAGAGGCACAGGGATGCCCGGCAATAATTAGCCAGTGAGCCCCGGTTTTTTGTGGCCCAGCAAAGGGACCCAGCAGTCAATTGCTTTGTTATTTAATGTGCTGCCTTTATGTTTCCAAGGTGCAATTGTATATTAAAAGCATCTTTGCCTCTCCAAAGTGGCTAAATAATGGGATTTTGCTGCTGTGTGGTACTTGTTGGTTATAGGGTGTGAGGTGCTCCTGCTGCTGCTCCTCTGGTTCCCAAACCTTCTGGTTTCCCCCGGCAGCAGAGAAAATGGGGATATGTGTTTTGTTACATTGAAAAAAGCAATTTGATGGTGCATGGTGTTTTTGCTCCTGATTTACACCCGGGGGGCCTCATTTTGCAGCAGGAAGGGGTGGAAAGGCATCTTGGCTGCTGGGGGACACGGATACCCTCCTGCCCCCAAAATCACGTCCCAGCCTCCGCTCCTTAAAGCAACTCAGCTTCACAAAGAATTCCATCTCTTCCATTCCTTCTTTTTCCCCCTGAGGAGAAATGGAGAGCTTTCATTGAAATCATCACTTTTCTGACAGCATATTAATTAATCCCTGCTTCCTTTTTTTTTTTTTTTTTTTTTTTTTTTTTTTTTTCCTTGAGAGGCTGCATGTGCTGTAAGAAGCCTTTGGGTTTCTCTGGCGGCTCGGTGGGGGAAGGATGCGTGGCTCTCTGAGCTCTGTGCCTATTCTCACCCTCTCCTCGTCTTCCTCTTGCCTTGCAGGGGCGTTGAGTGCAGCCTTGCAGCGGGGCAGCAGCGTCGGAGAGGGGGCTCCAGGGGCCGCTTCCCACCGCAGGATGCTCCGGGAGGTCCCGCAGCGCCCCGGTCCCCGTCCCCCCGAGCCGTGGCATGTCCCGGGCCAGCCCTACCCTGTCCTGTACATAACCAGTGAGATGTCTGTAAAAGATTTCAACCCTTGGAATTTTTTTTTTTATTTTTTTTTTCTCCACTCTCCCCTCCCCCTCCCCTTCTTCCCCAATTTGTTGATTGTGTTGAAATTGTCGGAGTTTGTAACAGTATCTTTCAGAGAATATTGTACTAAAGAGAAAATTGCACTCAATAAAAAGGATGAAATAAGCCTGGTCCCTCTCCTTTCCCTTCCCAGGGGCGGCCTTCCTGCTGCCGGCTTCTCTTCAGCTGGGAGCTGGGGGAGTGTTTGCCATGAATATTCATTTGGGGAGCTGGCAGCACTCCACCGCTCCTTGACTTACCTCGAATGTTGATGTCTATCAGATTTGGCTCCCCGGTTTGTAAATGAAGTGACTTTATTCTCGGCGATCCTATCGGAGCTCGCTCGCAGCAGGAAAGCCGGGAGAAGGAGTTTTCCTGGCACGGCTGTTCGTGCGGAGCGCGGTTCCAAACCCTCGTGTGCGATTGCTCAGGGAAACCTCGCTGGAAGCGCTGCCTGGGATCAAAGAGTCCTGCTGGAGCCCGTCCATGCAAGGGCTGATCCTCGTCTTGAACCTGCTTTCCTTAAGGATTGCTGTTAATGATGGCTGGAAAATGGATTCTTCCTTGTGCATTGGCTGCACTTGGCTGTTTTATTGCTAGGATCAATCACACAACTCATCCAGCTCTGGCTCACACGCTCTTGGGGTGGTTCTGTGCAGGAGGTGGACTCCATGATCCTGGGGGTCCCTTCCTCCTCAAGATATTCTGTAATTCTCTGATCCAGGTGATGCTGAGAGCAGCTGGTCCTGCTGGCACTGGGAACATCCTCAGCCAGCAGCAGGGGCTGAAACGGGGGCTAAAGGTTTTGTAAATTAAAAATACGCGGCCACCAATGAGTTATTTGGGGTTCAGAAAGGGGAGCTGCTCCTGGGGGAGCTCTGGAGGTGGGGTTAGGGGTTCCCATGGCTGGGGTTTTGGGCTGAGCTGGGCAGAGAGAGACAAGCAGTGCTTCAGCTGTAGGTGGGGACAGCAGAGCCCTGTGGGCCCTGGCATCCTGTCATTGTCCCACCAGCGGTGGTGTTTGTACGGCTCTCATGGCTCCTGTCAGGAGATTTCCAAGTCTTTTCTGCTTCTCCAGGGCCATTATAGCTGGGATGTGTTTATTACAGGGATTTTTGAGGGAGTGGGTTCCACATGCTGATGGGGATGGCTGCAAGTCCAGCAAGACTCTGCTGCCCCAGGCTCACACACCACAGTGAGGTTTGCCTCATACTTTCCAGGGTTAGAACTGTTGTTTTGGGTGTTTTGCATGTTTTTTTGCCAAGCCCATCCCGACAAATGAAAGCAGATAGTCCCTGCCATCTTTGGATATGCAAGATGCAAATAGGCAGCAGCTGATGGAGGGCAGAGTGAAGTTGTTTGTGTGTCCTTAATTGAGTAGACACTTGATTTAATGGGCTTCTAGTGTGGTTTAAATGAGTGTTCATGTTTGTTGAATCCTCTGGGATTTGGGGTGCTGGGAGGGTGTATCCTTTACTGCAGGTTGCTCTGAGGTTTTCCCCTTAAGTAACCAATAGACATTTACAGCCAGTGCTTGATGCTCCCGGAGCAGTTTGCCTTGGAAGAGCCTTTTAGCAGGGTCTGGGGGAGCCCTGCTGTCAGTGTGGTGGTTTATGGGGCTCTGAAGGACCCTGGGGAGCCTGGATACGGCTGGCCAGTCCCTGACAGACCTGATACAGGTTTATACAGCTGCAGGCTCTGGAAGCTGTGTTTTATTTTCCCCATGGGATAACCAGTCACCGTCTCCGCCTGCATCCCAGCTGGAACGAGATGTCATTTACGAGGCCACACAGCATCCAAAGAAACTTTCCCTGAGCTTTCAATATAGACACAGGAGACTGTCACAGCCAGAACAGAGCCTAGCCCTCAGAATGAAAAATCTTTCCTTCATGGCTCTCAGGTTTGAAAAATGGAAGCAGCGCATTGGCTCCAATGACCCCGCAGCAGCTCCCAGAAATCCCAATGCACCCAGTGCTCCGGCACACCAGTGTGATGCCAACCTAATTCCAGCTCTGGCCGTGGAATAAATCCATATTTACCCCACTGCAAGGAGAAAACTGAGCCAGGACTGTGCTCAACTCCATGGGGTGCAATGAGGGGCTTCCCTGGGCATCTCATGTATGGAGTCTGGTGAGAGACACTTGCTCCTACTCCAGATGCACAGCTCTGGCCCCAGGACAGCCCTTCCCATGGGAAGAGAGTGGCTGGGGATGCATTGGCTGTGCAGGGATGTGGCAGTGAAGGAGGGAGGGGTCACACACATCCCCCAGCCTCTCCCACCTCCCCTCCCTCCCACACTCGGCAGTGAAAGACAAATAAAAGATGAGCCCAAGAGGACCATAGGCTAAATTGTAATTGGAGCAATATGGGCTGATGATAAAGGTCTGTGCCAACCCACATTAACTGGCAGCATCTGCTGGAATTATTGGAGATGCCTCATCGTCTATTAAAAGTGCTGGGATTTTCCTGGAGGACAAGCCAGGCAGGCTCAGCAGTGCTGGAGAGCCAGGAGGGCTCAGATGGAGCCAGCCTGAGGCTGCTGCAGTGTTGAAATCTCCTTCAGGCCCTCTGGAGAGGTTTTGGGGGATGCTCTCAAGAAAGCCATCTCCTGCTGGTAGCAAGGGGCTGGTTCCTGTTTATGTGGTCACTCCACATACCCCTCCTGAGTGACACCACATCCTCCTTCTGCTCCAGGGGGATGGGGACAGGGCAGGATTTAGTCCAAGCAGTTGCTTTTAGCTGGATTCCAGGTACTGCCCTGATTAAACCTGCACAGCCACCCCAGGGAGGGGATTCTGCCCCTCTGCTCTGCTCAGGTGAGACCCCATCTGCAGTGCTGCATCCAGCTCTCAGGCCTCCAGCCTGAGCCACAAGAAGGATGTGGAGCTGTTGGAATGAGTCCAGAGGAGGCCACGGAGCTGCTCCAAGGGCTGGAGCCTCCCTCTGCTCTGGAGCCAGGCTGGGAGAGCTGGGGGTGTTTATCTGGAGAAGGGAAGGATCCAGGGAGACCTGAGAGCCCCTTCCAGTGCCTAAAGGGGCTCCAGGAGAGCTGGAGAGGGACTTGGAAGAAGGGATGGAGGGAAGGACACAGGGAATGTCTGCACACTGCCAGAGGGCAGGGATGGATGGGATATTGGGAAGGAATTGTTCCCTGGGATGGTGGTGAAGCCCTGGCACAGAGTCCCCAGAGAAGCTGTGGCTGCCCCTGGATCCCTGGGAGTGTCCAAGGCCAGGCTGGACAGGACTTGGAGCAGCCTGGAGTAGTGGGAGGTTGGAGTGGATGAACTTCAAGGTCCCTTCCAAACCAAACCATCCTAGGACCTCATGAAGCTCCCAGATACATGCCCTCACCCAGCTGACTGAGCAAATCCCACCTCCTGGGACTTGGGCAGGATGGAAGACATGTTTGAGCTGCTCCTGTGCTGTAAGCTGGGCTCCTCTGCCCCTGCCCTCAGCAATGGGGAGGATTCAGGATGCTTTCCTGCAGGACCAGCCCCTCTCACACCCACCGGGCCCTAGAGGAGTGGGCATGCTTTGCTGTAAGGTGCCCTGGGGTGCTGGCATTAACCTGGGTGGGAAAATGTCTCTGCTGTCACCCCAGCTTTGGGGACTGTCCCTGCTGCTGGTGGACCCTGGAGATGCTGGTGCCCCTCTGAAGGAACAGGAGTGGAAATCTCCCCAAACCCCCAAGATATCTGTGCTGCCTGGCTCAATACCCAGGCAGGCTCAGCAGTCCTGCCCACATTCCCTGGTTCCAGTGGCAGGCAGGGCTGTGGGGTGCATTCCCCACTGCAGCCGAAGGGACGCGTTCCCTGCCTGGCCCTGTGCCACACCCAGAGCTGCTCCTGAGCCTTTCCTCACCCGCTGCCTCGGCAGCCCAGGCATTATCTACCTCCTGCATGCCAAATTATTCATTTCCCTCGTGGGCCCTTTCCCTGGCACTCTGATTAGAGTTTCTTAGCTCCTTATAAACACTAATGAATTTATTTCCCCATGCCCTTATGAGGGAGATGGGGTATTATATCTTTATACATAGCGAGCTCAAGCGTGGATTTGGGGACTTCAAAGCACATTGGCACCCTGGGAGGTCTGGAGAGCTGCTGTTCCACACCCAGGGGTGTTTGGCACCCATCAGCTGGCTCTGGGTGTCCCAGCAAGGAGAGCAGGGCATGTCCAGCCAGGTGCTGGCCCCATGCTGGTGGTCCCTGCTCAGCCTTCATCCCAGCAGCTCCATCCTCCCAGGGAACCCACCTTCCCTCCTCTGTTCAGTATCTGTTTGGTCACTTGGCTCTCAAAACACGTGAGTCCAATGTCATGGGTGGGAGTGGGTGACCCTCCAGGGGACTGTGGTGTGTGTGCTCTGGGAAACCACCAGGGCCCCAGACTGGAGATTGTGCTGGGGCTGGTTCTTGATGTGGCTCCTGTTTTGATCAGCAAGGCAGTCAGTGTCTTAAAACAAGTGTAACCAGGGGCAGCACAAAATCACCTCAGCAGCTTCATCCACCACTGGGGGTTTTCCCCCAGGACAACTCAGAGGATGCTCAGGCTGGACACCAGGGAAAGGTTCTTCCCCCAGAAGGTGCTGGGGCACTGCCCAGGCTCCCCAGGGAATGGGCACAGCCCTGAGGCTGCCACAGCTCCAGGAGCATTTGGACACTGCTCTCAGGCACAGGGTGGGATTGTTGGGGTGTCTGTGCAGGGCCAAAAATTGCACTCTGGTCCTTGTGGGTCCCTTCCAGCTCAGCCTATTCCATGATTCTGTGATTAGAAGTCAGGGAGAAACTGGTGGATTGTCTGGAACCTGCTGTCCCCAGTGTGAAGCTCATGTCTGTCCACAGCTGTAACAGCACCCCTGTGGTTACCTGTGGGCCACTGGGAGCTGCCCAGGGTGCAGGAGCATCCTGTCCTTGCCTGATCTGCTTTCCCATTTGCTGCTGCAGACGTTCCTTGACAAGCTTTGCTCCCTTCAAGTTGCACCAGGAGCCCCAGGTGTTTCCTCACCGCTCTCTTGGACCTCTCTGCCCTCCAGTGCTCCTGGGGCCTCCAGGCTCCTTGTCCTGCCCACTGCCCATGTTCCTTCGCTCTTCAGGTGGCCTCACTGTGCTGAGCCAGCATCTTTTTCAGTGCTCTGTCCTCGTTTGCTTCCTTTGTGTGTCCCCACACTCTCTTCTGGACCCCTTTCCTTTGGATTTCTGCTGAGCCCAGGTGGCCTTGGCTCAGTTGATGAGCCCAGCTGGGCTGAGCTGTGCAGTGTCACCCCTGGGTGCCTGGGGACATCTGGAGTGACCTGTGCTCTCCCCAGACCGGGTGCCAGTGCCTGAGGCTCCTCTCTGCTGGCAGAGGTGGCTGGTGCTGCATCCCCTGGAGCAGAGGGACTGATGAGGAGCAGGAAACAGCCATTCCCAGCCTGTCCCCGTCTGGAAGGTGAACGCTCCTGCACGTAGGTGTGGGTGCTACCACTGCACACAGGGACTGACCCAGATCCTCTGCAGGAGCACCAAATGCAGGGAAGAAATTAACAGGATTGGGAGATCTGGGCAACAGAGCTGGAGAGGGACTTTGGTGGGACAAGAGGGAATGACTTAGGTGAGATATTGGGAAAAGATTCTTGGCTGTGAGGGTGGGGAGGCTCTGGCTCAGGTTTCCCAGAGAAGCTGTGGTTGCTCCATCCCTGGAAGTGTTCCAGGTCAGGTTGGACAGGGCTTGGAGGAACCTGATCTAGTAGGAGGTGTCCCTGCCCATGGCATGGGGTGGGAATGGATGGGCTTTAAGCTCACTTCCAACCCAAACCATCCTGGGGTTCTGGTTCTGTGCTGAGCCTTCAGTGTGCCAAATCAATCCAGATGCATCCAGCAGCGTGTGGAGATTTGTCCCTGCGGGTCTCCACAACCATGATGGACAGGTAATAAACCTTGCTCTGCTCAGGAGCCTGAGCATCCTCCCTCCAGCCTCCAGGCTCCCCACAAAATCAAACAAACATCCTTCTCCTTTCCAGGGCTGTTCCCTGGGTGAGCTCAGTGCCGGCTCCACGGCAAGGTGTGCACAGCTGTTCTACCAGCAGATTTCCTGGGATGCTTTGCAGCTCCACACTCCTCCCTCTCCCAGCAAGGCTGCCTGTGAGATGCTGCTCCTGTTTGAGCAGACACTGGCACCGATAGCCCTGACAAGCGGCAATTATTACGCTGACAAAATAAAAGTTTTGAGTTGTTTTGCAAATATTTTTGAAGCCCTGATACAGCAGCAGAAGTAGGCGTAATTACACATAAAAGTGTATCTCCTTTATAGTCTTTTAATTATCTACTCAGGTGAACCATAATTTGAGGGGAAATGCTTTAAATCTGTTCATTTCTAATAATAAAAAATGAGGTGGGTGAGTGTTATTTTAATGTAATTAAGAGAAGACATGGCTGGATGGATGGCTGAGAGCAGGATCTGCGCTGTGCTCTGGGGACCTTGGGCTCTGTCCCCTCCCCTGCCACCACAGGAGTCCTGTCTCTGTGCTGGACAGTCCATTAACACCACAGTGGGATTAAGTGTTCACATGTGGTGACAACATTGTTTTGTGTCAATACTGAACAGTCTTGTCATCAACCTTCCTGAGCTCAGCTTTGCCAGGCCCTGCCCTGTAAAACCTGGCACTGCTGGGGGGCACCCTGAAACTGGTCTGCTTTTGCAGGCCACTCTCCAGCCATGCCAGAGAACCTCTGGAGGCCAGTGTGGGACAGGGAATTATCCTGGGAAGGGAATCATAGAATGGCTTGGGCTGGAAGGGGCCTCAAAGCTTATCCAGTCCCCCCCTGCCATGGACAGGGGCACCTTCCACTATCCCAGGTTGCTCCAAGCCCTGTCCAGACAATCTGGGCACCTCCCAGGACCTGGCATCTCTTGCTGAGGACCCAGCTGCCCACAAAAGTGGTGGCACCTCCAGGCTGAGCCCTGCATTAAAATTGGTTCCAAGCCTCCAGCTCCTGCCAAGCATTAGCTGTAACTCTGATTTCACCTCTTCCATCCCTGAGCTGCTGTCAGGAGAGGCACATTAAAGGAAGGCCTTTCCATCCAGTCTGCAGCTTTCCAAGAGAAGACTGAGTGTTGAACTTTATTTCTCTTATAATGGCTCCTCAGAGCCCCGGGTAAGACCAAAGCCTGGCTCCTTTGGGTGCCACACATCTCCCTCGGAACTGGGATGGAGGATCCGTCTTCTGGGGAGGAAAGCTCAGGCATGAGGGGATGAGGTGACTTTTCCATGAGTCAGTGGGCAGCCCATCCCAGGGGCGAGACACAAACAGCAGCTCCCTGTGTTTGCATCTCCCAGGGATAGTGGTGCCCCTCTGTTCCCAGTTAGTGCAGAGGGAGACCCAGGCTGCTTTTCACTCGCTTTCCCGGGAATCCAGAGCCTCCCCCCGCCTGCCTGTGCTGCTCCTGTTATCGTGAATGTCAAGCACTTTGCAAACAGAGGCATTAAATGTCAGATCCTGTCCCTTACAAGCCCTGCTTGTAATTTGAATGCTCAGACATGCTCTGTGCTCACCTCAATCCCATTCCCTTCCCCTGATAAGTGGCGTCCCTGGTGCCGCTGCCTTGGGAGGTGAGGCCACCAAGCAGTGCTCTTTACACCACTCTGCACCCTCATCCCAACGTCTTCTTCCTCCCTAGCTGATACTTTTAATTTCTTAGGGTCAGATTTCCACCTGGCCCTCTCCTTTGGGGAGAGTGATGGGCATTTTGGGGGAGGTGTTTGGGTCCCATGGCTCTCTATCTCCCTGTGTCAAACCCTTCAATAAACAGAGCCAATCTTCCCTTGCAGCTCCAGCTGCTCTCTCCTCAAAAGCCCCCGGTTCCAGCTGAGGCAGACCTGTTCCAGGATTTCTCACCTGGATTTGCCCTTGCTCTCCTCTTGGATAAGTGAGATGAGGCATCCTGCACTCCTCTGGTGAAGTTCAACAGGGCCAAGTGCGAGGTCCTGCACCTGGATTGGGGCAATCCCTGGCACAAACACAGGCTGGACACAGGCTGGGTGGGGAAAGGACGGAGAGCTGCCCTGAGGAAAAGAGCTTGGGTGTGTTGGTGGACAAGAGGGAAAGGCTTTAAACTGCCAGGGGAAGATTCAGACGGGACACTAGGATGAAATATTCCCTGTGAGGGTGGCAGGCCCTGGCACAGGGTGCCCAGAGAAGCTGTGGCTGCCCCTGGATCCCTGGGAGTGTCCAAGGCCAGGCTGGACAGGGCTTGGAGCAACCTGGGATAGTGGAAGGTGTCCCTGCCCATGGCATGGAGTGGAACTAGATGAGCTTCAAGGTCCCTTCTGACCCAAACCATTTTCTGATCTCTCACATCTTATGCCACAAACTATCTTAAGGCTTCTCTCCCTGTTTTCCTGTCACTTCCCTGTATTTGCTGTTATTTTGGATAACAGGGTGGCCTAGCAGTGCACTGGTGTGAGGCCTTAGGGTGATACCAAGTCCTTCCCTGCCCCACATTACTGCCTTCCCCCTGGTGTGCACCCAGGCACTGAGCTGGTCCCTTTCCCACCCCTGGCAGTGGGAACAGCCACGGTGGCTGCCAGCTCTCTGGCTGTTTGTCCTTGATGGAAAAGCCTTCCCCAGGAACAAAGGACGTGCCAGCTCCGAGTCACCAGTAACAGGGAGTGCTCAGCTCTCTTCCCTTTGGAGCCTTTGAGCTGGGGTTTCTCATTTGCACTGTGGCATTGACACAGTAAAATAATGCAGAAATTGCACAGAATAAATTAAAGCAAACACTGCATGTGCTGCTGCCCAGAAATTTGGGACTTGCTGCATGGCTAACAAGGTGCATTTTAATAATTACAAATGAACCTGTGGCCATGAGAGCCTTCACTGAGCACACCTGGAATGAATGCTGATGCTGCTGCTCCCCGCAGAATGCTGATAATCACATTTGCCAGTGCATTAGAGCTGATTTAGGGGTAAACAATAGCTTCCATCTGAATTTGTTTTACAACCTATTGACTGTAGCAGGTACCTCTTTTCCATTGAAATAATTGTAAATATTTTACCGTGCCTTCACGCTGCATTTGTTCTTGGTGTTTGTTTGTTTTGTGTTTTGGTGGCTTAAAAAAAAAAAAAAATTATTATTTATTTATTGTGAATTGACAACAATTGTGTTCACCTTCCATCTAATCCAAGGAGCTCATGGTTGTTTCCTCCCCTCTCCATCCTTTGTTGGAATAATTGTTCTTCCCACAGTGCTACTGCATGGTTTGTAAGCTTATTTCAGGCTCAACTGTGGGGATTAGTGATAACGCTGCCTATTGTAGGAAGGTTCATATTATTTAAAATTGGAACTAGAACAAAGGCAATTCAATCCCCATTCCTTGCTGCCCGGGTGAAACTGCATTTACTGACGCAGTCCAGGAAGTGCCAGGTAGGAGCTGAGCCTTTCTGCAGGCTGGGGAAGGGAGGTGGATGAGGCTGGGCAGCCTGAGTTCAGCCCCAGAGCCTGGGCAGGAGCAGGGAATGGCTTTTCCTTGGGTGCCCCTTCCCTGAGGGCTGTTCTTAGTGCCTCCTTAAGCACTGCCCTTGGCCTGGAGATCTCAAATCACTGCTGCAGCAGGGATGGGAGGTGGTGTTGAGATGGAGATGCTCAGCTTTTAATTTTTTCCCAGTGCAGCAGAGCCTTAAGGGCATTGCAGTAGGTCCACACTGGCAGCAGGGACTGGGGCAGGGGCTGCTCCCAGCTCCAGTGGTCAGGTGGCTTCACACACACAGCCCTGCTGTGCCTGGGCTTTGGGTAAGTGACAGCAAAGAGCTTGAACTGGCAGCTCCTTCCCTCTCTGCATGGCCAGCAGTGTGAGACCAGGTCTCCAGCACATAGCCCAGATCATCCATCCATCCATCATCCATCCATCCATCCATCCATCCATCCATCCATCCATCCATCATCCATCCATCCATCATCCATCCATCCATCCATCCATCCATCATCCATCCATCCATCCGTCCATCCATCCATCCATCCATCATCCATCCATCCATCCATCCATCCATCCATCCATCCATCCATCCATCCATCCATCATCCATCCATCCATCCTCCATCATCCATCATCCATCCATCCATCCATCCATCCATCCATCCATCCATCCATCCATCCATCCATCCATCATCCATCCATCCATCCTCCATCATCCATCCATCCATCCATCATCCATCCATCCATCCATCCATCCATCCATCCATCCATCCATCCATCCATCATCCATCCATCCATCCTCCATCATCCATCCATCCATCCATCATCCATCCATCCATCCATCCATCATCCATCATCCATCATCCATCATCCATCATCCATCATCCATCATCCATCCATCCATCCATCCATCCATCCATCCATCCATCCATCCATCCATCCATCCATCATCCATCCATCATCCATCATCCATCCATCCATCATCCATCCATCCATCCATCCGTCCATCCATCCATCCATCATCCATCCATCATCCATCCATCCATCATCCATCCATCATCCATCATCCATCATCCATCATCCATCCATCCATCCATCATCCATCCATCCATCCATCCATCCATCCATCCATCCATCCATCCATCCATCCATCCATCATCTATCCATCATCCATCCATCCATCCGTCCATCCATCATCCATCCATCATCCATCCATCCATCCATCCATCCATCCATCATCCATCCATCCATCCATCATCTATCCATCATCCATCCATCTATCCATCATCAATCCATCCATCCATCCATCATCCATCCATCATCCATCCATCCATCCGTCCATCCATCCATCATCCGTCCATCATCCATCCATCCATCCATCCATCCATCCATCCATCCATCCATCCATCCATCCATCCATCCATCATCCATCCATCCATCATCCATCATCCATCCATCCATCCATCCATCCATCCATCCATCCATCCATCATCTATCCATCCATCCATCCATCCATCCATCCGTCCATCCATCCATCCATCCATCCATCATCCATCCATCATCCATCCATCCATCCATCCATCCATCCATCCATCATCCATCCATCATCCATCCATCCATCATCCATCCATCCATCCACATCCATCATCCATCCATCCATCATCCATCCATCCATCATCCATCCATCCATCCATCCATCCATCCATCCATCCATCCATCCATCCATCCATCCATCCATCATCCGTCCATCATCCATCCATCATCCATCCATCCATCATCCATCCATCCATCATCCATCATCCATCCATCCATCCATCCATCCATCCATCCATCCATCCATCCATCCATCCATCCCCCATCCATCCATCTCTGTGTGTATCTGCTTTCAGCCAGGTTAATGTCTGGATGTTGTCTCAGCTGGAGTTTGTGTCCCCATTTTGGCACACACAGAGTTGGTGTCCTCGAGCACCTTTTGAGAAGATTCTCCTGGTTGGTGAGAGCAGAGGAGCTTGTGGCAGGGTGGAGAGAGCTGAGAGTTCAAGGAGGTCCCAGAGTTGGCACCACTGCACCTCTCCCTTGGGATTCTGCAGCTCTCTGTCACTGGCAATTCATGCCTTGGCTCTTCAGATTCCACTTGGTGATTCCAGGGATGAAGAAAAGGCATTGCTGCCTCTCCTTCTATGGAGCTTTTACAGACACTGAGGTTCACTGAGCCAGTAGAACATTCTGGGCTGGAAGGGACCCACAGGGATCATCTAGTCCAGCTCCTGGCCCTACAGACATCCCAACAATCCCACCCTGTACACCCCTGAGCGTGTTGCCCAAATGCTCCTGGAGCTCTGGCAGCCTTGGGACCGTGCCCATTCCCTGGGGAGCCTGGGCAGTGCCCAGAACCCTGTGGAAGAAGAACCTTTTCCTGATATCCAAGCTAAACCTCCCTCCTCCCCCAGTGATAGGATCCAAGGGAACGGCTGGAAGGTTTTACTGTAATATTTTTGTCAGCAACATTGAAATTGCTCCTCAACTCTTTCTCTACCCCATCCCTGACCCCAAACCCCTGTAGTGGGTACACCCTGAAGGGAATGCTGACATGCCTTCAGGCTGGGAGGTGCTGCTGTGACCTGCCCTGGCCACTGCTGGTCCTTGAGCTTCCCATCCATCCCCCTCCCCTGCTTCCCCAGAGGAGTGGAGCACGTGGGGTGTGCGAGCGCACGGGGGGCGGTGAGAAACCCCAGACACACAAAAGCTGGAGGAACCACCAGCAGCTGTAACCCTGGCAACTGTGTCTCAGCATTTGAATGTAATTATACCTCGAACGTGATAAACACTCCCAAGGACTCCTTATGTGGAGATCATACTAAACAAGTCTTTGAAATTACCCTCATCAAATATTGATAGAGGGAGAGTTTTTGAAAAAAAAAAAAGGGAAAAGGGAAAGAGAGAGAAAAGGCAAATTCTTGCTCTTGCCCATGGGTTAATGAGGATCTGTTGGTTTATCACCACGGTGCAAACCCCGCCGAGAGCTCCGGAGCTCTGCAAAGTTAAAAGTGGGGGTGGGAGGAGAAGAGAAATAAAACCATCAGGTGAGGCAACTCTATCGATCGGCATTTTGTTTTATGTTTGGCACGCAGGAGAGCCATCCCAATAAACACCATTTGTCTTGCCCAGCCCTGGCAGACGGGGTTTAATTGCTCGGGAGCAGGAGTGGGCAGCAGAGAAGGGGCATTTCTGAGGTCCATCAGCATGGAGGGCTGTGTTGGTCAGCAGAGCACTGAGCATGGGCATCTCCTCCCACCTGCAGGGCTGGAGACAGTGGGCAGAGTGTTTTCCATCAGGAGAGCAGGTGGAAGTCCCAGGTGGTTTCCAGCAGCTGTGGATCAGGTGTGCAGGAATATCCCTGGAAGTGGTGGTGTTGGCCCAGTGTGGGATGCTCCTTGCTGGTGCTCATCTCCTACCAGCAACCTCTTCTCCTTGGAAAAAATCCACCAGGGGCCTTCCCTGGCTCTGGTGCTGTGCAAAGGGAGAGAGCTGGGCTGCAATTTTCTCCTCTCCTCAAGCCAGGTAGGTGCAAGAGATGCACTAAAAAAAGGGTGTTAGCAGAGCTGGGATGAGCTGCTGTGCTCAGCAGATGCCCTGTACAATGCCTGGAGGAGGTTTGGTGAGCAGAGCAGCTTCTTGTCTCTTGAGTGATCTCCCAGCAACATGTGGGGCTGGGGAGAAAATGGGTGAAAAAAGCACCAGTGCTGCCAAGAAAAAGGGAGCAGCTCAAACTTTGTTGGAGCAGAGGCTCTGAAGATGTGGAGGAGGAGGAAGAGGAGAGGGGAACAGCTCTTCATCCAGGCTCTGCAGGCAATGAGTGTCAAGGGGAAGGATGCAGGGCACCAATTTTGTGAATTGTTGGTTGTGAGGTACTTGGTGACTTTTTGAGCTGGCTTTTAACAGGGAGGAGAGGCAAACAGGGGGCCCTGGCTGCAGTTTGGTTGCCATAACTCTCACCTGGAGTCACGGAGACCTGGAAGCAAAGGTGGGTTTTCCCTGTCTACTGGGTGGGGATGGTGGTGGTACTGATGTGATTTCACCTGACTGAAGGTTTTATCACTTGGGAAAGGTTTGAGGAGCAGACCTGAGCTGCAGAAATAGAGGCAGCATTTGACATCCCCCATGGGATCCCTGTGGGAACACTGGCCAGCGCTGTGGCCAGGGGGCACAGGCAGTGCAGCCGGGGGAAAACAGCATTTTAATAGGAATGAGGGAGGCATGATGGGATCACCAGCTTGGTGGAGAGCTGTACATCTCTGCTGGAAAACCTCCCTTCCCCACCGAGCCTCTCTGTTCCTGGCAGGCCTGCACCTAAAGCAGTCTCCCATCACCTTCTGAAAGGACCTGGAAATACCTCCTGAGCAAGAAAACTCCAACTTTCATCTCTACCCAGATCTGCAAAGTCAGCCTGAAGCCAAGACATGTGCCAGGGTAGATGCCAGCCCGTGAGCAGGGCCGGCACATTGTTGAGATCCACCCGATGTGTCCCCAGCCTGTGCCAGGGCCAGCTTGGTCCTTGTGCTGGGAACGGTGGGCATGGCTGCGACACACAGACACCAGAGCCCTCTAAAGCACTGCCAGATGTTTTATGGGCTGCTTGGAAACAGCTGGAAAGCCCTGTAATGCCAGTGCTCGGTATTAGTTACTGCTGACGCAGCTGAGAGAGGAAATAAGGGGGAATTGCAGCTCTGAGAGATGTTTTGGACATCTCTGGTCCAACATCAAGGGTGGGTTTGTGGAGCACAAGGCAGCTGTGGCTCAGGAGCAGAAAGCAGAAGGGTTGCTGGACTCCTCCATGCTGGGAGATGATTGTGAACAGCGTGGAGCATGTTGGAGGGAAAGAGGTTGTGATCTGAAATGTATTCCACAAATGATTCAAAGAAAGCTGCACTAACCCCACGGCTGCTCTGCCTCCCACTGAGCTGCTGGCTGAAGCTGTTTCCATCCAAGGATGAATTGGGGTGGATCCTATCCAGTATGTGCTGGTTATCACTTGCTGTTAGCTGGATCAGGAAAGAGGGGTCTGGGACAATGTGTTGGATCAGAAGCCTTTGATGGGGGTATCCAGGTGGTGTCTGCTGCCCTCGTTTATCAGGCTGAAAATAAAGAACTTTGGAAAAATCTCAGTCTTCCTTTCTCACTGCAAATTCCCCATTCTGGAGTCTCTGAACGAGATAAAGATGTTTGTGTTCCTGCACGGCCCCCAGGGAAATGCTCCTGCCATGGACAGGAGGTGCCAAGGGCGGTGCAGATGCTTTGAGGGGGAGTTGCTGTGTGAGGGAACTGTGAGAGGTGCAGATGTGGTCACCCATCACCCGCGGTGTGTGCAGGGAGGAAATATCAGCTGAGGGCAAAAAAGATGCTTTGACCTTTTGGAAGAGCTGTCTGTGTGAGGTGGCTGGGGTGCAGTGAGCCATTTAACAGAGCAGCTGAATCCTTGGGCTGAGCCACACAAGGACTGTCCCAGCAGAGAAGCTGCTTCTCCCAAGAAGGCTCCCAGGGTTCATGCTTAGATGGTTCCTTTAAATGTTAATTCTCACCGGCAGCATCTGGAAGAAAACTCGGAGTACTCAAAGGGAACTCAACCCACTCCAAAGCGTCTTCACGTTTGTGGTTCTTTTTATCTTTGTTTTTTAAATGTTAAAATTTGTTCTTTTTCATTTCTGAAGTTAAAAATAAGGAGAGAGGCAGCCCTCCCAGCTGGGGTCCCAGCGCAGAGGCACAAAGGCCCAGCCGTGTCGCTGCCGGAGCCAGCGCGGTGGGCTGCGCTTCCCCCCGCTCCGAGCTGCCACAAGAAAGAGCTCCTGCAGTCACCTTATTTTTTTTTTTTTCCAAGAGTTGCATTGTTAAACCCTTCCGTGGGGAAATCCAGGGAGTGTAATTGCTCTGGTCTGACTCTGCCCGCTGAGCCGCCTGAATTAAGTGGGTGTTTTGGCATCCTGAGCTGAGCCTTGTGGGAAGTGACCTTCGCCTTCTGCCGCTGCTCTCTGCAACCTGCCGCTAATTAGGATGGAGAGAGCCCTCCTTTGTTTCCAAATAGTGGTTTACCTCTGTCTCGGCGTTCTGCCGGGAGCTGCCCGGTGTGACTCGGTGCATAATGAGCGCCCGGGCTCCAGCGCCTCCGAGAGCGCCCTTCATCTGCGGAGCCGAGCGGGACCGAGCCCGGCCCCAGCCTGTGCACGGCACAGCCCCTCATCAGCCAGCGCCGCAATTAACATCTCAAACGGCGCTTTGTTATACTATTATTACTATTATTATTATTATTATTATTATTATTATTATTATTATTATTATTATTATCATAATAATCATCATCATAATTATCATTAATTATATAATAATATAATAATATAATTAATATTAACGATGATAATAATAATAATAATAATAATAACGATAATAATAATAATAATAATAATAATAATAATAATAATAATAGTATTGTAAACCCTACCATTTCCATGGCACCTTTCATCCGGTATTTGAAACTTGGGAGCGGCACCAATGCCCATGGTGTCACACAAGCGTCATCGCTGGAGCCTGTGGAGATGTGCTGGGTTTGGGGAGGTGTCAGGGGTCCACAGCTCCTCCAAAGAGTCACAGGATGGTTTGGGTTTGGGTTGGAAGGACCTGAGAGATGATCCAGTTGCCACTCCCGAGCTGTGGGCAGGGTCACCACCCATTAGGGATTGGAGTTGCCTGCTCTTGGGACAGTTTTCCCAGGTCTGTAATGGCCTGAGGCTCCAGGCACTGCTAAAAAGGGGAATGAGGAATTTCTGCCTTTTGGAAATACACTTATTTCCAACCTAATAAAACAAGGACAAAGATGATCAAGTTTTCAATGGTAAAACTCAGCAAGTCTCCTGCAGGAGAAACTGTAATATGGGACACTTAGAGGGTTTAAGGCAAATTTACTCAAAAAGGAGATTAGCTCTGGAAGTTCTGTGTGAACACCCCCACGGAAATGTAATCCGGTTTATCGGCATTTGTGTTGGAAATGAGCTTGGTAAACCCAATTAGTGTCACTTCAGTTCTGAGTGAGAACACTGCAGAGATTTCCTAACTTTGAAGCAATGAGCTTTAAATTCACACCTTTCACTTTATCCAGTGCTCCCCTTGAGCAGTTTGCCACATCTGCTGACAAGGGGACAAGGAACCAAACAGATTTATGGGGATGTGTGAAAGACCTCTGCTCTAGAAATACTCAGACCCCAATTCTCCCGAGACATCTTGGATCAAGGGGATCCAACCCGAAAGGCAGTGGGTTGGAGATGTGTGTGCAGACAGCCCAGCTCCCAGGAGGCCGCTGGTGCTGTCAAAAAGGCAACTTCAAGCAGTGTCTGCTGCTGCTGCAGATCCCACGGACCCCGTGGCAGGCTCCTGGCACGAGCAGCTCACCCCTGGCCACCTGTGGAACCTGCTGGGCAGAGGGAACTGAGCGGGCAGAGCAGGGCAGGTGTTGTCCTGGGATTGGCTGAGACCATGCTTTGGTGGCAGGACCTGATCCTTCTGGGACAGCTGTGTGCCAGGAGCAGGAGGAATCCCTACATGCCCTACATGCTCCCCATCCCTATGCTTCTGCCTGCACCAGGAGCAATGGGAAGAGCTGGGATGTGCCAGGCAGTGAGCAGGTGCTCAGAGGAGAGGTATGTGCAGAGACAGTGATCCACCCTGCAGGGCCTTGGGGTAAGAAATCCACATCAGCTCAGCCTCAGCACCGTCCTGCCCAGGCTTAGGGAAGGCCTGGCTGGCTGCCTTGGGGCAGAGCAGCTGCTCAGGTGATGATCTGCATGGAACAGGAGCCAGATCCCATCTGGCTCTGGCTGGGTGCTGGCTGTGCAGGACCAGATCTCAGCCACCCCTTGGGCAGCCCCAGCTGATCCCCTCCTGGCTGTTCCCTGTTCACTCAGTCTCACCAGGGAGCGAGGGCGATGCCTCGTCCTCTGCGGCTGCTCCCTGAGGATTACCTGGCGTGAGCTTTCTAGGAACTGCCAGCCAGCAAGGGAAGTGCTTGGCAGGGCTCAGACTGCCCACCTGCCGTGTCCTTCTCTCCTCACCAGCTCTGCCTGTGTCCTTAGATGCTGCTGAGAGATATCGGAGCTTGGATGGCAGCGCTGAGTTGGCAACTTTTAATATTGCTGAAACATAATCAGCTTTTGCTTCTACAGCAATTAGCATGTTATTACCCATAATGTTTTGCATGGCAATTTTGCTGTAAACATTTGTACTAATTCACCATAACCTAATTATTTTTATGACACATAATTATGAAATATTTTTGGAGGAGGAATGGCTTAATTTTCTATTTATACCATTATTTCCTGGAAGTGTCAGTTATTTTTACATCAGGAAACAGCATCTCCCCCCTTCCCCAATTAGCCCTTTCTATTTACTGCCTCAGCTTGCCTGTAGAGCGCAGTTGCTGGGACCACATTCTCCTGGAGCTGTGTGATGGATTCTAGAAGAGCCTAATTGTGCTGTAATTTGTGGGAGCGTGATACGTAAAGGGAGGAAGGTAACAAGTGGTTTTCTTTGCTGCTCGGTGGGTGGATGTGATGATTCCCAGTTAAAGCATCTGCCAGAATGACCCTTTCCAAAGTATTAAAGGAAAGAGGATGTGGTGAAGCTGTTACCTAAGGACACTGTTTTTCAGGAATGCCAACACTCTGAACTTGGAGGCAGGACCTCTTGAGGGAAATGCTCTTGAGTTTCATGGAACCATGGAACAGGCTGAGCTGGAGTGGACCCACAAGGATCGTAGTCCAACTCCTGGTCCTGCACAGACACCCCAACAATTCCACCCTGTGCATCCCTGAGAGCATTGTCCAAATGCTCCTGGAGCTCTGGCAGCCTTGGAGCCAAGCCCAGTCCCTGGGGAGCCTGTTCAAACCCTGGGGGAAGAATCTTTTCCTGATAGCCAACCTAACCCTCCCCTGGCACAGGTTTGGACCTGTGATCTATTGATCTATAGTGAACAAGATCTATTGCCCAGATCTTGGCATCCTTGGACCAGAACAGCTGAGAGTCTCCCCAGCCCACTCTGTCTTCCAACCTGCTGTGATTGTGTCAGTGCTGTGAGCAAGGGCATGGGGGGTACCAGATGTGGGTGGGGATGCCTGGAGGGTCGTGAGAAGCATCTGGGCTGTGCTTCAGGCTCCAGAGAAACATCCCAGGCCTGAGCTACAGAGGGAAATGCAACATGAACGTCTGGAGCGCAGCCGTGGTGAGCCCGGCCTTTAGGGAACCCTGCAGGATGATGGGAGAGGGGGAGTTGGATCCCTGCAGCCAACATTTAGTGGCAAGGGGCCTTCCTTAATCGAATTCATGGAGGCACCATGTAGAAAATTCTGAATTCAGGCTTACTCCTAACGAGTATGAAGCTTGGCAGGCTGAAAGGCTTGTATATCTTGTCTGATCTCCAGTCTGGAGAGGTCTCAAAACGGAGCCATGTGTAGCGCGTTGACATCTTAAAAGAATTTCTTAAAAGGAAAAAAAAAAAGGCATTTCTAGATGACTGTATGTCATATAAATGAGATTTATTTCAATGCCTGTCATGATAGTTGAGGCAGTAACAAATCCAGTAATTGCTGGTGCTCTGGTCGTGTATGCTCTGAATGTTTAACTCAGAGCTACATTTTTGCAGCAAGTCTCAGGTTATTGAGTCAATCCCTTTCCCATTTTTCCTGTCTCCTGGCTGGTGAAGGTGGAGCTGCACGGTGTGTTAGGCACATTGGGCAAGGAGAGTGTTGCGTGCAGGCTGCTGTCTCGGAACCTGCCCATAATTACCTGTTAATTGTGTGTAACTGATGGGGACCGTGGAAATCGGGTTAGGAAAAACTCACTGGCATTTTAAAATCACTCTCAGTGCTGGGTATTAGTGCACAGTCACACTTCAGGAAAACCTCCAAGTAATCAGAGGTGCAGAGCTGAAATGATACCGTGCATTTTTGGGACTGGGAACTGAAGGGGTGGTTATGTGAGGAATTTTAGCAGCTCTTTGCCCTCCCTAAGTACCAACAGACTCCCTCCAAAGTCACTTGTCCAACAGCCCTTCTTGAACCAGGTGGCTTTGTTCTTTGGTTATTCACTGCCTGTGAGGAAAGAGAAGGTGACTTGCCAGGTTCTTTCATCTCCAAACCCCGGTGTTATCCTTGATCTTTCCACAGAAGTAATGAACTGAGATAGTGTAAAGACTATCTCATGAAATATCTTGAAAATATAGTGAACTCTGCACTGGGTTATGATTCAGCTGATACTGCCAGATCCTTAGCAGAACTTGAATATTTTGTGCCCAGCTGTCACTGTGACTTTTTTTTTTCCAGGATTAGGCATCAACAAAGTTATTCTGTGCACCAACAAGGTTATTCCAGGCATCAACAACAGTTAAAAATGTGTCATAACTTGATATGGTGTTTGATGTCTATCAGCTGAACTCCCTTAAAGGCACCACCTTTAAGGCATCTTGGGCAGGGATTTTGGGGTGGGGTTAAGGATATCTAGAAGGTCCCAAGTGACTGCCAATCACACTGATAATGCAGGGAGGTCGCTTTTCCATGGGATGGCATTTTTGCAGGGGACTTGTAAGAGGTGAGTGGGACAAATGCAGCTGCAGTGGATGGAAATGGGCAATTTTAATTTTGTTTTAATACTCTGGGGAATTGTGTCCTGGGTAGGAGCAAGCAGAGGATGTTTCTGTATTTTCAAGGTATCTGGTAAAGACCAGACTGGTCTAATCTAATGCTATGGAGGTCAGGAAATTGGAAGTAGGGGTTCATTGCAGTGGAAAAGTTTTACAGCTCATGACTGGAAATAACACAGTCTCTGATATACTCCAGGAAATATCTGTTGGGTCATGGCACTGCTTTGTTTTTTGCAGTAACAAGTGAAATAAAAACAATAAAAGGAGGCAAAGACAAGGGACACCTCTTCTATGTCAGGAATCTTATGAAAAATCCATCCCTTATCACTGCCTGAGGTGTTATGAAGACTGAGCTAAATGTGTATATGACCACACGAGCCAGATCATATTTGTGAGAGTAGACAGATTGACATCATCTAATCATAAAAAAAACCCCAAATATTCCACCTGCCTCACTGGAGAGCACGTTCACCTCTGCCTCTGTGACCTGCTAGGCCAGCTGCTTTATATATCTGTGAAATTAATCCTTTATTAACATAATTATACCATACATTGGTAGGTGCCTTGGCAGGGGGTGAGATGCCTGCACCAGGAGAGTTTCTAGAAGTATCTACCTGGGAGTGCTCATCAGAACAGATTTTAAAATGGCTTTTAGTGCTCGTGCAAGTGTCTGAGGGTTTATCCGTGGTGCACCCAGCTGTGAGGGACACCACGTGCAGAGCTGACAGGCACGTGGTCACCCCAAAGCCAAATCTGAGCCACCCCATAGCAGCCCTGAGCTGCTTTGATTTTCCCTGAAATGGGATTTGTAGGGGATCCAGAGGGAGCATTGCAGGAGCCGACAGATGGGCTTGCAGAGACACAGGGAGGTGGCTGAGGCCTATGTTCCAAATTTATGGTGGCCATAAAAACCTGTGGAAATGATGGATTCTGCTCATTGCTCATGCACATAGTGACAGGTTTTCGAATAAAGCAGTAACTGATAGCCCCTGGGCTGGGAATTGAATTTCTCCTTTCATGATGTCATCATGATGTCATACTTTATTGCCTGTAATTCTAAACCCCATGGCTGTTGTCAGCGTGCTGGGTTCATGTGTGTGACATCACATGGGGTTTCAGCTCCAGTCTCTGATGATGGTGCTCTTCTAACTGTGATTTAAAGTGCTTTCCTGTCCTGATGGAAAAGTTATGGCTTTCCTGGGGCATATCGTGTTCCAGGCCAAATGCTGTCGTGGCTGAGGAGGGAATGTCATTTGGAAAGGTCTTTAGAGGGCAGCGAGTGCATTTCTCAATGCTGTGAATTCAGAAAAATATGGGTTTTGTGGCCTGGAGGACACTGTCACAGCGAGAATGATTGTTTGGGAATGAAAGGGTGACTGACGCATGTAATCCTTGTGTCCTTTGCCTCCTCTCTCCCAAAAGAATATTGAACTGCTCTTCTCTAAGGACAAATAGAAAGGAGAGGAAATATGGACTCATGCATGGCCAGGCTGGTTAATGGATCCTCACGTTCTCCTTCAAACACACCTTGTGCTCAGAAGAGGAATTTGTGAATAACCCTCCCCAGGTGAGAAGTGCTGGACCTCTTAATTCTGATGGGATGCATTTTCCTCCTGTCCCTCCCTGTGTGCCTTCCTTTTCCAGGCCCTGGCTTGGGGATGGGGAAAAGGGCAGGAGGAGCACAAGCAGCAAAGCCAGGCCTGGGTGTTGGCTGCTTGGATGTAGTGAAAGGCTCAGGTGTGGTTGCCATGGTGATACAAGTGGGTTTTAACCAGGATGGAGGGAGGGGGTATGGCAGGGGTGTGGCAGGGAGCTGTAATCCTGTGCTCCCAAGGCCTGTGCTGCACAGGAGAGCTCACCAGACCCTGTTGTGGTCTGCCCACAGTGGAGAGCCCAGATCATGTGTTTTCTCAATATTCCTTCTATGCAACACCTGTTTTTTTGTTTTGGAGAGGGCAAGCTCCTGGAGCAGGTCCCTTGTTCGTGCACACCCTCGTCCTCTCCAGGCCTTTGGATTTGTATCCATAACCCCCCTGTGCTTGTTATTTTGAAGTGAAAGGTTTATTTTGACACTTCTGCTATGTCCCATCCTCCCTTCAGCCTCCTCCCCAGCTGGCTGAGCTGAGCCTGGATTCCCTGGAACAGAAGGGTAGGCACAGGAGCAAAGTCTGTCATTCTTTTGCAAAGCCTGTGGCAGCAGATTGCAGCGTTTGCTGTCAGTTCATTAATTACGAGGGCATTAACTTCTGAGGCTAGAAAACACTGGAAACACCAAGGTTGCTGCTTGGATGTTATAAATAACATATTGGATAGTTTTGAATTGGTAGAGAGCTCAAAATCTGCTGAGTTTTCCTGGGAGTACCTGGAGCTCCTCGCTCAGAGTTACTGGAAGAGCCTGTGCTTAGTTGGCCAACACAATTTGCCCAGTACAGAAATATAAAGAGTCAATGTGGGATCCGTGGTGTGGGGATGATGGGTTAAGCTTGGTGTAATTCCTGCTGCCAGCTTATAGGAACAGCCCTCCAGGAGTAAAGTGATATTATTGTTGGATTGTGTTGGATATGCTGTCCCAAAACTGCACCAGAGGAAACCTTAGGAAGTTGACATCAAAGGTCTCACTGATATTTGGAGTCTCTGGTGAGTGCCAGCTATTGCAGAAGGAGAAAACCAAAGCAAAGACATAGCAGCAACAGCAGTGACACTGATTCTTATTTTTTTAGTATTTTAATTTTTTTTTTATTAAAAGTGCACCCCTGTGGTGCAGCTGGCTACTTGCTCAGTGCAACAGCACCAGAGAGGAAATTCCTTCCCAGCGCTCACAGGTGATCAACTTACACATTGAAGCATGAAGTTTGATTGCCCTTGTAACGTTTTATTAGCTTGCATAGCTGCAAATGTTATTAATGCTCATAAAATTATCCAGTCCTTTAAAATGTCTGTTCCACTGGTGTGCGTCTCCATGACTTCCTGGGGTAGTGGATTCCAGGAGTGACTGTGCTGGGTCAAGTCGTATTTTTCTTTTATTTCTCTTCAATCTACAGCCCTTTTGTTTCATCAGGTGCCCCCAGTTTGCTTTTAAATTATGGGGCAGGCTAATGTGAGGCAGCAAACTGGTTTTGACGGCTGACTTGGGTCTTTTATGGACTTTATTTTTTTAGTGTACTGATATTTTCATGTATAGAACATTTTAACAAGTAATATATGTTTGTGCATATAGGTGCATGTGTATACCTGAAAGTGTGTGCAACTATTTATGTATAAACACATAAACTTGTGTCACTTGAACGTTTTTTGTGTGCCTTGGGTGCCAGTGGCTTGGTGCAGGGATCCCACCCCACGCTCTGTCTCTGAGAGTTGTTCTGGGAGGCAGAGTAATACCAGGGAAGAAAAATGTGCCTCTGAGCTGTGTGTCAGCAGACTTCAGACACAATGGGGCCCGTGTTTCCAGACAAGCCTTTTTAGCTAATTAGCTGAGTAAAAAATCTATTTCTCTTCTTAAATTCCCTGCCATCCATCCACCTAATAGAGTCAAGCAGCTCCATATTGTGGGGTTTATGCAATAAATCATCTATCTCCAGAATTTCTCTCATCGCTCCCAGCCATCTCTCTGTCCACAGGAGCTGCCTGTTTGCTCATTCTGGCTGCTCCCTTCTGGCAGTGACAGCAATGGGAAAATGCTGGAGTTCTGCTCCTGATCAAGGTGTCCCTTGGCTGTCCCTCAGCAGCTCAGCCATGGCCATGCCCTTGTCCATGGGTTATCTTACAGCAGACTCCCAGAAAGCAGAGGCTCCTGTGGCTGTGTGGTCTGGGGGATCTCCTCACCCCGGGCTTTGCAGCCCGTGTAGGGTCTGAGCTGGTCTCCAGCATCACCTCTGGGGTCAGGATAGATGACAGGTGGGACTTGGGGAAATCAAAAAAGAGCTGTCTTAACTTCAGCATCACACAGGCAGGGGGATACACCCCCCAAATTTTGGTTGTGTGGTCAGTTGAGTAGGAACATCTCCTTTGGAAAGACATCTGAGTCTCATGGACCCATATGGCAACAATTTTCACCTCAGGTCTGGACTTGGAGGCTGCAACTTCAGCCTGCGGCTGTTGGATTGCAGTGAGCAAGAGTAAAGAGTCACTCCTAACATTGTTTTGGGTAGCAGTGCCTGGACTGGAGTCAAGTTCCTTTTTAACCTTCTCCTTAGCAAACTAAATTGACTGAACTCTTCCAGCTTCTTACCTCAAGGCTGGTTTTTCACACCCAAAATTTATTATTGTAGCTATTGTCTGAACTCACTCTTTCCGACAATACTTTTTTCTTTTTGTAGTTGTGAATACAAGAGCTGGACACAATGTTCTTGCCAGCACCAGGTAGTGATGTGAAACAGGACTCCCTTTGTACTCCACTGGGCAGGGGGGGTGTGGGTGGCTCAGCTTGGTGCTGGAAGCTCGTGTTCAGCCAGGTGTCCACGCTGACCTTCCCTCGCCGAGCCCCGTCGTGTCCCACTGAAGCGAGCTGCAGTGGCAGGGATGTTGCATGTGGGTGGGCTGTCAGGCACTTAGGGATGACTTTGGGATGGATAAAGAGTGAGCTGGTCACTGCTTTGCTGGCCCCCGCTTTTGTTTGCAGCTCTTGAGATGTTTGAGCGATGTGGAGTCGGCTCCTCTGGCTGAAGGAGCAGCGCTGCCGCATTTTGTTTAATCTGTTTACAACCTCACATTGTATGAAATGGTTGAACCCTCGTTCATTTACCAAGAAAACACTTTTCCTACAGCCTGGTGACCTGTCCTTGGCTGGAGTTATTGTGCTGTTATCCTTTGCATTTTCTACAAATGCTCTTGGCCGTTTTTCAACACGTTGCTGAAAACCCTTGAACGTGAGCCGAGAGTTGCCGTGATCCTTCCCCTGGTTTGTGCATCTTTTTACTGTCTTGCTTGTTTTAATATGAGAAATTAAAGTGTTAGGCAATGATTTCTTAAACTGTCTGAAAACAGAGCAAAACCCCAAGAAAATTCTAGAACAGAATGCTTTTGTTGGCGAGAGTGAAGGTTTGTAAATATTTATTCTTCACGAGAAAAAAATATCAGGCTGTTGTGATAGAAAAAACCCAAGCAATTCAAATTTAAAGTGACAGCCCCCACGCAGGGATCGGGAGCCTGCAGAAATGTCAATAGGTCAGGCCCAGTTGTGTTGGCATCAAGATCCTCCACCATCCAAATCCAGGAGAGTGCTTTCCACCCTTTGTTGTTGTTTGGAAAACAGACACAAGTGTGTTTGTATCTCTGTGCTCCTCTCAAGGGAATTATCCTGCCAGCACCCAACCTGTGCTGCAGACAGCTGCCATTCCAAAACCTGCTTTAGGATTATATTTATGCTGGATATTCTGGAAGATTTTTTTCACTGAAAGGGTTGTCAGGCACTAGAACAGGCTGCCCAGGGCAGTGGTGGAATTCCCATTTCTAGAGGGATTTAACAGATGTGTGGATGTAGCACTTGGGGACATGGGTCAGTGCTGGGTCAGTGCTGAGGGAATAGTCAGACTCAATGGTTTAAAAGGGCATTTCCAACCTAAACGGGATTCTGTGCTGTTTGGATGCAAGGAGATCTTGAAAAACTTCTGACAGGAAAACCTCTATAGCAACTGGATTCAGAGTGTTCTAGAAGTAGTGTAAGGCATGGAGGAGGTTGTCCTGAGATAGAAAAAATAAGTGTGGATGTGGGACATGGGGACATGGGTCATTGGTGAACATGGATCTTGGAGATGGGGACATGGGTCATTGGTGGCCTGGATGTGGGATGTGGGGACATGGGTCATTGGTGGCCTGGTGGTGTTGGGGCAATGGTTGGACTCGATGATCTTAGAGGGCTTTTCCAACCTTAATGACTCAGTGATTCTGAATATCTCCTTCTGCTAAGGTGTGATGTGAAGCCCCACACTCAGCTGTGCTCTCCCTCTTGCTCTTGTCTCTGCTTGGCCATGCTTCGAAGCCAGGTGAAAGAGTGATCCCAAAATACCTTCCCTGGCTCCTGACAAGGGTCCAAGAATTTAATGGATTTTGCTGAATAACCAAGTGCTCTCCAGACCTCCCTGGTGCAGATGACTGGCATTAAGGGGTGGATTTCCTGAGTGACTCTGCCTGGACAGATTCCCTGGAAGCAGCATGAGGCTTCCAGAATGTGTTTGCTTCCTGAAAAATCTGCTGAGGACTTGACTTTCCAGTTGCTTTACTTCCTGCAAAGAAAGGAAGCTCCTATTGCATGCTTGAGTTTTGCAAAGCCAGGGCTGGAAGTTGTGCATAGGAAGTTTTTCCAAAATAAATGAAATAAATAAAATAAAATTGTGGGGAAGGAACTGAAGGCATGACAAGGCCTTTGTTCTGCTTTGTATTCTTGCCTGGGAATGCTCCGCTCAGCTGTGCATTAATCTCTGGTTTACTGTGCAGTCTTGGTGCTCACACACCAAATCCTCAAAGGGAGTGTGTGCGCAGGTATTCATGGAGGTCACCTCACCCTGGAACTGCAGGGCGCCAGGCCCTTTTTGTGAGCAATAATTCATTGCTGCTGCAGCGCCGTGATTCCCCTGCCAGAGCGGGACGTGCCGCGCCTGGACAGCAGGAAGGAAAACTGGGAGCTGAACCCAGCAACAGCTCCTGCAACCAGAGCAGCCAGGATGAAACAGCTTCAGCGAGGAGCAGTGACAGCCACGAGAAGCCCGGGACCTCCTTAACTGTGACCTTCATGATCCTGAGCCAAAGGTCGGGCAGTGGAAGATCCTTTCAAAAATCAGATCCTCTCCAGCAGCTGGGAATTGGGTGTGGGGCTGGTGGAGAGCTCTGCCGCAGCTTTGGGCTGGGGATGTGATGAGCATTAGCAAGCTGCCTTCTTTCCTCTCTGCCGTTCTTCAGAGCTGCTGTGTTTGGCAGGAATTAATGGATCAGGGAAGGGATGCCATGGTTGCTGGCTGGGGTCAGGTAGCAGCAGGCCTGGAGGTGACAGGGTGCCTGTGCCAGCTGTTTGACAGTCCTGCCCAACATCCTGCAATTAGAGTTTCGCAGAGCACATCCCCGTGCCTTGAGCTGTGATGTTTCAAAATTTCAGGCCCTGCTATTTGGTCCTGTGGGTGTGCTCCACATCATGGAAATGGGCACCTAATGAGCCCTAGGTGATTAAGCCGGAATTGACATGCTGGGGGTCTGTGTTCCACCACGGTCACTCCATCTCTGTCTGCTGCTCCAGTGTCTTTCCTCCCATCCCTGACTTCTGCTGGATTGGGAAGAGCAGGGAATTTTTATCCTCTGCCATGCAGTTAATTAGGAAGAATTCCAGTTTGTGCCGTTTGGTGGGGAGCATATCCAGGCTGTTCAGCAATGCTAGCAGAGAACAGATCCTGCAGGGAAAGCAGGAATTCCTGACACCATTCCCTGATTTAGGATGAGCTCAAATTCACCATACTCTAACCCTTAAGTCTCAAGATTGTGGGCCCTCCTGTGATCATTGGTACCAGTGAACAGAAAAGAAGGAATGATCTGAGAGTGGAGGTGTTGGTTTGTCCTTGGCCTGGAATTGCTGGCTGGGCATTCCATTGTGTGTTGTTATTTGGGAGAAGAGACCAACCCTCAGCTGGCTACAACCTCCTTTTAGGTAGTTCTGGAGAGCAATTATTCTGTGTTTTCTCACCAGCAGCTGCTGGGACTTCACAAATGGAAAAGGGAGGTGGTCCCTGCACTTCAGACCGGGCAGGATAATCTGTTTATGCTTGATTGACACTGGGAAAGCATCAGTGAACCCTTGTGGAGGGGTGGCAGCTCATTAGGATTCAGGCTCAGTCTCTCTTCATCCTCTGGAAAATGCACCACCTGGCAGGATCACTCACCTCGACCCTCGGTGACAGGAAGAGACGGCCACCAGCTCTCGGTCACCAGTGCGGCATGTCACAGGGAATGACAAACCGGGGGGGAAAGGAGCACGGGGTGGGGCGAGGGGGATGGCACAGGGAGAAGAAACATCTGACTTGGCTGAGCTCAGGGAAAGCTGAAAGGGCAGCTGCTGTTGCATGAATAATTACTGTTGTCCATCCTCTTCTGGACAGGCAGACAAGAGACTCCTGCCCACCACAGCAGGGGGATGTGTTGCCTGGGGGCCTGGAGCCGTGGACGTGGGCTGGTGTGGGGAGGAGCAGCCTGCAAGCTGGGCCATTTGGGACAGAAATGCCTGGCTGGGACAGAGCAGGGGGTCACCTAGCCCAGGTCCCTGCCTCCAGCAGCAGCAGCAGTGGGTGCTCTGTACAGAGAACACACAGGAAAGGTCTCTCTTACCATCCATTGCAGTTGTGCCCAGAATCCCCAGCCACTGGAAGGGGGTGCTAGAAGGTACCTCTCTGCCTTCTCCCTGTAATCACTGTTTTTCAATCTCCAGTCCATGAATCTGTATAATCCCATTTTGCTGCCTGCTGGCCTCGTGCTTTGATGCCAATTTTCCATTCCCCCCATCCCAGCTGAGATTTTTGTTGTGCCCTCACCTGTGTAGGAAGGTTCATGGGCCTTCCTCTCCCAGCCTTCCCCAGTGAGGGAGATTGGAAAGGCTGAAAGTGTTACAGGGTGGTCCCTACCATTTGATCATCATCTGCATCTTCATGACAGGTCATGAACTTCAGCTTCCTCCAGCTCAAAGTGGGATGGCCATAACCTGGCATCTGGAGGGAGCAGCTCAGTGTGGCGCTCTGTGTCCCTGTGTGTGGGAAGTGCCTGCACCAACATCTCCTCTCCATCCTGCTCTGTTCCCATCTCTTGGCAAGATGAAACTCCTTGGCTGAGGCAAGAGCTGAGCTCCTGGAAATGAGAGTTTGTTCTCGCTGACATGACTTGTGATCTTTGCTCCTGCCTGAATTAAGGGTGACCCTCTGACTCTTGGTGTCCTGCTCCCACCCAGGACTCAGTGGCTCTTCCAAGCTGAAGCTATAGGCAGAGCGATGAGAGATGGTGTCTGCTGTTAATCTGTGCTGGTAGGTAAACCCTGAGTGGGTCACTCTCCTCTGGGAAGCCACTTCTTCACAGTCATTGACCTTTATTTGGTTTGCCTTATTTACTCAGGTGGTGAATTAGGTCACATTGAAGTGGCTCCTGTTAAACTGAGCAATGGCCACTTAAATCTGGAGTGACCGTGTCCACACAGAGGTTAATGCAGTTTAATCCAATCACTTTAAATCTGCCCTTGCTGTTGCAAGGAGGGATTTCCATCAACATCCCTGCTCAGGTCTGTCCCTTGGTGAGGCAGAGGAGGAGCAGGCTGCTCCCAGTGCTTGGAGAGGGGAGCTCAGTCCTGCTGTTCCTCTTTGCCTAGAGCAGGAATCCTGGTTCTTGGAAGAGTGAAACTCTGCATGTTGATTTAGAATTCCAGCTGAAAGAAAATGAGGAATGCTTATTGCTGTCCTTAGACTCCCTTTAGTCTCTGTTTGTTTTTACAGCTCTTGACATACACGGGACAGAAGAACAAGGTTCCCAAGAGGAGCAGAGTTAACCAACGAAGGAAGAAACTTCCTGATCATTGGCAGGTGCTGGAGAGCTGTGCTAACACTGTAACTTCATCAATTTTGGGCTGAATAATAAGAAATTATCAAAACAGGAATGGCAGAACGTGCTCCTCTGGGACCTGGAGATGATCCAGCTGCAGCAGCTCTGATGCTGACAATTTGCTGAAGCAGAGTTTTGTGTGGTTTGTTCTCTTGCTTGGAATGTCTGGAACTTTTGTCTAGTGCTGCTCCTCTTCTGAACCATCAGGACCTTTGCAGCTGGTGGGGAATGTATTAACTACCAGGAAAAAATTAACTCTATCCCAGTGAAAGCAGGACACCAGGGCTCCTTCTGTGCTTCAGTCCAGAGGACACCCCTCCCTCCCCACCATCTCCCAGGGCTTTGGATGTCTAAAGACTGCAAAGTGTTAACACACTCCAGGATGGCTGGATGGAGAACTGCTCTTCATCAAGATCCCGCTTGAGACCCTTCCTAAGCCTGCAGCAAAGGCTCAGTATCAAACTCTGGACAAACCACATGCTCTTGGTCTCTGAATACTCCAGGCAGTAGCACTGCACCCATTGCCTTGAAATGGCATCCACCACCCATTCCCACTCCACTTGCCATGCGCTGTTCAAAGCCCCATTGCTCCTTTGTAATGCCAGGTAGGATCAGCAGTGGATTTGCCATGAGATCAATCAGCCAGGATCAGCTGGATGCACTGGTCTCTGTCAGCAGCTATCCCAGTGTTAACATCCCTGGCAGGATCTAATATTAATTAGCTGTGCTGGGTGTGGGGAGGATGGGCTGCCCTGCAGAGCTCAGCCTGGGAGGAGGCATTCACACTCTTATTTCAGAGTCACAGAATGTCCTGAGCTGGAAGGGACCCACAAGGATCATGGAGTCCAGCTCCTGGCCCTGCACAGACACACCAACAATCCCAACCTGGGCATCCCTGAGAGCATTGTCCATGCTCTTCTGGAGCTGTGGCAGCCTCAGGGCTGTGCCCATTCCCTGGGGAGCCTGGGCAGTGCCCCAGCACCCTCTGGGAGAAGAACCTCCTCCTGATCTCCAACCTAAACCCTCCCTGACACAGCTCCAGCCGTTCCCTGAGGCGCAGTCCCTGGTTAGCAGAGGGAAGGGAAGGTGCAAGGCTGATGTTGTGCCTTCCATCCAACTTGGTCACCCTGAGCCCAGCTGGGACAGGTGCTCTGGTCTGGCCTTGGGGAAGGCCCTGGCTGTCAAGAACTGCTCTGGGCGGCTCTGACAACTTTTGTCCTTGAAATTCATCACTCTGAGTGTCTCCCCTCTGAGGAAAGGTGATTTTAATCCCTGTAGTCTATGAGTAGAAGGGAAGAGGAGACGGAAGTGGAGGAAAACTGGAGTTGTTGTGTGGTGGTTGAGATCAGCAGGAAGTCACAGCTGTCCCCCAGACCTGCAATACACAAACTTCCCCCAAACTGAGCACTTAATGTGCAAGGAAAGAGGTGGCTGATAACAGAGATTACCCTAATGAATAAACAAATGTTTTAAAAGACGGCTCCTTGTGCAATGCGTTATTTTTAACTTAGTGGCAATTTGCATGTGAGTCAATTTGCATACATTAAATACATCTCCCCTTCTGCACCGAGCTCCCCCTCCCCTTCAGTACAACATCTCATTATGGGGCTGCTGGGACTGGGGAGCTGGTGGCTCTGGAGGGGATATTAATTTGCCCAACACATGCTGTGTAGGATTTTATCACTTGCTGCACATTGGACCTGCTGTCTTTGAAGTCACCAGAGCCTCGGAGGGCCTTCTGCTAGAGGTGGTTGAAATGGAAAAAGAAAGGAAGAGGAGGGGGAACCACCAGGAGCAGAAATGCACGAGGAAGAAAGGAGATTGTTCAGCTGGTGTTAACTTGACAGAAAATGAGCGATGCAGAAACCTCTCCCCTCTGACAGAGCGCTCGGGCATTGTGGGTGGGGGTTGTTTGGTTTGCTTCTTGTTTGAAGTGTAATTTTGCCATTTTTCTGGGAGCCACAGAGAAGGAGGAATGGCCCAGTGGGAGCCCCAAGAGGAAGCTATGGGGTGGAGGCACGGATGGTCTCTCCAGATCTGTGTTGTTGTGGATTTGGGGGGGACGTGGAGGTTTGTGTGTGGTAGGACCCCCCTACCACGGTTTAGTACGTGGAGACCCCCACGGGGGCTTGGGAGGTGGCAGATTTCTGCCTCCAGGAAAGGTTCAGGCTGGATATTAGGGAAAAGTTCTCCACTGAAAGAGCAGTCAGGCACTGGAACAAGGTCCCCAGGGAGGTGGTGGAGTCACCATTCCTGGAAGCATTCGGAAAATGAGGAGACGTGGCACTTTGTGATGTGGTTTAGTGGACAAAGTGGAATTCAGTCAAAGGTTGGACTTGATGGTCTTGTAAGTATTTTCCAACCTGAATGATTCAGTGATTCCATGGTGTGGGAGCTGTTGCCACCCCATGCCTCAGTTTCTCCATGACACAGAGAGGATTAATGATGCCAGCTGCTCTTAGAAGACTTCAGGACATGCTCAGAGCATGTGGTGATGGAGAACTGGTGGGAGGAACTCTTCTCCATGACCTGGATATCTGTTTGAGGGGTGTTGTGATGAAAACACACAGGTGTCATGACATCCCTGTCTTTGATAGACAGAGAAGTCACTTTGCTGCCCTAAGATCAGCTCACAGGGTTTTGAAATGCTGCTGATGCAGTGGAAAAAGCTTTTGCTGTTGTACAGCAGAGCCCAGGGGGATTTTTCACAGTTCCAAGTACTGACCAGAAACCCTGGAAATGTTTTGAGGAAGGAATGAAAAAGAAAATTTCTTTCAATTAGTTCAGCATTTTTCAGCCAGTTCTGGTTGCAAACAAGAACATTGTACTGAGCTCGAGTGTTCCTTTGAAAGAGCCTTAAAAAAAACATCCAGGGAAATGAACAAAGGAAGTGACCCAAATCTAAACTAGACTGATAGGCTGTAGAAGACTTATCTTCACCAAGTAACAAGGTCCCTTCTCTCTTCCCATGTACCACGAGTCTTAGCCAAAGCTCCTGCAATGTGGCAATTCAGGAATAAATGTCAGCAGCTCCTCCATGCAAGGAATATTTGGATGTCAGCAGCAAGAGGCAATGTTTCTGATAAACTGATGCAAATGGGATGCTGGGATCAGGGCTGGGATCAGCACTGGGGATCTCTGATCTCATGCAATTTCCATGCTTTGAGGGTACCCGATCCCCGCAGAGCAAAGGGTTTTGAGCAGGTAATGGGCAGCCCACCCCATCCTCCTTGGGAAACCCTTCAGGCAATCACTTGTTTTGGTCCACAAAAACACCAGTCAAGGGAATGAAGAGCATGGCATGTGGGTTTTGTTACTGAGAGAGGGTGGGGAAATCCATATCCTGCTGCAGCAGCCTTTGTGCTGTGCGTGCAGCAAAGGAGAGCTTCTGCCCGTCTGAGTGTAGGGCAGGGGGGGTGACAAAGGTGAGTGAAACATCTCACCTTGGGTAGCGAGCATGGCTGGCCAGGAATAAAAAATATTTGGTGGAGGAGGATCTATTCTATTCAGGCTGGACACTGTGAGCCCAGTGCAGCTTGTTTCCAGGTCCCTTGGAAAAAAGGGAAGAGTCAAACTGGAGGAGAGGTGTCTGTGGAAAGGCTGATCTCTGCCTGGAGCTGCTCCAGGCAAGGCAGCTGCTCCCAGGCTGGGCTGCATTCCAGCCGGGCATGATGGAGAGGGATGGAAGCAGGGTTGAAAGGGTGTGGTCAGAGGTGTTCTTTTGGGTGTGTTGTGATGCACTCTGGGCCACCTCCCTGTCTCCAGTGTCCTGTTGCCCGTCAGGCAGTGTCTGGATGTCTCCACAGAGGGAAGCCACCTCCAGCCCCCACTGACCTTGGTGAGCAGCCTGGGCTTGTCCCCCTTGGTTGGAACCAGCTCACCCTGCCCTCCTGAGTGCTGCTTTGCAGAGGGGACATCACAAAACGTGTCCCCCAGAGGCTGCCCGACAGGATGTCCTAAGAGCTGTCGAGTGAAGCATCCGGCCCCGCTCCCTCCTGGCTGGCCCCACTGCTGGAATTGTTTCCACGGCAAGAGAACAATACCTCTCTTTCCATCCAAGAAACATTTATTACATGATCAGTTTCAGATGTCTCTTTGGGGAGGAGGGGAAAGCGGAGGAGAAATAGATCTCTTTTTTACGGCAGCACGGCAGGATCCATCCCGTAATGGATTAATTATCCCCGCGCGCAGGCGGGCTGGGGGGATGTTCGGAGCAAGCGCCAGGGTTGCCTTCCAAGAGGAGCAGACGTGGATATTTCTAGCCTCCTTTTTCACAAACTAAAAGGGGTAATTAATTAATCTGGAAGCTTTCACGTTCATTATAATTCCCTCCCTCTTCTCGTTTTGTTTCTCCCCTTCGATTGTGCGAAACGTGGAGAAAGGTAAAGAGTTTAGGGGCCTATTATGCTGCTCTTTCCCGAGCCCCTGTCAATCTCCCTGCTTGCTTTCATATCTCTGCCTCCTTTTCTCTCTCTTTAAAGCCCTCAGAGGTCAGAAACGTTTCCTGGTTTTCCTTTGCATGCCCTGAAGGAAACGGTCTGGGCTGGATTATCTGCCGGTATAAACCAGCACTGATGCACAGGCTCTCTCAGCAAAGTATTCCACACTTCTGGGAGCTCCTTCCATCCATCACATGGGCTAGGGAGGAGAACCATCCCTTGGGCCTGCTCCTCCTCAGCTGCGGAGGAAGGCACAGGATTAATGCTGACAATACAAGCACTACCTAGGTAAAGACGGAGGCTCCAAAGCCCAGGAGGTAAACGCTGTTACGATGCCATTTCCCCGTCCTTTCCCGTTTTTTATTTCCACACAGCCAGGCTTCAACTCGAGCAAGAAGCATAAATTCTGCTGTCCCTCGACTCCATCTGCTCACAGAGCTAAAGAGATATAAAGGATGTAGCCAGAGTGAGCCAGTCCATTACAGAGTGCTCTGGAGAGGCTGAGGCAGAGATGCAGCCAGGGATTAGAGGACATCCAGGAGCAATTGCAGCCCCTTTGAACTAAGCATGACTTCTCCAAAACACCTAACAGAAACTAACTTCCCAGGGATGGGGGATTGGAAAAATCTCATTTCAGGCTGTAGATCCCAATTATTTTAGCTCTGTGAAGCCAGAGATGGGCTGGTGGGAGGCATTTTCATATCTCCCAGGAGGCGAGGAGCCCTCAGCCAAAGGTTTGGGTGCTTGCTGGAGGATTGGTTCTGTTCCATGCCTGCCTGACAACCCAGCTTTCTGTAGGAAAGCTTCTGCGCAGCCCAGTCTAGAGAAACTTGTGGTTCTTGAAGCAAGGTTGCTGGTGCTTTGTCTCCCCTTGAGCCAAGAAAGGAACATGGATTTGCATCCAAAAGCATGGCCTGGCCCTGGAGCTCTGAATGGAAACCCCTACACACCGAGTCATCTTTCCCCTTACCCAGTACTGTGAACGTTTGACATGGCTGATCTGAAGATTAAAAAAACCAGCACAACCCTCAGAAAATGCCCTTCCAGAGGCACCACGTGGTGCCCATTTTTTGGTTTTTCTGGATGTGAAAGTGTCCCAGTGGTAAGGGAAGGAATTCCCAGTGTCTCAGAAGCCTGTTTGACTCTCTTTGTCTGCCTGCCTGGTGACACTCATGTGTCATTTGCTGCTCTTGGCAGTGAGTGGGAGTTTGTGGAATGAGAATATGAAATTTCTCCCTCTTCCACAATGGTACACAGCTTAGAAGGATGGGTTGTCCTGGCTACATCCCTCCAAGTGGCAGAATAAATAATTGGGATACGAAGAGCTGCTGTCCAACTCAATGTCGTGTTCAAAGGCTCCTGGTTGACTGGAGATCTGGAGAGGCTGTTCCAGTAATGGGTTGTCTGTTGTTCCTCTGCCCAAAACCAAGTTTAATGAAGCATTTGTTCTTTTACTGCCCTCTCCTTAACTGGGTTTTAAAAGCTTTCCCTCAGAGCTGGGTGACAAAAGCAAAATTGTGTCCTGATGTGTTTGTTTGAATTCTTAAGTGAATTTGCTTGGGCGATATTCCCAACCTTTCCCTGGTGACTTTCCAAGAACATTCAAGCAACGAGATTTTCATTGGCAGGAAACAAAACAAAACGAAAACCAGCAAATTTCAAAGTCACATTTGCAGGTTTTTCTAGCACTATTGATACCTGCAGTGCTAAAATATCCTGACATGGTCTTATAACAGATCGGTGAAGATTTTGATGAATAATGAATTGTGATTTCTTTTTATTTGCCTTCTTGTTCTGGTTGAACTCTTCAAGCTCTTGAGTTATTCTTTGTAATCATGAGACCTGGAAACTGATTTTCCCTAGGTCTGAAATGACGAGCCTTTGTAGCTGAGTTTGCTGAAATGCAGATGTTTGATCCTCAGAATTTCTTCTAGTGTTGGTTCTGGTCCAGTTTGGACCAAAACTGGATGTTATTATTATTTCCCCCCAAATCTTGCTATAAACAGGCAATCCCAGAACTAAACCTTAGCCAAGGTATGATGTTACATCCCTCCAACTCTGTGTAACCTTCATTTTTGTTAACTTGATCTGTACTTGTGGAAGGTTTCCCAGGATCACAGGCTGGAATCATTTGGGTGGAAAGGGACTCAGGAAGTATTTTGTCCAACATCTTGTACCAGAGTTAGTTTTGGGATCAGACCAGGGTTTGAAAGCCTCCAAGGATGGAGACTGCACAGGCTCTCTGGGCAACCTGTACCACATTTGCCCACCTGCTGTCACATCCAGTGTTTATATCTGCTCATTTCAGTTTAGGCCTATTGTCTCCCATCTCCCTCTTCCTCGAAATACCCTGGTTCCAGCTTCTTGCTAACTCCAGGTAGGAGTTAGACTGTGAAGTGTCCCTAAGCCCAGCTCCCTTGGCCTGCTTTTGGGGCAAAAAATGCCTGGGACACACTTTTCTCTGGATCCCTGACACTGCTGTGTTTGTCACAGAACTCCCCCAGCTCAAAGAAGGTCAACCAAGCCACAGTTTCCCAGTTTTCAGCTGGAGATGTGGAGCTGACAGGTGACTGACACGAATGCAGGGCTGGAGGCTGGGAGAACAACCCGCAGGGATTTCTGAGAGCTGGATTTGCCAGGCAACCTCTCCTCAGCTGCTGCAAGTCATTTGATTGTGGGGTGTTTCTGATGAAATGTGTCTGCTTCAATGGGTTATTGCTTCCCAGGAAAACTCAATTTCATTGGGAGACAACTGACCAGCTCCTTTCCTAATAAGCACCACCAAATCATCTGGTGTTATCAGCAATAGAATGAAAGCTGGCAAAAAAATTAATTTGAAACGCAGAAATAACTAATATAGGGGAAAACCTAACTTTTCTGCTCCACTGGGGACTAGTGCAGTGCCAGGGGATCCACTAAACAGCACAGTTCATATTTTAAATATTTGCTAAGTGAATGTAGAGGCAATTGTTTGGGGAAGTATTTGTCAAATAAACTCAAACAACAAATGCATTTGAGGAAATTGGATTTGTCCACCTGATATTGCAGGAACAGGAGAAGAGGCTAAATTCATCAGATAAACTGTTCAGCTGAACTGTTTGTTCTCCTCTATCCACCCTCCAATCATTATTTTAGAGAGACTACAACTGTTGTAGGCACTGTGCAGAAAATTTATAGGGAACAGATCTCCAGCTGCTGAAGCCCAGAGCCTGCATGATGGACGTGGCAGATAGGGGAAGATTTAGCATCCAGCACTCTGGGGAAGGAGGCGAGTCCATCTCTGTGCCCAGAGTGGTGAATTCTCTCCCTGCACCCATATCAGACACTCACTAGGTTTGTTTTGTTTTATCCAGCTGCAGCACGGTGGTGGGAGCTGCTGCTGTGATCGTCACACTACGGGTCAAACCTTCAGCTGGTTCCACCCTCCACCACAAAACAGCAGCTGGGAAGGCAGGTCAGGACTTCTGGGATGTGAGCACAGACTGGGAAATGTGGGGCACCAGTAGCTGGTACAAACTCCATCTCCTGGATTCCTCCCAGCACCTGAAATGAGGAGGCAATTGCTCCAGGGCCTCCCAGCCGTGGTGATTTACGGCTGAGGGGGAAATGGGTTCTGGGAAGGTGCTGCCCATCTCCATCAGTAATATATGGCAAACCCTTGGCCAGGTGCTAAAAGCAGGATGGGGAGATGTGGCTCACTTAATTTTGCAGGCAGGGACTGTAGAAATCAATTTTATAGCTGCCCTGGCTTGTAGGAGTGCTGAGCTCAGAGAGCAGGAAGGGGCTCCTCAGGGTTAACTGCTGGGATCTGAGGATGTGAGCAGAGCACAGGGGGTGGACACAGTCCCTGCCACAGTCTGGAGCAGTTGTTGAGGGAAGGAAGAAGAAAAAGAAGAAGGAATTTGATTTCCAGGACAGCAGATTCAGGGAAGTAACTCAAAGATAAATTCAGGAAAGCAAATGGTGCAAAGCTGCTGTTGTCAGAGCCCAGACTCTAGTTCCCAAGTGGCTTGGGAAGCTGAGATCAAGACAGGAGGTGACTGTAGTTTGGAGATGCAAGATGTAAGGTCAGGAGCCAAATCTCTGAGCTGTGGAAAAATGAAGCTGTATTTTAGTCTTGAGGAAAGGTGTAGAAGTGATGGAAGAACACATGGCAGTGAGAGAGGAAGGAGCTCAGCTGCAGGGGAGGCAGCACAGCAGGTAGGGCAAGAGATTTGTTCCCTTTGGAGGGGTTCCAGCTCTGCCCCCAAGGCCTGCCTGGGTAATCTTTATTCTCTGAGACCTGTATCTCTACAGTGGGGCTGAAATAATGTGGGTTTTCTTTGTTCTTCCTTTGCACACAAAATTTCTCTCTGGGGTTGTCAACCAAGTATCTCCCAGGCCTGGAAGAATTCATGATTTTAAAGCCTCTCAGACCTTCATAGTGGAAATAAACCTGGCATAGAAATGTCTGGAGAAAATCCAAAGTGCAAACTGTGGGTTAGAAAGTGCAGATCTCCCCTCTCTTTTTGTTCCTTGGATCTGTTGGTATTTGGCTTTCAGCTGGATTTAACTGGCTGAACTGGGATATGTTCACCTTAGAGCGTGATGAACACCACAGGATGGTCTCCCATGGGATACCACAGGGTGTTTGTTATCTCTGGGTGTTTCTCTCCATGGCCTATGTGCTGGGCTTGATCTGTGCCCCATGCTTTTAGCTTGTTTTTCAGACTTGTTGCAGCTTTCCCAAGGCAAATCCAGGTGCTGTTCCAGACTCCCAGCTCCTGGTGTATGTGGGATGCTGAGGGCCAGCTCATCTGTCTGCAGGCTCCCCTGGGACACTTCCTCAGACTAAACCTGACCTGGAATGTCCTGGGTTGTGCCTGGCTGACCTCACTCACTGCTGCTCTTCTGGGTTTGTGCTAAAATCCCTGGCAATGCTCGCTGCCCTGGAGCAGTGGTGGCTGCAAGGGATGGAATATTCCAGTTGGAGGGGGGCCTATGATGTTCATCCAGTCCAACCTCCTGCCCACTTCAGGGCTGACCAAAAGTTACAGCCAGGCTGGACAGGCCTTGGAGCAACCTGGTCTAGTGGAAGGTGTCCCTGCCCATGGCAGGGGGTGGAACAAGGTGACTTTTAAGGTCTCTTCCAACCCAAACTGTCTTGGGGGTCTGTTAAGGACATTGGCCAAATGTCTCTTAAACGCTGACAGGCTTGAGAGATTAACTACCCTGTTCCAGGGTTTGAACACATTTTGGTGAAGAAATGAACACATTTTTGGACTGATGTCCAGTCTAAACCTTCCCTGCTGCAGCTTTGAACCATTCCCCACTGCTGGATACTGGGGAGAAAAGCCTGAGGGAGTAACTGCTTTGTTTGTGGGTGATGCCTGCATTTAGGTTCATCCCTTGAGCTCCCTGACTCTTCCTGAGGGCAGAGCAATCTGGCCGTGCCATCACAGAGCTGTCACTGGCATCTACAGAAAACCATGTCTTTTTGCAGTCCCAGGGTGGGGGTTTGTGCCAGGGGCTGGTTTGCTTTAGCAGCTGGCAGTGGGATCCACAGAAGGATCCTATCGGAGTGGGAAGTGCTTGAACGCAGGCCTCTCCCTCGCTCTGAAAATTCAGGTTAGTGGGCTTGGCTGCTTTCTCTCCGTGTTCAGCTGTAGCAGAGGGATTAAGTTTCCAAGGAACTGAACTCTCAGAATTAGAAGCTGAGCCTTGGATTTGGTTAAAAAAAAAAAATCTTGACCAGAAACCTTGAGCATGAATTTCCTTTTCCCCAAGTTCCCACTGTCATTCCATAAGAGGCACCCTAAGAGGTGCAAGCACCCCAGCTCTGCCCCCTTGGCTTTCTGTAGGGGGCAGGAAGGACTCCCAGAGGGGAAATCCTCCCCGGGCAGTCGCTGAGATCCAAAGCAAGCCCACCTGTTGGGGCTCTGTGCTGCAGTGATGCAGAGCAGATGTGTGTTTGGGCAGGTGTGGGGTGGGCCGGCTGCCAACCCCGGCTGCACGTGTTCCCAGGATGGAGAGACCCTCCAAAGATAAGTCTGCAGTTCCGATGAGGGGATATTGAGTTCTGTGCTGCAGGGCAAACGCTGTCCGCTCTGTAATGCAGCTGCTGATGAAGTCATGTCCTTGTTCCAGGGAGCTCTGGAAAAAGGCAGACCCAGCCTTTTTCTCTCCAGTAACATACTGGCTTACCTGTTCTCATTCTGGGGCTGGCAGCCTGGATTAGGAGCTTTGTCTGGCTGACATGTCAGCTGATGGCAAGTATCCCCTGTGCTGGGAAGTTTTCCATATCCCATTTCCATTCTCCATTTCTATATTCAACTTCCCTTTGTCACTGTTGGTGGAGGTGTGCTCTGCAGCAGTCTCTGAGAAGGTTTGGTTGTCCTCCTGTGTGTTTTGCTCCCTTTCCAGGCTTATCTGAAGGAAAAACCCCCAATGTGTCTGACTCTGCACACAGAGTCGCAGATCTGGTGCTCAGAAAGACTCCCTGGTCCCCAGGCAAGCACAGTGAGTTACCCTGAGCTGTCACTCCCCCCGTGTGGCAGGGCCAGCCTCCCCATACAGGGGTGACAGAGGGTCTCACCTGCATGGCCTCATGGAACCTGCTCAAATTTTTTGGCTGTTTAACTTGCTCTTGTACAAAATAGTCTTAGCAGGAGTCTGCTGGGCACAGGGGAAGGTCAGGAGCTGATCTGTGGGGACATGATTCACATCTCCAGTGTGCGAATTCCCCTCGGGCCTCTCAATGGCTTGGGGCTGAAGCCAAGAGATGAGGGAGGAGGATGGAGCCCGGTCTCTGTGCTGGCAGCATCTCCTTTGACACCTGCACTGAAATCCTGGGCCAGCTGTCTCGTACCACTTTAGTCCCTGGCCCAGCTCTCTTAGAAGCAGCACTAATCAGCCTTTAAATGCTGGGGACATTAGGAGAATGATCTCCATATTTCCCAGCTCTGCTGTGAGGGTGCTGGTGCACAGCAGCTGCTGGGAATGACTCCCGGAGCTGGGAACTCCGCTTGGCCATGGGTCACATCCTCGGGTCTGTCCCAGATTCCTGCCTGGTGCCAGGCAGGGCTATTGAGTGCTCTCCAAGCCCAGATTGGTGTGTACAGCCCTTGTTGCGTGAGCCACAAACAAGCGTGGGGGCTGCCTGTTGGAATAAAAGGGCAGGGAAATTACCTTGCAGGAGCAGGCTGGTGAAGCAGCTTGTTCCCCACATCCCTGAGGACACAGAGCCATTCAGTGCCTTTGTGGAGTGGCCCTGCTGCTCCATCTGTACACACACTGTACATTGCTGATTTATTTAGGACCCAATTTGTGCTAAAAAATCAAGAACGAAAAAAGAGCCGCTTGAGCGCAGCGAAGACACCCCTCCCTGGACTTGCAAGTGACACACTGAAGCTTCTGGAAACGTGTGTTTGATGGTGATCATAGGATAGCTGGGCTTGGAAGGCACCTGAAAGATCACCTGGATGCAGCTGCCCTGCAGGGATAGGGTTGGATGGGGATGGGCAGGGACAATTTTCATTAGATGAGGTTGCTCAAAGTCCCATCCATCCTGGTCTTGAATCTTTCCCTTTGTACTGTCAGGATCCTTCCAGAAGAGTTTTCTCCCCATTTCATGTGTGAACAAAGTCAGGGTTGATTTTTCTGCAGCTGCCACGCCCAGCAGTGTCTGGGACCTGACCTGAGATCCTCTGTTGCCCCACGGAGTCTCCAGCAGAGCAGGAAACCAGTCAGGGCTGTCACTTTCCAACTGTTCTGGGCCTTTTGTGGGGGTAAGGATAGCTTTTGGTTCATGTGTTAAGGGTGTAAAGCAGACCAAGACATGACCCAAAGCTGTCTGTCCTGGGATGAACACGGGGAGCTCTGACCTCCCTGTCCTGGCTCTTCCCAGAGTGCCATGAGCCTGTTCAGCCTGACTGCATCTCCTCCTTGCCCCATCCCAAGGACAAGGGCTCAGCAGGATGCTTAGGCACGGGAGAGGTTTCCATACACCAACTGTCATGGACTGGGATTTGCTGTGTGAGAGAGTATCTAAACAGCTTCTCCCCCTGTCCCAGCCTCCCTACCTGAGAGACTGAGTGGCTTTTCCCTTACTGAGCTTGGCTGTGGGGGTAGATGTGATGAGATTGCTCAGGGCTGTATTCACACGTCCTGCTGGACATGCTAGGCAGCCAGCCTGAGAGATCCAGGACGTGGGGAACACAGTGCTGGGTAGAAACCTGCCTCCCTACCTGGCCAGCAGCTTCAGCTTGGGTTGTTTTCCATGACATCCTTCTGAAAAATGTTTTTCTTTAGAAAAAAGAGGTTGTCTTTTCCCTCTCTTTTTTTTCCAGAAGGGAAAGAATTTCCTTTAAAACCAAAAGCAAGAAACAGAAAATTGGAAGATTTTTCATAAAGTTTAGCTTTTGTCAAGGCCTCATTTTCCTCTGAGAAGTGAAGTGAGGAAACAAGGGAGAAGCCTCTAACTCATGTCAGGTACCTGTGTGCATGAGCATGATTTGTGTGCTCTTTCCTTTTGCTTCCTTCTCTCACCACGTTCCCTCTGACAGAATATCCCTTCCAGGGCCTTCTGCCTCAAATGTTCTTAAAATTGATTTCTCTGTAGCACTGCCTATTGGATCATTGTACTCCAAGCTCTGTCTCACTCAACTGAAGATCTCTGAACTTCTGTGTGGACTCTTGCAATCCCAGGACTGCTTGTACAGCCAGTGATGCCGACAAGGATGAGCCGACCCTGCTCCTGCTCCTTCTGGCCGTGCCTCCCTCGGCACAAATCTTCATTTATGGAGGGATTTTCTTGGCTTCTCTCTCACGATTCCTGGCTCCCCCGTTCATATCCAAAGCGGTGGTTTAGCAGAACTTGTTTTGACAAAAGCAAAAGGATATTCACAGCCAATTAAAAATATGGTAATGGAAAGATGGGGAAGAAACATAGCTCTTCCTCTGCTTGAGGGGGTTGTTGGGAGCTGTCACTGTGCTTAGAGGGATTAACAGTGTGTGCTGCAGGTCCATGTCAGATTGAATGTTAAGCTCCCAGGCTACAACCATGCTCCTGGGAGCAGGGAAAAAAAATCATTCATTACTGTGGGGATGGAAGGATTGCTTCAGTAATTTGCTCACTGTCTTGTGCTCTCTCTCATGCAGGCACACACACACAAACACATATGTATTCACAACACTCACTTTATGAGTGTCTCGTGCTGCAGATGATGGGAATTTAGGGTTGCTGGGGTAGCTTTCCATGTCTGACATGCCTTGTGGTGAGAAGGACAGGCCAGGTGAGGAAGGGAAGAGGTGTTGGAAGATCTGGACTTGCATCCCCCCTTTCCCCTCTTAGGACCTGTTCTTTTATGTGGGTTTCTCCCCAGGCTGTGCCATGGGTGATGGGTGTCTTGAATTGCTCATCATCCTCTTCCTCTTTGGGTGCCTAAGGTTGTGTGAGCATCCCAGGCAGGCAGTGTGAGTGCAGATCAGAGTCAGTGCCTCTGCTCACTGCCTGTGAAGAGCTTGATGTGCAGTTCCTCCTGTGGTGTGGGGGTAGGTGCTGGCTGAAGTTGTGTAAATCCACAGAGGAGTAAAAATGGCCATTTTGGAAGTCTCTGCATGGTTTGCTTTCAGCTGTGTGCAGGGTGTGCCAGGGCTGCCAGGAGTCTGTGTCCCGGGTTTCTGCAGCGGATCAGCAGGCACAGCTGACAAGTGATGGATCACCTTTGAGGTGACACCTCAGGCTGTTTTCAGAGATGTCATTCAGCAGAAACTGAGCATATGGAATAGAAGATGTAGCAAGAAACTGGAGCCACATCCATCCTCTTGCTCCAGGAGTGATGGAGAGACAGACAGGCTCTCTGGTCTCTGCCTTTTCCTCTTCACTCTCTTTGTGTTCCTCATCTGCTGCTGTTTTGTCACCCCTTTTAGTTTCTCTCTTACCTCTCCTCAAGAGGTAGAAGTCCCTGGATTAAGCTGGAGTTGCCAGTACCTGCCTGATGGACATGATGAAGAGTTCAGAGGTGTCTGGCAGTCATTGTTGTGCCAATTCCAGCTTTGGTGTGCCTTCCAAGAAGCCCCCATGCTCCTGATTCCACTCTCACATTGTGACTGGGAAAGCACAAGGGGAGAATTTGCCTTAATCCCTCTTTGTGAGGTCCTGGCATCTCCCCTAAGACAAGCTACTCCCCCAGGAGCAAAATCTCTGCAGGCTGATGTGCAGAAGAGCGAGGTCTGAGCTGCTTTCTGGCAGGCAGCTGGAGCAGCCTGTAAAGGGTTACCTCAGACAGCAAGAACAGCCAGACTCTACAGCACTGCCGTGTTTTTTTAACAGGCAGCCCAGACTTGTAATATCAGCACTTACTGAATTAATTTACTGTGTAGCACCAGTAAAGCTCTAAGTTCTTTCAGTGAATTCTAGTTTTGAGAAAAATCAAGAAAGCAATTACTTGGTTTGGTCATTAATTACTCACGACTGGACATTTTCGAAGGCGTCGCGTGAAAAACCTGAGGCAGCCATTAAGAGCAGCTCTAATGCTATTGATCTATTTGTGCTTATCGTGGAACTTCTCTGCTTTTATGATGTTTTATTGAGCTGGGGGATGCAGGTGTGTGCAGCCAGGGAGTGTGAGCTGCTCTTTCCCATGCTGGGGTTGCCCTCTTGGTGGGGAGTGGTGGCTTCTCAGAGCATTCCTTAGGGGAAAGCCCCTCAGGATGGTGGGCACTGGGGATTCTGAGCATTGCACTGTGCTTGGCATGGGGAGGATCCCTGTGGAGGGCCATACTGTTAACAAGGTGAATCCACCGTGGGAGGGAAGGGACTTGCAGAAGGGCAGTGACAAAAGATGTCCAGACAGAACCACGGAATCATTGAGGTTGGAGAAGACCTCCAGGATCATTGCCTTCAACCCTTGATCTCCACCTTGTCACCAGCCCACAGCACTGAGTGCTATATCCAGACATTCCTTGGACACCTCCAGGGATGGGGACTCCAAACCTCCCTGGGCAGCCCCTTCCACGGCCTGAACATCCTTTACATGGGGAAATTCCTCCTGATGTCCAACCTGAGCCTTCACTAGCACAGCTTCAGGCCATTCCCTCTTATCCTGTCTCTGTTCCCTGGGAGCAGAGCCTGACCCTGCCCTGGCTGCACCCTCCTGTCAGGGACTGGTGGGGACCTCCTGGCATCCAGATCTGCTCCATTCTTGAAAGGCCACCTCTGCCTTAAATCTTTCACTGCGACTTCCCCTTCCTGCAAACAACTCCTTCCCTCCATTTATTCCCTCTTCTTGTGGATCGATTATCACCATAGCCATTTACTGACATGAAGCCTTTGGAACTGGACATAATCTGCAGAAAAATGTTACCTACCAAAAAATTAGGGGCTAGGAGTGGCAGGCAGAGCTCTCCTGGGCAGGGGCACATGCTGCTTTGCTTCCTTCCTCCACAGCCTCTGGGATAATCCTTTCCTATTCCCTCAAACCGGAACAGCCCAGCTGCCACCCTGGAATGCAGTGACGCTGAGCTGAGATTAATCCTGCTGGCAAGTGAGAAAGGTGTAAGCCCACAGCAGCAGGAGCATTTTCTGGTGAGCTGGAAATGCAGCAGGGAACGGTGACAGCTCCTGGAAAAGGTTAGGGTTGTCATTTGGCTTCCAGGGGGTTTCTCAAGGTGGACCAGGGTCTCCCAAGGTTGGTGTTGGTTGAATCAGGATTTGTTCTGGCTTCATTCCCAGTAGTGAAAGGTGCAGTTTTTCCATGTACAAACTGAGATACAAAATGCCACTGTGCCATTATTCTATTTTCCCCCCTGTACCTTGAGGAACTGGAAAAAGCAACACACATTTAACAGTGCCAAGGGGATGTGGCTGTTCTGCCTGTGCCTCCTGGCCTTTCTCCTTCTCCCATCACATTTGGCATGCAAAATTGAATCATACCCTTCTCACCTGCTTCCCACTGGGGGAAAGGTGGCCTTTAAATCATAATATGATTGCAGACAATGTTGCAGAAGGGGAAAATGAGATGAACTTTAAACTCCCCTTTGCTTTACAAATTTGTTCACGTCTTCCCTCACAGCTGCTTAGTCATGCCCATTAGATTTACCATTTTCTGGGAAGGAAAAAGGGAAGTGAATTTTATTATCTATTCAGCATCTGACTTGGTGCCTTTCTCCCCTCTTTTGTCTGGTTTAATCAGAAATTTGCAGAGGTTTTGATTGGGCTCCTTTGATCAGAGCACAGAATCCCCCAGGTAAGGGATCGTTAGTTCTCATTAGCAGAAGAAACATTTTTCCGTGACGCTGCACATCCTTGTCCAGCTAATTGAAGAGTCATCACAGTGACTTTCCTGCCCCATTAGTTTTCATGGATACTTCAGATGCCTCCAACAACTGACCAGGCTGAAAAGGAGGGGGCTGGAAAACAACCCACAGAAAAGGACAAGGCGTTGAATTAATTAGGAACTGCTAAAAGAAACACTTTGCATCTTTCTGTGCAACTTCAGTGCTACTGGATGGAATTAAGAAAATGAAATCAAGAACCTGGCAAGTTTTATAAGGAGGCTGGGTTGGTATTTGCATATCAAAAGTAGCAAGAATTTTTGGAACAGTAACACACATTTTGAAAGAGATTCTTGTCTTTGTGTTTGCAGAGTTAAGTCAGTTTTGGGCTATTAAAAACTGCAGAAGGAGCCCTGATTTGCATATGTGCTGTCGGTAGGAATCTTATCCTCCGGCCTGGCACATCCCCAAATTGGACACTGGACAAGATGTCCATGTGCCTGCTCCTGCCTGTCCTGCATTTGTGGTGGCAGGGTGGAGGAAATGGGAAGGAACGGGAGAACATTTAGTGGGAAGCAGGAACATCTCTGCAGTGGGCTGGGAGCCAGCAGGGCTGCACCAGCAACGCAGGAGCCTGGCTCAGGGCTGGACCCCAGCCCCAGCCCTCCTGCAGCCATTTCAGTTCATGGCACTGCTCAAGGCAGAGCCTGGGGCTGGAAAATGTGCCCCACTATGAAATGTGATAGTGCTGTACCCTGGGGTGGGCCTGTGGGAAGAGCTGGAATAGGCAGTGCTGCTTCCTGAAGTGTGGAAGGTGAGAGCAGAGCCTGACACCTGAGGGCTCCTGCTTGGTGGTGTCAGACTTGGATGGGGCAGGAGGCTTTTCCTTCCTTACTCATTTCCTCTTTTTCTTTGCCTTTGTAGAAGAAGTCTCTGGAAGCTGGAACAGATAAGCAGGAGATGCACCCGGTTTTGTCCAGCTGGAAACCATTCCTGAGGTGCTGGGTGCCTACACACAAGATATGGTCCCTCAGATGTCATTGGTTTTCCATGGAGGGCATTTTGCCAGGAACTGGTTGGATAGGCCAGAGAGAAGCATCAGCTCCTCCTGGCCTTAAAATCAAGAGGTGACCTCAGCAGAGGGTCCCTTACCACCTGTTTTGTCCTGACCCTGTTCCAGTCAACACTGGGGACTGGATTTTCAAGCTGTGGCCTGTGTCAGTGGCCCAGCCCAAGCCTGGTTTGGTCTGGCCATGTTCACAGAATTCCAGAGTGGTTTGGGTTGGAATGGAACTTAAAGATCATCCAGTCCCACCCCTTGCCATGGACACCACCCACTGGAGCAGGTTACTCAGGGCCCCATCCAACCAGACCTTGAACGCTTCCAGGGGTGAATTATCAGTGGACTGATATTCCTTAGTCTCTGTCCTGGGGATGTGTGATCTTGCTGCAGTGTCAAACACAGGTGGCTTTTGGCAGTGGAACAGTGCTGAATAAGCACTCCCTCCTATTTATCATCCCATTTTCCATGTCTGGTGGGAGAACAAGGTGAGGAGGAGGGAAAGGCACTCCTGAGCCATAGCTCAGTACAGAGACTCTGGCACAGCAGCCAGGCACGCACATCCCCCAGCCTCCCAACCACGTTATTGTATTACAGCTGACATTCCTTCCTTCCACTAATATGTTATTTTTGGTCTGACAGCTTTATGAAGGAGAAAAGAGAAATAGAGAGAGAGAGAAACACGTACCCGGACAGACACAGACAGTATTCATTCCTTATCAGCAAGGAATGGGTTTGCCTCAGACACCAGAGATCTGCTGATTGAAACATCTTGCTGTCTCCAGCAGCTCACTCTCTGTCATGGAAGGCAGATTCCCAGAACCTGCAGATTCCAGGGAAAGGGGCAGGATTAGGTGGGGAGGGTTGGTCTTCTGGGGATTGTGCCTTCCTGGTTTGAGATGCTCCCTGAACTCTACTGGGTGTCTAATTAGTGGGAGAAATCAGTCTGCTCTGTGTGTTGGGATGTTGCTGATGTGGTGTAAGGGCGGCCATGGGGTTGATTCCCTTTAGTGCCTGGTTCTTGTGTTGGGAAGACTCCCCAGACAGGTGTGGCTCAGGGACAGATGTCCCATCCATGCTGGCAGAAGAGCAGTGACACCCCCATGGAATCCTGACCATATCACTTTGGAGAGAGAGAGGGGAACTGAAAAAATGTGTGTAGGAAATGCCACTGGTCATTGTGCTTCAGCCAAAGGCCAGTGGGCAGAAGGAAGTGTGTGTGGGAAGTGGGAGAGGCAGGAACAGAACCTAAAAAGTTGAGGGGTGTGATTATGAAAGTGGAAAAAAGGAATGTGAAGCAAGCTGGATTTTACTCGGGTTTGCTGGCAAAACCTGAAAGGGAAAAGAAAAAAAACTGTGAATGACAGTGAGGGGAAAAATGTTCCAATGTGAAAATAATGCTGAGGTTTGCTCTGCATCCCATGATTCATCAGGTGACCTGGAAAATTCACAATGTTCACTCTCATTGCAGGAGAGGTGGTTAGAGGTGGCCAGTCATGGAAGGGACAGCCTGGACAGCAGCTCCCTCCTTGGGCACACGGATCCTGGCTGGTTGGCTGGGCAGGGGCTGGCTGGAAAAAGAACCGAAAGGCCAACCAAGCCACATGCTTCTCTGCCTTTGGCCCATACCCTATTCCCAGGATGCCTGACCTCCCTGGACACCCTCTGCAGTGAGACTTGCATCAGGCTCCTCGTGCTGTCCCCAAAACAGCCGCTCTCGCTCGCTGTGTGCCGGCTGCCAGGAGAAACAGCTCCAAGCCCCTCCATTCCCACATTGCAGCAAAGCCATTCCATTCCCAAGCATGACGGGAGAAAGGCCGATCAAACAGAGCAATTAATTCAACAAACAGTACAATTAAGCTGCGATCCCAGTGTAGTTTCCACCCTGAAACAGAATAAACAGCCTTCCCAGCACGGATAAATAAACTCACAGATGGAGGCTTTTGTGAGTGGTGGAGTTTTCCCTCCGCAGCCCTTCTTGAGAGCACATAAAAATCGCGGAGTGCATAAATCTGTGGCTCTCCATTCTGCTGGATCGGGAGGAAGGCATGGTGCTCCTGCTGTGGGGCAGATGTGCTGGCTCAGGAGTGAGGGAAGGGAGCTGCGGGCTCACAAAGGCTGCGGCAGCCACCTCCTCCACGTCCCCAAGGCCAGCCCTTGGCACGGTCCCGACGGGGAACGCATGGTGTGAAAAGCTGTGGAGGAGGAGAGTGACCTGCTTCACACTTGGCTGGACTCACTTGTTGCTTCAGGAACTGATGGAAAATCCCCTATTTTGAGTGAGGTTTCAAAACAGTCTGAGCTGGCAGTGGAAAAAGTCCTCTGCAGAGCCCTGGGGTGCAGAGAACAGAACAGAAGCCTTTACCCAAGGAAAAGGGAGGTAAATGTTTCCAGGGATGATGCTGACTGCATGGAGGTGCTGGGATCCAGGTCTGTCCCTTTCCAAAATCAGCTGGAGACTGTTCTGGGAAAGGCTTTTCCATTACCAGCTGATCTCCATCCTAAGTTATTGGAGCTGGTGAAATGTTACCTCCCTCGAGGGCTGGCTGACTGCAGGAGCATCAGAGCAGCACGGGGAAGGAGGATGTGGGAGAGTTTGAGCTGGACTTGTGTGGGAAGAGCAGCTGGAGTGGAGGTGTTCTGCTGGCATCAGGGATGGAAAGGATGGAAAGGGCAGGCTCAGGTTATATTGCAGCTTGCACGGGATTTGGGGTCATTTCTTTGAGAAGCAGCCAAGTCGGAAGCGGGAGGGAATTGTGCAGTTTGAGAGGTGTGAAAAGCCTGTGTGATGTGACCCTGTGGGCAGAGAAAGGAAAGGGTTTTCTTCTGAAAAAAGCTTATATGGTGCTGTGTGACCACAGTACTGCTGGGAGAGGCTGGTGGAGGCCAGGGAAGAGATGGGTGCTCCAGGTGAGTGTCACTCTGTGGCTGCTCCTCTGCTCAGCCCTGTGAGCAGGCATGGTGGGGAGCTGGAGAGAGTGTGTGGAGGTCACTTACCCAGCTAAACTCCCCTCAAAAAGAGATGAAGCAGAATTATTTCCTTTTTCCTGCTAGATGTTTGTGTTCCTCTTCTTGCCCTTCTCTCCTTCCTCCTGGATGGATTGCTCAGGGTCTCTTGAGCACCCAAAAGGTTTGATTTAGATCCAGGATCCCCAGCTGGTGACTTGGCTGCTGTGCTAATGGTCAAAGGAGCTGGGGAAACCATTTCCAGCCTCAAACTGGGTAAATCCAAACAGTGGGAAGGGTTGTGCTGAAGTGGTTCAAGCTTAAGGATGTTCTGTGCATGGCACAGGGAGTTCAGCACCTGGAGTTTAGGGCAGAAGATATCTGGGTCAGCAGGCAGGTTTCTAGTGCTGTGACAGTTGTACAGAAATGTTGTATTTGGCTCTGATTTTTGCAGCAAGGAGGCCCTTTTGTACCAAAAGCCACATTCCTCCATCTTTATGGAGTTGCTTTAAACGTAGCTGGTGGACTCTCAAACCCAAATCCTTCAGATACACTCTTTAAACCGAAGCCCTCTGACTTGGATGGGGCTCTGAGCACCCTGCCCTAGTGAGAGGTGTCTCTGCCCAGGGCAGGGGGTTGAAATGAAATTATTTTTAAGGTCCCTTCTAACCCATTGTATGACTCTGTGGTGAGGCTGTGTGTGCTTTCACCTGGCCAGGGGTTTCCCAGAGATGTTTTCTTGGATGGTTTTTGTCTTCTGGAACTTACCCTGTTGTGGCTTGGCTTTCATTGTTGCCTTGGTGTTGCTGTTACCTGCTAACCAGCAGATCTGATGGTTGCAGAGCAGACTTTCTGAGGCTCCACACACCCTGGGTTGGGTTTGGACTTGGAAGAAGAAGGAAAACATTCCTTTTGTCCTGACTGGTGACATGACATCATGAGATTGGAGCTCTTCCACTTCTAAATAGGAAACAGCTGCCATTGTGCTCATTCTCCAAGAGCTCCCAGGACTGGCCACCCTCCAGCTTCCTGCAGAAACACCCTTCTGCTTGCAGGGAGCCAGAGGTGAGCCAGCTGCTGTGACCCTGCCCTGTCCCCAGCCCGGCTGCGGCGCTGACACAGCCAAACTCCAGGATGCAGGACAGGAGGCTCAGTGTCACCAGGCCAGGGCGAAAACCACAGCTGGCTTGGGCAGCTCAGCAAGGGAATGGCCACATCAGGTTTTGAAGGCAGATATTTGCCTGTGCTCCGAGCTGGCCACAAAAAGGTCATTTGTGGCTGCAGTTCTCTGGTGCTGAGTTCCAGCAACTTCTACTTGGCTTGGAGCTTCTCTAGTTTTCCTGTATGACTTCTGGTCATCTCAAACGAGCTCAGATCTGCTGGTGAAAAGTCATATGACTGTGCAGTGTCCCGTGGGCCTCTTCACCAGCATTGTGCGTATTAACGTCATTCCAGTTCTCATCAGAAATCTCCCCAAACTGCAGCTCTCGATTTTTTAGGACAAGGGTCTGCCTCAGTGGGAATGCTCTCCATGCAGAGGGACTCTCAGAAAGTGCAGGCAACCAGGCTCCAAACCTGTTCCTCCCTGGCCTGGGTTCATTTCTTGCAATGTGGCAGGAAGGGGATGCCAGTGCTGCTGCCCAGCTCTGTCCTGGTGGCCCTTGAACTGATGGGAAACCTGGAAGCAGCCAAGGGCCTGACTGAGAAAGAAGCTGTTCTGGCCATTCTGCAGACAGTGGTTTGGCTGGTACTTTGGCAGCTTCTGGGGAGTCTTAAAAGCTGTAATTGCTCTTGGAGTGTCCTGGGCAGGGCCAAGAGTTGGACTCTGCTCCTTGTGGGTCCTTTCCGACTCTGGCTCTCCTGTGACCCTTGACAAGGCTTTAGCACTAAGGGATGGGTACAGGTGTCCTGGATGACTTCTGGGCAGCAGTCCTGCTGGATCATGGCAGAAATCTGCACCTGAATCACCTTGGTGTCCCAAGGAGGTTTCACCTGTGTGCAGGTGCTGTGTTTGTCAGCACCATCTCCATGAGCTGAGCCAGGCTGGAGGCAGGGCAGGGATGGGATCTGCCTGCTCTGGCCCAGCCTGGAGCAAGATCCCACAGCACAAGTCCAGGAGGTGTTGCGTTGCCCCTCTTTGACAAGTCAGCCATGGCTTCTGTTGTCATTTACAAATCTGGGGCCCTCTCAGTAACTGCTGTCACCGCTCCATGACAAAGTGTGTTTCCCTTGCTGGCGTCCCTTTTCAGAGCTCTTTTAGACAGAATGTTTGTACTCATTGACATGGAACAAGCTCAACGGGAATGAAATCATTTATAAAAGTCACGAGAGCCTTTGGATATTGGCGCTTTGTTTCCTGCCACGTTCACCGAGTCGCAATTAACACTGACCTGAAATATTGCACAGGGCTATTTGTCCTGTCTGTCCTCTTTCATCCCTCGCTTCCTTTTTTCCTTCCTCATTTCCTTCCTTTCTGAGCTGGACATATATCTCCATTTTCACCTGGTTTTTTCCCTCTCTTAACTCATTTTGTTCTCTGTTTTACTCTCTTCCCTTCTCTTTGTGCTTTCTTTTTCACCTCTTTGCTTCCCTTATCTCTTGTATTCTTCTCTTCCCCTTGCTTTATTCTCTGTCTATATTTAAACCCAGGCAAAAAGCAAATTATTTATGAAGGGCTGTAATTTATGATGCATTCTTAATGTCTTGGAAGACACAGATAATTTATTTAATGAGTAAAGACACAATAATTCACTGATGATGATTCCAGTCAGAAAATTAGTTTCATTAATTTGCTGTAAATTCACTGCCTTGATTTAGTGCACAAGGAGTTTCTAAAACCCCATGAAAATCTTTTCCACGGTGTTTTTTTTTGTCATCACTGGACTGCTGTGGCAGTGTGCTAGCTTTCCCACTCCTTGCTGGTTCTGTCACACTCCTGCTTGTGCCCTCCCAGCAGTGAGCAGAGACAGCTAAAACATTTCTTTTTCACTGTATGTGTGTGAGAGGCTGAGGAGGAACAGGGATGGAGGTGGAATTCCCATTCCAAGAGGTGATAAACCAGGCAGCAATCTCAAGATGTTTGTTTTGCAAAGCCAAATGCTGTTCCCTGAGCTTTTGCCTGGGAAGTTCAGCTCTACAAGAGAATAAAAAAGTCAGTTTTCTTTTTTTTAATAGAGTATAAAAGGTACTTTTTCAAATAAATTTCAGCACAGACAATTTTACAGGAGACTCTTGCTGATAACTGAAGTCTATATAAATATTATAGGAAACCTATAGAAGTGATTCATGGTGTACTATTGATCTAATCTGATTTAACTAAGTGTTTGCATCATGCCTTATTAATCACAAATAATGGGGCTCCAAGGACACCTTGCAGAATCAGGGCTTTGCTCTTCACAGTGCTCAGTGTCCACAGACTCTGGCTGGATCCTGCTGGGACTGCTGTAGTCCATGGAGATTCCCCAGGGATGAGTCCCATACTGCATTTCATGGTTTTATTTTCAGACAGGTCTACCAACAGTGCTCTAACCCACCTTTTTAGGGACGCTGCCTATTTGATGTCAGGTTAGGAAAGCTTCCAGATTTTACTGGAAGGAAAACTTGCAGTGTGGATCAGTGTTTGTTCCGCACGTGGTGGTGGGGGGAAGGTGTGTCCAGCCAGTGGGGCCGAGCTGTGAGCACACAAACCACAGGAATTCCAGGTGCTGGGAGCCCACCTCTTCCCCTGTGTGCACAGGGAGATGAGCTGCTCTTCCCAGGGCAGGTGGGCAGGGGCCTGATGTGGTAGAAGGGGAGGAATCTGTGCAAGTACCCTCAGCAAGGTCAGATCAACCAACCCCTCCCACCAAGAGCTGCATGAAGATTAAAAAGAAACAGCAGCAAGTTATGATCAGCTGTACATCCATAAATTGACCTGCCTGGATGGGATTCATCCCAGAGTACTGAAGGAGCTGGAGAATGTCCTCTGCAATGGCCTTGGGAGTCTGGGGAGGTCCCAGCTGACTGGAAGCCAGCCAGAATTATTCCAGTTTACAAGGAGGGCATGAGGGAAGATCCAGGAGCCTACAGCCCTGTTAGTCTAAGCTCAGTGCCTGGGAAAAATAAAATGGAGAGGATCACACTGGGTACTATTAAAGGCATTTAAAGGACAATGAAATCGTTAGGTGCACACAGCAAGGATTCACATTCCTGCTCAGCTCTGTTCAATATTTTTATCAGTGATCTGGATACAGGAGCTGAATGTACTATGAGTGAGTTTGCAGATGGTAATAAACTGGTAGGTGCTGTTGACTGTTGTGAGGGACAAGAGAACTGGCAGTTCTAGTAATAAATTAGGAGGGGAATGGCTGCAGAGCAGCCCTGCCAGAAGGATTTGGGGGTGCTGTGTGGCAGCAGCTCCACAGGAGCCTGTGGGGTCACAAGGGCAAACCACATCCTGGACAGGGAAAACACAGATGGTCAAAAAAGGTGGGTATCCCTCTGTGTTTAGAGGTGGTGCTTGAGTGCTGAGTCCAGTTCTGGACTCCACCATTGGAAAAGGGTGTTCAGGGACATGAATATGGGTGGTCAAGCACTAGAACAACCTTTCTGTGTTTGGAAGAACCATCCTGGTTCTTCCACCACAGAGATGCCTACTGCTCCAAGCCTGTCAGTGGTTAAGGGATGTTTGGGCAATACCCTCAATAACACATTTTAAGTTTTGGCCATCCCTGAACCAGCTCTTGGACGAGATGATGGTTGTAGGTTCCTTCTAGCTGAGCTGTTCTTAGTTCCACCTCAGTGGCTGCAGAAGGAAGAGTCTGGTAAGGGCTTTTGCTGGAGGATAATTCTGCTGGCACTGGTGGTAGTGCAAGGAACAGAAATCTGAGCACAGAGAAACCTCCTGTTTCCTCATTATAGGTGGGAATAAGCTGTTTCTGGGATTCATGTTTTGAGAATCTAATCTCAGTGGGCTGTGAGATTCCCCAGACAAGCTGTGTCTGCTATGTGCAGTCATTGGCTTCCCAGATATTTCCCATTAAACGTATTTCCCCTTGATTTTGCCTGGTGCCTTTTGTATTTTAGCACAGTTGGGTTCATATAAGCAGGGCTTGAAAAGATGTTTTAGAAAGTTATAAATGGGCATCAGAGTGGGAGATCCTGTCCCTCCCTGCTTGCTACCTACAAAATCCTGTGCAAAGGGTTGCACAGGGCTGTGCTTGGCTTGTGGCAGGTGGAAATGTCCCTTTCTGCTGGGGTAGCCTCCAGGAATTTGGGAAAATGCTTGAAAACTATGTGTGTGTCGAAAATTTGATTATATGTCCAAAATCTTTTGAAAAGTAAGTGATGTTGGGTGAGATTTGATTGATCCACTCTTCCAGGTCCTCTGAGGAGCACAATCAGTGGGAGCACCTCAGCAGGAGCTGATGGAGAGGAGTAGAGGATGATTCCTTTCAAGACAAGGTCCTGGAGGTCTGTCACTGATTTGCTGCCAGTTCTTGTGCTTCTTGAGCTTGTGAACACTCTTTTCTTGCTTGTATCATGCAAGCCAGCCCCTTGCTCCCCACGAGGGAGGCTTCCCATGGGTACTTGTGCCATGCAAGCCATGACAGCAGTTGTGGTGCTGTTCAGCAGAGGTTGTGCTGGAGTGAGGGATGTGCAGGTCAAGGACTTTGTTACCCAGGGTTGTCTCATGCTTGAACCTTTTCTTGGTGGAAGTCTGAGCCCCAGTTCAGTTTTGGCCTGGCAGAGCCTTGCATAACTTGCAGTTACTTCTCAGGAGTGTGTGTGCCTGTGGCTGACCCTATTGTGCTTCTTAGATGCTCAAGAGCAGCCGGGTGTGAGCAGAGAGCCTGATGCATGTCCATGGTCCAACCTTGCCTGCTGCCTTGGGAACAGGAGCCTTCACATCTTGACACATCCTCCCACCAACCACCTTGCAGCTCGAGGCTGTTTTCCCTCAGGAGAGTAATTTTCCCATCCTTTCCAAACCTGCTTTCTTTGGGAACAGATGGGGGCTTCCCTGTGCCAGAGGACCCTTGTGTGGAAGGGCTGTGTGTCCTGGAGCCTGCGTGCTGAGCTGCAGCGAGGGATGGGATGCAAGAAAGTGCTCTGCATTTCCACTGCATGGCTCTGGAACCCAAACCTGCCCTCTGTGTAAGGGATCTGTGTGCTGGATTTGGGATTTGCTTGTATGAAACTCCAGCCTTGTGAAGGGCAGGGCTAAGTGGTGGGAGCTAATGGTGAAGGCCACCATTGTCTGGTGATGGCTGTGGGTTTAAAACCTGCTCACAGCCCAGGAGAGAATAATTTTAATGCCCTTGGCTCTGCTGCTGGTCATGGATCACTCACCCCTCCTCACTAACAGTCAACACAATGTGAGCAAACTGCATTGTCAGTTGGAGGAACAGGAACAAGATCTTGGCAAAGCTTGTCTTGCATGGGATGAGCCCTCCCTCCCCAGGTGCTGTCTCAAGTGAACACTGAGTGTTCCAAACCTCTGCTTGGAGCCTGACACATGAGGCATGACTATCCCAGGCTAACACCTCTCCTCTTCCCCAGCAGTGGTTTAGCAGCCTGGTGGGAGCAGCTGAGCAAACACAGGAGCAGCTGCTCACACGTTCCTTGGCTCTTCTCCTCCCCGAATGTCCCCTCTGTCCCTGCACATCTCTGAGCCTCTAAAGGGAAGCCAGCTTTGACCAAAGCCAAACAGCCTTTGCCCCTGGCCAGGGGTGTCCAGCTGGGAGGGCTGTCCCTGCCAGAGGCTGCCACTGCCCATCCTGCTGTAGGGGCAGAGGGGCACCCAGCTGCAGCACCCGTGGCTTCTGTTCAGCCCTCATCCCTCTGCATCCTTGATGTATGACTTGGACACTTGGAGCTTGGTAACAGGCCAGCTCCTCTTCTCCAGAGGGGTCAGCAGCAGAGCTGGCTTTGGGAAGAAGTGCTTTTGCCCCTGCACCTGCCAGCAATGTGGCCTGTTTGCTACAGCCAAAAGCGGCAGGTTTTGTCTGACTTCTGCTTAATGTCACATTCCAGTGCTCTTGCCTAGACAAGGTCTCGATGCCTTATCCTGAGCTGATAATAAGGAGCTGTTTCACTCCTAGAGGAGTTCTTGTTCTTCAGTTTTTTTAATACTGTTCTTGGTCTAATTTGAGTTCTGGAATAAAACCGCTGTTTTCTCAACACCAGGACAACTCCATCCTGCCCCTTTGTCCTCTGTCCCTGTGTGCCACTCTGGTGTCCCAGGGGTTGTTTTTGCTGAGCTGCCTGCAAGGGCACATAGGCTGTCCCCAGAGAATTACAGTGATTAAATATTTTTTAATTATTATTTTTTCTTTTTTTTTCCTCCTTCAGCTGTTTTAGAATCTCCCTTCTCAAGGTGGCACAGCACAGGCCTTGGTGGCTGTGCCAGTGTCCTCAGTACTTCCCTGGGGTTTTTTCCATTTGGAGCCCCACAGATCCTGCCTCCCTGCAGAAGCATCCCATCACACCAGCCAGGTACAGTGGCACAGCAGAAACTGCCAAGAAGGCACAGAAATTGCTTTCCCTTCCCTGTAGCTGCTGGGATCTGCTGCTGTTCCTTTTGGGAACACTGGCTTTGCTGGAGTCTCTTGCCTGGGAAAAGGGCCCACCGAAGACAAGGGGCTGCCCTGGGAGCTGGAGACACAGAGTCCTGCCTTGCCTGGATCCCAGGTGGAGGGGAAATAGCCCCCTGGAGCTGCTCAGGCTCCCTGCTGGAGGAGAGTTCACGTCCTGAGACCTTTTCCAAAGCATGAAGAGGAAAATCTGCCTGGGGCCGTGGGGAGGCAGTGAGTCCACAGCGCAATCTGGTTGTGTTAATCTCTCACAGCACAGCATAATCGAGCTCAGCCCCAGCAAAGTGCTGGGCAAATATTGGTGTCTTTTTTTTTAACTTGTTACAAAAGCTGGAGCTTATCACACTCTCTGAGCTGCAGTGTCTGCTCCTGTGGGACAGCTGGTAGGAGCCTGGCTTTCTTCCTGAGGACACAATGCCTCTGGTAAATGGGCATGCTCAGTGTTATTTGAATTTTGCACTCTTTTCCCTGCTATTACTGGATTTCCCTGTTTAAAAGCTGTCCTGGTTAACTGCTCCCCACACCTTCCACCCATAAAAATCCCGGTGCAGACTCCCAGGGGTGTCCTGGTGGGGTTCCAGCAGGGCTGCCCTCTGTGAACACCAGGCCCTGGCACCTGCCAGGCTGCTCCTTCCCCTCCAGCTGCTCCCTGTGCAATGAGGGAAAATGGAAACAGCTTCTCCCGTGGCAGCTTTGCAACCTGGGAGCTCATAAAGGCGAGAGCACTTTTAATTATGAGCTTGTTCCGATTATGCCCAGGCTTTGTTTCCTCCCACGGAGCGGGCCAACCCTCTGAGGTCAGGATGAACTTTGGATACAGAACTTCTGGCACTCGCAGTTAGGAAAGCTGGAGAGCTTCCCCCTCCCGAAGCCAGGCACCTGCAATGTGTGATGTATGGCTCCCCCGAGGCCAGTTCTCCTGGCCATAACGCTGCTGAAAGCAGAACAAACACATTTGTTTCTGGACACAAAATAGCCTTTCTGTTTCCCCCGGCTCTGCAGTGCCCCAGGAGCCCCCTGTTCTCCTCCCAGCTGGGAGATGGAAGGGGACGCTGGAGCCTTTTGGTAAAGCTTCTCATCCTAGGCTTGGAATTGAGGTTTCTTTAGCTAGACTCTCTCCTTACACCCTGAACTTGAGCTGACTTGAAAATGAACTCTGAGTCCTCTCTGCAAAGGGAAAGGAGGGCCTGCAAGGAGAGGTTCAAGCCAGAGACCCCTTTCAGTTCCCTTCTCCTGCTGACGGTGTGGAAAATGACTGCTCAGGTGCCAGGAGCCTTGGGCAAGGGGTCTGTACCAGAACTGTAAGGGAAAAATTAATTTTGTTCTGGCTTGGAGCAGGATTATTGTGGAAACTTTCAGGGTACTGCATCTCTGTCTCGGCACTGTTGCCCTCTGTTCGCTGGATGCCAGTACAGCTGTGACGGTTATGGCCAATTAATTAGAACCACTTCCCCTTGTTTTCCCCTTATAAATCACTTCCTCTTTAGTCAGCCTGCAGAGGAAACAAGGGGAGAGTGAAACAAGTCTGAAGTAAAATATGAAGCTCCCTTTTATTCCATCTTTCAGACAAAGGCAGGCTGTGGGACAGGCAGGGAATGGGCTTTCTGAGCCAGTGCTCTGTGAATTCACACTCTCTTTATGAGCCTCTTCAGTGCACGGAGAGAAGTTTTTAATGGCTGTGGCTGCTCACTTTGAATGGCTGTGAAGTCTGGGTCACAGCAGAGCAGCGTAAATTCCCTTCCTCTTCACTGCCATCGGAATTAGCTTTTTCCAAAGTGCAAAGCCTGATGAGGGCGGGTCAGCTCGGATCTTGGCCATGATGAGGATCTTAATCAGCGCTTCAGCCACAGTTTTCACCCTGATTGTGAAGGAAGAACGGGGTGCTGCTTTTTTTGTGTGTTTGGCTTTGTCTAAAGCCTTTCTAGAAGTTACCTTTGGCCAGCTCTCCCACTGCCTGGAGGTGCCACCTGCATTCTCCATGGAAAATGGACCAGACTCGGTGTAGCTGAAGCTGGGTGGGATAAGTCTGGGCTTTTGTATTTAGCTGCTTACAAGGTTTCTGTGATCTTGTCTTGGGCTCTTTCCTGTCCCACCTGAGGAGGGGTCTCATCCATGGGTCTGTCCCTATAAAGGTCCCAGGAATGAATGTGATTTTGTTTGTTTTCAGGGTGAGATGGGTGTGGATTTCCCTCACGGGCAGCCTGATGGGTGGGTGTGATCCAGAGCACTGAGTGGGAAAAGGGGAAAGAACCAGCCCAACTCTGCTTTCCAAATATATGTGGCTGGGTCAGCTCAGAGAGCTTGGCCAGCCCTGCCTCGAGGTGTGAAATGATCCCACAGGCTCCTGATCCCACCCAGGCATTGACATGCTGTCCTTGGTTATTGTGGGATGCAAGTGCTGGGAAAAGGGGAAGGGGCCTTAAGGGAGGTTCAGATGGATATTGGGGAAAATTTTGTCACTGAAAGGGTGGTCAGGAAAAGGCTGCCTGGAGATCTTCAAAAATGATGTAGATGTGGCATTTGGAAATGTGGGTATGGTGGGATTCGTTTGAAGGTTGGATTTGATGATCTTGAAGGTTTTTCCAACCTTAATGATTCAATAATTCTCTGGCCAGATCTTTTCCCAGCTCTTTCACACTGCAGCTGTGCTATTTTGTTTTCCAGAAGTTGTCCCTTCCAGCCTTTGTTGGCTTCCCAGATACCTTTGCAAGCCTCCTCCAGCTAAGGCTGAGCCAAACTTTCCAAACCTTTCATCAGAGTGGAAGTCTGAGCACTGTGTGAACTACACTGTTTCTCTTTTATCCCAAATTCGGAAACCTTAAACAAAATAGCCCCTTGGCATTGTTCCTAGGAAACCACTCAGCAGGCAGTTGGAAATAATCATACAGATAATTTACTTGAACACTGCCCATAGGCACATTTTAGTCTTCTCCTCTATTTCTAAAGAAATTGGAAAGAGGGGCAGTGTTACTGTCTTTTGAGAAATAATAGAGGCCCAGGGTTGCACAGGCAGCAATTCTGGAATTTCTTTTGTAGCATTAAGGGAAAATTAAATAAAAAATAAAAAGAACAACCCAAACTTCAACCCGCAAGTAGTGGTAAGCAAGTGAATTCTGTTCTTTTTTTCAGGTAGAAAAAGTTCATTGACAAGTTTTTTTCTTTTATACAAGTATCCAGAGGCTGTTTTGAGTTCTACTGAGAGATCCTATTAGACTCCTGTTTTGAAGAGGGATTAACAAAAGTTTGGGAGAGAAGCAGATTTTGGCTGACATGGTTATATTGTTGCAGTCTTCCCCCCCTTCCAAAGTTTTCATCTTCCAAAACTACAGATTTTAATTAAAAAAAAAAAAAAGGGGGGGGGGAATTCTCGGCCTTTCGGCTCTGCAGCACATACAGACAAATAAATTAAAAGTGGGAGAAGTGGAACTAACCCAATAATCCGTGAAAACCTAATTTCCCTCACAAGCGTCGCTGACGCAAACGTCTCCCCTCTCCCTTCCCCTTCTCCAGTTCAGGGGCAGTGATTGGAGAAATTGGCTAACAAGATCAGAAATTTAATTACCGTTCTGCCTCCCCTTCCCAAGAAATTGGATGTCACACTTCCTTGTACCCTGTTTTGAAGACGTGCTGGGGCTGGTGTTCACATGACTTGAACCTGACTCCCTACCCTCTCCCTCCACTTTCCTCCCCTTATTCCACATGGAAATACCCATCCAATGCAGCTAATCCTTGGATCAGCTGGATGTGAGAGGCCATGGGTGTACTGAAGGCATGGTAAGACTTTGCTGGAGCCAGTTTGGGTTCCTGGTGTTGGAGGCAGCATCAGAGGGGAGAGAGCAGGAGTTGGGATGTGCCATGGAGCTACATCTCCAGGTGCTTCCCATGTCTCCTTTTCATGCTGGAACAGGCAAAGGGAGAGGAGAGGGTCAGAGATGACTCTGGGTTTGCTCTAATATTTCTCCTCTGGTTTTATGCCTGAGCCACAGATAGCACAGTGAAAGGTTTTGCTCAAGCTGTCTCAGATGGACACTCCTGTTTTTTTCCTCGTTTCTCCCAGGCTGAAGCTTTTGCAGGGTTATGTGGATGCTGAGGAGCACAGCCCGTCTCTGACTGACTGTGGTGAGGGCCTGGCAGGGCAGAGATGAAGGAGAAGCAGAAGAGAGGAAACATGGCTTGTTTTGTAGTGTCACTTCTATCACCAGGAGGGATCTGGGATGTGTAATTAGCTGAAAAGGAGGCTGTTCTACATAACACAGGCCTGTTGTCCCCAGCCCAGCAGGCCGGGTGACCCAGCCTTTGGTCTCCTGGCTGGCAATGTCACCACAGTCCCCTGGCAGCACAGCAGCCTCGCTGGAGACAGATGCTCTGTTTATTTTTCCATTTGTATTCCCAGCGTGTCCCGGTGCTAACTGTAAGCCTGGCTTAGAAATTTCCTGCAAGCACCTTATCAGATAATGAATAATGATTTATTGAACATATGGGTAAACAGCACAGATAAGATATAAATACACTTCGGAAGAGCAGTTGCATTTGTAAGGATCTGTACCAAACCCGCCCTGTGCATTCCAGCTCCGCTTCCAGATGCCACAAAGGCATCTCCTGCTTGGGCTGCTGTGCATCCCTGCAGGTCCCCTTCCATGGGGGAAAAACAAAGGGTGAGGGCAAAGTCACCTGCCAGAAGATACTCAAAGGGGTGTGGGCATTCATTCACTCTGGCTGTAGGAGCCAGGCTGAAGCATAAGCAGGCTGCAGTACTTGAGCCAAAATTTGAATTTTGATTTTAAACAAGATTGAAGATGTGTTCACCCACTTGAAACAAAGCAAGGTTGTTGAAGCAGTGTTGCTTACACAGCTAAACCAGGATGAAGACAAGATGCACAGCTGCTCTGTGAACATGGGGCTGGGACCCCAAACCTATGGGAGGGGTGGTGCTGGTTTCTGGAAGATGGGTTCCTGGCACTGAACCCACCCAGGTGCACAAACCAGCCTGCTGGTGTGCTTGGCCATGCTCTGCCTCCCTGTCAGTGGATTCTGTTCAGCCAGCAAAGAGCAAAATCAACCCTGTTAGCAGATGGGTACCCACTTTTTGTGCTGTGGCTGCCTCTGGAGGGAGATGGAAGGGAGAATCCAGCTATAAACTCAGGGATATGATGATATGATATGATATGATATGATATGATATGATATGATATGATATGAATGTGGTGACAAATGCTGTTTGTGCTGCCCCGGGGTGGAAAGACTCACCTTCCCTTTTGGAGTAACGCATTCCCAGCAAACACCATCCTCAGTGAAATGAATGGCCTGTGTGTCCTTGTTGAGTCTCCCACAGCTTTGCTGTTGAGTTTGCTGGTGGAGAGCCCCTTGGAGATCCAGCACTGCTGTTTTCAGAGTTGTCCAGGAGTTGAGGTAACCCTCCACCCCTGCTCATCCTCTGTGCCTCATCTCCTGTGTGGCACCCACTGCCTCAGGCGACCTCTCCCACCTGCCAGGTGTGTGCAGCTCCTCTCTGCAGCAGAGTGAGGGGAGCTGTCAGCTCGGCCTCTGGATTTATTCTCCCTGCTGCCCTTGAGAGCCACTCCTCCACTCTGTGGCCAGGGGACCTGCCATCAGCCAGCCAGCATTATTTGCAGCCCTTCCAAGGTTGTGAATAAATGATAGCTGTGCTTTTCTCTCTGCTTAATCATCAGCCACCACAGGCAGGGATGTTCAGATCCTTTAAAGCAAAGGTGGGCTGGTAGGATGGGAAGGGTTGTGAAAGACCTGGCTAACCTTGAGATGTTTGAACTCGGCCATTCTGGCATTTTGGGGGTTGTGAGGTCCACCTGGACAAGCGGATAGAGACAATTCTGGATTGTGCAAGCTAACATGGGATAATACTGTGAGATGCAGAGGGGGGACAGTTCAAGAGTCCTCTGAGATCATCTTTTGGGTGCAGGAGGCTGGTGCAATTGATGAGTGTGGGAGTACTGCTAATTTGGGTTTCCATCTTTGGTTCTGCCACCTGTGAGCACAAAGATGTTTTTCTTTTCTAATGCTCTGCAATAGTTGGTTGGGGCATTGCTTTCCTCAGGGCTTTTGTGGGGACTTGGGTATCATTTCCTTTGTTGATCTGGAGATTTTTCAGTGATTCAACTTTCCTCTTGCTCCCTCCTGGCTGTGCTCATCACCCGCTTGCTGTATCCCAGCAGGCCTGGCTCACCCAGACTCCTGGGCTAAAAGGTAAATGATAAAAGCTGAGGGGAGCCTGATAAAGCTTTGTGATCCAATCTGTTGGTGAGTACAGCCATGGAGAGAATTCCATTTGCATACATTTCCTACTCGGAATTCCTCTGGAGCTATTGGGAGTCACCATAGCTAGCACAGGCTCTGAGCTGTGGGGTTTATGTGCATGCAGAAACTACCCCCACTTGCTTTCTTGGAAGGAGATTTACTGGAGCGTTTTTTGTCTTATTGTCCACCCCCCTCCTCCTTTCCCTGCCCACAGGGGGATTTTGTGCTGCTGTGGAGACTCTTTGATCTGAGCTAATTCTTTGACGAAGCTTCACCAGACAATAGGAAAACAGCACTGCTCTGGTGAGAATCCTTCCTGCTCAAAAAGAAAAAGCTGGGAAATGGTGCTGGCTTGGTGAGTTGGTGCAGCCCAAAGGCAAAGAGCCTCCCTTGCTGCTCCTGAGGCTGTACTTCAGGGGAGGAAACCAGGATGAGGATTCTGCTCTGAGCTGGGGGGAAATATGGGGAAGGCTGGATGCTGGAAGGTTGTTTGGATCAGCATGGGGGGAATCAGGGTGAGTAATCATCAAAGAGAGCATGGGGAGTTGTCTGGTGGAGGGACATAGGCCCCATGGGCTTTCCTTGCTCCAGGAAAAGGTTTAGGGATCTCTGGTGGGGACAAGCCATGGCCTTGGCCTGTTTGTAGCACGGCTCTTGTTGTGTCTCAGCCAGAGCCAGGGCTGCTGCTAGAAGCACGTCTGGAAGTTTTTAAGGCCAGCTCTTCTTTCCCAAGGCTTGTTGGCTTTCCCATACAAATCAGAGTGGATGTAGCCATGGATTCAGCTCCTGCCACGTCAGACTCCTGTAGCTGATCCTCACCTTGGAGAAGCCAAATGAAGCCGTGTGTGCCAAGGACCGCCAGGAACCACGGGATCAGCTCCCGTGGGAAAGTCACCGAGCTGCCTCTCGTTGGTGTCTCCTCCTTCCCCTTCCTGTGCTGCTGCCCTGTTAATTGATTACTCTACTCCCCTGCTCAGCCCTTGCTTGTGGAGCTGAATGCGCCGAGTTACAGCGCGAGAGCGGAGAAAGGCAGCAGTGATTCTGAGCATTGGGCTCGCATCTGAAAGATTACAGCACAATCTAATGAGCTCATTAATTTCATTTCATTAACCAAACACTGCTTGTGGAGAATGGCAAATATTTAAAGAAGCGCAGCAGGGTCAGAAACACATTTAATTAATGTTGTCACGTGGTGCTGAGAACAGGAGGGGGGAATAAATCCCGATGCCATACATTAACATCCATGGTGACTTCTCTTTTATATTTAATGTGCTGCTTGGGTGAAAGGCCTGCCTAGCTCCTGTGAGCACAGTGCCTGAGCAGCTGAGTGTGTTTCCCCTTACTCCCAGGGTCCATGGAAGCCAGGCAGTGCCGTTGTCCCCTTTAGAAGGGAACACTACAGGCAAGAGGAGGGGAGTCCATCATGGGGTCCATGGGGGATGACGCTGGTTTCCCTGTGGTCCCTCTCCTTGCTAGGCCATGCCTACTGTGATTATCACACTAAACTAGTGATACCTCCAGCTTGCCAGCTTCCTGTTCAGCCAGCTGGGCACTGTGGGCGCCTCAGTGGGAGAAAAATCTGAAGTGCACAAAAATGATAGGGAAGAGAGGGTCAAATCCTCTCTCAACCCCTCTGAGGTTTGGTACATTTGGCTGTTTGTAAGGACTGGTATCAGTCACAGTGGTTACAAAGTGGGTTCTCATCCCCTTCTCCCCTATCTCTAAGGGAATTTGGATCTGTATTTTTTTTTTGCACAAACTGTCTGCGTATTTATTAATCTGTTGTGGAGGTGGGCTTTGCTAAAATCTCATTTTGATGTGGGGGAGGACGTCTCATTTATGGTTCTTCCGTTAGGGCTGCTGTGAGGCATCCAAGGAAAACTACAGATTGCTTTTCTGATTGTCCCGGTAGACTCTGCTTCTTTGGGAAAATTGAATTAGGATGGATACCTGGACTGCACCTGAAGGTCTGGGTTTCTCATTGGCAAATTATTTCTGTGGTTCCAGTTCAAGGAGCATCCTAGCTAAAACAATCTTGGACGGAGTGGAGTTGGATTTTTACCCTGGGGTCTGGCAGCACTCGCGTGTTTCTGTGTGTACTTTGTGACATATTGGCATACTGTTAGCTCTGCTAAAGGGCCCTGCTGTTGAGAGGGCCAGGAGATGGCCCTAATTTAGGGTAAGTGGTCAGATGAGTTTGCCTGGGGTCTCAGTAGAGCCAAGAGAGTGGTACCACAAAAATATGCTTAGCCAAGGAATTGTAGAACCAAACCTGCCTCGGGGGACCCCTTCATCCTGCCAGCAAACCTCAGGGCTTCACCCATTCCTTTTCAAGCCTCTTCTTGGAGCAGAGCTGTGTCTGTGTGGGCAGGACCACTTCTCCCTTGTGATAGAAGCAAATGCCCTGTGCTTGGCAATATTCCTTGGTGGCAATTCCAGCCAGTAGTGGCAATGCAGTATTGATGGTGGGGGGACTTCAAAGCAGGGGTGCAGCCAGGCTGGGCAGGTGGGGAGCAGGCCAGGTCAGGGGGCTCTCGTTAACTCCATAGCTGGAGGAAGCTGCTGGGCTCAAAGGCTGAGCATAAATTGTCCATGATTTAGCCCTTCAGCTTTCTCCTCAGAGTCTGGCACTTCCACAGGCAATTCCAAGCAGTAGGTGAAGGCAAAGAGCAGGAGGAGCTGGTGTTCTTTGGCTCTGCTCTGCGGCAGCTCTCCCATTACCCCATCGCTCACCCCTCGCCTTGTCATTACTTGATTCCTCTTTATTGCAATAAGATGAAGCTGTGCTTCGGGCTCCCGAGTTCATCCTCCAGCACGTAGCACTAACCCAGGTGGCTCGAGGCCAGGTGCTTCCGACAGGCTCAGCAGCTGGGAGCAGCTCTGGGAAAAACCTGCTGGGACGGAATGGTGGGTGGCTGCCTGGGGCCGAGAGGTCACAACACCACTCTGGAAGCATTTGTCTGCCAACAGAACAAGGGATTTCTCCCTCTGTGCTAGGGACCTGGCAGTGCAGGTGGCCCAGAATGTGGGATTTGTCCCCCTGAGCTGGGGACCCGGCAGTGCTGGTGGCCCCAGTGGAATCCCTTGGGGAATGCCAAGGGTCGGCTGCTGTTACTGCTCCCTACGGAAGAGTGACACATCTCTGCATTAAGGCTGGAGGGAGACAGAAACATCTGATGTGAATTGCTGGTGGTTGTTTGGTTCCAACCTTTCAGCTCTCCTCGAGGGAGGGCAATGGACGAGCAGAGCCTGTGTCCTTGGCTGGCAGCTGATGTCCCAGGGAGCCTGGGGCCTGTGCCGGATGAGTGTGACTGGTGCCCAGGAGGCAGAGAGTGACAATTTCCATGGTGAGTGGGTTGGAATGTCCTTCCCACTCCTGACATATGGCTCTTGGGCAGGCCCAGCTTGTGCTTTGCGCTTGGGTGGATGGTCCCCATATCCAGCTCAGCATGGGAAGAAGCAAAATCCCTCGCTTTTCCTTGGGAAGAGCAACAGTCCAGCATGACCTGGGGAAAGGTCCCTGCAGGTCCAGCCCAGCCAAGGGATGATGGTGTTTGCCTGAAGGGCTGAAGTCAGGGGCTGGAGCAGGCAGTGAGGACTGTGGGGAACCTGGCAGGACTCAGCCAGGTTTGGGCAGCCTTGCCAAGCCTTGGAGCCAAGAGGCTGGAAGTGTTTCCGTACTCTTGGTGACACTCATCGCCCTTTCCCAGGAGAATCTGTCTTTGTCCTGGTTTTGAAGCCATGAGCAAGATGCCCACTGCATCCTGCTGAAGCTCCTCTTGTGCCTGGAAAGGAAACCCCTTCCTCTGCCTGGAATAACTGGGACAAAACTTCAGGTGGCTGAGGAAGGAGCTGTGCCCTTCAGACGCTGCCTCAAAGGTCGGGCTTTGCTGCTCTGCCCTTTGCAGGGACTAAAGCAGCGCTTCCCTGTGGCTTCCTGGCTCCTGAGAAAGCCAGGTCACACCAGGGATGTGACAGATTGGCTGCTGACCTGGAAGGGTACCAAATGGAAGGATTTAGCTTCTGGAGGGGGCTTGTCCAAGGAACTCATGGGTGCAGAACCAAAAAAGCTTACCAAATACCAATGCTGTCTGTTCTGCTGCTCCTCAGAGGGAAGAACTGGAGTGAAAGAGCACCTGACAGCAAAATGTTCCCTGAACCATGACTATTTCCCAGAATTCCCATTCCCAGCTTCTTTGAGGAAGTGTTTCAACATCTTTGAAGATGTTTTGTAGTTCACTGGTATCATCTGTGAACAGATTTTCTTGCCCTATGCTCTGAGATCTGGCCCATGACCAGAAGTTTGCTTACCCCTTTTATACTCCAGACCCTTGAATCTCTGACAACTGGCCAGCTCAGGGAAGTGGAAAACCCTTTTAATTTATACCTTTCCAGCCATATTGACAAATCAGAAATCTCATGGGATGGGGAAAGAGCAGGAAACCAAAAGGTAGAATGTCAAACCAAACATGTGGAATTTAAGTAATATTTTTATGTAGCTATCATTTTTGTCTTTTTGGGGTGTGAGAGATTTTCTGCTCGTGAGCTGAAATGCAAAGATTTTTTCCTAGCTCTGGTAGTGGCACCTTCTGCTGTCAGAATTGATGGTTCAGATTATCAAGATACTTCAGGCTTCAATACTTATGCTCCCTTAATTGAGGTATTACAGATACTATGGATTTTTTTTTAGTACATCCTTTGCTTTTTGTTGTTTTCCATGGTTCAGTGGTTGCTTCTGTGGGTGAACTAAGAGTTCTACCCAGAAGGTAAACAGAAATCCTTAAATAAATAAAAAAACATGAAAGAAAGTGAGTCTAAATATAAATCTGTCAAAATCAGACTCTTCTTTCTCTGCAGCAGCATTGAAGGGAAACCATCGATTGCCAGGATCTGTGTCCAGAGAGGGAAGTGAGGGAGCTGGAGGGGAATATCCTCCTCGTGGCTGTCAGGGTGGGATCCGCGGGGCTCGTGTCCATCAAGGGTGTGGAGACAGATCCATGGACTGTGGAGAAAAACCACATGGGGGAAGTCATGACTCAGCTGAACTCTTTGAACAAAAACCCAACAAGATTCCATGGATTTCACCCTTGGGGGTGGGGAAAAAGAAAAAGGAATGTTCTTTTTTGCTTTTTGTCTTCGTCTTTTTTGTTTGGCCCAAGTCTTTACTTGTCCTCCAGGTCAATTTAGTGGAAGATGCCCTCAGAAGATCCAACTTCTCTGCTCCTGGGAGATGTGCACCTAAAGATACAGACAGCTTTTGGAATTCTTATCCTTGCTGAAAGTCATAGAAACTGGATTTTCAATAAAAACTTGGCTCACTTTTGGTGGTCACTCACAACAACTCAGTCCATAAAACACCATGCTTCCCTCCTCCAGCTCTTCTTGCAAGCCTTCCCTTGCTTCCTCTTCTCTGTAGGCACTCTGGAAGTCATTCCAATACATGGAATGTTGGGCTGTAGCTGAAGTATTTAAATCTTTTTTACCAAGGAAGAAAAAAAAAAAAATTCTTTTTGTTTCTTATGGAAAAGTTGAGACAAAAAATGGTTTTCATTAGAAATTCCCACAGGGGAAGGAATAGCAGACGGAATCCTGTTCTCTGACTAACTCTTGTTCCAAACACTGGCAGAGTGAATCTTTTATAAGCTGTTTTAAAGGAGGGACTGTAAACAGAATTGTCCATGAAAATGGAGAATGTCTTGCACATCCTAAAAAGTGCTGGGCTGTTGTTGTGCAGGAGCTGCTCCTGCTCCACCTCCTCTGATTAAACACCAACATGCTGCATTTAAGCAAAGCCTCGAGGCAGCTTTCCATATTCATAAGACAAGGGCTTTACCAGGAAAGGTGGCTTTTTGGGGGAATGTCAATATGAATATTACAGTCTCTCTGCTCTTTGTATTGTACCCTAAATTGTCAGAGTGAAATTGTAGGAGATAATGTACAATTATGCTGTCACTAAAGTGTGTGGAGCCGTTTGCGGGAGCTTTGGAGAGAGATCCTTCTAGGAAAGGCAGGGCTGCCTGCTCCCACCTCTGCTGGGCTTCAAAGATGGGCTGAAAGCTGCATTTCACTCTGTGTGTGTGTGATGCTGTCTGAGCCTCGGGAATGATGTGTTCTCCTTGTCCTGTTCAACCATGGAAGCATGGCAGATGTTGGGAGTGGACCTTCCAGAGGAGCAAGAAGAGAAGAAGTTAATAACTTTCAGGAATGACTCAGGATGACTCAGAGACATTTTGTACCATCCTAAGGACATGGAAACACATCTCCTGCTCCTCTAGCTGGTATGGATTGGATTTGTGTGGGTGGAGAGCTTGGGGAGCCCATCTTGCCTGGGTCCTCTTTGCACAAGGACCAGATTTGGGGTGCAGTTTTGGGTGAAGGAGTTTTTGGGCTCAGGAGTGAGGGTTTGCACACTGCTGAGGTTTTAGAGAGGGAACCCTTCTCTCATCACCTACCTTGTTTCTTGGTTTAAGTCACTGATAAGTTCTGTGAAGGACTCTGTGGTGACAAAGTGGAGGTGAAGCTGTGACATTTTGCAGCCCTGGGGACAGGCTCCTCTTGCCTCTTTTGTTTTTGTGAGTGGTGTCCTCACTTAGGGGTAAATATTATTTTTCATTCTATTTATTATTAATTTGCCCCATGTAATATTTAAACACGCTCAATATTTAAATCCCATGCTCTGGAATAAGCCTGGGGCAGCGCTGACAAGAGTGGGAGAACATGGTTTAGCTGCCCTGTTGGTGCAGGATGGGTCAGCCTCCTCCTTGCCACTGGGAATTTCAAGTCTGTCCTCTGAGCTGTTCCAGCTGGAACAAGGCTGGTTCTGGGCTGGAATTTGTTTGGGATCCCTATGGAGCTGCGGCAAGTGTCACTCGCAGGGATTTCTGACCCACAAGGTCTCTTTCACCCCTTTATTCCCCCACACTGAGAAGATAAAATCCACTTATGATTGACAGGCCCATTTATACAACAGCATGGAACCAGGCTAGTGCCTGCTGGGGTTGGGATCACACAAGTTTGGGATGAAGCCCCTTCTCAGCTGTGGAGTGCCAGAGGGTTGGAAAGGCCTTGCGGAGAGGGGCTCCTCTGCCCCATTCCAGGCGTGGTCAAGCTGCCTGGGGCTCAGCTGAACCTTGTTCTCTCCTTCTCCCAGGGCAGGGAGCTGATGTGCTCACTTGTGAGGTGCTGGGGGGGAAGGCTGAGCTCCAAACTCTGGCTCCTGGTGAGCCAAGACGAAGGAGCATGGAAGAGTGGTGGATAAGAAAAGCCTCCTGTTGCCAAGCAGAGCAGCTTTATTGCAAGCCTTAATGGTATTTATTGTGCTTTCCAAGAGCCCCAGCGCCAGATTTTGTGTAGTTCAGCTGTCACTAAATGGCAAATATACAGTTCTGGCCCTCCTGGCCTTGTTGACATCCTGGAAAATGAGATTCCTGAGTGGCAAAGAGCCAGCAGGCAAATACCCCTCCCCAGAGCGTGCTGTCCTCAGACCCCAGAGCAAAACCTGGCACTTGGGAAGCTGTGCTTGGGTTCATTGGTACTGATCATCTGTCCAAATTCTTCCTCGCTTGTTCAGGCTGTCTCTGAGACCCACAAGGCTTGGCCTGAAAATCTCTTATTCAATGGCATTGATCTCGTGGTAGTGAGCTGTTTCATTTAATTGTTCTCTCTTTGTTTCCCTGGGAGTTTTCACTCCTTCCCTGACACGAGAGCCTGTCCTTGCTGGTCAGAGTATCCCCAGGTGGGGTCTCCTGGCCGGCAGGGCTGGATGAGGCTGGGGAACATCTCTGGGAAGGGCATGAGGAGAGGAGCATCCCCCTATCAGCCCTGTGGGCAGCGTTTCACAGAGCGCTCTTTGTGCTGACAGGAGAATAGTGGGACTGCCAGGCTCTGGCTTTTTCCCAAGGGATGTGGGACAAGAGGATGTCCAGGGAGCAGGCACAGTGAATCTGAGACCACTGCTGGGCATCAGGAGAAGCCTTTGCCTGAGGAAAAGTGTCTGCTCCTGTCTTCTGCTTTTTTTTTTCCCCCCTTTTTTTTTTTTTTTTTTTTTCTTCCCACCCCCGTTCCCATTAAGATAATTAAATCAGAGGTTGTGACGGCGGCTGGGGAAGGAGAAGTGTCAGGGTGGGGTGGCTGTACCTTCCTTCCTCCCACAAATGCCACCTCTGAGCAGGCATCCGGCCTCGCTCCTCTTTCTGTTTAATTTATGAATAAATAATGGCAGCGGCGGTGAATAAATCAAGCTGGTCTGGCTGCGCTGGCGCTTTGAGCCGGCTCTTTGCAGTGCCTGTATCCCACCCTGAGCGATGCCTGGCAGAGCGTGCAGCCTTCCTCCCCCTCCCTCCTCTTCCCTTCCCTTCCCTCCCCTCCCGCTGCCCATTGTCCTCCCCAGCGCCAGCCTGCCCCTCCTCTAGCTCCCTGCTGGGGGCTGCTGTCCCGGGCCACACAAGAGAAAGCATTCCCGAGGCTCAACAAGGCTTCCCCAGGGAGGGCGGGCAGTGGGAACGGCGCAGGGGGGCCATTTGTTATTCTTTACAGGCGACTGCACTCGTCGGGGGAAGATTTCTCTTCTTTGGGGTGGTTTTGTGGTTTTCCTTCCAGTGCTGTGGCATCGAGAGATGTTGGGATCACTGGATGGGTGTGTGTGTGGGGATGCTCTGTAGAGCATCGGAGCAATCAGGTGTGAATTTATGTTCCTTTCTCCCTCAGAGCCAACAGGTACTGGAGAGATTTCCTGGTGCAGTTAAAATCAGAGGTCAGAGCTGTTGTCCTGGGCACGTGGTGGTGTGGAGATGCTTTTCCCAGTGCAGACAGGACTGCTGACAGCACTGCTCCTCACAACAAGGAACAAAACTTTTTCCTGACCCAGCTACAGAGGCAAGAGGGTGGGTCTGAGGATATCAGGAACAGCCTGGGATGCTGGAGCGCCCTCAGCGATTTGTTGTATTTCTCATTAATCATTATCAATCTCTATTTTACCCCCACCAGTGCCCAGCATCCCTCACACAGTGCCTGAGAAGGTATGGAATAAGCTGCCAGCAGGGCAAGTCCAGCTGTTAATCCTTTGCCAGCTGGATTTCCCCAAGGCCTGTTGGATGTGACCATTCAGTGCAGGTGCTACTTCTTTATGCATGAGCCTTGTGCATCTGACATCAGTCTCAGAGCAGCTGGGAGGGGTGTGAGGCTGTCCCTCCCACAGCAGAGGCTGTTTGCATGCTCTGTCCTGCTGGATAGGGATTTCTCCCAATTGCCATCCCTGCAGCTCGTTGTCAGCTTTGAAATTAAAGGAGTGGAGATTTTGTCTTACACACTGGTCTGACAGGCAAATCTCCAGAAGAATTAGGTTTAAATTGGATATTGGAAGAAATCCTTCCCTGTGAGGGTGGGGAGGCCCTGGCACAAGGTGCCCAGAGAAGCTGTGGCTGCCCCTGGAAGTGTCCAAGGCCAGGCTGGATGGGGTGTGGAGCAACCTGGGATAGTTCAAGGTCCTTAAGGTCCCTTCCAACCCAAACCATCATCAAATTCTATGATTTGGGAGCTGAAAAGGGACTTGTGATTGTGTAAGGCCATGTGACACTCAGCCAGATGTGTGCTGCTGGTTTCCCATCCTAGAGACCAGCCAGGCCCCCATGAAGCATCCTTTAATGGACTGGTGATTGCTCCAGGTGCTGTAGAATGTATGGAATAGAGCCAGGAAAACAGCCCTGGGACAGGGGAAAGGGCACATGGAGACTTCTGCACCGGTACTGATCCACCCCATCTGAGGGATATTCAGATATTGGAGGAGAGATCACAGCAGCAAAAACCAGTATTGCTTTGGGAACATCTCTGCTCACGAGTACTCAGGAGCCAATCCAGCAAGGAGATGTTCTCTCCAAAACCTGGCCATGCTCCTATAGCTGGGCCCCAGCCACCTGCCAGGCTGGAATGGCAGGCTGGGGATTAAATGATCCAGCAGTGGCTTTGTGGCTCAAACCCTCCTGGGACCTCAGCAGAGCAGCTCGTTGCACCTCTCCCAGGAGAAGGAAAGAAATACTTGTCTCTAATCTCTATTCCTACTCCAGGGCTTTGCATCTAATTTTGTAGTTCTGTATAAAATTTGATATTGCTGGATGGTGTTCTCTGGGAGTTGCATCTAAATCTAGAAACACTCTGTAAAAACACTCTGCATACATTTCATTCTTTTAATTATTTTTTTAACCCTGAGCCAATCAGTTTTGGGTGAAGTTCTGGTCCACATTAGACTTCAGCTTCAGGAAACAGAAGAAATGCATGACGTCATCAATTGTGTACCATCACATGCTCTTGAAATGCCATCAGACTTGCTAAATATTCAGTGTATATTTTCTGTCTCAACAGACTGTGTTGGCTGAAACTGCTTATGCAAATGAAAAGCTGTACCTCTTCAATAGATTGTTAGGAGCTGATCCTGAATAACTGGGGTTGAACGGAGCAGTAGGTGGGATAAGTCAGCAGAGGCAATAATTAATCAAGTGGCTTCTTGTCTGGGCTGGCTGTGGATGCTAGAAAACCCTCTGCGAAGACAGGACAGGCTCCGTGGAGCCTGATGTTCCTTCCCAACCATTGCAAATGCCTTGCAGGAGCCCGAGTTATGCAAAAAAACCCTTTTTTAGGTTTTGCCCAGCAACTCCCAAGGGAAGCCTGTTAGAAAGTCTCAGCATGTGTTTCTAAACTCCAGCTTATATTAATTCCCAGCTGCTTTGTTCATCGCCTGGAATGGCTCTTTTCCCTTCTATTTTCCTCCCTGCCTTTTTCCTTCTCCAGCCCTCCATGTATTTCCAGATCCCAGACATGTCCCTTCTTGGCTTTTGTTTTGCTGCACTAAGTGAGCCGAGCTCTTTTCATCTCCCCTCAAAAGGCAAAGCTGTTTCTTGTATCACCCTCTGTTTTTGCAGGTCTTTTTAATCTGGGGTGGACCCAGTCTCCCAAATCAGAGTTTTGAAAAGATGACAGCACCCTTTCCATGGAGATGTTGGATGCTGGGATGGGGGGTAGGAGAGCAAGGAGCCCACATTCCAAGCACAAGCCCCAGAGGGAAGCACAGCACTGCCAGAAACAAGAAGCAAGGTACTCATTTTACACTCAGGCAAGTCCCTGATAAAGGAAGAATTTTCCTGTTGTAAAATGGAATATATGAAAAAAGAAAAAAAAGTAGAATTGATTCATCTGGGTGACTGTTAAGAGTTAATCGATAAAATAACAGTTTCCACCTTTTTATGAGAAATTAGCTGATTAGAAACTTGATTAATGGGATGATTTTTCATGAGTGTAATTAAAGCACTGCATGGCTTCTTGTGTAATTGATATTTAATGCCTACATGGAAAGCTGCTTTTCTATAAAGAACAGTGTTGGGTTGTAATTTTTTTTCAATTAAGCACCTGTGGGTTGGGCAGAGGAGAGGCCAAGGGGCTCATCAACAATGGGGAAGGAGGGAGAAGAGGATGGGATGCAACTGGTCAGGACATTCCTAGAGAAATGGAAAAATGTCCATGTTTCAGAGCCATGCACTGATAAGACAAATGGATTGGAGTCTATAAGCAGGAGGGAGGGTGGGTTTTCTTCTGAGAACAGAGGTCTGATGAGCCAAAGTTTCAAAGAACCAACAGAAAGTCCAGAAACAGCACTCCAACTTCTCTTGGATGATGATAGGAAAGCAGGGAGTCACCCCTCCTGTATCCCTCTCACAGTAAGAAGTTCAAGGAAACCTGGTCAAAGTATGGTGGTGCTTCTTCTCCTGTTGTTCTCTTCCAGGTCTGGCATCGAGGAGGTCTCCTCAGCCAGGGCTGGTAGCTCTGTGTGTGCTTGTCCAGGAGGAACTTCCCTTTTGGGAAATCTGGGACCGTTTCCCAACAGAGACAGTGAAGCCTTGGCAAAACTGGATGATTTTTCTGGAAGATCTGCTCCAGCCCAATGGGAAAGAGTATCTGTCTTGTATTCCCAGTGCACCAGAATCCATAATTTCTGTGGTCTTCCCTGGCCTTGAGGTCCCTTAACTCTCCTGCTGAAATGAATGTGTTGGATGTCCCAGAATCTCAGAATGGATGAGGCTGGAAGGGGCCACAGTGGGTCCTGTGGTCCTGGGATATCCTCAGTGAGGGAGACTCCACATTCTCTCTGGACAATCTGTTCAGCGTTCAGTCACTGCACAGGAAAAGTTCTTCTTCCTCTCTTCATCTGGAACTTCCTGGGCATCAGTTTGTGCTCATTGCCTCTTGTCCTTGTGTCCCGGTCCCTCTGCCTTGTGTCTTCTCTGGCAGTGCTTGTGGCCTGTGCTCATGTGAAAAAGATCTGGTCCAAAATCTGGGACAGGCTCTGTGCCAATTTTAGCAGATTTTTGGCAATGATGAGGGATGTGAAGACATATGATGGAGGTACAGAGCATTGCCAAGTGCCCACACACACGATTTTAGGCTGTAGCTCATAGTGAGTTATTTGATCTTAGATTACTGGGACATTCCGGTACCTGAAGGAGCTGACAAGAAAAACAGAGAGAGACTGTTTACAAGAGTCTGGAGTAGCAGGACATGGGGAATGGCTTCCCACTGCCAGAGAGTAGGATTAGGCTGGATGCTGGGAAGAAATCCTTCCCTGTGATGGAGGTGAGGCCTGGCACAGGGTGCCCAGAGAAGCTGTGGCTGGCCCTGGATCCCTGGAAGTGTCCAAGGCCAGGTTGGACAGGGCTTGGAGCAGCCTGGGACAATGGACAGTGTCCCTGCCCCTGGCAGGGGGTGGAACTGGATGAGCATTTGAGCATTAAGGTCCCTTCCAATCCAGGCCATTCCATGACCCTCTGACATCCTGTATGCATCTCCTCCACTAAAGAGGTTTGGTCCTGCCCACTGTGCCCTCTGTCCCTTTTAATTGGCAGCATTAATCCAGATTTCCTTCCCTGACAGAGGTTTCCAGCCCTCACTGCAGGGAAGCTGTGAGGGATCACACCAGTGGATGAGTCTGAGGCTCACCCCTCTGGAAAAGCAACTCCAAACCTCCTCCCACCCCAGGTTTTGTCTGTGTGTTGGGCAGCACGGGCAGCAGCTGTGCTGTGAGATCGGGAGCCTGCCACTGATGCATTATGAACATTTTGTTTTGTTTTCCTTTTCCTTGGAGCGAGAGTAGTTGGAAGGTGGAAAGATGGTGCTAAATTGTGTTTCTCGCACGTCTGTTGAATTACAACATGTCTGAGTGACCTCCCCGAAGAGTCAGACAAGCCTTGGCACAACATCATAACTCTCAGGCACTCAGAAATGCACACAAACACTCTGGTGCACCGGCAGGAGCTCCAGACCTCACATGCTGGGTGATGGATGCTGCTGGGGGGCCCAGCAGCTGCCCACATCCACAGGAGAAGGCCTCTCCTCTTTTGTCCGGGAGCAAAATGTTAATGAATTCCTCTGGAATGGCAGAGGAATCAGCGGTGGGTTTTAAAGTTGATAGCCCTGATTGCTTCTGAGAGAGATGCTCTGGAAATCCTTGATGGCTCAGGCCAATCTGCAGCCTCCTTTTGCCTTGCAGTCAGCCAAACAGCAAGAAAGCTTCAGCACAGAAAGTTTACTCGTCATTTTTATTCCAAAGCAATGGAACGTGTGGGATACGCCAAATCCGCTCTGTTAGGATTCCATTAAATCCTCTTTTCTTTTTCCCTTTTTATTTTAAGCTTTATTTTCTCTAATTGTAAACCAGAAATGTTTTTACTCTGGCTTCAGATGACATTCTTTAAAAAGTAAACTCCACCAAACAAACACTTTTATCCTGAAGCATCATCTCTGAGTGCTGACTTCTTGTTTTGGTAGAAAATATTTCCTTGTCTCACTGCAGGCTTGGAGATGGCAGAATTTTTGAGGGTTGTGGTGTATGATTCAAATCCCAAAATGCCTGTTTCTGGGAAAGGGTGGAGCCTCCTGGTATTCCTGCAGCTCTTTCCATGGGCAAACTGGGGAGGGAAGCTTTACATTGTAATTGTGTTGTGCTGTTAGCCCTGGTGTGAACACAGTGAAAGAATCCAGGGAGAAAAGGTCCCTCTGGAATGAAATTAGGTCTCATCTAAGAACATGAATTAAAATTGTGGCAAATTTAGTCTGGGCATAACTGCAATTATTTGGTTCCATTCACTATCCCTCCCTGGCTGGCATTGCTGCAAGAGCTCACAGACCACTTCCACATCCCCGAGTTTGCTCCTTAATCTTATTTGGATAGCTGGCAGAGGGACAGGCTGTCACTGCCTCTCTCTGCGTGGCTGACACCCGAAAAGTCTGGGTGCTCCTTACTCCAGAGGTTGTGCTCAGGCTTTGAAATGGGTCGGAATCCCACAGTTTGTTTGCCAAAGCTTGGCTTGGGGTGACTGTTTCACAAGGGAGAAACTTGGCTGAAATGGCCACGAGTGTAAGGCCTGTTGTGTGGAAATGTCACCTGTGAAGCAGCCTGTGGCAGTGTGTGTGCAGCTGCCAGGATTTGGATCTGTCTGTGGGGCTCGTGTCCGGCTGCCAGCGCTGCGGCAGGAGAAACACTCGCTGTGGAAAGTGTTCCTGGTATGAGCCCTCACCAGTTATCCACCAATTGCTGATGAGAAACAGGCTCAGAACAGACTCCCTAAAATCATTCCTGAGGGCTTGTGTCTCCCACAGAAACTGGGGATGGTGCAGGCAGACTGTGCCTCACCAGATGTGGGATGAGGAGGCTGAGCTGGCTGTCTCAGCTGCTGCTCCTCTTATTTATTGATGTGGTGCCCTTGGGAATGTGGCTCTCCTTGGGAATGTGGCTCTCCTTGCTGCTGGAGGACAGGGAGCCATTAAAGTCTTTTGAAGGAGAGCAGGAGAAACTGGAGAGCTCATGGGGCTGGGCTCAGAACTGATCTCCAAGATGTGGTTTGCAATCCTCGCAGTGAGCTCCTGTGTCTGTTGCTTACCTTGATAAAAGTCTTCCAGGGTTTTTCCCCTCATTTTTGGGTTCAGCCCCTGGACAGGAGTGTTGTGATCCAAAGTTCAGATTATGGAGTGCAAATGTGTTGGACTGAGATGGCCCAGAGGGCTCATCCAGGTACTTGAATTACTACTTGTGTTTAATTGCCATGAGCCCCTCTGTGCATCTCCTCCTATTTCCATGACAAGGTTATTCCCTAGGAGGTTGTTTGGCTCCATTGGCTCTCGTGTGGTCCTGGTTGGGCTCTGGGTGCCTTTGATCCAGTAAAACCTTTCTGTGTTTGCTCTGCTACCATTTTTTGAGGGCCAGCTCAAAACAATTTGGAGTTTTCCTTGGGGGAATGTGGCAGGGACAGGACAGGCTGCCTGGCCCCACACTTCCAGCACAGCCACACTCGCTCGTGCTTTGGCAATGAGCAGGGAATTTCTCCCTGATCACAGTGCAACAAGAGGGAAGAATAAATTAATTATAAAGATTAAAAAAAGTCTGAATACTTTTCATTTTCCAAAGTGCCCATCTTCTTAACTATTCATCCAATTTACCATCTCGTTGGATTTCTTCTGTTTCCCCAATGCTGTTGTTGCTCTGTGGATTCCACGTCACTCAGCAAATGTCTCCCCTCTCCTTCCAGCCAACTTGCACAATACGTTACAATTACACAATTACACTGTTGTAATCAAATAATTAAGTTGCACATTAAACACACATTAGAGCTCACAAAGGAAGGAGCTTCAGACATGGGCATGGAATAGGAGGGAGTGAGCCAGGCAGAATTGGTGCTAATTGCATCTTGCTTTCAGTGACTCAGGGACTCCAGGTTTTTGGTCTCAGGTGGCAAAATGGCAGTGGACTGAGGCTGCTGAGGTTTAAATAAGCAGGCAGGTTTAGTGAGTGACTTCCCTGTGGAGAGAAACAAGACTCAGTGACCAAACACAACCAGAAAGAAAAGGAATAATTTGGATGCCTGTTGAATTCCAGTCTATTGAAATCCACTTAAATTGGCGCTCAGGATCAGCTCTCCCAGGAAAAGGAGGACACCTGTCCCTCACCAGGATGGGACTCAGCTGGTCAGGCAGGAGAAGGCTGTGAAGTCTTTGGGATGGCATTGTTTTAGCAGTGGTTTTGGATGTCTTTGGGATGGCATTATTTTATCTATGGTAGGGGAAGAGTGAATGAGTTGGTGGATAAGATGTGGGCATTTTCTCTGTATTTCGTTTGTTGATAGAGGAAAAATAACACCCAACAGACCCAGATCAGTGTTCTGGCCCCATCCTGACTGTAATTGATCCCACTCAGAGCTTCGTGGCAGGGGGAAGTTGGGATTCTCCATTCAGGGTAGATCCAAGAGGCAAAAGGTGTGGTGCCACTGCTCCTAAATCAAACCCTTCAGGATGAGTTCTAGAACAAAATAGAACCCTGGGCTGGTCATGCCATGACTAAACAGCAGAAATCTGCTTATTCACATAGATTTGGGTGAAATTTTCAAAGGATTCTGTGTGAGCATTGGACAAAATCCCTCTTTTGATGTCTACCATAGCTGGGAAGTGGCAGAAGGAGCTGACACGGTTGCTTTCCCACCAGGTTTCAGAAGTGGGCTGGAGAACAACCTGTAGACTTCAGCTGCATTTCTGCAGCAGTGACTGCAGTCTAAGGAAACTAGAGATCAAATATGAGCAGAAATTGCAGGCATGGAGGAAGGACTCGAGAATGAGAGCAAATGTGTGCCCAGTTTGATATGCCAAGGTAAAGGCATCTGTGTGGTTGGTCTTTGCCCAGTCCCTTCCTAAAAACTTTGGTTATTAAGCTTCTAAGAATTTCATTTTTAATGGGAACCTCATTCTTGTAATTAAAAGCCAATGTTTGTGCTCAGTAATTGCACAGAGGGGGGAAGGAACATTCTCTGCTGCATGAATTGGCACCGGAAGGAGAAGAGTGTTTATAAATCAGAAAGCAGCAAATTGCAGCGGCCTGGAAGGCTTCCTCCTTCCAGTGACCTATGGGATGAGGTGTCTTTGGCCTCTCAGGAGTGGCTGAGGGCAGCAGGAGCCAGTGGGGAAGTGAGGAGACCAGCCGAGGTCCGTCAGGCCACTTGTCACTCTCTGGTCCCGCTCCCATCACTCTGCACCAGCCGTTCAGGGAATGTGGAGTATGTGCAGAGCTGTCCTGAGATTCCCACCACGCCACTGTGGTGTTCTATTGTCTGTTCTGGAGTCCTGCTGGAGCTGTGGTCTCTCTCCCTGCTCAGAGCTGTGGTCATGCCCCCACACAAGCTCTGCCTATCCCAGGTAATCCCATGGAAAAAGGTCACGGCAGCATCTCCGCTCTGGGGGTTGGGAATGGAGAGGAAGATGTGGTGCAGGAACACAGGAACTCCAGCCACACTTTGGCACCATAGTTTTCCCTAAAAACGAGAAGAAAACCCAATCCTGCAGAATCTTTGCAAATCCCTGCTTTGAGCACACATATTCATGTTTAAGTAATAAAAAAAAATAAAAGTGCTGAGGTTTAGAAAAAAAGCTCTTTGATGTATTAAATCTGATTGACTGGGTTCCTGGAGCATGTATAGGCTTCACACAATGCAAATGGTGCTGATTAGATAAGATGGTGTTTAAAAGGAAAAAAAGCCCAGCCATAGAAAGAAGACGCAATTAGATTAGCAGATCCAAGGCTGTAAGTGCAGATCGAATGGGCTATAAACAATTTAAGGCTTGGGAGAAGGCCAGTGTTGCTGAGTGTTCATTTATAGTCCAGTGTGCTGGCTCTCTAACCCAAGAGGAGAAAGCAAGGTAGAAGAGGAAAAAATTCTGAGAAGGGTTATTTTTCATACTGAGATCTCATCAGATCATCTTCAAAGATTTCTGAGCACCTCTGCATCCACCTAATATTGTATATATACTAAAAAAATAGATGTATTTGTATATAGCCACTGAAACCCCAGAGCTGTGTGTTTATTCAGCTCTCCTACCCACCTTGGCTGTTTGTGTGTGCATCTGTCTTGTCTAAATCTTCTTCTTGTGTCCACATCCAGGTGAATTGCAGGACATCCCCAAGTGAAGCACCAAGGTACCTCTGGCTCTTACACCTCGAATGTAGCTTTAAAAACAACACTCCAAAACACTCCTCATTGGGGTTTTCTTTTGCATGCAGTAAATGGAGTCTCCTTAAGAATTTCTGAGAGTTTTTCTGGATGCATGAATTCACTGCTTGGGTCCTTTGAGCTTTGCTGGCTGGAGAGGGGTGCTGGAGGCTCATGTGAGTATTTCTGTTTTCCTGCAGCAGTGCTTCTGGAAGTCGAGTGTTTATGTAACTCCTATTAAAGAAAAAAGGGATTCTGAGGAGAAAGGAAGAAGAAAAGCCTGGGAGCTGAAGCTGAATGTTCTCTGAGGTTATGAAATCAGACCAAGTGCCCATCCCCAGGCTTTTTGGATAGTGAGTGATGGGACTGAATTCTCATGGGGTGACTGTGGAGATGTCCATGGGGGCAGATCTTCATGTCCCTGCTGTCTGAAATATTCATGAACTTCCTTTCAGAGAGAAAAACCCCAGCAAACAGTAAATAATTGTCTGATACATGGAACCAGGGACACTTGCTTTCTTCTGGGGACAGTTTTGGCTTTTGTTTAACAGCACCTACAAATCTGAAATACTAGAACCCTTTGCAGAGGGGAATTTCTGGTTGCCTGAATGGTTTTGATCCCCTCTGTAAATCTCTGTGGAGAGACATTTTTCTCACTGTTCTTTATTTCCTACCCTGATTTCTAACCTGTCTTTTCATTTGTTTTATGTCCCTGTCCTTCACTGCAGGATGGCATCACCTCCTAATATAGCAGGATCTGCCAATTCTGTTATTTGCTCTTTACTTCTTTTTCCAGCTCGTTAATGAAGAGGTGACAACAGATGGGTCTGGGAGTGATCTCTGCCGAGCCCACCAGGCACATCTCCCCTTCCTGACATGCTGCTGTTCGTCACTTTGCCTGGTTTATGGATCCTTTCTCCCTCCCTGAAGCACACGCCTTTTCTCATGTCCAAGTCAATTTGAACAGAGCATTAGAGTGATCTTTCCTGGGATGCTGGCTCAAATGCATTTCTAAAACTGAAATACAGTTTTCTGCTTCGGTTGGATGGAAGAATGGAGCATGCTGGACCAGGAAGAGGCTGAAAATTCAGTGTTCTGATTATTTAAGGCCACGTTTGTTGTTGAGGATGGCTCAGCAAACACCCTCTCTGGCATGTGTCCCCATCCTGGTGCTCTCTGCTGCCAGCAGGGGCACAGGCTGCAGCTCTTGGACACAAGCAGCTGGTGAGGCTTGACAGGGACACCAGCCCTGCTCCTCAGTGTCCCCCTTGCAGGGAGTGGCTGTCCCAGGGAACTGGCAGGCAGGGAACCTCTGTGTCCTACAGGCACAAGCTACAACAGGGAGGAACTGAAGGTCTTGGAGCAAACAAAGCTAAGAGGAAATGGTGTAACACAGTTCATCCATCCATCATATCCCAGCTGAGAACTTCAGCCTTTGAGGGACTGGTCTGTGACTCCCTTTGCCTTGAGAGGCCCCTTTGAGATGTGGTTGCCACCAGCAAGGTGAGAACATGGCAATAAATTTCATATGACAGGTCTCAAATAGAAGTGTGGCTTGGTTTTCCCCCCCTCCCTTGGCTGGAACAAAGCTTGGGCACAGGGAGGAAGCCTTTGTCTGTCCCTCCTTGGAGCCAGCAGGATGTCCCAGAGTGGATGTGCTCTGGAACAGCCTCTGCTTGTACTCTGGCAGAGCTGGGATTTACCTTATGGCATCTGATGATTTTCCCTCCTCCCTAATTGGTTCCGGTAATTTATTGTGGACAGGAGCTCGTTCTGCCAAGTGCTAATTGCAAAGGTTATTGTTTCTGCCCTTTTCAGAGCACAGCAGGAAACCCTTCAATTCCATCACATGAAAAACAAGACAAAAAATGCCAAAAGTTTTTGGGCTGGACGTGTGCCCATCATCCCATGTGGCTTTTGTGCCACAGAGCACGGGCTGCCATTTCCTTCCCTTTGCAGGGGGAAGCCTCCTGTCCATGGGATGGGGGCTTGTGTTTCTCCTCACCATGATGAAACGTGCCCTGGATCACAGGTCCTTCGTCCTCCGACCTGTTCTCCCCTGGGTTTGCGTGGTAGGATGGGTACATTCCAAAGGCTGGAAGCTGGTGAAATGATGCCATTCCCTGGCTGGGAATTCTTCCTGTCCCTGGGCATGTCTAGCAACACTTTTCCAAAGAGCAAACCTGGGCTGGCACAAGGTGGTGGCACCTTGTCCCCCATTGGGGTTTCTTGTGGTGTCTGATGCTGCCTTCTCCACCCCGTGGGTGAAGCCCTGTTGTTCCCAGGTTATCTCAGCTGGCTGTAGCCCATCCTTCCCCTGGTGAAGGCAGCCAGGCACCCTGGAATCTGGAAGGCTTTCCCTGGCTGCAGAAGCTGGGTACCTTGGGTGAAGTGGGATGCCTCAAAGCCAAGCATTTTTCTAGCACAGGAAAGGAGGAAGAGTTACTGCTCGGCTGTTTGCTGCCAGGGCTTCAGCATCTGCATGGATTAATCTGGATTTCATGGTGGGCAGCTGCCATTTAGCCCAAGTGCCTGGCATTACAGTTCTGGTGGATTTTGGAGGTGAAAAGCCCAGAGTCTTTCAGGGGGGTTTCTGCCAAGCTGTAAAGCTCATCCTGGTTCTCCACGCTGCTGGGAAACCTGGTGGAGCTTTTCCTCCTTCGTGGGGCCATAGGTGTTCCTGCCACGCCTGCGATCCTTCCCCTATGCTTTCCACAGCCTCTGTCCCCTGGGGCTCTGTATTTGCTCTCCCAGGCTTTGTTCCCACTGCAGGGTTTACTCTGGCTCGTTTCCTCTTTATCTCATATCATGGCTGGTGTTTGTTTTTGTTCAGCAGCTCAGAAGCTTTTGGAAGTGAGTGTTTATAAACAGAGGGATGTTTGGGACCACATTTGGATTCAGCAGCAGTCTCCAGGGGTATTCTGTACAGATTATGGGGATGACTTTGTGCTGTTTCTTCCCTGCCCTCTGGCCCAGCATCCTTCTAATTCAGTCTTTTCCACAAAGCTCAAGCTTTCTCCTCCTCTTCAGCTCTCTCTGGCCTCACTCCCAGCAGGTACCTGGGGTGAACCACCCCTCACTGGGCAGATACGCACAGACTAACAGATTAATGACACATATTTCATTCTGTTCCAGTCTAGTCTAATGAAACATGATAAATGTTTTATCCTAAGTTTTACCAGCATTCTGTTTCCCCTATACAGAAAGTCTGGCTGGCACCTGTGGGCAGCACTTGCATGTGAAAGAAGCACCGTTAAAATCTAGATTTCAGGGAAGGAGTGCATATATCAAATTTAAAGGCACTTTTGAGCTTAAGATATAAAGGCAAATTACATTTTATAGTGTGACTTTAATAGCTGAGGAGCTTTGCAGGCAGCGAGGTGGCTGGTGGCAGCTCAGGCAGTATGTAGGACACCGTGCCAGCCATATGTGTTGCCATATCTCACACGCAGCCTTGCAAGTCATTGCTTTTTATTGAAGGCAGGAATTTGCCAGGATGTCAAGGCTGTCTTCTGCACTTTTGAAGAAGTGCCATGCTGTCTGTAATCCCCAAAGGCTGGTGACAGGAGGGCAGCAGGCACAGCCCCACCAGGTATCTCCTGTTCTCTGTGCCCCGTGTTGGGGAACCGAGGCTGGGCTCCCCTTCAGCACGTGCCCTTTTCTCTCCATAATGAGGAGTCACTTTTTATCCCTGTGTGCCAGGCTTCTTTCCTTCTGCCTTCATCCTCATGCTTTCCATCTGTCCTTCTGCCTAGCCATCCTTCCTCACAAATTCACAGATCTTTTCTTCCCAAATTTTGGCTGAGCCTCCCTGTCTTTGTGTTGGGTGCTGTGTGAAGGCTCGTGCTAACACCTGGCCAGGATGAAAGCCCGACCTCTTGCAGGACAAAAGACATAGAATTTTTTTTTACATTGTTGGCCAGAGGACAGGCTCCATTGGATGTGTATCTCCCAGATATCCCAAGGCTTTTCCTGGGGCTCCGTGTGTGCTCTGAAAGCTGCTTGTAGGAGAAAGACAGCTCCATGTGGTGCATTAAATGGGTGTTGTTTCACATGCCTCAAACCGAGCAAGAATGCTGGTAGTGAAAAAGTCCAATCACAAAGGAATCTTTCTTGGCTATTCAATTTGTGCAATATCTTATTAGAGGGGGAAACCAACTGTTATCTGCCCGGGAAAGGTTAATATAATAATAAGCAGATACTGACTTCTATTGAGATGAACATGATGATTTATTGACCCGAGAGGCAAATTTGCAGTGAAGCAAAGCCGGGGTCAATATTCACCAGGAGGAGAATAAATTCTTGCATTTTCTACAGTGGCGAGACCACACACGTTGGTGGCACCAAAACACATTGGTGTTGGTAGTTACTTCTTCAGTGAGACAATAAAATATGGTAGACTTCCAACAGGTGCTTCACCTTGTTTCTTTAGAGATAATGTCAATTTATAAACGTTCCCTTTGGATGTTTTTGTCCTTCGAAACACTTTATGAAGTATTTAAAAGTACTTTCGTAAAAACCAACCAAACAATAAAAGCAACTCCCAAGGGTAGCAGCAGTTTTCGATTGCCAGATGTATTTCTTGAATAAATGATATAATTTTATTGCATTTTATTTTACTTTATTAGAGGAATGCTCAGCTTTCAGCTTCTAAGCCTGGCGACTCCCAGCCCGATCAGAGATGTTTCTGCACACGTTCTCATTTTGATTGCAAGCCCGTTTGTCATTTCTGAAATGCCTCAACTCAGAAATGTCAAGCATCTCTTGTAGTCAGCATGGAGAAAGGCAGCTCAGAATGCTGGCACCTGCTGCAGGGAGCAGCATCCTGCTGCGATGGACCACGCAGCCACGGACGTGGGGGTTTTTGGGGGCAGGGAGGTGCAGCAAGGGGGGATAGCCAGTGCTTGGTTGGGCTGTGGTGGGTGTCACCCTCTATGAGAAGTGTTTGTTTGGTGAGTTCTCTGCTCTGCCAGAGCTGGTGGTGCACAAAACCTGATCCTGGGAGATGGTCTGTCAGCTGCTCCTCCTGGGTGAGAAACACAAATCCCTGTCTTGCACCATGCCAAGGGCTGGTTCCATGGGGATGGGCATGGCAGGAATTGTAAACACACCCCGTGGGAGGAGAGAGAGGAACTGCACTTCTCCAACTTGAGCAAAGTGACACAAACAGGGATATTATTTTAGAAAGTTTATCTCTTTTGTATCTATGGTGACAAGATCTTTATCGGGGTAAGACAGACTCCCGGGCTGTCTGCTCCTTGTTATCTCAGGGTAGGATGACAGTCTAAGTGTCACGTCTAGAAATGTTATCTCTCCTTTATTATTTCACATGTGAGGGGCTAACTGGAGTGTTATCAGGGTGTTTACAATCAAAACACGTGCGGCTCAAGTGATAAAAGGGAGAACAGACATCTGATCTCCAAGGATATGAAGACAATGCAGCCTTAAGCAGGAGGAGATGGATCTTATTATTGAAAATGGTTTGGCAGGCTGGGAATGGACAAACAAATTCAGATCATAAGCTTGAGAGATGGGCTAGGGGAGAGGCTCACACTCAAACTCCTGCTGAAAATGGAAAAGTGATCGTCTCAACAGCAGTCTTGGCTAAAAGAGAAATATTTTCCAATAAAACTTTAATGATTTTTTTTCTTTCTGTACTCTCTTCTCACTTGGAATGTGATATGGAAAGGACTATGCTGTCAGGACCAGCAAGTGGAATAGAGTTGCTTTAAGCCAGTCAGGATCTGAGGAAGCTTAGCCAGGCTTGGAGGGAGGAGAGCAGAGAACTGCCAAGGCCACTGCTCAGGGAGTTCATTTTGATTAATTCCTTATCTTGCCTGGGTCAGTGCTGTGTTAATTTAGAGAGTGCACAGACACAGGGTTAGTGGTGACCATAAACCTTATCTGTGATCTCTTTAGGGACAGGGAAGCAAAATCCCTAAAGGGCTTAAGACTCTGACCCTGGGATGCTGTTGCAGCTGGTAATTGAGAGGAGTCCAAAGACATCCCAGACATCAGATCCTCATTAACCTACAGCGGGAGCAAACCAGGTGCCAAACGGTGTCAGGTTGTTTATCTAACACAAATAATCCTCAGTAATTAAAAATGGGGCTGTGCAACGCTCCATCCAGATCCAGGCCTGACTCCTGGACGTTGTTGTGCTCTTGGCTAGGATGGGCTGCCTGGGTTTCTCTGCTGTTGTAGAGGATAGGGCAGGCACATTCTGTGTCTTCCTTCCTCTCGATGCCAATGTTCTCCAAGCCGAGCTTTGTGGCTGCTATCCCTCAAAAAGGATGATTTTCCATCATCTTTCCTCGCTTGTTTGTCCGTCCCGTGAGGTGGTGGCACACAGGGGTTTATGCCCTCTTATGGAGGACAAGCAGAGGGTCTGCAGTGGCCTCTGAGCCAGGAGGGGACCCAAGCTGGAGCACAAATTCCAGCACCAAGGTTCCCTCACTCCTTTGGGAAGGAGATGGGGAGGGTAGAGGGGATGTAGATGTGGGCTGGGCATTGTGAGGGCTGCTGGAGGATGAAAACAGTGGGCTCCTAGTGACATCTGAGCATCTCTGCTGGCCTGGCTAAAAATGGGAAGTAAATTCCTGCTAAGTAATTACCAGTAAATTCCTGATAAGGGGAGGGAATGAACTGAACTTGTGAGCAGCGTTATTGTCCATGGGCCTGTCTGCTTAAATCCATATTCCTCTTGCTTTGAGGACCTCCTAAATCAACCCATTTTCAACCTGAGTCACTCTCACATCCCTCTAAGGACTGACACCGAAGGGAGCCCTTCCTCACCTGGGAGGAAAACAAGGCAGCAGCTCCTCTGCCTTGTTTATGAAAAATAATCTCTGGTGGTGGTTTTCTTGTGTGAAACCCCAGCTTTGGAGGGCCCCTGGGGCCACTTTGTACAGTGACAGTGACCCACTGCTCCCTCCTGCCCTTCATCTCTCACACCTTTAATTGCACTTGTGTTTCTGGAGCGGATGGAATTCATTATCCAGCAAACAATGTCCTTTGCAGTATCAGCCTTAATTAACTGCTCCCCTCTGTATTTTCCTGCTCTTATCCTCTCCAAATCTCCGTGCTGAGCCAAGCTGACGGCCCCCCACATGCATCAGTGCCAGCCAGTGAGCCATGACCAGATAAGAAGAAATGGAATCCCTTATCTCTTTTTTACAAATACACACACATGCACACACAAACACACAAACCTGGAAAAGGTCAAGGTTACTGGGAAGGGAGAAGGCCCTTCAAGACAACAAAACCCCTTCTCTTTTAAAGTCTCCATAGCAACTGGATGGAGCATCATGGGATGTCGAGATGAGAGAGGACTATTCTTCCCCTACAACACTCTTTCCACTTCATTAGACTCTTTATCAAGTATCTCTGCACTGGGCTGAGTATATTTTTTTGTGTCGGGGAGCAGTGCAGAGGACTCAAAAGCATCCTGACCTTTTCAGTGGGACTTTGGGAGTTCCTTGTGGGAGTTGCATCCTCTTCCCCTGCCCTCCTCCCCCACAGCCCCCTTGTCTCTAGTTCACATGACCTTCTCATCAAAAACCCTGTGCCTGGTGAGGTATGAAGGGTTTCTTTAAAAGGAGAAAGGAGCAGGGAAAAAGAAGAGAAGAGTATGAGAATGTCCTTCGCTGGCTCTGGAGGTGTCAAGACCCCGGCTGTCAGAGCTGTGCATCTGCAGGGAAGATTAATGAGTCTGCTTAGAGGAAATCCAAATAAAATAGAGCAGAATAAATACCAAGTGACTGTGTGGGTGATGAGGGGAAGGGTGAGGAAGGAGCAAGGGAGTGTGACAGGGCAGAAGTAGATATTCCTCAGTCTGGTAAGTGTTTGAATTCCCCATGGAGGAGCGAGTCAGCGCAGGAAAGATCTTTGAATTTAGTCCTCAAGTGGCTGTGTATGGGTCTGTGAGAGCTTATAAAGCACTGGTTGTGCTGAGGCACAAACATTGGGTATTTTTATCTCCCTTTCCCTAGGAAAGCATTCACCATGGAGAAGAATTTTGTGTTCAGCTTCTCAACCCTTGGCCTGCATTGCCTCAAGGTGCTTTGAACAGCTCTGAAACTGGAAGCACTGCTTGTTCCCAGGAATCATCAGTGCCTGGTTTGTGTTGGGCAGTGGCTTGGAGTGGGGGGACCAAGGGATTTAAACCTTCCTATGGATTGAAAGCAGTGTGGGCAGCAGGAAAGGGATTGGGATTCTGCCCCTGTGCCCCTGTGCTCAGGTGAGACCCCACCTGCAGAGCTGCCCCAGCCCTGGGGCCCAGCACAGGGAGGACGTGGAGCTGCTGGAGAGAGTCCAGAGGGGGCACCAGGATGAGCAGAGGATGGAGCAGCTCTGCTGGGAGGAAAGGCTGGGAGAGTTGGGATTGTTCAGCCTGGAGAGAAGCTCTGGGGTGACCTAATGATGGCTTTCCTGTACCTGAAGGCACAAGAAAGATGGAGACTATTTCCTAGGGCCTGCAGTGACAGGGCAAGGGGGAATGGCTTCAAACTGACAGAGAGTGGGTTTAGATTAAATATTAGAACTAAACTCTTCCCTGTGAGGGTGGCAGGCCCTGGCACAGGTCTCAGAGAGGAGCTGTGGCTGCCCCTGGATCCCTGGAAGTGTCCAAGGCCAGCTGGACATGGCTTGCAGCAACCTGGGACAGTGGGAGGTGTCCCTGGCCATGGCAGGTGGATGGAGCTGGATGGGCTGTCAGGTCCTTCCAACCCAGGCCATCCTCTGATTCTATGGTGGTCTCCCACAGGAGAAACTGGGCCTTGGAGCTGACCTTTCTGTAGGAACTGTGACATTGTTGCTACCTTTAGCTTTTAATCCTCTGGGTTTTCACTTCTTCCAGGGAGCCATTGTGTTGCAGTCTGCAGGTGAATTTGAGCAGACTTCACACCAAGCAGCCACCTGAGCATCTTTCCCCACTGGCTCAGGGTCTGCAGCTCCGAATATTTGAATCCATATGAATCAGACAAGGAGAGGGGCTTGTTTCCATGGCCAGAATCAATTCAAAAAGTGTTTGCAAAAAGCACTGAAGCTGGCCATGCTTGGACTGTGTGTTCCTGAGCTGAGCTGTTTTAGGGGGGAGAAAAAATATTAAAAAAAAAAAAGGAAAAAAAAAGGAAAGAAAGAAAAAAAGAGAAATGCACTTTCAGTAGAAGTCAGGCTATGAATATCCCAGTCCCATGGGAATAATTTTCAAGTGGGAAATCCCATTAAGTCATAAAGAGCTCTTAAGTAGTTCCCTCTGATGAATTTGTGGCACTCTGCAAGTCCCATAATTCCCAACATCCAGATGAGGAAACTGAGGTTAAGTGACTTAGCCAAGGTCAGGTAGCAAATCAATAACCACTCCAGCCCCTCTCCTGTTCACTCCATGTGTCTCTGCTGTCAGCAGAGGGGATCAATCCTCCCCACCACTGTCCCAGCCCCACTGATGGACACCCAGGCTTTGAAATGTTGGATTATGTGGAAAAAAAGCAGCTCATCTTCATTCAGAGTGCTGGGCTGGGGGAGCAGTCATGGGGCTCCTTCACCTTCCTTGCATCCACAGCTCCCAGAGTGGAGATATCCCCTGATTCCTGCTGCTCCCTGGAAGGAGCTGGGCTTCCCACTGCTGGCACAAACTTCACATAATGAAGTCTGGGGTTTGGGATGGGAGCATCTTTGGCATAGTGACAGAAAATTTCCTCACACAAGAGCTCTTGGCTGTGACAAGGATGAGAGTCTCTGTCAGCCTCCGTGGGAGACTGTTCTTCCTCTTTCCCACTGCTCAACTCTCCCCTTCCATGGTTCAGCTTCCTCTACTCGTTTCTTGAGCTCGTGGAGGGGAATGTACCAACAGTTTGGGGGTATTTCAGGAGTGGGATGTGTGTATTCAGCCTAAGCTCGCTTCCTGTGGCTAGCTGCTCCCAAGAAAAAGGGCAGTTTTTCCTGGGATCAGGCAGACCGTAATTCTGGGTCTCATAGGTTACTTATTCCAGTTCACCTGTTTGTCGTCTTCATCAAGGAATCCCAGAATGATTTGGGTTGGGAGGGACTGTAAAGCCCATCCAGTTCCACCTCCAGGGACACCTTCCACTGTCCCAGATTGCTCCAAGCCCTGTCCAAGCTGGCCTTGAACACTTCCAGGGATGGGGCAGCCACAGCTTCCCTGGGCACCCTGTGCCAGGGCCCCAGCACCCTCACAGGGAAGGATTTCTCCTGTCTATCTAATCTAAATCTATAGAGACAATAGTCTCTTCAGTTTAAGGCCATTACCCCTTTATCTCTTGTTCCCAGCACATCCCTCCGGAATCACACAGGAATGGGAGATGCTGAATGAAGGCATCTTCCATTTCCCAAGCAGGTGTTTCTCCCCCTGACAGTGCCTTGCTTCCCTGTTCTTCTCCTTCAGCTTTTCTGGAGCTAATTCAGAGTTATCTGAATTCCTGGTTCTGCTCTTGCTGCCGTGGTAGCTGGTGCTTGGCTGTCTGACCCTGTTCCCTCCCCCAGGTAAAAGGTACAAAATCACAGGGAGTGAACACAACTGGAATTTTGGGGTTGACCCACTGACACCTGGCTTCCCTGGGCTTCCTGGAGTGCCTCCCACAACCCAGCTGGATGCTCCCCTAAGAGGCTGGCCTTGAGAGGTTAATGAAATGAGAATTTGTTCCCCATGCCAGGCTCCTTCCTACTTTGCTGTAAGGTTTCTGATGTGCTTCATTTATGTCTCCTTCTTCCTCCTGATCAGCACTTCTCCAGGTGTTTGGCACTTGCCAGACCTCTGCCATCCCTACTCCTGCCCAGCTTAACCTGCAGGAAATGCACTCTTGGGAATGTTGCAGGTGGAATGCAATATTCCCAAGGCAGGTCAGCACCCTCCTGCACTATCTCTCATGGATTTACAGCTTTCCAACTCCTCCAGGAATGCCCTGACCTAATCCAGGGAGCTGCTCTGAGTCACGGCCCCGGTGCTGAGCTGGCACTGCCAGCGCCTTTCCCAGCAGAGGAGAGAGCAGCCTGGCACTGGCACTGGGATGATGGATGGGAGCTCCTGCAGAGGAGAGCTTGGTCCTGGAGCTCCTGGAGGCTCTCCAAGCCTGGCTTTGCAGTTGGCCAAGTGTTTTGCTTGTTTTGATGCTTTTTCTGTCTTTGGGCAGTTTGCTGTGTTTATTTTGGGGGGAAGGTCAGCACCCCCAGCTGATGCTGGGAGAATGCTCTGGGAGAGAAGCATCCCTGGAGACAGCCTTCCTTTCAGCAGCACATGGCAAAGCTCTGAGTTTTCCCCTTCAGTGGGAGGCACAGGAGATATTTTGGACTGCAAGCTGTGGCTTTAAAAAAACCCACCCAGCAGTGATTTGAGGTTTTGTTCCTGAAGCCTTCCTGACTTTGAACATAAATTGCGTCTGTTTTGGTAAGCAGGCTCCCAGCAAGCCAGACCTGTTCCTGGGATTACTGTAACCACAGGTATAGATGTTTCTTTTCCACATGGGATGACTTAGGCCCCTGTTCCCTGCTGTTGTGTGGTTGGATTTTACCTTCTTCCACGTCGTGGCATTTTGGAAAGAGCTGCTTGTTTTACAGAGCAGCTGTGTTGTCTTAATGCAGCTGTAATGTGTGTTTGTCTTGGGGCACAGCAGGACTAGGAAGAGGTTTTATTAGATCATTCCCAAGTCCCAATAATCTCTGAGTGTCTCTCAGATCTGTGGCTGTCAGCTGTGCTGCTCTCGCTCCGTGGGACGGGGTTGGAAGCTGAAGATGGGAAATCACTTGCGTGTGATCCTTTATCTGCTTCATCTCGGAGTTACCGCTCCCCCCGTGGCTGTTTGGAGCAGCCAGAGAGGACTTAATTCTTGTATCCCAGACCTTAAACCACAGCCTAACAGGCTCCAAGGGATCCTCCCTGCCTGGGGTGTTGTTTGTGGGACTGCTGGTGGCTCTGCAGCCTGGATCCCAAGGAGTGTTCCCATCCCATCACCACTGCCTGCCAGCATCGGGATCACGGTAAGGCTGCTGCTTCCCTGCCTCCAGAGTGTGTTCTGTGTGTGTCCTGCTGCCAGAGCTGGAGTTTGCTGCTTGCTTTTCTTCTTCTCAAGGGAATTAGGGTCTCCTCGGTCCCCTGGGCTTGGATGTATGCTCTCTGACTGGGGTGAATTCCCTCGGTGCTAGCAAATGTTTTATTTTATTGCTGCACTCCCCTGCCTTACACCTCATCCTGTGATGGGCACATTTCTGGATCAGAGATGTCTGTTGCTCTCAGAATGGTTCCCTTTTCCTGCAGTGCATTCCCAGTATATATTGCTACTGTCACATATTGCTGTACTGCTCTCTTCTCACCCAGTGCTGGCTGCAGTGTGCTTGAGAGACATCCCACTCCTTAAACAGCATTTGAGGTTTTCTCTGGCAGAGATAATGTGGGGATCATGCAGGTCACTCCCTCTTTCAATTCCTTGTATCAGCTCTATATTCATCTCCTACAGCTTTTGCACCACAGCTCCATGAATGAAGTTGTATTTTAGGCTCGTGTAGCATCTCCCGTGCTGACTGTACCACTTGTATTTCAGTCTGTGCTTTCCCTTGGCATACAGCTTAGAACTCCCATTGTCCTCGTGCTGTTGTGACTGGTGGAGTCCTTCTAATTTGTCTGTATTTTGCTGCATCTTTGTTTCCTTCCTCTCAGAGAATCAGGGAGGTCTTTGTTGTCCAGCACGATCACGGCTGCTATGTGTCACCATGCCTCTGCTTGCTTGTTTGGGAGCTGCTGGTTTCCTAAAACTCAGCCTGGAAAGGGATGCAAATCACATCCCTGGGCTGCTCTGATCCATGTTCTCAGTAAATGTGCGTTACTGTGTTGTCCCAGCAGCTTCTTGTCCCTTTGTTTGGCTGCTTTTAGCAATTCTTACAGAGTTTAGGGGAATACACAGGGGTTTTCTCCTTCCTCAGTTCTTTCATACAAGTCTCTATTCAAGGAATTTCCTGCTGCTTTTTACTTAATTGTGCTTTTTTCCTGTTGTTCCCAAAGGCCACCCAGGGAGTTGGACATCATGGAGCTGGACACACACCAGGGTAGGTAATGGATGTGATCCCCAAAATTGGAAAAGCCAGCATGAAAACTCTGACTCAGCCTGAAGGCTCTGCACTAGAGGAGGGAGACTTTCCCAACCAGAGGCAAACCAGGCAAGCTGTATTTTCTGCTTCATCCCAGAGATCTGCTCCTGGCCTGGCTTGGAGCAGTGTCCTCACTCTGCTTCTCCCTCTGTGCCAGCTCCTGTCTTTGCTATCCCTGAGCTGCTGCCTGAGCCAGCTTTGCTCAGCTCAGACTTGAGCAGATCCTGCATCTTGGTGGCATTTTCTGGGGCTTTGGTGCCTTTTGTGCCTGGAACAGACCCAAAGCAAAGGCTCCCCCCTTGGAGCTTTGCTCCCTGTGGTGGCTCATTGTCCTGTTGAGCAGAGGGAAGGAGCGTTTTGCTTCGGGTCTGCAGGGACAGAGATGGGCACCTTTAGTATTTGATGTTCCTGAGGGTCAGAAATGTCTTTGTGGAGGGTATCGGTGGTTTTTCCTCAGCCTGCTGCTGGTGTGCTGTGCTGTGCTGCTCTTGGAACACGACAGGCTTTCCCCGGCAGCGTTTGCCGGCGCTTTGTTCTGTCCCTTTTCCAGCCCCTCGGGTAATTTCCCAGTTTCCCCACGGTGAGCTAAAGAGCCTCTTATTGCTGAGCACAGCCCCTTTCATTGCTGCTGCTCAGGGCCAGGCTTTGGGGCTCAGCCCTGCCGGTGCCTCCCCCCGTTTCTTTGGGTTTCTTCCTCGCCACGTTCGCACCTTTCCGCTTTCATGTACCTGCAGGAGCTGACTCGCTTCTGACACCGAGCTCAGACTCCAAACATAAAAGAAGAGAAAGTCAGGACAGAAAGGCATTGGAGCTTTCTTCTTCCTCCACACCTGCTGTTCCCGCTCGTCAGGCACTTCCAAAGAGGAGAGTTCTCCAAGTTCCCCGTCATTACCCTTTACATAAGCATAATATAGTGCTGCACTTCCTACAGGGAAGCTATCTATTGTATCAATCTGTAAAACAAAAGCTGGATTGCTCCTTCTCCCGTTGCTCCCAGAATCAAAAAGCTGCCTGCTGTTCCTCAAATGGGAAGGCTGAAAGCCTTCATCAGAGGGTAGTTCATTTTTACACGACATTTTTACACTCAAGCAAAACTGAAAGCAAGGCATAATTTGAAACAGCCACGCTCGCTGTTAGAGCAGAACCACACAAATAAAATGCCTGGGATGATGGAGTTGAATACGTTGCAGTCAGAAAAATGACAGTTTGCAGGGAACAAGGAAAACTAGATGGATGAATGGGAATTAGTGAGGAGCAGACTTCCAAGGCAGACAAATCAAATTGAGAGCGTGGATCATTAGATTCAAAGGAAGCAGGTAAGGAGTGCACTAAATTGTGCCTTAAACAACAAACCAAGGGCCTCAGCCTCCAGGGAGAGTGGCTGGAACAGGGGCTTGGGATACAGGAGTGGCTCCCAGGTGTGCCCTGGCCACTGGGCACTGCCACCTTGATGCACCTTGGTGACACCAGGTCATCGTGTGTCCCTTGCATCAGCTTCTGTGCTGTGGGGCATGGCAGGCACTGGACACAAAGCATGCTTGGAGGACCTGCAGATGTGCCCAGTTCCAGAGGAGACAGCTGAAGGCTTCCTGGATGGCCTGTCCTGGCACCTGTCACCTTCCAGGGCTGATATCTATTGTATGGAGCTGGTTCTTTGCCCCAGAGGGTGAAGGGATATACAAGGGAGAAATTCCTGAGTTGCTGAATTTTTAAAAATTAACTGTGCATGATTATACCCAAGGAAGTGGGGTGGAAGAAATACACTTCACATACAGCAGCTCTTTGCAGATGTGAGAAAATGTGGCATGGTTTGGACCTGTCTGGGAACAGTTGAGCTTAGGGAATTTGTGTATTTTAAAAATGAAGCTCATGTTTTTCTTGGACAAACTTTCAGGTCACTGTAACACAGAACTAAAGGTCACAATTCTTAAGAAGATTATGAAATGCCCCAGATGCTCAGCGTGATAGTCTAGACAAGGCAGCTGAGGGAGAGATGCTGAAGGAAGATCCTCGGATTGGTACAGGAAAGAAAAGCCCTCAGGATGGACAATTGCACACAGAGCTTCCCTTGGTGCTTCTGCCTGGACATTCCTGCAGAGACTGGTCCCAGCTGACTCCTGCTGAAGGATAAAACCCATGGTCACAGAGGAACCACTCCATTGGAACCCCATCTGGCTGATTCCTCCATTTCAGCTGAGGTGGAAATTTCACTGGATCTCACAGAGGCATGGACGGAGTGATAAGGAAAGTTCTCCAGCAGGCACCGCCCTCGCTGGGGGTATAAACCAACACATGCTTTACAATAAGCAAAACTGATCTGATCATTCCCATGAGAACCACAGAATCATAAAATCGTGCAGTGGTTTGGGTTGGAAGGAACCTTAAAGCCCATCCTGTTCCAGCCCCTGCCATGGGCAGGGACACCTCCCACTATCCCAGGCTGCTCCAAGCCCTGCCCAACCTGGCCTTGGAGACTTCCAGGGATCCAGGGGCAGCCACAGCTGCTCTGGGCACCCTGTGCCAAGGCCATATTATAAACCTGATATTAGTGCTGTGTAACTGATGAAAAGACATCCCCTGCTGTCCCAGGTTATCCATCGTTATCCCAGGTTTAGCCACATGAACCTGTTACTGAGCAGCACCGATCTGAACATGGCAGTTGTGAGGATTCTTCTCCCCTTAATTCCTTAATTAATAGTCTCTTTATTTTATCAAAGGCTTTATTATTGAAGATGTTCAGCATGTCCAGGGATTTCCCGTTCCTTTGGCAGCCTCTCAGATTTCACCCTGCCATCAATCCCATCACAATTTGTTTGCCATGGAAGGTGTTCCCCTGCTGGTTTAGTTGGCCTGGGATGTGGTTTCTTCCAGCAGCTCTTAAGAAAACCTTTGCACATCCTTTCTTTCATTTTTTTTTCCTTTTCTCCTTTTAGCTTTGGTTATTTGCAGCAGGCTCTGTGGCAGCTGTAAATGTTAGTTAAAGCCTTATTGATGCCCGGTGTTTTCCAGCCGCCTGGTTCAGCAGTTTATTTGGGTCTCCGGTGATGTTTAGAGATGCATTTCCTCTCATCTCTCCCAGCTATATTTTACTGTTTGCTCATTTGTTTGATGACAGTTTGCTGCTGGGTTTTGGAAGAGCTTTGCAGTGCATTATCTTGTGAGTTAATCCTGACCTGCTTCCTTGGCTCCAGCAGCTGCCCTGGCACGTCCTGAGCCGGACGCTGCCGCTGTCAGGAATTTTCTGCCAGGTTTTTGCTGTCAATACTTTTAGCCATTGCTCTGTGTCATTCATGTCTGGATTAAGATCCCCTGTGGTATCCTGAGGGCAAGATGAGATGTGTCACTGCACAAGGGATCACTTGGTCCTGTTGGGGAAGTTCCTGAGGGTTGGAGAAGATCCAACCCACGGGGTTTGTCCGGGATGGTTCTTCCCTCGAATCCACATTCTGTGATTTTTGAGCTGTCCTAGGAGACTGCTTCACCTTTTCCAGGATGATTTTTAAGAGGATGTGCTGTTTAGGATCCCCACTTGAGTGTTATTTATTAGTTTTGTAGTGTCTTCCAGGCTGCTTTCTTTGGTGTAGTGTTGATTCCTTGGGGACAAAGGAAACAAAGGCAGGAAAGCGCTCGCAGGAGGGATAAAACATATCTGACTGATATCTTCTCTCTCTCTCTCTCCACGGTGTTTTTTCACAGATCAAAAATCAATTAAGGGCGAATTTCACTGGGAACTCTTTAAACAATGTGATATTTCATTAGAGATTATTGCAGGCTCTTTAACATTTGCAGTCCAGGTGTGAATTACAAAATTAGCCAGATTCCTTTAATGATTTCCTCCGAGGTAGCATTCCTCCGAGCACCCTGTGCCTGGAGCAAGCTGTGCAGCTGCTGTTGGAGCAGGGGTGTTTATTGCCTCCCCCCACATCCTGATGGAGACACGAGACTGAAGGAATGGCTTTGATTGTGACAGCAGCCTGGCTGGGCACAGGGCTGTGGCCTGGAAGATGGGAACTGAAGGAAATAAGAGAGGAATGTTGTAAGAGAGGTAGAGAGGCACTTTGAGATAAGCAGATTTGGTTTTTTTCCCAATCTCTTCTTGAGCTGTTACCAGCACAACCTTGTGCCTTTGTGAGACTTTCCTATGGCTTTCCATCTCCTTCCATTGTTCCTGGATCTGCCTGTGCTGCCATCTAAACCCCGTAACACCGAGACAGACGCACTCTGGAGGTGCCAGTGAGTTTTCACTGGCATCTGGATTCCTTGGGACACATCACTCCTTCCAAACCCTTCCCCTCCTGGAGGCACAAAGAGCTGAGCAGCGTGACTTCTCCTGCTCCAGTGCAATTCTGTCTCCATCATTAATCCTGCCTGGAACTTGCCCTTTTCAGTGCCCATTCCATCCCTCGTCCATCTTGCCTTATTCACAGCCTGGTTATTGATCCTTATTTGGGGCTCATCTGTCTTAGAGAGCTCAGGGAGCTGCCCCTGGGAGGGGGAGGAGTGCCTTTCATTGCCTTCAGGGTGCTGGGAGGGAAATAGGTGAGTTTTGGGATGCACCACTGCAGGTTTGATCCAGCGGTTGCATTTCCCGAGTGCCGACTGCTCTCCCCCCACCTGAGCACCTGCTTTTCTTGGAGGTGCTGCTTTTCCCTGTAAATTTTCCTTTCCTCTTCTCCTAAAACCATCACAGCTGCAACAGCCCCATTACAGCAGCTCAGCCTCTCCTCCCTCTCCCTTGCAGTCAGTAAGACCAGAATTAGTCCTCAGGGCCACCTCTAGAGCCACAAACATCTGTGTTTGTCCTCCTCTGCCCCTCTTTTCCCATTTCTTGTCTCCTCAGTTTTCCCTGCATTCTCCTCTCTCTGCACAGCTCTGCCCTGCCCCAGGAGAGCATGGAGGGTTCCTTTGCTCACTGCAGTGAGAGAAGGCAGCTGATAAAACCCCACCCTCTGCACAGACCCACTGACCATAATTGCTTTCCTGGAGAACAGGAGGGAGAGGCAAACAGTTCTGATACTTTCCTTGAATACTCCCTTGGGCCCTAATTATTTTCAGCTTAGGATATTTTCTGTGTCAGGGAAGACTCATCTGTCTAATAATCCTTGCTGGATTTCACTTCCAAGTACTTGCCCAGCCCTGCCTTGAGCCACATGTAAACTTTCCAACCCCCTTTCCTCATAACCATCTTCCCTGATTTGCCGTGGATCTCTTTGGTTGCTTCCCTCTAATGCTCCTTGTTCTGGGGCTGGGCAAGGTGGTTAAGGAGCAATTGTGTACCTGAAGGGAGGTTGTGGCAAGGTGAGGTCAGGCTCTGCTCCCAGGCAGTGACAGGAAAAGAGGAAATAGCCTTGAGCTGTGCCAGGTTGGACACCAGGAGGAATTTCTTCATGGAAAAGGTTGCTAAACACTGGAGGGGGCTGCCCAGGGAGATTTGGAGTTTCCATCCCTGGGGGTGTCCAAGGAACTCCTGGAGATGGCACCCACAGTTCTTGGCTGGGTGACAAGGTGGGGATCCATCACAGCTTGGACCCAATGGTCTTGGAGGACTTTTCCAGCCTCAGTGATCCTGGGATTCTGTGATCTTCTCCCACTCCTCCAGTGACTCAAGATTTTTGAATTCCCCTCACCTGCCTCTTTTCTAGGCTGCAGCACCCCAACCCACTGGGTTGCTTTTCATGGAAAAGCCATTCCAGACCTTACAAAGTCCTTGCTGTCCTTCCAGGAACCTTTCCTCCTGTATTCCTCCTGCTTTGCACTGCTGGAGCCATGCAGGGACACATCCACACTGCTCACCTGGAGAGTTTTGGGGTACTTTGTGTTGCTTGAATGAGCTGCATGTGTTGGAGGAGCTGGCCCTTACTTGTGAACGTTTTTATTACATGAACCTTTTCAGCAAAATGCCAGTTATTATGAATCCTGAAAGAGCACTCTCTGCAGCTCCCAATTACAATCCTGGCTGAGTCTGACTCAAATGGTGTTTACTATTTAGGCTGCATTTGAAAATGCATTTTGGGAGGTGTCTTTCATTTCATTTGTAGCAGCTAACATTATTCCTAATGCTGGAGGAAATTAAAAATGCTTCCTGCTTAGAAGCAATGAGTTGAAATGATAATGTGCAGTGTGCTTGTCCATGGCAGCATCACCAGAACGTCTGGATGTGGTGCCAGGTGCTGCTCTGTGAGTTCAGCTGTGCCCAGAATCACCTGGTGTATCCTTGGTGGCCCTTGAGATAGGAGAGCTGAGAGCCCAAGCTGGGTCTGCTCTGGGGAATCTGCTGAAGCTGCTCCATGCATCCTATGTTTACACAGATAATTTAGTTCAGATGAGCTGACGAGGGCAGAGCTGTGTCCAGTTCTGGGCCCCTCATGACAAGAAGGACATTGAGAGGCTGGAGCATTTCCAGGGAAGGGAACAGAGCTGGGGAAGGGGCTGGAGCACCAGGAGAGGCTGAGGGAGCTGGGAAAGGGGCTCAGCCTGGAGAAAAGGAGGCTCAGGGGGGAGCTTCTGGTTCTGCACAGCTCCCTGACAGGAGGGGACAGCCAGGGAGTGGTCAGGCTCTGTTCCCAGGGAACATGGACGGGACGGGAGGAAACAGCCTCAAGCTGTGCCAGGGGAGGCTCAGGTTGGACATGAGGAGGAATTTCTTCACTGTAAGGGTGGGCAGGCCTTGGCAGGGGCTGCCCAGGGAGGTTTGGAGCCCCCATCCCTGGAGGTGTCCAAGGAATGCCTGGACACAGCACTCAGTGCTGTGGGCTGGTGACAAGGTGGGGATCAGGCACAGGTTGGACTTGACAGTCTTGTAGGGCTTTTCCAGCCTTAATCATTTCATGATGTGCCATTTATTCTCTTTGCCTCTTGGAAGTCAAACAAAGTGCAAAGGTAAAGGCTCAGGAGGATTTGGTTTTGGGAGCTGTGGTTTCATGACCTGGGAATCTGTGGTTAATCCTGTCACGAGCACTGGCTTCAGATCAGCTGCTGGAATGTTGTCCCTCCTCTGCTGAATTATCCAGATCTCCTAGAACAGTTTATATTTGCTGAGAAAGAGGAAAAGCCCAACAAAAAACCTGTCCTGACGTGGTCTGAGCAGATCTGGGCCAGCAGTGAGAGCTGGGCTGTGCCTTGTGTGCCATACAAGGGGCACTGGGACAGAATTGACAATTCCATCCAGGATGCCTGTGAGTGCTTCCCTGTGCCTGTGTTTGTGTTTTCACCTTCCTGACGGGAACGTGCACAAGTAGATAAAAACCCGCTCTAGTGGATTCCAGCATTAAGTCAAGAGACTATTGGATTTTTTCAAGGGCTCACACAACTCTCTTAAAAAGCAGGTTGTTATGTGTTAGTTTGGAGCCCTTTTGTTCAGCCTCAGGTGTTTTTATTCCTTCAGGGTATTTACTGAAAGGACAAGAAGAAAATGACTCAAGGTGGCATAATGCAAAAAATTCCATGTTCAGCACAAGAGTGCTACATTTTGGCTTTTCCTCCAGCAGGAGTGGGATACCTTGCCCCTCTTTTGAGTCAAGTGTCAGATTAGAAGAGTAGAAAGTGGAAGAATAACCCCTCCAAATCAAAATCACACTGAAAGTAAACACTGCAGAGCACAATTGTCCTCCTCTGTGTGAGGGAGAGGTGGTAAGAGAAGGTACCATGTGTGACATGTGCTAGTGATGCTCTCATGGCATCAGTGAGGATGAAGAGACACAGAAACATGAGAAGAACTTTAAATAATTACTGTAAATGAATACTGTAAATGAAATTAATCCGTTTCACTTCTACCTATTTATGCAGCAACAGTATTTTATCCTTTTCCCTTCCCTTTTTCTCTTTTTTCTCTTTTTTCTCTTTTTTCTCTTTTTTCTCTTTTTTTCTCTCTTTTCTCTTTTTTCTCTTTTTTTCTCTCTTTTTCTCTTTTTTCTCTTTTTTTCTCTCTTTTCTCTTTTTTTCTCTTTTTTTCTCTCTTTTTCTCTTTTTTCTCTTTTTTTTCTCTTTTTTTTTTTTCTTTTTTCTTTTTCTTTTTCTAAGGTGCATATTTTGAAGGGGTCTAATAAAGGATTTTAATGGGTCTCTGGGAAATATTCCTAACTTGGTTTGTAATTCTGAATCCTGAAAGTTGATTGGCTGGGAAACTCCATAAACCCTTATATTTATTTGAAAACTATCCTGGAGCCTTGCCTTGGTGTGGATGATGCATTTAAGGGGAGGCAGCACAAGAAGAGCTGACCTCGTGTTTTGCACAATGGATTTTGCAGGCAGAGGTTTAATAAGGGGTATTCAATATTTTCTATTTGAGGTACTGTTATCCATATGCCACTTTTGAAAACGTGCATCTTCCTGCAAACATCTCGCTGTGCTTGTAGGCTTGTCTTGAGGTTTGATTTTTGCCTGGAAAGGGAAGGCAGAGTTAAGGTTGTTTATGATGTTTAGCTCTGCAGTATCTCATTCATTGCCTTGACTTGTTCAGCAGGTTTTCAGCACCACCTCATTACTGAATCTTCTGCTTTCCTACGTGTACTGCTCTTCCAAGGGTCTCTTTTAGGCAGGTAAAGGCATTTCTTGTGCATTCATCTGAGCACTGACAGGCTGGGAGAACTGGGGGTGCTCAGCCTGGGGAAGAGAAGGCTCCAAGGAAAACTGAGAGACCATTCCAGTGTCTAAAGGGATTCCAAGAGAGCTGGAGAGGGACTTTGGACGAGGGTCTGGAGTGACAGGACAAGGGGGAATGGCTTTCACAGAGTAGGTTTAGATGGGATATTGGGAAGGAATTGTTCCCTGTGAGGGTGGCAGGCCCTGGCACAGGGTGCCCAGAGAAGCTGTGGCTGCCCCTGGATCCCTGGAATTGTCCCAGGTTGGACAGGGTTTGGAGCAGCCTGGGGTAGTGGGATATGTCCCTGCCCATGGCAGGGACTGGAATGGGATGAGTGTAGGGTCCCTTCCAGCCCAAGCCATTCTGGGATTCCATGTGCTCTGCTCCTTTTCACCCCAAAGCAGCCAACACAATAAAGCTCTCCTGAGTGCAGCCATTTGTGGTAAAAAAATGTGGTAAAAAAAAATTAGTCCTCAGGGCCACCTCTAGAGCCACGTACATCTGTGTTTGTCCTGCTCTGCCCCACTTTTCCCATTTCTTGTCCCCTCAGTTTTCCCTGCATTCTCCTCTCTCTGCACAGCTCTGCCCTGCCCCAGGAGAGCGTGGAGGGTTCCTTTGCTCACTGCAGTGAGCAAACAGAGCACTTGTGGATGTGATTAAAAACATTTCATCAGATACTGCACCATCCTAGTCCTGACCTCCAGACTTGGAGAGGGGAGAGCCTTGGTCTGGTGCTCCCCATGATGGGCTCAGCAATGGGATGTGCAGCCAGCACCAGCATCCAGGATCTGGAATGCCCTGCTCAGTCCTCAGGGATGCCATTTGCTCCTCTCTTCAGGCCTTGCTTCCCTCCTGCTTGTTTAAATGTGGATAAACTCCCTGGTACAGTGGGTATTTGTTGTTGGACTTAGCCAAATCTCTGGCAAAGCTCGGGGTGAAGGCAGGAGCAGCTGGTGAGTTGTTCCCCTGATGGATTCACTCAGCCCCCCCTGCCTTGTGCTCTTGTGCCCACTCACCTCTTTATTTTCCTTCCTCTCCCTTCACTGCCATTCCTTTGCTGTCTTTATTCCCTTTCCTTTTACCTTCTCTGACCCTGGCACCTGCCACCCCGATTGTGGAGCCACAGTGGGAAGTGCCCCTGCCCAAACACTGGGGACATTTGGTACAGGGTAGGAGAGATGCAGCCAACAAAATACAGGTTATTTTTTATTCCAGGCTTTTGATCCAACCTGGATGCCTGTCAGCTAGGACCTTCTGCTCCTCCTTCCCTTCCTTTAGGTGAAGGGCACAAATGAGGCTCTGGAGAATATTTTTGGCTTGTCTGGATGTTGTGGGGAGATCCTTGGAGCAATCGTGGCTTGTGTGAACCCTGCCCTCTCTGTGCAGGACCTGAGCAACACGGGCTGAGAGGGAAGGGCTGCAGCAGGAGCCTTCTGGGGTGGGGTGCTGCATATTCACACTGATATTCACACCCACTTTTCTCAGCTCTGGTCATGTGAACACATTAAATACGAACACAGGCGCCTTTCTAAGAGGTTTCAGCACCTCAGGCTTTTGCCAGCCATGCAGGTGAGTGAAAGCTTCCCTCCCTCCCTCCCTGGCTCTCTGTGGGACCAGCTCCCTGTTGCTGGGGCTGCAGCCAGCCCCTCGCTAATTGGGGCTGTCATCAAAAGGAAGGAGCTCCCAGGCGAGAGGGGTTCAGGCGGGGCTGGGGGGCACAGCTGCCCCTTCCCTTTTGTCCTCCTTCCCCCCCGCCTTTCCTTTTGCTTCTCCCCCGTCTGCTTCTTTTCCCTTCGGAAAGAAATGCTTTGTTTTGAGGCTGTGAATGCAAACGTGCTCCCCCGAGCAGGAGAGCTGTCTCCAGCCTCTGGAGAGGCACATGGGCAGGGCTGGAGGGGACAGTGTGACACTGGGGCTGGGAACGGGGGGCAAGGAGGATGTTCCTCAGCATGGAGCATCTCCTCTCCACAGCCAGCCCTCCAGGAAAGGCTGGAAACCTGCTGCAATTCCCGACTCCTCCAGTCTCTGCCTCAGCATCCCTTCACAAAATCTCTGATTCCTCATTTGAAGATGGTCACTGGTGCTATGCCCAAACCAGGACGGGCTGCTTTAATTTGGCCACTGCCTGGGTCCCCAGAGGCATCAAACCTGTGCATTGATCGTTTGTATCATTTTGGGAAGTTTTTAACACTGGGCTGGGCTTTGCTGGTGCCCTGGAGTGCTCCCTTCTGAACACAGTCCAAATGGAATTACATTCTCAGAGCATCCCCAGTTATGGTAGCACTCCTAACATTCCCTGCTTCTCCTTATTCCAGGGCTGTAGTAATTGTTGAGATGATGGGATTCTGTGTCCTGCCACAGAGCAAACCCTTTCCAGACCTGTGTCCTCAAAGCTTGTCTGGGACATAGGAAATATCCACTCCCTGATGGTCTTGAGGGGTTGAACTGGATAAAAACTCACCACAGATTTCAGATTTTGGGCTCCAACTCTCATATCTCTACTGAGATACCCTCCACACCTTTTAGGTACCAAAGTCATCGGATCTATGCAGATTTTTGCAATGTACATGCAGCCACATCACTAGCTCAGGACTCCAGGTCACACAGCTCCAGCTCTGCCCAGAGAGAAGTTGTTCCCTATTCCTAATGTCACCTGCCAGTTTGCTTCCAGAGCTCCTGGGGACCAAATGTGGTTTCCTGTGCATCCAGCCCGGCACAAAAAGCCGAGGGAGGAAGAGGAAAGAGGGCTGACATATGGAGAGATGGCTCTGAGGTGTGAGAGAACCAGCAATTCCTTGTTGATCAGCTGCAAAGGTGTTTGGAAGCAGATTTTGGCCGGGGGGCTCTGCTGCAGGGCAGGTGCTGAGTGAGCGCTTGTGCCAGGAAAATGGGATTTGCTTAGGGAGGAAGACAAGGGCAGATCCCCCCCCCAGCTTTCAGGAAAAGGGCAGGATTTCACTCAGCCCGGTGCTGACAGCTGTGTTATTAAGGGAGAGAGTGAGAGGGGGTGAGGGAAGCCTGGGCTCTCCCTGCCCCCAGGGCCAGGCTGTGGTGAAGAGCACAGCAGCAGCTCAGAGCTGTAAGGCTGAGCTTATTCAGGGCATTTAACCCCTCACTGCACCAAATTTACTGAGGGCTGGACTGGGGCAAACTGGGGCAGTGCTGCCCACCATTGGAAACCACCTCGCAGTTCCACAGGGACGCACAGAAAAGCTTTTCCCAGCCCAGGGCTGTTCCTTCCAGCAGGCAAAATTCATGGCTGGGGAGGTCAGGGAGCCAAATGCCACCAATGGGCTGCATAAAGGGCTGGCTGATTTTATGGCCAATAATAACATTTGTAGTTATACAAGCCATGCTAAGATAGGGCTAATCAATTCTCATGCTGCAGGTCAGCAGCTGATTGCTGCAGGGGTCAGCAAGGAATTATTTCCTTGCCATTTACAGCTTTATTTAATTGGCCAGATGCATTAAGGGGCTTTTAATTATTTTTTTTTCTCTTCTATCCTCTGAAGCATATGGAATTAACCACTTCCAGGGACAAGGCTCTGCACTGGTAGGGCACCACTGCCTTGTCTGGGAGGGCAAATCACGATCCCTTTTAAGGCTGGGATTTTGCTGGAAGTTATCAGGGTAGGTTTCATTCCAGGAGGGGATATTTCAGCAGTGCTTCCTGGTAACTCAGAGGAAAATTCATTTGGCTCTTCAAAGCCAGTCCTGTGAGCAGGATCTGCTCTGAGTTTGAGGCCAGAGCAGGATGGGAATTTTCCACTGCTGTGCTCCTTACACAGGCATAACAATTTCTGTAATTGTTGATTTTAGCTTCACTTTCAAAACCACAACAAAACCACTGGGAAAAATCCAAATTGAAGAGCTTTGTTTTGAGCTGAATTCTTCGCTTTAAATGAAACCTGCAGTTAGGAGCCAATGCAGCACTGGAGGGTTTCTGCCAGGGCTGGTTTTAGGGAAAAGCCTGGGGATGCTCTGTGCCCTGGCATGGACTGTCCCCTTTGCAGAGATTTGTCCAGAAGCACCATTCCCTTTCATCAGGAAAGAACAGATTCCACCCATTTCAGTGAAAAATGCCTCTTCCTCTTCAGAGAAAGCCTGCAAAAGAATTTTTCATTTCAGCTGCTTTCCCCTGAAAACCTGCTTTTTCCAGGGAGGATTTTTAAAAATTAATTTTCTCATTTGATTAAATTAAAAAAAAAAAAAAAAAAAGAAAAAGGCAGCAAATTTGGGCTGTTTAAAATATTCTTTTCAAATTAGAAGCCCCAGTTGCTGTGTGGGACTTTCTGAGGAGCTGAAATTTGCCTGGTTTGGATTGGAGCATCATAATCCTTGGATCAGGTTTCTTCTCTACTGGATTTGTTTGTTTGTTTGTTTTATTTTTTGTTTGATTTTTGTTTGTTTGGTTTTTACTCTGTTTTACAAATTTTAGGATTTCCTGACTTTTTGTCTGACTTTTGAGAAGGAAAGACATAAAAGCTCTCCCCCACTCTTGCAGAGCAGCAATTCTATTTTCAATTTAGTCCCTCTTTTAACTGGACACATTTATTAGGAAGGAAAGGTCTGATAGGAAAGAGGCTGGCCCTGCTGTGTGAGCCCAATCCTACATTATTTTCTGCAGTGTCCCTGATTTTTAGCCACTTTTCCACTCTTTCTGCCTTCTCAAGGCTCTCTGCATGTCCAGAAGGATTGTCCCTCTCCTGCTCTCAAGATGGGTGATGGTGGGAAAGGCAACCTCACCCCCTGCTCAAGCAAGCTGATGCTGGAGTAGCCATGAGGTGCCTAATGAGGTGGTTAGGATGATTAGGGTAATGAGGCAGTGATGTGAGACCCTCTGTTATCCCACTGGGACTTCCACCAAGGCACAGGAGACTGGAGGATGTATCCAGGTAGGAAAGGGCAGGGTGGGAGCCCAGGCTGTGGTGCTGAGGAAGGAAGGTCTTTCCTGGACCAGGGTTTGGGATCCTCTCCAGCCTGTGCCACCTTGTGCAGTCATTGCTTTCATTCTGGCTGCAGTGAAAGAAAATCAGTTTATTCCTGCTCCTTCAAATCCTGCCCTGAGAGCGAGGACTGGGGTCTTGTGGGGAGTCAGACCCTTCCTGCAAGCTGGTCTGGGTGAGGAGTCTCCATCTCACATCTGCAATGTGGAAAAATCCATACCCAGGGATGAAAAAGTCCAATGAACCCTGGACAAACTTCCACACTGAGGGCAAAATTGATGTTTATTGCACTTTGCTGGCTCTGCCCAGGGTTTGACTTTGGCCAGGATGGAAAGGGTTGCAGGCAGCTCGAAGCAGACAAGATTTTAATGGGCAGGAGAGCATTCCAAGGGCATTGTCCTGGCCGAAGGCAGGGCCCCGCTGGGCTGCTCCGCTCCAGCGCCTCGCAGGGAGACGTGTCCTTCTGTCCTGGCTCCTGTCCCCACATGTCCCAGCACATCAGGACTCTTGGGCACTTATTGTCACTTTTTATCTCTGAGGGGGGCTGCTCCTTCCCCCCACGCTCCCAGCAGGCGTTGGAAGCAGAATTCCTGGGAAGCAGTCACACTCCCAAGGTCGAGCTGTCACCCCGTGGTTGGCAGAGCTGCTGGGCTGTGTCTCCATCCTCAGCAGTCACACCTTTCCTTTTTACCTCTGAAGAGACAGCAATAAATTAACTGAAGATTATTTATTAGATTAATTGTAAAACTTCTGTGGATCGCCGCCTTCTAGATCCCAGTCTATAATCATTTGCCTTCCATGACGAATTAGATGGGGCCAGTTAAGGTTTTATCCTTTTTCAATATCTAGAAATCATTATTGTCATTGCTTGAACACAAACTGGGCAGAGTGGGGTTCACCTGCTAAAACCCAGACTTATGAAGAATGCCCCAGGAAAATGGTTAATTAATTCCTCCAGTTGTGCTTTGCTGAGCACAAGGGGCTTTAGGGCTGCATTTATTTGCTCTCTGGCCAAAACCTCCTGCAGAAGCTTTGCTGAAACTGTGGGTGGGGGGAGTTTAGCTGGGTTTCATCAGTACCCCCAGCTCTGCCCTGATTTTGAACTGAATATTCAAGTTAGAGCTGAGTTCATTAGAGGTGGCTAAATGGGGGAGGAGAGAGAGAGATTCAAACCTGTTCTCCCAGCTGGAGAAAAAAAAATCTGAAACTTTAAAAATTCAAGTCAGTTCTTCATTTTGATGCTGCATAACTGTCTGTGTGGATGGGAGAAGCAACAGGACTGTAATTGCAGACAAAATCTCTATTTCCTCTAATTGTTCCCGTAACTTGATTTACTTTGGAAATATTCGGTGGATGCTTTCCTTATTTACTGTCTCTCCTCACTGCTATCACTTTCTCTTCCTTGACTGATGAAGCACATTCATAATTTTTCTCCATTTAGTGTGGACAGATCCAGTTGGGCTCAGCAGCAGCTTGAGCAGATAAGGAGCTTCTGGCAAAATGGTTAATATCAATCTAGAACAGAATGGGTGATTTATGGGGGAGAGGCCGTGTGAAACCAAAGACACACCAGATGAATCTGGGATTTCAAGAGCACAGAGGAAAATCTGAGGATGGTGAATTTTCCTGTCTTCTGTAGATAGGAAAAGGAAGATGATGGGAGAAGCCAGTGGGAGCATGTCTTTCCTTAGGTCTTTAGACCTTTTCTTAGGGTCTTTGGACCGTCAAGGCTCTGGTGAAATACCTCCAGAAGAATGTCCAAGTGGATTAAGGGCTTCACTTGGTCATCCAGGCTTAACTAAGATGGCAAGTGGGGTACAGCATTACGCCCAGCACTCCAGTGGACACACGTGCACATGTTTGATCCATACCTGTGGGGATGGGAGGGAATACAGACTGATTTCCATGGCTCCTGAGAGGATGCTGCTGCATGGCTCTCCTCAGCATCCCTTTTCCTGCCTTCTATGCTGTTGGTTTTCTGCACACCTCAGGATCTTCAAGATTGGAGTCATTCCTCCCACTTCCTGCTTTTGGAGGTAGGCACAAAGCTTTGCTGGCTTTCCACTCAGGTGTGTTCCTTGCTCAGCTGGTTCTTCTCTTCTTTCCCACCTATTTTCTTAGGACTTCCCATGGAGCTTGGGCACCTGGGCTCAGCTAAAGCTCAGAGCTCCTGTCCTCCCCTGCCCACATGTGCTGAAGAGGACAGGAGGCTTTAACAGCTGCTTTAATTTCCTCAGGTCTCCCTTCAGCTGCTGCCTCACAGCTCCAAGGACTCCCACCTCAATCCAAACTAACCAGTTTTTGGCCACAACTCCAAATCCATTCTGGATCTCATTTCCCATGTGCTCTGTGTAATGTTTTGTCTCTGGACAATTTTTCCTTTTAATTTTGCAGTGAAAATTACCTAAGCTGGCTGAAAGAAGCGTTTCAGAGCTGACTTGTTGATTGCAAGCCAGAGCTGAGGGCTGCCTTATAGAGATGTTTTCTTCGGGAATAATCAGCCCGAAGCTGGTCTCGGAGGAGGGTCGCAGATGAGAGCTATCAACAGAGGGGTTTATGGAACACAAGGCTTGCACTTCAATTTCAATGCAGATAAAATCTGCCAAGTGAAGTGGATCCTTCCCTTGTCACTTCTGCAGAGAGAGATTTTATTAACACCAATTGCATGGAAACAGGGGGCAGCCACGGAGCCCCCATGGAGATAAAAAGACATTAATGCACTTAGGCTGTGACAGTAGAGAGCAGCTGGGTTTGGTTTATGTTCCTCTGGACTCCAGGGGGACTTCTGCATGAGCAGGGCGGGACTTTGGGGCCGAGTTCAATGTCTGATCCCTCCAGCAGAAATACCGGGTGGAAAGGCTGGGAAGGAGCAGGAGCGGGAACTGCAGAGTGTGGGTGGCAACGTCTCGAGTGGCCCCAGCTCTGTGGCACTGTGGGTCAGGTGTAAGACCTCAGGATCACTGGAAATGGGACATTGATTCTGAGGATGGACAGGTGGTCATGGGAAAATCCTGCTTGGATGCTGTGGTGGCTGGGTGCTGGCATCCCAAAGCCTTGGGAGCACGTGTGGGGTTGTTCCTACTGCTCATCTGCCAGAGCTCCAGTCACGGTCACAGGTTCTGTATCCTGGTTTTCTCTTTCCAGAAGAGTCATTTTTGCTTTCTCATATTGCTGTTGGATGTGGAGCTGAGCTTTAGCCTGCCCCACACAATGGATATGGGAAGCTTTGGGAAAGGATTGTCCTTGATGTGGGACACACATCTGCATCCCACTCCAGAGTCCTGCACCCATTGTAGTTTCTCATACAGGATCCCTGAGCAGGAGAAGGGCTGTGGCCTGCTTCCAAATCCTGTGCCCTGGTCCTCCACAGAGGCTGGTTTTGCCAAGGCTTCCCATTGCCAGCTCAATCCCAAGCTCCCCTCATTCCGTGGGCCACGGTTATTGGAAAGGCCAGGAATTTAAAGCCCCGCTGCACACGCTGCTCCTGCCCAACACAGCTGGCTCCAGGGATGGATGGATGGATGGATGATGGATGGATGGATGGATGGATGGATGGATGGATGGATGATGGATGGATGGATGGATGGATGGATGGATGGATGGATGGATGGATGGATCTCCCAGTCCTGGTCAGGAATTGGACAACACCCCCTGACTGGCTGCCCGATGGATCAGCACATCTCCTTCAATCAAACAGACTATCCTGATGAGCCTGCAGCCAGTTCCCTGCATTTTGGAGCTCCTGGATCCTGCTGATGGGGGTGGGAGGCACTGCTGGAAATGCTTTCTCCTTCTTGGTCGTCTAATTTGGAACTTTACAATAAATAGGCTGCTCGACATTTTTTGATGTAAAGGTCAACATCGTCTGGTAGACTCAAGGATTTTAAGATAAGTGGAGGAAATGGCATGGGTAGGCTGATTTGATAATGATCCTAATCCTGTGTCTGATCTCTGATAATGATGGTAACCCCATCAATTTATGCTCATATCACTGCAAATGGGGCTTGGATCATTTTGGGCAGAACTGATGCCTCTTAGCACAGAGTGGCTTTGCTGGAGACTTTAACTTGTGCAAGAGCTGCCACACTGAATGCAGAAAAGGAAGGTTAAATTGTTTTTAGGAAAAAAAAAAAAATCAATCAGAGCAAGTGTTTTTGGCTAAATAAGGTCTCAGCCTCCTGAGTCAGCTTTCCCAAAGCTGTTGGTGTTTGCTGATGAATTATTGTGGTGATGAGCACACAGCTGACACACCAGACAAAGTTCAGTTACGGGTGGAGACTCATTTCAGAAAACACCTTTAAATTCCACAAATCCTTTTACTCAGACAGACCAGGACAAGGACTGCCCTTTTTTGTTTGATGCTACTGAGGAAGCTGTGAGGCTGGGGAAGCTCTGTGCTTTGGGAATGGTGAGAAGTGGTTTAGCACTTTAGGGATGGATTCCCTCCATCCTTCCAGGCTGTGGGGAACAGATATTGAAGCATTGTTCATGCTGACGTGTTGGAGGTGTTTTCTGGCCATTGTGTGGCTTTTTAGAAGTGCTGAAGGGAGATCAGAAGGAAGTTTAGGAGGAAGTTCTGCCTCTGTACACCCTGGCAGTGCTATGTCAGCAATCTGCTGCACAGCACACACAGGGCTGATGTCCAGAGAGAAATACAGATCCACAGTACCCTTGGAATTCCTTGGAGGACTCTCCCAGCAGAGCTCTGCATTACCCAAGGATGTCTGGAGAGATTAGAGCTGCCAGGGCCTGATTTCCAGTGTGCACTTTTGCTTTGCTCTCTCTTGTGAATGATACTTAAAATTTTCCCAAGTTAGGCATAAGTTAATTACATGGTCCTTTTTCCTAAAGGACCCCAATGCCTGGATTATATTTTGCTCCCAGATTTCTGGTTTCTAATCTGATATATGGCACCAATTCTCAGGGAGCCACAGTGAACTTACATTTCTCCTGTCCCCTTGAAATGCCTGGTTGTTTTTTGACTCCAGAGCTCGCTGTGTGACATTCACCTAACAAGGCTCTCCTGGGGCTGCTTTCCCCTCGGCACAATTTGTATCTGGGGGTTGTCACATGCCTCCCACGGTCCCACAGCCTTTTTCTCTTTGGTCTCTGATCTCTGGCAGGCCTGTGCTGAGAGCTGATTGCCATCTTTCCTCAGGTGGATCACTTATTGCTCTGTAACTGGCTCAAGCCAAGGGGCTGGAGATATTGGATTTCTTTGATAAGGTGCCAAAGTGACACACTGATATCTGAGCCAAACCACTGAGTAAATGATTTTCCCATCTCTGACCATGGTAGACTCCCAAATCCCAGCAGAAGGAACTTCTATTACTCAGCCATTTGCTAGCAGGAATTATCTGGCCTAGCCGGAGATAGTTTGTGCTCTCTGTGTTTGTTGGGCTCCTGCTATTGCTCGCTCCCGGCAGAGAGAGGCATAAAACTCCTTCCAGGTGACATTTACAGGAAAAAATCAATTGTTTATCAACATCCTGGCAATCAATAAATGCAGTGATAGGTGCAACTGTCTCTATTGGAGCTGAACCTTGATTGCTGAGAGGCCAGATTTGCTGCTAAATCCACCCGGGCCTGAAGCTGGGCTGGAGCTGCAGGGCCAAAGCCTGGAGCCAGACTCTTGGAGAGTGTCCTGCTGCTGTGCTGAGCCCTTCCCCTCCTCGGGATGCTGGTGCTGGTTGCTCTTGTGCTCATTCTCTGTGGACTGTGCTGCTGGAGAGAGCTCTGGAGCTGTTCATACACACGTGGTCCCTCAGAGCTGCGGAGGGGCTGCTCTCGGGGTGTTCCTACACCAAGCTTCACTGAAGAGATGAACCACAGCACAAGGTGCTCACCCCAGAGGAATTCATCTCTGTCTTGAAGACTTCAGTGTCTGTCCATCTTCACAAAGCCTTTTTCTGAAGAACCCCGTATTATATTTTGTTCCCAGTTTCTCTTGGAGTCTGGCCTTGGTGCTGACAAGATGGGCCTAGAGGAAGATCCCTCACAGGGTTTAGGTGTTCCTGCTGTGGCTGGCGATAAACTTCAATTCAGCTACGCTGGTGAAAAGGCCAGCCTGGAGCAACCTGGTCTAGAGGAAAGTGTTCCTGCCCTTGGGACTTGGATGATCTTTAAGGACCTTTCCTACCCAAGCTTTCCCATGATTTTGTGATGAGCATCTCCAGACATCCACCTCCTTCCTTCTGTGCAACCCCTGTCCATCTGGTCCCTTTTCCTGGGACACCTGCAGCCTTTCCCTCTTGCTTGAAGCCATTACTTGATGTCTCATTAAACAAGGCAAAGATGTCTCTTTCTGCAGAGCATTCCTGAGCCTGAGCTTTCCCAGAGCCAGAGTTCTTCCTCAGCTCCAGGAGTGTTTTGACAACGCTCTCAGGGACAGGATGGGATTGTTGGGGTTCCAGTGCAGGACCAGGAGATGAGGTCTGGATAACGCTTGTGGGTCCCTTGCAATTCAGGAGATTGACTCTATCATCCAGTTTTGAGGAGTCCGTGTGGCCAAGGTATCCCACTGCAAAGAAATATAGATAGGAATGGAAGAGTTAACATCAGCAGCTCCCAGACACGCTGGAGAGTTACATCATGTTGCTGTGGAAACTAACTTTGTGAAAGCACAGTGATGTATGGGAAAGCTTTGGGTCAGCGGGTAATAAATTCTGTTTAAAAAGTGATTTTTTCCCCATCTGCTGATGTAAACATCATTAAGAGAAATGACGGCTGAGAGATGGATTTCTTTTTATATCAATTTTCAGACAAAGAAAATAATTTTTTTTTGTAATAAAAAAGTTGCTGGAAATCAGAGAGTGCTATAAATAATGAAATAAAGAAAAAGCACCGGTGATGGAACAGAAATTTTCCCTGGTGATTGGTTTACAGCTCTCTGTGATTTAATGGGAACTTGCAGTTGCCTGTGGGAAGCTGCAGCAAAGCCCTGGATGGGCTCCGTAAGATGACACTTTGCAAATTGTACCATGAATCCTGAACTTTGAGGGCCTGGGAGCAGCCTTGTCCTGGAAGTCCCCTCTCTTCTGCATTTCCCTGCTGCCATTGAGGGGCAAGTTTCCAACCTGCCATGCTATCATTCGGATTCTCGTGAAGGTGTGGGGTTTTTGGGTTTATTTTTCACCCTTTGGGATGTGGGAGGGTCTGAGGTGAGGCAGCAGGAGTAACTCAGTTTACCCAAAGCAGTGTGACAGTCCCAGCCAACGGCAAGGGTGCCACTGGGAATGCAGACAGGGGTGTCACCGTGATGAATGGGGTAATTAATAAGCAATTAATGTGCTTCAGAGCATGGCTCCAGCTTTTCTCCCAGCCAGGCACTCAGCACTGATCTGCTTTCTCTGGTGATCCAGGCTCAGAGCAGCTGGGAATGATGGGCATGATGTTTCCAGATCTCCCCTTGATGCCACCAGGATCTGCACTGGCACAGCAGGGAGTCTGCTTTAGAGGGAAGGAAATTCCAGGGTGAGTTTTTCACTAATTTATGGGATTTAAAAAGATTCTTTGGATTGTCTTTGAAACGAGTGCTCTGAAATGTCCTCCTTTGGCAGCTTCTCCATTCCCATCCCAAACTCCCTGAAAGCTGGCCCAGGTGCAAATACTCCACCTGGCATCACAAATTCATGTTTCCCTGGCCTGCAGAATTGTTCCCAGCTCATCCTTCTGCCTCTTTCCTCTCCTGGCTCAGCCTGGATTTTTCCATGCCCTCCAGCATTCCCTGTTAGCCCCATTGTCCATCTCTCCTGGGTGGGTTCTCCCAGTTACATCAGAGCCCACCAAGATGTTGCTCTGATGTCTAGACCAGAGCAAGAAGTGCATTTCCCATTTCAGGGAAAAATTATGGAGTTTATTTTAAATGTATTTTTTGTCCTGACATGTCCCTGTGAAACCATTAAAAATTGTTTACATATTTTGAGTTGATTTTGGCATTTAAAGCAATTGGATTATAAGAGAAACTTCTAAGTGAAAAGATGTTTTAGAATTAATATCAAAGTATTCCATGTCCTCAAAATAATGAAACATGATGTTTTGATGTTGTCAAAACACTCGGGTAATTTTTTGTTTAGAAACAAGAATGTGTTGGCATTGACATGCCCAAGTGAGTTGTTCCTTTTGCAGGAAATCAACGTTCTGATGGAAAATCCCGGGGGAGCTCAGGTAAGAGCAGCCAAACCTTGCTCACTTGTGTAATAACATCCCTTTCACTGCTCAGCCTCAGGGCTTGTGCTCTAAGAGCAGTCCCAGGGGCTGGTAATTAATTGGCGTAGCTAATTCAGGGATGGAGAGGGAATATGACAGCAAAACAGGAATAATCTGCAATGTTTGTGAGGGAGTGAGTAGCCATGGGTTGCTGAAGAACCCAAGTAGCTTAGAGGACATCATTGTTCTAATGAAGTGTAATAAAAATAAATGAATGTGGTAAAAATGCTGAACAGTTCAAGAGGAGGCAGAAGGTTCCACAGCTCGGACCCGGTGGAGGTAATTTTGCAGTCACAGACTGTTGGAAACATGAGAGAAATGAAACCTTTGAAAAGCAAAGGAGGGGAAAAGAGATTTGTGAGATTGCAAGGAAGCTCAGCCCTGAGAGCACACACACGTGTGTGTCACTTGAGCTCGGTGATTTGGGATCGGGACTGGCTTGGGTTGTCTCTGTTTATGAAGGTGCATTTCTGGGGAACTGCCTGGCCCGCTCCCATGGCTGATCCTTGGCATTCCCACCCCTCCACGGAGAGATTCTGCCTCAGGAAAACGCTGCTCTGGCTGCTGGGCTGAGCTGGCTGCAGGTTGGACACAGCAATGGGTGTGGAGGTGACTCAGAACCGCGGTGCTGCCCTCGCACCAGGCCCACTCATGTCACCGTGTACTGCTCCTCCAATATTTGTGTCAACTGAGCTCCTTTCTGGCAGCAAACTCATGGTTTCCTTCACAGATCATGGGGAAAAAATCTCCAGCATCCCCTCAGCTGGGAGCAGAGCTTGCACTGAAGAACTTGTGGGTGTGGGGGATGAGGAGCTCGGTGTGACCCAAATGTGCTCACTGGGACCAGGACCCCCCTGTGCCGGGCTGATCCCCCAGCGTGGGCAGCAGGAAAGGGATTGGGATTGTGCCCCTGTGCCCCTGTGCTCAGGTGAGACCCCACCTGCAGAGCTGCCCCAGCCCTGGGGCCCAGCACAGGGAGGACGTGGAGCTGCTGGAGAGAGTCCAGAGGGGGTCACAGAGATGCTCCAAGGGCTGGAGGTTCCCTGTTCTTGAGTCAGGCTGGGACACCTGGGGGTGTTCACCTGGAGAAGAGAATGCTTCAGGGAAACCCTGGAGCCCCTTCCAGTGCCTAAAGGGGCTCCAGGAGAGTTGGAGAGGGACTTTGGACAAGGGATGGAGGGACAGGACACAGGGAATGGCTTCAAACTGAAAGAGGGGAGATTTATCTAAGATATACAGAAGAAAGTGTTCTCTGTGAGGGTGGGGAGGCCCTGGCACAGGGTGCCCAGAGAAGCTGTGGCTGCTCCTGGACCCCTGGGAGTGTCCAAGGCCAGGTTGGATGGGACTTGGAGCAACCTGGGACAGTGGAAGGTGTCCCTGCCCATGGCAGGGGGTGGAATGAGATGGGCTTTAAGGTCCCTCCCAACCCAAACACTTCTGGGATCCTCTGATTCATTCCGTAATTCTCTGATTCGTTCCATGAACCACACCTCAGCTTCTGCTTCCAGAGTGAGATTTCCTCTGCTTTGGAGGGGTCAAGATTTGAAGTCAAGGCCCCCACTTCTTCTTCCTCTGTTTTGCCAACCCAGCAGAATTCCAGGCTGGGGAAATTGTTGCAGCTGTGTTTTTAACATGACAGCAGTGACAAGAGGGCGAATGATGTTTCTGTCAGTGCACTGAAAGCCATTGTGCACTATTGATTTTTGTATTTGTTTGGTTTTTGTTGGTGTTTTTTGTGGCAGAACACTCCATTCAAAGCAGTGTAAAACACTCCATTAAATATTAATGCTTTCCCCCACTTCTTTCCTCTGTGGACACATCTCCTTCTGTTTTCCCAGGTCCTCATCCTGCTGGACAGCTGGAGGATGTTCTCACCAAATGATCAGCAGGTCGAGGATGTTGCATAAAGCTCTCAGCAGTGCCCCTTTAATGTGGAAGCAACTTGACTTTTACTGTCAGTGCTGAAAGCATCTACAAATGTAGATTTAGCATCAGCCTCCAGGCTTAAGATACAGCTGTTATATTTTCCTTTCTTCCTTTAATTTTTTTTTTCTCTCTCCTTTGCACTAATGTAATGCTTATTTAGGAACTGCAGCCATCTGTGGCTGCTAGGGATGGCACTGTTAAATTTGCTGTTGCTTTCTTTCTCCTGATTTGATGAGGCTCTCAGTGCACAGAGAATTCCCCAGGACAGCAGACTTGCTTTGATTGCTTTTTTTTTTTTTGGAAACATCTCCCGAAGACATTGTTCACAGGGCTCTGTGCAGGGAAAGGGTGGTCAGCTGGAGAGCTGAGATCCTGCCTTGCCGTGGGTTAATGAGGTGAGGTTATGAAGAACCAGCCAGCAAAAGAAGTTGTCTGAAATTAGAGGGGATGGCAAACAAAAAGGGAGGGAAGGAGGAAGGGCTGGGACCAGAGCTCTTCCTGTTCCTCACAGCAGCCTGTGGTTGATGCTGAGATGATTCACGTGGGAATTGGGGCACCTGCAGCACTCAAGGGTATTTTTTAGTGTTTTTCCAGTGAAATGCTCTGCCTCAGCAGATGGACAGGGATGTATCCTGAGTGGGCAGTCTGGAGATGGGCTCAGCCCTGCTCCAGCCCAGCCCAGCAGGATGGATGTGTGGTGCTGCCAGCAGGGACTTGGCTCTTTGTGTCAGGAAAGGCAAAGTTGGCTTCTGCCTGTTTTGTCCCTGAGTTGCTTTCAAATGCCTTGTGTTCACCCTTGTGAAGTAAGGTAAATCTTAAAAATTGCTATAAAGAGAAAGGAAAATATCTCTCCTTTGGGCAAAGCCCTGTAGAGAGAACTGCTCTAGATGTCCTACAAGTGATTTACCTTTTAATCTCGCTCTCTTTGAATTTGTTTAGTGTTCTGTCACCTGCTCCTTTAAATTGTCCTCTGTGGGAGCTACAGCTCCTCTTTGCACTCTGGAGCCTCTTCAGTGTGGATTTTCCTTTTCATGGGAAGGTTAATAACGAGTTTATCTGAAAATACTCTTGCACTTTATGGAAAATCAGAGGACTCACAGAGGGGGGGTGCTGCTTTTTGGTCTGTAAGAGCTGAGATGGGTTGTGTTTGACCAGAAATCCTTTGGCTGTATCTCCTTGGGTACCCAGGCCCATTCCTTGCCTGTGTCCATACTCATCCTGCAAGGCAGGCTGGTTCCAGCCAGTTTGAAATGGCATTGCCACCTGCCAGGATGGGATCAGGTGCTCCAAATGGTGATGGTTTTGTCCAGTTCAAAGCCAGCAGTGAGGGGGGGAGTTGATCGAGTTCAGGTGTCAGGAAAATCAGTTTCTCTTTCTAGGCTGCTGAAGGTCCCTGTGTGCCTGAGGTCCCAGACTCACTGGAGGCTCCTTAGATGTCCCCAAGACTGATTCTCCACCCTTCAAACCCAGGCAGTCCAGAGCACAGGATCATGCCTGGCATGTTCCAAATCAGTCCCTGGGATGTCCCAGGGTGTGCTGGGCACCCTGAGCTGGAGGTGAGGATTGGTACCTGCTCTGCTGAAGGCTCAGCCCCCATCTCCTGAGAGCCTGGCACCGTGGTCCTGCAGCTGTCAGCATGATGAATGGATGTTATGTTTTATTTCCTGCTTTATCAAATACTAATTATGTAGATGATAATTCTCAGCATCACGGTTCCTTTTGGCTCATTTGTTTTTCACTCTTCAGAGCAAGAATAGGGTTTTTTTTTCCATCCCCCCTCCCATCTCCCATTCTTGAAATTCTGCTTTAATTGCTTCTCTTTGGCTTTTGCTTAAGGTTTCCTGCTCTGAACAGGTCAGTGTATTGATCCTGCACTTTGATAAGGTCAGCAGAGATCAGCTGTGACATTTCCAGGAGATTTGCTCCTCCCCTAATGGGCTTAGTCATCAAAGAGTTTTCCAGGGGACAGGGCAGGGGAGAGATTGAATTTCAGCTCTTACATATGTTTATTTGGGCAGGCCTGGAAGGTTCTGAGCTGTGGGATCACTTGACAGACTAAAGGATGCGCTGGCCAGGTTATGAACTCTGCTTCTGTACCCACCAGAAACTCTGTGTGACTGGGTGAGGTGGCACCAGCTGGTCCTCAAGGCAACAGAACAAGGTGACCCCCACTCCTGGCACACCCACAAACCCTGGCTGTGGTGACTGGAGCCAAGCCCATCTCTGACCATTCAGAGGAAGGTGAGGAGATAACAAAAATAACAAGCAAGCAGCATCTGGGCTGGGCCAAATGAGCCTGGGGGAGGAAAAGAAATCAACAAATTCCTTCCTGAGGTCTTGGGGTGTGAGATTGGACTACAGCTTCACAGGGAGTGCAAAGCTGAGCAGCAGATTACCCGGAATTTCCTGTTCTTGTCATGGCTGAGGGGACAAGGAAGGGAGCAGGGGCACAGAGGGATGCCCTGAGCCATCCAGCCCCGTTCCCTCTGCTCCTGTCTCCCAGGAGCTGGATTAAAGCCTGGCTGTAAAGGAGTTATCTACTACAGCAGTATCCAAGGAGGAGGATCCACACCCTCGTGAGGTCCTCCAGTGTCCCTCCCTGCAGGGAAATTGCTCTATATTTTGGGATTTATCTGACCTGAGCTTCCAGGCATTGAATCTCATCATCTTGTGGTCAAAATCCTGGGAAGTCCCCTGCAAGCCAGGATATTTCCATGCTGATGCTTAGGCATCTTGGGATTTTTTAAGCAACTCTTTGGCAAACTGAAGAAGCTGAGCCAAGTTCAGAATTTTTCCAGCTCTCAACTGTGTCTATGGAATCATCTTAAATGCTCTCCAAGGCCTCCCCTCCCTGTGTGGACACCCCATATCTCCTGGAAACGCTCTAAAACCCCAGAGCTATGCTGTGCTCTGCACAAGAACTCTCACAGCCTCTAAAATGCTGGAGGGGGTTAGTTTTTTTCATATAAACTCACGCAAATGTGGGTGAAATAGGGGAAAATGGAGGGTAAGAGAAGAGGAAAATGCAAATGTCCAGTGAAATCCTGGTTCCTGTCCCTGCTTGGATGAATATTCACTTACTCCAGGGACAGCATCTTCAGTCCTGCTGCAGTCGGTGCTTTCTGAGGTAATCTCTCACATTGGAAGTAGCTGTCATTTGCATTCCTGGTTCCCAGAGGTGTTATCTTGCACTGGCTTGCATCAGACTATATTTTTCCACAGTGATGTACCTCAGCAGTGATGAGGGGGTGAGCAGCTTGTGGTCAAGTGACTGTGTCTGGCTGAGCAGAACAGCCCGTGTGTTGTCACCCTTTCCAACCACGTGTGGATGTTTATCCTCCTGAATCCCTGCTTGGCCACACGGATCAAGGGGCCCTCGATTGGGGTAGATCTTGTTGACACTTGATAGGAAAAGGTGAGAAAAATGTATTTAGTGGCTCTGTAAGGGGCCATGAATCCTGCCCCTTGTACGTGGGCTCATTTAACCCACACTGTGACCTGCTCTGTTCTCATCGTTACTTACTTGTGACCTCTCTTTCTGCTGTCTATAAACATTCCCAGCAAAGAGAATCACTCCAGCAAATGGTAGATAAAATGCTGAATGATGTGGACAGAGAGCAGAGCACTGGAATTGATCTAAACTACCTGGATGTCCCTCCAGATTCTGGAGCAAAAGCTTCTTTCTGGGTATTTTCAGGCTGTGAAGTGATGCCATAAAATTTTCTGGGTGTCCCAGGTAATGATAGAGTGATTCAATCAAGCTCTCTAATCAGATTCTCTCTGTCCTGCTTGTCTTCCCTTTTCCTTTCTCCATCTCTTCTCTAGAGGGCTGGATTGGCATTTCTCAGGTGGGCAGCTCAGCCTTTAGCAGAGTAAGCAGATTCCAGACTATGAGGTAACTTAAAAAATTCAGCTGTTTAATGAGGCCTGTGGCCTGCAGATCCTTCCCTGTGCAGCCCTGCACAACCCAGGACGGTTACTCTGTGTTGCCATCCTGTGCACTCAGGATTCTTCTCCGTGGAGGATTTCCAAGGTGTCAGCCTCTGAAATGCTCCTGGCTCTGCTCTTGGAAGCACAAGGGAGACACGTGCCAACCCAGGCTCACAGAGGGAGGCTGGGGGTAAGTCACTCATTACAGTCACTTTAAATGACTTTTGCTCACCTGGGCATGAATTACCTTGGGGAACAGAAGAGTTTTTTTGCTATTCTGGCTGTGGTCCCATCCTTCTCCCTGCAAATCCTGAGTAACTCAGCAGAGGCGGAGCAGAATGGAGCAGATCCCCTGCAATCAGGGATGTCACCAGAGCCTGCAGATGGATTAGGTCCTGTGCCATTCTCAGGTTAATCTTTTCAAACACTGTTTCCAGGAAAGAAGCAATAGCTTCAGTCATATTTAAGTAAGTTCAAAGACTGGATTCCTTAGGCCTTGGAGAGGATGGAGAAGGACAGTGGGGTCCTCAGAAGTGGATTTGAGATGTAGAGTTGTTTCTGTTTCTGTTCTGGGGTATTGTGTGAGTTAGGGCAATCACAGGGCTCCCAGCACTGAGGTTCAGTCACCTTGGTGTCACCCTCTGTGTGGGCTGTGAGGGCACTTGGGGCCCCTCAAGGACCTTCCCTTGCTCCTGGATGCTGTGGCATGGCGTGAGCTGATTGGAGGTGGACTTGCAGTGAACAAAGTGCAGGATGGGGTTTGGAAAGCCTTGGGAAGCAGTGCAGGGTGGGGTTTGGAAAGCTTTGGGACACTGGTTTGCCATGTGTGTCTTGGGGCTGGGTGTCAGCAGGGCTGCTCACATCCTCATGCCAAAAAACCATCTGCAGGCAGCTGGGATCTGCCTCTTTTCCCATTCTTTTCTCCCACCCTACTGCTCCTGTTCAGCTCCTTCACTGCATAAACCCTCTCTGGGTTTGTGTCCTTCAAGCCCTTCCCGTTAAACACTTAGTCATCACTTAGCTAAACTACTATATACAAATATAGCTCTTTTGATCTTCCTACATAAATCAATACCTGCTGTCCTTTCATCTTCGTAGGGGCTTTCTCTGAGCTCTCTCCAATTTACTGTCTTTAAAATGGAGTTGTCTTTCCAGCCTGATTCTTCCCAGTTTTCAAATTTCCTGAAGCCTCCACACCTGCAGGAAATCCTGGTGGCTCCCAGCCACTCCACTGCCTTCAAATGGTAAAAATGCTTTGTACTTTGTAAAATCTCTTGTCCCCTTGGATTGCTGTGGATCTCCCTCAGCTTGTTCTGGAAGTGAAGAAGCCCAAGCTCGTGCTCCCAGGAACTGGGGAAGGCACAAGTCTCAACTCTCTGTGCCATTGTGGGCTGAAAGAAAGTTGTCCCACTTGTGTTATGGAAAGGAATTCCTGCAGTCATTGATGGCTGCAGAGATGAACCCAACGTTGTCTGTAACAATACAGCAAATGCCCAGGGAAGCTGTGGTTGCCCCACTTCCCCCTGGAAGTGTCCAAGGCCAGCTTGGACAGGGCTTGGAGCACCCTGGGACAGTGGAAGGTGTCCTTGCCCATGGCAGGGGGTGGGACTGGATGAGCCCTAAGGTCCCTTCCAGCCCAAACCATTGTGGGATTCTGTGGAATATGGGACATAGGGACAAAGAAGCCCAGGATGAAGGAAGGGATATGAGCTGCAAGCAGCAGTTATTTATCCCTTTAAAGTAGGGAATGTGGGCATCCCTTCCCGAGCTAACCCTGCCTGGCTGCCCATGGGGCTCTGATGGAAGGCTTCAACCAGACCTGGGACACCGATCCAAGGCACGGGTGGGGCAGTGGCACTGCCATTCCATGGCCTGGCTCCCGTCAGCTGCCTGGCTGGAGCCGTGGGAGCAGCAGGAGTGTCCTGCAGAGGGACGGCGGGAGGCCATCCCGTGCCGTGATTTAGTGCAGGTGTCACAGCCCGAGCCCGGCTCACACTTCATCCCAAGTGTTTGGTCTGTTGGTTATGTTACAGTTGGTAAATAAAACTGTCAGGGAAATGGGCTGGAGCATGTGACCGTGGCTTTAGGGCAAGAATTAAGTCTCTCTGTAGGATCTGAAGAGGCCATTGTGCAATTCCTTCCCCTCTCCTTACCTCCAGATACCCTGGGACCATTCCAGCTCTGGACTGGGAACTCTGGGAAAGTCATTAAAGCCATTACAGTAAAAAGCCTTCTCCTTCCCCCCTTCAAATGAAAGGTTTATAATAGCAATAAACCCTTGATTTTAGCATCTCGTTATGGGTCAAATAAAAGCTGGTCAGGAGCAGGAGACAGAATCTCATCCCTCTGCTCATCCCCTCTGGATAAATGTAGTAGTGCTGCCATGGGCCATATAGCTTAATTAGCCACTCTTCTCTCCTGTTCCTTAGGAAAAATACTTTACAAAGCCTAGGCAGGCTGTCCGTGTCATATTTCCCGTGTTCCTAGAGGTGTTAATGAATTCATTAATCACTTAATGGCAAGGAGGGTCTTTAGGGACCGGCATCACAATTTACTGCTCCCAGGAGGAAAAGGCTCTGTCACTGATCTAAAGTTTCAGCTCCGCTAATCTGTGCCAGCAGAGGCACCAAGCTCCTCTCTGCAGTCCTTGGAGTCCACACGGTCCTCCCAGCAGGGGCATGGCCCCGGAGCACGGAGCAACAGGGGCAGGAATTTGCTGGAAGGGGTCTTGTGCTGAATGTTGTCCCGGCTCTGGATCATCCAGAGGCTGAGCAGGGAAAAGGAAACCTCTCCCCACCCTCGTGCTTGTGTTCTTTAGTTTTGTTTTTTTGTTTTTTTTTTTTCCTTTTTCCACTGGGACAAGCTTCCTGAAAAACCACTGGAAAGGCTCCTCTGAGCAATAGGCTTAGAAGTGCATCCCAAGCCTCAGAGGCTTCTTGCTGACTTACAGGAAATCCAAACTCTGGCAGCATGGCTGTGTAATGTGGCCTGGGACTGCACGCTCTGCCACGAAACGAGTCTGTGAATCTTTTCTAGCTGAAGAGCGTCAGGGGGATGTATTTTGACTGAAACTGTCAGTTGAGATGTGAATTTGAGTGTTTGCATTTCTGTGCTGCAGAAAATGTTGATTATTTCAGTCTCTCGCCCTCGTTGCGGGAGAGCGGCGGATGCCAAAGTTCCCAACAAAACGGCTCTTTTGGCTTCTTTCTGATCACACAGCAGAGCAGGGAGGGGAGGAGGTGAACAGAGCCCTCCTCTCTGCTAATTCCCTTCCACCAGCCTGTCATCACGTTGCAATTGCACCTTTTGGAAGGATTTTTTTCTCCCTGCTTTTCTGTTCTCCCGTTTAACTTCTGCTCTGATTTCTCTTTCCATCTTTCCTCTCAGTCTGTTGCCTTCCCAGACTGAGGGCCAAGGGAAGCAGTGGAAGTGTGTAAGACAAGGGGTAGCAAGGCCATGCATGGGGCTGTCCATGTGCAGGCATTTTCTCCCCATCCCTGGTTTCTCCTGGGATTCATTCCCCGCAGTGGGGTTCTTTGTTCAATAGCTGTTGTGAGGACGTGTGAGATGAAAGGCGGGACAGCAGTGACGTTTTGGCCTGGGAGAGGAGAAAGGAGGGAGAGAAAGCAGGAATACAAACCCACTCCATCGGAGCAAACACAAAGGGAGGCAATTTCAATAAATGCCAGATGGTCCAAGTGAACCAGAGCCATGGAGAGCCCTCCATGTCCAACTGTTTGCTTTGGCAGGGAGCCTTCAGCTTTCAAATGAGAGCCTCCCAGGCACCCTCTCCTTTTCCTTGGCTTTCCTCGACCCCTTTGCTCATCCTCTGGACCCCTCCTCCTCCTCCCTTTGATGGCTTTCCTGGCCTCCCATCTCCTGCTGCTGCTGCCCGTGACTCACGTTGCCCCTCAGGCGCTGATGTGTGGAGGAGTGAAGGTGTTCCCAGTGGGGATCCAGCCTCATTCCAGCACCACCAGCTGTCCCTGCCCAGCAGCAGCTCCGTGGAATGTGGGGGCTGGACACGTGGCCAGGCAGAGAACATGCGTCCTGCTGGATGCAGGGTGGAGGGAAGACCGCTCCCAGAACAACCCTTGGGTGCCCAATTTCTGGGGGTGAATGAAGGAACATTGGTGATCTTGGGGTCTTTTCCAATCCTAATGATTCCATGAATGTGGACTTCTTCCTCCTCTTCTCAGGAGCCTGGGTTGGCCTGTGTTGTTCTGTTTTGGCCAGAATTCCTGAAGGATCCTTACAAGCAAAGGACTCAGCACACAGAGGGAGGGACTTGGGGTGGTTCAACTGGAGCATCACCACCTGAGATCTTGCTCCTGACACTGCAACATCCCAGGAGGGCCCTGGGACACCACAGGAGGAGAGATCCAGCTACCAAGGGGCTCATTTTTTCATGCTCTACATTCAAAACATTTATTATTCCAAATTGCCTTCTGCACATTCTACAATAATCGTGAGTGGTGTTTGTCATGTCACCTCCACAGGTCCTAACAGGAATGCCATCATTATCCCAGTCATTAGCAGAATGTCCAGAGCTGCTGGGGCTGCTTTTGTGCTCTCCAGCCTCCCACACTCCATGTTTCCTACTGTGGATATTGTTGGGATATTAGGGTTGAACCTGAGGGGGAGAAGGGGGAATGGAGATAACGGAGAAGAATTGGTGGGAGGGATGCTGGTGTCAGAATGCTGTGCTCAGGGATGCTGCTCATGGAATATCAGTAGAAATTAGAGGAAAAACACCGTTTTCCCACATGTTTGGGGTGTCTTAGCTCCATTCCTGGCAGCACAGTCCGAGACCTCTCCCTTCAATCCATCTGGCTTGGACCTGAAGAGGTGCCTTTGCTCCATTGACGAGGATCTGTGGATGAAGAGGAAGGCTGGAATTCAGCTGGCAGCCCTCAGCTACTGGGAGTCCAGTGATGAGCAGCCCTGGTGGGAACCAGGTGGCAGAAATTCTGGAACCACCACGTCTCCTTTGATAAACAAAGGACAGATAGGTAGGCTCTGTTTTTCCATAAAAATATTTTTGATGTGCTGTCTGTCCCAGCATTTGGCAACACTTAAACCTTTGGAAATTCATTCAGATTTCCCTCATTTCAGGGGTGGGGTGTGGGAGGGAGATTGTACTCCCCCAAAAATCCTGCTTTACCCCAATGCCGTCTGTTTGGCTTTCCTAAGGAAAATGTTGAACTTTATATTTCAAATCCCACATCCATTTCTCTGGAAATCTCACCGAAGTCTTGATAGGCTCAGGGACCAAATAAAAAAAAATTACTTAAGCTGAGTATTAGGTTTCATTCAAACCCAAATGATTGTTTTCCTCTTTTTAAGAAAAAGGAAATAAAAGTATTTCATTATTTTCCTATTTTCCTTCTGCTTTTGCAAACCTTGGGGAAACCAGAACTCTCTAGCTCCCTAGGAGATTCCAGAGGGAAGGACTACTGGCTTGGAATATAAAAGCATGTACACAAACCAGAAAAAAGGGTGCTTTTTTTGTTTTTTTTTTCCCCCAAAACATTGGGGTTTTGCATCAGAGTGCAAAAATTTTCCCATTCTCCCAAGGTCTGGCTTCTCAGTGTTTAAAACCAATTTATATCTTTGCAGGACAACCACGTTCTTGGTGCTTTTAACTACAGATTCACATTGATTGTCCTTGTTTTTTATAGGAAGCTGGGGAAAAATTATTTATGGGCATATTTTCCTCCTTTCTAAATGCAAATTATTAATTCAAGTGAAGAAGTATAATTGTTTCCTGATATTAGGTATTTTTAGGTGTGCTCACATCTGAATGCTAGCGAGGAGGCCTTTTTGCATTACCCTTTGGAAAGAAAAACAAATTTCAATGGGATTGTATTTGTTGAATACTGATTAAAGGAACTGAACAGAATTTCAAGTTTCCATGGGAAATAAAGTATCAAATGTGACTTGGTGAGTGAAACTATTGCCTGAGTCTTAGAAGTTTATTATCAGATTAAATCATAGCTATGATAAAAGACAATTTGTAATGCAGATGATGGAATAATGTCCTTTATCAGGAAAAAGGAATTTCTTGTGTTCTCACAAACCTGGAATACAGCAGGAGTAGTAACAGACACACAGAATGAATGACCCAAATCAGCTACAAAAAAGCCATCTGTGTATATCCAATTACCCCAAAACTTGAGATTTAAAATTATTAAGTGCTGTCTTTCAATTTTGAGCAAAGTCAAAAGAAAAGGTGATTTCTGTGGAAGTCACATTGTCACTGGAGCTGATGCTACAGACACAAAGTTAGGTTGGTTTGGGTGATCCCACAGGCCAGATCCACAAATTCTTGGTCCAGCCCTTCAAGTTCTTCAGGTTTGTGATGTTGTTCTTGGGAGCTGTGGTTGCCATCCAGCAAACCTGTCCTGCCCTGTCCCACCTTCCCTTGTGTGTGACCTACCGTGGGTTCTGACACCTCCCAGCTGGATTTCAGCTCCCTGGGTGCCATTAACTCCCACAAGCCAATCCCACCGACACCATGGCCACGGGGCCAGGACATCAGCGGTCTCCTGGTGGCCGAAACTCTCCTTAGGCTGGTGACAATGATGGGAGGTGGGGAAAGGAGGGAAGCTGTGAATAATATCTGCAGTGGATCCATAGGAAGGAGGAATGTTTGGAGGAAAGGCAGCAAACTGCAGTGCTCTGCTGATGTACTTCAGCCTACAGAAAACTCAAATTGATCTTTGGTGCAAGGAGTCCAACACCTGAATTGAATAAATCCTTCTATAGATTATCAGATTTATCTTGGACTGGGGTGGGGTGAACTTGTGTCCCTGGCTGGACAACAGGCTGCTCCCAAGGCCACTACCACTCCCCTCCTGAGAGAAAACATAATGAAAGGCTCGTGGGTTGAGATAAGGACAGGGAGAGATCGCTCACCAGTTGCCATCATGGGCAAACCAGGCTCAGGTGGGGGATATTAATTGAATTTATTACCCTTCAAATCAATCCCCAGTGCTCAAAAGGAGAAAAGAGCACTGGGGATTTTTGTCTGCATTTGGAGACCCTCCACTGATGTCCTGAGGGTCCTGGGGCAGGCAAGACAGGGCCCACGGCCCAGGAAAACCTGAGCAGACCCTCTGAAGGAGGTTGGACTTGGTGACTTCAGTGTCCCACCCAGGGCAGAGACACTGCAAAGGAACGATGCTGAACTCAGCAAGATGAAGATGGGCCAGGGAGAGGGACTGAGCCCTGGGTAGCTGGGAATTGCTGCTGCTCTTGTTTATGCCGAGTCTCTCTGCGGGGGTTGTTCTCCAGTTTGTCTCAGCATGATGAGAGGCCTTTAAGTGAGAGGCTGTGGTTTACAGAGTCAACAGATTTAAGCAGGCTACGAATATTAATTATTAATTACTGTTGGAGAGTGCTATCCATTAGATTGGTGAAGTAGTTAACAGCTCTGCCTCGTCCTCCCTGCAGACACGCTCTCGCTGTCAGATTTCTCCCCCCGACCAAGACCCCAGCGCTAGAATTAGGCCAGAAACTATTTTCCAGTCGAGTGGCTTTTAATGGGCTCTCCAGACGTGTTCTTTGCATCCTGTGAGTGACTGGATCCGTGGAGAGCAGAGTCAGTGGGATTGATTCATTCTTTAAGCGGTATTAGGGGTTTAACTAAGTGGGGCTTGGTGCTGCTGGAGGTTGGGTCTGTTCTCCAGGAGCACCCACTAATTGCCCACAGCCAGGGCAAGGGGCTGCTCTGGAGAAGCCCATTTGCAGGACGCCTGAAGGGAGCTGTTTTTCAGATGAGAAGCACAGTGCTGGTCTTTTCTGGGTCATCTCTTGTAGAGAAAGTGTCTTCCCAGGGGCTCAGAAGGTTCCTGGGATCCCTCAGCTTGTGGCAGAATGAACCAAGGAGTGTGTGGTGATGAAAATGAAGGTCTGGAGATGGTGCCACATCCCAGCTCTCTGCAGATGTTCAGAAGGTGTTTGAGTGTCTCCTACTGCTTTTAAAGTCACTGAGGTGCTGCTTTACTGCTTCCTTCCTGGGATGTGACACAGCATCACGTCCTCCCTTAGGGACACCTCCTTGTCCTCTGAAGGGACTTGCCATGGCAGAGGAGTGCCAGGAGGGAAGGACTTGGGGATGACATTGGGAAGTCTTCTGGTGGCTTTAAGTGTATGACTGAGGCTGGGCTGGTGCCATCTTAGAGGAAGAGTGGAAAAGACACTCCAAAATTACAAATAAGCCCACAGAAAGCTTTGAGTCTCCTCTGGTGGCTTTATCACATTCTACAGAGCTGTGTGAGGAGCTTAGACTTCCTTCCTTCCCGCCTTCCCGCCTCATGGAGCTGAGGGCTGAGCAAAGCTCTGTGCAAAGGATAAGCCATGAGCCTCCAACTCTTGCACTGCTTGGCTTCCTCCACCTCCCGGGACAGAAATTTGGGATAAAGCACAGTCCCCCTTACGGGAATCGCTCAGGCAGCAGCAGAAAGGGCAGTGCAGAGGAGGCTCCCTGTGCCAGAGGCAGGAATATTGTGATCCGTAAGGAGCTGACTTGTTTCCAAACACCTTGCACGCTTTCTTCGTGCGCTGTATTAAAAAGCCGGCAGAATTTAATTCCTCTGGGAAAAAACCCCAAACAAAGCAGCGTCCCCTCCCCCGAAGTGCAGCCATGCTGTAATTGGGCTGTGACAAACATCTCCCGATCTGGCAGGGGGGTGTTCGGGATTCTGGCGTGTCCTCTGTCTCGGCAGACAGTTTGGCAGGGAGAGTCACAGCTGGGTGATTCCAGCTCCCCCAAGCCGGGGCTTTTTGAGGGAGAACGCTGTCAGATCCGCAGGAATAGCGAGCAGGACTCTCATAATTTATTTTTAATGCCGTGCTGCCTTTAACTGTGCAATTTCCTCCAGGGTGTTTGCTTTGAGATTGCGGGATAATTACATCGCAGAAACCAGGCTAATTACAGTTAACAGCCTGAAAAAGTGAGGGCCCCCATTTCCCACCCCCTCCCAGCTTTCTTTTTTTTCCCACCATCACTCCTCGGCATCGGCGGCGAGGAAGCGGCTCTGCAGAGCTGGGGGATGATGATGATGATGATGTTCTCTTCCCGTCCTGGCCCCATGGATTTGGGCTGCTGGGGCCGTGGCAGCCCCTGCCAGGATGGAGATGCTGGATGGTGGGGAGGTGCAGGAGGGAGCAGGAGGTGGCTCTGGGAAGGTTGGTCCGTGGTCAGTGTGTCAGTGCCCTCTGTTGGGACCAGCCCGCTCAGCCACGGGCAAAAATGCTCTGCTGAGAAGGATGGAATTGGAAGAAATCCTGAATTTTCCGAGCCTCTCCAAACTGGGTCTAAATCCAGCAATGTGTGTGGTTATCACACGTGTGTCTTCTGCCTCCATTCACCCCTTCCCTGCATCCAGCAGTGTGCAATGGATGCAGCTGTCTCCACGGGCGTTTTCTCCCCCCGTTCATCCATTCCCATTATCACCTTCAATTACTCAGTGACAGCCCAGGCATGAAGGGAGTGTTGGCATTCCCTTGGGCTGGGATTGAGGCGGGGATCCTCTGGGCAGGCCTTCCACTGCCTTCCCATTGAAAGATCCTTCCACCTGCTGCCCCCAGGCTTTTTATTCTGCCTTTAACACGGGCATCTGGGTGGGGGTGTAAATGTGGTGAGCTATGGCTTTTGCAGGCTAGTTAATGCCTTTATTTTAGCCCAAATGGTGGGGGGAAAAGTACCCCCAGAAATCCAGCCTGAACCTGACAAGTGTGTGGGCTCGGGTCCTCGTGAAACAAGAGCAGCGTCTTCTCTGAGACGTGTCCTTGTTTCTGTCTCTATCAGCTGGGCTAATAAAAGCTCCTCATGTTTCCTCCAGGCCTTCCTGCCGTGATTTATGGGTTTGGGCTGGGCCCAGGAGCCCCCTGGGCTGTCAGAGACACAGAGGGGTGGGAGAGATGCTGATTTTAATTGAGGCAGCTCAGTCAGAGCTCCCAAGGCAGTGGGGATGTGCTGTCCCCAGCAGCCCAAGGCTGCCAGGCTGTGCTCCAGGTCCTCACGGTGGTCCTGCAGGGCCTGGCTCTCCTTGCTGAGCTGAGCTGCCCAGCCCATGCTCTGCCAGAAATCACTCTAAGAGCTAAAAAGGCTCATCCTGCCTTGACATCACCTCACTGGATCACAGCATGGTGGCCAGTTCCTTAGGGAATGATAGCAAAGAGCTCTGCAGCAGTGCAGCCCCCCCTTGCCACCCTCAGCAGCTCAGATGCTGCTCCCACGTCTTCTCCCTGGGTTTTCACACGATCTGGCCCCTAATTCTGGCAGTCTCGAAAAAGAATTTGTTCTCTCTTCTGGGATTCCCCATCAGGGATTAATTTAATGATTTCTTTTTATTCCCCATTGTTTGTTTTTAATGATTAAGGTGATAGTTATAAATTGTTAACAAGTTCTGGTAGAAATGCGATCCCTGGGAACTTCTTTTGCGCTGAATAAAGTAACGGGGAGATTGATTTAGCAAAGCCGGTCAGGTTGCTGTGTCTTCAAAGATTATCTTGGTTCTGCATGAAAGGCCAGATTTTTGAGCAGTATTTCGGCCTAACTGAAGTCAGGTGCTTAAGCACCTTCAAAATAAGAGAAGCCTCTGTCTGTGGGGAGCGATAATATTGTGTGTTAAACCAGCCAGTGTATTAGAACTTCCTTTTTTTTGGCTGGGTGATTTTTTCAGGTGAATCCTTTCCTCTGGCAAAGCCTTGAGCTGGCACAGAGGGATTATTTGATGAAAAAAGCCCTTTCTCTGCCGGGAACAGCCCATTTCCCTGGAGGGCACTGGGGCTGGCGGGGTTGATGCTGGTGACATCTCTGTGGGGTGCTCGGTCTGAGGGCCATGGCTTTGCACAGAACAGAACCTGCGGGGCTGCCTTGGCTCTTTTTTCTTTGCTTCCCTTGTGCTGAGTGTTTGCTGAGCTCCAAAGCATTTACTCCTGGCAATTATTCTGATGAGGCAGGGGGTTATTTGAAAACTGTGAACGGAGGTTTCTGGGGAAATGTCTTCAAAGGCTGATCTCCTTTCAATGGAGGTTGTAATTGTTTAATGATTTTCTATATGGATTTCCGTGTGGGCTGCTGCAGGACAGGCAGGGCTGGTTTGTCAGCAGAGAACATCTGCTCGTGCTTCACCCTCTCTTCCCCTGGAAGGCTGGTCAGCTGCCTCCTGAGCAATACTGGAAATTTTTGATTTATATTTCCCTTGGCTTTCCTGCTCTGTCTCAGACCCAAACCTCAAACTTGTCCTGTTTTGTTTTTTTCTTTTCCAATTAAATCAGCTGTCTTTCCCATACACCTTGGCTCTGGCATCCTTGGGCTGCAGTGATGCTGCTTTAACAACCACAACTGGGCTGGGACAGGACCAGCAGGTTCTGCCCTCTTCTACTGCAGCTGATGAAATATTTTGTGCCTCTCCAAAGCTGAAAAAACATTCCTACTGCATTGTCTATCCCCTAATTCCTTGGACAGCCAGAAGCCTTATTCTACTTTCCCACCTAAATTTATTAATGAGTGAGTGGTGACCTTTTGCTGATGTTCTTTCACCTTGAACAGCACTTTCTCTTCCTTCATGTTAAACCTCCTGGTACATGGAAAGAGAACAGTTTTATCACCTCTTCCCCTTCATTTTCTTACACTAACAAGTCAGGTTTTCCCAGCAGCTGCCTCTTGCAAAAGGCCACCTTTACTCTGACGAGCCTTGGAGGCAGTTCCAGGCTGGTTGTCCCAAATTTTGGGTGACAATGCTTGCAGGGGGCCTTGCATGTCACCAGACAGGGTACAGCAGCTCTTTGCCCACACAAGGCAGGTGTTTAATGGGGCTTCTTGCAACACCGCTGTGCTTGAGGAATGGGATTTTAAAAGGCTTCACCCCTTTCTCAGTCGAATCGCAGTTGAAATTCCCATTGCTTGCTGAGGTGTGTGTCCTGGACTTAATGTATGTGGTTGCTCAGTGCCAGGAGTGGTGAACTCCTCTTGACAGGACAAATCCCGTGCCCAGGGCATTGATGGAGAGCCGAGGGGAGCAGGAGTTCAGAGCAGGTGGTGGAAGTGTGCTACCAGGGATGGGTCCCCTTCTCCTGTTCTGTTTGCTTTTCTCAAGGAATAAAGAGCATACCAAAACTGTTTGGTTTTTTTGCTTTTTTTTAAAAGAAAGATCAAGGCAAAATTTTTCCTTTAGCTCCTTGGAACAATCCTGACCAGGCAGAGGGATTTGGGGCTCAGCTGGCACTGTGGTCTGAGTCAGAGTCCTTTTACAGAGGTGGGAACACAGGGAGTGGGTGATCCTAAGCAGCACAGGGGGATCCTGAGCAGCCTGATCACTTCAAGGTGTCCCTCATGCCAGGGGCCTTGGACTAGATGGCCTTCAAATATCTCTGACCCAAACCATTGCACGATTCTGTGCTCCTTCCTTCCAGCCATGGCACAGCGCTGGGAACTGCACTCGAGTCCCAGGGCTGGCTGGAGATCAACCAGAGATCCTGTCTGCTGGAAACACAGCCCTCCTGTTTCCTGATCTGAGCCCCATAACATAAAGCAGATGTAAAGGTCTAGCAGGGATCAGGAAATCTTTTGTGTGTGCGGTGGAGGCAGCGCTGCGTGCCCGAGGAACCCGTGAGAGGGGAAAACGGGGTACCCCTGGGGCAGGAGAGACCCGGCTCTGCGGCGAGGGGCCACCACGCCTGCCGTAGAGCCTGACCGGGCTTTCTGGAGTGTTCCTGAGTTAAGCAGTGCCTGCAGCCCACCCTCCAGCACGGTTACGGTCGGTGGGATGCTGTGCCTGGCGCTCCCCGGCTCCAGCTCGGAGCCCTGGAGGTCCCCTCTGCCTGCGCTGCCTCCCGCGGCGCCGAGCTGCGAGTCGCTAAACAAAGCCAGGGAAAATCAGGCACAAGCTGTGCAATTTGCAGATGATCTGTGTACCTGCTAGCTCCGAACAGATGTTTTCCTTCGCGTGACCATTTGTGAGCTGCTTCCCTGTCACAGGCTGTGGTAGCTGCGGCGCTCGGGAGTGAGTGATATCTTACACCTGCACGGAGCAGCGTTCCTGCCATAAACCTGCTTTATAATTCCAGAAATCTCCCATTACAGAGTTTTATACCCAGTGCAAACAACGGCAAAATAAGGCTGTTTAGTATTTTTGACAGAGGCTTTAGAAAAAAAGCACGGGAAGATAAGAACTGCAGGAGCTGGATGGGATCTGCACAACTCCGCATCCTCTCCGAGGAGCGGGCGTTGCAAAGGGAAGCGCAGCAGAAGGCAGACCTGCCTCGTGTTAGATCTGCTCATCATCTCTAGCTGGAGGTGGCCTGCAATATTAATATCCCTTTCAGCAGAGATGTTGGTATTTAGCTGGCGTAACTCCGGCTATTCTTGTTATCCACGCACATTCACGCTTCCTCTCTGAAATGTCACGGATTCTTGGCCAAGACAACTTCCCGTGGAAGTTAGCTCCAGGCTTTAGTTCTGCCTTGTGCAAAGCCCGGCTTTCCTGCTGCAGGGCTGTGCCGGGGGGTGTCAGCAGCACAGAGTCGCTGCCTCACTCATTGGAGGGGGGATTCTGAGCAGCACATCAACACAGCTTAACTAGAGCAGGCTTGGCTTGAGCTTGGCTTTTCCGAGAGGGTTCTAGCGGATAAAAGGACTGCAATTCCTCATCTCCCAGGCAGGTTGGCAGGTGTATAGGAATGTGATATCCTCCTCTGGGTTGCTCATGACGGGAAGGGGGATCTGTCTGGGAGAGGCTGTTGGTTTTTCCTGTCTCTTTCCAAGCTCAGCCAGCGGATCTTCAGACAGGTGTTTGGAATAAATGTGCAGCAAAAAGCAAAAAGAGCCAGGAGGGAGCCTTATGCTGAAGAGAAGAGTTCTGCAGGGTGTTTTTTCCTGGGATATGAACCCTCCAAGTCTTTAGGAAGCTCTGGGATAGAGGGATGGATGCCTCACTGTGATGGGAGGAGGATTCCCTTCCCAGGAACCAGCTCTTGCCCTGCTGCAGCGTGGCCACAAACCCAGAAGTGCCTTGCTCAGCCCCTGTGGAGACAGCTAACGCTAAACCCCGGGGCTGGCTCTGGAAAATCTGTTGCTCTGTGCTTTTTGCACCAAATTCCCAGGTGGGTTTACCTGCAGAGATCAGTGGGAGCCTGGATTCCCTGCGGGAGCTGCCGGAACGTCTGTCGGGAACGGCTGCTTGCCATCTGCTGCGGGCTGGGAGCGGGGAGCAGGGGACCCTGGCAGGTTTGGGGAGGTGCCTTCAGGCACAGCACCCTCCAGGAGAGCTCCCTCTGGAGCAGCAGGATCAGGACTCTTGCCTGACCAGAATATGGATTTCTTCGTTCCAACAGAATGTGAGTGGTCCAGGTTTGCTGTGCTGCCCAGGAGCCTCCTGCCCAACGGTGGGAACTGGGTTTGGTGGGGCAGGGTGGATGTGGGGAGTTAGGGGCATCCTTGTCCCCCCCAACTCATGGTTCCTCTCCCCTCATAGTGTGAACAGCACAAGGAACTCCTGGAGGTTTAGGGTGGCCCTGATTTTTTGGGGAGAGATGAGGGGTTTGGGGTGAGGTGTGGTCCAAGGTGAGGAGCAGTTCTGACTGGGGATGTGTGGGGTGGCAGGAGCTGCAGTTACAGGGGTCTTGCTTGAGGTATCCAGGGATAAAAGACTTCCAAGGCAGGACAAAGCAGCAGAGAGAATGGAAAGGCAAGGAGTGTCCAGGTCACACATTAAAGGCAAACAGGCATTTTCCCATGTGGACCTTTGAAAAGTTGGGATAAAAGAAAAGCCAAAAATGTCATCTGAGATGTAGCTCTAAACGAGATTTTCCCAGTCAGCTCAAATCTCCCATCTCTCTTACTGGAAGGGGCCCAAAGCACCAAGCACTTTTTAACTTGGAAATTTGGGAAAAGGAGGGCCTTGGCCCCCGGGCGCTGGCTCTGCCAGGGTGATCCCCCTTTTTCTCGATGTGCAAAGGGAAATATTTCTTCCTTTCCTTGACTCGTTGTCAAATTCATGCCCAGCCCACCGACAAATCCATCTCTTTGGAGATCAATTACAGTGTCTGGCTGCCAAGCCTGGAAAACCAATTAACTCCCAAATATTATTTTTTTGCCCTGTTTTAAAGAAGGAAAAAAGTGAAGGGAGAGAAAGAAAGAGACAAAGAGAAACACATTGAAGTGGGGCATAAATCACCTGGAAAACATTCCAAACATTAAAATAAACAAGGACGAATTCCAACATCATTTGTCTCTTTTGGAGATTCTGTCACTGATTTATTTTGCTGCTCTGTCTGAGCCTCAGTTTTGTCTTTGCTCGTGTTTGGAGTCAGGTGCTATGTCTGAAGCAGAGCCCTGGGGCTGGATGCTCCTGTGGTGATTCCTGCATGGAGCATCCTCCCTTCTGCAGGGCTATGATCCCCTCACCTGGGGTTTTAGGGGGTTAAACTCTCTCCATCCTGCAGAACATTTGGGAATGGATTAAAATGGATGCACAGCTCTGCCTGGGCTGGTGGTTTGGGAGAGGAGTGTGACCCACCAGGCTTCCCAAGAGGAAATAACTACTTCCCAATCCCAAACTTCTGGCTTTCTGAAGCCTCCCAGAACTGGCTGTTCAGATTGAAGCTCTCTGTAAACCTCATGTCCTCGATTTTTCAGGGGACTTACTCCTTTTGACCAACTCTTCTATGTCCTCAGGTCTCCAGAAGGCCTCGAGGAACCTCCTGTTCCCAAGGCAGGGAATGGTGTCCAAGTGGAAGCACACTGAAGTGCCTGGAGGTGAGCAGAGCCCAGGTGTGTCTCAGGCTGATGGTCTCACAGGGATGTTTAAAGAAGGATTGGGAAAGGGAAAGAAGTAAAGATTGACTTATTTATGATATTTCTGGTTTCAGTGATTGGCCAGCCAAGGGTCTGGCAAGCCCCCAGTGATGCAGCTGCTTTCCAAATCCAGGGGGTCTGGATGGCAGTGGAGTGAGGAGAAGCACTTTTGCCTGAATTAGAGGATTTTCTGTTTCTAAAATGCCCTTTATTTGGTATTTTTGGGAGGGAGTGCAGGCACCTGGCTGTGCTGGTTGGTACCAGTGACAGGGACTGAGCAGCTGTGCAGGAGCTGCAGGTGTGATGCAGCATCCCCAGAGGGTTTAGTGCCCACCTGGAGTGGCAGCAAGCTGGGGGAATACCCTGGGACATCCCAGATGTCATTCCTGGTGGCCAGGGTTGGCCTCTGTCTGCCTCAGGCAACAGGGATTCAAATCTGGAGCATCTGTGCTGCTGCCTGTCCCCTCCTGCAAGAAGTTTTAGTTTTCATTCCAGAGGGGAACGAATAATCCTGGGGGTCAGTGTGCAGAGGAATTGCCACCCTTTCTTCAGCTCCATCAGAAACCCTTCAAGAGGCCGTGAACAACCAGCCTTCCCTCTGGATAAATCAGCTCCAAGTCCCAATGGAATGGCTGCTGATTTGGAGATGCCCAGGTCACCCTGACCTTCCCTGGGATCCTGCAGCGTTCCCAGTGCCTGTGATCCCTGCGGGCAATCAGGAGCTCCCTGCTAGCGCCTCCTGCCCTGGCTATGGAGCACTTGGTGAAAAGTTTGGGCAAGGTGGGAGCTCCGAGCTCTGCAAACAGCACAGATCCCACTGCATCCCACGTGCTGGGGACTGACTCCTCAGCTGAGGGTGGTTTGCAGGGCTGCTATGGGATCTGTGCTTCCCAGTCTGGCTCTGGAAACAAAATCCTGTCGGCATTGTCAAGGAAACCTGGTGAGAGCACAGAGTTGTCCAACAGCCTCCAGGCAGCCTGGAGCAAAAGCTCTGACAAGTGCAAATCGGAATCCAAATGGAGGTTTGTTTTTTTTCCTCTCCAGCCCAACACTGTTGCAGAATAGAAGGATGGCATCAGGAAAGCTCAAAAAATTAAAAAATTAAAAAATCTCATAAAAGCCTCCCGCTGTGTCATCCTGCCCAGACCTTCCAGTGACACAGCCTGGGCGTGGATTCATAGAATCCCAGGATTGTTTGGCTTGGAGGGGCGTTAAAACTCATCCCATTCCAGCCCCTTCCACTGTCCCAGGCTGCTCCAAGCCCCATCCAACCTGGCCTTGGACACTTCCAGGGATCCAGGGGCAGCCACAGCTTCCCTGGGCACCCTGTGCCAGCCCTCCCCACCCTCACAGGGAAGGATTTATTCCAGTATCCAATTTAAACCTAATTCTTCTGGAGATTGGCCTGTCAGACCAGTGTGTACGACAAAATCTCCACTCCTTTCATTTCCAAAGCTGACAGTGAGCTGCAGCGGTGGGAATCAGGAGAAATCCATGTCCAGCAGGACAGAGCACATTCTGGACAGTTCTTTTGCCAGAGATAGTTCCCCAAGAAACCATTGTTTCAGACACAACCCATTACTCAATTTATCAATCCCTAGTTCCCCCTGAAATTCCTGTATCCCAAATCCATGGCATAGATTGGATAGCTTAATTTGAAATGTGAAAGCAGGCTGGAAATCACCGCTGTGCGAATCGGGTGGAGGGTGGGGATTTTTCTGTTTCTTGCCTCAACTGGGCTGAATGAATGAATAAAATCTGTTCAGGTAGTTCCCAGTGAGGAATATATTCCTTTGGAAAAAGAGGCAAAAAAATCCCTCCCAACATTTCATTCATCCTGGAGTGAAGCATTTTGATTGGGGGAACTCAGCTAATTTTTTTTCCTCCTCAGAATAAGTCAACTTTGAAATATAAAACACCACATTGGAACTGAAAGTTGAATAGAAATGTTTAGAAAACGTGGGATTATATATCCATATATTTGGAAGTTTAACGAGGTTGTGGATGGAAAGAAAGCACCCAGGCTATTTATAATTCAATTAGGCTTAGATTTAGGAGTAGTTCTCACTCTGTGAAAACTGCATCTCTTTTTCATTTGGAACGATCTCCTTCCTCCATCACAGCCCCTTTTCCCGGCGATGCCTGGGAATATATGGCTGCAGCTGGGAATATATGGCTCTAATAGAGCTGCAATGACTGGAGCTGTACTGTGCCAGCTAACTGCTGTATTTTTCTTTCCCGAGGCTCCCCGGGCGTGTTCACAAGGGAATATTGACATTTGGGACCAAGGGATGGAAAACTAGGCTGTGAGCTGCTGGAGCTGTTATCAAGGATATTTATTCCAGCAACTTCCCCTTGCAGGACTTCTCAAGGTTGTGCCTCTTTTTCCCCATTTCCCTCTAAGTGTCCCACACCACATTTTCCATTAATTACTAAAATAAATCTAGCAAAATGCTCTCCTTCTCGGGCTTTTTTGGTGCCTTCCAGTGTTCCTTCACCTCTCTCCTTGCATTACTGGAAGTAATGAGTGAGTTCCTACTCTCACTCTGGAGCTTGGTTACTCAAACTGTTTATTGAGTAATAAAAAGAGACAATTACAAGTCATTGCCCAGGGATAATGTGCTGATAATTTTATGACTGGCCAAACGGTTGGAACAGCCCACAAATGGTGGTGAGCAGGAAATCTGGGATCTGCTGCCGACAGAGCCACCCCCGAGGAGATGAACCCTTGCTGCTGACAATGAAAGCTGCTGCTGACAATGAAAGCTGCTGCAACAACTGTGAGCCATTAAAATTGCTGTGGGGATGGGTGGTGGGGTGGGCATTGCTTCCTTCAGAGGAAAAGCCAGAAAGAACTTTTGGAAGGTGTTTGGAAGTTCACCCTGCTCAGAGTGAGTGTGAGGGACCACCAGCACTGCTCATGTTCAGGTCCACAAGGCCAGCAGCTGGGGCCTGGGGATTCCTGGAAAAACAAAGATTAAAGGGTGTTAATGCTTTCAAGCAAACAGGGATCATCCCAGAGATAACAAAGGGATTAAGTTTCTCCAGGCACTTGAGCAGGGACCCAGCTTTAGAGCTGCTGCTGCAGGGTGACCCTCGGCTTGCTCCCACCTGTAGGATGACATTCCCCATCCCTGTCACCCCAAACCCCGGGGATTTCATTATTTCTGTTTTACAGCCTATATCTGTAGCTGGTTTAGTTCCCATCCAGAGGATTTTCCAGTTCCTCTGTGATTCTGTGGGCACAACAGGAAATAATTTCCAATTTAAAGCGTGTCCCTGACCACTGAACATGGAAAACTGCTGCCACTGAAATGCTTCCAATTGTCAAAATTCAGGAATCAACTGCTCCCCTGTCTGAAACCATTTCAAGGTGGTGTTCCCATTGGCCCTCTCCAGGAGGAATTACTGCTCCTTCTTAGGAGCAGAACATCACCTCAGCACTATCTTCTCCCCACTGAAGTGGAGCTCGGTGGATTGAGTGGGGAGGGCCCTGGAGAGGTCTCTCTGTGCCCATCCCATGAGGAGGGATGAGCTGCACCTCTCCCAAACCCGCAGCACAGCCAGAGCTCAGGGTGGGCAGGAAGCCATGGAACTGGGAGTAGCTGTCTGCAGCTGCCAGGACCTCCCATTTGTGTGGTAGTGATGCAGATAGAATCTCACAAACCGGTTTCCATTCTGCTTTACTGCAGATTTAATGATCGGAGGAAGAGCCTGACTGTTTATTAAAACATTAGACAGTAAAGTTTAACAATAGACAATAAAGGGTTTTGTTTTTCCATCCTTCTGATTGTTAAAGCAGCACCACTCTGGGCTGGAGAGGGAGCTGCTCCCAATCCCTGGATGCAGAAGGGCAGAGTGGGCTGTGATGTGACTGGGCAGGAGGAAGAAGCTGGCACTGCTGATTCCGTGCCTGGCAAATCCAGTATCTGAGGAAGGGCAGGGCCTCATCCCTGAGCAGGCTCTGTCCCAGGGCTGGCTGGACAGCGGCAGGGCTGGAGCAGCACGGCTGCCTCCAAAGCCTCTGCCGCTGTTAATCAGCAGGATTTAAACTCTGGATCTTGCCAGAGGTGCTGCTTCCTCCCCTGCTCCCCTCCTCCCCTGCTAAGGGACTCTGGTGGGAGCCACATTCTCCAGCTGCTGCAGGGGATGGAGAATGGACAGTCCCTGCCAGCTCTTCTGTCCCTGTAGCTGGGTGTGAAAACACCTTCAGGCATCCACGGGCGTAGCTGACACCTTGTTGTGAACTGTGGAAGAGGCTCCTCAGGGTTGGGAGGGAGGGGTTTGCAATTTCTGTGGAGTTTTCTCCTGGCATCACCTTTTCAGGCTGGTTCCTGTGCTGAGCTGGCTGGCCTGGTTTCCCCCGGGGGCAGAGGAGAAAGCCAGGACTTCCTAGGATCACTCATCCTGCCTAAAGAATGTTCATTCAGCCTCCAGAGCGCCTGGTGCCCCTCCACATGTTCCAGCGGGGCTCCAGGTGAATTTTCTTGGACATGGACAGGAAAATGCACAGAGGCAAATCTTGCCTGAAATGTTCAGTGTGTCCTTCAGTGTCCAACTCCTCTGGTTCCCTGCAGGAGAGCCCTGCAAGCTGAGCAGCCCTGCTGAGGGCTGGTGGGATTCCTGCACCTTATGGAGTTCTTGGAGTCCTGGGCAACCCCAAAGCAAGGTGCCTTGCAGCTGCAGTCCTGGCAGAGGTTCCCATCCAGGGGGAGTCTGGGGGTCACATTGGAGGGTCAGGGATGTAGGGCAGGTGCAGGAGAAGCTTCTCCCTCCCCCTTGTGCTGTGGTGGGGTGTGAAATCCAAGTCTTGTTTCCCTAGGGAGCTTTAGCCAAGAGACCAGACCTCAAATGTGAAGGCAAGGCATGATTTTGTGTCTTTGCTGGGCTTGGAGGGGACAGAGGGATGGGAAACACATGAGAACACATCAAGATGAGAAGGAAAGGGTTGACTTTTCATGGTCCTGGCATGAACCAGGGTTTGTACAGGCTCAGAACATTTTGGGCACTGAACTCTTCTCTGAGCCCTCCAAAAAGACTTTCAAAGTTTCCAGGAGTGAAGTTGTGAACCCTCTCCAGTGCAGTCTGAGAAGCAAAGATCCCTTTGCACTGGAGGTAGGAATTACAGGTAAAGCCCTCCAGGGATGTGTGGCAGGGATTTTGCTGCCTTGTGCACAAAAAATGTCAGAAAGGGAACAGGCAGAAAAGTGAAATTTGCCAGGACATGGCACTGCTCAGGACAGGGCCAGCAAAAGGTAATTGCAGAGAGGTTTTCTGGCATAATGAGGGCTCAGGATGATGTAGAACCATGGAATATCCTGAGCTGGAAGGGACCCACAGGGATCATGGAGTCCAGCTGATTGATTATTGGCAAATGCACATGGAGAAAACCAACAGGAGCTGCACCTGTGTGGTCCAAACAAGCTGTCAGCCTTCCAGGAGCAGACTGGAGAGGCATCACAGGACACTCCTGGGAATGTCAGCAGGAATATCCACAAAGAGCCTGCCACGGTGCCACTGGATCCATCCTGGAGCAGCCGGTGGGTGCTGGGAGCAGTCCTGGTGTCCCTGTCTCAGGCACCAGGAAAGGTGTGAGAGGAAAGCACAGCTACCTGTGGTAGCAGCAGCACCTCAGGGGACAGGAGACCTTGATCTGAGAGACTGAAGGAGCGAAAAACAGGAAGAAAGTGGCTTGGAGGAGGCAGATGTGGAGCTGGATAGGTCCCTGCTATGGTGCTGGATAGAGACCTCAGACTTGGGTTATCCATTTGGCACTTTGGACCTGTGGCAGCACCCAAAACCCAGAGCAATGAGGGGACATCAGGGCACTCCTGATGTAGGACAGCAAGCCCCACGCTGCTCCCCGTCCTTGTCCTGGACATTCCCAGCCAGCCCCTCCTGCTTGGGGGTAGCAGGAATGTGCCATGGGACATCACATTGTCACCTGGGCTGCACCAGAGCACAGACCTCAGCCCTAGGAGACTTAAATGGACTCAGCCTCCCTCCTCAGCCCTGGAAAATCTTAAGGATTAAATTCTGACCCCAGCGAAAACAGCTGAGCATTTTCTGGTTGAGTCTGGTGGGCTGGAATTTAATTCCCAGGTTTAAAGCCTCTTTAAAATCAGCTGTGATATATAACCAGTCTTCTCAGCCTCTAAATACCTCAACAAGATTGGCAGCGCTCCAGCAGGGCCATGGGCAGGATTAGCTGCAAATCCATAGGTCAGGAGGGAAACTGGGGAGCCCGGCTGGGGCAGAGCGGAGCCACAGAGCTGGAATTGCCTCTGCTTGCGGCTGTGGCATGCAGGAAAAGCTGGGAAGCAGGTGAAATCCTCCTCTTTTGAACCCCAGAACTGCTGTTGCAATATTCCTGTTTATGCTCACCCTTTTGGAGGATGTTTTGCACATATATTTATGTACATACACACACACACACCCCCCCATGGGTACACACACCACAATGCATCTCCTCAGCCTGCAACCTTCCATAAACTGCAAAAAAACAGACAAAAAATTTAAAATTAAGTCCCTTATCATTGCTATATCATCAGAAACTAATATTAGAGCTGCTGGACGATTTTCCCCCTGAAGTATCCCCACTCCACGATCCTAATGCGATGATTCTTCCTGTAGCTCTTTACATTCTATTATTTATAAGAAACAATGTTCAGCCCTCCCCTGACAGCATTTGCAGGGCTGCGGAAAGCAGTGCGGCAGAAAGGTGGGAGAACAATTTTGGTGATGTTTCCATAGCTACCTAGCTGCTAAATGTGGTTTATTCCATTTTAAAGTCACCCAACACACACTCACAGCGGCACGCACACAGCCCTCGCACACGCAGGCGCTGCGAATGCAGCCCCTAATCCCTGCTCTGCCTATTCCAGCCTAATCTGCCCGGGATTTGTATATTTAAAGGGCTGCTTGCTGCCTAAATAAATGGCTGGATACAGCAGGAGGATAAACATATTGTTTCTCTCTCGCTCTCCTCTCCGACGTGTGTGTTCCAGTCGCTCCCTGTAATATTATTACGGATATTTTTCCCCAGCCGCGGTGCGCCAGGGAAGTCGGAGGTAGGAGGGTGTCCTCTCGTGGTCTGTGGCATCTTTGCAGCCTCAGAGCTGCGGAAAAAAGAAGGGGGAAAGGGGTACCTTGGAAGCGGGTGGGCATTTTAGGGGAAAACCTCTTTGGCAGGAGTTTCCGAATTCGGGGATTGTGTTCAAAAACATCTCGGCGCCCCCCTGATGCCGTGAGATAAATCCCCTCTGGGCTTGCTGGGAGCATCCTTAAGGGAGCAGCTGGGGCCACTGGCCACACTCAGTTTTCCAAGTCCATCCCTGGAAACAGGAGGAAAATGAGGCACGGGGAAGGGGATGTTTGGTCCCAGAGCAGAGGAAATCTGCAGGGAGCCTTTGCCGAGCCCTCTGTGCGGATTTTTCCCAGCCCTGCTACCACAGGAGACCTGGACCTTGGGATCTGCTCCCTCTGGAGAGACTTGCAGGGCTCATCCTGCTGCCTCCGTGGGGCTGAGCCCTCTCCCACCCACACAGCATTTTCCAGTCCCTTCCAGGTACGTGATGCCCAGGGCTGCACTGGTGTCCCCTGGCTCTGCAAAATGAGACAGGGAAAAGCTGGAAGCAGGACAAAGGAACAGAGGCAGGCAGGGACAACAGGCAGAGTCCATCAGAAAATGGGAGAAGACGGTGCCCAGCAGGAATTCCTGACTCAAGGCTTATCTGCATGTAAATTAGATGTAAGTGAGGGGAATGTTCTTTGCTCAAAGTGGGGTTCAGCACTGGGAGAGGGTGCCCAGAGAAGCTGTGGCTGCCCCATCCCTGGAATTGTCCAAGGCCGGTTTGGATGGGGCTTGGAGCAACCACGTGGAAGGTGTCCCTGCCCATGGCAGGGGATGGAACTGGATGAGCTTTAAGATCGCTTCCAGCCCAAACAATTTAATGATTCTGTGACTATAAATGAGGAGGATAAGTAAGATGGAAATATCTGAGGAGAGCAGCCTGCCGTCCATCCATCCTGCCTGTGATCCCAGCCCCTGTTCCCTCCCGTGCTGTGTCACACCACAACTCCTGCAAATCCCGTGTGACACAGCCACACTGGTGATTTTTGTCCACAGAACACACTGGAGGGGAGCAGACACAGCTTTTCCTGGGAATGGCACAAGATCCCTCCCCAGGGTCCCTGAAAGCCTCTCCTAGGGATGTTCTGCTGTAAAACTGTCCCAGAGAAAAATCTCTCCTAAAGTGGAGGATTTTTGTCACAATATTTTTTTCTTCTTCTTCTGCCTGGCAGAAAAAGGGGAGTGAAAAGCGCTGCTGAAATCGTGTTTTATTTGTGTTTGTCACCAGGTACAAAGCAAATAAATCATCATTGCAAAGCAAAGGCACCTCTGGCTGTCCTCCACCTGCTCGTGTGTCCTTTTGGTTTGCAGGTTCCCTCTGCTCCACGAAGTTGCCTGGGGTCTGCCAGGGTGCCAGGCACAGTCAGACACAGATCCATCCCTTTGGAGTGCCCCAGCTGAGCAGGAGTGCTGGGGAGGCAGCAGATTCCTGTGGGATCACTGGGATTCAGCTCAGCCCCCCTGTGGCTCTGCCAGCCCAGCTGCACAGGGGCTGCATCTGCAGGGATCTCACATCTGGGATAACCTGTCTCAGGAATCAGACAGGTTTACTTGTCCTGGCTCTATTCCTTCCCAGGCACAGCCCTGACTCTTCCTGCCTTTGTGGGGAAGATGTTCCCACCTTTCTTTGGGAGCCCTTTACACAGAGCCCAGCACAGATCCAGCCCATTTTGCCACGGATCCCTTTTTCTTCCCGAGCTTGCTCCAGCTGTGAGCAGCTGCATTTCTGGCTCTCATCCCTCCAGCTGCCCTCCCCAAAGTCACATCCCTTCACAGCTCCCATTTCCCACCTGATTGCTGTGCTCCTCACACCTTTTTCTGCCAGGAGGGCACAAAACCACAGGGGCTGGGCCAGGCTGGGGAGCTGGACAGGTCCCAGCCCAGAAATCCTCTGTGCTCTGGGCTGATCCCCCAGCGTGGGCAGCAGGAAAGGGATTGGGATTCTGCCCCTGTGCCCCTGTGCTCAGGTGAGACCCCACCTGCAGAGCTGCCCCAGCCCTGGGGCCCAGCACAGGGAGGACGTGGAGCTGCTGGAGAGAGTCCAGAGGGGGCACCAGGATGAGCAGAGGATGGAGCAGCTCTGCTGGGAGGAAAGGCTGGGAGAGTTGGGATTGTTCAGCCTGGAGAGAAGCTCTGGGGTGATCTAGTCATGGTCTTCCAGTCCTTGAATGTTCTGACAAGAAAGATAGATAATATTTCCAAAGTTCTGGAGTGCCAGGACAAGGGGGAATGGCTTCCCATTGACAGAGAGTAGGTTTAGATGGGATATTGGGAAGAAACTCCTGGCTGTGAGGGAGGTGAGGCCCTGGCACACAGAAGCTGTGGCTGCCCCTGGATCCCTGGAAGTGTCCAAGGCCAGGTTGGATGGGGCTTGGGGCAGCTTGGGATAGTGGAAGGTGTCCCTGCCCCAGGCAGGGGGTGGAATAGGATGAGTTTTAAGGTCCTTCCCAACTGGAACCATTCCATGATTCTCGGAAATGAACTGAACTCATGCCAAGAAAAGCCTCAGCAGCCCTTGACTGAGTTGTTTTCCTGCACAAGGTGAGATTCAACAGTGGGCCAAGAGATGCCATCACTGATGTCCACTTTGTGCCCGAGGGATGGACACACTCTCTCGTGACTTGCCTTGCAATTCCAGGAGATTTCTCTTTATTGCTGTCTGTGGGACCAGGAGGGGCTGGCAATCAGTGGATTCCCTGTGGCCACAGAGCTCTCCTGGGCCATCATTATGGGTGATTATCAGCAATCACCGTGTCACTGTTCCCAAGACAGGCTTTGCTGGCTCTGAACTGCCTCCTCTCCTCTCCAGCCCCCAGCAGGCAGGTGCTGGAGGTCAGGGGGTTTTGTGGCTCTGACAGGGAATATCCGAAATCTCCAATATCAGCCAGGAATTGCACTGCAGGCCCTTCTCTAGCCAAAACCAGCAGCACAGAAACATTTTCTGCTGCCTTTCCTGCCTCTGCCAGCACTGGCACCGGGCAGGAGACCCGTGGGTCCTGTAAGGACCCAGCTTTGGCTTTCCTGCTGTGGGAAAGGGACAGGTCTCCATCCCTGTGCCCTGGGAAATACAAAAAGCTGCCTCCATTCAGCAAATTCACAGCTACCTGAAACGTTCCTTCAGCCCTACTCTCTGGATTAAGGAAGTCTGAAGGCTTTTTGTAATTATTATTATTATTATTATTATTATTATTATTATTATTTTAATCAGTTCAGTGTTTTACAGCTCAAATTCAATAGGAGCTTAAGAGCTTAAACAATGAAACATAAGGATATGCTGGCATGGCTGGGCTGTCTCCTCTCCTGCTTGCAGCTCTGCTTGGCGTCAGCCTGGGCACAAAAACACCTGGCTCTGGCTACCACCAGGTGAGCAGCCTCTCCAGGCATTTCACTGCCTTGTAGGAGGTAGAACAAATGGGAAGAGCTTCAGGAAAGCTGGTGAGGGACTTCTGACAAGGGTCTGGAGTGGCAGGACAAGGGGAATGCCTTCCCACTGCCAGAGGGCAGGGTTAGGGATATTGGGAAGAAATCCTTCCTTGTGAAGGTGGTGAGGCCCTGGCACAGGGTACCCAGAGAAGCTGTGGCTGCCCCTGGATCCCTGGAAGTGTCCAAGGCCAGGTTGGACAGAGCTTGGAGTAACCTGGGACAGTGGGAGGTGTCCCGGCCCATGGCAGGGGCTGGAACTGGATGGGCTTTAAGGTCCCTTAAAAATGAGGACATTCTGTGATGATTCTATGATTCCAGTGGGATTGTGCAATCCTAAACCCACTGGCCCAATCTGTCCAGCAGCCCTTTCTGTGCCTTCTCCCTCTGCCCTGCTGCCATCTGTGTCTTTGTTGGGGTCAAGTTGCTCTTTAGGGCCTGCTCAGAGCTGGGTGGGATAATGGGCAGCGTGAAGTGTGTGTGCATGAGGAGCCACCCATCCCCAGCCTGGTTCCAGCTGGATGGACCTGCCTGAAAATAATTGCAGGTTTGCCCAGGAAAGCTTTGTTGCTGTTCAGTGTTGGTGATCTCCCTGCTCTTTCACTTGGATGCTCCCGAATCCCAATGAAGCCTTGCCATCCATCACCTCCAGCTTGGTCCCTCTTACTTGGTCTTCTCCACCCTCTCCCTCTCCCTCTCCCTCTCCCTCTCCCTCTCCCTCTCCCTCTTTCTCCATGCCCAGCTCCTGTCAGAGCAGGAGCTTCCCATCCTTCCACTCCTCAGAGTTTCTGTGGGAAGCATCAGTGGTGCAAGAAGCCAAAGGAAGGCCACAAGACAGCTCAGGAGTAGGAAAGGGGCTTTTCTTGCCCACCACAACCTATGGAAACACAGCTGCCCCCTTACTGTGTTACCAGGGCAGAGAACTGATCATGTCTGAGCTCTGGATGGAAATACAAGCAGAAGAAAAGACACCACTGCACTGAAGGAGGGAGACTCCTCCCAGGCTCCTAGAGCAGACCCCCAGCTGGTGTAAATAAAGAAGCACCAGACTGGTTTACACAAGCTGCAGCTGCTGAAAAATGCTTTTTCCAAACCTTTTTCCTGATGGGATTGATTTTTTTTTCCTATCTTCCTCCAGCTCCGAATGCCATCACTAAAATGCACATGTCCTGCCCTACCTTGTCCCTTGCAGCCTGTTTGGGGAGCAGCAGGATGGCTGAGGAAAATCAGACCTGGGGTCAATTCAGAGCCAGGAACACCGTGCTGCCCTCCCCAGGGATAAAGTTCTCCTTGCCAGCACCCCCAGCCCCTCCTCCAGAGCACTCACCAGGCATCCCTCAGAGGCTGATGCACCAGCAGCTGATGGATGTGCCAGATGGAGCTGGAAGGAGCCACTCATCCCAAGGGCAGCAGCTCCTCTGCCGTCCCCACCGATGCCTTTGGTGTGATGGTGAGTTGGGACAGGGCACAGGCCTGGGCTGGAGGCATCACCCCAAAATTCTCTCTTAGGTGAGCTGGGGGTTTTAAACTGTCTCCCTCAAAGTCAGCCATCTGTGCTGTTTTCTCTGTGAGTGATAAACACTTAAGGGTCACCTGCTTTCTTTAATCTCCTCTGGCTCGTATTCATCTGAGCTGCACATCATATTAATTATGTTCCCTTTATTCCTGCCCATGCCAGCACAGAGGGATCATTACTGCTGCTGCTTCCTCTCTTTATTGTCTGGATGCTCGCAGTCACCAGCTCTGGAATCCTGGACCACGAGAGGACACTTTGCTGATCACCTTCCTTCATTAAGAAAACTTAATTTTAGTGCTGATGGGAAATTGGATTAAAGAAAATAAACCACCCAAAAACAGCCATAAGGTTTCTTGTTGGATTAAATATTAAAATTAATAATCCAGTGCTCCATTCAGCTCTGTATTTATGTTAATATTTAATTCAATAACAGCCCGTGGTTTAGAACATTTTCCCATTTGTTCAAAGCTCCAGATGAAATTGCAATTTCTGCCTAAATTGGAGCAATATGGAGCTAACTGGGTTATGCTAATGAGGAGGAATGGCAGCTCCCAAAATCCTCTACCTGCTGGTGGGAGCGGGGGGGTTCAGCAGTGGGAAGGGGAGCGGATGGTGAGGCAGCAGGGAATGCAGACCCTGCTGGCTGCAGGGAAGGCTGGCAGCAGGAAAGGAGGTGCAGATCCCACCGACTGCCAGGGCTCCGTCTGCAGGAATCACACAGCTCCCAGGGGGTGCTGCCCCTGGGGTGGGACCTCTGCAGTGTCAGGGAGCTTGAGGATGTTTGCCCTGGAGAAACCACTGGGAATGCCAGTGAAAATCCAGGTCCTGGGCTGGGGGTGTGTTCTGGCTGGCAGGGACAATTCTGGAGGCCTTGCAGGGGGATCTCTGCTCCTCCTTGGGATGTTTTCTCTCACAAACAGTGCTAGCAAAAGAGCTGCCACACAAAGTCTGGGACTGGGATGTGATGCAGGTTCAGGTGGTGGTCAGAAATGGGCTGAGGTTGCACCAGGGTGGATATTAGGAACATTTCTTCAGTGAAAGGGTTGCCCAGCTCTGGCACAGCTGCCCAGAGTGGTGACACCATCCCTGGAGGGATTTAAAATCTGTGTGGATGTGACATTTGGGCACATGGGTCAGGGGTGGGGAACAGTTGGGCTGATGGTCTGAGGGGGCTTTTTGATCCTAAATGATTCCATGAGGATGTGGGGTCTGGTGTGAGGCTGGTCCCAGGCTGAGTTTTCCACTGATGGCTTTGAGATGATGTGGAGCACCAAGCAGGTTGTGCTTTCCTTTTTCCTGGCTTTTTTCCTGGATGGACTGGAGCTCAAATGCTCGGCAGTCCTGGGGTTCAACCTCAGCATCCCATGAAGAGAACTGAGCACACAGGGAGAATCCATGGCTCAGGAGATTTAATAATTCCGTGCAGAAAAGAATGTGGGAAGGACTTTAAAAGCCCTGCTCAGTTGCTGTCCTTTTCCAAGGGGTGGGAAACGGATGTTTCCCAAGGCTGGGCAGAGGCCTTTGTCCAGGCTGAAGCTGGGGTTTCACCCACTGGGAGATGTTTGATATGACAAAAGCTCTTTTCTTCCCCAGGAGAGCTCCAGTCTAGAAAACCAGAATAAATATGGAGTGACATGGAGGAAGAATGTGGAACATGGAGCAATGATCAGTAAAACTTAAAGCTTTGGAGGTGGAGTTCCAAGTGAGTTTCCTGAAGTTTGGATACATACCCAATCTTCCTTGAACCTTTTGGGGCCTAATTAAATTCGAGGGGACTTATAAAAAAAACATGCACGGAAGAGAAAACTTTTTTGCTATGAAAAAACTGCTTAATAAGACAGATTATGTGCAAAATAGAAATCTGGGCCTTGCGAAGGAAGAGTAAAACGACACTAATGAGCAGAGTCTGAGTGTTAATGAATGGGATTAGCATTCCATTACCTGCAACTCTTATAAATAGACCCACCAATTTTAGGTTCCCTGCTCTTCAAAGAACCTGATGTGATTTCTGGGGGTGTTTTCATGCAGTTGATTCCATTTTGTACAAGGGGAAACTGAGGCAGAAGCAAATCACTCGAACCACCCCTTGGCCTGTGGTTGGGGTGGAGATGAGAACATCGAGGTTTTATTTTCAGAGGGTTTGATTTGGACTTTGGGCAGTCAGAACCCAGCAGGAACCATCCTGAGCTCAGTGTGTGGAGCAGCTCTGCCATCCTCCTGGAGACAGCGTTGAGAAAGTGGCTCCTGCAAGGACTGCAGGGACTTCCCTACTGGATCCCGAGTGTTTTATTTCTCTCTGGACCTTGTGTGGACTTTGGCACTTGGGAAATAGCCCAGGATGGGGATGGTCCTCATTCCCAGCAGGACTTTGCCCACGTCAGAGCACGCCCCTTCTGTGCAGCTGTTGGATGTGACAGCAAATGGTGCCACCAGCCTCGGCTGGGGGACCAGAGCTGTGTTCTAAAAGACTGTGAACCATCCCCCTCTTCCATCACCTTCCAGCACATGATCCTCAGCTGGTCCACTGAAAGCCAGGAGTGGTTTCATTCTTGTTTCCTTGCCCTGTTGAGCTCTTCTAGGAGTGTTGCCATCTGTGATGGAGAAGGAGCCCAGTTAGAACTGGATAGGACTGGGAAGGATGGTTTATTGGGAATATCAGGAAATAAGTGCATGGATATCCTTGTCACCTCCAGGGGGTGGAGAAGGAGATCACTGTCCTTTGTTTTGGCTCTACAAAGACTGATTTTGGGGAGAAAGGTGTAAAAGAGACCAAACACTGATGTGGGATGGCTTGGAGCGCTCAGAGGCTCTGCTGGTTCACACAGAATTCCTTCTTCCCTTCCCTTCCCTTCCCTTCCCTTCCCTTCCCTTCCCTTCCCTTCCCTTCCCTTCCCTTCCCTTCCCTTCCCTTCCCTTCCCTTCCCTTCCCTTCCCTTCCCTTCCCTTCCCTTCCCTTCCCTTCCCTTCCCTTCCCTTCCCTTCCCTTCCCTTCCCTTCCCTTCCCTTCCCTTCCCTTCCCTTCCCTTCCCTTCCCTTCCCTTCCCTTCCCTTCCCTTCCCTTCCCTTCCCTTCCCTTCCCTTCCCTTCCCTTCCCTTCCCCTGCTGCAGTGATGGACACGTTCAATACCATCCTGCAGAAGGAGGCTGGGATGAGGCACGGTCTGTAATTGGAAGGATGTCAAGAAGGAAGAACTGATGTGTTCAAACATGGGCTGGGATTCCTCTCACCAATCATGGCAGAACGAGGTGCACGCTCGGTTTTTATCTCTCTCTCTCTGGTCCATGCAGAAGCAGGTTCCTTCCAGAAGGCCATTTTCCCTATCCCAAAGGGTGTCCATGGCGTATGGGATCAGGAGTTCTTGATTTTGCTATCCTGGTGACAATAGAGAAATCACAGGCAACTTTAAGACTAAATACCTGAGTTTTAGTTGGGCTGTTGACAGAAACAAGCCCTCTTCCCTCCTGGAAAAAGCACAAATAACTGTAATTTCCCTGAATTTCTGACAGTGAGCCTTCATTTTTTCAACAGCTCTGGCTGGCAGGAAGAGCTGCTGCTCTGGGAGGAGATGGGTGGTGCTTGTAAAGTGGAGTGAGGAAACAGCAGGGAGCTGCTGCTGTCTGCCTGACAGCAGGATTGCATCTTGATGACCCTCCTTGGCTCCAGAGGCAAGGTCCAGACCTCTGGAATTGCTCTGTCCTGCATTGCAGATCAGGCTGAGGAAGGAGCTTTCCTTACATTTTCCATGGAACAGCTTTAGTCTTACCAAAGACCACTGGGATTTTGTCTGCTACGCCCTCAAATAATGTAGGCAAACAGATTCATGTGCCAAGTATGGGTGGGCTGAAAACATGGAGGGCAAATTCTCCTGGAACAGAATACAGGGAAGTCTTTCCCTGTCCATCTGCCTGATCTGTGACTGCAGCTTTGCACAACTATCTGTCCTATTTTCTTTCCTTCTTTTTATTCAGAGGAGAGGGTGAATGTGTTGTACACCAGCTCTTGAGGCCCCTGGATTAACAGCAGCTTGCAGAGCCTGGAGCTGGGCTGGATGTGGAAGCAGCCACAGTTTTGGGCTGGCCCCAGGCTCTGCTCTCACCACACTGGGATGAAAGCAGCCCTTCCGGGGAGCTGCCTCTTCTCCAGGTTGGGGATCTCAGCAAGTGCTTGCTGAGGCTCTCAGTTGGCTGTCTTGCAATTTTCTCCTTCTATTTGGGAACAGATGAGCAGGGAAAAGGCACAGATGACAATATTTTGCCATCTTTTACTGCTGGAAGCGAGGATGAGCAGCTTTGTTTGAGCAGCCGCGTCTCTGCAGGCTCCTGGCAGGTTGTCCATGGACCACAGTCTGTGATGGTGGTCCTGGGGACTGGGAGGACTCTGACTCCTCAGGGAGAGGGAAAGCTCATCCTCCCCTTGCTTTCAAACATGGATTTGGAAAGTCTTCTCTGTAAAGAAACAAGAGGTCCCTTGGTAGGACAAGGGGGAGTGTCTTTAAGCTGAAAGAGGGCAGGATTAGATGGGATATTGGGGAGAAATTGTTCCCTATGAGGGAGGGGAGACCCTGGCACAGGTTACACAGAGGAGCTGTGGCTGCCCCTGGATCCCTGGAAGTGCCCAAGGCCAGGTTGAACAGGGCTTGGAGCAACCTGGGATAGTGTCAGGTGTCCCTGCCCATGGCTGGGGGTGGGCTTTAAGGTCCCATCCAACCCAATCCATTCCATGATTCCATTATTCTAATTCAATCATCCTGCTCTCAGGCATTGCCCGCAGCCTGTTAAGCTGAGGTCCCTATAGGGAGATGCAGGTCAGGTATTTGGAGCTCAGTAGCTCTCCCAGCTCATTTTGTCTCATTTGTAAATGTGTTTGGATTCAGACTTCCAAGCTGCCAGTCAGTCCTGTCACCTTTGGACACCTCTTTTTGTGCCAGCAGGGAGAGGCCGCCATCCTTGGGTGAGTACCAGGCTGTGCAGCTCTGCTGACACAGCACAGGGACCTGATCCATATCCTAAACACCCACAGAGTCCTAAAAACCCCCACAGAGGCTCAAACCCCCCTTTTGACTCAGAGCAAGCAGCGTCTCCCCTCCTCAAAGACAGCAGAATTGCAAATGCTCAACCCACCAGGATTTCACTGCGTGCTCAGCAGGCTTGCACAGGGCTTTTTTTTTTTCCCCACCTTAGGGGTTTAGGCGGCACAGCAAGTCCAGTAATGAACTGTTACTCTGGAAAATAAGACTTTCATTAGGTTAGGATTCTGCCGGGGTGTCTGCGTTCCTCGATAATGAACCGTGATATTGTGCAAAGCCCTGGCGTGGAGCAGAGCTGAGTTTATCTCCTGCTATCATTTCCCACTCATCACCAGCACATGTCCAGGCTGTCACAGGGGGACTGGGACCAGGCTTCCCTCTCCCTGAGAAGCTTTCTTGGGGCCAAACAGTGGTTTTAAGTGTTGAGCCCAACCCTGCCTTCTCACTGCTGATGGCCCACAAACAAATGCTGATGTTTACTCTGGGTTTTTTAGGTGTTCATTATTCATCACTCGCAGGTCCTGCGATCGCAGCGCGCGTCTCCTCTGGTGTGAAAACATTAATAACTGCTTTGGCTGAGCACAGAGAGATCATTTATTTCACAAATACACGGAAAATTCCGGCCGGCTGGGATTAAAGCTCAGCGTTCCTTTGTAGGCAAGGCTTTCAGGGCATGTTTTACTAGGAGAAAGGATTAGTTTTTCCATGGATCTACCCTTCCCCAAGCTCACTGCTCACCCCCCAGCGACAACCTGAGCCACGGGGCTGGTGGAGAGCAACAACCATCAAAATGGAGCTTGAGCAAGGCACAAACACAGGGATTTGGAGTTATCCATGCCCTGTCTGAGGGTCTGGAGCAGCATCCTGGTTTTTTTCTGGATGTCCCCTTCCCTGTGATGTGAGCAGGCAGGATTTGTGCCCCTGCCTCATGGCTGGGGGGCTGAGCCCCGTGGCTCTGCCTCCCCATCCCTGCAGCAGCCCCTGGCTGCTCCTGGCACCGCTCACCTCCACCAAGGACAAGGAGCAGTAAATCCCAGCAGCCTCTTAAAAAACATTTTAATTAAAAAAACGACATAACAGGAGCTTTAAAGGACATGAAAGACAACAGCTGTGGAGCTGCTCTCTGCTCCCCCTCCCCTGCCTCCCCCTCCTCTCTGCAGTGCTTTTCAGAGTGATTTTCATGTAAAGCTTCTTGGGTTTCCTGGTTTCTGGCCTCCATCTGTGGTTTTGAGCTCAGCCCAGCCAGCAGGGAGGGCACAGGCAGCCCCTGGGCTGGCAGGAGCTGGGCACACGTGGGCACAGCCTGCCCTGCCCAGCCCAGAGCAGGCTGGAGCTGCAAAGCCCACGTTGAGGAGGGGATTGGGAGGGTCAGGGAGGATGAGGAGGATCTAAAGGTCCATTCCAGTCAGACCTGGCTTAGATGAGCTTGGGGCTCCAGCCCAGCCCAGAGCAAGACCAGAGCTGGTGGAGGAGATTGTCTTGGGGTCCAACTGGAGATGTGACACATGGCCTGCAGGGCAGGGGTGTCCTTTGGAGATGGCCAGCCATCAAAACTGAGCCCAAAATGGTCCCAGCTCAGCTGTTCCACCCAACCTGGGGCCAGTTGGTGATGTATCTAAGCCTGGATTTGCTGCTGGCTGGATTTTTGTCCCACCTGGCAGTGTTGGCACAACACAGAAGCTGCCTGGATGTGCTGCCTTGGCACAGGACCGCCCTGGCACAGCGGCCACCACGGCTGCCCCATCCTGGCTGAGCTGCTGAGGCCTGAGATCTGCTACCAGAGACTTTTTTACCCTGTTTAGATGGGATATTGGGAATGAACTGTTCCCTGTGAGTGTGGCAGGCCCTGGCACAGGGTGCCCAGAGAAGCTGTGGCTGCCCCTGGGTCCCTGGAAGTGTCCAAGGCCAGGTTGGACAGGGCTTGGAGCAGCCTGGGACAGTGGCAGGTGTCCCTGCCCATGGCAGGGGATGGGACTGGATGGGCTTTAAGGTCCCATCCAACTAAAACCATTCCAGGATTCCATGATTTGACTTAAAATCTATTTCCTGGGACCAACACTGAGAGTTTTAATCCAGAGCTGAGGATCTCCAGCCACCTCCTCTTCCCAGGGGATCAACACGTGGGGAAGATATCCCCAAGACCACAGAGTTAAGCTGGACCAGCCATTCCACACGGGTTTCCCAACTCTGTTGCTAACACTAATACATGATTTAGGTAATTAACAATTACAGGGAATATTTGGATCTTTTTAAGGAAATCTGATGAGAAGGAAGAGTCCCTACACCATGGTGAGGAGGAGAAGATGTTGCCTTGTCCTTTCTTTGATGTGTTCACCATGTGTTCCCACCCCACATGTCCAGCATCTCAGGCCTAAAATCATCAGTCAAACCAACAGAGTGAAGGCAGGAGCAGGGCCAAAGTTTTCCCACTGGGATTCTCCAGGCTTTGCATTTTGCAGGTATAAAGCCCTCGCTGGTTCAGGGCTTCAACTTAGAGCTGGGCAAATGAAAACCTTCTCAGCTCCCTGCCCAGTCCTCCACCAAAAATTCAATAGGGAATGGTTTGGATCAGTGCAAAGTACAGACCCTTTGATTTTTTTTTTTTTTTCTCCTCCCAAAATAAACCCTTCTCCTTCCCACCCTGATTAATTTTAGATCCCATGAAATGTTTTATTCAATTGCAGAATGAAATGTCATTTCAGAACATTAACTGGAATAATATTCCTTTTTAAAAAGTGCCAGAGCAAAGGAGTTCAACTTTTAAGACTTTTATTTTCCTCCCTGCATGGGTGTAGGAACAAATTTGTTTTCTGATGACAAAAATATGGGATTTTTCAATTTTTTGGTGAGCACCCAGGGGGATTTTAAGCCCCTGGAGAAGGGATTTGACTGAACCCCAGTGGGGCTGATTTTGCTGGAAACACAGGTTGGCCAAAATCATCTTCATTCCCAAGAGCTCTCTCCTACTTTCTCCGACTCTGCTGACTGCTCTTTAATCAACTATTTAAAACCCAGCTCCGAGACTTCCCATCAATTTCCAAATCTCTCAGACTTTGTGAAAAAATCAAATAGATCAGGAAAAGGAGCATAGGGGAGGCCACTGCAAAATGAGCCTGACTGGAGGGGTGGGATGGGATGGGATGCTCCTGGCACAGGGGGAAGAGGGAGGTTTGGGGAATGGGCAATAAATTGATTTTTGTGTATTCCGGGGCCACGCTGCCGTTTCCAGCGTGCTCTGACGAGCATCGCAGGCAGATCTGGAGGCAGGGTTCTGAGGGGATTAGAAAAGATTTATTTTCCTTTTTTCTGGAGTGAGATGAAAGGGGGGAGGGGGAGGGAGAGGCGAGCAAGGAGTGCTACGGAAAGGAACTCATTATTTTTTATCTTTTCCAATGACCTTGTTTATTTTAGTCCTGCTTGAAAGCAGCTTCTTTCCTTGGGAAAATTTTGAGATATCTGGAGACTGGGGCTAGTGAGAAAGGGAAAAAAAAGGAAAAGGGAGCTGGGTGAACTGAAGAAACATGGAAAATTAACAGAATAAATGTAAACTGAGCTGGGGAGATACCCACGTGGGCTTGGTGCTGTGATGAAATGCCACGTCTAGGGGAAATATCCCCCTGTCCAACCTGGCCTTGGACACTCCCAGGGATGGAGAAGCCACAGCTTCTCAGGGCAACCTGTGCCAGGGCCTCCCCTCCCTCATGGAGAAGCATTTCTTCCATATTTAACTTGAATTTCCCCTGTTTCTATTTGAGCCCATTCCTTTTTGTCCTGTCCCTACAGATCCTGAGAGTCCCTCTCTGTCCTCCCTGTAGCCAGCTCAGGGTGCTGCTGGGAGGTCTCCACTTCTCCAGCCTGACCAGAGCTTGTGGGGAGCAGAGGCATCACCAGTGTGACTCCTCTGGTCCTTGCCCAAGTTGCATCTCCTGAAGGAATTCCCTCAGACCCATTACAAGAGGGATTTAGTCGGTTTCCCCTCTTTATTTCAGTGGGCTTTGATTGCAGCTGGGAAGCAGTAGAAGCTCATGGATATGAACTAATCCCTTCTCAGCCTCCTGGACACTGGATATTCCAATTCCCCCCTGACCCTGCACATTCCCATTGCTCAGGGTTTGAAATGCAGCACCCCATTCATTTAACCCTACTGGGGTATATTTTTTTTCTATTTTTTTTTTCCTTTCCAGCACCCTGTTGTCGCATTATCCTCTGCACTGGGATCATCCTCTGGAAGGAGATGGCTGCACCACAGAGGGAACACCAGGAGAACTTGTGAGTTTCTGAACCCAAGGACCAGCTCTGCCCCAGCTGATGCTGCCTTTGAGGGGTGAGCAAAGCTCCCCAAACCCTCAGGACATGCCCCATGACCCCAATATCCCCTCATGGTCCCCACAGCCTCCAAAGCAACAGCGTGTCCATGTCCAGCTAATCCCGTAGCTGCATCCTCAGCCTCTTCCTCTGCATTAAACCAGGGCTGTTCAACCTCCAGCTCCTGGTGCTGAAAAAAATCCATCCTGAAAAACTCCCAAAGTGCAAGGTCAGCTTGGCAAAAAGCCCCTGGACCAATGAGCGGGGGGCTAATTTTAGATAAAACCAAGCTCTGCTTTAAACCCTCGGCTCGTGTTGGGCTCCACCGGTTACTCGGAAATGCTCCTGAAAATGCTCCAAGTGCTCAATTTGCATAGCTGTAAAGGATCATAAATAATTCGAGGTGCTGGGATTTAATTAGATGACCTATACCAGGGAGGAATTTTGGCCTCATTTATGGAAATCAGAGTCCTTCTGGAGGGAGCCCAGGGCATGAAGGGGCCGTGGAGCTGCTGTGGGAGCAGCCATGGAGAAGGAAGGGATGGAGCCCGGCCCAAACGCTTACCTGCAGCTCCTCAGCAATGCAAGCACTAATCAAGGATAATTGAACTTAAATACAACCATTGGGAGCTGCCTTTTCACCATGAGGAGTCCCAGAGAAGCCTGTTCAGCAGCAGGGTGATGTTGCCCAGGAAAGCTGTGGCCTGTGGCCCTTGGGATGTGCTGAAGGCTCTGCTCTGCAAGCTCCAGGGTCCTGTTACCTCCAAATACTGGGCTTGCAAAGAGGATCCTGGCTTTTTATCCAGTGTAAATGCCAGCCAGGCATGCCTGGAAAGCTCCAGCTCAACTCCAGAGGCTTCAGGATGGCTTTGATAAGTGTTGTGTTCAGTGGGAAGGCTCCTTCTCTAGATTTAACCCTCAGACTTCAAAAGCAATAAGAAAAAAAATCCCTTTTTTTAAACTTTTTTTTTATTTTAACCCACTGCTCTGAGCTGCATCTGAAGCTGACTGAAGAGAAAATGAGTGAGTAAAGGTTGGACTGTGGGGAGCAAAGGCAGGCAAGAGAAAAATGAGATGAAAAGGTCTTTGTAGTAACTGTGCTTCCGCAGGAGACTTCCCAGCCGCTGGCCGGGGTCTTGTGTGATCCCACGGATCCTCCTGGGCCTGTGGATAATCCCAACCCCTGCCCCAAACCACGGCAGCAGGGAGAGGCTTTTAAACAAACTTAACCCTCACACGGGAGAAAATCCCTTTTCATTTCTAGGGGAAAGCAGTGCCAAAGGGCTCCCCTTTGTTCCTGGCTGGATGCAGCCATCCCCCCGGGTATTTCACCCTGGCTGTGCCCGGGGCAGTGCCTGGCACTCCGGTGGGATCCCAGCACAGAATCCCACATTCCGAGCGCTGTCTGAGGCAGCAGGGCTATTATAAATAATTTATTCTCTGGGCAGAGGAGGGAGGAAGAGAGAGCGAGCTTTTAATTAAAATGATATCTTACAGATCAAATAAATATGAATAAGATGCCAAAAACAACTGTATAAATCCCAAACATTCTCCTGTGTTTTAATTATTTGTGTTGATAAAACAAGAGCGGAGGCGTTTGGCTCTGCTCGGAGGCTGCGGAGGCAAAAGGTTACACTGGCATTTTTTATGTTCTGTGCAAGGAACAAATGTTTCTGAAGCCCAGATCTGACAAACTATAATTCATATCAGGAATTAAATTGGAATTTAGAGAACAATTGTTAATATTTCAAAGTAATTGTTTAAGAAATTATCATTTTGGTATCTGCCGCAAAAATAATTACCCACCACTAATTTTTCTTTTTCAAAGGCTGCTATTTGCTGGGATAATGTTGGAAAGATGAGGAGTTTGTGCTGGGAGCTATTTATGTAGTTCAAATGAGAAGATAAATAGGAAGGGACTTTCATGTTCCCAGGCAAATGAGTCTGACTAATGTACAGCTTCGAGCTCAAAAGTGGGCCTTGGATTTATTTGGAAGTTGGGGGAATATTTTATGGATGGGATGTGCAAGAAACAGCAGGTGAGAAAATAATCAAAAGCTGTGCATATTAATTAGGAAATGGTCCTCAAATAAACCCTGAGGGCGTGAGAGCCCCTGCCTGCCTGGTGAGAGGTACCAGCATCTTACCCCCCCGCCCTTGGAAGGATTTTGGGGTGGGAAAAGAGCTGCATTCCTACTTCTGCTCTTCACAGGGCATCAGTAAATTGGAAAGGGGATGGGAATTTGAATATTTAGAGGATCATGGGAAAAAATGGGGTAAAAAGGATCTTAAACACCTGCAATCCCACAGTTTGAGGATGGGGTTATGCAGATCCTGTCACATCCTGCTCCTTCCCTCTGTTGTGCTGGTGGAAAATGCATCCTCCTCCCTTTAAATAGGGATTTCCTCAAGGGATGGAGAGAAAGGGGAGCAGTGGCAGCACCAGGAAAGGCCCAGCAGTTCCAAGGAGTTGCTGTGGGCTACTCTGTTCAGACAGGATCTGGCAAAGGGAAACGATTTCTGTGAAAAGAGATTCAACTGCAAAAGGAGAAATTATTTTCTGGGGTTTGTTAAATTTTTTGCACAATTATTACTCCACCTTCAGTGGGAACAATTCCCAGCTGTATTTTGAAATATCTCTCTTCCTGCCACGCTCTTTTTTTAATGGGTGACTTTTTTCTCCAAGCGATGCCGATATCGATGGTGACTTTTAAAGTGCACAGGGAGAAGCAGCATTTTTTACCAAGTCTTCTGGAGAAAGCTTTTTGTCACTTCAACTCCCATTTTTTCCTCTGAATTGTCACCTCTGATACCCTCTGGCTTCCCCAGCCACCCTCTGCACCCCCAGTAAACCTGCCCAATTTTGCTGTTGGCCACCGGGATGCTTTGGCTGAGCCAAAAGCTGGTCCCTCCACCCTGAAGGACACAATAAACCTGCCCAGTCACCTCCTGGGTGGTGGAGATCATTGTGGATGAGTCTTCCAGCCCCTCCATGCTACACCTCCCCCTTCCCTTGGATCTCCACCCTCCCATGAAGACATTGGTCCCTAATGATGGACTTGACCTTTGCAGATGTGGTGCTTTAAGATTCCTGGAGAATGTGGGGAAAGCAAATAATCCCCCTTGGATCCATCCTCCCAGCTTGCTGTGAGCACCCCAGTTCCAAAGCAGATCACAGGAAGATGCTGGTTATCAGCAATTAGCAGCAGGATCAGTAATTAAGGCAGTTTGTGTTTGCCCTGGATGGGGCTGTCACTCTTTGGGAGCTTTCAGATCCAGGGTCCCCTTGCACAGCCAGAGTTCAGGATCCTGCTGTGCCAGGCTCTTTGAATAACTGCTGTGGTTCAGGAATTACTGGTGGTGGTTTAAGGCACAGGACAAAACACAGGCCAAGTAATCCTGGTTTGTTCCATCCCTGCTGCACCCCACGGAGGGACCTGTGAATCCTGTCCCAGGATGGGCAGGAGAAATCAAAGGGAAATGTTCTCTTTCCCCATGGAAAGGGGAGGATGATGCATTTACACCCTCCCAGGCCTCCTGCTCTTGCAAGGCAGTGGGTAAATCCATGGGAGCTCCTGCTGGAGCAGAGAAGCTGTGGCTGCCCCTGGATCCCTGGGAGTGTCCAAGGCCAGGTTGGACAGGGCTTGGAGCACCCTGGGACAGTGGCAGGTGTCCCAGCCCCTGGCACAGGATGGGGCTGGATGGGTCTTAAGGTCCCTCCAACCCAAAACACTCCATGGGACAATTTGAAACACGTCAGGAATGAATGGCCCCTTTTCTCTCCTGACCCTCTCTGCTGTGAGATGCTTTTAGTGGGTGAGGGAATGGGGTTTGGAGCCCTTCCTTTGGGAAGTTTAGTGGTAGGATTGGTCTGTTCATGGTATCAGAATAACAGATGTCTCTGCCAGGAAGTTTTTCTTTATTATTAAGCCAAAAATTTTCTATTCTTAGCTTCATATAATTTTTTTTTTTTAAATAATAATTTTCATATTCTTAGTTTCACATAATTTTTCTATTCTTAGTTTCAAATTCTTCATATAGTTTTGAGTTGGGTGGGACCTTAAAGCCCCACACCCTGCCATGGGCAGGGACATCTTCCACTATCCCAGGTTGCTCCAAAGCCCCATCCAACCTGGCCTTGGACACTTCCAAGGATCCAGGGGCAGCCACAGCTTCTCTGGGCACCCTGTGCCAGGGCCTCACCACCCTCTGAGTACAGATTTTCTTCTCAATATGCCACAGAACTCAGGCCCACTCTGCTTCTTCTGCATCTGTGGAGAGACATTAAAAAAAAATCTCCCTTTCCTGCTGTTTATCATCCCTAAATATCAGAACTAACGACCTGGGCTTCCTTTGCTCTTTCCAACCTGCCTCATAAATCATCCCTACACTACTGGGATCATTTCAGAGCTCTTCCCTGCCTCCCCTGGCCATGGGAATGGGCTGCAAATTTCCATGTGGATCAGATCTGAATTAGTTGCCTTAACCCAGAGGCTAAAGAAGGAGTGATTCCTCTCTCCTGCAATGCATTGATTTCACGAAAGCTAAACGCTGTTGGTTTGGGGTTTTTTTTCTCTGATACAACAAATAAATCTGTTTTAGTGTTTTCCCTCCCAAAAGGTTTGTTATGGGAAAAGCAAGGGACGGAGGTGGAGAGGGAGAATCCAATCCCTGCCCAGGCAAAGATGGCCCCATCACCTACTGGGGTCCAGGGAATGGGGTGGTTTCCTCTGCCCATCCCACAGATCTTCCCAGCAGGGTTCTGGGGCAGGGTTTGCCCCCTCACAGGTGCCACGTCCCCAGCCTGTTTCCCCCAGGAACACAGCCTGTGCTGGGGGTCCTCGTCAGCAGCAGCCAAGGGCTGGGATTGAAGCATTCCCTCTCTTTCAGGGCACTTGCAGGGGTGCCAGGGCACATGGCAGATGCCCAGAAAACTTTTCCCACTGGTTTTCCAGCATGAAACATGCCCAGCTCCACCTGGGAGCATTCCTTGGCATAACCACCCGACTTCTGGTCCAAAGTTCTCAACTTGTTTTTTTTTGTCCTTATAGGTTTTATAATGATGCTAACAACTATATATAATAACTAAATTAATGCTAATAATGAACTAATTTGATTGGTGTCATGTTAGACACAGAAGATGTTTCTAGGGAACAAGGGGCAGGACAAGACAAAATGACCTCAAGTTGTGCCAGGGGAGGTTCAGGTTGGATATTGGGGAAATTTCTTCACTGTAAGGGTAGTCCAGTCCTGGCACAGCTGCCCAGGGCAGTGGTGGAATCACCATTCCTGGAAGTGTTTAAAAGCCACATGGATGTGGCTCTAGGGGACATGTGTCAGTGATGGCCTTGGCAGTGCTGGGCTGATGCTTGGAGTTGAAGGTTTTCCAACCTCAGTTGTTCCATGATTCTGAAACCAGGTGGCAAGTGAGAGATCATGGTGTGATGAAGGGAGGAATAGACACGGGGACCAAGCTTTCCCTGCTGGAAAAGCTGTGTATTTGTTCCAAGGATGCCCCAAAGGAGAGCTGGGTGTTTGTCTGTGCTGCAGAGGGTCCCGGGAGGATCTCTGGGCAGCCAGGGGGCTGTGGAGATATTTTTGTATCCAGGGGAGCTGCTCTGAGGAAGGAGCTCTAATTAGAGGAAAATATTTGATCTCCATAGGCCTTTTGTGAAATATTTCAGAAAGGCAGCAGATGTTGCTGAAATTATTTTGTTCAACTGTTTCCCTCCTTTTTCTCCTTTTTTTTTTTTCTTTTTTTCTGAGGCACATAGAATTAAAATTCAGTAAACAGATCACGGCACTTTATTGAGAGGTGCCAAAAACTTGCCCAAAATCAAAGCTGATGCCTTATGCAAAGCAAAGCACATCCCTTTGCCTTCCCTTTGGAAGTCAGAAGTTATCCTGGGAGCTACCAAAGACTCCCCAAAGCACCTGGTGTCACAGCAAGGGCAGGCTCCTGCTCCTGGTGTCACCCTGGCTGGCACAGCACCCAGGTGATCTGCGCTCTGCCTGGAACCACTCCTTTCCCAGGAATTTTCCTTCTCTGATGAGCCAGAAGGGTCAAATCTGGCTCCTTAACCCTAAAAGAAGCTGTGAATAAATACAGGGCTGCCTAAAGATCCCACAGAAGGTCTTGTGGAGACTTCTCCAAGGTGGGCTCAAGAGAGACATCATCATAGAAGACATCATCAAACCAGGTTTGATCTTCAGTTTAATGAGGCTTGGGATGACAAAAGCCACATTTTAGGATATTTTGCAGTCCCCACACTGGCAGCATTAGACCAGCTCTGAAGTGGTGTCCAGTGACAGATAGCACCAGCCACGAGCTCCACTGGGCAGGTGGAAAGGTGGAAAAATAATTTTCCTGGTGCAGGGGAGGAAATGCATTGGGTGTAGAATCACGAAATCCCAGAATTTCCTGAGCTGGAAGGGATCCATCAGGATTGAGCCCAACTCCTGGCCCTGCACAGGGTGCACCCCACAATCCCACATCCTAAATACCATCCTATAAGCACAGGTCCATTGAAATAGGGAATAACCACCTTGAATTGTCACTGTCCAAGAATCCACAGAGAACCAGCTGCACAGGAAACGTCAGCCAGAAACCCTGTTTGCATTAGAGAGTCAGAACAGGGGCTTGATGGGTTTTCTCATCTGGTGTCACCCCAAAAGCACCTGCAGCACACCCCACTGAACCCCACAGGACAGGTCACTTCACGATATTGAGGGAGTCAATGCATCGATCCCTTGAGCAAATGATAAGCGGGGTTTTGCTTTCATCAGGGCGGTGAATATTAATTGATTTGACAGGCTGCAGCTTGGTAAAACAAGAACAGGGGCATCGGGGCATCGCTGTATTAATTAGCCATGGTGGAGCCGCTTTTAGCTGCTTCCGAAGTTTAATCAATATGCTCCATTGGAGTCCCCAAAGGCTTACGGAAACAGCCTTTGAAATCCTTTAAATTGTTGCCTCTGTGAGGTTTCAGGCTCTTGGCGTGTTCTTGTTCCTCAGTTTTTCCTCCCTCCTGAAATCCATGGTGACCCACAAGGCCTGGAACGGGCGGGATTTCTGATTTGGATCTCCCATTTGCATTCGCCAGGAATAGAAATAAATGAAAGAGATGTTCTGTTTTAGTCCAATAATAATAATAATAACGCCAGACACTAATGAGCTGCCCTCTGCTCCCAGCTCCTATCTGCAGTAAATTACCTCCATAGGCTTGGTCTGATGTGAGTGGGCAGGGCACCACTGAAATGGGGTTTGGCTGAGCCCTCGCACACTGCACAGGCTTTGATTTAATACAAAGCAAGGCTTGAGCTTGTTCAGACATTTTACTGAGAGGGAGGGAGGAGAAGGCAGAGCTCCAAATAAAGCTGGGAGTGAAATTGTGGAGAGATGGGGAAGGAGGGAATGCAGCATTGGAATGGGAGATAGGGAAGGCAGGGATGCTGCTGTGCTCTGAGTACTGGTGTCTTCCAGGAGGTGAAAGGAAAGCCAACTGGAGAGGACAATGGGAGCTTGGGGGGCAGGAGGAGGAAGGCAGGAAAGCAGGGCTGGACTGGGGGAGAGCAGGAGGGCTGGCCCACTGCTCTGGGCAGCTGGGGACACCAAAAATCCATCAAGGAAGAGCAGCTCACCAGCAAAGGCATCCAGGAAAGGGGATGAGAACTCATCCTGTAGGGTTTGGGAAGTTTCTCTGACCTTCAGGATCTAAGACAGCATGGGGGGGACATGGTGTCACTGTCACCAGCAGATTTACAGGGAGGTGACACAAGGTGTGAGGAAGGGAGAAATGCAGAAATGTCCTGGTGTCCTGCCTTCCTTTGCCATGGGTTTTGATGAGCCCAGTGCTTGTCCCAGAGCCCAGCTGAAGCTGGGACAGCGCTTCTCCAAGGGGACACCTGAGGCCTGAAACCTTTGTTATGTCATAGAACCACAGGATCACGGAATTGTAGAATCCCACATTGGTTTGGGCTGGAAGGGACCTTAAAGATCATCAGGGCAGGGACATCTTCCACTGTTCCAGATTGCTCCAAGCTCCATCCAACCTGGCCTTGGACACTTCCAGGGATGAAGAGTCCAAAACCTCTCTGGGCAATGACATCTCTGTCCCTGGCCACCTCTCCAGCAGACCCTGGTGCCTGCTGAGACCTGAAACATCTTTTCCTCGAGTTTCTGACTTTATCATTTGTTGCAGCATTCTGCTGTTTTGGCTTCTTATCCCCTTTCCAGACAAAACCTGCCTAGCTGTGCCCACAGCAGCTTCCCCAGCGCCCTTTTCCCCATTCCTTCAGCAATTCCAGTCGTGTGACACCCCGAGGTCACTGCTACAGATGTCACCCCAGCGAGGGGACACTGGGAGACTAAACACTGGTCTCGGGGCCCCAGCATAATTATTCCAATTCCAGAGCCAGCCCTGAGCTGTGCCTGCTGCTGCTGCCACGCAGATTCCCGGCACGGGCACATCCTGCTGTTAATAATGGAAGATCCCCCGTCTCTCTGGGGGCAACGCTCTTTGCTACGGGCAAGGTACTAAATCACAGCTGAAGTTTCTAGGCCAAATTATTTTCACTTTTTATTTTTTTGAGGAATGCGCTTCCTAAAAAGCGTGAGGCAAATTTCCAGGCCCGCCTACCTTGGCTCAGCAGGTCACGGGTAGAGAAGGAGCCAGCAGGAGAAAGCTTAGACCATCCTAAAGTGGTGCTGCATAGGTGATCAGATGAATTAGGGAAAAATAAGGCTGAAAGGGACCCTGGAGTTGTGTCCCAGCCCTCCCAAAGGCAGAGTTAACTCCTTCCTTGCCACTACCAGCCCCAGGAATGGGAAGACTTCCTGCAGCAACATCTGTGGAGACACCAGGCAGTTCCCAGCCCTTTCATAGGAACCCAGACTGGTTTGGGTTGGAAGAGACCTTAAAACCTGTCCAGTCCCACCCCCTGCCATGGGCAGGGACACCTTCCATTATCCCAAATTGCTCCAAGCCCCACTGAACCTGGTCTGGAACACTTCCAGGGGTGGTGATTCCAACACTGTCCTATGACAAGCCTGCTCCAGTGCTGGACAACCCTTTCAATGAAGAAATTTTCTGTAATTTTCAGTCTAAACCCCTTGAGGCTGTCTCCTCTCATCTTGTCCCTTGTCCTCTGGCAGCAGAGCCCAATACCCCCCTTCTTCCCCAGCTGTCCCCTCCTGTCAGGGAGTTGTGCAGAGCCAGAAGGTTCCTCCTGAGCCTCCTTTTCTCCAGGCTGAGCTCTCCCACCTCCCTCAGCTTCTCCTGGTGCTCCAGCCCCTTCCCCAGCTCTGTTGAAGATGAAATGGGGGGGGACCTCTGATGACATCCAGGCCAGTGAGCCTCTTCCATTTAGATCCCTTGTTCATTCCTTCCCTCTATGCCTTTAGCCAGAAAATCAAGGATCCTGGGCACATCTCAGACTCCTCCTTGGTCCTTCCAGCCTTGGCACCACCATCCAGCTCTGCCTGCAGTGGGGGCAGTGTCCCACCTTTCCTGTCACGTGGATGTGCTGGCTTCAGATTCCCTCAAATTCAGCAACATGGCAGAACTGCCCTTTTCCCTGTGGGGTGGTGGTTTGGGACACAGTTGTGTGGCTGTGGCCATGAACAGCTCTGTGGGTGCTGCCCAAGGTCAGCACTCCCCCTGGGCCAGGGACAGTGCAGGAACCAAGGTCAATAACATCTGCTGAGGGGGAGGGCCCTGCACACACAGACATCAGCTGGTCTGGGGGTCCTCCACAAGAGCCCCCAGAGACGACAATGAAAGGACAGAGGTGCCAGAGTTGAGAAGGACACAGAGGAGGAGAGGGGTGTGGAAATGCAGGTTCTGCAGCCAAGGGAGCCTCTGCTGGCTCCCTGGGATTTCTCTCTGAGGACTGCTGAAGGGTTGGATGGCTCCCTGGCTCCCAGACCCCAAAGCAAGGGGTGGGATGAGTGGGACAGGGGATGGAGAGGCCAAGGCTGTGCTGCAGGAGAACATGAAGAGCTGGTTTGGAAATGAGCCCTGTGCAAGCACATTTCTGTCTCCATCACTCCTCCCTCTTACAGGAGACCTGGGAATGCGAATCTGATCAATACTTGGGATTTGTCCAGAAAAAAAGAGCAACAAAATACAGGTCCCTTGCCAGAGGAGCTGGGGTTTATCCCTGGGAAGCCACGAGTGGTGCCAGAGGGCAGCCTGGGGAATATCTATGGATGTGTACATTTATGAACACTCACCTGCCTTTGCTCTGCAGCACTGGGGCCTGCCCCACACCCTGCTCTTCCCAGCATCCAGGGGTGCTCTTCCCAATGGGATTGGTGCACAGAGACCCACCCTGACTATGGAACGAGTGCTTTCTCTGGGGGAGACAGCATTTGCTGAAGAGGAATCACCCACACCTTGTGTCATTGCTGGTCTGAAAACTCCAGAGGAAGCCTTCCATCATCACTGCCACAGTCACCTCCCCATCTCCCTGCTCCACTTCATTACAAGGAAAATTGATAATTAAGGCACAGAGGGGAGGAGCAGATGAAGTGCATCGATGAATTGGCTCTTAGACGGAGGGTCAGAAACAATAAACTCTTCTCAAGAGCCACCCTGAAAGGGAGGGTTTCTTCCCTGGGGGTTTTCTCAGCTGGGACCAGTGGTTTTCCTTCCCTGGTGCTGAGGGTCTCTCACACAGTGGTGTTTGCCATAGGAGTGGAGTTTTCTTGGTGGTGACACTCCCAGGATGGGGCTCTCTCTGTGGGGAAACTTTTCCTTTCATGTATAAGGAGGGATTTTTAGTGTGCACGGGGTATTTAAATGGAAATGCACACCACCTACTTTTAATCTCGTTTTACAGTCCCATTTCTTTCCTTGTCAGAGTCGTGGCTTTGTTCCGACCATTGCAAAAGCCCCTTTGGGTTCTGATTTCATTTTTCAGGTCAGGTCCCACTGTGTGAAGGGGGAGGTGAGCAGCGAGGGGCAGGAGAAGGGATGTTCCCGTTCTGTGACCCCAAATCCCTTTTCCTTTGGGATATCCTAGCGCCCTGGGCCACCCCAGGAGTTACCCTGGGCAGCGGGGAGCACCTTCAGTTAACTCTGTCTAAGCCAAAGCTGCTTCAAAAACAGCAGAACAATGCCTATAACCCACACATCCCCATTTTAAATGTATTTCCATCCTATTTCCAAGCCTTTTTTCGCTTGCTGCATGGCCTTGAGCCAAGACTGGGCCTGCCGTGCCCACGATTGCTACAGAGTCAGTAAATCCCAGCCCTCCTGTAATGAAAACGTCACTAATGATAAATATTTAAAGGGATGTGATGCTTATGTTTATATTTACTGCCCTGACCTTTATGTATTTGGATTTTATTTTATGTTTTATGGGGATTCCCTGGGCCTTTTCCCAGTGACTCACACAAAAACCCCACAAGGGCTCCCTGAGTGCTGCTGCATTATAAACACACACGGTCCCTACAATTACTGAACTTTATTGCCTGCTGTAATTACTGCCCGCACTTTGCATTAATGCCCGGGGTGATGGAGTGAAGAAGCGTTCAGACGCCAAGAGATCCACATCCCGAGGGAATTTCCAGGGGGAATCGTTGCCTCCCATCCTGTGATTGATGGTTGTGCCTTGTGTCGGGAGAGCGAGACGTTCCGAGCTCTTGGCACCCACGGTGAACGGAAAAGCCGCCAGGGAACACTCAGCTGTGCACAGCCTGCTGTGCCAGCAGGGAAGGGTCTTCAGTTTGAGTCCTGCAATTCCACAAGGGAAAAATCAAGGAGAACAGCAGGCACAAGGAGGAGAACGTGAGCATTTGCCCACAGGTGTTCTCCTTGTGCTGCCTCGCCCAGGAGAGCTCTGGGGAGCACTGGGAGCTCATCCCACTGCAGAGGGCCCTGTCCTGGGCTTGTCCTGCTCCTCCTGGGGGTCAGCCCCACTCCAGGAGCAGGGACAGGATTTAGGGATGGTCAACACATCCATGTGGACACGACTGCCAAGGAACTGGGCATCTCCTGCAGCGGCAAATTCCCCAGGGGTTTGCATCTGGCAGCCTTGGCTCACCCCACATCCCATTTTCCCTTCAAGGAGTGGGGAAAAAAAATGAAAGAAGGAGTTAATTGGCCTGATTGGACTTTGCTGAAAAAGTTTCAAAGGAGAGGAAAAGAAAGTGCTGAGGCAGCTCCTTTCTGAGTCTTTGAACTTTAGGCTTTGAAAAGAGATGGGGAAAATCTTAAGGAATTAACGAGGACTACAGGGAAATTATTGAGGAGGAACTTTCAGTGCTCCCAGCTTGGAAAGAAATTTTTAAAAACCCCCTTTATATAGAAATATATACACAGACACAGAGCTATTTGCATGCACGTGGATGTGAGAGTGTGACCCCTTCACCCAGTCGTTCATCTTCGTCTCTCTGATTTGATTTTAATGATTTTTATGAATTATTTGATTTGTTTTCACGGCGCCTGGGAAGGGCGAGGGCTTCTCTTCTCCCACATCAGGAGCTGTGGAAAGGCAGAGGCAGCTCAGCAAAGGCCTTGGGTTTGCCACCACTCTGGAAATGTTTGTGGAATCTCGACCTGGACCGGGATTCTTCTCTTTCCAGGAAATATAAACTTCTTTTTTTTTTTCTTTGTCGAAATAAGCCTCAAGATAAATATTCTTGGATGAAAACCTATAAAAAGCTCAGACTGACAAACTATTTTTTTAGGCACTTCTTTTTCTCCCAACAAGAATATATCTGTCAAGAGAAACAGATGTTCTCAATGAAAAACCCTCTTTAATTACAACTCTGTCAAAAAACCTGCAGACAGATTTCTCTTTTTTCCCCCCCAAGCCCATTAAAATATGTGCGAACGGCCAAGGTTTGAAAGCCATGGCTCCTCTTGTAATATAATATTTAAATAAAACATTTCCCCATTAAGCTAAGAAGCAGCAAAACCACAAGGCAAAACTCATAGACAAATCCAAGCTTAAGGTTTGCTTTTATAAAATGAGGTGTTGAGCTCAAACCTGAGCTTTGCACGGCTGCCTGAAGTGCTGGGGTGGTTTTGGGGCCCTGAACAACCTGGGTTTCCTGTGTGGCCAGGTGAGCTAAATCCCCCTCTCCAGAGTTCAGGACTTCTGCCAATCAGGCCAAATATTTGCATTAAAAACTCGGAGTTGGAGGTCTGGCCATTATCCAGGAGTTTCTTCAAGCCTCACATTATTTCGTCACTAAACCTCACTGTGTTCCCAGTAAATATTTTCTTTAGTAAATACATGGAAGCCTGGCTGGGAGCTTTCCCCCTCCCTCCTTGCAGAGGATGGCAATGTGACATAAATGTTAAAAGAGGTTTCTCCAGCACAGCATTCCCTGAGGCTGACACGCCACGACTTATCCAGAGGAATAAAGTTCTGCTGGAGAGACTGGCAGGAATGCAAGGTTGATATTTCTTTATTTATTGGTTACAGTAATTGGCTAGAACATGGCTGAGTAGTTGGAGGAAAATAATCAATAGTTCTTGTCCGCTAATGAATGATTTTTCAGCAGTCGCTGGTGTAAATAGGTTTCATTAAAACAGCAAATCCTTCCAAACAAGAAAATTAACGAGGGCTTATGAAACCTATGAAATTGCACAGGTCTGAATGGCTGACAGCCATGACAAATATCTGCTATTGTTGGGGTTGGGAAGCAGGTTTTTGCTTCAATTTTCATTCTTGTCGCTTAAGTAATATCAATAATTAGCAAATCCATTATGCCTTTCCCAGAAATCTTCCAGAGCGAAACGTGTTGGCCCCAACTTAAGACAGTGTCCTGTTCCTGAGCAACCTCCACATGCCTGGGCTCAGTTCCTGCCAAATCCATGCCCTGTAACTGCACCAATAAACTGGGAATTTTAGGATTTGAGCCCTCAGACTCACCCATTTCCAAAGAAGGGCACTGGACATGATGCAGTCATTGCTTTTCTTGACTTCTGGGAATAAAGAGATGTGAAACCAATCTTCCACTGAGGGGTTCCAGCCCGGCAAATTGTGGTGTAGGGCAGAGGAAAAACCTGGAAATCTCCATCAGTGCTGCTGGAGGATCCTGGGGTCAAAAGAGGGTGGGATAGAAGAGCTTGGACTGGGTGCTGCTGCTAATTTTGGCATTTGTCTCAAACAGTTAACTCTGTTTCTTCCATCCAAAGAGAAAAGCTCCAAAAAGTGTTTTATTTTGGTCAGCCTGGAGCAGGGCTCCCTATGCCCCAGAGGAAAGGGGAACTCTTCAGCATTATCTCTAAAGACCAAAACCCCAAAACCACTTTGTGGGAAGATTCCCAACACCTTTCCTCAACTTCCCAGTTACTGCTGGAAGAGTCAGGGGCTCTCAAGAGCACAAGGGAGATTTTTCCAAGTGGCAAGGCATTCCTCCTTCTCCTTCTCCTTCTCCTTCTCCTTCTCCTTCTCCTTCTCCTTCTCCTTCTCCTTCTCCTTCTCCTTCTCCTTCTCCTTCTCCTTCTCCTTCTCCTTCTCCTTCTCCTTCTCCTTCTCCTTCTCCTTCTCCTTCTCCTTCTCCTTCTCCTTCTCCTTCTCCTTCTCCTTCTCCTTCTCCTTCTCCTTCTCCTTCTCCTTCTCCTTCTCCTTCTCCTTCTCCTTCTCCTTCTCCTTCTCCTTCTCCTTCTCCTTCTCCTTCTCCTTCTCTTCTCCTTCTCCTTCTCCTTCACATCCTCTTCCCAGTGTCCTTCCCCTTTCCCCTTTCCCCTTTCCCCTTTCCCCTTTCCCCTTTCCCCTTTCCCCTTTCCCCTTTCCCCTTTCCCCTTTCCCCTTTCCCCTTTCCCCTTTCCCCTTTCCCCTTTCCCTTTTCTCCTTTCCCCTTTCCCCTTTTCCCTCTTTCCCCCTTTTTCCCTTCCCCTTCTCCTTTTCTGCTTCCCTGCATCCCCCTGGATCTGTTCCTCCCCTTGCCCTTCCCTCCCTCTCCATTCCCACCCCACCCTGATGGAGAAGGCTCTCGAAGGCAGGAGCAGCTTTGGGCACCATGTCTGTGCCATCAGCAGTGACCAGAGTCTGTGATTTGATGGCAAATTGTGCTGGTAATCTCCCTCCGAGGGAGTTGCTCCCATTTTTCATGGTGGCGAGTCCTTTAGGGATGTGGATGAAAAGAGAAAGTGTTTCATTTGCTCTTTGGAAGCTGGAGCTATAGATCAAGGCCCAGCTCATTCCCCAAAGAGCAGAAATAGGTTTTTTTCAGGCGAGAATTGAGGCTCTCCCCAGTGAGAACTAAAACAGTTATCTGCACTTTCATCCACAGGTCAGCAGCAGAGATTTTTCTCACAAAACTGGATAAATCCAGGCCGTTAGTGCCTTTCCTTCCCACTCTCCTTAGTTATTGCATTTTATTTCATGAGGGCTGATGCCCAGGCAAACACCTCTCCTGACTTTGTCCTTGTCTGCTTGTAGGCACTGCCCAAACTTGTGCCTGATGCTCTGGACCTGAGCAGCTTTGGTGCCTGGGATGTTCCTCTGTGCCATGATCTGGATATAAATGCCTGGGCAGCTGCATGGAAAAGGCTGAATAATCTCTGGGAATTCAGAGCCTCACAGCCCGGGTGGAGATGGGGACTCTTCTCTCTCATGAAGGTGCTGGTGGCCCCCCACCCATCAGTGCTTTTAAGAGTGTCTCCTCCTTCAGTCTCCTGCTGCATTCATCTTCTGCTTCCCTTGGGCTGATTTTGGGAGATATTGACCTCTCCATCTTCATCTTATCATGGAACGCACGTGGAATTGTAGATGTGCTGCGTAGGCACATGGTTTATTGGTGGACCTGGCAGTGCTGGGCTAGTGGTTGGAATCAACGATCCCAGAGGACTTTCCCAACCCCCATGAGAGCTCCCCAGTGCCCTCCCAAATGGCCACAGATTTGTGGGCAGCCAGGAGAGCTCTTGGGCTGTGTTGGGGTGCCAAGGAGATTTGGGTGAGCCTTGGTGGTTCAGGCTCAGCTCTGTGAGGAGATTGCTTTGCCATGAGCCATCCCAGCACTGGCACTTCCCAGCACTGCACAGGGAGTTTAATTTTGGGGCCTGGGGAGTTGGGGTGCAAGCCAAAACCACGGGACAAATATCCCAGCCTGTTTTCCACACCACACCACACCACACCACACCACACCAACCCCAGCACCTGGAAACTCAGCCAAAGATCCCAGCTGGAACAGAGGCATGGCTGGGGCACAAGCAATGTGCTTGCTCTTGGCTCTGCTGCAGGAAGCCACTTCCCAGCTACTTCCCAACCCCTTCCTCTCCACCTCTCCAGGGCACCGTGAAACATTTAACACCCAAAAATGCCATTCAAGTGACCTCAGCCAGAGCCACCATGGACTTAACTCTTGACTTAACTTGACCTTGTCTTGGTTTCACCATCATGGACAGTCTTGGCTACCAACCTTGTCCCTGTCCCTGTCCCTGTCCCTGTCCCTGTCCCTGTCCCCACTCCACTCACCTGGTACATGTGCCATGGGAGTGAGCTGTTTGTGTGGTCTGAGTCCAGTATCTCCACAGATAAGAGATTTCCAAGGCCATCCTGCCCTCCATTGTCCGTGATCCTTATGGACATAAATCCCAGGCCTCTGTCACCAAGAGTGACTGGGTTTGTCTGGCTCAATCTGGAATAATTTATTCCTTCTGAGCCCAGGAAGTCCCAGCAGAGATGATGATCTGCTCAGGAGCCATGCTCAGGATGAAATCCTTGTCTCCTGGAAACACTCAGCAGTGTCCATAAGCCACCAGCATTGGTTTATACCTACATCCCCACGTTCCTCCTTCCCTGTGATGCCCTGATCCCAATCCTAACCCTTTATCCCAGCACCACATCTGTTTGCTCTGCTGCTGAGGAAATGGAGGACTGGATTGAATTTTGGACCCTCAGCAGCTCCCCTCACACCCATGGCCTTGCCCTTTCCATCCCATCAGGGAAAGCTCCCGAATTCCCATGGCCCTGCAGGGCTCTCCCTGCTGGCACCTGGAGAATTGCTCTGCCCAGACTGTGGGATGAATGAGCTTTTCCTGGGAGAAATCCCCTCTGCAGTGTCCCCCGCTCCCCCAGCCCCTCGGAGCCGAGCGTGAAGTGTGTTTTATTGTTTGTCACCCGAAGCACTTGAAAAAATTACACAAATCCATCAAAGTAATGAATCTTCTCAGCAGAGGCAAACAGACAGAGACAGGCAGGCGCTGAGCCGAGCCCAGGCAGCTTTCAAAATTAATACCAGAGAAATGGTGCCCTTTTGTTACCCTTTCGGGGGTGGCTGCCTGGTCTGGGTGAGGGGACATGTCCTCCTCCGAGTCCTGTCACCCTCCTGGTGTCCCATGACAGCAGCATCTGGCAGCTCCGGGAATGATGGAGCGACACCACGGGTGATGCTGCCTTACACTGATGAGTGCAGACAGGGCACTTAGGGAACAGCTGGATTTTTGGGAGTGCCAAAGCCTCATTCCCTTCCTCCAGCCAGCCTTAAGTGGCTCCCTGCAGCCCTCTGGGCTCTCCCTCCAGTTTGTCTGTGCCTGAGCAAGCTCCTGAAGTCCTGAAGGGAGAGGCTGCTGTAGCTGCCAGGCCTGTGCATGGCTTGTCACATCCTAGGCTCCATAAATAATAAATGGTGGTGTTCCTGGCTCCTCCAAGCTTTCATTTTGTTTCCAGGGGCAATATATCTACCTGTCTATCTATTTCTATATGTACATTTTGTGTGTGTGTATAAAGACAGACATATATATATATATACACAGATTTGAAGGCTGGGCTTGATGATCTTGGAGGTCTTTTCCAACCTTGATGATTTAATGCTGTTTCATTTGTCATGTCTCATTTGTTATATGATATTTCAGGTATATATTACCACTATATGGACTCAGAGGGGACAGATGAGACCACTGTGCAGGATGTTTTTGCACACAGCTCCTCTGCTCCTGTTCCATACCTACATCCACACCCACATCCCAATCAAATCCCATCACCCTGCATTTGCTTGCTCCTCTGAAACCCCAGCCCTTCAGTCCAGCTGTTGCAATGAGAAGATACTCAAAACTGGTTTATTTGTTGTTTTTTTTCCCAAAAGAGCCTGCCACAGGGGAAAAAATATAGGAATGTGGCATTTCACCAAGGATTACAATCCTGCTCCTTCAGCCAAGTACAAGGAAGGAAAGCAGCAGAAAGCAAATTGCTCTGGAGCACCAGAATCCCTCTGTGGTTCCAACCTCTCCCATCCTGAGGGGTTTTTAATATTTATTAGTCCACAAAGCAGTGGCTGCACCAGAGCCTGCAGGGCCTGCCCTTGCCCTGAGGAGAGGAGTGGGGATGGAGAGTGGGGAGGAAGATGGATGGATCCGGAATTGCCTCCAATTTATGGGGCTCTGTGATTCCTGCCGCCGTACGTCTCCGAGAAATGACACCACTACTTCAGGAGCAGAGATTAATCTGAGCCAGCAGGAGAAGGACAAAACAAATCATCCACTGCAGGAATCTCATTCGGGGTCTGTTGGGAAGAGCCCTGGGATGAACAGCTTCTGTAAAGACCACACCAGCACCAGCAGATTTTCCCCTTTCTCCCTGTTTTCCTGCATGTTGAGGTCTGTAAGGTGTGGGGTGGGGGCAATCCTGGAGTGCTTTTGGCTGTGCAGGAGTCATTGCTCCACACAAAACACCTGGGAGCTGCAGGGGTGGGAAAGGTTGGGGCTGGGTGAAATTCAGAGTTGGGGGAGGAGAGCATGGAGAGCTGGAAGATGAAAATCCACAGTCATCTGTGTGCACAGCCCTGAGTTCAGCTGTAGGCCAGGGACAAGGATCAGCTTGGGAAGAAGGGGTTGGCATCCTCTGGAATTACAAAAAACTCTGGAGGAGGTGGGTGCACATCCTGTACCACCATGGCTGGGGGACTGGGGGTCACAGCCAGCCATCCAGCCATCGGAAATGGGAATTACAGGACAAGCAGCTGCCCCTTCATCACCACAGCACCACCTGACACTGATCCTACCCCATCAGATTTGGGTGCTGAGACTCTCCTGGAAGGGCCCAGCTGGGCATCATCCCTATCCAACCACAGAAAAGCCCATCCTTTAGGAGAAAACAGCACAAATCCTGGAACAGGGAGAAGTGAGCAGGGTGATGGCAGCCTGCAAACCCAGCTGGGGACCTGCAGCAAGCCCTGCAGCCTTTCCCTTCCCTTACTCCATCAGATGCAGCCCAGTGCCACTGCAAACAGCCCTCATCCTTCCCAAGGAGTCCAGCAGGTCTGGAGCAATACCAGCACAATTCCATCTGTATCTCAGATTGATACAGAATCGATTGGATCGATTTTTTTTTAAGGTGCAGCCTCGGAATAGCTGAGAGTGGAAGGTGCAGCTCAGCTTGTACTTCCCCAAAACAATTTGTCAGGCCCCACTGTAGGAGCCTAATGACGGCTGTAATTTATGGCTGACACACCATATTTATCACCTCAGCATCCTCTCCTCTTCCTTCTCTCCCTCTGCCTCGTTAGGGATGGCATCAATAATGTTTATTGTAGCTTTTAATTTTTTATCGTTGCTATTCTTACCTGTGCTGCTGGAGATGAAGAAAGGCATTAGAGCAGGCAGAGCCTTTGAGATGTGTACCAGGGGAAATGATGAATTTAGGATTTGGGAATCTCTTCTGGAATTTCACATGTGGTGAGTGGGGAAAAATCAGGCCTTCTTCCCAAAAACTCAGCCTCCCATTCCCACTGACTCTGTGGATGCTCAGACCTCAGCTCTCTCTCATTGTGGAATTTCCTCCAAAATTGTGTTTCTGGCCCTACCCTCGTGCCAGGAAGCTCCCGTGATCTCCACCAGGCTTGTTTTGCTGCTCGGTTTGCAGACACATGGCCTTGCCAGGGAGACACCTCAGAGCCAGTGGGATTTCCTTGGTTTTCCTGCCCCATTTCCCTCTGCCCCTGGCCAGCAGAGCTCTCATTCCTCGGGAGATGTTTGCATTTCACAGCCTCTTTTCACACCTGGCAAGTGATGCCTCGGTTGTGGTGGATCTGTGTGTGTGTGTCCGGCAGCTCCTTCTCTGCAGGGAATTTTTGGCTGGCTCCACTTGAATATTCCGGTGTTTGGAGTGGCTGGCACATTCCTCATGAGGAATGAAGGATTTATCCCAGGTACTTCATCCACACCTGATGCCAAGCAGCCCCTGGGTGTCCCAGCTCTGCCCCCACCCCATTTACAGAGTAGGAGGCACCAAGCTGTGTCCCTAAAAACATCTGAAATCCATCCCACCTTGAGTTTTCCCCTTTCCCCCTCCACATTTTCTTCCCATTTACCCTTGAGAGAAGAAGTTGCAGCGGGCTTTGGAGCCCCTTAAACTGCCAGAACCAGGTTGGATGGGCTTGGAGCAACCTGGCATAGTGGAAGGTGTCCCTGCCATGGCAGGGAGTGGAACAAAACTATATTTAAGGTCTCTTCTAACCCAAATCATTCTGGGATTTTATGGGCAACAGTTCCCAAAGGGGATTTCCCCCCCCCCTCCCCCCCACCTCTTTCCAGACATGAATAATTCCCAATCCAATGGTTGTTTTAGCATCATTACGGGAGCCTCTCAGACGAGTTGGTCGTTTACAGATTAGACAGACATTGCTTACATTGTTCATAACCGATTATGGGATTGACAGTTTGGCTTCCACCCAAAATCCAGAGTCCCAATTTAGCCTAATTGGAACAGAACAGCAGAGCAAGCTGGGGGAGGGGAGAGTGACTGCTGACAATTTAGTTAACGTTGATTTTATTGATCCCTGAAAAGCCTGTGATGTTGCAGGTTCCTCTTTATAGGGCAATAAAGTTTATAGCTGGGATTGTCCCAGGGGAATAACAGCTCCGTGTATCCAGCTGCTCTCAGGTGATCACTGCCAGCTCCAGCCCCAGCCCAAATTTACTGAGGGATAATCAGAATCCAAGCAAAAAAAACCCCAAAATTCTGTTCAAGTCTTGGAATCAAAATACAGAAATACAGTGATGACCAAATTAAAAGACAATCCCTCCCAAATGTAGGATTATTGTGTTAAAAAAGCCTTTTAATTATTTCTATTCTATTCTATTCTATTCTATTCTATTCTATTCTATTCTATTCTATTCTATTCTATTCTATTCTATTCTATTCTATTCTATTCTATTCTATTCTATTCTATTCTTCTTTTCCATTCTCTTAAATTTCATTCCCATTCTTCTGTTTGCTTCTTCTATTTCTTCCTTCTTATTTTGTCCCACAAAATGTTGCTATTGCTGCTGTCCACCTTTAATATATTCCCAAATTCCTACATTTATCCTCATGAGACCTCTCTGATGTAGCCTGGGATCCCTCTCTGATGTGGGCTGGAATTTGTGCCTCTAAAAGCACAAAAAACAATCAAGAAATTTTTCTGGAGCCATAAAATAAAACCATGGAAGGTACATGATGGATCCAGAACTAGTGGTGGAGCACTGAAGTTTTGGTCAGATCCATGGGCCCTGGCTGCTAAAATTCCAATTAAAGGCACGTCCTGTGGCACGGGGGGGGGGCAGCTGGAGCAGAGACAGCCCTGAGACATGCAGCAAAGGCACCAGCAAAGCAAATATTTGAGCAAGTCCCAAGCAGGCAGGGATCTGAGTGGTTTTCCCCTCCCAACCCTTTGCTCCAAGCCTCTGACCGCTGGATTCTCCCTGATGTGCTGGCAGAGCTCTGTTTCCAGGCCTGTGGCTTTGAGCTCATTTGTCAAACGCAGGGATCTCTATGAAAGGCTGTTAGCAGAGCATTTACTTCCCATTCCTCATCCTCTGCTGTCATCACCTCCCAAGATTAATTAAGGAAAAAAGAAAAGACATCTTGTCTCTCCTTTGTTTCCCCATTCCTTGCATTTTTTAACAGCCCCTTTCTCTCTGTTCATGTCCTGGATACTGCTGGGGAGCAAACCAAGCAAAACCCAATCCTTCCCTCTTTCTTTTTGTGGTTAACATATCAATTTTTTCTGCCTCTCTGTAGGTGAAAGTGGTTGGCTGAGCTTTGTCTAGCACATCAGTTCTCTTCCATGGCCTCAGCTGCTAAAGCTAAGCCAGGGAAGATCCCAAATTCATTGATTTAAGATTGCTTCACCTGCTGGTTGCAGACTCGCAGCCCCAGTGCCAGGGTTGGTGTCCTGTCCCCTTCAAGGCTCTCATGGTGCCATTGGTCCTGCTCCCTGTGGGATAACTGGGGGCTTGTGCTCATGTGTGTGCTCCTTGTCCCACTTCCCTCTGTTAGGAACCATAACCTGTGCTTATCCCGGGCTTTTCCATGGCCATTCCCAATAGTCCTACTTGCTCTGCTCCTGGGGCCATCCCGATCCCAGCTGTGTGAGTGAATTATGAGTAAAGCCAGAGCCACCCCCTTCCCAGCCCTGCTCCTCCTTCCCTGCTTGATCCCCATATTCCCCAGTTCCTCTGTCCTAGGAGATCCCTTTGCACCCCTTTATTCAGTGTGGTGTTACACAGAGCTTTAGTGTGAGGTTTCATTCTCCCAGTCTGACCAGTTCCCCCAGTGCTGGCTGTTCCCGAGCTCTGGGTACCAGGACACCCCCATGGGATGGTGCCACTGGTCCCTGTTTGTGGCAGGTCAGGGAGGAGCTGGCTCCTCACGCTGTGTCACTGCTGATCCATAAAACCTGAATGGGAACCTTTGGGAAGGCGGGAGAGCTGCCGGGCAGCCGGCGCTCCCTTCCCACAGGGACTCAGGGATTTGCCATCTGCTCTCCTGTGCATCCCCAAAGCTCAGCCCTGATGTGAGCCAGCCGAAGAGGAGGAGGAGGAGGAGGAAAACCCAGCCAGCTCTGGCTCTGTCCTTGTCAGGGTGGCTCCCAAATGGCACCCTCACTGATGTGTGTGACAGTGGGAGACACCCTGGCCCTGTGCCACCGAGCCCATGGCACGGGAGCTGCCACTGCTGTCACTCGGGTGGCTCTGGCTCCCTGCACCTGCAGGAGAGGATGAAAACCCTTTTTCCTTTCTCTTTTCTCTCCCAGCAACTCATCCTCAATTCACCCATCCCAACTGAAGCCTGCCCCTGCTTTTCCTGGACTTCCCTGCATCAGCACAGCTCCCATGGTTTTTGAAGCCATCCATCACTGCCATCTCCACAGCCCCGAGCCACACACGGAATGAAGATGTGGAGCAGCGGCTCCTCAGCTGGTGTAAATCAACACAGATCTCCCCCCATCGGCCGAGTTAAACTTCCACCCAGCCGGGGAGGGAACCCAAAATGCTGCTCATCGGAGCAAAAGAAATTTCGGCAGTAATTAGATCTGGAGCATGATTACCCAAAGGGAAACGCAAAACAAATGTGGGTGACAGATATTTCCAGGATAACTGGAGTTATTAATGCTTTTCTCCAGCAGTGACAGGCACAGGGGATTAGTAGTGCCTGAAAAAGTCTGGTTTAGTGTGGGAAAAACTGAGGGCTGGAAATGAAGCAAGGAGGAGGCCATCTGCTGCTCGGTGAGCTCGCGGGGCCCTGCGAGGAAAGCTGCAGCCAAAACAACAAAAGGCAACGATGGGAGGCATATGTGAGGAGAAACACCGACCTGTTGCTCCTAAGTTTCCAGTTAAAAAGGGAAAAAAAAGAAGGAACCTGTTATTTGTTGCACGAGCTCCCCCAGAATTAGCAACCCTGGCACTGCTGAGCACAGCAGAGCTGGGGATGTTTCCAGTTAAAGCTGTTCCTTCCTGCTGGCCTGGGTTGGGTTGTTTGGGTGGGAGTGGGAAGGACCAGCCCTCCCTCTGTCATGAATGAGGGATTTAGGGTTACTCAAAGAATCACCATTGTTAGCAGAAATACTTTTAATATCAATTTATAAAAGTACAACAAAGCACAATGACAAAGTTGCTCCATTACTTGCTGCATAGATAAAATTGATGTAGAATGGAGCTGAAATGATTTACAGGGAGTCTGGAGATGAAAAAGGGTAAAGAGACCCTCCCACTGAGCCATGGGGTTCAGAGTAGAACCTCTCGCTTTCTAAACTCCTGATGGAGCTAAAACACGGCTAAACCCAATCTTAGTTCAGACTTGGACAACAGTTTAGGTCTACAGGAATGAACTGCGTGGATTTCTGTGGTACTGAGCCACCTGCTACGAGCAGCTAACCACGGATCTGGGAGTAAGGAACCTCTTTGTCTGGGGTAAGGAAGGATTTCTCAGTCCAGGTCAGGAATCTCAAACCTTGAGAGGTATCCCACCTCCAGGGGAGAGTCACTGGTGTGCAGTGAGCTGCAAAGTGGAGAGAACTGGAATTAGACTCATCCAAAGACCTGTCATTAATAGTGAGGTCTCAGCCTCAAGGAACAACCAGGAATGTCCCATCTCAAGGGAAGATCCTGGCCACGCTGCCCAGCAGAACCCATGAGGGCTCACCTAGATGGCCAAAACTGTGGGATAAAGTGGTTGGCTGGCAGCCAGATTGGACAGAGTGGGAAGGGTGTGCATGAGACTCCTTGAACCCATGAGGTTCTTTGCTCCTTGAGAAACAGATCTTGGAAAAGCCACCGCTGTTGCTGTGTTAATGGTAATGTGTTAATTAATGTGTTACAGGATTGGGGATCCAAGCTCGTAAGCACCAATATTCTCTGGGTCTTTCTCCCCCTCTGGGGCCTTCCTGAAGGAATTCCCAGCCCCCTTTGGAGCCTGTACCAGGGTACTGCTGGTTGGGTTGAGGAGGTTGAGTGTAGCTGACACCCTCCACACTCCAGAGGTGCCCATCCCCTTGTCCAGACCTTCCTCTCCACAGGACATCTGCTCCTTCCAGCAATGGAAGGGGAAGAAAAGGCATGAGCTGGCCCCTGTGTCCTCCTGCACAGCTTGGGCAAGCAGCCATGAGCTGTGTGGGCTGGGAATGGCCGGGAATGCCATGGACTAACCCACCCTAAGGTTTGTTTTTGGGTGTGTGCACTTACAAACTGCTCCAACATCATCCCTCAGCAGCCTGGATACCCCAAACCAGATGTGCTCCCTCAAGCCCATCCAACCCTTCTTTAAATAAAAAATTGAAGAAAATAGGGCTAAAACAACATTCAAATGAGAGAAAGGATGTCTTTTTTCTTCTAAATAAAAGGAGTGCTGACACCTAGGAAGTACCAAGATGAATTTCTAACAGGGTTGTTTGTCAATATGCATATAACAATTTGTTTTCTGCTCTGTGTTCCTCATGGGTGTTGGAAAGAGCCTGGAAAACTCCACCCAGTCCCAGCCAGATGCTTCAGGGAAAGCTCAAAGACCTTTACAGCAGGGTGATAACCTCACCATAATTAAAGCAGAAATTTTAGCTAAAATTCAGGTATTTAATAGACAATCCAAAATACATGGCACCATCAGGGCTGCTGAACACAACCTGCTGCAAAGCCACTAATAATTTCATTTTCCTAAGGATTTGCAGCACTGGGAAGCTCCCCAGATGGGGTACAGACCTGTGGCTCTGCTGAGACCAGTCTAACTCAGGTTTAAAGCCAAATGAAAGCCCATCTGCACAGATCCAGCCTTCCCGTGGGAAATGGGAATCCACCCCGCAGGCCTGAGGAGAGGGGAGGACACCCGTGGCTTGGCTGATGAGGTGAGGAGAAGGTGCGAGGAGCTCCTGGGGAGTGGGAATTGTCATGGCTCATCACTTCCCATGTGGCCAAAGGCAGGGAAATGCATAAATGAGAGGGAGGGAACATCCCACTGGGCTCTGCAGGTGCTACCTGGAACTGGATGTCCCCTGAGACCTGGAATTTTGGGTATTCCTAACTTCCTCCTTGGACTTTGCCCTGCACCAGTAACCACCAGTAGCAGACAGTGCCACCTGCCACAGGGCCACATCACACAGGATGTCTGTGTTCCAGCCTTTTGAGGTGTTCAAGGGTATTTGCACCTTTTTTTACAACAAATCACAGCCTGTCACAAGTTGTCACTGTTGATGCTCTGGTTCTCTGCGGGATACCTGGCCTGGAAATGCGTGAAGACAGCACCAGTGGGTTCCCCTGGCAGCTGAGCTGGCTTTCACAGGACCTCCTGGAGGAGGCAGTGTGTTCTAAGAGTGACACTTATCAGCTCTCGGTACTTTAAATGGGCCTTGGAAGTCCCTCCAGGTATCCAGGAGATGCAAAAGGCTGGGCTGAAGGAAATGCAGAGCCCTCTCCTGCTCAGTCGAAGCCAAACACCTCATGAGCAATATCCAGAAATCCCAAACTCCAAAACCACAGTGCTGAGAAGGGCAGCCAGAAAATACTCCCTTTCCTCAAGTCTGGGAATTGCTTTAGTTCATGGCTGGAAAAATCCTCCCGTTGCTGCTTCCTAGCAGAATATTCCATTAAACCCAGGAATTCCTCCCAGTCCCTGCTTTGGAAAATTGTGCTGTTCCTCTTTTGACCTGAGCACCGAAAGTCTTTGGCTAGAAGATAACCAGACAAAGAGGATGGGGAGTGCAAAGCTCTGGAACACTGCCCTGGTGTGGCTCTGCCTAAACACAAAAAAATCCCCCCAAAACCTCTCCCTGTTTCCTCAATATCCTCACAGAGACAACTCAGCTGGAAAGATGCATCCCGGCTAGGAGCTCCTGGAATTCTTCCCATGAGAAAGGCAGATATTTATTTAGAGATGGGACTGAATCAAAACAGACATGGGGAAATGTCAAAATATTCCATAAGTAGGAAGAGGAAGGAATACAGTTGTCTCTCTACCCTGTGAATGAATAACTTACATCCTGGGAGAAGCAGGACTGGTAATGGAGCAAGTGGAATCAGTTCTGCTCCGTCAGTGTTGACAGAAGGGAATAGCTCCTCCTGCCTTGGCCAGAGCGGATTCAGGCAGAGTAAACTGAGAACTGCAGGGGCAGGGAGCAAAGGAAAACAGAAGAGATTGCTTGGAAAACATGAGGAGGGAGAATGAATATTGAGGGGAGGCACGTTCCTAAACGTGGTCATGAGGAAATGGAGCACCCTGACCAAAGTGAGAGCAGAAACCAATGCTGCTGGTGCCACTCTCCCTCTGGAATACAAGGAAGCCACTGAGGTTAAATTTAGTCCTAAAGCCTCAGATTTGAATGTCTGAAATTAGAGGAATGGCTGTGGAACAGGGCTGGAAAAATATGATCTTTAAGGTGTCTTCCAAACCAAACCTTTCAATGGTTATGTTCTGTGAAAATGACTTGTGGCAGACCAGGGGAATATGAGGAATTAAAGTATTTTAATTCCTGCTCGACACCATCCAGGAACTGCTTCCCAACAGAGAATGCATTCTGGGGAGGATGGATTTGTTTTTGAGCATTTAGGATTTGTTTGCAAATCACAGCTGAAACCCAAGACTGAATTTTGTTGCATAAAGATTTGGATAGTCCTGCCAATTCCCATGATAATGCCTTGATTTACTGGCTCTTTCCTAAAGACAAATGTGAGATAACTTCAATAGGCAAAGTTGGCCTCGACTGTCACTTTTAAAAATACTTGAAAAGAGACTTAAATTAGGTGGAGAAAATGCAGAAAGTTCTCTAAAAAGGGATAGAATAAATTTAGAAATCAGCTTCAGAACTGGTTGGATTCTGCAAATGTCTGAAACTAAAAATAGAGGGGAACAGATGATTTATTTTTTGCCCTCCTTGATCAATTTCTCTCTTTTTTTCTCTCCTCACATTGGGGTCCCCTCTAAGTTTACACTGAGCCCATAAGGCTGTGCCTGGTAAACATTTTTGGTGTTATTTTTGTCTGAGTGACAGCCCTGGGTGGCATCCAAACACAACCACAACAAACTCGGGTAAGCCAGAGCAGCATGAGGACCCAAAAACCTCGGAGCAGACTGTGACCCGTGTCACTGCAATTCCACCCTGTGGAAGGGACTCACCTTCCTGAGGTCCCTGAACCACAGGCTGTGGCACAGGTGTCTGTTCCTGCTGGAAGCAGGGATTGGAAAGCGGGAAATGGGCTCCTCACTTCCCACATCTCCATTTGCACCTGGCAGATCTCGGACACGGGAACGTCGCTGCAGCACCACAACCCAAACTACAATCCCTGGAAGATGGGGCTGGAAATTTTGTGACTCTTTGACTTCAGTGGTGAGGATGACAGTGACAAGAGCAGCAGGATCTTGGCACAGCCTGGCTGCTTCCTGGCGCCTCAGCTGCTGGAAAGGTTTCTGCTGTAGACTCACCAGATGCTTGGCATTTGGGAATAATTCAGTGCTGATCAAAGCAGGATGGATTAAAAAAAAAAGGAAAAAGGGAGAACCCGTGATGAATTCATCCTTCACTGTGGCATTAGCACAGCCCTGCCCTGTCCCCCTCCTCCATGTCAGTGGTGAAAAATGCCTCCTCTTCTCCAGCAATTACCTGGTTGGGCTCACCCTTGGAATGCCGATCCTTCGGGAAATGGCAGCGGCCGCCCTGCTCTGCCAGCCCGGTGATGGATGAGCCCTGGCTCAACCCTGCTGCCATCTGCCACCAGGGTCCCCTCCCTGGCCCCCAACAAGTGACATCCTCGTTCCTCCACACGGATCAGGGGCGAGCGGGAAAAGTGGCAGTGATGAAAGGTCCCTGCAAAAGCGCAAATTATCTGCGGGAGGGAGGAGATGAATGAAGAGGAGCGGGGTGGGAGGAAAGGAGAAGATGGAAAGATGGAAGAGGAGGAAGGGAGGGATCACCTGACTCATGGCCAGGCCCTGAGGTGTAACCCCACTGTTCATGAGGCTCCTGATGGTTTGGTTATTTGCTCATGGTGAGCCCTTTTTGCCAGGATGAGCCCATTCCTGGGATGTCCCTAGGAAACAGAATGTGTCCCAGCTGACACACCACTCAGAGCCCACTGTGATCCTCAAGGCACGGCAGAGCAGGGAGCTGGATTAAATCAGACAAATGGCAGCTGTCAAAACCAAAACTAAACTGGATGGTGCTGGGCAGTTAAAGAAAACTCCTCTGGGGCCAGGGTGACCAAAGGCAAAGGTGGCTTGGAAGCCAAACCACCTCTGGATGTCCCAGGATGAAACAGAATGTCTGAAGCTTCACCTGGAGTAGTTTGGGAGGTCTTTGGAAACCTTCATCCTTCCTTCAGGGAGATGCAAAGCTTTGCTGATGGCATTTTCCAGGCTGGGTGGATCAGTTCCACCTCTGGAACGAGCTGAGAGGGACAGGTGGTCAGACCCTGCCATATTTCTCAGGTTTATCATCAAAACCTTCAGCTGGGGCCACTCTGCTTTCAGGCACAATCACTTTGCAGAGTACTTGGTTATTGTCACCAAAATCTCTCCATTAAATTTATCTTGGTAATAAACCCCTTTAATTTCCCAGGTTTGATGCCAGGTTTGCCCCAAGCTGCTCGGGTCAGAGGAAGCTGAAAGTCTGAGCTGAAATCCCTCTTCAGGCAGGATTTAAAAGGGGAAAACAAGAGGGAAAAGAGGCTGGCACTTCTAGAGATGCTCTGAAAATGCTCACCAAGCAGAAACGGTCCCACAAGAATTATTTCCCCCACTCCAGCTATCCCAAACTGCAGGACATTGTCCTTGCCCATCTGTCAGCTCAGCTCCAATACAGAACAAATCTCATTAACGGGCGCCAGAGATTTAGGGAAGGGCTGGAATATGGCAAAGGCCTTTAAAACGGGAGATAAAGCATCCCCTGCTCCAAGGAACAGAGGTGGTAAGGAAGATATAAACACCAACAAGCCTCCTGGGAATGCTGGAGAAAGGCCAGGACAAAGGCACGTCAGCACAGCTATGTTGGGATGACCCCACAGCAGTGAAAATAAATTATTAGGACTGGTGGGGGAAATAAAAGAAAAAGCTCTCCCCAACCTAAGGGTACCACCAGCATCAGTGCAATAATAAAAAGTAACAATCAATCAATCAATCAATCAATCATCATCCTCATCATCAGGATCCCAGCTAGCAGAGTTTATCCTTTTTGGGAGTGGGAATAGCTGGGTTTGTTCCACATCCCAGCAATTTCCAAGTGGATTTGGCAATAAAGCTGAAGGCGAGGTTTCCAAACATGTAAAGACAGGACAGGTAACAGCTTAATGTCTTTTGAAGAAAAATATCAGTGGGAAAAAAAAACAACAACACAATCTCAATCGTATTTCTTTCTTTGTAAGTGTTAATTTGGAATACTATATCAGGATTTTTCTCATTGCAAAACCACATTTTGGGGAAAAAAAGCCAAAAAAATCTTCCTAATGTTTTACAGGTTCCAAGGATTTTGTCTACAAAGGGTGCTCTTCAATGGGCAAAAGCTGGGAGACAGAGAGAAAATGGTGCCAACAAGGAGAAAGTGACATTTCCCTGTTACTCTGGGTTTTAACACCTCCGAATTTTTGCAGCCACCTCAACCTTTGTGAGCTGAAATAATAATTTTAAAATAGAGCAAACATTCTCCCCCCTCCTTCCTCCTCTTCTGCCAGTGCTTTTCTCACACATTTTTCTCCAATGGAAGGAGACGGATAATCTAATTTGACGTTTTGGGATATATTCCCTGCAGGAAGTGTAGAAATGCCACCTGCTACCTGTGTGTTAGATTTGATCATAAATCACCAGCACCCAGCACTCGACAGGATCTCCTGATATTTTAATCGCCACGAAAGGTCTGGCCACTGCTGGAATTAAGGCCTAAATCGCAGGTTTATGTTTTTCTGGAAATGCCAAATGCTGCCTTGCTTCTTTTATCACTCTTAATTGCCCTTCCTTAATTACAAGGAGCCAAATCATTAATTATATTCAGTGGAAAGGGACACAAACCCCTCTGCTTCAAGCTTGACCTTCTTGGAAATTCAGAATGAGCCCTGGGAGGATGTTTGGCATAGGAACAGGAATATTGGGACAACATTTGCTTCCAGGCACAGGGTGGGATTGGTGGGATGTCTGTGCAGGCTCAGGAGTTGGATTTGATGATCCTTGTGGGTCCAGCTTGGGATACTCTGTAATTCTATGGTGCTTAAAACACCAGGTCTAAGTCCACACCTCGGGTGGCTCCTCTGGTCTCCTGAAATCCGAGGTCAAACAGTTGGGAATCTCAGACCAGGTTTCAGATCCAGCTGCACCATCTCCATCAGAGACCTCTCCTCACCATGGGCTACAGCTCCTATGCTTCCAGGGGGTTCTGAAACACCTGACCCTGCAAGGACATCAGAGATTTTGTGCTGTTTTGCTGGCAAAGCCAAGTGACCAGAACATCTCTGCTCAGTCCTGCAAGGCTGGGAGAAAATCAGTTCAGCTTCCAGGGTTCAAATGGGAAGGAAAAAAGAAAAAAAGAAAAAAAAAAAAGAAAGATAGGTTGGGTAATGTTGGCTTAACCTCAAATTTGAAGACCACAAACACACCCAAGCAGCCCTGTTTGACAGCAGAGATGCTGGAAATATGTCCAAGAGGGACACGACTTCCTGGGGCTGCAGGAAGATCCCAGACAGGAGATGCACTACAACATCTTGAGTTTCCACTACTTTTCTGTCACCCCAATTCTCTGAGGACCAGGAGAGGCTGGGAAGTCCTGAGTGCAGCTCCCAGTGCCCAGCAGTGACACTGGGAGAGGAGCATCCCGACTGTCTTCGGGCCAAAACTGGATCAGGAACAGCGCTGGAATCCTCTGCAAGATTTCAAAGTTGCCACATAATTATGCGAGCAAATATTTGGGCTGGAAGTGCTGTTAGTCATTATTTGCAGTTCATTTTCTCATATTTGTTCTCTGTCTTTTAAATAATAAAAGAGAGAAAGCCAAGATGACAGCTCACAGCACTCCCATCCAGGAGCAGATACAACAGCTGGGTTCTTCTGCTAAACACCTTTGGTTGTGCACAGCTTCCTGGGAAAGGTTGTGCCAGGGAGGAATTTGGAATTACAACTTCTGTGGCACTGATGGGTCCTGGTCATTCACCAGGAAAATCCCCACTCCTGGCCTGTGCTGTTCTTGTGCAGTTTTTCTGGGTTTACACCCTGGGGCAGCACAACAGGAACCATTCCCTGTTTCCAGGCCTCCCTGGATTCGGGGGCTTTGGCACCTCATTTGGAGGCCTGATGGTGGCAACAGCTGTTCCTCAAATTCAGGGCTTAGCACCATTAATCACATCAGTAGGCAGAGGGGTTTTCTCCAGCAGGAAATCCAGGAACAGCTCCGGATATGATCCCAGTCAGGGAAGGGTTTACACTCATCTATGGAAGTGCAAGGCTTCCTGGGCATGGAGGCATGAGAGGAGATATTCCACAGCAGAACCGCATAGCTGGCATCAAAAAATTACTTGAGATGCAAAAACACGTCTCCAAAACTTCCACAAACTGCATTCCAGCCACAGGTGTCTCCGTGCCTCCAGCACTTTGTACAGGGTGGGGTAGGAAGGTGTAGGCAGCAACACTTCCATATAAACAACCTGGCATAGAAAGTGTGGGATTACTCCCTTTGGCAAGTTATGGCTCAGGGAATGGAGGGATCCAGGACCCAGAGCCTGGATCTGGCATCATCAGGGTTGTTCCTGCCCATCCACTGGGGGCAGTTTTGGGTGAGAGATTGGAGAGTGTCCAAAGGAGGGACACAAAGATGGAGGAGGGTATGGAATTGCCAGAGAAGGAGCGGCTGAAGGCACTTGGTCTGTTTAGTTTGGAGAAGGGGAGACTGAGGGCAGAGCTCATCCCAATCCACAGTTTCCTCCCAAGTGACAGATCTGTCCCTGCGCTCTGGGACCAGGGACAGGACACAAGGAACAGCTGGAGCTGTGTCAGGAAGGGTGAGGCTGGAGATCAGGGAAAGGTTTTTCCCCCAGAGGTGCTGGAGCTCCCCAGGGAATGGGCACAGCCCTGAGGCTGCCACAGCTCCAGGGGTGTTTGGATAACACTCTCAGGGATGCACAGGGTAGGATTATTGCAGTGTCTGTGCAGGGCCAGGAGTTGGACTGGATGATCCTGTGGGTCCCTTCCAACAGATTCCATCATTCTTGTTCCCAGGACATGAATGGCCAACAGCTGGCTCCTTCCAAAAACATCTTTTTTATTCCAAGAAAATCGAAACACAAGGTGTCAGTTCAATTAAAATTGAAATGCCTCCAGAAAGCTGAACAGAACCCCCATTCAGGACATCTCCCCAAAAACCAGAAGCACCTCAGGGTGGATAGGGCACCTGCCTCCTTGGGTTTGAGCCCACAGGGAAGATCAGCAACCCGTGGATCTACAGCAAAAAACTCCCAAAACACACGAAACCTGTCTCCAGTGAGATATTTTTGGCTTTGCATTGGATATTGGGAAGGAATTGTTCCCTGTGAGGGTGGCAGGCCCTGGCACAGGCTGCCCAGAGAAGCTGTGGCTGCCCCTGGATCCCTGGAATTGTCCAAGGCCAGGTTGGATGGGACTTGGAGCAAGCTGGGATAGTGGCAGGTGTCCCTGTCCTTTGTTTCTTTCTAAAGCCACAGTTGGTGATTAATGGGCTTTGGGACAGGACCACAAGGACATTTTCTGTCCAGTTTCATCCCTGCTCCAGCTGGGCCATTCCCTGTTTTCGCTGCCATAAGTTTCCGTCACAATTTTCTGCTTTCCAAGAGCATTAGAAGTCATATTGGGGAGCACAGCAGCAGGTGACACTTGACTTTAATATTAATGGCTCCTTTTTATTCTGGAGTTGTCTGGTTTAGTTGAGAGTGGAGATTCTGCATGGCAGAGGCCTTGTGCTTTGTTTGACAATGGGCTCCTCTCCCAGGGACCCATGGTAAGATTTCCTAAAATACCAGAGGATATCCCTAAAGGATATTTCCTAAAATACCAGAGTACCTGGTAACTTTGGCCAGGATGAGCCCAATCTAATGAATGTTCTGATTCCTTCCCCCACAGAGATTTCCAAGTGGTGCCACATGAAATGCCTGAATCTTTTAAGGGATAATATTCCATTAACCCAGCACATCTATCAGGGTGGAGAAGGTGGGAAGAAGAGCAAGTTTGGTATTACAGCTGCAATTTTACTCAGGCCATCACTTTGGAGCTCAGATTTTCTCATTCTGGGGTTCAGGGCTATCCTTGAAATAAATTACTCCTGCAAAGAGCTCCTACAGCTTCCACACTGCATCCAAAGGGTGGAGAGCAATCCATTAACATCGCTGGGCAAAGAGACAAGCAGCATCTCAGGAGAAAAAAGAGGGGAAAAAAAATCACAGTGCTGCTCCCAAGAGTTCAGATATCTCCAGTCAAATCACTAAAACAAGGAGAGAAGCTGGGAAAAAAAATAAAGGAAAATTAAAAATAAAGAGAATTATTGAATGTTGCAATTTCTTTGCTTTGGAATTTTTTTGGTGCCATTTTGGTGATGCTTTCTAAGTCCACACACTAAATTAAAAAGATATGAATGGGGATCAGTTCAGATGATTTATTGGGAAGAAATTCCTCCCTGGGAGGGTGGTGAGGCCCAGGCTGCCCAGAGAAGCTGTGGTTGCCCCATCCCTGGAGGTCCCAGTGCCCACATCCTGCAGCCCTGGGAGAACCTCCTCCCTGCTGGAGCAAACATTCCTTCATTAAAGTGCTCCATATCCTCTCAGGAAAGTCCCTTCTGCCCCAAAAGTGCTTTAATATCAAACAAAACACATGCTCTGAGTTTGCAGCCTTCTCTGTTACCATCCTTGATGAAAGGAACACTTTTTCTTCCACCTTTTGAAATGGTTTTCCATCCCCTCGGCAAGACCTTGGGCTAGAGATAGACTGAAAAAAGAACAGCTGCTTTTTTTCTTTTCTCTCTCTTTTTTTTTTTTTTTTAACTTGTTTTTCCTTTTTAGAGAACAGAATTTCCCCCCACCTGTAGATTTATTTCCCTCCTGCTGCATTTCAAGTTTTGAAGCTCACTCTGATGCTGATCAGTGCCAAGCAGGGGCTGCATGAGCTGTTTTTTAAGGACAACTGGGTGATCTCAGCTCCTGTTCTGCTGCCAGCCTCCCAGTCCAGTCTGGGATCAAGGCTGCAGTTGGAATTGTGCGTTTCCCACATGTCCTCCCTACACTGATCCTACTCTTTTGCTTTTAAAGCATCCCCTCCTCTGCCTGTACTGATGTGATGTGGATGAGGTGGGAGAATGTTCCCAGCAGGATGGACCAACCCCATCCCATACCCAGCCTTGCTGGGCACCACATCATAACCTGGAGCAAATCCTTCAATCACAACCTCCAGAGCCACCAGCAGCCCAGGAAACACCGCCCTGGTTCCAGCAGGGAAGGTGCAACCCCAGACATCCCCACCCCTTACTGCTTTACACTCTGGTGTGCTTCAACAAGTGCAGATACGTTTTTGTTATTTTAAAAATTATCAGCGGTGACTGAGTGTGAAAGGATATCATGGAAAAGGACTTGGACCTGCTCAGACAAGTCAGAAAGATGCTCTGAGAGCTGGAGCCAGGCTGGGAGAGCTGGGGGTGCTCACCTGGAGAAGGCTCCAGAAAGACTTCAGAGCCCTTCCAGTGCCTACAGGGGCCCAGGGAGAGCTGGAGAGGGACTGGGGACAAGGGGTGGAGAGACAGGACAAAGAGGAATGGCTTCCCACTGCCAGAGGGCAGCGTTAGATGGGATTTTGGGAAGGAATTCCTCTCTGTGAGGGAGGTGAGGCCCTGGCACAGGGTGCCCAGGGAAGCTGTGGCTGCCCCTGGATCCCTGGAAGTGTCCAAGGCCAGGCTGGACAGGGCTTGGAGCAACCTGGGATAGTGGAAGGTGTCCCTGCCCAAGAAAAGATGATCTTTAAGGTCCCTTCCAACCCAAACCAGTCTGTGATTTCAGGGTTCCCAGTCTCCTAACAGGAGTGAGTTCAGGACCATGGGGGTGCCAGCAGGGCTAAAGCAGCAGCAGCTTCTGATGGGGACAGGGGATGCTAAGGACACCCAGGAGGCAGGGCCAGGGCAAGAACTGCTCCAGCCAGGCCAGGGAGCAGCAGAAGGATCCAGGATCACCTGGCTGCACCCCCAGCTCCCTGCTCTGCCCTCATTCCAGGCAGGATGTGCAGATCCTCATTAGAGCAGCTCTGACGGGCCGTGCTCCTTTATCTGCTGTCCCTGTCCCCTGCCAGAGCTGCCTGAGGGCACAGCTCGGAGCTGCTGCTTTGAAGGGCTGCCAGGAAACCCTGGGGCCTTCCTGTTCCACTGCTTCACCAGTCCTGGGGACACCAGGGGAGAAAAGTCACCTTTAATGACCACATGCCAGACAGCTTCATACGCTGTGATACCTCCTTGCTGTGATACCTCCTTGCTCAGCCTGATTTCCACACGGTGGGAGCTCATTCCTCACCTGCCTTTTTCCTTTGGAAACAGATCTGCTTTCCTTATGGGATGGAGCAAGAGCTGGCATAAATCCACTTTTTCCCCCATGGGCAATTGGGATTGCTCCAAGCTTATGTCTTTATCTCTCTCATCACAAGCTAACATCAGCGTTTCTGATTTCTGCTCTCTCCATCTCTCTTCCCCAGATTCACCCAGGCATTGGGATTCCCTGCCATCCTTGGAAGAAACATCCCATATCCCCTACATCTCCTTTGGGAATGTGTCTGGAGAGCCAGGATGAAGAGGAGCTCCTGGGGGGGAGAAGTGGTTCTTCCCACACCTGAGGGCTTGGGGACTCCCTGGCTGCTCCTCATCCCACCCTGGGACAGTGCTGGAAGTGCCCAGGAGCTGAATTGCTGTTCTGAAGGAAGCTCAAGCTTGCCCTGCACCAATCCATAGCTATGTGACATTCCAACTGCTCCCCTCAAAAACCTGAGGCTTTATTTCCCATCAAAAATTCAAGGCACCTCCAAAGTGTTTTGCCCATTAAAAACCACAGCTCTTTCCTTTCCTGGAATTTCTCCATTTTCATCTATTTTTCAGTAAAGCTCATTTTGGTAGATCAGCTGGGAAAAGACAGGACCTTAAACCAGTCCACCACTGATGGCAAACGCTTTTGCTACTCCAAAAGTAAAATTTTCAATAATAAATAAATTTTTGTGCTTCTCTGCTTAAGTTCTGGCAGCTCCTCTCATGCTGACACCACATAGGATTTCTATGGAAAGTCAGATTTGGGTGGGTTGATCCCTTAAAATATTGTTTGTTTAACTTAATAGCATCTACTTTTCTCCTAAAATAATGTCTTCAGCAAAATGGCCCTCCTGGGGAGCATAGAAACAGCAGCACCAAATAATTAACTGGGATAGGGAAGGGACACTGGGGAATTTTTTGTGATGATGCTGCAGAAGTGTTCTCCTACAGGCAAAGGGATCACTAGATTTCAACAGGGAGTCAAAGAATTCCCACTGTTGTCCTCCAGCAAGGCCTGGTTTAATTCCCAACAGCGAATGGAGACCCAAAAGTGAAAGAAAAATCGCCTATTTCATGTCCTCACTGTTAAAATTACAGATACAGGAGCGATCCTGCATGTTCAAAAGCCAAGTAAAATAGTGTAAGAGATAAAAATAATACATGTGGCTGAAATCCAGGGTACCTGAGGCAATCCTTGTGGGATGGAGCAGTTTATCCTGACGGAGAGGGGGAGGCTGGATGAGGAAGCCACAGCAGAAGAGGGTGAATGGTTTTATGGGCTTTGATACTTAATGGTCCAACTGCAAATGACATGAAAGTCCCTGATTTTCAAGGTGACTGATTTGAGCTGTCTCAGACCCTCTGTTATCACCAGCCACTCCTGAAATCCTCCCAATCTGTCCCTGGAGGCCTCCTGAGCCAGGAGGCAGCAGGACTCCAGGGCTGGCCCCGATCCAAAATCTGCAGGCAAAGGCTGATCTTGGCAAAGTTTCTGCTCTGCAGTTTGAAATCCAAGAGCTCCTTCATGCTTCCTGACCTAGGACCAGAAACAGTCTCTTTCAAGAGCTCCTTTTGCTGCTTAGTCACAGCTTTTGGGAATCTGAGGGATTTTTTTTTTTCCTATTAAGTTTCTTCTTTCTCTTTTACTGGAAGAAAGTGCACTTATTCCATGTCATGAAATCAAAGGCGTGAGCAAAACCTGTTCTTCCCTGCTGGGAGGACAAGGCAGATTCCCTCTCTGCTTTGCTTTAACGTAGCAGACAGACTCCAGGGATAAGTGGGAGTCAGTCCTGGCTCACTATTTCTGCAGGAACATTCTCCCCCAGGAGGGTGCCCCGAGCCTCCTCTGTACCTGGGGGCCTTCAGGCCTCCATCCTTGGGTTCTCCAGTACCCTTGGGTGAGGCACAGCGAATCCCGGGCTCAAGCAGCCCAGCCCAAAGCCCAAAAAAGCCCCAAAGCAGTGGGATGGAAATCACTGGAAAGGCCCTCTGGCTCCTCCTGTGCTAATTGCCAGCAGTCCAATTACATCCATGGCTCTGATAGATTTAATTGCCGAGTTGCTGAAGAGACAAGTGACCTATTATGGATCATTGTTTACAGCAAATTAGTTCAGAAGTTCCCATCATTCTGCCTGTCATGCTCAGGGGCAAACTCCTTCTGCTCCAAGGGCTCCAGAACACTCAGATGTGAGGAAAAGCTGAGCAAAGACACAGCCAGGGCACAGCACAAGCCTGGCTGGGCAGCAGGAGAAAACTCTAAGGTGAAAAGGGTCAGAGAGAGAGAAACCAACAGTTCAGAGGGGAAAATGTGCCCAGGGAAAGGTGCTACAGAGGTCCTGGAAGAGCAGATGGGAGAGGAGGACACAGGAACTCCTTGAGCACAGCTCAGACATGGTTAAATGGAGCTGCTGGGGCAGTGGGTGGAGGATGGGTGTGTGGGGGTCCCAGGTGAGGGCAACTCATCCCTGGAACGTTTGGGGAGGGAAACTTGGCTTCCTGAGGGGTCTCCAAAGCAGTGTCAGAGAGGAAAGGTAAAGGACCTCTAAGAGGTGTGGTATCTGGGGGTAAATAGAAGGAATGTGGAGGGAACATTAGCAAGACATAAATGGGGCTGGGCTGAGAAGATGCTCAGGAGAATTCTGCGATTTTCTTGGCAAACAGGTTTCTCCCCACCCTGGGGACAGCAGGGTTGAACATGGATGTGGTTCCTATTGTGCATGGATAACATGGAACACCAGGACAGCATTACCCGGACTGTTACCTGGAGATAAAAGGAATTAAAGCAGGGGAGCACAAGCAGCTTAAAACCAGGCCTGCCCTTGACTTGCGCAATATATTTCAACAGCCCCATAAAAAGATCAGGGAATTCAGTCAAGCATGAATAGTTACAAGCATAAAAGAATGGTGGTATTATATTTATTATTAAAGCCCTTTGAAAGCCCCCTTATTGCAGATGGATTCAGAGCCTCTGGGGAAAGTCAGGGACAGGATATTTAGCAGAAATGTTATTAAAAATAGAAATTGTTTCCTATGACTTAACCTTACTGCCTAGGGGGAAATCACTTAGGTGGTGTTAGAGGAGAGCACGCAGTTATGGGGCCAGGATTGTTATGGAAAACTGTGCACAAGGTTTGTGGAACAGCAGCCCTGGTCCTGCTCCCAGGGAAGCAGATTTACCTGGGCCTTCCACCCACTGCCTGCATCCTCAGCAGGGGCAGGAAGGCTTTTCCTTGGACCAACCTGTGCTCCCTGCTGCATCTCTGAACTCCAGAGGATGCTCCCAAGGATCCACACTCTGTGGTGAATGAGTAGAGGGATGGGGAAGGGTGGAAGCATTCCAGACCAGGCCAGGCTGGGGCTTGGAGCAACCTGGCCTAGTGGAAGGTATCCCTGCCCACAGCAGGGGCTGGAATGAGGTGATGTTAAAGTCCCCTTCCACCCCAAACCATCCAGGGATTCTATGACATTATTCTGTGAATGGAATTCATGGCATCAACACCCAGCAATTTATCAATTTCTTGGTTTCTCAATTTATCACCATTCTGTACCAATTTATCCACATTCTGCAGCTCCCAGATGGCCCTGGTTCCCCCTCTTTGGGCTGGGGGGATTTGGGACTGGTGGCCAAAGAGCAGCACATGGGATGCCACCACGGTTTGCTTGGGGCTTTAGTTCCAGCCTGGATTACAGAGAGCCTTTTTCCCAAGTGAGGCTGCAAAAAGGTTCAGCACTGACAATCTGGTGTTTTCTCTCAGGAAAGCTCCTCTGCCCCACAGCCAAAGGCTGTTTATCAAAGCAGCATCAGGTGTGATCCCCCCCCTGCAAAGCTGGCCCAGAGCTCTTTGAGAAATGCAGCTCCAGAGGCCATGGAAATGCCAGGGGAACGCTGAGCTGATCTGATCGTGTCCTGTCTTCCTCCTGGGATACATCTCCGGGAAGATGGGCAGATATCAAACATTCATCACAGGCACTTGTCCCTTTAACAGCTGACATTGGTGCAGCAAAACAGATTTTGATCACTTGAGCGTAATGTCACTGCAATCATTGCCTGGAATGTAATTTTGCCTTTAAAAAAAAACAAACAGGGAAGGAGGATAAAAAATGTGACTCAAAGGTCTCCATGCTTCAGAAAAGCTGGCTCTGAAGTTTGGCTGTAAGCATCAGATCTCAGCAAATTCTGTAAACTTCCTCCTTCCCCCGCCCCGCCGCCTGTATTTGGATATTTTCCTCTTTCTTAATGATATTCCTTCAATTACATAACTTCACGGATCCTCAGGATCAGGATTAGGGAGTTCAGCTTCATTATCAGTGCAGATATTGTCCTTTGGAGACGGAGCTAATGGCCATTTGTCTTCTTCAATTCAATTAACAGCAACCCTCCCTGGACACCACATCAGTTGCACTCGGTGACACTCTGGGACACCCCCTCCTCCACCAGGACCTGACCCCCATCTCCTCAGACGAGCTCTGGCTCCTCTCTTGCCAGCTCCCTGCTGTACATTTTAGCAGCACGTCAGGAAATGGCACAGTAAATTATCCAAGAATTAAACCAGGCAGGGTGAGAGCCAAGAAAAATCCATTTATCGATGGCCATTCCCACTCTGAAGTGCTTGAGGAGGTTGACAAGACAGGAACATATCTTCCCTGACCAGACAAGAAGACTCTTCCCAAGCAGGACAAGGTCACATCTTCCTGTCAAAGATGAAGGCGGGGACAGACTGAGGGAAAAGTTTCAACATTTTCAAAGGGAACGGAGCAGCTCCAGAACATCAGTTGTGACCTTTTGGCACAGCTTTGGACCATGGATCCCGTATTTCCTCTTATCCTTGGCCTCTGCTCTATGAATGCTCCTGCCACTAAGTTCAAGGAGCCTCAAAGCATCGCTCCATGACATTCCAGCATGGGAATAATCCCCTCACATCTGCAGAGATGTGATGCTTGGGGGTGTGGGTTGGCAGTGGGCTTGGGTTAATGGATGGACTCCATGACCTTGGAGGGCTTTTCCAACCCTGATGATCCCATGTAGCTCTCCAGCAGTGCTCCATGCAGAGCAGAGGGTGGAAGGCAGCCCACTGCCACAAGTAAGTCCCTTTCTGCTCCTGGCATGAGGTGATTTCAGTGGAAAGCGTTAATTGCTGTCAAATCTCTCTGCTAGCAATGAGACCTGAGAAATTCCCTTTTTAGTACAACTCTTACACTGAGGAGGGATTGGCTGACAATTCATGGATGCAAAGAGCACCTGATCACAGGGAGTGGGCAAGAAATTGGGGGAGTCTCCTGACCAGCCAGAGCCTGACGACTTTCCAGGAGAAGAGCTACCAATACAGGCAGAAAAGGTGGCTGTGAGCTGAGGAACAGTGTCCGTGTGGGACTGAGTCTTTCCTTGGAAGTCTGCCCATGCCTCCAGGAGGTGACCACCCAGCTGGTCCAGCTGAAGCCCTCCCCAATGACATCAGCACCCCATGGTCATCCTCCCTAAGGTTTGTTCTTGAAAGGATCCAGTGAAACCCCAGTGTTTGGTTTGCCAACATGTCCTTCTTCTTTAACGACAGCAAAATCCATCCCTGTGCCCCTGGAGCAGGCCCAGCCCCTCGCTGCTGTGAGGAACAGTGATGGGATCGCTGGGATGTAACAAGATTGATCACCTGCTCCTGGAGAGTGATTGCCTGCTCCGTGTCCTCAGTAAATAATGTTCTGCTGGCATCATCTGGGACATCATTAACCCAGGAGACAGCGGCACCATTTAACCTCCCCTGCCTGCCCGATGTGTCTGGGTACTCAGCGAGGCCTGCCAGGGACAAGGCGAGGCTGGGATGCCAAAATCCACATGGGGGAAGGAGGAACACTGTTTGGTACCACGCAGAAGGTGATGCCAGAACCTCTGAGCAGCTCCACTTGAACAGCCTTTGGAGGCAGCCCACAGTTTGGTCACTCTGGCAGCAGCAACGGTGACAGGTCACAGGTTCCAGCTGCAGGGCACATCAGGCTGTTTCCCAACTCTCATCCATAGCCATGGCCACTCACAGGGCTGGACACAAGCAGAGCTCTTCCCACGTGTGATCTCCTCCCTTGCCAATCCACCACCACAATCCACCTCAGTGACTTCCTTCAGGCAGGGCCCGTACCAAGGGCTCAGGACTTGGACTCGTCTGGTCCTGCCTCCTCACTCTGCTTAATAACTCCTGACTGCTCCTTCACCGTGTCTGTGCCTGAAACGTTGGATTTATTAATGCATTTTTAATTAGCAAACTCATTCTCCAGGGGAAGGCGTCTTGCATTTTAATGGCCTTTGCTTTGAACCTTTGCCAGAGAGAGTTTTATACCACAAACCTCAAGCTGCAACCAAGTTTCCTGACCCTCAACTCACATGCTGAGCAGCAAAGGGAGGAATTTGCTCCATAGATGCAGTCCCAAGTTAGTCCAAGCTGGTGGGACGTTCCAAAATTCAAGGTCCAGAAAACCCACAAAGGCTGCGCACACTTAGAGAAGTGCTGTTGTCTTGTTGGAGCTCAGCAATGGGGTTTGGGTGGTCCCAGGAGACGGGGAGAGGGCTGAGCACGTGTCCTACGTGTGTAGGGACAGGCAGGAGCCAGCCTGACCGCTCCCCCCAGCCCTCTGCTACTCAGAGTTCCTGTTCCTTAGAGCCTCATTCCAGCTGGTTCATTACCCAGTTACCCACTGAATTTCTCCAGGAGGTGCCTCTTTGCAAGCCCCACCTTCCCAAATAATTTCCTGTCATTAGGGGCCAGCAGAAAGGCCTGTTTTTTCCTAGGAGTTTGTGATGTTTTAATCAACTCTTCCGGATAGAGTTACACATTTAAATGCTGTGCTGTTCCCTTCAGATCTCCCCAGGCACTTCATGGCTCCAACCTGGTCTCGGTGTTCTCTGTACTGCTCCAGTCCCAGATCTTCTTTCAAACCAGCTGTGACAATTGAGATGTTCCCAGTGATCAGTGCTGCAGGACCCCACCGTCCCCAGCCCTGGTTCACAATCCATCTCCCCGCCTCTGGGAGGAGCAGGAGTTGAACCCATTTCCTCCTCTCCCGTGCTTTGGGAAGGGTGGGAGAACTGCTGACAGCTTGGTAGTTTATTTCCACGCAGCTCCATAGATCCAGACCTTCCAAAGGCGTTCCGCAGCGCCAGCTGTTCCTGGGTTTTTTGGCTGCTCTGTCACACAAGCTGCTAGTGATGCCATTTGTCTCCATGCTCCTCTGAAAGCACATCCCAGCGGCACACGAGTCCCAACAACAGCTCTTTCCCTGCCCTCTCCCACACTGGAAGGGAATGGCACTGTCTCCAGAGGAGCAGGACCTGGCATGGAAATCCCTTCCTGGCAGAGAGTGGCAGATGCTGAGCGTTCCTGCAGCTACTGTTGTGCAGGAGGTATTTAAGCTCCATTGAGTCTCCTGATGAACATCCCGTCCTCAGCTCCTCTGGATCACCGTGCGGAGGCAGCAATGTGTGTGCAGCTCATTCCCACAGCAGGACATGCATTAATCCTTTCTGAATTCCCCACCCACCCACATCCCCATCCCTCTCTTCCAGGCAGCAGCAAATTGAGCTCACCTGGAGCCAGGTGCTCCCCTTGCCATTCCCCCAGCTCCTGGATTCCCTGCCAGCCTTCCTGTTTCTCAGTGATTCCCCTGAAGCTGCTGGGATCGCCTCACTGCCTTAAGCTGTGCTTTAAGGACTTGGGAAGCAGCTTAGGCGCTGTTGCATGACTCGATCCTCCCCCTCAGCTCTCCCCTCTCCGAGGAGAATCCTGAGCCTGGTCCTGACCTCTAGCAAGGTCCCTCACTGAGTCCTGCAGCACTGCAGGTCCTCTGAGGGAAAGAGCACCGAGTTAGGACCAGGGAACAGCTGGAGCTGTGTCAGGGGAGGTTTAGGTTGGATATCAGGGGAAAGTTCTTCCCCCAGAGGGTGCTGGGGCACTGAACAGGCTCCCCAAGGCTGCCAGAGCTCCAGGAGCATTTGGAAAATGCTCTCAGGGAGGCACAGGGTAGGATTGTTGGGGTGTCCTGGGCAGGGCCGGGGGTTGGACTGGATGATCTTGTGGGTCCCTTACAGCACAGCCTATTTTATGATTCTATGGAAGAAAGTGGTTTCAGAAGCCTTTTCCCTCCCCTCTTCCTCCAGGCAAGGGGGAACAATCATTTGACAGCTCAGTTTCCTGGTATTTCCCAATCCCATATCAGTCATGTCACTCTCCACCTTGTCCTGGGCAGGAACCAGCCCCGTTTACCAGCAGGACCCCTGGAAGTGGCACCAGGTGCAGGTGTCCTGCAGAGACCAGCCAGAGGCCACAGCCCAAACCTCAGGCCAGGGCCTAGAGATTCATCCCCAGGCCTCTGAGAAGGAGCCATTTATTATGCCCCTTCTCCCTTAGCGCAGTCCCTGCTCTCCTGCATCCCCAAGTGCCAATATCCCGTGGTTTTTCTGATCCAATTTATCACAGGGCTGTTTCCCTCAGTCAGCAGATGCCCTGTGCTCAGGTTCCTGACGGATCGATTGATGCCGAGGCCTCTGGGGTGCCACTTGCCAGGTCCCTGAGTTCCCATTCCCCTTCTGTCTCAGAAGGATGTGGGAAGAGGAGGGAAAAGCCCAGAGGGACAGCGAGGGACAGGGACAGCTGAGCCCTGCAAGTGCTGCTGGGCTGAGAGAAGGGCTGGAAGGGGTGGCAGGAGAGCATTCCTGATCTCTGCATTCCTTAGGGGCAGATCAATTTGGCACTGCAGCAGCCATCCTCCTGCTCTGCCCTCACCTGTTGGGATTGAGTGGATTCCCATTTTGAGCTGGGGCAGGAGCTCTGCCCCTCCACCCCACAGCTCCCCCAGCAAGTCCCACTCCAGCCCTGCAGAGACTCCACCCTCAGCATTGTGTCCCCACGCCACATGCAATGGGAAATGCATGTAGGAAATGCAGGAAGTGGAGTTAAGGCCTTCCTACTTCTCTGTGTCAAGGGGGAGGCTCAGGGTAAAGCATTTCAGTGACATGAGCTCATCTTTGCTGCATCCTTGCTCCCCTTTGGAAGGGGAAAGGTGCCCAGTGAGCCCAGGGCAGCCAGTGAGCTTCCCACCGGTGCCTGCCTGGAGACCCCAACAGATGTTACTGGCATCAGAACAAATAGCAAGGACAATTAGCACTTTCCATCTTCTCTTTGGAGAGGACACAGCACCATGGCAGGCATTCCTGCAGAGGAAAATACCTGGGGTCACAACCCAGCAGATTTCACACTTGGGGTCCTTAATGGATTTCTTCCCACCCCAGTGGACCTTGCACAAGCAGTTGGTCCAAGCTTCTTTTCTCAGCCTGCAAGAGCCTTCACTGAATTCTCAATTAGGCACAAAACCTCTTAAGGAGTGAGACAAAGCTCCCAGAAGTGGTTTTATGGCTTCCAAGACACAAAGCTCTCCTCCTCCAAAGCACTCTCCTGACAAACACTCCTTCCCCAGCTTTCCAAGTGCATTTTCAAATCAAAGCTGTAGCTGTGAAAGGTGACTGGGACATAAGACTGGCCTCCTGCCCCACTTCCCTAATCTGCTTGGAGAAGACCTTCAGTGGAAACAAAAGGAAGTTTTTGTTTGTGCTCCCTCTCCCATAACGAAAATCTCCTAATTTTTGGGGAGGTGGATATGTGGAGGGGCAGGATACCTCAGGGGTGGGAGAGATTTCCTCGTCCTTATCAAGGAGGAGGAAAGAACCAGTATTAGCAAGGTCTCATAGCTCAGTCTCTTGTTTAAGGACAAAACACTCACCTCCAAACAAGTAGCAACGGGGAAGAGTCAGGAAGGAGACAAAAGTTAAGCATTGTCATCAGGAAGATGGGAACAGACTTCATCAGCCCAGCATTGGAACTGCCACCTCTCAGCAAAATGCAGGGAGATAAAGAGTGTTAGTTATGCACTGTCATGGTGCATTAAATAAAGGTGGCTGCCCTTGAGCCCTCCTTCCTCGAGCCCTTCACCCCGCTCCCCTCGGGAGCATCATTAGAATGGCACAGCAGCCTTGGCCCCCCAGGGTCAGGGAACCCAGAGTTGTGAGCTCAGCAGAGTCCGAGCAGCTCTGCAGAGATGCAGCAGAGTGACAGGTGAGGTCCCTGCCCTTTGCATTAGCTTGATTTTAATTTGGAGCCGCGCTGTTCATTACTTCCATCACATCCAGGCTCTGTTGGCTGGCTCGGAGCTCTGGAGTGCTGCTGACTCGGGCCAGACTGGTGCTCCATCCCTGGGGCCCTGGCTCTGTGAGTGTCACAGGCAGTGCCATCTGCCTGGGCAAATCCCAGGGATGTGCTGGGACACGGATCCTCCACCACAGTCGACCACACTCGTGCTGCTGGGGCTGGGCACACTCAGGGATGTTCCACCCATTCCTTGACATGGAAAAGGCTTAATTCACTGAAGGATGCATGGATGGATGGATGGATGGATGTCCACATTCAATGGGATGTGGACAGTGAATTTGACACCAGAGAAGTTTCCAGGAGTCAGTTCAGCTTCTAGAAGTTTATAGAACTATGACAGTCATACCTAGAATTAGAACCTTATTGAACCTATAAGTAGTCCAAGGGCAGAGGTTTCACATTCTGGAGAGCAGCATCTGGCTACAGGAATGAACTAGAAAAACTGGAGTAACCCTGGTTGCCCTGGAGTCGCTGGCTCAGAGCTATTCCAGTGGCTTGTCTGCCCAACTTCCCAAAGTGACTGGAAAACTTGAGAGGAGCTACTTGGATCAGGAGCAATGGCTTCTCCTCTACCCAGAGGAGCTGTGACCTCCACCTCCCTGGAAGTGGCCAAGGCCAGGTTGGACAGGGCTTGGAACAGCCTGGAAGGTGTCCCTGGCTGTGGCAGGTGGGTAGAACAAGACTGTCCCTTCCAACCCAAACCATTCCATGATTTTATGATTATTAGCTCCTGTCATAAAGGGTTGGTGTTCTCTTCCCAACACTCCCATCAAAGGGATGCTGGGAGAGAGCTGGAAATAGAGGAATTTTTAGCAGTTTCTCCCTGTGCATTTAAGCACCTGCTTCCATCTCTCCCTTTTCCTGGGAGTAAAGCTTGGGCAGGCAGTCCCTGATCTGCTCAGCACCACAAAGCAATCACTGCAGTGGGACAAACCAAACCAGGAGCCTCCCCTCAGAGGAGCAGCACGGTCTGGGGCTCTGCTTATCCTAGGTTCATTTTTCAGTGGGTTAGTGCTGGAGCTGGAAATCCCTTTCCAAAAGGGAATTAAGAAGCCCTGCCTCCAGCTGGGAAGCTGCTGGAGAGAACAAACACACAGCAGTGCACAAATCAGGAGGAAACTGGTAACAGAGTTGGAGCTCGACTTCCAGACAGGTTGTAAGAAAGATTTTCTGCTCTCCTTCAATACAAAAGAGGAAGTTTTGAAATCTAATCTTTCCTTGGGAGAAAAAAAACCTGGTAGTCTGCAGCTCCTGCCACTTCTAGTCCATATATTTACAAGGATCCTTGAGCAGAGACAGAGCAATTTGCTGGGATGAACATTCACGGAACTGAAGGAGCAGGCATATTAAAATGCCCTCCACATCAGCCAAAGGCCACTGCCTTGGGTTCCCACTCCTGTGGGGAGCCAGAGGAGACTCAGAAAGGCACAAGGATTGTGAGTCTATGCAGTCAGGGCAAAGCAGCAGCCAGGTAGGAGCGAAGCAGGGAGCAAGGGGAGCTTGGACAAGGGTTTTTGACTGCTGTAAGCATGGCTCAGGCATTGAAGTATCCACACAAGCTTGGAAAGCTTATCCCAGGAAATCTCTGCTCTCCCTGCAGCAGTGCTGGGAGAACTGAGCTGCCCATCACGCTCAGCATTTCCCTTTCATGGGAATGGGATGTCGGATGGTTGCACTGGACACTTGGCTGAGTCACCTAAAAGGGTGTGGAGCAGTGCTGCAGTCCCTGGTCCAGAATTTTCCCCAACACTGAGAAGAGACCAGACTTGAAGCCCTGAACCCACCAGAGGAGATAAGAAAGGCTCCTCATTGTAGATGGGTCTCTGCTCTGAATCATCGCTGGAGAAATTGGCTTTTCATTGGGGCAGAAATTGAGAAGAGCCTTTGAGGGGCCCTGCCTAAACCTTTGGGCCAGCCTGGAGTCCTGGAGTTCCAAACAGGGAAGACCACAAAGTGATTAAAATGTAAAATTAGAGCCCAAATGAAACCCCAGATGCTCATCCCAGGCATGTGCCTTGTGCCAGTGCAGCCACAGGGACATGGAGACTCAGCTGGTGGCTTGGGGCTCGATGCCAGAGCTTCACCCCTGGTGCTGTGCAGCAAGAGCACTGGTCCCACTGGGGAAGCCCCTGCTGCGATGTCCAGGTGTCCCAGGCAAGCCTGGAACTCCTGGTGCTGCAGGGGCATGGCCAGGGAGGACAGTCCTTGAAGCTCCTTGGAGAGGAGGCTCAGGGAGCTGTTCTGAGCAGCGCCAAACAGGGAATTTGGAGATCAATGATTCTGTCTGCCCACAACAGGCGTGAAAAACAACCTGCTTTAGTAAAACTTGCAGGAACTTTTGGGGGGAAATCAGTTATACTGGAGCAGTTGACAATTAAAGAGCATTCTCCAGCAACTATTTTTCACCCAAATTACTTTTCAGACCCTCCACTCAGGCACATAAGATGTATGTTCATCAATAAAGTAAACACACGGATTCCTTCCCTGTCCCACCAACACTGCAGTTTCTGGACAGACCCCCAAGCCAGGGAAGTGGGAAGAGCTACAGCAGCTCCTGAAATCCCCCAGATAACAAGGAAAATCCTCGCAGCTGGTGTTAACAGGATTGCAGTTGTTTGGTTTAATATGAATGTATTTATGTATTGTTAGTGCAATTTGGCGAAGCTGTTTCCTTGCTTGCAAAAGTCTGGATTTAGCAAATATTGGCTGGTTAACTATGTTGTTTCTTAGCAACCCTAATTGGATTTCAAATGGGAGATTTTGTTTTGGAAATATTACCTGTATCACTTAGCACTGTGAAATAAGTTCCTGCCTTCCTTGTGCAGATAAACTCAATCAGCACTCCCCAATCCACTGGGGTTCTGGCTTGTTTACCCTCTCCTATGGCAGGAGCTGACAGATTCCCTCCTCCCCCAGCCAGGACCTGCAATTTTTTACTGGCACTTGGAATTCCAAGAGCAGCAGGAGCTGCTGCTGCAGCCTCCAGCCTGACTGGCAGCCCCATGGTGACACCATCCCCAGGCACAGCGGCAGCCACAGAGTCACAGAATCACAGAATCCTTCAGGTTGGAAAAGCCCTTTAAGATTGTTAAGTCAAATTTATCTCCCTGCACTGCCAAAGCCACCATTAAGCCATGTCCCCAAGTGGCACATGCACACAGCTATTAAATCCCTCAGGGGATGGGGACTCCACCGCTGCCTTGGGCAGCTGTGCCAGGCCTGGACAACAGGCAAGAAATTTTACCAACATCCAGCCTAAATCTCCCCTTTAGGCACAACTCGAGGCTGTTTCCTCTTGTCCTCTGGCTTGTCCCAGCTCAGCTGCTGGGCACAAATGTGGGAAGACAGCCCAGCTGAGCATGAAGGTGCCAAGCTGCCTCCCATCACCCCAATGCTTCTGCTGGTGAAGCACCAACATATCCCAAGGACCTTTCAGAAATGTGGAAAGCGAGGTGGAGTTTCTTTTCTCTAGTGCCTCTCCCCTTTTTCCATGTCCCACTGGAGTCAGGATGGACAATGGGATGCCCAAAGGTGCCACGTGTAGATGGGGAACAGCCCCGTGAGCAGCGCGCAGCAGCAGCTCTAGCAGAGTTTTCCGTGTGTGCGGAGTTTTTTCTGGAAAGCAGCTGCTGTTGTGCCATTTAGTGATAGTGAAGGGGTAAGCCAAGCATTCAGCCAATTACAGCCTCCAAATCATTGTGCAGACATGGGCCAGTGAGTGCGGGGAGAGCTGGGAATGAGCATCGATCGGAGCCCGGGGCCACGCTGGCCCCGCTGCTGCTGCTCCACAGCATGGAGCACTCCTGGTCCTCCCACAGCCCTGAGAGCCACAGAACTCCAAAAGGCTGGCAAAGAGCACAGAGGGGAGCTCAGTCTGTCGGGATCAGGCATTTGGGGCTGTGCTGCACCAGGCTTCCTCTGCAGGAAGGGTTATTCAGGGAGGACGGCTCCTTCCGAAGCCCTTGGTCTCCGCAGAGATGTGGTGGTGCGGGAGCTGAGCAATTAAAGAGCTGCTGATGTCCTTGTGCAGCACGGAGGGAGGAGAGGCAATTCCAGGGAAGTGGCAGCCTGCAAAGCAGGCTCTTTATGCTCTGAAGATGGTAATCTGCATTTTCAGGAGGAATGAAGCAGCGTTTTCCCTGAGGGCTCCAAGGTATGGAAGTATGGGAAGAAGTGTGGTCCTGAGCCGCTCACAAGGGGACAAGGCCAGACCCCCATGGCAGAGCACTGACACAGCTGGGCCATGCAAATGCAGCCTGCTCAGGGACAGGCACCTCCTTCCTTCCTTCCTCCTAACCTTTAAAGAGATGCTGGACCCAGATGCAAACCTCCTGACCAGGCCAGACTCAGCTGGAAGCACATGGGTTTGGCCCTAACCCCAACTGGCTTTTCCCAACCAGGAAAAACTGGGAATTACATGGAGCAAACTCTTCACCAGCTAAACAAATGCCATCTGAGCCAGGCTGGAGCCAGACAATCACTAAGCTTGGAAAAGACCTCCAGGACCATGAAATCCAGCCATTCCCCCAGCACTGCCAAGGCCACCACAAACTCACATTCCCCAAGTGCCACATCCACATGGCTTTTAAATCCCTCCTTCCAGGGACAAGGGACTCTAGCACTGCCCTGGGCAGCCCTTTCCAATGTCTGACCACCATTTCATGAAGGATTTTTTCCTAATATCCAATCCAGTTTATTTCCACAATGGTTTAGAGGTTTCCAGTCTGATGCTAGCCCTAGTTTAGGTTGGCAGATCAAGCCTGGGAAATGAGATACAGATTTGCTGGACTCTGTCCCAAAAGAGTTTTCATTTCACCTCCTGGTAACTGTACACACCCTTGAGATGAATCCAGGAGATGACAGCACCTTCCTGGTTTTATTTGGGATACTCCTCCACAGCAAAAACGGCCTCTCCAGGAGTTTGGGTGAGAAACTCAAAAGCAGAAGATAAATGAAAGAAGAAATCATCTCCACCGAGCCCTCTCATTATGAACCAGGCCAGGAAAATGCCATGGATACTTTCCTGGTGTTGGAAGCTGATCTGGTAGCGACTGTGCTGTACTGAGGGATGGTTTACTTCAGGTGGAACCAGCCCATGCGTTCAGAGGGGAAACAGGCAGGGGAAGGCAGTGTTATCCTGCTGAAAATTTAAATGAAAGTAGATTTATTTTGTCTTTGCTCCAGATCTCAGGGGACGGTGTTGACTTACATGTTGGAAAAGCAATCCCTGCAAACAGCAGCTCGGAATTGTTGTATTAAACCTGCCACCTCCCGCCAAAACCCTCGAGCAAACAAAAACCTGGTGGAAGCTGCTGATTTCTTCTCGACTCAACCCCCAGCCTGTTTGTCAGATTCCAGATGCATTTTACAGCGGTTGAGAGGTTTGGGGGTTTTTTTTTGTTATTGTTGCTGGCTGATTTTAGCAAACCAAATGTTGAAGAAGAGCAGCTCAGCAAGGGAAAACATTTCTCCGATAAAACTCGGGGTTGAAATGAAAATTGTCATTTCAAGCAGGATTAAGCTACAATTATCCGGCATCTCTTTTAACTGAGAATTAAAGAGTGCTGAATAGAAATATTGTTGTGTTCTGTTTGAACACCCACAGCCCTGAGAACATCTTTTATCTTGAGACTCAGTAGTTTTCCCTTTTATTATTACCTGCAAACCTCTGCTTGGTTACAGCGGAGGCTTTGCATGGGGTGATATCTGCCAGTCGATCTTCCCCTGCAAAGCTCAGCCTACCTAGACTGGGACTATTTTAAGCTTTTTCAAATGATATGAAAAATCAAATGTGAAGAGAAAAAGCGAGGCTCTGTGCTGCCTTTACAGCCCCAGAAATCAGCATTCAGCTCAGCTCCCGAATGACCCTGATAGGCAACAATTCCGCATATTCCCACAATTAAACAACGTTTGAACTTGTGCTAATGGCAACAGAACAATTATCTGAACAGCCAACCACGGGGTAAGCAGGCTGCATCAGCAAGAGTCAAGCCTGGTGCAAATAAAGGCTTAGCCTTGCAGAGGAAAGCCAGGGAAACCTTCAATGAGAGGAATAAAGATTCTTTACTTTACCCCATAAAACCGGCATGTGAACAATATATTGAATGTCAGGAGAAAATGTCTGCTGAAATTTGGTTGTTTAATTGTAAACCTTACTAACTACTTCCACTTAAAAATCAAATCTTTAGTGTTCTGAAACTGCAGAGAGGAATTTTCCCAGTCCTGATGTCTGAAATACATTCTTATCATGTTGGAGCTTTGTGCAGGAAATGCAGAAGCAGCACAAGAGAGTTTAACAATTGGGGGAGAGCAAGAGGAGGCTTTAAGGGCCTTCTAATAGAAATCTCTGAAGAGAAAGCTCTTAGTGAAAAGATTTCCTTATATTTCTGGAAAAATTAGGAATAAAGGAGTAGGGGGCTCATTTAACAGGAAATTCCATAGAATCATAAGGTTATGGAATGATTTGGGTTGAAATGGAACTTAAAGCTCATCTCATTCCACTCCTTCCCTTGCCATGGGCAGAGACACTTTCCACTGTCCCAGGTTCCTGCAAGCCCCATCCAACCTTGGACACTTCCCTTTCCAGTTTCTTCTGTTTCTCATGAGCAAATATATTCCATGCTAATGGGAGGGGCCAAAAAATCACTTTTGATCAGATCTGATGCATTAGGAAATCACCCAGAGAAGCTGTGGCTGCCCCTGGATCCCTGGAAGTGTCCAAGGCCAGGCTGGACAGGGCTTGGAGCAGCCTGGGACAGTGGAAGGTGTCCCTGCCTGTGTCAGGGGATGGAAAGGGGTGATCTTTAAGGTCCCTTTCAACCCAGTTCTATGATTCTATAAAAGCTGTGCTGGTGGAGAGACCCTGCAGCTCCTTTCAGATGGGAGAGCACCAGCAGATCCCCATGTTGTATTCTCACAGCATCCCGGATGGGCTCTGCCTCTGACCTCATCCAGAGGGGATTTTCCTCCTGTATCTCTCCCCTTTTCTCCTAATAAAGCTGCTTGTTCATTCCCAGCTGAAAGAAGACATAATAAAACTGATGGCAGGAAATTGCAGGCGAGCTGGGGTTAAGAGAGACAATAACAAAACTGCTTTTGCAGGGTAATCTCTGAGCCTTTGGTAGCTCATGCTAAAGAGGGCTTTGAAATCAGCAAGAGAATTAAAAATATTGAGATCAGCTAAAACACTCCTATCCTTTGCACATCAAAGAGGATACCCACAGGGACAGATTTGCTGCCATGGAATAATTTCCACCACTTTTTACAAGAAAAATGAGAGCATTTGGTGCTTCTCCCCCCTTCCTTTAGCACGAACCCACCGTACAGGGGGAAATTACCTTTCAGTGCTCCCTAAAAAATCTCCTCCTGGTGCAAAGAGCAGCGTGGGGAGAACAGGTCTGCAATCCATTAGCCATGTCAGAGAGCTGGGGGAAAGGGAGAAGGAGGAATCTGCTGCCCAAATCTACTGACAAGGCTTAAAGCCCAGTTTAGCCCAGAGGCAGCCCAGGGTCCTCCAGCTGGGTCCAAGCCACCCAGTTGCCCACTGACAGGTTTGCAGTCTGTGCTGGTGTCACATAGCTGGGCACAGGGGGGTGAGCTTCCTCCCAGAAAGCTCATTCCCAAAGAAAAACAGGGCTGAATTCAAGGAAAATCTCCCCTGGGGATTTAGGTGAGATGGAGCATGAAAAGCATCACAAACCTCAGCAGCAGGTCCGGCTGGGAGCCTGGTTACACTCACTTGAGCTTGGAAGAAAGGTTTTTAGGGGTTCTCCAGAACTCCCTGAAAGCCAGGATGGAAAATTTGCACATGTAGGATTGGAGCAGGTCTGTGTGAATGGTTCATGTGCCTGGAATAGCAGCTGTATTAATAAACTGGGAAAAAAATAAATATAACTCTGCCATAGGCAAAGCATTCCCTCTCTTGCTCCTGACCTGCTGGAATATCTTCTGCTTTTCCTTGTTGAAAGCCTCTTTTCACAGCAAAGTCTGGCTGAAAACCAGGCTTTGTTCCAGGGAAAGGTGATTTGCCAGGCCCACCCCTGGGAGGACTGGAAGATTCGGGGTGCAGGGCACCCTGAAACTGCAGAATTCCTCCAAATCTCATGTCAGGAATCTGGCTGGAAGCACCCAGCTTGGCTGCTCTCCACCAGCCCTTCCTTCATACATGACTTTACCCTCATGTTTTGTCCTCATCTTTCCTGTCCTGCTTCTCATCTCCTGCCTTTTGGGCTTGGGGATCTGTCATGGCTCTGGCTCGGCATGGGGGGCACTGAGCCCCCGAATTCGGCACAGCCTGCAGAGCAGGATGCCAGCCAGATGTGGCTGCTGGGACACAGGAGCCCGTGTGGCTCTGGGGGCCCTGCAGGAATCATCCAGCACGTGCTTTTTCCATATAAAAGAACACGGGAAGGCCGGGGCTGTGCTCTGATAGAAAGCAGACAGCCCCCGGGTGTTCCCTGGAATCCAGGCTCACATTGCCTCTGCAGGGTGTGGCTCTCCAGATTCTCGGGCTATCCCTGCTCCTGTGATATATGCTCCAGATGAATACAGGATGAGCTGTGAGGCCCAAGGCACATGGTCCTGCCTCTCCTGGCCCACCCAGCCCAGCTGCTGTGGGTGGGAGGGAAGTGGGATCATGTGTGGGCTGAGAGGGGCTGGACTCCAAAGGTGGGGTCCACAGTGCAGAATCCCAGAGTCCTTTAGGATGGAGAAGACCTCCGTGATCATCAATCCAACCATTCCCCAGCACTGCCAAGGCCACCAGTGACCTGTGTCCCCAAGAGCCACATCCACATGGCTTTAAATCCCTCCAGGGATGGGGGTTCCCCTACTGCCCCAGGCAGCCTGTTCCAATGCTTGTCCATCCTTCTCATGAAGGATTTTTCCCTGATATCCAACCCAAATCTCCCCCTGGCACAATCTGGGGCCATTTCCTCTCCTCCTGTCCCTGTTCCCTGGGAGCAGAATATGATCCACCCCAGCTGTCCCCTCCTGTCAGGGAGTCCAGAAGGTCCCACCTGAGCCTCCTTTTCTCCAGGCTGAGCCCTTTCCCAGCTCCCTCAGCCTCTCCTGGTGCTCCAGATCCTTCCCCAGCTCCATTCTCTTCCCTGGACACGCTCCAGCCCCTCAATGTCCTTGTCATGAGGGGCCCAGAACTGTCCCCAGGGCTGGAGTTGCCTCAGCAGTACCAGCACACAGGGACAGGACCTCTCTTGGGTCCTGCTGGTCCCTCTGTGGCTGGGACAAGGCAGGATGCCCTTGGAGGTGCCCTTGGCCATGTGGGCACCTGCTGGTCCTCATGACCATGTCCTCATGTCCTCAGAGCACCCAGACAGGGCTTGGGAAGCTGGAGCTGTGCCCCTCACGTGGAGGGGGAGGTGGGGTGGGTGCTGCTCCATGCCTCTGTGAACCAGCTTCATTCCCACCTAAGTCTGGCCCAAAGTTGGTTGAAGGGCACTTTGCCAAGGCAAGGGGTGAGGAGGGAACAAAGCTGGACTTGTGGTGGGCTCCTTGGTCTTTTGGACACACTCCTGCTGCCCCCAAGGCCAAGCATCTATGACAGGGAATGTCTGGTTTGCTCCAAAGTCCCCACGCGGCACCAGGAGGGAGCCCAAGCAGGTTTGGAGCTTTCAGGGCTCTGCCCACCCTGGCAAGCCCCTCGAGGAAGCAGAAAGGAGTCAGTGCACACATGGACACACCTGGCTTCCTCCCAGCTCTCAGAAGAGAGATGGCCAAGCCCTGTTTCTCCACCAGTCCTTCTGCTCCCTCCCTTTTACCTGTCCTCCCCCTCCAGCCCGTGCACAGAACACTGCTGCCACTTCTGTTTTACTGTCCCCAGAGACACCAATTCTGCAGCCATCACGGCCAGAGACGCTAATTAAATTGTTCGAAAATCCAATAAAAATGCTTTATGAGAGTGTCTGTCATTGGCAAAGGTTTAGGGAAGAAAATTAGGCTCTTCCCAAAGCAATGCAAAAAAAAAAGTCCATCCTCCCTCATTAAACCCTGGATGTATTTCACTGTAAATGGTTGCTGGGTGCTACAAATTGTAACTGGTCCAGTGGGGGCAGTTTCCCAGTGCAGGGCGGGTGGGGAGGGCTGGGGATGTTTTTTGGTGAGTGTTGAGGTGTTTTCTCCTGTCCCTGCTCTGAATGACAACTCGGGCTCAGGCACAGGCTGGGCTGGACAAACCAGACCCGTTTATAGATTTTCTCATTCCCCAGCCAGCGCCAGAGAGGATCAGTAATGCAACCAATTAAGAGGATTAAAAGCCATCTTTTTTATTTATTTTTTGATGACAGAAGCACTGCCAGGTCCTGTGGCTGTGATCAAGGTCCCCATGCTGTCCTTGCCCCAGACAGCTCAGGGATTGATTCATACAGGGGATTATTGTCCTGCACATTCCCCCAGCTCTCAGTGATGAGCAGCGAGAGGCCAAGGTCTCCTGTAGGTCTTCCCCACCCCAGGAATGCCATGTTCTACCTCATTTTCTACCCTCTGTGCCCCAGAGGATGCACAGTTATCCACACAGAGGGGAAGAGTGTCAGTGCTCATTCTCTGCACCTAGGCTTTTCCTGGAAATGCTGGCAAATGGGATTGGCTGGAGGAGGGGTGGCTGGACCACTCTGGGAAACTTAAAAACCCAAAATACCACAAGGCTTATGATGTAAGCACTCCAAGAAGGCCAAATATTCTGTAATTTCTCTTAATTATGCAAATAGAGAGAAGAAGCTGTCAGGGAGCACATTTCCCACCTAGAGCAGGGAGCACTGCGAGCATGGGACCTGTTGGCAGTGTGAAGGCAAAAGCACTAAGCCAGACCCCCAAGGTGGAGGTTTCTGCTCCTGTTTTGCTGTTCCTGGTGATGGAATGACATCTCCAGGAGAGAAATGTCCCAGAAAGAGCCGTGGCTTCCCATGGCTGCTGTCAATTCAACAGACAAAAGCCAAAAGAAGGGGGTCCAGCCCTGGGGCTCTCTGGTCACCTCATCCCAGCAGAAAAGGTGGGGTTCTGAATGCAGGGAGAGAGAGACACTCCATGGATCCTCACTTCATCTCACAGGGGTTTCAGCTGGCTTCCTGCAGGAATTTGGATGCGGGGTCACCCCTCTGACCCCCCTGGGAATAGCTGCTGAAATCAAGCTGCCTGCTGAAGCCCTTTTGTTCAGCAAGGCTCCTGCTAGGAGAGGCTCTGCTTTTATTTCAAAGACTCAGCAATTTGGATCGGTTTAACCTTTTCAGGGTTTCCTGAGCACAATAGCACAGATGAGCTTTAAAGCCTCTTCAAGAGCACAGGTTGAAGCCGGAGACTTGGGGGGAGGGAGAAGAAGCCACGTCAAGCCAAGGGGCTGATACTGTCACCGCCAGACGTGATTTGCCTGCCAGCCCCCCCGAGAGGCACAGGGACGTGGGTTTGCTGCGAGAATCGAGAATCGGGGCGGTGCTGCTGCCTGTCCTCGTCCTGAGGAGCTCCAGTGGGCTCCAGGGGCCATGGAATTCCACCCAAAGCCATGGGAGATGGGAGAACAGGCCACGGGACACCAATGAACCAACAGAAACATCCAACGAGGCTGTGAGGAGGAGGACAGCACAGCCCCCTGCCCCCACCTGGCCATCCACTGTCGTGTCCCCCTGCCCTGGCGACATCCCGACGTCCCCTTTTACAGCCCCAACTCCCAGCTTCACCCCGAGGCTGTTCCACCGCACCCCCCGAGGAGCCGGAGCGCATCCCAGCCTCCCTGGGAGGAATGAGGGGCTGGAAATTGCCTGCAGAGCAGGGCCGAGGCGATGGCTCGGCGGAGCAGGGCACAGCTCCTTTGATGCTGGAACAACAAAGGCGGGTGCGGGAGGGAAAGGTAATCGGGATGCTGGGAACAGCGGGATGCATTTCAAACGGAACAGCAAGAGCTTTGAAGATCAATTCCTCCCAAGGAAACAAACTGCTCTTCCCGGGCTCCTCCAAAGCCCCCGTCCTGCTCTCCCTCTCCCGAAGTTTCTGGAGCTGGCCTGTGCCAAAGGCAGTCTTTGGGAAGCTTTTTGTCCCAGGTTGGATGCGGCACCCCGGGAAGGCAGCTGGAAGCGTGGATGCTCCTGGTGCCCGCTGAGCAGAGGCGAGGAGGGAGGGCAGGAATTATTCCCGGGTCACATCCCCCTCCTGGCCCCAAGGTGAAGGGGAGAGCCGCTCAGAGCAATTATTTACAGAGCAGTTGATGAATGTGCTCCCAAGGTGGATGCAATCAGGACTCCTTGCAGAGGGAGGGAAGGGGACTGGAGCTGGGGTGGGAGAAAGGAGGAGACCCCCAGCACCCCAAGGACACGCAGCCACTGCTGGGGCGAGAGCTCAGCTCTCACAGCAGGATTATTCCATTTCCTGGATTTCCATCGTCAGGAAAACCACAGCTCCTGTGTTCGTGTGTTTTTTAACCAAAGCTCCAATTCTGCATTCTCAGGACTCCTGGAGCCAGGGCTTAGGAGCAAGCAGGGAATGCTCTCATTAGCTAAACCTTTGTTAACGCTCACTCACATCACCTCGTTTAGATTCACATCAACGGAATTGGCTTTTTTGGAACAGTTCCTTGAAAAGGGGGAAAAAAAAATAAACAACCTTTTTTGTGTCAATGTTTTCTAAGCAAAATATTTTGAGCTTTCTGCTTTGGTTTATTTGCTTTGTGTGAGCTTTTAAATCAGACACAATTAACACAAAAAACAGCGAGATCTTGTAGCTGTCAGGAAACGCTTCAGTTTTCCCTTTTCATCTGCTGAACGTTGATACATGAAAATAATCTTCCCCCCCACTTCCACTGCTTGCTTTAAAAACCACCAGCCAGCTTCAAATAGACCCTGGGAATTGCCCAGGGAGCTCCCCTTGCCCAGGTCCCCCCATCCTGCACCTACACCTTGGTGGGGACATGGCCAGGTTTACACTCCCCCAATTGCATTATGTTTGAGTGGTTTATGATTTGGATTTTCATGCAGAGCAGCCTGTTCCAGCTCCTCATAACAAAGACAATTATGCTAAGTTTATTGGATTTGCATTCAGGGCTGATTTGTCAGAATTGTATATTGGTTCTGGGAGATGGAAGGGGAGGAAGAGAGGGGGCATTTGCTTTTCATGAGGACAGGAAAAAAAAGCCCAGTATAAAATCCATTTCTCTGTTTCATAGTCCCTTCTCAGTGCACAGATTCCTTCCTTCCTTCCTTCCTTCCTTCCTTCCTTCCTTCCTTCCTTCCTTCCTTCCTTCCTTCCTTCCTTCCTTCCTTCCTTCCTTCCTTCCTTCCTTCCTTCCTTCCTTCCTTCCTTCCTTCCTTCCTTCCTTCCTTCCTTCCTTCCTTCCTTCCTTCCTTCCTTCCTTCCTTCCTTCCTTCCTTCCTTCCTTCCTTCCTTCCTTCCTTCCTTCCTTCCTTCCTTCCTTCCTTCCTTCCTTCCTTCCTTCCTTCCTTCCTTCCTTCCTTCCTTCCTTCCTTCCTTCCTTCCTTCCTTCCTTCCTTCCTTCCTTCCTGCCTGCCTTCCTGCCTGCCTTCCTGCCTTCCTCCCCTGCCTTCCTTCCTCCCTGCCTTCCTTCCTCCCTGCCTTCCTTCCTCCCTGCCTTCCTTCCTCCCTGCCTTCCTTCCTCCCTGCCTTCCTTCCTCCCTGCCTTCCTTCCTGCCTGCCTTCCTCCCTGCCTCCCTCCCATCCTTTCAATATCTATCCAATATCCTTTGCCAGGGCAACACAGGAATTTTAGGATAGGAAAGCAGTGTCCATAAATTTATTGCCATTCCACAGCCAAAACACTCAATGGAATGCACAAGTCTCCCAGTAGATTTCGTGGAATCACAGAATCATAGGGTAATATCCTGAGCTGGAAGGGACACCCAAGGATCAACTGCAGCTCCTGGCCTGGCACAGGACAACCCCAAGCATCCCACCATGGCCCTGGTTCCTGCTGCTGAAGCATTTCCCTTCCCAGCCAGAGCACTAAAGCAAAGGAGGAAATGTGGTTAAACTGCAGCCTGGGCAAGCTTTAGGCACAGGCTGTAAGGAGGGGTTAAGCGATCCGAGTGAGTGATGTGAATCATTAGCGGCAGTGGGTGGATCCTATAGCGGGAATGAGATCCGAGGCTGAGCAGCCCACAGCTGTGGGGGCTGAATGCCGTGGATCTGCCCTCCTTTCCCAGAGGATCATCCCAGTGGCACCGGGGTGTGCCCGTGCCACCCCCGCCTGCTGCAAACCCCGGGCTGAGCTCGGGGGGAGCTCCCTGTGCTGCCACAGCTTGGTCAGCTTTGGTTCTACCAACACCTGAAGATGCTCCCCAGCAGGCCTGAGTGGAGCACTCTGATTTTTGGGAAAGAGCAAAGTGATCCGGTTGCTCCAAAAGGCACAGGAAAGCTTCAGTGGTAAAAAGCAGTTCTTCTCTTTCAGCAAATACTCCTGTGGACGTGTGTGGAGTGGGGATTTGGGTGTTCTGGTCCACCCCTCCATCCCCTGGTGAAAGTCAAGAGGCTGCCTCACACAATCCCTGCTCCAACCCCTGCTCCCACAGCTGCTGCTTGAAGCAGGTGGCACAAGCCCTGAGATGGCACCCAAAGAAAGGACCTGTGGGAATAAACCTGCGTTAAAAAGACCAACAGGGACGTAGAAAACTTCTGGGTACTCCAGAGACACCTTGGGCTCATCTTTAGAAGCTGTGCAGGTGCAGGAGGTGTGAGCCAGGAGAGTGAAAATGTTTTCTAGACATTTGTAAGATTGTACAGGCACTTTATCCCTTCTGGCCTGGGGCACTGTTCCTCTGCTCTGGCTCAGAAGAGCCGCTGTTCCCGGAGTCCAGAGCTGGAGCAGCTGAGCAAAACAGCTGCTGGAGAAGTTCTGGGTGCTCTGCCTCTGGCATCCTGCTGAGAATTCCTTCTGTGGAGCTGTTTCCAGCTGCTCACCTGCATTAATGCAGGGATCCAACAGTTTGGCTCCACGGTTTATTAAACTTCGCCTCTTCATGACAAGGTGTGAACCTGTGCTCTACAATAATTTTCCAAAGCTTTTACATGCCAGGGAAATTACCAGCCATGGAGCCCTGAAGAGCGGGGGAAAGAGCAGGCTTCACGTTAGGGATGAGCATGTGGAGTGGAGCAGGTGGAAGAGGCAGCAGTGTGTGAGGAACTGTGCATTACAGAGCCTAAGGAAGCCTGGGACAGGGAACTGTCTCCTGGATCACCGTGTGAGTGTAACTCAGAGCCTGCTCACATGCTGCCCCAGTCAGGTGTGGCTCCAGAGGCTTTTCCCAGTGAAGGTGTGGCCCAAGGCATTGCTCCAACAGCGCTTGGTGGTTCATTTATTCACCCCCCACACTCTGCTCTCCTCCTCCTTCCTGAGTCACTGCCCTGGTGCTGGCAGGACACTGATGAGTGCTGTGATCTGCAGGCTTGGCTCACTCCCCACAGCTTCCAGGTGGGTGTTGGAGCTGTGGGACTGATCTGCGGGTGCTCAGCCAGATCAGTCACTGTGCTGTGTCACACCTGCTTGTAGGATCTGTGGGCGGTGCAGCCACTACTCTGAGCCAAAGAGCCCCTTTGTCACGTCCTGGGAAACACAGCCAGCCCAGGAGCCAGCCCCTCCACCCCCTGCAAGCACTCCAAGGGGCGTCTGTGCCAGAGCCATACCCCAGCTGGACTCTGGTGATGGATGAGAAGGGAGCAGAGCAGGAGCAACAGGAGAGAAGGAGAAACAAGGCTTTTCAGAGCAAGCAGGGAGGCACACAGTGAATAAAAGCTGTGGTGGAGGTGGCAAATGACTGATTCAGGGCTGATAATGGCATTGAAACACCTGCAACCTCCTCCTCCTCCTCCTCCTCTAGAGACCAGGAGCTGGCACAGCTCGGGGACAGAGCTGTGTGTTGGATGCAGCTGGTGTAGGTGGGTGGAGAACATGTTCCCTCCATAGATGTTCACAAGGAGGGATGGCAGAGCTGGCTGAGGCTGTCCAGTGCCACCCCTGAGCTGTGGGGGACACATGGGGCCAGGAGGGTCACCAGGAGTGGCTGAGAATGGATGCTCAGCTGTGTGTTTCCAAGCTGTGCTACATGGAAGGATCCTTTTGATTTCCCAGTACTCAGAGCTGAGCTCTCTGTTGGGAATCCAAGTCCCAACATCAATCCATCACTTGCCCAGCTTGTTGCTCTCCTCATTCCTCTGGTCCAGGCCAAGCAGCAGCAAGGAAATGCCAGTTTTATCAGTAAAACCCAGAGCAAAGAGAGAAACATATCCTTTGGTGGAGCAGGAACTCAGCTGTGGGGAGGAGGAGGAGGATGAGCTCCCTGGGCTCTGAAACATGAAGGTGTGAAAACCAGGCACCACATAAACATCACAGGTTTGATGTGTATTTTCTATTCCACAATAAGATCTACTCAGGTTGGCTTAGTACAATCCCAGGAATGCATCAGCCTCAAGGTCCTTCCAGTCAGGAATTAGACACCTCTCCAGCTTCATCGTGCTGCTGGCTCAGCCAAAACAACCCTGCGAGATTCCGGCTGTGTCATGGGGGACTTTCTTCCTGGCTTTTCCCACATTGGATTAGTTTAATTCCATTTTGGCAGTAGCAATGATAGAGCACAACCCATGACGTGTTCCACATGGAGCTGGGAGGGTTTGGGGTATCATCCTCACCACAGGCCCAACGCCCTGCTCAGCCTTCAGGAGGTGTTTAAGTGAAATAGTGGATCCTGGTGACCAAGAAGGGACCGGGAAGGAGGAATGGGAAACAGTCCATGCTGTACACTACTTGTGGCCACAATCCTTAAAGAGAGAGCTGTCACCTCTGGAGTCACTGGAGAGAAACTGGCTCAGAATTCTTCTGTGGAAGAACTGATCCACCTTCTGGAGCTGTCCATCTCCAAATACAGGAGCCCAGAAAAACAGGTTTGCCTGGGAGTCTAACTTTAGGGATAAAGGTAGGGGAGGTGGATCCAACTTCATAGAATCCCAGACTGGCTTGGGTTGGAAGGGGCTTATGGACCATCCCATGCCATGGTCAGGGACACCTTCCACTATCCCAGGTTGCTCCAATCTCCTGGAACAGTTCTGTAAAGGTCAGGCAGCTCCTGCAGTGATTTCCTCGGGGATGTGGCACAGGCTGTGTTTTGTGCTGACACTCCCTGAGTAGCATTTGCCGTGTGAGTCAGGGGATATTTAAACTGCTCATTTACACAGTGAGCTCTAAGAATAACCCTTCCCAACAAAATACCAGCAGGGAGAGAGGCCAGGAGGAGACAGGTGGCTCCCTGCATCCATCCTGTTGTGCTACTCGTCGTTTACTCAGTGTTTCATCTGATCCCCTGGGCCTGAATTAATGCCTGAGCCCACAGCCCCTGCTTATGTTCCATTTCTGTAGAGAAGTACCTAGAGCTAAGAGCAGAAATGAAAGCTTCTGTTCCATATGAAATCCTGGGAACACGTCCCTGATAGCCCACAAGCTGTGGGGCCTCCCTGAGACTCCACAAAGCTGCTATGTGCCCAGCAAGTGACATTCCTCCGTGGGCCACCTCAGCCTGCGAGTGTCATTAAAAATCTGCAGCCCATGGGGGACCACACCAACCACATGACTTGTACAGGGATCACTGCAAGGACAGGAGGACTCAGAGCAGAGGGGATCAGCTTGACCTCATGACCGTGTCCATTTGGCCACAATGCTTGTGACACATTTCCTTGTGACACAAAGACTCTTTTTTTCAGAAAGTCCACTCCTCAATGCACCATACACTTTTCCCTGAGCCTTTAACCTCCTAGAGCTCATTCAGTCTGTTCTCCAGGAAATTACTTGGATTGGAACAGTTTTGCTGCTGTTCAGGAATTAAAATGAATGATGTCAGCAGGTAACTGCTGGGACTGCTGCCTGTTTCTCCACAACTTCTGTTTATCAGGTTATTTTGGAAACCTCTGCAACACTGTTCGCTCCACCCTCTTCTGCCTCATTTTGCCCCGTTTCTGCTCATACCAAGTGCTTTGGGAGCTCCATTTCCTTGGCAGCCTAATCAGATCCACTGGGAACTATAAAGGAGGATTCAAGTGAGATGAAGCGCTGAGAGTTCAGCTTCCTGAGTGGCTCCTCACAGGACCTGTGGAGGAATCTTCTACAGCCTGATCTTCTAGAGACCTGGGATAGATATAAATCCCAGGAGCTGCTGACCTTCCGGTGTAACCTCTGAAATGTCCTTTCTCCACAGAGCAGTCTCGGGGCAGTGGGGAGTGGAGGCTGTGGAGGAAGAAGCCAATATGTGTGTGAATGGAAAGGGTTGGCTGTGCACAAGGAGAGTGTGCTGGATTCAGGAATGTCACAGAAGAAAGGAAAAAGGGTTGAAAGAGTCATTCTGGCTGCAGTGATAACCAACCTGCTCACTGTGTCTGCTCCACTGCAGCAGAAGGTGACTCTGAGGAGCCTCATGGGCCAGTCCCTGACATCACAAAATTCATGGAATGGTTTGGGTTGGAAGGAACCTTAAAGATCACCCGGTTCCAAGCCCCTGCCATGAGCAGGGAGGCCTTCCACTAGACCAGAAGGTTCAGTGGGAAGAGCTCTGCTGTTTGGGATGAGGCTTATGAAGGGGGCCTGCTGACCCTGTGGTTTGTACCAAGCCAGGACGGCTCTGGAGCAGTGAGCTCTTGTTTGTGGACAGCTATCCCAGCTGGTTCCTTCCAGCAAACACCTCTTGGGACACAGCAGGAAGATGGGAATGTGTGAAGGATGTTTCAGGGTGGGCCTGCCTCCCCTAAGACGAAAGGCTCAGCTGTAAACCTGGGAACAATTGCTCCACAAAGCCGGCCTCTCCCAGGCCTCCTGGTGGGATCGGCAGAGATGTCTCTCCTCCATCTCTGGCCACTTGCTCCTGGCTGATGGTAGCCAGCCCACAGAGGAGCAGATGGGAGAGAAGGAGGAGGCAGAGCCTAAAAATAAAGCTCAGGGAAGCAGGTGCTGCTGCTGAACGGCTGCGCTGTCCTGCAGGGCGGCACGGATCCAGCGGATGTGCGGAAAGCTTGGAGCCCTTCCTGGTGGGACACACCCAGACCAGGGAACCTGTGCTTCCCACACACCATTCCCACAACACCCAGCCCTCTGCAGACCTGCTCCATCACCAGCACAGCTCCAAGGCAAACGAGGCAGAGGAGCCCGAGCTGAGTGCCAGCTGTCTCCAAGAGCTTCCTGCCTCCCCACACGGCTGCTGTCAACATGGGCCAGGCCTTGGCCAAGAGCAGCATCTGCACCAGGGTGGGCCAAGCCAAGCTTTGCTGGCAGGGGGAAAGAGCTGCAGTCACTTTGGAGCTGCTCAAGCACAATCCCCCGGGAACATGAGGAACCATGACCAACCTCTTTAGATCAGCTTGCAGAATCATGGATCACAGAATGGTTAAGGCTGGAAGGCACCACAGTAGGTCACTCTGCTCCAGCAGGGTCATCCCAGGGCACATGGATTGCATCCAGATGGGTCTGGAATATCACCAGTGAGGATACTCCACACCCTCTCTGGGATCTGTTCAGTGCTCTGTCGCTGCACAGGAAAGAAGTTCTTCCTCATGTTCAGGTGGAACTTGCTGGGCATCAGTTCCTGCCTCTTCCTCCTGCCCCATTGCTGAGCACCACCAGGAACAGCTTGGATCCAACCTCTGGACACCCTCCCTTCTGATATTTACTCCCTACAATAAATTAGGAAAAGATCTTTCCCTTCTTGCCCCACAGTGTGGGCAGCCTTGCTCTGTGGCATTGTGGTGGATTCTGCAGGTGGATAAGAGCCTGTCTATGCCACAAAATAAAATCCAGGGAAAGAGCCCCTCCAGGAAGGCCAGTCCCAGATCTGAGGAATGTTTCCTCTGTGTGATTTTTGTAACATCAACACAAGCCTGTGTAGATACTATGAATAATTAAATGGAAAACAAACTTACAATCTTCTCCTTACAATCAAACTTACAATCAGCTCTCCTGCCTTCCCTTCTCCCAGGGAATGGGTTGGGAAAACAGACCACACAAAGCAGACACCAGTTGGGTTGCTCAAGGCACTACCAGGAGGTGCTCAGATAGAAAAGTGTTGGGAACACCTGGAGCCAATTGGATAATGAAACGCAGCAAAATCCTGAATTCTGCCAGCACTCAAAATCCCCGAGGTAAATCCTTGCCTGGAAGCAGCCTGGCTTGCCCAAAGCTCTGGAGGACATGAACCAGGAGCTCACAGCTGGCTGTCCTGTGCCCAGCTCCAGGTAGGTCAACATCCAGCTGGATGGTCTGTGTTTCCCTCAGTCCCAGAGGAAGTTTTGAGCAGGAGTTAAAGGTCAGGGGGGGAGAAAGGAGGAGAACAAAGGACAGAAAGAACAATGTGACACACACCACCTTTTCCTTCCTCTTCTTTCCATGCAGTTCATCATCCCCCCACACTTCCATCCACAAAGGTGGGAAGGTTCTAAGATGCACTGATAAGAATGGACTTTTCCCACGGGTGTGGAGTGACAGGACAAGGGGAATGTCCTTAAGCTGAAGGAGGGGAGGTTTTGATGGTGTATTGGGCAGGAATTGTTCCCTGTGATGGTGGGGAGGCCCTAGCACAGGGTGTCCAGAGAAACTATGGCTGCCCCTGGATCCTTGGAAGTGTCCAAGGCCAGGCTGGACAGCTTGGACAGTGGAAGGTGTCCCTGTCTGTGTCAGGGGTGGCACTGGATGGGCTTTAAGGTCCCTTCCAAGCCAAACCATTCTGGGGTTCCACAAAGTGCATTTTGCCAGCCACCTCCAGATGAATGCCTTGGAGAACCAGCTCATTGAATGTGTTTCAAGGCTGCCCAAAGAAATGATCCCTGCACCCATCACTTCCTCTTCAGCCCCTTCCTGTGCTCCTGCTCTGACTCCACCCAGCAGCACGATGCTCTTTGCCGAAAGCGAGCTGCCAGTGGCTGCAGGAGGCTCCCACTGTTCCGGGCATGGAACACCCCTCCGGTTGTCCACAGCCTGCCAAGCTGGAATGAGTCCTGAGCACACCATCCATTCCTGCTGCCTGCTTTGGGCTCAGCTCGCTGCTGATCGCATTAACAAAAGCGGTGACACAGCATTTCCAATGGATGCCAGGAAAACATTCTCTGTGTTGGAAGAACAAGAGGCTTTTTGTGCTCTGTACTTGAAAATCAACTGAAATTTAGTTCTCTGTGATGAAATTTGCTGTTCTCACAAAATCCAATTCAGATTGGATTAAAATACATGTATTTTTTTATTGCTGCTTCCATGCAGTGGTGTTTATGAAGGTGCCTGCATTTTTGGGTTTTCCATAAGTGATGGGAGTTTCCATGAACTGTGGCAGATCTCTCCAGCCCTTGAGGCCATGGGAGCCTATGAGACACCCAGGAAACCACTGGGAGCCAAGCAGCAGGTCCTGGGCTGGGCTCCCACCGAGTACCTCATCCAGAATAGCTCCAATCCTTGCCATGGGAGCACAGGAATTACCACAAAATGTAAAACCAGTTTGGCAAACCCACAGCACTGGGCACTAGAAGAGGTTATCCTGCCATATCCACCATGGTCCTCTGGAACTTCAGACTGATGGTGTGCAGGTACCAGGCTCTCCCTGTTAGAGGTGGTTTTAGCAGGAAAGTTCTGCTGTTGCTGTGCTTTCAGCTATGGGTTCAGAATTCCTGGCATGGAAATGGTGGAACAGAAGAGGATGTTGGATGGGGCTTGGATCAGCCTGGTTCAGTGGAAGATGTCCCTCACAGGTTTGGAAATAGTTGGTGTTGAATTTCCCTTCCAACCCAAATGGCCAGGATGATAAAGCCAAGCTCCCAAGCATGCAGCGGGGAGGGAAAATCATGGGAACTGACAACTTGAGGTCTCCTCAGCCTAGGAAATGCACTCAGAAAATAAAGCAATATTCCCAAAGTGGTGATGGGCACGAAAACCTCCTGTCCCTAAAAGTGTCCAAGGCCAGGCTGGATGGGTCTTGGAGCAACCTGGGATAGTAGAAGGTGTCTCTGCCCATGGCACTGGATGATTCTTAAGGTCCCTTCCCACCCAAACCATTCCATGAGTATATGATTCCATGATCTTTCCTAAGATCAAAGATACATTAAATGACCATGAGGCTTCTTCTATCCTGATTTTCCTATTAAATAAATAAATAAATAAAAAATCCCAATGTCAAAAACCTTAAAAAAAAGGATCAAACCCTCCCTTATCAAGCCCCTGATCAGCAGAAGGGAAGGTGTTGATTCCCAGGCAGAGCCAACCTGTGGATCTCTTCCAGCTGCATCTCCTGTATGCTCAATATTCCAATATCACCGGGTCCTTCCCCATCCACAGAGCTCCTCTTCATGCCTCGCTGCCCCGGATCAGTGAGCGAGAGCTTCTCCTGCAGCAGCTGTGCAGGGTTTGCCAGAGCAGCTTTGGCAGAAGCTCCTGCTAACAACACGTCCCCCCCGGCGTGGGCAGCACGCTCCATTTCAGCCCTTCTCCAGCCCCGTCGCTAACGAAGCCCATCCAAAGCAAGGAGTAATTGTGTTTGCAGGTGACAGGGCTGCAAGTGCAGCGCTGGGAAACACATTCTTGGCAAGGAGTCCCGGATCGGAGGTGAGGGAGGGCAGCCAATTGTGAGATCCCTGGCAAAAGTGGTTTGTGTCAGAGCAGTGCTGCTCTGCTCAGCCCAGCTGCTGGAGGAGTGAGCCCGTGGGAATGCAGCAGAGCTGGGAAGGGCTGCACCGGGATGGAGAGACCCCATCCAGGGCATGGCAAAGCCTCCTGTGACAGCTTCACTTCCAGCACATCCCCAGGGGTGCCCGTGGCTGCTGGAGCTCTGCTGGAAAAATGGGGCCTGGAGATTTTGGGGTTTAGCAAGCTCGGCAGGAAGGTGGATGGGGGTGGTGCCTGAGAAGGGCTGTTGTTGGGAGAAACACCTGGATTCAAGCTCTGGGCTCCAAACCTGAGGTGTGTGCTGGTGCAGTGATAAATGAAAACTCCCAAATTCTGCTCTGGGGCACTGCAGTCCTGGGAATGCACCTCCTTTATCAGCTGTCAGTCCAGGAATTTGGTGCCATTTCTTACCTCAGGAATATGCTCTTTTCACAGGAATATTTTTCTGGAAGGGCATGAACACATTCCCTGGGAGAGGCATAGATAGACCTCAGGGAAGGACATGAATGGGGAGCAGAGGTAGAAGATGCTCATGTTTCCTTGAAAACAAACCCTTCTGGATGAAATTCCTCCAGGGCCCAGACCACAGCAGAAAGAATACTGCAGATACTCCAGGCTGGGCTGTGCTTCTATCTTTGATTTACCAACTTTTAACAGCACATGAGGGAGAAGAGTGACTTGGGGCAGAGATTCCATATGGGAAATAACAGAGATCAGCCCCTTGGAGTGCAGCGTTGAGAACCACGGCTGGAGGAGAGAGGAACATGAGCCATTCCTCCCTTCCCAATCTCCCATCCTGGTCTTGGAGATAACGTGTGGGTATGGATTCCCCAGGTTTATTCTCTTAGTTGTGTCTCCCTGCTAATTCCCAGTTTGCATTTGAGTTAATGCCTGGTGTTTCATCCTAGTGGGGACCGAGGCTGCTCCTTCTTCCTTCCCCACATTCCATCTGTAGCATGCCACAAGATTTCCTGTAGTGAGGGCAGGGATGTTGTCCTGGGCCCTTTCCAGAGTACCGTGCACATTTAGGGTGCCAGAAAAATAATAAATAATAATAGTGAGTCATCCAGAAGTGCCCCTCGGTGAGGACTCAGGTCCCACTAGGAGGAGAAGCTTCCCCTTGGGGCATAACTCTTCCACACGGGCTCGTTATTGCAGAACAATTCCCTTCAAGGCCCCATAGGCTGAACTCCATTAAAATGGATGTTCTGGTGGTGACTGATGAATTTAGAAAGAAAGAGCTGCACTCTGCTTCCAGCTAAACACGATGGAAATCCAGGGTCACTCCCTGGCCTCTTTCACATGGGGCGAGAGCGATTCCCAACTGCAGAGCTGTGAAAATCCACACTGCCCCAAGCACAGACTCCTCATCTACTTGCCAGACACCGTTTTTCCCTGAATTCCACCCAAACCAGCAGAGATTTGCAAGGATCTGAAGGCTGGGTTGGCACTGAGTGAAAGAAAGGATGTGATCAGAGGGGCAAAGAGGGTAAAACACAGCTGTGTGAGGTCCTCCTGCCTCCTGCCAGATCCATGGGGGAGGAAAAGGGAAACAGCCACTTTCTGTCCCATTTTGCTGCTACCAAACGCTGCACAAGAGAGCATTAATGAGATTCCAGCGAGCAGACATCCCGAGGAAAAGGCTCTCATTTGATCATGGGCCTGGCTGCTAAAGCTGACCTCAGAAAAACGAGGAATATTTTATTAATTGAGGTCTTCCACATTTGAAAAAGGCCTGACTTTCTGGCAAAGGAGACCTTGGAGTCTCCCATCTGCTTTTGTGAGCCTGCTGGGCGAGGGGCAGCAATTAAAAGCACTTTGAGGAGAGGAACAGTGTTTTAAAGAGCTGTGGGGAGCTGGGAGGCTGGAACTGGGGGAAGAGGGGGAAGAAAGGGAGTGGCTGTGTCCATTAGCACCGGCTGGTTCCCTTTGGGAGATGTCTCACACCTAGGGACAGCAGTGGCAAGCAGGGATGCTCCTTGCTGGAGAAGGCAGGATCCCCTCTGGAGCACCGGGAGCCTCCGGAGGCAGCTGGGTTTAGGTTGAAGATGAGGTGTCGCAGGTAATGAGCCAGCAAGACACTGGTGTAGGACAAGGGAAGGCCAGCACAGGGTGTCCAGAGGCGTTTAAGTGCTAATTGTATTCCTGGTGATTAACTACTTCCACGGGCAAACCTCTGCTGTTAACATGATCCTCCCTCTCCAGGATCCTTGTTCCTGCCTGCTTAGCAGGGCTGGCACTTCCAAAGGAGTTTGGCCCCCACAGCCCATGGTTTCAGAGGAATTTTGGGCAGGTCCCAGAGATGGGTGCCCAAAGCTCGCTAGAAAGCCAAGTCAGAGAGTCCAGCAGTGTCAAACCCTTCTTTACAAATCCCCTGTGGGAGACCAGAGCACGGCAAGGAATGCAGCTCCCTCCTCTTTCCGTGTGGCCATTGCCAGCTCTGCATCAAGGAAAAATAAGAAAGGGATATCTACAGTGAGTTGGTCAGGCCCTGGCACAGGGTGCCCAGAGAAGCTGTGGCTGCCCCTGGATCCCTGGAAGTGTCCAAGGCCAGGCTGGACAGGGCTTGGAGTAACCTGAGATAGTGGAAGGTGTCCCTGCCCATGGCAGGAACTGGATCAGCTTTAAGGTGCCTTCCAACACTAATGCAAATGACCTGTTTTTAAGTAAAAGGAGGTGCCAGTGGTGTCTACACGATCTTCAGGACCTCCCCTCAAGCTTTTCGTGGCAGCTCTGGGGAGGAAGGCAAGGCGGAACCCTGACTAGAAAAGAAAAGAGAGGAATGGGGCAGTGGGAACACTGGGCATGTTCATAGGAAGAGGCTGGTACAGAGAGAGAATGAGGCAGGAGGGAAAATTCAGCTTCCAAAAAAGGCATATTCACAAAGAAGCCTTTCAGCATCGATAATAAATTGAGAGGGGACAACAAATCAGTGAAGGGCTGCTCTGGAGCCCAAGGAAGGGAGGGCAGGACCTCCCACTGCCTGCAGCAGGTTCTCACAAACTGCACCTGGAGACTCCAGTGCTCCCCATGAATCAGTGGTGAGGAAACAGGCATGCCACAGCCATGGTTATTAGCCCAGATAATCCATATCCCTTTCCAAAGGGAAAAATCCTAATCCTCTCTCCTCCTTTCCCCGTTAGCTGTGTACAGAGTTTATAATCCCCAAGCTCTGGTGCTGCCGGGGATAAGAGGCTCCTCCTCACCCTTCCTCAGAGGTTTTTAAAAGAAGGGAAAAAAGGTGGGGAATGAGAGGAGGTGAAGGAGAAATGGAACAAGCCCATTTCACTGCTCCCAGCAGCTGGAAGCAAGGCAGAGAAGTGAGTGCTGGCTCCTCTCCAGCATCACGTTCTCCCGAATGAGGAGCGTGCAGGACTGGCAGCAGTTTTCCAGCCTAACCTTCTGCCACAGCAAACACCGTGAGGTGGAACAATCCCTTCTGAAGGTGATTAATGGCAGGGAGCTCCTGGGGGGAACTCAGCTGTGGCACGGGCTGTCAGGGGCAATGGAGGGAGCGGTATTTACCTTCCAATGCATCGCAGATGATTTCCCTCTTTTCTCTGGGCTGTTGTTCATAAATGGGTGTCTGGGAGTGACAGGAATCCCGGCCAAATGCACGGGAGAAAGGTTTTCCTGCCACTCAGAGGCTGGGCTGTGCTTAAAAGCAGCTGGAAGGATCAGGAGGGGATTCCTGCCTCCCAAAAGTTCTGATTTGCATCAAGACAATGCTGAATATGGGACTCTCTGAAGCTCGGCGCTGGGAGGACAAACAGAGGATTCCTGCCCCTCAAGAAGTTAATATTTGGATTGAGAGAAGAGACCAGTGGTGGGTGGGTGACTTTTGGAAGCTCATCACTGGGAGGTACTGGTCTCACTGGGGCTTGCTGGAAGTTTGGTCTTGAAAACGGAGCCAAGTCTGTCTCCCATCACACCCTGTAAAGTCCAAAATAGCTCAAGCTCTCTCTCAGGGCTGTCTCAGCTCTGCCTTGCTGAGGAGACAATAAACAAAAAAACCCCATCCTGATTCTGGACTGAACCATACGGTGTCCAAATCTGCATTTCCCTGATCTCTTTCCAGCCATTTCCCTGCTTTCTCTTTTTCTCTATTAAAGACTCTTTACAGAACCCACTTCCTAAGCCCCCACACTGCCCCTTTCCCCTGGCACCTCCCTGACATGGGCACCTGCCTTTCCTGCCCAAGCCCCAAGGGCAGGCTCTTCTTCCCCAGGAAAGGCTTTTCCTCCCTAAACTCACCGTGCCTTTCAGTCCAGGCAGCCTGAAAAGGTGATGACATTGGATGCAGTCCTGGAGAAACATGGATGGATGTCCAAAGAGCATCAAAACTTGTGGCAAAATAACCTACTAAACTCCAGCCAAGAGGAATTGCACAAAAATATCCTTGGAGTACTCTGATGAAGACTCTGAGGTGAAGGCTTGGCTTTGTTTTGCTCTGAGGGCTGAGAAGAAGTCCTGGATCTGAGTGCAGGGGAGGGTAGTGCCATGGAAGGAGGGAGGCTATGGAAAATCAAGGAATCATTATCCACAAAGCTTCAAAAGCCCAGATAATGCCTTGGTTCCTCCTCTGTTCCATGCCCTGTTTTCCCACAGGTTCCTCTCCACCCAGCACAGCCTTTCTGTGCACTGTGATTATTTCTGGCCCTTTCCCAGTGGTTTGTGGCATTATTTCCATATCACTTTGTTGGGATTGCAATTAGAGCCAATCCAGCCCTATAAATGGCCACTATCATCCCCGGGGGAGGAGGAGCTGCAAACAGCTTTTCCAGCTCCATGTTTCTGCAGTTCCAGCTCCTCTGGCTGACCCTGGAGGTACAGGCACTTTCCCCTTGCTAATCCTGCTGAAGGTCAGGCAAAAGCATGGAATAGCCCAGAGGCTGGAGGGAAAAATCATAGGAGAGTGCTTGCAACTCCTGGGAAATGTGAAAGGCAGGGTTGTTGTGCCAGGGTGTGTGGGAAGGGCAGGGGATTGATTTAAACAAGGAAAAAGATAGAGGGAGACAAGGATGATCTTTTTACTCCTTTCATTGAGCTGTTTGACCAAGCAAGCTCCAGGAATTCCAGGGATATCAACCCCCAGCAGCTGCTTTTCTCTCCTTTTACATCTGTTACATGCTGCCCAACAAAGCAGGGAAACTTCAGCCCTTTCCCTTCACGTCTTGCTCTGTCTGGGCAGAGGAAAAAGAGGAACACTGCTGGTAGTGACAGTCTCTAAAGCCTTTGGATGGAGAGCATGAAGAGCACGGAGCAGATGGGTGCTCTGCCATGAGCCAGGGGAGGGGCTGGTTCCTACTGGGATGATATTTAAGGAAGGAAAATGCTGGTGATGGAGGAAGAGCAATGATCTGTGGGGCTCACGGGCCACACGGTACCCAGGGGAAAAGACTGGATAAGTGGGAACAACACTGTGGGGATTCGGTGCCAGAAAGGAGCCTCTGGGGAGGAGTGGTTTACAAGGAATTGTAGTGACAGGACACAGGGGAATGGCTCCAAGGGGGAACAGAAAGACAGTACATTTCAATGGATATTGGGAAGAAATCCTTCTCTGTGAGGGTGATGAGGCCCTGGCCCAGAGCAGCTGTGGCTGCCCCATCCCTGGAAGTGTCCAAAGCCATCCAAAGTGGGATGGGGCTTGGAGCAGCCTGGGCTAGAGGAAGGTGTCCCTGCCCCTGGCAGGGGGAGGAACATGGTGATTTTTAAGGTCCCTTCCACCTCATTCCATGATTGTGTGATAACTCTGGGAGAACATTAGCTGGAAGGAAAACAGTTGAGTTCATCTGCACTGGGTGTTCCTGTAATCATCTACACAAGCAAATGTTGTTGGCAAACATGAGGACATCCAAGAGCAGGGACATTCCTGGGTCTGCAGACTTGTGAAGTCCCAGTACATTTCCAGCATGTGGAGCTCACTTCCAGCACGTGGAGCTCACTTCCAGCACAAGCCCTGGTACGAGCACAGCATGTGCTTTGAATTAACCATGTGGTTGAGCACCAAACTGAAGGAAAATCCATGCCAATCCCTGGTGTGGGGAATAAGAGCCCTAAGGTCCACCTGAGACCCTTCCCCTGGCCCTGAAATCCCTGGATTCAGCAGGAGGAGGGATTGTGATGGAGTGCAGGAGAGCTGTGGAATATCAGGGAGACCCTTCCTGGAGCAGGGAGAGGTTTCCTGGGGCTGCTCAGGGGGGTGTGGGTACCTCGGGGTCCAGAGACAGGGAATTTTTTAACTTTGGCCTGAAAATCTGCTACAGAAAAACTCCTCATTTCAACATGTGGATTTCCCAAAGCCCATGTGACAAAGATGAGGGAGAGGCAGACTGGGGAATGCTGGAGGGATAATGGGAAAGTCAGACTCCAGCCCCTGCCGAAACCCAGCCTGAGGCATGGGAGGATGCTGTCACTTCTCTCAACCTCATCTGCCTTCTCCACACGTTGTGGGGACAGGGGGAGGAGGATGAGGAAAGCTCCTGTGACCTGTGGGATGGAAGGCACAGCACTGATGTGGGATCCTTCACACTCGAGCCTGGCTCCAAGTTAAACAATCAGCTGGAGCCTCCACACAGCCTCTCCAGGCAGGGGTGTTCCCAGAGGTGCTTTTATGTGAAAGCTTTTGCAAACCCTGCTAATCCAACACAGAGGAAATGCCAAAGCTGTGAGGTGTTTTGCAACCCCCAAATCCTGTTCTTCACTCAGTCCAGCCTCCAAGATAACCAGATTGATCCTCGGGATCCCCCGAGCTGTGCCATGGGCTGCCCTCACACATGGACTGCAGCTCAGAGCAGCTCTGTGCCCCAGAGCATCCACACCAGCCTAAATTAGGCCAAGATTAATTCAGCAGCACACAGGATGGAGGAAAAGCTCTTGGTCCAGTCTGGGCCCTGGACACAGCCCCGTTTTCCACTCTCCATCACCTCCCCATCTCCCACTCACACATTTCCCTCTCGGAGCCAAAGGCAGAGGTGCAGCTTGGGAAGGAAAGGCATTCCCAGGGGACAGAGGGGTGTCATTTCTAATTCCAGAGGAGGTGACTTTTGGGAGGGAGGAGGAAGTGCAGAGGAGAACGATGGCAGCAGCTCCATCCCCACCCCCAGCCCTGCTCATTGCCATGGCAACAGTGCGGGTACCAGCCCAGGGGTGCACACACCTTTCCAGGCTGCCTTCCAAACCCAGGAGCAGCGGTTGGGAATGGAGCTTTTGCATTCCCTGAGCTCTTTAATATTCCCCTGGAGCAGGTCATTGTCTCTCGTGTCAGGTAGGAGCCCTTTCCTTCCCCCTCCCGTTCCGCCGGTGCAGCACAATCTGGAGATAAAGTTCCTCCGACGGAGCCGCAGGGAAGGAGCCTGTCCTGAGCCATTCCCACTGACTTTGGCACCGTGATCACACTGTCCTTCAGCAGCCAGAGAACTGGGAGCAGGATGGAGCAGATGTGGATTAATGCCTTCTCTTTCCAAGGTCAAACATGGAGTTTTGGGGCTGAGATTTCATTTGGTGCCTTCTCTGGGTGCACAGAGCTGGAGCACCCACTCCAGGGGACGGTGTTTCCATAGATCTTTGATCCATGCAAGTCACTAAATTCCTGTGCTCCCCCTCCTGCAGCTCCTCCTCGGAGCAGCACTGGCTGCTACAATGGGACAAACCCAAGGGGCTGGAAAGGGGAAAGAATTTTCCTGGAGAGGGAAGGAAAATCTGCAGATAAACAAATTCTCCCTCTTCTGGCTCCAGTTAACTCACTGCAAGTGAGCAGCACAATTTAGGGGTTATTTGTGGTTATATTTTCCGGTTTGTCTAAATAAATAGCTTGGTTTTCAAAACACAAACATGTGAAGTGGCAGGAAGTTTTGGCTTTCTCCATGTTTGTTTAGCAGCACAGCTCCTGCTGCCGTGAAAACAAACTCCAGCTACTTCTGTTTGCTGGGAAAAGACAAAGTGCTTTTAACAGGGGTAAGAAGAGGCAGTGTTTTACCCCAGGAAGGGTAAAAAGTAGGCATGAAAGGGAGTAAATGAAGCTTTTCTGCTGATCATGGACTCATGAAAAGGTTAAGGTTGGAAAAGACCTCCATGATCGAGTCCAACCCGTGACCAATGCCCAGCTTGTCACCTAGACATGTCCAGTTGTCCCTTGGACATCTCCAGGGATGGGGGCTCCAAACCTCCCTGGGCAGCCCCTGCCAAGGCCTGCCCACCCTTACAGTGAAGAAATTCCTCCTCATGTCCAACCTGAGCCTCCCCTGGCACAGCCTGAGGCTGTTTCCTCTCCTCCTGTCCCTGTTCCCTGGGAGCAGAGCCCAACCACCCCCAGCTGTCCCCTCCTGTCAGGGAGCTGTGCAGAGCCAGAAGGTCCCCCCTGAGCCTCCTGATTTTTGGGAGCTTCCCATTGCTCACAGCCACCTCTCCCCATCCTAACCCACCCCGTGTTCATTCCCAGGGACACACAGGGATCCATCGGAGCAGGGCTGGATCCAGAGGGCACTGGCATCCAGCAGAAAAGCCTGAATGAGTGATTTAAAGAAGTTCTGTGATGTTTGTGGAGTTAAGGGGGTCTTTGATGACTGTCCATAGCCCATTCCCATGGGGATTGTTGCACCAGGTGGATATAGGGAATGGTTATTCACAGAGAATAATTGAACTTGTTCTATTAACCAGGAATTCTATTCCACCATCACTGCACTGAAGGATAAGTGGAGCCTTGCTCCCATTCCTGGAGGATGGGATTTAGACACAAACAATCCCCTCTCTTCCTTTTCCCCCAGTGTCATTAGGGGATAGAAGGAAAGACGAGGTTCAGCACAGCACTTAAGAATGGAATTGTCAGCACTGTACCTGTTCTTGAGGAAGTTGTGTCTCCCACCTGCTGCCATCCCTTGGAAGAGCCCCCAAAACCTCCCAGAGCTGGGAAGACACTAAACTTCCAATCTCATTACAGCTGGTAACTCTGACCTGTTAAAACTCAGCTAAAGGGATTTTTCAGAATTTAAAGACGCATTTTTTCCTCAAATCTGCCCAAAATCTCACCCTAAACCTTTCCCATCCTATTCCCCTGCTACTATAAAGACTCTCGTATGTTGTTAGACCAGCTTCAGCACTTTTTTCCTGACTGAGAGGGAAAAGGAAGACCACAATCTGGATTTATTGGCTGTTGGGTGGGATTTATATTCAAATTGCTCTTTCTCACTGTGGTGTCCCCACAATTCTCATTGCAGACAAGCTGAGATCCTGTGTTTTTCTGGCACCACCCCCATGTGTGATGGGGGAGCACCACAAACACTCTCCCTGTGACCTCAGAGCTGAATCACAGTGTGGGGTTTTCCTCCAAGTTCTCCCACTGGCCCCTGGAGCTTTGGGAAGGGCCATTCCCACGGGCAGCTCTGGTCTCATACTCCAGTGAAGCTGACCTGGACTCACTGGGGCCTCTTTCTTCTTTCCCCATGTCCCCACAGGATACAAACACCCTCAGGGGAGTTCAAATGGAGTTTAGGGACCAGGGCCATCCCAGGAATATCCAAAAGGATTTTGGGACCAACTCCGTGGTCACTTCCTGCCCATATCCCTTCATCTCCCTCAGAGGGATTTCCTTTCCAAACTGAGTGAAGAGCACCCACAGCTCCTGCCTGTCTTCACTGGGGAAGGGGAGAAGCAGATTTAGTGCCTCCCTCAGACTGAGCCGTGTCTTCTGCTTCCCTGAGGATGCCCAAACACGGATTAATTTTGGAGGAAGCTGCTGGCAAAGTGAGGGATCATGGCTCAATCTCCAGGCTCAAGGCAGGCCAGCGTGGAGTGACAAAGTCACCATAATTAGCGGAGGGAGAAGGAGAAGTTTCCCCATGGTGACTCCACGGCTTAGGAGTGCTCAGAAGAAAAAAGTCTGACTGTTTCTAAACTGGATAAGAAGCATTTCACAAAACCCATGGAATAAAACAAAGCAAACATCCCTGGAGTGGGAATTACAGCCCAGGATCTCTCCCAGCAGATCCTTCAGTCCCTCCAGGCAGTAAAGCACAGAGAGTACCCCAGGCTGGGTCTGTGCACAGAGAGCCTTCCCAGACTCTGGATCCTCAAAGAACAAAAGTTCCTCTCTGTGCCTTTGTGCAAATAATAAATATTTGTACAGACACGCTTGGAATGAATCCTGCACGGAAAGAGCAGCCGGTTGTGGCTCCTTTATTGCCACTGCTCAGCTGGGTGGAACCAGGGCACACTGAGCGCTGACACAACCCAGCAGCTCCTGAAAACACCGGGAGTTTACACCTGGGGCTCCTCACTCACTCTTGGAGAAGGGTTATTTTCACAGAACAATGGAGCAGGAATAGCAGTGATGATGATGATGATGATGATGATGTCTTCATTTTGTGTAATTCCATCCATCCAAACATTCCCAGGCACTGAACAGATCTTAATCTGTACAGGGATCACTCCCACCACCACAGGTAACTATCAGAGATATGACAGGTCCAGATAAAAGAAAGGTAGGATTTTTAAGCAGGAATGCAGTATTTTTTGATAATGACCCCATTTTTCCTGTACTGGGAGGAAAAACAACTGGAACAGCTTTTTGTGGCTCTCCACTTTCCCTCTGCTCCTGGGTTCCAGCCCATTTACTCTGGGTTTTATAGACAAGGAAATGATACCTCTTGTTCTTTTCTGATGTCCATCAGAGCTCTCCTGAACAGAATTTGGAATATAGCATTGCTTAGGGAGCACTGCCTTTTTAACCTCCAGTATCTGGGAGAACATCTGACATTCCAGGGATATACTAGACCTGTGTAGAGAGAGGTGATCCCTCCTCAGCTCTGCTTGTTGAGAAACTTTCAAAGAAAAAAAACTGTGGCATTTCATCAATCCAGATTTCTGTAAATGCTGCCTGCTCTGGCAGCCCTTGGAAGGCAGGGAATCACAGAATCAGGGAATCACTGAAGCTGGGAAGGATCTCCAAGATCATCAAATCCAACCTGTAACTGAATATCCCCATGCCCACAGGAGCATGTCAGCAAGAGCCACGTTATCTCATTTTTGAACACTTCAGAAGATCTGAGGATGTGAAGCTTGGGGTCTGCAGGAGATCCCAATGCTCTGGTGTCCCCCTCCCCACATCCTGGCTCTAGGAATGACCTGCTGGAACAACTCTGGATTTTGAGGTGGTGTGCAGAGTTTGTCAGCCACATTCCCTTCAGGGAGAGAAGCCAGCTCCACACCCAGGCAGGACAACATGAGAAAGGCTGTGGGAATCTGCTTTCCATGTTCTGCACTGCCATTCCTGGAAGGCTCAAGACTCCAAAAGATGCTCTTCACCTTGGGATGACCACTCACTACTGATGGGAACTGGCCAGGAGTCTCCCAGTCCTTGATGTTGAGCCCCTGAGCACCTCTGCAGGATTTCCAGTGGCCACATCCAGGAGACAGACCAGCTCCCAGGAGAAAGAAACCCCAGGAAAAACAGAAGCCCAGCAATATCTTTATTTAACACCATTGGCCCAGGGTGCCAGGTAAAAGATGTGGGATCCACACATGAGTGATGGAGATGCATTTGGGTTTGGAGAAGGAAAGATCTGCCTTCCATCTGCTGGAAGACATCTGTTCATCCCTCAGTGGAAGTTGTGGCAGGATATCTGGTTCCAGACAACCAGCCCTGCCAGTTCCTGACATCTGCTCCCACATACCTGCCGTTCCCGGAGCATTGGGAAGAGCTGCTCCTCTTTCCAGCCTGGGAAAAGAGCAGCAGCAGGACTGTGAGAGCAGCAGCAGCCTCAGAGCAGTAATGGCCCCATTTCTCCTGCTGGAATTTGGAGGGTGACTAAGAGTGATAGCAGCTATCAGCTGCTAAGTGTGAGCAGCTGGACTAATGACGTGTCCTAGCAAAATTCCAACATTTTCGTATTGATGGAGCAATGGAAATGGCAAATGCAGTGCTGGCATTTGCTCTGACTCCAGGGTCTGCTCTGCTCGCTTGTGTCCAGCATCCCAATGACCGGCATGAGCTCCAGGGAAGCTGAGGAGTTCCTCGGTCCCTGCTGGTGGCAGGAGCGGATCCGTGGCTGCTGCAGCTGCCTGGGGGGGGTTCCTGCCCTGAACATTGATTAGAGATTAAGTGCTGCTTATCACAGTGCTTGGGACCTGCCTGGTGACAGCAGGAGGAAGGCACCAAGAGCTCATGGGGAGTTTGTCCCCTATTCTGGGGACAAACCCTTCTGGGAAAGCAAAGTGCTGCTACTCACATTCCTGCTGCTTCCTCCTCCGTAAGGGAACAACCTGTTAGTGCTTCCTGCCAGGAGCAGTGCTGGAAACACAGGGACAACCCTTGCACAATGTGTATTTTCCATGGATGCGTGCTCCCTTGCTGAGTCTTCTCCTAGCTGTCTCAAAGGGAAGAGGGATAAGTCTTGCTCTCTAAGGCTGCCAGCTTCCAGTCCCTTGGCAGAGTGGGAAGCAGAGCCCTGGCACCTCAGCACCTCCTGAAAATTCAGCCCCATCAGGCCACGAGCAAATATCCCCACCCAGAATGCAAACCTTGAGCTGTCCAAATGCTGTGGTCAAATTCCAGCAGGTCATTTGGGAATGATGCTCACCAAATCCCAGTGATGCTGCCTGTGCCTGCCTCCTCTTTTCCTGTATTTTGAACAGAGTTTGTGAAAGCATGCATTATACAGCAGGTGTAACAAACATAAGGAGACGCTGGAGCATGAGGCAAAGAGCAGTTCCTGTATTGATTTGAATTCTCCCAGCCACATAGCCCTTGCCATAAATTCCTGTGACCAAGGGAATCTGTATTTCAAAACACACATTAGAAAAAATATAATTGAAATGGAGAGACCAAGATAAATTTGTGTTATCAGGTGCAGTTACCAAGGCAGTAAATCATTGTCACAGCATAAGCTCTTATCCATATTTCCATATTAACACCAAAGTTGGACTCGGGGCTGGTGCTGCTGCACAGAAAAGGGATCAGCACATCTAGATGCTGTCTGGAGCTGGTGGCTGTCACCAGGGACTGAGTGGGGCTGGCACTGTGTCCTTGTCCCACCAGAATTTGTCCCCACGCCGGAGCTGCTCTGCAGTGCTGGGGGAGTGAATGCCCCAAGCTGTTCCCATCCCAGGATACCCTCACAGCTCACCCATGGAAAAACCCTGAACCCAAGCGGGACTGACACATGGTTGTGACCCAGGGTGAGCTGATGACCTTGACAGCAACCTCAGCCTGCCCAGGGGACAGACAAAGAGCAGCGAGGCTCTCGCTCTCCAAGCGATCCCAAAGGTTCAGCACAAAACTTAAACCTAAGGATCCGTGCTGGCTGCACTTCCAGGGGAAAAGGCAAATCCCTAACCCTGTGTGCCCTGGAATTGTGCTCCTGGTGCTTCCCAGCCCTCCAAACCTCCCTCTTCACCAATACTGTCCCCCCTTGTAATCCCTGCCACGGATTGCCCGTGGTGCCTTCCAGAGGGTCCCAGCCACCAGCAAACCCCCTGCCACTCTCCAGGCCCTGTCCTGAAAGGTTCTGCATTGCTCATGGAGCCCAGAGGGATCAGCCAGGCATTCCATGACTGCCCTTCTTACATCCCCAACCCCAAAAAGACCAAATTAAGGTCTCTGTCTATGTGGGAATCCATTATAAATACCAATAAGTGGAGCCAACATTTGGTTCCACTTGAGATAATGTTTTGGCCACAGCTGTGCCTCTTTACAAGCAAGACATAAAACCTTAGTGAAGGCTCCCTAATAAACACCCTCATCTTTAAAGGACTTAAAGCCTCACAAAAAAAGCTATGCTAGTTACCAACCTGATTGATACTCATTAAAGTAAAGCTGAGATAATGCTTCCCTAAAATAAGTTGCCACTAGGAATGCACTGATGGAGCTCGGTCAGTGTCGTCATTTTTCCTTTCATTCCCTTGCTTTTTCTGGAAGAGGAGAACACACACATTTCAACTGAGAGAATGCTGTAAAACGAAGAAGTAATTTTTGGGCAAACTGTCAAGGTTTCATTCCAAACCCTAAATCTTCTTGTTGAAATCCAATGGTTTTCCGGTAAAACCTGTTGGCTCCTGAAAGGGATTTTTTTTTTTTTTTTTGCTACTGGGTCAGCACTTTCCTTGCATAATGTACAAGCAAATGACTGTTCTCTGCCCACATCCAATGCCTTTGGAGGAATAGGATGCAGTCACAGAGTCCATGCTTCCCATGCAGGGCTGTCCCTGCTGAACAGAGAAGAGGAATAGTAAAGGCACCAGCATAAAATTCATCATAAAAAAATGAGAACGGCTGCTCCTGCCCCTGTGTGCTGAGAATTCCACTACCCAGCCATTATTCCATCGTATCCTGGTAAATCTGAAGTGCCAATCTGTTCCTAGAGCAGCCCTGGCCTGAGCTGAGACAACCCCTATGATTAGTTTTATTCTGCCTAAACCCAGAAGAAATTGCAGGGGGCGATCCCGCTGGATGAGCTCTTTCCATTACCTTCAGTCATCTCCATAAAATACATGAGGAAGATGCAGGAAGAGCTTTCTCTTGTCTGCAGTGTACTCCTGCAGAGGGAGAGTGGAGGGGCAACTCCCATCTCTGCTCTCCATGACCAGGGACAGGACCCCAGGAATGGCTGGAGCTGTGCCAGGGGAGTTTAGGTTGGAGATCAGGGAAAGGTTTTTCCCCCAGAGGTTGCTGGGGCTCCCCAGGGAATGGGCACGGCCCTGAGGCTGCCACAGCTCCAGGGGTTTTTGGACAGTGCTCTCAGGGATGCCCAGGCTGGGATTGTTGGGGTGTCTGTGCAGGGCCAGGAGCTGGACTCCATGATCCCTGTGGGTCCCTTCCAGCTCAGGAGATTCCATGGTTCTGTGATTCCGTGATTTGAACATGATTTTTAGTATTGAAAGTGAAATATCCATCCAGGGTTGGGGAGAAGACCTCGGAGAAACCACAACTCCCTTCCAAGCCAAACCAGTGCAGGGATGGGATACGCCTGGCACGTCTCTTTCACTTTCCAGGGGACAGTGGAAAACCCTCAGGACCTGCTGGAACTTCTCACAGCAGAACAAACACATGCTAGGGGGTTATTTATTTTTGATGGGCTGAAGGTGCAGAAGTTTCATCTGTTCTCTTACACTTCCCCAGGCTGGAGCCAACCCACCTGTTGCCCCCTTCCCTTCCCTTGGACACTTGGAAAATTTATTCCCCTATTTCCTGCCTGAGTAGAAAAAGCAAAGGAGAAACTTGCTGATTGATTTGAGTCTCGGAAAGTCCCTGTCATCTTGTTTGATGACTTCATTGCAGAAATGAAATAGGCAAGGGAAAAGCAATGTTTTCAGACCAATTTGGAGCAAGAAGAGGAAGGTGGTAGGAGGGGAACCACGGGAAGTTGATGGCCTTTATTCCTCAATTCCCATGTTGTGCCTGGCTTGCTGCAGGCTATGGAGAGAAAGCAAAATTGTTATGATTCTTATTAGCTTTTATTTTATAAAGCCTGGCCCACGCTCTGTAGGGGTTTCCAGCTGGAGCTGCAAATCACAGGCACGGCTGGCGCCTGCCTGGCCACCTCCTCTTCCCATCAATGTCCCACCTGTCTGCAGGGACGGGGACCTGTGTCGTGCTGCCAGTCACAAGCCAGGTGGCTGCTCAGGGCACCCGAGGTGTGTGGCTGCAGCACGGTCCTTTGTTCCCTGCTGGTGAAACACGTCCAGCACACACCGGGACTGACTGGAGAGCATCACTCACCCAGCCCGGGAACAGAGAGAATTCCCAGCCCTGATCCCTGCAAAACAGCCAGCTCGGGTAACAAACGTCAGGAGATCAGCTCTGAGGGACCAGGCATCCATGGCCAAGGCTCTTCCACAGCCCTTTGGCTTCATGGAGGAAATCCAGGACCCCCTGGATTCTCCCAGCTCTGCTGGGTGTTTGTGTCAGCAGCTTTTCTGTCCTGCCAGAGCAGGTTTCAGCTGGGAGAAGAGAAAGCTCTGGGGAGACCTCAGAGCCCTTTCCAGTGCCTGAAGGGGCTCCAAAAGAGCTGGAGAGGGATTTCAGACAAGGCTCTGGAGGAACAGATCAAGTGGAATGGCTTCAAATTGCCAGAGGACAGGGTCAGGTGGGATATTGGGAAGGAATTCTTGGCTGTGTGTGAGGGTGCTGAGGCCCTGGCACAGCTGCCCAGAGCAGCTGGAGGATTCCCCTGCTGGCACTGGCAGTGTCTGTGCTCAGCCTTTCCTCAGCATTTGACTTTCCAGCTGCTCCACACACCAGAGTGGCAATTCCCGAGTGCTCTCACGGGTGATTTGGGGGGGAATAACAAACCTGACAGGCTCCATTGTTTATTTTTTTGTGTTGGCACACCAGGAGGCAGCAAATAACACTGAACACCGTGGTGGAAGGGGCTGTGTCCTCCTAGGAGGAACACTGGCTCCAAGGAATTTGCAGCCTCAGTGGATGAGACAGATGTGGGGTGGGAGAGGGAGAAACTGCCAAAAAAAAGTTGGTTTTGTTCAGCCCTTCTTTCCAGCAGTGATGGCTTTCTCAAGGAATACCAGCAGGATTTGCATCAAAAGGAGATTCCTGGTTGTGGGGTGGGCAGTAGCTCCTTCCTTCTCCAAAGAGCTGTTCCCAGGAGTGTGGTTTTTGTGATGCCACAGGCACAGGGAAAGACACAGCCTTGGGAGCGCTGGGAGTGGGGTTTTACCTGCATAAACCAATGATTGCTGTTCCTGAAAATCTGCTCTTCCTCCCCTCCAGGTCATTCCAGAGAGCTGGCACACAGCCCAGACTCCTGCATGGGACTTGCACACACCACTCCAGTAGGGAAATAGTCCTTATCCTCAGCTAAACAGTGAGGAACTCAGCGGGAGCCATGAATATGCCAGTGCTCCACTTGCTTTTTTAGGATTGAAAAAATCTGAGAAGACACATTTCTTAGTAATCATTCCTGCACAGGAGATAGAAGGCAGATTATGCTAATTGCCAGCAGAAGCATAATGCTCAGCAAATCCCAGCAAATTCCAATATGCTCCCAGACACATTCCACTTGCTCACGTGTTTATTTGGGGAGGATGCTGACAAAGGAAGGAAATTATTTTTTTACAGCAGAATTCTTGGATTTTGACTCCAAACACAGCAGGAAGCAAACAGAACTGTGCCCAGAGGGCTGAACACAGGGAATGCCAAGGGGTCACACAGCCCCTTGAGGCTCGGTTCCAGCAATTCCTCTGTGATAGGAAGGGCTGGGATCAGGACCAAGGGCTGGGATCAGGATGCAGCTGGGAATCACCACAGCTGATGTGCCCTTCTCCCAAGGAGGGAAAGACTCCTTGGTGTGTCCATGCCTAGTCCCAGAGCTGCTGGTTTAGGTGGGAGAGAGTGTTCAGGCAGTTTTACACAAATGTTGAGAAAGACCTCCAAGATCCATGAGCCCTGGCACTTCTTTGTTCTCCACTGAACCATGGCCCCAAGTGCCACACTCAGGAGTTTGCTGAACACTTCACAGAATCCACAGAATTTCACAGATTTCAGAGAATGTTCTGGCTGGGAAGGGACCCACCAGGGTCACCGAGTCCAACCCTTCAGGGAATGGCCTGTTCCGGGACCTTGGTGTTGTCAGCTCCATGCTTGCCTCCACCACTGCTCTGGGCGGAATATCTGACCACTTTTTTATGGAAGAAATTCTCCCTGGTATTCAGCCTGACCCTCCCCTGGCACAGTTTTGAGGCTGTTTCTGTCATCCTGTCCCTGTTCTCTGGGAGCAGAGCCCTGGCTGCACCCTCCTGTCAGGGACTTGTGGAGAGTGAGAAGGTCCCCCCTGAGCCTCCTTTTCTTTGGAGTTCCAGTGCTGAGCATCCCAGCTGTTACCCCTAAATCCCCAGCCCAGAATTCCCTGTCCCAGCACTGAGATCCACTCCCAGCAGTGACCCCGGGGTGCTGAGCTGAGCATTGTGACACACACAGGGCCTTTCTCCAGCCTGGCTGTGACACCAGAGCCATCAGCCTAATCCAGCAGCTCTGGGGAGAGGAGAGATCTGGTTACAGTGTGCTTGTGTCTGAGGCCCAGCTGCAGGGAAATGTGTCTTTAACCGAGGATGAAGTGCCATCATCACACTCTTCTCTTTCCCACTGTAACCTGCTGCTGTCACACTGGCACTGATGCTCCCATTTCTTGGTGGAACTTGTCTCCCTGATCGCTGATCTGCCTCTCAAGCACCACCAAACCAATGGAAGTCGCTCCACTGCAACCCCCAAGGCCAGTTTTGCTCACCATACAGGGAGTATGAACTCAGATTTCAGTAGATTGGTGATGGTTCATTTCCAACAGCTTGGAGAGGTGTGATGCTGCTTCATACTTAGAATCATGAAATCCCAGAATAGTCTGGATTGGGAAGGAATTTAAAGCCCATCCAGTCCCACCCCTGCCATGGGGGGGACACCTTCCACTGTCCCAGGCTACTCCAAGCCCTGTCCAGCCTGATCTTGGACACTTTCAGGGATCCAGGCACAGCCACATCTTCTCTGGACAACCTGTGCCAGGGCCTCAGCACCCTCACAGGGAAGAATTATTTAGCTCAGACAATTTATCTTTCTGCTCAGGATTCCCAGCTCAGAGCCTGAGCTGCCGGCACTGAGTCTCCTCTTCTTTATTAAATAATTACTGAACCTTCAGGCTCCTTGAATAAATCTCCCCTGTGATCAGCTGGAGGCTGCTGTGTTGGCTCCACCATGAATAGAAACTCTGGAAATAATGCACACCAACATCTCGTGCAGGCAGCTGCAGAGAGGATTTTCAAGGCATTTCTTTCCAGAGGGAGAGATCCATTTCCTTTCTCATTACTTGGCTCTGTGTAGAGACAGAGGGCTGTGCATCCACAAGCAGACCCCACTCCTGCTTCCAGCGTGCCCAAATTGCTGTTTGGGAAAGGCCACGGGTGGGTGTTTACAAGCACAATCCCACACACTCCTGATGGGACCAGATGGGGAGTCCTGGGAGGATTGCACCAGATAAAACCTTACAGAGAGAGATAAAAAGGATGGGTGAGCTCCTGATGCCATTGCTGCCACCAGGAATGTGTGGTGAGGGCCTGGGAAGATGCCTTCACTCTGCTTTTACCTCCAGCACATTATTTCATGTCCTCTGGGCTTTATCAGGGAGGCTCTAGGATTGTGCTGGAGATTTTTAACCCATGGAATTGGATTCAGGCAGATCTTTACTGTGAGGGAGGTGAGGCCATGGCACAGGGTGCCCAGAGCAGCTGTGGCTGCCCCTGGATCCCTGGAAGTGTCCAAGGCCAGGCTGGACAGGGCTTGGAGCAACCTGGGATGGTGGAAGGTGTCCCTGCCCCTGGCAGGGGGTGGAATGAGATGAGCTTTAAGGTCCCTTCCAACCCAAACCATGCTGGGATTCCATGTTGTGCACTAAGATAAAATCAAATAAAACAAACTTTTGTGTGAAAGAAATAGAAATACACAGGGAAAGGCTGATTTACTTTTATTCCAAAAAGCTTAAGGATAACAGTAGAGATGAGATGAGCAGTTCCTTTCTCGGACAGTACTTCTGTCCACTGCACTGGAACAGGGGACACAGACACTGTCTTGAAGTGACAGATTTATTTGCCATAATTTAATGTCAGTTCCAAAGAGATGGGATTTTTCCTGGCACTTTGTACTCTGGCAGGAGAGTGGGACTGACGAGGTCTGATGCAAAGGCAATGAAAAATGAGAGATCTCCATAAAGAGAAGCAGTCAGCTTTTAGGTTCAGCTGGATGAACTGCTCCAAGGATTTATGGTGTGGAAGGCAGACCTATGGCAGCTTCCAAAATCACTGCTGCAGTCACACACACAGGGGGAAGGGACTCCAGCCTGGGTGAGGGCAGGGCAACATCCAAACCAGGCTCATCTCTCGTGGCTTGCTCTGGACATGTCCATGTGCAAAAGTGACCTAGGAGAGTGAGTGCCATCACCTTTAAATCAGACCTTGATATCTCATTACCTACAGACTTAGAGTCACAGAATGGTTTGGGTTGGAAGGGACATTAAAGCCCATCCAGCCCCACCCCCTGCCATGGGCAGGGACACCTTCCACTATCCCAGGTTGCTCCAAGCCCTGTCCAGCCTGATCTTGGACAATTCCAGGGATCCAGGGGCAGCCACAGCTTCTCTGGGCACCCTGTGCCAGGGCCTCAGCACCCTCACAGGGAAGGATTCATGCCCCATATCCCATCCACCCCTGCCCTCTGGCAATGGGAAGCCATTCTCCCTTATCCTGGCCCTACAAGTCTTGGTAAAAAGTCTCTTGATCTTTCTTGAAAGCCCCTTTACATATTTTAAGTCCTCTGTAGGGTTTGCCTGGAGTCTTCTCTCCAGGCTGAACAATCCCAACTCTCCCAGCCTTTCCTCTCAGCAGAGCTGCTCCATCCTCTGCTCATCCTGGTGCCCCCTCTGGACTCTCTCCAGCAGCTCCACGTCCTCCCTGTGCTGGGCCCCAGGGCTGGGGCAGCTCTGCAGGTGGGGTCTCACCTGAGCACAGGGGCACAGGGGCAGAATCCCAATCCCTTTCCTGCTGCCCACGCTGGGGGATCAGCCCAGCACAGGGTTGGGATCAGTACAGAAATCCCTCTCCTGGACTCCAGACCCTAAAAGCTCCGTAATACAGGACAGTGAATAAATGGTCTTTCCCTGAATCACAGGTGAGTTCCTCTCAACACCTCCACAGACCCTGCAGGCATCAAGAAGCAAAGGGAACTGTCCCCAGGAGGCTCATGGTGGGGAACCCTGTCACCCTTCCTGCCACCCACCCCCGTGGGGCTCCTGGGACACTCAACCCTGCTCACTTTGGTGAGGACACATCTCAGGACCAGCTTCTCCTTTGGCATTTCATCACATTCCAACCAGCAATGTGAGGGAAAATGAAGAAAATCCTCTATTTTTAGCAGATCAAATGCAAATTTAAAGCATTACCTAATCCAGAGCATTTGTGGGACTGCATTTCATTGGCTGGCTGCAAAACCCCGATGTGGGAAGAAAGATAAAGCCAATGAGCTCCCCCTTCCCAGTTCCAACCACACAGGTGTATCCGTGCATTGGAATGAGGCAGTGAACTAGGAAAAACCAGGTGGGGTAAATAAAAGTTTTACCAGAATAACACATTTTATTGATCTGCAGATGTGTAAATAATGATGGGAAGTCATCCTGGATGTTTTCCTCAAAATATCCTGAAAGCCTTTCTTATATAGCCACCAATTTATCTGAATGTTCTGGAATGCCTAGGTGTGGCAATCAAAAATGGAAGAATGTCCTTGCTCAGGAATTTGGAAATGGAGTAGAATAATTTAGAAAGACCTCCACAGTCATCAAATCCAATTTTTGCTCCATCCCCACCTCGTCACCAGCCCAGAGCGCTGGGTGCCACATCCAGGTTCCTTGGACAGCTCCAGAGATGGGGACTCCAAACCTCCCTGGGCAGCCCCTGCCAATGGAACACATCCCAAGGGAACATCCTGCCCCAGGAGCTCCCTGCCCAGGGCTCCCTTCCAATGGAACACATCCCAAGGGAACATCCTGCCCCAGGAGCTCCCTGCCCAGGGCTCCCTGCCTGGGGATGAGGGGCAAACCCCTGCCAAGGAAGGAAAACAGCTCTGGGCAGCTGCTCTAGTGGAAAGTGGCCCAGGGGGTTCTGCCATCGACTGCAGCAGGTACAGGCAGGGCAGGGAGGGGCTCTGGGGCCACAGCTCCCCCACCTCCACAGGGAAGGTGTTTTGTACCTGGCAGCCCAAAATCGCTTCCAGTTAAATCCAAAACCCTACTCAGCAGCACCTGCCAGTTCCCCAAAATGTAAATTTTCCGGGCAGACGATATTGATATGCACTGACATTCCACAGGGGACTGGGGGAGTTGGGAATTTGCCAGAAATAGGCAGCTCTTACTTCTGCTTAAAACTCACTTTTCATCTCACATTCAATTATCAAGCACAGAATGTATTTTTAGCAGCTGGCATTAGGAGAGCGCTGTCACTTTTGTTCCAGCCTGACTTGAAAGTTGTGTTTATGGGAAGACTTGGAAGAGTTTTGTGCCTGTTCCTGTCCTAAAACAGGGAAAGAGAAGCAAGGAGAATTTGGCAGGTGTTTCTAGACCCCCCCCAAAATAAAATAAATCCATGCTGAGGGTGGTTCAGGGAATTGGGGTCTGATGCAGAGCTGCCAGGGTTGACAGGGAGGCAGAAAATGAGGCAGCAGAGGAAGCTGATGTTGACAGTGACATTTTTAACAGGATATCAGTGCTCAGGATTCAGGGACCATCCTGCCCCTGTTGCAGCAGCAGGAAGATGAAGCAGTTTGGAAGAAATCTGTCAGAAAGACACGGCTCTAATCCCTCTCTTGGAGGTCCTGATCCTCCTGACACCCAGTGCCACCATCCCTCATCCCTCTCCTCACCACGGGGGTCTCACCTGGAGCGAGATGGACACCACAAGGCTCTTGAGGGAAGCAAAGGAACTTGTTAAAGCCTCTTGTTTCCCTCTCCCTTTCACAATGCACCTTTTATTCCACTGGAAATATGAACCAGCCCGGTTAATGCTCGGGATTAGATTGGAAAGAAAGAAAACAAAAGGAAGCAGTTGCCTGGGCTAGGAGCATTTGGAACTGCTGTTGTAGCGAGTCCCTGCTTCTTGCCAGGTGTTTCGTTGAGTTCAAGTAAAACATCAAAGTCCATTATCTTCCCCGCCTTGCCCTCAGCTCCTGGAGCCAGCGCACAGCACAAAATTAATTTGGTTTATTCCAGCACACGCAATAGCCGCCTATCTTCCCGACTCCCTGGCTGGAAGGAAACAAATTTCCTCCTTAAGCACTTTCCACTTGACCTGCTCTTTTCTCCACGGAGAAAATTGAGGTCAGGGAGCTGCTGTTGTGCAGTGGCTGCCGTTCTCCCGATGCTCTGTGGCCAACAGGGGCCCAGGGTCCCTGTCCTGCTGCTGGTGGCAGCTCCAGATGTCCCAGCTGGGGCTCCTGCCTGCTCCCTGCTCCCCTGAGACCCCAGCAGATTTAGGAAGGCAACAGCTTTATTTCCCACTCTGCAGAATTAGTTTTTAAGCCTCTCCTGTGCTGCTGGAGAGGTTATATCTGGTGAGGCCTGGAAATACAAGCAGAGTTGTGGTGGGGGCAGAGCTGCCTGGAGGTGTTGGAGGCAGCCAGTGACTCCAGCCATCCCATTCACAGGCAGATGCTCGTGGGCTGCACTGAGCTGGAAATGCAACAGGAGAGGGATTTGTCTCCATGTTTCTTTCCTCCCTTTTTATTTCTGCTTAGGAAAGCGAGCGCAGACCCCCTGAGTCTCCCCACGCCCTCCTTGCTTGGGGCTGAGCGTGCTTGGAGCCACAAGAGGGGATGGGTGGCCACTTCAGGCCATGGGACAAGTCCTCAGCTTCCCTGCCTGCTGGATTAGCCCTGCCAGGGATCTGGTACTGACTCCCATCCCAGGGCAGCTCTCCAGCTGTTTCCATGTGCTGGGTGGGCACGAGAAGCAGAGCAGAAGCTCAGAGCCCATCCCCAGAGTCCCCACACGGGCTCTGGCCATACCAGCTCTGGGTGCCTGGATTCTCCCGGTGCTGCCACAGGGATTCCTGGCACCACTGACAGCAGCCACCTCGGTCACCTGCATCCCAGTGCTGCCCAGCAGGGCGAGGAAGGCAGGGAAGGGAGGTCAGTGCTCTGTGTGCAGGCACAGCTCTGACAGGCAGCTCTGCAGCTCATCATGCACTGACTGGCAGCAGCTCCTGCAGCTCCAGGCCCAGCCTGCTCCATCAGGGAGCACAGGGACCCCTCAAGCTCCTGCACTCCTGTCTGAGGACTAGTTTTGGAGGATGGGGCAGGTGTTTCTCCCTGCCAGAGCAATCCTCCTTTTCTTACTGCTTCCAGCTCAGGGTGACGGTGAGAGGGAAGTGGAGGTCCAGCTCCAAGGGCTGAGGCTGCAGAGGCTGGAGCTATGAGCCATGAGAAGGAAGGTCACCCACACTGTGTGTGAAACCTGCCCTGCTTGTGGTTATTCCATTCCTGAGACTGGAAGGGATGAAGAGAAATGCACAGATGTGCAGGAGCTCTTTGGGTCTTCTCAGGGGGGAAGAGTTTGGTCTTGGCTCCAAGCCCTGTCCAACCCAGCCTTGGGCACTTCCAGGGATCCAGGACAGCCACAGCTTCTCTGGAATACCTGTGCCAGGGCCTCAGCACTCTCACAGGGAAGACTTTCTTCCCAATGTCCCATCTAACCCTGCCCTCTGGCAGTGGGAATCCATTCCCCCTCACCTGGCACTTCAGACCTTTGTCCAAAATCTCTTTCTTGAGCTGTCTGGGAAAGAAAGCACTGCATGGAAAGGGTCCCAAGTCCTGCATTTTCTTTACCCACCTCCAATGGATTCATCAGGTTTGATCAGCATCCCATGGGCTGGGTGGAGAGGCAGCAGGGTCACTGTGGGAGTCCACAGCCCAACAGGATGGGCCTGACAGGCAGAGCCAGGAGTTCTTCCAGCAGCTGTTGCTTCAGGAGCCTCTTAATATGGATGTGTAAATTCCTGGAGCGATGCATGCCAGCTGTGCACCTCTAATGACTTCGGAGCTGCCAGCTCAGCACTCCCATTACTCCTTGATTACCATTTATTTACTTCGGGGATGTGCCTGGAGAATCAAAACAAGGCCAAAATCCTGGGCAAAATCCCCACAGGGCAGGTCCATCCCAGAAGAGCTCCAGAGAGCTGAGGGATTGTGTGGGATCAGTGGGGTGTCCTGGCAAGGGGCTGGACCCTGTGATCCTCCACAATCTGGGGCCCCTCCCAGCTCTGGGTATTCTGTAACTCTACAATTCCCTTTGCAAATGGGCAAGATCCACCCCTCTCCGACTGATGGACAGAGGGTGGAAAACTGGAATATCATGATTTCAGCATGAGAAGAATATGGAAGAATATGGATAACCAAGGATGCATCAAGCTGAAGGCAGCAGACTTCCTGCCCAGGCCTTGGGTGATGCTGCTGCATTTTACCTGTTCTCAAATAAACCCTTGTATTTCTGAGGTATCAGATTTTTTTTCCCTAATTCCCATATTTGATTATTGATTTCCAGGGAAAACTTTCTGCCTTGCCAGTGCCCGGAGCAAGATACAGTTGAATAATTCCCAGTAAATTATTTTCGTGACAAATCCAGCCTTTTCTCTCTTCTCCTGGAACACATACGAACTAATTGAGGTTTCTTTGTGCTGGAAATGATTCCACACCTCGGCCGGTGATTTTGAGGGCTTGTTTTTCACCTGTGCGAGCTGATTTTGAGAAGAGACCTCCTGTCAATGCTGGATATTTGCATCCAGATTATTGTGAATTGTTCTCATTGCCTTCCTTTCTCTCCTTTGACGGCAAAACAAACCCACCTGGAAGCGACAGCCAGGGAAGCAGCAGCAGAGAGCGGCTGCCAAATAGTTCCTGCCTGAGCTCTAAAGGATTTGCTGAGGCCACCGCACTCAAAGCCTCTCCAGTCACACAAAGGCCGTGCTGCCAAAGGCTAATAAAGATGCCTAAGTGGTGAGTGTATTATAATTACCTATCAGCTCGTTTGCAAAAGCACCAGCAGTTAAAAGGCAGCAAATGAAACGATCCCGGCCTTCCCCGGCTTCGCACATAATGAACAAACACATTGCCCATGGCAAGCTCACAGGAACAGATCTTTCATTACGATAAAAGAGTCTTAACCTTGACCAGCCGCTCTGCTCTGCCTTCATGGCAGTTGTTCCACAACTCAAACAGTTTGTTTTCCAGCCCTTTGATTCCCACAAAATGCTACAAAATCAAGCATTTCTTATTCAATAGATGCACACGATTTTTTTGGGGTTTTTTTCATATTTCTTCAGATCTTCCTTGCGCAGTTTAGAGCAGAAAGTGTCTGGCATAAATTCCTGATTGCATTATTAATGTGGAAAAGGGAACATCTGAAGTTAATCTATTCCACTAATGGGTGCTATATAATACATTAAGTCAGGTTAAGCGTGTGATATAATAAAGATCTGCCGGGTGAGATATTCTGAGATTACTGATTTAAGCATAATGGTTATTTTGGTCAATGGTTATAGATTTTTAATAGAATTTCCATCTGAGTGCTGGCTGAAAGGGGAGGAAATCTTGTTCTGGACCACAATGAAACAACCCCTTGTAACAATCCTGGGGCAGTTTTGGGGCACCACGATATGGAAAGGATCTAAAACATCCAAAGGAAGGATACAAGGATGGGGAAGGGTCTGGGATGGGAGCACAAGGAGCAACTGAGGGCACTTGATCTGTTCAGCTGGAGGAGACTGGCTGCAGAACTCATCCCAGCCCACACCTTCCTCCCAAAGGGCTGCTCCAACCTCTGCTCTCCGGGACCAGGAACAGGACCCAGGGAACAGCTGGAGCTGTGCCAGGAGGGTTTAGCTTGGAGATCAGGGAAAGGTTTTTCCCCCAGAGGGTGCTGGGGCACTGCCCAGGCTCCCCAGGGAATGGGCACAGCCCTGAGGCTGCCACAGCTCCAGGGGTGTTTGGACAGCGCTCTCAGGGATGCCCAGGGTGGGGTTGTTGGGGTGTCTGTGCAGGGCCAGGAGCTGGAGTCCATGATCCCTGTGGGTCCCTTCCAGCTCAAGAGATTCTATGAATATTAACACTTTTGTATTCCCCAGAACAAGTTCCCTGGCTGTTTCTAAAATCTTTGTATTAAAAGAATAAAAATGTAGAATTCAAGCATCTGATCAAAGTGATGAGAATTTCTTGGTGCTCATATCACTCAATTCAAATGCCAGCTTAGAAGGTGACTAAGTCTATGGGCTGGTCTTTAATTCACAAGCAAAAAGGAATATACAAGGAAAAGGAGTATACAAAGAAATGTATCAGCTCTGCTTCAAGACTTTTTTTTCCTTTTTCTGTCTAGATCAACAAAACTGAACATATTTCACCCTGGAGAAAGGGCCTCCTCCTGGATTCCAAAGGGATGAATAAGCAGATCCATTTCAAGGACTCCACAGGCAGCAGGATTGCCCTGAACAGTGCATTGCAGCTCCCATTTTTCCTGCCACAAAAGCACAAGGTATCAGCTCACTGAAAACCAAAGGGAAAAAAATTAATGGGATGCTCGGAAAAAACTTTTCCCCAATGCTGTGTTCCTCGGGGATTTCCTAGGGGGAAAAAAAAAAAAACCCAAACCCATTTTAAGGCAGGGTGAAACTCCCATGGGCTTCCCAAACAATGGAGGGAAATGTTTGGTTTATTCTGTGCCGAATTTCCCCATGTGGATCCTGATCCTCCCCTCTGCCCTCAGCAGAGCTGCAGAGCCAGGCAGAGGAGGCGCAGATGTGCACAAAAGCAGGGATCCTCGGGTTCACCTCAGTCATTCCTGCCAAATGCAAGGCTCCCCATCCTCTCCCAGGCAGGGATATTGTCAGGGATCAGCTGGGAGAAGCTGAGGTTTCAGCGCTGCCCTCTGCACCCTCCGCTGGCAGAATGTGACACGGCTCCACTGAGGGGAACAGAGGGACACAGCCACAAAGGGAATCTCTGAGAAAAGACCCCAGAGCCTGGGGCTGAGAGTAGAAGTCCTTGCTGAGAGAGAGAATCCATGTCTGGGACTGCCCCACGGTGCCAGGATTGCCACACAGTGGCCATCACCTCAGGCTGCTCCCAGCCCCATCCAACCCAGCCTTGGGCACTTCCAGGGATCCCAGGACAGCCACAGCTTCTCTGGACAACCTCTGATAGGGCCTCAGCACTCTCACAGGGAAGACTTTCTTCCCAATATCCCATCTAACCCTGCCCTCGGGCAGTGGGAAGCCATTCCCCCTTGGCCTGGCATTTCAGGCCTTTGTCCAAAATCTCTATTTCTTGAGCCGTCTGGTAACTGCAAGGACACAATGAGCTCACCCCAGAGCTTCTCTCCAGGCTGAACAATCCCAACTCTCCCAGCCTTTCCTCCCAGCAGAGCTGCTCCATCCCTCTGCTCATCCTGGTGCCCCCTCTGGACTCTCTCCAGCAGCTCCACGTCCTCCCTGTGCTGGGCCCCAGGGCTGGGGCAGCTCTGCAGGTGGGGTCTCACCTGAGCACAGGGGCACAGGGGCACAATCCCAATCCCTTTCCTGCTGCCCACGCTGGGGGATCAGCCCAGGGCACATTTCCTTGCTTAAGGATACTGTACTCAGAAATAATATAAAGAAGTGATTTGTATATGAATTACCAATTTTTACTGGGCTGCCTGTAAAGCTTGTGAAAGATGTCATAAAATGTATCCAAATCAGCAGGAATTTGTCAAGTCTCTGAGGGCAGAAGTCTCTGAATTTACACATCTCCCTGGAAGGCAGGCATCTGTATTAATCAGTGATGGGAAGCCTGCACTTCCAGATGTATCCAGTCCCTTCCTGAGTTAGGTGAGATGGACCCAGCCTTGCAGCCAAGTCCCTGATTAAGGAGCTATGAAGGGACACCTCCAGTGTATTTTTATTCATGGACAAAGGTCCTTAACCACCCATGGCAGCTCTGTCTCTGTTCCTGCCACTGAGTGGGATCTCCAAAAACAGTTTTTGTTTGGCTTCATGTGTTGTATTGCCCCCGTGTATCTGTGTGTCAGGGACTAAGGGGGCTCCAGGAGAGCTGGAGAGGGATTTGTGACAAGGACATGGAGTGACAGGACGAGGGTTGATGGCTTTAAACTCAGAGGGGATGTCAGGATTAGAGACGAGGAAGAAATCCTTCCCTGTGAGGAAGATGAGGCCCTGGCACAGGGTGCCCAGAGAAGCTGTGGTTGTCCCTGGATCCCTGGAAGTGCCCAAGGCCAGGTTGGACAGGGCTTGGAGCACCCTGGGATGGTGGAAGTTGTCCCTGTGCATGGCAGAGGGTGGAATGAGATGAGCTTTAAGGTCCCTCCCAACCCAAACCATGGTGGGATTCTCTGACTGGGTCTCAGTGCTGATCTATCAAACCCCCTGCCCTGTGTGGGGCTGTAATGGCAGAGAGCCACTGCTCCAAGAATTCCTGCAGGCCCACATTAGGAGGCTCTCACCTCTTTTGGAGGAAAGAGGAAAGGGGAAAGATCCATCTTGGCAGAGACCCACAGTCCTGAGACAACTCCAGTGCTACCAGCTGGTGTTTCAAGCTGGTGACAAGTCTCTACTGTCTGCTCAGCCATGACTAGCTCCAGCCAAAAGCTTGGCTGACTTCCCAACAGCGTCTGCAGAAGATCACTGGCAGTCCCTGCTCAGAGCTGCTGTCCTTGCCCCATCAGATGTCCCTCCCAGGAGATGTTTGAACACCGAGTTGGGAGCCTGGATATGGAACACTGAGCCCTGCCCTGACCTCAGGGGGGTCCAACATGTGGCTCTCTCCACAAGTTTAGTCCATTTAAATGCACTCCTGGACACCACTGACCTTCTGCCTGGAACTAAAATCTTATTTCTCAGAGATGTTTGCAAGAGCTGAGTCCCTTCTCCCACTCCCACCACTTCTCCCAGGTTTCTGGGAAACCTGTCCAAGCCGGTGCCCAGACTCCCAGCGTGGTGTTCACTGTGATAATCTCTGGAACAATTGGTGAGCAGGGAGGAGAGCACTTCCCACGGCAGGATCAAGTGGGATAGTACCTGCTCCAGTGATATCACTGACTGGAGAGGGCTTGAGCTGGATCAGCTGCAGTTTTCATTTTGGATTTGCAACCTGCAAAGTAAACTGGACCTGGTTTGGTGTTGGATTTAGAGCCGATGGAGAAAATCTCCCCCAGGCGCTCAAAAACAGAAAGAACAAAAGGAAAAGAACTCCGGATCAAAAGGATGAAATGCAATCAGCAATCCACATCCAGCTCTTTGCCAGCCCCCGTTCCCTGGGAAGTGATCCCGGGGGATCGCTGGGTCGAAGGATCCCTCTGAAGGATGCGCTGTCCTGGAGCCAGTGCTGACATCCCGGGATTGCAGAGCTCTCCTGCCCAGACCAGCTCATCTGTCACCCGGGACGTGTTTGCGAGGCTGTGATTGATACTGATTGGAATTGTTATGCAAATACACTTTGCTACTCTCTTCCCTACAGATTCGCCCCGGTTGCGACAGCGGCCCTTTTCTCCAGGGATTTTTTTTTTATTTTTTTTTTTTTTTTAAATAAATCCAGGTGAGCTGGACTCTATGGCCCCAAACATCCTCAAATAGGGCAAATAATGTGACAAACCCTGTGAATGGATCTTTATCAGTGCTAGGCAACAGAAATGTCTCTTTTACTTTCTGTGTTCTCACCTCACACATTCCTTTGCAAGGATCTGTCACCCTCTGTTGACAGAGACAATTTTCAAAGGTATCAGAGCAACTTGAAGGCTCCAAGTGCCACCTCTAAAGTCAAATGCGGGTCTCCCATAAACATGGGTTTGTTACAAAGCGCAACACCACCACCAAAACGTTGATTGAAGTCCAAAGGAATCCCTAAGGATGCATCTAAGGAGAAAAGCACTGTAAAGGAGAAGCAGCTCGTGCCTAGAGATTAGGGAGCTGTGGGACCTGAACTGTCCTTGTAACTCCTGGAAATGTTACATTCTGGTGTCCTCAACGGCCACCTGACTGCACAATGACATTAAAAATAATTTTTAACATTTGGGACATAATTCTGCACTATTTTGCCACTTCTACCTGCCCACAGCTGCTTTGGAGCTGAGAGAAGACCTTTGGTCTGGAACTAAGAACTTTGCTCATATTCAGGAACAGCCTTTTAATCTGAGCCAAATTTTTGAGCTGAATGGAAGCCAAAACATTACAGATTAGGTTTGATAGATTGGCACTGAGACTGAATCAGAGAATCTCAGAATGGTTTGGGTTGGAAGGGACCTCAAAGCTCATCCAGTGCCACCCCTGCCATGGGCAGGGACACCTTCCACTGTCCCAGGTTGCTCCAACTCCCTTGGAAAGTCCCTGTGTCCACTGGAAAGTGCTGTGCAGGGAGGTGGTGCAGTCCCCAACCCTGTAGGTGTCCAAGGACCTCCTGGGCAGGGCACTCAGAGCTCTGGGCTGGGTGACAAGGTGGGGATCAGATATGAGCTGGACTCGGTGATCTTGGAGGGCTTTTCCAGCCTCAATGATCCCAGGGTTCTGTGATGTCTCCCACTTTCCCTGCTGTCTCAAGTGCTCTCTTCAGCCCACACTGACCTTCACTGAGCTGCACAAACACAGCCATGCCTTGAGCTGTCTGCAAACTCAACAGCAAAAAAATATTTGGGGAAGGGCATCCACGAGACCCACCAGGACCCACTGGATCAGTCCTGTGCCTACAACACCCATCGATCCACTCCTGCCTCCCCTCTTTAATCAGGCACCTTGTAAGGGTGGGAAGGGACACTTACAGCCACACTCCTTCTCCTCCCAAGAAATCAATGGTTATTAAGTGCATCTTTGGGTTGGGGAGGCGAGGAGAGAGACAGCAAGGATTCACATTGCTCATCAACCCGGAGAGACTTCATTTTCTATTAGGGCTGATAAACAAGCTGGGAAAATAAATCAGTTACCTGCTGCTACCTGACAGGCATCACCAAGGAGCTCCTCAGAATGTGGTACAGCAGGGCTGGCTTCCCAGTCCTGCTGGGGGGAGGCAGGACCCCGACAGCTCCCCAAAGGGCTTTTCATCTTCCTTTTTGTGGAATAAAGCACTGGGAGCCTGAACTGCTATGGAAGCATCCAGAAAAGGTATCCCAAGCTCTGCCAAACACCAAAGAGGAGTCAAAAAAGCCTTTTAGGGAGTGAAGTGTCCCAGCATGGATCAGACGGGTCTTGTACTGCCCAGGTGACATGGGAGGTGGGAAGGGAAGGGAAGGGAAGGGAAGGGAAGGGAAGGGAAGGGAAGGGAAGGGAAGGGAAGGGAAGGGAAGGGAAGGGAAGGGAAGGGAAGGGAAGGGAAGGGAAGGGAAGGGAAGGGAAGGGAAGGGAAGGGAAGGGAAGGGAAGGGAAGGGAAGGGAAGGGAAGGGAAGGGAAGGGAAGGGAAGGGAAGGGAAGGGAAGGGAAGGGAAGGGAAGGGAAGGGAAGGGAAGGGAAGGGAAGGGAAGGGAAGGGAAGGGAAGGGAAGGGAAGTTCCCACTAATTCAGGAAACATCTGGGACTACAAAGGCCCATGAAGAGGTTGAAGCCCCTGGCCAGTCAAGGAAGACAACACAGGCAGATCCTCCCTCATCTCAGAGCAGGTGGGAAGCATTAAATCCGGGCATTGTGTCCCACTGCTACAGTGAGTCCAATCAGGAGACAATAACAAGCTCCAGGACTATCATTTCAGTCTGTCACAAGATAGATCAAGGTGCTGAGTTCCTGGGAACACATTTTTCCCATTTCCCTATCAGAGCTCCAATAGAACAAGTGCTGTAAGATGACCTGGCTCCAGATCCATGCCAGCCATCTGTGGGAGCATAGAACAAATAGGAGCCTCTTCTTAATGGGAAATTGCAAATGCTCCATTACCTGCCCCATTATTCACATATTTCTCCTGCCTTTTGACTCCAGGCAAGCCTACAGTTCTGAAAGGAAATTTTCAGAAATATCAACAATGTCCTTTAATCACTGTAGTAATAAATCATGCCTTGTAACACGGGAACAACCAAAAAATGGGGGTTTAGAAAAACTACTGACTCATTCATGCCTTCTGTTCTTGTGATAGAGGGTAGAGTTACATTAGGAAAATGAAAATTCCAAAGAATTTGCAGGATTTGGTGGAATAAAGAGATGCTACAAATCACTGTTGACAAAACATACAGGAATAACCAGGCCCTGGTCAGCCAATGGAGTGAATGCATGGTGGGAAACACCCCTGCATCTCCAAATCCTGCCATAACAAGGCAGGAGAAATGGAAAATTGATTCTGGGAATGCTGAGCTAGGCAAAATAAATGAGTCAGCAGCAAGAAGAGCTCCAAAATCCAGTTCTGATCCTGTCCTCAGACATGGAGCAGCTCGTGACCAGCAAATCCCAGAATCCTAGAATGGTTTGGGTGGGAAAAAGTTCATTCAGTCCCACCCCCTGCCATGGGCAGGGACACCTTCCACTATCCCAGGATGCTCCAAGCCCCATCCAGCCTGGCCTGGAACACTTCCAGGGATCCAGGGGCAGCCACAGCTCCTCTGGACAGGGCCTCACCACTCTCACACCCAAGAATCTTTTCCCAATATCCAATCTAAACCTGTCCTTAGGCAGTGTGAAGTCACTGCCCCTTGTCCTATCTAAATTCCATCTTTTTCCCCTCCCAACACTGTACACATGGGTTAATTCCCAAGTGCTGTGTTTGCAATCCAGTTATCAGTGGAGCAAAAAAAAGACACCAAACGTGGTTAGAAAATTCCTCATCTGTCCTGGTTTCAGGTGCTGTAATGAAGATGCAGGACCTTTCAGCTCAATTCAATCAGCCCCATTCACCAGGCACCTTATGATCCATTAGTTCAGTCCCTCCAAATTTGATTGCAGCATGTTTTGATTCCAATCAATTGTTTTCAGCTCTTCTCCATTGATTTCCATGGACTCACATTATTCTGCTGAGACTTCAGTTAAGCTTGGGGGTTTGGACCAAGACAGGAGCACTGTGGACACCTCGTGGGAGGTGGCTGGGCTGGGCCAGCTCTGCCCAGAACATGCCCAGCACCACCCTGCTCCCAGCAGACCAAGGCAAGGTGACGATTCCAGCTCCAAGATTTTTCCAAACCATGTTCCCTATGCCATGGCTTTAGGGGGAGCTCAGAACTGCAGTAAGATCAGAGGAAACCTCGTCCATAAAGCGCTGGGACACAAGAGGAAATTTTTCACAGGGAGAACAATCAGCCATTGGAATAATCGCCCCAGGGAAGTGGTGGATTCCCCAACTTTGGACACTTTTAAGGTTTAGCTGGACAAGGAGCTGGGTCATCTTGTCTAGACTTTGCTCTTTGCTAAGAGAGGTTGGACCAGATGATGTCTGAGGTCCCTTCCAACACGTTATTCCATGATTCCATGAACTGTGACCCAACCAGGCATGGCAGAGAGAGGAGACACACACAGAGGAGTCTTCAGGTTCTTCTTTAGAGTCACAGACTCTGTGGGATGAAGAATCAGAACTAAGCCAGAACTTTAATCAATCCCAAGCTACTGATCTGATTACTGGTCTAAAAGCTGTAAGGAAAAGAAGGAGCATCTCTAGAAAAAGGTCTGAACTGGGGAGAGCCGCTGGAGAAAGCTCTAGAAAACAGGGAATTTGTCTCCTGCTGTGAGAACTTCTGCCTAGACAAGTGGCTCATGGAATCCAGGCAGGAAAGGACCTTCTGTCCCCAGGGAGAGCTCTTAGAGGAGGCCGCTTCACTCCTCTCCTGCTGACACTTTCTCCAGTTTAATTGACAGGGAATATTTCCTTGTGCACCCTCCTGAGTTCTGCCCAGCTCATGCAGAACTGACACCCATCCAAGCAGGATGAGGCAGGAGACTCTCCCTGAGCTTTGTCACAAAATCAGGGCAGTGAAACAAACCCACAGAGGATCTTTCTGACTCGGTGGAAAGGTTGCTGTCAAAACCCCAGCACTGCGTTTTCCCAGGAAGCAAGTCTGAAATGCAGGCAGCGGCCTGGAGAGATTTTGATGGAAATCCCAGGTGGAAGCAACAGAAAAATCAGCTGCCACTTTCCTCTGGAATGATGAGAAGTTGACAACAGCGACATTTGAAACGCTGGTGAGTTTTCTGAAGCTCAATAAGCAGAGCAGAGGAAAATCCCTGAGCAGTGGTACGGAGGCCACGGGGTGTGAGTGTGCACTGCCCTGCAGGGAAAGGGATGTCCAGTTCACAGCCCAGTCACCATGCTGGGATCCCCAGTGCCACCAGAACGCCTCAGGTTTCACACCCACCTCGGGAAGCAGGATGCAGGCACGGCAGGATGTGTTCTCCTCACGGCCACCTGAGCTCCTGAGAGATGACTCCCTGCGTGTGACTGGGGGGGGAAAGAACTCGGAGAGAGCAGGAAAACCTTCCCAGCGTGCTGCTTAATGGAGTGCAAATGAATTGGACAGCACTCCTGCTAATGTGTCAGGATTACGTTTAGCAGTGGGAATGACCTTGTTGAAGCTAAAAAATGAACACATTCACAGCTCCACGAGCAGGAGCTGCTGGATGCTCCATGTAAATCCACAGCGCTGCTGCTCTGATGGTGATTGCAGAGGGGTGAGTGGAATTCTCCTCTGCTCCTGTCCCAAAGCTGTGGAAGAATGGAGCCTTTTGTGGAGGGATCGAGAGCATTTGGGGAACTGCTTTTCCTTTTGCATGCTGTGTTCTAAGGTAGAAAGGCTGAGAAGGCTGGGAAAGGAGAGGGGTGACCTTAGAGCCCCTTCCAGTGCCTTAAAGGGCTCCAAGAGAGCTGGAGAGGGACCTCAGACAAGGGATGGCAAGGGACAGGATAAGGAGGAAGGGCTTCCCACTGCCTGAGGCCAGGGACAGATGGGATATTGGGAAGAGATTCCTCCCTGTGATGGAGGTGAAGCCCTGGCACAAGTTGCCCAGAGAAGCTGTGGCTGCCCCCGGATCCCTGGAAGTGCCCAAGGCCAGGCTGGACAGGACTTGGAGGAATCTGGGATAGTGGAAAGCCTGTGGAAGTGGATGAGCTTCAAGGTCCCTTCCAACCTGAACCATTCTGGGATTCTCTGATTTTAACTCTGGCCTTATAAGAAAGCATCAAACATAACAATATGGAGTTCCAGAGTTGCATGTGCACTAAATTAAGCCTAGGAGCTAGTGGGAATGGGCCTGACTCCTAAACAGGTCACTGGCTTCAGCTCCAGGTGTGCTCATCAATCTCCAGTGTGTTGAACAAAAACTGCAGTGAAGCAGCTACAAATGGAGTTAACTGAAAAATAAAATAAATCCATGTGGTTCCTGGGAATCCTCCACGTGCAGGAGGTCATGGCCTGTGCAGTCCCCTGACAGCACAGACACAGCTCAAATTAGACATTTATTTAGTGTGCATTTACGACATGTGATTAACCTCATGTATTTAGATTTTTTTCATGTTGGCTTTTGGAAAGAGTCTCTTAGGAAGAAGAAAAGCAAAAGGGATAAAGCCGCTGAAATTCATGATTCAGACTCTTAGTCTTTGAGCAAAACCTTTTACTCAACTCTTCTTATTTTTAGATTCTTTCAAGCAAAGGGTTTCTTTCAAGAGACTGTCCTGAATGGTCTGTGTACTGGCATTGGGAAGTATAAGCATGGAAGAAAGCTTGGGAAAGATGGGAAATGGAGAGAATCAGCATATAAATCATCATTGTGGGAGAGGGCAGAAAGGAAGGTGAATCCCAAAGCTGAGTCAGGACACGCTGGCTTGCTCAGACTCAAACTCTGCTTACCTGTGTCCAACTACTCTCCCAGCTGTTAAAAACCTTCCCATGTCCATGCTGAAAATCCAAGAGTCCCAGAATCACTGAGGTTGGAAAAGATGTCCAAGATGATCAAGTTCAACCTGTGACTGATTCTGACTTTGTCACCAGCCCAGAGCACTGAGTGCCACACCCAGTTTTCCTTGAGCTTCTCCAGGGATGGGAACTTCACCACCTCCCAATGCCTGACCACCCTTTCCATGAAGAAATTCCTCCTGATGCCCAACCTGTCCCTCCCCTTGAGGCTGTTTCCTCCTGTCCCGTGCAGGTGGAAGGAGGTGCCCCTGGCACCACTTGTGCTATCTTGATGCAAGAGGCAAGACAAGCCCCCAAATTGCCACTCCCAGGAGGAACTGCCCTTCCCAGCAGGTGTTCCTGCAAGGCCTGTGTCCTGCAGGAAGAAAGCACCTTTCTGTCTAAATCAGGAACAGGGTTTAAGGCACAGGAGGGCAATAAAATTAGGAAGGGTGGGAGGATTGAGGGTTTTTCTCCTGTTTTCTTCCCTGATCTCAGGTTATTGACAGAAATTTATCAGCAGGAAGGCCACCCGGTGCTGGCTGGAACGAAATCCTCTGACCAGGAACAGGAGGCTGCTGCCTCTGTGTCCCTTGCCCAGCAGAGCTCCCGCTTCCTCTGCTGCCGTGCATCCAAATGCCGAGACTTTCCAGGGAACGGCACAGCTTAAGCAGGATTGATTTATGCCCCCTCTACAGTGTTCTCAGAATGCATTTGTATCCCTGGTCTCTAACAAGTGTTCCTCAGAGCTGTGTTATTTCAGAAGGACTTTCCAATGCCCTGGCACATTCCTGCTTTTGTGCGGCACGCGGCCGATAACGGATTTGTCAGCGAAATTGCCTCGCTATCAAAACAATAAAAGCCAACTGGCAAGGTGACATTTTGGGGGAATTCAGTTCCCTCTTTGTGGGTTCCGCTCACTTTGTTTTATGTGTGATATCTTCTCCCTGCCTCTCATTGGAAGGTCAGTGCAGCGGGGGAAGGAAGTTGGTGTTAAAAGGAGAAACTTGATTTCGAGCAGACTTGGAGCTACTCAGGAAGATTTCTGACAGGGGGACGGAGGATCAGTGATTTCTGAGGGTGTAGTGCAAACATGAACCCCTTAAACAACACCTTGGACTCCAGTTCTTCCTCTTGCTCAGAAAGCACTTGGACTGTGGATATAATCTCTGAATTTCCAGAGACTTTTTGTTGAGACTCTTCACTCCTTTGCTCACAACAACATAACACAACAGTTGCAATTAATTATAGATGCACTCGAGTCCAGACATGAGCTCACGCTGTTGGCTTGGCAAAGCAACTTAATTAATAAATAACGATGATGATGATGAATAAAGATGGGAATAAACAAAGGGGGCTCTATATGAGGGATGAAGCATGAAGTATTCATGCTCCAGGCTGTCAACAGACTCATTCTGCTGAGCCCACCTCACTTGACAGCACTTCAGCACTTTCCAACCACCCCCAAGCTCCTGGTGGTTCCAGGATTATACCTGGATCCAGACAGGAATTCATCAGCTATGACACCAGGAAAGAGTTTGACTCAGGATCATTGGATCAACAGTCCATAAAAATGGAACAACTGGGTCATGGTGATGATCGAGAACAACCTGCCATGGTGATGATCAAGAGTGGCACTGAAACAAAGACAGGAGGTGGAGTCACCAACCCCCACATTCCCCTGGACACTTCTGTAGAAGCACAAAACCAGCAAGGCTGGAAAAGACCTACAAGATCTTCCAGTCCAACCTTTAATGTGAAATCCTCCCTCTAAGGAAACTTCTTCAGAATCATTTAGGTTGGAAAACCCTCCAAGATCATAGAGTCCAACTGTTACCCAGCACTGCCAAGGCCACCAATGACCCATGTGCCCAAGTGCCAAATCCACATGGCTTTTAAAGCCCTTCAGGAATGGGGACCCCACCACTGCCCAGGGCAGCTGTGACAGTGCTGGACAACCCTTCTGGAGAAGAAATCTTCTCAATATCCAGCCTGAACCTCCCCTGGTGCAACTTTAGGCTGTTTCCTCTCATCCTGTCTCTGCTCCATGGGAGCAGAGCCTGACCACCCCCAGCTGCCCCCTCCTGTCAGGAGTTGTGCAGAGCCAGAAGGTCCCACCTGAGTCTCCTTTTCTCCAGGCTGAGCTCCTCCAGGTCCCTCAGTCACTTCTGGTGCTCCAGGTCCTTCCCCAGCTCTGTTCCCTTCCCTGGACACACTCCAATGTCTTTCTCAGAGCGAGAAGAAATTCCAGAGGGTTTTGTTTATACCAAGCCCTGGGCACCACATCCAGGCTGTGCATCCCCCCTTCACCTCCACTCTTTTGATGGATAAACACCCACCCAGGACAGCACATTTCCAAGGCTGACAAGTTCCAGGTGTGGAGGAAGCTGTATCTGAAAGGCTCCTGATGTAGTCCAGGGACATTCTAATCCCCCTGTCCTCTCAAACCACACTCACACTCCTCTGTCCCCACTGAGCTCTGCTCGGGAATAGGATGCTATTCCACCTCACCATTCCCAGGACAGATGGGAAGAGTGAGCAGGGCTCACAACATGGATGACTCAGAGCAGGGAATGAACAGAAGCTCTGCCAGGCTCAGGGCATTTAGAAGAGGCTCTGAGTGTCCTGAAGGGATTTCTTTTAGACCACACCACATTAACCACCAGTAGAGAAGAATCAGAGGCTCCTGCTGCTCATTCCTTGCTGGCCTCCAGACCCCAGCTCCTTGTTATATTTGTCCTAGCAGAAGTATCGACCTGAATGGGAATGATTGATGAGGGAAAACACTGAGCTTAACTGAGCTTTTCTTCCCTTGAAAACAGGACTTTTAGCAGGAACTCCAGTTCAGAGGTGTCTCTTAGAAGGACACAACCACATTGCATTTTCCCCATTCAGGAAGATAATCTGAGAGGGACAAGACATTTCCCCTTCAAAGATGAGGCAACACCCATTGCATCCTTTGTGGAGAATTTTGGGTTTACTTCAGCTGAAAATTCAGTGTTTGGGGATGCAAGCCTCAGCTTGCAAAACCAGTGGCATAAGAACAACCAGGCTAAATGCTGAAAATCACAAGAAAAAGCCCACCAGGAGAGAAGCTTGCGGCTGGAAATGACTGCAGTTCCCTCCTTTTTAATGCTTTTCACCATCACCACTGTTGTCAGTCATTGTTAGGTATTAAATTGCATAAAATACAAGCCCTTGGAAACAAACATCAGTGCTTATCAGCCTATGTCAAAAGTCAATTTTTTCTTTACAGCAATTTCGCCTGGAAATTACTTCTGGGGAGCTGCTCGCTGCAGCTCAGCCCTGGGCTCCAGAGGCACGGGGACAGCAGCCACCCTCCTCTCCCTTCTCCCCAGATCCTGCAGGTTGGCTTTAGAATCATGGAATGGGTTGGGTTGGGAGGGACCTAAAAGTTCATCCCATTCCATCCCCTGCCCCTTCCACCAGACCAGGGCTTTCCAAGTCCTGTCCAAGCTGGTCTTCACTTAAAGAGAAAAATCTCCTGTCAGGTTTGACTTCTACTTAAAAGGCTGAGGACAGGTCATATGTGAGGTCTAAGTTACTAAATTAGCACCTACAGTCACAGGCATGGGGAAATGAAAGATCTTAGGGGATTTATACTGTTAATAAACCCCTGTGAGTGTGTGCCTGACAAACAGCTTGTGAATTAACCTAATAAACAACCAGTGGTTGTTGACAAATTGCATCTGGGTTGAAATTGAAAGAGTAGAGATGGGTTGAGCTGCCTGCTGCTGACGGAATTACGATGGATATTGTTCCTTTATGATATCAGCATCCACTGGCTGGGACACACGAGTTGTGGGTCATTTGCAAGGTGCTGGGTTTCCACATCTCTCTGTGGTCCAGTTTACATCAGCTCCTCACAGAACTCAGGAGCTGGAATATCCAGAGCAAACTTTTCCCTTTAGATTTGACAGAGATGTAGGTGAAGCTTTTCCAAAAGGGAAGAAAAGGTGGTAATGTTGAAATATGGCATAGTTGTATGGAATTTACTTCTGTTCAAGCTCCAGAAAATGCTGCCTTAAATGCAGTGAGGTTGGAAAGGTCCAGGTGAGTAGGTTCATGTAAACAGAACCGTGGAATGGTTTGGGTGGGAAGAAATCTCAAATCCCATCCAGTTCCTGTTCCCAGGGACACCTCCCAACATCCCAGGTTGCTCCAAACCCCATCCAACCTGGCCTTGGACACTTCCAGGATGATGAGAGCTGCACTGCTGAAGGGGAGTGTTGAGGAAGGGAGCTCTGCACGTTTGCCTGCAGCCTTCTCCAGGTGTGGCCGAGCCTCCTTTCCCTGCCTATCCAACAGCCCAGCTCTGGTAATGGAGGGCAAAGGAAACCTTTGGATAACAATTCCAGATAGGAGGCAATGTGTGAGGACAAACATCATTAGCCCCATTCCAGGAACCTGAGGTCACTTAGCCACTGTCCCAGAGCTTAACCTTGACTTTATGACCACTGGCTCCAGCTGCAAACCCTAAACGGGATATTTTGGAAGCACCCTGTAGCTCTTCCTTCCTCACTATGCAGACATGGAGCAGCAGACCTTTCAAAAACTAAACACTCCTGATTGATATGATATGATATGATATGATATGTTATGATACACAGTATAAACTTTATTTTTTGGCAACTGCTGCCTTCCCACCCTCAAAGCCAAACCTCCACATAGCCTTATGTCCATATCAGGGTCTCAGTTTCTGGAAAAACAACTCAACTATAACATTTTCAAGGTGAAGACTTCAGAGGACAAGCAGGGCTGTTGGTCATTTGTGGTTGTTGATTGTATCCCAAAAATCCACACCACCACCCAAAAATCCCCTTCACAGCAGAACTTTTTGGCCTCAGGATTTAGGATGATCCACGGGACCTGGCCTTGGCTCCTTGATCTGATGCTGTCTTTCCATGTGACCTTGGGGAAACCACTTAGTGTCTGATAATTAGAGACTCTTAAACTGATTATTAGAGATCCTGAAACTCATAAAAGTGTTACGAGATGGCCAAGGCGGGGTGGAGGTGGAAGAGTCTCCAGAAGTATGTAAACCAGATTGATTTGAAAATCAATGTGATGCTTTCAAAAAATGAAAAGCCTTTGATCCTCTGGCAGCCTCACCATATCTCCTGGATCCCTGTCTGTAACAACAGAAGCCAAAGAGCGAGCAGGAGATTTCATTCCTCTTGGAATTTTCATAAAATTCATAAAATAGTCCCTGACCTGAAGGAGAGTGACACTGTCCCTGCAGAGACCCCTCAGCATGAGGAAAGAAGGGGTTGCACAGGCCCAAGGCACACTTGCAGAATCACCTTTGCATCTTGTCCCCCACCATGGGGACAAGCAGAGCCCACCCCTCAGGTTGTGCCATCTGCTCTGCCAAAAGCATAACTCACTGCCAAAACCTTAATTAAAAATATTAATGCTGGAAAAGTGTGCCTGCAAAGCCTGCATCTCCATTCTTCCCTCCAGTCGCTGGGTAATTGCAATAATCCCTGTGTCTCGGGGAGGATCGCTCCCCAGGGCCTGCCTTCCCGTGCCTCCAAGTGCAAAATCCGTTATCATTTTCCAGGCTGGCTCTGCCACCAAGGTGGTACCACTTCATTAGGAAGAGGGAGGATGGATATCAGGCAGAGCCCATTATGTACTGGGAACGGGGCCATGCACAGGAGCTGCTGCTGAGCCGGTCATCCAGGAGCTTCCCACGTGCTGGGAGGGGAGGGAGCGGAGGATACACATCCCCCTTCCTGGCAAATGCCTGCCCTGGCAGCAGGAGATGGAACACGATATTTCCCAGCAGCAGGCTCTCCCTCCTCCTCCTCCAGGATCAGCTGGAGCAGCAAGGAACATGCAAAGGAGCAAAGAGGAGAAAATCAGCATACAAAATGCAGAGGTTGGGGGATGTGCTGAGGAAAATGCTGCTCCTGCCCTCTGGAAAAAGTGGGCTGAGCTATTCCACATAGGAATAACTCCAATGGAGGAACCACCATGAGGAAGAGAAAGGGGTTGCATCACACCTTTGACTTCCTGCTTGTCTAAGAAACAGAGTCCTCCTTGCTGCCATGTGAGGTCAGGATCTCAGCTGGGACAAACTGGGATGTTTCACTGCCTTTACTTTATTCTCTCCAAAAGATTTCTGAAAGCAACAACCCAAACCTACTCCTGCTTCCCAAATGCCTCTTCCCCTCAAAACATGAACCCCCACTGATGCAACACTGCAGCAGGGGGAGTTTTAATACACAGAATGATTTGAGAATTTTAAACTATGGAAATATATTGAAAAGCAAATAAATAGGATCACTTCCCTTCATGCAACTTTTGAATTCTGAATGTGTTCTCTACCTCTGATCCCTCTTTTCCCAGTGTGTCCTGCTCTTGACACACATCAGAAGAACAGAACATGCCACTGAGTCTTTTCCTTTGGCCTTTCCTCCAGGAACCCCATGGCAGTCAGGGAGACCCAGTCCCAGCTCACTGCTGTAGTCCCTGCAGGGATCTCCCCATTTCACAAAACCCCAGGATGGTTTGGGTTAGAAGGGACTTTAAACACCATCTCATTCCACCCCTACCATGGGCAGGGACACCTTCCACTATCCCAGGTTGCTCCAAGCCCCATCCAACCTGGCCTTGAACACTTCCAGGGATGGGGAAGCCGCAGCCTCTCTGTTTTGTGTGTTGTCACTCCAGACAGCCCCATTCCCACCTGCACAGGAGCCAGAGAAGCAGCCAGTCCCAAGGACAAGCTGAATTTCCCTCTACCAGTGGTGTGGCACTTGCAGGAGGGTGTTCCCAGGCACAACAAATAAATAAATAAATAAATAACTGATAGCCCAAATTAATCCCCGTTCCCACCCACCCTGTGCAAGCCAAGCCCTCAGTGCTCACCGGTGGGGCCAGTTAATTACCACACTGCAAGCAGATATTCCATGAATCCTGTCAGGATGTGACAGGCCCCGGTGCCGGCGCCATCCTTCCCAGCGGAGCATTCCCGCCTGGCATTGCTGTCACGTCGCTCCGTGATGAGCCCGTGATGAGCACCCCAGGAGCAGTTCTGATAAAGTTCCCCTATTCACAGGAATTTTTGTCTGCTTTATTACATTATGTATTCCTCGGAGACAGGCTGGGAAAGTGGGAATGATTAGTGCTCCATTTGCAAACACATATTCCTGAGTGCAAAGTGATTGCAGAGTATGTGCCCCTATAGCTTTAGGTAAAGCTGGGTTTAGCTCCGCAAAGAAATATGGAACAGCAGTGTAAGGTATAGAAAATCTCATTCCCTATCCTTCATAATGTGGTGGGGTAAGAATTGTGGTGAAATTACATTTTTCCCACTTTATTTTTGAGTATGTTTTCATTAGGGAGAATTTTTTACCCCAAATGTCCTGAATTTTTCACAGAGATGTGAAAATGTTTGGGGGCAGCAATTGCTCAACAAAATGTTGCCTTATGGCACAAGAATCTCCCACCAAGAAGAGTCACACAAAATCCCAGAGTGGGCCAGGCTGGAAGGGACCACAGCGGTCACCTGGTGCCACCTCCCTGCTCCAGCAGGGTCAGCTCAGAGCTCATGGCACACAGTGTGGCCAGACAGCTCTGGAATATCTCCAGTGAGGGGGACTCCACACCCTCTCTGGGATCTGTCCAGGGCTCAAGCACAGCCCAGAAAGTTCTTCCTCATGTCCAGGTGGAACTTCCTGGGGTCAGTTCCTGCCCGTTCCTCCTGGTCCCTGCTCGGAGCCCTCCCTGCTCACAGGGACACCCAGGGCTGAGGGCCCCTCTCAGCTGGGGCTCCTCTCGAGGCTGAGCAGCCCCAGCTCCCTCAGCCTTTCCTGGGCACGGAGATGCTCCAGGCCCTTCAGCATCTCCGCTGGCCCCGCTCCAGGAGCTCCCTGTCTCAACACAAATTAATTCTGCACATTGGCAATGCTTTCTCAAAGAAAAATTTCCTTCCTTGTGAAGATCCAACATAGCACTGCTCTGTGACAAAAGCCACCGACTCTGCCTGGTCCCGAGGCAAAACATCCAATCTGTGCCGTTTGTATTAACTCGTTACATCCAACATGAAGCCCTTTCTCTCTGAGTACCTCAAGGAAAAGCATTCCTGGTCCAAAGAATCAGCTTTGCAATGTGTTTCCAGGAGCTGTTTTCTCTACAAACTGCAGCTGGAAAATTGTGCAGTCCTTACCCCTGGAACATCAGGATGACAGTGGGCAATCCCCACATGCTCTCCCCCCTGAGAGCACAGCAGGAAAAGCCGGAATAGAAATGTGAGAGCAGCTTCTGTGGCTGTTCTCAGCTTGGCCAGCAGCTCCCACAGCTCCCAGAGCTGTCCCCATGGGCTGATTTTCTCAGCAGGAGCATTTCTCATGGCAGAGCCATGCCACATCCACAGAGCTGTGCCTTTGATCTCCAGGATCCTGTGAATACTGAGCTTGGGATTTGCATTTTTCAGGAGCAGAGGTACAACAGCTCCAGATGCTTCTTAATCTCTTCACGTTACATCTGTAAAAATGCAGGTGGGCTCCTCGAGTGAGCCCTAGAAAGTGGGGAAAGCCTGACACCATCTTGAGAAATCCCATTAGCCCCAAAGGTCCAAGTCCCCAGGTCTGGGATATTCTTTTCCCATGACATTGGCTCTGTACCAGGGTTGTATTTTTATTTATATTTAATGCACAAGCAAAGTTGGCTGCGCATTGCTTAAACACCCCACTTCAAGGAGGCTGCAAAAAGAAAAGAGAGAGAATCCAGCTTCCCTTTGAATATTATTCTAATGGAAGAGGAAACCATTGTGGTTTCCATTTGTTCCCCTTTAGTGCAAAGGCCTTTGCAGGCCACTGTAAGCAAGACCCTGCAGGTCTCCAGGTCCTTGTTCCCCTTTCAGGAAGTGGAATTTAATCGCTGTATTTCAAATGTACCCCAAACCTGCTCAGTATTCCAGAGATGACAACAGGACCTTCGGAGCAGCAGCCTTTGGGATCAGCAAACAAGAGCAGCACAACAGCTCTTTTCTATAGAGGAAGTTATTTCCAACATCCCTGCTGTGGCTTTGGGGGGTTACAACTCTTGGACCATGGTTGGGGGACCTTGGAAGCTGCTCCCACCCATCCCCAAGGCAGCTGCCAGCATTTCGCAAGACGAATTTACAAATCATCCATCACCAGCAATTCCAACGATTTAATAAGACCCAAATTACTTTATGCCTTTGAAAACATCACAAATCTTGCTGGAAAAGATCCTGTGCATGTGTACGGACTTGCCAGCAAGGAATTGTTTGTTTCCTCCTGCCAAAAGTGTGGGAGCACAGCATTCCTGGCCCCAGCGGCTGGTGGGCAAAGCCAGCGGAAGATTCCAGCGCCTGCCTGGACCGGAGCCTGTGGTAAAAGGGAGTTACAGCCTTCATCCTCCTCCAGCAGAATCCTCTTCCCAGCACGCTCCCCGCAGTCTCTGTGCTCGTTCCTTGCCGGGAGGTTTCGGCTCCTCGCCCCTAACGGGAGAGCAGCAAAGGCAGCAAAACTTCCTCAGTCCCTCAGCCAGAAACACAACAAAGCACTTGAGGGCTCCCTGATTTGTTCCAGACCGGGCTGGCCCCCGCAGAGCCGCTCAGCCCCGGTGCCAGAGAACACAAATCCATTAAAGCCCACACGTCAGGAGCTCCTGCAGCCTCCGGCAGCGCCGGGGTCACGCGTCCGAGCTGGGTGGGCTCCTCTGAGCAGCCCTGTCCTGCTGGGCTCGCTCCAGACACAGCGCTCCCAAGCACAGGGAGCCTGGCAGGAATCCGAGCAGGAACAGGGCTAATGGCAGGATTATCCCCTTCCCAAAGAAGCCTGCCAGGCACCTCCAGGGTGAGGTTTACAGAGGGGTGTGTGCCCTGTGTGTGACACACGTGCCACTCGTGGGCAGGACTCTGCTCCTCCCTGCCTGGGGCAGATCTTTGTAAGCCACGGTGCTGTGAAAGCCACGATGGTTAAAAGCACCCCCCAGCTTTACACACGGGCTCCATAGGGGAAATGGAAGAATAATAAAGTGCCCCAAAGGTGGCAAGACACCCATAAAGTTGTTCATGAGGTGAAATAGGAAAATAAACAGGGAGGCAAACGCTCCATCCCCTGCCTTGGAAGAAAATCTGAGTTGCTGCTTTATCCCTGTCTAGCTGATTGTTGAGGCTGTGGCTGCTCAGCCCTGGAAGTGTTCCAGGCCAGGCTGGATGGGGCTTGGAACAGCCTGGGATAGTGAAAGGTGTCCCTGCCCATGGCAGGGGTGGGACTGGATGAGCTTTAAGGTTCCTTGCAACCCAAATGCATCTGTGATTCCATGTAGCCCTGGATAAACGCAGAGAAAACAGGGGGGGACTCTTGGGAGAAAGGGTGCATTTGAATACCTATCACAACTCCTACTACACTATTTGGTTTGTCCAACAGGAAAAATAAAGGCTGGGAAGACACAGGTGTGGAGACCCAAAGCTGGCTCCAGAGGACCTGGAAGTGGAGCAGATGCTGGGAGGCAGCTCGTGTCCCTAAGCGCATCAATCCAGCCCTGCCACAGGCACACACCGCACAGCCAGGAGAGGCTGCTCTGCCCAGGCAGGCTCACAGCTCCAGGATTCCTGTCCCATCCTCATCCTCAAAGGCACATCTTTACCTGCAGCCCCACAGCTGGTGCTCTGCCTACACGGAAGCACCCAAATTCCCTGAGCCCTGTATTCCAGAGCTGGCCCTTGGGAGGCAATTCTGTTGGGGAGAGCTCACTGCAGACTGTAACTATGCTGTCCAAATAGCTGAGTACAGATTGTTTTCTCCAAAATCCATAGGAAATCTAGCTTCACACACTTCTGCTTCCAGCTGTGTTTGGGAGCAGGGAGGCCTCCTGCCACCTGAGCTCTGCACCTTGGAAAGACCTGGTGTGCCCGAATCATTCCAGCCACAGAGAAAGGCCACGCTGGCAGCAAAACATTTGCAGGCTGCTGCAAACCCACTGACCTCTACAGTCCTGGGTTCTGCTGCACTCTTTCCCATTTTTTCCCTCTGTTTTTTAATCAATGTGCTTCGTGTGATAGATCAAAGGACTTAAAGCCAAGGGAAGGCGCTCCAGCTCTTGTCAGGAGCACGGAATGAGACAGCCAGTCCCGCCTGTGCAGGCAGCCCAGAGGGGCTGCAGATACTCATTTAAAAATCACATTGCAAGGTTTGAACAGTGCCATTTGTTTCAGCCTTTCATTCTTTCTCTTCATTCAGCTCTTCCATTTTCCTGTTCAATCGCAGGGAAAGAGCCCCATGGCCAAGAAGTCCCACCCGGCTCCAGATCCACAGGCTCTGGATGTTTGGCTGCTCCATCCCTGGCTGCCTCCTGCAGATCCCCAGTATTCAGAGAGAGCCACCGTTCAATTAATTCTCTTGCAATAATAGGGCAGCACAAATTACCAAGCAGACTCTTGTAGCAATAAAAAAATAATATACTGAGTCTGACTTGCGAAGTCCCGGCACTAAATGTCTCTCTTTTGGAGGACTTCCATCTTTATATTCCTGCCTCTTAGTTCCTCCTCCTTTTATTCAGCCTAATATGAGTCTCACTTCCAGAGCATTCATCCCGGAGCTATAAATTCCTTGTGTGAGCCATATCAGACCCAGCAGTCCCTTGGTTGGATTGGGAACATTGAGTTTCATCCATCCAGGTTTTGGCTTGTGCCCAGCAGGGAAGTTTTGCTCTTCCAAGACATTGGGAGGCAAGAAAAAGGTCCAACCAAGATGATGGGGACCCAGGATGGATTTAATGGAGAAAACTGCAGGAAAGACACAGCTCTGGAGGGCCCCTGCCTGGAAATCTCTGCCACAGCAAGGTTGGGTGGCACTTGATGGTAGTAGGGGATGGGAGAGGGCAGGTCCAAGGAAAAGGGAGTGACTGTTCCAGAGGAGGGCTCAGCAGGAGCTTCCAGGCAAACTGAAGGGTTCTTCCAACAGTGCCTGCAGGGGTAATTCCCTTCCACCATCCCTCTGTGAGACTCACTGGATAAAACTACAAACTGCTGCACCCTGCATGGGCTTAAGGGATGTTTTAGTCTGGGCTTTGTGGTTTGGTGAAAGTTTCATGCTTTGCCCAGCTGGCCCGGGCTCCCAAAATGTGCCATGGTGTCCTCATGCTGCCATTGGCAGGCGTGGGATCAGCATTCCCTGATTACAAACAATATCCTACTTCTCTTTCCACTTTGTCACAGCCATCTCCAGAGAAGCCACCTGTGTGTTGTGTGTGTTTGCTTTTGCACCTACTGATCTCCAGGGCCTGCAGAATCCTCACCTCCAGCCTGACCCTGCTGAGCAGGTTTTGGACAAGACCCACATTCCAGATTTAGTCATTGCTTGTCGATTCCCTATAAATTCACATTCCCGTGGGTCAGCCTGTTGCCTCCTCCCCTCTCTGCTCTGTGCCTCCCATCCCTCAGCTCTGAGATGATATTCCCCCCCCCCCAGTACTGTGGAATTCTTCAGAGCTCCATGGATTTGCCCATAATGGGTTTTTCCTGTCACACCAATGGGCAAAAAGTCCTTGGAAGCTGAGCACAGATCCTCAGTGGGATTTCTGAGCCTGGGAGAAGCAAGATCCGAGACAAGAGGAAGGGATGATCCTCTGTGGCCAAGCAGTGAAGGTGGGGTGTTCCCAGGTGGGGTGTTCCCAGGTGGGGTGTTCCCAGGTGGGTGTTCCCAGGTGGGGTGTTCCCAGGTGGGGTGTTCCTCCTGGCAGCACATCCATGCACAGAACATGGACCAATCTTTGCTCTGGGAAAAAAATTGGACTTTTCAAACCTCAAATGAACACGCCCTTCAAGTAAAGTCCCTGGAAGTGAAATTCTGATGAGGCTTCAGCACCCTGGTGCCTGCAGACAGCCTTCTGCTCGATTCACTGCTCTGTCATGCTTGTTACTGGGAAATGAATTCCCTTCACACTGACATTTCATAGACTTCTTGATCCAGCACATAATGAACACCCCGCCAGCCCTGGCAGCCTCTTGCCAAACTAACTTTTATTACCTGTTTTCTCATTATTGTATTTAAATTTTCTGGTCTGTTGTCACTGTGGCTTGTTGTTTTTTTTCCTTGTTAAAAGAGAAAGAGCAGGGTAAGATAACAAATTTCCTCAGTAGGGTCCTGCACTGGGAAGCACAGACTGCCAGTGTCCCAGCCAGCCCTTGGGGCTGCCCAGGATGAGGCAGCAGCACTTGCAGGCGGCTGCAGAGGTTGGAACAGGGATAAATGATGCAGTGCTGAAGCACCTTGCCAGAATTAAGCTCACAGCAGTGCTGGCTGTGTGATCCTACACCTTCCTGACCCGGGGCTAATCACATCTCTGCCATCAGCAGGGCACTTACAACTCATATCCCTGACATTAGGATGACTTATTCCACACTTTTAGTCTTATTTGCTTTCACTCTCCTACAGCGTGTAACATAAGAGAGTGGCAGTGCTCAGCAGTGGCTCCCAGGCATTAGAGCTGAAAGACTCCTAATGAAAACCTGGAGAAGCTGGAGAATCATCCCTGCAGCACTCCAGCTACAGGCTCGAGCACTAAGCTGGCTGCTGGCTCCTGCTGCCTTTATTTTGGGTTACATGCATCCCTGAGAATTCTCTTCTGGCCTGGGAATGGACCTTAGGAGTCCAGGGATCATCCCTCTGGGATCATGGCCACCTCCTCAGCTGACCTTTCCCTCTGGTCTAGAACATCAAATAAACAGAACAGACCACTCTGAAATGTCATGGCAGGAGCCTGAGACACCTGAAATAACAGAGAGAAGTGACAAGTGCTCCCAAAAGGGTTTTTCCTTCTTTGCCTGCTTGACACTTCACTGTTGTCTTCTCTGCAGAAAAGTCTGATGCCTTTTCACCTTGTCTAATCTCCCTTAAGAAAACCGAAAGTCTCATGGAGAGGGGAAACTGTTTTCTTAAGCTTTTAAAGGGCCATGAATGCAGAAGTTAAAAAAAACCAAAAAAACCCCAATGAGCAGCACAAAGTGGCATGTGCAATTTCTCTGTTAACAATCAGACACCACAGTGGGAAACAGAAACCTCCCAATGTGAATAAACATCTCATTTTCCCCTCCATTTCCAGGAGAATGGATAGAGCACATCCCATGGGAGGTCTGTCAGCCTGGGCACCCAGTCTGAGGGAGCCTGCAAGGGGCAATGTGCAATTATGTGTTTAATTATGAACTAGAATCTTCATTTGAATATTCCCTCTACTACTCCTGTTGTTAAGCCCCTAATTCTTGTTGGATGGGGCTTGGAGCAACCTGGTCTAGTGGAAGGCATTCCTGCCCACAAAAGGGGTGGAAATGGATGAGATTTAAAGTCCCTCCCAACCCAAACCCTTCCATGATTCCTCACATCCAAGTTCTCCTCACGCTGCTGCCGCTTGCTTCTCCTCTCTGTGTCTTTCCCAGCTCCTGAAGGTCCTTGATGAGGTGGGTGTGTGGAACTGCACTGAGCAGACAAGTCACAGAGCCCTGGCTGTAGCCTCTGTTCTATTCCCTGATCCTTTCCCACTAATCCTCTGGCTTTTGGAGAGCTGCAGAGCTGTGCCATGCCATTTCCATAGAATAATTTGGGATGTCCCTGAGGAGTGAGAGCCCAGCTCAGAACTCATCATTTGCATGCCAAGTGACAAGTGCCTGTCCCCACATGCATCCCTGCCTTTCTCTGCATTGGATTCTCCAATTCCTGACCACTCCATCCCACGAGGTGCTTCCCTTCCTGACCACCATCAGGGTTTTTAGCATCATCTACCTTTACATTCCATCTTGACTGACCTTCCAGACCTTTAATGAGCACAGGGAACTGGGAACAAGCTGCAGGCACACAGATCCCTGCAGGGCACCACTGCTGGCCCCCTCAGCGAGGGGCTCTTCCTGCCTTTCAAGCCCTTATCCATGGGATGACCTTTCCTCTTAGCCCACAGGGGCTTAGTATCCTTAAGCTGCTCTGCGGAGGAGAGTGATCAAAAGCCTCCCAGAAATCTAAGTGGATTTTTGTCCACTGGATTTACCTTGTCTACACGCCCTGTGATGCCTTCAAAGATTCTTGAAGAGATTTATGGAGCCTGATGCCTGCCCTTTAGGAAGGACATCCTGTCCCACTCATCCAGGCACCTGTTGATCCTGTCCTTTCTTTCTCCCACTTATCCCAGTTCAAGTTTCCAACTCTCTGACCTCCATCAGTTGTGCCATGGGAGATTTAGATTAGATATTAGGAGCATTTTTTACATGGAAAGGCTTGCAAAGTACTGGCACAGCTGCCCAGGGCAGTGGTGGAGTCACCATCCCTGGAAATGTCAAAAAAACCATGGAGAGGTGGCACCACATGGGCTAGTGGTGAACACAGGGGTGGTGCTGGGTTGATGGTTGGACTTGTTGATCTGAGAGGGCTTTTCCGACTTTCATGATTGTAAGAAGGAAAAGGTGGGCACAGAAGGCTCAGAGTAGACATGATCAAAGACACAGGTGGCAGAGAGAGATGGGATATTGGGAAGGAATGCCCAGAGAAGCTGTGGCTGCCCTATGATCCCTGGAAGAGTCCAAGGCCAGGCTGGATGGGGCTGGGAGCAACCTGGGATAGTGGAAGGTGTCCCTGCCTGTGGCAGAGGTGGAACTGGATGCGCCTTTAAGGTCCCTGCCAGCCAAACCTTTCCGGGATTATGTGATGCACCCTTGAAGACACGGCACAAGAACTTTTCCAACACTTTCCCACTGAAAAGAGATGTAGATCCCAGGACTGAACATTGCTACCCAGGCTGATTTTAGCAGCCCCATGACAGTTTTATCCCACACTCCTCCATCCCTGACACAGAGCACTGGGGAGAGCTGAGCTGAGAGGGAATGAGCGTGGGAGCAGCTGGTGTTTGCTCCCAGCTCCTCCAGCACAGGTCCCACATCCATCCCCTCCCTGGGCACTGCCAAGGCACAGTGTCCCCTTTGGGAATGTCTCCCACAGGACAGCACCCCAGGGACCTGCATCTCTGAAGAGGGAGCAGCTCCCCCAGCTCTGGCAGCAGCCGTGGCCAGTGTTTCCACAGGCGGGGAGCAGTTCATTATCCTCGGGGCTCAGCGGAGCACGTTCCCATGGAAACAGGGAGCCTTTTCATGGCTGTTGACAGCTTTGGAGAGTTTTTTCTCTCAAATGCTTGGACACAGAACAGGTGTCTCCAAGCCAGGCAGTAAGCAGATAGCGCAGAGCCAGCGCAGGCCGATAATGAGACAAGTGTTTGTCTGAGATGAAACATTTTCACCCGGCGAGGGAGCTGGGCCGGAGCAGCACAATCCTTGCTGCAGGGACACAGAAACCATGGGAAGGGGGGACAGGCTGCCCACACACCCAGCACAGCACGCTGGCAGCAGGGATGTGGCTCCTGCTGCCTTCCCTCTGCCCCACAAGCACCGTGGCAGGGCTGGGAATCAGCCTCAGCATCCCGGGATCCCATCACTGCTGGCAGGATGCTCCTTAGCCTGGCTGAGCTGCAGGAGTGAGCTGTTTGCAAAGCAGCAGCTCCCCACCTCTTGCAGAGCTGGATTTTTAGTGAGCTGGACTGAAGGGAAAGGGTGGAATAACAAATGTGTAGCGGCCACGTCTCCCCTCACTCAGGACAGCCACGACACAGTGGCCAAACTGGAGCCAGACACCAAATATCCACTTCCTCTGTTTTGTTTCTCCCACAGCTCAGGTTGTTGCAGGGCCTGAGCTCAGCCAGGAGCACTGAGTCATTCTGCACAAAACGATTCATAATTGTTAATGCAGTGTTACATCAAAAATCATGTCCAGGACGTATCCAGGTTTCCATGTCAGGTGCTCCGAGAGCGGCCCGTGCCAGGTTTAAATTGTCTGTGCAAATTGCATTGTGCTCACACATTGTGCTACAGCCTCATTACCCAATTGCCTCCTATTTTTCCCCCTCAAACACCTGCCTTGTTTGTGGAATGGATAATTGTTCACTGCAGACTTTTATCACCCTAATTATTATTTACTATACAACATCCAAAGCCTGTCTCAACAGACAACTGCTCATTTCCTCTCCAATGTGGCTCAACTTCTCTGAACAATGTAGTTGAAAATATTTCATTTCTCAGCACATCGTGTATAAATGGTTTCAGATAGAAATGATTTTATATATAAATTCATTTCCCAGCAATGTCACATATAAAAATGAGAAGCTGAGCAGTCAGAGATTAAAGCTCAAGCTCCTGAATATACCAAGCAGTTTTTTGCTATTCCAGGTGTCACCAGGCTGATGAACTCTGGAACATTTATCATCCTTCAGCCCTGCCTGTGCCGAATCAAACCTCCTGTAAACTTCTGACGAGTTATCTGCAGTTCCCCACATCAGCCCTGGACCTGCATTCCCAAGGCAAGGATGCAGCTGCTGCTACCTTCAGCTCCTTGCCCTGCATCACAGAGGGTGCCTGGATAGAGATTCCCATCTTCCCACACCTTTAACCCTGGGAGGTTGCTCTGGCCTGGCCCTGGCACCTCTGCTCCGTTCTCTGCACCACCCACGCCCTGAACCATGATCATCCATCCCCAAATCCATCCCAAATCCAGAGCTGCCCTGAGGACAGAGCTGCTCAAGGATGAAACAAACTCTCCATTTTATCTTTTTATCCAAACAGAATGAGAAAGGCATGGAGCTGGAGCTGTTTTCTGAATGAGAGAACTGCTCAGGGTCAAGTGAAAGGTCTCATTTGTAGATAAACGCTCTTTGTTTCAAACTCCTTACTGTGAAATTCATTCCAATTCAAAGGAAAATCTACCCCACAGCCAGAGAGCAATGAGGAATGGTCATGGTAAGAGGTTGGTGCTGCCAGGATTAAAATTATTTTGGACCTTTGGAAATTATAATTTCACGTGGAAAAAAAAATAATCACTTTAATTCAAGCCTTATTTTACCACAGCAGTTGGTGCAAGGAAGGTTTCTAAGCCTCTCTTATTGCAAGCACTGAGCAAGGTGCAGAATAAATAATGTGTGGCCATGTTATTGGAGGTGTGCAAGAAAACACCTGCAGAGAGCAGATAAAATAAAAATCTGTCCCCAGCTGCCTAAATCCAGGCAGGTGAAGCCTCACCTTGAGTGCTGTGTCCAGTTTGGGGCATCTCATAACAAGGACCTTGAGGGGCTGGAGCATGTCTAGGGAAGGGAACAGAACTGAGGATGTGTCTGGAGCACCAGGAGAGGCTGAGGGAGCTGGGAAAGGGGCTCAGCCTGGAGAAAAGGAGGCTCAGGGGGGACCTTCTGGCTCTGCACAGCTCCCTGACAGGAGGGGACAGCTGGGGGTGGTTGGGCTCTGCTCCCAGGGAACAGGGACAGGACGAGGGGAAACAGCCTCAATCTGTGCCAGGGGAGGCTCAGGTTGGACATGAGGAGGAATTTCTTCACAGTAAGGGTGGGCAGGCCTTGGCAGGGGCTGCCCAGGGAGGTTTGGAGCCCCCATCCCTGGAGGTGTCCAAAGAACACCTGGATGTAGCACTCAGTGCTGTGGGCTGGTGACAAGGTGGGAATCAGTCACAGGTTGGCCTTGATAACCCTGGAGGTATTTTCCAACCTTAATGATCCTGTGGTTCTGTGATTTTAATTCCCTGTCCTTGATAGGTCAAATGTATCATGCTTTTCATCACAGGAGGTCCTTTTTCATTTCACTGGAACCTTTCTGTATCCCAGCCTGAAAATCACTGGGAAATCACAGGCAGAGAGCACACCACAGGGATCTCCTCCATGTGGACACCCTTGGAGCAGAGGCTGAGTGTTTCAGGTCGGTGACAGGCTCCACACAACTTTCCTGGTCCCCAGAAGAAGTTGTTTCATGCCTGTTTTGTTTGCAGTTTTGCAGTGGGTCATCAGGAGGATGCTGCACTGTGTTGTTGCTGTCACGATGACAGAGAGAGAATGGAGTCAATGCATGCAAAACATTGGGAAGAGAGGGCCAAAAGTGAGGAAAACAACAAAGTCATCCCTGAAAAAACAAGACTGAAAGGAAGATGAATGAGCAGTGAGGACATGGAAAAAGAAAAGAGGGAACACCTGGAGATGGAAGATGGGAAAAGCTTCTGTAAAACTGGCTTTTCACTGTTTGGAGTAACGCTGGATTTGTGTGCCCTGTACTAACTGCAGAAACCATTTCCCAGCTTTCACCCAAGGACTGGCAGGTTTTCTCCCTCCACCTCCAGCCCTCCAGTGCTCTGGAAACCTGTTCCCCACAGCCAGGCAAACCAGAGGCAGCCTTCTCACAGCACTCCACAGTTCCTCTTCTCCATCTGGGATCTGCAGCACCCCAGAACCTCCAGGGGTCCTTAGCCCCATCAGCCCTGCTCCCAGGCACACCTCTGCTTTGCATCCCCAGCTGCACACTGCTCCTCTCCCTTTGCCATCCCCAGAGCCTCTCCCATGCTGGGTTACACCACAGCTTCCCGAGATGGGTTTTGGGAGAAGGGCTGGGAAGCTGCTGGGTTTTCAGCATTTCCCAAAATCCCACTCCAGGCTGCCGATGGGAGCTGGTGCAGCTCCACACTGTGCAGCACGTACAGAATGTGCTCTGCCTGCAGAGGGGTGGATTTGCTTTCTCTCTCAATTCCAGCTGAGGATGGAGGGTCCCATCCCTGCCATTCCCAGCTCTCTGGTGACCAAAAGCACACAACAAACCACAGTCCCACCCTTTTGGAATGAGAGCCAGAGCTCTGAACCCTTTCCAAAGGAGACTTACAAAATATCCATGGTTCATGAGATGAATTCCCTTCTGCTTATTATTCAGCTCAGCTATGGTTAAACCAATTTAGGCTACACAACATAAGAGTTATTAAAAAAGATCTGTGCCTGTCAACTTTTCATTACATTACTGCTCGACATTCACCTTGTACAAAATAAAAAAAAAAAAATAAGGAGAGTTGAAAAAAAAACAAACAACAAAACAACTGAGGAGACTTTAAAATTAAACTATGTAAGTGTAAACCAGGCACGGAATTAAAACACTATCACTGGAACACAGCTTGCACTTCTCCCCTCTCAAGCCCCAGCCAGCCCTTGGAGCCCAAGGGCATCCAACAGCAACCCAAGGAACCTGAGCCCTGCTGTGTTGGTGTGATTGCCTCTCACACAGGTCTCGCTGCCGAGACACTTTGTGCCCTCCTGGAGGGGGTCACATCCTCAGGGTGAGGCTGGACTGGCCTCAGCTGGTGCCCTCCACACCCCAGCACCTTCCCTGCCCCAGGAGGAGCTTCCCAGGCAGCAGAGGAGGAGGGAAGCGTGTGCCTCTCTGTGCCCCAAAGGGGTCGTTTTCCTTCCGAAGTGAGCTAACACAGCAGCCAAATTGCTGTTTTTATGTCTCACCTGGTGTTTATTATCTCGCAGAGCATTGCACTAAAGCCGCCCCTCTCAGCTGCTGGGCAGGGCTGGGCCATCCCGCTCAGCATTCCTGCTCGAATTGTCCAGACACCTGCTCAGAGAACCGTCTGCAGCTTCCTCTGGAGAAGCAGCGGAGGGAACAGGTCCAATCTGCTCTCTGTGACCAGGGACAGCACCCAGGGAATGGTTTGAGCAGTTAAGGTTGGATATCAGGGAAAGGTTCTTCCCCCAGAGGGTGCTGGGGCACTGCCCAGGCTCCCCGGGGAATGGGCACAACCCCGAGGCTGCCACAGCTCCAGGGGTTTTTGGACAATGCTCTCAGGGATGCCCAGGGTGGGATTGTTGGGGTGTCTGTGCAGGGCCAGGGGTTGGACTGGATGATCCTGTGGGTCTGATCCAGCTCAGGAGGTTCCATGAGCGCGAGGTCGGTCAGGCCAGGCTGGCCCAGGGCTCGGGCCTGTGAGGGGGAGCTCACACAGAGCTGCCTCTCGTGCACCGAGGCTTAGGAGAGGAAGACTCAGAGTGCACCCACAGCTCTTCCCAAGCCTGCTCAGTCTCTCCAGGGAACTCATCCTTGCAGTCCCAGGAGCAGCAGGAGTGCCGACAATCCCATCTTCCCACTCGGGAAGCAAAGCAGAAGGCAGCAAGGTGTTCTCCAGGAGAGAAGGACAAAGCACTGCCCTGCCCTTCCCCTCCCCTGGCCAGAAGCCACAGGGCCATGCGAGTAAGGCCTTGCCCTGCTCTGCTCAAGGGTTATTTATCTGCTTTTGATGCCAGATGAAATCCAAGTTTAGCCCCTCTAAACGTCCTGGTTTGCAGGAAAAGGGACTCAGTTTGCTGCCTGCCGCCTCAGAAGGCAAATGAAGGAGGCGAGAACTGCATATTTTGGTTAATGGCTGTTCCACTCGAGCGAAACTCCACAATTGGGTGAGAGCAGGAGGCACTTGCTCCGAGCAAACACACAGCTGTGAACACACCGACAGGATAATCCCCGCCGGGAATTAAGGCTTCGCAGGGCAGGGGGGAAATCCAAACCTCCTGGTGATGAGAAAGGAGACAGAGCAGGGAAATAAAGACGGAGAACTCCAAGCTTTCCATCAAATCAGATCACTCAGCTGGGCAGAACAATTCCAAGCAGCCCAACGAGCGAGTTCTTCACAATGGTTGTTTCACCAAAGACCGAGACCAGAGCTTGCTTCAAACAACTCCAAAAGGTTTTCAGGTATTTGATAGAGAAGCCACTTACCTGGCAGAGCCCTCCCCACCCTCAGCTGTGTTCAGGCAGCAGGTTTTTGTTGGCACTGCCTCTTACAGGTGCTCACGGGTTTAAGGAGAGATAAAGCAAAAATAAAGCCTTTGTTTGCAATAAAATTGGCCATCAGAGACCTGATCCTCCAACCCTGCATACAAGCAGCTTTTCCTCACTTAGCAATTCCTGCCCCAGAAGCGCTCTGGGAAGGCATGGTGCTGGGAGCCAGGACTGAATTTTCCCAACAGGGGATGGAGCACAGGCTTCAGCCAGGACTGAGCTGGAGGCAGCAAACATCCCAGAGGTGGCACTGGGAAAGATGCAGTGTGCTAAATGTGGATCCAGGGCTGCATTCCAAGGATTTGGGATGAAGCAGCACCTACCTGTCCCTCTGCAGGAATCCTGTACCCTCATTTGCAGGACTAAAGCACCATCAGAGCTCAGAGGACAGAAACACTCCGGAGGGAGGGGACAGGTGGGTGCCAGTGGGAATTATGCTAAAATGAGCCGGATTCCACAAGGATGTGAGCATTCCACGGCATCCCACGTGTGAAATACATCCCAAGAGACATTCATGGGAGCTCATCAAAGGGATGAAGGCTCAGCAGGATTTTAAGGTCCTGGGACCACCACAACTTTTCTCTGGTGGGTGTTTGAGCAGCTTCCTCTGACGATAATTTGGGTCTTTTGCCTGCCCCTGGGAGAGAAGAATCACTGTCACTTTTTTATCAGGAAGGGTAAGAAAAGATTTCTGCTTCTCCTCCTGAGCAGGGAATGGGGGGTGATCACTCTCCTCTTCATTCCCCAGGAGAGGAACAGATCCCTGGGGCTGGCTCTGCTCCCTGAGCACTCCCTGCCCCAGGGACGAAAATCTGGGACTGCAGCATCCCCATCGCCATAGTCTATTCCTAAGGGCTTTCCCATAAACCAGAGGGACAATTTCTGTGGAGAATTAGCCCGGTGTTAGAGCAGAAACAGCAATTCCTCAAGCACCAAAAGCACCTAAAGACTTAAATGCTGCAAGCAATTGCCAGGAAGCACATTTAATTGGAATAATACTCCCACTGAGCAGATAACAGGATAAACTTCACAAAATAAGATAATGAATGAGGAAGATTTGCAGCCAATATTTTGGTCGGGTGTTTTGTTGTATTTCCACACAGTCTGTGTGTTCACAAATGTTAATTTTCTCCTATTCTGTGTGCTCACAACTGTTGATTCCCTTAGGAAAGGAGATCCCAGAGTCTTCCACAACATCTGATTAGCAGGGAAAGGGCTGTTAATATCTGTGGTTCCACTCTGAACTGGAAAAAACCTGTCCCATTAATGGGAAGCCCTCACAGAAAGAGAAACGGAGATATTTATGGCCTGGAGAGTTCTTGCCTAAAGAACCAAGCCAAAGCTACATCCCAAAGGCACAGATCCACCAGGTTTTCCTCCAAAAAGTAGAACTGGCCTTTGTGAGGATGGAACCAGCCAAAGGTAGGAACAAGCTCTCTCAGATTCATCAAATTATTTTCTTTTAAAAGAATATTGAAAATCTGTATTTTAGAGCAAACCCAACATGATTTCTGGAATACTGCGGTAACCTGCAGCACTTGTCCAGGAATGGTTTCACTTACATCCACACTTGAGGGTTTTGAATTCCAAAAAACTCCAAATCCAAAGGCAAGATCAAGAGGTTTCCTCAGCGACATGATGAGGATCCCTGTGAAAGACAGGAGAAACCTTCCCATCTGCAACTCCTCATTCATATCCCGTTGCTTTTATATTTTCCATCTTTAGCTGCTTTGCTTCAGCTCCCCACCTTTATCACATATGTATATTATATATCAAATGTCCCAGTATCCCTCAGAGTAGGGAATGGCTGCCATTCCCTGTTCACAGGCAGGAAAATAATGGATAAATCCACTGCCTTGTGGAGGTTCTGGAGCTCACCACGTGCACAGCTACTGCTTCAATCCACCATGTATCTCAACTCGCCATGAAACTGCAGCTCTCAGAGTGCCATAAAGCCACCTCAGCTGACACTGACCCTTCAAGCACCTGGCATGTCCCAGCTGCCTCCTGCTCCAAGGCTGCCCTGGGAGGGATCACTTTCCAGCCCCACACAATGCCAGAGGTTTAGTGCTGGTGCTGAAAGGGCTTTCCAAGGCTTTCCCAGCAAGAAGCATGGATTCAGCGGAGGGACTGAATTCCATGCAAGAAGATATCTGTTCCTAAGGAACTGGCACTGAGCACCAAAAGCAACAGGTGTGGAAAAGAAACTGGGAAAATTGCTGTATAGGAATTGCTGGAGAATCAACTGGGTGGGAAACATTTCCTGATCCTTCCATGCAAGGGGAACATTTTTGCACCTGAGTTCTGGCTGCCTTAATCCCTGGTTTGGTTTTCATCAGCTCTTGGACATTTTTCTGGCTTTAGAATTAAAGTTTTCTGGCAATACTGTAAATCCCAGGAACTGTGACAAATCTATAAGTGCATGTACAGGAGCTACCTGGGATACTGGAAGGTGTCCCTGCCCTTGACAGGGGGTGGAATGGAGGAGATTTAAGACCCATTCCAACCCAAACCATTCCATGATTCTGTGATCCCAGGACCCTCAGAAGAGGGAACAAAGAATCCCATTGAACCTGCCTTGGTGCAAACCACCATAAAACCTTCCCCTGTCCCCAATTCCCTGCTCAGAATCCAGCTGGGCCCTTTTTACTCCGTCCTTTCTGCTTCCTGCAAGCCCAAGCACCCAGAGAAGGCTCCAGAAGCCCTCGCTATATTTTATCTCCAATGACCAATAATAGCCAAGGTCAAAATCAAGCAGCTGACCCAGATCCAACCTCCCTTGTATCTCCCTGCCTCATTGCCTCCCCATTTCTCTCTAATCTCAGCTGGAAATAGATCTTTTCCTGCCTCGGCCACAGCTGTTAATTTGTGTGTGTGTGTGTTGTTATTTATTATTTAGCACAGCAAAGCACCTCATGAAGCAGCTCTCATGAAAGGCACTACATAAAAGGAAGCTGCTTCTGAATATTTTAGGAACCCAACGTTCTGGTATTGATATTCTAATTCCATTTGTTTGAGAATCAAGTCAGGCCCCAACAGGTTATTCAACAAATTAATAAATGTTGCGGCTTTTGTCTTCCGGAGGGTTTGTAGCTCCTGGGATTTGCACTTTCATGTTTTTCCTCTGGTAAAGTCTGCTGTGTTTGTTTGTTCAAGAGAGGAGCCCTGATGTTCTCGTGTGATCCCCTGACTCCAACAGCTGGGGCTTGGAAAGCAAACACACACTGCAGGATACTGAGGGAAATTGGAAAATCAAGGATTGGCCACTCTGCACCTCCCTGTGGTCAATGGGATTTCCCATCCTTCTTCTGATGTTCTGATGGGATCACAGAGTCCTGGAATGGTTTGGGTTGGAAGGGATCTTAAACCTCCTCCAGTCCCACTCCCTGCCATGGGCAGGGACACCTTCCACTATCCCAGGTTGCTCCAAGCACCTTCCAACCTGGCCTTGGACACTTCCAGGGATGGGGCAACCACAGCTTCTCTGGGCAACCTGTGCCAGGGCCTGCCCACCCTCACAGGGAACAATTTCTTCCCAATATCCCACTTGACGCTGCCCTGTGGCAGTGGGAAGCCATTCCCTGTCACTCCATGCTCACATCACTCCACTCATGTTCCAGCTTGGGGCCTTGCAGAAGTTTCATGTCCCTTGACATCTTGGGAGGAACATAAGAGCTGGACCCACCTACTCCAGAGGTGGGATGTGGGAGCCAGGAGATTCCTGCTGGGTAGAAATACCCCTGGGACAGACCATGCCTGCTGTCCTTGGGTACAGATTATTCCAGAGGAAGATAACCAGAATTAGGCTGTGGATTTGAACCTTGGCTGTGCTGCCCGAGCTCTCCCAGACAATCCTCACAGGATTTCCAAGCTCCTCACTTCCTAAGCCTCCTCCTTGGTGGGAGCTAATGGCCCAAGGGTTCTCCACACTTGCTGTCCCTCGTTCCAGCTGCTGGGACGTTCCCTATTTTAGGAAGCAAGCTGGGAGCTGTCATCTCCGTGGAAATGAGGTGCTGAAAACAGAGAGGGGGAGTTCTGTGCAATGAGACCTCTGCAACGCACCAGGAGGTCCTGATCTCTCCAGCATTCCCACCTCAACCACAGGGATTTTTCCCAACAAAGGACATGAGATACTGTTTTCAATTAACAGGAGTTCCCTGGCCTCTTTATGACCTAAAATTTCCCCTGAATGAAAGTACAAAACCTATTTGTTTAACCTGGACATTTCAGCCTTCTCAGAAGAGAAATAAATGCTGTCTCCTCCTTAGTCTGAGCTCTAGTCAGACTTTCATCTTGTGCATGAAAAGGAGGGGAGAGAAAATAAAAGAGGGAAGGATTCTTCAGGGAATTAACAAAAAACCCTTCATAGTAAGTAAAAAATATCTGTATCTCTTGAACATCAGCGTGCAGCTATGCAAAAAACTGTGCCTGTCTTTTCCCTAAGAAATAGCTCATGGATACCCAATCCATAACTGGGCCAGCCACAGCATCAACCCTAACAGGAATGCTGAGTTAACCTGGAGAAAAGCAGGAATTAGACCCAGTGAATACACTTTTTTCCCGACAAAGACAAAGCCATTTCAGTGGCAAATGGGCAGAAAAGCCACAGAAGTGGTTGCAGTGCAGATCTGCCCTTCCCGCTGGAGAACCCAAAGAGCAGCGGGTGAGTGCGGTGTCAGCTCCGAGGATCATGCCAGGAATAATGTCCCCTCACAGGAGATAATGCCAGGAATAATGTCCCCTCAGCTGTACATGAGGAGGTTGCAGCTCCACAGAGGGACTCGGGGGCCACCAGAAAGCACAAGTGTTAAAGTGGAGCTTTCAGCTCCTCAAATTACTGCCTTAATTTATGTGCAGTAAAGTGCACCAAGCAACGTGTTCCACACTTAGATTTTAAAAGGATTTTTCCCACTTTGCCTCTTGTCCTCTCCTTTAACCTCCCAGTAAATTCCCATTGGCTGCTGCTACCATGCAAACCTGAAATTTTAATTCCCTTCCACATCTCCACAGCCTCGTTTCTCTGTGGGTGCAGATATTGGGAAATTAGCAAGAAATGGGGAAAATCACATTGGAAAAATTTCACCTTGAGGGTTTTTATCTCCCCACCTATCACAGGAGTAATGGAGCAGACGACAGGAAGATTTTAATGCTGATTTAACACCTATCTATTTATGCTGCTGCATATATGTATTTATTTGTGTTTCTCCCTGAGCTCGGTACGTCCACAGGAGCCAGGAAATGGAGCTGATTAATAGAGCTCCTTCCTCCAAATGCAGAAGGTAAATTTGGCCTAAATGATAATCAGTGAGTTTGATTTTACTCTTCCCTCAAGTTGGAGGGAGTGTTTTGGATAGAGGAATACTGATGGAGCCATCCTTCCACAGTCCATACTTTTACTTCACATTGCAATTCCTCTCCATCACAAAGGCTGGAGGGCTGCTGGAAATGTTGGTCAGCGGGTTAAATATTTATAAACTCTATAAAAATATATGCTAATTTGAAAATAGTAAACTATGCTTAGGACATGGCTTGGGGCAAATTTAAACAAAGTCATCAAAGCAAGAGCTGTGTTTTATACTAAAGCCATAGGCAGAGCACAACAGGTATAACTCTGAATTTCTTTCTGCTAAAGACAAGCACTAAATCCAGGGCACTGTTTGCATACCAAGGCTGCCTGGAGCAGGGAATGAATCCATCCCTGAGCCTGTGCTGCAGCCCTTTCCTAAAACTCCAGGGTGATTTGGAATGGAAGGACCTGAAACCTCCTCCAGTCCCACCCTCCTCCTGCCAGGTGGGCAGGGACACCTTCCATGATCCCAGGTCACTCCAAGCCCCGTCCAACCTGGACTGGGACAATTCCAGGGATCCAGGGGCAGCCACAGCTTCTCTGGACAACCTGTGCTGGGACCTCACCTCCCTCACAGGGAAGAATTCCTTCCCAATATCCCATCCATCCCTGCCCTCTGGCAGTGGGAAGATATTCCCCCTTGTCCTGTCACTCCATCCCTTGTCCACATTCTCTCCCCATGTTTCCTGTCACATCCTTCAGGTACTGCAAAGCCACAATGAGCTCACCCCAGAGCTTCTCTCCAGGTTTAACAATCCCAACTCTCCCAGCCTTTCCTCCCAGCAGAGCTGCTCCATCCTCTGCTCATCCTGGTGCCCCCTCTGGACTCTCTCCAGCAGCTCCACGTCCTCCCTGTGCTGGGCCCCAGGGCTGGGGCAGCTCTGCAGGTGGGGTCTCACCTGAGCACAGGGGCACAGGGGCAGAATCCCAATCCCTTTCCTGCTGCCCACGCTGGGGGATCAGACCAGCACAGGTGGGTCCTGGGATGGAGCCAGTGACACTTTGGGTAGAGGAAGGAGCGAGAGAAGGAAGATATGTGTTAACCTCATCTAGGCAAAGGATCTATTGGAGATAAGAAACCCCAGGACTTTGTGCTGGAAGGACCTGGAGACCCAAGAAACTGAGCCTTGTCCATCCTCTGTGTCAGGAAAGGGGATTTGAGCAGTCAGGGCAGCAGTGGATGAAGCACCAAGGGTCAAACACAGGGGGATTAAAACCCTCTGGATCAAACACCACCCTGTGTTAAATCCCTCTGGGTCAAACACAGAGGGATTAAACCCCTCTGGATCAAACACCAAGGGATTAAACCCCTCTGGATCAAAACCAAAGGCTTAAACACAGAGGGATTAAACACCTTCCTCAGCCAACCACTGTGGGAAGCCCCAGCCACGAGCACATCAACTGCAAGGCCACCCCAGGAGTTTCTGGGACTTTGAGCCAACAAAAAGGGATCCTCCCACAAAAGTCCAGGAGCTTTTGGCCATGTGCACAGTTTGGGGCTCTGTGTGCAGTGCTGGGGAGATTTGTCCATCTCTCTGCCCAGGAAACCCACACCCCACAAACAGCTGGAGCTCTGGACTCCCCTTCCTTGATGTTCAAGGCTGCCTGAGGGGACAATATCCTCAATCCACGGATGCTATTCAGGGTGAGAGGTTCCTGGATGCCTTTGCTCTCCCTGTTCCCATGGAAGCTGGTGGGCAGTCCCTGTGCCCTGCCACATTACCATAACACCAATGATAATCTCAAATATCCCTTGTACGGGCAGTGTTGTGTTTGCTTTTCTGCCTGCTGCTGTTGAGGTAACAGATGTTTTCATTGAGCTGTTCACAATAACCCCTGGGCCTTTCCCCTGAGTGGTTCCAGTTAATTTAAAATGCAGCAATGTGGACGAGGAGGTTGGATTTTGCCTTCCAATGCACATTAACTTGCATTTGTCAACATTTAATTTCATCTGCCACTGCCTTGCCTGCTCACCTGCCTGGATAGAGCCGTTCCCTGCTTTTCACAGCTTGAACTACACAACTAAATAAAATTTCACTAAAGAACTGTGGGAAACTACTATTTATTCCATCTTTTCCTCCCCTCTAATTCTGGATTATATTTTTAAAATCCAGGCCCAAGCCTCTGGATTCTCTCCTCTTCTACAGCCACACTGAAAATTGGTTGTTTTTTTTTTTTGTTTAACTCACGGCTGCTTCCTAACCTGTGCCGGTAATTCCTTTATTTAAGGCTGCCCTCTTGTTCCACTGCCTCCTTCTCTACTGGGATCTTATCTTTAGATCCCTCTGAAGTCTCTTCCTATGGTTATTCCCTGCGTAGTGTTCTCAGCAAAATCTGTGAAGAGGCAATTAGCAGAGGCCTCTGCCTCCTGTCTATTCCCAGATTAAATTCTCTCACCAATTTCTACTTCCAGTCCCTTATACAACCACTTGGTAGGAGCTCTTTTCCCTCTTTATTCAGTGGAAAAGAAAGAATTTAGAGTTCAAAAGCAACTCTGGACACAGCATTTCCCCTGCCCTCTCTTCTGAGGCTTCCAGAAAACCCACAAAGGGAACAGCCACTGTGTCCAGCTCTGGCCCCTCAATTCAGGAAAGACATTGGAAGGACTGAAGAGATTGTCCAGGGAAGGGAACAGAGCTGGGGAAGGGGCTGGAGTGCCAGGAGCAGCTGAGGGAGCTGGGGGAGCTCAGCCTGGAGAAAAGGAGGCTCAGGGGGGACCTTCTGGTTCTGCACAACTCCCTGACAGGAGGGGACAGCTGGGGGTGGTTGGGCTCTGCTCCCAGGGAACAGGGACAGGAGGAGAGGGAACAGCCTCAATCTGTGCCAGGGGAGGCTCAGGCTGGACATGAGGAGGAATTTCTTCACTGTAAGGGTGGGCAGGCCTTGGCAGGGGCTGCCCAGGGAGGTTTGGAGCCCCCATCCCTGGAGGTGTCCAAGGAATGCCTGGACATAGCACTCAGTGCTGTGGGCTGGTGACAAGGTGGGGATCAGGCACAGGTTGGACTTGACAGTCTTGTAGGGTTTTTCCAACCTCAGTGATTCTGGAATTCTCTCATATTGGGATAATTGCTAAGAAAAGGCAGATCCCATGTCTAATCTCCTCCCAGTTTCCCAGAGATCATGTCCAGCCCTGAGACTGCAGTTTTGAGGACAGGAGCTGCTTTGCTCTGCCCTCTCTTTGCCAGACACTTGCCAGATTTCAGCTCCAGCATTCCCTCCCTTGGATAGACACAGCACAGCAGCCAGGGACACATAGCTGGATTACTGGATACACAATTTGTGATTTACCCCCCAAAAGGGAAAGAAGGGGAGACTGGGATAAGACTTTTTAAGGAATGGGAATGGATCAGTTTGCAGGGCTCCACAGAGGGCAGTGCACAGCCAGGGCCTAGCTGAAGACAAAGAAGGAATAGGATGTTTTCCTGCTGAACTTGGCCATCCTCCCACCAGCTCTGCCCTACACCAGACTGTTCAGGCACAAACCTCCGAGGATTTTCTGTTCATTTTCAAATTGCATTTCCATATTTAAATTCTAAGAGGAAGAAAAGAAACCCCAAATCCAGTGCTTCCTAGAATCCATCAGGGAAACCTGACCTAACAGCTTTGACCCCCGGGCACAACTATGAATTCTGAGCAACCTTTTATTTCTCCTTAAAAATCAAATGCAAGCTCTGGGAGGCAACTCACTTGAACACAAGTGTTCACTGCAAACTCCATTTCCTTGTCAGAAACTATAACAGACTCAGGATTTGCACTCCCTCTGGCCAGAGGATGCTGCTCCAACCCTGCTCCTTTCAAGCCCCCAAGCTCTCTGTAGAGTCACTAACATGGAAATAGAAAAGAAATTCAATATTTTGGCAATTGGACAGTGTCTTTCTCCAACCACAGGAAGGCATTTCCCTGTTGATCCTTGTGTTGTCAAAAAAGCAGCAACACCCCTTTGACAAGTTTTGCTTTATCTCTGTAGAACCTCATGAATCTGCTTCCAAATCCTCCTTTCCAAAAGTGTGAGCACCAAGAAATTCTCTTTTGAGTCTGGATAGTCAAGGCCACTTCTATTCCTCAACTCCATTCCCCTCCTCTTCCTCCTCCTTTTGTGAACTGGGGAGAAGGAGCACAGCAAAAAAAAAATTGCTGTTAATTATTCCTATTATTGGGAGCAAGAGGACCCTGGGGATTATGACCTACATACATTTATTACCCACATCCAAACAGCTTCCATGCTGACTGCAGCAAGCAGCAGAGACCAGGAGGATCTGGAGGAGGGAAGAGGAAGGAAGCCATCATCCCCTTGCATCTCACACTCACAGACAACAAGCTGTGAGAAAAGAACCAGAGCAAAAATGAGCCAAAATGTCCCCAGGGGACCCTCAGCACTCTCCAGCTTCCCAGCTTTTGGAGGTCTGGCAAGATCTTCAGCCAGAACTGTCCCAGAATTTTTATGAGACCTTGTCCAAGTCCTGTAAAATGGCACCAGGGGAGAATGGTGTTTCCACAAGGAGGTTTGGCTGACCATGGAAAGGAAGGCAAAGGAGGTAGAGTGGGCTGCAATCTGCGAGGTCCTGGCTGTCTGTCTCAAGGAGCACAGACTCATCCAGCTTTCCCAATGTCCCCAATGTCCCCAAGAGTTTCTGAAAGCTTGTTCATGGATTTAGGCCACAAACGTGTCTGTGACCACAGAGGTGGATACAAGACACCCCCACGTTCACCTCTGGGTGAAGGAAGGGAACTTTGCACTTGAGTTGGTTCATAACTGGGAAAACACAAGTTTATCCTCTTAAGTTCCCACTCTAGGATTTCAGCCCTCTCCATGGATCAGCTGCCTTCTCAAGCAGACACAAACCCCCAGACCCTGCTGAAATGCCTGCAGAGCAAGCAGAGAGCGACTGCTGCCCTCATTAGGAAGGACAAAGCCTTCTCAGCAGTGGATTAAAAAAAGCAGCTCACACTGGGGTTTGCAGGGTAGGACACGGGCTCATTCCAATGCTAACCAGATTATTGAGCTCGCTAAAGGCTATCTCTGAAGGGATAGTTGGAATTAGTTGATAGTGATTTAATTTGTGTTGCAGATTGCTAATTAAGCCTGTGAAGAGGACAAAAAAAATTAATCCATTTAGTTAAGGAGATACAATGAGAGATGTGGCAACACTGGAGTCATTCACAGCCAGGAATAAATGGAAAGATTTGCTCCACCTCACCTTTGAGCACAGAGCATGTGTGGGCATGGAGGTCTGGCCACCCCCACCCATCCCAATGTCCCTGGATTGCAGGATATCATGGAATCATGGAAACTTTATGGTTGGAAAAGACCTTTAGGATCAGCCCAGCACCACCACTAAACCCTGTCCTCTAGGGCCACATCCACACATTCTCCATCATTTCCAGGGATGGTGGCTCCATCACTGCTTGCTTCCAGGGCTTGACATGCTTTCCATGGGGAAATTTTCCTTAATATCCAAACTAAACCACCTCTGGCAGAGCTTGAGGCTGTTCCCTCTTGTCCTGTCCCTTGTTCCCTGGGAGCAGAGCCCGACCCCACCTGCTTCTGCCCTGGTGGACCCATGTGGGGCTTTGACCGCCAACTCCAGGGCTTGATCCAAGAGGAAAATCTCTCCAGGGAAGGAGAGGTAATTAAAAAGCATTAAAAGCACCCAGGGATGTCCTCTGGGAATGCTCCCAGAGACAGCACAGCCTCCACATTAATCCTGTTTAATCTACCTCTCCCAGGATTCCCAGGCATTCCCAAACCACCACAGCCCATCTTGATTTTCAAAGCCAAGCGATAGGAAGTCAGCTCACACCTCAGTGAGTTGCTCCAACATTTAATTAACCTGCTAACCCCGAAATCACTCCAGGCACTGGAAGTCATTTTACAAAAAAATGCCCAGATATCTTCAAAGAGGAAATTTAAAAATTTTTTTGGAAAGCAGAATTCAATTTACTCATTAAAAAAAAAAAAAAAAAAAAAAAAAAAAAAGCAACAAAGCCTCCACAGAAACACTGAGTACCTTTCAAAGCTCTTTAAAAATATTTTAAAAGTTATTAAATCAGAAAGTCATCTTGATTCTTCTTTAATTTTCAAGGAGAATGCTCCTTTTTTCTTCCTCAATATGCACCAGATTTCCAGGGAAGCTGCTTCACAGCTGGCTGGATTTTTATCACAGTTTGGAGAAGCACCAGGAAATCTGAAGTTTGATGTCTGGCTGGCTGAAAGTTGGGAAAGGCTATTTGAGGGTGACACAAAAGTTGCTGCTGGCAACTCCCCTGATCTGACTCTGCCCTGTCGCTTCTCCTCCTGTCCTGCCCAGATTTTATCTTTTCATCCATTTGGGTTTGAGCTGGCTGAGGGCAAATCCCAATCCAAGGAGCCCCCACCCCACTGGAATCCAGCCCCATGGCTGAGCTGGAGCATTGCACCAGTGGATCCCAGCTTCCAGAGCTCACAGCAGCAGATGGAAACTGGATCCTGCTCCCATCAGTGCCCCTTGGGGATGTCTCTGGAGGAGAAACAGATGTCCATCCTCCACTAATCATGGAATGGTTTGGGTTGGAAGGGACCTAAAATTCATCCAGTCCTGCCCCTGCCATGGGCAGGGACACCTGCCACTGTCCCAGGGTGCTCCAAGCCCTGTCCAAGCTGGCCTTGGACACTTCCAGGGATCCAGGGGCAGCCACAGCTTCTCTGGGCACCCTGTGCCAGGCCTAACCACCCTCACAGAAAAGAATTCCACAGAATCACAGAATGTTCTGGGTTGGAAGGGACCCACAAGGCCATCAAGTCCAACTCTCAAAGTGACTGGCTCAGCCAGGGACTGAAGCCACAACCTTGGTGTTTATGGCACCAGATCCAACCCAAATCCACCCTCCTCCTGATTAAGGCCATTCCCCCTTGTCCTGTCACTCCAGGCCTTTATGGGAAGTTCCTCTCCTGTCCACTCATGAGCCCCCTTTAGGTACTGGGGGTTTTCCCAAAGCCTTCTCTTCCCCAGGCTGAAGGAATGCCAAGATAAAAAAGGCTGGATTTCTCCTCAATGTTCCAAGTTTCCAGGAGACCACCTCAGCCACCACCCCCTTCACCCACAGTCTCTTTCTGGAGAAGCTGCAGATCTGTGGGCAGTGAAAACCACCACCCCCAGCTACATCCCAGTTCAGGACTAAGACCACCAAGTTAATCCTCTCGTTCCCAACATCAGGCACAAAGTTGGAAGCTCCTTGGGGACGCTTGATGTCACTTGTCACACAAACCCAGCCACCCCAACAACCACCCCAGGAGCAGGGTCTGTCCCTGCCAGTGAGAATGGGGCAGCTGCAATGCCTGTCAGGAAGGAATAATTCAATTCCATCCTGCCCTCCAAGATGGGAAAGGCAACAGAGGGTTTTACTGTAACAACTGTTACTAGGCCTCAGCCAGCATGGCTCTCTGCCTTCCCCTGGCAGGGATTTTGGGAGCACAAACACATCTGTCTCGGCAGCTGGGCCTTCCAAAACACACCATCCCCATCCCCTGGTCTCAGCTCTGCAGCTGCACAAATTTGTGCAATCCACAAATCATCCAGAGGCATTCACATGGCATTGAAAGCACCAAAGAATCCATTCAAAGCCCGGTGAATCCCCATATTCCAAGATCCAGGAATGCCGAAATGCTTTTCCTCCCTTCCTTTTCAAGGTGGTGGTTCCTGCTTCTTGTAGCCTTGATACCAATGCAAAGTAAACTTAATGTGGGGAGTGACAGGCCCCTGAGGGTGTTTGTTGGGGGATGAGCTCCTCAAACAGCATCATCAAAGAAAACATTCCTGGCTGGAGGAACTGCTCTGTCCTTCCCAAATATCCACACACGGAGGGTCCGATGGAGGCATCCAGGTGAGCACAGACTAAACGGAGCGAACAGCACTGGCCACGTGTCCTGCACCCCACAGATCTCCCAGGCTGGAGAAGTCATCCCTAGGGGCATCATACCAAGGGATTACTTGTAAATCCTGCCTGGATTCCATGCCACTTTATCCATCCCCTGCGGTTCCTACAGCTGGAGCAGCCCCGCTCATTTATTCACCCTGGGATGGTTCAGCCCTCCAAGGAAAAAGAACTTTTTTGTTTCCACATCTCTTTGAAAGCTTCGCCAGGGAAGTTGCAGCACCTTTGAAGCTGTTCTGAGTCCAGGAAGGTGCCAGGCTGCTCCTGAGTGATAGCATGGCAGCACAGCTCCGGGAAGAGGGACAGGGATCTTGAAAGCAGCTCCAAAGGAGTTAAAGCCCAGCACTTGCCTGTGGGAATCCTGCACCACACAAGGCCCCAGAGATACAAGGGGATTGTCTGGATAAAAGTTGATTAGTCCACATTACAGGGATTAGCATTCCCTTTGAACTTTTAACAACTTTGTTATGTCTTTTACTTGCCTTTTTATGTAAAAAAATAAATAAAAAGGTGGAGGGGTTTTTAAGCCGATTTTTTTTTTTTTTTTTCTTTAAAGGAAATGATTAATTCTCCCTATTACCAGCAGATAAAGCCCTGGCCACACTTGAAAGGGGGAGTCAATAACATGGGGAGGTTGGAAGAACCACAAATCCTATTGGACATGCTCTGGCTGGCTTTAGATGTTTCCTTTGTAGCAGGAGCAGGCTGGATTCCGCAGCACACGCCGGGATGGCACGGGAGGGGCTGGGATGGCAGGGGCCAGCAGGGAGGACAGGAGGCCAATCCTATTTGGAGAACTCCTGGAAAGGCAAGGAAATGGCAGCTGGAAGTGGTGCAAGCGAGGTCAGGGCAGAGCTGCTCCCTGGGGAGGGCCTGTCTGGGCTTCAGCAGGGAAGAGGCCGGACTCAGAGAACAGCAAACCAGGAATAAAATTCACACTTGGAACTGGACAGGATCAAGGGAGAACTGTAGGATGAAGGTGGAGATAAGGGGGAGTGTGAACATCACCTTGAGCCCACAGCAGCCAAGAGAATGATCCTTTATGCAGCTCTGTTGGGGGAGAATCCCTGTTCCCCCCTTGCTTCTCTGATCGCTCCAGCCTGGCGTTTACCCCTGTCCTGTCACTGTGTCCAGGATTTGCTGCAAGTGCAAATGCCCTGGGAAGGGTAATAGGCAATGAGAGTCCTCGAGGAGGGAGCAGAGGAGAAGGAGCAAACACAGAGGGATCTCCCACTGCCCCTCTCCGAGATCCATTGACAGGTAAATTAATTCCTCTGGGAATTGTGCTGTTCCCCCGTCTCAGATGCTGCTCCGCTGGAATCAGGACCATCACCTTGACCCCAGCACTACTGTCAGGAGGCTTTCCCCTGCCTAGGGCTGGGTGTCCCTTTTATCTGAGCAGCTTTAACAACACATGGCTTGGATCCTGTTCCACTGGGTAGCAAATGCAGCTTTTTCCCTGCTCTGACACAGCGTTCACCAGGAACTGGGCTGGAATCACAAACCCAGCCTGCCTGGGCCTTGAGCTCTGTGGGTACACAAGCTGACAGCCCTGAAAATCCTCATGCAGCACCACACAGCCCCAGCACAAATTCCTGCTCGTTATCCAGGACCATGCTTGCCTCCTAACAGGATCACCAGGGCTGGGAATGACCTGAACCTGTTCACCTGTGTGCCAAAGCCCCTTCCTGCTCCTGCATTAATGATGTTTAGTGGCCAGGTTCTGACACAGCACTTCTGGGGGATGTTTTAACCAGCCCAGGAAACAGGCAGCTGCAATAATCAACTGCTCGACAACACAGTTCAATTGACTGATGACTAACACGCTGCCATTTTAGCTCCAGATAAGCAGGGGAACCATGTTTTCCAGCTTTAAACACACTACCAGCACAAAGAAATCCATAGAATTTCAAATGCCAAACCCCTTTCAAACCGGCAGCCAATATTAGTTAAGAGAAAATGGGAATATCAGGCAGAAAAAGACTCCGTTGCCTTGAAATCAGGACAATTAATAATACATGCAGCAACCCCTCAAAGCACCTTTTTCTCCCCTCCTACTGCAGGCAGAGAAAATGAACTGAATTGGAAATTCTGTCAGGAAAAGTACATCCTCCAAAATGGAAAGACAAAGGCACAGTGAGAAAATGAGCTGTGTCAGGCTCGCTTGCAACAGCAGCAGAACAAGGGGCACAGAATTCCCTTCAGGAGGTAAAGCAGCCTCGGGCTCACAGCACCTTGCAAGGCCTGCAGGCTGAGCAGGAACAGCCTGGAGCTCCACAGGCAGCTCCTGAAAGAATCTGAGATAAAACCCGATGATTTTAGTGTTTAGTTCAACAGGCAAAGCAAGAAAAAGTCCTCTCCCCACTCCACCTGCAGAGCTGCTCCAGCCCTGGGGCCCAGCACAGGGAGGACGTGGAGCTGCTGGAGAGAGTCCAGAGGGGGCACCAGGATGAGCAGAGGATGGAGCAGCTCTGCTGGGAGGAAAGGCTGGGAGAGTTGGGATTGTTCAGCCTGGAGAGAAGACTCCAGGGTGAGCTCATTGTGGCCTTGCAGTGCCTGAAGGAGCCAACAGGAGACATGGAGAGAGAATGTGGACAAGGGCCTGCAGTGACAGGATGAGGGGGAATGGCTTTAAAATGAAGGAGGGCAGATTTAGATGGGATATTGGGAAGAAATCCTTTCCTGTGAGGGAGGAGAGAATCTGTGGCTGCCCCTGGATCCCTGGAAGTGTCCAAGGTCAGGTTGGACAGGGCTTGGAGCACCCTGGGATCGTGGCAGGTGTCCCTCCCCATGGCAGGGGTGGAACTGGATGGGTTTTAAGGTTCCTCCCAACCCAAACCATTCCATGATTCAGTTCTTGCCCTGCCAGACAGCCCTGTCTCCAGGACTGTGCCCAACTTTCATGGAACCCATACCCCTCAAATCAACCACAGCACAGTGCCAGCTGCCCCTCAGCCTGCCCCTGACCCCACACCCTCCTCCTGCCTGAGGGAAAGAAGGAAATCAGGAAAGCAGTCACTGTATCCACTGCTGACCCAGTTGGATGTGCACTTTTCAAGCAAGGCAAGTGACCCTTGTGCCCTCCCAGCCCCAGGAATTGTCCCAGGAAGCAGAGAGGGAATGCAGCAGTCCTGGAGGTTCACATGTGCAGAGAAGCTTAAAATTATTAATCGGCTTCTTGCTCTGATTATTAAACGCTCTCCGTGCTGTAATACAGGATGCAGCCATGGAGATCAAAGCCTCCTGCACATGCATAATCAGGGAGAATTGCTGCCCCAGAGCACGGAGGAGAGCAGGGATGTGCCAGAAGAGCAGAGGGCTGAAGGGAGCTGTCCCGGGTCAGGCAGAGCTGTGCTGGTGCTCTGCACTCAGCATGTGCAGCCTTTTAGGGACTGGCTTTGTTCCTGTGATGATGTGGGAATGCCACAGCTCTTTGTTCTGGATCAGCACTGGCAGTCTCAGGAGCGACAGATCATCCCATCATGACTGCAGGAGATGCAAAACTGCTCAGGATCCTGACTTAATTAGCGCTGTGCTCTATCCCACAAAGCGAACATCAAACGTCTGAAATGTAAGGGATGGCTGGGAAATAGCAGGAACTGCTGGAGAGCAGCGCTTTGCTGAGCTCTTCCATAATCCTGGCATCTACTGGAGAGCAGCACCAGCCTCAGGCTCAGCAAGAGAAAGGTGGCTTTCAGTTCAGAGCCCTGTCTGCCGGTCCTGGAGCCTCCTTTCAGTGCAGTCTCTCTGGAGGGATGAGCACAGCTCACTCTTTTAGACATTACAATAATACAGAATGTTTTGGGTTTGCAGACACTCTACAAGCCTGCAGAATAATTCCCCTGATTCCTTCTAATTCTGTTTCTTTTCAGCAGCAACATCAGTGCAGCCAGATTGCCAGGTTTGGGAATGTTAAAACTGCAGTCAGGTAAGGGGAGAAAAAACCCTGCTTGTTTTCTCCCAGCTTTGTGAGCAGGAGCTAATTCAGTGGAACCTAATATTGATGAAGGAGACTGAATCTCAGGGGAGATCAGCTTGGATATCAGGGCAAGGTTCTTCCCCCAGAGGGTGCTGGGGCACAGCCCAGGCTCCCCAGGGAATGGGCACAGCCCCGAGGCTGCCACAGCCCCAGGGGTGTTTGGACAGCGCTCTCAGGGATGCCCAGGGTGGGATTGTTGGGGTGTCTGTGCAGGGCCAGGAGCTGAATTGATGATCCCTTTCAACTCAGGATATTCCATGATTCTCTGACCCATATGACACCTTTCACTAGCCCAGATTGCTCCAAGCTCTGTCCAGCCTGGCCTTGGACACTTCCAGGGATCCAGGGGCAGCCACAGCTTCTCTGGGCACCCTGTGCCAGGGCCCCACCCACACAGGGAAGAATTTCTTCCCAGTATCCCATCTCTCTCTGCCCTCTATCTGATCCAAGCCATTCCTCCTTGTCCTGGCGCTCCAGTTCCTGGTGAACAGCCCCTCTCTGGCTTCCCTGTGGGCCCCTTCTGATGCAGCTCTGAGCCTTCCAAGCAGGGACTGGGGAGAGCAGAACAAAGCCCTGGAGGGGAATTGGAGCTTTGTAAGCTACAAGGGGAAAGAAAAGCCTATCAAACCCAGCTTGTAAGATTAAATGAAGTAAAATATGCTGTGGGCCTTTGTTGTTTTAAAATCCCTTTCCCTCTGCTGGGTTGTTTCACCTAATGAAGAAACATGATTTCATTCCAAGCAGGCTGTTATCTGGGCTCCCAAGGGGCAGCCTGGATTCCAGGGACACAGGGAAACCTGTGGCCTGTGCTCTGGTCTCTGGGAAAGGTCTGGCCAGGGGTGCTGAGCTGGAGAGGGAAAACTCAGCCCAGAGCAGGCTGTAAAGGAACCACTACTTTAGTCCAAGGCAACACCCAGGTATTGAGACCTATGGGATGAGGCTGGAGGGTCAGTGCTAAACAGCCTTCAGCAGGGCCCAGAGTATCCCACAACTCCTCAGCTCTGCCCCTGGAAAAGCCTCATTTGTCCTTATTCACTGCTGGTAAACCCTGCACACGGCAATGCATTGCTGCTCACAGCTATTCCTTATAATCATGGGATATCCTGAGCTGGAAAGGACACACAGGGATCTTCCAGTCCAACTCCTGACCCTGCCCAGGACATCCCAGCAATCCCACTCTGTGCATCCATGGGAATGTTTTCCCAGTGCTCCTGGAGCTCTGGCAGCCTTGGGGCCATTCCCTGGGGAGCCTGGGCAATGCCCACCATCCTCTGGGGAAGAACCTGATATCCAGCCTGACCCTTTCCTGGCACAGCTCCAGCCTGGCTTCTGTCATCACTGGGCACCACAGTCCCTGGTCATGGACAGCAAAGATTGGAGCTGCTCCTCGAGAGCAAAGTGCTGACCCCCGTGAGGTCTCAGTGATGGGGTTTTGTGGTGTCTGTGCAGGGCCAGGAGCTGAACTTGATAATCTTCGTGGCTTCCTTCCAACTCAGGATATTCCATCATTCTGTAATTCCAGCCTTGGGATGGCAAACTCCAATCTACCTTCCTCCATCCCTTCCTTCCCTGGGGCAGCTGTCACCCCACAGCCCACCTGGGTAGGTGCCAAAAGCTGAGATGTGCTTCAGCTTCTCCCTAAAGCAATGCCCCACAGCAAATCCAGCATTTTCAGGGAGCCTAGGGTGCTGCTGCTCCCACTGGATTTGCACAGCCAAGCCCACTGTGGGGGCAGCCACAATCCACACCCACAGGGGGACACATGGCAAATCCCCTCTGTGCCAAACTCAGCAAAACCATACCTTCCCACCAGGCAGCACCGAGTTCCCAAGCCAAGGAGCACAGCCCAGCTCCATGAAATCGAGTGGATTGTTTTTGCTGCCTTGAGGAAGTCCTGGCTGATCCAGCAGTGGCCACAGGCTCATGCATAATGCACTTACAGTCGCTCGTGGAAATAATGGATCGGTGACATCGGAGCCGCTCGAGCGGAGCGCGGGGCACGGGAGATCACAGATGGAATTTCTTTATTGTTCCAAGGCTGCTGCTGGGTTGTGTTTCCCTCACTCAAGGTTAAATCATTTCTGTTTGGAGCAATCACTGCACTCTGCATTACACACCGGCAAAATTAATGGGCCCCCCTGGGCCAGCAAACTTCACCCGCCTCTCCTGAGGATCCCTCCATCCCTCTGTTCCTCCCCCAGGTGATTTCCACACCTCTCACTAATTTGGGAATGGCCTGTGAATCAAATCAGATGTTTGACCCACTAACTACAGAGTAGAAAAGTCTGATAAGAGTGAGATAAGAGATCTCTCTCTCTGGAAGCACTTCCCAGCAGAAGGAACAGATTCCTGTCCTGGAACGGGTGACAGGCTGTAGTTTTCCTACCGCACAGAGTTCCAGCGAGCATCAGAGAGGAGGCAATTGCTCTCTTGTCAGGCTCAGCTGCTGATGGAGGGATGGGATGTGCCCTGGTCTCATCACCAGAGATAAATCCCAGCTTCACGTTCGATAGTTGGTTGTTATTTGCTTTCAGGAGCTGTGCACCTCTCCCTGCTGCCTTTGATCTTGGAACAGGCTTTTATCTTCTCACTGAAGGCTTCAACCACTGCCTCTGTCTCCCCTCAGCTTCATTTACTGTCCCCACCACTACACAACACATCAGCTGGATATTGTTGTCCCCCAAAGCTGGGTACCAATTCCAGACATCCAGGTCAATAACAAGCAGGACCATGAGGGGATATGGAAGTACATGAGCTCCAGTTGAGGGGCACCAGGCATGAGAAGCATTTGTTGGAGCAGCCTGGATTAGCAGACCAAAACTGAGTGTATATTCACCTTAAACCTGAGGCTGGGCCCAAATCCCCCTCCAGCTCAATGGCAGAAATTCCTTCTCCCCAACGTGGCTCAAGGAAAAACTGCAGATGTTTCTCTCCTCAGAGAGAAGACAAAGATCAGTGTATCAAAGCCTGGCTTAGGAGTTCTTTTGCTAACAGGACAAACCCAGCAAGACCTTTGGCCCTGGGAGGAGAGGAGGCTGCAGCAGCATCCACACCTCGAGCACAGTCACCCAGAGCCTGTTCCTGTGCAGCTTCATCACTCCCACCTCATCCTGCCCTGCTGGCTGAAATGATGTGGGGCTGTTCCGAGGGTGAAGCTCTGCCCTTGTCCCCTCCCTGCTCAGAGCCCTCTCCTCCTGGAACTCTGGTGTCAGCGTTGTTATCCCAGCAGGATCAGCAGCTCCCAAAGCTCTGCACGTGCTCAGCCACTGGAGAGGGCAGGGAAGAGCTGGAGAGTCCAGCTCTGGAAGGATTCACTCTGGATGAAGCAGAACAAGGAAGCACTCTCAATTGTCTGGATTTCTGTTACTGGTAGGAAAGCTTGAGAACAGCCAGGATGATGTTTCATTTGATTACTTTTAATCAAGCTGAGATTTTCCAAGTTTCCAAATCCTTTCCAAGATTAGTTTTGAAACTGGTTTGAAAGCCTCTTCCTTTCCACTGTAATTCTTAGCTGTTTTTCCAAGGCTGCCAGAGTGCAAGGAACATTTGGACAATGCTGTCAGGCATTGGGAGGTTGTTGGGGTGTCCTGTGCAGGGACAGGAGCTGGACTTCATGATGGGTCCCTTCCCATGATATTCTGTGATTCTATGATTCATAATGTGGATGGGAAAAATATTATTTAGATTGATCTGAAGTCATTCCGTGAGCTTTTTAATGGGGACAAATAACCAAAGATAGAAATGACTCAGTAATTTGCACAGCCCTTGTATGTGTGAGCTATGCCTGAAGTCTCCTTCTCCCCAGTTTGAAAAGGGCTATGAAATTCTCAGCAAAGCTGCTGCATCCAGAAGATCCCAAAAAGCTCTGCCCCAGCTCCCTGGCCTGAGCCCTCATGAAGGGACTACATTTTGAATCCCTGCCAGCCTTTGGGTGCCCATCAGCCCGGCAAGGTTGGGATGCTGTGAGCAGAGGGCCCTCTGAATCCCGAGGGGCTGGGGGAAAGTGGAGATGAGCCAGGAATGCCCCTGTGGGGAGCCCAGCTCTGCTTCAGGCCATGCTCAGCCCCACAGGGCTCCTGCAGCCATGGAAGAGCCTTGGGACCAATCCATCCCCACAGCCCATCCCTTGGGGTGCAGCATGAAAACTTTGGGGAGATCCTCCTTCTCCCTGGACCCAAGCAAGCCCAGTGGAGAAGATTTGGGACACACATCCTCGTGACTTTTTCCTCTAACTCACCAATCTTTCCTTCCTTCCTCCGAACCCAATCCATTTGCTCCAACTTCTGGGATGCAGGGAATTGGAACTGGAAGATTTTTAAGGTCCTTTCCAATCCAAGCCGTCCTATAATTCCTGAGAAATCAACACCTTCATGAGCTCAGAAATGGGAAGGAACAGCCAGACAGCATAACGCCAGACCTGAACAGAGAACATGGAGATAAACTGTGGTACTTGGGGTAAATTCCTGCTCATTTCCAAGGATTGGGATAGGAAAGTCAAACCTGTGCAATGAGGGTAAAACAGGAGTGAACCTTTCCTAGTGTCAAAGAAAGACAAAAATAAATATGGTGTCAAAGCCTAAAAGCAGCAGCACAATAAAGCCAGCAATAACTCCTGCTCAGTGACACCAGGCAGCCAAGCTCCGCTGGGATAAATGACAGAGAACTTCCTCTGATAAACTAATAAAAGAGATTTCTAGGAGTAATCATTGATTTGACAGGAAGTCAAACAAATCTATCCATCACTGCTGACATGTGTCTACAACCTTCCAAACAAAGCGGTGTCGGGAGGGAAAGCTGGAGCCAGCTGCCCACACTGTCTCAAATGCCACATAAAGACAGCCAGCAGCAGGGGCCTGGATCGAATGCTCCCTGCCACTCACTCCTGGCTCCTCTCTGATCCTTCTGGATCCGCTTCTGAAGCCTCCAGACATCAGACAAACCCTGGTTCTCCTCCCACATCCTGCCCCTGCGTGAGGCACTGTCTCCATCTCCACCAGAGATAAGGAGAGCAAGCCCTGGAGTGGTTCCATCCCACGCGTCTCCTGCTCAGTGGTGGCTGGTGATCTTCTCCAGACCCTCTACTGGGGGGTCTGTCTGGTCAGGACTGAGCCAGACTCTGATCCTGAGGCTCTGTGCACTCCCAGCTCTGGCCGTGGAGCTTTGGCCATGACCTAAATCCCAGCAGAACAAGCCTTGGCCACCACCTTTGGATCTGGGAATGCATCAGCAAACAGCAAGCAAAGCAAACCATCTCCCAGAGCATGTCCCAGGTAAAGAGTGCTGCAGCTGGGCTGTCTGGGAGCAGAGCAATGTGGAGCTCAGCAAGTGCCTGCAGCCCCAGCAGGGCGAGACATCGTCACCTTGCTCAGGCTGTGTGTCACTGAGGTGTGACAGCAGCTCAAGGCACCCCAAAACCAGCCCCCTACCCAGAGCAGCTCCCCAAGGACTCCACATCTGCTGTCTGCAGAGATGCTGAGCCCCTCCAGAAGGGCCTGTTTGACCAGGCACAGCACACACCTGGCCAGCACAGCAGAGCAGGTGGATGGTGGGGGTTTGGGATATCCACAGGTTTTCCATCGCCCTCCTATGAGCTCTTCCCCTGCACTCTGCCCAGCAGAGCTTTAAGCAGGAACGGTCTGACTGCTCAAGTGTGTCATGTCCCGAATCTCCCTTGTCATTTGTCTTCTCCTGGAACATCTCAGGAGCCCTGTGAGATCACAGACTGGTTTGGAATGGGAGGGACCTTAAGGTTCATCTCATTCCACCCCAACCATCCATCAGACCACATAGCTCAGAGCTCCATGCAACCCGACCTTAGACCCTCCCAGGGATGGAGCATGCCTGAGTTGTCACTGTGCCGGACAGCAGAGTCTTGGGGAAGCCAAATCCAGGTTTTCCCAGCAGGACCTGGATCCTGGAAGCTCCCATCTGTGACCTGGGAGCAGAGGCAGCAGGAATATTGCAGGGACAGCACAGCCTGAACTGATTGAAACAGTTTGGTTCTCCCCCAGCCCGAGTTATGATCCCTCCTGCTGAGCTGATGCACTGAGAATCCTAAATCCTCCCTAAAACCAAGTTAAGAGTCCTTTCCTCTTTCCACTCTGGCTTTCTGAGGCTTTTTAATCATCCCCAAATCAGCCCCTCCGTGCTGCTCTCCCTGGGCTGTCCTGGGCATCTGCGCTGGCACAGGACACAGCAGCAGCAGGGCTGCAACGCTCACTTCAATCAGCACATCAAAAATAAGGGATAAAATCCCGCTTCCAGCTCCTCCCCCAGCTCTGTTGGAGCACACAGCACTAACAGGCTGCCGAGGCTGCCGCTAGCAGACGAGCCTGGCTTGGTTTTTTAATTGTAGGTTTTATTTCTAATTTCAAAAGCAGTGTTTGATCCTGGAGTCGTCGAGGCCCAGATATTTATGACAGGCTGAAACCCAACCCAGAGCACACACCTTTCTTCAAAACCACCCTGCTGGTAGACGCCTCTCCTTTTAAACACAACAAATTTGGAACATTTATACACCATTTCTCAAGAACATGAAGTGATTTGAAGCAAAACATTAAAAGTTTGCACAAAATTTGCAAGCCACCCTCCTAAAAGAAACAAGTCAACCAAGTGCAACCCCCAAAGCAGCACGATTTTTGAGAGTGTTGCTCTGCCAAACCCCTTTTTATTTCTGTATTCCTTTAAAACCAGACAAAACAGCTCGTAATATTTTTATTTTGTTTTAATTGGTAGGAAGAAAAGGAACTGAAAGCTTTCTGAGAAGCTGTGCTGCTAAAGATAAAAGGCATTCTGAGGATTCCCACTGAGCTCTCCTGCATTGCTGACACCAGGTGCCATCTCCATGCTGGGAACTCTTCCATCCTCGGCAAAGTTCCCTTTTCCTGCTGGCAGCAGGCTCAGCATGCCCAGGGCTCTGGGATTCATCTGGGTATGTCACACTGGATCTCCCATTCCTGTAGCTGAGAGATGTGGGAATGGGGGAAAGAAGTGGTTTGAGCTCTGAGAGGAATAAAGGAAGGGTGGGGGACACTATGGAAGAACATCTTCCTCATGGAATTGGAGCCAGCAGAGGGTATTCCATTGAAGATCCACTTGTTTCTTGGCTTCTCCATCATTTCTTGTCCTCATCCCACCCAAATCTAGCAGTGAGAAGGGGATGCTCCATGCCTCCCATCTTCATTAATCCAGCAACCTCAGGAAGCAGATTTTGTGTCCTACTCCATCCTTCAGAGTGGCTTCCCTGGTTTCTCTGCCCGTTTCCCTGCCCCAGGCTGTCAGCACCCTCGGGAAAGCTGTGACCATCTTCACAGCTCTGTGCTTGGACCACAAATGGTTCTGGATTCAGAAACTCCAAAATCCCTGCATGCTGGACTCATCAGTCAAAGTAAAAGGAGAGCTTGTACTCCCTGAATGGGGAACGGATAAAACATCCTTGTGCCAAGAGAAATGGGTGATCCAAAGACTCCTGTGCTCAGCACGGCCACCAGACTGTAAGGAAGGAACTTCCCAGGAATGCTGCACCCCTGCCAAGGAGCAGTGACTGAAATCCCCAGCAAGCAGAGGAGCTGGGAACTCCAGATGCTGCTGGAACAACAGCTGATCCCTGAACTGCAGTGAAGATTTCCCAACACCTTGCGGTGTTTTGGGATCAATCCCTCTGACATGAGTGGGCTGCCAAGATGCAAAGTGCAACAGCAGCAGGTGACAGCAGGATATGGAGAAAGGAAATGCAAATATTTGGGAGAGCAGCCCAGAAGAGAGAGGAAAAGGCTGTTTAAGACTTGGAATCTCCAGGCTACAGGAGACAGCAGCTCGTGGAAATGCACATTTACAGGGGACTTCCAGCAGCCACCTGGCAGTGGGGGTGGCAGGACCTGACACCTTGGATAAACACAGTTTGGAGGTGGATGGGGCTGGAAGGAAAAAGGAAAAGTGCACATCCACATCCCAGCCCTGCTCGGGGGCAGAGGTGAGAGACAGAAAGCAATGAAGAGGGAAATCTCCTGAAATTAGGTGCTAATTCCCTGGAACAGGTGGCTGGCACATTCCTAGCACACAGGAAAGCCCCCAGGACTGTTCTGTTCCTCCGGGCCACTGGAAGGCAGGAATGGGCTCCCAAAGGAAGGTGCTGCTGGCAAGGGGCTGTTCCGTGTGAGGGAGAGGAGCAGGCTAAGGTCCTAATTGGCACGGAGGGAAGGAGGGGGATTGCTGGAGTTCTGGGTTCCTCCTCCACTGTTCTGAAATCGGGAAATGCCAAATGTTGATATCCTCCATAAACATCTATTTAAAAGCACTGCTTCCCCCAGCGCCTCCCCTCCCACCCCTGGCCATGGATGAGCACAAACCCTGGCTCAGCACAAAACCCAGCCCAGTTCAGGAACTGACCTTCAGCTTGGCTGGCTTTATCTCCTCTGTGCTCTCGTGTGCTTCCTCCCATGGAAGTGAGCAAGCACCCCCAGGAAATGTTCTGAGGAGCCATGTGCAGGAAAGGGCAGCCAACCTCCCACTCCCAAAATCCTGACACTCAGTGTGCCTTCAGAACCAAAAAACTGGTGTTGGAAAGGTCCCTACACACACTCGCCAAACCCAGAAAATGCAGCTCCTAAATGCCAGGAATTCCTATCAGTGTTCCTTTGGTTAATGTTGGGATAAAAAATCAATTAAAAAATTAAAATTGGGATGTTGGGTGGCAGGAGGGGTTTGGGTGTCTTCATGTTGAATTTACAGCTCAGAGAACCACTTGTAGGATCTCTCTGCTGTCTAAAATCCCTCTTTCTCCACACCTAAGGAATACGTGCCTCCAGCCATGCCAAGGATTGGGAAAGGTCTAATGAAAACTCGGAATTTCTTTGCTAAGGAGCTACAGGAAGCCACCAGGAACGGGGGAAACTTTGGGACTCTTCCTTCAGCTGAATGGGAGACAGAAGGAGGGTCTCCAGAAGGAGTCCATACACACAGAAGAGTGATCCCAGAAGGGATGGGGCTGTATCCCACCAAGGGACACCAAAAAGTCTCCAATGGGGAGAGGGATCAAGGTGGAAAACCAGCAGAGGAATGGAAATAGTCCCCAGGGAAAGCAGAAGTGAGGGAGTGTCCCAGCTGGAATCCTCATTCTGTTCCTGCAGCATTCATTCTCTTCTTTAGCAGGAGCGAGATATTAATGAAACCAAGAGACTCCAAAGCTGTCTCCAAAGTCAATCCATGCCAAGGAAAAACTGCAGGAAGCAGAGAGGGAGTGAGTGTGGCACTTCCCAGAGGAACTCTAGAGAGCAGCAGCCAGGGAAAGGCTTTCAGTGCCTGGCAGGAGAGGATGAGGAGTCTGTTAGCACAATGCCTCTCAACAGGAATTCTGGCCTCTCCCAAAATCAGTCTGGGAGCCAAGGTTGAGTTCTGGATTTTGATTTCACTTTGATGAGGTGTGGATTAGCTCTTTAAAACACCTGAGCTCTGAAATATTTGGATTAATCTCTCCTACAAAGGGAAACCAGCAGAAACTGGCTGGGTTTTCACTCACCAATCCTCCCTCAAATCCTGAGCTTTGCAGAAGAGCTTCACCCTCCAGGGTGGCCAGTGAGCTGCCACAGGGATCCAGTGGGAGATGCATCCCCAGGAGAAAAAGAGATGATTTTTCCAATTGGTCCATCTGAGCTGGCACCTGTGGTGCCTGCCAGGGTTTCCAGCTGGAAACATCATGCTCTCAAGGGAATTTGGGACATCTGTGTACTTGTCACCACCATCAGAGGTGTTCCCATCCTCAGAATCCTTTCCTCAAAATGTTTTTGTAAAGGCTTCATTTGCCTCGGTTCAATAAAGGCACATATTTAAGCATAGTAATTTAGATATTGATTCTAAATTCTAATTTAATCGGGATAAAATTGGGATTCTAAAATATCATTTAATCAGGATAATTTTGGCTGATGGAATATTTTGGCTGGAAGGAAATGAGAAAAAACCAAGCAGTCAAAAAGAAACGTTCTCCAGACCTCCACTGGGATGTACCTGAACATTCCACACGGAAATACGCTCAGATCTCTGTGTGATTCTGTGATTTACAGCAACAAAAGGACTCAGTTCCACTCTCTTGCCGTGACAAATGGGAGCAGAACCATCTCCTGACTCAGGGAATTCCTTTACACCCTCAGCTCATCCCTCACAGCTTCAGCTCCTCTTGTGGCTCCTCTCCAGATGCTGCTGCTGCGGGGTGCACACATCAAGATCTGGTGCTGTCCTTTCCCAGAAGTCTTCTCCCTCCATGAAACCTCACCTCCCTGGAATGCAGAGGGTCCCAAAACCCCCTGGGTTCTCCCACCTTTCCCCTGGGAGTGTCTCTCCCTGAGAAGCTGTTGGGCAGGAGCATCCTTTGTTCCAGCAGATAGCAAAGAGAAGCTATTTTCTGATAGCAAAGATAGTTTATCTCTCTCCACAGATTTCAAGGCTGCTTTAAAACTCCCAACAAAATGCTGGATTTCCCCCATTCCAGCCCCAGTGGTGGGGGAGAGATAAGAGACATCAGTGTTGTTAACCTGAAAATGGGAGAGACAGAAAACCCAACGCCCATTAAAATCCTCCAGGGGTCAGGAAAATGAAGTGGAACATTTTTACTGATGCTGTGCTGGGAGTGCTGTTCCCTCCCTCTTGACACCCTCACAGCCACACCCCACACATGTCCTGCTGAGCCCCTGGTATGACAAACGATGCCAGACTTCCCATCCCAAGAGGATTCTTCCCTGTGCCTGACCCTGGCAGCCGGCCAGGGCTCTGGCAGGAGCTTCCCCACAAATCACACCTAAATGCTTCTTTGAACGTGCTGAAGTGAAGAACATCCTTTCTTTAAAGCACTCTTGCCTGTATTGGAAGGGAGATAATTTTTCAGGCATCAATTCACCTGTCCTGGGAACACAGAGGCAGTTTTCCAAAGTAATTCCAGATTTCCAAGGCCCTCCTTTAGCACAACAGTGCCTTGAGCAAGGAAGAGCAGACAATGAACAGGAGCCGTGCCTCTCCCAGCCCTTTCTGCTTCCTAATGAAAATTCACTGTGAAAATTCCTTGCCCTGGGGGAGGACATGCCTAAAAAGCTTCTAGAAAATGGGGACTCAGCTCTCCAATATCCCAGGAATATTTAGTCTCTCTGGTTTCTTTAGCTGTGGAAGGTGGGATGCTGAGGGGAAGAAGGGCAAGGGAGGCAAACCCAAATCCCTTTTCTGGCCTCGAGGTGCTCACAGAGCCTGATTCCAAAAGATGAGCATTTCCTTTCTAACTGGAACAGGAGCAAAATCAAAGACAAGGTAAAACTTAAATACTTGCAAGGTCTGATACCACGATGAGCATGGTCCCAGCTGGGGCAGAGGCAGGAACAATAACCTGGAGACAGAGGGATCAATGCTCCGGCAGAATCAGTCGCTGCTGCCTCGATTACCATAAGTAGGACAGACAGCTCTGAAGGTTAATAATGTTTAGCTGCAAAAAAAGAAGCTACAAAAGAATTGGAAATAGATTTCAGAGAGATGCTGAGGCACATTGGGTCTGCACACATGTAAAACCTGCTGGAGGTTTATTTTAATATTACAGAGTATTACTGGGATTCTGACATGAGCTTAAGGATGGTTCAGGTTACCCTGGATTTCTAACCTTGAGGTTAATTGACAATTGTCATTGAGAATGTCTCCACTAATTGGTAAGCTTGATTAGACTTAAAAATGTTGGCACTATGTCTCCATATTTGGGTAAAAAAAGACTTCCCAGACTCATAACATACAATCAAGTGAAGTGAAATGACCTTTCTGCACCACTTTGATTGCTGTGCTTTATAAGCTGAATTTGATAATTTTTTTCCTCTTCTTCGATGTCCCAATGTCCTGGGTCCTGTTTTTGTTCCCCAGCCAGCCTCAATCTTTGCATTGTGTTTAGTTCATCACATGAATTAGGAAAGAGATCTCAGCTCTGTTGCCAGCTCAGATTTGTGCAGATTTCCACAGGCCAGGCTGGAAAAGAGGAGAATGCCCTGCCCAGGGCTCTGCTAGGCCAGGCCTTGGTGGATTTTCACTGTTTGTTTTCACTCGCTCTCCTGTTTGCTTTTCCAGCAGGTATCGGATCTCCTGTTTGGATAACTCCAGTGCAAGCTGGCACTGATCTCAGCAGAAGCTTTTGAGTCCTGGGATCATCAAAACACCAACAAATCCAGAATGTGCTGAAAATCACTCAGCTCCCTTGTTTTGCATTAATACAGATCCAGTAAATGAAAAAACGGGAAGCAAGCACGGAGCTGGGGCTGGTTCCTCTATACATTATTCAGCCTGGCACTGCCACACTGCCTTGGCTGGGCTAAACATTTAATTACAGATTCATTTGCTTTTTGGGTTCCCTGATGACATTTAATCCTTTCAGCTGTAATAAATGACTCCGGCGCTGGGTGCTCTTTAACCAAAGCACAAGGTTTTTTTTTCATAACCTCTTTTTTATTGGAACATTTGGGGCTGGCTGACTTTTTTTAATCAAAGCTTGGGGTTGGATTGCCTGGCTGGCATCAACAGCCCTGCTCTGACAATGGCAGAGTTATGTTCATTGAATACCCTGCCTTCATCCTGTGCCTTGGAGAAATCCAAAGAATGGCTCTGTTCTTGCCAAGCCCCTTTTTACCAGCAAAGAGAGGAGATTTTCCTCACTCCTTTTCCCCTCCAACCTTTGCCCACCAGGACTGGCTTTTATTTTCCCACGCTCTGTCATCTCCACTTGTGGAAAGCACCAAAAGTAAATATTTCACTCCCCTACTCCTTCTTTTTTTTTTTTTTTTTTTTTTTTTCTGGAGAACAGCTGAAATCCAGCCAGACTTGTACGATTGGATTATCCTCATCCAAGGATACAGACATTTATCATTTGCTGACTCCTAAAGTCAGGCAAGTTATGCAGAGCTCTGTGCAGAGCTGCTTGAGTCACTCAGGGGGGTGAATGGGGAGTGACAATGACAGAGATAAATGTGGGGCCCTTTCCAGATGCTGCCTGTGAATGGACATTCCCAGCACGGTGCAGTTCCCTGGCTCTCTCCCAGCAATTCCCCCAAGGTTTGGGACATACAGATGCACAAATCCTGCAGTGGGTCACAGTCCTGGCAAGGTTTGGAGGGTTGGAGGGACCTAAAAGCTCATCCCATTCCAGCCCCTGCCATGGGCAGGGACACCCTCTGCTATCCCAGGTTTCTCCAAAGCCCCATCCAACCTGGCCTTGGGCATTTCCAGGGATCCAGGGGCAGCCACAGCTTCTCTGGGCACCCTGTGCCAGGGCTTCCACATCCTCTACAGGGAAGGGTTTCTCCCTAATATACAACCTAAATCTTGGGCAGGACATGCTCTTCCCAGAGGATTCTGATTATAAACTCCTACTCTTTTAGTTTAAAGCCATTCCCCCCCCCATCCCAGCACTGTCTGTGTAAAAAGTCAATCTCCCTCTTTTTTATGAACTCCCTGGAAGTACTGAAAGGTCACAAATTGGATTTGACTTCCTCACTCCTGTCGGGTCACTGGGCAATGCCAAGGTTGCAGAAGTGCTCCTGGAAAAGTGGAGCATGGATGAGCTGAGAAATTGATGTGAGGGGTTAGAGATTGCAAAGGCTCAGCCAAGGGAGAGAATCCTGCTCCAACTTCTGATCTCATCCCAGCAGGAACATCCAACAGGGACAAAGGCACAAGCAGTAGGTGTTAGTTGGAACAAAGTTGGTGTTTAAGGTCTCTTCCAACCCAAAGCACTCCAGGATTCCATAACTCACCCATTGACAGAGGGCTGAGCCCTCAGTGGCTGGGTCTGAGCTCCTGCACATTGTCTATCCTCTGAATCCTTTGGGAAGGGCACGGCCTGCCCAAAGGCAAGCAGTGCCAGTGGGGCAGTCTAGGAAACCAAGGATGGCTCCCTGGATGGCAAACACTGCTCAGAATGTCCCAAACACCTTTTGTTTCCTCTCCTCCTGTCCTGCTGACACCCCCAGTTCCCTGCTTTGTTTGTTTATTCCCAGGCTTTTCCTCTCCAATCCACATTAGTATGGCCGTAGCTGGCTTTCCAGGCAGGTGAGAGGGACAGAGGACACCATCCACGCTTCCCAGGAAAGGGATTTATTCTGTGGAAACTCTTTTCCTGCTGTCTGTACAACTGCTGGTCCATCTGAGCAGCAGATTCCTACCTCTAGGAACTTAAACTTCCCCCAGACTGATAGAATTAATATAACGTGACAGAATATAATTAAATACTGAGAAATGCTGGGAAAAAATATAGTGGGAATGGGGAAGAGACAGAGCCAAATGAGTGCCTTGGCTGCCATGTGAGATGGGAAAACTCCTGCCCCACAAGGCAACCTGTGAGTGCCAAGAGTGAAAGGACTTGGAGGAAGGGGACAGGGGCACACTGGCTCTGTGGGAAGAGATATTATTATGAAGGGGGAGGCAGAGGTCAGGAAAGTGGGATACAAATCCTGGGGCTCATTAGTTCTGCTGCTTATGGAACAAGTGCCTGGAATCACCTTCATTGCTGGCTGCTGAAACAGCAAAGTTTAGCTCAAAATGTCACAAACCTCTCCACCACCCCGGGAAAGCAAAACATCTTTTTAACAAGCAACAAGGCAGGGAAAGGGCCCAAAAAGCAGGAACAATGTCCTTCACCAGGAGCTGGGTAAATGAGCAAGGGCAGAGTGTGACCATTCGATGTTTGGGGGCTCTGCCAATTTCAGGGACATGTTCAACACCCTGCAGTTGTGACCTGGAGCCACCATCCTGCAGTGCCTCGGGCTCAGAACCTCAGACAGAACCTGGCCCTGGCCCAGCTGCTGGTACAACCCAAAATTACCCAAATTACTCAGGCTGCAAACACAGAAATGCTCAAGAAGGAACATGAGCTCTGGGGATTCAAAGTTAAGGGAAAGAACAATGAGATGAGGCAGCCTGGCCTTTGTGAAGGAGAAGATTAGAAAGAAACAATAGTCCAGGTCCCACCAGTCCAAGTTTCACAAATGTTTGGCACACTCACTCCCAATATGTCACAGAATCATGGAATGGTTTGGGTTGGGAGGGACTTTAAAGCCCATCCAGTCCCAGCTCCTGCCATGGGCAGGGACACCTTCCACTATCCCAGGTTGCTCCAAGCCCACTCCAACCTGGCCTTGGACACTTCCAGGGATCCAGGGGCAGCCACAGCTTCTCTTGGAAGCTGTGCCAGGGCCTCAACACCCTCAAAGGGAGGAATTCCTTCCCAACATCCCATCTATCCTTGCCCTCTGGCAGTGGGAAGACATTCCCCTTTGTGCTGGCACTCCATCCCTCAATATTCTCTCTCCATCTTCCTTGTTGGCTCCTTCAGGCACTGCAAGGCCACAATGAGCTCACCCCAGAGCTTCTCTCCAGGCTGAACAATCCCAACTCTCCCAGCCTTTCCTCCCAGCAGAGCTGCTCCATCCTCTGCTCATCCTGGTGCCTCCTCTGGACTCTCTCCAGCAGCTGAGTTGTACTTTGAGAACAGCTTTTCTCCTCTGCCAATCCTCCTACTCTTTTCTGTCATTTCCCTGTTTTCCTCTGTTTCCAGACACCCATTTTGACCCTCACTGGCTTCTCCTCCCTGTCTCTCTATGAGTTTTTGGGCAATAAATATTCTTGGCTGCTCCTTCTCCTTCCTGGTCCCCAAAACACGGAAGATCTGCGTCTGTCGGCTGAGCAGCATCTCCCAGCCCCCTGCCAGGCCTGCCACAGCCTGTTCCCACTGACAGGGAGCGTCTGGCAGCTCCCAGGGAACCACCTGCCTGTGCAAATATCCCAGACATCAAAGCATTCCCTGCTCCCTGCACAATCCAGCATGCACTGGAGAGGGTCACCCCCTGGAATCACTGTGAGCACAGAAACGAGGGTTTGTGGGATTCACCAGTCCTGGCCAGGTCCAGATCAGTGGGACAGCACTGCCCTTCCCACCTTCTCTTGCAGCTCTCAGTCCTACAGCTCAGCCAGCACCAGGATCATCCCATCCTGACCAGGATGGAGCTGCTGCCTTGGGGTACATCTGGGTGATACATCTGGATGATTTCCTCCTGTCCCAATGCAGCTTTCCCAGCCAACCTAAGACACCACCTGGAGACAACTCCTCACCTTGGGAGGGGATGAGGGATATTTGTGTGCCAGCTGGGCTTCCTGTCCCGGCTGACAGGGAGAAAGCACCAGGGACATCAAACACAGCATAAAGCTGGATAATCTTTGGAGAGGATTGCTCAGGAAGCCATGGGATCTGCTGTGGAACAAACCCTCTGGGGAGCTTTGACAGGAGCAGCCCCCTCTTTCCAGCAGTGCCCTGGGGGTCTGTGTAAAATCCCAGCCCTGCAGCAGCTCCAAGGTTAGATCCAGTGTGTGCTGCTTGTTTGGCCCCAGCAGCATGGCCATGGCAGCAGCAGGAGCCATCTGTCCCTCTTCAGAGGGAAATCTAAAGGTCTGGAGCGTTCTTTCCCAAGGAATTGCATCCCAAAGACAGCATCTCAGTTTTCCTGAGATGAGGAATGAACCCTTGTGTCAGGCTGAAGGAAATGGAATAGCAGTGTCTGCTAAATCACAACGAGGCAGAGGTTTTTGGTTAACTCCTGAAATGCTGTTTGGAGTCAGCCTCCCCCTGGGGTCCTCCTGCCACAACACCCACCCCAAATTTCACACAGAATTTGGCACAGGCAAAGGTGCTACACCAGCATCTCCCATGGGCTCCCTGGTACAGGTTCATTCAGAGGGGGCCAAATCCTGCTGTTCCCTGCTGTCACTCCTTCCAGCTCCTCTGGCACAGGCCTCTTGTGTTGGGTTTTGCTAATCCTGGGCCTGGACTCGAGCAAGGGCTAAATACAGCAGCCCCAGCCCAGCCTCTGCCTCAGAATCCACCCACCACCCCGGTGGAAAAGAGAGCAGTGAATCAACCAGCCCCCACGTGTTTGTCAGGTCTTCCCTGTCACTTCCCTCTTGACATTTCCATAATCCTGCTGTGCCTGCAATTAAGAACTTCAACAAAACGCCCGCTGCTCTCCTCCTCCTCCGCAGCACAGAGTAACAAAGCTGCACAGGCACCAGCTCCTGCTGAAACGAAATGAGCAGAATGAGCAGCCGAGGTCAGAGGCTTTTTCACAGCTGCCGAGGGATGCGAGAGATAAAAGGCCAGGGGTGTCAGAATTTCCTCCTGGCGTAGTGCAAGTGCAGCACGCACAATCACATGTTTATTTATGGGGAGCTGCTCTGATGGCATCAGCCAGAGCTCACTGCAGGGCTGGGAGCTGTGCAAGGCAAACCCAGCCCGCTGCCTCCCAGTCAGCACCAGCCAGGCACCGGGAGCTGCCTTCAAAGGCCGGATCAGCCATTCCTGGAGGAAGCCAAGGCCCAGCAGAAGCCTCAGCTGCCTGAAGAGCCCCCACACCTTGGGTTCAGGGACACACAAGGCTCCAGCTTATTCCAGTGCCTGCTGTTTTTCTCTGGGCTCAAACACAGGGATGGGAGGGATGAAGAGCAGTCCCCAGATTTTCACCCCAAGGTGAGGTCTCCCCATGGCTTCTGCATTAAGAGATGGCCTCCAGTCCAACACACTCCCCATGGAAGGGGTTGTCAGGCATTGGAAGGGGCTGGTGGAGTCCCCATCCCTGAAGGTGTCCAAGGAAGGCCTGGATGTGGCATTCAGGCCTGGTGACAAGGTGGGGATGGGGCACAGGTTGGACTCGGTCCTCAAGACCCTTCCAAGCTCAGTGGTCCTGGGATCCCACAGTCTGGGTCAAATGAACTTGGCACACTTGGAGAAGGTCTCCCTTGGGAAGGGCTTACGGAGCCGAGAGGCTGCCCAACATCAGCGGCACTAAAACATTCAAACCCAGGCACACCCAAATGTTCGACACCACTCACGGCATTACTGCTCCTGCAGGTGAGCCAGATCCCATTGTTCCCCTCCCCAAACCACCTCACTCGCCCTTCTAAGTGACCTAAACACCACTCCAGGAGCCCTGACCCTCCTCACCAGGTTTCCTGCAGCAATGATTATTTCTGCCTGTTTGCCATCCTCTAATTCCTCAAATCCCCCCTGCTTCTGACTGCCCACTGTAATTGTGTCACAGGCACATCTTGCCAGCTTAATTCCATCCTGATAAACGTCTTCACTTCAGATAATGAGTGGGGAGAGCCAGGACCAATAACTGCTCATTATTACCCCATTATTTTTGCTTTGGTGCTGTGTAAATTAGCCGAGGAGCTCTGCACTCCCCTATTTTGACAATTCAATGGCAGCAGCCATTTCAGCAGTTGCTTTAACAATTCTAATTTGCCAGGTTTATTTCCAAGAAATTCATCCACCAGCAATTTGTCTATATGTTCGCACACCCTTTGGCATTCCTCCTGTGAGACTCTGCCTTCCCGTCCCTCTACAGAGGCTCCGGACTTTGCCAGTCTCCATCCTGTGATCCTCATTCTGCAGAACACAAAGGAATCATGATTAAAGAAAAATCCAAAAATTACAACTGCAAACTAAAAAAGACCAAGAAAATCTTTGAATGGGTCCTTTTTGCAGAGGATTAAAGGAGGAAAAGTAGTCCCGTGTCTCATTCAATTAATTCTTATCTGTTTCGGGGCTGCAGTATGGGTTTGGATAATTTGTCAGAGCAGGAAGACTGCATCCATTATTTATGTATTTATCAGTTTTGGAGAGTTACCTGATGGCCATTCTGCTCTGTAGAGCTGCCAATCAGCTGAGCTCGACAACAGCTACAGCAAAGGACCATGGAATATCCTCAGCAGGAAGGACACACAGGGATTGTGGAATGTCCCTCCTGGCCCTGCACAATCCCAGCCTGGGCATCCCTGAGAGCGCTGTCCAAACACCCCTGGAGCTGTGGCAGCCTCAGGGCTGTGCCCATTCCCTGGGGAGCCTGGGCAGTGCCCCAGCACCCTCTGGGGGAAAAACCTTTCCCTGATATCCAACCTGATCCTCCCCTGGCACAGCTCCAGCCATTCCTGGGGTCCTGGGACCAAGCCCCTCAGGCTGGGAACAGCAGCTGTGGTACAGCCTCACACAGATGAAGAGTTCCAGAAATGGACCATCCTTAGGAGCTGCTGAAAGACTCACACAGGAAAAAGGTTTTGCTGGAAAAGCCTCAGGGCCAACATTTGGGGTTGAACTCATCACTCTCATATGCAGAAACAAAACACAAATACGAACAAAAATAATACAAACAAAGGAGATTTCATACCTTGGAGAGCCAGAGCCCTCTGGAAGTCTCTATTTATGGCTGTCATAGGGACCTGGAGCATCTCCCCTCTGGATCCAGGCTGGGAGAGCTGGGGCTGCTCCGCCTGGAGAAGGGAAGGGTGTGTGGACACCTCAGAGCCCCTTCCAGAATCTGCAGGAGCTACGGGGAAGCTGGACAGGGACATTTCATCAGGAACTGGAGTGCCAGGAGAAGGGGGATCAAACTGAAAGAGGGGAAATTCAGCTCAGATATTGGGAAGAAATTCCTGGCTGTGAGGGAGGTGAGGCCCTGGCACAGCTGCCCAGAGAAGCTGTGGCTGCCCCATCCCTGGAAGTGTCCAAGACCAGGTTGGGCTTGGAGCAACCTGGGATAGTGCAAGGTGTCCCTGCCCATGGCAGGAGGTGGGACTGGATGGTTTTAAGATTCCTTCCCACCCAAACCGTTCCCTGATTCTGCATTTTCCATCAGGAGCATTTGGTGCTGCGGCAAAGGGTGGCAGGAGCAGCAACTCAGGATAATAATGAGTAATTAATGAGTTGTGCTATCAGACTGCTCAGACACAGGCCAGCACCCCCCAGTGCATCCCAGACCACTCCATCCTGGAGCTAACGGGATCGATGGCTCTGCTCTAGCAGTTCCAGCTGCACTCTGACCAGCAGCCCCCTCCTGCTGGAATCAGGGATGTCAGACAGCTCCCAGGGCACAGACACAGCCATGGATTTCCAAACACAGTCACAACCAAACCAGGGACAGGTTCAGGATCTTGTCATTCCCCTCAGCGGGAGGGGGAAAAAAAAAAAATCTAAAAAAGGAGTGCTGTCACCCAGGCATTTTGAGCCAAGAGGTCACAAAGCCAATCACTCTGCCCTACCCAGGAGCTGCTGGACGAGGAGTCCAGCAGCCAAACAATACATTTTTTTTCCTTGATTGATTTGCACATTGTGAAAGATGGGAGGGAAAAGAAGAGAGCAAAGGCAAAGCTATTCTGCCTTGACTACAATATCTTCTTCCACAAAATTGAAAAAGTCTTTTTGGAGCGCATCTGAACATCTCAAAAATCAAGTTAAGGAAAGGTCTGAAATGAAAAGTCAGCTGAACAGAAAAGAAGCAAAAAGAGTTTGCAGAAATGTCAGCAGAAAGTACTTGTCTTTTTCTCCCCGGGGGTTTTTGTTCTGAAACAATCTGGTCAAATCACTCCAGAGTCACGATTAGCATCAGTGTTAGCAAATCTTCATTCTGTGCAAAAACAAATCAAATGCATTAAAATGCCTGCGAGCAGAGTTCTTGTGGGAAAAGGAGGGCCCAGCTCTGGACTGGGAGGGAACACGTTTGGATTGGAAATTAGGAAGGAATTCTTTACCCAGATGGTGCTGGGGCCCAGGCACAGGTGCCCAGAGAAGCTGTGGCTGCCCCTGGATCCCTGGAAGTGTTCCAGGCCAGGTTGGGCCCATGGCATGGAGTGGGACTGGATGGTTTTAAGATCCCTTCCCACCCAAACCATTCCATGATTCCAAGTTTCCTTCAACACCTCAAATGCAGGTGCTGTGGCTTTACAGGGACCCTCCCTGGGCTGGTGGAGCAGAGCATGGAGAAGGAAAAGCAGGAATGAGGGATTCACAGGATTCTCCCTGCCACTGCTCAGGGCTCCACTGACTCTGTGGCACAACAGGACTTCTGGGGCAGCCCTGCCCTTCATTCCCAATAGGATCTTGGCAAGGGAGTCCGTGAATCCCTAATTCCTGAGCACCTGGTTTGCACATTTCACTGATCGTGATGTGAACTCCTCCCACAACCACTGCTGGCACCCCAAACAGCCCGTGCTGAAGGGACACTTCTGTCTCTGGTGTCACTGGAGCCAGCAGCAGAGTCATGCCTTGGATACATCCCATCTGGGAGGCGATTAGCTGTAATTAATGTCATTTAACCCTACCATTGACCTGAGCAATTTGCACCACTTCTGGATTGTCTGGCAACAAGGGAGCAAATGACAGGACAAGTGGAAATGGTCCCAAGATGCACCAGGGAATGTTTAGGTTGGATATTAGGGACAATCTCTTTGCTGAAGGGCTGTGCAGCCCTGGCACTGCTGCCCAGGGCAGTGGTGGAGTCCCCATCCCTGGAAGGATTTCACAGATATTTGGATGTGGCATTTGGGGACATGGGTTAGTGGTGGCTTTGGCAGTGCTGGGGAAATGATCTTGAAGGTGTTTTCCAACCTAAATGATCTTAGGATTTTCCAAGGTGACAGAGATCCTCAGAGCTGTAAGACTGGTGTCCTCCCAGCTGGTCTCTCACTACCCTGTACCAGTCTGGCCATTTCAGCTGGGTCTCACAGGGCCTCTTGCAGGAGGCAGCAGCTCTTCCAATCCATTTTTCCTTCTAATTTCATGGTGGCAACCTTCTGCCACTGGGATGAGGCAGATGACATAATTCCCTGCACTGGATGTCACCAGCTGGAGCTCAGGATGCCATCCTGAGACAAGCCCAGAAATTCAAGCAACACATCACTCTAAGGAAGCTGCCTCAGGTCAGGACAGAGACACAAAGAGCAGAGTTGCTACTTCCAGAGAATTCCTGCAACATTTAGCTCCAACCACCTTCCAAAATCCACCTGCACACTGGAGCTCCTCACGTGCAGTGCAGCTCTCCCAAGAATCAAGGAATGGCCTGGGTTGGAAGGGACCTTAAAGATCATCCAATTCCAGTCCCTCCCATGGGCAGGGACACCTGCCACTGTCCAGGCTGCTCCAAGCCCTGTCCAGCCTGGCCTGGAACACTTCCAGGGATCCAGGGGCAGCCACAGCTTCTCTGGGCACCCTGTGCTGGGACCTCACCTCCCTCACAGGGAAGAATTCCTTCCCAATATCCCATCCATCCCTGCCCTCTGGCAGTGGGAAGATATTCCCCTTGTCTTGTCACTCTATCCCTTGTCCACATTCTCTCTCCATGTCTCCTGTTGGCTCCTTCAGGCACTGCAAGGCCACAATGAGCTCACCCCAGAGCTTCTCTCCAGGCTGAACAATCCCAACTCTCCCAGCCTTTCCTCCCAGCAGAGCTGCTCCATCCTCTGCTCATCCTGGTGCCCCCTCTGGACTCTCTCCAGCAGCTCCACGTCCTCCCTGTGCTGGGCCCCAGGGCTGGGGCAGCTCTGCAGGTGGGGTCTCACCTGAGCACAGGGGCACAGGGGCAGAATCCCAATCCCTTTCCTGCTGCCCACGCTGGGGGATCAGCCCAGGGCTGGACTGGAGGTGGCTCCGGGAGTGACTGCACTGAGCAGTTCCAGGGCTGCCGAGAGCAGCACACGAGGAGAGCCCAAAAATGATCAAAGTGACACTTGCAGGTAAATACTGGGGTCATCCCACCCAGGGCACGGACAGGAGCAGCAGCCAGAGCCGGATGGATGTGGGAAGAGATGCGTCTGTCAGGCACAAAGTTGATGGAATGAGCACTCAAACCCCCACGGCTCCGAGGGCTGCATCCCTGCCTGGAATAATAATAACACCCAGGAACCACTGCTGCCCTTGGTTCCCGCTATCGTGGAAGAACAGCTCCTGCTATCACAGCGAAGCACAGAGGGAACGGGAGGAGGAAAGAAAAAATACACCCCCAAAAGCACAAAAAAGCCGGAATCTGCTCAATTCAGCGCTGGGAGAGCCCAACCCGACCAATCACCGCACACAAATGTGATTACCGGGCTCTGTCTGGCACTGCGCGATGCAGAAAGGCTTTTCCTCCCCTCCCCTCTCTGCAAGGATCCGGATTCCTGTCGGGGAGGAGGCGGGGGAGGCGCAGAGTGTGGCTGCGAGGTGCCGATGTGCTCCTGGCGCTGTGGCCGGGCTGTGCGCAGCATCCCCGGTGCCGCGGGGAAAGGAAGGGAAGGGAAGGGCGCTGCTGCCACCTGCAGCCCGCAGCTCTGGGACACGGCTCCTACCCACGGCCGGGTCACACCGCCCGGCCACCGGGACACGGCTCCTGCCTCACACCGCCCGGCCTCCGGGACACGGCTTCTGCCCACGGCCCCCTCACACCGCCCGGCCACCGGGACACGGCTTCTGCCCACGGCCGGGTCACACCGCCCGGCCACCGGGACACGGCTCCTGCCCACGGCCCCCTCACACCGCCCGGCCACCGGGACACGGCTCCTGCCCACGGCCCCCTCACACCGCCCGGCCACCGGGACACGGCTCCTGCCTCACACCGCCCGGCCTCCGGGACACGGCTCCTGCCCACGGCCGGGTCACACCGCCCGGCCTCCGGGACACGGCTCCTGCCTCACACCGCCCGGCCTCCGGGACACGGCTCCTGCCTCACACCGCCCGGCCACCGGGACACGGCTCCTGCCCACGGCCCCCTCACACCGCCCGGCCATCCAGCCCTGCCCAGCAGGCTCCTCCGCCTTCCCAGGGGGGCACGATGATGCTGCTCCCACTCATGTGAAAACGGGGCCAAAGTGCTTCCCTGCTCTGCGTGACCCCCCGAGCTGGCAGAAAGTCCGGCAAATTCCGGCTTTAGAAAGAGGGGACGAAAATCTTTGGAGAGAAAAATGGAGGGAGCGATCATGCGTCTGGGTATTGGCTTTATTCTTGATGCCACCTAAAAATAAACCCCAAAGAGCTTTCCCAGAGCAGCCCCTGGATCCCTGGAAGTGTCCAGGGCCAGGTTGGATGGGGCTTGGAGCCGCCTGGGAATAGCGGAAGGTTCCCCTTCCATGGAGTGAAATGAGCTTTAAGGTCTCTTCCAACGCAAACCATTGCATGATTCCATGATCCAGTGAAAGCCTCCATGTGCAAATCCAACAGCTCCAGCAGCAGTGTGTGAGGGGTTTTTTTTTCCAGCAGGGAACATCAGGATAACACAGAGGTTTGTGCAAATGGGGTGATTGGAATCTGAGATGTGCAATTAATACTGGAGCACAGATTGGGTACCTGGCAGCTCTCCCAAAGCCCGAGGTAACGTCAAGCATCTCCTCCTCTATAAAAAGACAGAACTTAATCTCAAAGGACTCTGGATGTTCGCATCCTGGGAAGGCATGGTGCCAAGAATACAGTTATTTTCTTTACAAAACCTGGCCTAATCCCATTTTACTCCTAAAATCAGCTGTCCCCTCTGAAGGAAATTGAACCTGGACATAAAGAAACAGCTCTGCCCTGAAAAGCCCCACCAAACCCACCAAACCCCATCCCCACCCTGAGAGCTTGCAGAGCAGACACACACAGCCATAAACCTCTGATCTCCACATGCTGAAAACAAAATACCAGGAAAACTGAAACAGGAGAGAAAAAGCTGTAAACTGTCCCTCGGACTCTGTGATGACATAAGGAAATAACCCCCATGACCCCAAAACAAGAGGCAAGAAGCAATGGATGTGCTACCAAAGGCTATTTGTTAAGTAACAGGAAGTTTCACCATCTATGAAGTCCCCCCTGGGTTCACTACATCAATCAATCTCTACTTGGAGAGGGAATGAAACTTCAACAGAATCATTCTTCCAAAAGTATGAACCTGAACGCTCCTGCAAGAGTTAATAAGGGGGATGAGAACCCCAAGCTCTACACACAAAATAAACGGAGTCCTAAAGTGCTGGATTCATATTTCAGCCTGACTTTAGTGCTAAATGTCGACCAATTTTGACAGAAATCCATCACCCAAATAAAATTTGAAGGTCTGAAGCAGAGAGTTGAAGCATAAAAATATACTGCAAAGGCACATTTAAAGCCCAGGTCTAAAATTAGTTGTTTGACACAGGGAGTTTTAACAGTGCTGCAATCCCCTCTTCCTGAACTGATTTTGTTCTCTAAGCTCACACATGGCTAAAAACATATTTTTTAATAAGTTACGGCTTAAGAGGATGGATTCTTCTCCATGTTCTGCCGTGTTAGGACAGGTTTCACCACTTAACATGAGTTTGCCAGGATAAGTGGGAGCTCCCAGGTTTGTTGACCACTTTCCCAGGATTTAATAAAATTACAAGTTGTTCAGCCCAGCTCTGTAAATTTGACAAGAATTGCATTTAACAATTTCAGTAAGTTATTTCTGCATACCAAAGCCGGCTGATATTCATCTCTTCTTTTAAAAAAGGATGTCTTATCCTCCTCCTAATACAGAGGAAAGATGTAAAGATCCCCTAATCTTTGAAGGAAGGTGTCTTCAAACCCTCCACACTACCCGTGCATGAGAATAAATCCATAGGAAAAGAGGAGCTCATGCTCGGAATGTTAACATATTGTAGCATCAATTATGATATTTATCACGCAGGGAACGAGAAGTTAGCAACCATTTATAGCCCAATTCCAGTAAACATTAGTGCCTTTCCCAGCACATACACACACCCCCACAATTAATCAGAGGGAAAACTCTTCCCAAATAAATCCGAGCTGCTTCACAGGGGCGGCTTTGTTTTCCCCATCTCCACGGAGTGTTTTGCAAGGAATGACCCCCCCCCTCCCTATCCCAGATCCTCAGAGGAACCCCTGGGAAGACCTTTCCCTGCTCCCTGTGGGGAACTGCTCTTTCTGAGGAGGAACAGCAATTTTGGGGGCTGCAGGGGCTGCCTGGCTGGTGGCACCAGTGGCACAAACACCATGCAGGAGGAACAGCTGTACCTGCATGGTCCCCTCTGGTCCCCAGGGGCAAGGACAGTTCTCCAGCCACTGCAGAAAGAGATGTCCAAGTGTTTGCCATGACCTGGAACAGGCAGACCCAACATCAGTGACACAAGTGGGGCAGCAAAGCACAAAATCCAGGTTTTCCTATAAAAGCACAACCCAAAGCTTCATTGGGCACAAAATAGGACAAGTGACCCTGAACTCTGAGCCCCAGCCCTCAGCAAGGCCACTGCCCACCAGCAGCACCAGTCTGGGGCTGGTTTTACCCCTGGAGCTGCAGAGGGATCTGCAGAGGTGGGACCTGCTTTGCTCACTTCAATGAGTGAAGATCTGCTCAGGACACATGGAGCATCCCCACAAACCCCCAGGGGCCTTCCACATCACCTCCCCACAACCCCCAGGGCAGGGACCCCCACACCATGTCCCCTTGGACCCCAATTTGGGCACTCCCCCTAAACCTCCAGACCAGGGACTACACCACCACCTCCCCATAAACCCCCAGAGCAGGGTATCTCCCCAAACTCACAGAGCCAGGACCCCCACACCACCTCCCCCTAAACCCCAATTCAGGGACTGCCCTAAACCTCCACACCAGGGGCCCCAACATGATCTCACCCCAAACCCCCAGCCCAGGGACCCTTCACACCACATCCCCCTAAACCCCCAAACCAGGGAAACCCCCAAGGGTTCAGACTAGAGAAACCCCCCCAAACCCCAGCCCAGGGCCCTCCCAAACCATCCACACCATCACCCCTCAAACCCCAAATCCAGGGAACCCCCCAGGCCCCCAGACCAGGGACCCCAAGCCGACCTCCCCAAAACCACCTGGCCCAGGGACCCCAATCCCAGCTCCCCCAGACCAGGGACCCCCAGCCCTTGTCAGGAGCTCCTCAGCAGTCTCCTCCCAGGCCAACAGGGTTATCCATGAGTTAAATAACAGCTTCCATGTAAAACTGGGGGATGTGGGTCAAGGTGGACGTGCTTAGGAAAATGGGGAGCGCAAGGCTCTGCTCCAAAGGGAGAACCAGGGGAAACGACAGAGCACAACCAAGAGGGGCAGAGGGAGTCAGAGCTGTGCCAGCAGCCTGTGGATCACTGAATCCTTAAGGAAACACAGAATCCTCAAGGCTGGAAATACCCAAAACCTCACCAGTTGCCACCAGGGACTGAGGAGAGCCATAATCCTGCCCCGTGGGAAGCGGGAGCTGACGCCCTCCCGCTGCTCTCCTTTCACTTCCCCACGCACATTCTCCACAAAAGAGGAATTTCCAGGACAGGTTTTCCCCCCATTCCCACATCCTCTGTGTTGTTATTGTTTGGGTTCAGAGTTGCCATGAGAACGTGCAGCCAATGTTAATTTAATGGAATTATCATGTGGGGAAAAGGACCATGGCCAGAGCCCGGCTGCCTGATTCATTCCCTCACAAGCAGGCCTTGAGCAGATATTCCATGGAATGCTGGCCAGCCAAGGCTTCCAGGCTTAGCTCACCCCTGCACGGCTCTTCCCAGAATTAATAAACCAGGATATTCCTTTCAAAACCACTTTTCTGATGGAAAAAAGCCCTGAAGAAGTGCCTGAAATGCAGAGCTGCCTCGTCACTCCCACACTGAATGGATCCTTAGCACTGGGAAGCTCAGGAGCTTCTGGGCAGATTTAGAGTTTTCCTTTGTTTCTTCACTCAGTCCCTGTGGAACCCATTGCAGCTGTTCCCTCCTCAGCAATCACAGAGCAAGGTGTGGGAATCAGACCCACACAAGCCTTTCATGACTCAGTTTCCACGTCAGCTCTTTCCTTATTTACTGCAGAGCTCAGGGTGCTTTTATCCTGGGAGACTAAAGCAAGATTCCAGCAGAAAAGATGGATTTTTCTATCCCAGTTTGGGTGATAAATGTGAGCTTTGTGGGGAGCACAAGGCCAGGAGAGAGGACACGGATGTGTGGCTGCCAGTCCTGCCCGTGGTCCCTGTGAGATCCTTCAGAGGGATATCCTGGTTTTTCTCAGGCAGCAAGGTTTGCTGCCACTTCAGAGGCAAAAATTGCCATTTTTCCCACTTCCCGGGAAAGAGAAGCCAATCCAACAAGGCTGAGTCCAGCAGAAACTGGGGAGGAGGAAGAAAAGACACCAGATGCAGTAGCCCAGGGTCTCTGAGGCTTAAACCACTGTGTGTTAGTTGTAGATAAGGCCCTTCAAAGCCGTTGTTTTATTCCTTTAAAACCACGCTGGCTGCGGCCAGAGCTATGAATTCATGGAGCAAAGCTCTTTCCCAAGGCCAATATTGCCTGTCCAGATGATCCCATAATTCCACCGAGGTCCAACATTTCATTTGGCCTCCCCAGCAGACCTGACCTTGCAGGAATATTTTCTTGGCGTGATCCACAGAGAAACTGTGAAGAAAAGGTATTAAATGCTTTCAAAGGAGACGAGAGCAGAAGGGTTTTTTTTTTTTATTTCTCGCTGTCTACTCAGTGATAGAGACAAAAAAAAAAGCCAGAATTTCATAAAACCCTGTTTGTTAATGATCAGGAAATTCAAAGCCTGACTACAGAATTATGCTGCTCTTTTGAAGGAGCTTCTGGTGGCTTCTGCAAAAGAAAACAGAGCCAACTAATGCCAATAATAGGCTAAATAATTAAAAGAGATGTTTTCTCTCTTGAGAGTGGAAGCCAACAAGGGGATTAACGAAGGAAGAGAGATAAAGTGAAGAAAACTCTTGTATTTTCAGTAAAAGTGAGGAGTTTATTACAAGTATATTATAAAAAATGAGAGGCCAGTGATTGGCCCTGGACTTTCGTCCTAAATTGGGATGTCTCAGTCAACCACACCAAAAACCTACCCTCACTCTGAATAGTCTGTGCAATGCTCAGCAGACCTGGGAAAAACCCACCTAAAGGATCTTCAGGGGTCTTGGAGAACCCCTAGTATGTGGAAAGGAAAAAACAGGATTCCTCTTGGTTTACTGAGATTCCTAAAGTGCTGCGTATCCAGGGGATTTTAGTTCAAATAACTTCAGGTTAAACCACTCACTCTGCCCTGCAGGATGGTTTGGGTTGGATCAAGAATTTCTTCCTGGAAAGAGTGGCCAGGCATTAGACGGGGCTGCCCAGGGAGGTTTGGAGTCCCCATCCCTGAAGGTGCCCAAGGAATGCCTGGACACAGCACTCAGCGCTCTGGGTTGGGTGACAAGGTGGGATGGGGCACAGCTGGGACCTGGTGGTTTTGGAGGGCTTTTCCAACCAAAATGATTCTATAATTCCATGATTCTTTTTTTTTTCTGTGGAGGCTTTTTGGAATATCCACAAGGTGGCTCTGGCTGGGGGAATGATCCCACTTGTCTTTGTGTGGATCAAAGTCAGTTGTTTTGTTTCCCTCCATCCTCCAAAAGCTTTCAGCTTTGAGAAAGCTTGACCTCCCCAGCCACCCGTGTCCCATCTGGAAGTTGTGGCTGTGGACTGCAATCCCAGCTGTGCCAAAGTCCAGGAGCAGCCCCTCCTGCCTGATTTCCAGAGCCAGTTTACATCCCTTGCCCTTGGGTAGGGAGTGTGGTTAAAGTGTCTCCAAACTTGGAATTATTCTATCCCTGCAGTACAGATTTCCAACCCGAGGTCACCTGAAGCGGGATTTCAAAGGCAAATCCCCATTTCTCTTCAGCAAGAAAAATATCCCGACAATATTTTGCTTTGACCTTCCTGAAGTGTTTTAATAAGACTGAAACAATCCATATTAACGGAGATTGAAATGTTTCATTTCCACACTGCTGCCCCAATTGCTGCCTGATACGAGAGGAATAGAGCACAGCAATTTTACAAATGGTTTCAATAATGTCCCACTAAAGTCTGCCAAAAATCAATTTCTGAACAGAGGGCTCTTATCCCAGGATAAATCTCCCTGGGGCTGTAATGCCAGGCTGTGTGGAGAGGGTGAGCTCCGAGGATACCCTGCAAATCCCAGTGCTCCAGCAGCTCTCTGTGCTTGGAAGTTGTGACAGAGGAAATGAGACCTTGAGTCATGCTTTTGCAACTCCTGGTGCTACTACAGGAGTAGCAGCAACAACATTAACAGCAGCTTTTTGTCTCTCTTAATTCAAACCACGAGCCCATGTCCTTGCAGGACAGGATTCCCATGTGCATGCCCACCTTGGGATATTGCAGGGATACAAGGTGTGCAGTCCCCTTTACGGAGCCAGGAGGAGCGAAACAAGTTTTGGGCACCCAAATCTGCTTGGATATTTTCCAGTTATTCCCCTCCTGGGAATTGGACAGGAGCCTCAGCTCAGGATCTTTTTCACTTAAATTCTGCACTTCCATGGAGCTGCTGGAGAGAGTCCAGAGGGGGCACCAGGATGAGCAGAGGATGGAGCAGCTCTGCTGGGAGGAAAGGCTGGGAGAGTTGGGATTGTTCAGCCTGAAGAGAAGCTCTGGGGTGACCTAAAGGTGGCCTTGCAGGAACTGAAGGAGCCAACAAGAAACAGGGAGGGAGAATATTCCCAAGGGATGGAATGCCAGGACAAGGGGAATGGCTTCCAGAGGGCAGGGATGGATGGGATATTGGGAAGGAATTCCTCCCTGTGAGGGTGATGAGGCCCTGGCACAGGGTGCCCAGAGAAGCTGTGGCCACCCCTGGATCCCTGGAAGTGACCAGGGCCAGGTTGGACGGAGCTTGGAGCAACCTGGGATCTTGGAAGGCGTCCCTGCCAACATGAGCACTCACCCAGCTCGGGAGCAAGGGTTTCAGATCGCTGCCTGCCAGGTGTGTCCTTCCCTCCTCTAAATCTTTCTCTCCAACTTTACCTCTCCTCCTTCTCTTCAAAAATCTTCCTGCCACCTCCTGGAAGAAGCTGCAACTGCTGCAGTGCCTCTGCAGAAGGGGAATAAATTCTCTGGATGTGCTGGAAAGCTCTCCAGGTTTGGGAGGAGGTGGGAGCTCCTGGGTGGATTTCCAGCCTCTCCTCTGTGCCTTTTTGCTCTACCGTTGTTTTCTCTCTCCAGGAGTGCCAGCCGTGTGTTTTCTTTGACGTTATCAGTGCTAAATGCCGGTGCTTCCCCCAAGCCACTGCTTTCTTTTCAAGGAGAAGACAATAAGGGAATTCAGCTAAAGCACAGGAAATTAGGGAGAGCGATTAAGATCCACACTTTTGTGGTGTGGCTTTGTGCTCGTGTCCAGCCAACAAGACAAATTTGGGTGCCATTATTTGTGTTCCAAAGGAGATGCCAAATAATGTGAGAGAAGTCCCCATCAGGGGTTATCCAAACACAGTAAATTACCTCTGTCCCTAAAAAGGCAGAAATAAGAATAAAATTAAACGGTCGATTTACTCAGGTGAGGGGGGGATTTTGAAGCTAAAAACTAACAAGCTTGTTTCTGCAATCAGATAAATATTGGAATGCATTTAGACGATGCTCTCAGGAACAGGGTGGGAATTTGGGGTGTCATATGCAGGGCCAGGGGTTGTACTGGATGATCCTTGTGGGTCCTCTCCATTGCAGGATATTCCACATAATTCATATTCTGTGATGCAATTTCAGCAGGTTAATTCCTGTCACTTGGGGTAACTGCATTTACCATTGGCGTTGTTCCAGCTGGATTTTTACCTGGGATAATCCCCTCAGCCTTGGATACTCACTTTATCCATGAGCATCCTTTTAGCTCACTGACTCCCATATCTGTCCAGTCAGTTTTATTTTCCAGCAAAACCCTACAGCATGTTTGCTAAATACAGCGCTGTCTCGTAGGAAGTGCTGAGGTCAGGGAGTTGTGCTGGATAACAACACAACTCATTGGGATTTTTATTATAATTATTATGCCAAAGCTCTGTACAATCCCTCACATATTTATCCCGAGTCGATCCTGTGTGGAGAGAAGGATCAACAAATCTTCCAGAAAATCTGAGGGGTCTGGCCTTGGAGGAGTTCAATATTTAGTGTACAGGGACTAATTTAAACACCAAAATCGGGTGTGTTTACACATCTAGAGAGCTGCACAGGATATATTCCTTAAACTGGGAGTCCAGGATGTTCCTACTCCTCTGCAGCATCCAAAATACCCCAAAAATTATGTTGGTGGGTAACAAAACTGTCCAATTTCTTTTGTAGTCAGAGGGCTTTTAAATATCATGGATTTCAAGGCTGGCATTTCTCTATCAAATCCTTTGGCCAGATAGAGCTCCCCTGTCTTTGAGCAGCTCCTTTGGAGGCTTTGTCCAATTTGTCCTACCTTGATAATAATTTGTTTTTTCAGCTTCCTGCCAGACAGCTTGGATTACTCCTGGAGAGTACTGGCCCTCTAGAAAAGGAAAGAGGAATGAAAGAAGCCTCAGTTTCTCTGGATCTGATCGTGTATTACTGGTTTTGATTCAGCTGTGCTTTGCTCCAGCGCCAATTCCCCAGCATTTCCCTGTTTCTCACCTCCCTGCAGATTTTATGCCCCGTGGGAAACCAGGGAAGAGCCATTCCTATTTTCTTTCTGGGGTTATAGGGCCTGAATTTTGTCCCCTTCACAACTGGGTGAATTCAGATTTCAGGGTGACTGCGGGGAGGCAAACAGGTCATAACTCCTCAAGTCCACTGGAATCCAAGCTGAAAGGCAAATTCCTCCTGCTTTTCTGTGTGGGATCATTTGGAATTGTTTTTATTCCCATCCTGTACAGCAAGTGGTGGCTCAGTGCCCCTTTTGGGAGCACGGTGTGACCAGGAGTGGCTCTGAGGGTGGCAGAGGGGCTGTGCTGCAGCTCCAGCTCACCTGGATGCCATTCCTGGATGTTCCTGGGCAGATGCCGTGGGGAGCAGGGCAGCTCGGGCTGCTCGGAGCTGGTGCCTGCAGACACCAGGGGACACTGTGAGACTGAGCAGTGCCCCGGCTGGACACAGCCTCAGCCTCTGCCACTCCTGCAGGAGCACCAGCAGTGCCCAGCCCTGCCCTGGGCTCCTCCGGGGCTTGGTGACATCGGATCAGTGTCCCCGGCAAGGGGGGGATGTTGGGGCCAGCAGGGCAGGATGGATGGGCACATTTTGCTACCCAAGGGTGTCACCCCTCAGAGTGGGACAGCAGGGGTGACAGGCGGGTGCTGCAGCCCAGGACAGCCCTCATCGCCTCCAAGTGAAGCCTCAGCCTTTGCCTGGAGCATTCCAGGCGGGAAATGCAGCTTGGAGAGAGCCGGGTGGGAGGGCAGGGGGCAGCAGGGTGTGCTGGGGATGGAGCAGGTGGTGCTCAGGCAGTGCTGAGAGTGAAGCTGGAGGTGCTGCTGGACCTCTGGGAGTGGGGGATTAGCAGGACATGGGAGGGGAGTGGAGGGGTCAGCTGGGCTCCACCTCCCGGTTCATGCCGAAGGTGCATCGTCCTTGATCACTTCCGAGCACAGCCATGGGGTTTATCTCCAAATGCCTTGGAAGGATCGAATGCAGGCTAAAAGGGACTGCAAGGTTTGGCTGCTTGGAGCAGAGCTGGTGCTTTCCCTGTCAGACCTGTCTGATGGCTCCTAATCCCAGTGCCCTGCTGTGGCAGCACTTGGAAGGATCTCGCTGGGAAGGGTACAAAAATAACTCCCATTTCTCCTCTTTGCATGACCTTTAAATTCCAGTCTTTATTTACACAAGTTGGGGGTGTTCAGCCCGGAGAAATGAAGGCTCTGAGGAGACCTTAAACCCCCTTCCTGTGCCTGAAGGGGCTCCAAGAGAGGGACTTTAGACAAGAGATGGAGTGACAGGACAAGGGGGAATGGCCTTAAGCTGACAGAGAGCAGGGTTAGATGGATATTGGGAAGGAATTCCTCCCTGTGAGGGTGGCAGGCCCTGGCACAGGGTGCCCAGAGAAGCTGTGGCTGCCCCTGGATCCCTGGGAGTGTCCCAAGGCCAGGTTGGATGGGGCTTGGAGCAACCTGGGACAGTGGATGCTGTCCCTGCTCATGGCATGGGTGGGACTGGGTGGGCTTTAAGGTCTTTTCCAACCCAAACCATCCTGGGATTCTGGAATTTGCCTTAGGAGAGCCCTATGGATATGTTCCATCCCATGGGGCTGTTCTCAAGGTAGGGTGGGGCTGTCCCTGCCCACCCGAGCCAGCCCAGAGGGGACAGGACAGCACTCACCAGTGGATTTTGTGGATATTTGGAAAACAGCCCAGGAATGTGGGGAGAGGGCAATGGAACCAAAGCCAGCAGGGCTCAGCTCCCTGGGAGAAGAGACAGTTTAATGGCTCTGCTGAATCAGGGCCCAAGAGCAGCTCCATCTCCATCAGCTGATGGAATGACACTGGATCAGCCGAGCTGGTGATGCCAGGGGGGTGAAGGCATCTCCAAGGGCTTGGGAAGCCAATGGCTTGCAAGGATGCCAGAGGAGGAGCTGGCAAAGCAAAGCCTCCAGCGGGCTGGGCTCGCCAAACGCCTCCTCCCACACAGTAAATTCACCCCCAATTAAAAATGTATCTGTTTGCTTTCCTGAGATTGATCACACATTTAATCAGGCACTGCTCAGATATAGAGTAGCACTGAAAGGCAGAGATAATAAAGAAATCATTCTTTTAAAGGAGTAGCTGCATTGCAGATCAATTTCTTCAAAACCTTCATGTGCACAGAAATCCTCTGGGATGAATATTTCATAAGGGGAATAACACTGTTAAATTAATAAAACCCCTGCATGCCTAGTTATGAACTACAAAGATTGCTGAAGTTGTTCTAAAAAAATTCTCCTGTTCATACTTTGTACATCAATTTATGACAGAGTCATAGCTGGACCCTGAGGGAAATGGAGAAGAAAAAGGGTCCCTTTTGATGTGAGGAATTTTCAGTAAGTGGGAAGAGTTGCATGGACACAACTGCCCAGGGAGGGCAGGCAGCCCTGCTGGGAAGGGGAAACAGGATTCTCCAGTGGGAGCATGGGCATACTAAAATTAATTATGTTGAATATTCTTTCCTTCCTCTCTCAGGCTGTGGGTGAGTGGCCTGAGGAACTGAAGTGGCCTGAAGTGAGGGATAAGTGAGGTCCCATCTCCAGGTACTCCTGGGTATCCCTGGGGCCACATCTTCAATACCAGTCCCACATCTGGTGGGGCTGGGAAAGTCTTCATCCAGCTGAAGGCACTTGGTCTGTTTAGCTGGAGAAGGAGAGACTGAGGGCAGAGCTCAGCCTGATCTAAAGCTTCCTCTGGATGGGCAGCTCCAATCTCTGCTCTGTGAGCAGGAACAGGAGCCAGGGAGCAGCTGGAGCTGTGCCAGGGGAGGATCAGCTTGGATATCAGGGCAAGGTTCTTCCCCCCAGAGCATTCTAGGGCACTGCCCAGGCTCCCCAGGGAATGGGCACGGCCCAGAGGCTGCCACAGCTCCAGGGGTGTTTGGATTGTTGGGGTGTCTGTGCAGGGCCAGGAGCTGGACTGGATGATCCTTGCGGGTCTATTCCAGCTCAAGTTATTCCATGATTCCTTGTTGTGTGACCAGAACTGGGATGTTCATCAAGATCAGGGGGACCTGAATCAACACAACAGGGGATGGGCCTCTCTCCATCCTCCCCCCTGGCCATGCCTCCTCTGAAATCCCATCCTGGTTGTCACTGCTCTCTCCATCACCATGCTAAGACCCTACTTTAGAGTTTCCAGGGGAAAATAAACTTCCACTGGAAAATGACTGGCTTCTCCATCCGTCCTTTCTGTCTCTACAAAGCTCGTTCCCCTCGCTGCTCCCCAGCGAGGTCCTCGCTGGCTCGGTGGCAGCTTAGCAGAGGCTTCTCCTGCAGGCTGCTCCCAAACTTGAGAGGAACTCATCAGCTTTTAGCAGGCAAAGACAGAGAAAGCTCAAAACCACCATATTGATCTTCCTTTCCCTTTGAAATTTTCCCGAAGTAGCGCCAAATAAAAATAGAACAAAAATATGTATCACCGCTTCCCTACTTGTAGCTGATTTGTCTACTTGGCATTATTTTCTTCAGCGGGGAAGAGGGTGACTCGCACAAAGGGGACACAGGCACGGGATAAATAAGTAAGAATGTAAAATTGGGTGTTTTGAATTTTTTTTTTTAATGTTAACCAGATAATGTATTCATAATCTTCCCTGCTTACGACTAAAAAATGAGTGCTGGCCTTTTGAAGCCCTCATCTGGCAGGGAGAGATAGCAGATTTCTAAGAGCATTTTTTATGCTCCTTTGATGACTGCGAGGGGAAAAAATATTCAGAGAGCCGAAATGACATTTTTCTATAAATTTCACACAGCTCTGCAGGCATGTAGGCATGGAGGCATTCATTAAGATTAGTTGGAATTACTTAAGCACCGTGAATTTTCTCCATCAAGTTGGTAACTGGAACACTGCGGATTAGTTATTGATCAGCTGCCATTAATACTTGGGGCTCTTTCCATGCCTGTTGTTGGGCTTTTTGTTGCTCCTTCCCCCCTCTCTTGTGCAAGGCGAAGCTGTGAAATTCGCAAATTAAACAGGCGCTCTTCAGTCTCTGCTTTGTTTTGGGGAACAAAAAAACCCGAACAGAAAATAGAACTCCTTTGTTCATGCAAATCTTTATCTGCTCTGCCTCACTGCTTCCCCTCTCTGCTCCCTACAGCAGCCCAGATTTGGGGTGGCTCTCAGTCCCGCTGCTGCTGTCCTTCCATGGAATCATGGAGTGGTTTGGGTGGGAAGGGCCCTCAGAGACCTCCTATTCCACCCCTTTCCATGGGCAGGGACACCTTCCACTAGGCCAAGCTGCTCCAAGTCCTGTCCGACCTGTCCTTGGACACTTCCAGGGATGGGGAGGGCAGTGCCTTTCCAGCAGGGTCTCTGGAAGCGTGGTGGAGCCTCCCAGTGGGATTTCAGCACACCAGTCCTGCAGATGGATTGGGAGAGGCCCCGAGCTGGGAACCCCGGCTCTGCACAGCTCTGACCTTCGTGAGAGGCCCTGGAGATAGCAGGGATGCACTCCCAGCATCTTTTTCCTACACAGGGGGCTGTGCCAGACCCCAGAGTCATTTCCCAGAGCTGTGCAGATCCCTGCACCCCCTGCTGACCCCACCCCACCCATAGCCAGGCACCAGCAGCTCCCAGTCTCATTGCTGGTTATGGGATTTGGCTGAGGCTGAAAACTGAATTTGAACTGCGTGGGACCTTCAAAGATCTCCATCTCTCCAGGCCTTCTACTTTTCTCTTGATCTTTGGTTCCTATTGGAAAGCTCCTGGTTTTTAGTGATGCTCATTCCCAGTGATGGAGTTGGGTCTTTCCCAGACAAACTTCAGCCCTGCCAAGTTGGAGACACAAAAGTATTTTGTACATTTAAGCAACAGGGTTGTCCCAGAACTCCAGTGGGATTTTCTCTTCTGCTCCAGGTGCCTCACCAAGGCCCTGAGCCCTGTGGGGTGTGATCCTCCCCACACACTGCTCTGCTGAGGCACAGCCCTTTCTCACAGGAGCCAGGTCTCCTCTCCTTCCCCAGAAGGTTTTCCTGAGGCTCTTTGGGAAGTTGGTGTTATTGGGCACCTGGGCACCAAACCCTGACCTTCACTGGACACTTCAGAGCCCGCTGGGCCTGCACAGCTGAGAGTCAGGTGGTGCCACTGGGGCAAGAAGGAGGAGGCAGCAGCAAACTTCAAACACTCACTGCAGGATGAATCCCAAAGGAATTGTGCTGGGCTGGACCTCTTCTCCAACCAGCAGCCCTGAGCAAAGCTCCAGCCCCACAACAACTGTGCCTGGACCTGGTTCTGGCTGTTCTGTGTCCAAACCAGCAGCTCCTGCCTCCTTCACCTGCTCCTTCTTCTGTTTGCCAAAAATCCCCTGCCCCAAGTCTGAAGAGCCCTGTGGAGGATTTGCCACATTTCTCATCAGAGCAGCTGTTCCTCAGCAGGTTCCGAAATAAATGACCAAGGATGACTTTGCAAATGAGCATCCAAAGGAGCCCCAGGCAGCTGCTGCTGCAGGAGGAAAACAAGGCTTCACTTCCCTCCTAAACACAGCTCCTAAAATGGTTTCTGTTCTTCCACAAGGACCTGCCACAAGCAGGACTGGAGTGGGACCTCCAGGGTGTCCTGGCTTCAGCTGCCCCAGGCTGAGGGAAGCTCTGGGATGGAGTGGGACACACGCTCCATTATCCAAACAGGGACTAAACCAGCTCAATTCACACATTCCTATTTTAAAACTGCAGTTTAAAGAAGGGGAGAATGACAAACAGGAGATGCCCATGTCGTGGATAGGGACAATGGGAGTTTCTCCCCCATGGGACATGCAGCTCCGCGCTGGTGGCTCCATTCTCATCAGGATAATTTGCCTCTTCCATATTGGGAAGGCAAGAGTGTCACCTTTCCCAGGTCCCACCTTTTGGGGTGGGGAGGAAGATGTGCCAGTTCAAGCACCACATCCACACCTGGAAGAGCCAGATTTGGGCCCAGAATTTTTGCTCTTTGACCTTTCTAGGTCTAGCTGTTACAATAGAACTGATGGAGCATCCCCAGCATGTTTCTTTGTTAAGGCCTCTGAAAGTGAAATCTCTCATTGCTCTGTCCCCTGCTGCTGTGTTTGCTCAGGGGAGCTCCAGGGCTCCCTCGGGAACTTCTCTCCAGCCATTCCTCTGGTGCTTAAATTCCCTTCCCTGGGGTACAATCAGGAGCAGGGGCTTTATCAGGACACTGTCAGCTTTTCAGCAGGATCCTGCAGCTGACAGAGAGCCACAACAACTTCAGAGGCCCTGATTCTTGTGCCTTGCCAGCTTTAATGAACCACTGGTCAGACTGAAAGAGGAAAAAATTAGGTGGGATATTGGGAAGGAATTCCTCCCTGTGAGGGTGGCAGGCCCTGGCACAGGGTGCCCAGAGAAGCTGTGGCTGCCCCTGGATCCCTGGAAGTGCCCAAGGCCAGGCTGGATGGGGCTTGGAGCAGCCTGGGACAGTGGGAGGTGTCACTGCCCATGACAGGGGATAAAATGAGAGGATCTTTAAGTTCTCTTCCACTCCAAACCATTCCATGATTCCATGGTCCTAACTGTGAGCTGTCTGGAATCGTGAGGGTGCTGGAATTGGACTCCAGAGGCTTCCATCAGGAAGGAAACGTGTCTGAGGTGGAAGCTGTCCCTTGGTTTGGCTGCCTGGCAGCACAGCGGTTCCTGAGGCTGGGAGGAAAGCTCTGAATTATCTCTCCTCAGGGATGCATAAAGTCCTGTGGAATGTCCTGCATGGAATGTCTGCTCCTTTCCTTCACAATCGCCGTTTCATGGGGTATTTGTCCCAGGGGGTGCCTGGTCATGGCTGGGCTCACTTTATGCCCTGCTCTGGTTCTGGTTCTCCGGGGACATTCCACCTGGTGTATATTCTCAAGTCCTCCTGGGATCTGCACAAAAGCCAGGGAATATAATTTATTTTCTGCTGGGTTGTCACATTCCCTGCTTTCCATCTGCTGTCTTTCCCAGGGAATCCCAAAGCTCTCTCTGCTTGTGCTGAGCTGCAGCAGGAGCCCAGGGCACGGGCATTGCTCCCATCCGAGGTGATGCACACCCAGAGCAGCCTGGATTTGCATTCCTGGCTGGGTCAGCTGTTAAACAAAGAAATGTTATTTCTGAGAGGTTGAGCAGTAAAAAACATGGAAATGAAACAGCGAGGTGATTCCTAAGGGAACCATGTCACAGGGAGAAAATCCTGGAGCATTACTTTTTGCACATTCCAAATCCATCCCTCTCTCTCCCCTCTCTTCCCTTCCCTTCCTTTTTTTTTTTTTTTTAAGAAAACAGCTCACCAATTGAAATCGAAGTCTAAAAATCTCTCTAAAAATCCTTTATGCTGGGGAAAAAATATTTCAATGAGAACCAAGTCTGCCAGAATTACATTCAATACCCTTTACAAAGCTAAAGGAGATATCACTGGGAAAAAGTGTTCCTTGATGGATCATGGTTAGGATAGCTGGGAAGGATGGGAATCCTCATAGGGAGGGGGAGGCAGAGGAGGACTAGAAACATCCTGGTCTGTAAGGAGAAGAGAGAAAGATCAAAGGTTTCCCAAAGCCTCTCTGTGTGTGGAACACTGAGGGTGGCTGAGGGCTGTGGCTCACCCGTGGAAGGAGGGGATAGGGATGAGCTTCCCATCCCATCTGTGAACTATGGAGCTGTGAAACAGGACACAGGCACATTTTTCCAGGTCCACAGGGATCCAAGCCACCAACCCACCCCCCACACCGAGTCTCTGGCTCCTGAAGCTTTGGTCTGGACTAAGGAAGCATCTTGGTGATGCTGCACCCTGAGTGTGAGGCCACTTCCCACATCCCTGCTCAGAGCAGGAAGCAAAGGGAAGCAGACTGAGCCTGGCAAAGGTTCTGAACCTGCTTGGAGGAGTCCACAGGAGCTCTCCTGGTCACCCTCAGTGTCTCTGGACACTCCCTGAATCAACAAGGAGCAGTTCAGACTCGCAGCCAGAACTCATCTCAGGTTTGAATGAAAGGGTTTTTGTTTTAGAGAAACAGGGAAATTGTCAGCACCACAGACACCTTCATTAAAATCCAAACCCTGAATTGTTCAGCTCCAAACAGTGAGAGCTACAGCACAGGTGGAAAGGATTTTTTCTCCCTCCTGCCCAGCCAAGCCCCTGCAGCCCTTGGCTCGTGGAGCCACCACGGCAGATCCCAGGAGCTCCCTGTTTTTGAGCAGAATAACACATGGCTGTGTCCCTGGCACAGCTGTCCGTGGGAATGCAGAGAAAAACACAAATTAAAATCATGGGGAGAATTTTCCCAGTCCATGTGGCTTCATCTCCCAGTTTTCCTCAGGAGAATTGACTTCTGGAAGGGCAGGAACAGTTTTTCACACTTGGAAAGTCAAGCATTGCGAGAGCTCCCAGTTTTAGTGGGAATGATTGGCCATGTGTTTCTGATATCAGCATGTGAACTGCCAGCCATGGAGAGCACTTTCCAGGTGTTTTTTTGGCCACATGAAGTTCCTCTCCAAGGGTGGAAGAGTTGAGCAACAGTTTTACAAAAACCAACATCTCACACAAACAGCCACCACATGGAATCACAGGATCATGGAATTGTTTATGTTGGAAGAGCCCTCTAAACTCATTGAGCCCAGCCCTTTCCTCAGCCAAGGCCACCACTGACCCATGTCCCCAGGTGCCACATCCACAGGGCTTTGAAATCCCTCCAGGGATGGGGACTCCACCAGTGCCCTGAGCAGCTGTGCCAAGGCTGGACAGCCCTTTCTGGGAAAAAATTCCTCCTGTCTCCAGCCTGAAGCTCCCCTGGCACAGCCTGAGGCTGTTCCCTCCCTCTCCTCCTGTTCCTGTTCCCCAGGACCAGAGCCCGACCCCCATCCCAGCTCTCCCCTCCTGTCAGGGAGTTGTGCAGAGCCAGAAGGTCCCACCTGAGCCTCCTTTTCTCCAGGCTAAGCTCCCCCAGCTCCCTCAGCCTCTCTTGGTGCTCCAGCCCCTTCCCCAGCTCTGTTCCCTTCCCTGGACACACTCCAGCCCCTCAATCTCCTTCTTGTCGTGCAGGGCCCAAAACTGACCCCAGGATTTGAGGTGTAGCCTCAAAATAAGTCCAGACCTGCCAGTTACATAAAGTTTCTGTATTCATTAACTTTCTGAAATAATCAGTATTAAATGTTCTTTATTTTTTGGCTGAAAGGGGACCACAGATATTTTTCAGAGTTTAATTGTCATTACTTCCAGTTCTTTCCTCCTAGGGCCATATGCTTGGTTTGAAGCTGTGGGAATATCTTCACTAGTGCCAATGAAATATTTAGGACTGTCTAAGTAGATTCAGCATAAATTTTCCCTAAAATATGCCCCCAAACAGAAGAACAGATGGGTTTTGGTGCCGGCTGGGGCAGACCCTCATTTCCACCAGCCTTTGCTTCCTTAGGATATTCCCAAAACAGCAGCAGCTCCTCCTCACAGGGGTTTTTATTTCTGATTCCAAGCCTGGAGACCCTGAGTTCCCTTTCCAAGTAAGTTCCTCCCCAGCAGCCTGAGGACAAGTTGTTTTCCCAAAGTACCCATGGAAAACTCGGACTGTTTCCATGAGTACTGCAGCACCCAGAGGATTCTGCCTCCTGATTCAGCAAAATATCCAGGCAGGGATCAACTGGGATTTTCTCGGGAGCCACTGGAAGAACATCTTCGTCTCTACCTGACTGCTGATATTCCACAGCTTTTCCAGAACGGGAATTACCTTTGAGTTATGGAGCCTGTGGCCACTTCCACTTCTTGTGGGAAGTTCCCTGCCCATGGCAGGGCTTGGGAGCTGGATGATCTCAGGGTCCATCCCAAGCCAAACCATCCTGTGATTCCAGTGAGGCATGGCCAGAAGACACAGGAATTACTCACTGGAGGAAGAGCCAAAGGGCTGCCACATGGACATGGACTGGCAAAGCAGGTGGGACCACATCTCTTCAGGAATTTGATGCAAAAAAACCCTGACTGAGCTAAACCTGTGGATTACAGCCCCTGCTGGGGCTCCCTAAATCCCTGTCACAAGGTGTGCTCGTCACCCATGTAAATGTCCCGTTCAGTGTTTGCAGCCTGCCAAGTTTTCAGCCTCAGCAGAATCTCCTGGCACTGATTTCCAGCAGCTAATTGTGTGGGGGAAAAAAAAAGAAAAAAAAAGAAAAAAAAAAAGGAAGTCTTCCCTTTCATCAATTTTCTGTGCACTTCCCTTGTTCTCAGCTGAGGAGAACAGAAGTTCCCAGTCTGCTCTCTTTATTTCACAGGATATTTTGCATCCCAGCCTGGCCACGTATGGCATCACCATCCTGTGGAGCCTGTTCCATGCTGGCAGAGGAAAAGCTGCAGTGGGCTGGGAGCTGAAAATGATCCCACAATATCAAATAAATGTGGAAGCAAAGCAAATAACACTGGGCAGCTCTGCTGATGGGCTTTTCCCCCCTCTGAATTTGTGTGGTGCCTCTGCTCCTCACGAAGCTGCCTCAGAAAGCTGTGCTGCTTTCCAAGGGATTTGCTGGAAAACCAAAGCCCACGTGGCTGGGAAGGAAGATGGGCCTCGTGCCTGGCTAATTGTCCTCTCTGCCTGCAGGTGACCTCTGCAGAGGGGACTCCTCCTCAGGCTGCTTCTCTCCCCTCCACCTCCCTGGGTGGATCTGCCAAGTGTGTTTTACACATGCACCGGTGCAATTCCTGCCTCCATTTGTATTCCATCTGTCTCCAACAAATTCCAAAAGCCTTGCCTGGGCTGCCTCATTTGTATGCACTTAATCTGGCTTTATCCTGTTTTATGGAGCATCTTCTTTAAATTGATTCAGGCAAAAGCATAGCAGGGGCTTTGCATAGATTTCGCATGCATGACATTTCTGCACAGTTGGGCCCATTATGCACCATCCTGAGCACATTCTGCCCGTAAAAACTCCATATTAAACCAGGGAAAAACGCAGCAAAATAAAGAGAGCCACGGGAGGAGCGGGGCGAGCGGAGCTGACCACTCCCTGCCTCTCCAGTGCAGTTATGGGAAGCAGCTCCCAGTGTTCATTCCCTGAGTATTCAGGGGCATCAGCTTCGTGCCCTCCTCTGTCCAGAGCTGTGGTTTACTCTGCTGTGCTTTGTGGAGCTGGGGCACACCCTGCCTGACTCCCAGATTCTCCTCATCCCCTCTGTGACTCCTGCAAGGGCCGTGTTGGAGCTGGGCACAAGATCCAGGGAATTGGAGCGGGATGGCAGCAGGGTCAGGACATTCACAGCTCATCCCATGGCTCTGGGAGCACAAATCCCCCCCAAGGGTAACAAACCACATCACCAAGGAAAAATAACACTGTAAGGGTTGGAGCAGGGAGTGACAGGACAAGGAAAATGGACTGAAAATAACAGAGAACAGGTTTGGATGGATGTCAGGAAGGAATCCTTCCCTGTGAAGGTGCTGAGGCCCTGGCACATGTTGCCCAGAGAAGCTGTGGCTGTCCCTGGATCCCTGGAAGTGTCCAAGGCCAGGCTGGATGGAGCTTGGAGCAGCCTGGGCTCATGGAAGGTGTCCCTGCCCATGGGCTTGAAGGTCTTTTCCAACCCAAACTATTCTGTGATTCCGTGATTCCATTAATTTAGCTTCTGCCACTGCAATCCAGTCCACCAAACTCATAGAATTCCTGCTTTCACCCTTCCCAGCATGTGCTTTCCCTAGCCCTGAGCAGCACCAGGCGTGCCCAGGTGGATGCCATGGGCTCAGGGTGGCCAGGCCACAGCCAAGGGTGTAACTCTCTGTGTCATTAGGGAGAATTAATCCTTCTCTAAGGGCCTGCTAATGATTTGACAATATTATTGTTATGTTAAGGTTGGGGGAATTAGAGAAAGAGCACTTGTGTGAATATGTCAACACATTAAAAACGCAGCTCCATTTAGGCAGACACTCAGGTTAATGTGTTACATATTAAAAAGTCCAATTTCCTTTGCTGGCTGCAAATAACAACGGAGATTATTGACACTGAATGATTTGCAATGTTCTCGCTTGCTTTTCGCCTCTTGTGTTTGTGTGCTCTGCGTGATTTATAATGATTGGAGCTCTGGCTCTATAAATTTTCCCTGTTAAGAAAATGTGGAGCTGGGTTTATAAGACACAAGAAGAAAGGGGAAAACAAAGCGTGCTGCCATGCACGGATATGGGAATGAGAACGGGATCTGTTCTTATCTAAACACCAATAAACCCATTCTCCTAATTAAATCAGCATCTTGCTCCTTTACTAGGAGCCCAGTGGATCCCCCACAGGAGTTTCTGCACCTCTGGGTCCCAGAGGCCCCCGTGGGACACACTCCAGAGTGATGGATGGGCACAAAGGGACATGTGCTGGGGTCCTCTGTCACCAGCCCTGCTGGCACACACAGCACCCTCAGAAACCCCACTAGACCCCATCCCTGTGCTCAGAAGGAGCAAAAAGCCCTGTAATTAATGGGCTTCCCTCTGCCAGACCACGGAAGGCAAATCCAGCACTTTCACAAATGGGAGAAAGGGAAAACCTCTGTGGACCAAGCCAGGCAAACAGCTGATGACAGGGCGAGGTTTGTGTTGGTCAAAAGCATGCAAAAATCCTGAAAATGTCCTCCCAAATCCCCAGCCAGAGGAAAACCTGCCCCAGTTTTTCCCAGGACACTGCAGGCACTGCCATGGATAAGCTGGGACTGGTGGCCAGCCCTGATATCCCAATGTTGTGACTTTGTCACTTGCTTCAGGCTAAAGCAGGGTGTCACAGGAGACTTCTCAGAGTCACCCTGAGACATGGATCTGTGAATGTGTCAATAAGAGGTGAAAAACATCAAAAAACACCAGTCTGAAAGGCATTTCTGCAGAATATGGAGGGCACAAGGGAGGGACAGCTCCTCTTGCTGCTATCATGGTTTCCTGTGATAACATCACCAATTCAGGCGCACGTTTTGGGTCTGAAAAAACAGATATTCAGACTTAAAGCTACTGCTCTTGCTGCTTGCATCAGGTAGATGTGGCATTTTAATGGTTCAGCTTAGGGAATCCACCCGCTCCTGAGAGCAAAGCTGGGGAGCACTTTAGGTTCTGCCCTCATTAAATCAGTGTCAGCTAATTATGAAATCTCTCTAAGGACTCACAAATATTGGAGCCTGGAGAGGCACTGTGGACATTTGTGACTTCCAAAGTGGGCAGTGGAGGGTGATGTCCTTCCCTGTGACACTGCTGCGTCTCACCCCATGTCCTTGCAGCATGGTCCTCCAGGAGATGTGGAGAACTCTTGAATTTAGACGGCGTTCAAAGTGTCTAAAAGGAAAAAAAAGTGAGAAAAAGGAGATATTTATGTGCCTGGCTGAGCTGTGACTCAAAGCCCCAAGAGCTGGGTGCACACTCCTGAGATGTATTGAACGCACAGCTCAAAATTGACTTTATAGACTCCTCATCAATAAATCCTCAAAGGCTCCGGTATCAGAATCCAAAGCAGCTCTGGAAATCATTAGATCTGCAGTCAGTAATTGATAACACGCCTTTCAAATGTGGAAATGAATTAGCCTTTGGCGTAGGGGGGGTGTTCAGACTGTATCCAATTTCATTAGGCAAGAAATTCAAATGATCAACGAGTGGCCTTTATTGTTCTGCTCTGGGAAGGGAACCCTTTGTTATCTCTTCGCCTTTTTTTTCTTGGCTACAAAGTTTCCAGAACTCAAAAGCAACCTTGTGGTTTCGGAAGATCTACTGACATCTGATTTCCCACCTCTCCAGAGCTCAGGATTTGGGATGAGTTTTGCTCTTGGGCACACACAGGGTGCTTTGTACCCATCATTAACAGCTCCGTTTCTCCTGGCAGTGCCACAAAACGCCAAAAACTCATTCCCAAGCAACTGCAAGAGCTCTGATCAGTGAGGTGTGAGTGAAAGCCCCTCTGCCAGCCACATACACATCTTCTCTCACCAAATAAATGCCTACAGGCCATCTCCCTGCTCAGAAACTTCCAGACACTGCTCTCACTAACTTCAAAACACACAGAAAAAGCAAATTTTCAACCTCCTGTTGGACCAGGGAGTGTGGCAGGAGCAGCTCCTCCACCCCGAGATGAGCTGCAGGATCCAGACTGGTTCTTCTCCCCCTCCATCCCACTCCCAGCAGGAGTCTGGCCACGCTGAGCACATTTTAGTGAGCAGGGAATGTGGAACAGTTGGTGGTGGTGCTGCTCGGGCCAGTGGAAATATTTGATCTTGGGTTTCCGCAGAGAAAGAGAACGCCTCCTCCCAGCATTGTTTTGGTTTATTTTAGCTGCACAACGAGGCTGATTTGGAAGGCAGGAGACCGAGCTGCCAATCTCAGTGTGTCACAAGGCAAAGTTTGCGCTTGGTTTTCCTCTTCGGAAGAAAAGGGTCAGGAAAACTACAAAACAGAAGACTGCCCTCTAAAAAGAATAAAATAATAATTTTGGACCAATATTTAGAGGAATCATTCACTGTTTCTGCTCCAGTTCCACCCACCAGCATGGAGATATTTTTGCCTGCAAGACACACCAACCCTTCAAATGTGTCCTTTTCACAGAACGTGCTGCACTTCCCACCCCGTTCTCCTCCCTGGACCCACGGAACCAAACCTTCTCTGCTTTGCCTGCACTAAAATGAACTCCCATAGTGTGGCACGTTTTCCCTGGAACGTTCTCTTCTGTGGATTAACCACCCCCAATTCCCACAGTTTTTCCTTCCTTAGTGTATTTTTTACCTCTCTGCCCACTCCTGTTGCCCCCTTGGTTCCCCCCATCCACCTTCTTGGGAAATCTGGGGAAGAGTCCCTGGGGATCCCTGCCAAGCCAGATTACTCTGCAGGTTTGGCCTCCCTGTTTTACATCCCTGGAAGGATCCAGACCCTCCTGACAGCTTTGGGAAGTTGGTGATTAAGGGCTGTGCTTGATGGGTGACATCCCCCAGATCTCTCAGTCGCTATTGGCAGACAGCAGATCTCATCCCTGCGGTCCCTCTGTGAGACTTTGCCTTTATCCCTGCTAAATTCTGTTCTGTTTTTATTTTCAGACCTTTTTATTGCATTATCAGCACCTCCCCTGTGTTCAAACCCCCTCCTCCAGTTCCTCTACGGTCCCATAGCAGAACAAACCCCAGTGTTTGGGAAGTCTCCACCCCATCTCCCAGGAGTGTTCTGCAGGACCAGACCTGAGACCAGCTCCTGCAAAACCTCATTTTCAAGTGTCTTGAGAGGTTTTTTTTGGAGGTAAGAAAATGATTCCTCTTCTCTTTGGGTATCTGACTGACAGACAGACCTGATGGGACATGGGTCAGCCTCACATCTGTTCCTCCAGTGTGGTCACACAGATTTTAGGGCTGCTGGAGGGAGAGACAGGCCCCCACCTTGGTGACCTGTGGAATCCAGGTGTAGGTGACCTCCAAAAGTGTGAAAAACTGAGCACTGGGAGGACTTTCAATTTGTCCCAAGCTAGTGGCAATCTGGAGGAAGAGACAGATGCTGTCCTGGCAGCTCCAAGCAATCCATTTCCTTCCTCATCCCTCTTTAATCAGATAAAAAACTGTACAGATGCCACAAGCATAAATCTGAAATGTGTCAAATTTATAGGAGCAAAAAAGCAAAAAGCAAAAGGAAAACCCCACAGTTCCTCTTTTGTTTGCTCTGGGCAGCATCCCAAACTCACCCCAAAGTGCAGGAGTGATCTTAGCTGGGCCATTAGGAGAATTGAATCCAGACCTCTCCAAAACATCACTGAAAATCGCAGAGAAACCCAGATGGTTCAAGAGAACTCGAGTCAGGCACTCCAAAGTCAGGAAGTCTGGGATTTAAGGTGCTGGCAAATGCTCTTGGAAGAGGGATGGCAGGACCAGGTCTCTGGTCGGAGACACCGTCTGGGTGCTTTTCCAGCACCATCTTCTTCCATGGAAATGAGGTTCTAATGGATTTCTCTAACCTGTCTGAGGCACGAGGGGGTTTTTCCCCTTCCCTTGCTCTGAGCTCCAGAGGGAGACGCCTCCCCACTGGATCATGCCAGGGCCCTGCTGTGCCGCTGCTCAGCAAAGCAAACTCCTCCTGGCTCGGCTTCAGGAGGGTGGGAGGTTGTTAGAAATTCTACTTGAAGAAGGTCCAGAAACATCAAAAGTCCTCAGTGGTTGCTGCAGACCCCTGGGGTCATCTCGGTGTGCCAAAATCAATAGTGCCCTTCCATATTGATCCTGAAATTTGAGATTAAAGCCGTTTTCTGCTGCCAGCTGCCGGCTGGAAAAGCGAAGGAGGAATGAAAAGTTCTCACCAGAAGAAACAAAAGCAAAGCAAGAAGAAAAGGGATTGAGTTGTGTTCCTTTGTAGGGAATAATCAGCTTTAAGCAAGACGAGGTTTAGGTCTCAGCACGCTGAGCACAACCAGGGCTGGTTCATTATCACCCAACCAATGAGTTTGCAAGGAAGGATTAACAACATCTTAAACAGATGCTTCCAATGAACTTCCCAAAATATATGGGGTGGGTTGTTATTTTTCTCTCTACCAGGGATTAGAAGGCTGGAGAGTAATTAGTTCTGAAATATTTTGGCTGGATTACTGAATGCTGCTGTCGGAAGGGATGTAACTCCCTCTTACCAGTCTGCCTAATTCGTTCCATTTTGTATCTCAAATTCATTTATATTGTCTGTGGATTTGCTGAAGGTATAAATAGAACCAAATCCCAGTTTTCACTTGGAATTTGTCATTGCACGTTTTTTTCATGAGAACCATCTCAAAAAACAACTTTTAAACTTTTTTTATTATTATTTTTTGCTGTAACATTGCAGAGCCAGAGCTATGCCCCAGATTTTCTCAGATGCCCCCTGGTCTTGCATTTGCAGTTTTGAGGTGTTTGATCTTAGACAAATCATGAGAGCCACGGTGATTTTTGTTGATGAAGCCTCCAGGAAATGAGACAGTTTGAGACACAATGAGTGATTTGTCATGAGGGTATCCTTGGAGCCACTTTCTGGAATGGCTGAGCATCCAAACAGGATGATCAGGAAGCCCAGCATGAGGTGGCAGCACTCAACACCTCTCAGGGACAGCCACTGCTTCCACAGTTTGCCCCAAGCCAAGCTGGAGACCATTCCTGAGACATGCAGAATTCCTAATGGTTCCTTCTTTCTTTGGGATGACCTGGGTGAGAGGCCATGCACTCCCAGGAAGCTGTGGTTCAGCACATGGAAATCTCACCTGTTCATGGGAACTGCCTGGGAATGCAGTCCCTTGTCCAGGGTGGACTTGCAGGAATTAGTCAGGAGGGATTGCAAAGTTGCAAAGCTCCAAAAACCACTTTTCTGCTCCCAGGAAAATTAAATACCAGGGAAAACCCAGCCCTAACTAATCAAATAGGTGACTCCAAATGAATTATTGGCTTTTTCCTGATGGATAGTGGCTGTCAGCCAGGCCTGGAAGTGGACAGGGCTCGGGAAGATGGTAAATCCCATTTACAGTCACAGACATGTTGTCTTGATGGAGAGGAAGGGGAATTCTCCTGCTGATTTTTCCAGTGGCATTCCCGCCTTGCCTGGATCGAGGTGTCCGTATGGACACTGCAATGCCATTGCTTCCCATTGCCCACTGAAATTCCAGTTTCTCCTCCAGTCTAGAACACCAAAGATCCCCTGGGCAGGCTGAGACCTTTTTGGGAATGGGAGAACCCTAAAATTACCCTCCAGGAGCAGGATAAGAGGACTAACATCACACTGTCATTTCCATCTGATCCACAATTCCCCTCCAATCTGAATGTGTTTAGTCCTCAGATCATTTTTTTCCCAAGGACAAAATCTTCCTCTGCCAGATGCCAATAAAATGAGCTGTCCCCACACCCGATTCTCCCTGATCCCACCAGTCCCTGCATTTCACTTGACTCCAGCATCAGTTGTTGCTCTTGGTTCCAAAGGGAGTGTGAAATATTTACAACAATCCCCCCTTTATTTTCCAGGTCACCCTATCACTGGGATTTGACAACCTCCAGGGAAGATGAAAGCAAAGGATCTTTATCACGGAGCCCAGAAGAATTTACAGCCCAGATAAACCAATTTGGAGGAGCAGGAGACGGGGCTTTGGAGGTCTGAGCTGTAACTTGTCTGCATTCTGCTGCCTCAGAATAAAATGGGATATTTATAGGAAGGAAAAGTGTGTCCATTTAGGCTGACATTTGGAGGCAACCTTCTTGTTTCTACATATTCATGAAGCAAGGAGTGTGTGAGCGTCTCCACAGCCAGGAGAACACTCCTTCCCGGCATTTTCCACATCATTCTGCTTTGCACTGATTCCATTTTGTCTGGGTTTGCATGGTTTTGAGCGGCTCCTCTTCATTTCACGGGTTTGAGACGCAGAGATGTGTGACAGTGGTGATCTCTGGAGTGGGGAACCCAGCCTGGGCTCTGCATCCCGGTGCTCTGGCTGGCAGCAAGCCCAGGGCCACGGGCTGTGCCCTGCACATCTGGAACCAGAAGAACTGCCACGGGCTGTGCCCTGCACATCTGGCACCAAACCCTGCCATGGGCTGTGCCCTGCACATCTGGCACCAAACCCTGCCATGGGCTGTGCCCTGCACATCTGGCACCAAACCCTGCCACGGGCTGTGCCCTGCACATCTGGCACCAAACCCTGCCACGGGCTGTGCCCTTCCACATCTGTCACAGCCCTCAGCATCACACAGAGGCACAACCTGCTCAGGTCTTGTCTGAGCACACACATCAAATCTGTCTGTACCCTCCCCTCCCTGCCAGGCCTGACAAGTCAGAGGGGTTTACAGGTTATAAACACACTGGGAAATCTGGGATTAAAGGAAATGGGCGGAGAAGGGAGGTGGAGGAGCAGGAGCTCCTTCCCATCCAGGGATCTCAGGAGAGGACATCATTCCCCCACACCACTCACAACACAAACTGTGCCCCCACTGAACACCCTGGGCTCAGGATGCTGCTTCCCCTCCACCTGTTGGAATTATTCCTTGCTCCGTGATACCCCTTCAGGGTCACAATGCCTGAGATGAAGGAGCAGCATGACCTGATGCAGGAGCACTTCTCTCCTTCTCCCCTTGTCCCTCCCCTGCCACTGGAATCCCTTTCCTAGGCTGACAGCTCCCAGAGCTCCTTTCCCAGGGAATAACTGATTTAATTCCTTTCCTGGAGAATGTCGAGCCAGGTTAGTTCCCTGCCATGTGCTTTGCTTTTCACACTGTGGAATATCAGATGCCATTTTACCACTGGAATTCAGCGCTGGGAGCTCCTTCCTGGCTGGATGTGGCTCTTGGCTGTCAGATGTGATGGAGCCAAGGAATTCAGGGTCACAAAACAGGATGTGGAGCCACCTGAGCCTCACGGCAGAGCAGCTTGCCTTCCTCCCAGTGCATGCCAAGGGTTAAAGCTGGCTTTTTTGACATCTGAGAAAGGCGGCTCTACATGTGAGCTAAAAGGAAGAAGACTTAGGAGTGCTTTCCAGCTGCATCCTTGGATAAATGGTCCTTGCAGAGGTGTCTGGACACACCCTGTGCACAGTCCTTGGTGTCTTCAGGGTCATTCTTGCCTTCCCCCACTCCTGTGGCCTGGGGGACACCTGGATGCTAGGACAAGGGTTTTAAATTAAAAGGGGATCAGTTTAGATCAGACATAAGGAGGAAGTGATTTACAATGAAAATGGTGGGGCCCTGGCAGAGGCTGCCCAGAGAAGCTGTGGCCACCCCTGGATCCCTGGGAGTGTCCAAGGCCAGGTTGGATGGGGCTGGGAGCAACCTGGGATAGTGGGAGGTGTAGGGGGTAGAAGGAGAGGGTGTTTCAGGTCTGTTCTAACCCAAACCATTCCATGGTTCTGTGCTGCCCAGCAAATACTGGTGCCACAGCAGTCCCTCAGCCCCTCTGGTCTCAGCAGAGATCCTTGGGGGTCACAAACAGCCGTTCTGCCAAACTGTGCCTCTGTTCCTACCATTCCCTCCCTATCAGCCTGGCCTCTCACTGTGAGCCTCCAGGTTTTTCAGTGCAGGATCCAGCCAAAAGCCTTGGGAATGTGCAGGAGAGCACATGAGCAGACTGTTCCTCTCACCACATCCCAGATTTGTGAAATGTGAGGGCCATTTATGAAGGGTGGGAACCCTTCCCTAGAATATCCCATTTATCCAGGCATGCTCACGCTTTCCTTGATCCCATTTTCCACCCATGAATCCAGAGGTGGTCTGTATCTCCCTGGCTTTCCCCAACCTTGTTTGGGAGCCGTTCTTTGCCCATCTCCCTGGTGCCCAGGCTGAATGAAGCTTTTGCAGGAGCTCGGGGCCGGGGCTTCTGGAGACCCATTGCTTGTGCACAAAAAATGGAATAATCTATTCCTCTTGTCCCTGTTCCCTCATCTCCCCTGGTTTCCTGCTTCTGCTGTGCTTGGAAAGGGCTGTGGTTTCAGTTTTCCTGCCTGTCCCCTCTGTCCTGGGCAGGGCTTGTGCTCCTCTTCATCTTCCCTTGTGCAGAACCTGCCTTTTACTTCTTCCAATTTTTACCCCCCTGTTCTTCCCAGCATCCAACTCATGAGGAAATCCAACCACCCAAAAACCCTCCCAAACACAGAATTTCTGCGCGCCCATCACCATTACCCACAGGTTTTTATTCCCTATTTTTCTCCAGCTCTGAGGCTGGTTTATATGTGCATATATTTGACCTCAGAGGGATTATTGCAGCCACAAGAGTAAATAATGCAGCAGTGAATTATAAAAGTGAATACCTGAAGATGAAACCTGCCTTATCCCACTCACTGCTTCCTAATGGGAATGCCTGTGATTTATGACCTTCTGATAAAGACATCCTGATGGAGAAAAGATGCAGTTAGAGGCAGGCAGGAAAGGTGTCACGTAGTTTATGGGCTTTGAACTTTTATTTTGGGGCTAGAAACACAGATCTAAAAGGCTATTTATCAGAGCTGGGGAAACATGAAGATATTTGCTGATATTTTTAACATATTACTTTCAAATATTGCTGGAAAAATTGGGTTTTCCAGCAAGAAATTTCTGACCAGGTTGTAACTATGTTTTCTCCCCAAATATTGATATTTGTTCCCATTTGTTCTGCCCCTGACAGCAGGGAATTGCTGAAAAATGCAATTTTTTTTCTCTTAACATATAGGACGATGTATCGATACTTTGGGAAGATGAAGGTGTTGGAGCCTTTAGGCCTAAAGTGATAAATGGAGAGTGTCTAGGGTGAGATAATTACTAAAGAGTTGCAATTATTGTTGAAAACCTGGGCTAATTTGCATGCAAGGCTGCCAGGTTCTGTTTCGAGAAGGTGAACGAGCTGGATTGACAAATTTGCTAAATCTGCTGGAGAAGCACAGTTGAAAATAATAACAATAATTAGCAGTAATATAATTGATCTATTTTGCTCTGTGCATGACAGGAATTCACTTCCAATTGAACCAGCAAATTAAAGCAACATTTAGCATACTAAACAATATTGCTGCTGAAAACCTCTATTTATATCTGCCAATAATTGTTATCTAACTCGGAGGGATGCAGCCGCTCCACAGTCACCTTGTGGTGCAGCAGGCTTGGGAATCGCTGGAGAACTGCTGGAATTTTCAGATAGGAGGGACCATATCTGGAGCATCAAAACAGGGCAATAATCCACTGCTCCTTGTGCTATCAATGAGCTGGGTTTTTTTTGTGTTAGGAGGTCAAATAAAATTCAGTTTGGTGGCCCAGCCTGTGTTCTCATGGATATCTTCTGGTTTGAAACAGAATACATTAAATCTGCAAGTGTGGGGAGAGGATGGATGGAAAAAAAGAAAAAATAAACACCACAACAGTCACTTTGGGGGAAAAACAGCCTTTGGAAATTAAAGTAGTGAAAGTTGTAGCATGGTCCTGGGAAAACAAAAGGGACAAATCCTTTTTTATTCCTTCTCGAGTTTTTTGGATGAAATCAGGAGGTTTTTCCAGCTGCCTTTGCTGTCATTCAGGGTTGAGTTACGAAAGCCCAGAGAAATCAAAGCTGGTTTTTGGACATTGTCAAGTCCAAATCTCAATGGAAAGCTCAACAAAGCCTCGCCCAGGGCCAGGTTTGTGCTGTCCCATGAGGGTGCTTCCACCCCCGTCTCCAGTTTGCTTCCCAGTCCCTGGCAGTTGTCTTAATGCTAATTTTATTTTGTGAATCAACCCCTCCACAGCACTTGGCAGCTTCATCCCTCCCCACTCCCTCCCTTGGCTTTGCCTCCCCTTGTCCCCATGGTCAGGACAGGAGGTCAAGGTCTACAGCACAGACAAACTCTGTCCGAGGGGTCCTTGGTGAAGTAGGAACAGGTTGGAGTTTTTAATCTTTTTTTTTCTGACCAGGAAAGTGCACCATCCTGCTCAGTGCTCACCAAGGGCAGCTCCCCTCTCATGTCCTGGGTTACATATTCCCATGTGCTCCCTCTTTCCAGGGGGGAAATGTCTCCTTCCCACCCCAGCAGCTCCAGGGCAGTTGGTGCTGTGGAGGAAGGCAAAGTGCTTCAGGGGAAAGGAGCTGCTCTGCAGCCCAGGTGGTCACACACAGCCTGGCTGGGGACAGGAGCTGGGTCCTGCTGCGCTTGAAGCCTCCAGGTGGAATTCACTGGGACACATCCTTTACATCCTTGGGGATGGAGCTGCTGGAGAGAGTCCAGAGGGGGCACCAGGATGAGCAGAGGATGGAGCAGCTCTGCTGGGAGGAAAGGCTGGGAGAGCTGGGATTGTTCAGCCTGGAGAAGAGAAGCTTTGGGGTGAGCTCATTGTGGCCTTGTAGCACCTGAAAGAGCTGACAGGAGACATGGAGAGAGATGATTTCCAAGGGTCTGAAGTGCCTGAACAAGGGGAATGTCTGCACACTGCCAGAGGGCAGGGATAGGTGGGATATTGGGAAGGAATTTTTCCTGGTGAGGGTGGTGAGGCCCTGGCACAGGGTGCCCAGAGAAGCTGTGGCTGCCCCTGGATCCCTGGGAGTGTCCCAGGTGGGACAGGGCTTGGAGCCCCCAGGGACATTGGAAGCTGTCCCTTCCTGGCACGGGGTGGCATAGGATGGAGTTTAAGGTGCCTCCAGGAGAGTTTCTCTGCCTTGGTACTCCCTGGAGTCGAGTCAATAAAGTTAATGGAGCTCAGAGAGGGAGTCATCCAACCAAAGGAGAGTTTTAATTCTTTTTCCCATTTTAGGAAATGATGAAAACTGTCATAGACTCTGCTTTCAGCAAGGGCTGTCTGAGTCCTGGTGGAAGATTTCCCTGGAGAGCCCACTTCCAGCCCAAGGAATCCCAGCCCCATGGGAGCCCCAGCCTGATAAGAAAATTGTTTCTCCCTCCTAGATCTGGTCCCTGATCTGTCTTGCCAAAGCTAATCCCACCATTTTGATTTGGTTGGGATATTGGGAAGGAATTCCTGCCTATGAGTGTGGCAGGCCCTGGCACAGGGTGCCCAGAGAAACGGTGTCTGCCCCTGGATCCCTGGAAGTGCCCAAGGCCAGGTTGGACAGGGCTTGGAGCACCCTGGGACAGTAGAAGGTGTCCCTGCCCATGGCAGGTGTGGGACTGGGTTGTTTTAAGGCCCCTTCCAACCCAAACCATTCCATGATTTCAAGCAACTCCTGCACTCTGATTCAAAGTCTGTCCATAGGAGTCCTTCTACAGACTTGGCTTGTGTGTGGATGAGATCTTCAAGGCTCTGGCTAATTCCTCCTTCCCAGCATTGCATCCCATGCCTGAAGGGAAATACCTGGTTGAAAGAGTCAGGACGGTGCCCGAAAATGAGCCTGAGAGGTCCTGACACATCTCCATGGCACATGTCAGACTCCACCCGGCTCCCCGCCTCATTTAATAAGCGACCTGCTTTTTCAGGGACTGATAGTAGCGAACAAACTGCTTAATTTTACTGATTAATTAACACAGGGAAGAGGTCTGACCTTGCTCTGGAGGTAATAATGTTCCTTTCTCCACGAGGGGAGGGTTTAAATCCGTGACCCCAGAGCAGCTGGATCATTACTGCCTGTTGAGTAGGACACTCGACTCCTGCTTCCTGCAGGGAACGTGGGTGAGCCAAGCACTCAGAAAAGGAATTCTCGGCTTTATGCCATCAGGAGATAAGGACAGAGCAGGAAGGGCATGAAGCACATGCCTGTCTCCAGGAACATCAGCCAGACACGTGCCAGGAGTTTTGGGGAGGAGGCAGTCTGCTCTGTCAAAAGGAGGAGTTGAAAGGAAAGCAGAGGAAACTTTGCCTTTTGTTCCCGGGTGATGAGAGTGAAGCAGCCCGGGAGGGAGGGGGGAGATGGTTCTGAACGTGAGGCTGCAGCTGGGCACCAATCCACACTCCTGGGGTTTGGGACCACGTCCGGAGTGTCTGGATGGATTTACAGCCCAGGGAGCTGTTCTGGGGGTTTTGTTAACCCAACAGGCCTGTGGACAGACAGGGGAGCAGGAAGTGCTCCTCAGCCTTGGGCTGGGTTTTAGCTGTGAGCAGCATTTGGTGGGGGCAGTTTGGGTTTGGGGCCGGTGACAGGGATGGATGGAGGTGGCTCAGCACTGACCAGTCACTGCCTGGCCAATCCTTCAGGCACCAAGCCCAGGGAGCTTTTCCCTCCCTCAAGGAGTGGTCTGGTTATAAAGGAGGGATGAGGTTGAAAACCCGGGAACCCCCAGCGTGAGCTGCGTTTTTATCCTCGGGAAATTAAATCAGTTACTGAAATCGCAATTCCATTTCCTACTTCGGTCCTTCCTTGTCTTTCCAGAAGATCAAAAACTGTTTGGTGACAAATTCCTCTGATTCCTTCTTCTCTTTTTTCTACATTTGAAGCAATTTACCTCTGCAAATTCCTACCCTGACAGCTGTTATCCATCCTTCACCTCATCCTGTTATCCCTGCCCAGAGTTCAGTGGCTCTGGCTTCTGGAGGACCACGGGAAGGTCAAAGAGGCTGAGATGCCACTGGCATCCTGTTTTCCCAAGGGTCACTCTCCTAGCCTTTTGGAATATACTGGGTGCCTCTTCCTCCTTTTCCATCACAATACAGAGATAATGGATGCATTTTCAATATCCAGTCTGACAATACCTTCTTCCCTAATCATCCCTCCAGACCTGCTCTGAGCCTCTCGTGGTAAATCCAGCACCAGATCCAGGTGGAAGCGTCTCAGGCAAATGCTGTGGGGTTTCTTCCCCTGTAGGAAAATGTAGTCGGACTGAAATCAAAACATTTTGAAGGAAACGTGTTGATTTCGACTGGGAAGTATCAAAACAGATTGTTTCAACTTTCTCGGTTTGTTTTGACAGTATCAAAATGTTTCATTTCCATGAGGTAAAAACATTCAGGGTTGATTTTGCTCTCAGTTTAGTTTTGACTTTCCCTTTCCCTGAAATCATTGTATTTTTGTCGTGAAAAGCTTGAATAGAAGCTTGTGGAAGTGTCAAAATTCCCAGATGGGAACCCTTCAGTATTCAAGGTGTTCCCAGGTCAGAGTGGGAGCTCTCCTTTCTCCTGGGCACCCCTGGCCCATCACAGCCACCCAAACAGGGCAGAAATAAACCCAAACCCACATCTGGAAACAGGGCTGAGGAGAAGGAGCCTTTCCTCAGTTTATTTCCTCACATCCTGATGTTTGCTGCCAACCCTTTGGGGTGCTGCTGGAATTCCCCACCCTGTGCTAAAAAAACTTTATGGAAGCCATCAAAGCCAAGCCACATCTTCATTTCTCACCTCTGCTCTTAACAGCTTTTGTTCCTGGAAGGAAGGAAGGAAGTGTTTTATGTCCTTCAGTGAGGCAGATCCATCAGCAGACTAAGGAAAACAATTAAAGCAAGGTAACACGTAGGAATTAACCTTTTGGGGGCAGACCCAGCTCAAATGACTCCTCCTCCTTGGCCTATCTGCATCCCAAGGTGGTGATTAATTTCTCCCTGCTGCTCATTAGCATGCTCTAAAGACTGGAGAAAATTAGGAGGGAGCTTGAAAATTCCCAAGCTTTGAAAGGTTCTATTTCCTGGGCCCATTTTTTTATCTTCTTTCCCACTGGCTGATTTCCCACACAGCTTCTCCAGGACTTTTGGGGATGTATTTGCCTCTTGTGCATCGTCATGGCTTGGGAAAAAAATGGGTTTCTTTCCAAAGTGACTTTTTTTATGCCTCTCAGCCATGCCTGAATGATGTGCATTGCTTTAGGTGGAGGAGACGAGGGGTGAATGACCTGCAAGCTTGACTGCCCCCTCTCCATGGGGATATTACTTAAGTGTCTCTCTCTTCTACCTCTGAGTGTTTTAGGAGGTTTGGCATTTTGGAGACACATTTCTTCCAGCAGCTGAGGTTAAAACCGGCTGAGATGAGAAAGGAACATCCCATAACCTTCATTTCTGTGAAGCCTGAAGAGTTACAGGAGTTTGAGGGGATGGGCCTGGGGTGCAAATGACCCGAGAGAGGAAAGCAACAGGTCCAAGGCCTACAGAGAGCAGAAGGAGGGGATGGGGACCTCGAAATAACAGAGTCCTTTGTCAAAGGACAAAGAGCACAAATGCAGCTTCTTCTGAGAGCCAAAGCAAATCCCCTGTACCTGGAGCCCTGCCCAGGGTTAATTTAATGGGTCCAGCCCAATCCCTCATCCCACAACGCTGAGGCCAGGGGGTCATGTGGAGTGTGAGAGTTTTAGGAATACATTAGGAGTGGAGGCCGGAGTCTGTTAAACAAGCAAGAGCCCCAGCAGGAAACTTCTCTCCAGCACAATTAAAAGCAAGCTCGTGCACGGTTTTGGGGGTGCAGATGGGTCTGTGGTCCCTGGCCCCTCCTCTGCCCCTCACCACAGGACACAGCGTCTCCAAAAGCCACAGCACAGGGCAAATGACAGCACAAAACCACATCCCTGGGGTAAAAAGGGGAAGAAAGGAAGGCTGAGAGGGAACAAAATGGGGCTGAGGTGGGAGGGAGAACAATCCCACTGAGCTGTTATTCCAGCTCTGGTGGAAGCCCAAGATCGCTCACAGGAGCCCTCAGAAGTTCATAAACACCTTTGTTTGTAGTTTCCACTTTGACTTTGTTCAGACTGGAGGGGACAAATGTGTTCCTGTCGCTGGCTGCTGATTCTGCTACTTCTCCAGAAAGAAATGGCTTTGCCTTTCTCCAGCGCGTGCCTCATAAAGCAGGGATTAAGAGCATTTTTTTCAAACATCGTTTTTGTAATAGCGCAGCCCCAAACCCCTTCAATCAGCAAACTTGAGCACGGCTTGACAGCCTAAACTGCCATTCCTTAACCCACAGGACAAGAAGTGCCATTTGCACATGGCTGAGTGGCGAGCAGCAGAGATTCATGTCGGCTGCTAATTGCCTTTGGCTCTGAGCCACGGCACAAACGCTCCGGCACCCAGAGCATTCCTCCTCCCCATCCCATCTCGGGAAATGGCTTTGCCTGGATTTCAATGACTCAGGGCTGTGTGGAGCCAGAATTCTTTCAGGAAGGTGGGCAAGGAAAGGACAGCTGGGGAGGAAAAGTTCTCCAGCAATGCCTCAGGAGGTGAGGCAGGAGCTCCTGGGCACAAAGCTCCAGTTGAAGCCTGTTGTGAATATCTCTGGATATTCAGTTTTCCATGTCTTTCCATGTGTAGAAAGAGCACATGGAAGAGCTCCACTGGCCTTCCAAATCCTCTAATGGATTGGATTGGATTGGATTGGATTGGATTGGATTGGATTGGATTGGATTGGATTGGATTGGATTGAATTGGGTCAGATCCTCTAGTCCTTGCCCATGGTAGGGGTTGGAGTGAGTTGGGCTTTAAGGTCTCTTCCAACCCAAACCATTCCATGATTCCATGATATTCCACCCTAAACCATGTGTCCCAGTGCTGTTGGAGGTATCTGAATCTATCTGGGATGTCCACACAGGATTGGAAAATACCAGAGGAATTACAAGGTCCCATCAAGTGACTTTCAGCAGCCCTGAGGTGGATGCTCCTTCAAATGACTCCGGCCACCCGTGGGCAGCTGGAACCACCCACCCAAGGTCCTTTTCTGCCTGCAGAATACCTCAGGTGAGCCCAAAGCTGGGTCAAGTTCCAGCTCTGCCTCATTCCCAACCTCTGATTCCTCAAAACTGAGTCGGGGTTGAAGAGGGAACTCCACCAACCCTTGTCCACAGAGCACTGCAGAAAAAATGAGCAGTTCTGGGATCTGGGCCAGAATCTGCAGCAAATGACATGAACAGGACTTGTGAATGCTCAGATTTAGCAAAAAACATGAGCAACCCTCCTTGAAACTGGGGACAGGTGGCACCTTAGGGGTCCTTCAGGGGAGAGAAAGATGATGTTGGCAGCGGGGTGAAGGAGGTGGCTGCCCAGGGAACCCAGGTGAGAAACCAAGGTAGGGGGGCAAGGACATAAGGAACTGCTTCACTAAAGACTCTGCCATCCTCAGTGGGCAATCCTGATATTTTATGCACTTTTTAAACTTTTGAAATAATAACTTTTGAAAGTTATTTGTAGAAATACAATTCTACAAAAGTAGAAATAGAATTCTGAAAATAACTTTTGGGTGCTTGGCATGAGTATTCCCAAAAAAAAAAATGCCTGGCATTTTCAGGAGTCTGCAAAATCTCCCCTAAAGCCACATGACAGAAGTTACTATAAACTTCATTAAATTCTCAGATGGTTTATATTGGAAGGGACCTTAAGGATCATCCAGTCCGCCCCTCCCACTTGTTGGATTTGTCATTCCTGAGGAAAGAATGATAGATTTTGATTTCCTGTATCCTTCTGTTCTCATTGGTGATGTTTTGTAACGAAATACGACTGGCATGGATTTCCTTTTAATGGGTTTAATTGGCAAATCATTCCAGCTGAAGTGTGGGATATGAAATAGGAGTCTACTCCCATATTTACACTCCTAGCAACCCAAAATGTGGGGTTTCATGGCAACAAGGAGCTTTCATTGAAACAGCCCAGCGCTGCCTCCAAACACTGATTTCAGTCGATTACGTGCTCTGTACCTTCAGGCAAAACAGCACATGGAAGCCCTAAAGCAGGAGCAGCGAGGATTTGGCAAGTTTAGATCCACAGAGGATGCAACCAGCCAGGGATCCCATGAGGATAATGCCAGACCTTCCAGCTGAGTGATGGGGAAAGATCCACAGGGAGAACTGAACGGTGTTTCCCTGGGGAGGACAAGTCAAGCTAAAGCTCCCTGTGCTGAGCAGGCAGAGCTGGAGCTGCTCCATCAACCCCAGGGACCAGGCTGGGGTCAGAATCGCAGAACTTTAAAATTTCCATCAGGAACTGTAGGGTAAGAAGGAAGAGCTTTGAGCTGAAAGAGAGCAGGGTTGGGTGGGATATTGGGAAGGAATTCCTCCCTGTGAGGGAGGGGAGGCCCTGGCACAGGGTGCCCAGAGAAGCTGTGGCTGTCCCTGGATCCGTGGAAGTATTCCAGGCCAGGTTGGACAGGGCTTGGAGCAACGTGGGACAGTGGAAAGTGTCCCAGCCCATGGCAGGGGCTGCAACTGAATCATCTTTAAGGTCCCTTGCAACCCAAAGCATCCTGTGATTCCATTATTCTCTGAAGCTCTGCAGATTTTCTGGGACATGATGGGATAGCAGAGCACTGTGTGGTGCTGCCAGGGTTTGTGGTAACTCTTTTTCCAGAAATAACTGCAGAAGTTGGGGATTCCCTATGAATTTGGGAGTGTCACCACCTCTGCAATGCTCCTCAGGGTCCCTCATGTCACAGTGCCCTGACCTGCTGCCTCCTCCAGTGCATTTGACAATTAAATGGGAAGGAGGAGCTGCTCCAGGAAGAACACTCTGCTGTTTTGGGGCCAGATCAGCACCTTGTAATCTGTATTAGATGAAAGATGATCCTCTTACTCTCACCAGAAATTCCTTTGCACGTTGTCACCTCCATCTCCCATCCTGCACTCCTTCAGGGGGTGATGCAGGAGGAGCAGGTGGAACCAGAACCAGGCTGGGGCTTTCCTTACAGGTCTGGGGAGAAAATGCAGCAGACAGAGAGAGGTGTGCAGTGCCATGGAGACCTCAAAGAGATGGGGGAACTGATGAGGAAAATGGTCAATCCCAGCTGAGAGAGGCTTCTCCACCTGGCTCCTACCAGAGATATGTCTGGGATCTCCTCTCCATTACCAGGGACAGCCTGAAAATATAACTATCCTGTATCTGAGTAGGTCTCCTTGATAACTGGGACGACATAAACAGAAGTTCAGAGTGATACCAGACTTAGAAATCAGTTAGTTCTGACTCCAAGATAATGTTTTCCTTCATGCCTTTTACTAATTAGCATTAAATCAAAACAGTTTGTGCAAGTCTTTAATGTGTTTCCCCTTATTTTCAAAGCAGGATGCATTTCTCTCTCTTTTGGATTAAAAGCTCTTTTAGGGAAAACATCTCCAAATGCCTCATTTCTCTGCTTTTATTTTCTACCTGTTAGGAATAAAAGCGCTTTCTTAATAAGCATGAGAGATTTGTGCATCAGGAACAGAGATTTGATTTGTAAATACCTGCTTGGAAATGGTCTTCTGAGGCATATCAGGAGTGTTCAAATCAGGGATCAAATCTATTCAAATCAGCAATGAAAACTCTGTGTGCTGCTCCCAGCCCACCTGGATAAGGGTGGGTAAGGAAAGGACCAGATCTGTAGTGGTGACATTCCCTGATTCCTAAGGAAAGTGTTCCCTGAGGAGCCACTTCTGGCTGTAAAACCCAGCTACAGTTTCACTGGCCACTTTTCTGCTCCAAGCTCCTCACAGCAACTGGTAGGAAGAAGTAGGAGCAGGGAGAGGCTCCTACTCCATGGATTTACCTCCTCTGCCACTGTCAGTGATGGAGAAGGACTAAACTCAGTCCTGGAGTCATCCATAAACCACTGACAAGTCAGAGCAGCCCCTCAAGTGTTTGCAGGTGCATCCACAAACTCTGAAGTCTTGGGGACATGGAACAAATACATTTATATTCCAGGAAAACCAAACAAATGGGAAAATCTCTGGCTTTTCTGTGGAAGCAGGAGCGAGCGTAGCTGGCGGTGGGAGCACAGCTGCTCTCCCCAGCAGAGGGATAATCATCCCTACCACAGATTCCTGCTCTGCCACGCTCCTCTGTGGCTGTAGGCACACGAGGAGGGACTGGAGCAGCGTTTTTATCCTCGCTGAGGGGACTGCAGCTGGTGATTTCAGTGGCATCATGAGGTCCTTGCAGCATCACAGCCTGGTTTGGCTTTTCTCCTGAAGCTCCAGGTCACTGCTTTGGCTCAGTCTCCACAGGTTGGGAATGAAGGTACATTTAAATCAGCCTCAGGAGGGGACCTGGGAGAGTGGATTTCCTGCAGGAGATGAACTGGGATGTGTTCATAATGCAGCATGTGATCCCTCAGACTCTGTCAGCCTGCAGAAGGCAGCAAACAATCCACTGCCAGCTGGCAGAGCATTCCCAGAGGGAAAGAAGTCTCTCTCCTAATCCTACCTGAAGCAGGAGGGCTGAGCTTGATCTGTGTGCGCAGACACAACACTGGACTGGCTCAGATGAAGACGAGGATGTTCAGACAGTTCTGTGACAGAAAATCAGATGCAATTCTCTGCCCATTCCCGTCCCAGGGCTGGAATCCCCAGTCCAAGCAGCCTGTGGGATCTGGAGGTGGAGGACAAGCCCACCCTCAGAGCTTTTTCTCCTTTGCTACCCAACCCTTCAGCTGTGGTCACATTTCCTCCAGAGCTTGGCAAGGAGTCTTCTACAGCCAGGCCTGAGTTATCACAGAAAGTGCTGCTGGTGGAAAGCAGGCAGAGCTGTTCCAGCACAAGAAGAATGTTGCAAGGAATGCAATGGCATGGAGAGGTTTAAAACAACCTCTAGCCAGGGCTGCAAGAGCAGCTCCCACCTCTCTGGGGCTTTCAGGGGCCTCAGCTCCTTCTGTCCAGCTGAGCACGGAGCCCATGTGCAGGAAGATCCCCAGAGTTTATGGATTGGACAAGTCTGGGCAGGACTTTTCTGGCACATTTGTGACTCCCTGCCAGCTTTCAAATCCTCGTTCCGAGCGCTGGAGGTCTGAGTTTCTTAAAGAAGCCATTGCCAGGATTTGTTTAAAATGAATGAAACTCTATTTTTTTCCTAATCTTGTTTATATTGATCCCTCTTGTGAAATCAAGGAACATGTAATCAGCTTTTCTATATATCACAGGCTGCTAAAGGTCACCCAGATATCTACATCATCCAAAATATGAATGATGGCAAATATTTCTACCCTAAACACATAATATCTGTTACAGCCAAGGACAGAAGAGAGAAGGATGTTATCAACATATTTTAATTAATGACATGGGAGAGAAAAGCCCTGAGCAAGCATCCTGTGCCTGCCCAATTTAATGAGTGCCACTTTTCACCTGGAGCTGAGTTGGGCTCCTTAAGCTTCAGGTCACTGGAGGGATTTTCCAGACTTGGATGCTTTGGGAGCAGATTTGTTGTACCTGTTCCCTATTTCTTGTTGGCCTTGAAGCAGCAGTGATCCAAACCTGACACAACGCCCAGGAGATGCTCCCCAGCCCTGCCCAAGCACACCAAGGACTGCACATGATTTTGGGAGGTGAGGAGTTGTGAGGAGGAGCTGGAGCACACCAAGAGTCAACCTTGATGTCTCCACTTGGTGACTTCCAGCTCTCAGGCTACAGATGCCAGCTCTGCCTGTGCAAAGGGGGTGGGGAATGGTCTGGTTCACTTTCAGGATTGTCCACAACCCCGTTTGCTTCTTACCCAGGAGCTCCTTGGCAAAGTCTGCTTTGATTTACAGCCTGTGCTGCTGGAGTTGCATCCCTTTGTCCCCCAAGTCTTATTGGGAATTACTTGGAGCTGGAATGTGTCTGTCCTGTCCTTCCAGTCTGGGCATGAAGGGTTAAATTTCACATGGTGACAGCTCCTAATCCAGGGAGCTCATGAAGGCTGAGGAAGCCTGGACAATTTATGATTTCATTCCAGAGCAGGATGAGATGCTGAGGCTGGCAAGGCTGACAAGTGAGGCCCCTTCTGCCTCCTGGATGGGATTCCAAAAGCAGGAGGGACCTCTCTGGCCACGAGTGCTGGGCTCCACTTCTCCCCACGCTGCCCAGATGTGATGGAACAGGGCCATGTCCAGATATGTTTTCAGTCTAAGTGCTGAACTGTTCACTAAGGAAATTAGGATGTACCAGTTTGAGCAGCCAGAGTTTCTGGATAGTCCTTGCAATGGCTTTTCCTTCCAGGTTGGAGCAATGTCCATCTCCTTGGGACAGGGAAGGATCACTGATTCCTTCCAACTTTCAAAATTGCCTTGCAAAGAAGAGCAAACTCTCGGATGGCCAAGGTAGACCAGGGGTTTGTTTTTCCAGATACTTTTCCCTTTGTTTGTAATGCCCACAGACATTTCAGAGGATGCATGGCTGAGTATTTAAATGAGAAAACACTTCCTGGAGAAAATGACCCATGGAACACTCCCAGAGCTCTGGGACACAACAGCAGAGGAGGTAAAGATTACTAAACAGGCAAAAATTCCATGCAGGTACAGCTCCAGCTCTCAGCAGGTGGTGGGAATAAAAGATGATGAAGGCAAAGATGAATGTGGTGTCTCCTGACAGTGGGAGATGAAAGCACACTGGAGTCAGGCATTTGTGTCTGTCTGTTCTCCAGGAACTCTTGGAAAGAGGGTTCTGCCTGTGTTTTGTTGGAATAAAAGCCAGACTGCATAAAAAAAGATCATTAGGGGCTGTGTTGTTTTTATTATCTGTGATTTTTTTTGCCTTGTGCTAATGGATCCCAGACCATCCCAACCCAAGCCTAGCCGGGGGGAGAGCTGGAGGGATCTCTCCCTCTGCCAAGGCTGAGCTGCTGAGCGTTTAATCACAACCAGGAGATGGGAACCAAGCCCAGAGCTCTTCAGTTGCCACTTCCCAGGGAGAAAGAAGGGTTTGAAAGCATCCCAAAGTGTCCAAAGGCAGCTTGGATCCAGCTGTTTCAAACAAGGTTCAGAGGTGAGCACACCTCAGCACACCTGTGAGACCACTGGGGCCCTGCTCACCCCATACCTGGAGTAAGGGATGAGGAAAACCAGAGCAGAGCTTTCTACAGCAACCTGAGCTACAAATCCATCAGTATCCCTGGATAATCCTTTCTTCCTGTACAAGAACAAGAGGATCAGAAAGAACATGAGCAGAGATTGGTTCAGTCAAACAGGAGGAGATGGGTTTCATCCATTCCCTGGATGCTGCTCATGCCAAAGGACATGGTGACTGCTGAGTCTGCTTGGATCAGGGAGGAAAAATCCATGAATACGGAGAAACTAGGGCTTCCAGTTGCTCCACCTCTGGTTTAGGTTGGATATTAGGGAAAATTTCTTCACTGAAAGGGTGGTCAGACACTGGAACAGCTGCCCAAGGCTCTGGGGGAGTCATGTCCATGGAGGGATTTAAAAGGCATGGGACTTGGGGACACGGGTCAGTGGCGGCCTTGGAAGTGCTGCAGGAATGGTTGGACACAATCTTGGAGCGCTTTTCCAACCTTAATGATTCCATGGTTCTACACATGGACAACAGAACCTTTGTGCTGGGAATGTTACCTGCCTCTGAGCTCAATCCACACTGGAATGGGTCCTTCACCCAAACATCTCTAATCTGTCAAGGCTTAGAGTGGTGACAGTGCTGGTACAGCCTTTCTCCCCCTCCCTGCTTGGTCCAGGTTCTCCCCAAATCCACTAAAACTGCCGTGGATTCCTTATTTACCAATCCTTAGCCTCACAGCTGGGAAAGTCCTGCTGTCCAATGGATCACACCTTGTCCAGTGAATGCAAGAGGACGTAGCTCCTTATTTTCAGTACATGGCCGGAATATTTCTGCCAAGCAGAATTCCTTCCAGAATTCCTCACTGGCACCTGATGCCAGCCGGTCAGGAAGACAAAACAAGTCTTGTCTCATGAATATGGAGCAGGGAAAAGGCGGGAGGGAACGTGGGGAGCATCAGGGATTCATCGAGCGCTCCAAACGGCGCTCACAGCTCAGCACACCAGAACTGCAAATATCGATGGTTCCGGCAGGCCGGGGGCGATACTTGGGGAGAAATGGACACTTTGGAAAGGCAAATTCTCTGTGAGTGAGAACCGCTGTCTCAGAGCTCATTCTGAGCTTGGCACCAAAAAGAGGGAAGTGCCTGGGGCACGCATAAGGATTCCTGAAATGTTCCATTTATCCCGTTTTGGGCTGGTGGCTGCTGGCCATGTTTATGGGCAGTGCATTAAACCCTGGGTGAAACGATTGGCATCAGCAACTTCCCAGTGCCCTTCCCACTCTGCTAAACCCAACAGCAGAGAATGGGATGTATCCAGCACATGGCTAATGTGGGATTGCAGCGGGAGCCCCGTTGGAAATGGAGAGAACCCTGCAAGAGGCGTTGTGAATTCATTAGGAATCCATGCGGCTCCAATCGAGAATATCTAAGCAGTGACCTTCATACAAAATGTATCGTGCAACGCTCTCTATTAAAATAATCATAAACACAGTCAGCAGTAAACAAAACAATCCAAATGTGCCTGGAAAACAAATGCAGCCAGGGGATGGTGGATGGAGCAGGGATTAAATTTCGATTTAGGTATTACAGGCAATGCAGGGGTTTTTTTGCCTTTTCTTTTCAAACAGTGTTTCCAAAATCAATAGCAGGGGGGAGGGAAATGTGGTGATTGGGAACGTGGGGAGTAATTGCTCCAGTTTGTCACCGCTTGTGTTCCATGTTGGAGTGTCCATGAGGAGAGGAGGCTGCTGAAGCCGGCCCCAGTCAATATTTGTCCAGAGCACAGGGAAAATCCTGCAGTTCTTTTGGATCCCGTGCTTCCCCTCTGCCAACATCTGTCCTTCCCATCGGGATGAGACCAACGGATTCAGGATCAAACCAGCGTGGTGCCAGAGGACACAGGAACACACAGAGCAAAGCCAGACTGGGACCTGCGGGATGGCAAAACAGAGCTACAGAGAGACTCCCAGAGCGAGGGATGAGGCTGTGCCAGACTCTGAGCTCCTTCCAGGGGCTGTGGCAGTGTTGCAGCTGAAGGAAGAGACTCCTTTTGTCTCTCTAAGATGCTGCCAATGAAGTCCTGCTGTAATTTTCAGTCCCGTACTGGCAGGAAAGGTGATGCTCCAGAGGAGAAGCCAAGGCTCCTTCGTGCATCAGGCAGAGAAGCCAAAGGCCAGTGTCTGCTGGGAGTCCCAGGCTGCTGGCTGCTCTCTGCTGGGTACATCCAGCTGTCCCTAAAAATGGAGAGCTGGGAATGTTGAGCTGGTGCTGGGGTGGTCATGGCTGCCCAGTGAGGATCGTCATTCCCAGAGGGTGATCAGTGAGCTTCGGAGTCTTCGTAGAGTGCCAGGAGGGTTTGGGCTGGAAGGGAACTTAAATCCCATCCAGTCCCACTCCTGCCATGGGCAGGGACACCTCCCACTATCCCAGGGTGCTCCAAGCCTTGTCCAACCTGGCCTTGGACACTTCCAAGGATGGAGCAGCCACAGCTTCCCTGGGTAACTGTACCAGGGCCTCAGCACCCTCACAGGGAGGAATTCTTTCACAATATCCCGTCCATCCCTGACCTCTGGCAGTGGGAAGCCTTTTCCCCCTTGTCCAGTCACTCCATCCCTTGGAAATAACCTCTCTCCACATTGCCTGTCAGCTCCTTCAGGTACTGTGAGGCCACAATGAGATCACCTGGAGCTTTTCTTCTCCATGATGAACAATTCCAGTTCTCCCAGCCTTTCCTCATTACCTTGAAAGAGTTCCTTCCCTGGCAGCAATCCCCATGTGGTTTCACCAGTGCCCACTTTGCTTTTCTGTACTTAGAAGTCATGCCAGCTTGGAGGTTTTCCCATTTTCCACAAGTTTCTTCCAAATCTTCAGCTTTTCCTTCCAGACCTGTTGCAGTTTCTGCAGGAGCAGAGTCAGAGTATCTCATCTGCTGCAGTCCCTGCTTTTGTCTTCCATGCTTTCAGGCCCTGCCTTTGCTCTTCCATTGGATGATATTCCCACCATCCCTTCCCAGGAGACCTGCAAAACCACAGGAAGGATCTCAGGAGCCCAAATGGACACAATTCCCCTCTCCTGCCCTCATCCCACCAGCCTGAGTGCCCCATCATTTTCATTCTTCATCAAGCCTGCTCTGTTCCTGCAGCTCTGCTCTGCCTCCACCCCAGACTCCATCCCAATCCCCAGGAACAATCATTTTCAGTCTGGGCCTTCCTGGATTAGCTGCAATCTTTAGCTACAAGGAGGAGCAAAGGCTCCAGGGACAGCCTTTTTTTGGAGGTTCTAATATGTTTTGCCAGTTTCAGTGAAGTTTGAATTTGTCAATTTTCATTCTCTGCTGACATTTCCCAACTTTTGTGTCACATCTTTTTTGGTTGGTCAGCCTTTTTTCCATCCTTTCTGCTCCTTTCTCCTTTTGGGAAGGTTCCCATCTTGCTGCTAATATGTTTAGTCACCCTGCCATAGCTGTAAATTTTTGCAACATATTTTCCCTGTTACTTTCCAGCCAACTTCCAGACTGCCTCCTTAACTTTCAGGCCCCCAAATTTTCCAGCAGGTTTCTACCAAATTTCCTGGATTTGCCTATGTGATTTGAGAGAGACCCACACTTACTTTCTCCACCTCTGCTTCCAAATGATTTTCTAATGGTTTGTCACCACAGTTATTTCCTGTGACCCCCTCAGCACCTATAACAAGTTCACCAAGTTTTAGGGTTCTAAGGTGACAATGAATTTGCTGGATTGGATCCCATCTGAAGACACCTCATCCCATCCATAGTGTGATTGTTTTTCTGATTCCCCCCTTTCCTTTGTGTGCCAGGAGGTCCTGGGCTGCTCTCCATGTCTGGCTGCATTCCCAACACTCCCAACTTCTGTGGTTCAAACCAGGGTCCAACACACTGGCACTGGAAATCCTCCCCACGCCCTTCCCTCTCCTCTGTGCCTCACCTGCTGCCATTGTGTGCCCTCATAAGTGATTGAAATGTTCATTGTATGATCTCATCTCTGGGTTTGCCCCTTCTTTTCCAGGGAATGAGGCAGGATTGACGCTTGCTTCCAGAGCCTTTCCAGCGCTCCCACATCACTGAAATCATTCACCCTAAAAAGCAGTTCTTTAAGTGAGCATTATCACCGAGCTGCCATCGATGCCTCCCTCCTGATTAGCACTAATGAATCTAATAGGCTGCTGTTATCAGTATCCTTGCACATCATATGGTTTATTGATGGACTTGGGTGCCTATTTGCTCTAATGAAAACTATGGAATTGCAGATCCATCATGCCTAAGTGGTGATGGAACCCAGAGCCTGCTGTAATTGTTGATTCCTTCGTCGAGAAGTGGATTTGAGAACCTCTAACCACAAAAAGCCACTGAGTTATTTTTTTTCCTCCTAATAAATAACCCTCTTTCCCATAAAGGCAGAAAATTCACACTGATAAAGGAAAATAAATTTTCACGTAGGGCATAATTAGTTAGTGGGACTTGTCACCACGGCAAGTTGTTCAGCCCAAGAACGGGAGAGATGGAAAAAGCTCAGTGATCAAATGGATAGGCAGAAGGGCACAGTTACAGCTCTGGCTGGAAAAGGCTGGGAAGGGATACAGAGCTGCATATCCCAGGCTTGCTCCATTCTCCCACAGATCACAATGAGTGGGGCAGGAAAGGCAGAAAGTCTTGTACCGCTTTCTAAAGTATCTGGGGAGAAACAAGGTCACCAGCCTGCTGAGCATCTGACCTGCCAATGCTCAGAGACCCCCATTTCTGTCCTTTCACAGAGTCCCAGGATGGTTTGGGTTGGAAGGGACCTCAAAGCTCATCCAATCATCCCACCCCTGCCATGGGAGGGACACCTTCCACCATCCCAGGCTGCTCCAAGCCCTGTCCAACCTGGCCTTGGACACTTCCAGGGATGGGGCAGCCACAACTTCTGTGGAAAATCTGTGCCAGGGCTTCATCACCCTCCCAGGGAGGAATTCTTTCCCAATATCCCATTTAACCCAGCCCTGGGGCAGTGGGAAGCCATTTTCCCTTCTTAATTCTTATTTAAGCTGCCACATTCCCCTGTTCATAATGAAATAACTTCCTTCAATTCCTTACACATTAAAATGAGTTGTTAATAATCCTTATCTATAATGTGAAGTCAGCATTCAATATGAGAATAAATGCAATAAACAACCGGCATGCCTCAGAAAATTGAGCAGTTTCAGCTGAATATTTTTTAATCTAAAGAAAACCTTGGGGTCTCTGTAAAATCTGAACTTTTTCACAGTTTCTGGAAAAATCAGAACCATTTCCCACTTTTTTTTTCCCCACCAAAATCTAGGTGCTGAGGGTTTTAAAGAAGAGGGTGACTGTAAAGTCTAAATTATATTGGATCAAAACGTGTTTCCAGACAGGACAGGGGGGCTCAGGGGTCACTGTTGGTCACACTCATGGCCAGCACAGCTGTGGAGGATTCAGGTGATGCTTTAACCTGTGTCCAGCAGGAATTCCAAACCCACTCAGGCTGTCCATGCATGTTTCTGACTGGGTGGCCACCAACACCCAGCTCTCAAGACACCCATGACTTGGGGACAAAGAAAGAAAATTCCCTGGCAAAGTCAGAAATTCCCTGGACAAACCAACCTGTGGCTGTCATTCCAGAGGGAGACAGTGGACAATCTGCAGGGACAAAGCCTTCATCCCACCTTCTCCTGGCTTTTCCTCTGATTCCTGGTACTACACAGGCTGTGTGTCCTGGGGGGCACACAGGGGACCTCCAGGTCAAGCCAGCTGTGCCACATCTGGCACGTGTCAAGGCTGCACAGAGTAACCCTGACATCTAGTGGCTTCCAGAGCCCTGGACATCTTCAGCAGGGTGGAGCAGGGATGAGCAGGAGGCACCCACAGGCTGTCCAAGGCCCCTTCCCATGGATGCAGCCAACAGCTTTTCCAGAGGGCAGAACAAGGTGTGGACAACCAGCTCCACTCCGAGGGATGTTGTTAATAAAGTAATGTGTGTCGCTAATTAATTATTTAGACCCTGTTTTGTTGGGGTTTTTTAAGCAGGCTGTTGGGTTTTGGTAGCCCCAAAGCTGAGCTTGCCCTGGGAACCTTGCCCAAGGGAAGTTTTAACATGGCCTTCTTGGGAAAACAAAGTGTGGGACAATGGGTTTCACCAGACAATGACCTGTGCAGCCTTCTGTGTGCTGGAAAGGGTCCAGGGATGCTCCAGGAGCAGGCAGGAGGAGGAGCCAAGGACAGGGAGTTTTTAGTGTGACCTCTTCCCATATTAATGCTTAAAATTCCATTTTAATGGAGACTGGAGCCCCCAGCTTCCCACTCCTGCTGCCAAGGTGGCTTTTGGGGAGGGGATTCTATAACAAAGCCTTCTCTGAGCAGGAACACCCTCTGCCTGCTCTCCAGGAGAATGATTGTGGGAGATGTGGGAGATCTGACCACCCTCTTGCATCTGATCAGGCAAGACAATGTCTCAGTTCAGTCAGCTTTCAGTGTCCCTGTCCCCCAGCTGTGCCACCAGCTGAGTGTCCAAACCCTGCTGCCACATCCCCCACACCCTCTCTGGGTCCCCTGATGCAGCTGGAAATCCTCCCCAGGTCCCCCTGAACAACAAAATATCCCAAGGGGAAGGCAGCCAGGAGCAGAGGCAGTGAAGGTGATGGGGAATGGGGAGAGGTTTTGCTGCACCACTCCCAGCGATCAGGGAGCACTGCTCCCTGGCAGACAGGAGTGCAAATCCTGCTGCATCCAGGGCGTGAAGGAATCCACACAAAAGCAGCTTGGGAAGCAGCAGAAATCAGGGAACAGTCATCCCAGAGAGAATCCTGAGGGCTGCTGTCCCTGTCCCCGCTGCTGGCACTGCCAGGGGAGCTCAGGGGTGCCAGGCGCACTTTTGGCACCGTTTTTCCCTGCTGACTCCAGATTTCCCAGCAATGTGGGAAAGCCACCAACCCCACATTTCTGGGCCCTTCCAGCTGTTGGTCCCTCAGAACTGCCCGCCCTGGGAGTCCTGGGTTTGGCTCTGATCCCATCCCACCAGCTGGGCTGGGCTGCTCTGGAATTCCCAGATCCCCAGCTCTGTGCCCAGGTGGCCCAGCACGGAGCTGGGGCAGGTCTGGGATGGGATGAGGTGGAGCACAGCTTTCCATGTGCTCATGGTGCTCATCCATAACCCCTCCTGGACATCTCCTGGATCATGCCTCCTTCTCCTGCTGCAGCCATGGGATGGACAGACAAACTCCTGCCACTCAATCCCCTCCAGCTCTGGCTTTCACCAGCAGTTTTGGGACATCCAGACCTTGTGGGTGCATGAAATGCTGCTGGGACAGACATCCCTGGCAGCATTCCTGTGGTGCTGGTGCTCCTGCTGTGCCAAGGACAGTGGAACTCACCAGAGGATGTGAAATCCTGGTGCTTTGCCACAGGGAAAACACTCCCCAGGGGATAGCAGGGAGCAGTCTGCCTGTTTTCACAGAACCCCAGGATGGTTTGGCTTGGGAAGGACCTTAGGACCATCTCACTCCACCAGAGGGACACCTTCCACCAGCCCAGGTTGCTCCAAGTGCATTTGGAGAATGTGAGGACGGGAATGAGGATTTACTCCAAGCACTGCCAGGGGATGCAGTGGCCAGGGTGTAAAAGCTCTTCCCCTGCTGTCCCCTCCAAGGTCCCCAGGGAGGCTGCCCATAGAGAATTCCCATCTCCCCACTCAACACAAGCCTTTCCCTGTCTCCTCCTGCCATCCTTCTTCCCTGGACAGAAGATCCCATGATTTTCCATTCCCTTCCAGCTGTGTTTACAGTCACAGGATTCCTTCCTCATCCTGAAAGTCACTCCCAGGGTGAAATTTGAGGTTGTAAATTATTAAAATGTTATCAAGAGTGTGGAGACAAGCCCATTTTTTTTTTTTCTGGTGGTGAAGAAGCTGATGTATAATTCAATTTTTCCCCTACACTTTCTTCAGTAATACTTAAAAACTTTCCATGCACACACACACAGAGAGGCAGATCCAAACCTTATTTCCATTTATTTCAAAGTCTCTTTGGGCCAGAGGCTTTATCTTCTCTCTTTCTGCTCAGTGCTGAGAAAAGTTTGGCTGTTGTCATTATATGAATAATATATAATAATAATAATAAATTCAGTATCCATGCTCTCAGAATGTTTCTTCATAAGAAATTATTTTAAATGCTTTTTCTGAGGGAGAAGAAGCAGGTGAGAGCACATATATGGCACACAATTATTACTGTTCTCTAACAGGCAGAGCAAAGCCAGCTTCAATTTACAGTTTCCTGACAGGATCGCCTTAAATCAAAACACAATCCTGCTTATCATTTTCTAGATTTTAATTCCTGGGGCTGAAACTTCCTTGGCTGGTATCTAAGAGGGTTCAGCTCTCCTTAAAAGGGGAAGGAAGCTAACCCTGCTTTTTCCAAACTCTCCTTTTCTCCTCTCACATTTAAGCAGGGATTTCTGTGCTCCCAGGGGGGAAAAAAATAAAAAAGCCTTGGCTGACAGAGCAGCTGAGGTCAGTGGTGGCCTCTTGGAAATACATCCAAACATAGCCCCAGCCAAGAGCTCCTGGAAAAGCCAGGTTGCACCATCCCTGTCACTCTTTTTTGGTGACTGGAAGCCAAAACCTCCAAATTTGGTCTCTACACAGGGGAGAAATGCAGTGAAAAGATGGGAAGGAGAAAAGGGGGCAGAAGCATGAAGGCTGAGCAGTGGGAGAGGGCTGGAAAAGCTGCAGAGGAGGAGATGGGATGAGGTTCAAAGCCACAGCGCCAACCTGGCCTTGGACATTTCCAGGGATCCAGGGGCAGCCACAGCTCCTCTGGGCACCCTGTGCCAGGGCCTCACCTCCCCCACAGCCAAGAATTCCTTCCCATTATCCTATCTAAACATCCTTTCATCCAGCTTAAAGCCATTCCCCCTTGTCCTGTTGCTCCATCCCTTCTTCCAAGTCCCTCTCCAGCTCTCCTGGAGCCCCTTTAGGCACTGGAAGGGGCTCTCAGGTCTCCCTGGATCCTTCCCTTCTCCAGGTGAGCACCCCCAGCTCTCCCAGCCTGGCTCCAGAGCAGAGAGAGGCTCCAGCCCTTGGAGCATCTCTGTGGCCTCCTCTGGACTCATTCCAACAGCTCCAACATCTTCTGCTGCTGGCCCCAGGGTTGGAGCAGCTCTGCAGGTGGGGCCCCACCAGAGCAGGGCAGAGAGGGAGAATCACCTCCCTCATCCCTTGTCGCTTCTTTATAAGAACAAATAAATAATGTATAAAATACATCGTGTGTGTAATGTGTATCCTACACAACACCCAGCCTCCTTCAGCAGGAGGTGATAGAAGCTTTCTGAGGGGACTCACACTGCCCATTCCAGGAGCTCTCTTCCTACACCAGCGATTTCTACCCCCAAAATCTTTTTGGTCCCAGCAGGCAGCTTGAGCTGGGAGATCAGTGCTGAGGTGCAGTGATATCCCCCCCTGATCCAGTGTTCCCCACAAAGCTGCTCTAACCCACTCTGTGCAGCTGAGGAAGGGGCTTTTCTCTCCCTTTTCCTGTGCTCCAGGACCTGAGCTGCACCTCTTCCAAGCGTTCTGGTGGCACACATTCCCAGAGCTGCCACATCTCGCTCCAGGAGCCCAAGTGCATCCGAGAGGGAAACTGGAGCATTAGCAGAAGCATTCCCATAACACATCTGGCAACTCTGGCACTTTGGGAGCATCAAGGAGATCCTAATGTGTGAACACGACCCAGGAACACAGTTCAGAGTGAAATGTAGCCTGGTAAATGCTCTCTGATTTGGGTTTAAGAGCTCAAAAACTGCCAGAGAGCTCCCAGCAAACCTGTGGCTCTCCATCCACAGGCAGCACTGCAATGCCAGAGGTAGAGAAAACTCGGGAGAGGATGATAAATGAGGCTGTGAATAACGGGGAGTGAGCTGTACACAGATTTTTGAGCAAAAAACACCCAGGGGCACAGCTGGGGAGGGACAGCTCTGAGCTCACCCTGACATTTGTGTCCCTTGTCCACATTTCCATCAGAAATCTGACTCCTCCTCCAGAGGGAACTTGCACCACAATGGATGAGGAGGGGAGGTTGTCAGCTGTCTCCAGCAGCAACACCATCAGAGGGGGATTATTTCTGAAGGATTGCTTTCTCTCCTTCTAATGGAAACCAATCCATCGAGGTGCTTCTCACCTTGCTGAAATAACAAAGAGGCTTTTTTAATGCATCCCCCAGCCTGGCTCTGCCTTTCCCATCTCTCCTTAATGAATCTTCCAATATATGATGGGAACTGCAGATACAGATCAGCAGCAGGCTGGGACTGCAAATCCATATTCCTCAAAAGGCATTTTTTTGACCCAAACAGGTTTGTCCTCCTCAGAACACAAGTGTTCTTCTCCCAGGTGGGCTTGAAAGGAGAAGGAGACAAATAGCATGGATCAAAGAAGGGTTTGGGTTGGAAAGAACCTTAAAAATCCTCGAGTTCCACCCCTTGCATTGATGCCAATCATTAATTTCATTAATTGCTTTCCTGTTTATGGAACACAAACTTGGATGCAGACTCAATCTAAGAATTTAATTATGAGCAGAAATCACTTTTCTCTTCTGAACTCAGAAATTTAAAGTCACCTTTTATGCGAAGAAAGTAAATATCTTTCAACCATGACAAATTTTTGTGAGGTTTTAAAATTGCCTTTTTTTCCCACTCACTTGCTGCCTTTCTATTCATTCTTGGAAGTGAGAAAAGAAATAATTAACCAGAACAAGAGAGGCACCACAAGTACTGGAGTAGTTCAGCTTAGAGAGGAGAATGAGAAGTGATTTGATTGTGAGGGATCATGAGCAGCAAAAAGAATTTACAGTTATGTTCTAGAAGCGATGGGGATGGAGTGTGGTCCTCTGTTAAAGCACAGCAAAGTTAATATTTTTAGCTCAGAGCCTGGTGCTGGAATGGCAGGGGAAGAAGGAACTTGACTAAAACCCAGTGCAAGGTCTGCTGTGTCCTCTCAGCTCCGAATTGAGCCATTTCTCCTTGAGGTGTGAAGCTGCTGCGCCGAGGCCTGTCCTGCTGCTTGCTCTTAGAGAAAAGATGTGGATTTATGGCCATGGACTGGACGTGCCTCAGAGTCATTTACCCTGGTATTTGCTTCCCAGAGAAGTGGATAAATGGGATAAATGGCAGTTTCTCCTCACGTGCAGAGAGCCCTGTCAGTAAATATACATTATTGCTGGGATTAGCCCGAGGAATCAGAGACATTGCTCACGCTTTTCTCTCTGCACACTTCCCCTAATTCACTCCTAAAAGCCCATCAGTTTAAATGAGCTCGTGATGCCCAGTAATTGATAGTTCCCACTCCTGGCCCAGCCAGGCACACCAGGGGCACACCTGGGAAAGCTGGAGAGACCCTAAAACCTGTTCCTTGTCTAATTGTTACATAGCTGGGGCTTGACCCCAAAATCTGACCCCAAATGACCGCCTGGCCACTCTGCACTTCTCCAGCCTCCCCTCCACTCTGTTCCTGCAGGGCAGGAGAGATTCCTGAGGCATTTAGGGATGAGATTTGAGACCCCAAACTTCGGAGCAAGGGCACACCTGGCACCCCCCAGTCCCCGTGGCCAGGCTGTGGCCCCAAACCCATGGGAGCCACACTGCTGCAGAGAGGCTCTGGGGGTTTGGGTCTGCACCCAAAATACAGGTCTGGAGGCATCCCACCGATGTGGCAGGGACCTGTGGGGCTCCAGGGACTCGGGCTGCCTCATCACCCCCAGCCAGGAGCTCAGTGCTGGCCCAGGCTCCATCCCAGGATGGCTCTCCAGGCTCCGGCTCAGCGGGAGCTGCTGGCCCAGCCTGATGGACACCCTTCTAAGATCCATGTCCCTGAATTGCCAGAGATCTGCTTCGTGCCAGGAGCAGGAGGGGATGTGATTTATTCCACAGCTGGGAGCGCTTTGCTGCAGACAGGGAAGCGGCTCTGCAGCCCCAGGAGCAGCACAGGCCCCTCTGTGCAGCCTCGGCACCACAGCCCTCCTTTCCTGCAGGTGAGCCCACCAACAGGGCCTTGCTGTGTTTACTCGAGGCTTTGCAGGGATTTCAGCCTTTCAGCTGTGGCTGTTTGTCACAAAGGGCCCCTGGGGAGGTGCTTTCTGCACTGGAGGCCACAGGGCCGCTGCTGCTGCTGCTGCTGGAATTGCAGCTTTGGCAGTGTCAGGACAGGGAAGTTGCTCCCTGCTTGTGAAAGAGGCAAAAATTAATCTGATGTGCTTGTAGACCTAAGGAGAACCCATTCTCTTCCTCCATCCCAGTACTATGTGTATTTGCACAGATTAAATTCAATGTCCTCGCCTCTGATGCCTCAACAAGGAACAGTTTGTCAAAGGAAAAAAGCCACTTCAGACACCCAGACCCAGCCACAATCATCCTTTTGAATCCCAGCCTGTGCTGTGTTTGCTCCACTTGTAAAAGCCTGGTTTATTTGCCCACTTGAGCTCCTCAGTGTAAATATTTGCCCTTTTTCGTTGCACTCATTAAATCCTCAGGATTAGAGCTGATCGTACACGAGAGCGGAGGGGCTTTGCTGATGTGTGGGGTTTGCCTGCCCAGCCCTTGGGTCAGGCTGTGTTTGCTGAGCTGCTCAGCACATTTGGGGCCCCAGAGCCCCACTCAGGGACCCATTTCCTTGTTTATTCAATCGATTTGGGTCTGTGTGCTGAGAAACCCATACCAAAAATTTCCTCATACTGAGGTGGATGTGAGCTGGGAGCACACATGGGCTGGCAGAGCCAGCTGTTCCTGGGCTTGCCAACCCAACTGCATCTCACAGGAGACTCAGGAGCCTCTTGGAGGCTCTCCTCTGAGAAAAACCTGGAATTCATGAGAGAGGAGCTGCTCAAGGCCAGGTTGGACAGGCCTTAAAGCAACTTGGTGGAAGCTGTCCTTGTTCATGGCAGGGTGTTGGAATGAGATGGGTTTTGAGGTCCCTTCCAGCCCCAACCATTCTGTGACTATGAAATTAAACTCAGGAGAAAACATTTTTATTTGTCTGCTGATTGAGGGGAGAGGGGAATATTATGGAATCATATCAGAGAATGGTTTGGGTTGGAAAAGACCTTTAAGCTCATCCCATTCCACCTTCTGCAGGGACACCTGCCACAGACCAGGTTGCTCCAAGCCCTGTCCAACCTGGCCTTGGACACTTCCTTTGCTCTAAACACTTTCTGCTTTTCCCTGTTTCTTCACTGGGGAACAATGAAATCATTGCTGGGGTCAGGAGGAATAACTTCAACACCACATCCCCTTTCCCAAAACCTGCTGGTGACGCCAGGGTCAGGAGGGTCCACTCAAGGGAGCAGAGCAGAGACACAGCCCCGTGTGACATCGTTGCACAGTCATTAGAATCCCAGACACCTTCCAGCCCACAGTGGGTTGATTCTCACACCCAAATGAATTCCCAGCTAATTTTCCCTCCTGGGCCACCAGCTCGCTCCAATGACTACAAGTGATCCGCAGCAGAGTGCTCCCAGAAGGAAGAGGCCTTGCTAAAACCAGATGTTTTAAAGAACCAGCCCCACTCTAGAAAGGGAGAAATCTCTTTTCCCCAGCAAAGTTCTGAGGGAATTTAGGATACAATGCACTTTCTGACACCTCTGAGCTGCTGTTGGAACACTGTGTCCAAACCAGCCTGAGCTGGAGCTCACCAGAAAACATAAATTCTCCTTTAATTCTGAAATTTAACTGGAAAGAAATGTAGGGCTATTTCTCCCTCCCACAAGCACAGATTCCTTCCTCTGATGTAAGGTTTTGCTTACGATAATTTGCAGTACAGAAGCTCTGCCCAGAAGAGCCTTTGAAGCCGAAAAGCTTCATTTAATCTCAGCAAAAACAGAGCTCCAGACCAAGCTGGAACATTTGTACACCCCAGTAAAGTTTTCAGCAGCAGTGGACTGCTCCCTTCACAGCCTTCTTCTCATCTCTCTCTGCCAAACCATTTCCCAACTGGAGCTGTTGCACAGCAGCCCCCGTTCCCTGACTGCCTGTGGGTGCCTCTGCCCAATTCCGTGGGAAAAGTGAGCATTTCCTACAGAAATACAGCTGGCAACACCATGGGTAATTCATTTGGTGATAGCAGTGCTGTTAAATGGGGATGGAAGGTGCAGAAGCACCCAGGGAAGAGAGGAAAGCTCTTTTGGAGGGTTGGCTGCTACTGGAAGATACTCTGGTGCCTGCTGCCCTTCTCCCAGGACACAGCTGATGCTTTCCCTCTCTCCAGCAGCATCGGGAGCCTGGATTTCCCAGTGTGCCTCTCATTTGCCACTTGGCTTTCCCAAGAGTTCCACACAAGCCTCCCTCCCTTCCAGCCCCACATCACTGCTGTCCACAGCCACATCCCCACCGACCCCAAACCCGCCTTCTTGCCCTGGAAAAGAGCAGAAGTGCCCTGTGCCACTCAGTCAGAGCAGTGCAGGGACACAGCAGAACCCTGCCATCCCTCCTGCCTTATTTTCCCAGGATTTGAGGAGCCCTGCTCCCTATTATTTATTGCTGTTACCTTGCAATCACTGCACACCCTCCTGGGAGGTTTTGCTGCTGGTGGCTGTGCAGGAGCAAATGGTTTTTCCTCTCTCTACCCCTTGCTCACCCCACAGACAGAAGAGGTGTTGCCCCTCCAAAAGAGGGGGCTCCTGGACCCCTCCTCAGCTTAAAGAAAGGTACTTCCCTTAAGCTGAAATCATTCTCAGGGCCCTCTGCCCCTTTCCCAGCATTCCAACACTGCCCACGACTTCCAGCACTCCGTTTCCACAGCAGCTCAGGGTGGTTAATGAGCTCCATCATTAACCCCTCAGGGCTGCCTGGGATCCAGCTCCATCACCACAGGCCCAGGCAGGACCTTCTCTCCATACTCCTCCCTCTTTGTTCAAAGGTTCTCTTTGCCTTCCAGGCAAAAAGAACCATTTTACATCCAGTAAAGTTAATTCTGTCTTGATTAGCAGGAGAGGAAATGCAGAGCATCTTCCTGGCCACCTTTGTGGCCCTTTGGCTCCAGCCCTCCAGATGTTTGCTGGCCATGCCTCCCCTCCCAGCTGGTGGCCACTTGTGCTCAGGTCTCACCTTGAACTTTTGTTCTCATTGTAACTGATCCTGGAGGAGAATTAAAAATCCCACCTGTCTTTGTTGGACTTGTTGGCAAAAAAAAGTCTCCTCAGAGACCCTTTGGAAGTGGCCTTTTCCATGAAGGCTGAGCTCCAGTCTGATATAAAATCCTCCATCCCCAATCCAAACCTCCCAGAAAAGGTATTTCACAGACAGGTGTCCTGGCCAGCACCACAAAAATACAATTACTCATTCCCTCAGTGGATGATGGTTTGGTTGTCCTCTATATGCTGAAATTTAAAGTTTGCTTCTGACTCCAGCCAGGTTTTTCTGCTGGATCCAGGCTTTCTCTGAAGGTTAAATTTGGATGCTCCCAGGGTCTTGCAGCAGGGAGGTGTCATGCTGTGCCACACCAGGATATAAAACATCTCTGTGGAACAACTGACAGCATCAGTTTAGAGCCTTGATTAGGCTCAGAGTCAAAACTCTCCATGAGAATCTCTCCATATGAATGTTTCTCTCAGAGCCCTGGGAACAGGCAGGAATGGGCACAGGAATCAGCAAGGACATTCTCAGAGGTGCACAAGCATCCAAAGCCAGGCCATGGAGCTTGTGTTCAGCTCCTGGAGCTGCTCTGACTGAAGACATGACCTGAGGTTTTCCCAGTAATCCTGCAGCTCCTGCTGCTGGTGGGGGCAGGCTGGAACCTTGGAGACCCTTTCCCACTGCAGGTCTGCTCTGAGCAGTCCCTGCCTGGACCTCTCTGTCCCTTTTTGGTGGCTTTGCCACCACTTTTCAACTCATGCCACCTCCCTCGGGGCTGGTCTGCAGAGCTCCCCACCCTTGCTGCTGCTCCTGTGGGATGGGACACCCATCCTGCCTCCATCCCATGCCTTCCCCACGTGCCTGGTGGGATAATCCTTTAAGTGACCATTTGGGGATTGCATCCCAAAAAAAGCCTTGTTGTTATGCAGGAGCACCAGAAGTGCTTCCAGAATTAGCAGCTCCTCCAGGTTGCCCTGTTCAGTTTGAGATGTGCCACTTCAGAGCCCTTCAAGGGCTTGATTTGGGAAGTAAATGGGATTCAGAGCAGGTGAAATGTTTGGTAATTACAAATTATTGGAACACTTCACGTTATGAAAGCCCTTCAAATAATTTTAAATTGCTTTGTACTAATTGTGATCAGTGCTCCATTCATTTCCAAAACCCTCTTCAAACGACAAGCCCTGGGATATTTTGGGAGCTGGAGCCCAGAGCTTGGTTTAAAAAAAAAAAAATTCACAAAAATTTCCTTTTTGGAACGCCGCACTTCTGAAAGAGATGTGAGAAATGCACTCACCAGTTGCATGTCACAGGTTCTTCCATGTTCCTGGAGCAACATTCCAAGGCCAATGAGTACAGCTGACACCCTTGAGCAGAGGATATTCCCCAATCACACCACTTGGGAATCATTCAGATATGAAAGGGAGGATTAGAGAAGGAGACCAGACAAGCGTGTTCCTGGCAGGAAATGCAGGCACTGCTGGAGTGTGGGAAAGTGCACTGGGCACCATTCCCGGCCATCCTTCATCCAGGACAGCCAGGAAAAGCTTTGTCATCCTCCAAGCCAGCTCCACCTTGCAGACACCGATTTATGATTCAATAATTGTTAAAAACCTGCCTATGGAACTGCCACGGGCTTCTGCAAATGGGGCTTTTGGTGGGACATGTTCCTAAACTCTGATGGGAATGTTTGGGCTGGCTGGAGATCGGGGCACCTTGGAGATGTAAGAGTTGTGATGGGAGATTTCTCACCTCTCCAAGGTCTCCTTATCTTATAGGGTGATGAATCATCTTTTAGTGATGGGTTTTTCCCACAAAAACATCAAAATCATCCAGAACAATGCTTGCAGTCGGTTGAGTACAGTGAGCTTGAGCTATGTCACTCTGTAGGACCTATTTCTTCTACCTGATGTACAAGTTGGCCAGAAAATTGAATTATTGTCCTCTTAAACTAATAAAACACATTATTTATACTATCCTAACTGGACAAAAGTGTTATGAATCACTAATAATAAAATTTAACTATCACATCTGATGGCACAGGGTGCCCAGAGAAGCTGTGGCTGCTCCACCCCTGGAAGTGTCCAAGGCCAGGCTGGGTGAGGCTTGGAGCCACCTGGGGTAGTGGAAGTACCCCTGCCCATGGCAGCAGAGCTGGGAGTAGATGTTCTTTAAGGCCCCTTCCCATGCAGACCATTCTGGAATTCCATGATTCTATCCATCTAGAGAAAGGGAAAAGCACGCAGATTAATTTTAGGGGTTTGGCCATTTTTAAGGATGGCAACAGAGGGAAAACCTGCAAAATCCCAGTGCTTCTGGCTCATCATCCTGCCTCTCCCATCCCAGCTTATTCCAGACAATCTTTTCCATTCCTAACCCCCCAGGTGTGACCATCCCCCCCATATCCAGCCCTGCAGTGTCCCTGGGATATTTTCATCACTGGAAGGCTTTACAGGAACAAGTTCTTATTTTCCTGTTTAGCAGAAAATGCCCCTTTATTCCCTTTTCCATGTGGTTTTTTTTTTGTGACTCAGCATCCAATGGGTTACTCCTGTCCTGACTCCCTCTGAGGGCCTTTGCTGGGGTGAGAAAACCTTTTTCCATGGCCACTGAAAACGTTGATGGGAATTACAGTGCTAGGGCCCTTCCCACCTCCCTGCACCTGGAGAAACCTCCTCTCCCTCCTGCTGCTGCTCCTCTTGGTGCTTATGTGGCTCATTATCCTCTCCTTTCCCAGGAAAATGCTGAGGGTTTAGGAAGCTGAGGGGTTGAAGTAGCAGACAAAGTCATCAGGCTCCTGAAGGTCTCCTCAGGGAGGCTGAGCTCCAGGTCCTGTCTGGGCCCTGACTCCAGGTGGGGAAGGGAAACCAATGCCTTTGCTCCTTTTCTGAGTGAGGCTGTCCAGGCCAGAGCTGCTGAGACCATCCCTGATGGGTCCATTATGTAGTGACCTCGCCAGCTCCTCTGTTTTTAAAGAACTGGATGTTTGTCCATGATCTGTGCCCAGAACCAGTCACACACCATGGAACAATTTGGGCTGGAGGGACCTTAAAGCTCCTCCTGGTCCACCTCCTGCCGTGGGCAGGGACACCTTCCCCTCTCCCAGGCTGCTCCTAGCCTGGTCCAACCTGCCCTTGGACATGTTCCAGAGGGGAGGAGATGGATGGGCACAGAGCGACTGCACTTCCAGCATCCAATCACCTCTAACTCCCCCTTCCCATGTCTCAAATCCCACTTCTCCCAGTTCCATGGTTTGCAGCTCTGCCCTGGAAAGAGAGAAGACTTCCTGTGTATCTTTGTCTGGATGCCTCAGCCAGAAATCCAGCTCTGGGGTGGTTTTGGGGGGTGTGGGCAGCCAGCCCCAAACCTGCCACCCTTGCCCTCCCTGGCAGCAGTGGTGGGAGTCTCTCCCCTTCTCTCCTCTCTACTTGGTTAGAAATTTTGGCAAGATTTGCAGGGACTTCATTATCTCAGAAACCTCATCTGCACTCCCAAATGGTGTTTGGAAGAAGCCAGAGTTTAGCAAGAGTTACAGAAGAGCTTGCCAACCTCGCTGCCTTAAGAAACCAGGCTGCAAATGTGGAGCAAAACCAGCACAAAATCAAAAAAACTGTTCATTTACTAATTACAATAACAATCAAACCCAGTCATTAAAAAAGCAGTTAAAGCAGCAAACAAACAACTGCTTGCACAGTTATTCCTAACAGCCTTTACAAGGCCCAAGTTCTCCAAAGCCGTGAAAATGAATAGCTCAGGATATCATAAATTTTATACTGCTCCCAGAGCATTCCAGTATTCCAGAAAATGCATCTTTCATCCCCCTCAGCAGCCCTGGCTCCCATGCAGACTGCAGCCATTCTCTCAGCGTAATTTTATAACGCGCACAACTCAAAGCCTCTTTGTAAAAGAAACATAAAAATGATGCATGCGCATATTAAAGACTCGTATTTATCAGACTCCAATGTGAGTCCACGTCCGTGCTTAATGTGGCCATAAATCAGCAGCTCTCCCTGTTAAAGAGAGATGAAACCCTGGGATCAGGAGAAGCTATTTACGAATGCTGGAGCCGCTAATCCGAGCGGCATTTGGAAAAATATTTGTTAAAAAGATTTCCGATCGGAGCGAATCACTGTGAGGATGCAGCATGAAAGGAGAATAAAAATAAAACCCCACCAATTAAAAAGAGCCAAGGACTCCTGGCTCGTGGTGGGTCAGGAGGGGGAAGAGTTTATTTCATATTTAATTAAAGCAGTGCCCTGAGTCTATCACATTCCTCAGGTGGATGTTTGTGTCTTTGAGGAGTCTCCCTAAAGTCTGGACTACAGAAAGCAAACCCTGTCAGAAGGGGAGTTAGAATGAGGCGATCATTAAGGTCTCTTCCAGCTCAAACCTTTCCGTGATTCTGCTAAAATATCATAAAAACTGCATTTCATAGAATCCCAGGATGGCACGGGTGGGGAAGGACCTTAAAACTCATCCAGTCCCACACCCTGCCATGGGCAGGGACACCTTCCACTAGCCCACGCTGCTCCAACCTGGCCTTGGACACTCCCACAAATGGGGCAGACACATCTTCTCTGGCCACTCTAAGCCAGGGCATCCCCACCCTTTGCTCATGTTCAAAATTTCTTATTGAAATATTTCTTATTTAAAATAAACTCACCAAAATAAACCACAGGAAACTGCTGGATCTGCTGCTTCTCCACAGGGCAAAGATGCAGCAGCCTGTCCATCTTGGGGTGCCCTTTGCCACCTCCTGCTCCTCACAGGGGCCGAGCAGGGAGCGAGAAGAGAGGTGAGGCCATGGGGAGAAGAGGAACCACATCTCCCCTCAGCCCTGTCCCAGCTGCAGGCCCAGGTTTAGGCGATTTAGGGACAATCACCCCCCCAGTCTCCCCCCAGAGCAGCCTCTTGCTGCTCATCTGTGTGGCCGTGAGCTCATCAGTATTGAAATTGGTTCATGCATAGTTCCAATGGACTCCTCATTCTCAGCCTGCAATGCTCCAAATTCCTGTTCCAGTGCCACGGCCCAGCCATGCAATTTCAGAGAGAGATAAGATATAGATCTGCTTTACTCTGGTGATTCTCTCTCACAACTGCACCTTGTCAGGCCATAATTTGATATTCTTTTACCATTCCTATAGGGGAGGAGGGGAAAGCCCTTTAATTTAAAAAAAAAAAAAAAAAGCACGTTTTCCCCCTTTTGTTCACTAATGACACAAACAGTAAAATGTTCAGATTACATCAGGGAATGGAAAAGCCTCGTGGAGAAAAGACACTGACAAAAGCTTCATTTTCAGGTAAAATTGCACCAAGCTTCAGGCACCGCATCCTCCTGGTGATGTGGGGTTTTTTTTCCCCTTGCCTTTCATCCCCGAGCATCCCCGTGAATGTTAATCCATTTTACAATGGGACGTTTAAAAGGACTGCAGAGAAATCAGGTTTGATCCGCTCTGATGTCTTCCAGAAATCTCCAAGCAATTTGCAGCTGTGAATAACACACAGGGAGTGTGGGGAGAGCAGGGCTGGCCCCTCGGATGCCGACTCCAGCTGCAGCTCACATCCTGCAATAAAACCATTTCTGATCAGGATGCTGTGGGTAATGCAGGTTTATTTTTCCTAAAGCTGCCTGATGTTTTTTACACCTGCCTCAGTGAGCAGGGGAGGAAAAGGGAAGGGGGCAGGATGAAGGATGGTGTCCATAGCAGGATTATGCCAAAGGGTGGGATGGTCTGGTATTGAAAAGTGCCAGGTCTGGTGTGTGAGGATGCCCTGCTTGAAGGACAGATTCTCCACATCTCCAGTGCCTTCAAAGCCAGAAATGGGGTGTCCAGAAGGGGTATGTGACTCTTCACTGGAGCCAGGAGAGAACCTGCACTTGGTTAAAAATGTGGAAATCAGAGAATCAGAGAATCTTAGAATGCCAATAAAATCCCAGAATGTTTTGGGATTGCAATGGGGCCTTAAAGACCAAATGGTTGGAAAGGACCCTAAAGACCATTTATTTCCATGCCCTGCCATGGGCAGGGACACCTTCCACTAGAGCAGTTTGCTCCAAGCCCAATCCAAGCTGGCTTGGACACTTCCAGGGATGAGACATCCATGACTGCCCTTGGGCACTCTGCACCAGGGTCTTTTCAAACCAGCACATGTAGGAAACAACCTCCATGGCCATGGGGATCCTCAGGGCACCACCTAAAGCGAAACATTCCCAGGTTTCAGGTGTGGAGGAGGAATATTTAGCAGTGGCCCTATCCCCCACCACCATGGGCAGCCTTTGGAATTCCCACACTCACTCCCCTCGTGTGTTTGCAGAGGAGGGAATGTTGCAAACAGCAGCTGGATGAGCAGCCAGAGAAGTTTAAAATCTGGGATAGTAGATGTGGGGTCAGTGACAGATCTGGAGAACAACTCCCTGTGCTGGGAGTGCAGAGGGGATGGTGGGAAAATGCTCCATGCCCAACCCCAACACCGCTCTGGTTGCACCTCCCTGGCATTTCTTGTCCTGCAGAATCATTGTGTGGGACCCTTTGTCCTTTGGCATGTGGCCATAAGGCAAACCACTGGATTTCACTTCCGATCTACAGCTTATCCAAGAGTCTTCTTCAAACATGGGTTGGCCACAGGAACATGGGCCAGAGGAGCCCGGTCCTGCTCCTGGAGGAAAAGTAGCCAGGAACTGCTTGGACTCTTTCCAAGGCCTCTGTGCAGGTTTGGACTGCATGGAATCTTGAATTCCCTCAACTGTCATGAGATTTCTTGTTCCTCATGTCAGACTCTGTTTACCAGGCTGAGGATGTTTAGGATTGAAATGGAAGAGCTATAGCAGGATGTCCTGAATTGAGTCTGGACTGGCAGAGAGTTCCTTGAGGGACACCACCACCACTCTCCCAATCCAATGGGATCTCTGGTAGCCCAGGCTTAGCTGTCCTTTGGAGAATAATTCCCATTCCCACCCCCCAGGCAGCACCTTAGAGTCAGGAGGGGACCAAAGGGGGATACAACCCAGGAAAAAACTTCCTGAGTGATGTACAAACCCTCCTGAACCTCTGCACCTTATTCCAGTCCAGAGTCTGGCTCTAACTGGGCTTTAAGGGACCAAGAGGTCATTTCCCTGTCCAGCCTGGAGAGAGGAGCATCCCAGGTTATCCAAGCAGAATCTGCCTGCAAGGTCCCACTGCCCCTGAGATGCGGCAGGATTGGCAGCTCAGGGCTAAAAGCAGCTTTTCTTCCCCATCTGGAGCTGCAGATTTAAACCTTATCAGTGCTGCTAAAGTTTTTAATGGATATCAATGGGGTAAAGTTCACAAACACAGTGGGGATCGATGGGTGGAATAATACAGTATTGATCGGGGTGCCGGGAGCCGATGCACCCCGCAATCAATAACGAGCACAGATCACATTCCCGCTGCTCTCACTCACTGCCACGCTCCGGGCTGGAGCGCCTGGGAAGGGAGCGAATTCCAGAGCTCCAGGCTTTGCAAACACTGCAGCAGGCACCGCCTGATGGATTTGTTTCGGTAGCACTCCTCAGACGGGCTCTCCATTGCTGTCATCCCCCTTTTTAGCCTTTGCTAAGCCTGTTTGTGGCTGGAATTCCTCTCTGAAATGTTGACAGGGAGAAATGCTCGGTGCAGCTGCCTGGGCAAGGAACATTTCCCTAACTGCACCAGGAATCCCTCAGCTTGAGGGCTGTGAGTATGGTTTCCTAGCAGGATCACCTGAAGTTTGCCATACCAGGCTGAAGCCCTGGCCTTTTGCTCTCAGGTTCCCTCTTCAAACAGAAGTCTGAGGGGTCCCAAGAGCAGGCATCAGGACCAGCACTACTCAGATTGCAATAATGCTGATTTTCCCTGCAGGAATGGGCACAAGGACCGTGGGGTGAGAGCTGAACTTGGCCAGGTTTAGGATGGAATGAGAAGGTTTCTAACCACGCTTGAGGCGAGCCCTTCTGGAGACTAAAACTCACTTTTGGTGTGGGTAGAGCACAGCAGGACCCTGCCCACACTGGGGGGCAGCCCCCATGATCCAGCTGTGCTCTGCTGTCACAGAGGGACCACATTCCCAGCCATCCCATGCCCTGCTGCATCCCACACCCCCAGCCAGCGCAGCAGGGCCGAGCTCAGCTCACAGCCCACCCCTAAAGCACATGGAAGTGCACAATTCCCACCAGCCACGGTGGGATTTTACACTGCATGGTCTGTGCAGGAGTGCTGGGAGGGGAGCCTGTCCCAGCTGCCATCACCCACCACTGCCTGCTCCCCAGAGAACTTCCTTTCCTATGGAAATCAGGAGCAATTTGGTTTCCACACCCCTGAGGAGAAAGCTGCCCCCCTCCACCCTGCCTGCTCCAGCCAGGGCTGTGCTATCCAATTGTTCTTTTTTGAAGAGCATTTGCTGTTTCCAAAGGTTTGAGGGAGCAGGAGGTGCTCGTTCAGTTACTCACTCTGTTAGACACGGATCTTAATGGATGGTATTGATTGGAAGAAACAAAGCAGCAGTTTTCTTTCTCTCTATCCAGGGATTTCTGGGCTCAGATGAGAAGAGTTCGCTGCCTTGTGCTCTAAACAACAAAATACCACATTACAAGGTCCCCAGGAGTCTCTCAGGGTAGCACAGCAGCGAGAGAGAGAAATGTGCAAGGTGTTAATGGGATAACAAATTAATAGGGAATGGGATTAGGCAGGGACACAGGCTGCTTCCAGGGCTCCCCAGGTCTCTGGTGCCAAGCTTTAATCCGTTCTTGGCATGTCAGCCTGGCTGACAGATGAACACAATGGGAGCCCACCTGATTCCTGGGGCCACTGGGATCCCCAATGGCAGCTGGGACAGCAGCAGCATCGGGAGCAGCCAAAACATAATTTTAGGGGAAATCAGCACCCTCAGTAGCTGGAAAGGCAGTGGGATTCTGTCCTGCAGCACTGGAGAACCGGGACAGAGCAGCCAGCTTGAAAACAGTTTAAAAATCATTACCTGACTCTCTGTTGTCCCATGCAATCTTCCTATCCATCTGCCAGTCATTTGGGAAGGTCAAGAGCAAGGATGTGCAAGTTTGGGAACCTGAGACTCACTGCTGCCTCTCTGCTTTGCTGTCACCCACCAACACCGCCCTGGCCACCAAGGCTGCCTCCCCCAGCCATCACCACCCGGACGCTTGCCTGGATCAGCCAGCAAAGAGGTGACATTTGAACCCAAAATCGCTGTCAGTGCCACCTCCTTGCCAAGAGACCCTGAGTTCCATTTCCAGCTTCAGGATCTGGGGTTGGCAGGGGCTCGTTTTACCAAGAGAAGAACCGATTGCTCTCTCCTTGCCCTGAGGGTACCACCCTGGGACCTCTGAGAATTCCTCTGCCTCTCATAAAATACTGATCCCAGGCCTTTGGGATGAGTGGGAGAGCCCAGTATCCCACCACCCACCAGGCTTCAGTCCCTGCTGGCATCAAGAGAAAACCAAAAGGGCTTTTGCCAGTGGGAAGAGGGATGTGCCTCAGGGGGGAACATTTCAATGCCTTTTAACCAGGATGCTGATTTTTGGTGAGCCATGAGGTTCTGGGGGTGGGATGCTCTGCAAACCTTCATCCAGCATTCCCTGACAATGCTCTGGCTCTCCCTGACATTGATGAGTTACTTATTATCCCCAGGTTTTATCTTTTCCCTGTCTTTCCTAGATCATGTTAACAAGACAGCCATGGAGAGCCATGGCCCTGGGGGTCTTCATTAGTTCTTCCCAGATTTATGTTCCCTGCCAGCTCCATGCAGAGCTTTGGGCATGGCTGCACAATGCCAGGGTCACCGGGACATTCCAGAGGCCAGGACCTTGATCCTGTGATTCCCAAATGGCAGGGGAGCTCTGCAGTCATCCCAGGGCTCCAGCTGGGAAATGCTGACATGAGGAAGGATTCCAGATCCACACAGTGAGAGGAGGCACCATGGGATGGAGCTCCAAGGGATTTACAAAGCCAGCCTTTGGCCCATCGGGAGAACATGTGGAAGGTGGAGACCAAACACTCCCAGTGCTCAGTGAGATCAGCATGGCCTTTGGGTGGATCCCAGGAGGGAGCCCCATTTCCATGGATCCCTCAGAAAATGAGATCCTGGGAACGTTTTACCACCACCCTGCACTGGAGGTGAACATGAAGGGTGAGATCCACTCCCTATGGATTATACTCAGTGTTCCCTGAAGGAAACTGAGCTGGAGACCTGAGTGTGGGGTCCCACCCACCTGACCCACACCTGAGTGTGGGCTCCCCCCCATCCAATCCACACCCCAGTGGGATCCCCCATCCACTGGATCCACACCTGAGTGTGGGATCCCACCCACCTGACACACACCTCAAGCACTGATTTGCAGAACAGGCTGCAATCCCAGTTTTCCTTCCCTTCCCACTGCTTTTTTCCCCCCAACAGGCAGTTTTGCACTGCTCACCTCCCCCTGTCCCCACAGCCACCTGCAAGGACGGTGCATTCCACCCCCTGCCCTGCTCCAGCTGATCCCATCTCCATGGGGCACCTCCAGCCCCATCCTGCTGTTCCCAGCTGCTGCTGACAATGAATTTGCTCTTGGTTAGCAATGGAAACACCACCACCTTCAGGATTCCCCCACACCTTCCCTCTTCCTCCAAGGAAGCTCCCACACCTCCAGCACACTCAGCACCAGGTCTAGGGATGAGCAGGTTACCAGGAAAGCCACCCCCCATCAAACACTCAGCCGGGAACTAAAATCCCAGCTGCATTCCAATGAATACGTCTCCTTTCACATCACTGGATCCACATTAATTTGGAGCAGCTGGGGCTAGGCTTGTTCAAGACTCCTATAAAAAGAGCCTCTGCCGCCCAGCTCCTGGTCTCTTACAGCTCTAACCCATAATTTACTGAGTGAGAGATGACCTAAAGAAATTCTTGGGTAGCTGGGAAAATGAGAGGGAGAAAGGAACCATTTTATTGTATAGGCTACCACTGGCAAAACAGTGCTTGCGCAGGTGCTAAAAAAAGGGAAGGAATCTGGGAAGCCACAATAATAATGTATAAATTCCAGCATTCAGGAGGCATCATAATGGCTAATGATGGAAGGAAGGGGTGCAGTGGGTGGTGCTGCCCACGCTTCCCTGAAACAGCATCCTTTGGCAATTCAGTATTTCAAAGTCCCCCTGAAGATTTATTAAAACTGACAAAGTTGTTCTGGGTTTGAGGAATAATGAGCTCCTCCAAGATTCTTCTGTGAAAAATTATAGAAAACCGTGAGTCCCATCCATGGCTAAATCTGTTGCAGCACAGGTGAGATAAATCCAGCAGCAGCTCTTTCCTGATGGAGTGTCCTCAGAATTACAGGATCATCAGGGTTGGAAAAGACCTCTGAGATCATCAAGTCCAACACTTTTTTTTTCTTTATTAGAACACCCCTGGGAGATGGAAATGGCCTGGGTGGGGTTTGTTATTCCAAAAGAGTGACCCACTGCTGCCTTGACTGGTGAATTCCTAAAGATTTCATGTGCCTTCCATCCTTGAGGGTGGAGCTGGAGTGTCCAGATGTGATGCAAAGGGCAAAAAAGCAGCCCAAGGCATTCCTTTGGGCCTCTCCAAGTCCTTGTTTAATATTAACAGGAGCTCTTCGTGCTTATGTAAGTTTGCTCCGTGCCAAAGGAATCCGAATCAAGGTGTTATTACTTAATGCAAACACCCTCCCTGCTGTTTCACAAGGTTTAAAAAGGTGATCAAGATTTATTAGGATTAAGGGCTCATTTTAGCTGAATTGATCAGATGGCATTTAGGTGTAATTTCAGCTAAAAATACAGGCAAGGGATAAGCAGATTTTATTTCTATATAAAATCGTCTCCTCCTCTCCCTGTGCCGTGCACACATGCGGACGTGTTCGCACTTACCCGCAGCAGCTCTGCCTGCTTTGGGTGGATTTGGGGCTTTTTGTGCTCTGGGGAAGGTTCTTTGGGCTGGCTCTGTTCTGCCTTGATCCCATCTGATGGATTTAAACCGCTTCCCTTCCCGTGGAACCAGAGCTGATTGTCCAGAGCCACGTTCCTTGGACTGATTTAGCTCCCACCGCCGTCGCTTCACAGTTGCAATCACAGATTTCTTGGAGTCGGCGCTGAAATGTGTCCAGGCGGGGAGATGAGGGGTGGATGCTCTTGCACGGACCAACATTGCCATCTCACGGTGCCCTGCAGCCTCTGCAGTGATGCTCCTGCTCCCAGAGCCCGCTGCAGGAAAGCCAGGAAAGCCAGGACACTTCACTGCCAGCCTGGGAGATGGAGGGACTCTCCCAGGATCAGGACAGGCTCTCGGGACACCCGTCCTCATCCTCTCCCCGATCCTGATTTCCCGTGGCGATCCCGATCCCGGTGTGCTCTCTGTGCCAGCCCCGGCTCTCCCCACTCTCCACTTCTGTTAATTCTCATTTTCTCCAGCCTCACTAATAATTTCCCATGTGGCCCCATATCAAATGCTTTATTGAACTCCAGATAGATTAGATCTACCAAATTTCCCTTGTCTGGAAAACCAATTATCTTATCAAAGGAAGATGTCAGCACAGGCTGGCACAAACTGCCTTTGGTAAACCTAGGTTACACTTTATCTCATTTTTCTCAGTGCATTTAATTAATGTTTCCTTCAGAATTTGTCCTGCAGTCCCAGGTCTGACTACAAATGGGTTAACACATCCAAAGCTGGATGCTCCTGCTTTTCACTCTCCTTATCTTCCTTATTTTCACTATAATCCAGTTGCTTGTAGGGCCTCATTCCGTGCTATTTGACCCACAAAGCTCATTAGAAAGCTCTGCTGTTCTCCCTGCACACCATGTGTCCCTTCTCCTTGAATTCCTGGACAATCAGGGAATGGCCTGGTCCTGGCTAGGTCCTGGCAGCTCCCCTTACTGCCTGCATTTAGGTATTTCCCTAAAGAAGCTTTCCAAAGCTCCTAACTTCCCCTCACACTGCACCTTTCTGCTGCTCTGACCTTTTTATCCATCCCTGTCATCTCTCTAAGCTGGAGATCATGGAATCCCAGCGTGGTTTGGGCTGGAAGGCACCTAAAAGTTCACCCAGTGCCACGCCCTGCCAGGGGCAGGGACATCTTCCACTGTCCCAGGGTGCTCCAAGCCCTGTCCAGCCTGGTCCTGGACACTTCCAGGGATCCAGGGGCAGCCACAGCTTCTCTGGGCACCCTGTGCCAGGGCCTGCCCACCCTCATTATAAATAATATCTTCATTTCCTCTTTAATATCTGGAGCCAGATTGCTGCTCATGGGAAGGTCTTCCCCCATCTCTGATGTCATGGACACACAGGAGTTAGTGAGGCTAAGCTCTCCAGGAGTTGTAGGCACCAAAATAAAATTTTAATTTTTTTTTTTTTTTTTTAACAGATAAAAACATGATGTGACTGAAATGAAGGCAGTGTGCAAGTTGTTCATCCACTCTGTCATGACAGACCAAGGGTGTGCAGCTTAAATGATTCCCTGTTATTTCCAGGGCAAAATCCTGGATTCTGGATATGCTGAGATTATTCTAGTGTGGCAGCAGAGCAATTTTCCCATCCCACCAGGGCCAGAAATTGAAATTTTGCCTACCATTTGGAGTAAATGTTTCCTCCAGCTATCAATGGGTCCTTCCCCTCATAGCCTGGGAAGCTGAAGATGCTCACTGAGTTCCTCTTTGCCGTTCCTCATGCCTAAAAAAATCCTTGGAAAATGCAGCCTTCCCAGCAGTCTGCTAGTTTTGTTTTGGCAGATGCTCAACCAAATGTTACTTTTTGGCATGGTGGGATCCCATCTTTTTGGAATCCATTTTATTGGCCTCGTGTCAGAACGTGCTGACAGCTCGGCAGGGCCTCATCTTGGGTTGTTCCCATTTTGTATTTTACAGCCCCGTGGCAGCTCTTGGATCATGGGGAAAGGAAGGTTGGGATGGAGCCTGATGGAGCCAGGGAGGGGACCTAGGGGGACAGAGGGTGAAGAGGGACTCTGCTTCTACCCCAAACCCTTCTGGGATGGTAGGGGACACCTCCAGCCTTTACCAGGCTCCAGTTTTCTGGAGGAAAGCCATCAATCCCAGCCCATCCCCTGCATCCACTTGTTATCCAGATTTAACGTCCAAGTGCATGATTATTGGTCAGTTGTTTCATCTCCTCTGCTCTTTGCAGCATTTTATGGCCAGGAATGCGAGGAGCAGCAGGGAAGGGGCCCAGGAGCAGGGAAAGCTCCACCTCTAAGGCTCAGGAGCCAAGGTGGCACACAGTGGCCATGGGGACAAACTGGTGTGATAAGGGGGCTGGAGCAAACAGTCCTGCTCCATCCCAGTCCTCATTCCCTGAGCTCTGTTTTACTTCCCTTCCTCTGTACACAAGCAAAGCAAGCAGAGAGCCAGAGGCTCTGAGTACAGGCAGAGCTCCAAGAAACCAGGACAAACCCCACAAAAGCACCAGTCACGTGCCCCAAGCTAAATTTGCCTGAAAAAAACACCCTGATAGTGTTTTACATCAACTTATAATGACTTTCTTTCTGTTATGATTGCTGCTGTTGTTCTGGTTAATACCCTCCTCACTTAAAAACCCCTGAACATGACCCCGTGGCAGCCACGACACAAATATCATTTGCTTGGATTATTCCTGAGGTGGTTCCTGTGCTGGAGGCAGCAAGTGCTTACAATCACTCAGTACATAATGGAGAAACTCATTCCAATAATAACAATAATAACAGCATTTATTATTTTTGAAATATGACTGATGAATTCATGAATATAGAAAGCTCTTGTTGCTGGCTGCTGATGGAATTGAGCAGGATTTTCTGATGGAATTTTTCTGGAGATTTCTAATGCCACTGCTCCGGATGTGCAAGCATCACCTCCCAGCACCTGATTCCTGCTCCCACTGGGTGTTTGGAGCACAGGGAGGGCAGAACACTCTGGGGCACCTCACCCTGCTCAGGGCACTGTGCTGACAGTATCCCCCAAAATCCCTGCATGATTTAGATGGGAAGGGACCTTAAAGCTCATCCAGTCCCACCCCCAGGCAGGGGCAGGGACACCTTCCACTAGCTCAGGTTCCTCCAAGCCCCATCCAGCCTGGCCTTGGACACTCCCAGGGGCAGCCACAGCCTCTCTGGGCAACCTGTGCCAGGGCCTCAGCACCCTCACAGGGAGGAATTTCTTCTCAAAATCTGAGAATTTGCTATTTTTTTTAAAATTACTATAGTTACAAATAGTTCAATTTACTATTAGTTTCAAATGTTGGTTATGTTGTAAGAAACCCATTTCTTACAGGCAAAACAACCAATAATTTTGAGCTTTTCACTCCCTGGTGTTTCTCTTTTCTAGGGGATGGGAGTTCTGTGGGGTCCAGTGAAACCAGGCTTTGCTCTGGCCCACCCTGCCCACAAGCAGGAACCCTATAAACTTCTGATGAGCTCAGCTCAGTGGGTTTCTTTGCCTTGCAGGGGCTTCAGGGTTGGCACAACTCAGCTCTCAGGGGCTCAGATATAACCTGCAGCAGGTAAACTGGCAGTGTGCTCTGGCCCTGCTCAGGGGAAACAGATCTGTTTCTAATGGGAGGAGAAATGGAAGTGGCTTTGCCTCCTGAGGCTCCCCAGCCTAGTGGTGCTGCACTTTGAGCAGCACAAAAAGCCCTGGTGCTGCAGAGGCAGATTTAGGAGCATCCCTGGCTAACCCAATTGCCTTTGCCCTGGAGGTGGGGAGAGAACTGGAAGGGCAAAAGTGAGAAAATCTGTGGGCTGAGATAATGGCAGTTCAGTAGGAGAAGTTGAAGCTGTACACAAACAGAAGGAATTCATTCCCCACTTCCCGTGGGCAGGTGTTCAGCCATTCCCAGGAAAGCCAGGTGACTCAAGAAGGGAAATGCCACCACACCAAGAATCCCTCTCTTCCTCCTTCTTCCCCCAGCTCTGTATGGCAAACACAGCCCCATCCCAGCTCCTCTGAGGGAAATCAACTCTACCCCAGCCCAAACCAGCACAAAGATATTGCTTTACACCTGGCTGTAATTTGGCACAAGGATCAGCTCCTTGCATTCCTTCCTCTGATGTTTTCCCCTGCGTGCATTCCTGGCCCTGCCTCCCTGTGGATTGACTGCCAAGCTCTCTGGGAGATGTAACTCTGGGTCTGTTTAGATGAGCTCCTCTCCTTTTGTGTTTATCTGCATGTAAGCTCTAAGTGCTTTATTGTTTTCCAAGCACAGCTATTGATTTTTGAGAAAATAACTAAGAAAACATTAATTTATAACTTCCCTGTTCCTCAAAAGGAGCAAATTACTTTGCTACCATATCAATATAATTCTAGAAAAAGACATAGGCTTTCAATAAATACCAAAAGATAAAAATGCCAGGAGTTAAGAGCAGTGAGGTGGATGGAAAACCAGAAGGGGTGTGGAGGGTGTTCCTCTGTAACCAAGATGGTCATGGAATTCCAGGATGGTTTGAGTGGGAAGGGACCTTAAAGCCCATTTGCTTCCATGCCCTGGGCAGGGACACCTCCCACTGCCCCAGGCTGCTCCAAGCCCTGTCCAATGTAGCCTTGGACACTTCCAGGGATCCAGGGGCAGCCACAGCTGAGAGGCAATGGGGAGAACTGGGGCAGGATGGGGAAGTTTCCATGTTATGGATAAGATAAAAACAGGGCTGGAACTTTTAATACCAGCTGCTATCTGTGTCCTGCTGCTGCCGCATCCTCCAGGCTTCAGCAGACACTTCCCAGTGCCCTGGGAAGGGAGGGAGGGAGGAAGGAATGGGCCACCCTGTAATCATAGCCTCGTTTGGGTTGGATGGGACGCTGAAGATGATCCATTTCCGATGGGCAGGGATGCCATGGATCTGCTGGAGGGGTGAGCACCCGCTGTGTTCACCCCCAGAGGAGCTGCCCACCCCAACTCCCTGCAGGCCACCTGCAAGCGATGGAGCCGCTGTTTGCCGAAGGGGAGGGATCCTCACCGAGGGTGTGCCAGGGCTCCTCACTCACGTCATTGCCCCAGGGATGGTTTTCAGAGCTGGAGCCCTCCCGGCATTTTTACCCGGGCTCTTATCAGCTGATTAAGCGCTGGGTATCTCGCTGCCATTCCGTGGGCGCTGTTTGCTGTGCCTGCAGCAGCTTCAGCAGCTCTGCATCCTCCGCCAGCCCTCCCAGCAGGAACCACCTACCCGGGGCAGGGTCTCCGCATCCTGCCCAGGGGTGAGGGGCTGCTCCCGAGCGAATGGGAGCGCCCTGGAATGTCGGTGGCTGATTTTGAAGAGCTGGCTGGCTTTTTGGTGCCATCACGGGCTGCCGGGAGGGATGCACCGAGCGGCTTTCTGGTGGTTTCTAAGCACTGCTGGTGGAGAGAGGCGGGGGTTTGGATGGAAAATGGGGGGTTTGCCGTGTCTGCATTTGTGCAACACATGGTGCTGCCAGCACTCGTTGGCTGGACAAATCTTCCAGCTCTCCCAGCTTTTCTGGATATACAGCTTGGCCAGAACTAGGAAGAGAGAGGAAAAGGATGAGGAGGAGAGCTGCAAAGAGCCTGGCAGCTGTCGGTGGCTGGAGGCAGGGGTCACATCTCCGCTGGATGCTGTGGTGTCCTCACATGGGCTGAGCAGCTCCGGATCAGGGGGATGCACTGGGGAGTTTCCTTGGATGCCGCGGTTCCACCTCTCCTTACAAATTCTGCTGTCCCAGCACCAGAGTTCACTGGAGCTCACACCCCTCAGTCTCCAGAGCCAGGAGAGCTCTGGGAGAGTCTGTCCAGTCTGAGGTGGGTCACCCAGTCCTGTTCCTGCCCCCTAAAGGCATCCTGCTGGGGACACGCGGGGGCTCGGGGGGATCGGGGAACCTCCCCAGCTGCCTGGGCAGGCACGGGAGCCTGTCAGGCGGTGTTTCAGGATCTGCAGTGTTATCTGGGAGGTGTTTGTGTAGGAAGCCCTGTTGTTGCCTCCCTTGGAAGTATCCAGAGCACCGATCCCACCCAGCAAAGTTCTTCCTTGCCCTATAAGAGCCTCCCCTAAGTGCGGATCTGGACACAAAGAGAAAAGGCTGAAAGTGCTGCAAACCACCCCCAAAAGGTGCCTTTCCCCAGTCCCGCCCATCCTTTGTGACGCTGGCAGAGCAGGGGACTCACCTTTGGCCACTGGAGAACCTCTCGCTGCCCCAGCTGAGCCTTATCTGGGCAGCCCGGGAATGCAAACAGCAGAGCCATGAGGCTGCTCCGAGCCCGGCCGGGACAGGACACAGCCGGGAGGCAGAGCAGCTCCTCGGGCTCTCCACTGCCTGCGCATCCCTCCCAGGGCAGCTTCCACAGCCTGCACGCTTCTGCTCTCGGCAGCCCCCAGGTGAGTCCTGCTCCATCCCTAAACCTGTTGAGCTGGAGAATGGGAATGCAGGTGTGGCACAGCACAGTGAGAAGCCCCTTCATTTGCAACAGATCGGCTGTTTTAGCTAATCCTGCCGCGAATCCGATAAATTCCTGGCACGGGCTTTCCATGAGGAAGCGCTTTCCCAACGTGCCTGGTGTTCAGTGTGACCAGGTTGGGGTTGAAGTGCTTACACGTGCATTAGCTTGATTGCAGCTGTAATTTCCTCCAGCAGATCCCATAGAGACTCAAAAATAAACTGGTGTGTTCTCAGGAGGGGCCGTGTGTGTGGAAATCAGGGACTGGCCCGGGGTTATTCCCAGAAACATTTTGGGTGGGTGTATCCCAAAGGCAAATCCCACCGGCTCTCAGAGCAGAGCTGCAGGGAGGGGATAGGCGAGAGGATGGGGGTCTTTGCTTTGAATCCCGAGAGATTCCAGGAGCTGTGGGGATGCGGATCCAGTGGCAGCGGGGTTTGCCAGAGGACTGTGAGATGTACAGCTTTTGCTTGCGCCGTTTGAACTGCACTTTGTGATGCAACTCTCGCTTTGGAAAGCCTAAAACTGACATGAAGTCTGGGCTCGGCAAACTGCGAGCTGCAAGTGCTGGGATTATTTATTTATTCATTTATCCTTTTATTTATTTATTTCAAAAAGTCCTTTTTTAGCAAATGAGGAGTTTTAGTCCTTGTTCAAGCTGAGCCCGAGTCCCTGCGGGGCTGATGGGTGTCCCGTGGGCTGTCCTGGAGACATCCCTTTGTGCACCGCAGGGGCTCCAAGGCTGTGAGGTGACCCAGCAGCATCACTGCCCCTCCTTGGTGGCAAAACCCCGCTGTATTCCCAGCGCCTGAGTCTCACGGACACCTTGAGGAGTTATCACAGGCATCTGTAGTAATCTCCCCTGTAGTCTCCCAGCCGTTCTCATCCGGCACTTGAAACACGGAAATTGCCCCAAGAAAAGAAATCTTTTTACAAGATGGGCCATCAAGGCAGCAGCCGCATCCCGGAATCATCCCACTCAGCAGGGTAATCTATTCAATGGCCGGGATTTATTTTTAACATTCGGCTCCACAGTCCTTTTAACTCAAGCAGGGAAGGGAACATTTTGATAACAGCAGCCTCCAGGTCAAATGTGATGAGAATTCATAACTCGCCACACAGGGGTTTTGGAAAACCAACCAAGCAAAACAATTTCCCGGAATGAGCCGATGAAGATGCGTGTTTCTCTTCACCACGTCGTGCGCAGAGCAGGGAGGCGTTGGAGTGGCTCCTCATTCTCTGCCCACAATTTGCAAATAAAATGCCTCCCGGACTGTTTTAAATTTGAAGGACTATTGCAAGCACGGCTTTGCTGGGCTGCTCATAAAGACCTGAGACATCCGATCTGTCGGCCATCAAAGGAGAAATATGAATTCAGTAATGGGAATGTCCTCATGGTCCTAACTCTAATCAAAGCAGAGCCAGGGGTTTCTGCTTCAGGAGAGTGGCATCAAGATTTAAAAAGGAGCAGAGGGACTCCAGTCCCTGGTGGGCACTGCAGCAACAGCAGGAATGATTTACAGGGGCACGGAGCGGCAGGACAGGGGAATGGCTCTAACTGCCAGAGGTTAGATGGGATATTGGGAGGGAATTCCTTTCTGTGAGGATGATGAGGCCCTGGCACAGGGTGCCCAGAGAAGCTGTGGCTGCCCCTGGATCCCTGGAAGTGTTCTCAGACAGTTTGGATGGGGCTTGGAGTAACCTGGGGTAGTGGAAGGTGTCCCTGTCCTAAGGGTACAGGAGCACCACTGGGTGCCCCCAGGACTGGGATGAGCCAGCTCAGACTGGAAGGATCCCCCTGAGCTTTCCTGGCCCTGGAGTCCAAGGGGTGTGAACTCCAGTGGAAGGGGGTTGGAACAAAATGAGCTCCAAGGCCCCTTCCAACCCAAACTACTGTGGGCTGGAAAAAAACCACCACCTGGAAGTCTGAAAATCTAACCAAGCCGAGATGGTGAGAGAGCTGCCAGGGAGCAACTTTTTCTTTTTGTTTTATTTTCAAATGACGGGAGTAAATTAAGTGTGCCAGTCTGAAAATGAGAGGCAGGTGGGAAAGGCAGGAAGAAATCTGGAGATTGAGCAGATTATTTTAATGTTAGTGCTGGTGTCTCCCGAGCCCTGTGGGGCTGGGCTGGGCTGGACATGTGTGTTCCACCTGAGCCCCACGGGGCAGCACCTAAGGAGCCTTATCTGCAGGCTCGGGAACACGGCCTTTCCAAACCGCAGGTATTTGTTCTTCATTCCCCGTCTTCCGTTCAGATTCTGTATCTGCAGGGAGGCCCCAGGTGCTGCCACTCACAGCAGAGCGCAGGGACAACGAGAGAAACTGGGAATTGGGTTGGAAAAATTAACATAGAATCCCAGAAAGGTTTGGGTTGGAGGGGGACTTAAAGCTCATCCAGTGCCACCCCTGCCAGGGGCAGGGACACCTTCCACTATCCCAGGCTGCTCCAACCTGGCCTTGAGCACTTCCAGGGATGAGGCAGCCACAGCTTCTCTGTGCAATCTGTGCCACCACCCTCACACCCAAGAATTTCTTCCCAAACTCCTGTGCTGTCCTGGGAACCCAGGATGTAATGAGAAACCCTGTGCAGTTGGAATGGAAAACAATAAAATCTGTTATGCAGCATGGGAAGCAGCACTGATGGGAACAGTCACTGCTTTAATATTTAATTTGATGAGATCCAGCTCTGAGAAATGGATTGGGAGCTGCCACAGCTCCAAGCACAAGCTCAGTGCTGGCAAGGGATTTCCATGGGGTTTGCTCCGCTCCAGACTTATCTGTATTCTGGAAGGGTGACATGGAATGAGGCTCATTAATTATCCCAGCACACAGAGCTGTGTTTCCTGCCATTCCCTTCAATCAGTCGAGCTCTGGACACTTTCAGGGCCTCTTGGACATTGGGTTGTCATTCCAGGTGTGTCCCCTCTGCTGAAGCCTGGCTCCTGGTCCCTGCAGAGCCACTCAGGTGCAACCAGGGGCCATTTCAGGAGGGAATTTCCTTGTGTCACCAGACAGTGCAGTGCAGATCCCATTCCATCCTGCCTTTTTCCAGCAGGAACTCCCCGTGGCTGTATGGCCTCGTGTCCTGGTGGGACTGGGAGGGGGGAGCTGTGCCAGGCACAAGACGGGTCTCACCAAACATGTGCCTTCTTTGTCCTTTCAGGTGGATCCCACACCTTTTCTGTGACTGAGCCAGCAGCAGAGCTGGTTTTTCCCCCTTGCACCATTCTCATACCTCCAGAAATCCCTTTGCATGCTCCAGACAGTGTGGGTGTCCCCACCAGGGAGCTGCGCTTTGCAGGAGTCCAAGAGTCACCACCAGGGCAAGAAAAGGTGCTGGAAATGTAGACTTGTCAGGACTATAATCCAGGTAGGTCATAATTCCTTCCTTGTGTGAAACCATCCGCTTTCTATGCTCATCAGCTTCTCTCTGGTCCATCACAAGACTCCATCCCTGCAGGACACAAATCCCTCACATCCCTCGGGGTTGAAGTGTTAGCAGAAGGGATGGATTTGGAAAAAGCCTTTGGTGTGCTGATGTTTTAGCTCTGGGTGACACACCCTGAACTGTAATCACAACCTTCCCCCTGTGACACTCGCAGCCCCTTGGGTTCCACAGATTCCCTGGGACAAGCACATGTTGGAATGGCACTGCAGTGCCTGGGAACAGTTCCCCACACCAGTCTGCTCCAGGGATGGTCTTGGGGCTCCTTCTCTTGGCATGGTGACCCTTCTCACCTGCTCTCCCTGGGTCCTTCCCTCTCTGCCAAGCCCATGCCAGCACCCATCCCTTCTCCAGGACCTCTCCTGGCTCCCCCCGCCCAGCTGGGGCCAAAGAGGTGAGACCCCAGATCTTCATGCCAGGGAGAAGAGCCCTCTGCACCCATAGAGGGATTGTCACCAGGCTTGTCACCAAACTGCCTTCACCTTTCACTCTCCAAAGCCACGTCCCTCCATTTCCCAGGCCTGCTGAACAATAACTGGTTCCTCCTGCTGTTCTTTGTCTCTCCTTAGCACCCATGCCGGAGGCATGCCCCCAAACACTCCAGGAAAGAAAGAATGTTGAGGAAATTCCAGATATGCCTCTGTTTCTGCTTTGTCTCGGGCATTTTGTACGAGATCTCCCTCTTGTCCAGCTCTGTCTTCTCCTACTTGCCCATGTCCCAGCACTACCTGACACCTGAGCAGGTGCTGAACCTTGGCAAAAGCATCATTTTCCTGGAGACGACGGAGCGCCTGGAGCCGCCCCCGCTGGTGTCGTGCTCCGTGGAATCCGCTGCCCGGATTTACCAGGACAGGCCCATCATCCTCTTCATGAGGGGACTCTCCAACGAGACGGCCTTGGACATGAACACCAGCTATGCAGCCTTCTCCCTCTTGTCTTCTATGAAGAATGTCTTCATTTTTCCTCTCCAGATGGAAACCGTCTTCCAGGAGACCCCTCTGCTTCAGTGGTACAACCAGGTGAGTGTTAAAACAAGTGGAAAGCAGGAGAAGAGCCATAACCAGGGGTGGGAAAAGGCTTTAAAAGGAATGAGGAATGCAGGACTGTGTGAAATTTGTGACTTTTATTGTTTTGGTTGGGAAGAGATTCATTTTGGACGCCTTTTGCTGTGTATTCATCTCTCTGTTTATGGCATACATGATCGGCCTTATCTGGAGAATCGGGTTTTTTGGCAAAGGAAACATCGGTAAAAATAGATTACAGACGTGTTTTGAGAAAACAGCCTTAATAATCTTCCCCAACAGAAGCTGGTTGAACAAAATGTGCTGCCTGAGCACTTGATAGAGCTGCCTCACTCTGACGGAGCCCGCAGGAGATAAGAGATAGGGGAGAGATTTCAGGTTCTACAATAATAGAAACATGCAAAGCCAAGGTGGGATCTGGTGAGCTCCACCCTGGAAAAAGTTCCTGGCAAACTGCCCACAAGTAGCTTTGGTCAAACTGCTTGGGCAGGGCAGGCAGATTTCCTCCAAACTCTTTCTTCTCCTGAGAAAAACTGACTCCAAATGCCAACAGATGCGGATGAAAAGCCTCCAGCCTGGTTCAAAGAGCTGGGAGGGATCCGGGAGTGTGTTAAGTGGGTTGTGTCCCACTGAAATAGCAGGGAATGACTCATGGTGGCATTGAGTTAACGCTGTAGGTGCCATCAAACCACCTGGGACACGTTCCTGCATTCCTAATGCTAACAAAGCATTGCCCTGCTCCAGCTCCTTGTCTCATCCCAGTAAAATCCAGCGGCTGGAGGCAGCAGAAGTCTGTCAGGGGCATTTGCAGGTGCAGGTTTATGGTGCCATTTGCTGCCCCGTGGATGGACTGGATCCGTTCCCTGCCCGCAGCATCACGTCTCACCTTTCCCACTCCGCAGGTGGTGCCGGAGCAGGAGAAGAACTGGGTGCACGTCAGCTCGGACGCCAGCAGGCTGGCACTCATCTGGAAGTACGGGGGCATCTACATGGACACGGATGTCATCTCCATCCGGCCCATCCCCCAGGAGAGCTTCCTGGCGGCACAGAAGTCGCGATTCTCCAGCAACGGGATCTTCGGCTTCCCTGCCCGCCACAAGTTCATCTGGGACTGCATGGAGAACTTCGTTCTCAAGTACAACGGCAACATCTGGGGCAACCAGGGCCCCTTTTTGATGACGAGGATGCTCAAAACGCTCTGCAACCTCACAGATTTCCAAGGCACCGAGGACCACAGCTGCCAGAACATCTCCTTCCTCAACCCCCAGCGTTTCTACCCCATCCCATACCCAGCCTGGGGCCGGTACTACCAGGTGTGGGATAAAAGCCCCAATTTCAACCATTCCTATGCCCTGCACCTGTGGAACTTCATGAACCGCAACCGCAAGGTGGTGGTGGCCGGCAGCAACACCCTGGCTGAGAAACTCTACAAAACCTACTGCCCCACCACCTATGAGGACCTGATCCAGAATGCCAAACACAGGGATCTCCCAGGCCCTGAGGACATGGAGTGACATGGAGCACGGAGGGGTGATCCTTCCAGCCAAACACAATCCCCACCCTGTTGGTATCCGGCTTTGTAGGAGAAAGAAAGAGCTTTCACAACCACCATTCCTATTCCCTTAGGATGCTGAGAATAGTGGTGGGTATTCATTGGATGTAGACTCCAAGGACACCTTTGCCTCAGTTCTGTTTCCTGCTAGGTGCTCATGAATCAAACCTTCCCAAATCTGAGGGATTTTGAAGCTTTTCATGAGCTTCTCCAAGGGAAAAGTTCATAAAGAGAGGGATGGCCTCCCACAAGGAATGTTGTCTCTGCTCCTCTTGGACCTACTGGCAGCTTTCCACATCAGAAAAGTTGGAAGCACAACAGACTTTGGACTGGAGCCTCCAGGGCAAAAGAGGAGAAGCCCAAACCAGCATCTTTTCCTGGTCTTTTCCTCACATGGACTTTACACCCTACGTTTTTGAGAGGGACTTTAGTGTGAGTGACAATAAAAGAGTTCATAAACACCACTCCTCTGAGCTCACTTCTTCCTGAAAAATGAGTCACATTTTCCAAAGGTTTGTTCTCCCACACTTTGGCTTTTGCCAGGAAGCAGCTGCTCTGCCCCATCCTCACAGGTAAATCCTGGCTGTAGAAAGTGTGCCTGGAAAGGGGATGAGACACCAAGGTACGATAGGGATGGCCCTCCAGGTTCCCAATTTTAAATAAATGGGATTTATTATGAAATCCATTTTTAAATAAAAGGATTTCAATGGTGGTCACCCATGTCCAGCTGTGCAAACATCCCATTTCATCCCAACAGGGCTCCCAGTGAGCTATCCCCTTCCAGACACTCTTTCCCAGGATAATGCCAATCCACCCAATTCCCCAAAGAGAAGCCCAGCTTGCAGATCTCTGCTGAGTCTCTCTGAACAGCTGGTTTTAACTTGGGAGCAGAAAGGTGGGGATCAGTCTCCGTCATCCAATGTTTGCCATGTGCACAATGCTATCTCCTGCAAACACAGCAGCTGCTGAGCCGGCTGCAGCTCCGAATTTGGGATCCAGCAGGAGAAGGGAGCCCTCTGCACACAGGGTTTATGTGCTCCTGCGTTCGGGCAAGGGGCTCCTTCTTGCCCTGTGTTCCTCCAAAGTCACTCCAGTGTACGGCCAGGTGGTGCCATGTGATTGTTGGAGCAGGAGGGAATATTTTTCCTCTCCCTTCCCTAATGTGACGCTCCCATGGCTCAGCCCCTGCCATGAGTTTCACACTCTGGTGCCATCCACTCCGGTGACAGCCCTGATTGTTCCCCACTCCTTTTGATCCCTCACACTCCTCGCTCCGCTCCTCATCTCTCCTCTCCAGTTTCTCTCTGGCAACAAGTGAGGATTTGCCTTTTCTTCCCTGTGACTTAACTCTGGGAGTGTCCATGAGGGGAGGGGTCTGACTGGAGCACTTCACCACTCAGGCTCCCTTCAAACATGAGCTCAAGGAAGAGGCATTTCCAAGGCTCTGCTCTGTTATCCAGTGGCTCCTCTGGAGATGAATCCAATCCCATCCCATTTCTCTCCCCTGCCTGACAGGGGCTGAGGAATCCTGCCAGGACTTGGAGCAAAGCAGGGCACCAAGCACAGCCAACCTCACCAAAGTTCTCACATGGGAGGTGTCCCAGGAGAAGCTGGGAAAGAGCAGGAGGTGCTGGCCGCATTTGAGAAGGGTCTGGAGGAGATGGGGAAGCTGCTGGAGCAGGTTCTGAGCAGAGTCTGGGTCTCCAATAGGTGCTGCACTGCCAGGAGCACCAGGCACACACACCCAGTGCCTGCAGGGTGCCCACACTGAGCTGGCTGCTCCCAGCAGCAGGAATGGAGCAGCACAGCTCTGGAGGGACAAGGAGGACAGCAGGAGGTGGAAGAAGCTGATTTTCCCACAGCAGCTCTTCCTGCAGCTGGTTCCAGCAGCTGCTGCAAGGTGGGAGGGTGTAAAACACCCCCGGGCATGGCACTTATTGCTGCATCCTGCCGGTGTATCCTACACCTTGGCCCCAGAAAAATGGGATGGGCTTCAAACTCCTCTCCAACCCCAACCAGTCTGGGATTCCATGATTAAATTACCAAGGGAAATAACACCAGAAATGACTGAAGCTGTGTCCTATCATGGCCAGTGAGAAGACCTAAAATTGTCACCAGCAGACTTTGTACCTGGCACATCTTCTGCCCTTTGGAAACATCCCAGTTATGAATAAAAATCCAGAGATATTCCCTGGCTGGTGAGGGGAAGAGGTGGCTGCAAACCCATTTTACCACATTCCCATCTTCTCATTCCTTTTTTGCCTCAGCTCCCATGCTGGGCAGCAACCCAAGGCCACCAACACCCCGGAAAAAAGGACAAGAGAAATAATATTACTACTACTAATAATAATAGTAGTAGTAGTAGGGAAAAAAAAGAGCCCTTGGCTCATTAAGAGCATTTAAGCAGATGTTTAACCCTAAGCAGCCTTAAAATATTTGCTGAGCTTAGACTAAACCTAATTTCAAGCCCCATTTCAAGCCCATCCTGTGATGTTTTACTCTATTTGGCACTCATTAAACACAAAGTATCATATGAATATCATCAGCACAAGTCACCCACTGGGGTGTCATTCATCAGAACAAGGCTTTAAATTCTGGCTGGGAGCATCTTTTCCTTGTCTCAGGACTGAGTGGCACGTGGGGTGTGACAGGATGGCATCTGATGGCCAGGTGATTGTGCTGAGGGAAGGAAAGGCTCTGAGCTGGCCCCTTCCAGGCATAGTCAGCTGAAGGAACACAGCTCTTGGGGCATCTCTGTGCTCAATTTGCTCTTTCCTGCGCTGGTTTTGAATACATTTCATAATACTATTCTGCAGAGAGAAGAAAAATTGCCAAAAATTACCAAAAAATGGTCTGTGATTCCCAGTCTGTTTCTTTACAGATCCAACTGCTCTCAGCAAACAAAGCTGAAGGTAATGGTGGCATTTTGAAGTGAATCAATTTGGATGTAGATGTGTTTTTCATAACTTCCATTCCTTCAGAACTCAATCTCTTCTCTGCTCGTGGGGAGCTGGCTGTGCTTCCCCCCCACATCAGCCATGGACCAGACACTTCCAGTCCTTCCACTGTCAGCACAGCCCACAAACCAAAACTGTCCCTTGGCATCACAGCCAGATCCCAAAGGAATGAGATTGCCATGAGATTTCCATCCAATTTCATGGCAAAGGGGTGACCTTGCCTCCTCTGAGCTGTGTTAATGGGTATCTGCATAGAAACCAGGGCCTGCTGTGGGTCCTTCATTGCAGCCCAGGGGAAGCAAATGGGGGATTTCTGCTCCCTAAAGCAGGCAGAAAATAAAACCAGTCCTAAACCAGGGGTGGCTGTTGGCAAATAGCCAAGGGGGTGACATTGTCACCCCTTTGATCCTCCAGCCAGTGGCCCTGAGGTCAGAAGCTGTTCTCCAAGGACTGGCGTCATCCCCAAAGGGACAGCTGTGTCTATGCCTTCCATATAGCAAAGTTGATCAGGACTTGCTCCCATGCTGGGGCCTGAGCTCCTTCTTGACCCTCCTGCAGGGACCCAGGAGGTGACCAGAGTGGTGCTGATGAAGATCCATCAGGTGGTGCTGGAGCTGGGACCATCCCTGTGCCCAGAGCACCAGGAGGAAGCCAGCACTGAGCAGGGGGATTTGTTGGGATGGGGATGGGGATGATGGGGATGGGGATGATGGGGATGGGCAGAACTGATGGGAGCACAGCGGGGATGAATTTTCTGGGCAGCTCCATGACCATCACTTCCCTGGAAAAGCTGCTCCTGGTGGCTGCTGGGTGCTGGCTGGGATTTTGGGAAAGCTGTGGGCAAGGATTAATCGAATTAGGGGAGGAAGTTGCTCCTTCATAGAGGGAGGTAGGCTGTGAGAGAAGAAGTTCCTTGCTCTGGGACTGCTGGGACCCATCAAGGGGGAGAAGGCCCCTGCCCAGTCCTCCATCCCAGGGAGGAGGCCACCACCACGGGGAAGCTGCTGAAAGCCCTGCAGAGAAACCCAAACCTCCAGGAAAATTGCCACCCCATCCTGGAGGATGTGCTGGAGGAAAAGCTGGAAAGCCTGTGGGTCAACAGAGCACATGTGTTCTTGCAGTGCCACCAGCCCTGAGCTGCCCCAGAGACACAACAACTGTCCCAAAGTGTTTCATTTTTGTGGGAGGAGCAACACAAACAGCATTAAAAACCCGTCCAGCTGCAAAAATCCCCCTCTGAGAGGCAGATGGGATGGTGAAGGCAGAACCACAGGGTCACACGGGGAATAAACTTCCCTGCTCCCACCTCTGAGGCTGCTTTTCAGGATCTCTCCAGCCAATCTGTGTGCACAAATCCTGTGCTAAATTACCCAGGGCTCCTTCTCCCTGGGGGAAGGAGCGTGTGTGAGGGCAGGGCGGGGATTTCAAGCGGACATTCACCCTCCCAAAGCGCTCTTGATGCCCGGCATATTGAGCAGCTTTTCCTGCCAGCATTCCCGAGCTGCTCCCGGCGATCCAACACCACCACCTAGCAGGGCGCGGAGCCGGTGCAGGGATGCAGCCAGCCCGGGATGCTCCATCCAGGATGCTCCTTCTGCTCCGGGTGCCAAAAGCACCAGGAAAAAGCCGGGATTTACCCCGCGGATGTTTCCTGGAGGTGTTTTTAAGGAGATCTCCTGGGTTTGTTTCACTGCATGGCATGTCCCCCTTTCCCTGGCACATTGCTTGGGAATGCTGAGGGGGTGTGGGAGGCAGCAGAGGTGCCCAAAGCCAGACCCATACCCCCTCCATTTCTCATCTTTTACATCCCCTTGAGCTTTTAAAACCCCCTCGAGCTGTAAGTACCTCCCAAGAGAAAATGCTGCACATTCCTCCCCTGCCCCAGCCTGAAAATTCCCAAATTGACTCTTCAGCAGTCATTCCCTAAAGCAAACATGGGCTGGATCTTGGGATATGTATGGCTGGGAAGCAATGTGTCTCAGGAAAACCCCAATTCCCTGGGATTTGAACTGGGTTTGGAGCTTGAAGGATGCTGTGGGAGATGGTTTGTGCCTTGCCCTGGGGATGACAATGCCAGGCTCATCTGCCTGAGGCTGTGAAGAGAATCTCCACTTGGACCTGCAAGAGACTCCAGGCTCTGGTGAGGCATCAGCAGCAGCCCAAGGATGATAAATTCCTGCTCTCCTCCACCCGAGGGATGAGCTGGTCCAGCAGGGATGGGAAAAGCAGGCAGTGCAAGAGGAGCTTTGCCTCCACAGCTCTCCTCCCTCATCCCAGTGAGGGAGCACCTGTATCCACAGCCATGCTGTGCCCTGAGCCAGGGGCCAGTGTCCCAGAAATGTCCCCTGAAATGCCCCAGAAAAGGGTATTTTGGGTGGTGCAATCTGTGCAGCTGCTCTCTGCATACTCATGATCCCATGTGGGCTGACCTGCAATATTCAGAAAAACACACTGATTGCTCCCAAAACCCGAGCAGGGTGAAATACAGCTCTGGCACAGCTTGCAAACCCCTTTTCCCCCCTTTTCCCACATAACCCCATGTCTGGTTAGTTTGTTTGGAAAAGGACTTTCCTGGAGGCTCCCTGCCCTTGTGGGATAACTCAAACAACTCAGCCAAGTCTGACCCGAGGCCTTGTACCCACTGTGTGGGACTGGGGACAAACATGGAATTTCCCACTGTAGTTTTGTTCCTTGTTCCCTTCCCAGAACCTTTGGCAAGGGAATGAAGAAATTGTCTTGGGGTTTGGAAGCAAAAGCAATAAAATATATAAAAATAAAATGCATCTTTGAAACAAAAAACTTGGAGAAACTGTGCAGAAATGCAGAGAAGGAACAACTCAGGGTGAGAATGAGGTGGCAGCGGAGAAGAAGAGGAGCTCAAGAGCAGCTGAGGAAGAGGAGTGAGTTGTTTGCTCCAGGAGCAAGAGGAGCAGGATTTAAGCTCAAGGGGAGTAGGATTTAAGCTCAAGGGAAGGATTTAAGCTCAAGGGGAGGTTTTTAAGCTCAGGAATTGGTTTAAGCTCAAGCAAAGCAATACTGAACACAGACAAGGCACAAGTTTGGAGATTCCAGTGGCCAGGTGTGGAATGTGGGATGTGATGGACCTGCCCATGGGGAATGTGGGGCTGGATCACATCCACACTGGTCCTGGAACACCCCTGGATGCCAGGGCACAGAGATCACCCAGTGGGGGAAACTCTGCCCACTGTGTGAGCTCAGCAAGGCCCCAGACCAGCCAAGAAACTCCAGGTATCCTGTGCAAATCCACAGGGGTACTTTTGGACATCATTTACTCTAAAATAATAAAAAGTCATGAGGTACCTTCTTCCCAGCTCCTGCCCATCAGCAGGGCCACAGAGAAGAGTTTGGGCACAGGGAATTCAAACCTGCAGCAGCAGATGTGGTCCTTGGCCCTTCATCCAGCTGCACACATCTGTCCTTTTCCTAATGTTTGTCCATTCACCCATTTTTTTTGGCGGGAAGGGAATTATTTTTCATGCAATTGGGAGCAAAACAGTAACTGCCAGAGAATCAGCTTGAGAAAAGCTCTCTGGAACAAATCTAGAGGTAATTGGAGTGATGTAATGCTGAAATAGTGGAGTTGCTAAGAGAGGATTTAAACCAACCTCAATTTATGGGGAGAACTGGTGTAATTACAGTGGTGGCAGTGTCCAAATTAAATTGCTTCTTACACAGAAAACAAAATTTACAGAGATTTTACCCAACAAAGGCCTGGCAGAAAACACTGGGAAGATTTATTTTTCCTTATTGCAATAAAAATTAAATTCCAGGCCTTGATCTGACAAATTCAAAATAAAAATGAGGATTTGGTGACAGTCTTCAAACCATGGAAGTAGAGGAATTTGTGGTGTCCTGATGCAACGATGGTCTTTGGCCTTCTTGGCTTTAATTTTTGGAATTTCTTTTTAGGATCTCTCCAGCAAATCTTCCTCTCCAAACCTGTCAGCAGTGACCTGGAGCCCTTCCCTGTGGAGCAGTGATGCCGGGGAGGGGACACATGGTGGGGACAGGGAAGTGGCAGCGCTCTGCCAGCAGCCACTGGATGGTGCCACAGGACCAGGAACGAGCAGCAGCAGCTCTGCAGCACCCCCAGGGCTGCTCCTGGCACCTCCTTTGGGGAAGACCCCAATGCTGGGGCTCTCCCAAGGTTTGGGACCTGCCTGGTCAGTCACCGAGGAGGATAAATGACATTTCCTAGGTGTGATTTCTCCTCTTCATCACACACGTGAGCAATAACGGGGGCTGATGGTGCCAGGAGCTCTGGAGCCGCAGCAGATCTCCCTGGATATCCTTAGGGTGTAGGCACGACCCCCTTCCCACGGGATGTGCCATCCCACAGCCTGGGAGCCGCTCTCCACACTGGACACACTCGGGTGTGGCTTCTTGATTCTTTAGCAGCTTTCCTTCTCCTCATTTCCCTCTTTTCCCCCTTTCCTCACTCTCCTCCTTGCCAAAGCTCCAGAAGGTGATGGGAAAAGCCCCATTTTCTGCTGCAGGAGGAACCTGGCCCGAATTCACTTGGACAGAGAACCCAGCCACAGCTGCTGTGTCCTCCCTCCTTTCCTTCTGGAATCAGTGGGAAACCCAACCCCAAGGATGACTCTCTGCACTGTGGACGTGACCATGTCAGCTTGACCCCTTCTAGAGCTCATCTGTGTAAATTAAGTTCATTTTCCTAATTTTGCCTGTATTTTGGCCATTTCTAGCAGTGCATTTATCATCTTGGTTTCCAAAAAGTATGAAATTTGGGAAGATGTAGCAGGAAAACTGGCACTAAATTCCTCTTTTCTTTTCCAACCCATTCCACTTCTGGTTCAGACTCTTATCCCTCCCCATTTATCACATTTCCAGCTGGGTTTTTAACAGGAAGCAGAACACATCCAGTGGGGCTGAGCAGAACAAGGGGAACAAACTTAATTCCTCTGGGAAAAAAAGAAAAAAAAAAAAAAGTTTTCTGCTCAACTGATCACAAATAAGCAGAAAACCCCTTTTTACCTGCAAAAAGTTACAGGAGGCAGTGAGAATTTGTTCCATGGAGTGGGGTGACAGGAAACACGGGCTGAGAACTGGTGCTGTCACCATCCAGAACTAATGGGAAAACAAATTCCTGCCCCAAAGAGCAAACAGGCAGGAAAAGGGCAGAAAGCAGGAGCTGCTCTGCCTCGACAACGTGGCAAACCTGGTGCCAAGGCAGGAGCCTGTCCATTCAGCTGCCAACAAGTGCAAGAATCACTTTCCTGTTGGTTTTCCCAGGAGTTTTCCTGCCTGGGGTGCTTTTGGTGAGTTTCAAATGCCAAGTCCAAGAGGTGGTGGAAAAGTGGGGAGAAACTTCTCCTAAGTTTGGGACAATCCAGAAATAGCTGAGAGCCCTGTGCCAAGAGAAAGGTGACACTCATACCCTGGCCAGCAAGGGGGTTGAGATGTGGAAAAAGAGGTTTTGTTCCACATTGGGCATCTCGAGCCAACGTGTTCCATGGGAAGTTGGGATCAAATCTGTGCTGTTGCTGAGCCCTGCCAGCCCAGGGCTTGCAGGTGGTGCAGGGTGGTGGGTCAGGCTCAGTCCATAGGCTGGAAAACACATCCCTGTCCTCTCTGTTCAACCCCAGAGGCTTTGCCTCGAAGTCAGAAAGTCCCAGGGTGGTTTGGGTTGGAAGGGACCTTAAAGCCCATCTTGGTCCATCCCCAGGGACATCTTCCTCTAGACCAGGTTGCTCCAAGCCCTCTCCAGCCTGGCTTAGAACAACTCCCAAAGTTTTGTTAAGTGATGGATGATGTAATCCTTGCATCCTGCTGGGATTTAGAGGAGCAGGGCCTGTCCCATACCCCTGGTTTTCCCTCAGTCCTCACCCCTCTGCCCCGCCCTGGGTGTGTAACTCCATCCCTTCCAAACTGCTCTCCTGAAATCTCCACAGGTTTTTGTTTGCCTCCTTCTAATTTTTCAGCTGTTTAGCTCAGCACAGCACAGAGGGTTTTCCATGGTCTCCACCAACTGCTGACACCCAGTTTCTCCTGCCAGAAGTGACTCCTTTGGCTTTATCCTCTCCAGAGTCTCTGGGAACAGTAAAACAAGCCCAGAGGGAGCAAGATAAAGACCTGGCCAATTAAATGAAGAAGAAATCCCACAAATCAGTCAGTTTGTGTGTTTTGTTTTTCCCAATGACTTTTTCCTTCATGGGTTCCTGTTACTGCTAATACTTTTATAAATCATGAATATACAAGGGAATATCACCAAATATTCAACCCACAGCAGTAACAAGCTCTGAATGCAGCACAGCTCTCCCAAAGCTGAAAAAAAATAATAAAGGAAAATAAAAATCCTATCAAATTTATTCAGCTGGAATATCTCACTCAGAGAGCTATTCTCCCATAATATTTGGGGCAAGCACAGTGTCATAAATCTTGCTGCCATTAATCCATAGACTCATTCATCTCTGTTCAACTCCATAAAAGCAATAACCTTGTCACCAGAGGGAAGAAGATTGGGCTTTTAATTGCATATAGATTTCAGGAGAGTTCTTATCTCCTAGTCCAATTTGTAGCTCCAGCTTTTCCCTTGGTCAAACTCCATGCAAATCCAGAGTGATCTCACACACTCCAGATGTTGCAGAGGCTTGGAAAGAACCTGTTCAGAGCTGTGAGATAATGCACCCAACCTTTGCAGGTCCATTTTATTAGACAAGCCTAGATTTAATTAGCTCTTCTGAATGGGAAATGCATTTTTCAGAGGATGATCAAATTTATGGGAACAAAACCCCAACAACTGTTCATGAGTTCCCTGGCTCATCTCCCTCGGTTCTACAATTGCTGCCAAATCCATCCCTTGCAGTTTATGGTCAATAAAGGCAAAATAAAAGGTGGGAGAGGATTCTCTTCCCTCCCTCACCAGGAACAGCAGCTGGAAACACTGGATTTACTCACAGGGCCATGTGTTCTGCAGTCCCAGGGATCTGGTTTTATCCAGGCAGCTCCAGAGGCCCAAACCTCCCTGTTGCTGTGCAATTGGTCAAACCAGCAAGCCCAGTTCAGCCCAGCAAACACGGACCTGCTCCTCCCAGCCCACAGCCAGGCAGGATGGATGTGGTCCAGCGCTGTGTGCTCCACACGTGCTGCTCCTTCCAGCAGCTCCAGCCCCATGCCATGGATCTCAGAGCCCAAATTCACATCCTTGAGGGTGAAGTGTGCCCCTGCAATGAGTGGTGTGGGGGGCAGAGGTTGTGTTTGGGGTGGGTGGCCCTGGGATGGTCCCCAGGCAGCACCTGGGCAAGTGTCCCCTTTCCCTTTGCAACGCGGGCAGTGGATGAGGCTCAGGGGTTTGTGTCCTTCACATAACAGCACTGGGACATGATGAGCTGTCACCAAGACATTGGGTCATCCTCAGGGTGCTTCTGCATCTCTAAGTCCAAAAAATATTTAGGGTATCATAACTTTTTTTTTTTTTTTTTTTAGCCTGTTGGGCTGCAGAGGAAAGCCTGGAAAGGGGAACTTTGGCTTCAGTAAAGACCCAGAGGTTTCCCAAACAGATAATTTTGGCTTCAGGGCTTAGAGGAGACATCGGCTCAGCTGAAGAGGGGATACTTGGGTCTGTGTCCCAGACGAGAAATCACAGAAACATGGAATTGTTTGGGTTGGAAAGGACCTTAAGGTTCATCCAGTCCCACCCTGCCATGGGCAGGGACACCTTCCACTGTCCCAGGTGGCTCCAAGTCCCATCCAACCTGGCCCTGGACACTTCCAGGAATCCAGGAGCTGCCACAGCTGCTCTGGGAAGCTGTGCCAGGGCCTCTCCACCCTCGCAGCCAAGAATTTATTCTGTATATGCAACCTAAATCTTCCTTCTTTCAGTCTGAGGTCCTGTCACTCCAGTCCATCATAAATATTCTCTCTCCATGTTTCCTGTTGGCTCCTTCAGGCACTGCAAGGCCACAATGAGCTCACCCCAGAGCGTCTCTCCAGGCTGAACAATCCCAACTCTCCCAGCCTTTCCTCCCAGCAGAGCTGCTCCATCCTCTGCTCATCCTGGTGCCCCCTCTGGACTCTCTCCAGCAGCTCCGAGTCCAGATCCCGAGCTCTCCAGGAGCTGCAGTTCCGTGGCCGTGGATGCTGCCGGTGCTGTCATTCCCAGCAATGATGCTCACCACCCTCCATGGTGCTGAGCACGAGATAAGGTCCCTCAGGGCCACAAACACAGGAGCAGCTGTAACACCAAGTATAGTTACGCCACAGCCAGGCTCATAAATAAATGATTCTCTGCTCGGGAATGGGATTTTTTTCAGTGGAGTTCACTGCATTAAAATATTTCATCCTGCGAGTTTTCGGCCGAGGCAAGGAAATGAGAAACTGATGCTGGAAGATTAGGAGCCCAGCAAGGGCAGGAATTCCCGGATACAGCTCTCTGTCAGCTCCCCATAAGGCTCCTGCCCCTAATCTTGTCATCTACACGCCTGCACACATCAAAGTGTGACCGAGAGATAGCTGGCTCGACTTTGTTGCAGCATTTGTGTAGCAGAAAAATAAAATGTAACTTTCAAAGCTGTTTCCTCGGGAATTTTTTTGAGTTCTAACTCGGTAGTAAACCTGCATTTTGAATTTTTCTGTGTGTTTTCTTGCCTTTCACATTCCCCTGTTTACCTTTCCCTCAGCACCACTTATGTGTTTCCTATCTAAATTAAACATTCCTGGGCTTTTCAGCCCCTTTCCAGTGGAGGCTGAGAACATACCCGTAATTTTTCTGCCCTCATAAGAACATTGAAGTGTTTAGAAGTGTTTAATCTCTACCCTGAATCTTGCTGCGCTCTACCCCTCAGCAAGCTCAGGGTCCCACCAAGGATCTGTGACTTCATCACATCACTGATTTGAGGTCCCCCAACAATTATTAATTGGAATTTCTGATATTTTCTCTCATCATGTGACTCATTATATCTTTCTAAAGAAATAAAACACCCAAATCTTTTCTTTTTTCTCTGAACCACCCATCTGTGTCCACACTCCTTCCAAGAATATGTGGAACATGAGCTGGTGGGGTTTGGCTGAGCAGCAAGGTTGGAGCTGATGACTTTGACAAGAAAAGAACAACTGGAAACAGTGATTCTGGTCTTTAAGACTTTATCTTTTTTTTAATATCCACGTAAAAAAAGGAAACAATAACCAACAAAACAAACGAGAAAAAAAGAAAAAATAAATTCAGCAGGAAAAAATAAAGGAAGAAAATATAAGTTTATACTGAGAGATACAAACTATGGAAAAGAGTAGGAATGTTTTTAAAATAGAACAGGATCTAGCTCTGCAAAATAAATTCTTCTCCTTTAAAAACAAGTCCTTAGAGCAAGTTCTTTGGCAGAACAAAAGGGAGGGTCAGTACTGACATCCCACAGGGATTTATCCCAGGTGGCCAACATCCAGCCTGAGCTGCTGTTGGCTGGGAGCTCTTCCCACCCCTCTGCTTCCTCCAGCCACCTGCCAGGTGTTCCCTCTTCCTCCTGCTGACCTTCCCCAGGACCTCCTGTACCTGTGCTGGGGATTTGCCTCCATGTGGGGTGGAGAGCTGGTGGTTATGGAAAGCTGGTGGAAAGCTGGGGTTTATGGAAACTGAGGTTTATGGAGCAGTGATGGACACAGGGAGAAGGGGGTGCAGTTCGTGCTCACTGGGAGCACAGCCTGCCCCCTCTAATCTTAGGAGCCACCAGAGATGCCAGCTCAGCTGGTGGAAACTCGACCTTCCAAAGGTCCAACTCAGCAGAAATGTTCAGCTGCAGATTCTGATCCCTCCAAGATATCAAACACTCAGGGAGCACCAGCATTTCACAGAAACCGTTTTGCCTGAACTGAATTCCTTCAGAGAACTTGTAATCCTGAGGAGTGGTGCTCAAGCCCAATGCAGATGCCATTAAAATGGTTATTTTGCAGGGTCTGGACCCCTTTTTTCTCTCTAGCTCATCCCTTCTTTCTATTCATAGGCATTGTCCAGAGCTTTTTTAGGATGTGCTCTGGAGCCAGGTGGGAGGACCTGCTGAGAGCTCACAGCTCTCTCTTCCCACAAAAGTTCTGACATGTCTCCCTGTTCCCCCTTCAGATAAACTCCCTCTCTGATGGATTGGCTGGAGGAGGCAACATTCCACTATGGAGTTAATCTTCCCATCATTAGGGAGAGAATTACCACAGGGAAGTCCTGATGTCAGTGTGGAGTTACACATTTAATACTCCCTGGGATTCCTGCTCCAAAGGGAACTTGAATTAATTCTGAATGAGAAATTCTCCTGGCCCCATTAAAGATGACATCTGCAGGAACACCAGTGGTACACGGAGGTTGGGAGCTATTAGTGCAGGAATAACAATGGATTATGCACTTTCCCTGGAGAGATCCGAAGAAATAAATACACTTTGCTATCACAGGCTCCAGCAAACATCTAAGTAACAGAAATCAGATTAAATATCAGAGCAGATCAGCCTTGGAGTACAACCAGCAAAGCAAAGGTGGGACTGGGTAGAGAAGTCACCAGGGAGGAAAATGCCCTGACCACAGGCTCTGTTTGTTTTGGGCACAGCCAAGGGGACACAACTGAATTTACTTCAAATACACAGCGATTATCAAAGGGGAATTTTTTGCTCTTTGAACAATTAAGAAAGGGCACAAGGCACTGCTCCTGTGTATCTGTTTATACAGAAAATAGGAGCAAAATGTTCTACTCTGAGAGCACCACAAGGTCTTACTTTGGTCACAGACCTCCCAGTGCTGTTAATACTAACGGGCAGTTGAGTAAAACTGACGTTCACAACAAAGATGCAACCTCAGAGTAGAGAAAAGTTGCTAGAAAACACAATCCTATTTACAGACTGCTTGGTTTGCTGCACTTTTTGCTTGTGAAGTTAAAAATATCTGATAGCACAACTCAAGGCCAGAAGGTCTGCTAGACATAATCGTATTTCGCAGGGTACGAGCGTCTCACATCCTCATTTCGAGGAGCTTCTTCATATCCTGCACCCTTCCTGGTCTTCGGGTCAGCTTCATAGCCAGAGCCAACCTTGTAGGGCCCTGTCCTGTAGGAGATGTTCCTGCCCGAGGCGTTGTAGGACACGGCTTTGTAGCTGGAAGAGACGCAAGAGGAACATTAGTGACTGCCCAACATGGCACCCTGCACTCACAGTGGGTTTTAGGGAACTCTGTGCTGTGCCATCACTTGGAGGGAGTCAGAGAGCTCAGCCCACCACCTGTGGAAAGCTGCAAGTCCCTTTCAGGTTCTTTCTTAGCCACTTTCTTTCCCTTGAAAAAATCATTGGTGGAGTGATGGACCCACCTACAGTGACCGGCTATGGGAGTACAAGTTACACCATCCCTGGAAGTGTTCCTGGCCAGGCTGGACAAGGCTTGGAGCTACCTGCTCTATGGAAAGTGTCACTGCACGTGACAGGGGTGGAATGGGATGGGCTTTAGGTCCCTCCCAACCAAAACCACTCTGGAATTCTACAGTTCCATGTAAATCATGGCTCAGCTGATGCAGTCTACCCCTGATCTCACGATCTGCTGTGCAACCTGCAGTTCACGGGCCTGAATGTGCCAGCACAGTGCCAATGTCACATTTTGAGGTCGGTTCTCATGTCCTCTCTGTTCTTGTGTGAGTCACAGGGTCAGGGAGGCCAAATGCTCACTTTGGACCCACAGAGGGCAACTCACTAATCGCGGACTTCAGGTAGTGGTGACTTTGGCAGTGCTGAACTAATGTCTGGACTCTGATCCTTTCCAGCCTAAGGGACTCTGTGTTTCCATCCTCACAAGGACTATCATGGCAGGGGTGTTACACAGCCACACGTCGTGGGCGGGCTGTGGGAGATCTGGACACCCCAGGTTTCCTGCAATCCCTTCCCATGTCCACCCAGCTCAGCTTACCGGGATTCTTCTGGGATGAGCCCTTTGCAAGCAAGGCACATCATGATGCCTCCCACGAGGGCCAGGCCCCCTGCCACCCATCCGACGAAGAGGGCTGAGCCAAAGGTGTACCTGCAAAGGAGGCCTGGCTGGTTAGGGTGTGACAGGGTGTCTGCTGCTGCCCAGACACACTGTATATTCCTCCCTCTGGCCCTACAGTTGTACCCAGAAGACCCCAGAAGTTCCCAGAAGTCCCACCTGCAGTCTGAACCCCAATGGCCTCCTCCTGTCTCGTTCTTGAGCTTCAAGGACAGAGACATCCCAGTCCACTTGCTTATCTCCAGCCCAGACAAGAGGCTCTATCTCCTAAGAACAATCTTCCAAGTCCTGCAACCTTTCCAACATACTCCCAGAGTTTGCCAATCCTTCAGCAGCAGCCCTGAGGGAGATTTCCACCGTGTAGCAAGTGAGCCAGCTGAGCACCCACCTGTTCTGGACGTTCTGCATTCCCTGGTACATGTTGGTGGTGGACATCCAGAAGTTTGTGACCAGCATGTTGGCAAACACAGACACTCCAGTGATGGCACACAGGCCTGAGATGGGACAGAAGGACAGACTGAGAGCCACACAGTGCAAGAAGTCACCTGGGGGAATCTTCCTAGAATTATTATGGATAAAGTCTTAAACTGGAAAAAATTATTCTATATAAATACAGGCTGTAATAATATATGGTAACAACATATATAAAACAAATCAAGGTATATACTTCCTTTTACATCTATGGGATATTTTTTCAGCCTTCCATGTTTTGTCCATAGAAATTTCTGTTTCCCGAGATTTTTTTCTTTTTTATTTCCTAATCAGAGGTAAAAAATATTTGACCACAGGAAATCAGGTTGGAGGACAAAGCCAGTAACTTCAGAAATGCACAAAGACTTGCCCAGTCCTCAATTCCAGGTAAATGCAAAGCCTTCCACGTGGAAGACACGACAGGTCCCACTTACCAGCAACAATGAACATGATGCCAGAGGTCAGGGTCATGTTGGCTTTGGCAGTATCCTCCATGCTCCCAATCCGGATGCATTTCAGAGCAAAAATGCACACAAGGAGGCCGAGGATTCCCAGGACGATCCCCACGATCATGAGGGCCCTCACAGCCTGGAACATCGCTGCACAGAAAACAGCAAGAGCCTCGTTGAGTGACTGAAATGGGATTTGTCAGAGTCTGGGGGATTTTCAAAGATTACCTCTGTCTGAAAACAGAAATATTGAAGAAGAAAACCTTGGAAATTGGGCACTGGATCTACTCCGTATTATCTGGGGCACCCATGGGAGCTGAGGATTGAAGGAGGCAAAAACCTTTCAGACTCCTCTTGGGTGGAGTAGAAAAGTAGAAGGAAAAGGGACACTTGCACCTTCAAAACTTGGAGAAGTGGTCAGGGAAAGAGTACTTGAATACCAAGGTGATTCTCTAATAAGGTGGCACATATCCCATCTTTTCCCAGACACTTCCCCTCCTCACTTGTGCACGAGTCCCTGGCAGGAAGAGACAAGAAGGCGGCAGAGCCCTGGCGGGGTGCTGGGAGGTATTTCAAGGGCTGTTGGGATTTGGCTGGGACACTTTGCAGCCTCTCCTTGCCCTGACACGTGATCCCACAGCCCTGGGTCTGGCTTTGGTGCTCCCCAAGCATGACTGCCCTTCTTCAGGGAAGAGAAAGTGGGCTCGTGATGGAGTGAAACAGGTGGAAAACATTCCACAGCCCTGGGGACTTCTCTGCTCTGTCACCCCTTTGCTGGGTGACCGCGGCGCCCAAGGGCGCAGGGGAGCACAGAGCCCTTGCACAGGTTGGGAGAAGGGCTTGCAAACCCTTCCCAGGAGGCTGCTGGGTGCCTGGGTGGCTCTCCTGGCCTGTGGGGTGACGGCAAGAGGAGCGGAACCACTCTGGCACTACATTGCACACGGAAACGGGAGAGCTGCCATTCCACAGGCCAGGAATACACCACCTTCTCCCATCCAGCAGTCCCACTGCCTCAGCTCCTATGACTCAATTTGCCCTTATCAGCTGATAACGAGAGCTAACGAGCCAGGGGTTTTCAATCTCCCATTCATCAGCCCCCAGGTAGGAGCTCATTAGTTATGATCCATCAGGGAATGTCGGATATGCCTTATCAGCCCTCAGAGGTTGTTCCGCAGCACCTGATGGGAGGAAGAAAGAGGAGGAAATTTCAATCTTCATTTGTCTTTGCAACCACCAAAGTTTCTTGGCAAATGCTTTAGTTTCAGGGCAGGCAGGAGAGGCTGATAATCCAAGACTATGGATCATGATTGAAGCTCCTTGTCCCCAAGACAGTCATTCCTTCCTTCATTCCTGGGTGTTTCCTGCAGGTTCCTGGGTGTCATCACTGGGGTGATTTCAACCCGCCAAGCAGTGACCCCAAACAAAGATCCCACAGAGAGTCTGTTGGTTCTCAGGAGAGGTGTTCCCAGTGCCTTGGGTGCCCATGGAAGGACACAACAGGCGTGGCCAAGCCAAGCAGCCAAGGATGTTCCACTTTTGCTGGAGCACTGTCGTGAATCTCCGTTGAAAGGAGCTGTAGGAAAAGGAGGGGGAAGAGGAGCACAACAGGACATGACAGAAAAAATTCCAGATAATGATCAGCAGCCATTCCTGCCTCCGTGAGACTGAGTTATGCGCCATCTCCACTAAGAGGTGGAAAGAAGGAAGTTCTCCCAGGCCTGCTGTGGCACAAAGACCTCTCCACTTGGCTCATGGGACTTGAAGTGGGAGCTGTTTGGAAAGGCAGCACTGCAGTTTCAAGGGAATTTTGGCATCCGTTGAAAGTCCTCTGAAAAGAGCTGCTTTTCCAAAGGTGAATGACCTCTGCTTGGAGGAAGGAGTGGAAGGGCTTAGGCAAACAAAGTGGGAGACTATGGAAAAGTGGTATCAGGAGCAGTAGGAAGCAAAAAGCCCCAGAATTACAAACCTGCCTTTCGCACACGCCTTTTGCATGAGGGAAGATAACTCGGCTTCCATACAAGGGCTGGTTATCCACAACAAGAGAATAGCAAAAACACCAAGAGAAATAGCTCCTCCACCAAAATAAATGCCAGAGATGTGAAACCACAGCCTGCACCCCTGTTTTCCAGAGGTAAGGAGAACTGGGTAGTCGTCTTCCTCCCCCATGTGGGTGGAAAGAGTTGAGCAAGTTAAAACAATTTCAAGTCATTTAAATGACCATCTCCTGCATTTCTGTTGCTAATACATAATAAAGAAGTGTAATCTGACTTTATGTCCAGTAATGATTGATGGGATATAGAAATTTTAGGGAAATTAAGTAGATTGCTGCAGGTGTTTAGGTTAAGCAAATTCCAGCAGGGGCGTTTTTTCTATATGTTTGAAGGAATGAATCAATTAAATGGATTAATAAAGATAACTCTGACAGGATATCTTTAACAACAGAAATTATCTGTGAGTGCTTTGCACATTTCTATATTGCCATATTACTTAAAAATAACTGAAAAAATAAAATCTTGATTGGGATAAATTGACATCAAAATGATGGTTCCCATTTCCTTATGGCTCATTTAAAACACAATCACCTGCCCACAGCATTATGAAGAGATATAGTGGTCAACATTTTGTAGAGATAGTTGGATAAATCTAATTTTTAGTCTTTAAAATAAATATTACCATGGGAGGGGTGACTCTGAATATCAGGTTTGGTCTTCCAAATGGGAAAGAATTCACCTGGCAATCCTGAAGCTGGGTACACAGAGACACATTTATTCCATGGCATCCCATGGAGAGTCACAGGCCCTCAGCAGAGCTTCAGGGTACCCTTGAGGATGGCATCCCTAAGGATGGCATCCCTGAGGATACAGGGCTGGAACACACATCACCCTTGGATCAACAGCTGCAGAAAGCCTGTGAACAGCAGTGCTTGCTCGGACCTTTTTGTGATCATGCACCAGGAGAAACACTCCCAATCTACTGCTGGGCTGGGAGCACTGGAATACCCTCACATACAGTGGGGTGGGAAAACCAGCTCTTTTGGGAATATTAGCAAGCAAACAGAACAGCAATATGCCTTTGCACCCTGCTTCTGTAGACACTAACACTGCCCTGGTGATGGGGAGTGACTGAACACACCTTTCCCCTTCGTCCCCTTCCTACCCATGCCTCTCACAGGCAGATTTCTCCTGTTCCAGTTCTGTCCATGGAAAAACAGTACATTTCAATTATTTCCATTGTCTGATAACACTACACAATTGCATACAGCCTTTTTCCTTGTGTTTCCATTCCAAAGGACAATACCTGGGGAGTTAAACATCCTTGCTCCCCTCACCTCAGTGGAGGTGAGATTTATGTCAGCAGTGGTGCTGAACCAGTGATGCTCAGCCAGAGATCCCCCACACATGCTCCAGGTTCTAACCCCCACCAACAAACTCCAACACAAAAATTATTTTGCCAGCAAATATGCCCCTATTTTTATGCTCATAACGTAACACTGGAAATGTTATTCCCCTCAAAGAGCAGATACCTGCTCCTTATTTCAGATGAAAACTGTGCAGAGCTCCAGGACAGCCCCTGGGTGACACCTGGAGTGTTTTTGCCCCTACCTGGCAGCCCAAGGATAGTGAAATACGGCCGACACTCCGTGAAGCCGGAGCTCTGCCTCACGCAGCTCCTCCACAGCCCCTGGTACTGGAACACAGCCGTGACCGGGTTGTCGTACAGGTCCTGCGTGCTCCACGTGTCCATGGCCGTGGCCATGATGGTCCCCCCAATGCCCAGCAGTGACACGAGGAACCCCATCACCTGGCAGATGGTGGTGGACATGCTGTGTCCCCGGAGAGCGGAGGTGGCACGGCCCCGAGGGAGCCGCAGTCCTAATGGGGCACCGGAGTCGTCTTGCCTGAGCCACCAGGAGTGCAGCTGCTCTTATCAGATGCTTTCCATTGAGCGCTGTTTGCTCAAAGTGTTTTTGCAAGATAGTCCAGTTTCATTCTCGCTGCCGGGGAGGTTTGTGCCGGCAGGGCTGGAGATAGGGGCTTTTGTCCTTTAGAAGTGCTTGTCCTTCCACGTTTAAGCAGCCGCGCTCTGCCGAGTGTTGGGCAACCCACTTGGGGCTTGGCCAGCCCCCTGAAACCCCATTGGGGCCTCTCCTGCCTGCTTGCCATGGGGCAAGGACTGTGTCCCCAGGGGAATTCAGCACCTGGCCCAGGCCACCCCCTCTCTGTGCCTCTGCTGATGCTGTCACACAATCTGTCCCCCATGGAGGTGTCTGCACAAGGGGCACAATGAGTGACAGGGCTCTGTCAGAGGATGTGGGGGCACCAGTCCAGCCCAGCCCAGCCCAGGGATGTGGCTGCTCCTTGAGGAGCCCTCAGGCATCACTGAGCTTCCTTTGGATGTTGACCATGGCACAACCCAGGGCACCAAGCCAAGAGCCCCAGACTGATCCAGCAAAGCTCCTCCAGCCCTGTTCTCCACCCACCCACATCCCCACTGCCATCATGAGGACACACTGAAACCCATGTGGGAGGGAAGAGAGCATTGGGACCATGGGAAATGGCCTTTCTGAGGGGGTGCTTGTCCTTATTGACTGGAGGGATGGTCCTGGGAAAGGGATGGGGGATATAAAAAGTGGGAAATTCATTATCACAGTGGAGAGGTGCTGGGCTCATGGGAGCAATATAAATCCACTGTGCCACTCTGCCAAGAGAGGTACAAGGACCTTCCAGGCTTTACACTCATCCATTCTCATCCAGTATCCCCCTCCAACTGATTTACCTCAGTCCTGACCTATAAACAAATTCCTGCTCTAAACTGTCCATACCACAGGCACCATCCACACCAGCACCTGGATGTGAAACCATGTGAAAGCCACCAGGAAGAGAGGAAAGGTTGATTTGTGTCCATGGAGGAGCTATAATGGGGTTATTACACCCTGGATATTGCTCCTGCCTTCTGGAGAACAACCATCCAGGACATACCTCAGCTTGGGGGGCTCTGCTGGGGCAGCCAGAGCACAATTCCATGTCTCGTGGAAATCACAGCCCTCTCGGGTCAGGCACAAGACATCTTTTCTTCCATCAGTTCTATTCAAATGTCATAATTTTCACTCACTTTGGCAAGTTTATGTCACAGGAAGGGTTGGTTCTCACCTACCTAAAGTTGCCAGCAAAAACAATAAAGTGAACAAAAACCATAGGAGGGAACTCTCAAGAACCAGAGATGGTAGAGCTGCTCATCCTCTGTGAAGGACAAAGAATGCTGACTAAAATTCCTCATTTTGGATAATGTTTTGTGATAGATCAAGGCTGGAGAAGACTTAGAAGCTGAGACAACAACTAGGAATGGGAAGAACCTGGAAGACAGAAGGACAAAAAGCGCTAAAATGTGGTCAGTTCTCCATCCCCCCATCCCTTGTGGTCCCACAGCCAGAACTGTGTCCCTGTTTAGAAAATCTGGTTTTATCCAAGCCCTGATGCTCCTCAGCAGCTCTCCAGGATGACTCCTTTCCTTCCCACCTTCCAACCTTCTTGTTTCTGGCCATCCAGTGGTTAAGAGCCCACATCCCTTTTTCTGGGCTGAACCTCATCAGAACATGTCAGAGTGAGCCTTTGAGACGTAACCCCTATTCCCAAGTGTGTGCAACAGTGCACAGAGAAATGAACCCATAGACTGGTCATAGCTAAAATAACCCCTGGGGAGGAAAAAGGAAGCAAAGGGGGAGAACTAAAGGGGTGAACATATTTTTTCTGGCTTTTTTTTTCCCCAAACACCTCTGCCTCCCTTTAAAAGACAGTTATTTATGCTCAGCTGGACATCTGGGTGGTTGCAGGAATACCAGCAGTGGTGGCCCTTCCATCCCTATATCCACATTTGCTTTGGTGGGAGGGGACACACACTCCTTCCTCCAACCTGGCTGCTGGTTCTGTGCAGCAGGAGCTGCTCTTCAAACTAACAGGGTCCTTTTCTTCTCCTTCTCCAGTATTTCACATCCCAAGCTCTGCTGATCCCAAGACACCTATTGGAAAGAGGCCCATCCCTGGGCCTCACCTCAGTAACCTTTCACCGGGAGTGGAATTTTCTCCTGTGGATGAAGATGCTGTTTCTCATCGTGGCTCTTACTCATGGACATCAAAACCCCAGAGAAATGGTGTAGCATCAAAAAGCACCATCAAAATCTCCAGGTGTGCAGGAAAGTTCAGGAGAACCAGTCTGGCTTTGATTTGCAGGGCCAGATGGAACCATGTCTTTCTAAAGAAGAGGAACCAACACAGGGCTGGACATTCCCCACTGAAGCCTTGTGTGCTGTCCCCAAAAATGGAGCTGAGGAAGGAATTTTGCTGCTGATGGTCATGCTGCAGTCCTCAGTTAAGAGTGAAACACTCAGCCATGCTCAGCACTCCATATGTTGTCATGTTTGAAAAATTATTGTGGTTTGGGGCTTCTGTTTGTTCATCCCCAAAAGTATTGGCTGAAGTGTCCTCCAGCCATCCCATTGCCATTTCTCCTGCTCTGACTAGAACCACACGTGGAAAGAGTGGGCATTCAGAGCTTCCACACCTTCCTTTTTGGATGCTTGTAGCAGAGTTCTGGAGACAAAATCCAGACTTCTTTCCTTCCCAACCCTTCCCTAGCATATTTCCTTTGCCTTTCTCAAATATGCAGATTTTAAACTTATTTTTAATGGTTGTTTATGAGCTTCCCATGATAGGGAAAAATACAGTAATCCCATTTTCCCAGGTAACAGAAGATCCCCTGAGAGTTTCATTTGAACTGTTGGCTCAGAGCACAACCCAAGAAGGGGTTGGGTGAGAGGAAAGCTGTGGAACAAGGCTGAGCCCCTTCACTACAGCCTGATGCTCATCTCCAGCCATCCCATGGAGATGACCACGTCCAGGATGGATTAAAGGATGGGAATCTCTCTCCAAGCAATCTGTGGATTTTCTCCAGTGGCTGAATGCTTGGCCAGAGGGTTTCCCAATCCATGTGGAAATGCTGAGCTGTGTCTGAGGAAGGGGAATGGTGAGGCTGCAGCTCACCAAGGAGCAGAGAACAGGGCTCCCACTGAGCATTGGGACAACTCCAGTGGTTCACCCAAATGAGGAAAAGAAGGGGGCTTTGTGACCGCTCCCCAGTGCCCCTTTATTCCAGCTCATAGTTGCTTTATCTCTCCAGGCGTTGACTCTGTGTTATCTCAAATCGGTCCCTGGGCCCAGGCAGCTCCTGAATGTTATCGCCACCTCTCCCACAAAAATCACCTCCAGCTCATGTTTGCTCTCAAATTTGCAAACACAGCTCACACCCTGCCAGCTGCTCACACCAGCCCAGCCTGCTCAGGCCCAGACTAAGCAAACCCACCCTCCTCTTCCTGCCCCTCCATTGCCAGGACCACCTCAGGGCCCATGAGTGTGCAGTCCACAGCCAGGAGGTTTGAATGGCCTTTCTGGAATTCAGTGAGGGAAGTGGGTCATGGAAGGACCCCATCCCAGCTCAGATCCACACCAGAGGGTGCTCTGAGGTCCCTCAGCTGAGCTGGGGTGCATGAGGCTGAACTTGCTTACACATCTATGAGCTGTAGCCCAGCCCCAAATCTCCATAGCTTTGCTCCTTCCTCTTCTGGCCCTCGTCCCAGATCCCTTTGGATTTTTTTCCTTGTTTCTCATCCTTTTGTGGTGCAAAGGCTCAAAACAATAAATGTGACACACGCACCCAGCTCCCTGCCACCCCCTCCCACCCTGAGTGTCATTGGGGTTCCTGAGACCTTTCTAAAGGTCTCCCTTGGCCCTTTCCCCGTCCCTACACCTCCCTCAGCTCCAGCTGTGAGTGCAAACCCATCAGGTCCTCATACATGTCTCTAGCCTACCTAGGCCACCTAAATCCTTCTGCACCCAAAAATTGACCTCAAGAGGCTTTAAGCAGGTTACAGCAGCTGCCTGCAGATGTTTCAAAATTTGGAGCTGACCTGGCTGAGTTTAAAGGATTCCAAGATTCAAGACCTTGAAAGAGACTTTGCCGTGGCCATCACTGGTGGATGATCATGACATGGCAATTAGCAACTCCCATCCTTACAAACTTTGGGCAGGGAGCACAGAGGCCATCGCCTTGGCCAGGGGCTGCCCTGTCTCCAAAATCAGGTTATTTGCTATGGTTATGCCACAAAATGGTTGTGGGCTGTACAAAATGAAAGAAAATTCTGTCAAAGCATCAACATAGAAGGGAAAAATCCAGAGAAGCCAATGTTGATGCTTCCTAGACATGAATTCTCCTCAGGAAACATCTATGCACTGGCCCTGCCCTGCACCAGCCAAACTGAAATTTATGTAAAATCTGGGCAGTCATGGTTGCATTCTCATGGACTCTTTTCCCTCTGAGCACTCTAAGAACATGGGCATTTTCATGAGTTGGAGAAGTTGAACAAGCTTCTCTCAGACTGTCAAAGTTTGCCATTGGAAAAGCAAGAATATTCTCCTGTTTTGAGCCAACAACCCTTTGGTCCACAGCAGAGAGCTGTCTCAACCCTTCTGAAGGGGTAAAACTAACTTTGGACCTGAGGAAGAAATGTCCCTGGAAAAATTGCTGGAGAAGGCTCCCTGAGCAGATGTGGAAAAAAGACACCGACAGAGAAACCAGGGAAATCACTGCCCTGTGATTGTAGTTTAGCAAAGTTGGGAGAAACTGCAAAATTCTGCTTTGAGCAGGAATCACCTCGTGATCTCCACACAAGGTGAAGCACCAGCCTTGCCCAGCTCTGTTTTTGCTATGTATCCCTTATCTGTGTGCTCAGTTTCCAACTATGTCCTCCAGACCATCTCACACCAAAGCAAGGAGCAAAAAATAACAGAAGAAAGCAAAATCAGAACAAATACATCCAGTCCTCCAGTACCACATTTCACCAGAGAGCAACTGTTTATAGCTGAGCAGCCAGAGCCATAAACTGCCTGGGTAATTTCTCATTTCTATCTATTATCTTGATTTTTCCTCAATCTATTTGAAATTAAAATTCCCAACTAAATTGAAGATAAATTATGGCCAAGACAAGTTTAATCTTTGCTGTGGGAGCAAGGGATTGAGGTGAAAAAAAACCTCAGAACCCAAAACTTCCTAGATGTGCTCGGGTCACCTCGCTGCTTTGCCAGAGTCCTATTATTTTTATTCACTCTGGCACTATTGTTCCCAATATAAATTACCATTGTCAGGATAATAAATAGGGGTTGATAATGGAAATGCTGACAAACCATTAACTATGGGGTAGTTTGTGAGGGGGGTTTTCTGGAGATCAAGGCGCCATACACCTAAAATAATCATGGGGATGATGCACTTAAATAGTATCTGAACAAATTAATAATAAGATGGATTTTTAGCATAATTTCCCCCCACTCTGATTGGGGCACCACCTTTTCTGCTGGTGGGTGTGAAGAAGTGCCCAGAGGAGCAGGATTCGGGAGACAGAGCCAATCCATAAAGCACAGCATTGGGACACGAGGCTTTGCTCCAGCTTCTCCTGAGACTGGAAGTGTCAGACAATCCATAACAGGACGAAAAATGGGAGCAGGGAGGGGGGTGGCTACAGAAGAACAAGCCCAGTTCATTAAAAAGAAAGGGAAAAATTCCACCTCGTTTTGTAGGGTAGTGCTGATAGCACTGGTCACATAAAGAGCCACATAAATATTAATATTCCCTCACAATGAGCCCTCAGCATCTCACTGACACCACTGAGGGTGAGGACAGCAACTTTGAGGTGCTCATACATCCACCACCTTTATTTTTTATGGTTGTCCTTTATTCCTTGGGCTCTTTTATGTCCCTTTTTGTAGGTGACTGCAGTAAACCTGGCAAACACAAGTGAAAATTCCTCTCTAAGATGAGGGCTTCATCAGAAACCCCAATATTTAGGATAAGATGCTTATTTCTGTCTGTGGCTGGGAGGGATCCACAGAGCTTGTGGGATGGAGCTGAGGAATCATGGAAAGAAAGAGAGAATCCCAGGATGGTTTGGGTTGAAAGGGATTTTTGAGACCATCTTGTTCCACCCCCTTCTGTGGGCAGGGCCGTGGACACACCGATCTCCAGCAGCCCCTCTAAATGCAGGAAAATCCTGCTAATGCAGGAAATCCATCCCCTCAACATTCCCATTTTAGAGTATGAACACCCACCCGACAGACACCAGTCTGGAGGTTTTGGAATTGCAAAAAAAAGATAACATCCCTAGTTTTCTGCTTTTTGCTGTAGGGCCGAGGCCAGCAACGAAGGTGTTCTGAAGGAACAAAGCCCCCCAAACCTCAAGTTTTCTGATTTCTTCAAACATTGGTGTAGTTCCCAGAGCTGAACACTTGAAAATGTTAATTGCTTTTCCTGTAGAGTTGTAGTTTTTGTCATTTTAAGCTTTTTGGGCAGAAGAACTGCAAGAACTAGAAGAACTGCAGTGTCTTGTGGGGGAATCTGTGTGGGGAGGGTTTGATTTTTACACCTCAATTTACTCCTCACATTATTACCTCACGTGGTAATTTTAATCTCTTTCTAAAATCATTAAGGTTGGAAAAGACCTCTAAGATCGAGTCCAGCCATTAACCCAGTGAGTTTTTCCAGCCTGTTCTGCCCTTTGCTCCCTGAGTTTTCCCTTGGTGAAGCTGCTGGGCTTTGCTGCCTGGGAGAGCAGTGTGTGAATACCAGCCCCGCACAAACACCTTTCTTTGGATGTCATCCTTTGGATGCCCAGGCAGGATCAGGCTCAAGTCCTTCTAGGAAAATGCATCTCTGTACCTGAGAGTCCAAGCAGGGACATTCCAAGCCACAGCTCCAGCAAGAGGATGATCCTCAGGGCACCTGCCTGGGGAAGCTGCAGCACAGCCAAAGCCAGACACCAGCTGGGAATGAGGATCCAGAGAGGAGCAACACAAAAACACAGCTCAGGGGATGAAACACCTCCCCAGCTGAGGCCACAGCCACACTGGGTTATACTGGTTTGATTTGTGCCTTCTCTTGAGAGAAGCAATTTTTGTGCACAATGCCCCTTTCTGTGTGTTTTGGAAATGCCATTTTGCAGAAGTTCTGCAGTGATTTCCTGATATAATTGGCTTCTTCCCTCCATTCTGGCTGTATCAAAGCACAGAGGCCAGATGGGTATAAGAGTCTAAGTGCCTTTTTTCTCACTGTATTAAGGCTAGAAGAAACCCCAGATAATCCTGTTGTAACCTAATTGTTTGCACCCCGAGATACTCTGGGCACAACCGGGACAGGAATGATTCCCGTGGCAGAAAAAAACTGTAACCAAAGGAGAATTAGGGAGAAATCCAGCCTGGTGGTGTTAGCCCGAATAGAAATACAGTGAGCTGAACTGTGACATATCCTCTTAGGAAAGGATCTTCTCCAGTGACAAGACTATTAGTGACTTCTGGTGGGGAGCCACACACAGCCACACAGCTGGGGCAGGAATCTGAGCCAGAGCCACCTGTGGCACAGGGCATGAATCTCCCCATGGAGCAGCCTGGGCAATACCTCAGGGTACATAATTCGCTGTAATGAGTTTTGCTGAACCTTAGCTGAGGGAGCATGAGGTATCATGGCAGGGGGGTTGCCTTGAGGTACCTCCAAAGACCTGTTTTCCAAACAAGGTGGGCACCCAAGGTTGTTTTTGGCTGAAATTTGGGTTGCCCACTGAAAATCCCCCACTGCTCACACAGAGATTGTCCCGCACCCTCCCGTCTCTCCCCTGGCACACCAGGCCCTACCTGGCAGCCCCAGGATGGTGAAGTAGCCGCGGCACTCGGTGAAGCCGGAGCTCTCCCGGACACAGGTGCGCCACAGGCCCTGGTAGTTGAAGACGGCGGTCACCGGGTTGTTGTACAGGTCCTGGGTGCTCCACTGGTCCATGCACGTGGACGCGATGATGCCTCCGATCCCCAGGGCGGACACCACGAAGCCCATGGACTGGCAGATTGTCACCGACATGGTGCCAGGCGCGTGGGAGCCTCGTCCTGGGCGCGCACAAGCCTCCACAAGCCGGGTCTGGGGCAGGCAGCCAGGCCACCAGGGACTTTTAGCTGGAGGCACTGCCTACGTCACGCCAGCAGTCAAGAGAGCTCTGGGTGCACCACGCAAACCTCCCCTTGCCTTTATCTGTTTCGGTGAGATAATTTCCTCCCTCGGTACCAAGAGCCATTTGTTCCACCTCGCTCTCTGTTTACCTTCTCCCTCCAGGCAGAGGTGCAGCCAGCACAGCCGGACGGGACCAGCAGGTCCCTCTGCAGAGCTTCACAGAAACGCTGGGGCACTTTGGGAGACCAAGCACAGAGGGGCTTAAATGGAATGAAACATGAAAATTATGGGAAGCCTAATCCCTTCCTGGCAAGGATGACGCTTTTGAGCCAAGTGGAGAGGTTCAGATTGGATATTAGGAAAAAGTCCTTCATGGAATAGGTTCTCAAACATTGTAGAAGGCTGCCCAGAGAAGTGTGGAGTCCCCATCCCTGGTAGGGTTTCACAGATGCGTGAATGTGGCACTTGGGGACATGACTGACCTGGGAGTGCTGAGGGAACAGTTGGACTTGATGATCTGAGAGGGCTTCTCCAACATAACTGATTCCATGATTTATTAGCATGGCTCCATCTGGCTCAACCAAAACATTCAAAACCAAGGTTAATGCATAAAAAAGAGAATCTTGTGGGAATAGGTGCTTGGGCAGACCTCAGGATAGTTGAGCTGGGAGCCCACAGGAAAGGCAACACTTGCTGGAGAGTGAAAGGTGAGAACCTGCAGTTTGTTGTGGGAGGACCATGGGGAAAACATAGACAAAATTGCATATCCTCTATTATTGTTTTATACCCCTCATCCAAACAGGAATTTGGACTTCTTTCCATGGACAAAGGAAGATGGCAGGGCAGACCTGCTGTAAGACCAGAGCACCCTAAGAGATCTGGCCTTATTGCAGAAAACACCTTTGTGGTGTAATGCCCTGTTTGCCCATTCTGCTCCATACCTCACCACTTTCTTCCTAGCCCAGTTTTCCACAGGTACCAATGTGTTTGTGGTTGGAGAGGAACACAGAATGTGCAGGAGAGGAGGAGAGGAGGAGAGGAGGAGAGGAGGAGAGGAGGAGAGGAGGAGCCCTGTTCCAGCAGTGCCAGATACACAGAGCATATGGAGGGATCAAGGAGGAACCTTTGGGAGAAGTGGAGCTCAGTGGGATGACATTCAGGTGGAGGAAGTGGGAGGTCGGGAGGAAGCAAGAAGGAGTGCACCTCTGTCACCTGGCTGAATTTGCCCTTGCTCAAGGAGCCCAGAGTCTCTCCCAGATGCTTGGCCTCAATGCCTTGAGGACTTCCCTGTAAAGGTGCTCCTGAGGATGATCCAACCAGCTGTGGGAGCAAAATCTCCCAGAGATTATTTTGGTCCTGCAGCTTTTTGAGAGAACCAAGCAAAAGGATCGTGGGAAGTCACCCGGTCTGCTCCCATGTCCAAAGCAGAGCACCTCTACTCATGAAGTTCTGAGGGAGATGTCATTCTCACTTAAGATTCCAGAGCCTCAATTATCAATTCCAAAAATGTTGTGTCTAACACCGATGTTTGTTACACATCATTCATGAAATTAATGCCCAAAATTAAACACCAACCAGGAAAAAGATGGCTCCAAAGAGTCCACAGGTTTAAATGGAACACTACCCCATTTTCCCTTTTCCCCCAAAAGAACAGGATCGGTGTTTCATGTGCTTTCACAACCAACTCCTTCTCCCAGACATTTTTTGGCAGTCCTGGTGCCACACTTCACCCGCTCCATGTTGGGGCTGTTAATTCCTTTCAGTATCGGTCAACAGAACTTTAATCACGGAAAGCTTTCCCAGTATCACGTAGCTAAATATAGAGCCTGAGTCCAGAGCACAAACACACTCCCTGTGTTTGTCACCACCGGGATCGCCTGGAGACGGAAAAGACTCATGGCAGCCAACGATTGTGTTCAATGCATTAACTCAAAGGATGAATTCACCTTGCAATCAATCAACTTGGAAGGTCTGGAAAAAGCGTCTCCACTTGGTACTCGTCGATCCCTGGGTGGGGAGTGCAATATACCTGCAAAGGGACAGATTTTGTCAAAATTATCACCCATTTATTTCAAAATGTGCCAATGTACAGAAGCCAGAAGAGCAGGGCCTTGTTGTGTGAGCAGTGGTGTTCCCAGCGAAAAATTTCCTAACCTTAACAAAAAGGACAGTTTTCTGCTCTGGGAGGATCTCACAGTGAAAACAGCAAAGGAACAAACTCCTTCAACCACCTAAACTTGATGTGACTTGTGTAACTCATCTCAGTTGTCTCACACGACAGGGATACAGCAAGGACAAAGCCTTCCCTGGGTATTTTTCTTAGGAATGACACCAAAAGCTGCTCCTCCAGCTGTGCCCACTGGCCATCCCCAATGCTGTGACTACTTAAGTGGGAAATAACACCTGTTAAAAAGTAGAGTTTGTGCTGCTCTCTGGGATTTAAGTGATTTAGCTTCATTTTAGCCTTGCTGCTGCCTGTGGGAAGGGGACTCCTCCCGGGGTGTTGCCTGGAGCCATCAGCCCCTTCCCACCTGCAGGGTCCTCTCCCTCTAACACCTCACCACTCCTCACCACCCTCACAACCCCACTGAACCTCCTGCTTCCAGCACAGTGGAGAAGATTTCTCTTGAATATGGGATTTGTCCCTGCCAAGGAGGACGCCTGGACTGCCTAATTATTTTATTCATAAGCCGGCCGTGCTTTCAAAGACATCTGGGTGACCTATCTAAAGCTAAGTGAATCCCTCACCCCGGAGGAGCCCCGCTCCTCCTGATCCCTCCGGGGAGCCGGGGTTGGGTGGTGGAGGAGCTGTCGGGGGAGTTCTTCGGAGCCGGACAATGAGGAACACATTGACAAAGTGTTCACATTATTGGCTGATGGGTCTGCATCAGTCACTCATTCACAAGCACAAGGTCTAAATTGCAGAACCAATTAACGGCACTAATAGCCCTTGCCTGAATTAATCTTTGAGACAAAAGAGGAGAGAAGTGGAAGAGCTATTAGCAAATCAAGCTGTACCATCCCTGCTTTATTGCAAGAATCTAAGTGTCTGTATTTGGCTATTATGAACTGACTGCAATTACAGCCCTCATTTAAAATGATTAAGTGGTTATAATTATTTTTCAATTAAAACTTAGATCTTCCATTTATACAACATTGCAGGCTTCAATTAAAGTCCTTTTTCCCTTTTTTTTTTTTAATTTTTTTATTTTTTTTGAGGACAAAAGTGCCACTGTGCCAAAAGACTCTTGCATCTCTTCTGGCCATTGAGAGCCGAGTAACATGGTAATATCACCTTTGTTTGCATCCCTCCTTCCTGGCCTCCTGAACTCCTGTGTGGCCAAGGAGATAAACTGCCAGGCACAGCACCTGCCAAAGGTTAGGAGAAACGAGCTTGGAAAGCTCTACAAGCCTCAAATACCTCTGAAACTGGGTAAATCCACCTGGAATGGTGCCTTAACCACTCTCAGGGCTAAGTGGTGCTGCAGGAGTTATTTATAAAAGATTTGGGGGACTGGAGGGTTTGTCTGGGGCTTCTGGAAAGAGCAAAAGCACTGCAGAGCACAGAACTAGGAGGAGAACTAGGAGCTCATCTGACAGCAGATGAGCTCAGGAGAAGTTTCTGCCAAGCCTGATTTTAAACATCTCAGGAGAGAAAAGCCAAGGTCTTCCTATGAAATAAAGCCCAGTGAAAACTTTCTCTAGTTTTATTTCAAAATGGCATTTCCATTTCTAACTGTACTTACAAGAACAGGAAGCGGTTTGAAAGGGAGAGGAGAGGGAGAGGGAGAGGGAGAGGGAGAGGGAAATTCAGGAAAAATGTGGTGGTCCAGCCAAGATGTATTTTCCTATGATTTTCTTTTTTTACCAACATGGCCCCAAAAAATCATTTATTATTTTCATTACCAACATGAGGCTGAGGAGTTCTAATAGTGTTACTTGGCCATGACTTTTGTCACCAAGTTTGACTTGATGGGACTGTCATGAGGTGAGAAAGGCAGCTGCCATAAAACCAGACCACACCAAAAAGTCACTCCCTTCAACTTGGTGTGACCTCCAACACAAAATGGCACAGCCAGAAATGCTGGGCACACCAGGAAATTCAGAGAGAGAGGAAGTTTTGCAATTCTGCAGGGAGGGCTGGGTGGAGGGGGTGACTCAGAGAGGCAGGGTCAGACAGGAGGGCTCAGGCAGCAGTGTCACTCTGCTTGTCCCAACACATCACAACACCCACAGCTTCCTGCTCTCAGGGTCTTCAAGGAGCTATGAGCAGCACTTTCCCTGCACAAGCTCATGAGCTCCACCACGACAGCTCTTTGGGCAAGTCCAAGCACGAGCAGCTTCTCAGGAAGGGTGAACTCCACACAACCTCTCAGCTGCTTCTCCCCTGCCTATCCCCAGGAGGAGCTGGGGGAAATGTGTGGGCAGGAGGAGCTTCTGTCCACCACAAAGAGCTCAGCAGAATCATGAATCACTGGCTGTTTCCCTGGTTTGCATTAGGGAGCAGCCACACCAGAGGTATTGCTGGAAGATTTAGGGAAAGCCCTTTTTCTGTCCAACCTCAACTCAACTCTGCAGCCTTTCGTGTTCCAACCAGAGGCTTAAAACTGGCTCATACTGAAGGGTGCCCAGCTCAGGTGCATTGAGCTGGGGGTTCCAGGGGCTGCAGTACCCAGAACTGGTACCTGGACACATGCACAGACCAAATTGGGAGGGCTTTGGCCAATGTGTCTTCTCTGGGTCAAGGAATCACAGAATGGTTTGGGTTGGAAGAAGCCCATCCAGTCCCACCTCCTGCTGTGCCCAGGGGCACCTTCCACTACCCCAGGTTGCTCCAAGCCCCTCCAACCTCGCCCTGGACTCTTCCAGGGATGAGGCAGCTTCTCTGGGCAGCCTGTTCCAAGGTCTATTGGTGCTTGGGAACAGGAGATTTGGGAATAAATCAAGTCACTGGAGGGAGACAACCCAGACAGAGACATCTACAAGCAAAGCCTATAGCCTGGCAAGATAGGACCAGGCTGCAGATGCAGGACCTTATGTCACTGACACCATTAGAGGGTAAACACCTGTGCAATTAACTGCAATGGAATGCACTCCTGAGCAGCGCATCTCCTGGAACAGCGCTTTCCAAGGAAGAACGTAAGTACTGCCCAAAATCATGTGTGTATTTGGCTTTAGCTTCATGGCTTTGAGTGACAACAAGAGTGGTGTGATCCTCGATGGAGCATGGGGGGACAGTCCCAGGGACGAGCTCCTGCAACCACACAGGGCCTTTCCATAACCTCCTTGTCCAGAAATGGATGCTCCTGCCAACAGCCAGCCTCGTTTCCTTCTTTCCTGGGTTTGGATGGGCAGGCATTTTCCACCTGAACTTTATGATCTTGATCTTATGAACTTGATCACTTTATGTCATTTCCCCTCCCGCATTTATATACAAATACCACTTTCCTTGTCGTCCTTCTGGGTGACACACGAGTTATCCCTTCATCCCTGGAAGTGTTCCAGGCCAGGCTGGGCAGGGCTTGGAGCAACCTGGTCTAGTTCAAGGTGTCTAGTGCAGGTAGTGAAAAACAAGGGGCTGTTTAAGGTCCCTTTTTATCCCAAACCATTTGATGGTTCTATAATACAAATCCATAAATTGTATTCACAAATCTTGTATATGTTATATACAATTTCAACCCCATCCAGTCTGAAATAGTTTGTTATTATTTTTATTATTATTTTTGTTGTTGTTGTTATTATTGTTATTATTTTTATTATCCCTCACCACAAACCCTCTTGTGCTGATAAACCACTGAGGGTGAATATTTAATTACTTAAAAGCCAAGAAAAGCAGAAGCTGAGGTAAAAAGTTAAGCAAAACTACAGAATCTTCTTGTGAGGCACTCAGACTTCACCAGCTTCAGTGGACGAGGACCTGCCTGAAGAAGTCCCATTTTACACACAAAAGAACTTCAGAGGTGGTGTCACACTGCTCCTCAAACATCCCAAGGCATTCTGATGTACTGAATCCTGCCATTTCATTAATTTGGACACTGGAAACAAGCCATGGAAGAGTTTTCTGTTTGTGAGAGGTAGACAGGAAGAACTAGATAAAATAAAAAAATACATATTATATAAATTAAAGTATTTAAATTTGATGTGCAATGGTCTACCTGAAAAATCAGATCAACACAGTTTTGGGCGACATCGCACCAATATTTTTCAGTTTCTATGTATTGAAGAAATCACAAGTGGTTTTTCAATCCCAGGCTCTGGAAGTTGATGTTGGAAAGTTCTGGAAGCACAGGAGCTGCAGGGAGTCTGGAGCTGGATGTTCTGGTTACCACATCCATGGCAGGAATAGAGCTAAGACTGAACTGAGATCAGCTTATCACAGGGATGAGGTTGCCATTCAGTGGTTTCCAGGATACAAAATGGTTTTCCCCACAGCTCACAGGAGACAATTTTGTGTTGTGCTCACCCACATGTCCTGGTGCTTTGCTTCTCCCGGATTTTCCAAAAACACAGCGTTTTAAAGCCTCTTGGCCACCAGCAGAAAACATCCACTTGACCCCCACCTGCCATCTCTGAGCTCAAATCCGCTTGAGCCATCCCAGAACCAAATCCTAATCTTCAGCCTTCTTGGAAAACCTTCTCTATTCCCAAATCTCCCTTTGCAGCATGGATTCCTACCAAAGTGTGAAGAGATTCCCTAGGAGGTGATTCCCAGAGGGAAACCAGAATGAACACAGAGACATCCCAGCTCCTCTCACCTGTTTACAAGATCCCAGCATGGATCAGTGTTCCTGCTCAGCCAAGAGCTGCCCAGAGGAGCAGGAATGACCCCTGCAGCTCCATCCCACCCCTGGAATGCCGCAGCCATGAGGTGACCTACTGGAATGCCATCATGTGCCAATCCCATCATTCTTACACACAGAAATCCATGTTAAACCTGCTCCAGCAGCAGCAGATCATTGTGGGGGGAGGGAGGAGGGTGATTTTTACCATCCAAAGCCCAAACAGATGGCAAATTCCTGTGTCAGGCTTTGTGGCCAGAAGCGAAAGGCTCAGGCACATCTGTCACAAACAGCATTCCCAGCCTTTCCTCTCCAAGCCTTTGTTTCATTCTCATTGCTTTCACACCAACAGATTCCCCCTGGAAATTCAGGAATTGTGCTTGCACATAATACAGCCCTCAGCTTTCCCAGGACCTAAAGCCTGGCATTGAAGTGAACAATTGTGTGTCTCCAGTTGGTTTGGAAAGGCAAAATTCACCCTGGCAAGACTCTCCTGCATTGGGGGGCAGAAGGAGCATGGGCACTCCTCTAAATCATCCTCTTATTATCATTTTCTTGTGTTTCCTTCTAACTCCCAAGAAAACCTGTGTGGCCCAGACTGAAGACTTCTCAAGGTGCCTTTCAGTCAGATTTACAGGGCTCTGCATAGAGGGAGAAACAAAAAAGGAGGGGATTTCATGACTGATTTTAGGATGAATAAAAGAAGGAAGATGCAGCATGTGAGGAATGAGGGTGGATGTCCCTGCAAGGCTCCAGCCAAGTCCACTGGGGACAAGGGGTCAGCAATTAACCCTTCCACCATCCCCTGATTGAGTCAGGATTTATTTTCCCTCTCTAGGTCAGCTTTCCCCACAAGCTGGGAATTCCAAAACCATGGTCATGCTTGTGCTCAAGAGAAGGAAAAGTCGTCGCCCAGAAAGGAAAGAAGTCCCCAGCCCATTAAGGGTTGTGTGTGCAGATCCTTTGCATTGTATATTTGCATTTTAAAATCATTAGTAATGATTTTATTTCTTTTTTCCAAAAGCATCCACTGATGTTCCATTAGGTAGAAAAGAAATTCACAAAAGAAAGTGTAGTTTCACTGTAGAAAATCTGTAGACATGATTCTCTGACCCAAAGAGAGTTTCAGCCTGTCAGGAGCTCATGTGTTCCCAGGGGAAAAGTTCCTGGGAACAGTTTTCTCTCCAAGATTGTGTTATTGTAAATAAATAATATCTCTCAAAACAATACTGAACTGATGTTCTTGGTGTGTTTTCTCTGGTCCCACCAATGGGACCAAGGGGAGTGTTGTTCCTTCTATCAATCAGGATAACCTGGTCAGAGAAGCTTTATAAAGGTTGAGAAAATAAAAAAAAAAACCCTTCTTTGCCTCACAAAACAGGTGTGTGTGTGTCAGATTACCTGGAGAACCCTCAATACCTCATGTCCATCAGTGACAAAATCCATTTTCCCCTTGGTTTTGTGATGTCCGTATCCTTTGCTGCTGACTGTTGCTCCTTCAAGAAAAGCAGGCATCCTTTCTTTTTTTTAATAAAATGTTCAATTTTCTGTTTATAAAATTCCTCAACTTGGCTTTTTTAGGTAAACTTTTCTGCAAAGTCAACCAAAGTGGAGCTGCACATAATTCCAGAGAGGAGATGTATCTGTGCAATCCCTTTAATGCAAAGCTGCCTGAACCCCCATTTCAGAGCTTTAGGGTGCACACCCTGTGTTGATTTTCCAGAAAGTAAAGGAAAAGACAGCAGTGTCAAATTATTTCATTCAAACTTCCCTCCTCAGGTGTGAATATCAAGATTTGTGCAGCCTGTTCTCCTTCCAGGTACCTTCCCCCATCTCCTCCTCTTCAATGGGCAAACCAGGTTAAAAACACCAGAGTGCCCCCTGAATTTTCCTATTCTTTTCTCCTTATTTTCCTCTTCCACATTATTTTTTTGAGTGGAGGAGCTGCTAAAAACCTTCACATACAAAGTAATGACAAAGTTTCCCCTGCAGGGATCACTTTGACAAAAAAGCCCTGTAAATATTGTCACTGACCATATCCAGAATATTTCCAGGGTTCTGTGTTTGCAAAGCAGCCCACAAATATTTGAGGAATTGGTTTCCCCCTGAGGCCAGGCTGAAGGAGGAGATCCTGCAGACCCTGAGATGTGACCAGAGCCTCTCACTTTGTCACTTTGTCACTGTGGGAGCAGCCTGACCCTGCATGGGATGTCTGGCAGGTGTTGGCTTCAAATTGATCCCAATAAAAAGAGACCTCCGGGATGTGACCTGAATACTCAAAGATTTGAAATTATTTTTTTTCTTGTTGAGAATTACACAATCCATGGAGGTTTAATGATTTGCAGGAGTGACAGGAACACACCGAGCCAAGGTGGGAAAAAAAGGATTTTTTTATGGAGGAGAGAGCACAAATTAACCCTGCAGATCCAAACACAATGGAAAACTTCCCCAAGGAAAGATTTTTCGCAAAACCATCGTTTTGGCAGGGTAAAAGCTCCAAGTGTTTGAGTGCAGTGTTTGTGACAGGGAGGTGCCAGCAGCAGCCCCAGCACTAAGGGCAGGCCGGGGGGGCAAGAGGGACCCTTGTGGGTGCCTTCCCCCTCATTATTCCCCATAATAATGTATGGAATTATACATTCCATAATTCTGTGATCTGTTCCAACCTTCCTCAAGCCAAAAAATCTCTCTCAGGCAAAACAAGGGCGACGGCAGCCACAGGATGGCAGCAGAAACTCAGCGATGCAGCACCAGCCTGCCTTCTCCCCCTGCCTGATGGGTTTCCTCTGTTATGGGCAGTAAATTGAATCATTTTATTGTCTGGAGGAAATTTCTGCGGCTTTGCAGGCAGCCCCTGGAAAAGCCAGGGGTTTGGTGTTTGGAGAAGGTGGCACAGAGGTAAAGGCCTGGCGGTGCCCACACAGCCGGGCAGTCGTGAGGGCCCAGCAGAGGCCTGGGGTTAATTGCTGGGAGAACCCTGCTGCTGCTTCTGAGACCCTGCACAACCGCCGAGCGCTGATTAAAAAATAAATATACTTTTGGAAAGGCTGTTAGTCCACCTTCCTCCTCCTCCTCCTCATGGCTGCTCCCTGCCCCCAAACTCTGCTTAGCCAAGCTTTACATACTTAGGCTTTCCAGCCCATTTCAGGTGCGTTGTTGCTCTTCTCCCTCTTCCCTCCTTTTTATTGACTTGTCAGGCTGAGCTGTGGCCAGTGGCCGTGGGCTGGGCAGCCCTGAACGCACAGCCAGGCACTGGGAAAGGAAAACAGCCTCCAGCCGTGGCAGGAACCAGCTCTGGGCCACTCCATCCATGTCTGATCTGAATTTTCCGTGTGCTTCACCACACAGGAGTGGCTGGGGCTGTGCGAGGAGTGTGGGGATTTCAGACTTCAAATTGCTGCTGCTGCTTCTGCCCTGTCTCTCTGCCTGTTCTCTCTGTAATAGCAATTCAGTTTTGCCTTTAAAAGGCAAATATTAGGGATTTGAGCAAGCAAGTAAGGCTGGTAGCCATAGCACTATAACTGTTCCACCTTTTTTTTTTTTTTTTGTTATTTTTTTGTTATTTTTTTAATTTCCATGTTTTGGAGACCTTGATCAACTGTCAGTGTTTGGAAAATGAAATAAGATATAAATATACAGGTATCCGAGGAACATGGAATCATGGAACGGTTTGGTTGGGAAGGGACCTTAAAACCCATCCAGTTCCACCCCTGACATAGGCAGGGACAATTTCCACCAGGCCAGGTTGCTCCCAGCCCCATCCAACCTGGCCTTGGACACTTCCAGGGATCCAGGGGCAGCCACAGCTTCTCTGGGTAACCTCTGCCAGGCCTAACCACCCCCACAGGGAAGAATTTCCTAATGTCAAATCTCACCCTATTCTCTGCCTGTTTAAAGCCATGGTTAGTCTCTAAACTAATATCCAGCCAGAAATGTGGTCTATTTGATTTTTTTAATCAAATTTAACTTCTTTGCAGCATTGCCAAAAGCAAGCTGTTTGCTTTTCCTGAAGCCATACTTGGGTTTTTCAGTTACAGACCTTCACCAGCCCCACTGGGGCCTCTGATGTTCCAGCTGGATGCAGGAGACAGCTCCCTGAATCCAGTCCTGCCCTTCTCCATTACATCCTCTCTTAAAACCAACCACTTCCCTCTGGCTCTGAGTATCCAAGTCTCCAGGTGGAGACTCCCAGGGATTTGCAGAACTGCACAGGAAGCCTGGGAATGGCAAAAGAGACTGGTGCAAAGATACTATTCCCATTTCACCCAAAAGCTCTGGGTTTTCCTGCAAAATTAGATCCAGAATCTATCCAGATTTTACATCCAGAGCTGACAAGATTCCCAGCCTAACTTTTCTCTTCCCATTTCAATGCCTGCAGGTGCAGAGGCTGGGAAGGAGATGATAATTCAAAATTAAATAAGTTATTTGGGCATTTTTTCCCCCTCAGCAGAGGGGTGCTGCTTCCTCCCCTCCTGCGTGAATCTTTCCCCTTCAAACCATTTTTCTCACCTCCTTTTCCTGTTCGAGTCCTTGACTTACAGGGAGAATTTAATTTCAACAATTTGGTAAGGGGACCAAGGAAGGACCAGGAGGACCAAAGCAGTGGGAAGCAGACCATGGATTTCTCCAGATTCTGACAGCATCATGCCCTGGAGACACCTGGGTGACACCTTTGCCCCAGACCTCAGGGCGGGGGACCACAAATGAGTCTGGAAAAGGGGAATACAGCAGCAAGAGCTGATGATTGGTCAGGTAGATTGGCTGGAAAAAAGTCCATTTCCATTCTGACCTCTCCCAACCATCCCATCCAGTGGGGCTGAGTAGGGCTGGGGGAGTGCTGGGGAAAGTTACTGGGATGCAGCAGCATTGCTGAAACCCTTGGAGAGAATAAATGCCTCAATATTTGAGAACTGGGGGAAAGAATGAACTCCTGGCAGCTCCAGTGAGTCCAGCCCCTTGCCCAGGGAGGTCACTGGATGCAGCCCTGCCCAGGCCCACTGCTGACACCAGATGTCGTTCCTCATGTCAGAGGCATCTCCACACCCCTGGGAGCTGCTGGGTTTTCTATGTCCCCCTTAAGAAAGTCCATCCCACGTAGTCTAAACCCATTTCTGTTCACCAGGAGTCCATATCTGCCTTTAACCAACATTATCATCAGCAGAAAGGCCTAGGGAGGAGAGGATGTAGAGCCTCAGTGAGCCATGTCCCTGAAAAGAGCCATCCTGGGGTGATCCCTTTGATTTGGCCCTGAGAAATCCCATCAAAAGCTGCACTAAATTGCTGGCTCATAGGAAAATAGAAGTCATTTCATCCAAGCTTTGGGGGAGATGCATCCCCCCTTCGATATAGCATCTAGCAAGGCCACAACTTAATTGTTGTTTTGTAGATGAATGTGATATCTTCCCAATATTTTTGCCAGTGGTGGGTACTTTGAGCTTCTTTTACTTGCAGGATACAAAACCAAACAACATCATATCACTACCAGTTACCAAGGTAACTGGAGAGAAAGATAGAAGCGTCTGGGGTTGCACACTTTGTGATCTCCCTTCATTAGCTCATTTCTTGACATCAGCTGCTTTCCCAGCTCCATTTCTCCCTCTGCTCGCAAACCACACAAGAACTGTGAATCCAAGTCTCTTCTGAGGAAGGTGATAGTGCCAAGAGGCAGGAAAACTGTTCATGGGCTATTTTCCACTGGATCTTCATTCTAGAGGACATTTGTACACCTTGAAAGGGGGATGACTGTGTCACAAAGAGGGAGCTGGCAGTGCAGCTGCTGTCACTCTGCCTCAGTGTCCCCAGGCATTGGGTTTCATACTCAAAACATCTCTGTGTCCAGAAGCAAGGCCATGATGTCCACCCTCCCCTCACACCCGACATTAACTCACTCTGGGGCTCATGGAAATGGTCCAGCTGTCAGCTGGGATTAACTCCTCCAGGATCACAGTGTCACTGTCACTGCACTGGGACACCAGTGGGGTGCTAACACCAGTGCCAGAGGAAAATCCAGCTGGGAACAGACCTGATAAAGGCACAGCAACAGCCACAGCCCCCTAAGAGAAGTGTTCAAAAAGCACCCAGGTGATTAAAATACAACATAAATAAAACGTGTTTGGGAGCACACAGAGAGAGGCTCAAATGCTTCTTACAATTTAGGAACAAGGTTTTCAGAGAGTTTTTGTAACTCATTTGATGGCAAGGTGTCAAGAGAAGCTGGTAACTGTCTAGGAAGGAATTCGTTCCCTGTGAGGGAGGTGAGGCCCTGGCACAGGGTGCCCAGGGAAGCTGTGGCTGCCCCTGGATCCTTGGAAGTGTCCAAGGCCAGGCTGGATGGGGCTTGGAGCAAGCTGGGACAGTGGAAGGTGTCCCTGCCCATGGCAGGGGGTGGCACTGGATGTGCTTTAAGGTGTCTTCCAACTCAAACCATTGTGGGATTCTGTGACCATCCTGGTTATGGAGGGCCACCCACCACACACCTTCTCTGGCTTTCCATCCTGGTCCCTGTCCCTAACTCCTGGCATTTATAAGCTGAACCACACCCAGGTAGATGTCACCAAGGCTGTGCATGCACAGAGCTCAGCAGCCGGTGTGTTACACCAGCACCTGGTCACACATGTCCCAGGCAGTGCCAAAACCTAGGGCAGGTGCTGGTGGAAAAAACATTCCTGCTGCAGGGGAGGCCATCAGGGAATGGGGGACACTGGAGAGGAGCCAGAGGGGGATCCTTACCTGGGCACTCCCACCTAAGTGTGCAAGGATGGAAGAACAACTGCAGCCTTTGTCACCTACTGGAGTGCAAGGGGTCCTGGGGCTTAATTCCTCATCCTTATCCATGCAAATCCCAGCCAGCATCCTGGATTCAGTCTGGCTGGGGCTGGTGTCACAGGCCAGGCAGTGCTCTCAAAGGCACATTATTTACAGCCAGTCGTGCTCGCCATGGGCTGCAGGAGCTGCTGAGCCACAGATTCCCTTCCCTGGCTCCACACCCCACCAGACACACACTAAATACAAAATTCATACTGAAAACAGCCAGCTACAGACAAATCAAGCTCAAACTGTCTCTGCCTTTTCTGTTTTGCTCTCTCCAATCCCTAAGACAGTGAAATATGAGAAATTTGAGGCACGGATCTTGGGTGCCTAACACAACCACCCTTGCACACTTCCCCTTTACAGACAGGAGTTTCCACCTCACTGTCCCCTCTGGGGGGGGTGAATCATCACCCTGGGGATATCATCTCCATGCCAGTTCAATATTCCTTGGGTGTTCCCCTCATTTCAGTCACTCCCAGCAGATTCCAGCCTCATGCTGTTTCCTCAGAGCCTAGGAGGGGTGTGTAAGCCAGTAGGGACCAGGCCACAAGCATGGGAACACATCCCATGGGAAGAAGGGAGCAGCATCTCAAGAGAGAAGTTATGTGCAGCCTTCTCAGTGCCCAGGCACAAGAGGCAACAGGGAACTGATGCCTGGGAAGTTCCACCTGGACAGGAGGAAAAACATCTTTCCTGGGCAGTGACCAAGTATTGAACAGATCCCAGAGAGGGTGTGGAGTGCCCCTCACTGGAGATATTCCAGAGCTGTCTGGACACACTCTGTGCTGTGTACTCAAGGATGGCCCTGCTGGAGCAGGGAGGTGGCACCAGGTGACCGCTGTGGTCCCTTCCAGACCGGCCCATTCTGGGATTCTGTGACTATTTCTGGAATAAGGGGTTGGGTTTGCCCCAGCAGCATCTCCTGGGGGTGGCAGAGAAGTTCTCACTGATCTCTGGTGGTGTCAGGGTTTGGTTGAGTGTTCATTTTTGGCAGGGTTGGTCAGGGCTGGGGACAGGCAGCAGGAGCCAGCTCCATGTCTGTGACACTGCTATGCCTAAAAGACGAGCCCAGGGGACAAGTCAGGTAATAGAGGTAATCTGTCCTGGGGCTGGATGTGCTGTGGGGAAGGATATGGAAAAGCTGGGAATGGGATAGTTCTGTTACCCCGTCATTAATACCAAAAAATGTGTGTCATTGCTGAGCTCATACTTTGTGTTTCAGAGCACACCAGCCTATCCCACTGCCCACTGGGAAGAAGATGCTTCCTGGCCTGCTTTCCAACTTCTTTCTTTTAATTCTGCTGTTTGTCTCCCAAGCCATGCATTCCTGCTTTTCCATCTTTCCCTTTGAGAACGAAAACAAGGACGGGTCACTTGCCTTTTTGTACAAGGATCTCTCTGGACATCTCTGAGAGGGGGAGAGGGAGCAAAGGAAACGAACCACACAAAACAAAGTGAGGGAACATTTTTAATTGGAAGTGTTTTGTTTTCACCAGGATTTTAACTTTGGAGAGAGCCTCACAAATACTCTCTCAGGGTCCTCTGCTGAAGGGCTTTATTCTGCCGCAGGCGCCTTTCATGGTGCAGCACAATAGCTTTTGTTTCAGGAGTGTGGGGCAATGAGGACCTTGAATGCCAGAGGTCTGTATTATATCCATAACTGTAGATTTGGATGGTGGAACGGAGGTTGGGGGGAAGGTGAGAATGAAAAATTTCTCCATTGTGTAGATGGAGTCCTTCCAGCAAACACTGGCACAATAGGAAGCACATTCTTAAGAGCTGAAGCAGACTGTGGATAAAGACTCCCTCATTTTGTACATAATGGTCCCTGTGCTTTAACCTTGTACAGCTGCTATGACACCTGCTTTTCAAAGCCTTTGTGGCAGAACAAGCAGAGCTTTGTCTGCCATACACATTCTGTGCCACACATGTTAACATTTCTCTTTTTGTATTTACTTTTGTTTCCCCCACCTTCTCTCTCCCTCTTTTTTTCTTCTCCTTCATTTTTTTTTATTTTTTTTTTTTAACACAACAGTTATGAATGAATGGCTGAAAAGTAATTTCAGCCTTGATTCTGGCATCGTGTCCAGTCTGGAAGTCTGTAGATATTGTAATGCAGAATAAAGGCCAGATATTAGACTGGGGAGTGCTGTGTTCCCTTTCTAGCAAAGCCTCAGCCTTTGTGTCTCCTTCCTCCCTTTTCCCCCCATTTCCCTCCCTTCCCATCTCTCTGGCTCTGGTTTGAAAGCACAGGCAGAACCCATCACAGCTCACACCCCCTCCAGCAGGACGAGCTGCAGGACTCTGTGGCTCTGGCTCACTCACCCCTGGGACTCACAGGGGTTTGTCTGGGATGGAGAAGGGAAGTCCAGGTCACCATTCTCATGAGGAAATGGAAAAGGTTTGCAGCAGCAGAGTCCTTGAGTGGCTTTTCTTGGGCAGGGATCCAACCCTGAGCAGAACAAGCCTGCAGCATGTGGGACCTCTGGGATCTTCCCCTCCCTGTGCCACCTGCAGTGGGAGCAGGGCAAGGACATCGTGTTCTTCTGGATCATGTTGTAGCTCCCCCATTCTCAAGATTCCTTGGCTGAGAAGGTGCTGGCTCCAGGGGCAATAGGAATAAGAAAAACTGCTCCAGATCCTGAGGTCTGATAATGAATCATATAATGACAAGGGAATTAATTGATGGAGCCACTCCATGGAATTGTCTGGAGTAGGGTGATCTGCCAGTGCCTCATCCTAGAGGTCATGTGTCATTTCCATGAGGATCTGAGCAGCCCTCTCTGCTGGAAGGTGTCCTTGTCCATGGCGGAGGTGTGGAATGAGACAGCCTTGGGAGTCCCTTCCAACCCAAACCATTCTGGGATTCTCTGGTGTCTGTAGGAAAGAGGTTCTGCTCCATTTCCCTCCACAAGCAGAATCAGGACCAACAAGGGCCACCAGTGTGGGCCTCCTGCTCCTATGAGCAGCCCAGCTCCAGCTTTGGCAGAGAATTCAAGCTGGGATGAGCTGGAATGATGCTGGTAGCTTTATTCTGTCATGAACACAACAGGAACCAGAGCAGGAGCAGATGGCCAGAGGGGAAAACGAGTGATCCGAAGTTGGTTATTCCAAGCAGGATGCACTGCCTCTGGGCAGGACAAGTTAACAGGTCCAGGGAGCAGCAAAACCCTTAATAACCACCCCCATTCAAATTATCTGAGCTTTATTATTCCATTTGTTCTTGCGGCTTAGGAGGTTTCCTTTGGTTTGTGGCTGCAAACCCAGCTCTGTTCAAAGGGAGATTTTAAGGGATACAGGGAAACATTTTCTCCTCAGTTAACCTCCCTTCTCAGAGCATGTGGAAGGGTTGGGGAGGATCCCCAGTGATCCAGACTCTCCACCAGATTCAGCCCTTTTCCAGAACTGGTATTCCTGTGGCATGAGAAGAGACATCAATGACAGTGAGAAGCCTGGGGCAGGAGAGGTTCCCAGCTCTCAGACACTGCACTTATATTTTCCTTTTTTTTCCAAAGGCAAAAAGAGGCCAAAATCTGAAATGAAAGACAGAAGCCTGGCTTCTGAAATCCCTGTTTGAGTCTCAATTTTTCATGAGAATAACCCAGACATTTATTTCATGCTTGCTTTCATTTCTAATTATTGGCGGGAAGTGCCAACCACATTCACTTGATCTTTAGCGTGTTCAGACTTGTTGGGCAGGGGAAAAATCCATGGATGTATCCAGAGGACATCTACTGCCTGCAGAGTGTGAGCAGCTGGCAGGACAGCAGGCAAAAACAGCTGGAGCAGGACTGAACACCGAGCTTCAAACCTTGGATTCTGGGAGACATCCATGGGCACAAACCCTGCCTCAGGACTGTGCTCAGCAGAGCTGCTGCCCGAATAGGGAGACTCAGACAGGGCTCTGCTGAGGTCCATGTTCTTCCTGAAACATCCCATCCATGATCTGAATCCAGGCGTTGTTGCTGTTTTAAGCGTCTTCCTCATTAAACTGGTTTGGTGTGAATCTTGGACATGGGAACCTTCCAAGTCCAGACACCAGGAGATGAATGCTAAAAAGCTGGATGAGAACAAGGAGAAATTAGAACTGCTAAAAACCAGGTCTCAAGGTTTTCTCAGCACCCTCAGGAATCCTTAGCAAGGGATGCACTGGACAGTGCTGCAGGAGGGTTTGCTGGAAGGGACGTGTGAATCCCAGCAGGCTGAGCTTCAGCACATCCTCAGAAGCAGGAATTCTTCTCCATGTGAAAAAAGAGTGAAAAGAGCCAGAGCGGGTGCAACTCACCCGTTCAATATCCAGCCCTCCTTCGTGTCAGACCCCCACGATCAGTTCACGCCTCCATCTCTCTGCTGTTAATGGAGCAGGAGACAATTCCGGCACGGAGCCATCCGGAGCATAATCCTGCCATTTGAAAGCACATAAAGGCACTTCATAGCAGCAAGTGTCAATAGCCACTCCCCTATTGATATAACATCCCTTCCCTCCTCCATAAACCCCGGCTGGCAAAGAAAATAAACAAGGGTTAGATGAAATCTAACCCCAGCATAGCTATAAAAGATGCTTCATAAAAAATAATAAAATAAACCAACCCACAAAAAAGTGATGTTTAATCTGCTAATTCATGCTCAGGGCCCTGCTCCTTGTTTAGGGAGTGTGTGCAGAGAGCAGCTCGGATTCGGGAGAGGGGGAAAACACAGCTCAGATCCTCCACAGCCAAAGCTGCTGGGAGACCTGGCAGACACCAGATAAAAGATTTAGTGGGAAGGGGAAGAGGCTGAAGCTGAAGGAGCCCTTAATCCCCAGTCTCACTGCAGAACACTGGACATCCCCGCATCCCATGCAACATTTGCATCCCACAGCAGCAGGGCATGGATCAGCAATGTGCTGCCAGAGGAATTTGGAAGGGAACCAAAAGCCAAGTTGCTGCAGACACACAGCTCACACTGGGGCTTGCTGCAGCCTGGATCTGCCTCTCCCATCCCACCTCCCTGCCTGCGGATAATGGCATTGAAGAAGGAAGAACTTAGGCACCAAAATCAAGAAACACAGACCACAGAATCTCTCTTTTGGCGGCTGAGGTTCTGACAGCCCAGAAATCCTTGCAAGAGTACAGGTGCAAGGCTGCCCCATCCCTGGGAGTGTCCAAGGCCAGGCTGGAGGGAGCTTGGAGCAACCTGGGGTAGTGGAAGGTGTCCCTGCCTATGGTAGGGCATGGAATTGGGTGGGTTTTGAGGTCCCTTCCGACCCAAACCATTCCATAGGATCCTCATATTCTGTGAGGTGCAGAGTCCATGAGGAACACGTGGGGCAGCTCCTAGGAGAAGGTCTGACCTGCTGGGAGGAGGAGGAGGGCTGGACACCCCTGCCCTAATCCCACCTGAGTAGGCTTATCCCACACAGCGCCCCAGCCCAGGTAACTGCACCCAGCAACATCCCTGGGACATCAACATCAGCCTCGGAATCCTTAGGGATTCTAGGGAATCTGGGATCCTTAAGGTTTTTCAGATCTAATCTCTGCCTGTCACTCTGTGCTCCTCAGGAGAAACATGGACCTGGAATGTTTTTGAGATTCCCAAGCTTTCCCTGCTGCCACACAACTCCCTGCGCTGGCTGCAGGAATTCTCTTGGGGGATCAGCCATCCCACCCCACCTGGGAGAGGCTTAGTGCTCACACGGAGCTCATGAGACCCACCCTGAGACCCACATCAGGCAGAGGCACGTGGAGCATCACCAAACTTGTGCCCTTTTCTGGATCTGGGACTGGGATTTGGGAGAAGAGTCCAGGCTCTGGAAAATTACAGACCTTTCCAAGAGTCCTTGCAGAAGGTTTATCTCCCTCTTTCCCATCATCTTGGGCTGCTGGAAGTTTTTCAGAAGGCCTTTCCCTTTGTTTCTAGGAGCTGGGGTATTTTGGGTGTCCTGAACGGGTAATAGAGCAACCTGAAAGAAAAAAAAATAACTACCAAAAAATAAAAACCAAAGTAAATTACTGCAAAACTAGGAAAAGGCACCTTGGATGTCCTGCTGGAGCACAAGGATGTACTTAACTTGCATGGAAGCAACCCAGAGATGTGAGGAGGGGCCTTCAGAGGCCAGGGAGGGGGTGAGACAGCAGTGACTTGGCCACGTCCAGTTTTTCCATGGGTCAAATGAAAGATGATTTACAAAAAAGGAGCCCCTGATTGGTTAATGAACATCTCTCAATTTACAGCAGCAGAATGCTGGGCGCCATCAAATGCGAGCCCAAGTTAAAGCTATGACTGCTTTAATAATCAATGACTGCAGAGTATTTAAAAAAACAGCGAAGCTTTCAGGGGCTTAAGACTTATTGCCAGCATTTTCTCAGCTTTCTTAAAGAAAAAAGGGGTGTTGTAGAAAATGGTCAAATTTATCATTTATAGCAAAATATTAATGTAGCAGCAGGAGACTTGATGTGGCCATCTATCTCCAAGCATTCAGACTTCAAAGGAAGCATAAACACGAAATTAATGGTTTGTCTAGTGTAAAGGAAAAATAAATGCAAATGTAGCCTCATTAATACCAAGTGGGTGACTTCTTGGTTTATGGGGTTTGGATTGATTTTGTCAAAGGCCAATAGATTTATTAAAAATGTCTTTTAAATTTAGCATCCCTATACCCATTAGTTGAAAGAAATAAAATTCTCTGCAATCGCCACCACCTCTCCTCCTCCTCTCCCCCCACTCCCTGGATGTTGTTTTACCTAAATAAAGTTCCTGCATTAGGACTCACTTTGCACTGAAATATGTCTCTTGTAGGAGCTGCTATAAACGTCAGCATTTTCCCCGGCGTTGGTTTATGGGCAGAGTGAATTTTAATGGCATCGTAATCTCACTGCAATCAATTGTGCTCCATGGGAGGGGAAACCTCGGGGAGTGGCCATTAACCACAGCTCTGCATCACTCCAGGCCTCAGGAGCTTCCAAAGGGATTTTTTTTCCCGGTGGTTTTTTGGGTTTTTTTTTTAATACCTGCTCACCAAATGTTTGTTCTGGGCTGTCTCATCACCTTTCCCATGGCTCCAAGTGGGCTGAGAGGATGCTCACTCCTCGGGATGAGGTTCTGGCTGGGACATCTCACATCCATCCCCAACCCACCAGAGCAGGATGGGATGTTTTCCAGGTGTCCCAGGGATAACAATGGCAGCTGGTGGCTGCCACCCCTTGAGTGACCGAGCTGATTTAGCCCCACAGCGAACCCTGTCCCAACACATCCCATCAGCTGCACCAAGGCACACCCCCAAAAACAGAGGCTGATGCACTGCATGGAGGTTTATTTAGGAAAATACAAGAATACAACCTTATAGTCCCACATCACAAATTTTTGGGTGGCTGCAGGGCTCAAAATCACAATGTGCTGCTCCCAAAATAATTTGGAAGTTGTCCCGAACCACAGTTCTTTGGTTAAAGCTGATTTGTTCTGGCCATATAAAAGAAAGGACTCCCAAAGATGTTGCTGTGTTCCCACACCTTTATGGAAAAATGGAAAAGTGTCATGGGAGAGGAAGAAAAGGAGAGGAACAAGATCTGGGCTCCAAGGATGTGATGGATGGAGTAAAGATGAGATGAGGAAAATGGGTGAGAACAAATCTAGACTGGGAGGGAAGAGATCTAAACTCAGAAAAGGCCTGGAAATGGGAAGTTTGAAATTCCTGTGAACAGAGAGGATGAAATGCAAGGGAAACCCAGATCCCAGAATGGGTCAGGCTGGAAGGGACCACAGTGGGTCCATCTGCTCCAGCAGGGTCAGCTCAGAGCTCATGGCACACAGTGTGTCCAGACAGCTCTGGAATATCTCCAGTGAGGGGGACTCCACACCCTCTCTGGGATCTGTCCAGGGCTCAGGCACAGCCCAGAAAGTTCTTCCTCATGTCCAGGTGGAACTTCCTGGGGTCAGTTCCTGCCCGTTCCTCCTGGTCCCTGCTCGGAGCCCTCCCTGCTCACAGGGACACCCAGGGCTGAGGGCCCCTCTCAGCTGGGGCTCCTCTCGAGGCTGAGCAGCCCCAGCTCCCTCAGCCTTTCCTGGGCACGGAGATGCTCCAGGCCCTTCAGCATCTCCACAGCCTCCGCTGGTCCTGCTCCTTGGAATCATCACACTCACCTCATCACACAGAAAAACACAATATGATTTATATTGCCCTGAAAAAAATAAAAAATCGAGGCATTGGATTACCTAGGAATTGAAGTTTTACAACCACTTGCACAGTGGGTTAAAGACTGCCAAGGGATGCACCACCTCCAGCCCAGCAGAAGATGCAACTTGGGCACTGTGATTTATTCTGGAATTCTTAGCAACTCCAGATTTGCAAATTTTCTTTTCGTCAGGACAAAAATACAGGATGTAAATAGATATTGGGCTCTAGAAGTCTGTATTGCAAGAAGCAATGGTATATTTGGAATATAGGTGGAGATCCAATTGATAGTGCAGGATGAATCCCCTCAGAATCATCTACTGAGGCAGACACAGGAGATGTGGATGTTTGGCCATAATGGGGTAATTTCCCATAAAAGCTATCAAAAAAGAAAAAAACACAACTGTATGTAAATGCATTTATTACAAGAAATAATGAAAATCCACAAGCTGAAGCTTTGTTAAATATTTTTGGTGCAGGAGTCCCTGAGTATCCACAGCCTACCTGGCAAAGGCCCCCACGCCTTTGCCTTTCCCTGCCTGGTGTGTGAATTCCTAATAAAAGTGACCCCATCTGCTGTCACTATCCCTGCATAAATCTCGGGGCTGACAGCGATTAGCACAAGACAAACGGTCAAAAAACGTAACACTCTCCTTGACCTAGAAATCATCAATTCAGGAAAGCCTCTGCAAACAGCCTGGAACCTGTCAGCAGGGCTGGGAGGGGAACAAGTCTCCCGGCTCATTTAAATCTTGTGGATGCAAAGCATTTGTCCTACATGGGCAGGTCGAAATCCAAACCCAAATAAGAGCAGAAAACTCAGCACAAACCACACACAGGTGCTTTGTTTCCTCCAAGCAGAAACAAAATATTTACAGGAAAAGAAACCTGATTAGGTTCTCATTTGCATCCACATCCAAATGCAAACTTGGCTTCAAGGGGGTGTTTAAAACTGGAAATGCCATTGCAGCCTGTGCAGAGCAATTCCCAAGTCACAAATACAAGCCAGAGCTGACCCTTCCATGGAAATCTTCCTGGCTGGGCTTTTCTGAACACGCAAAAGAGCTCAGGAAGGAGCTGGAGCCATTGGGAAAATGCTTCTTCTTGTGCTTGTGGTGCTGTTCCCCGCGTGGCAGAGAGGAGGGATCCTGGCTGAGCCCACACAGTTGGGAATGGGTGTCTCCAGCCCTCCCTCAGACTTGGAATGCCAAGATTTTGGCATGGCCAGAGCACAGTTCCCAAAACATGCAGAGATGCTGATGCCTGAGCACCTCCAGCTTGGATTTGTAGCTTGGTGTGGCAAACAGGAGACAGAGACTGTGGAGAAACAGAGAATGTGGAAAAAAGCAGCAAATGGTTAAACAAGAACTAGGGCCAATCCTCCTCCCCCTCCACCAGAATTGTGCTGTCCCTCATAGGGAGTGTGGGAGATTTTGGGTGTCTGATGGAGGAAGAACTCAATTGCAAGGAAAATCTGAGTGCACAAGGAATGCCAAATCCCCTAGGGGTAACCTAGCAAATTAGGAGGGCTGTGTGATAATGAGGAATTAGGTGGAACAATCCCTTATCCGTGTCGGCTGCTTCCTAGGAAGTGTGCCTGGCATGAGCAGTGCCCATGGCTCCATGGAGCTAGCCGGTGCCAAGCATTCCATGCCACTGGCACCCAAGTCACACCTCCCACTTCAGATATCAGGAAAAACACCACATTCCAGGAGTTCAGGGCACAGCACCCCTTGTGCAGAGCCAAGCACTGGGAGCAGGGAGAGATGGATGCTGTGGGCATTTCAGACCTTTCAGGGATGGGGTTAGGAAAGCCAACACCTCCTCCTGTTGGAGCACAGCTCATTCCTCCTGATACAAACTGGGATCCTGGGTGCATTGGGGTTCTCCACCCTTGCTGACACAGCTGTCAGTCCCTGCAGGCAGCACCGAGACACCAGCCAAGGCTCCCGTGTCCTCAGTTCGGGGTGGACTCAACCCTTTGGAGCCACAGCAGGTCCAGACCTGGAGACACCACCACAGCTCAGCAGAGCCTGCTGGGCTGCCTCTCCCTCTGTGCCCTTCCAGCTCCTCTGGAGCCATGATCAGCCCTTGGAGCAGGCACTGAGCCCCGGGAAGCTCCCAGACTGGTGTCCTTCATGAGAGCTTTTGTCTGGCTGCAGAAAGAGACAGTAAATACTTCAGGCTGCTGCTTCACCTCCTTCCCCCAGCACTCCAGGGCCATTTCCTGGTGCCCACGTTGGCAGCAGAGGATTCTTCTGCTTTTCCCTTTCTCATTTCTCCTTTCTTATAGAACTCAGAAAGAAAGCTATGAATTCCTGCAATGAGTGCATTTCTGCTAAACCTGCAGCACCTCTAATACTGGCTTGCAAAGTGAGAGACCTCTTGGCAGCCATGCAGTTGGACAACCCTTTGAGGCTTGTCTACACTGCCACTGCCATGATCCTCACTGGACAGCTGGGAAAGAATCCAAAGCACCAGAGCAGAGCTGCTCTGTGCTGAGATCAGTTTATGCACAGGGAAGATCACCATATAAGAAAAACAAGATTATGAAGGATGATTTTTTCCCAGCCTTCAAATATCAGGAGGAAAAAAAAAGATGAGCCATGCTTAGGGAAAATTCTCAGAATATCCCTCCCTGCCCGTTCCATATTTTAAAGTCCCTGGAGTGCCAGACCAAGGAGGAATGCCTTCCTTCTGGCAGAGGGCAGGCTTAGCTGGGATGTGGAGAAGAAATTGTTCCCTGTGTGGGTGGTGAGGCCCTGGCACAGGGTGCCCAGAGAAGCTGTGGCTGCCCCTGGATCCCTGGAAGTGCCCAAGGCCAGGTTGGATGGGGCTTGGAACAGCCTGGGGTAGTGGAAGGTGTCACTGCCCATGACAGGGAGTGGGACTGGATGTGCTTTAAGGTCCCTTTCCACCCAAACCATTCTGGAATTCAATGACATCTTTGCCTCCAGGCACAACCAGTTACCATCTTCCCCCAGTGAGCTCCAGTAGGAAAGGAGCTTCAGAGGGATGGACCTTGCTGGGATGTTCCCTGAAAGCTCTGCATGATCCCAACTCTCTGCTTCCAGCCAGGCTTCACTGGAGCTTGCACTGGGCTCCCTCAGCCTCCTCCAGGCCCATTCAGATCCCATGGGAAGGAAAACTCTTGCCTGGGTGTGTTGGTGTCTTCCCAAAGGATTCAAATGTCATTCCTAGCTTTGCGTTTGTACTGCTCCTAGTGGAGTCTCACAAGGATTGATTCTGTTTCCCCTCCCTTCAAGAAGAGCAAAGTCATGGTTCTTATCCAACAGCAAGCCCAAAATCCATCCCACAGACTCAGAAGAGGCTGGGTGCTCAGTTCTCCATGGCTGGTTAATTGACAAGTCTGGTCGCGTGAACCCCTCCAACGTCCCAAAACATAAATGAACATTTCCTCCCTTCTGTGACACCCCACAGGCCGGGTTCTGGAGGTGCTGCTCCCCTGAACACACACATTCCTCGTGTTCCTGGCCAGGCAGCTGCAGACCTTCCCACCCACTCCCAATTGTCCAGAGGGTCCCCACGCTCTTCCCGCACCGGCAGCTCAGGAAACCAGGTCTTCTTCCTGCGTGTACCAACATGAGCCTGAGATAATAAACGAGGCCTAGAAGAAGAGAGAAATCATCAGGGCTGTTAATTTGACACCAACTCTTTTGATCTCCTCTTCAGATCATAAGGGAAGGGTAAGTGTGCTTCCTTTTAATCTTCACTCCCGCACTTTAAAGGCCTCAATAATGTTCCCACCAACCAGATCATTTTCATTTGCAACTCTAATTAATCTGTGAATAAATATGCTTCGGAGAGGTGGATTGATTTAAATGAGGGCTGTCTTTTCACCTTTAATCTCTAATGCTGCATTTCTCTCTCTTGAGAAAATAGCTCCTAGCTTGCACTCTCTGCCTTTCTCCCCAAGTTCATGCAAGGCTCTTTCTCCTCTTTTTTATTATTATAAAATAATGGCTTCAGCAGGTGAATAAAAGGTTAGGCAAGTTTGACAAAAATGGGAAGCTATTCACCCTTGCTACCTTTAATCTACTGCATTCTCCTCCTAATGAGTGTAAATTACCCAAGCCATTTCACAGAGCCTTTCTCTGGCATAATACCTCCGGCAGCCCATTCTCACAAGGGCGGGTTTGTATTATTAGTATCAGTATTATCTTTAATCTTTTGTGGTGTGAAGAATGAGGACAACACACGGATCCACACCAGGCAGTGGGAGCCAGGCCCAGGGTAACTGGGCTGTGTGAAGGAATGGGTCCTGCAGCAGGAGGATCCGGGGTCCTCAGAGGATGGAAACCCACAGAAAGATGTCCAGCCTTGCAAAGCTTGGCTGAAGTTTTGTCTAAGAGTCTTTAGTGGCTTCAGACCCAAAACCCATCCAGCTCCACAGAGAAATGGGTCAGACAGTTCCCATCTCTGCTGTGAACAGTCCTCAGAGGGTCCCAGTTTAGGAAGGTGATGGATCTGGGAGGCGGTGGAGCCATCTCACACGTTGGGAAATGACCCTTGGTGGAATTGAAGGAACATCCTGGAGTCATTTAAGCTGGAAAACACCTCTAAGAACATTGAGTCATTTAGGCTGGAAAACACCTCTAAGAACCAGGCCCCAAGCACCACATCCACACACTTTTTGAACACTTCCAGGCACAAAATCACAAGCTCTGAGGACGGAAGGGATGAAGAAGAAATCTAATGTAAAACATCCCCTACAGCCTCCAAGAAACCCCAAACAAAGGGGAGATCTAGGAGGAAATCTTGCATCATCCATCTCAAATTGCCCAGTTACTGAGAAGAAACCAAACGAGGGTCACGTGCCAAGGAGAACCTCAGAAGACGTCACATCTTCACTGGTGATCTGGAGAAGGCATTTAAGACATTTCTCCTGGAGGTACTCAGGTCAAATCAGAAGAAGGTGTACAGTTGCAAAGGAACTACAGCATACGGGATTTGGGCAGGAAAATCACAAGGTTGGGATCAAATATCCTCATCCCCAGAGAGAAGAGCAGCCTCAGAAGCCACACAGAGGGCAGGGACTTTGCCTCCTGCAGGTGAGCACTGTGTTGCACTGCAGTCTCAGTGAAATAAGGAAACAGACAATCCAGAAGAAATCAAGGAACAGATAATCCTCAAGTGATCAAGAGGACCTGAGGAATTGCCTAAGAGGCCAAAGCAGGAAGCAGGATGAGAGCACTTGCTGCTTCACAGTGATGTGCACAGCTGTGGGGAGTACTGGGAACAAACTGGGAGCCTTACCACTTTTCCATGGAAATCCCTACATCCACTGGCCCTGCCAGATCCGTGGAGCACAGTGATCAGCATCAAGCCACATCCCTCACTGGCAAGAACTGACACCACCCCTCAGCATCCATGGGCATCACCATCCCCTGCCAGCTGGGGTGCAGGACAAAGAGGGCTGGATACGGCTGGGGAGCAGAACCAACCTGAGAAACTCCCCTCTCCAAAACTTGGCCACTGCTCTGCGGAAGAAATTGGGTTTCCACTTGATCCAAGATAATAAAACACACACACAAAAAAAATTCCTCCTGGAGCAGCACAAAAATTGTGGGTTTGCTTCAAGCAGTGTCTGGGCCATTGAGGAGCCCAGGCTGTTGCTGAAGCCTCCATCATTCCTCTCATCTCCGCTGGTTCAGGTCCCCATTACTCCAGTTATATTATATGTCTTGCTTTTATTTTTTACATTTGCCACTTGTGATTATTATTCTGCAGCCTAAGAATGCCTGATATTCAGAGGCTCTTTGTTTCACTCTCATTATGCACACATATATGTTCAAGGTCGCCAGTTAGTCTATTATTCAAGTGGGCACTTTTTTTTTCCTGTTTCATCCCCCCCTCTCCCCAAAGAGGCTCAGTTCAAGGTCTCGCATTCTCTGCTTTCTCCCTTAAGTTTTACCATTTCTCTTCCTTAGAAAAACATTTTCCCTTGCCTCACATTCTCCAGTAGCTTCCATTCCATTCAATCCCTGTTAATATATATATCCAAAAGCAGCCCAGGGCAGACCCCACCTCAGCTGCTGCTGCTGTTTTAAAATAATCAAAGAAAGCTCTTTATTTCCTTCCACTCTCCAACAATTTCTTGAGTTGCAAACTTCAGTACAAAGCATTTTTGGAGGTGGCCAGGAGATTTTCAGAGCATTTGCAGCAGTCCTGACAAAATCTCAGGCTGTTCCTTGGGGATTTAGGTGATAACCACAGTGGAACACACTCATTCCTGCCATCAGACAGGAATTTTAGCTGCACTGCTGTTGTCTTGCTTGCAACAAAAGGTGAACCAGCAAGAGATCACCCAGCAGGCTCGTGTTTAATTTTGGATGAACAAGGAAAATATTTTAGCCCCCTGCAAACCTATTTGTTGGTCAAGTGACATCCTCCTCAGCAAATCTCCCTGTACTATTAGTCATCTCTCATTATCCAGGTGTATTTATGGATGTGCAGCAAAAAGAAGATGGAAATGCTTTCTGAGCGGTGCAAGGAGGAGCCTCACAGCACCCACTCCTGTGAGTGAGGTGCAGCTGTGATTCCGCAGCATTGTACTTTGAGACAACCATTGAAACGAGGAAATTCAGGCTGTTCCACTTGGGATGGGACTCAGCAGAGTCCTCTGTGAGGCACCCAGGAGGAAACTGCACTTTTATGTGCAGGATAAAGCCCTTGCCCCAGGGAGAGGAGCCAGTTTGGGAAGGAAGTGCCTTCCCTAGGATGGGCACTGCAGCTGCTGGGGCTCTGTGCTGCTCCATCAATGGCAAAACCTGGCTGGGAAACACAGGCACATCCAAGGGAAAGCTGTCAGGAAATAAAGGTGTGGGAAAAGAGCTAATGGGAGCCAGTTGCACCTCTGTCAGTAATCACAGAATCATGGAATGGTTTGGGTTGAGAGGGACCTTAAAGCCCATCCAGTCCCACCCCTGCCATGGGCAGGGACACCTTCCACTGTCCCAGGTTGCTCCAAGTCCTGTCCAACCTGGCCTTGGACACTTCCAGGGATCCAGGGACAGTCACAGCTGCTCTGGGCACCCTGTGCCAGGGCTTGCCACCCTCACAGGGAGGAATTCCTTCCCAATATCCCTTCTAATTACATCCTTCTAGCAGAGAGAAGACATTTCCCCTTGTATAGAACCCCATGCCTTTGGAAATTGTCTCTTTCCATGTTTCCTGTTGGCTCCTTCAGGCACTGCAAGGCCACAATGAGCTCACCCCAGAGCTTCTCTCCAGGCTGAACAATCCCAACTCTCCCAGCCTTTCCTCCCAGCAGAGCTGCTCCATCCTCTGCTCATCCTGGTGCCCCCTCTGGACTCTCTCCAGCAGCTCCACGTCCTCCCTGTGCTGGGCCCCAGGGCTGGGGCAGCTCTGCAGGTGGGGTCTCACCTGAGCACAGGGGCACAGGGGCAGAATCCCAATCCCTTTCCTGCTGCCCATGCTGGGGGATCAGACCTGGACACCCTGGGCTGGGGTCACAGGGAAGACCCCAGACCATGGGGAAGATGTGAAGAGGACACCCTGTATTTGTAACAGTTTTTACACCATTTCCTTTCCTCAGGCTCAGCCCTACAGACCAGCTCTGTCACCTTTGTGGCACATAACCCAGAGAGGAAAATTTAATTTTCCATGGGGTCACCAGGAGCACTTCCTGAACACTGGGGACTTTAGTGAAGTCATGGAAGCAGGAGGTGAAGTTTCTTGGCACATGGCTCCACATGACACAAGAGCCAGGCAAAGACAAGGAATCTTCTGCCATCTCTTATGCACGTAGATTTTTTTTTCCATTTAGGAGGAGAAAGAATCTGCCATCTTCTACACCACAACATTTCTCAAGGCCCTCTCGCCCCAGGTTGCCCTCACCACTTGTTTTATTTATAATCTGCTCTGCCCCCTCTTTCTCTTCTTTTTCTGCTTTATTTTCTTCCTAAATATATTTTATTTTTTTGTTTGCCAGGCTCAGTCACAGCACAAGGACATGGGGAAAGACATTCTTTCAATTCTTTGGGCATTGTGGCTGCCTGAAATGGGAAACAAGACAAAGCCAGAGAAGAAAAGCTTATTATGGGCAGCCTAGTTGGAAGAAAATGAATCACCCAAACAGATAGGTTTCAATGATCTCAGGCGAACTCCGCTCTTTATTCCACACACCCGCGTCTAATTGTTCCAGAAAATGTTCATCTGCTTCATAATGACAGCAATAATGGAAATGTGAATTTCCTTATGTGAAATAAGGAAGAAAGTTTATTCAAGGGCCTGCTTCGGAAAGTACAGCCGTAATGCACTTTCTTCTGGGGATTTAATAGAATTTCCTCTCAGAGAAATTGGATGGATAACAAGTAATTTCTTTAATTTGAAGGCTATGTGAGCCAGAAGAGTTTCCTGCCGTGAGAGAGGGCTCGTGGGGTAAAGGGACAGGGCAGTCTCCTGGTATTGGAGAAGGGTCAGGATGGGAAAACTCAATGGCAGCATTTGCCCTGCTGGCAACCTGACAGAGCCCCTCCTGCTCTGCTCAGCTTCTGTGGGGGGATTCTAACAACTGCCCCAGTTTGAATTCAGGACCTAAAAGTCAGACCACAACTCTAAATCCCTCCCCAAGATCCAACTGGGCTGCAGTGCTCTCCTTGTTTGCTGAAGGGTGGCAAAAGCAGGACACCTTTATGTGATTTCCCTGGGCAGGAAGTGCAGAAGGAATTTGGGCTGGGGGCATTTCATGGCAGGCTGGAGCAGACACCTGAGTCAACACAAGCCCAGGAGGAACAACAGGAGAGCCCCAGAGCCTGCAAGGCACAGGGCAAAGGAGCTCACTGAGCTGCCTGAAAGGGCCTCAAGAAATGAAATGAAATGAAATGGCAACAGCTGCAATTTCCCTTGGAGACTTCAGAGACAGAGGGAGGTAGCACCAGAGCGTGTGGATTTGAGTTCTCACTGGTGAAAAGCTCCTCTTGGGCCTGCAAGTCCATCTGATGATCTCCAGGTGCTGATGGTGCAGAAGGCAAAGCAGGATCCTCCTGGCACTGCAGCCCACTCAGAGTCATGGAATCCAGGAATGGTTTGGGTTGGAAGAGACCTCAAAGCCCACCCAGTCCCACCCCTGCCATGGGCAGGGACACCTTCCACTATCCCAGGTTGCTCCAAGCCCTGTCCAACCTGGCCTGGAACACTTCCAGGGACCCAGGGGCAGCCACAGCTTCTCTGGGCAACCTGTGCCAGGCCTCACCACTCTAACTGTAAAAAAATTCTTCCTTGCATCGAGTCTAAACCTCCCCTCTTTTAGTTCCAAACCACCACCCCTCATCATCCCAGGCCTCAGCTGTAGGTGAAGCCCATTAGCTCCAAGATATGATGCAAAGTGTCCCTCTAACCTAAAATCCAGTCTGTCTCAACTCTGCCTCTAGTCCCATTCTAAAGCTGGAAATAAACATTTAGGCCATGCAGGAATATTTCCTGTGGCAGGGCAGTAAGGGGGTTAAACAAGACATGGAGAAAACCCTTGTTTAAACTGAAGAGATGTGAAATTCCCTGTGGGAAACGTGGCAAAGCACCCAGCCCGTTCCTGTGTTCCTGTCTGTCAAACAGAACCGTGCTGCAACTTTCCAAGGAGAGCATTTTGACATGAGCTCATGCAGGAGGCAGGGTTGGAAGGGAGGACAGCTCCCATTCTGTATCCTTGAGCTGCAGGGAAGGAAAGGCTCCATTCAATTCCACAGGATCCTGAAGGACGTGACCAACTTTGAAAGCCATGAGTCATCCGACGGGAGCCAGGCAGGAGGAGAACTCCTGCAATTCAAGCTGGAATTGTGCTCAAGTGCTTCAAGAGCCCAGGCCTGAGGAAACAGGCTGGCAGGTGCAATTTTCCCCCTGGAGAAATTATAAACCTCCTCTTGTTGATTTATTTTAGGGGAAGAAAGATTTCTACTCCATAAGGTTTTTTTCTCTAAAGGACTCCCTGGGCTAGTCCTTGTCTTGATGTGAGGCGCAGTCAAGGAGAAAGACAGAGGATCTGCAGAAATAAGAATTTGCAGAATTTAGGGGATTCTGAAAGAGAACAAGAACAACCAGGAGACAAACAAATCAATCCAGTGGGTGTCTTCCAGCTCAGCAGCATAAATTGACTTGGGGAGGTGAGGCAGGTGCACCCCTGGACTCCCCAAACCCCATTTCCTGAACAAACCTCCCCCAGACCCTATTTCAGCTTGTCAGGCATCTGGGTGGCTCAGCAAAGATGAGCCCAGTTCCTGATGGCAGGAGGCTGCTTCTTGCTGGAAAAGCACTTGGGAAGGACCAGAAGGAAGTGTGACACCTCTCATTTTCTTCACATCAGGCTTCTGTCTGACAGCACCTCTCTGTTCACTGTTCCCATATGCAGGACTTTTGAGGGAGACACAATAAAGCTCCTTGGGAAAGCTTCAGCTGGGAAACTGGCTAAAAGGTATCTGATGTTTATGTTTAAAGTTGTAATGCTTTAAGTTTTATAAAAGTAGCAACCTGGGCTTTCCCAGGGAATTAATTGTGTAACTTCCAGTGGCATTTCAAAGAAAAATTCAGGAAATAAGCTCCTGATTTTTAGTATCATTTACAGACAGGCAAAAAGCACTTTCCCTCCCCCCACCCATAATTCAGATTCATCCCAGAAAGTTGTCTGTTGTCTAAATAGAGATTCTGTTTTAATTGGTGCCCAGTTTACCTTGGAGCAGGTGTCCCTGGAAGGTCTCATCAGCAAAACAGTCATCTGGGGTCAGACACTTCACACAGCAGCACCAAGGGCTGATGAGCCTTTTATGTCAGTGGAAATTTAAGTTTGAAAAAGGTTTAACTTCCTTTTTAATTTTACTCACATGGAAAAACAAGGAGGAAACACTTCCACAGCCACATCCCAGCTCAGCTCTGCCCCTGGAACCACCTGCACAGGGATGGGTGCTCTGCTGATGTATTTCAGCTCTGAATTTTCAACCTTAGGTAGGTGAAAGGAAGAAATTCCCCTGCCACAGGTCCTGTGAAAACCCACAGCTCTTGGGAAAAACTACAAAGGCACAAAAGGTACTAAAGAGCTCCATGTCATACTAACACTTCAGTAATCCTGGGATAATTAACTGGGTTTGCAGGGTGAGTAGTGTCACCATCAAGGAGAGCTTGAAATTGCCCCCAGGATCTCGAGGGGCTGAGAGCTCTATGTAAAGTGGAGGAACAAGTCTAGAATTTGGGGCTGGGAAAAGCTTTTTGAAATTTAAAAGCTCTTGGAGAAGAAATCCCTGGGTGAAACCACCATGAAATCACCACGTGAGGACCAGGAAGAAGATGCACTCTGACATGGAAGTCACTTGAGTGAAGAAAAGAGCAAAGAAGAACAAACACCCACCTGTCTTCATGATCAAGGCACCACAATCTCAGAGCCTGCAGCCAACCCTACTCAGCATAGAGCATGTTTTCTCTCCCTTCCCACTTAAAATAGCACCCCAGATACTCAGGGGTGTGAAAGAGGGATACAAACCACAAAAAAGAATCTCCTCTCAGCAGGTAGAGCAGAGACCACCTCCCTCCAGGAGGGATCCACCCAGCACTAAGAACATTCTCAGCCTTCCAGAGACCCTTTTCTAAGCCCATCAGGCTCTTGGTGAACTCCTCCACCTGTGCCAAGTAGGAGCAGCTGCACCCTGCATCCTCCACCACACCCTTTGCTGTGTCCACATCACATTCCCTTAAGGCGAGTTGACGAAAAATCCGGTGAGGAACTTTGGACAAGGGTTTTGCACTGCCAGGGCAGGTTTAGATGTGATATTGGGAAGAAATTCTTCCCTGTGAGGGTGCTGAGGCCCTGGCACAGGGTGCCCAGAGCAGCTGTGGCTGCCCCTGGATCCCTGGAAGTGTCCAAGGCCAGGTTGGACAGGGCTTGGAGCAACCTGGGCTGGTGGAAGGTGTCCCTGCCCATGGCATAGAATGATCTTTAAGGTCCCTTCAAAGCCAAAGATTTTAATGATTCAATGATTCACTGTGATGCAAAGCCTTGCTTCCTCCTAAGATATAAAACAGGTGTTTTCCAAAGAGTTTTGATGTGCAGGTTTGGTGAGTGAGGGGCTCAGGCATCCCTTCCAAGCCTGCTCCCATTCCTGCTAATGGATAGCGAGCGTTGCATGGAATCTCTTGCTGAATTGGGACTGGGATCTGACTTCTTTAGACCATCCACAGGATTTTGTTTCTTTAGATCATCCATGGGATTTGGCTTCTTTAGGCTGCTTTGACATCCTGCTGATGGGTCCTGATGGCTGCATGGATCCCACACTGCCCCAGGTCCCAGGGACTCCCCGTGCCCACAGCCACTCCACACCCACCTCCCTCGGGGCTCTGGAAACCCTTTCCAGGTGCAGCCCTGACTCTTTTTGTTCTTTCCCCACCTGGATTCGCTGGGGCAGGGTGCAGGCGCTCAGGGTTGGTTTTTCTAGAGGTGACTCCCATTGTTCCTTCTCCCCCTTGCGCGGCCGTGCCGAACGCATGGAAGGTCAGTGAGAAATGAAGCTGCTTTTATCTTCCATCTCCCACCAGCCCTAAGCTGGGTCCCCTTTTTCACACTGAGGCCTAGCCAAGCATGAAGGAAAATAATTTTACCCAATCTCTCTGCTCTAACGCTCACCAACCCCCCCGCCCTTCTCTTTTCCACAACTCCCCACCAATCTAAAAGGGAAAGAATTAGAAAAAAAAAAAAAAAAAAGCCCTTTCCACAATGAAAGCACAGCCAGATAGAAATCTTGGTGAGGCACCACTCTAAATGTGACTGCAGCTTTCAGCCTGTCCTCACTCAAACATCGCCGGCCCCACTGTTTACTCTGCTGCTATAAAAATAATAATAATACTAATAAAAAATAGTAACCTGGTGATTACTCGTGTTCCACATAATTGCAACAGGCAGAGGAGAGAGGAGTGATTAATTTGCCTTGTGAATTATGCATTATTTCCTCGGCTCCTTCCTCCCCCCAGCCCAGCTCCCAGCGCACTTCTCCAGAGCTTTATTATGTATATTTGTGGGATATTGTCACCTGTCCTGGCTCTGCTGGAGAGCTGCTGTGGGTGGGTATCAGTGGAGGCTTGGTGTTTAATCCGCTATGAGCACTCCGGGTTTGTTTTCCGCAGTCGTCAGAGGAGCAGGAGGAGCAAACCCACCAAGCCAAGGCTGAGAGCTGGCCCGTGTAATTCCCAGCTGCAGGATTTAGGGAGCCACACCAAACTTGAACAAACGAGACAAAGGCACTCCAGGCACAACAAGCAGGCTGCTCCTCCTGCTTGAAAATCCTGAGATGAGGAGTTCCTTCAGCTCAGCCAAACATGGAATGTGCGCTCGTGATTCCTCATGGGAGCATCCCTGTGCTCCAGCTAGGCCTGATGCCCTGGCTAGTGGTGTTTGCCTCAAATCAGGGCATAAACAGCTCCACAGTGCTCAAAAAATAAGCAGATGTGGCATCATAATTAAGTGGGCATGGTGGTACTTGGTCAAAGGTGATGATCTGGAGGGGTTTTTCAGCCTTAAGGGTTCTGTGATGGTGTTGAGGTGTTCTTTGTGTCCCAGCAGATACAGTTCAGACTGGTGAAACTCATATCCCTGCCCGGGTGTGCCTTTTTTGGTTGGTGACGGAGGACACAGAGCTCTTGGAGCAAGTGCAGAGAAGAGCCATGAAATTGCTGAGGGGACTGGAGCACCTCCACAAGGGAGTCAGGCTGGGAGAGCTGACTGCTCAGCCTGGGGAAAAGAAGATTGTGTGGAGACCTCACAGCACCTTCCAGGGTCTGAAGAGGTTACTGGGAAGCCAGAGACTTTTTATCAGGAACTGGAGTGACAGGACAAGCGGGAATGGGTTCCAGCTAAAAGATTTAAGTGAGATACATGGCAGAAATTCCTGGCTGTGAGGGTGCTGAGGCCCTGGCATAGATTGCCCAGAGAAGCTGTGGCTGTCCCTGGATCCCTGGAAGTGTCCAAGGCCAGGCTGGACAGGGCTTGGAGCAACTTGGGATAGTGGAAGGTGTCCCTGCCCATGGCAGGGTGGGCTTTAAGGTCCCTCTTGACCCAAACCATTCTGTGTTTCCTTGATTCTGCGCTCCAGACTAAGCTGCAGAAGGGGTCTGGAGAATGAACACCATCCCCTTGGAGATCCACAAGGACACCAGACATCAACATTCTGCCTGTCAGTTTGTGTTCCACTGATGATCTTCCATCCAGGAAAGCCTTCATCCACCCTGTGTCCACAATCTGAGACCCTGAGCCAGCAAAAGTACTTAAACATGTCCTTCCTTCCCAGCTTCTGCACAGCCACTCCCAGGCTCCAGAGTGCAGGTGGGTTTTCATGATCCCATGATTCCATGACCCAGGTGGTCACAACAAGGGTTTAGATCCCTTCCTGGGGTCCCCCAATCAGCAGAAACTGAGCCAATTTGGCAGCAACAACTCTTCAGTCTACTGGGACACCATCTCCTGCCACCTGACTGCTGGGGCTCCCAGGAAAGGGGGATTCAGCCTCCAGGGAGGCATTCAGCAGGAAAAGCTGATGTCCCCCCAGTTTTGATCCCTGGGATTACCCACAGAGTCATGTGACAGAAATCTGCTGGAGCAAAATCCATCCCCCTGCAATAATCCTGTAGCTACAGGTCCCAGCAGCCTCTTCTAATGGTGCTTAGGGGGCTGTGGTGCTTCCCAGACTTCTCCTTGTTTCTCCCAAGGCTGGAGGGACAAGGTGTGGAAAGCACAAGTGAACCCTTCTCTAGATCTTCCTAAGAAGATTTTAGGAGAGATCACCTGCTAAGGAGAGGCTGGATACAAATTGTCAGGATCTAAAAGCTGATTAAAAGCTCAGATAAGGTCAGCTTTTCCAAAAAGCTGCTTTTGAAAAGCCCTCTGGTTCCCTCTTCTCCTTCCTCGCCACCCAAAATCACTCTCCGCCTTCCTGAAGGTGAAAGGAGCTGAGCCACAGAGGGCTGCCAGCGAGGGAGCTCCCCGTGCTGGGCTGCTGGGTGGATTTGTTCCCTCTGTTTTGTGCCTGGGTGGATTTGTTCCCACTGTTTTGTGCCTGGACGTGCAGCCCAGACAACAGGCATTGAGTGCCCCTCGCCCTGGGGACAGCGCTGTCCTTGCGCTGCCATCAGGTGCACACAAAGCCAGGAGCCTCTGCAGGAGGAGAGCTCTGCAGAGCTGAAAGGCGATTAGCATATTCCAGGGGGAACTTTTTTGCTCAAAATGAGAATAAACAGAACTGAAGGATTACAAAACCAAACATGGAACATTACATGGAGCAATAATTGCCTCCTATTATTTCCCTGCACTCACCAAAACAGCTATTTAGACAAACAAAAGAGCAAAGAAAGGCAGAGACCAGTGCTGAAAGTTGTTTTATCTCTGCTAATCCCCACTGCTTTGATAAGTCTGTAATAGGATCATTTGGCATCTCCAAAGTGCAGCGTCTCAGGAAATTTCTCTGTGCAGGCAGGTTGTGCTCAGGTGTCTGTTCCCAGCTCCCAGCCATGGGGTGATCACAGTGCCTGACAGGCTCTGGGTACACAGTGGAGGGGGAAAAAAAATCCCCCTCTATTTTTATGCATGGATACAGGGAACTTAGTGCACCTTCTTTAGCTGGGACTGCTTCCAAATATTATTTTATTATTGTTTTATTAGTCTTGTTTTCATATTTCATGACCAGTGGCAAAATCAGCATCCCTGGAAGTGTGCAAAAGCCACGTGGATGTGGCACTTGGGGACACAGGTTAATGGTGAGTACCAGTCCTGGGGAGTGCTTGGACTCAGTGGGTCTATTCCAACCTTAACGATTCCATGATTCTGTTCTTATCTTATTCAGTTCATATGGATGGCCTTTGGTCAAATTTGGGTGCATTTGCCCATATTTAACGTATTCCATTCCACAAATGCTCTCAGTCATTGGATTGCCACAGAAGTTGGGATCGAGGAGTGTGCCAGACACCAGGGCTGTGCTGCTCCATGCCAGCTGCTGAAAACCACAAATATCAGCAGAATTTGTTCTGAGTCCATAGGAAGCTTTTCTCGGTTGTTTGATATTTTCAGTCCAACAATGTCCTTTCCCTCTCCACATTATGTTGTTTTGTGCCTAAGACCTCACGTGCTCCATTTTTTATGTGCTCTGGGAGGTGACTTCCATGCTGGTTCCCATCTCCGTGCTCTTTCCCATCTCTTCCCAGAAAGGGACCATGTTGCCATCACTGGTGGCAGTGTCCCCATCTCCTACCTGCTCCCAACCCACATGGCACTAACAAGACACTTTAATTTTCCTCCAAAACAAGTTTCTTTCGGAAGATGGAACACAGCAGAGATCCAAGGGGTCTGTAGCAGCCTCCCAGTCAAAGCTGTGCTCTAAACTGGTGAGGGCATCAAGTGCATGGTCTTGGTTTTGTTCACATGACTGAGCCAAGAAGAGAAATTCCTCAAGGCCAATCCATGTCATTTGTGTCCAGCTTCATCCCCAAATTAGTTTTGCTAATATGCAGTGCTAGAAATTCACCTTTTCCTGGAATTTATCCCCACTCTCCCATTTCTTTCTTTGTTGCTTAATGTTTCTGTGTGGAGGAAAAACATGCCCTGCTTCCACCAAGAGGGCAGAGATGGATACCTGGAGCTGATCTGGTGGAACGTGGGAGGTTCGGGCACTTTTTTAATGTTGGATTTAAGATCAATTTTAGCCATTATTTGCCATATCAAAGTTTATGAGCTGTGCACAGAAACTTAATTGCATCAGATTTTTCTGTCAGGAGCTATGCTTTTCTGTCAGATTTTATCTCACAACAAAGAATGGTTCATGCACTGCTGCTGGCACATAAGAATTCATGAGCAGCTGCTGGGGGATAACATTTTCTCCATCAGCTGCTGAACTTTTTACCTGTATAGAGCAGTGTTACCATTGTGCAAGCACAAGAGTAGGGAAGAAAACACCTGGAAACAACCCCAAAAGGACTCTGTTGCACAGAATTAAGGTCATACCACAACCATGCTCTATCTTAGCCAATTCCCACCAGAAAAAAAAATAGGAGGTGAAAATAAACTCCTTGATTTTATACATCACTGATGCTGCTGTGCAGATGTGGTGCCATCACACAGTTGTTATCCCTCCTCATTGTGCCCTTTCCCCTTGGACACAAGCAGCTGCTGTACTAAACCTTCAATATATGCAACAGAGGGGGAATAAAGCAAATATTCCCCCTGTTGTCAGCGATAGGAAAATGTCACTGTAGAAGTCCTGAACTGGGATGGGTTTGACAGCAAAACAGAGATGAACAGTGCCACACACAGATACAGGAAAGTTGTAATTATTGGGAAAGGATTCTCTGTGATCATTGTGGGTTTTCCCTGCCAGGTGTGAAGGGAGAAATTCCCTCCCCTGAGAAGGGAAGGGGATCTGTCCCTGGAAGGAATATTGTCAAGAATCGGAGCAGGCTGCCCAGGGAGGTGCTGCAGTCCCCACCTCTGGAGGGATTTAGAGCAGGTGTAGGTGGCACTTGGGGACATGGGTTAGTGGTGGCTTGGAATAGCTGGGACTCGGGTATCTTAGAGGTCTTTTCCAACCTAAACAGTTCCAGGATTCTGCAAGAATTCTGTAGGTGTTACTCTAGCCCAGAGCACAATGAGCTCTGCCCTCACACCAAGCCCTGCACAATGCATAATGCAAAATGTCAGTTCCTGCCCCAGAGACCTTCCAGTCTCATCTCCCAGGGTTGGACAGGAGCAATTCCAGCTCTGGTTCGTGTTTCCAGGGAGCACCAGGGCTGCTCCCAAGGGTGTATTCCCTGTGGGTGTCTCAGGAGATGTGTACTGGTGACTGTTCCTATTCACAGCAATAATAAGAATTGAAATGAAATATCAGCGCCCCATCAGCATATCTCCATTTCAAATCTGTGTTTTGTAAAGAATATTGAGAGTATAATATGGCCCCCTCAGTAACCTGCTCTGCTTTATTACACAGTCCACACAAGTTTTCCATTTTTTATTGAATTGGTCACTCAGTCATACTAAACACAGCAGAAAAAGAACAGGAAATAAAAATGAACCAGTAAATAAAAGCAGGGTTTCCAAAGCTCTTCTTACTGAAAGGAAAGCTGGGGAGTTCTTCAGAGTTTATCCAGGAGGAAACCACCTTGCTTAGAATAAAATTGTGCAGTGGAACAGAAAATAAGATGTTACTGCAAATGAAATGTATTCTTTAGTGGCAAAAATTAAAGATGTCATAGGAGATAGGCCTGGGCTGTGTCCATCTCCACAGCTCTTCCCTGGGATTGATGACAGGATAGAAATGCATGGGCAGCCCAAGCCACCCATCGAGGGGCTGGGCAGGGCCACCTGGTCCCTTTGCCACTCGCCCATCCCTGCTCACCCCAGAGCTCTTTAGTATGTTGGGAAAGTGAAGATGTTTAGTTTGCCGTGACATCTTATTTTCTGTTCTGCTGCACAGTGTTATTTTAACCAGAGCAGCCTGCTCCCAGATAAACCCAGAGGAGCTGAATGCCTCTGGAAAATCCTGCTCTCAAATGTGTGGGAGTGTGTGAGTGCTGGGGAGAGGACAGGGCTGGGATCTGCTGTGGATCCTGCTGGTGTTGTCCTGGTTAGGTCTCCATGGAGAAGAATCCATCTGTGCTTAACAGGCAGCTTGGAGGGGCATGAAAATGAGGATCCCTCCCTGCTGCACCTGCCTGGGGAAGAATGCTCTTCTCTTAATTAAACCCAGACTGGAAGACTCTTATACTCTCTGGAAGGAGTTTAGTGTGGGCTCCGTGAGGTCTATGTCTCATTGGGACACACAGTGAATATTCCTCTACTCCAAATCCACGTGGATTGGAAAGGTGCTGTTCAGTCACCAATCACCACTTTTCCTCTGGTGAATGCAGCACCAAAAAGTGCCCAAAGACCAGCTTTGGTAGGCAATACTGGGCTTCCTTTCTCTCCAGACCCTGATCCTTGGTGGGATATTTAAGGTATCCAATAATTAGTGATCAGGACACGATTATGAGTTTGTGCACACCTTTGGGTTCTTGGTGTGCAACGGAGTGTGGGATCATCTCCCTGATCATCTTGACCTCAGGAGCTCCCTGTGCAAAGGATTCTCTTCCTTCAACACCCACTGTGTGAAAACTGTTATCTTTGATTATTTGAAATGCTCAGATTCCATTGATTCTCCAGCAGTTCTTCCATGACTTTTTTACTGATTGGCTGTTCATCATGGACAGCTTTTATGGGATGGTGGGACAACTGTCCACTGCATTTGGAGAAAAAAAAATAAAAATCTCAACATGCAATTTCACCAAAATACGAAGCCCTCCTTCACACCAGGAATTAAATGTGTGTGAATAAACACCCACTGTAATTAGCATCTCCAGTTTCATAATTAGGAAATGCTCAGCCTTTAAGCCACCACAGGGTCAGTCTTGGAGCAGAAATCAGTGTCCCTCCCTCAGCTTTGTCTCCCTGAGTGTTCAGGTTTGGCCAAATGGACACAAGAAGCTGCCTGGAGTCCTCCTCCCTGGCCAGCTCCAGTTCTTGGTGTGGGGAGCACCAGAGATCTGGAGAAGTCCATGCTCCACCTTTGCCAGTGCCCAGCAAAGGTTCAGGTGTTCCTGAGGGTGATTTTCCAGGTTTCATGTGGCTTCTAAGGATCCCTCTAGCCCACAGGCCATATTTCAATTCAATTACAGCCTGGGTCAGGAACATTTCACTGTTTTCACTGTCAAACCCAGGTAGATTCAAAGTTTGGTTCTCTGCCCAGGAAAATGTTAATATCCTGAAGATATTGAGCCATTTAGAACAGGGTCCCACACCTTCCTTTAAACAAATGATGACAGTAAGAGACAGATCTCAAAACACAGGGAAATCACTTGGGATTGGGATGATGGGATTCATTACCAGACCCAAAGCAAGCTCTGTAGCCCCTGGACCTTGCACATCTTTCCAGCAGCTGCTTTAGTTGCATCAATTCCATCGCCTGTAGATTAAAAACTGTTAAAGCAGTGTTCACTCATGCACCAGACTCCTGTCTGGGACAGTGACAGAACAAATAGTTCCCTCCAGGCACACTTTGAAGTCCTGAAGTCCTCAAAGTCTTTAAACCAGATGGAAAAATCTTCCTTGAACAGCCGTTCTTAGCTAACACAACCTAAGCTGGCTGGAGTGACCTCCATGGCAGCTGACTCCCAGGATCTCCACTTCTTTTTTCTTTAACTGGGGTTTTCTTTGGCCAGCTACAAGTTGGAAGCATTCTGTACTCCTAGAGAAAGGATTCCTGCTTACCCCACAGCTTGGATCAAACATTCCCATCAGCACAGACAGGTTTTCTTCCCTATTGTTGGTAATTTAAGTTTCACTTGCTTCCTCACTCAGTGTTTGCAATGTAAATGGGAAACTTTTCATTCAGAAAGACCAAAAGGAAACATTTACTCTTCCTGGGTGTTTCCTCCCAGACTTTTTTAGAAATACCAGTGAAAGTTTACAAGTATTTCTGGTCAACCAAATGACTCAGAAGAGCTGGCTCCTTTCACCACCTGTAGCCATTCAAACACATCATCTGCACTTCTTCCCTGTGCAGCAGGGCCCACTGGCTCCACCACAGGATGGTTTGTCCCCTCCAAAAAACAGGGTTTTGGGGTGTGGAGCTGAAGCTGTTGAAGCTCTTTAGTGGAGTGTGGAAAAGCCCAAACAGACATTGTCAGCCAATTTCACTTTGCAACAACAGCAGGTAAAGAAATGTGTCCTTCCATGGTGCAATTCACATGGAAACACCGGACTCTCCTCTTCAGCCAGCCCACAGAGGTTATAAATCCACCCCCAGTTTTGTGATCAGCACCACCTCATTGTTGAAAAGGAGGTGGTTGTGGACCCTGGCCTTGAAGTCACCTCTTGTTGGGCAGGCAGAAATGCACTATGGCCCACACGAAGGTGATTGAGTTCTTTGGGATCAAAGGAAAACTCTCAGAAAGGTGATTTTTGTGTGGTCTGGTCAGCTGTGGCAGAAGGCCCAGTGCTGTGGCTTCATATGGGATATCCTGAGTTAGCAGGGAGTCTGAGCAGCACTGAACAGCAGCCTGTGTGCCCACACATCTGCCTGATAATCCTGATGGCTTTTGGAGATTCCTGTTTCTCCTCTTATCCCAGGAGCTGAGGGATGGTGTGGGAATTGAGGGCAGCATGTCCCACACGCTCCATTTCACCTGGGCCTTCTGGACACCTCTTTGTTCACCTCTGTGCCTCATTGCAGGAGGAAGTTCAGCCCTTTCAGAACAACTTCTGGACAGTAGTTCTGTTTTTCCAAAGGCGAACACTGCTGGAGACAGTTACCACGTGGCAAATCTTTGTGAGTGTCCCTCAAAAGCCACAATTAATATTAATGGCAAATCAAGCACCATCCATGAGAGTCACTCTGGTGTGACAGGCTCAATTTCCAGCCCATGGCACCTTCCCATTCAGCACCTTAATTCAGAGCTGACCTTTCCAACAGCTCCAGGAGCGAGATCAGCCCAACAGGATGAATAATGGAAGAACTGTGGGTCACCCAGTTGTCTGCAGTGGTCACCAGGGAAGGTGTGGCTGTGGGGGGCTGAGGTCACACCTGCTTGGCTGTGTCCCTTCAGTCCCCCACGACTCCCAAGGTGAGGCACAAACCCTTCCTGGCTCTGATTCCCCTCCAAGTCTCAACTCAAATGCAGGTCCTGGCAGCTCAGAGCAGCACAGGGAAGTTGTCCTGAGTCCCAGGCACAAAAACACAGCAGAGCAAGGCCATGAGGAGGTCACTGGGGCTTCTCCAGAGGTCCTGTCAGAGTTCTCCAAGAGAAGCAAGGCAGAGCCTCTGGATGCCAAGGAACAACATATGTTTTGAGGAAAGGAGGGGGATGTAGAGCTCTGCAAGCTTCCCTCACAAGCTGCTCTGATGGAAGGATGTGCTTTCCATGACAATGTTTGTTGAGGACACAGCCCTGGAGCCTTCCCTCCCGGGCTGGTGCAGCCCTGGCCATGCCATGCTGCCTCCTGCCTTGTTTTGTTGCCTGGTCTCACTACAGAAGCAGAAGTTTCTTCCTCCATATCCTTGGGAAGCACTATTTCATGGAATGCCAAGGGATGAGGCCACGCTGAAGTCCCACAGTGTGAGCTGGAGGGCAAGGAGCAGGGTTTGCTCAAAGGACTGACTGTCTTTATTATTAATAAAGCAGCAGATCTACTCAGCCTCTCTTATCATGGGGACATTTGTGGGAGTGGGACAAGAGGGAGGCAGAGGTCCCAGCTTTTATCCCCTGGTACAGAAAGCTTGGTGAAGGTGAGAACTAGAGAGGTGAAGGACAAATTGGATGGGGATGATTTTCACCTTCCTTGCTGTCCTGAAGAGGGGGAAAGAACCATGAATAGAGTGCCCCACATGCCCCTGTGGCTCTGTACTGGGCACTGGCACGGCGGTGTCAGGTCTGTCCGTGCCAAGCCATCACAGCTGTAGAGTCCCAAGGCTGTGGCACAGGAGTGTGGGGTTTGGCTGCCTTCCTTATCCCAGTAACTGCAGAGGCCCTGCCTGAACAAACCCAGCACAAGTGTTCAGGAGGAGATGCCAAGGTTATCTTCAGGAAGTGCCACAAATCTCTGTTTGTTTGAGTCCAGTGTCACCACTTTGCAGATGAGTGTGGATGAAGGGCAGAGAGACCCTGTGCTGTCCCTTTCTCCACAGGTTTTCCTTCAGGCAGCCTCAGGTGTGTGCCTGTGGGATTGGGAGCTGCACACCTGAGCATGGATCCCCTCACAGCACCTTTGCCCTGTAGCCCTTCAGGCCCTGGTGGCCTGGGCTCTCCTGAGGGTGCACAGGAGATCCAGCTCTAAGCAGATGCTCTCCCTGGGCTCCTACAGGACAAGCAGCACCTTTCCCACAGTTTCAGGAAGATCCTTTCCCAGTGCAATGGTGTGTGATCCCCTTTGACTGAGCTGCACACACACGTGAGGGCTGACATCTGCTGCTTCCTGTCCCAAGAGACTTGGAAGCTCCTGGCATGTTCCTGCTGTGGGGACACCTCTGTGACAGCATCTTAGACCCTGTGAGACCTTTAACCCTGTGGCATCCTGGTTTTTTTACACCTTAACCAAGCTCCTTTGGAGGTGGCAGTCAGGAATGATCCCTGGCCTCTCCTCTCTGCTCCATTCCTCAGCCTGGGGAAGCTTCCATGAGGTCCATCTATGTGTGCAAGCCTGGTGCTCGTGTGCACAGCCCTCCCAAAACCTCTGGCAGGAGTTTAGAGGGCCATGGAAGCAGGATGTGAGTGCTGATCCAGGATGTGGATGTGCTGAATTCCTGAGCAGCTGCCTCCTCATGCCCAGCTGGGGGATGTGCAAATGGCAGCTCTGGAAGGAGCACAAACATGGAAGAAGCTGGTTTTGATAAAAGCCAAAATATTTCCTCTTCTTGTCCATGAATTCTTGGCCTGGACAGCAGCCCTGGGAGGTCAAGGGACAGAGCTTGTCATGACAGATGGGTACACCCTGAACACAAACAGGAGGAGGGATAAAGCTTTTCAAGGGCCAGATCCTCATGGACAAGGTCTAATAAAGATACAGGAATCTTTACCAGCTGAGAAGGATCTGGGCTTACCCTGTCAGACCTCAGCAATCCTGAGTTATTCCCCTTTGGAAGGAGCAGCACTCACATGTTGAGTGTGAGGCAGATCCATCCACCAGTTGCTGAAGGCTGGATGAGTCCCCAAAGCCTTGGTCCTTACAACACAGGATCTGTGCTGAAGGTAAAGATGGGTGAAACACAAACTCCTCCAAAGGCAGACCTGCTGCTTGGGCTCGTTCCAGCCTGGAAAGAGTGGCCAGATAAAGTCCTATCCAGCTGGAATTATTTCTTTTTCTTTCCTAATTTTGGTTATTTCTGTGGTGACAAGTCCCTCTTCAACAGTGTCAACTCATTAGACCTGGTAATGACAACTCCTACTCTTTGTCTAATGAATTCTTCCAATCCCCATTGCCATCAGAATCTGTTTACCCTTGCAAATGCTTACAATGGTCTCATGTGTCTCTAGTTCCCTTTTCTTTGGTCAACATGGCAGGCATTCACCTTCATAATTCTTTATTTCTAGAATTAGCACAGACACAGACAACAGAAAAGGAAAAGATAACACATAAACACAGAACTTCTGTCAAAGGTTTTTTGCTGGCCTACCAAATTCATGGACTTGTGTCCTGGTTTAGGTGACCATGGGCAACTTGCTTTCCACTTCTGCAAATAAAAGCCAAAATCCTGGTATGAGTCACAGCTGAACCAGGCCAGGTTGCCTTTGTTTGCTGCTCCAGGTGTCTGCTGGGGTCTTCCTGGGTCAATTCAGGATGCTGCAAACAACCAGTTCAATTTACTCTGAAGGAATATTTGCCCTCCATGCAGAGGGTTGATGCCAGCCAGGGAGTGAGGCAGAGTTTGATTCCACCTCTGTCTTCCCAAGGATGGCATCACTTGGGAGAAAGCATGAGCTGATTTCTAAGGTGTTCACAGCCCGTGAAAAAGAGGCTGCAACATTAAGTTTCGACAGCTGCAGCAAAGGGTGGTGTAACTGCACATCTGGGGTCTGTGGTTATGGTCTCTGCTCCCTTTCTCCTGCCCCAGAACATGGGAGTGGTCCCTCCTCTGTCCCCTCCCCTCTGAGCAGTTTTAGGTCAGGCTGTCAGAGTGCCAGGGTCACTCAGACCTCCCCATCCTAAAGAGACCCTGTGCAATTCCATTACCCCCTGCAATGTCAAACTGCAGCTTGCTCTCATCCATCCTTTTCCTCCTAGGACTGCCCAGCCCCTCCCTCCCCAGCACCGCTGGAGCAAGCTTCCTAAGGTGAATTAACCACATTAAATTTGTCTGTGTTATCTGCACTACCCTGGTGTCGGTTCAGGCGAGGATGATGGATATGGTCCTAACCCGACAGAAATTAGGGAAGTTCACACTGTGTTTTAATAGCAAATGCAGTGATTTGACAGTGAATAATGGAGCTGGTCAGGTTCTATTAGTGGCAGATTAGACCATAATTCAATCTCAAACCTTGCTGTTTTAAGCCTTTCTCACAGACTGTATTAAAGCTGACCCAGGTCTGGGGAGGCAGAATGGAAGTGCTCCGTACACGGGGACGAATCACACCCCACAGGGACCAGGGGCAAAGCTGCAGTCAGACCCCAGGGGACCACGGTGCCAGCTCAGCCAGGGACCTCCAATTCCAGTGCTCAAACTCACTCATCTGAGATAGAATGGGGCTGGAAAAATCCCTCATGGGACCATCACAACATGGGGCTGCACCCACTGGAGAGGGGGCACAGACCCACACAGCTGGAATTTCAGGCTGGAAGAACTGAGAGCGCAGCACAGAGGAGGGGCACACAGGGCTGGAGGGGGAGATCCAGGGAGTCCACCCCAGGAAGGATACCAAGAGAGGGATAGAGACAATGGGAAGACCAGTGTGTCTTGGTGGAGTGTACTGAGAGTCAGCGCTGAAGGAAAGCACTTCTGCAAATATTGGTGCTTCACAGGCTTGCAGGGAGAATGCAGGACACAGGGAAGTGCCCCGGGGCATGGTCAGACAGAGAACCAGGATTTTTCCAGCTGTGGTGAGCCAGGGAAATGTTTCATGGCATAGCTGAGCACTGCAACACCTGGCTGCCATCCCCTAAGTGGTTCTGATGCAATTTCCCTGTCGAAATTGCTTCCTGCAGCCCTTCCTTACCTCATTCTTACAAGCTCTGGCCATAGAGGTTCCCATCACCTTTTCAAGCTCCAGGCCTGCATTTCAGGCCTGTTTTCAGAGTTTCCTCACCCATGGGCCTGCCCTGCCTGGGTTCTGTTTGCTGAATGAGAGCGTGATTGGGTACCTGACATGGGGCTGTGTTTTCTGATTGAGAGGAGAATGCTGAATTACTTTAACAATCATTTATTGAGTACCTAAGATACAGAAAACCTAGCAGAGATAACAATGTCCTGCAGATTAAATCCTCCATTACAGAGGCCTCACTCAGTAGTTAAGCTTGTAAACATTTTCCCATCAGTTTTCCCTCAACCTCCACCCCCCACACTGCAAGCTGGGAGGGCAGGCAAGAATTCTGAGCATCTCATTACAAGACACCACAGAGCCCAAAAGGGCCATGAAATCACTGTCCTGCCTCCCATCAGGCAGAAATCTCCCTATCAGCAGCCTCTCTGAACCCCCTGCAGGGCTTTGGCTGACTCTGGTGCTGCAGCAATTTTTGGTCCCTGGATGCCCAGGCTGGTGGAGTTTGGTGGCGGGCACAGGATCAGGACTGTCACTTCAGAGGGACACAGCCACAGACACCCTGAGGTGATATTTTGCTTCCCTGCTGCTCTGGTGCAATCCAGAATCTCCCATGTCCTCTCTGACCTCCTCTCCGGGAGTTCACAGGAGCTTTCCCTGGCACAGCTTTTGAAATTCATTTGCTCTGAACTTCAAACTGGAATCTCTGCAGCAACACACTGGAGACAGAGAAGCACAGACATTGTAAAGCACAGACAGAGAACAGCAGTCAGCAGGGTTTATTTACACTGAACCACAATTCCTGCTCTTTTAGCTCATCAGAAACTTTGGGGTTTATATTTTGCAGCTCCTGAGCGCAGAAGACAGTTTCCACCTGGACAAGGCAGCCTCAGGCTACCAACACCCAGAAGCTGCTGGCCTTGGCAGAAAGGATGAAGTCCATTTGCCATGGGCCACCTCTTCTGGTCTGTGAGAGAGCCAGCACCACAGGGGAACCCCCTGGGAGACACTGGCTCTGACAGGAGACAGAAGCAGAGCTTCAGTACCTCTGGAAGGGTAGAGGGCCAGGAAAAAGGATCCTTGGATCTGGAAGGGCTGCTGAAACCCACAGGGAAGCAGAGCAGCCGTGTCTGGGTGGAGGTCCTGTGCTGGAAGGAGCTGCAGCCCTTCACTGCAGTAGAAGATGCAGAAGGCAAGTGGGAGATGGAGTTTTTCCCAGAAAACTGATGGAGTGAAGGCAGAGGGGTGGACTGCTTCCAAGACAAGAGGCTGGTGGAAATCCCTCCAGTAGGTTATTCCCACATCTCATTTACCTCTGCCTTTTGGGCTGCAAGGGCTTTGCTGCTTTCCAGCCAGGACTTGTGCATCTATCCCAGTGGAAATGCAGAGGCCAGGGACCCTGCTCCAGGACACAGAAACTCCTCTCCACCTCTGGCCCTCCAGGCAGCCCTGGGAAGCCTTTTTGCTCATGGTGCAAGGGCAGCAGCACTTCACAGGGCACTCTGGCATGAGCTGGTGACACGTGTGGTGCTAGGGCTGGCCCTTGTGACTGCTGTGGGACTGAGGTCCCCACACTGCAGCTGCTCCTCCTGATGGAGCCTCTCCAGGAGCCTCCTCGGCACAGCAGGCACTGCAATCACCTCCTACAGACAGCAGCACTAATGAAGGGGGGTCAGAGCCCTCACACTGCTCGTGGAACTCAGGCTTCCTCACCTCTCCTTCCTACACAGGCACAGTCATTTGGGTTTATTTTAACACTACCTTTTGGCTCCTATGACACTGCAGGAAATCCCTAGGTGAGCTTCCTGGAGCAGTGGGAATGAATCCCTCACCTCACAAAGAGCACCACAGGCTCTTCAGGCTTTTCCTTTTCCACAAGTGCTTCCAGTGTCCTCTGAGAGCAGGAGATGCAGCAGTTCAAGAGGACCCTCAGACCAGATTCCCTCTGAGGCCATCACAGAGCACCTTCAGCTGAGCTTCCTTCCCCTCTGGAGCTGTGTGCTGGGACAGCCACAGGGTGTAGGAACCAGACCAGACTGGAGAGGCTGCTTTTGTGGTGTTTCCTTGACTCTTATCAGCATCACCAGCCCTGGCCAACACCTACCTTTGTATCTGTGAACCCACAGAATCTCAGGATGGCTTGGGCACGAAGGGACCTCAAAGGTCATCCAGTTCCACCCCATGCCATGGGCAGGGACAACTTCCATTACTCCAGGCTGCTCCAAGCCCCATCCAACACTTCCAGGGATGAGGCAGACACAGCCAGAAATGTGTGTGCCCTAAGCCACCACCTTCCAGCAGTGACCAGGAGCCACCACAGGACCAGCCACCCCCAGGGACTCCCTGCATGTGTCCTGATGGACTTTTACCATGTGGGAACCTCATGTTGGTCCCCTTGAGTGCCAGCACTGCCCAACACTCCCTGAATGCCCTTCCAAATGCAGGTGTGGGGTCCCTGGGCCTGTTTGGGATGACAGCACTTGTCCTGTCCGGGTGGTTCCCATATGGCACGTGCCAAATTCCCTAAGCAGTGTACCAACCATGCCTGTGTGTGTGGCATGGTGTGGTGAGGGGGGAGCTGGAATCCCATCCCTCCAAACAGCCATTCCATAAGGGAGAGGAAGGGATGCACTCTCTGTGATGCTGTGCATTAAAGAGCATTTATGCTGCTAAACCCAGCTTTACCTCAGCATTTCTGTCATGGTCTCAGTAGGACTCTGGAGTCCAAATGGGAGCTCTGGGAGACTGCAAAGGTGGGAGATGGGACAAAAAATAGCAACTCCATGTCTTATGGACAAAAAATAGCAATTCCGTGTCTTATCCCACTCTGTGCAAAGCAGCTTACACAAAGCAACAGGTCAGTGTGCAGCAGCAAGGAGCCAGCTCCCCAGCAGCTCCCAGGACACCCAACCAGGCACCCCCTCTGAGCCACAACCTCCCTGAGGGTGCAGATCCACCTGAGGTCTGAGCATTCCCCAAGGCAGTGAGAGGAGGCTGTTTGCATCATGCCTCCACGGCTCTTTTAGGGACTCTCCAGCTCGGTCGTCTCCTGGTGCCTCAACGACCTGGGGAAACATGGAAGGGATGAAAAGCACAATCTTTACACCAGCCATAAAGGTGCCCACGAGGTTGCTATGGAGGCAGCCAGTGATGATGCCAGGGTAAAACTCAGTATTTGCAGCGGCAGCAGCAGGGAGGAAAACAGGGCAGGAGTTTTTTGGCAACCCTGACCAGAATCTGCAACATCCTCAGCAGGAGTGCTGTAATTCCTGCAGCTGTTTCCCAGTATTGCAGCAAATACAGGGCTGTTGTAGCCTAATGTGTGTCAGGGGTCAGCTTTATAGCCAGGAAGAAGTGGGATAGGGCATCTAAACTTCCTGCTGCTGCCACCTCTGGAGTATGTGCAAGTCTGCTGGGAAGGCAGAGGAACATAAGGGCTGGTAGGATACCCCAGTATGGTTGGGGTTTGGAGGAATAGGCTGGAAAATAACCTTTGGAATGCAAACTTTGCCTTCTGCAGAACTGTGCCCTCACACCTCTTCCTGGATTAGTTTTAGTTTCAGCTTTTAATTGCAGCAGATGTTGCAGGGTTGGAGCAGGTGGGGTTTGTGGTGCTTCTTCCCCCTTAAACCTGCAGCCTCCCTAAGGGAGTGCAGCTGGCAGCTCCAACACACCTCCATAGAGAAAGGGCAGTGCTGCTTCTTTAAAACTGATAGAAATTCAAAAAAAATTCATTAAAATCTGGGTGGCTTTCCCCACGTGAAAATGATCACAGATCTGATTACCACATGTGATGTTTTCAGCCATAAGCAACTGTGAAGAGCAAATGAAGTCAAGGAGGGTCTGATGGGCCGAGGAAGAGGGAGATCTCCTGAGCTCCAGGTCCATGTGGCCACTCAGAGTTCTGTGGGAACATTAAATGAGCTGAAACCCCCTAAAGAGTGAGCCAGGATTTTACTGCAGCAAATGGCACCTGGAAATACTCCTGGAAGGACATGGGCAATCTCAGGGTCCATCACTGTGGCCAAATACACTGACTTGAAAAAGGTGGAGCTTCCTCCCACTTCTGCTCTAGGGGGAAAAGGGGAATCCTGAGGGAGCCAGACCTTAAAAACAAGGAGAAGTAAAAGGTTTAACATGAAACCACCAGGAAATACACATTCCTCACCAAACTGGCACTGCAGGAGGAAGTCACAATGCAGAGCAGACTTGGGAACACTTGCCAGGAATCTCTGTGCAACACAACCCTTCCCTCCATGAAATGGGAATGATGATGCCACTCCCACAGCCATAGGACACAAAAAGAGCAAAGGGAATAATTGTCAATTTGGAGAAAATTAGGCATTTTGTGTCCAGAGTCAGTGCCATGTATTGGCAAAGTCCGTAAATCCCCAAAAGACTGAAGGTGTGACAATATCAAAATGTTGCTGAGAAATCAGCCTCTCCTCTGCTTCAAGGTTCATACTCAAGAGATTGCTTTCCCTGGCTGCAGAGACAATATTTCATGGAGTGGGGATACCTGGAGTCAGTCCTCTTGGGACTTGGAGTGAGAGAAAAAGAATCATGTTCAGTGCACTGAAGCATTTCATAACTGAGCTTCAGAGAAAGTCAATCCCAACTATTTTAGTCAGGGCTGGGAGAATTTGAGGTGCACGTGGGTGGTCCAGGCCAGCTGTGCAACGCCCAGAGGTGACCTGTATTGGTATTAATGGCTCCAAAAACCTCACTAAAGCAAATTAAAGAGCTTGCAGCAAATAAAAGATTTTGAAGAGCATTCTGATTAAGAACTGAATTACTCCAAGTTGAAGGCAGTGACAGCAATCCTCATTCTCACTACAGACACAAAAAGTTAAATCTGTGGGGTGATGCTAAAATCATTTGTGTGTTGCACTGGTCATTCAGAAGCAGAAACCATCCCTTCAACTGCCGGATATTTCCTGGGAAGATCAGGCTTCCCTACCAAAACACACTCTCCATCAAACATTGGAGACAGACAACAAGCACTGGGGCTGTTCAGTTGGGAGAGAAGGTGTGGAGACCTCTGAGCACCTTCCAGAATATGAAGAGGCTGCAAGGAAGCTGGAGAGGGATTCTTCATCAGGATCAGGAGTCACAGGGCAAGGAGGGATGGATCAAACTGAAAAAGGGGAAATTTGGGTGAGAGAGACACAAGAAGTTCTTCCCTGTGAGGGAGGTGAGGCCCTGGCACAGGGTGCCCAGAGCAGCTGTGGCTGCCCCTGGAAGTGTTCCAGGCCAGGCTGGACAGGGCTTGGAGCAGCCTGGGATAGTGGGAAGTGTCCCTGCCCATGGCAGGGGGTGGAAATGGATGGACTTTAAGGTCCTCCCAAAACCAAGCCTTTCTGGGATCCTCTAATTCTGTTATTTGACCCAACCACCCTCATGATTACAAATCAAAGTCTCTCTCCTGAGCCCTTTCTTTCCTTCTGAGGAGCTCTGCCCCCTGCCTGGGTGAAAACCATCTCCAGGGAACAGTTCCCAGCAAGGAGCCCAGGCGTAGTCAGAAGGGAGGAGCTGCAGCACCAAACCCGGAGCCTCAAAGAGCAGCACAATTTTGCTCTTTACTGGTGCAGCTCCAGGAGGATCCAGACAAACCACAGGCAAGCCCAGAGTAATTTTATCCTGATATGCCTGTCTAAACCACAGATAGCTCTTCAGGAGGGTTCTCCCTCACTTGTTAATTTAACGCTTGATATATAGGAAAAATTAGAATTAAAATGTGCCCTGCTGCTTCCTTCATTCCTGATTCCATTTAGAAATAACTCACATCTTGCCACAAAAATGAACTAAACTGCTTGGAGACGTTTTAGAGCCTGTATTTTATTTTTAGACAAGTCTGTGTGATTTAGGATCCTAAGCCCCAGTGAAGTTTGCACAGATCTGATTACCACATTTAAATCCCAGCCCTGGCATGGGAGGAGAGACAGGTTTCTGCTGTTTGGATCAAGGAGGGGCTTGGCATGGAAAGGAGCTTAATGATCAGCTAACTCCACCCCTGCCACGGGCAGGGACACCTTCCACTATCCCAGATTGCTCCGAGCCCTGTCCAACCTGGCCTTGGACACTTCCAGGGGCAGCCACAGCTGCTCTGGGCAAGCTCTTGAAAGACCACAAGGATGAGAACCTGTGAAAGACCATCAGCCAGGTACAGCTGAATCCCAGAGGACAAAGAGCTGGAGTCAGGTTTAACAGGTGACTTTCTCTAGGCTTTAGGCACGGCAAGCTACACCCAGAGCGTGCTGCTCCTCCTGCCATGGGACAGCAAGGAAAGGAAACCAGATCCTCGCTTTGCCTTCCTCCCGCTCTCCAAGGCTCTCCAAGCAGCAGATGTGTGCACGTGATGCCACAGAGAAGATGCCTGAAGAGGCAGAGGCAGCTCTGAGTCCCACTGCACGAGAAGGCAAGGACAGGACTGGACCCTCATTAATCCCAGGAGATGGAGCCCATGGGACCACAGGAGCCAGTGGAGCTCCCACGTCTGCGCCGCGCCGGAGACGCGCGGGAGCCTGCATCCTTCACAGACACTTCTGAGATTTCTTATTAAAAACTGAATTCTTGGGCTGGGCACAAAGCAGAAGAAACACGAGGCTTAAAGCATTATGCAAGAGCCCCAGAAGTGGCCAGGGGTCAACACTGTGCCACCAGAGAAGTGAATTCCAGGATACTTACGTCCCTCTCCACAGCTTTGTTTTTCCCGTGGCCCACGAAACGAATGGTGATGTTTCAGCTTGGAGAGCCCAGAGTGGAGATGGTGGGTGAGGAACAAAATCCATCCCTTTTGAAATCCATGGAGGTAAGCATTTGTGAGAAAATGTGTTCTCTGCACTCATCAGGAGGGGAAAGACATAAGGAAGATGGGAAGAAAAAGAGGGGAAGAGACAATGAAAAAGTTCTGGTTTTAATCCCAATGAGCCAAGTGCAGAGGATGGAGCCTAAACAAATTTTCTGACCCAAACACAGGGCAGACTATGAGGATTGTCTGATTTCCAGGAAAGCTCTGCAGAAAGCTGTCACCCAGTGCCTCCAAATAAAGCACAGAGATCAGAGCAAAGGCCATGTCCTGGGAGATGTGTGGAAGGACAATGATCGGGGAACACTTTGTTGTCAAAATCTTGCATTTCAAAAAGGAAGGACTGATGATAAATCTAGGTTGGGAAAAAAAAAAAAAAAATTGGGGGGCAGATATGTAAAAAATCTGGGTCAATCAGGTGATTAATTGATCAACTGATCAAGTGTTTGATCAGTAAATGAGAGAGAGCTGTGCCAAAGAATGGAACAAGGAAGGTGATAAAAGGAAGGGACAAAGGCTGGGAGAAATCCCTTTAAGGAGTGCCCAAATTATCTAGAATGCCTCTTCTCCAATAAACAGCAACACATTTAAATCTTGCAGCATTCCCTAATTATTCTGGACATGAGCCTGGAGTGCTGCTTGTCCTGGGCAGTATGAACTTGTCCATGAAATCTTTAAGAGCACAGAGTTTTCTGTATTTATGAGGCAGACACCCATTTATTTGGGCTAGTGTGAGCCCTGAACAGGAGGAGAGCAGCTACAGCTACATGAATTTATTGATGGTAATTTCGGTCTGACCAAGTGTTTTCTTCCCTGGAAAGGTAAATGATCTATGGATGCTGCCATCCAAGCACCCTGGGAGCTGGGCAGGGTGGCACATTAATATCCAAGAAATGAGGGCCAGGTCTGGGTGCTGGTGCTGCTGCAGGGACCTGGAGGCTCCCCAGGCTGCCACTGCAGGGATGGACGTGGCTGCATCCTGAGATATGGGGAAGGAACTGTTCCAGAAGAAAATCTCAGCTGGCACCAGAACCAGCACCAAGTGATCATCACAAGGATCAGCAATTAAAGATCAACCCCAAATCTGCTTTTGTTTCCTTCCTCAAGCACAAAATGAGGCCAGGTAGTCAAACTCCACTGGCCTCTCTGCACAGAACCAAATTAAATTGATCCGAAATGCAGCACCCAAGCAGACATTCCCATGCTTGCCCAGGTCGCAGTCCAAACTGCAAAAAGCAGGTGCTCAAAGCACCGGTGTTTGCCCAAGGGATGCTGAGTGTGTATCCATGAGGAAATGCACTCCTGGGGCTGGTGACTCTGCCTCAGTTCCCCAATCTGGTCTCTCCCAAGGGACCTGGGCTTTCTCTGGCTCTGCTGCCATTTGTCCCAGCACAAGGGAACCTCCTGCCTCACACCACACACCACAACCACACCAGGCTCACCGACACCAAGCTCCAAGGTAAAGCAAGGCAATTTGCAATAAAAACATCACAATGTTTGTAAATACATCCGTCCCTCATGCACAACACCAGTTAATCAGAATTACAGCATGGCTTGGGCTTGAAGGGATCCTAAAGGTCATCCCATTCTAATCCCCTGCCATGGGCAGGGACACACCCCAGTTAAAAAAATAAATTCTCAAAAGGATCTGACACCTCGGGAGTTAAAGACAACAAAAGGTCCAACCTGCCCATGGCCAACACAAAACTCCCAACAAGCTCCTCTTGCAAAATTAGCACGACCTCAGCTTCCTCAGCTTTCTCACAATTCAAACTCGATGGTTTTGAAGGGAATTGGAAGTTTTTCAGCCAGGGTGTCTCTGATTCTTCTTTTTTCTTTCTTTCTCTGCTCTGTCACAGCATCCAAGAGGTTTTCCTGGTGGGGATGGAGAAAGGGTGTTATCATCCCTGGGTGAAGAGGGGAAGCAAACAGGAACCTGTGTTACACTCCAAGACAGGGCTGATTAATTTGCAGTTAACATCCACTCGCTTCATTATCCCTTCATCGGAGCCTGACAAATGTGCAAACAACAATGAAAAATAGAAATTAATAGGAGTATTAGCACTGCATACAACCTGCTATAGATTTCATCCCCACAACAGAACATATGGATGTGTTACACCTTCTTTCTTTGTAATGATCTCATGCCCACCCTCCTGTCCTTGGGTATAAATCTATTTAAATTTAAAGAGATCTATTTATATACACACACGTGTGTGTGTGTGTGTGTGTGTGTGTGTGTGTGTGTCTGTGTCTATCCATATGCATGGGTACACGTGGAGAGGAAGGTTTGCTCATCACTTATTAATTGAGGCTGGGAAAAGCACTTGGACAGAGCTAAAGCACCTGGACAATTTGAACTTCTGTTCCCAATGTCTCAACAAGGCGAGGGAGCTGTGGGGCCCTGTCCCCAGCTGGCTCCACGCTGAAGGAGGAGGAGTGACACCCTGATGACACTAAACACCCACCCATGGTCCTATCCCCAAGAGAGAAGGTATCAGGGCACTTCTCCTCATTATTCCAATTTGCACCTCCTTTCCATGGCTTTTGATGTTGTCTGCTGGGCTCAGAAGGTGCTTTTCACCAGGACATCACGGAGAGCTCACGGAGGAGCTGCGTTGGAGTGGCAAGCGGGTGCTGTCCCATTTTTCTGTAGGCATCTCCTCCAGCCCTGCTGCCATTTGAAGAGGAATGTGTGGGCTAGGAGGCCAAGAGGTGATTAAAAAATTATATTAAAGCATGTTTGTGCCAAACCTCTGTAGTCCCTCGGGTCAGGCAATGTCACCGCAAGAGAGCGAAAATCCACAGTGGGGAGTTGCCTGGGTGTTTGTATATCCTGCAGGAAAACCTGAGGATCTGGAAGGAAACAGGGAATTTCAATCATTGCTACTTTTCTCACTGAAATCCCTTTGAAAGAAATGCTATTGAAAGAGCTCCTCATCTACCCTTCAAGGTGACCTGCAAATGAGGAAAAATGGGTTTGTGTCCTTATTTTTGGCTGAGTTACGAAGGAAGGCCTGGAAAGTTGGCAGGGATTCGAAACAACACTGGGATTTAATTTTCTTTTTCTCTTTTTTTTCTATTTTTTTTTTTTTTCTGCTAGAAATGTAGTTCTTGTTTTGCCTGGTGCTTGGTGGGCAAAGAGGGAACCCCTGAAATCCAACCATGACAGGGAACTGACACTGGTATATCTGAAAGAAGAACACACAGTCACAGCTCCTGGTTTGCCTCCAAAGGAGGAGAGGGAATACTTTTGGCTACAGGAGTGTTATTTCTAGGTAGGAGAGGAAGGATTTGTTTGGCTTCTGTTGGCTTCTATTTAGCTCCCTGATCTAAGGAAATCTTGGGTGAAAGTAAGGCTCTGATAAAGATCTAATTCCCTTTCTTCTTTCAGTGCCTGCTGGGGGAATTCCCACGTAAGTTGGGCTGGAAGGAGTAGGAGGAGAGGGGAAAAATCCTTGTGTGTGTCAGGAAAAAAAACTGACTCACACTAATAGCTCACAGGGAAGGAAGGAGGCAAATATTAAAATGCCTACACGGAAATTTGGAGAAATTAGAAGCAATTAAATACTCTAAATCAGAGGGCTCTGACCTTGCTAAGGAAGAAAACCTGTATGTGGAAGCCAAAAGATAAACCAGGAAAAATAAAACTCGGGCAAGCAGGGAGCAGGGACATAATTCAAGCCGGAGCTTGGTTTGTAAAGCTTTGTCAGGGAGAGGGACACTGGCCCACGGGGCTTCTGCCACGGAGCACATCACTGACGAGCCCCGAGCCCACACCAGGGATGGGCTTTACCCCCTGTGGCACCCAGATCTGGCAGCCAGCAGTGCCCAGCAGTGCTGGTGCCACCCCCGGTGCCTGGCACATTTTCTGTCTCCTGTGCCTATTTCAAAGCCAAAAGAGGCAAAAATATCTGAGCCAGCAGCGACCTGGCCCTGCTCTCCTGGGACACCCAAAAGGTTTCACCGTTGTCACTGGCAGGGAGGGGCTGAGCTCTGGTGGCACCACCTGTGACCACGCTGGGCAAACAGCAGCAGTGCCACCCTCTGAGAGAGGGGACAACAGCCAGAGCACAGCAAACACCTCTCGTGGCCTTCAAACTGGTCTTTCCCTACACACAGCACCACAACACAACAGCCTGGTCTGCACTTCCCTGGGAATGGAGATCCCTGGTTTTCCAGAGGCCTTGTGGGGTCAGAGAGATCGCACAGCAAACCCGCCACCGACCGAGAAATTTGCACTGGGATAATCTAAAGGACTAAGAAAAAGCAAAAATACCTGATTTAACTGATTTTTTTTTTTTTTTTTTTTTTTAAATTTTTAATTCTTGCCCTTGGGAGGAGGTGTTCATCATCCCTTACTCTGGAAGCCCTCACTTATTTCCATGCCAGTTTGACATTTTTCACAAATCTAAACTTTTCCTGCTGAAAACCAGGATCCTGGCTTGGAGCTCCAGGAAAGCAGTGACAGCAAAAGGCAGGACCTGGCTGATCCCAGGGTCTCCTACCAGGGGTCTGCTCCACCAGGTGGTCCCAGTTCCTCAAGCTTTTCCCTTTCCATGCAAAACCTGGGAAATGTGAGGATACCAAATAACCATGGGAAGAGCTCCTGGGATGGAAAGCTGAGGAAGAAGGGTTGAGGGGGCACCAGGTAGAGCCCACTGGTGCCCATTTATCCCCTGGACATGCAGAACACTGTGTGGCTCTGCTCATTTCACACAGACATCATTTGGGAAAGCAAAAATAAAGTGATTTACTCACCAACCCTGGCACCAGCACCATGCAGGAATTTTCTGAGGAGAAGTCGGGAGACAGCGCTAAGGAAAGAGCTGGGGAGAAGCTGAACCCCGTTTTCAGTGAGCCAGGAGCTGGGGTGTCATCCAGAATGAGAAACAAAACAAATTAAGCAGCACCCTGAAAATTGTTCTGATGGGTGATTAGACACAAGTGCAGGACACCAGCCCAGACAGGATGGGACCATGTTGGAATTCCAGCAGGAATGGAGTTATCAGGGCAAGTCAGTTGAGCGGGGAGCCAGGCTCGGCCTCCTCAAGGACTTTCACTGTTGAGAACCACAACAGCAGCAAGATCCTCCAAAAAGCGCAAGTCCCAAATCAAAAGTCAAGCCACTATTAAAAGGAAAGACATTTACAAGATCTAAAACTCTGCTCTGCAGAGGTATTAAGATGTTGGAACTAAACCTGCCTTATTCCCGCTAGTGGTTGCATTTTAAGGAAACCTTTTAAAAGGATTATCTTCAGGAACTCTTTCAACAGCCTTCCCTTTAAGAGTCCTTCATGGTGATAGCACTATTAATTATGCTATGTGATATGATTATGTATTTGTTCAGGTCCAGGTTGGAAGCACGAGGCAGGGGAACATCTGCAGGTGTCACTTCCAACACAGACAACTCCAGCCTTTGCTGCGGAGCGCGGGCGTGTGGGCTCTGCGCAGGGCAGGCACCCACGAGGTGCTGGGCTCTGCAGTGTCCCCAGCATGTTTGAGCTGGGGGGGATTGCCTGGAGCCTTTATTTGCACAGGCAGTTTTGGGAAAGGCTGGCAAGGACCCCCCGAGCAGTGGCTTGGAGCTCTTGAGCAGCCACCGCCAGGAAAATTCTGTGCGGATCTATATCCATATCTGGCTGGAGATAAAGACGTATGTTTTTATCTATATATAGAGAGAGGCATTTCCAAATCTGTCTGTCTCTCTATTTACCTGCTTTTAACAAGAAAAAAGCAACTTCTTACACAGCTCTTGCCACTGCACTTAAAGCAGAAAAAGTTTTCCCGTATCCCTCCACTCCCAATGTCGGTGAAGGCGTCCGGGAAATGACGGATGGTTTGGCAGGCTCTGTCTTTGGGCACAGCTCATCCCCCCGGGAGCCATTCCTGCGAGGAAAGGCCTCCACACCCAGGGCACAGGGAGAAGGAAGTCACCCCTGTCCCCACCTCACGCCAGGGCAGGCAGAGCCGCGGGCAGAGCTCGCCCAGGTGGGGTTGGTTTGGTACTTGGAGGTGTCGGGGGAGAGGTTTAGGTTTGCTCTCCAGCCACTCTCAAGCAAGGGAATTTGGATCTCAGCTCCAGGTACCATCCAAAATGCAAACAAACACAGCCCTGGTGGCCCTCGGGTTTGGGCGGTCAGAGGCTGCCGGGCTGAGCTGTGCCTTGTGCTTCGTGCATGGCCGAGCTTGAGCCAGAGAGCGCCCAAAATGTGGGACCATGGGTGCCCCAGCCCTCCCAAAGGACACGTGCTGGCAATTTAGGGAAAATATTTTATATTTTAATCCAGATGTTCTGCTCCTATTGAGAGCCTCTGCGTGTGCTGGGGTATCATATATATCCTGCATATCTACAGCATACGCGGGCTGGGTGGGTGGTTAAACCTGGGGCTGTGGATATATGAATGCTGTAAATAGCTCTACAGAATGTGTAGGTTTTATTTTAGAGGCAGAGAATGAGCTGCTGGTATCACACAAGCATGGCTACACAGCACATACATGTTGAGCACACACGAGCCCTGCTCTCTGTGTATTGTATCTATACCTATAGACACATCTATAACACCTATACTCCACATATTATTTATAGATATACACAGACATTTTTTTCCCAACTAAACCATTTTCGTCTTCACATTGCTAATTTACTCAAAGTCTGAAACATAAAAGAGGAGCTGGGGAGAGGAGGAGAAGGGAAACTTCACTTTACCTACTCCAGCTGAATCTCATATAATTTCTTTTTTTTTTTTTTTTTTTTTTTTTAACGAAACTTCATTGTATATTCCAGAAAAGTATATTGGTGGGGTAGGTTTACCAGAGGCAGAGAGAATGTGCAGGGAGTGAGAAAGTGAATTGATGGATGGATGGTTAAATGAATATAAATGAACTGATACCTTTACAGGAAAATAACATTTCTTTTCTTTTTTTTTTTATTCTATAGATCAGTGGGTTTTGTATCTGTAATTCTTTCATATCAGCAAAGAGGAAATAAACTCCCATGTAAATCATTTTCCCCCCATCTGGAAGCATATTAAAAGCATGCCTTTTTTTTTTTTTTTCTTTTAAGCAGAGCCTTTTTTCCCCCCTATTTGCTTATCGGTTCATCCACCATTACATTTTAAATGAAATTGCAAGACCCCCCTCTCCTCTTCCCCCCCCCCCCCCCCCCCGCCTCCCAAATTCCGGGCTGATGTCGGAAAGAGGGAATCAGCCTCTCCCATGCTTTAGAATAACTGACCTAGATTCAATTACAGATAGACCCGGCGGAGAGGACGGCACCTCGCTGCCTTCTCAGGGGTCTCTTAAAAAAATAAAATAAAATGAAAAAAAAAAAAAAAAAAGGGCAGAAAATAGGAAAATAAAACACCCCAAAAAAGAGGAGAAAAAAACAGGGGGGAATAGACAAACAGACGCTTCCCACCAAGTGCTGCAGGAGCCCGAGCATCCCTCGCCCCGCCGGAGCCCAGCAGCGCCCGCACCGACGGCGCGACCCCGCCGCTGTCCCAGCGGCACGGACGGGGGATGCTCGCCCTCCCCGGGAGTGTTTTTTGGGGGGCCGCCTCGGGAAGAGCAGCTTTTGGGAGGCGGGGGAGCCTGGCGGTTCTCCCCGCTGCTTCCCGGCCGGGAGCGAGGAGCAGCCGGGAGCAGCGCGGCGCTCGCTCCCTCCTTCCCTCCCTTCCCCCGGGAGCGGGCCGGGATCGGGGGGTCCCGGGGGGCTGCGACCGCACGGAGAGGGAGGAGAAGGGGGGCTCGGGGTCCGCAAGGCTTGTTTCATTTCAAAGTGGGACCGGGGCCGCTCCAGGACGCGCCGCTCGCAAATATAATCTTCATATTCAGTTCAATGGAGTCTCCTTATAATTTACAGCGGAGAGATAAGGCTGGAGGATGCAATGAAAAAAAAATCTGAAGTCATCCTCTCCCCCCCTGTACTGCGCTGCACCTTGGGCAGCGGAGCAGAATCCAGAATCTCAACTTCTCCCGACATATGTTTCCAGCAGATAAGTAAACAATCTGGATGTGAAATGAAAATTTTAATTAATGCAGTAATGCTATTACACCTCAAGTGTGCAAATCCCATTGCCTTGCACTGTGACAATGGGTGGGGAGGAGGAAAGAAAGCAGACAGACAACAAACCACAAGCAAATTCTAATCTGGGTTTTGCTTTTCACTCGGCTCCAATTGTTTTCATAGTTTGTTTCCTTTGAATTAATCTCATCCTTATATTTCAATAATTACCAGCTACTCATCTCTTCCCCTCTTTCTCTCACCCACTCAAAGAGCCGGCTCCCGCTCCCTCGCTCTCCTCTTTTAAATTGGGATCAACCTGGATTTAATTTCGGGGCTTTTAGGCATACACATGTTGCCTTGTTGCAGCGTGGACCTGCACAGACCCTGCACGTTATTTCTTGTTTAGCTTTCCGAACCAGAAGCGTTCGGGAATAATGAAGTATTTTGCCCTAATAAAAAGGGAAGGAAAAAAAAAAAAAGACAGCAAGAGAAAGGAATAATAATAATAATAAAGGCTGCGTAGTCCCTTTGATGTTGGTATAAAACACCCCAACTGGAATACAGGCGTGTAAAGGGAGAAAAGAGAGACGAGGAGGTAAAATTAAGGACCGAAAGAGAAAAAAAAAATAATAAAAAGGGTAAATTACAGACACATCAAAAGCCCCGCGGCTTCCCCGCTCCGGAGCGCGGCGCAGCGCGGGGAGCTGAGCCCGCGTCCCCCGGCGGCACCGGGCTCCTGCAGCCCCCCGAGGGGACAGGAGCAGCCGGCCCTGGGCTGCCTTTACCTCGAGATTTTGCGTTAGAAACGTTTTGAATGATTTTGCGATGTTTTTTAGGTGCGGGGGGACCCTGGTGCGGAGCCCTGCCCGCGGAACCCGCTGCCACCCGCAGCCCCTCGCCGGCCCTCGGCAGCCCCGGTACCCCCGGTACCGCCCGGCCGGGGCCGCTGCCCGCGGAGGAGGAGGAGGAGGAGGAAGACGTGTTTCTGATCATCGCTTACTTTTAAACACTACAATCAAGGAATGTAGCCAGGAGGTCGGGCCTGGAATAAAACCGTAAAATCAGAATTGCAATCTTTTTGATGTTTCAAAGTCTCTTTGAATGCCTTTGATACACTCAATAGCAAATTTACTGGGCTATTATCACTAATAAGCAGAAATAAGTAATATCTCTCAGAGACTTCTATGGGCTTAATGTGTCCTTTAAAATAAAGTTTTTTAACATCCCTTAATTCTCCTTCTGTCTTTGTCTCTCCTGCAGCAGAGCTCCCTGGCCGTCTCACAGCTACACCTGGGCGCCAGCGAGGGCTCTCCTGGTCCCCTCGGCCTCCCGAGATATTCTCCCCCCCTCTCTTATTTGTTGTTTTCTTTAAAGCAAGGCCAGAGTGGATGATTTTAAGAGTCTAGGTGGTCCTGCAGGCAGCGCTGAGCCGAACTGGAGAGGAGAGAAGAGGAGAACAGTGAAAAAGAAGAGAAGAGAAGAGAAGAGAAGAGAAGAGAAGAGAAGAGAAGAGAAGAGAAGAGAAGAGAAGAGAAGAGAAGAGAAGAGAAGAGAAGAGAAGAGAAGAGAAGAGAAGAGAAGAGAAGAGAAGAGAAGAGAAGAGAAGAGAAGAGAAGAGAAGAGAAGAGAAGAGAAGAGAAGAGAAGAGAAGAGAAGAGAAGAGAAGAGAAGAGAGAAAAGAAAAGAAAAGAAAAGAAAAGAAAAGAAAAGAAAAGAAAAGAAAAGAAAAGAAAAGAAAAGAAAAGAAAAGAAAAGAAAAGAAAAGAAAAGAAAAGAAAAGAAAAGAAAAGAAAAGAAAAGAAAAGGATAAAAAGAAGGAAGGAATTGGGGCTCGGGGAGCTGCGGGGGGAGCGGGCCGGGCAGCAGGAGGGGCTGGGGCCCGAGGCCGCGCTGCTCCGCTCCCCGCCCGGCCCCGCTCGGCTCCGCGCTGCCTGCGCGGGGCTCCACGGCTGCGGGAGAGGCTCCGCGGCGGAGCCCAGCCCGGGACAGCGCCCGGCCGCGCACCCAAGGCGTGGCGCGCATAACCCCGCGGCCTTTGTTTAATGATTTTATTGAAAGAAGGAGACAGTTGTGGGGAAACAGGTTTGACAAGGAGCTGCATTTCCCCCTCGAGGGAATAGCTTTTTTTTTACCCCCCTCTCTCTCTCTCTCTCCCTCTTTCTTTCTGTTTTTGGTTTCCCTTTGACATCAAAGTCAGTAATCGGTTCACTGCAGTGTCAAGATCATTATTTAATTTATTTATCTCCACGAGTTAAATAGCTACACACCTGCAACCGGGCGGGAGGGCTGGAGGGATAACACGGCGCAGGGAACGGGAGCGAAACACGGCGAGCAGAGGCTGCGGAGGGGCGAGCGGGGTGGGAGGGGGACGGCGAGGCAGCGAGGAAAAGAGAATGAGAAACGGGAAGAAAGGAAGAGTAAAGAGAGAGGGAAATAGGAAAAGAGAAAGAGAGAGGGGGAAGAGAAGGAGAACGGAAGGAGAGAAGGGGAAAACGTGAGAGGGAGAGAGAAGGAGATAGAATTAATAAATAAAGATAAGAAAATAAGGTAAAAAGGAAAGTAAAAAGGAAGGAAAGAAGGGGCGAGGGGAGGAGTGAAAGGGGAAAGAAAAGGGGAAAGAAGAAAGAAAAGAGCGAAATAAAGAAGGAAAGTAGAGAGATCGCCGCCAAAGTTTCCAGCTCTGTCGCTCCGAGCTCATCATCTCACCCCGACGTTTCCCCGAGGCCCCGGCCCCCACCGAGCCCGTTCTCCCCCGCAGCCGCCGAAGCGGCCCCGAGGGTCTCCGGGCTCAGGGGTACGGGGCGTCCCCCAAATCTCAGCCGCGCTGGGGAGCGGGGCACGGCCGCGGGGCCCCCGCTTTGCCCCACGGGCGGCGTGGCCCGGGCGGGCCGGGGCCGGCGCTCCCCCCGCCCGGCTCTGCCTCCGACCATTGTCAGACTAATGCGGGTGGATGTCGGAGGACACTGAGCTATCGGTGTTATCAGCCGGGCTGACAGCGCCTGTCAGCTGGGGTTACATCAGCGCCCGCCGCCGCCGCGCCGCCCCACGCCGGCCGCATCCAGCCCCGCGTGTCCCAGCGGATCGTCCCGCGGCTCCCAGGCCCTCCCCAAGCCAGCTCCTTTAATTGTCCTCATTTGTAAGAGCCGTTTTGTCATGCTAAACAAGGCTGGAGCAGCCATTCTAACCTCTCCTTTCAGCCCTTTTCTCCTCTCCCCTTTTGTTTACCTTCGCCTGATCTCTCATTTATTTATCTATCTATTCTTCCCCCGCTTACCCTCCCATTCAAGCCCCATGTATGTTAATTGTGTTACGCCGTTTAATTCTAACATCGGTCTCCAAAGAGCACTTAATGAGCAAAGCACATCCAAACACGCAGCGCTGCGGCTATTCAGCCCCTCCAGACGGATCCTCTGCCTCTTCCTCCTTCCCCTCGCCTCTGCCCCCCGACTCCCTCCCTCCGCCGAGGGAAGAGCCCCCAAACGCCGCTAATTGATCCGCACAAGATGCTGATTCCAATCCGCCCCCTTCCAGCGCCGCCAGCGCTCCCCTGCCCGCTCCGAATATTTCCTCGCACCGCTAAAACTTCAACGCCGCGGAGGCAACTTGGGAAAAGCCGGTTCCCCGACGGGACGGGGGGCGGGGGGAAGCAGCCCCCCGCTTTCACTCCGCTCCATCCCGTCTTTTCTCAAGTTTCCTCCGCCCGCAGCAGCTTTTCCCCGACGGGCTCCGAGCGGAGCCCGAGCCGGCACGGCTGCGGGGTGGGCACGGGGAGGGCCGGGGGCTGCGGGCCGGGGTCGCTCCGGAGCGGGAGCAGCGCCCGCGGCCCCCGGTGCGGGACGCGGGGCTTCGTCCCCGCACTCACAGCACGCACTTGCCTCGTTTGATGACAGATTGTCTTTATTCAAAACGTCTTTGTTCAACAAATGAAAAGGTTTAACGAGGTAAAATCCTGCCGGGTACATCTTAGTTTCTGTTTCTTCTTGCCCGAGACATTGTGAAAACATATTTAAATTGCCATCGGTTTTTATTCGGTTTTTCGTTATTATTATTAGTAGTAGTAATAAATTTTTACAATTCTACTGCCTGACTTCATACCTGACGCTCTGTCTAAAGTAAACTTAGATCTAGTCTCACTGGATCACACAAATTTAAGGACTATCTGTTTTAAATTAAGCAAACACTATCATATGTTTTAAATATAAATGTTTCTCCCCGTCTTTTTTTTCTTTTTTTTTTTTTCTTTTTTAACTTTGAAGAGCCTTTTTTCTGACATGAAAAGCAATTTTACCTAGTAGTACGTGGTGGCAAAATATATATATATTTATATATATATAACACAGCTGATCTCGTCTTTCAATGTGCAAAAGGAAAACAACAAGGAAAAAAAAAAATAAAATTAAATCAGAGTACGACCGGGACTTCCCAAAGTCAAGTCCAAGTGACATGAGACCCTGGAGAACTCACAGACATTAAGAGAATAAATAAAAATCGAAACCGCCTCTCTTTTTTTTTTTTTTTTTTTTCCTTTTCGTCTTTTTCTCTTTTTCTCCCCGCTTTGTCCCGAAAGGGCAGTTCAAAGGTTCGCTTTTCTTTTCTGTTTTTAAACACATTTACAACTCTTACAAGTGCCGGGCTCCTATCTGCCCCCGCGATTGCAGATCCCCCCCGAGCCCGGGGCCAGCTCTCGTGGCGAGCTTTAGGCGAGAGCATCTCCGAGGCAGCGTCCGCGTCTGTCCCGGCCCGGCGACGGGCGGCAGAGTCCTGGTTCGGGTGGCCTTTTGCTCCTGCAGGTTTTATGTACATGCACACACGGAGGAATCCCAGTTCCAGCTGCCGGCCGGGGTGGGGGACACACGCACACACACACGCCCGTGGGGGTGTGGGTGGGTGGGTGTTACATGGCAGTCGCGTGTGCTGAAGAATAGGGGTCTATCCCAGTCTTGGTCATGCCTGGGAATAATATGTAGGCAACTGGAGGTTGCAAACTGGAAGCCGACCAAGCGGTACAGTTACATGGCACGACATAGCCCGGGTTAGTTGGCGAGGGGTGAGTGTGGGTGTGTTGGCTGGGGCAGCTCAAGCTGCCGAACGCCCCGTTCTGGTATCCCAAGGTGGAGGCGTAGGGCAGGGTGCTGGTGGCTAAGGTGTGAGGAACCTCAGTCATCTTCTGAATGGCGCTGGAGCTGAACTGGCTGGGGTCAAGTAAGGAGTAAGGTGCTGAGGTGGGAGGCAGGAAAGCCCTGGCCTTCTCCGGGGAGCTCAGCAGCGAGTCAGTGGCCCCCACGGGAAGCCCGGCGGCCTTTAAGGGATCTGTTTCCCCGAGGTAAGGCAAAGGGAAGACATACCTGTCCTTTTTCAGCAGGTTCTTGGGCTTGCGCCGGGGCCGGTACTTGTAGTCGGGATGCTCCTTCATGTGCTGCGCCCGCAGCCGCTTGGCCTCGTCGATGTACGGGCGCTTCTCCGCCTCGGAGAGCAACTTCCACTCCGCGCCCAGCCGCTTGCTAATCTCCGAGTTGTGCATTTTGGGGTTCTCCTGGGCCATCTTCCGCCGTTGGCCGCGGGACCACACCATGAAGGCGTTCATGGGGCGCTTGATGTGGTCGCTGGGCTTGGACATGCTTCTGCCGGGCGGGCGGACGGGCGGCTCTGCGGGGCGCGGCGGCTCGGGGCGCCGGACGGCGGCGGCAGGACGAGGAAGAGGAGGAGGAGGAGGAGGAGGAACGGCGGGAGAAGGCCGGAGGAGCCGGAGGAGCGGCAGGAGCGGGCTCAGCTGATCATCACAGGTCCTCCGCCAAGGCCGTCCCCGGCGGGAGCCGTGCCGGGGCGGGGCGCGGAGCAGCGCGGAGCGGAGCGGAGGCCCGCGGGGCCCGGCGGGCACTAGGCGGGCGGGGAGCCGCCGGGCGCAGCAGCGGGCCGGCGGTGGGGACGCGGGGCGGTGCGGGGCAGTTCAAAGGCGCGGGGCTGCGGCGGGCAGGCTGACATAGCGGCAGGGCGGTCACAGCGCGGCCGGGCGCCCAATCAGCGCGGAGGGGGCCCGCTTAAAAAGAGAGGGAGAGAGGAAGGGCGAGAGGAAGAGGAGGGGAGGGGACAGCGGAGGGAGGAGGAGGAAGGAAGGAGGGGACAGGAGGACACCCCCCCCCCCCCCCCCCCCCCCGCCTTCCAACGCGCGGATTAAAAGGAAGGCTTTTGTGAGTTGCTGCGTTAATAGCAGCTGTGGAGGAAGGGGGAAGGAGAAGGGGGTCGTCCCCATCTTCCTTACGCTCCCCCATCCCTGGGGCGTGCGGAGCGGGGCCGGTCCCGCCGCCCTCCAGGCTCCGCCGCCGCCGCCGCCGTCGGGGCTACGAGCGCTGCGCTCCTCGGTGCGGCCGCCGCTGTCCGCGTCCCCCCCCGCTGTCCCCGCCTTTCCCCGAGCTCCCGGCCGCTCTCCCGCTCCCCCCAACCCCCGCCTTCCCCGCTCCGCAGCCCCGCTTAACCCCGGGAGCCGGCCCGCGTCCCGGCTTGCTTTGAATAATTGCCTGCCTCCCGCGAAACGCCCGTGGGGAAAATATTTATTAAATGGAAACAATTGTCCCGGCTCCCGGGGGGAACCGCGTTTGTTCCGGGCTTATTGGTTTTTAGCACCTGCTTTGGTTAACAAACCTGCTCCGAAAAGACCCCCCCGGGCCGCCCCCTGCCCCCGCCCGCCCGCGTCCGACAGCGACCGGAGAGAGAAACGAGATGTCGGGGGGGGCTCCCGGGACGGGCGGGGGGCGGCCGGCCCGGCCCCTCCGGGGTGCCCCCGCACCTCTCCGCCCAAAACTTCGCCTCCTGCCCGAGGGGAGCCGCCGCCGCGGGCCGCTCCGTGCGGGCCACTGTTCCTGGGGGGTTTTCAGCTCCCCCCCGTCCTCCGAATAATATTAATAATAATAATAGAATAAACCACCTTCGCCCTTATTTCCTCCTTCTTCTCAATAAATGACTTTCATTTCCCGGCAGAGCCCTGTGCGTGCGGAGCCGGGGAGAAGGAGGAGGAGGAGGAAGATGAGGAGGAGGAGGAAGAAGAAAGAGGCCGAGGATGTGGAGTCCTCTCACCTGGACGGGACCGGCAGTGCCCGAGGCTTTGGCTCTGCTGCCGCCGGCTCCATCCCAGAGGCTTTTTTCGTTGCGCCCAGAAATGCGCCGCCAATTTCCCAGCCCGCTCCGGGACCCCCCTTGCCCAAGCGCCCTCCCCGGGCGGGATCCTCCCGCTACGGCACCGCATCTTCCCCAGGGAAACTTGTCCCCATCCCGCGGTGGGATCCCCCGAGCTCCTCCCCACCCCCAGCAGCCGCTGATGTTCACATGGCACCCGCAAACAAGAGGAGGTGGGTGCGGGCTGCCCCTTCCCGCAGCTGCCCCCCCGGGCTCGCCTGGGACCTGGCCCTTTCTCGGGGACCTCGGTGCCACGCGTGGAGCGCTCGCCACGGGCCGGGACTGGCGTGCCCGGGCGCTGCTCGGCCCGACAGGCACCCGCCGGCTTGGCCGTGGCCGTGGTAGGGTGACCCGCGTGGAAAGTTCTTTTTTACCCCACTTTTTCCGTGGAAACAGCGCAGTGGGCAGCCCCAGCTGCCGGCGCGCTGCCCCGCGGAGCTGCCGCGCTCAGCATCCGGGGGGAAAGCCGCCTGGAGCCGCTGCCCCTCTCCTCAGCCCGTCTGCTTTCCCCTCCGACGCTTAAAATACAAAACTCCCTTCGCTTTTATTGTTTCTTTTCAAATTCTTCGAAAGAGGGGGAGAAATTGTATCACTCGCCATCCCTCGGCAGGATTAAACGAGAGGAGCCAGGCGTCGTTCTCAAAAATCCGGGTAGCAAATCGTTCGGGAAGGAGCGGCGGCTCGCAGGCTCTGCCTGCTCCCGAAAAGTCTTTCCAATCAGTTAATGTTGCCTCGCAATATTAATGATAAAAAATCGGCAGCCCGGCTTTCATTGGCTGCTGCCTCTCCGTGCTGCAGCACACACGCTACATCAGCTCGGGGCATTTCGGGCTCCGCTTTGCTCATTTACATCCCATAAATGCCCCGCTTCAACAAAAAAAAAAAAAAAAAAATTAAAAAGGAAAAGAAAGATTTCCTTCGAGATTCCAACGCTTCCATCCTTAAATACTTAAATACTTCCATTTTCCCCCCTAAATCCTTTGTCCTGGAAGGGCATCTGTTGCAGCTGTACAGTCCTCGGGGTTGGATTTTATAAACTTTGTACCATTTTTGGGGTTTGGGATTTTTTTCTTGGGGAGGGAAGCAATTTGCAGGGCGGTGACTGAAATCCATTTCTCCTCACCAGCTTGTTTAGACACCAAAACTAATGGTGCGATTATTATTCCTGAATGATATCATGGTAATGCAGAGAGATAAGAACGGCCTGATAGGGAAACATTAAAATTATATTCTTGGAGATCGTTCATTTGGAGTAACTTTAAATTAGATGAGATCATGTAGCCTGAGATCCAGTATCAGCATAAATAGAGCTGTATTTCTGCCTTCAGCCTCCTCCTCCTCACAGGAATCACAGTCGGGCTTGCAACTGCCAAAAGTGAGAGGTGAAGAGCACCTACAATTTGAAAATACCCCCGATCCAAACTTCATTTAGGAAATAATGGATCTTTAAATAACTTTTTTTTTTTTTTTTTTTTTTTAATGCTTCAGGCACTGGGAAAGGGAGGGGATTTGTAATTGATTTTTAATTGAAGGAAGCACGTTTTGGAAAGACTTCCAGGTTCCTGGGGCTTTTCAGAGCCACTGAGGACGCAGGTCCTGCTTGCAGTTCTGTGGGACCTGCTGAGATTCCCACCACCAGGAATGTTTTTTTCCAAATACCCAGAATTAGCTCAGTGCACAGAATCCTACCAGACATTGCCAGGGATGATTATATTCCTGCTTTTCCCTCATATCTGGTTATTTTACATGCAAGTGCACACATACATTTTGTTATGCGTGTGCCACATATTAAAAAAGACCCTTTTAATCACATGCCATCAAATAATATTTTCTGGGAGAGATATATGGAAAATATATGCACAGAGCAGCTCATCCGGGCAGCAGCACTGATGTGTTCACAGATACTGTGCAGAACAGGCTGGATACTTACAGGTTATTCTTTCTGCATTTTTACGGTGTTTCTTGCTCAGTTTCATCCCCCCAACCCTGAAAAAGGCATTTATTCAACTCCAGCTATAAAGAGTTACAGGGATCCAGCCTCCTGCACGGAGAGATTTAATGGAGCAGGTCACTGCCCTGTGCATCCCTGACAGAAGAGGGGAGCAGTGATGGATGTGGCAGATTGGATCATCCCAGGAGCTGCCCAACAAGAGCTGCTCCCTGGGAAGGCACCACCTTCCACGGGAGAGAGGTGGAGAATAACTTGCTTCAAAACTAAAGATTCCACCTGGATTGGGACCTGGTTTACGCCCTGAGGCAGAAGTTTACAGCCCTTTCCAAAGTTGATTTTTGTTCTGCACGTTTTATCCGTGTGCGATACAACCTGATCCCATCCCTTCCTTTGGCACAGTGCTCTGTGCATTTAGCTCTCATTCCTCACAGGAGATCTGTTCATTGCTCTTTTGCAGCACCATTTATATTTGTGGCTCGCTGTTAATGAGGAAGGTGATGGATATTTGTGGGGATTTCCCTCCTGGCTCAGGCTCCCTGGAGGTGACAATCCTGTGGTGTGGCAGTCACCCTGGGGAGTCTCTGTTGCTGTGAAACCTGTGCCCTGATGCCTCTGTGGGCAGGTCCAGTGCTCTTCACTGGGGTGAAGGTCTTGATCAGTGAGCCAGTGCAATGTCTGACAGAAAAAATATGCCTCAAATTATACCAGCCTTCCCAGAGCATCAAATTCAGCATATTTAGGGAATTACAGAATCACAGAATGGTTTGGGCTGGAAGGGACCTTTAAAGGTCATTGAGTCCGAGCACTTTGCAGGGACACCTTCCACTGGAGCAGGCTGCACAGAGCCCCATCCAGCTTGAATGTTTCCAGGAATGGCATGTCCACCACCTTTCTGGGCAACCTGTGCCAGGGCCTCACCACCCTCCTTGTGAAAATCTTCTTCCCTCTGTCTCACACCTCCAGTTCTGTGTGTCGCTGTGTGACAGTGCTGCAGTGAGCAGTGAGAGTGCAGCCAGTCCAGCAGTCATTGTGAGGACACCACGCTGTGGCAGAGAGCACCAAAAGAGCCCCCACAGAACCAGGCAGCAGCCTGGACTCCACAGAATCCACAAAGAGTCTCTGGGTACCACCCTGCTGGAGACTCCTGAGGCAGTGCCACCTCTGTGCCACCTCCCAGGGCCTTCCCTTAGCAACTTTAGCAGTCAAACAACGAGTGGCTGAAGAGTTGTTCATCCTTCCCAGGGTGAGAAATATGTGGTGGAAACCCATGGGGATTCCCCTCCCATGGTGCAGAACCCCATGGGTGCATCAGCCCACCTGCCCAGGGAAGGGTCCCTGGAGACCCCCCTGGATTTTGCTTTCCCTGCAGCAGCAGCAGCTGCAGGCAGAGCTGACGAGTGTCTCCAGTAAATAAGTGCATTCACTGTGGCCATGGATGTAAACTCAGGGGCTTGACATGGCATTGACTTCCCAGATATTGTATGGCCAGGGAGCTTCAGTCATTGTCAGCAGCATGAAGGGAAGGATAAAGGACCTGAGCTCAGGAGTGCAGAGCAGGCTCGTAAGGAGAGGCAGTATCTCTTATTAGACCAACTGATACAGTCAGAAAAAAACAAAAAACAAAAACTAAAAAACCCAGAAAGGTTTTCAGGCACATGAGCTCTGAAATAGAAGCAACAGCTTTCAAGAAAAGTGGCTGAACTGTTTATCTTCCTCACTCCCCCACCTCTGCTCCTGGGGAGGCTGATGGCTTCATCACCATGATCCAGCTGTCCTCCCTGGGCTGGGATGGAGCTCTGGAATGGGATTGTTCCCTGTGATCCAGCTGTCCTCCCTGGGCTGGGATGGAGCTCTGGAATGGGATTGTTCCCTGTGATCCAGCTGTCCTCCCTGGGCTGGGATGGAGCTCTGGAATGGGATTGTTCCCTGTGATCCAGCTGTCCTCCCAAGGTGGGATGGAGCTCTGCAGTGGGATTGCTCCCAGCCATGCATCAGGCATGGAGAAACACAAGTCCAAAGCTGGAAGAAAAGCTCGGGGGAAGGAAGGGAAGTGACCTGCTGGCTTTGGTGTATCAGGTGAGCTCTGGAGTAGCTTTTCTTTGGATGGCTGACATGAAACAGGCATGTGGTGCTCAGGCAGACATGACCAACTCTGTTCTGCAAACAGAGGATACACCTGAAATACTGTCTTGTGTTTCTAACACAGTTAAATAACATGAACAGTGGAGATCTGACCACAATGCGAGGAGGAAAATGCTTGTTCTAGTGATATGTATAATCTCAACACCAGTTCAAAGGCTCAGGATTCCTGCAAATCTGTGTCTTGTCCCCAAGTAGCACATTTTGCATTTGGATATCTGAACAAGACCAATGATGTTTAAAAGCAGCCCCCGATGTCCCTGAGGGTCACAGTGCTGGAGCTTCAGAGCCATCTGTTGTTTTTGTGAAGTGTGGTTAGATTCATGACCACTCCATTTATTCTGGATCTGTCAGCATCATATGCAAGGTGGAGGAGGATTTTTCTGTCCAAACTGCCCTCTTTGATAGCTTTTGTGGGATCTCTGCCCCCTCAAACACAGCCAGGCCCTCAGCACAGTCGAGCTTCCCACCTAAATGAGCCAAACCATTCAAGAGCCATAAAGTTTCTTCCCTGCTCTTCTTACAGACACTGTTGTGGCAGAAACACAAAGCCTGTGAGAAGGTAGCACCTGAGACCCATCAGAGAGCTGATAAACAGCCAATTTGTCTTACTGGAAGGTCTCCAGACCTCTCCTCACTACTCACACAACTGCTCTCAGTGTCCTCAGGGTGAAGTTCCATGGGTGGATTGGGATATTTTAAGTACTGAAGGCCATTTCTTCCCTGTGACACATTCCTAGGGTAATGGGAATCCTGGGAATTCCCAGGACCACCAATGGCTGACTGTTATGATCCTCAAGAACTCATTTGTCATGTGGTCCAAAGTGATCTGGAAAACCTCTGGAGCAGCTGCTCCAGCAAAAAAGAGATTCTCCAGCAAGGAGATGCTCCATGCTGTCCTCTACTCCAGGGCAGTAAGAGACAACCAGAGGTGACAGCTGCTCTTCTGCCTCGAGCCTGATTCCCTCCAGAGTCTGTGCAGAGCACATCAAACATTCCCATGCTCTTGGCAGAACCAAGCTTTGGGATGAAGTGGTGAGACCAGGTCTGAGCAGCAACTCAGTGCTGCTGTTCAGTGAAAACTCAGCTCTGCCACTGACCTCACTGAGTGAGGCAGCTCTGGGGAAACCACAGGGCACACATCCACCCCAGCAGTCTGAAAAGGCAACAGCTTCCATCCAAACGCTGCTTTACAGGAGCCCAGATGCCTCTGAGATGTCTTTTGTTTCTTGCCAGATGTTTGTGGTGGCATCTTGGAGCAAAGCTTCTCCCTGGCTCACCCCCAGCCTGGGAGTTGCCCTCAGAGGCTCAGCAGAACAGAGCACCTCGAGCAGGGAAGGTGTCCACACGCTGCACGTAGGCTTTGTGCAGAGGCTGTGTTTGCTCTGAGGCGTCAGCTGGGAGCCAAATGCCCTGGCAGAGATCATGATCTGGTGGGGAGCCAGCAATGGGTCCCCAGCACTACGGGGAAGAGCCCCCAGTGTCCTCTCCAGGCCTGCAGAAGCCATTCCTCAGAGGAGGTAGCAGGGCTGTGGTCTCCAGCCATGCAATGGTCCCCAGCACCCTCCTTGGCCATGGGAGTGACCTCCTGCCCAGCAACGCTGGGAAACAAGTCTGGAGAGCCAGGAGAGAGGGAAACATCACACCAGACTCCACAAAATGAGTCACCCAGAGAGATGGAGGCAGCAAACATTAGGAGGGAGAAATCCCAAATCCTTTGAGCTTTAGGAGATTCCCCCTGGTGGGGTTTGCAGCCTGGCTGAGATCCACCAGCCCTGCTGCAGGACTGACATGAGGGCTGGCAGCAGAGCTGCACGGGCTTGGAGCTTCCACAGGAATTCCTGGTTTGTGCTGGACATGCCCTCTCCTGCCCTCTCCAGCCTGGTCCTGCTCATTCCAACACAGCATCCCTGACTCTTCTTCCCTGGCAAACAGGTCCCTCCCTCCACAGGAAACTTTGGGGGAACTCTCAGGAACTAACTTTGGGGGGATGGTACAGATTGTGTGATCATGGCTTGAGGAAATTATTATATTTTTAATTAAATTTTGTGTGCTATGCACAGATACTACAGTAGTGGGCCCTTTATCAATTGTTAACACGAATACTAATGAATACTAATGCTAATCATTTGTTTCTGGAAACAAATACAAAGATATTCGGTGGGGGGAAAAAAAAAAACAACAAAAAATACAAACAACAAACCTCTGTGAATTTTAACACCAAAAACAATGAAATGCATTTCAGGCCGGTGGTGGCAGAAGGCAAAACCCCAGAGTTACAACACGGTGACACCAAACGTGAGATACTCGCGTTAAGGACTCCGAAAATGACTCAAGGAACAACTCCAGCAACCTTGGCCCAAAACTGCAGCGGGCAGGAGCCACGGGAGGGCAAAACTGCAGGGCACAGGCACGGCTCGACCTCCGGAGTCCTGCGGGGACGGGGATGGGGACGGGGATGGGGACGGGGACGGGGACGGGGATGGGGACGGGGACGGGGATGGGGACGGGGATGGGGACGGGGATGGGGACGGGGACGGGGATGGGGACGGGGACGGGATCGGCTCCGTGCCCACGGAGCGATGCGGCCGCTCCGTGCTTTATTCCTGGCGCTGATTTACAAGGCGCCCATCTCCCTCCAGCAGCTGCTTGTGCTTTACGAGGTTTGCAGATGAAAGCCAACGCGATTTCCACCCACCCAGCCCAAACGGGAAGGCGCGCTCAGTAACCCTTTCCTAACCCTGGAGCCAGGGATTCTGCGGAGAACAATTTAGCCGGCAGGAGATTCCAGGAAGGGCAATTAATGAAAGGCTTGGATGGAGCTTGTCTTGTATCTCGTTCCAAACATGGCCATAGAGGTTTGCACTGGGGCGGGGGAGGCAAACGTTAAAGGCAGGGCCTGCTCTGGAGCACACCCAGTCTGCAGCACCTGCAAATTTCTCCCCCAGGATAAATAACTGAGGTATCTCCGTCACTCGGGGCTGTTCAAATTATTCATAGCAAATAAATTACCAGGTGTATTTAGTCTGTTGTCGTTTCCCCCCCTTTTCCTACCCGCTCATGAATCACTTGGAAATAGATTCTGATTTCTGCAAGTGTGTCTATTAGTCATGATAAGGAGCCGAGGCACGGCACAGGCTGTGGGCAAAGGCTCATTACTGGCCTTGAGTCTACATATCAGAGGTGATTCAGGTCCCGCTTCCAAGACCGATTGGTGTTTTCCCCCCTTCCTTTTTAACGAGCAATGGGAGCGAGAGGAAGGACCGCAGAGATGCTCAGCACAAACCTGCTCCGGCAGGCAGGACCGCCCTGCTTCTCCTGGGAATGGGGCTGCTCCAACACAGCCCATGACCCCCGTGGGGTTGGTGTTCCTCTCCAATGTCGCTGTGACCCACAGGCACGCCGGTATCCACCGGTGCATCCCACATCTGAGCTTTCACTGCCGCCAGTGCTCGTGCATCTCCAAGTCTCAAGCTTGCCCACTTGCAGGATGTCCTGCCCTGCCAGCCAGAACATTCCCGGGAAGATGCACGAAGAGCATTTCGTTCCCTCCTGTCACAGAGTCAGCCCCAGGCTCTGCCCATGGGAAGCCGAGGACCGGCCCCATCTCCTCTGCTCCAGCCCTTTGCCCCACGGGCAATTCCGGCCCCAGCAGACAGAGCGAGGCTGCCCTGCTGTAGCGCCAGGGTTCCGCTGGCTACGGATGGAGGGAAAACTTGTTATGGTCGGAAAACAATTCTCACGGCCAACTTGGGCAGCCTGGAGAGGTGAGAGGACGCAGGTGGGAGGAGAGGAGGAGGAGGAGGAGCTGAGGTCGCCCTTCCTCTGCGGCACGTGGCGCTCAGGTTCCAGGGAAAGGGAGATGTGTCTGATTACTGGGCAAACAATAGCGAGCAGCGCTATTTAAACACATCCAATTACCGCTGTTATTCAGTGGGCAGAGGCCGACGTGAGAATGCAAACACAGGGAGAGCAGAGAGGTCTCTGCCGGGGAAAGCCGTAGGAGCCTTGTAACTCTCCCCTCTGAAAAGGGATTTAATCAGCAGCTGCTCATTGGCAGGGCAAGGAGGAAGAATGAGCGCTTTGTACACAGCGCTGACTTTTCCCACTCCCTGGGGCACGCAGATAACTCCCCTGATCACCTCCCTCCCCTGGGAAGCGCTGCTTGATGGCACAGATCGGGCAGCCAAACACCGCCCGGGGCATAAACCCGAAAGAAACATCTTCATTTCCCTCTGCTCCTCCGGCTCTGTTGTGATCCAGAGGTTTGTGGTGACCAAGAGATCGCTCAGGCCCACCAGAGGTGCTGGGGGTGGAGGGCTCTCCAGCACCCCTCCCAGACCGTGCCACCCTCTCCTCTCCCAGCCTTTGCCGGGTTCAGTTGGGCAGATTGGTCTCCGTGGCTCTGCCCAGGAGGAGACACCGAGTTTTTAGACCAGAGGAGCTGCGAGTGGCCGGTTTTACCAGGATCGAGGGATCTCAGCATCAGCCAGCTCAGGGCCTCCCTGCCGGCTGCAGTGACACGAGCAGCCGTGTAAGGAGCCTCGCACGGCCTCGTTCTGCCCCTCTCATCCATTTCTGCAGCCACTGGAGTCCCTGAGTCCCAGCGGAGCAGCTGCCAAGAGACGAGCCCCACCTCAGCCCCATCGGACCCCTCGGCACGGGGAAGGTTCACTGCGGTCCCACGTGCTCCCCAAACCGCAGAGTTTCCCCGATTTTATAGGATTAACGCTCTCACCACAATCACAGGTGATTATTGCTCCCTTCGGTGCTTTCACATGGCTTGGAATAACGCCCCAGGGATCCATAACAATTAACCGACTTCAGCATCTCACGCTGCCGTCAGTCAGAGGCACAGGAGGAGAGAGCCTCCAAAATGAATCAAGGCAGAGGGAATAAGTAGTTTAGTCCTTTTCTTTGCTGTCATTCCCCTGTTAACACCGGAGTTTCCCCCCCTGGGATGACAACAATTTCTGCTTGAGCAGAAATTCACTGTCACAAAGTGAAGACTGCACTTTTATTTCTGTGCGAGCGCTGCTCTTCAGTGACACGTCCCCAAAACTAACTCCAAAGAACGGGAGAGGAGGATCTTCCTGGGTGGCTTCTTCTGCCTTTGGGAGCATCCGAGCACGGTTCCCCTCAAGGCTGAAGGTGTGCTGAGTCCCGAGGGAAGGCAGCTGGGCTGTGCCAAGGCTTCTGCTGCTCCCATCGCTGCCCTGACACGTGCGGGGAGCGCGGTGTTTTCTTCCGTTTACGGAGAAGGATTCTTTTCCACTTAATCGGTGCTGCTCGTGTATTTAATTGCTGCCCAGGGACTCTGTCTGAGTCATGCCATGCTTTAGTCATTACCTGTCAGGGATGTGGCGCTGCCGGGGTCACAGGGCTTCATCTTCAGCAGGATCTCAGGGCAGAACGGTCCAGGGATAAAGTGGGATGGGAATTCAGCCCCCTGGCACATCCCCGGGCGAGAACTGCTCCTGCCTGGCAGCAACAACACTGCAAAAATGTCATCTGCTCCAGGTGATCTTAAGTTCCTTCCAGCCAAAAAACATTCCATGAATCTATGAAAACGGATTGCAAAAATCCCGCCCGTTTCCGTTTTTCTGTTGCTGTTGCAAAATATTTGTGTTTCGAGTCCTATTCCCTTGGAAGGGTTTTTTATTCTAATACAGGAATTTTTCAAGGATGCAAATGCATTTTCTGTTTCCCTTGCAAACCAGGAATGCTTCTCTGTGGGAAATTTTCCATTTAAAAAAGAATGGCTTTACTGGATATTCCACATTTTGAAATCTACAATAAATCACTCTTCAAAGAAAAAAAAAAAAAAAAAAAGAGGGGGGGATGGGACGAAGAAGTGGGGGGGAAGAAGAAAGGAAGAGGAAACAACAGCAAACTCAAATTAGGGTTAAATGCAGGGGATGTAGTGGGAATGGCAGTGTTTATCTACTTTAAGGTGCTTCTTGGGGAAATAAAAGCTTTAAAACACTGGAGCTACAACAGTTTAGCATCACAGCTCAAAGGCAGAAGCAATGGAGGCCTGCAGAAGGTCATGTCCAATGTCCTGGTGTGACAAGGCAGCAGTTTCTCCTTCCCAGTGTGGGGCTGGTGGCACAAACCACCTTTGCAAAACACTCCCACTCCCACCGGTGTCTGGGAAAGGCGTGGATGGCACGGGCAGGTCCCGGCCGCTCCGAAATAGCTCAGTGCCACTGAAGTGAAAGGAGCAGCTCCAGACAGCAGCAGCCACGGCTGGGGCTGCCAATCCAAACTGCCTGGCTCAGGGAAACTGCACAGCAACTCCAGAGCCTCGAGGGGAGAATCCATGTGTCAGGCTATGGGGAGGTGCCAGAAACATCTTCGGATGTGCTGATAGACGAGCAGAGTTTAAAAGTCTGCAAGAATAAACCTGAGGGCTGTGCACAAGGTGGAGACTCAGCTGTGTGAGGGCCCAAAGAGAGGGTGCATCCGTGTGGGTGCAGATATCAGGGAATCAGAGAATCATGGAATGGATTGGGTTGAAAGGGACCTGAAAGCTCATCTAGTTCCAATCTCATTCCATGGGCAGGGGGGACACCTTCTTCTAGCCCAGGTTGCTCCAAGCCCTGTCCAACCTGGCCCTGAACACCTCCAGGGATGTGGCATCCCATCCACAACTTCATCTTCTTGCATCCCCAAGCCCCACTTCCCAGGGTTGGGGCTGCCCATGGCTGAGCTCTCGCACTCCTGTGGAATGGCAGAGATGTGCCACGGTCCCAGGAGCCACAGCTCTTCCCTGAACCCCCAATGCAGCCCCCAAACCCTGCAGCGAGGCCTTTGGAGAGCAGGGAGCGGGTCTGGAAAGCTCTTCCCGAGGATCTGGCTGCTCAGCCGCTGTTTCTCTCAGTGGGAGCCGGGCAGCTCAACCTTTGCACCGGACTTGGAAATCTCCCCCTCGAGTTCCCAGCGGGAGGAGAGGGGTTGTGATCCCCTTCTCCCTCCTCTTCCACCTGAGCAGGGCTCAGCCCGCTCCTGCCTGCCCGCCGGGACCAGGAGGGGCTGCAGCTGCCTGGGCTGGGCATCTTTTCTTTGAAGTGAAGTGAAATCCTAAAGCTTTCATTCGGAGAGTGCAAATCACTGCTAAAAGCTCTCCCCTCTCTGACCCCCATCTAGGAAACTCTAATCCAGCCTCACCGGCTTCACCGGTTTCCTTTTGTTTTTCGGTTGTTTCTGGTTTTCTTTCCAGTGCTGACCTTCGTGTTCAAGCATAGCTGATTCCAGCTAGAAACAAAACCGCAGCCCCCTTCAACCAAGAGGTTCATGATTTGTCTAATTATTATTTTTTTACATGGTTTCCCCTACTGTTTCTGCACAGTGAACACTCCCTGCAAAGCCCCCAGTGCTGGCTGCCTGGTTTGGATTAGCTAAAACAGGTTTTTGCCGAGCATTACCGAGGTCACTTTGGAGCTCGGAATGAGGATGATGATAATCAGGGTGCTCTGATAATCAGGGCTCTCGTTAGGCTCTGCTAATGAGAGGGAGCGAGTGGATCGCTCCCGTTGTCACACACGCCTGAATCTATCCAAGCCTGCACTGGAGGTGGCTGCAGGGGCCCTGGGACCACCCCAGCCGGTGTCACGGTCCCGTGTGACGGCTGCGGGACAGGTCCGCAGCCACCAGGACAAGGCGACAGCTCTCCACAGTGATGGAGAAGGGGAACATCTCGGGCAGACGTTTTCCTTGGCCTTGCAAGCAAATCCAGGAATTCCTGAGTTTTCCACCACTGCTGGGCTTTCCTCCAGGGCAGGTGGAGCTGCCAAATCGCGGCTTTCCCGGTGCTAATCTGGGGAGCCGGGCGATTAGCGCGGCGCTGCCCCGGGGCCCGGGGGAGCGCAGGACGCACCGCTGCACTCGCCGCTCCTGCCTCCCCCGGCCCCGCCGTGCTAAGCGCGTTATCTGTGCAGGCCTTGTCGGGAGCCACAGCCCTTGGAGACGGAGCTGGAGCCGTGCTGCATTCGGCACCACCTCCAGCCCCAGCCGGGCCGGGAGAACGCGGCCGGGAGAGCTGGAGTTCTGCACCAGCCACTGCTGGGCTCACCAGCTGAGTTTTCCGAGGAGAAAGCACCAGGCTGGGACCCCTCTCTGCCCCTCGGGATAATGTCCGATGGCAACGCTGCCTGTTTGTCTGCAGGGTGATAAATCCCGATAAATCTGCCTGAATTAAAAGCAACATGAGACACCAATTGCCTTCCTGCATCCTCCCTACTCACCCAAGAGACCCAAACTTAAACCTGCTGGTGCAGACCCCTCTGCAGACCCCACAAACTTGTGTTGGGTACCTACAACCAAAAGACAAACTCAGGTTACATTAGAAGGATTTTTGCATGTGCTGTGATGCCTCTGGTGACTTCTCCAGGGTCTCCTGCTCTGGAGTGTTCTTGGAGTTGCTCCTTCCCTGCTCCTCTTGCTCCAGCCCCAGGTGCTGCTGGCCCTGAGCCTCCTCCAGCTCCAGGCACAGTGAGGTGACGCTTTTGCTGCTCCTTACTCTGTGCTTTGCCTTTAGACCTGACATCAAGGTGCCTGCTGGGATAAGCTGTCTCCTCCTGCTCTGGCTTGTCCCCCTGCTCTGAGTTTCTGGATTTCACCTCCTTCCCCACTGCCTCCTAAAAACAGAACAGCAACAACAGCAACGTTTCCAAAATGTTTCACACAGCCGGAGGCCTGACTCGCAGCTCTTCCTCCCAACACCTCTGAAATGCAGTTTGCCCTGAGCCCTGGTGTGACAGCAGCACACGTGGATGAGTCCAGAGCAGCACAAATGGGGAACTCCTGTGGCTTTGTGCAGCAGGAAATGATGGAATGGGCACTGCTGTCCCCAGAGCAGAGGACAAGGCACTGCTCCTCTTCCCCAGTGATGCTGGCACTTCCACAGGGACCACAGGACCTTGCCCTGTGCTCTGAGTCAGCCCTGCAAGAGCCAGCCTGGAAAAAGTAGGACTTCCCTCATATTAAAATCAAACTCACCCCGTGTCTTGAGTCCTCTCCTTGCTGATTTCCAGGTGGGTGACATGGCTGATCTCCTGCTGCACTTGGCTGCTTTCCTTGTCCTTTTTAGCGACTCTTTAATACTTTGGATTGTTCATGTTTTATTTTATCTTCTTATTTGTTTTCCTCTAATGCCAGCCTTCTTTCATCTCCCTGAGACTTTCTCCCCTTTCCCTGACCAACTGTCCCTTTAGCTTCTTATTTTTACCTCAAAGTATCCTTTTGCTGATTTGGTGCCAAATCACTGTTGGGCTTCCTGCTTGGCTGAAGGGCTGCACCTCTTGTGAGCCTGAATGGCTCTGCCCGGCGCTCACTGTCTCCTTGGGGGCATCACTCCCTTCCCTGGGGAGCACCAATCCTACTCTGGGAATGTCAGTCCCGTCCTGGGATCATCACTCACCCACCAGGGAGTACCACTCCCTCTCCACCAGGAGCACCATTCCCATTCCATGGAGCATCTCTTCCACCCCGGAAAAGTCACTCCAGTGCTCAGGGTGCACCACACCCCTCCCTGGGTCACATCACTCCCTTCCTCGGAGTGCATCGCTCCCACACTGAGAGCATCACTGCCTTCCTTGGGGAGCTTCACTCCCACCCTGGGACCATCATTCCTGCTCTGTGACCTTCACTCCCACCCCGGGGATCATCACTGGCCCACCAAGGCGCATCCTCCACTGCCCAGTGTCCATCGCTCTGTCCCCGGTGTCCATCGCTCCCTCCCCGGTGTCCATCGCTCCCTCCCGGTGTCCATCGCTCTGTCCCGGTGTCCATCGCTCCCTCCCGGTGTCCATCGCTCTGTCCCGGTGTCCATCGCTCCCTCCCGGTGTCCATCGCTCCCTCCCCGCTGTCCATCACTCCCGGTGTCCATCGCTCCCTCCCCCGTGTCCATCGCTCCCTGCCCGGTGTCCATCGCTCTGTCCTGGTGTCCATCGCTCCCTCCCCGGTGTCCATCGCTCCCTCCCTGCTGTCCATCACTCCCGGTGTCCATCGCTCCCTCCCCGGTGTCCATCGCTCCCTGCCCGGTGCCCATCGCTCTGTCCCGGTGTCCATCGCTCTGTCCCGGTGTCCATCGCTCCCTCCCCGGTGTCCATCGCTCTGTCCCGGTGTCCATCGCTCTGTCCCGGTGCCCATCGCTCTGTCCCGGTGTCCATCGCTCTGTCCCGGTGTCCATCGCTCCCTCCCCGGTGTCCATCGCTCTGTCCCGGTGTCCATCGCTCCCTCCCGGTGTCCATCGCTCTGTCCCCGGTGTCCATCGCTCTGTCCCGGTGTCCATCGCTCCCTCCCGGTGTCCATCGCTCTGTCCCGGTGTCCATCGCTCTGTCCCTGTGTCCATCGCTCCCTCCCGGTGTCCATCGCTCCCTGCCCGGTGTCCATCGCTCCCTCCCCGGTGTCCATCGCTCTGTCCCGGTGTCCATCGCTCTGTCCCGGTGTCCATCGCTCCCTCCCCGGTGTCCACCGCTCTGTCCCCGGTGTCCATCGCTCTGTCCCGGTGTCCATCGCTCTGTCCCCGGTGTCCATCGCTCCCTCCCTGGTGTCCATCGCTCTGTCCCTGTGTCCATCGCTCTTTCCCCTGTGTCCATCGCTCTGTCCCGGTGTCCATCGCTCTCTCCCGGTGTCCATCGCTCTGTCCCGGTGTCCATCGCTCCCTCCCCGGTGTCCATCGCTCTGTCCCGGTGTCCATCGCTCTCTCCCGGTGTCCATCGCTCTGTCCCGGTCCCCTCCGGGGTCCCCGGCTCCCCCCGGGCCGGAGCACCGCTGGCTGCGCCCAGGAGAGGGCGCTGGCGGCGCAGCCCACGGCCTCCACTGATTATCTACAGCGACTTCACAGTTTTAACTTCTTTTTTTTTTTTTTTTTTTTTTTTTTTTTTTGCTGCTTAGGCTCCCATTTGCTCCTCCCCCCGTGGACGACCATTCCCTTTTTTAAAAATTTATTTATATTATTTTCCCTTTTTTTTCTCTTTTTTTTTCTTTCTTCGCTAAATATTTTTTTTGCCAATTTCTCCTTATGTCTCTCCGTGTCAAACTCCTTTTCTCTGGGTTCCTGCTGCAGCCTTAATCCCACCACCAAAGCTCCAGGTGCTCAGCATGGTGCTGGTGGTCTCCTGGGACAGAAGGCTGGGGGGGTTGGCAGGATGCTGTCCCTTGTCACCTCACTCCTTGCAGCGCAGCGTGCTGCAGTCCCAGGGACAATCCCACCCAGAGGAACTTGCTCTGGTTTTCCCAGAAAACACCCAGACCCAGCTGGACAAAGGTGTTGGGGGGTCCCTGTTACCTCCCAGTCTCTTTCCCCTTCCTGTCTCCCTCCCAAAGAAGGCAGGAGCTGCCCTTACCACACACCTGCTATTAACAAAAGCTATTTTCCCAGGGGAAGCTGTGCCACAAATTCCCACTGCACACATCCACAGGCGGCCCAAGGCCCTCCCTGTCCACTGAGGCATGGCTTCTCCTGCTGCTGGGGGAATGGGAGCAGGCCTGGAATGCAGCTGCGAAGCAAAGCACTGCAAGGAGCCTAAAAATAGCGCCGTGCGCCTGATCTGCGTCAGCTGAGCCGAATTTCCAAGTGCAGTTGTGCTCTGGGAAGAGACACCCTCGCTGCGTGTTTATCCCTGCCTTGGGATGCTCCTTGCTCCTGATCCCTCTACAATTCCCACCCCTCGGCAAGGGGGGATGGCAGCATCCTTGGCTGCCTGCTTGGCACTCTCACTGGGGAGATGTGGGAGCTGGTTCTGCTCTCCTCAGACATTATATTTCTGGTAAATTTTGCTTTGCCGAGACATTTTTTTAACGCTTCTGTTGTATTTTCCACCCCACCATTTTCCCACCTTTTTCTTTAATGAAGGGATCTTCTTGGAAACCTCTGCAGCCCCAGGAGTGAGCTGTGTGAGGGACCTGGCCATGCACAACATCTCATGGCCCAAAAGCCACGTTTTAGAAGTATTTTTTTAAATTAAGGCTTCTCAGAGGAGGTTAAGGTTGGTGAAGTGAGGCTGGGAGGTGGAAGATGAGCTTGCCATTAGCTACAAATGACCCCCTTTTGACCTCTGTCACTCTTAATTGCGCTGCTGCTCACTCAGATCCCCACAAACTCTGCTAGGATCAAGGGCATGTTTATGTCTAGAGGAGGCTGAAAACAGTGTGAGGTTTTCCAAACTGCCTGAGGTTTTCCAAACAGACTTCTGTGACTGCCAAGAGGTGCCACTTATTTCTTCCAGAAATCCTGGGTATCCCTGAAAATTTGCCCCGTTAGGCTCTGGGTCCTGTCGCCCTCATCAGCACTGTGGATTTTCGGGATGTCTCATATCACATATTGCTCATAGCCCCTCCTTTATCATTGGAAAATATTATTGTTGGAATACAGAGCATGAGAGCAGCGTTTTTAAAGGCTCCTGTGACACATTTTTCAGGTGGGTCCTGTCCTTGGTCCTTCCCAGGCCAGGAGGTGAGGTTTTGGTGGCATGCAGGTCCGGGCTGGCTTTGCCAGGTGTGACAGGAGCTCTTCCTCCCCCAGCCCCTTGTGTTGTCCCTGCTGGGATCCCCAGGGGCTGCTCAGGGGCCAAACTCTCCTGGCTCTGCTGCACTTGGAACACCTGGGAGCCTCCAGCTGCTGCTTCCTGCTCCCTGCTAGGCCCTGGATCTTCCATGCAAGGCAAATCCATTGCTCTTGGTCTTATCTAGAAAGAGCCAAGCGTGGCCCCTCTGCGAGAGCATCTCTGGGATTCCTGCCAGTTCCTGCCCCGGTGCCAAACCCACGGCCGGTCCTATCGCCAGGGGCACTTGGGAATGGATGGGGGAAACTTCCCACTCCTTCTCCCTCCCACCCACAGCCCCGTGGTGTTGGGAAGGGGAGGAGAGGCTCTTGCATGTCCACACGCAGCCCCCATTCTGCCTGCAGGACTGAGGGCAGGAAGCCAAAATCAAATCTTCCTTTTTTTTTTCTCTCTCTCTTTTTTTTTTTTTTTTTCTTTTTTCCCAGAGTGTATCACTGGCTATTGTCCTTATCAAACAAAGCCCTTTCATCAGAGGTTCTTTAACACACTTTATTTCTCTTTTATTTTGCTTTGAAATAAGCCGGGCAACAATTAATTTCAGAGAGAGAGAGAGAGAAAGAGAATTCAACAAGGATCTATTACTACTCTCGGCTTCTATTGCTGTAATGAAAATCTATTTCCTTTCCCTTTTGTGTCCCATATAATTTAATGCCCATTTTATTAATGGTCTGAAATAATTACGGAACCTTTTGTGATTCTCAAGTATGTTTCATTTAATTGTGCAATAAACGCCTAATCTCTTCCTCCATCTGAAGCTATTATGGCATTAAAATTAACAATTATGCAGCAATGCGCCCGGGTCCATAGAAATCACTCCAGATAACTAGACATATATAAATCATTCATGAGAACAATTTCTGAAAAGAGACGAAGGGAGAGAAGAAAAAAAAATTGTGTTGAGAATGACATTGGGAAGCCAAGGGCCTGGTCTCTAAGAAGATAGCAACACCTTAAAAAAATCTTTTTTCTTCTTTTTTTCCCCCTTTTTTGTTATTATTATTTTACTAATTGTGTTCAGTGGCACAGCTACCCCCCCTCCATTAGTCTGACAGATATTTTCAGAATTAATTAACTGTTAGCTCAGAGGATAAATTGTTCATTATCAATTTTTCCCCCCTTCCTTCTTTCTTTCTTTCCCTTTATAGTTTTTTTTCTCCTTTTTTCCCCTTCTCTTTCAGGCCAGCAATTACACTCTCCGCCTTTCACTGGCAGGTCCTGTTCTGTAGGAGGTAATCCAAATGGGGAAAGTGCTTTTTCTTTCAACCCTATTCACTGGTGCTCTTCTCCCTTTTGTGGGATTTAATAACCATGGCTGATAGGCGCGCCGTGGACAGAGAGGTTAAGTTTGTTGTCTCAGCACTTTGTCGACAGAGGATGGCTCCAGCATCCTGCTGCCTCTCCAGCCCTTCCATCCCCTCCCCTCCCCGCTCTGCTCTTTAATTGCCGCTCCTTTAATTGGCGTTGGAGCCCTGCTCTGCACGGGAACATGCCTTGGCCACCCAGGAAATGAGATCTGGGGTGGTTCCAGCTGGGAAAGTGTGAGGACAAAGCCCTGGCATGTCCACCTTGAGCAGAGAATCACAGGATGGTTAAGGATGGAAAAGTTCTCCCAGATCTCTGAGTCTGGCCATTCTCCCAGTGCTGCCAAAGCCACCACTCACCCACGTCCCCAAGTGCCACATCCTTTTAAATTCCCTTTAAATCACATGCCTTTAAATCCCTCCAGGGGCAATTATTCCACCACTGCCCTCTGCAGCCTGTTCCAATCCCTGACCACTCTTCCAGTGAAGTTTTCCCTAATATCCAATCTAAATTTCCTCTGGTGTAAGTTAAAGCTTCATCCTCTTGTCCTGTCAACAGCATCTCCAGGTCACAGTATGGGAAAAGAGGACAGCAGCCCACCCCTGGCTGCCATCCCCTACAAGCTGTCACCATTTCTCAAATCCTTGTCACAGCAGTGCTGATATCAGCTCCTGGTACCATCACATCCTTCATCAGTCCTACCTGAACTGGGACATCCAGGTGGTCCCTCCTGCCATATCTGCATTTCTAAGGAACACTGGGGAGAAAATTGTACCTTTAATATTTGGGTTTGTAAATTATTCACTTTGGAATGTACATTATTTGAAGCAGAGAAGAAATGTTGAGTCCAGCCCTCCTGATCCGTCCCTGGAAGTGTTCCAGGCCAGGTTGGATGGGACATGGAGCAACCTGGTCTATGTCACTGCCCATGGCAGAGGGTGGAACTGGAAGGGCTTTAAGGTCCCTTTCACCCAAAACCATTTTATGCCACTGTGTTGACCTGGGAAAGCAGCAGCTGCCTTCATTCGTCCTGCTGGCATCCTCTCCAGGTCTGACAAGCCCACTGTTGGTCATCTTCCATATTTATAGGTATTTTTGTACCATCTTTTTTCATTCTGCGCCACAACCTGAACTAAACTTCCTCCTGAGAGGCAACTCCAATCTCTGCTCTCTGTGACCAAGGACAGGAGGATCCCAAGGAACGGCTGGAGATCTGTCAAGTGAGTTTAGGCTGGATATCAGGGAAAGGTTTTTCCCCCAGAGGGTGCTGGGGCACTTCCCAGGCTCCCCAGGGAATGGGCACAACCCCGAGGCTGCCACAGCTCCAGGGGTGTTTGGACAGCGCTCTCAGGGATGCCCAGGGTGGGATTGTTGGGGTGTCTGTGCAGGGCCAGGGGTTGGACTTTGATCCTTGTGCATTTCTTCCAACTATATCTATCTTATTTTGTCTCTTAATGCATTATCTGTCATGGAAATATAACCTCTGGAATGTTATGAAAGTGTTGGATCAAGAACACAACTTCAGAATGGCATATCCATGGTTAAAGCTCATATCCAGGTACAGGTTTGACCAACGACTTCGATTAATCACTTTGAATAATAGCACACATTAGAAATGAGAGAGACCACTGAGAAGAAAAATCTATAATCAGTGGGATCAGGAGGGAAACAGACTCTATCAAGCACTACAATGAGCACGATTCAAAAGATTATTCGTGAAATGAAAATCCCAAATTCACCCAGTGACCTGCCTTCTTTCAGGTCAATGGAGGGAGTCACACTTCGTTTTTGATACCTTTTCTATCTAAAGGATCGTTTTTCTGATCAGGTCAAAAAGCCCACCCCTACTGGCAGATGATGACTGGGACCTCTCCAGGGCAGCATTGTAAATTTAGAAACATTTAGAAATGATCTTTGGCTCTGTAATGAACAGAGATGGAGGGGAGAGCTCTTTTGTATCACAAACTTGAGCAATGGAGTCTCCAAAATCAGCCATTTCCATGCTTGGTCCATTGCTGGGTGAGCATGGCAGGGTCCACCCTTGTTGTACAACCTTCCCAGCAGGTCACAGGTTTTGGAATGGACTCTCTCCATTTTTTGGCTTTTACTGAAGGCTTTTCTTGAGCTCTGGCATCCTCGGGGTCACAAATTCCCATGTCAGCACACCTCAAAGTTGACACCAACAGCTGCTCCACAAAACACCTTTATGGACTTGCCCAGTGATTGGACACTGCTCCCATAACAGATCCTTGTGGATGTGGAATTTGCTGCTAACAGGGGTTGTCTCCAGGTGGGTGCTTCCCACCTCTCTGGGCAGCATCACAGGGGCAGCCTGCAGTGGATTCCATTGGTGTTGGACTCAGTGATCCCGGGGCGTTCCTTCCAGCTCAGGACATTCCATGGTTCTGTGGTTCTTCGGTGGCAGGTTCCTGCAGTGCTGGCCATTGGCTGGAAGACTGCAGTGCCAGGATTTGGGAAGTGCCACAGGCACAGCTGGCAGAGACTGCGTGCCAGGGCAGTCTCCCAGCTTATACCTTTTCCTCCTGCCTTGGCATCAGGTGTGTTCATGTAAGTGCAGGAGAGAGAGATTAAAATGTGTCCTTTCAATAAAGACGTTATTTCCACCTCATTTAGATTTTCCTGTTCTTAATGTACTTCATCGTTCCAGTTCATTTTATCCAAGTGTTTTAAAAAGCTCTCCTCTTCTATTTCTCCCTGGTGGGGATGATTAAGATAGAACAGGAATAATCTGCATGTTTCCAAACTTTGCTGCCTGTCTGGAATTAAATCACAGCTGCAATGAGGAGAGGGAAGAGAGGAGTGGGGAGCTGAGTGCTCAGAGCCAGGAAAGAACAAAAAACCATGCCTGTGAATGCCAGAGGCAACAATTTCAGTGCACAGCCCACACTTGGCCTTCAGGAGGTGACCACAATCCAAATTACCTGGGAGACAGCTGGTAGTCTGTGCTGTGCCCTCACCTGTAATGCTGTTTATTCCCTGGAAATGCTATTGATGGCATAGGAACTGAGTCCCTATCCATGCTGGAAATACCAGTGAAGATCCAAACACAGTTCTGTGACAGAAACAAGATTCCTTGTCAGCCCTCTCACTGCCTTCAGGAACCACCCCCTCCACACACACACACACATTTTCACTCCATGAAGTGTTTTATCCAACATTAGGACGGTGCTGAGGTGTTGCACTATATTAAGAATGGCAAGAAGCACAACATGACTGTCTTAGCTGCATTGTCCAAGAGAGCAAAGTTTATTATCCTTGATCTTCATTTATAGACAGGTTCGAGAAGGTCTGAGAGGTAAAACTCTCATTGGTCATTAAACTTACACATCATTTTCATTGGTTAATTGGAACACCACCCCTTGACTGTTTCTTACAAGTAAACAGCAAGGATCCTAAACAACACCTTCAAGGATTGCTGTCCTTTACCAAGGACTGTTTGGATTTTTCCTTATGCTTTCTCGGGCCAGAGTGAGAACCTTGTGTGGCTTAGTTTCACACAGGCTCTGTGCTCCCTGCCTGCTTTCAGCATCCATACTGAGGGGATGGAGAAGGTGTGCAGAGCAGGAGGAGCCATGCCGCTGGTGGAGGGAACCCACGTCTCCTGCTGGATCACACAGGCATTGTGTGGTTCATGTCTGAGATGGAAAAGAGGAGAGGACCACCCTGCCCCCAGGACCTGCCAGCTCTGAGGATGGTGTCCAAGAAGCTCAGAAATGGAGAAAGGAGCTTCTCGCTCATCCTGCTGTTGGATCACAGCTCCCAGCTTGGATTTGTGATGTGGTGAAGAGCAGCTCTTTAGCTTAGAACCAGTTGCCTCCAGCATTCCATCCCCCAGTTTTGAACAGACTCCATGAAGCACTACAGCATGGGGATCATCAAAGAGAGCTCCTGGCTAGATCCTAAAATCCCCTTGGCTTTTCATGGACCATTTTTACCTGAAAATCCAAAGCTGCAGGAAATACATTTCCTTGCTTGGCTTAAACAATAAGAAGCTGTGGCTTTCCCATCCTGGGAAGTGTCCAAGGCCAGGCTGGACAGGGTTTGGAGCAACCTGGTCTAGTGGAAGATGTCCCTGCCCATGGGAGGGATGAGATGGGCTTTAAGGTGCCTTCCAACCCAAACCATTCCAAGATTCTGTTCTATGATTCTAACAGTGTTGGAAGCGGGTAAGTGCATGCTGCAGCAGTGCAGTGCATTGATGGTGCTCAATGCTGTGATGGTTAAAACCATCCAGTTTTCCTGTTGGACAGTTCATCCTCCTCAGGTGGAGGTAAGAGATGCCCCCCTGTTCCTCAGCACCTCCTGTGGTGCACATGTGCTGTCTGCAGCCAGTCAGAGCATTGCCTTAGCAAAGCCCATTTCATTTAATGACTGTTTTCATATCACTGCCTGGTATTTATTTACTTCCCAGAGCATGCTGGAGGTCGTAATGAAAAACGACCCAACCTCAGCACAGAGACTGCCCCATACTTAAGACGATTAAGATAAAGTCCCACATAAGTGGCCCTAATAAAAGGAATTTATCACGAGACACGAAGAGGAAGGTATCTTTATTCACGAGGTGAATAGCACTAAGGGTTGTCAGTGCAGATTCTCAGTTCAGGAAATTATCATTCATTCTCCAAATTACTGACTGCACAAAAATTACTAAATGGTGCGTTATCACTGCCTCTCAGCACGAGGATGTCTTTGTTGTACGTTTGATTACAAATGGCTCGCCCCGTGATTATCGTCAATAAATCACAGGTAAGCAGAGCACATGCCATGGGGAGGCTTGGCTGAGAGGCTTCTGGAGCTGCCGTGAAAGGAAAGACAAAAGCCCCCTCCGGTGAGGAGCTCTGGTCTTTCTGGCTGGTAATAACTCACTCTTCGTGTTGTTTATGCACAAGGACAGCCGTGGCCTCGCATGGTCACGGCGAGAATTCAGAGACATGGAAAATGCATTTCCTTACCTCTCCATAAATCCATGCAAGGCAGAGATACCTGGGTGTCTCTTTTTTTTAACCTTCTGCATCCTGCCAAGAGCATCGGAGACACAGCAGGTACCAAATGGCAGCCCAGGATAAGGAATGAGAAGAAGATAAGTGATACTTCTGCAGCTCTGTGGCAACTTTGCTAAACGTGGTGCACCAATAACTCAAAGGTATGAGACAAGCCAGGACATTTTGGGGGGTCAAACCCACCTGTTTGTTGGCCTTTGAGCTCTTCCTCCTTCCCAGATCCTTCAGCGATTCTTGTCTGGATTAAGGACACATCTGTTGAATTTTTCTGAAGACAATGTGAGTTTTTTGTAGTGGAAATATATCCCTGTATTCACAGAGCCATCGGTAATAGGAGGAAGAGTGGAACCCTACAAGATAGAAGGATTTAATATGCATCCTGCTATCCCAGTATGCTTTAGGGGAGCTACAAGGAAACATCACAACTCAGAGCAGAAGATCTGTTTATTTTTCTCCTGTTGAGACCACAGAAGGATCTTAGTCAGCTTAGTGATACCCTGCAAAGAGCAGCTTGCATTTATTCAAGAAAATCATGGAGATAATAGTGAGATCATTATATGCATCCTCAAATCAATTTGGAGAGTGGATGGAATTATTTTCCCAGGTAACACAGAATGGCCTTTATAATGGGGCTCCTTGGTCCTGCCCTAGTGCAAACCCCTTTATTGTTACCTGTAAGTGAAGAAAACCCTGAACTCCTCAGTGGTTAAGGACAAAATCCTTAGCTCACCTCCTGTGTCAGGAGAGTTTCCTGAATGGAAGATGATTCAATCACAGAACTCAAAGCTGACCTATATCAAAGCTCATCCTTGCTCCACACTTGATGCACTTCTCTATGAAGTTGCCTCCTACAGCTCTTGTGAGGGGAGAAATCCACGAAGGTGGACAGAAGCTTTTCCAGGAAGGCTGTGTCAGAGCAGGAAGGACTATATGAGGAGCCAAGGCAGTCATGAAACAAACTGCTGGTTTATTGTCCATCTGTTTTTGGAGGCAGACGTTCATTCTGGTGGAGTGTTTGTTGCCCAATGAAACAAACACCGTTTCAACCAGGAAACCTCTAAAGAATTCCCCAGCAGCATGATGATTTTCCCCTCATCAGTGTCTTCTCTCCTTTCTTTGGGTGGTAAGAAAAGCAGGGGGTGTTTGCAAAGCCTCTCACAGAGGTTTGGGTGCTGTGACACGTGGGCAGAGATTTAGATCCCTATCAGAGCTTGTGGCTCCAGCGATTACACTGCTTTAAGGCTCTGTCAGTGTTGACAAACACTGCTCCAATTAGGAATTAACTTGGCATGGCATCTGATAGCCCTGCTCCCTGCTGACCTTCTAAATAGACAGCCCTGCCCTCCCCCTCACTGCTTTGGCAGCGAGCAGGAAACAAACCCCAAGACCTCTTTCCACCATCCCTTCACCTCCTTTTTTTTCCCTGAATTGATGCATTTCCATTGGCAACCCTGAATATTAATGGTGGTTATTGTGCTCCAAACACTTCTCCCACATCCAGTCCAGCAGCACCTGATGCCACAGGTGATGATCCAACCGTGGGTGTTTTCTTTCAGTATTCACAGAATCCCAGAATGTTTGGGGTTGGAAGGGATTTGAAAGACCATCTCGCTCTGACCCCTCTGCCATGGGCAGGGACACCTTCACCCAGAGAATGTTGCTCATATTTTTAGAGTCTTGTTCATCAAACAGCAAAGAAAGTATCTTTATTTTTGGGAGTCAGTGTCCATCTAAAGCTCCAGACCTCCCCAAACCCATCTCAGGCATCATGGGGTATTAATACAAAAACACATAGTTGTAAACAGGACAACTGGAACAAGGGGAGCAGGAAGCATCACATCCAAACTTCCCAAGAGGACAAGAGGAAGGTGAGACACACCAACAGCCATGGCAAATTTGGATCAGAGAAGGGGGCTGAAGTGGAGGCTTCTTCAAGGCTTTCTGGAGTTGGAGTGAGGGACCCCAACCAGAGGAGAACAAACAGGAGTGGAATACAATGGATTTACTGTGGGTAGAAGTAGATATTTAAAAAAGGAACATAAATGCAGACAGGACAGAGGCTGGGCAGGGTCACAGCAAGGCTATTTGGGGAACTGTTAAGGTGGTTTATGCAGAAATGGATGGGGAACCTTCTCAGGTGGGGAGACTGGAGAGCTGGAATGCCTGTTCTGAGTGAAGATGAGCGTGGAGGAATTACAGGACAGAGACATCTTCTACTCTGCTTTTGGCCATGACTGGTACATAAGGTCCCCCCATGAAGGATCTCACCACTGCCCTTGGCCGTGTAACACAGACCAGGGCTCTGGGGAACTGCCCTTCCCTTCCTTGGGGTTCCAGACAAATTGGTCAGAGCAGCCATCCAAGTGATCCCAGATCACACACAGCTTCCAGGGATCTCTTTACTGACGTGGGACTCCCACCAAGCATTCCAAATAAACCACCAGTGTTTTATTTTGGGTTTTTCAAGGTCTTTGTCTGCCATGACTGTCTCATTTCAGCCTCCTCTTGCAATGTGCATAGCTCACCCACACGAAATTACAAGGAAAAGGCAACCAGGAATTATTCAAAGATTTATCCAGTCTTGATCTGGCCACAGAGGGATTTGTCCTGTGTAACTCACATGACATAGATACCAAATTTAGGCAGGTGAATTCTGTTTCCAGACTAATTTTCCTGTCAATACTATGAGAGAAGTTTTGCTGTTAGAGAAACCATCATCTTTAATTATTCCCAGAAATGGTAGCACCAGAAGTATCCCAGAAAGCTCAGGGCACAGAGTGATTCCCAGTTCCCACAGACAGACACGGGAGCACGTGGACACCCACCAGAGCCTTTCCAAGTCCTCTGTTGGAAAGAGAGAGATGCCAGGGAGAAAACATCTGCTGTGTCTTGACGTGAGATGAGTGAGTTGTGCCTGCACAAGGCACTCCCACCTCTGGTGGCCGAGCTGGTTTGTGGTTGGTTTTGGAGCCAAGCCTTGTGTGATGCCAGTCTGGTGTCAGTCAGGTCCTGCCCCAACATCCCTGCCTGGCAATGGGATCTCACGGATGCCGACGGATGACAGCCGCAAACCAGGCATTCCATGTGCACCTCCCTCCCCTCCTCAGCAGAGCAGGAGGGGTTTGTGCTCATTTCTTGCTCCAGCTCACGTGTTTCCATTAGAGTGGGGAGGGCTGGGGGGGCTGTTGTGGTTCCCTTCTCCGCAGCACTGGAAATTGATAAGGTTCATATGCATACAAAAGGCTGAATGGAGAGGCAGGAGGGTGAGCGGGGTCGTACACCCAGATGGATTTTTTAATTCCGGGGGAAAATAACACCACGCTCTCAAGTGATAACTGAGCCTTTCTTCCCAACTCGGACCAAAATATGATTTTTCATCTGCACATTGGAGGAGAGGAAAATTATACAGAATTTCATTCTGCAGAATAATAAAGCTTCATGCTGAATAAAGCTCCCATAAGCCAGTGTAATTACTGAAGGGCAGGAAATACACTTTCAGTTTATATCTAATCACAATGCCATATTGTGTGCTGTGAAAAGGACTTCTGGAGGCCGGAGTGTTGCTGGAATGTGAGCAGACCCTGAAGACTTTCTTCTTGGCAGGACTTTTTCGTCTGGGAAAAAAAAAAAAAGGAAGACTAGTGGCTGGAGTCACTGAAGAGGACACAAAAACACTGCTTGAGAAGGATTCTGAAGGCCTTTTTTGGGGGATTCAGACTCAACCCTGGCAGCTCTTTGATCTCAATTTGGGCCTTCAATGCTGTGGCACGGCAGGGCCAAAGGAGCACTTGGGTTGTTTGGGGTTGGATGCTGCTCTATCCCGACAGACCACAGACCATGAGCCATGGTTTAAGTATAAGTGATAGTATCAGGATAACAGAAAATATGGGATCACTGCAATCTGGGATTTCTTCCTTCCTCTTTTATCCTCATGGTGGATCACAGGCACAAAATGCAGACCACCAGAAGCTACAACACCCTCAAACTTGTCAAGGTTGTGATGGGGCTGCTTAGGGGAAAGTGCTGCTCAGCAGATTTGAGAAACTGGTTAAAACCAGGGATTGGTGGAAGCAGAGTGGGAAATGCCAAGTGAGGCTTGGGACAGGCTTGGGACAGGAGGTTTGTGTTCATTGAGGGGAAAAGCAGAGAAAAGGGCAGCAAGGGGAAAGGTTCCTTTGTGCACTGAGAAAGAGTTTTTTTGTGCAGAGGGTGACAAAACCCCCTTGGCACAGCTTGAAACGTTGCTCCTGCATGAGTAAATACAGAGCATAAACCTGCTCCCAGCCTGTGTTTTATTCCAAGGTCTTTACACTAAATCTCCCATGGCACCTTGTGGGAGGCAGCTGCAGGAGGTGTGAAGTTCCGTGGCATGAGAGGTTCCTAAGGACTGGGACACCTACCTGGGCTGGGGGGAAGGTGACAACCCATGAAAGAGATGTGAAAAAAATCATCCACACTCCCTTGACCTCAAGTTTTAACCTCACTGGAAGGAGGGAAGAAAGCAAAGCAACTACAAAAATACCCTCCCAGGTACCACCTCCAGCTCATCTGCTCTGTGTTCAGATTAATTTGTTTGAAGTTGGTGAACACAGAGTGGAGAGGGCAAAGCTGGCAGAGGGAAATCAGCTTTCCTGGCTGGAGAGGCCAGCTCCCACCTCGACCACAGCAGCTCTGGAAAACTCCGATGTAAAGTTGTCCGTCTTCCTGCTGCTGAGGAAAGCTCCGTGGCTTAGCTGGGGTTTCTGGTAGCCCTGTCTCAACAGGTCAGTCTTGTATCCCTGTTTCAGAGGTTGCTGCTGCCTCCATGCAACCCCCCCAAGATTATTGCAGGTGGCTCAGGCTGTGGCCAGGGCTCCCAGCTGGAATGCTGCACATGGAGCTGCCTCTCCTTCGTCAGATACAGGCAAAGGGGTTTGCAATCCACAGCTTCCCTGCTTTGTTATTTCCAATGCATTTGCAATTTCAAAATACACCACTTCATGCTCTTTTCATTTGCTCTGCACCAGCAGTGCCTTTTGGCCTTTCCTTTTGCCTCTAAAAGGAAGAATTTGTGTTTTTTCTCCAATAGTTCAACCAAGAGCTGCCAAGATCCTTCCTTAACACCTCCTTGTTTCCCTGCCCATTCTTCCCTGGGGATAGGACAGCCTTGCCCATGACACCACTGCAGTGCCACTGGTCTGAACTGGGAATGCTTCTCCTGAAAGATGCTGAGACTCCTGCTTTTCCATAATGCAACTCCCTGGTGGCTCATAGCCATTCTCTGGTTAACTAATACACTCACATCTCTCTGCTCCTCTCTCGTTTCCAACTGATGAGCTCCCAGTTTAGAGCAGAATTTCTTGTTAATCCCCAAGTGCATGACCTTGCATTTAGTAGTCTTAAATTTCATCCCATTTCCTTTACTCTCGTCTCCAAGATTATGCAGTTCTCCATGTATGGTATTGTGATCCTCCTTTACTTTGCTGACGGCTCCTAAATTTATGAGGACTAGAAAATTGACAGGAAACTTAAGGCCAGGCCTGGCTGCCAGTTCACCTTGGATGGGAAGGGCGGATGGGGGTGAAATCCCACAGCTACACGGGGGTGCCCATGGATTCACGGGTTCAGGGAACAGCAAGGAAAATGGGAAGCGTCTGCCTGGCCCTGCAGCCATGTACTTCATGCAAAACCCCCCAGCACAGGGTATATAAGACAGGGTAAAAGCTTCTCTGAGCAGTCAAACCTCTTTGTTTTCTCTCCCACCGGGAGATGATCGGGTTGGTTCCTGGGTCATCCAACACCAGTGGCCTGGTGACGTGTATGGGAGGAGGGATGGGAGGCTGGCAGAGTTCTGGGATGGCTGGGCAGCATCTAAACAAGGCAGATGGAATGGGAGAAGCCTGCAGGGATTTCCCATCCATGGTTTTCCATGGTGCAATGGAATAACCCCCTGCCAAAGTGCTGGATCCCCTGCTTGGGAGGAGACTGTGCTGCCTTGACTGCTACAGCTCCACCAAGTTCCCAATGCCAAGGGTCCCTCATCTGCCAAAAGGATGGTTTGGTATTTAATGCACTGCTTTACAAATCCACCCAAAATGTTCTCCATGCCCTCACTCACACCTGAAGTTAAAAGAAGGGAGTCAGGGCTAAAATCCAGGAAGCTTTTGGAGATGCTGGTAGGACCCCAACTGTCTGTACTGTCTCTACCCCAGCTCCCATCTGCCTGCCAGCTTAAAGCTGGGCTTTGTTCCCTTCCCTGTGCTCATTCACAGGAAAGGTGCACCACCATCTCTTCTGCTTCACAGCCACACAGACACTTCTGGACAAACAAGAACGGTGTGGGACACTTCTCCCCAAACTCCTCAGCAATGGGAGACTTCTGGCCCAGGAACTCCTGCAGCTGCACCCCCTCAGAGACCCCATTTGCCTCTGGAAAATCCCCTGTCTGCACGGAGTTAGCTTCTAACCTCTCTCCATTTCAGCCGGCAGTGCAACTGGTTTGCACTAAGCATCCAGCCGAGGGGATTCAGCCCTCCCAATCAGCACAACTAAAGCATGAAATGAGGACACAGCCCGAGAGCGTGAGCAGGGGGGACTGTGCTGCCTCTCCCGCATCACTGAAAAAAAAAATAATAAAAAAAAAAAAACAGGGAAGAAAGCAGAGCCTTTGCATTATTCTGTGCTCCGTCCGGAGCGCAAATGCTCTATTTTTACACACCTTCCCATCTCCCCTGAGCCCCGTCCCCTCCTCCTCCGCCCGCACAGGCAAAGTTCTTGAATCAGCAGATTCTGAGCTTGGGAGCAGTAAAGAGCTATTGAGGGACGGACTCTGATAGCATTACAACCATCCATGGAGCCATTTTCTGTGGCGAATCGCTGAGTTCTACCTGGTTATCTCCTGCCTTGCACATCACTTCCGAATGACATGCTCTCAGTCTGGGCAAAAAATGAGAGTTTTTTTTTTAAGAGCTGGGATTTCAATAATATGTGACGAAAGGATGAGATTACTTTCTGAGGTGGGAGAAGGCGAGAGAGGGGGAGAGAGGGAGAAGAGATGAAGAGCAAGTTCTTGGTCCTTTATGGAGTTTCACAGCAAGGCTACTCTCTTGGTGGTAAAGACAGCTCAGTCGCTCTTTCTTGGATGGTTTCTTACCCTTTTCCCAGGTGAGGGGGCTGGGAGAAGCCCAGGTGACCAAGAGGCCAAGAGGTGTTCGTGCACTGCATTAATGAAGAGATGCTCTGCCTGCAAAGGACACTGGAAGCAGAAGCTGCACTAAAGAGTGGCTCCAGCTGCAATTTCAAAGACAGGTTTCAACTTGAAGAAGTCACAACACCTCCACTCACCTGCTGGTTTGCTTTCCAAGTGCCCAAATTAGCCAAAAGCCAGTGGGAAATGGAGGTGGGGGCTGTGAACACGCTCTCAGGCAGAGGGGTGGATGTGTGTGCTGGTGGTGGAGCCAAGGGTGCAGCAAGGAGATTTTCCTGGTGTCAGACATTCTCCTGTTCAGCAGAGTGGGCCTCAATCCACAGAGATAATCCTTTTCCTGCCTTCAGATAATTTCTGTGCCTATGTTCTCCAGCCCGGGCTCTTATCTGCTTCCCTTCCCATCGTTGCTGGGTTCATCACTGTGTTTATCTTTCCAGCACCCCTCCGAGGCCAGCAGCACTCTCATCCCCCAGGTTCCAGGGAGAATCCAAGAGGGATGGGATGGGCAAGCTGCAGGGATTCCCTGTGCTCCCACACAAACTGGCTGTACATTAAAAATGACCCCAAGGCACAGATCTATGTCTCAAGCCTTTGTTTCAACAGTCAGGTGGGGAAGAAAATCAAACTCCAACTCCATAAAGAAGGCTAAAGTTAAGCTGTAAAGGTTTATCATGCCTCCAGAAGTTCTTCTGCTCCCTGGGGAAGTCAGTTCAGACCAAGTAAGACCTGTGGCAATGTGGGGGAGCTGCAGGAAAGACCAGAAGTGCATCTGCAGGTGTAGGAGCAGTGCCTTCACTGGAGCTGCTGCTCGACACTTGAGCAGGATTTAGGGTCTTCTACAGGGACAGCTTATTTGTGAGCACATTTGGGAGGGAGGTGCAAATCCTGCCCAGTATAGGTTGGAGAAGGCCACTTCCCTGCCTGGGAGTTCTGGTGACCAAGACCGATGTTCATGGTGATGTCCATAGGCAGAAGGTGAGGAGGTCTGCAGGGCTGCAGGAGCTTTGTGGCACCAACACCAGCACTAATGAGCTTTATGTGCATGGGTAAACCCCAACACATTTCTCATTTCACTGTCTGAGTAGAAAAATACAAGGCTGTGATTCATCCTCAAAGACCCAAAGCTCCACCCCAAATGTGTCTTCAGAGGAAAACTGCAGAGTCTCAGTCTTGCCACGATGCTGCTCACCTGTGGTGCCCACCTGGATGTGCTCTTTTCCCTCCCGTTGGTTTTGCAGCCACAATGGGCAGGGAGAGCAAAGAGTGCAGGGAACTGTTCCCTGATGGGATCAGCTGCTGTCACCGCCAGCCACGGGTTGTCTGTGTCAAGGAACAATCTGACAAAGTGCACCAGGTGAAATTTTGCTGGCTTCTGTCTTTAGATAAGGGCGCTATCACTGACTCAACATATTTTATGTATAACACACCCGATGCAAAAAGCATTCAAGCATCAGGCTTGTTTAAATGTATTTGATGGTATCTGGAAAAACCAGTTAACACTTCCCGGCTGGCTGTGGGGTGCTCTGTGCAGAGAATCACGCTGGGAGAGGCCATCAAGCCTTGTCCCCATGCTCAGAGCTCCCTGTGGCTGGGACACAGGGCAGGAGGAGGACAGCCTGCTCCAAATGGTTCTGGTGGAGGAGGTCAGCTCTCCCCGGAGCAAGAAGACCTCGGGAGGAGCAGGGTGGAGAACCCATCTGCAAAGATTCCTTCCAGCTCCTCAGTGGTGAGAGTGCAAGCACTTGGCCACCAGGCCAGGATTTATCAGTCGCCTCTAAATTTATCAGAAAGTCTTCCAGAAGCCTGAGGCCACTGTGTCTCTTTGCCAGCACAAGCAGCATGGGTGTTGTCCCTAGACTTGTTTTCACCATCACACCCTTCTGCTTTCAGTGGAGAATAACCCTGAGCAGGGCATTTCCATGTTGTGTGGGGACCTTGCCTGTGTTTGACCTCATTTCCCCCTGCCTGGTGAGAAAGTGATAGTTCAGATGAAGCTTTTCTAGCTAAATGCCATCACTTTTTCAGAGGGTTTTGTTGGTTTGGGGGTTTCTTTTGACCGGATTTTCAAGAACACATGAGAAGCAGATAGAGGCAGATCACTCCCATGGCTTTCTTTCTATCTACAGGATAGTTCTTTATCTTGGATTTATGATCCTTGATCCAAGCTCTGGTGCCAGCTCTAAGCAAATAGACACATGTGGTGTGTAAAGAAAGGAGAACACACCTTTACCTTTGAAATGCAGAGACTTTCTGGGTTAGGGTGGGCACATCTGGGGAGAAGCCAAGAATTAATACAAATTTCCCTGTTTTTTCTCGTCAGTCCCATCTCTGGTCATCAAACAGATGAGGTGGATTTGGCAGAGAATAACAGGGGATTCTGCTGCTGCTTCCTACTCTTGCAGAGGTTCACAGCTTGGTATTAATTACAAGGCTGGGCAATGACTAAATTACTTTGGTGGTCATTTCCCTGGAAGGACATCGACATTTCCCAATGATAAGGGAAAATCTGTGAACACAGGACTTCTGCTCCTTCTGAAGAGGCAAAATCCCAATAACAGAAAACCTATTATTTCTTAATCTGTTTATTTCTGAGGTCCAGCTAAATCTGCTGGAATATTTATCAGTACTCTGTCCTAGGAATTTGGACTACGTGGAGGGACAAGTTGATGGGTACAAGGATGCACAGCTGCAGCACAGGTTCAGCTCCATGCCTTCGTACAAGGAAAGAAGCAGTGAAAAATTTCCCCCTTTCCCAATTTTGTCATTGGAATCTTTTGGGAGGCAGAGATTGCTGGGGTTCAAGCATCCCTGATGCCAAAGTCACCATTAAGCAAGTCCATCTCTTCCCCCTGACCAGTGATGGAGAGAAGCAAATTCCTGACCTCTCCCAGAGGATTTCAATTTTGTGTTGCTGTAATGGGGACCAAGAAGCTCCAAGCCAGGAAAGCTCCCATCTCCCACCCACAGAGAAATCCTGCTGTCCCTCCTCCAGGCTGCTGCAGAGTGTGCTGGGAACTGAAGCAAAGCACTTTGCTTAACCTGGCCCTCTGTTTTTCCAGCAGCGAAATGAGGCTTCCAATTTGGGAAAAAAAAACCAACTCACTTTTTAAAAAGCTGCCTACAGAAAAACATCCCAATTATTTTTCTAAATTAGAGATTAAAAAATGAATTATTATTCCCTGTAGGTGCCACGAGGCAGCACTTTGCTGGCATTCAGAATTTGGAAGGAAAATTCCAATAATGCCATATTTTTGGGTTGGATTTTTTTCTGTTTAAAAGTGGTGCTTTCCTTGGTTGGGGTAGAGGAAGAGGAGGAAGAGGAGGAGGAGAAGAAGAGTGAGTGTGTACAGGGTGGCTGGGGCTTGTGCTGAAGGATCCTTTTGTGAAGATCAGCAGTTCCCAGCGCTTTTATCCCAGGCAAAGATTACATTTAACTCCCAGGGGTCTTTGCTTCCTCAGATCCTTTTCAGACTGAGTCACTGTAGCACTGCAGATAGTTTTGGGTGTCCTTTCATATATTTTTTTTTCTGACAGTATTAAATACATACCCCAGTGAGCCATAAATCAGTGGTTTATCAGAGAATAAATCATATCTGTAATAAGAGACCACTTCTTTTTAATTGGACAGTGCATTAAATGAAACAGATATACTTCCTCAAAGAATGCAGAAATGTGTCAGCCAGCCTTCTTTAATGAATTTTAATTTTAAACCACCTTTTCTTTGAGAGAAAAGCTATTTCCCACCCCCGTCCAGTAAAATTATATTCTGACTGGAGGATTTGCTGAGTTTTATGGGTAATTGTACTCACACCACTTTATCTTTCATTCCCGTGGTATTGTAGGAGCCTTTCCTCTGGGTTCAGGCTGGTTTATGTGGAGTGAGATGTTGTAGCAAATGGATTTTTGTTTGTGTGGTAGGTGTCCATGTGTTGGCTGGGATTGGCTGGTTGGTTCTGCTTTTATTTGTGAGAGCATTGCCAGGAAAGGAAGAGCATCTTTTACACCCTCCTGAATCCTGGGGAACTCTCAGCACTGGCTGAAATAATTCAGGTAATGAGCAGTGACCACAAGGAGTGAATTCCCTGGGGAAAGGACAAGGATTCATTTTATTTTGGAAGCAAGCATGGACCACTGGTCAGGGAGGGAAACAACACAACATGTCAAAGGATCAGAGGCACGGCACAAATGGCACAACTTTGTACAAGAGAGATCAGCACCTCTCCTGTGAGGAAAGGCTGGAAGAGTTGGGATTGTTCAGTCTGAAGAAGTTCCAGTGTGACCTAATTGTGGCTTCCAGTAACTGAAGGAAGCCTGCAGGAAAAGATGGAGAGAAACTCGTCCCATGGGTTTGGAGTGACAGCACAGGGAGAATGGCTTTAAGATGAAGGAGGGTAGATTTAGGTGGGATAATGGGAGGAAATTGTTCCCTGTGAGGGAGGTGAGGCCCTGGCACAGGTTAGCCAGAGAAACTGTGGCTGCCTCATCCCTGGGGGTGTCCAAGGACAGGTTGGATGGGGCTTGGAGAAACCTGGGACAGTGGGAGGTGTCCCTGCCCATGGTGGGGGGTGGAACTGGATGGGCTTTGAGGTCCCTCCCAATACAAACCATCCTGGGATTCTCTGTCCTCACTTTCCAGCCTCTTTAGGGCAGTAACAACTGACCAAGAATGGGAATTCTGGTCCATTGGGGAAATCCTGACATTTTTGACAGTTTCTTTTCAGAATAGCTCTGTCACAGACCAGGATGAGCTGAACAAGTCTGTCCTGAATGGTTGTACTTTGCAGGTGGCTTTTATGTCACCTGAGGTCACATCTGAACGATCCCCTGGGAGCATCTGCAGGTGGTGAAGGAGGACAGGACCTTGTGGAGGTAATGGATGCTGGCTCAGGAGGATCCAAGGCTGATGTCCATGGGGCTGGGGCAATGGGATCTCCTCCCACACTGCCCTGGTGCAGGCAGGGATGAGCTCTGGGTGGCTCTTGGGGGTTGCAGGTCTGGTGAGAAGCTTGATGAGGGAAGAAAAGGGTCAAAAAGTACAAACCCCAGGCCTTTCCTGAGGCAGATAAAGCAAAACGAGGTCTTCTTATCACAAGAAAAAAACAACCAATTAAAAAAAATTAACAAAACAAAAAACACAACAGAACAAAAAACAACAAACCATAAAAAACACCCAAAGAAATGAAATCTGGCCCCAATGTCCACCCTGGAAGTCCACCCCATCCCTCCCACAGCAAAGCCCATCCAGGAGCCAGCCCAACCAGTTCCCTGTCACATCCCTTCTCTCTCAGAAATCCCGTTTTGTGAGGGCAGCCAAAATTTCCAGGCCTGTTTGCTGCAGGGTAATAGGGATTCCTTTCTGGTCCTTTTGGCTGCCCACCCTCAGCCCCACCAGTCTCACACAACACCCCAGCCCTGCTGCTCCTCACTCTCCTAAGACAGACAGCTTCTGCAATAATTTCCTTCTCAGCATGCTGGTAGTAAAATCTTTATGAATTTGAATCTCTTCTTATTATTTCCAAGCCTGTGCTTATATTTCCTACCCACACCTTGGGTATGATTCCCCCCTCCCCGAGTGCCCAGCTGGGTCACAGTCAGTAATAGCTGCTTATTAGCTCTGGGCAGAGCCTGCACTTCCAGCCAGGCACGGGAAGATATTGCAGGCAGGAATGGAACATTATTTCCAACTTCTTATCCTTGGTGGCTTTGGAATAGGCATCATTTTCTTTTTTGTTTTGCTGGTTGAATTTCTAAGAAACCAAAGGCTTCAAGTCCACTGAACACTCTTTATCCTTGTCATCTTAATTCACGTTTTCTCTGGTATGACTGCTCCTTGGTGCTATCATTTGTCTTGGAATGCTTGAAAACCACAGCTCTTTCTTTCTCTCATTTGTTTTCTGTTAAATTCTGGAGCAGCTGAATGAAGACACCTCAGCTGTGTGCATTTCTTGCACTAATTATTCACTGTTCAGCAATTTAAAAGGTAAAACGACACTGCATGGTCATCATCACATGTAGTGCATTAAGCCTTGGAGCTTAATACCACATTTAATGAATGTTTTTTCTGTATAATGAGATTGAGAAATCAAGAAGGCTGATTCTTTTAACAGAACAATTCCAAAATTTAGAATAATTTGGAAAAGATATTTAAATCCACAATAAAGTGTTTGGGGAAATGTTTTGTTTAAATGCCTGACAGTTAACCAGGTTGGTCAGATGAAATTAAAGATTTGCAATGTGTTTTCTCCAAGGGAGACTTCCATATCATCCCACATCATGACAGCAGCTGCAAGCTGTGACTCCTGAGTGCTGACATCCTCTTGTTTTCCCCAAAATCTGCCTCTGAACCAAACTGGGAAGGAGGAGAAGACTCTCCACGGCTGAGATTTGTGTGGCACCACAGGCAGAGAGAAGCAAAGCTCAAAAACCGATGCTGCCCCTGCCAGGCTGAGCTTGGATTTCGGGTGTGTGCTGAGCCCCTGCACACACACCTGCCTGCCACAGGAAAACCCTGGCCAGTTTGGCTGCTGTCTTCACACCAGTCTGATACAAATAATGCAAGGGCAGAGCGGTAGGGAAGGAGTGCTGTGCCATCTAGTGAGTGCTGCTGTCCGGATAGAACAGTTATTTACTGCTCAGCTGGAGGCACTGAGCCAGCCCGGGGTGCTTCAGCAAAGCTGCCTCCAGTTTTACTCCATGGTTAAATAACTTTTTTCGGGGCTGGGAGCACCCTAACCAGGCAGAAAGTCAGGTTTAAATCCCGAGTTTTGGCTCAGGAGGAACTGGGCAAGGTTGGTATCAAAAGAGGCTTTGCTCCCCCATCCTCAGCAAGCAGCTGGATGCAGCAGCAACAGAGAAATCAAGGCAAAAAAAAAATGCAGAATATTTGGTTTCTTCTGTCTCTGTCACAGAATGATCCACCAGGAATTTCCCTCTCCTGCAGTTTATGCTCAGCCTTGTCCTGATCTAACCCCAGCATCATCATCAGGCCCTACAGGGAAGGTTCCCATGGGAGCAAGACCCTTGGGAGCAGGGATGAGCCGCGTCCTTGGGGCTCTGGGTGCATGAAATCCCCCCGGGGTGCTGAGCCTGCCCTTGTGTGGGTGCAGAGAGGGGTGGGAGGGCACCCCAAAGCCCCTGGGGCTGGTTTTGGGGGTCGGCACAGGGAGGGCGACCACCTCCAGTGCCAGGCGGGGAGGGAAGGTTGGGAGGTGGGAGCCCACCCTGGCACGTGGCCAGGAATGGCCTTCTGGTGTGATGTGCTCTTGGATTTTATTTAAATCAGTAAGACGAGAGGACAGTTCAGAGCACTGGATTAATTCCACTTTCTCCCTCTCGCTCTCTCTTTTTTTATTAGGAAAATAAAAGAGACTTTGAAATATTAAGAGAGAGTGGGATTAGAGCCCTCTCCTGCTACCCCAGTCTTTCCTCCCCTATTAATTTCCACTTGATTAGAATTCTTTTTGAAGTATTTAAATATGGACAATAGGAAAAAGGGAGGGTGAAGTTATTGAATATCAGTTAAACTGTATTAATATAAGCTCAGTTCCAGCTTTTATATAGATACTTCATATATATGTATAGTTTCCACTAGGAATAAAGTAGATCTATCCCTCCTCCCCTACCTAAAGTAATTATGATCTTAAAAAAAACTATAATGAAACTCTTAAACTTTAATAGCCCATTTATAAATCCCCAGCTTAAAATTTAAATGCTTAAAAAAAAGTTTTAGAACTGTAGAAATTTGATTCCCCCCCCCCCTTTTTTTTTTCTCTCTTTTTTTTACATAAGAGACACTTTTATACCATAAAACTTTTGAAGCTTCACAGCCATTCCCAAGCAGTCAGCCCTGGCTTTGGTGGAAGTTGGGGTGCTGAGGGCTGAGAAAGGAGGATGGAGGGGTTTTGGTGCTCAGAGCTGCTGCTCCACCCCTGTGCCAGTGTGGGAAGCCCACCAGGGGCTGGAGAACAGCTGGGAAACCACTCCCCTCTGTGATGGCAAACACCCAAATTCTTCTCCATTATCCTGGTGTGATCCAGCAGCACTGAGCTTTCATCTCCTAGTGCAGGGGAAATCCACTGCTGATGGATGTGGAGGGGTCCCTGCCATAGCTGGTGCTGGGTGTCCATGTCATGGTCATCTTGCACCTCCTGACTCATCACCTGCCAAGCCAAGCTGCATTTTGGGGCTTTTATTTATAAATCAGTACTTTTAAAAACCAGATTTCGATATCTCCATCCAGATTCATAAATCCTCTCAGCAAACCTGAGAACTGCAGTTTGATTTACAAACCATGACTTTACACATCAGATTTAATTCCCTGACTGACTTCTGAAACAGTCGATTGGCTTAGAAGTCAGGCAATAGATTTACAAATCCTAAAACAGATTTACAAATCCTAAAACATAACCACAAGTCATGCCAGTAAGATCTAAGAAAAAAAAAAAACAAAAACAAAAACAAAAACAAAAAAACTTTTTTAGAGACCTTTTCTTTGCATGAGGGATCCAAGGGGCTGATTCACAGCCCAGGACACTGGGGTCCTGCTGCTGTTCTGATCAGCTGCACAGATCCAGCTCTTCCTTTGGGATTCAAACCTGATCTATTGGTGATTGTTGCTTTTTTCTAGTTCTGACTGAGCCTAACTTCGAGCTGTAGGATGCAGTAGGGGTGGCATGAGTCCCACCAGGATCAACAACCTCTAAGCCCAAGAGAACACGGAGTCGGGGAATTGAAGAATGGTTTGGGTTGGAAGGGACCTTAGAAATCATCTTGTTCCACCCCCTGCCATGGGCAGGGACACCTCCCACTGTCCCAGGTGTCCCCAAGCTCGGTCCAACCTGGCCTTGGACACTCCCAGGGATGGGGTGGCCACAGCTTCTCTGGCTAACCTGTGCCAGGGCCTCCCCTCCCTCACAGGGAAGGATTTCTTCCCAATATCCCACCCTAAATCTACTCCATCTTAAATCCATTTCCCCTCATCTTGTTACTCCAAACCCTTGTCCCAGGTCCCTCTCCAGCTCTCCTGGAACCCCTTTGGGCACTGGAAGGGGCTCTAAGATTTCCCTGATTCATTCTCTTCTCCCAGCTCTCCCAGTCTGGCTCCAGGGCAGAGAAGTCCAGCCCTCAGAGCATCTCCATCATTTCCTCTGGACTCTCTCCAGCAGCTCCATCTCCTTGTGCTGTTGGGCCCCAGGGCTGGGGCAGCTCTGCAGGTGGGGTCTCACCTGAGCACAGGGGCAGAGGGGCACAATCCCAATCCCTTTCCTGCTGGGGGATCAGCCCAGGGCACAGCTCTGGAGTTCAGGATTGCATTGCCCAGACCTGCCGAGCTCCTCACCCACCACAAACCCTTCTCACCCAACATTCAGATGACCAAGGCTTGACCATTGGTGCTCTCCACAAAAACACCTCACCCACCGCACCAGGAGGAGGGACAGGATTAATGTGACCACAGAGGAAATTTTAAACTTGAGGTATTTCAACAAGAGGCGGGCGGTGACCCGAGGAGGGGATGTTTTTAGGAACACGTGTTCCCAACGCGACATCCCCATGCTCTGGAACATCCCCAGAAGCGCTGTGAATCACATCCTTCCTCTCTCCATGCCGCAGTGCTCCTCTATCCCATCTCCTGGGACAGGCTTAGCACCAAAATAATCACAACTCGTGGCCTCGTGCTCTTGGAAATGTGTTGGAAACCATCCAGCTGACAGATTTTAGTTGTGCCTCCATTGTGGCTTGGAGGGGGAAGAAAAGGAATTTTCTATCTGCCAGTGGATAATTTGATAGCACTTTCAAAGCTCCATGGGGTTCCTCTGAGGTGCTGGACCTCTGCACCCCATCCAACAAATAAACTCTCTGTCATTTAGGAGTATCCCTCGCAAATTGTTGTTAATGATGTAAACTTCCATCTTTCTTAATGTTCTGGAGAGACTAAGTAAAAAAAATATCTTGTCCACAACTTCCAATGTTAAAATGTGTAAAAGCACCTTCAGAATTCAATGACTCCCCTTTTTTTTCCTCCCTGCTCTTAGGTTTTCCAGATATACATCATAAAGTAACAACTGGCACTAATTCATTTTCCCCTTTGCAATCACCTTTAAAGGAAAAAGCAGGAAAGGTTTCCTAGCAGGTGTAAACATGAGGAATAAAAGGCCAGATAACAATGAAGATTTCATGGAAACTCCCAGATACGAGCACCCAAGTGTAAGGTCTGCAATTAAATGATGGGCAGCAATTTCCAGCTGACATTTTGTAAACAGGGAGCTGAGAAATGCAGCGGGAGAGTCAATTTTGGGGCAAGAACATGAGAATCTAGAGGTCAGTGGAGGAAGCACACATCACCAGGAAGATGGGTTTTGTTTATTAGAAGGAAACAATCAATTCAGGTAATAACAGGCCACCCTCAGTCTCCAATCTCCTGTGGTAGGTCCTCACTTAACAGAGATTTTCCCATTTTTTGCTGTCTGGGCTATGAGCTGGGGTTATCTGCAAATGCTGGTGAGTCTTAGGCTGCAAAGCAGTGCCAACACCCTCCTCACCTGCTTTTTGAACTGGGTTTTGCATCTTTTCCTTCCCTTCCCAGCATAAAATTAAAAGTGACTTCTTTCCTAATGAAACCCCGCTTGGACTCGTGGCTCCCTGGCCTAAGCCTTGCCTAGATGTGAGGAGAAAGGGTCAGTCCCTCGGAGCCTGGCTTTTCCTCACCTGCAGATGCCCAAGAAGTGCCGTTTCCATCCCATTTTTCTCCTGTCTGATGTTATTCTGCTTTCCCCACCCACCTCTTCCACCATGTGCCCCCAGGAGCTGCTAATAATAATATTGCAAACCCTGTAATAAATATTGTGATAGCTGCCTAACAGGCAGCCTAAAAAGGCTGGGGATAAATAAATAATTAAAAAAAATAATAATAATAATAAAAAAAAAATCCCATTTATCTGCGAGCTCGGGAGAGGGAGAGAGAAAAAGAGTTCGCTATTAAAGATCCCGCATAGCCACAGGCAAATTGGAGCATCATCTCCTTGCAGAGCCCGGTTTTTTTTTTAAAGCAGAGATTACTCTGGCGGTTCAAGGTGCTATCGAGCTCGAACCAGGGACAATTACAAGGCTCCAGTTGGAGCGTCTGAGACGATGCTTACGTCTGATAAGGTTGAAGGGGAATAATGGAAGGAGGGAAGTGATAATGGACTGCTGAATGGGTGGGTTGAGGTATCATTGCCAGAGAGCCTGGAGACAGAAGCTGCTGCTGATGCGGAGGATGTGGTTTTTCCCTTTCTCCCCCCATTTTGTTTCTATTTTCCCTTCATAAGAAGAAAATATCTCTGAACATGCACTTCAGAAGGATTTTTTCCCTCCTAGCTCCAAGCAACGCTGGTGACACCACTCACCAACTCGATTCGTGCCACAAGAGCCATCAGAGCCTTGTCCTGCCTCCCTCAGCACTCGCTTCAAACGGCTCACAGACCAGTTTTAATGTCTTCTGCCCATCACCGAGGGCCAGGCTGGACTCGGGGGATGCTCTCAGAGCACCCCAGGAATGCCCAACTCAACTCACACACCTCAGGGCAGGAGTTCAGCCAGGGGTGTCCAGCAGATGAGAGAGATCTCTGCTTCCAGAGCCAGGGCTCTCCCAGCTGGCACTGCTCCTCCAAGGCTTTTTAAGGGCTGGAATCCTAAGGCAGGACATATTTCCCTGCCTGGGAGCAGATAAGGAAATCTGGCTTGCCCTTCTCCATGGGAAAGGGATGAACCCCCACACTGGGCTGCCTCACATCCCAAAGAATGGGCTGAGCCCTTCCTGGACCCTCTGTTCCACTCTCTTCCTGCCCTGTCCTCACCAGCCTGTGGGCCATGATTTGGTCTCCATAAAACTAGAACTGCTGGTGAGCACAGAGAGCACTGATGAAGCTTCTATTATATTTTTCTTTGCTGAGATTTCTTTTCCTGGGCCAGATTCCAGCTGATAATGAATTTGGTATATTTAAATATCCAATAAACAAATAAAGTCTATTGTTTTTCCCCTTTGATTATGAGACTCTTCTCTTTGGCAGATCCTTTTATGTCTGTCTTTCCTTTTTGGAAGTATAAAATTAGATCAGGATTTCACTTTTCTTCTTTTATCAAGGCAAGACAGAGTTGCCTCTATGTTTTCCTCTACGACTGAAGACCAGCAAGTACCATGAAAAATCCCTCTTTGGGAAAGAGGGGTTTTGGATAAGAAATCATATTAAATATTTCCTACATTGGAAGTCTAAATCCCCCTTCTGATGGCCACAAATATGGAGGTGCTTGTGTAAAGAGAAGGCAGAAAATTATGCATTTTTGCTTGGCCCAGGTTGAGGTGCTGGCAGCTTCCTGGGAATCAGGCAAATCCTGGCCAGTGGGGTGGAGGATTTCCAGACAGCATCCAAGGGAGACTTTGGGGGAGTGACTCACAAAACCAGATTCATTTTTAGCTACATTTTGACCAAAACTCGTAGAGAGGCGGTGCCAGACGTGTCAAACCCCTAGACCAAGTCATTTGCTTTAAAGCAACCCCAGCACCATTTTTATGTGGGAATTCTCTCCTCTGCCTTTGGACAGAGACAGTGTCAACAGCTGAGCTGGGAGGGGTCCAAACTCATGTTCCAGCCTAGGGAAATGAATGTTCCTTTGTGGAGTTCAATTCATCCAGCCATCTTGGGATGGGATGGAAAGTGGTCCAGAAATGTCCTGTTCTCTCTGTAGACTCCAGAATGAGCCTGAACAAAGAGTTCCTGTGTAAACAAGGGAAACCTGTTCACCTGTGAAGGTAATGAGAGTTAGGTGGGATATTGGGAAGGAATTCCTGGCTGTGAGGGAGGTGAGGCCCTGGCACAGGCTGCCCAGAGAAGCTGTGGCTGCCCCTGGATCCCTGGAAGTGTCCAAGATCAGGCTGGACAGGATGTGGAGCAGCCTGGGATAGTGGAAGGTGTCCCTGCCCATAGTAGGGATGGAATGAAACAAGCTTAAAGATGCCTTCCAACCCAAACCAGTCCATGATGAATGACTATGGGCTTCCCAACAGGATGGTTACCAGGGTTAAAGGATCAGGGATACCTGTGAAGATATCAAAGCTCTCACCAGGAGGGAGAGTGCATGTTCCTGCATGCAGAGCCACACACACACACACACACACAGCAATTCCTGCTTGGCTCCCTTCCCCATGCTCTAGTGGAATGTGGAGCACACCAGGAGCTGTGTCTTGGAAGTGGGTTTGGAAGCAGAGCTGGGAGGGGAGCACAGGAAGGAGACATGGAATGCACCCAGGGAAGACCAGGCACTCATGGAATGTCTTTCTAGAGGCCATAGTGCTGTGGTGTGTAAAATTTCACTTCTTAATTAAAACAAAAAGAAGGAAAAGAAGGACAAGCAGGAGGAATGTGTGCCACCTGCAGTGGTTGAGGATATTTGGTGTTTCCTTCCTTGCTACTTCAATTTACTCTTCCTCCTTCCCACCTTGAGCCTCTGAGGGAGCTGAAGACACAGAACTTGAGGATTGAGAGAGTCCTGGCCTCCTCCAGCTTCACACACCCTCCTGCTCTTCTCCAGCATGTGGCTTTCCAGGAATACCAGCAGGAGAAAGGAGCAGGTAATAGATGGGGAATGCCTTTCTGCTCCCTGCCATTGGAATGGGCTAAAATAAAGGAGCTGTTGTGTGATGCCAGGAGAAAGGAGATGATATCTGCCCAGGTTATACCCTGGATACTAAATCCAAATGTATTTCAACTAAGATCAATTGCTTTTTAAAAAAAAAAAATGAGAGGAAAAAAAAAAAGTTGATTTTCTTTGCAGCTCTTGGAAGTGAATCTATTTGGTGTCAGGCTGAAAGAAGACAGCGTGTAAGTAACTGAGAAAGTGTTTACTCAGTGAATTAGTTCAGCTTTCATTGTGCACAGAGGATTATGGCCTCAGCAGTGGATGAGCTCCATTTCAGGCTGGAGTAGCTCACTTAGCTACCTCCAGGGCAGGACTAATTATCATAGGACTTAGGCCATTAAAGGGCTTTAACTACCAGTGCTCTCTCCCAGGTCTGGATTAACTCTTTGCCTGGAGCAAACCGCCCCGATAACCATTCAGCCTAATGGTCTGCTTTGATTTCTCTGCCCCCTCTGCCCACCCCTTTCGCCTTTAAACTTTATATTATTGTCAAATCTGGAACAATAGCTGGGAATATTAAAACCATTGCTGCAATCTGGCAAAGGGGGCTTTGTTGCAGATTTTTTTTCCCACTCTTTTGCTTTAACATTGCTAAGGCAATTTTAGGAAATACTATCTTGCGTGGCAGAGAGCCCTTACCTGGCTCAGGTGGATTAAGAGGGGCTGCTCAAAAGGCAGGACCCCCAAGGGAAAACGCTGAAATGCCCACAGAGCTCAGCTCTGTCTTACTCTGTTTTCTCCATGCCAATAATTGTGGCAGAAGGCACTCTGCATAGAAATAGCAAAAGACTATTGTGCCCCCAGGCATGAAATAGCCACGATGAGAGCAGAGTTATTACCCTGCTTCACAGAAGAAGAGCTGGGGTGCAGGAGGTTTAAGCATTTTGCCCAAGGTAACAGACAGAGAATGTGGCAGCTATCATTAAAAATATATTTGAAGAATTATCTCATGATCCCTCTTTAACATCAGCATTCCCAGCTTTTCTGGCAGTGTGGGAACACATCTGGCTGGTTCCCAGGCTGGAAGGGGTGACTGAAGGAGGTTCAACTCAAAACTACAAAATCGGATGCACCTCTTCCAGCAAAAGCTCTCAGGAGGGCATCAGAGGAATTCAAAGAACACCAAAACAGGTGATTCTTCCCACCACAGAGCTGGGCAGGACCCTGGTTGTGCTGAAGGTTTGCTGGTTCAGTGGAAGAAAAATCCCTTTTTAAAGCTTGTACAGGAGTGCAGAGAGGGTGGAACTCCAGTCTGCTGCTTGCTCACAGCCACGGCCATGAGGAGGCAGAGGTCCTTCACCTCCGTGTCCCCTGGCACAACCCTCAGGCCATGGCAGATAGGAATTCTTGGCACCATTTGATGGTGGAAATGCTGGCAGCTGAAACACCTCTTCAGCTGAAGAGGCAGTTGAAATGTTGAAATGCCTCTTCATCCCAGGAGGAGCATCCTTAAGAGTTCTTCCTCTCCACCTTTCAGGTTTTTATTCCATGAAATACCATTTAATGCCAACCACTAAGCTGAGTATGGCCAACATGGCAACCATTTACCCTGGTGGTCTTATGTGAATAACTCAGATGCTCTGGAAAGATCATTTGTCCAGTCAAAACCCATAAAATCCATGAAAGCACAGACTAAAAGCCAAAACATAAATTGATGCTCCTCCATGTGCTTCTGCCCTTCACAAATACAAAAGTAAAAGAGATATTTGAGCAAAACAATACATCAAAGTATCTGAATTTTGTGGCATTTCTCTTCCTGTTGTTACCAAATTATCAGCTCAGAAATATAAAAATCATGAAATGGTTTGGGTTGGAAAAGGTCTTAAAGATCATCCAGGGACACCTTCCACTATCCCAGATTGCTCCAAGCCCTGTCCAACCTGGCCAGGTGTTGCACATGTCCTGATACCACCAGAGAATGGTCTTAGATGGGTGGCAGATGCTCAGTTTCATGTGCTCACAACTTTCTGCTTGTTGTGGATCTTCTGTGATGAACACAGGCTCAAAAATCCAGGACAGACGTGAGGCAGAGCCCAAACCAGGATGGCTGGGTCAGGATCAGGGAGCTCTGCATAGATTAAGGCAACTCAGATTATCTGAACAAAGCCAGGTGCCTGCAGCCAGGTTTTCCTGAAGGCCTTGAACCTTATGAGAGCCCAGGACCATCTCTGGCAGGTGGAGCCTGGCCCCTCCACAGAGTTCCCAAATACTTTTTCCTTGCTGGAATTCCAGGAGCAGGTAGCATTTGGAAGCAGTGCCTGTCCAGCAAAGGGTGTTTCTTCCTCCTTTGATGCTTCTCCCCATGGCTTTGTTCACACCATTTCTTGGCTGACTCAGCTCTGCATTCAATTGCCCAGCTGACAGCTTTCACAGCGCTCCTCACAGCTCTGAAGCCTCTTGCAGATGGTCAGAACATGCCAAAATTGTGTTCTGCTGCTTCGTCTATATGGAAATTGTCTCATTTCTGCCTCCCTCTGATCTCTTACTCTGAGGATAATGGGGTTTAGTACTTTCTCTTCTTGCCCCTGCTGCAGGTGTGAACTGGAATAGAAGACAAACTGCTTACTGGAGTGCAAGTTATTTGTTGTTTGCAGATGAACAGAGCTGCCTTTCATTTCCTGTGATTCCAAGTATTAAATTCCTTCTCCTCGTCATTTACCCATTGCTTGACATCTTCTGCTTTCAACTCATTCATTCCCCATCACATCTGTGAGCCTGCACAGTGAAGCCCATCAAGAAAAACACAACTGAGGCCAATCACTAAGGAAAAAGAGAGGCAGGTAATTGTGGAACAGCAAGCAGAGACCTTTGAAGAAAAGGCAATTCTTCAGAGGAAAATTAGACCAGCTGAGTATTTCCTCTCTCATTACCAAGGGTGCTTCAAGCCTGGCTGAAACATCTGCTTATGGAATCTTCCAAGAAAGCCTGAAAAAATAAAAAATAGGACTGGAATGGTGTAGGAACAAGCAAATGTGCTTGAGAGAGCTGAGCACTGCTCCCTTGCTGAGGCAGCAGCTCCTCTTGCTCTGTGTTCACTCAGCACCACGGGACCCTGACCTGCTGTGTAGCAGACAGGGATAACCACAGTGAGACAAGAACCCCAGAGCTGGGGCCAGGCAAGGGAAGAACCTTCTGGTGCCTCCTTCTCACGTTTATCAAACACAGGTTTCCCACCTTCCAGTGAAACTGCAATTAACTTGTAAATGTATGCTACACAATTAATTTCCCACCAGCTGCTGCTCTGCAGCTGAGAGGAAATCTGTCAGGGAGACACCCACGTGAACTCTGGTGTGGTCCTTGCCACAGGTCCTGCCCTGACAAAGAAAAACCCTATTAAACTAATAAGGCCAAGCCACCCTACACAGAGAGAGCCCAAGGACTGGAGGGATTGCAGTCCCACTTGGAGATGCTCCACATAAAGCAGAGGAACTGGAGTTGAACTCTACAGCCAGGTCAGCTGCTGTGCAGCTCTGGGTTGGGACAAAAACTGTGTGTGAAAACTCAGATGTGTGTCTGTATCGTCTGTACATGCTCCTCATTTTGGAGAGAGAACCAGTCTCCCATAGTCAGGGGCACTTGGCTCCCAGCCCAAGCTGCTTCTAGGTCTCTTGTCCCACACAGGGAGTCCTGACGAGGGCCCCACTCGCACTGAAGATGCAGGAAAGTTGTCTGGAACACAGCAAAAAAAGGCACTTGGTGCCTCATTCCATGTCAGCTGTGGATTGGGACAGATTTACCTTTCTTCTGCCATGGCATTTGTCACCTTCCAGCAGGATGCCCCAACCTTTTGCTGCCTTCCAGGTGTGTCCTGCCATCTGAGCCAGGATTTGGCTGCAGCTGCCTGCAGTGCCCTGCTCTGAACCACCGTGACATCCCAATCACACGTCAGACACACCTGCTTGCCACATTTTACTTCCCTGGTGTCTTCCCCTCCTGGTAACCACCAGGACATGACTTGTTCCCATCTCTCCAGCAGGACTTTTATGTTACACTCAAAAATCTTGCTAATTTAAGTGTTCTTGCATGGCTGCTCTGGGATCTGCTGCAATGGCATCCATTAAATCCCTAACACATTCCAGGGATGCAGTCAAAAGCCTGTAGGAGGTGGATGACAGCTCTGAGTGAGTGGGACCACAAGGTTTTTGGGAGTTTATGTATTCTCCTCTGTGGCAGGAGATAACAAGTTTGCCACCACAAAATTGAGAACAGGCGCAGCTCTTGATGGCAAGGGAGAGAAGTTCAGGCTGCAGATGCAGAAGGCTTTAGTCATGGTGGAAAGGAGCTGAATACATCAGCTGCTCGGAGATGGGCTTTTCTGAAGGCTCTACAGAAGACAGAGAAAATTCACTTGAAATAGAGCAACACCAGCTGGGGACGGAAAACAGCTGCTCTGGAAAAAGGAAATCACCCATTCCCTACACGCACAATGGCACGTTGGGGGAGAGCAGCTAATCTTGGAGCAGAGCACAGGACTCGTCGCTGGAAGGAGATAACAAAGACCGGGGGCTCTCGTGTTCCGGGTCAGCTGCTGGGCCCAGCTTTGCGTCTTCTCGGCAGACACAACAGGCCCTGCCGCACAGTGTCACTGTGCCTGCCAGAGATAAGCTCCAGCGTGAAAAGCAGCTGGCTGAAGCTCAAGCCAGGCAAGATGGAAGTGATGCTTCTAGGAAAAAAAAAAAAAAATAAAAAAATAAAGTGGTTCAGGCATTTCCTAAGAAATGCTGAAGCTCTTGTCCCCCTTGCACAGGGAGGACTGAGTGGACCGAGACTGCACTTGCTCCTCAAGGCTCAGCCTGTGGTAGTCACAAGCATCTTCTGGGCACCTGGGACCCTCTCGTGCACTTCTCTTTCTTTCTGTGAGCCCTGGCAAGGCACAGCACTTCATCAAAGCAGGTCTGAATGCCTCTGCTCCAAGATGTGGCTGGCACCACCAGATTGAGGTGAGTTACAAAAAACAGAGGATGTCCATGGGTTGGAGCAGATTTTCTCTCCTTACCCAGCCAGGAACTGGCTTTGGGACACAGCATTTTCTATACATGTAGAAGAGCCAAGGAGACTGAGTGTGATGGGTGGAATAGCAGGAATATTAGAAATTCAGTGAAGGAGATGTTCCCTTTGTTTTGATCCAAGAGCTGTTAAGTTCTCATGAGCATTATCGATAGAGAAAGATTTTATATCCTGAAGTTAAAGGATCAATGAATTGTGTTTTCTGCTGGGTTTAAGCTCTTCCACCCCTTCCACAATGATCACAAGTCCCAAAATAACTTCACACTCTACTCCCCAGTTTTCTTCTCCCTGCTTTACAAGCTCCCTTTGGAAGCCAGGTAAAAGCAGAGAGGCACAAGCTGATTACCTAATAATGTACTTGCCATGGTGAGAGATTGCTGGATAAATAGTGGAGAAGTCACCTCTTAACTTTAAATGCAAGAGTTAACTCTGCCAACCTGCCCCCACTGATTCAAGCAGTTTCCAGAGAGTAAAAGACAAGATGGCCAATCCCTGGAAGTGTCCAAGGCCACGTTGGACAGGGCTTGGAGCAACCTGGATAGTGAAAGGTGTCCCTACCCATGGCAGAGGGTGGAACTGGGTGAGGTTTAAGGTTCCTTAATCATTCCATGATTCCACTGACCAAAAACATTCCCAGAGCCTTCTCCTGCCTGTCCCCTGTTGCTGGTCCTGGCTGTGTCCCTTCACAGAGTCAGTGGCTGGTGAATCTGGGACACATTTCCAAAAGTTGGGCTGCCAAGTGCTCTGCCTGTAGAAGTTTGATCTCTATCTCACAGGAACCTCTCCCTCTCCTTCTGCTGTGCACACTCCAGTCCTTGGAAGCGCACAAGGAAAATTCAAGGGTTTTACAGAAAAAGAAATGTGTCTCATGGATATGTATAAAATTGGCCAAGTCTTTGCAGGGGAACTGTGTGTTTCCTCCTCTTTGGACTTGCTCCTTCCTCCTCTTAACACGTGGAACAAATGTCTCCTTTGGAGCGTGATGGGGTAACTTGGAGAGGTCGGCAGAATTGCTACACATGGACCCTGGGCTGGTTTTATTTTTCTATTGAACCTTGATGGAAACGCATGCACAGCAAGTCAGGGCCTGTCCCTTTTCCTTTCTCCTTTCTCTCTCCCTCTCTCTCTCTCTCTCTTTTTTTTTTTTTTTTTTTTTTTTATTTCTTCCAGGAGTGCTGATGATAAGAAAAGCAATGTCTAAATCTTCTTAATGGTGTTTATGCAAGCAGTTTTGCTTAGCTGCAGTCCCTGCCACCCCCTCCCCCGTCCACCCTCCCCTCCCATCTCCCTGCTAATATCGCTGCTTCATTCCTTTCCCTGTTGGCTATTACTATGGACTACAGCGAATCTAAAACTAAATAATCCCCTTAGTGTCAAGTTTTCTGGGCTGAGCAAATAAATCTAACCAAATGCATTATCTAGGTAGAGGAGGCTGTTGTAAGGGGGAAAAAAGATAAAGGCTATTTTACTTTAAGGCAAAGAGTAAAGCCATCATTTTTCATTCACATTGTACTTTTAAAGTTTTTTTTTTATTATTTTATTTTAACTTTCCTGTTCAATCCTTTTCTTTTCCATTGTAATTAAAAAAAAATAAAAATAAAGAAATGCAGCAAAGCCTCTGATTTCAAGCATTAAATAGAGGGAGAAAGACTTCAGATAAGGTGCCATTCAAATCCCCCTCTCAGACGGGTAATTCTGATCAGGCAGTAAAGTGGTCTAAATAAATAAACCCTTCCCCACTTCTCCTTCCCTGGGGAGGGTGGATGAGGATATTAGAAAACTCATTTACAGGAGGAAGAGCACATGGAAATCTGCATGTCCCAGGATGAGATGCAGAGGTCTGGATTCAGCCCAGGACAGGACTGGATGTCTCCAGTGGCTCAGAATCCCAGTTTTGGAGATATTTCAGCTTGTGTTTGCAAGTAGGGGCAGCCCAAACCTGGGGACAAAATGCCTCAGACCTGGAGAATTGTGTTCTTTAACCCCCATTTTCATGGTCTTTGGACAGGTCTTGGAAAGCACAAGCAAAGCCATTCAGCTCCTGTCATCCAGCTCCTGCCTTGTACAAATCCAGGCCAATGGAGCTCCTCTGGGTTTGCAGCAGCCAAGAATCTGGCTGACATTGTCCCCTTCTCTGCTGGACTCCACACTTGAACCAGGTTTGGGCAGCTCTGCCTTGCTCACCAGCCTTCCCTCCTCCCTGATCCTACAGCCCACAGGGTCTGGGGAAAACATGGACCCAGAAACCCCACCGGAGCAGCCTCTGGAGTTGTGCACATTCATGAACACCATAAATGACCCAATACCAGCATCATTTACCTGAACTCATCCTCTTCATACCCATTTGTTTCAAACACAGACCAGATTAGGAAGATGTCTGGTGTGGCTCCTGGAAAAGCAGAACCCTTCTCACACGTTTCTTTAAAATAGAGGCATTTTGGCCAACATTAACCACTGACAAACACATCACTCCCAATGCCCTCCCTTCTTGCTTTTGCCCCCAGCTTTCCACACTGAGCATGACAAACACAGCTCCATCCCACCTACTCTGAAGGAAATTAGCTCTGCCCCAGCCCAAACCAGCACAACAAAATAAAACCCCAATGGGTTGTTTGGTTTGGATGCACGGGATCAGGGAAAATCAGGAAGATCTCAAACTGTTGGAGCTGGATGGACAAACAGTGTGAGGTGCTGCCCCCTTCACACACCTCACCCAGCCAAATTCTGCTCTTGTCTCAGTTCAAAGGGTTTTTTTTTTATCACCTGAACATCAGTTTGAGAATAATTAAGTCAACAACATTTTCTCTGCATTTGCTTTAATCCCTTTGTATATGTTTTTGGTTCTTCATGTCTGCAGCCAGCCTGCCAGGGAGATCTGCTTCTAAGATCCATTAATCTTTAAATTTCTTCTGTTCTAGACGGGCAGATATTCCTGTTTGAAATGGATTCATTGCTTCTTTCTTGTTCCTTTTTATTATTATTAACCAATTCTTATCATTTTAGACCCCTCCATGTTACAGCTAAAACCCCAGAAAGAAGAACAGATTGTTCTAGCAGTTGTTTTCATGAATCTTCTCAAAGGAAGTAAAATCTCAGGCACTGCTCACATTGAAAAAATAATGGCAAAGACCACTCCATTGTATTTTGGGATTGGGATCTGCAATAGACGTCAGCAGTGATGATGGACCAGCTCTTGACCTGCTCCTGGTCTGCACAGCAAGGACACCAGATGAGGACCAGGCTCAACCAATTTCCAACACAATAGCACAAGCATCCTGCTCATTTTAATCTAATATTCTTTGAAACATCTGCACAAAAATACCTGCCCAGCTAAGGATGAACTCCAAAAGCCAAAGAAAAACTGCAATCTTTGACAAACAAGCTGAAGGAAATTATGTGAGAAGGTCATGCTGGATTGATGAAGAACAGCCCCCACAAAAGGACTTGGGGGTGCAGGCAGTGAGGGCTGGCCATGCCCCAGCCCAGAAACCTCCCTGTGCTGGGCTGATCCCCCAGCATGGGCAGCAGGAAAGGGATTGGGATTCTGCCCCTGTGCCCCTGTGCTCAGGTGAGACCCCACCTGCAGAGCTGCCCCAGCCCTGGGGCCCAGCACAGGGAGGACGTGGAGCTGCTGGAGAGAGTCCAGAGGGGGCACCAGGATGAGCAGAGGATGGAGCAGCTCTGCTGGGAGGAAAGGCTGGGAGAGTTGGGATTGTTCAGCCTGGAGAGAAGCTCTGGGGTGAGCTCATTGTGGCCTTGCAGTGCCTGAAGGAGCCAACAGGAGACATGGAGAGAGAGAGGGCCTGGAGTGCCAGGCCAAGGGGGAACAAACAGCTCCCCACTGCCAGAGGGAACTGCTAGATGGGATACTGGGAATAAATTTTTCCCTGTGAGGGTAGTGAGATCCCAGCACAGATTGTCCAGAGGAGCTGTGGCTGCCCCTGGATCCCTGGAAGTGTTCCAGGCCAGTGTTGGACAGGACTTGGAGCAGCCTGGGACAGTGGGAGGTGTCCCTGCCCATGGCAGGGGTGGGACTGGGTGATTTTAATGTACTTTTCAACCCAGACTATTCCATGACTCTCTGATTTCCCATGTGCCCTAAGATATTCTGCAACTCCTTCCGTGGTCTTAAGGCATCACCCAGCACTTCTGTTTCCTGCAACCACATGCAGCTGAATTCATAAACCTGATGTTCTTTAGGACCCCCATCTGGGACTTGGAGTCCATCCTGATGATTCTGTGTCTTTCCTGATGCTCTATAGCTCACTACCTCTGCTTTTTCTGGTTTATATAAGGCTGAATCACTGTTGTCTGCTGGGATTCTCTGCCAGATGACTGGTCCTGGGATGGGGCCAGGGGCATGGAGCCAAGATGGATTGAGCCTGTCATACGATGTATGGGATTTCTGGGCTCAAGCCTGGAGGGCTTGGGAGGAAGAGTAGGACCAGGAGCCAAGCAGAGACAAGACAGCTCCTGGGACATGAGGCAGCAAGAGCAGGAAGCAGAATTGGCTGGGGGTATTTCTGAGCAGTGGGTTTGGTTGAACCATGCCATCCAGCATGGCCTCTTCACCAAACAAAGCCTGGAGGCTACCACTGGAAAAAAAGATCAGCCCTTCCTCAGGTGAGCACCCTGCTGTGCTTTCACTTTTGCTCAGTAATGTGAGGCTGGATCTGAATCAACATTCAAGGTGCTACTGTCAGTCCATGCTATTTGTTCTTATATTTGGAGGGGTCGGTCCCACACGAAAGAGCAGAAGGGATTTGTCCAGATCCCTCTGGTTATGAGTTCCAGGAATCCTTCTCCTGGAGATCAGACATGCACATTATGAGACAAACACAGGAGCACACAGTTGAAGTATCACAGGACCACAGGATATCCTGGGTTGGAAGGGACCCACAGGATCATCCAGTCCAACCCCTGGTCCTGCACAGACACCCCAACAATCCCACCCTGTGCCTGAGAGCATTGTCCAAATGCTCCTGGAGCTGTGGCAGCCTCAGGGCCGTGCCCATTCCCTGGGGAGCCTGGGCAGTGCCCCAGAACCCTCTGGGAGAAGAACCTTTTCCTGATATCCAACCCAAACCCCCCTAACAAAGCTCCAGCCATTCCCTGGGGAATGGAGAGAAGAGGTCACCAGGATGCTGGGATGTACCTGACAGTCACTGGAACACGTGTCTAAGCACAGGGTCAGCCAGTAACCCCCAGACCAAACATTTGTGAGCTACTAATGACTCTGTCAATAAACTGCAGCTTCACTGCTGGTGTCGGGTTTACACTGTGACTTATTAGCTCTTGGTGACTTGAGGGTCAAGGAGGTGAAGCAGCTTTCCCCATTCTTCATCAAGTGAATACTCCCTTACTTCCAAGCCTTTGCCACAGCGTCCTTACTCTTTTAGGAGCCTGGTGAATTTATTCTCACTGTGTCTGACCCTTTGCTTGATGGCACGTGTAGACAGTTGACATCCCACATTATTTTCCTTATTATTCCCCAGTTTATCATTTGACATCAATTTATGTGCCAATGCCCCAAGCAACTTCTCTTCTTTGGGTGTTATGGTCCTGCTGGGCACAAAGAGCTGCCTACAAAGCTGTGTCGCTTTTTTAGGCAAATCTTTTCCCTGGTACCTGCTGCTCCTGCCATCCAGCCTTGCCCATCACTCCTCAGGCTGGGAAAGCTGAGACACAGCTCTCTCTCTGGGATTCTCTCTTTGGCAGCAGCAAGGAGAGATTACAACCTACTCAACCCATGGAGAAGAGCAGGCAAACTGCTCCCAGCCTTTCCTTGCAGTCCAGGTGTATCCCTCTCCTGTGGCTTTTGTGAGCAAGCTGTGACTGGAAAAGATTTCCATCACTGCACCAGATCCCTGGCTCTGCCAAAACCAGCTGTACCTGCTCCCATAATCATTCCCAACCACACCATTTACCCACAGGTCTGTTTTTGTCTATTGCCATGGGTTCCCAGCAGGTTTTGACCTGGTGACAGATGACAAATGTGAAAAAAGTCTGCTAAAAAAAATGGGACCGTCTTCAACCTCGCTGCCAGCTTTCTGTCACCGTAGCATTCCAGGGCTGGGAGTGTGTGATGGCTTTGACCTTGATTATATATATACATGCCAAAAAAGGAGCCTTTGTTTTATTTTACTTGGCATTTGTGACCCAGGAATATAGGCTTGAAAGGGACCCTTTCCATCCACTAAGTTGGCATCTCTTCATTATATCCCTTTTATAATCTCTATTTCCATTGGGTTTTTTGTCCTTCCTTAAGTTTCCAGCCTTTTTGGGAGGCTTTTCCAGAGTGGGAATCTTCTCATGGTCATTGATTTCCTGCCTTGATTTACTCATGTCTGTTTTATCTCATTTTCTCCATTGCCAGCACTGTACTTTGCTGGGAGCAACCACTTCCTGTCCCTCACTTCTAATCCCCCAACAAATTTCCTGAATATTTCCTCAGTTTCCCTTTTATGGGAGAAACCAAGCCAAGCTCTTTCTGCCTCATGTGTGGGACATGTTTCCCTTAGCCAGCCATGGTTCCTATGGAGCCCATCTTTCCCCAACAGGGGGTGACTGGGAGAAATGGGAGTTTTTCCCCAGTTCTGGAATCAGCAGAGCAGAGCACGGGCATATCAACTCTTCCCTCTCTCCACTGGAAACACCTTTCCTCAGACATGCCACCATCTTTAGCTTTCCCTCCTTCCCTGGCCACAAGCCAGGAGAACACCTGTGACCCAGGCCTGGGTGTCCTGCATTTCTTATATCCTTGGACATCCTCCATCTTCTTCCCTCAGGTCTGGAACAGCACATCCTGACTCCAGCCCTTGCTCAGCTCTAATCCTGGCTCTCAGTGCTCCATCCTCTTGACTGATCCTGCATCCTAGAAGCTCCCTGTGCCACATCTGCCCACACTATTTCCTGCCCATCCCAAGACAAGCTGTCACAAGGTTGTCCTGACTCAGCTGTGCTGGAACTTCTCTTGGTTCATGTGAATCTTAGAGAGGTTTTTCCACACCTCACTACAGCTGGATGAAGAAATTAATAATTACAGGTTCTGTCATTCCTCACCCAGCCTCTGGCATATCTCCTGGGACTCCAAGGTGTCACCCCACGGGGACTACACAGCTGTCTTTTGTCCCCAGACAAAGCTATTGCATTTTTTTCCTCCTTATTTCCTTATTTCACAGTTTCTCAGCACAGGTGCTCTGGGTTGCTGAGTGCTGCAGGGAGAGCTCCAGGAGACAACATCTGCAGAGAAAGGACTCACTGTGACTTGGTCACAGCACTGGGATTTCCAGATCCTCCTCTAAACAGAACACCCTTAATAACATGTCTCTCCTCTTCCATGCTGTGTGCAGGAGATGCCAATGCCCAGCTTAGTGGCACCCCTGGGTGGCTGGACAAGGACTGTACACCCAGCAGTACCACTTCCATGATAATTCAGCTGGTTGGGATGGCCTCCAGCCACTGTCACATCAACACATGTGGGACTTTTGTTAGAGGGACCTGAGAAGGTCTCAGGACATCCTGAAAAGGGAAGGGATGTACTCCCACCAGGACTGGTGATGCCTCTCTGTGCTGAGCCAGGGAACTGCCCACCAACCTCTGGGAAGAACCCTTTATTCAGGAATTGCATCTGTCTGACATGGATGGTTTGTGTCCCAGCCTGTCTGAGAGATCTGTTTTTGGGGACAGGGTGGTTTCACAGCCTTACCTTTCTCATTAAACACTCCTCAGTGCCCAGAGGCTCCTGGTGCTCCGGACACAGGACCAAGCAATGGCTCCTAGCAGGTTTGGGGCCCATCCACCAGCTGGAAGGACAGTGCTTCCAGGGGGACACACACAGATGGGCTTCCAGGGAGAGAAAGTCTCTGAGTTACTTTGTTAACATATTGAAACACTTTAAAAATAAAATTCTATTTGTAAAAAACACACAGATTCCACTGAACTCATTCCTTCTACTTAAAACTGCCATCCCGGGGTAGCCCAAAAGCTTTGGAGAAGGCACACAGCACATCTTCATTAAGATAAAGCTGCCACGAGGCCAAGGGGGAATAGACAGAATTACAATTCACTCCAAATACTCTGTGCTACAGAGGGAGGAGTTTTGGCCAGAGATGCTGAAAGACATAAGTGATGGAGGACACGGATTCACTCCAGCTTCCAGAACTCCTCCTCTTCCAAACAAAGAAAAGCAAAGTTTTGAAGTCGATCACTGAAGGATTCAGACTCATCTGAGACAGATCAAAGCTTTTCGTTTCCACTGTGACAACATTCAGTGGTGTTATCTACATGGGAATTCTTAAAACACGGAAAAATCAGGGGTTTGGGACATAAAGTGGAAGGGTTTCCTTCTTCAAATGAACAAGCAGGACCTTATGGGATTGTCATAACTTCATTTTCCTTCTGTGCTTTCCTCTCCTAATTTAATTTTTTTATAAAATGAGTGTGACTTTCAAAGTCTGAGTGTTGGAGTCAACAGGATTGTTGGTAAAAAAATTCTATGTAAGTAATTCAGTGCTATAGTTACTATACATATGGCATAGAACATAAAAATATATTAATTTCTATAATACGTAGAAGTTATAGATTTGGTGTGGGACATACATCAAATATATTCCACCCCATAGACTATAGACAACAGAGAAGTTTGATTCTACAGTTCTGCTTACTCTTTTCCAGAATATTTGGGTGAAAAAAAAGCTCCAAAATAATTCCAAAAGCACTTGCACACAGTATCCTTTTTTTTTTTTTCAAGGAACTCACTGCTGTTAAACACAACTTAAGCCAAGGTTTTACTGGAATTTAAACAAATAGTAGTCTTTGACATAGGGAAAAAGCTATTGTAATAGTGATTTAAGGAAAACCATGGGGATGACAATGGGATCATAGAATATCCCGAGTTGAAAGGGACACACAAGGATCAAACTCCAGCTCCTGGCCCTGCACAGACACCCCAACAATCCCACCCTGTCCCCAGGAGAGTTATCCAAATTCTCCTGGAGCTGTGGCAGCCTTGGGGATGTGCCCATTCCCTGGGGAGCCTGGGCAGTGCCGGAGCACCCTCTGAGGGAAGAACCTTTCCCTGATCTCCAACCTAAACCCTCCCTGACACAGCTGGATATCCCAGATGCTGCTCATTCCCTGCCCAGAGCAGCTCAGTGGTGGGATCTGAGAGCTCTACCTCAGAGCACTGCATGGCACTCACTCATCCCAGGAGCCACAGACACTCCCTAATCAAATTCCTGCATGTCACACCAGTGGAGGGAATGTTTGCAGTCAAGTCCTCACTTTAATGTGCTCACTTCCAGCCAAGCATCCAGGAAGGACTCTTCCCCAAAGACTGCGCAGGATCTCAGCTGAAGTTTCCAACGAATGAGTGGAAAAAGTGGGGAACAGAGTGCTGGAAAAAAAAACAGAGGTGTTTTTAAGATGCTGATTTAGAGTGCTATTAAAAATGCTGCCCACATAGCCTTTTAACCCTCCAAGATATCAGATAAGTTTCTCTTTCCTGCAGGGAGATGAAGTGGCTGTCATTATCTGGAAGGGCTGTATCATATCGGAATCTGCCGGCGCAGGTCAGCGAGTCCGGGCTGTTCTGGGCCCGGCTCCGGCACTGAATTACATTTCCTGGGCACAAAGGCTGCAGAATGGGTGGGTGCTTTGTCATTTAAACTGCATAAAGAGGCAGAAATTGATTTTTATTGTGGATCTTCATATCTAATAAAGCTCTGAGGGGCTCTTTTCTTCTCCGATTGAATGGCCATTGAATGCTTTCAATCTAGTTCTGTGTTTCATGCCTAAACTGAATAGTGGCAGGAGGAAAATAGATGGGGGGAAGAGAGGCCAAGTCACTTTCCAGATTGAAAAGGATACAGAAGGGAAATAAATAAAAAAATAAAATAAAATAAAGTAAAAATGAATCAGGAAAAGAAAAGCCATTTAAGTGGAAAGGGGAACTTTCCTGGTGCTGAGGAAAAATTGCTTTGTGTGATGGACATACACAGCAGCATCTGCGGGCACAGGGACAGTGTGGGATGATGTGGGACTCCATGGAATGCTGCTGGGGGACCCTGATCTTACCTGCACCTCTGTACAGTGCTTTGGGACTGGAAATTTCCATCTCCCTGGCCAAAACATGTTAATAGTGTTCATCCCAGAGCTGCCCTGCATGTGTTACTCACGGTAACTGAATGGCTTCCTCTGCTATAAAACTGGAATGACTCCGTTTATGTCGACATTAATTAGAGGAGAGATTGGTTTAGAATACAGTGTTTTTTAATGTAATTAGTACCTAGTTCATCACATCCTCCTCAAATCAACAAAGAGACAATAATACATAATGGCTTTTCAGTTCCTCTTTGATATGTATTGCTCATTTAGTCCTGGTCCCCTTGGGGAGCTCCATCACAATTAACAAGGCCAGTAGCGTTAGCATTAATTGGTCGTGCTGATGGTCTGATCTAAGGTCCTAAGGACTCCTCCTATAGCATTGCAGACTGGTCAGACACTCCTGGGATCTCTGCCTAATTGAATGTTGAGTCTCTTGATCGTTAGACCCAGGAGGCAAAGTCATTGCCTGTTCAGAGGCTCAGCCTTTGAAGCAGCAGGACTTGGGATGAACAAAATGCTCCCCAACAGCCTGGGCAGGATCTGGAAGGGGGTTCCACTGGGGTGCCCTCCTGCCCATGTCCCCAAACCAGAGCTGTTCTGCACACCAGCATCTTCACGTTCTTTAACTTGTCAGCTCAGAGATGTCGAGGTCCCAGCACAGCTTCTCTTCCATGGCAATTTTACTGTTTTCAGTGGTCATCTGAGATCTGACTCACGTCCCTGAACCTCCACAGCCAGCAGTGGGAATCCCCTCCCATGGACACTGCAGCAGGAGATCTGACCAGCTCCCCACCACAAGACATCTTTCACGCTGAAGATATTTGGATTTGGTTTTCTTGCAGTTACCCAAAGCCATGCTGTAGGTGTCTGTCTTCTCAACTGCAACAAAATTAAGGTCATGAGAACTCCAAACTCTTGATGAATCCTGGACCTGAGCAAATGAAAACTCTCACATGTGCCTGAAGAGCTGGCCCTTGAGTTTGAACCATGATGGCATTGAGCATCCTTTGTCAGGAGAAGAGGAAACAGGCTCAAGTTGTGCCAGGGGAGGTTCAGGTTGGGCATCAGGATGAAACACTTTATGGAAAGGGTAGTCAGGAAACTGAAACAGCCCCAGGGAGGCGGTGGAGTCCTCATCCCCGGAAGTGTTCAAGAAACAATTGGATGTGGCACTCAATGCTCTGGTCTGGGTGACAAGGTGGGGATCAGGTTGGATTCCATGATCTGGAAGCTCTTTTCCAACCTCAGTGATTGAGTGGTTCCATGATCCCTGTCTTTCCTTGCATTTAAGAGCATTAAAACCTCACTGAGAGCCTGTTGAAATGTCCCGTGCCTCCTCAGAGCCACTGGTTACATGGCTGGGAGGGAAAAGCTGAAGCTGGAAGCTGGAAGCTCAGATTTTCTTTTCCCTGAGCTCCCTCTCACATCCACCCCCAGCTGTTTTATTCTCAGCACATAATAAGGAAGAGAAGCTGAAGATGCCAGCTGAATTTTTCCTCTCCTATCCTGGAGAAGAGAAGACAGCCTTAGAGGTTAAACAAAGCAAACCTCCCTTTGGACACATGACTCCTTCCCTGCACCCTTCCTTCAGGAAGGAGTTTTTCCTTAGTCTGTTATAAAATGGGAATGACTCCGTTTATGTTGAAAATAATTACAGGAGAGAACTTTAGGTTTAGAATAGAGATTTTTAATGTCATTTGGGTTTTCACCTGCCTGCTTCATCACCCATAGAAACCTCCTCCAAATCACTCTGCCCCAGGCCGTCAAAGGAATGCCAAAAAATAGGGTGGCTCCAACTTTAAATTCCCTCAGAGAATCTTAGAGCAGACCAAATCTTTCAGAGTGAGAGAAGGAAATCTGCAAAAGCATCTGACCTTCTCCCATCCCATAGCAGAGAGCTCAGCAAGAACCATTGGGAAAGGACCCACCCTTTCTAGCACTGAGGATTCATCTTTTTGGAACTGGGCCCCAAGCAGGGAATCTTCATGAAAAAATAAATAAAATAAAAACCAAAACTACAAAAATTGCTTTGTTTTTACAAATCCTGGTTGCCTTTGCCAAGAGCTCAGTGAAATCTCGAAAAGCGTTGGTGATCCAGAAAACCAAGGAAATGCCAGGCTGTATTCAAAAAGAGGGAATAATATTGAAAATGCTGTAATGGAATAATGGAATTACAGAACTTTATGATACACATTCACTCGGAATAATGTTCCCTATTCCGACCTCCCTGCCTCGGAATGCAGACACGGGAAAGGTCTAGGGGAGGGCAAAGGAAATTATTAAGGGCATGGAAAGACGTCCATGCAAAGAGAGATTAGAAAGATCATGGCCACATAATTTAGAGCTGACATGAATAAGAGAAGCCATGATAGAGATATAGAAAATAATTTGCCTTTTTCTCTGGTTTGCAGAGCTTTTGTGAGCTCAGTCTGCACTGGTTTTCCTTCAGATGCACATGGGAATCAGATGTGCTTGGCAAAGAGGAAAACAAGCATCATCAAGCTGGAGCACACATTCCAAGAGGCTGGAGTGGGGAATATTATTTGAGATTCCAGATGAGTCCCTTAAAGAAGTGTCCTTCTGGTACTGGAGGGAACAACCTTTGGATAAAAGAGGAATCTCTCAGAAACAAGATCATAGGATCCTTAAGGTGGGAAAAGGCCTCCAGGATCATCAAGTCCAACCCTCGACTGAATGCCACCATTAAACCCTGCCATGAAGTGCCACATCTACTCATTTCTGGAACAATTCCAGGGATGGTGACTCCACCGTTTCCTGGGGACCCAGTTCTATCAAGGTGGGTGTCAGACTTCACCACCAGGGAACAAGGGACAAGACAAGGGGAAACGGCCTCAAACTGTGCCAGGGGAGGTTCAGGTTGGATATTAGGGAAATTTTCTTCCCCAACAGCACTCTCCAGCCCTGGCACCGCTGCCCAGGGTAATGGTGGAGTTGCCATCTCTGGAGGGACTCAAAAGCCATGTGGATGTTGCACTTGGGGACAAGTGTTGGTCCTGGGCTTGGCAGTGCTGTGAGAATGGTTTGACTTGATGATCTTTGAGAGCTTTTCCAAACTAAATAACTCTGTGATTTTATGAAATTGTCTCTCAGCAGAGTGAGTTTTGTGTAAATGCTGTTTCAAGCAAGGTGTTCTAAAGAGAATGTGAATTTTGGAGAGGTACAAAGGGGCTCATACTCCTGAACACTTGTCCATTTCTTCCAGCAGTTGGTCTAATAAAAGGTTATTGAGGTCTCTCTATAGAAAGTCTCTCTTTTCAAGAGGAAGCACTTCTGACACTCACGATACTGTCCAGACTTCAAACCTTTCAAACTGTAGTCTTAGACAAAGACTTCCATCCATGGGCCGGAGGGAAAGGGGAATAAAACCCCAACCCAGCACACAACAAAAGTATGAAGAATGCAGACAACAAAGGTGCATGGAAGACCGGTCCAAATTAAATGTTGAGACTGCAGATGGACTCTAGAGACACAAATACCTCATTTAACCTCAAGGCACAATGAAGTCGCCAGGGACAGAAATGAAAGCAGAGATCAGCTGGGTGCCAAGTGGTTTGTTCTCAAGTTCCCTGAGGAGGAGAGAGCTCTACAGCACTTGACAGAATGGTTTCTATCCACTTCAGGTCCTGCCAGAATTAAAAAGTCGAGGTCTTTTTGACCTTTCTGAATAGTTGATGGGTGTATGCAGGTCTGAACACAGGGTACAGTTTCTCAAGGTATCTTGGTACATGTTCCCATGCAGTAAAGAATTCAGATTTTGATGTCACCAATTAATGGCAGGGAATTAGTGAAAGGCCTTGGAATGATGGAGGCAGCTGTACACACCTGTGTGGTTCTAACAACATCCCCTGAGATTCCCAGGGGAATTTTTCAGCAAAGCCTGGGGCAGAAGGATCTCAGCCAGGTCCTGTAGAGAAACGGGAGCACTCACAGTCTTTTAGGATTGGTTGGTATTACCTTACTGATTCAAGCTCCAAGCAATTTAGGAGACCATCAAGGAATGTCACAGCAGGCTCACCACTGAAATACAGACCTTTCTCAGCTTAAAAAAAGACACATTGAGTTGAATGGATTCTCCCCTAAAGGAGGAGCAGACTTGCTGCAATAGCAGCTGGAACAGGATAAGGACATAATTGAAGTGAGGTGGTGCCCAAAGTGGCAGGCCAGCTGGCCAGGAGTTTATAAACTGAGTGGAGAAGGGACTGCTGGGTATTACTGAGCTTTGCACTGCACATCATTCCTCTTAAAACATTTCTGCTGGGCTGTAAAATGTGTCCAGATTGAAAAAGAGCCAGGGAAGAAACAAAGAGGTAGAGCCCAAGATGAAACAAATCCTCCCTTGAACACCCAGCCTTAACTATAGGTTGGGAGCCCTTTAAAAGACTTCACCTAGAGGATAAAAGTCCTCTTTATTTTTGTTATCCACCACTGGCAGCTGGCTGTCCCCAGAGCTGAGGACGGTGAAGGACAGATGCTGCTCCCCTGAGGTTTTTCACTGCTGACCCCACTGTGAGTGAGTCTGATCCAAGAAGAGGGTCAACGATTGGGAAGTTTCCAAAGTGCCACTCTGTGGGTGAGGGCAGGCAGTGATAAGAGCTCCAGGTGAAGTGGTCAAAGCCAGACTGAAATGAGAGCCAGAGATGGTTAATGCTGTAAATTCCAACCTGAGACACCAGTTGAGTCTGTCGGGCTTAGAGTGGGAAGGGATTTTCCTTGGTTTTCTCTGGAGCACCCTCTCTTTGCAGCACCTGTTTGGATGTCACTCATGCTGGGTGTGTCTGGCTCCCTGTCAGATCCATGGGAATTGTTTTTGCCATGGAAAAATAAATGGCACCTTCTCACAGAATCCCATAATCACTGATGTTGGAAAAGACTTCCAAGATCATCAAATCCAACCTGTGCCTGTTCCCCATCTTGTTACCCAACCCAGAGCACTGAGTGCCTTCTCCAGGCATTCTTTGGATGCCTCCAGGGATGGGGACTCCAAACCTCCCTGGGCAGCCCCCTTCCATGCCTGACCACCCTTTCCAGGAAGAAATTCCTCCTGATGTCCAACATGAACCTCACCTCCACAACCTGAAGCCATTTCCTCTCATCATGTCCCTGTTCCCTGGGAGCAGAGCCCAACCCCTTTGGCTGTCCCCTCCTGTCAGGAGTTGTTCAGAGCCAGAAGGTTCCCCTGAGCCTCCTTTTCTCCAGGCTGAGCCCCTTTCCCAGCTCCCTCAGCTTCTCCTGGTGCTCCAGCCCCTTCCCCAGCTGGACACGCTCCAGCCCCTCAATCTCCTGAACTGAAGGGCCCAGAACTGTCCCCAGGACTGGAGGTGCCTCACAGGTGCCAGCACAGAGGGACAGTCACTGCCCTGGGCCTGCTGGACACACCATGGCTGGGACAGCCCAGGGGCCACTGGCCTCCTGCCCACCTGGGCACACCTGGGCTCGTGTCCAGCCACTGTCACCAACACCTCTATGGCCTTCCCCAGCTTTCCAGCCACTCTGCCCCACACCCTGAGCATTCCATGGGGCTGTTGTGATCCAAGTGCAGATCCAGCACTCGGCCTTTTTGACACTCAACCCATTGTCCTTGTCCCATGGATCCAGACCTCTGTGTGTTCTCCACAGAGGGACACAACTGGTCTCTGTCAAATGAAGACAAATCCTCCAAGGGGTTCCTTGAAGACCATCCCATCTCCACCTCTGACTCCTCTCCTGACCCACTGCTCCATGAGAGAGCAGGCCTGTGCAATCCTCTATAAAAGGATAACCAAGACTTTTTTTGTGATTGACTCAAGTGGATGCAAACCTTCCCCAAAGTTTCCCAGGGTAAAACTGCCTTTTGCATATCTTACTCCTTTGCCTTTCTCCTAACTCATGGCATGGTCATCTTTGAACAAATTAGTCATTTTGGTTCATTTTTGAACCATTGCAAGAGGCAGGATTTGGTGTTGGATGGCCTTCCACCCCAGTTTTGGTACAAATCTTCAATTTCTGTTTGTAGATCCAAAAAGGATCTTGTCTGAAATCCATCCTCACAGAGCAGGGTCTTTCCATGTTTTGAGGGGCTACCAGTGGGCAGTGTTAATGCTGCAGTTCTCCACCTGCCACACCTGCTCAGCAGTTCCTGCACTGTTCAGGTGGCACTCGCTTGCTGTTACACTTGAATTTGTGCAATCCTTGTTTTGGGGTTAATGGTTTGGATTTTACCTCCAGAAGCGTTAACACCTTGGATCTGAGCAGCCCTTGGTGACAGAATTTGGTGCCTGAGGTCAGCAGAGCTGTGGCTGGTGTGCTGCATCATCTGGGAAGAGCTTCCCCTGCCATGAACCCCAGCTGGTGCAGTGGTTTCTGGGTTTTTCCAGCAGGATTCCCACTCACCCTGCTCTGTCAGAGTGCGTGCAGCCGCAGAAACTGTCCCTCATCTCTATTAAAAAATATTCAAAATGATGCGGGGAATAGAAGTTTGAGTTAATTACAAATTATTCTCGATTTCACTAGCATTTTATTAACAAATCCACATTAATCCAGTATTAAAGCAGGGCGGGATTATAGGATTTCTCTCATCTGAAGCTTGGAGCAAGGAAAGTCTATAATAAACCTACCTATTCATTTGACACAAAGCTGTTCTATCAAATCTACCCCAACATGGGGCCCCCCCGCCCTTCCCTGCTACATCCATATGCAATCCTATACAATAGGAACTGTACATTTTTATGATTAAACAGGATGGATACAAACCCAGACTGGGGTAAAATTGCCTTCCCAGCACCACTGGCCTTGAAGAGGTTTCTCTGGCTTCCCAAGCTGTGCAGGTGATCGAGTGGGAGCACCTTCCACCTGGTGGAGACCTCCCAGCTCTGTGTTTGAGTCCATCTCCCCCACAGAACTATCCCCAAACTGTTTAAATGCCCACATTTAATTTAAAAGCCAGATGAGCCTATGGGAAAGGATGCTTCCTCTGCAAATCGAGGCTTACACCACAGGGTAGGACACACCGGAGGAAGGAACGGATCTAAGCTGGAAGAAATAAGATGGAAAGGCAGAACTGTTTCATCTTGATCCTGCCACGGTCCTCAAAATTGTCTTGAAAGTTTTCCCAGGGAGAAGCTAGTGAAGGACTGAAATAGTTTGCTTTAAGATATAATCCTTTTAATAAAATGTGAGGGTCAGAATTTCACGTTGGCACTGAACATTTTGCTAAATAGGGCATGATGAGTTTGCTGTTCTGCTCCTGGACTGGGCGCTCGTGCTTGTGTGGCGCGGGGGATGATAATTGCATGAAATCGCCATCTCTGCCGGGGCTGGGGCAGGTTGAGCACTCCAAAGTGTAACAGCTCCTGAGCTCAAAGGATTCTTCTTCATTTCACAGACCTGGCTAACAAAAACTTCTGCCTTGACAACAACCGAAAAAAAAAAAAGAGAAATGCAGGGAAAATGAAGAAACAGTTCGGCTTTTGCAGATCTTCATTGTCTCACTCATCGGGGCACCATGGAGATCTGAACACTGAAATGATTTCATTTTATCCCTACAAAACTATTCATTTTCCTACAGGTTTCTGATGCAATAAAAAGGGGATTTGCTCATGGATAATTCTGCTGATTCCAAAAGCTGCATTTCTGTCTTAGAAATCAGCATTTTCATCCAAATCTCATTGCTTCCCTCTTGACTTAGATGTGACACAGGCTTGGAGTTGGGCAGAAATGGGACTGTCTGGGACATGTGACATGCCCCAGTGATGGGGCTTGGGAATGGTTGTCCTTCAGAGCTGTGTTGGGCTTTTTAGCATCTCTTTATGTTACCTGCTGTCCAGGCCTGTTTTCCCAGGAATATTTTTGAGACTAGTAAACAAGGGAATATGTATTACAGAAGAGAGGTGAAGCCAGTTTCCACATATTAGAAAGTCAAGGGCAGTATTTTAATTTTTGGCAGAATTATTTTACTTGACCCTGGGTCTGGACCCAGAGCACTCTCTTCTGGAGAGATGGCTTCAGCATTTGCATTTTTCTTTTTCCCCGGGGGGAGCTGGAGACCCCACTGGGTCAGGAGGTTTTATAGCCCCCTGCACCTCCCCACCCTTGGCATTTAGGAGATCACTTCTTGTGTGTGAGCCTGAGCATCCCAGAGATTTTTGGGTGAATCACACAGGTGGGGTAAGGCTCTGTCCACTCTGTCCAACCTGCTGTTGGTCCCCAGGTCACCCCTTGGAGCCAGGCAAGGGCAGAGGGAAATGCTGCCCCAAGATGTCAGCCTTGATTCTGACTATGGATGATCTCAAAGGGCTTTTCCAACCTAAATGTTTCTCTGAGTCCTTGGAGCTCAGAGCCTGGACAGGCCCCAGTTCCAAGCCAGGGTTCCTGCTGCTCCTTGCACAGCCAAGAGAGAAGCACGGAGAGGTGAGCAGGAGTGGGAGTCACGCTGGAATGTCAGGGCAGGCACTGAACCCCTGTTGGGTTTTATGCAGAGTGGAACACGGATCCATGGATATTTCATTCCCACCACGCTTGTCTGGCTTCACTCAATCCACACTTTAAAGCAGGGTTTCTCCTCCCCAGCTGGAATGTCACAAAGAGCATGATTTGGTCTGGGGAACCACTCGGTGACACTTCCTGGGTGGCACAGTGTGGTTCCTGTAGAAAGGCATCAACAACAATGCTGTCAAACAGCATTTAAATTCCTGCCTTTTCCAGGTTGCACTGGAAAAACCATCACCTTTCAGATGGCTGCTGGGGGCGGCTTCAAGGGCTGGGGTGGAGCTTTCTTTGGAAGGGAATTTATTGTCCCTCTGCTCATTGCCAGGTCTCTGCCACCTTCCCTGCAGATAATTTGGATTACAAACAGCCCTATTGTGCCTGTGACTTCAGGAGCCCCCTGATAAACAAGGCTGAGGAGGGGAGCTGACGTGAAAATATGAGATTCCTCCTGCCCACAGCCAGTGCCAAGATCCCAGACAAAACACACCATCTGCATCAGGTCCTATTATTGCTCTGGAATTTGTAAAGAAAATAAGAAAGTGGTAAAAAGAGAACAAGCCCAAGGAAGTTATTTTGCAAATTAGTCATGATTTTCAAGACAAATTATGCAATTGAAGGAGTTCCAGGACAACAAATGGGTTCAAGGCCAAGACATCCATTAACAGGACCATTTGTATCAAGAAGTTTCTTCTCTCCCACCTCATCTCAAGCTCCTCTTTTAACTTTTTTTTTGGGGGTATGGGTTGAGATATGGATGCACAAGATCACTGAATGCTCTCCTGGCTGTCCTTAACCCTGATCTTAAAGCCAGGGGGAGGCAGTGATACCTAGGGGGTATGCTGAGGATATTTGCCGCTGGTACTGAACTGGGAGGAGCTGTTGGCTCCCTGGAAAGCAGAGAGGCCCTGCAGAGAGCCCTGGACAAGTGAGCAGCTGTTCCAGGCTACCCTGGAAATAGAGTGGGGAAGGAGGGGCTGGAGAGCAGAGTGGGAAGATGAGGTCCATGGCCAGTTGGATCTGAGTCAGGAGTGGGACCAGGAGGGACATCCCTGTCCTGGGGGACATCAGGCCCCACATTGCCAGCCAGGCCAGGGAGGAGATTGTCCTGCACTGGAGCAGCCTCACCTCGAGGTCTGGGGGAAAGTTTGGGTTCCACAATATCAGAAATGCCTAAAGCTATTGGGGAGCATGCAAAGGAGGGATGTAAAGATGGTGGGGGGTCTCCAGGGGCAGCCATATGAGAAGTGGATGAGCCCATTTGTCTTGTTCAGCTGGAGAGGAGATGGAGGTTAGACCTCACCCTGATCTGGAGCTCCTCCCAAGGGGCAGCTCCAATCTCTGCTCTCTGTGACCAGGGGCGTGTCCCAAGGAAACAGCTGGAGCTGTGCCAGATTTGGATGTTGGGAAAAAGCTCTTTCCCCAGAGGGTGCTGGGGCACTGGAACAGCTCCCCAGGGAATGGGCACAGCCCCGAGGTGCCAGAGCTCCAGGAGCATTTGGACACTGCTCTCAGGGATGCACAGGGTGGGATTGTTGGGGTGTCTGCGCAGGAGTTGGACTGGATGATCCCTGTGGACCTCTTCCAACTCAGGATATCCCAGGACTCTAACAGGAGCAGAATCCAGGGGACCTGCAGCCTGTTTGTTGCTGCTTGGAGGCGCTGGGAGGGAAGGACAGACCTCGCTGACATCCTGGACAACACAGGACCTGGGAAAGCAGAGGCAGCTCCCATGGGAGATCTTACAGGATGTGGAGCGTTCTGGAGCACGAGGCCCATGGGAATTGCCAGGCTGTCTCTGCTGGTTCCTTGCTGGTAATACCAATCCTTCATCTCCCAGCCTGTCCCAGGCCCCTCCTGAGCTCCCCAGCACAGCCAGAACCAGCCATTAAACACACCCCAACAAGGCTCAGTACAAGGCTTCCAAAAAGCCAGGCTCAAAATAACTCCACTCTAATGCAAGCAGCAGACAAAGGCAAAGAAAAGCAGAAGAGCAGGCACCCTTCAAGCTAAAGCATGTTATTAAGGAATATTCCTTTTTTGAAGTTTGTTGATTTTATTTTTATCATATTTTAGCACAAACCCTTTTCATGTTATAAATTAAGTAACTGCTGCAGAAGGGTTATGTTGTGGGGTGTTTTTTTTTTTAAGATGCATTTCCTATAGAGAGATTTTTAAAGTTTCAAGTAAAAAAAAAAAAACACAACAAAAAACCTAAAAAAAAGAGGAAAGCTGTGTTGAATTATGTGATACATTGAAATTAAAATGAAATTCCAAATTATCTTGCAGTAAGGGGCTGATGTGGACTGAGTGATAATAAATAAAGGTTAAAAGGACATTGGCAAGTCTTTTTTCATGGCTTTCAATTTTTCCCCTCCCTGTTGTTTGTAAAAACCTCTTAGAAGATTAAAAATAATATTTCTTTCTCTATTGATTTTTTTTTTCTTTTCCACATTTGAAAACAGCATTTATTTATTTTCTGTGTTTCTAATGGAGCTGGGATTAATGTGGCTTTATTTGGTCTCTGCTTGGCTTGTGCTTTCAGCTTGTGAAGGGACTTGGTGCAGCCCAGGGAAGGATGATCACCAGCAGGATGGCAGGAACTTAGCACCAAATTCCTCAGCATGTTCCCAGCCAGGAGTCAAGGTCATCAGAAAATCTTTTGACCTTGGTGCAGCCACAAAAAAAAAAACTCATCTCATTTCACTTAGATGCTCTCTATCCTTATGTCTTGGGTTCTGCCTGGTCCAAAGGCTCCATCCCATCATGTCCCAAGTTCTGGAGGGAAGAAGAGATCACAAAATCATGGAATTCCGGGACGGTTTGGGTTGGGATGGACCTTAAAGCCCATCCTGTTCTACTCCCAGCCATGTGCAGGGACACCTTCCACTACCCCAGGTGGCTCCTGTCCAATCTGGCCTTGGACACTTCCAGGGATCCAGGGGCAGCCACAGCTTCTCTGGGCACCCTGTGCCAGGTCCTGCCACCCTCACAGGGAACAATTTCTAAATATTTGGTGGGATCATTTATGGTGAGTAAAACTTTACATCCTTCCTCCTTTGGGTTTCCTTCTTCTCTCTTTTTACCCCAGAAAACAACTGACCAAATCACCTTTACTCCTTCACTCCCTTACACTGCCCAACAACAATTTTGGGAAATTTTATGAATTGGAAATTTTTAGGAAAGTGGATCTTATTCATGTGGGAATGCTGTTTTCTTCAGTAAATATCAGTTTTTATCCATAAAAATGCATTTTTATAACGAGATATCATTTTTTTTCGAAAAAAACTGGAGCTGTATCACATGAAGCCGTGAGGGGGTGGGACCTCAGGAAAACATCTGCCCATCTTTCCTGCTGGATCCACCACCGTGTTGCCAAGGTCAGGTTGTAGTTAGGTAGGGGTCAGGCTCTGCTCCCAGGGAACAGGGACAGGACAAGAGGAAATGGCCTCAGACTGTGCCAGGGGATCTTCAGGTTGGACATCAGGAGGAATTTCTTCATGGAAAGGGTGGTCAGACATTGGAAGAGGCTGCCCAGGGAGGTGATGGAGTTCCCACCCCTGGAGGCATCCAAGGAATGCCTGGAGAAGGACCCCAGTGGTCTGGGCTGGATGATGAGGCAACAATTGGACAAATGTTGGACTCAATGATCTTGGAGGTCTTTTACAGCCTCAATGATTCTGGGATTCTGTGGGAGGAAAAAAAAATAAAATAAGAGAAAAAAAATTTAAAAAAAATTAAAAAAAAAATAAATTCTGCTGTTTGCGCTGCACCTGGGGAATTCCCTGCCAGAGGAAAAGGTGCAGCAACCAAAATTACTTTTTAGGAACATGTTAAACTTCAAATGCTCCTAAGGACAATCCATCCTAAAATCCAAGATGTGAAGAGGGAAAGTGGCATCCCTCTTTAGAAGCTGGGCTGGCTGTGACCCCTTTGCAGCACTGGTCTATTGCTATTGCCTGGGACAGGGCTGATCCCATTCCCACAGCAGGGAGCTAAGCAGCATCCCAAAAGCTGAGACAGCTCCTGGCATCCATTCCAGCATGATATGAGCCAGGCTGGAGTGAGGCTGCAGGAACTTCCAAGTCTTGTCCTCATCAACCTAAATGCTCTTTGGGGAGGAGGCTGGTGTTTCACTGGTTTTTGAGGGGGTTATTTATGCATCCACTTCCAAGAGGAAATCCCAGGTTTGGATATTCCATCTGCCTTTAAATTATTATGGAGCAGAGGATTTAGAGGGTTGTCAGAGCAGGTGGCTTTGGCTTCACACCTTCTGTTCTGTGGTCTCCACCAGGGGCACTTTTGTCTTGAGCCTCCTTGGGTGTGGTGGAAGAAGCTCTGGAGCTCGACGGTGCTGGCATACCCAGGCAAAGTCACAATGGCTTGGAACACCCAATATTGTGGGCAGAGAGAGTCTGGGATGTGGGTGAGGTGCAGCAGGAGGATGTTGGGAATGCAGACAGCACAAGGGAGATGATGCCCAGCAAAGATCTGCCAGCAGAACTGGCAAACCCTGTGGAGCACTGTGGGGAACCTGCAAACCATCCCTTGTCTGTGGGTCATCCGTGCACAGGGATGTGTTTCCTGACATTCCCTTATCTGTGCATACCTCATATGGCCCATGCTGGGCTGGAGAAGACCCTCCTAGAGAAGGCTGGGCATTTCTTTTTGGGTGTCCCAGCATGTCACCAGTGCAACTAAAGCTCTGAAACCCTCTGGTCTTTGTCCAGCTCTAAGCTCTTTAGAAGGGGGGAGTCTGCCCAGACATACTGGTGTAGGGCCCAGCACAGCAGGAATTTTCAGTCAAAAAAAACCCCTAAAACCCAATAAGAGAACAACACCAATAGATGCTGCTGAGATTTAATTCCTTGTGAGTGCTCCTTGGGATGATAGCTGGTGTTTTAGGGTCCTCAGTGTGCCAAGAAAAGGGTGCCGAGAGCCAAGGTGTTCATTTTTCAGTCTATATTAAGACTTTTAAAGCCTTTGCTGTGTGAAAGGAAATATTTCCAAGTAGATGTGTTTCCTAAAGTCAAAACCCAAGGAGGAAAGGCAAGGAGCAGCCCCTCCCTGGGGAATGGATGGGCATGGCTGGGCTCCCATCCATTTCCCTTAGCCAACGGAGAAATGTCCATGAGCAGCTGGGATATGATCAGTTCCATGGAGCCTGCTCTAAATCCCCGCAGGAGAGGCACATGAAATATGCAGGATCCATCCACAGAAGGGGGTCCTGGGGGCTCAGGGAAGGAAAAAGGGAACAAAATGAAACCCTCCCAGTTTCCAGGTCTGCACTGGGAGCCCAGCAACAAGTCCAAAGGCTGCTTGCCTTGCAAGCGGGAAGTTTCACCAGAGCAGACTTTCTTATCGCTCTGCCTACAACGGGGCTGATACTTTATTAGCATCTTCCCCGGTAATCCCAGCAAAACTGAGGGAAAAAAAGTGTCAGATCAAAAGGGGGAGTCTGAAAGCGGGCGGCTAAGCAGGTTGCTGGGATGCTAATGATTGCTTCCCTCATTCTCTGAGTGTCACGCACAACATCCCTAAGCCCGGCGCGGCGCGTAAGCCACACAAATAGCCATATTTGTTAACATTCATGTGACTCTTTCGTCTGAGCTGTATTTCCTTGAGTACACCACAATGAAGAGTTTCTTTTAATAGGGATCAACCAGGAAAAACAACTGTGAGGGACTTTTCTCTCCCTCTCCCTCCCTCCCTCTCTCTCTCTCTCACTCCCTCTCTCACTCTCTCTAAACCTTTTACACTGCGGTTGAACAAGCCTCTGGATAAAGACTTTATCCAAAAACCCCCTCTTTAAAGTTATTTCAAATTTCTCTGCAAGGCTTTCAGAAATCTGTTTGTTTGAGGGCAGAATTAGATGTGACCGGCGTTTTATTGTGACATAAAACCATATTTCTTCCCTGGAAGATTAAAAAATAAAATCGGTTAATAAGAAAAGCTGTCAGCAACAGAAAATGGCTGACATAATCCGTTTATCCTCCGAGCAATAAAGATATTGGTCCTTGGGAGTCTATCCTCTCTCTCATGTTATTTCGCCCAAAACATTATCTTCCCAGCATTCTGATGGATTAAGAAGTCATATGGGAGATAGCAGGGAAATGACAGATACAAAAAAAAATAATATCCTTTCATTTCCCCTCCTCCCTGCACTCTCTCTCTCTCTCTTTCTCTCTCCCATTTTCTCCCCAGCCCCTCCTTTCCCTGCCTCCCTCTGTCTCTTTCTCTCTGTCCCCTTGGAAAAGTGCTCCATCTCTTTATTCCCAGCATCCCAGAGCTCTGTCAAAGTCCCAAGCCGCTAACCCCAGTGTGGCGGAGAGAAGCGACTCAGAACTTCTTGGTCCCTCTCACGCACGTGGAAGCACAGCTTGGCACCATTCCATATCCAAATACGTCTTGAATTTTTAAGGATTGTTGTCCCAGCTCTCTGTCCCCACTCTGAGTAACTTGCTGGAGGAAGAGAGATTAAATTCACCACTGGCTTTAGATGGACCAGAGTTGGGGCTCTTTCCTGGGGTTTTCTGGTGGTGAAATCCATGGATGAAAGAGAGCTCTGGTCTTTGGAATCCTCTTCTGCACCCACAAACCTCTTCTTGATGTTCCCTTGTAGAGAAGTGCAGCCACTACAGGCGGCCATCTCCACCCATGTGTGATCAGTTCTGGTGGCCTCATTCTTGGTCTTGGGGACTCTGATGGCCCTGGGGCTCCTGGAGACTGAGGTCCCAGGGCTCTGGGACACGCTGCTGTGACCCTGATCTGGTGTCCAGTGGCTGTCTGTTCCTCGTGAGTAGTCTTGGCATTCCCCCTTCCCTGAGGGAATCTGAGAGCTCCCTCTGCCCCCAGCTCCCACCCTGCCGTGGCTCAGTCTGACCAGGGCTTGCTCCAGCATGACCACAAATCATGGGAAGGCTTTGGAGGTGCAGGATTCAGGGCTGAGAGGGATGGGAGGTACCATTTAATCTCCTCCCCCTGCCCAGGGTGGGATCACACTGATCTAAAGCAGCCCTGAGACAGGTTCACCCTTCCTAAAAACATCCCACGTTGGTCATTCTGCTACATCCCAAGGAAATTTATCCAATTGTTTCTTTATCTTTACCACCAGTGTTTGTTTTTTTTTTTTCTGAGCATCTGACTTAAATCTTCAATGCTGCATTCCCAGAATGGTTTGAGTTGGAAGGGGCCTTAAAGCTTCTCTGGTTCCACCCCCAGCTATGGGCAGGGACACCTTCCACTAGACCCCATCCAAACCCCATCCAAGCTTCTTTATCTTTAAACAGAAAAAAAAAATAAAAATCTACTTGCTCTGGCAATCTTCATGGAAATTTTTCTCTCTGATTTATTCCATGTTTCTTCTCTTTTGCATCTTATGGGCATTTAAATTAATTTCTTTACTCTTTGCCCAGCAGAATCAGCTCTGCTATGCTATTTCACCTGATTGAATGGATTATGAAGGATGTGGTGTCAACTTTTTGCTCACTACTTACCCAACATCCAGGTTGGGTTGTTTTCCCATGGATGTTCCCCCAGATATGTCCACATATGTCACAGGCTGGTTTTCATTTTGAGAACCATGTTATAAAATGAAAAATACTTAAATATAACCATGATAAGATACAGTATTTAGAGACTATAAAATCACAGAATTGGGGAATGGTTTGGGGTGGGAGGGACCTGAAAACTCATCCAGTGCCACTCCCTGCCATGGGCAGGGACACCTTCCACTATCCCAGGTTGCTCCAAGCCCCATCCAATCTGGCCTTGGGCACTTTCAATTTGAGTTTTCTTTAAAAATGACAAGTCAATCGGTTTTAATGTCCATTAAAATTGCAAAGTGCAGCATGGAGGGATGGGTACAGTTGTTCCATAACACTCTGGGTCTCAAGAACAAAAAAATTTTCTTTCTTCTGCCAACAGTTGTTTCCCATGGTCAAAGAATATATGAAAATTAAAAAAAAAAAAAAAATCACATATTCACATATTGATGACAGTTTTACCAGGCTGAGAATGGTTTCAAGATTTCTAACTATTTTGGACTGCACTAGCAAGAGAAAAAAAATTATATCCTGAAAAACGTGTTGGGACACTTTAAATGTAGTAGAAGACAAAAATCATACCAATATGGGTTTTAAAGTGTCATTTTCCTTCAACATTTTGGTCTTCAACGCTTTCCACCAAAAAGCATAGATTTTAAAAAGTTCTATCAACCTTTAATCATTCTTGAAAGTCCTTAAATCCCTTTTCTCTTCCTTCATTAATGAATACCAACATCTGCTTGCTGATACTTGTGTAGTGATGAAGGAGCTTTCATATCCATCAGCCTGACACCAGAAATATCAACACCGGACTGGAGACGTCCCAATAAAATTCCCTTCCAAGAGAAAACCTTTTCCATTCAAAAACTCCCACCTTGCTGAATGGGCAGTTCTTACCCCTTCAAACAGGGTATAAAACCCAGAATTTTGGTGACAGCCACATCTTCACACATTTCTCTTCACAAGGACATCCAACTTTCAGCTGAACTTTGAAGCAGACACATTCCGTGTTTTTATACATATATTTACATGAGATTTATGCATGAAAATAATAAAGCCCCAATGTGAATGTGAGAAGCTGATTTTCCCAGAACTGACTGAAGAATTGTTAGATTAGACCATCCCAAAATCTGACCAGACTGCACCATTATAATGCACTGAAAATCACAATTCACTTCCAGTAAATATTCCTTTTCAGTGGAAAGATTTAAGCTGAAAATCATGTTCAGCCTTAACTCCACCCACTACTTTTGTGCCTACCCAGGCATGATGCTCAAAAACATTTTTATTTCCAAGATGGGGCAAAGAGGAGCCTGGAGGTTCTGTCCCAAATGCTGACAGGCAATTCAAGGGATTTCCGGGGGTGAAGAATGACCAGGTGAAAATGCATAAATATGTGGGAAAAGGAGAACAAGGGAGTCATCTGCCTATCAGCAGCAGCTCAGGTGGCTCTCAGGGGAGGAGGTGGCACTGATCACAAACAGAGGCAATGGCGGGGTTGGGGGGGTGAGAGGGGGAGGAGTGTATTTACTTCCAGCTGAGCAAATTTGTCAATCGCCTGTAAAACACATGATTACCATGGAATTACATGTATTACATTCCATGTTTATCCTGATTCTTATTTAATAGAGAAGATACTCTCCAGGGCCGGACTCACAGAAAACCAAGGAGGAAATGTAAGGAGCAAATCTGGGATTCAGTAGCAGCTGAATGGAGGAAATACTAAAGTAAGAAAGTGGAGGGTTGGAACTAAAAGCGTGGCCATGATCTAAAGAATGGAGGTGAATCAATATCACAAAACTGGGCTAACCCTCCCACAGAAGATGTTTTACAAGCCAGTGTGTACTTTTGATTAAATAACTGTGCACCCTCTAGTTTTCCTGCACAGATTGTGGTTCCCAAAGCTCTGGTGAACCTCGTTGATACCATTTTTGGTTTCACATAAAAATTTCCCTCAGCTGCTCCTTCCTATGGTGACCTTGGGCAGGACACCTCTACCTAAAATATCCATAGACCTGCTGCTGGGGACTGTGTGAGTGCTCTGGAACAACAGAGGTAAGAGGGAGGAGGGGGAAGTGCTCCATGAAGGATGAAGGGGCACAGGGATGAGTTCCCATGGACACACCTCCTGGAGGGCAAGTCCAACTAGATGATGCCTCTGCAGCCAAGCATTCACAACATCTTGTCATGATTCATTGGCTCTAAAAGCTTTGAGAGGGCTTTACAATTTCCCAACCCCATTTGTGTCACTACCAAGACCAGGGAATGATCTTCCCATGGGAAGGGACTCTTCCTTGCTCTGTGCATGAGGGAGTCACCCTGGTGATTCTTGAAATTGTGGGGCATCTTCTAGGCTAGAAACCCATTTCTTTTGTGACCTGGAGAGAGAAACTCTACTCTTAAACTTTCTCCCACCAGTTTAAGAGGCGAGACCTCTCTGGGTATGACCCAGTCTGTGACAGGAAAACATGGAAACCACGGTGGCAGTTGGTGACGTTATCATCTCCCTTTGGCACAACCGGAGAAACCAACATGACTGGGACAGCTGGATTTGGTGTGAGACCACCCTCTGTGACCTTGGGGGTCTGGGGCACTGTTCTGAGACACCCCTCAGGGTGATCTTTTCTCTCTAAAATTTCCCATTCCATGGTGGCACTTCAAGGGTTCCTCAGGATGCAGTTAGATGAGGTGAGATCTAGATCCCAAAATTACCCTTTCCCGAGGCACCACAGAATTTGGGCAGCCCAAAAGCCCCAAACAGGCACCAACCTTCAGTATTTGCACCTCTGCTGATGAGTAGCAGCACCCTCTGAGTGCTGCTGGCTTGGCACAGGCACAGGAGACAGTGAGGAGGACGGAGAGGAGGAGACAGACACACACACACACACACACACACATGCTCACAGGGATAAAAAGGATAACTGGATCCATGAAAATAAGCCAAGCACTGCCATCGTCGGTCTAAATGCAGATAAGTATTGTACTGAAAACAAAGATTACTTGTACTTTGTAGATAGAGACGTGTTTTGTTACAGGATGCTTTGTATGGAATTGGGTCACAGCAGAATATGAGCCAACTCCCCCCCGCCCGCCTCCTCCCAACCTCCCTCTCCGCCTGCCTATCCTTTGAATCTGGAGCCAAATCTCAAGGGTAACAGAGTAGAAATTGCTACAGTTTCTCCGGTTTTTTCCCTTGGCTGGGATTTGCTTTTCATTTGTGGGGCAATACTCGCGCCTCTCTGCCATTCATCTATTAATTAATGTCATTGATTAGGAGCTGCTCCCGCTCAGCCTTGTGTTTGCAAACCTCTGGAGGAAGTGGGGGGGGGGTGAGGTGCATCCAAAGGGTCCCAAATTCAAGTGCTAAGGGAAGCACCAAAGCTTTGCTCCCCTCCCCTGTCCTCGCAGGCCCTCACCTTATCTTTGTGTGCCGTCACATGTCCTCTTTGCCTGGCACATGCTGTGACCATCACCTTGGCGTTTGGCCACTCGCTTCTCTTTCCCCAAAGCAAAGCATCTCCTGATGGCCTTCAGGAGTTCTCCTGTGCCAGGAAAGAGTTGGCACCCACATTATTTATGGGTCCTATGGTCTGCCCAACCCTTGGTGGTTATTCCACTCCATGACTTGGGCACGTTCTATGGAAATTTCTCAGCAAACCAAAGTTAACGCCCAAGACCTTGGCCAGTGGAAGCCTTTCTAAATCCCAGGCTTCTCCGTTTCTTCTCCAAGACATGACAACTGAGATTAAGTGTCCCCAGAATCCTTTGATCTTTGCCTGCATGCTTCCCCTGGGTTCCTTTCCTTGGTTCTGGATGTTGGCACTCCTGAGTGAGTGTGTGACTTGTCATGAATGCCACAGAAGAAAGGACATCCAAATTCCAGCCGTGCTGACATGGGGGGGTTAACCAAGAAGAGAGTTTTCTGCTACCTGGGAAATGCTGATTTCTTCTTCTTGCTCCTGACAGAACAAAAACTGCTTTGGGGCTCTTTCCAAAGAACCAAAGCACCATGTCAAAATGTTTGTACCACAGCTGGAGAGATGGATGAATTTTTCTCCAGATATTGAAGATAGAATTTATTTTTTTCTTTTTATTTTCCATTACTTTTTCTTCTGTTTTCTTCTAATTTTTTTGTCTTTTTTTTCCTTTTTAAAATGTATTTTAGTTTTACTTTTTTCCTTTTCTTTTCTTTTTTTTCTTTCTTTTTTTTTCTTCCTTTTCTTCTATTTCTTTTTTCCTTTATTTTCCTTTATTTTCCTCTTTTTATTTTTTCCTTTTTCCCCATTTTTTTCTTTAACCAGAATACCAGGGAACACCCAGCAACAGGACTTTGAGAAATGGGCCAAATAAGGTACATCTCTGAAATTTGTGACCTCCGAGCTCTGACACAGCATCTAAGCCCAGACCTACCAGCCTTCAATCAAGATTCACAGAAAATGTGAAACATTTTGTTTCTACAAAGCACAGGGAAGAATTTTGAGTTAGTGGGCTCTAGCTGTCCATTGGAATGTGCGCTATTGGATCATGCTGTGACTGCTGGTAACTGCTCACTCTTTATAGGAAATCAAGCTTCCAATGGCACAAGCTAGAAATTTGAGTGGACTTACATTTCCTTGCACTGTTACCAGTCTCAGACTTACAATTGCCTTCAGGCAGATGCCACCTGAACCACCCTGAGCCATATGGTATCTCTGAACCCTCTCTGATATGTGGGACTTCCTCTCATGGGTTGCCCCCATCACCAACAGCCTGGGAACTGCAGGGTTTCTGGCTGACACCACACAGAACATTCCCTTTTCCACACCACGGATGAAGCACAACAGGTGGGACACTTCAAAACATCCCCAGTGTAGTCCAAGATGGCAAGACCATGAGCTGCTGGACTTAAAATCTGCCTAAAAGTGTTCAAAGCCAGGTTGGATAAGACCATGAGCAACCTGTTTTAGTGGGAGATGTCCCTGTCCGTGGCATGAGGTTGGGACTGGATGATCTTTAAGGTTCCTTCCAACCTTTATATGATTCCATGATTTTTAGCAGCTAAAATGATACATAGGCTGGGTTGGACCCTCCTAATCTCTCCAGAAAGTCCAGATGCCATTTCTTCAAAGATGTCATTTCTTCCAGCTCTGAGTTTGGGGGTTCAAATTGGTGCCTGAGTGTTACTCAAATAAAGAGGTTTTTTTTTTGCCAGTGCTGAGTCAGATGTCACTTCCTTCCTCTCTCTACGCTTCACCCAGGGCCTGATCCACCCCATTAGAGCTGATGAATCCCCAGCGAGCACAGACGTCACGGCGTGGTGCAGCATAAAGTTTTTATGGGTGCAGGTTGGGAATGAGGCGCATAACTCAGCGCTCCGGTGCCACTTGTGAGTAATGCGCCCATTCCGCACTCCGCGGATAAAACCTTTATGACCCTCCACAGCTCCGGGTATTGCATCTAATATATGCACCACTATAATGACAAGCACTGAAAACCTGCTTTTTTAACCTGTTTTCTTCCCCCCCATCATCTCCCTTTCTCCTTCCCACCTTTAAATACCCCTCTGTGGCTGCTTCCTGGTGCTCCACTTCTGTTTTGTCAACTGCCTGGGGAACCCACTCCATTGATATTCTGGACAAGGTTTTGATTTGGGGAAAAAAAAAAAAAAACAACCTACACCACAGAGTGAGCGGCATAATTTAAAAATCAAAGAAATTCATTTCAGTAGTAAAAGGTTAACAGCCTTTAGGAGGAACACTTTTTAATCACCCACGTCTAGACTCTATCACTCGAATCACCGGCAGCGGGAGTGAAATATGGCTAAGCCCCCGTCACCAAACAGCACCTAAAGACTGTTGTATTTAATCATGTCTGTGCACTAGTTATGGATTTTCATTATGATTCCCAATGCTGTTGCGCTGTGTAAAATATTAATATCCATAGTAATGATGCATGAAGCTTGGAGTGTAATTTCTTCACTCTCCTTGTCTGATATTAAATTGTTACCACTTTATCATTTGTGTAGAACTGCACGTTTCAATTAATCTTTCCGTATCAGTAGCCCTGATTAATATAGATCATGATTCATAAGCTTATCGTCACTATAGTTTTAACAGATCATTTATAAAGATCTTAAATTTCAGGGCCTGGGAGGCGCAGCCACTCTGTCCAAGGCTTTTCTCACTTCTTGCTCCAGCAGGTTTCTCTATTCACACAACTAATTCCGGGAAAGAAAATTAGCCAGATAAAAATGCCTCCTTGATTTTTCTCTTTTTTTTTTAAACTTTCCTCAGAGCCACCTGTAAACTTCTTCCGTGTTCACCTCATAGAGCAGGTGAACATCAGCTCTCATCAGCTTTGGTTTTCCTTGGTTCATCCCCTCCATGGGAGCTGCCCTGGGTGCTCACATGGGTTATCATGAAATCACAGCGTTGTTTGAGTCAGAAGAGACCATAAAACTCATCCAGTTTCACCTCCTGTTGTGAGCAGGGACACCTTCCGCTATCCCAGGTTGCTCCAAGCCCCATCCAACCTGGCCTTGGACACTGCCAGGGATGGGGCAGCTCCTTGATAATTACCAGTCTTCTCCATCTCCATGTGATGGTTAATTTTTGGTGCTAAAAAGCCATGCTGGATGGCCCATGGGCTGAAAAATCACTGAAATTATGCACTTTCTGCTAGCCAGAAGGACTTCTTTCCACTTCACCCCTTCCCAAAACCTTTGCAAAATCTTGGAGGGCCTAAATTCTTCATTTGCATGAAGAAGTGACTTCCTGCCAGGGCCAGTTTTCCTGGTCCACATTATCCCAGATCCACAGCAGGCAGCTATTGCCCCAGCTGCAGCGCAACGAGCTGCCAGGGTTTCTACAAGGTGATTTTCTTGGAGCTGGGAAGCGATTCCCACCCCCTGAGCTCCCCATGGAGAGGTCTGGCGTTACCCAGTGCAGAAACACGGCGGCTCCTCAGGCAGGATGCTCTCCAGCAGTGCGTGGCACAGATGTTTGCCTTGAAAATTAATGGCAGAAGGTGGGAAGGGCTGCTCAGCTGGGGATGAAGAGACCGTGTCTCTCAAGCGGGAGCGCCGGGCGTTTTCAGGACACTCTGATAATCATGGTAATGAAGAACAGCAACAGATTAGTCATTTTTTAATGGATAGAGTTGGAAAAGGCGCATTAGATAGTTTAAAAAATCCATCAAAGGTCCCTGTCTAGCTTTCTGTGTATTCTCCAGGGCTTTGTCAAGTGATCTTAAGTGTCTCAAATAATGGCGAGACTCATGAGACTATTTAAAATCCTAATAGATGATTTTTTTCCCCCCCTACTTACATATTTTCTTTCCTGACAACCCCAGAATTCCTCATTACCACCCTTAGTTGTGATTTGCAATAGGATGTGGGGTTAACAAGGAGGAACAGCCCTGGAAATCCCACCGAGAGCCAGGTGTGATCCAGAGCAATCAGACACCGAGCTCGGTAGGGACGAGGGCATGGAAAAGCCGGGAATTAACAAATCCCTGCCATTCTCTCCCTCACCTCTGTGCCTGTGGTACCGCTGAGTGTAGGTGAAGCACAACTCCAAGGAGACCCTCCTCGTATGAGGTGGGTTCCTCTCCTTCCTGCTTCCCACCCCTGTGCCAAAACTGGCGTGACGACAGCAACGCTGCGGTGTTTTATTAACCTCCTGCACTCCCTGAGTAACCCGGGGGAAGGGAAAAACCCTGGGAAGTATACATCCCTATCTGAAATCTATACAGCAAGACAGATCTGGCTGGAGCAGTCTTTAGGGCATATATACATTACGAGGCTACAGTGAAATATGGCCCAGAATTTGTCTCCCCAGATGAGATAATGTAGCTGCGTTAACAGCTGCAACTGTCACTTCCAAGTGAAGTAGTGGGTATTGTGTGGAGTACATTTGCAGGGCAATTTTCCAGTTGGAATAAAAGGCTTTCCGAGGTGAATTTTGCTTGGGTTTTATCCATCTATCTGAGGTTATTTTTATATATATATTATACAAATATTGACTGGATCTGAGGGCAATAGAGGTAAAATATTGCTCTAGGAAAGAAAATAGTTCCCAAGTCTCTCTATATAAATTTTGGCCACAGCTAAAGGCTCAGGGCAATATATGCCATTTTTCCCCTCAGGGCACAAAATTTTACTGCTCTTGCTTCTTAGCTATTTTATTATCCCTTTGTATGTTTGTATAGAGGAAAGAGATAGGGGAGTGCTGGGCTTGGGGGTTGCTGCACAAAGCAATGAGCTCTGGAAGAGTTTTGCCTGAAACGTGAATTTGCATTGCCAGGATCTGTGTTTTAAAGGCACTGTGTAAAGTACAGATAAATACCCTTCCCCCTGACTTTTTCCCCTCCAAAAATAAATACAATATAATAAATTCTCACCATTATTCACGAGGAGAGTTCCAACAGAGATCAGGGCTCTGCTGTACCAAGCTCTCTGAAATATATTTTAGGTAGCTTAGGTACCAGGCAATTTATGCAAGGACAGAAAAGCTGTGCCGGTTTAAGGAGATCCAGAGTTTCAGTGGCAGCAATGGAAACTCCTGCCACATCCGCCTGTTTGCACACCCACCACACTGGGAATGTAACATCCACAGGGAGAGGCTGGTGTCTGAACCCCTTTAGACACTCAGTGAGGGGAAGCTAAAAGTCCCCTTTCCAAATTTGCCCTGAAAAGTTTGGTGCCACTTTTCAGATGAAAAGTGCCAACAGAGAGCCTGGGGGGAGTGAGTGAGGGCTGATGGACAAGGAAGGGATTTTTCCCAGGGTTGGGCCTTGGGGCAGGAACAGGACAATGTCCAGCTCTGGGTCCAGCTTCACCAAGGACACAGAGCAGCTGCTGAGGACACAGAGGCACCAGGGTGGCTCGAGGGCTGGGGAGATGCTGGGAAACACAACCCCATCAGTCTGTCAGAAAGAAAAACAAGGCTTCAGCTCTTGAGGGCACCTTCCTGTCGAAGAACAGGGAAAGGCTGAAATGCCAGTAAGTGGAGACTAAACCTAAGTTAACCATGAAATTAATTTTTACCTTCAACTCAGCTGAGCGGCAGGCTGGGATTTGGCTCTTTCACTTTTGGCAAGCCAACAGTGTTCCTCTGCAGCATGTGCTAGACAAACCAGCAGTGGGACCAAAACCAACAGGTGGTTCCTCCAAGCACTCATAGATCAAGTTTGGGCTGTGTCTTCCCCATGGACCTGTTCAAGACCCATTCAGCTCTTCCCATGTCTGTTTTGGCCTTAGGGGAGGCATCTGCCTTGGGGAACCAACCCTCACACATGGCAAACCCGTTTTCCACCCAAGCCATCCTGCAGAGCTGACCCAGGTGGGGATACAGCCACCCAAACCTTGTCCCCAGAGAGATGGCAGTGAGGCCACCATGGTCCCCAGTACCGAGCAGTAAGAGAGCATCGAGAGAGGAAACAAATCACCAGTGGCACCTATAGCCACCTGCAGAAATTAGAGAGTCTGACTATAAGGTCACAATAAATCAGTGCACTGACAAGGAGATCTACCCTTTGTCCAGGGTACAAGATTTATCTCTGACCCCAGGCAGGGGCATTTCTTCCTTGATTTGTTAAATGCTGAGGAGAAAATGGAGCTAGATCTGAAGCCTGATGAGAACCTGATTGCAAACATTCCAACCCCACACCCACTCTTCCCCCTTGGCAGACACAACACGCTCTTTCCCAGGATTCTGTATTGTGTTTGAAGAGAGATGGTATTTTTTTCTCTTCGTGATGGACCAGCTTTTGCAGAAGTTGATTATGTGGTTTGTTTTCCTGATGACATTTTATTCAGAGGGCTCTCTCTCACATGGTGCCTGCAGACTGTCGACAGGATGGGATGAGTGTTTGCCAGAGGGAAACACAGCACATCCCAGTGCTGTGGGAAGGGGAGAGACCATGCTGGGGTGCAGGAGGGATCCACAGGCCGAAAGGAAAAGAGTTTTCTGAATATGTGTTTAATTTCCAGGGGTTGTTTAAGAAAAGTCTTTCAAAGCCAGGGCTAAATTCAGCATGATCAGGAGGGAATTAATTTCCCACAAGCAAAGGGTTGCACCACTGGAGCATCCCGGATTCCATGCATAGCTGGACGGGGTTGAGATGAACAAATGACCTTGACTAAGACCTGCAACCAGGAGAGAGGAAAACTGCAGGAACATTGGCAGCACCTGGCCTCTGCCTGCTCCAGGACCAACCACGATGACCTGTCCAGCCATGAGGTCTGGGCTGTGCTCTGTGCTACCGCCACGCCGATGGACCAGTTGGATCCAGGAGGACACCACCTTCTCCCCAAAACAGCAAATGGGATTTCCTCCCTCATCTCCTCAGACAGCACTGCAGATGTTTGAGGTCCACTTGTGATGGGTTTTACACACAATTTAGAGTAGCCTGATCTTAACAAAACCACTCCCCTGCTGCCATCCCATCCACACAGCACCTTGCAACAGAGGCACTGGCAGCAGCAGCGGGAAAAACAGGGAACAATCAATTCATTTTGGCACTACTTTACAAGCCTTAAACTACCAAAGCTCTTAGTTTTTCCATGTTTTTCTTCTCTCACCACTAAATTATTCCTTAATGGACTATTGTCGCAATTTGAGGAACTTTTGACATATTATAAATGCAAACATGCCTGTAAATCTCACCGTAAAAACCCAGCAGGAGAAGCCTGAATAATCATAAACAGTAAATATTTTGCCGTGGCAATGGTTCATAGGGGAAAAATTAGCATTTTGCTTACGTTTGGCCCAAATGTGTTTTGATTTCCTTGGAGGTTGTTGAGGGGTTTTTTGGTACAGTCTCCTGCAATATAAATAATAATGTAGCCAGATGCTTGGTACATAAACACATGGCTGATGAGCAAAGGGATGTGAAGGATAATGTTCATCATCTTTAAAACATTAAGAAACAGAGCTACTGCTTTTAAATTGTAAAAATTTCATGGCATAAACCAAATGTTAATATCCAGGAGGGATCACAGTGGCAATTGGAATGGCCTGGAGTGATGGTGCAATCTGTGGGGGATCTGACCCACAATCCTGCCCTTTCTGCACAGAAATGTCAAAACACTGTAGATGTCACCAGTTTGGAGAGAGAGAGAGATGGAATGTGGTGGTGGCATTAGGCCATGAGGCAAAACCAGAGTTTTCTAAAATAATCTGCGTCACATTTGGTTCCTTCCTGATCCATCTGGAGTTATTTGGAGCAGGAGGTTCAGTCCCTCCTCAATGGGACTGCATCCTTAATGTGTATCCAGTGTCTAGAGATTCCAGAAATTCCTCTGGAATACAGGCTACTCCTTTCACTTGCTATGGTCATGAGAGCCACATCTGAATAACAACTTACCTCTGAGTTATGAATAGGAATCCATCATTTAATAATTGAGTGATTATTAAATGTTAAATATTTATCACTTCTCTGCCCACATGACTCTAAATTCCAGAGATTTAGCAGTATCACCAGCAGTTTGGGTTGATCCCCATTGTCCTATTTTGCTTCACATCCTCCCAGATTCCAGCAGGCTACAACTGTGATAGCGGGATGGAATCAATACCTCCTTTGTAGAAAAGTCTACAGCCATGTAATAGAGAATTCCCAGCACCCTCTGCTCCAGAAAAATCTGCATAGAGTTTCCCATTTCTGTTCCATTGGTGCCACCTATTGGTAAGTGCACATGTCATTCCATGGAAAAAGTCATTTCCTTGGAGGAGCTGTGACCGGGACATGGGCCTCTCACCAAAGATGGCCAACTGTGGTCATGACATAGCCACCATCTGGGGCAGGCGGAGACCAAACTCTCTTGGTCTGCTTTGGCCTCATCTCCACCGACCATGTTCCACCAAGTTTAGTTCCCATGAGCCTTCAGTCAAACCTCCTGGTGCAGCTGAGGTGAGTAGAAAATCCTGCAGCTGGATTCTGTTTGGTCTGGTTACCACTTTTATCCTCTGGACAAGATCGATGACTCGTCTGTCCCACAAAGGATGTGGTGCCCCTTGGAGTCTCCCCAGTCCTAAGGGGATCTGACCTTCACAAAAACTCCCCTTGGTTCCAGGTTTGTCTGATACAGTTATTTGGCCACCAAAGCATCAGTGTGATGTTCTTAGTGCTGGATATCCATCCATGGGGCAAGCTCCCAGGAAGAGTTTGCTAATATTACTTCCAGGAAATGGGAAAAATTCTTGTTTATGTGATTTATTTTGATGTTCCTGTTGAACAGTTATCCTTTATCAAGAATAACTCTATTTTCTTTCTCCATTGACCGGGTCTTCCTTAGGAAGACTTCCCAGGCAAAAGGAAGGAAGAAAAAGAAAGGAAAAATCCCTGATTTGTGAAGATTATTAATTGATACTGATAGGCAAATTTATGTCCCTGGAGAGCATCTCCCAGGAGATCCATTAGACATCCTTGGGAAAGAGAATGAAACTCATCTGGAGTCTCACCAAACTTTGCCAGACGGGAGACTTGTCCACAGACACACAGAACTTCTCTGCTCAGTTTGGACTTGGAAAAGATGAAGAGTCAGATTCCAGCAGGATTTCCAAGGACATTGGCAATCCCTGGGCCAGGCCCTTGTGCCAGGTCCTCCTCCAGTTCAAGCGAAGTTCTCGTTTCCTCAGCTCTGTTCTCCTTGCTGGGGTTGTCACCAGACTTTTGGGAAGTGATGAAAGGGCAGGGAGATCAGAGGGAGATTTTGTGGCCTGGATAACCCCAGAAGAGCCCCAGAGTCCTGCACCCAGCAATCCTACAGGATGTGCAGGCACACAGGGCATTCCCTCATGCAATCCAGGGGCATTGCCCTAAGGATGCCTCCTGTTCCCACCTCGGCTTCCAGGGAACAGCACATGACCCCAGGTTGCCCCAAATTCATGGATGAATCAGGATGAGTCCTGCTGGGAACACGCTTAGTCCATGTTCCCATCTGATAATGGGAACTTCATCATCCCATCCCTACCAATGCCTTCTCCCACATAATTTTCCATGAAGGCTGGCACCAGCCCGAAAAGGTGCTGTTCAGCTCCCTGCTCACCTCCATCCCACCCTTTCCAGAATTCCCCAGCTCTCCCAGAGCCCCCTGTCTCTGATCCCAACACAGCCCTTCCTGTCCCTTACACTTTCATTTCTGTTGCTTTACATCTTTATTAAACTGTATAGCCACTTTGATAGGAAAATTGAAAAGAAAAAGATATGAGGAACAACAAAAAAAGCCATAATTATGAAGATTCAATTTAATTTTAAAGGTTGTGGAGGAGGAAAAAAAAAAGAAGCAGGAGAAGAAGAAACCAAATTAATTTAGCAGGAAAGCATTGCATGAAATATTGTTGGAGTTTAATAACCATGCAAAGACAGATGATATGTGTGGAAAAATTAGTTGTAGGACCTCATAATAGTCTATTAATATTTTCTACAGGCACAGAAACCCTTTGCTGAATGATTGTAACAAAGTAATCTTTTTTTTTCAAGACATTAAAAAATATCTTCAAAAGGAGAAGTCTGCAGCAATGTACAGACTGTGGGGAACGGAGACCCCGGCGGGGCGGGAGAGATCCCAGGAGAGATCCAGCACCAGCTGCTCTGCTCTGCCACCACTGAGGGTCTCCCAGGGGGCAGCTGTCCCAGGTGGTGGGACATGACCCCCTCAAGGTGTCTCTCCTCAGTTTCCCACTGGTGTGACAGCCCACCCAAACCACCCAAAGGTATCTCGTAGCAGGAGAGGCCAAGTGCAGTGGGAGTCGATGGGTGGGGGTGAAGGGCTCCACAGAGGGACCCATGCCCATTCCCACTCACAGCTGCACTTTTCCCTTCCCTTCCACTCCAGGGAGAGGTTAGACACAGCTCTGCTGCCCTCCATCCTTAGCTGTGACCTCGCAGCCCTGCTTTCTGTAGATCTCTCAGAACCTTCCTGGCCAGCTGTACCTCCACAGCCAGGTCTCTGCCACCACGTGGGACAGCAATGAGCAGGCATGCCCCAAACAACAACAGCAGCCCATCTCAAAGCAGCCTCGGGATACCAAGTGTGGTCATCAAGTCCTTTCAGAGCCTGGATCAGCCTTGGATTTGGTCCAGTGCAAAGAAGGATGCTTGGGTTGACTTATCATCTTCTGTCCAACACGGACAGGACCTCCCCACCACAGCATAGTGGTGAAACCTGATGCAGGTGCTGAGAGAGCTCAGCCAAGGCAGCTGTGCTGCTCAAAGCCTGGGACAGCTGGAAGGAGCCTGGATTTTGGGAGGACAAAGGGAATGGGTCAGGCCACAGAAGAGTTGCGCCCTTCTTCGGCAGCATTTGGCTGCTCTAGAGGAATCATCAGGAATATTTTTGTCTGAGGGGCTGTGCCCGTGAAGGAAAGGGTGGGGTTACCAATTCTGAAACACAAAATCTGGGTGTGCCACGTGTCTCTAAAATCAGCACTGACCCACTCAAAACAACAGCAGGACTGCACCAAGACAAAGGATGTGATGGAGAGAGGGAGGGGAGGTCTCCGTCTGTGGATGTTTTAACTTGGTCTCTGGAAAGGATGTATTTCCTTGGTCCTAAATGGGATTTGCTTTAGCTCCAGACAAAACCCTTGGGATCCTGTAAACTCAACTAGGTCACTCCTGCAAGGAAAAAAATAAAATTAAAGAAAGAAAGGAAAAGAAATTAAAGGCTGAAATAAAAAAAAAATAATAAAAAAAAAAAAAAAATAAAAAAAACAAACTGTATTAAAAGAATTAAATGAAGGGAAATGAAATAAAATATAAAAATAAAATAAACCCAGGACAAAACCAAGCTGAAATTCCTCATTCAGATTCCCCTTTCTCCTATTTTAATCTGTATAGTACCATCCAGTTCCAGCCTCCCCCTTCCCCTTTTTTTAAATACAGTCTAATCCTGAGTGTGAACTGATGTAGTTTGTGTGTTAGGGGGGAAAAAAATCTCTCTCTCTTTCTGCCTTTTTTTTCCCTTCTTCTTTCCTTGGCCCAGTTCATTATTTTTCTTTCTTGTCACTCAGTGTGATAGGTTGAACAGAAGTGCACAGATGAGCACTGAAAACGGTGTCACAAGGCCTTAATCTAGTCTTTAATGCCTGACTTCAGAGATGTCATTTATCTTCTAACTGCAGCAGGCTTCCACCAACTTTATCTCTAATAATATATTGATGGATTAAAAGGGTCGGGCAGGAGACCGGGCTGGAAAAATTGCTTATTGACATCAAAATACAGTGCCCTCAACCTGATAAACATGGAGGGGCTCGTGTATCTCCCAGAATAGTTGGCGTTGCTATAATTTTTTTTTTCCAGCGTGTTTCTCCCAGGTTCATGGGGTGGTCCAGTAAAATAAACAAACGGAACAAATAAATGGGAAATATGGTTTGTGCGTTGAGGCAGCTGAGCAGGAGCCCAGGCATTGCTGGAATAGTTTCTTAATGACAGCACTAGGCAGGGCTTTTTATCACAGAGCACGTTTGGAGGCGACCTGGCAGGGCAAGGCTGTCATTGTTTTAGGGGGTCGGGGGGCTTAGGATGTGTGGGATGAGAGATTGCGGCACCCTGGAATAGCATTTCGGGAGGCTGCTCCTTTCCCCCTGGTGTGAAAGTCGGGAGCTGTCTGGCAATCTTTATGGCTGAAATTCATCCCTTGCTGCATGGGTCTTGTGCAAGGAGAATTAAACAGGGGAGGAGAAGGGAATGGCACGCAGAGCATCGGCAGGAATGCTGCCCTGACCTCCTGTCTCTGACAGAGGGGTACCCAGAGGGGAAGTGAGGGGTAGTTAAACCTTATTTTGAGGATGATGCAGCCTCTTGCAGATACAGCTGGAGGAAACACCCCCCTTGCTCCTCAGCCCCCACGGGCACTCGGAGTTTATGATCATTCCGGATTTATCCATCCTTTCTGATTTCCATTGCTCCTCTTGGCTTGGGCAGTGCTCCCCCAAGGTCCTCCAGCACAAAAACTGGGCCATGGCCAGAAACCTTCCCAACACCACACCTGAGGCTCAGCATCCCACAGCCTCCATGAAAGACAGCAGAAAGGTTCTCCACCATGTTCCAGTTGGTTTTACTAATCCTACAGCACTCCTGGCAGGAAAAACCTTCCATTGATATCCTGCTAAGGAAGGTGGTTGCAAATAGAGAGGACTAAAAAGCACAGATCTTCATCCTGAAGGAAGCTCCAGCAGTTTAGGTCTGGTTTATGGTAAGGCCAGGCTGAATGGCAAAATCCTGAACCCTTTCCTTGGAAGATAGAGTTGAGAAAAACACCCTAAGCAAGACATTGTACTTTGGAATTATGTCCTGGGTCAACTCCAGCTTGACCTTCATCAGGAACAGGAAGGATAGGAAAAGTGGTGTGATATTTAAGTCAGATATATGGAAGAAATCCTTCCTTGGGAGGGAGGTGAAGCCCTGGCACAGTTGCCCAGAGAAGCTGTGGCTGCCCCATCCCTGGAAGTGTTCCAGGCCAGGCTGGATGGGGCTTGGAGCAACCTGGGATAGTGGAAAGTGTCCCTGCCACTGGACAGGGGCAACCTGTGGCAGGGGGGTGGAAATGGATGGGCTTTAAGGTCCCTTCAAACCCACACCTTTGCATGATTCTATGATCCCTTGACCTCCAGGTGCTCTCCATCCCAACCCATCTGGCCTTCAACAGGGATGACTCAAAGATCCCACCCATTGTGCACTGGGATTGACATATTCCACTAAAGTAATGCACAGGCTTCCTGGGAAGCCCATGAGAGACAGATACAGAGATAAACTTTGTCACCAGAGAAAGCATTTCATTTCCCTGGAAAGAAATTCCATGAAAATCAATCTTCTCACAGAAAATGTTGAATTTTGGCAAAAGCCTTTCTGTGATCTGGAACTGCTTTAATCCAAAAACATCTGAGGAGCTGCGTCTTGCAAGAAGGGTCACATTTCACTGGGATGGACTTTGTGTGAAGGCAAGTTTGAGGGAAGTGCTGACCACCATCATTCCCATTCAGGAATCCTAAGAACTATAGAATCGGGGGATGATTTGGGTTGGAAGAGACTTTAAAATTCACCTGTCCCACCCCCTGCCATGGGCAGGGACATCTTTCACTGTTCCAGGTTGCTCCAGGACATGTCCAACCTGGCCTTGGACACTCCCAGGGCCAGGGAGTCCTCAACCTCCGTCTCTCCCTGTGAGGAGGAATATAATTTCAAAATAAATAGAGATGGAGAATGAGGAAAAATCAGCCTGGTGGCCCCAGATAATCAACCAAGCCATGATCCTGGCCAGGAGTGTTGTTCCAGGAGTGACCAGGTGAGCATCCCATGGTCCAGAGTCCCAGTTCCTCAGATGGGAACGACTGGCAGGCTCTTGCAGACAGCAGAACACAAGCCTTGCATTGTAAGATTGTCTTTCCGAAATTTACCTGCTGAATGGCTGCATTTATCAGCTGAATTTATCAGCTGAAATGCCTCAGACTTCTGGGAAAGCTGCCTCTGGCCGACCACTTGATGGGAAGAATGTCTCCGATTTTTTTGGCATGTGGAACTAAAGCAGCTCAGCCGCTTTCCCTTACACCTGCCAGTCACTCCTGGTTGCATTTTATCTGAACACCATTTTCTAATTTCACCACTATCACGATGCATTTCTGCAGGAGGTGGCTAAATGACAAACCACAAGGATTGGTACATTTGGAATATAAATTGAATAAATTACTGTAGTTAAAAATAGTCATTTAATACCCAGATTCTGTTAAGGAAAAAAAATGAAACCTGATTTTTTTTGTAAGCACCATTCTTCACATGCTTCTCGATTTTCAGACTCCCTGGAAAGCAGAGAAAAAAAACCCAAGTAATGTGGTTTTCTTCCTCAGAAATGGAATTCTCAGAAGCTTTTTGCAGGACTTTGTTTCCTTCTCAGTAAATTCCCTGGAAGGCTCCACATGAGTTTGGCCAACACTGCTTGGTTTTAGTATTTTGCTGTTCTCTGAGACATTTCACACATAAACTTTTTCCTTTATTCCCTTTGATTTCCCCATCCCTTCCTGAATTTCCAGCTGATTTCTTGTCACTCATCCCAAAGCCACGTGTTATGGCATTTACCAGTCCATGAGGTACCTTGAGCTCCATCCTGCAGCCAGCCCCAGCCCCTCCTCACACTGGCCACTTCGCCTCCAGGAATGGGATATTAAGGAAGCAACAATGTTAATTCACAGCTCTTTGCTGCCTGCAAACTAAGCCATGGCAAACTCCCACCGGTGTCCATAACACTGGGATTTTCTCCTCAAGACTCAACCATTTCCCCCTGCTAAATATTAACATATTTTACATGGGAATGATCTCACTGCCGAGTGGAATAATAAACTCAGTGGACAGGTTTATTTCCCAGGGCTGGTCATTGAAAATAAAAAACATCCATATCACACTTGGCCATCCCTTCCTGTTTTCCCATTATTCTCCAGAAGCAATTGCCCAGGATTTAGCGGAGCGGTTCCCCAAAGGCATGGGCGTGCCCAGCTATTTGTGGTGCTGCATCCTGGCCCTTCCAAGGTGCCTTCTCCCTCAAACTGCTTTTCCCCTGAAGAATCACCCAGTCAAAACCCTCATTATTTTATAACTTCTCTGCCCCTCTTCTCTTCTCTCCTCACCTTGTTAAATACTGCTGGAGCAAAGGAGTTCAGTAGCTCTACCATTTTAGCAACACCATTGATTTTGTCTCCCTCTTCATTTATTAATGGAACTACTTTCTCTCTAGTATTCCCTTTTCCCTGATATAATTGTAAAAGCTCTTTTTATTCCCCTTAAGCCTTTCTGCTCTCTGAGCTGGCCTTATCTTTTCCCTGCAAGCCTTAACTGACTGTATATTCTTGTTTAGTTCTCTTCCCTTTCTCCACTTTGCACTATAGGTTCTTTCTTTACCGTCCTATCTTTCCCTGGTGCTTTGTTATGCCACATTGGATGCTACTTGTCCTTCCATTTATTTCCACAGGAACTGTGGCGTGTCCCACTCTATGGGGCTATTCCAGCATTTCTGGCCTTTTGTCACCCCTCTGGATTTAACTCCCTGCTGCACCTGGCTCACACCTGGCCACGGAGGCACCAGGTCGGGCTGGAAAGGGAAGCCCCACACCTTGTCACCCCAAGGTCCCAGATAAATGTCCCCATCTAAGAGGGAGAAAAAAATCTTTCCCAAACTACAAATCCTTTTCAGAGCCAACTCTTGTTTCCAAACCCAAGGTCACAGGTTTTCCAAGGAGCAAGGGAAGAAGTTCACAGTGAGGCTTTAATTATTACAGTAACCATTGTCTGGAGCAATCCAACAGTCTGGATGGATTTTTCCAGGGTCTCTGTGAAACTTCTGAATGGCATTTTGGGTTATTTGGTTTACTTTTTGATTTATTTGTTCATATTGCTGTGCAATACCCATGGGTGAGACAAAGTGCTCAGGAGACACCGTGGTCCTCCAGGTCTGCTGTTTTTTTGTGAGTGAGATATCTTCATTCCAAATAGGTAACAGCTTAAAAGAATAAAAAAAAAAAATTGCTGTACTCTTTTTAATTAATCATGGTTTCATCTGGAAGAATCAAAGTGCTGCATTTTTAAAATAAGCAAACATACACTCCAATTCCATTAGATTCAGAACAGCCTAAAATAAAGCCCTTTCATGAAATTTTAACAAATTGACACAATTCTTTTGCCACATTTGACTATAGAGTTTTCCATACATGATGGGTTTTTTTGTATCAAGTCCCTGGAACAGGGATGGGAAATACCATAAGAGCAGAAAACAATGCCTCTGAGGAAAGATTGAAGAAGTTTGGGCTGCCCAGCTGGAGGAGAGGTGGGATGTTGTTCTAATCTCCAACTTCAGAGGAGGCTTATGGAAAGAGAAAGGGATAGCTTTTCTTCCTGGTAGGTAAGATAAGTAGTGAGCTTAAACCACAGCAGGAGAGGCTGAGGCTGGGGCCGAGGAGCCGAGGCTGCTGAAGTGCAGGGCCAGCCTCTGGGGGAGCAGGTTGTGCCTGCATTGATGGAGGGGTCTTTTCACCCACCTGGAGCAGCATGATCCAGCTGGTGCTGCTGCAAAGGTCATCCCAAGGTCCCTTCTACCTCCCTTTTCCTAGGATTTCCCTGACCCTGCTGTCCTAGCAACCCCCAGTCTGCCAATTAAATGGTTTTTGGATGCTACAGTGCTTCTCTAGCACTGCAGGGTTTGGTGGGTCCAGGAAGGAATATCTCAGAAGATCTGCTTGGTCTCCAAGTCTCCCCTGAGCAGAGCTGCTGTGCCAAGCATTGTCCCCGTGGGAACAGTGCTGAGAAGCAGGTTTCTATAAAAACATTATCAAGAACATGAAAGACCCAGGCACGGAATACCAGCAGGATCCATGAAGCCAAAAGCTGCCAGGAGCAGCATTCCAGGCAAACCCTCCCCAGGAGAGCCCTGAGCCCTGGCACGGGGAGAGAAGGAAGGTGGGATCCTTAAGGGAGTTTGGCTCTGCTCCCTTCTCCGAGTTTCCCTGCTGTTCACAGAAGTTATGGCATTGCTAATAACAGGAAATTAAAGAGAAAGTGATAGAAAGAGGTTCCTGAGTTAAGAGAGTATTGAGAAAGACTGTGGAAGTTCTGCAGTGCCACCACTGCAATTAGACCCACAGGAAGTGGGACTGGAATGGAAAAGCTTTTGCTGTGAGGCAGGAAAAGACTAATTATAACCTATTTCTTTGGAATATATTTTGGAGGCATTAAGTACTTGTAGATTACCAGTAAATAAATATAACATGGTCTAGGTTAGAGTGACAGCAATGGGAAGCTGTGGCAGAATAGGGCTTGTCCTTAACTCACAGCAAATCTCCCAGGCCAGGAGCTCCATCCAGGAGAATCTGCTGCTAGGAAGAGCTGAGCAGGTCCAAAAGCCATCAGGCCTGGAACAGGTACCCATACAGTCACACTGGATGCTCAAGGACATAAAAATATAGAATTATGACCAGGTTGGTCACAACCAACAAAACCAACCAGGCTGGATGCACAAAAAGACCTGGTCTTTGTAACTTTTCTAACAACTCTTTCATTAGTGCAGACACACCCTTGAAACTCCTCTTTCCAGCATTTTGGAAACATTCTTCCTACAAGATGTATTGGGAAGAAATTCTTCCCTGTGAGGGAGGCCTGGCACAGGTTGCCCAGAGAAGTTGTGGCTGCCCCTGGATCCTTGGAAGTGTCCAAGGCCAGGTTGGAGGAGACATGGAGCAACCTGGGATAGTGGAAGGTGACCCTGCCCATGGCAGAAAATGATCTTTAAGGTCCCTTCCAAACCAGGCAACTCCATGATTCTATGATTTACCACCAAACCTCTCAAAAGATTAAATGATACTGCACTTTCAGCTTCCACAGTTGAACATCTCCTTTCCTGGCTCTTCCATGCCACCCAAGATGGATGGATTAGTGTATTTCCATTCTTTTGACCACTACATCAAATAACCACGTCCCTCCTCCGCCCCTCTGCAGAGTAACTGGGAGATTTGCCTTGCTGGTTTTGCCAGGAGACATTCCCAAAGCCTCAACACTCTAAGGTTTGGAGCACACCCACCCCACCAGCCCCAGCATTCCCGTGGTGTAATCGTGGCAAGTCTTTAAGCATTTTAAGGAGGGGGGTGGTAGAGAAAGGAGGTCCGTGTTTGCAGAAAAAAAGGGAACAATAATTCCTTCAGCAGTTTGATGTTAAAAAAAAATAGATGCTTGTAAGCTGCTCTGAAGCTTGAATGTCAGAAGTAGACCCTGGGGACGTGGATTAGAGGGCACAATGAAGGTGAGGCTGTGAAATGAGCATCGTGGATCTTTGGGCGATTGTTAATAAGAACACAGAAATGCAAATCTCCAAGAGCTGGTGAGCCACCAGCCTGTGTGCCTACAAATCCACATGTGACTCCAAGCAAATTATGGAGAGGCACACCAGGACAGGAAACTGCACGCGGCTGGTGATGTTTGCTCCAGCACAGAGGTCTCATCTCCAGCTGGGGGACTGCAAGAGGTCCCTCACAGGAGCAAGCCCAGGGTCTCTTCATGTTCAAAGATAAAGGGAAGTGACCCAATCTAAATTTGGCTGGGTCCATCCTCTTTGGAAGCACTTGTCCACCATGTGTATGTCCACTGAGAGATTCCCTTGTGTGTGACAAGCAATTAGCATGTAATTTAATTTATCCTCACTGTAACTACAAATAACAGATTTGATTGTCTCCTTCCTCTGCTTTTTACTTCATTTTGCACGGCAATCCATCCCAAACTCTTTATGGAGCTGAGTTGCTGCTAGAGGAGAACGCCGAGCTGGAAGTCATACACAGGTTCCTCCTGCCATCAGGGTTTTCTTCTTGCTGACCATGATTTGTGTTGCTCTGTTTTGGGTTTCCAGGCTGAAAAATGAGCTCTGTTTCCATCCTGCCCCAAGTTCTGTGCTGTGTGTGAGGACAATGGGTCACTGCAGACATCCCTTGCACAAGCATAAACTCTCATGAAAGTGTTTCGTCAGCTCTACCCGATGAGACAAACACCTCCATAACAAGATTTGAGACCTCTCCTGAATGGCACAACCTTCGGATTGTTGAGGATTCAGTGGGGAAAGAGTCTGTCCTCAGGCCTGGACCATGCTCAGAACAACCCTGAGACGGAATCTGCCGACACCTTCCCAACCAGCACCTGGTCCTTAACACACGACCTTCCACTTCTGCTCAGATGCTGCCACTGGACCTTCTCCTCTCTCTGAATGCAAGCCAAAGAGCAGAATCAGTAGATACTGAATACCTGATACCATCCAGCATCCCAGGAAGGACAGGGAATATCATTCCAGTCTCCTAAAACTCTGGCTTTAAGCTGCTGCAGATTTGGCCCAACCCAAGCTGGCCCTTGAGAAATGCTCTTAGCAAAGACAGTCGGGCCAAGGTGGGGATTCACAACAGACCGAGGGTAGAACCCAACCTTTGGTGGGTGCACCTCAAATCCACATCCCTCCCAGGACCCCCAGCTAACAGCAAGGAGAAAATGTGGCACACTAAAGTTAGCACTGGGTGGGTTTCATGTTATGCCTCCAGGCAGAGGAGACAGTACAGCCTTCCATGGGCTCATCCCTCCTTCTTTCTCTTTGGAATCCTTTATTTTTTTTCCCCCCCTTTCTCATTCTGTCTTTGCTTGAATTTCAAGGTTAAAAAAAGTCAGGATACAATAGTAAATATGTAAGATTAGCTCCTAAAATATGTTAGCAAGTGAAAGCTAAAGAAAGCCAAATGAATTTAAAAAAGGCTTTCTTGAAGCTTAGAACAGAGACAGTTCTTTTGATCCTTTATCACACCATAACAAAAAAAGCACAGAGAGAGATCCATATATATAATATACATATAATATATATGTTTATACACCCCATGTGCTGGGCTGTGAGTGTGTGTGTGTGCATGTGTGTGTGTATGTGTGTATTTTAATTCACATAGGCTTTCCTTTCTTTAAAATGCTGCAAGAAGCTTTTTTTCTGCAGATTTCTTTTTCTTTCTTTTTTTTGATATTTCAAAGCTGGCAGTTCAGTAAATGGCTGGAACTGCCACATCTCTGTTCTTGCTAAAGAAATCAATGCTAATCCTATTACTGGCAGTTATCACCTATCCCAGAAACCGCGGCTAAAAGAAAAAAAAACCACTGAGATGTCAAAGTAGGAAAAAAGCATGGGGGAAGGGGAGAAAGCGCCCTTCATTCACTTTCAAACGGTGATTGTTTTCTTATTTTTGATCATTTTTTCCTGTTAAGAGAGAAACTAAACCACATAAAAAAATAAAAAAAAAAAAAAGCGGGGGGGGGGGAGGGATGGAAAAAAAAAAAAAAAAGAACAAATCCATGCTCAAATAACATTAAGGGCCTGATTCAAACCCACGCACCCACACTGGAACCCAGGCATGGCTCCGGGCAGAGCCTCACGGCACCGTGCTGAGGTGGAGATGGGGGTCCTGGAGTCCCATCCCCCTGATCCTCTGCCTTGCCAGCTCTACAGGGCTGCCTGCAGATCCCAAAGGATTGTTTGGGGTAACTTGTCAACACAGTGGGAGGAGGGGGCATCAGCTCCTTTCTGGATGTGCTCCAGCTGTGAAGAACCCCCCCAAAAGCACCCAGGGAGGCAGGAATTTCTGGTTTCTGTGTTGGCTCTGCCTGCTGCAGCCAGCTGGGATATGGTCAGACTCCCCTGCCTGATCCAGATATGGGCAGATGTCCTCGTCTCCTGATGTCATTTGGGGTCTGTCCCTCACATCTGCAGTCCCAGAGCTGAGGATCTCAAAGGGCTCAGGTAGGTCAGTGCAGGCCATGCTTCATCATCCATGTGGGATACTGGATCCCCCAAAATATTTTAAAATGCTTCCATCTTTTCTTCCCATGTGCTCCTACAGAGGCACAGAATGGTGAGTGATGGCAAGGACCTTGAAGATCATCTCAACCCATCCCCTGCCATGGGCAGGGGCACCTTCCACTATCTCAGGTTGCTCCAAGCCCCATCCAACTTGGCCTGAAACACTTTCAGGGATGGAGCAGCCACAGCTTCTCTGGGCAACCTGTGCCAGGGCCTCAGCACCCTCACAGGGAAGGATTTCTCCCTGATATCCAGTCCAACCCTACTGTCTGTCAGTCTGAAGCCATCCCTGTTACTCCAGTTCCTGATGAACCTCATCCTCATCACGCCTTGAGCATCCTCAGGGTACAGCTTACCTGGGATTTCAAGGTTCCTGCTGTGGTTGTGATCAGAGGATGCTGAAAAGATGGAGCTCCTGAGGTCACCTCCCTCCATGTCCTGCCTGTCCTGCTTGGCCCACATCATTCCACAGGAGTTTGCGGGGTATCAGATATCCCAGCTGAGTCTCTGTTACTTTAAAATAAGAGAACAGCAGCAGTTTGGAACCTGGGCTTTGGGAATAGGCACTCATCCCTTCTCCATCAGACCACAGCATCCTCCTCCCTGCCAGAAGTGAGATGTTGGTCCTCAGTCATACCGAGGGTGGCACCACCTGGTACCAAGCAAGAGAGTAGAACCAAACCAAATCAACAGCCAAGAAAGAAATAAAACTCAACCCAGATCAAGGGCTTGGACAAAAGGAGCTGTGTCCATGCAGTCACAAATCAGTGCTGATCCTGGCACCACAGGAAGCATTTCCACAGCCCAGTGTTCCAACCCACACCACCATGGCCATCACTTCCAAACTCTGGCTTTTATCCAAAATCCCAGTTTATCCTGGGCACTGGCTCACTGGCCAACAAGCCACTGGAGGTATCAGGAGCCCACTGGGGATGTTTTTCTCCATCTTGAAACTCTAAGGCAGAGTCAGAACCAATTCAGGGCTTTGAGAACATCTGGAACTTGTTCAAAATGAGTTTGAAAAAGCTCAGCAAAGAGGGGGCAAGCCTCTAAGGGCCATGACGGGAAAGGGGCAAAACCCATGCACTTCATTTTTGGTGTTGCTTGGAACCAGCAAAGCTAAACAAAGAAGGAGGAGGAAGGTGACTCAGGTGTTTTGCAGGTCCTGGGTAGACTTGTTCTCATCCACCTGCCCCAGAGGCACCACCATGGCCACCTCTGAAGGTCCAACCAGGCATCTCCAGCTTCTCTCCTTGCAAACCCTGCCCACTGTAAGGATACTGCTTGTTTATGGTTGGAGTGCTAAAGGGAAGTAATTGTTGGCCAATCCCGAAATAAATTAGTCCTAGTTTGACTCAAACCCATCACTTTGCTTCCAGTTTGCTGCAAGATCTCTTCATGGGTTTAGTGGTTTAGTGCAGCTGAAGTCATTACTAACAAGGAAGATTTGACATGGGTGGGGAGATGTTGCCAGTAGGTCAAATTATCATTAAAATAATTTAGGAGTATCAAACTCTTTTTGTGGGTACTTTTTATACAACAGAATATGGTGCTGAAACCAGATCAATAGTGATGGAAATCTGAGCCTCAATTGGGAACAGTCCCAGGCTTTCCATTGCATTCCCTGAGCCCTGAGAATCAGAAGAAAATTAAAATTAGCAGGTTTTTATTCACTAAGAAAGGGGGTGTTTTCTGTGCTGGTGGACACAGTTGGGTGAGCCCTGTCTGGCCTCCTCTCCTGGGCTTGTCCACAAGCAGGAGGACAGTGGAGAATCATGGAAGAGTTTGGCTTGGAAGGGATCTTAAAGACCACCTTGTTTCACCCTTCCACTAGCCCAGGCTGGTCCATGCTCCATCCAACCTGGAGCACTTCCAGGGAAGGGACAGCCTCAGCTCCTCTGGACAAGCTGTGCCAGAGGACCTGGGAGTCACCATGTGTGGCTCAAGTTACAGGAGATGAATCCCACACATAGGACTTCCCCTTTTAAAAGAACTTAAAAAAAAATTAATTCATTAGGTTTTTTTCTAAGTGGGTTTTTTTGGCCTTGTTTTCCATCTTTAAAATAAATTCCAGTTGAAGATCTGACCTGGAGTATTGAAGGGAATAACCTACATCACCAGAAAAGGAGCACCTATATAATTAGAATCATAATTCACTATTTATAAGGCATCAGCTCTCCCCCAGTATCAATATTTGGCCATTCCCTTCAGAACTATGGGGGTTTTAACCACTTTTGTAGCTCAATCAATAGGAAGATGGCTCTGCTGCAAGCACTGAATGTGAAAGGCATAAAGAACCCCCTAATTAGGCTGCTAACGAGAGACAGAAAATGAAGCTGTGTGCCCCAGTCCCATGGGACAGGGCCAGGTTGTCACTGGAGGACTCGAGGATGACTCTCATTCCCAGTGCAATGGGATGGATGCAATGGGATGGATAAAGAGCCTTCAGCAAGGGGGTTTGGAGAGAAATCTGGACAGTTTTAAACAGGAATTGACCTTTTGCTGGGGCACCTTTCAGCTGCAAACAGCCCTCTTGATGATTTATATGTTGCAAATTCATGCAGAATTTTTGCTTGACAGGGTAACCTGGGGAGCTAGCTGTAGGGTATTCTCTGGGATATTCGCTTCCAAAGACATTCCCAGTTGATCCCATGTCCTGTCAGTGAGCAGCTGCAAGAGACAGAAGCCAGTGGTGCTCCAGGGGTGGGTGGTCACTGACCCCCACCCCATGGGGGATCAGTAGGGGTGCCTCACTGATAAACACAACTTCACCATGCCAACAGCTTTCCTGTGGCAAAACCAGCCCCTGTTTCCCAGGACCTTCCACCCCAGAGGGCTGTGCACACGGCAAAGCAAAGGGCTGGAAGGCTGAGCAGGGACTTGGAGGCAGCTCATGGGATGGATGGGTGGATGGATGGATGGATGGATGGATGGATGGATGGATGGATGGATGGATGGATGGATGGATGGATGGATGGATGGATGGATGGATGGATGGATGGATGGATGGATGGATGGATGGAAGTCTTCCAGGGATATGGGACTCATTGCTGGGACAACAAAAGCCAGCCTGGGAAAACCAACATCTTGCAACAGAAAGGGAAAATCTTTCCCCTTTTTTCCCCTCCAGATTCCCGGCAATCCACAGTGTGAACCCCAGAGGAGGAGAGCTCGTGCTGGGCCGGCAGCCTGGTCCCAGAGCCCTGCTGGGATTCCCTCAGCACAATCACCTGGATCCCGTGTCCTTCCCAGCGCCCCTCCCTGGGTGATTTCCTGTTCCACTCCAACGCCACCTCCAATTCCTCCCTTGCCCGCCTGTCCAATGAATCCAACGGGATTCCAGCGGGAGAGGCAGCCCCTGCTCTCTAGAGCAGCACATTCCCAAGTCCCGCTCCCTTCCCACCCCCTTCTTTCCCTTCCAGCCAGACTTCTGTCGAGTTGCTAATGTCTGCTGATTAAACAAGCCTTGAATTTGAATCGGGAGCAATAAAGAGAGAGAGAGAGAGGTACACGGCCATCCGTGCACGGAGCGGGCGCCCCGCGGGCAGCAATCAACGGGAGCAGGAGATGCTCCAGCCGAGCTGCCTGCTCCCTGGATTTGGGGAGGGAGGACCATGGGGTGGTCTGGGGGTGCATTGATAGGATTCAATGCTCAGAAACCTGGCAAAGTCTTATTTTCCCACTCGCCGTGCCTGGAGGTGTCTCATGGGGGGAGCAGCCCCCCAGCCCACCGCCGGGTGATGCTCTGCTGGCTCCACCTTCAAGGAGCAGCTCCTCCCTCCAAAAATTGGCATTTCTGGTATGTCCTGTGCGGGAAAGGCACGGTGAAACAGGGTGGGGTGGGGCTGAAGGATTCCCAAAATACAAAAGGGAGTCGTGGAGTCATGGGATTACAGAACCACAGGATGTTTGGGTTGGGACAGTAAAGCTCACCTCGTTCCAGCCCTGAATATGCAAACTGAGCAGGGATCGGTCACAGGGAAAGACGGAGGGGTGCACATCTTCCCAAATCATCCTCAGCTCCCTAACTGTCCCTTAATACAGCAGGGAGGAGGAAACAGCTGATGCCAGGCCCAGGAGGGGATTTTTGGGGATGCTGCCGGGCACCTCTTCCCTTCCGAGCCGAGCACAGCCCAGCCCGGGTGCTGCTCAGAGCCTGCAGCCACACAGGGAACTTCTTCCCTCCCATCCCAGACAGTTTCCAGAGAAAACTGCCATTTCTGTGAGATCTGGAGTGCTTTTCCCTGCCAGCAACAACAACAAGCTGCTAAATGGTGTCAGCGACTCCCCGTCTGAGTCCCGCTCTAAAATAAACCATCATTTTCACGCCAGTGGCGTTTCAGCACATCATCAGCGCCAGGCTGGCTCCACTCAGGGACAGACATCCCTTTAATTATATGAATCAAAATAAATAAAATATCACACCCTCGGGCCCACTGCAGAGTGCTGTGCCTGATAGGAAGGCGCTGGGAGGCAGAGCGGGTTTGGGAAGCAGCAGCTCCTTGTGCTGCGCAGCTGAGGGGAGGAAGGAAGTGCTGAGTGATCAAACCCATGCCTGGAAGATGGGAGGGAGCTGATGATAGAGCCCACAGCTGGGAAATAAATTGTCTCAGCTCAAAAAAGAAAAAAAAACCACAAGCAAATAGTTGGGAAATCACAGACTACCCTGAGTTGGAAGGGACCCAAAAGGATCAGCAAGTCCAACTCCTGTCCCTGCACAGGACAGCCCAAGGATCCCACTGTGTTCCAAGGTAGGAACAACTGGAAAAAACACCTGACAGCTGCTGCAGGGGAGGGAGACAGTCTAAATAACCACACTCCTGCATGGGGCTGGAAGGGAAAACTGTTTACCTGGAAATTAAAACCAAAAATAAATTATTATACACTTAAAAAAAAAAATATCTTTAACTGCTTGCTTCCTTCCTGCAGCCACGTCCTCAGGGATAGGTTTTCACTTTCTTTATCTTTTACTTTTTGGCAAGTTAGAGCTGGATCTCTCCATTCACTTCATGCTACAACTAATCCATCCAAACCACATGGAAATGGTTCTTGCACTGGTCACCCCAGTTGGTCACCTGGAAGGGAGAGCTGCTGGGCCAGACTGTCACTGAAACGTGGCTGCTTTGGTTTCCTGCTACCCCTGGCAAAAGTTAATTTATTCAATCCAAAATCTCCCGCTCTGGGAGAAGGAGAGGAAGAAGCTGGGACTGTACAAGCTTTTCCTTTAGGTTATTTTTTTCTTTTTTGACCTCACAGACCTCCAGAGCCTCATGAATCCTCTTTAATAGCAAATGAAACCACAACTGATTAGGAAAAGAATTTTTTAAACCGGACTCTAATTATTTTTTGTAGTTTTATAAAACTCAAGTGAGACACAACAGGGATGAACCTTTTCAAAATTACCTCAGGGAAATATTTTGCCTTTTTTGAAGGCAGAGAGCAGCTCAGAAAAAGCCACCAGTTAGTTCTCGATCTCTTTAAGGTCTGGAGCAAAGACTGGAGGTGCACCCAGCGGATATTGATGAGATCAGCTGCAAACTCTTGGACCAGAAGAGGGGGGAATCACTGGGGCAGAAAGGTGGAGGGAGGGACCAGCTCTTCAGGTGGTCACGGTGGTTTTGTCAGGCTCTGACACCTCTGGGCCTACAAGCAGGTGAAATCTTGATCACTGGTGCATAATTACCTTATCTCTGATCTTAATTTCAAATATTTCTCCATGAAATGTTGTCTGTTTCCATTCCCATTCCTAAAAATTTCATATCAGCAAATGGCATAATGTTATATTTATATTAATTGGATATTCTGGGTTTACTGCTCGCTCCATTGGCAGGGGGGAGGGTTAGAAACCACATAATATACAATCTAAAATATAAAATCCATGTTTGTGCACAGTGTATAATTTAATGCATGAGATACAGAAGATCTTCCAGCAGAGAGTGTTTTAAACAACAGCATTTTAGCCTCTAAAGCACAGCAGCGAGAGAAACATTTTCCAGGCTCAGTTTCTCTGCTATTGGAACATTTGTTTTTTATTCTGAATATTTCAGCACATCTATTTACCTGGCACTATATTTAGTACCACAGTACCAAGATGGCATATATAAAGATTCAATTGCAATTCCCATCTGATGTCCCTTCCCTCTCCTTTTTACCCCCTTTTTTATGTCCGCACTCTGAATTCAGCACAAAGTTGGTGTGTTTAATTTAAAAAGAAGTAAAACGCGCCAGGAGACGCCTCAGACCACTGCAAATCACCTACTTTATAGAGGCAGTAAAATTGTGTATCGGATTAAAAGTGATGCTGATCTGAAATTTATGATAACTTTTAATGGCATTATAATTTTTTTTCCCTGTGCGCTCCATCACCGGATCGTTTGGATGCACAGTGCAGCAAGATGAAATTTGTAAGGGAAGAACATTACATAGGCAAGCTCTGAGGTGGGGGAAGGCTCTGGAATAATGCAGGAGCCTCTCCTCAGCAGGAGGGGGATGCTGCATGGGGCTGGGTGTGGGGCCATGGACAAGGGTGGGGTGTGCTGGGAGCCAGGGAGGGAAATGTCACCCCACCTAAAGGTTATTTGGGAGGACACTGGGACAAATCCGTCCTGGAGCTTGCAAAGGCCTGGTGCTGGTTTTGTCTGTGCCTGTGTGTGAAGCAAGGCTCGTTTCCCTCTGCCAGGCAAGGACCGCTCCAGAGACCTCAGCCTTTGGATGTGGGTGTGCCCTGAGACCTCAGGGATCCTGCATTTGGCACAGCTCCACCCACCTGGCTCTGCTTAGGACGGGCCTGTGAGGACACCTCCAGCCAGCAGCAGAGAGAGAGAGAGATCCCCCTGAGCCTCCTTTTCTCCAGGCTGAGCCCCTTTCCCAGCTCCCTCAGCTGCTCCTGCTGCTCCAGCCCCTTCCCCAGCCCCGTTCCCTTCCCTGGACACGCTCCTGGAGCCGCACACTGAAGGATAAGGGGAACCTCAGACCATGATATTGTTTCCTCAGTACCTCCTGCTTGCCCAGCCAAGGAAATAAAGCACTGCAGTTGCGCAATTAAACCCTCTTACACACAAGAAACCACAACCAATCCCAAAATCTGTCCTTCCTGGACCTCAGCTTTGCAAAGCAACATTGTCCAACAGAAACACAGAGAGTAATATATTAGTTTTCTGAAACGAGCATTAATTACTAAAGCGGTGAACACATGCACGTAAAGAGTGAATTCATTTATTGACAGCCACAGGAAAACGAATCCCACCATTTCAATCTAAAAATACTTGTGCCAGAGCACAAGTTCCACTATTCCACCCAGAGCTTGGAATCCTTCTGAAGTATCTCTGCGTTCAAGGAACCAAAAACACTGTGGTGGCTTGAGGGAGCTGAGAAAAGCTGCTGGGAAAGCCAGCAGACGCTGGAGGACAGATTGCTCCAAGCAGACACCTGGCAAGAGGGAGAGGAGCTCACTGGGGTGAATCTGCGCCATACCAGGGGTGAAAGAACAGGAACCACAATTCCCACAAAGAAGGGAAAATTGCATTGACACAAGGTGTGTGAAACCAGATGGCAGCTCAAAATCTCCTCAGGAACAGCATGGAAAGAAACCTGAATGATTTGTCCACTGGCCATTTGCTCTGTAGAACATAAAGGAGAAAGAACAGTGAGTTTCCATGCCACAGGACATGGTGGATTCTGTCACAGGACACTGCCTCACCTTCCAGCGTGTTAACAGAGGTGGGGATCTGTGAGCAAACACAAGGACAGGTGACACAGCAGCTCTTTTGGAGAGGCTTTACTGCCTTCATTTGCAGCAGGGCTCTTTTGCAAGATGAATTTGCAAAAAATAGGGAATTGCATTGTCCACTTGGGGTCCAAGCTGGTGTGCCCCCCACTGAAGGCATTTTGGGAACCACTCAGCCTCATCCTCATGGATACCTGCTGAAATTACCATCCACATGAAATTTTGTGACAGCACCCCAATTTTCCACTGGCGCCTTTGATGCTGTGTTGGGAAACTTCCATTCTCCCCCTCCTCTTTCTCTGCCTCATTTTCATCCTCTCCTCCTCCAAACTCCATGATCCTACTCCACAATAAACCACAACTGCTGTAAGTGATTGTTTTGCTGTATTATGTGAAGTCAAAAACCTTTTGAATCGTATTTTGCAGTGAACCTGCCTTTGAATCCCCATGTTTTATCATTCCACAGCAACACATATAATTTCAAACAAACAAGCGAACAAACTCGATGAAAATGGCCTGAATCTCTTATCAGTCAGTTTTACGCTGGCGTAACTCCATAAACTTCAGTGGAATTAATCTTGATTTACACTGTTGGGAGAGCAGGAACAGGCACTGTAAATAGCTGTATACCAGTGCATGACACTTAAAAGCAGGCACACCAGAAATGCCTGGCAGGAGATGAGGATGAAGGAATAAAAAAAGCTTTCCCAGCAGTGCTAATTCATGGGCACAAGGATAAACCCCAAGGACAAGGATGGAGAGGTTGTGCCACCCAGGGACCACAGTCCATGATGTGGAGATACCCATTTACCACACTGCTGGTGGCACCAGGCTGTGCCAAATGGGCACACAGCTCCCTGGGGACGTTGAGGTGGGACAAACTGTGGGTTTCACCCAGAGGAGAGGCTGGCTGGAGGTCGTGGGAAGGACCCCAGGTCTGTGTGTGCTCTGTGGTCACAGCTGGAGTGGATTCTGCTGTGGCTGTGGCGATGTGGCACCAGCAGAGCCCTGCACTTGGAGCTGCCCTCACGCTGAAGCCACTGGGAATGGGGCACCTCAGGCTGATTTGGAAGTTCCAGCATTCCCAGAGAGGTGTGGGCTTCCACAGCTCCCAGGAATGCTGAAGGGATGTGCCCATTTGCAAATCATCCCTTGGGACAGGTAACCTGTCCTGTCAAACACCTCATGGGGAACAGCACCAGGGGACACTTCAAAAAATGTCCTTCAAAGTGATCAGGGCATGAGGTCAGATTTGTTACCAGCTGTTGCTCCCTCCAGAGAGAGGATATGACTGCCCTAAACCAGGATCAATCCCTGGGGGAGCAGCATCATCCTCTGCCAGAGCTCCTGACCAGCCACAGCCAGTGCATTCCCTGCATAAATGATCTTTAACAGATACATTTACATTTAAATTTTGAAACCCAGATGGATTCTGTCTCTTCCCTGCTAATTACCAGGGCAGAAGTTGAGGTCTGAGGCATCTGCCAAGTCACTTCTCCCACCCGTGGTGGACACACCCATGGGCTTTTCTATTCCAGCTCTTTTCAAACGCCTTTACTCCAAACCATGGCAGAATATGGATAACAAGATACCATTTTCTTTTTCTCAGGGATACCACGATTAATTTTCACTGAGGTTGCACTAGTTAGGACCTCAGGAGAGGACAGAGGACAGAGGAGAGCACACAACAAGGAGGAGGCAGAATTTACCACAAAACACAATGTAGATCCCAATTCCCTCCCCAACATTGTGCTCCAGACACCTCTCTTGGAAAACAGCAAAGAGGCCAACGTGGAGCGACACCTGGGCTGGATCCCCGTCCCCAGGATGGGTCCAGGGGTGAGGCAGAACAGGAAAGCTGGCACCAGGGCTGGATCCTCAGCCCCAGGATGGGTCCAGGGGTGAGGCAGCACAGGAAAGCTGGCACCAGGGCTGGATCCCCAGCCCCAGGATGGGTCCAGGGGTGAGGCAGAACAGGAAAGCTGGCACCAGGGCTGGATCCCCAGCCCCAGGATGGGTCCAGGGGTGATGCAGCACAGGAAAGCTGGCACCAGGGCTGGATCCTCAGCCCCAGGATGGGTCCAGGGGTGAGGCAGCACAGGAAAGCTGGCACCAGGGACATGTCTGAAGTGCCCTGGCCCGCTGGATCCAAGCTGAGCCTGGAGCAGTGTGGGGCTCACAGGGGAGTCTGTGAGGGGCTGTGCCAGGCACGTAGGGGTCTGGAGATGCCCAAAAAGGTTATTTTACTGATCCAAGGGTTTGTGTCTCTTGGGTCAGTGATACAGAGTAAATGAGGAGGGGCACCTTGCAGCACAGGGGACACCTGCACCTGCTCCTTGATACTTTGACTCATTGTAATGTCAGCAGATCTCTGCTCATCCCCCCCATCCTAACCTGTAAAACGTTTTGCATTGAATGTTTTCCAAATTAAGCATTAAAAGTTTAACTTTATTGACTTAAGTTTCCAGTGCTGCCATTGCAGCAGGGGAGGAAAAGCCCCAGGTTCCTGTATCCCTTGGCAGCCAGGCTCCACACAGTCCCAGGAAGATCAGAGGTGGTAAAGTAGCAGCCCAGACTTTATCCAATTGTTCTTATCAATCTTCATAACAAAGAGAAAACAACCCGACCATCTCTTGTGGGAAATAAATTGAGTCCTCCTCTGTATTAGCCCTGTTGATGAGACTCTGGTGAAGAGCTCCAGAAGCAATTAAAACAAGTGCTGTAGATCCAGGTGTACCTGGATAACTTTCCTGTTCTCCCCTTCTCCCTGGGTCCCTATCACCCACTGGAATCAACACAAGGTGCGTTAGAGATGATGCTTCATGAAGAAAATCTGCTCTTCAGGCTGAGACAGCCTTGATCCAGCTGCACTTCAATTAGCAGAGTGCAGGTCCCAGGGGCTCCTGGCCAAGCTGCAGCTGCAGAGATTGAGACAGAGGGATGCCTTGGAGCTGGGAAAGAGGATCCAGGATGGAGCTTGCTTTATTTTCACATCTTCCACTTCCCATTTTGGCCACTTCCCAGTTGCCCTGCCAAGACCACTGGGCCCAGACAGTCTGGGAGGCCCAGGCAATGTATTTACAGATCTGTCAGAGCAGACATCAGCTCTTCAATCAAGGAGATCCGAGGCTTAACCTCATCTAAATGTTCTCTCAACAAAGGTCAAAACTTCTCTGACTGCTGAGACCCCCCCACTCTTACACCTGGAAAAGAAACATTTTGATGTTAATTAATTCCTTCAGATGAAACCAGCAAAAATGTCAATGTAACAAATTAGACCCACATTGATTATTGGCTTTTAAAAAAAGAGTTAATGGTTGTGGTCTGGAGAAGGGGGTTAGGCACGTCTGATGCACACACACAATACATTATGTTCATACAAGCTCTGGATTTGGTGTTTTAATTGTAAAAACATGTTTAGGAATTCTTTGTGTCTCTTATTCTCTGCTCCTCTTTGCTCCTGGTATTCCCTCGTGCTCAGGAGGACAGTCCAGGCAGCTGAGGGGTGACACCCACACTCTATCAGCAAAGCTCTGCAGAATCCATTTGTTCCCTGCCACCTCCACAGGAAAAGGGCCACTGACCACCATCAGATTTGGGGAACATCCAGGGCCCAAGGAGCTGCATTTCATTGCAGCTGCATTATATTGCAGTGAATGCTGCCTATAGAGCAGCTGACAGCCCAGTCTTGGAGGAAAACGGCTTCACTCAGCTACAACCTGACCCAGGAGTAATTGAATGTTACCAGAGATTACCAGAAGCAAGCGATGGTCCAACATTATGGAGTTAAAAGTCCTGCAGAGACACAAGGCTGAGGAACTTACCAACAGGAGATGCCCAGTCTCTCTAAGTGTCCAAGGCCAGGTTGGATAGGATTTGGAGCAACCTGGGATAGTGGAAGGTGTCCCTGCCCATGGCAGGAGCAGGAGGAACTGGATGAGATTTAAGGTCCCCTCCAACCCAAATCATCCTGGGACTCCATGAGCTGCCAGCAATACAGACATACTGAAATTATATAATGCAGGTCCAGGCTGAAATCCCTCTGCCAGCACCAAGGGTGAAGTGCAGTCCCTTCTCCTGCCTCTATCCTGGCACAAAATGTGACTTTCCTCATGCACAAAACACCACCAATCAGGAGGGTGTGGCAGCAAGGAGGACCAGCAAAAACAGGGTTTGCATTTAGTGCAGGGTGTCGGGGAAGAGGCAGGATCCAAAGGGCAATTTCAGCAGCACACAATGAAGAACAACACAAGGCAACAGCAGTGACATCTGAGGACTCTGTAAAACCACGGTGCAGTCACTGTGAGGAGCTGGCTGAAACTGCACATATTTTAATCAAAAATCCAGATTGTAGATTAAACTTTAGAAAGAAATCACACAGCAGTATTTAATTAATGAAGGCTTTAAGTGACCTAGATGAAAATACTCCAGCGATAACTCCTTGGCTGGCTTAAGTCAGTTTGCACTGATGATACATATTATATTTCCTGTCCACCGAAATAATCACCATTAATTCCCTGCCTGGAAAAGTCACTTTGCCCTCGTAAAGCATGTTTAGAGCAGCTCTGGAGATGAGGAGTGTGTTTAACAGTCATGCAGTGATAGTTTGATTGCAGCCTGGGGTTGACTGAGGTTGTGCAGAAGGGTTGTGACCCCAAACCACGTGTGTGCCAAGCCCAGTATCCTGTACAAAAAACCACACTGTGAATTCAGAAAACACATCCACATCCCAAAGCCTGCATTTTTACCTGACTTTTAATGAGCTAAAGCATTTGCTTCCTTTGTCAGCAAGAGGAGAAAACAACAAAAATTCCTCCTCTCCACTCCAGACCCCTCTGAAAAGGAGCATGACTACAGGCGAGTTTAACTGCAGCAGGCATGTCCTAGGGTAACAAGGATGTGATGAAACACACGCTTTACAACTGGGTTTAAAAAGAAAAAAACAGGAAAGAAAAGCTACATTCAATGGCAGAAAAAATTGATTTAACCACATAAAATATTACAAGCAAAAATCAGAGGTTAGAAGTGGAGTTGAAATGCAAACCATTACCTCCATTATCCAAAACAGGCTGTTTATTTACAGCTCGAAACTGTAGAAATGACTTGGCTTAATCGTAATTAAAACCTTTTGGTATCTTTAGAGCAGCAGAAGTGTTGCACGCAAAGGTAGCAGGGCCGTGAGGCGGAGGAGATGCTCAGGCTCACAACAAGGACATCTTGGGCTGCAAGGAGAACAAAACAAAAGCCTGCCGAACACGATATTAGGCTGAGAACAATTCCGACTGTGGCAAGACAAGAGGCTCTGTAATTGAATTTGCAAAAGGCCATACAGCAAAACTAGAGCTAAAGTACTCGTAACATCCATTAGCTGAGAGAGGCATTCCAAGGCAGAAGGGATCATCTGCTGGGAGAGGCACTAAAGGCTTCTGAGCTCCCAGCCATTCCTGTCTCCAGCCAGGAATCCCACAGCTCCCACCATGCCCTTGGGACTGTGCTGCCTACCTGTGAACGGGGGGAAGGCTGGGCCTTTTCCCAGGCTTTCCTGGGTTGTGTTGACACCCACGAGGATGACAATGCACATCAAACTTCCTCTGCTGCCATGGGATCGAGGAGGACGTGGAGCTGTTGGAGTGATTCCAGAGGAGGCCACAGAGGTGCTCCAAGGGCGTGAACCCCTCTGCAATGGAAACAGGGAGAGCTTTGAGCACCTTCCAGTGCCTAAAGGGCCTCAAAGAGAGCTGGGGAGGGACTTTGGACAAGGGATAGAGGGACATGACAAGGGGGAATGGCTGCACACTGCCACAGGTTAGATGGGACATTGGGAAGAAATTCCTCCCTGTGAGGGAGAGGAGGCCCTGGCACAGGGTGCCCAGAGAAGCTGTGGCTGCCCCTGGATCCCTGGAAGTGTTCCAGGACAGGTTGGATGGGACTTGGAGAAACCTGGGATAGTGGGAGGTGTCCCTGCCCATGGCAGGGCATGGAATGAGATGAATTTAAGGTCCTTCCAACATAAATCATTGTACGATACAATTGATATTATACGATATGACATGATGTGACATGGATAGGATAGGATAGGATAGGATAGGATAGGATAGGATAGGATAGGATAGGATAGGATAGGATAGGATAGGATAGGATAGGATATTACAAAAGTCTAAGACACAAATGTAGAAGACCTTTGTTAAGCTGCCCCTGCAACCCCCAGCCCTACCACCAGGGCATCAATGGGAGAAGATCCTGCAAACACTTCTGAACATGATCCCATTTCTGAAATAAACTCTTCAGGCAACCACAGTGCTGAGAGACTGCTGAAAGCAACCCTCAGCAGGGTCAGAAATCCTACATGGAAGGGTCATTTCATACTTTTGCAGCCTGAGAAATAAACACACATCTCCCAACATGGTGAACCGAGCTCTAACAGGTTGGAGAAACAGGATCTCTCACAGCAGGGACTCAGTAGTCACAACCCAGATGATCTCTCTGGGACATTGGACACAGAGGACATCCCATCCAACCTCCACCTGCTCCCAGACCACCATGGAGCCTGGGGAATGCCCTTCTACAGTGTTTCTGAGACCATGGAAATCTTTCAGGCACCCAGTGTCTCCTCCCTGGTATCTCCCATGGTGACAAGTTGGCACCTGCATCCTCACCCTGCACAGCAAAAAAGCACCAGAAAGAGGTGAAAATGGCAAGGAATGGGTGTGCTGGAGGCAGATTCCAGAACTGGGTGTTCCCTCTGTGCACTATGGTCAAGCCCCAGATCCAGGCCATATGATTTCTTCACCTGCACCAGGGGACACAAGGCAGAATCCACTCAGGAAATTGTGGGAAGGAGACATGGATGTGTCTCAACAAACTCCCTGTTTAAAAACACAAAGGAAATTGAGCAAGTGCAAGGATACAGCAGCATTCAGAACATTTTGGCTGAAGTGCATCACTCTGAGCTGGAAAAATGAGTGTCTTACCTGTCCCAGGCACCATTTTCTTCTCTGGTGAGCATCTCTTCCTAACAAGGCACATGCAAGGGAGGTGGAAAGTGCAGAACACGGTTTGCAGTGGTATAACCTACTCCAGGGAGGTCCTCTCCACCTTGTCATCCAGTACCTGGTCCCTCTGTCCCAGTCTGGATGGCAAAACAAAAATATGCCAGTTGGAAGTGCACATCAAACCAAGACTAAAGCTTCAGCTGGGGCTGTATCCAATTCTTTGGCACATCAAGGATGGGAAAGGAGGCACGGATGGCTTGCTCACTAACCCACGCTCTCCCTGCCAGAGAGCTGTGCCAGAAGTTATCAAGAAAGCTGCAAAATGAAAGCATGATATGCTGTGGTAATTATGTGTGCTTGGATATTTTATTTTTTTCCACAAATGTTCTGCCTTTTAGTAAATATTCTTTAGCATTTCTGTTGTCCCACTGCAGAGCAGTCAGCGGTGAAAATGATCTCCTCATCCTGGTTAACTCTGTCAGTGCCACACATGGACATTCCCTGGCCAGATGGACCAGCTGGAAAGAGCTCAGGGGGCTGGAGGGACCAAGGAGACCTTCTGGCAGTGATGTGGGAGGAAGTTTAGTGGCATCTGTGAGCAGTCTGTGTCTCTTAAATGGTGGCAATTCAAGCACCACTTTGAGCTGGTTGCTCAAAGAAGGTTTTCACCACCTGAAGCAAAGAAAAAAGTTGCTCTGGACCCTTCCAAAAGCGAGACATTTTGGATGTGCCTCTCACACGTGCCTATAAGGAGCCTGGAAAACTCCTTCCCCTTGGTGTTAATTGCCCCCTCTTTGAATAAACACACAAAGCCGTTGACTGGAGGTGTGTAAATATTTACAGGGCGTGCCCAAGGAGGGTCAGAAACCAATACATCACCTGAGGGAAGAATACAAGCTCAGCGACCGTGAAGCCCTGAGCAATTACAGTTAAGTAACTGCAATACCAGCACATATTTAAGTACTTATGCAAGGAAAAGGGGCTGATGACCTCGATTATATTTGCATTGTGTTTCCTGTTGTTAGCACTTCCTTGGCAGAATTACTGCAATACATCTTGGACTCCAATTTCATCTGCCAGCTCCACGAGGCTGCAGCCAGCCTTTGGAGAGGTCCAAAAATGCTTAGGAGTCGGGCTGTATTTCTTCCTGTACAGCTCCTCTGTCTCGGCAGCTGCTCATGTCTCCAAACTGCCTTGTCAAGGAGAGCAGCAGGAGAAAATTTGCACCAAATCTCCTCTGAAATTTAGGAATCATCCGTGGCAGACGGGTGATGAAATGTTTACCTGGCTGGATCATGACTTCCCTGCTGAAAGGCTCCATGGAATGACACATTTCACAATAGGTTAATTGATTCTATTTAAGAAATAAGCACCTTTATAAACTTTTTGCCTCAAGTAAAGCCACAAAAATTTCATAGCTCTAGCCTGGGGGAGGCGGCCTTTTGCGGAGAATTATAAATCTATTTGCAGATGATTTCTCACCTGAAGATTCCATGTAGGTAGACACCCCCAAAAAAATTAAATGTCACGAGGTGAAAGATCAAGGAGCTGCCATAGTCAGGGCGTTTGTTTTCTCAAGGCTGGAGAGAAGGACAGGGGATTCAAATACCCCTAGAAGGTGGCATTTAGGGACACGATTAGCAGTGGCCTTGGCAATGCTGGAGGGACTCAACGACCTTAGGGGGCTTTTCCAACCTAAATGATCTGGTGCCACCCTATTTCCATGGTATTTTCCCTGCTTCACTCAGCACTTGGGAACGCCCGGGTTGGGAACAGCAAGGTGGTTTCAGCTGATGTGTTTTTCAGCTTCTTTGCAGCTCATTCCCAATGCAGAAATTCCTCCCCTTCAGCCTGGAGACCATTCCTCATGGATTTGAGTTGGCTACTCGGAGCAGGGCATTCCATGAGCCCCTCTGTGGGATTCTCCATTCCCTGTCACTGAGCTAAGGCTTCACCTGCTTTAATTTGAAAGAAAAGCTAAATGATCCCAAGTTCTCTGTTTGGCTGTGGCACCCGTTAGGAGAGGCGTGTCCTGTCTCTCCACAGCTTCCCACAGGAGGGAAGAAACATGGATCTTCCCCTCTCCAGCTCTGCTTCACAGGTCACCTCCCACTGCTCCTCCTTTCCCAGTGTGGGAACAGCCACTTGGATGGAGCACTTTGTCCTGAAATGTGTGTCCATCCTCAGGGGAAATCAACATCCCAAATTTTCCCATTTATACAAAACCTTCTTCTCCTGCCAGCCCCACCAGAGCAGCGCAAGGTGCCATCCCTCAGGTGGCCAGGTGCAATATGGAAATCTCCAGATGCTGGGGGATACAAACAGCTGGATCTGCTCAGAACAGCACCAGCGTCCGAGAGCAGTGTCAGTGCAGCCCCACCGATGCCAGGAGGAGATGCAGAAAATCCCAGGACAGGCTGCTGTGGAACAACCTCCTGTAAGCTCTGGAATGTTGCTGTTTCTATCTCTTCTAAAAGCTTTTTTCCTGGGTAGTATAACAGGAGAACTTGGCTGCAGCACTATCTTGGGGCAGTGAACGCCCGAGGCTATGGATGAATTGCTCATAAAAGTGTCTTTTTATCAGTTTTCAGTTCTGTTGCCTTTCAAGTTTATTCAGTGTCCCTTTGAATGAAACACTGTTGTAATTGTCTAAAAAATAAATTTGACTGCCTGCTTGACCTCCTTTATACCATTTATTGCAGTCATTTAATTTTCTAGTCATTCTTTCCTGGGAAAAAACAGGCAATATTGTCACTCCAGCCACACTTGGAAGTCTTTGTATCATCTCTAAGCCTTTGTTGTTCCCTCGTTTAATTTTGGATGTGGCACAACCAGAACTTCTCACCGGCTTCAAGGTGGGATCCCACACTTTGGCCGTAGAAATATCAGCTTGGGCACCAATCATTTGTTTAAACAAGTCATTTTTGGCTCCTTTTTGTCATTGGAAGAAGAACAGTGAATAAAGCAAGGAGCAAATAGAATGGCCTGGACTGGAAGGGACTGTAAAAATCCAGATTCCACCCTCTCCCATGGGCAGGGACACCTTGCACTTTCCCAGGTTGCTCCAAACCCTTTCCAACCTCACCTTGGATACTTCCAGGGATCCAGGGGAAGCCACAGCTTCTGTGGGAAGCCTGGGGCAGGGCCTCACCACCCTCAGAGGGAAAAATATCTTCCCAATTTCCCATTTAAACCTACTTTCTTTCAAGTTAAAGCCGTTCATCCTGGTTGTCTCAATCCATATCTTGTCCAAGGGCCCCCCCTGGCTCTCTTGGGGCCCCTTTAGGCTCTGGAATGGGCTGTAAGTTCTCCCTGGAGCCTTCTCTTCTCCAGCTGAACATCCCCAGCTCTCCCAGCCTGGCTCCAGGGCAGAGGGGCTGGACCCTTGAAGCGCCTCCATGGTCTGCTCTGGATTCACCCCAGCAGGCTGATGCCCTTCCCATGCTGAGGATCCCAGGGCTGGAGGCAGCTGTGCCCATCCTGCCATACAAACATCTGTGTCCCAGCTGCTGGGCTCTGCCACGTTCCCTCCAGCTGCTCCCACAAGAACCCACCGTGGTCGATGTTCCAGCAGCTGTCCCGAGCCCAGCTGTGTTCCCAGCGCTGTGCTTTCCCCAGTCACTCTCAGGCTGCCTCCAGACCTGGCCCCATTCCACTGTTCTTCGATTTTCCACCCAGACACGATATTTCTCCCTGGCCTTGGAAGGGCTGGTAATGAATGGTGTGAAATAGCAGCGAATATCCACACTTCTGCAGGGGGGAAATGGGATGGGATGCAGTCCAGGACCTGCCAGAGTGCTTCCCCAATTATTGGAAGAGGTCGCTGTTCAATGACAGGCACAAAGCCCGTCCTCTACGCTGGATGCATTTTCCCTGCAGCGCCGGGAGCCTTTGCCAGCCTGAGAAATGAGAGACTGGGGCTCAAAAGAAATAATCTTTTAAAACATAAACGGCCAAGCTGATTTACTTCCAAATACGTAACAGCAACAAAAAAAAAAAAAAATTGCTGTTGGGCAGGGCCCTCATTTGCCAAGTTTCAACAGAGCAAAATTTTACAGTGAAGTTATAAACACTTTAAATACCATTGTTGGTTTATAATGGAAAACCTGGCAGGCTCATAGCTGAGAGTGCTCTTCCAAGGAATGCTTACCATGATACTTACTCCACATATAGGATAAGCTCAAGAGCCACATGATAAATTTTGGGTTCACGTGATAAATTTTGGGTTCACGTGATAAACCACACAAAGCCACCCTTATCCCCTTGCTCCACGCTTTTCCCAGATCTAGAACAATTCCAGAATTTCCTCCAGGAGTTCACTCCCCTCATCCAGTCACCTCACTTCAGTCTGCCAGAACCACTTTTGTTGATTCCCAAGGCTGTGAAATTCCTTTCCCTACTGAGCCACACATAAAAGAGTAACAAGAGCTCAGAGCCTTTTCAAGTACCTCTGATAAATAACAAAAAAAAAAAAAAAAAAAAGAATGTTTTATTATGGACAATATCCCAAGGAAGGGAAATTTAATGTAATGTTGATGAATGGGTGTATAAAATCCTAATATTAGTGATAACAGAGGGCCATTTCCATGTATTTTACTATGGCTTCTCCTTGGAAGTGCTGGAGATGCAGATGGACTGAACCAGTGGAAAGCACAGATTTGGGTGTCTGTGTTAAACAACCATTCTAGAAAACATCATGGTTTTCTGAAAAATTCTCCTCTGGGGATTTCACTTGGGGACTCCAGAATAAAGCCAAGCCCAGCCTCTTCAACAAACCTTGGCCGGGCCAAGCAGATCCAAGGGGGTGTGAGGTGCAGAAAAAGAAATCCAGAGACGTCTGTATGGAACAGCTGCAGCTCTCTCTGATGTTGCTCCTATGCTGTGGTTTACATGTCCCTCCTCCAAGCTCTGTAGTGGGGTTTGGAACAGGTTTTGTTACAGGGCTTGTGCTCTGTGATGGACTGCATCCCATCCCATCCCATCCCATCTTATCCCATCCCATCCCATCCCATCCCATCCCATATCCTCCCACAGACTCCTCGTTTTCCGCTGCTATTCCGTTCATTACCAGCCCATCCAAAACAAGGAAGAGATATTGCCTGGGTGGAAATAACAAATCCTTTGTAAGAGGGAGCCAGGCTTGTGAGAGGCTTGGATGGAGACCCCAGTTCCATCCCAGAGTTGGGCAGGGCTCCAAACGTGACCCCCAAGCACGATGAAGCTGAGGAGGAAGAGCCACCAGGCGATTTCCTCCCCCCAGGCCCTGAGCCAGAGCAGGCTGCACCACATCCGTGTTCCAGAGATGTTCCCAGGGCACATTCTGGTGGCCTCATTCTGGAAGTTCCTTGGAAGCCAAGGAGGCTGTTGCAAGCCTCGTGCTTCGTTTGCATTCATTTCCTTCCCAAACTCTCATTACCCGAAAGAGAAAGAGAGAGTGAGTGTATTCAAGTGGAAATGGTTGGAGTGCACTTAGAGGAATTTAGCCAAAAGGAAAAGGATAGATGATGGTGGCTTTTTTAATTTTTTTTATATTTTTTTTATTCTCTCTCTCAAAAAAAAAAATCCTCCAGAACTTAAAACTGTTTTAATCAGCTGAAAAACATACGTGGGCTTTACAGCTCTGAGACAGCTTGCACAGGCTCTGATAAATGCCTATCGCTCATTTGCATACGCTAACAGCTACACTTTAATCAGCCTCCTAATCCCTGATGATATTAATGAATTTTTTTTTATGCACTCTCTCTCTCCTCCCCCCCACCCCCCCCCCCGCATATTTTTTTTTTTTAGTATCATGTTTGCTAATTCAAAACCGATCAGCGGCTTCTGTGTGCCTTTTTTTATGCAGGAAATAATGGGTGAGCTTGGTACTCCTGTTATCCTGCTCTCACAAATAATTAAGACTACAAAGGGTACAAATCAGTCTGAATGCACGGCACAAAGGCTCAAGCTATGCAAAGGTCTTTTTCTCTCTCTCTCTCTTTCTCTCTTTTCATTTATTCTCTTCTTCTGACAAGAGGTGGCTTAGAAAGATACTTAGCAAAGCAATGAACTGGTCACTCCCAAAAAGAAAGAATTTCCCAGCCATTTTAAATGCTCAGGATATACAGAGGGACTTTTTTTTTTAAGTATTTGTTTACTCCATTATTTGGTGCATCCTGATTTTGGGGGAGGAGGCTGCCTGTTGGAGAAATCTTCATCAAACTGGTTTACCTTTGTTTTGGTGGCTCTGCTCTTCTCCTCGGGAGAATTTGGCATGGCAGGGTCACACAGATTTTGAGGGAGAGAGACCTGGGAAAGTCTTTCTCACCTATGTGGTCATAGGGAAGAGAAGCAGCGGAATAAACAGATCCATGTGGCACGAAGAGCTGCCCAAAAGCAGGAGAATTTATCCAGCTCCACAGGCCCCAGGTGTGTTCTGGGCTCAGCCCAGGCTCCAGACAACTCTGAGAGCTCAGGTGAACTCCCAGCCCTTCAGGCAAACTCCCCCTGCCCTCTCCAAGATCAAATCACAGATGCAGCTGCTCCAGCCCTGCAGACTGTCTCTTCTCCTGTCCCCCTCAAGAGCAGCCCTGCAAGTTCAAGGTGGAGGTTGTGCCAGTGCCACTGTGTCACCTCTACAGCTCCAGCGTGCTGACTCCCCAGAGATCCTCCTGCTGCAACACTTCTCACCTCAAAATCAAATCAGGTACAAAACCAGTCTTTCTGAGTCCCTGTGCATTTTGCTGGGAGCCAGAATGGCTCCACAGACCATCAAAAGTGCTGCAGGGTGGGACTGATTTGGGCAGAAATGGACTGATGGACACACAGACCAGCATGGTGGAGCAATCAAGGAAGACCAACAAGTATCCAACTCTAGCAGTGGGTCTCAGAGTATTTGGTGACAAAGGGGGACCCAAATTGTGCCATCAGCCATAACATTGACAACTACAGCTGTAGTTCCATAAGAATTACACACCATAACACAGGATCATAGTTTGGAAAAGCCCTCCAAGACCATCAGGTTCAACCTGTGACCGATCCCCACCTCGTCACCCAGCCCACAGCACTGAGTGCCACATCCAGGCCTTCCTTGGACACTTCCAGGGATGGGAACTCCACCACCCCCCTGGGCAGCCTCTTCCAATGCCTGACCACCTTTTCCAGGAAGAAATTCTCCCTGATGTCCAACCTGAAGATCCCTTCACACAGCCCAGCACCATTTCATCTCCTCTGGTCCCTGTTCCCTGGGAGCAGAGCCCAGCTCCCACCTTGCTGACCCTCCTGTCAGGAAGTCGTGGAGAGCCACAAGGTCCCCCCTGAGCCTCCTTTTCTCCAAATCAACCCCATGAAGTCATACAGACACCAAAATGCAAAACAGCTGAACCTAAGTGGATGAAAAAACAGGACACACCGAGTGCATACAGAAACCAATCAACGTATCTGACAGAAAATAGTCACTTTCATTAAAACAAGCAAAATACGGATTTGAACAAATAAAAAAAAAAACACAGCGAAACATCTGAAGGAAGCCTGCAGGCATGTCTGATGTGTGCAAGTCTAGACTTCCAAACTCTAGAGGATTTTTCTATTAGAAAGCTGGGTAAGGCTGATGGGAAAGATTCCTACTTCTGCTCAGTAATTCTTTTAGGAGATGCAAGCAAACATCTCTGTGGGGTAATCTCAGCACTAACATATCGTGCCCAGATCTCAGAGGATTACCATGCAACTGAAGCAGCAGCATATCCTAAACCTTATGTTTTAGGATAACCACGAGCACTGAGAACACAGAAATGTTTATGTTCTTTAGCAGAGCTTTGCAGTTAGCCAAGTGAGGGCAGGTGGGATTATGTAACCTCTGCCCAGGAAGCTTTTTGGGAATGCATGAGAGCACAGGCACTGTTTTTCTTGCTAATAATATGGCAATGACAGAGGGATGCTCCCTGACCAAGACTGTTCGTGCAAGATTTGCTGCAACCCTTTTCATGAAGAATTTCCTCCTGATGTCCAGCCTGAACCTCCCCTGGCACAGCTTGAGGCTGTTTCTTCTTGTCCTGTTCCTGGTCCCTGGGAGCAGAGCCCGACCACCCCCTGGCTGTCCCCTCCTGTCATAGGGAGCTGTACAGAGCCAGAAGGTCCCACCTGAGCCTCCTTTTCTCCAGGCTGAGCCCCTTTCCCAGCTCCCTCAGCTGCTCCTGCTGCTCCAGCCCCTTCCCCAGCTGGACACGCTCCAGCCCCTCAATCTCCTGAACTGAAGGGCCCAGAACTGTCCCCAGGACTGGAGGTGCCTCACAGGTGCCAGCACAGAGGGACAGTCACTGCCCTGGGCCTGCTGGACACACCATGGCTGGGACAGCCCAGGGGCCACTGGCCTCTTGCCCACCTGGGCACAGCCACTGTCACCAGCACCCCCAGGTCCCTTCCCACTGGGCCACTTGGATCCCACAGATGGTGCAGAACAACTCCAAGATAACTGCAAATAGAATAAGGTTTGGTGTAAAGCAGAGCTGTCATAAAAGCATCAACACTGGAACATTCTGAGGTTACCTGGGTGTATAAGACCCAAAGTGATGCAAGGTCACTTTGGCTCTGGCCCTCTGGCAAGATGACAATCTGAGCCATGGGCTAAAACCCACCAAAAGCTCAGCTTGCACTTGGAATCCTGGCAATTGTTTTAGGTCATGAGTATTTTCATGAATATGTTTATGGGAAGAATTCAATCAAGGTTGAAAGAGACCATAAAGCACCAGGAGCCATAGAGAAAAATCCATTGTACAATGAGCCACCTGGACTTCAGAAAAAAAATGTAATGAAATTGCAAAAGTACTCATTAAATGTGAAATACAGGCCCAGTAAGGAGCTTAGCAGATATGTTTTCAAGAACACCTATAAATAATGAAAGCAATGAACTGCAGGAAGAGGAGTTTGAAGTAAATATGAGTCAAGTACTACCCGTGTCTGAAATGAAATTTGACAAGTTCAAACAAGTAACACAAAATGACCCAAGTTGACAACAGTTTGGGGAAAGTAATTCTACAGGGATGACCAAAGGAAATATCAAGCCAGTGCTGAGCATAAAAACTTATTGGGATTAGAGCTCTGAAATTGCTGTCATTGATGGGGCTGTGCACAAAGGACACCCTGTCATAACACAATGTCTGCACAAGGGCACAAATGCTGAGTCGGTTTTGGGGACAGGAACCTATGGGATGCCATGGAAAGAACAGAGTTCTGATGGTCCCATGTCTGAATGCCACCAGCAAAAGGGAATCTGGTACCTTCAAAGCCAACACAAGCCAGAGGGATGTAAAAGATTCTGATATGATTTAAGTGTGGGATTAGGGTGCATCTACTTTGGGTCTATGCCTCCATGGTGGTAAATATGAAACCTCAGCTAAGATATTCAAGCCCATCTTCACCTGGCGTGTAACCAACCAAGAAAGTCACTGCAGAGCTCCACTTCCTGCTTTTAGGCACTGCAGATGAGTCAAAGTGAAGCACAAACTCATGTTCTAGTGCCAAGGTGCTCACTGACACCAGTGGGATCAAGGCAGTGCCCTCACATCCCCAAAACACATGGAAGATCTCCTCACTGTGAGTGGAGGCTTTCAGCACAACTAGAATCATGTAGAATCAAACCTTAAGGTTGGAAAGACCTCCAGGATTATAAAGTCCAACCTTTCAACCAATGGCCACAAGGTGGAAAGTCAGTGGGGAAGAGGAAAAGAGTAATTGTGTGCAAATCAGA